>NC_092507.1:48727863-51256613 GCF_047511675.1 Marmota flaviventris
GAGGGGAGGGGAGGGGAAGGGGGGAAAGTAAGGACAGCAGAATAAAATAGACTTTATTGCTGTATGTACATACATGACTGCATGACCAATGTGATTCTGCAACCTGTACACTCAGAAAAGTGAGAAATTATACCCCATCTAATTCAAATGTATGATATGTCAAGATCATTGTACTTTCATGTGTAACTAATTAAAACAAATTTAAAAGATATTAATTGTTTGATTCCTGTGATGCTTATAATACTAGAGCACTCTGAATATGCCTGTGTAATTTCTCTTACCAGTGCGTTTTAATCATTGTTAATGTCTCTTTCTTTTAGTTTGAAATTTTTCCTTTAGCAGTCTTATAGAACATACTTGGTGGAGGGGATACATTCTCTCACTTTTTGTTTCCTTCAGAATGTCTTTATCTCAGCTTCATTTCTAAAGAATGGCTTTACTGGGTATTCTCAGTTGTCCACCCCCACCCCACCCCTGCCTTTTTTTTTTCTTTCAGCACTGAAAATCTGAAGACACTCATCATTGGTAAGATATGTTGAGAAGTCTGCTTTTAGGTGAATTGGGACACACCTATGGTTCATTTTTTTTTTCTTTTCTCTGCAGCCTTAAAAATATTCTTTATATCTTTCACCTTTGATGGCCCAATTATAAGATTTCTTAGAGTAGACTTAGTTGAGTTAAATTTTACTAGTGACCTGTGGCCTTCCTGTACCTGGGTGATTATATCATTCTCTAGATTTGTGAAATTTTATTCATGCTATCTACCAAAAATACATAGGAATAAGTTCAATGAAAAAAGTAAAAGAGCTTTACAATAAAAATACAAAACATTGATGAAAGATATTGAAGAGGATACAAAAGGTAGGCAGCCAGTGCTTAAGGATTACAATAATCACTATCATTAAAATGTCCACACTACCCACAGCAAAATACAGGTTTAATGTAATTCCTCAGAAGGTATCAATGACAATTAGATAAAAATAATCCTAAAATTTGTGATGTCAAGTAGCCAAAGCTATCTTGAGGAAAAAGAAAAAAAAAACAGAAAGCATTATGACTTCTGATTTCAAAATATGCTGTGAAACTATAGTAATCAAACAGCATGGTACTGGCATAAAATAGACCCAGAGACAAATGGAACCAAATAGAAAACCTGGAAATAAACCCACATATCTACTGCAAACTAATTTTCAACAAAGATGCAAAAAATATACAGTCAAAAAGACCCATCAAGTTTTTGGTTTTTTTTTTTTTTTTTTTTTTTTAAAAACTAAACGTTACCGGGAAATTTGGATACATACACAAAGAAGAAACTGGATCCCTATCTATAAATGTTACAAAAATTAACTCAAAATTGTTTAAAGACTTACATGTAAGACATGAAACTACCAGAAGAAAACATAGGAAAAATCCTTCAGGATACTGGAATTAGCAAATTTTTTTTTGGGGGGGGACCAAACTCCTAAAGCCTAGGAAACAAAAGCAAATACGGAAAAATGGGATTACATCAAGATAAAAACTTCTGCACAACAAAGTAAACAATCAATAGAGTGAATGAAAGGGGGTTCATATCTAGAATATTTAAAGAATTCAATAGCAAAACTAAACAGAAACCAAAACAATTAATAGCTGAGCAATAGACCTAAATAGACATTTTTCAAAAGAAGATACACAAAGTACCGACAGGTATATGAATAAATGTACAACATCACTATCATCAGTGAAATGCAAGTCAAGAAAACAATGAGATATTACCTCCCTCCAGAAGGAATAGCTATCATCAAAATGGCAAGTGTTAGTAAGGAGAGGGAGAAAAAATGAACACTTGGTGAAAATGTAAATTTGTATAGCCATTATGGAGGGCAGTAAAGAGTTCCTCAAAAAAATTAAAAACAGAGCTATCATATGATCCAGCAATCTCACAACTGAATGTACGTACACCCAAAGAAAATGAAATCAGTCTGTGAAAGAGATATCTGGGTATTCACAATAGCTAGGATATGGAAACAACCTAAATGTTAATCAACTGAGGAGAGGATAAAGAAGATGTGGTACATATGCACAACATATGAATACTATTCATCCATTTAAAAAATAAAATCCCGTCATTTCCAACAACATAAATGGAACCAGAGAACATTATGTTTAGTGAAATTAATCAGGCACAGAAAGACATGATCTCACTTATATCTAGAATCTAAAAAAATGTTGATCTCATATAAGTTGAGACTAGAATGGAAGTTACCAGAGACAGGGGATAGCTGGGGGCAGAGAGGAGTGGGGATACACGGATCAATGGGTACTAAGTTAGTTAGAATTAAGAAGTTGTGGTGTTCTGTTACACAGTAAGGTGACTATAGACAGCAATAATGTACTATATATTAAAAAAAACTAGAAGAAAGGAGTTTGAATGTCTCACCATAAATAAATGATATGTGTTTGAGAAAAATGTTTAACCTGATTTAAACATTACAAAATGTATACATGTATTGAGACATCACATACTATTCCACAAATATATATAATTTTTATATGTAAACATTTTTAAGAAAATATTTAAAAATAAAATAAAATTTGGCTACCAAATCTTGAAGTACAAAAATATCTTTTATAATTATTATTACCTTTTGTTAAATTGATTGATAGCTTTATCATTATGCAGTAACCTTTCTGTCTCTTTTTACAGATTTTTATTTAGATACTATTAATATACATTTAATACTGCTCAGTTTTTCTTTCCATTTGTGTGGAGCATCTTTTCAACCTCTTCACTTTCAGTCTATGTGTATATTTACCAGTAAATGAGTTTCTCGTAGGTAGCTTAACATTGGGTGTTTGTTGTTTTTTTAATCCATTCAGCCAGTCTAAATCTTTTAATTGGGGAATTTAATACATTTATATTTAAGGTAATTATTGACAAGTAATGATACACTCAAGTCATCTTGTTAATTTTTTCTACTTGCTTTGTATTTCTTTTGTTCCTTTCTTCCTCTCTTCTTGATCATCTTTGTGGTTTGGTGGTTTTCTATATTGATAAGATTTTCTTCTTTTTCTTTTCTTCCCTACTGGTGAGTTTTACACTTTTGCATGTTTTCATGCAGTAGTTATTGTCTTTTGAGTCATAGTTTAAGACTCCTTTAAGCATTCTTATAAGGCCAGTCTAGGGATGATGAATTTCCACACTCAAGTATATATTTAAGGGAAATTAGATCATCCTATCAAAGAGATAGCTGCACTCTCATGGTTTTTTCAGTGTTGTTCACAATAACCAATACATGGGATTGACAGGTGTCCTTTGGTGGATGAATGGAAAAAGAAAATATAGTACATGTACAATGGGATATTATTTAGCCATAAAAAATAAAATATGGATATTTGTAGCAAAAGACATACTAGAAGGCATTATGTTAGGTGAGATAAAAGCAAAAGAAAGAAAAACAAATATTTTATCATATGTGAAAGCTAAAAAAATTGATCTCATATAAGAAGAAATAGAATAAGGATGATGTGAAGCTAGAAAGGTAAGAGGGATGGAGCATAGATAGAGGTTGGAAACTGGGTACCAAGATACCGTTAGATGGGAGGTATAAATTTTCTGCAGCATAGTAGGGTGACTACAGTTTATAACAACTCATACATTTTATAAAGAGCTAAGAGTTCATTGGTTTCTAACCCAAAGAAATGACAAATTTTTAAGAAGATGTAAATACTAATCACCTGATTTGATCATTACACATTGTATAAGAAGGTATGTTAAATTATCACACCATACACCATAAATATGTAAAATTGTTTCAAATAAATATAAATTCAGAAAATAATTACTAGGATCACATATGCTTATCCCAGCAATGCAAAGTAATCTATCAAAGAATAATAATTTCATCACAGTAATTGACTATGGATAAATATATTAAGATACAGACAATGATATTTGTAGCAGCACTGCCTGTCAGAACAAGGAGCTGAAGACAACCAAGGTATCCCTCTTTTAAGACAATAAAAGGATGTAAAGTGACATCACACAGAATGGAATATTATGTAGCAACCAAAATAATGAGCCTAGATATATGTATAGGAAGTCATGGATTCCAAAATTTTGGTGTTTAATGAAAAAAGTAAAGGATGGTATTTACTAATTTATAAATCTCTCCACTTAAAAACTACAAACATTAACTATATTTGCAAGGATATACTACCACTCTATGCCAAGTACTAATTGGTTTTATACTATGTACATATTAATCTGTTTAACTCATTAAATAACCATAGATGAATGGAGAAACTGAGGCACGGAAAGGTTCAACTGCTTGCACACAGTCCCTAGATGCATAGCGTCAGGATGAGGAATGGAACCTAAGACCCAAGGCCTGCATTGTGCAACAGTGTCATGTTGCCTCTTTTGTGGCAGATGGTAAGAAGGAAACACACCAAATAAACGGCAACTGGGGAGGAGTTAGTTAAGGTGGGGAGAGAAAATGAAGAGAAAAAAACACTGAAATAAAGCAAAAGGAAAGACCTACCAAGACGGGTGATGAGAGTGAGGACTGAGAAGGACGATCGATCACCTTAAACTATGCATCTTCTGTTGTTTTTTGGTTTTTGTGTTGTTTTTTTAAAGGTATGAGCATTGGCCAGAGAATTTTAATTACCCTTCAATCTTAAATAACCACATGTTTTAAATTCACAGGGCTTTTGTTTGTTTGTTTGTTTGTTTGGGGGGGGGTGTTGTTTGTTTTTACTAATTAATAGCTTTGTGGGACAGAAAGTTCTATCTCAGCAAATTCAAGTGCCTCTCCCTGAAATGCCTAAAGAGACCAGATTCCTTCAACTCTGGAGACCCACTCACCACTTGCTTGACTATTGCCTCCCATATTCCTGATTTGTGCTTACATTTACTGACTGGAATTTCTCCTAATACCTGAAGATGAGTGTACTATTTAGCATCCACCTACCACCTAGTGATCATGTCTATTTCCAGAGCCGGTCTTCTTCTGCTCTGCTTTTCCTCTCTGTTGTGAAACTCACACATCTCACACACTGACCTCGTATCCATCCATCTGCCCATGCTTGTATTAATTCAACAGGCACTGAGTCTTTCCTGTGTACTGTGCACTATTCCAGGCATCAGAGAAGTCAAACACTAATTTTGACAACCAGAAGTACACTGTTCAAGAAGACAAACAAAACTTTACAACAACAAATGACTGCAGTAAAGTGGAATCTAATTAGATTATCACTGAGATTATATGCAATGATGTATATAGATAACAAGTTAATGAAAAGCACTGTGGTCAGTGTATACTAGCTCTAAACTTGTGTAATGCATTGCAAAGGGCAGTTTCAACTTAGTTACAGGCCACTGATTCATTCAGTAATATCAAATACTGTGAAAAGTGCTTGAGCAGAGTCAGATAGATGAGCACCTAAGAGCTACATTCTGGTTTCCAAAACATGGAGGCAATTTTCATTGAGAAGTGGTTGTACCATTAGGGACCATATTTCCCATCTTCCCTTACTTGAGGGGAGGCCATGGGTATTTACTAGAGTGACATTGGTCAGTAGCCAGAAGACTCCAACGTGTCTGTGACTTAACACAATAAAAGTTTATTTAAGTTTGCCTGCAATAAAATGCAAGTAGTCATGGTGAGTAGAGGGGGAGCATTCCATGCAGCCGTCTTGAGACACAGGTTCTTAGGTTTGGGGGATTCTGTCATGTCCCAGGGACTTCTTGCTGGTAAGAAAATAAGAGGGTGAAAAAAACACATCCTCTCTTAACCACTTGGTCCAGATGTAACATACATCCACTGCTGTCCACATTTCATTAGTGACAACTAGTAATACACTCTGGCTTTACACAAGACAACACTCAGGGAGTCCTGGCTGGGCCACCTGCCTTCCAGTGACAACTCCACACAACTAAAGAGAAAACATGAATTTTTAATGGTATTGTGTGACTGTTTCAAACCAAGGAGATGCTAGAAATAGAGAAGACCACTTAGGAGTTGTGGTGGTTAAGCAAGCCAGTATGCCTCCCAGCCCCCGCTTTTCCTCTTTCTTCTGAGTGGTAGTTCCCCACAGATAACTGAGCAAAAATTAGCATTGATATTCAAATACATGGAAAAAGTCCTCCTCCCACATAGGAAGGACAATATGGTGACTCTAAAATAGGTTTATCCAAAGTTCATCCAACCAACACATGTTTGTTACAACTAGAATTGCCCTAATGAATAAGCTGTTATAATTCTTATTATTACCAGGTTGGGGGGGGTGGGGGGGAAACATGGAGGCCAGGAAGGGAGTGAGCCGCCCCGTCCAGTGCCGCCAGACCCGTAGATCTCACCTAGCCGGAATATAACATCTCCGAGAGTGTTAGAGGGCCCCTCTCCAGCTGCTCTCTGAAGAAATCACCAGCACTATGACCCCATGCGGGGCTCCTGGCCTTAGTGTTCAAGTAGATGCCCCATGTTGGAGCAGGACCCAAAGCTCAAAGTTCTAGCCCACGCAAGACTCTGGGAGCGCCTTAGCAGAATCACCTATTAACACATGTGCAGATCACCAAGACATGGCTCCACGCTCATGCAAGTCACTCAGCTGCTACCTACCCACAGCACAATGCCATCTCCCAGCCTCCCCACCTCACAAGACACCCTGGAGCTGAAAGCAGACCGCCGCCATCTTGACTCAACATTCTGGCCATATTAACTAGGGGCAGTTCCCAAATCAGATCTCCAGTGATCAGGTACCAGGTTTCCAACCTTCCCCCCTCCCCAGCGGCGGTAACCCAACACAGTAGTTGCCCAACACAGGTGTGCAGTGTGACCAGGGAGCCACCCATGGGAGCCCAGGGGTGAGAGTTTCCTCAATTGGGAGCTGCTAAGGAGAGGGAGGACCAGGAACTGGGAAATCTCCAGGCAAGAGAGGGAGATAGTACCTGGTGCTCACGTCATACGAGCGGTCCCCAGAAGAGACCCGTAAGGTGCAGTCTTTCTGCAGGGACTGATGGGTGTCACTCCCCACATCCAGGCGCCTGTGCCAGAACCAGTCTTCCCACCCTTACAGCTTATAACAGATGACGCCACCTACTGGATGCGAAGAGAAGAAGGAAAGATACAGACCTCTAAAGCTAGCTACAACCCTGGCTTCTTCCTTGAGTTTTTTGTTTGTTGGTTGGTTGGCTGGTTTTTGTTTTTTTTTTTTTTCTCTTCTACCCCTCCATCCTCCTGCCTTCACATCCCTCAACATATGTGAAACTAAGAACTTTGCATGAAATAGGACGTTGAGGACTGAGTCATCTGAATAATATAATATAGAAGTGTTGTATATGCCCTTTTTTTCTTTTCCTTTTTAGTCTTTCATTTTTCTTTCCCCTCCAAATTTTACTATTTTAACATCTGTATTTTTCTAAATACATATGTGTGTTGTTTTATGTACTCTACTGTCATCCACGTGGCCTACCCTAAATTACTTCCTGTCTATTCTCTTGCTACTAACCCTCTTCACTAGCTTTCTCCTTCATACTTCCTAAGACATATTAACTCTATATCCTCACATCCTACCTCCTCAGCATATTGTCCTAAGTCCCACCCCCAGTTTATTGTCCACTGTCAGAAACTGTAAACATTTTTATAAAACTACTGATTATATTTTAGATAATAATTGAATTCAACATTTCTGTACATTGAGACTAAACTGTAAACGTCTCAATAACAACAAATTGCTCATAGGTGGTATATTGTTGATACTGGGATCTGTTAATATTGTCCTTCCCCACAAAGGAGAGGTCTTGTAACCCTAAAAGAGCACTACAAACCTATAGGGTAAAAACAATAACAATCTAGACCCACAGAGTCTAGAAAGGAAGACACATGAGCAACATGAAAAAACAAGGGAAGAAAGTGCCCCAAACAAATGAAGACACCACATCATTAGAATCATTGGCAGCCACAGCAGAAGAAATTACAGAGAAGGAGTTTAAGATATACATGGTTAAAATGTTCTGGAAATTCAAGGAAGATACAAGAGAGCAAATACAGGCAGTGAAAGATCACTTGGACAAGGAGCTATATAAGCAAATACAGGAAGCAAAAGATCACCTCAACAGGGATATAGAGGTGCTAAAAAAATTTTTTAAAATCCTTGAAATGAAAGAAATAAAAAACCAAATTAAAAGCTCAAATGAAAGCATCACCAACAGAGTAGACTACTTAGAAGACAGGATATCAGACAATGAAGAAAAAAATATATAATCTTGAAAAGAACATAGACCACACATTATCAATGGTAAGAAACCACAAGCAGAACATTCAAGAAATATGGAATAGCATAAAAAGATCAAATTTAAGAGTTATTGGGATAGAGGAAAGCAGAGAGGTCCAAACCAATGGAAAGAACAATCTATTCAAAAAAATCATATCAGAAAATTTTCCAAACAAGAAGAATGAATTGGAAATCCAAATTCAAGAAGCCTACAGGATGCCGAATGTACAAAATCACAGGAGATCCACACAAAGGCATATTATAATGAAAATGCCCAACATACAGAATAAGGAGAGAATTTTAAAAGCCATAAGAGAAAGGAATCAGATTACACATAGGTGAAAAACAATTAGGATAATGGCAGATTTTAACACAGACCCTGAAAGCTAGAAAATCATGAAACAACATATATAAAGCTCTAAAATAAAATAGGTGCCAACCAAGAATCTTGTACCCAACAAAATTAAGCTTTAGGTTTGAAGATGAAATAAAAATCTTCCATGATAAACAAAAGTTAAAATAATTTATAGCTAGAAAACTGACACTACAAATCATCCTTGGAAAAATATTCCATGAAGAAGAAACAAAAACAACAATGAAAATCAGCAGAGGGAGGTAGTACACTAAAGGGAAAAACTAATCAAAGAAGAAAATCAAGTCAAGTTAAATAACAAAAATAAACAAATATGGCTGGGAATACAAACCATGGCTCAATAGTAACCCTGAATGTTAATGGTTTTAACTCACCAATCAAAAGACGTAGACTAGCAGATTGGATTTAAAAAAAAAAAAAAAAAGACTCAACAATATGCTGCCTCCAGGAAACTCGTCTGATAGGTAAAGACATACACAGACTGAAGGTAAAATGTTGGGACAAATCATACCACTCACAAGGACTTCGGAAGCAAGCAGGGGTTTCCATCTTTCTATCAACTAAAGTAGACTTGAAGCCAAAGTTAATCAAAAGAGATAAAGATGGACATTACATACTGCTCAAGGGAAACATACACCAACAAAACATAACAATTTTAAATATATATGTCCCAAACAATGGTGCAGCTATCTTCATCAAACAGATTCTTTCCAAGTTCAAGAGTCAAATTGATCACAACACAATAATCTTGGGTGACTTTAACACACCTCTCTCACACTAGATAGATCTTCCAAACAAAAATCGAATAAAGAATCAATAGAACTCAATAATCCAATCAATAACTTAGACTTAACTGACATATATAGAATATTTCAACCTGCATCAAGCAGATATATTTTCTTCTCAGCAGCACATGGATCTTTCTCTAAAATAGATCATATACTATGCCACAAAGCAACTCTTAGCAAATACAAAAAAACTAGAGATACTACCATGTAATTTATCAGATCATAATGATATAAAATTGGAAATCAATGACAAAATAAAAAATAAAAATTACTCCAACATCTGGAGACTAACAATATGCTACTGAATGAACAATGGGTTGCAGAAGACATCAAAGAGGAGATTAAAAAATTCTTACAGGTAAATGAGAACATATACACAACATATCGAGATCTCTGGGACACTATAAAAACAGTTCCAAGAGGAAAGTTCATTGCATGGAGTTCATTCCTTAAAAGAAGAAAAAGTCAACAAATAAATGACCTCACTTTACATCTCAAAGCCCTAGAAAAAGAAGAACAAATCAACAGCAAAAGCAGTAGAAGGCAAGAATAATAAAATAGAAGATAGAGAAGGCATTGACGAATTTCTTGAGTCATACAACTTGCCCAGACTGAATCAGGAAGATATACACAATTTAAACAGACCAATAGCAAGTGATGAAATAGAAGATGCCATGAGAAGCCTACCAACCAAGAAAAGCCCAGGACCGGATGGTTACACAGCCGAGTTCTACAAGAACTTCAAGAACTAATACAAATACTCTTCAATTTATTTCAGGAAATAGAAAAAGAGGCAGCACTTCCAAACTCATTCTACGAAACCAATATCGCCCTGACTCCAAAACCGGCAAAGACACATCAAAGAAAGAAAACTTTAGACAATATCTCTAATGAACATAGATGCAAAAATTCTCAATAAAAATCTGGCAAATCAAATACAAAAACACATCAAAAAGATCCTGCACCATGATCAAGCGAGATTCATCCCAGGTATGAAGGTTGGTTCAACATAAGGAAATCAATAAATGTAATTCATCACATCAATAGACTCAAAGATAAGAATCATATGATCATCTTAATAGATGAGAAAAAAAATAATTTGACAAAATTCAGCACCCCTGTATGTCCAAAACAATAGAAAAACTAGGGATAAAAGGAACTTATCTCAACATCATAAAAGCTATCTACACTAAGCCCCAGGCCAACATCATTCTAAATGGAGAAAAATTGAAGCCATTCCCTCTAAAAACTGGAACAAGACAGGGATGCCCTCTTTCACCACTTCTATTTAACAGTCCTTGAAACACTAGCCAGAGCAATTAGAAAGATGAAAGAAATTAAAGGGATACATACAGGAAAAGAAGAGTTTAAAATAGCACTACTTGCTGACAATGTGATTCTATACCTAGAAGACACAAAAAGCTTCACCAGAAAACTTTTAGAACTAGTAAACAAATTCAGCAAAGTAGCAGGTTATAAAATCAACACCCATAACTCAAAGGCATTTCTGTATATCAGTGACAAATCCTCCAACACAGAAATAAGGAAAATTACCCCATTTACAATAGCCTCAAACAAAATAAAATACTTGGGAATCAACTTAATGAAAGCAGTAAAATATCTATACAATGATAACTATAGAAACCTAAAGAAATAAATCAAAGAAGACCTTGAAAGATGGGAAGATTTACCTTGCTCTTGGATAGGCAGAATTAATATTATCAAAATGACCATACTTCCAGAAGCACTATACAGATTTAATGCAATTCTGAACAAAATCCAATGGCATTCCTCATAGAAATAGAAAAAGCAATCATGAAATTGATCTGGAAAAATGAGAGACCCAGAATAGCTAAAGCAATCCTTAGCAGGAAGAGTCAAGCAAGTGGTATTGCTATACCAGACCTTAAACTATACTACAGAGCAATAGTAACAAAAACAGCATGGTACTGGCACCAAAACAGACTGATAGACCAGTGGTACAGAATAGAGGACACAGAAACTAACCCACAAAATTACAATTATATTATACAAAAGCACTAATGGATTGGAGAAAACATGCATTGGAGAAAAGATAGCCTCTTCAACAAATGGTGCTGGGAAAACTAGAAATCCATATGCAACAAAATGAAACTAAACCCCTATCTCTCACCATGCACAAAACTCAACACAAAATGGATCAAGGACTTAGGAATACAACCAGAGACCCTGTGTCTAATAGAAGAAAAAGTAGGCCCTAATCTCCACCATGTGGGATCAGACCCCAGCTTCCTTAATAAGACTCCTATAGCACAAGAATTAAAACCAAGAATCAATAAATGGGATGGACTCAAACTAAAAAGTTTCTTCTCAGCAAAAGAAACAATATGTGAAGTGAATATAAAGCCTACATCTTGGGAACAATTTTTTACCCCTCACACATCAAGTAGAGCACTAATCTCTAGGGTATATAAAGAATTCAAAAAGTAAAACACCAAAAACACAAATAACCCAATCAATAAATGGGCCAAGGCCATGAACAGACACTTCTCAGAAGAGGATATTCAATCAATCAACAAATAAATGAAAAAATGTTCATCTTCTCTAGCCATTAGAGAAATGCAATCAAAACTACTCTTAAGATACCATCTCACTCCAGTCAGAATGGCAGTTATTATGAAGACAAACAGCAATAAGTGTTGGTGAGGATGTGGGGGAAAAGGTACACTCATACACTGCTGATGGGGCTGCAAATTGATGCAGTCAGTATGCAAAGCACTATGGAAATTCCTTGGAAATCTGGGAATGAAACCACCATTTGACCCAGCTATCCCTCTTTTTGGACTATACTCAAAGGACTTAAAAACACATACTACAGGGACACAGCCACATCAATGTTTATAGCAGCACAATTCACAAAAGCTAAACTGTGGAGCCAGCCTAAATGCCCTTCAATGGATGAATGGATAAAAAAAAAATGTGGTATATATACACAATGGAATACTACTCAGCAATAAAAGAGAATAAAATTATAGCATTTGCAGGTAAATGGATGGTGCTGGAGAATATAATGCTAAGTGAAGTTAGCCAATACCCAAAAAACAAATTCTGAATGTTTTCTCTGATATAAGGAGGCTGACTCATATTTGGGTAGGGAGGGGGAACATGAGAGGAACAGATGAATTCTAGATAGGGAGGAGGGGAGGGAGGGAAAGGGAGGGGGCAGGGGATTAGCAAAGATGGTGGAATGTGATAGACATCATTATCCAAAGTACATATATGAAGACATGAATTTGTGTGAACATAGTTTATATACAAACAGAGGTATAAAAATTGTTCTATATGTGTAATAGAATTGTGATGTATTCTGCTGTTATGTATTTAAAAAATAAAACCAGTAAAAAAATAAAATAAAATTTCAATAATAATACTGAAAATAAATAAACAAACAAATAAATAAATAAACAAACTCTACCAATAACAGCTCATCAAATGGCTCAGCACATAGTATGGCACAAAGTTCAATAAATATTATATCCTTGGTTATTTAAATTTTCTTTAAGGTCTTTTTAGGAATGTGGGTTTAATGACTCACCACACATTTTCTTTCTTCCTGAAGCCCCAAGGATATGTCTATGGTCCTGTTACTACTCATATTAATGTGAAAAAAATAAAAACTATATTGGGTAAATGTGTTAGCTTTTTGTTGCTGTAAAAAAATATCTAACAAGAACAAATTAGAGGCAGGTAAGTTATTTTGACTCACAGTCTCAGAGGTTCAGTCCATGGTTGGCTGGCTCCATTGCTTTGGACCCAAGATGAAACAGAACATCGTGGTGGAAGGGTATGGCAGAGGAAAACTGCTGGGCTCTTGGAAGCCAGGAAACAGAGAAAGAACACAAGGAGACAGGGGCAAAACTATAAACCCCAAAGTCATGACCCAAGTTACCTACTTCTAACCATGTACCACCTGCTTATAGCTAAGGATCAAGAACAGTAATTCTTTTAAATCATTAATCCATCAAATGGATCAATCCACTGATAAGATCATAGTTCGTGTAATCCAATCATTTCACCTTTGCACATTCCTACATTAATAGAAGTTTTTGGAGGACACTCATATCCAAGTCATAACAGTAAGCATTTAGTGTTAGGGGAGTAGAAAGGGAAAAAAGGGATCCAGGACTTTCTCTACAGGATATCCTCCCACTTGCCTACCCATTGTTCAGACCCCTTCTTGTCTGTCTCATTTTTATGGTTTGAGACCGTGCCTTGCTCTCAAATCCCAGTAATTTAACTTAATACGCACAACCGTCTCCTTGAAATTAAACATAAATATACACAATTATAAAAGGTATCAATCACTGAAATCTTGAGCAGAAATATGATTATAACTCACCACAAAGATAAAAGAAGCCAGATGCCATCTGTACTTACCTGTTTGCACTGCCACAACAAAATATCACAGCCTGATGACTTAAAATGTGTATATTATTCATATATATTAATCATATAATTTACAACAGTTCTGGAGGCTCAAAGGCCAAAATTAAGGTGCTGGCAGGGTGGTTTCTCTGAGGACTCTCCTTGGCCTACAGAGGGTCATCCTCTTTTTGCCTTTTGACATGCTGTTTCCTCTGCACATGCCCATACCTGGTGTCTCTTGCTCTTCTTACAAGGACACCAGTCACATTGGATTAGGGCTGCACCCTTATGAACTCATTTAGTCTGTCTTACCTGTTTATAGATCCTTTCTCCAAATGGAGTTGCATGGGTAATAATGTGTGTGAAATTGTGTCCCTCTAAATGTGAATTTAGAGGGACACAATTTCACACACATGCCATCTCTTCATTTCCAAGGAATCATCGTTATATGTGCCTCAAAGCTTGAGATGAAAAATCATAGGCTGTACCACAAAAACACAAATGCTATTTTTGAAGATGATACATTTGCCCTCATGTCCTTCTGAATATTGAAGAGTCCAGAGTCCTCTGATCTTATTCCTTAATTTATCCATTAACATAAAACAGTGTTTTGATGGCAAGAACATTTGTATTGAAGTTTGCCTGAGTAAGAATGCTGACTCAAACTTGCCAGCTGTGTGATATTGGGCCAATTACTTAATGTCTTGAAAATTCAGGTTGCTCATCTTTAGAATGGGAAAAATTATGCCTACTTTATAGGATTAGTTGAAGTATCTGAAGTGTAATTGTATGGTGTACTATTTTCCTCTTACCACTGTTACCATTATATTTGATGTCTTGAAACAATACACACTTATTCTCCTACAGTTCTGAAAGTCAGAAATCCTAGATGACTTAGGGGGCTGCAATCAAGGTGTTGACAGGACTAGTTCCTCTGCAAGCTGGAATATATCTGTTCCTGATCTCAACTAACTACTAGAAGATGCTAACATTCCTTGATTCCTGGCCCCTTCTTGCATTTTTAAAGCCATCAGAGCAGCATCTTCTGTCTTCTTGACTCCCTGGCTGTCTTATAAGTACATTTGTGATTACATTGTGACCACATAGATAATCCACACAATCTCCCAGTCTCGAGAGCCTTAATTAACCACATCTGTAAAGTCCCTTTGCTATATGAGGTAACATATTCAAAAGTTAGAACATCATTATCTTTATGAGCTGTCACTCAGCCTACCATATATGCCTCATTGTAAATTCTCAGAGTGGGCACCTGTTGGGTTTACCTGCACAATACCCTCTTTACACTCCAAATGAAAATATGGTAGATTGAGTTATGGTTCTCAATTCCTCATTTTCTTTTTCAGTAGAATTTCACAGCCAGCCTTTTACTTTATGTCTAGAGTAGAAAGAGGATATCGCTTTGAGCAGAGGCTTTAACCATATTTGTTTGGCTTGGCTTTAGTTTTGAGAATAGATGCCCTGGATGACTCCTAGGTCCAGAGTAAGAGACATGTAGAAGACTTATACCCAACACATATTTCTGAAGCAGTGATGTCCTAGACAACTTGTCAGGGAATATAAAACCTTTCTTGTGGTAAGACGGGAGATTTTGATGTTGTCTTTTCTTCAGCACTATCATTGCAGTGGCTGATTAAATTAAAGTACATAACCTTTCCTTGGAGAAACCTTTTAGATTAGGTTCGCTAGAAGGAGACCTTCTCACAAGGACTCCCAGGAAAGTGATTTATTAAGATGCATTCCCAGGCAAATCTGTTAGGATGTGGCTATGTGAGTCAAGGAAACTGCAATATCACAGTTCAAAGTAGACAACATTAGCTCAACTTCACAAAAGAACTCTAGAGATGTTTTAGGTCATACCTCAGAGAGATGTCTCCACAAAGAGAAGGAAGCTGAAGTATATATACTCAACTCCTCCCATTCATTGTGTGAAGACTGCCTTTAGGGCTTTAGGAAAACAATGTATCCACAGATGCATTCTTCATGAATGCAGGCAAAGTAGGTTCTGACAGCTTGTGGGTATCTCTCTGACAAATATATATGCACACATGTATACATACACACACACACACACACACATATATATATATATATATATATATATATATATATAGAGAGAGAGAGAGAGAGAGAGAGAGAGAGAGAGAGAGATGCAAATGTTGAGATCTGAAGAATTATGGGCTGAATACTGACAACAGCGGATACACCACTCTTCTGGTTAAGTGAATTCTGCTTTCATATCCAGGGTGGATACTATGACCCAAACTTGACCAATCATTATGTTCCATCTCTGTAGCTTCAGTGATCAATCCAAGGATGAGTGCATGATACAACTAATTCTATTCAGAGAATGTTCCAGGAAAATTATGGAATAACTAGAAAAGAAGTGCTATCCTTACTTACATTGATGTTGCTGAGAGGATGGGGTGGAGGGTCACCTTGCTTGAAATGGAGACAACCAGAAGGAAGCAAAGCAGAGAAGCCACAGGAGTGAGAGTCCAGTGGCCTTATTTGAGTCACTTGGCTCAGCCCTAACTAAACCTGCACTAGACATTGCTATTATGGATGTGTAAGTTGCAACTAAGAATGTTAAGGATTCACTAGTATTATCTAATTCATTTCTAAAATCCTTTGAAATCTTAATAAGAAACATTTAATTTTGTCTATTAAAATGTAGTAGTCACAAACTAAGATTATGCAATAATTTCACAAACTTTGCCTCCTGGACTCATTAAGGCAAGTGTCATAGTAAGAATTAGGTATTAACATCTCTCATTTTACAGTTGATAAATCTAAGACTCAAGAGTATGTCATCAAGAAATGCCCAAGAGTCAAGTGTTGAGCTGAGTTTTGAATCCAGATCTGCCTGGCTCAAAATCCTTTCCCTTTCTACTACAAAATTTTGTTTTACTCAAAACAACTACAAAGATCAAATGCAATCTAATGTCATTTTATGTTGGACCCCTGTACACATCTTATTTCTGCTTGTGGAAATGGTACTCATTCTTCAAGTCACTGCTCAAATTATTTTACTATGTCTGAGTCTCAATTTCTTAACTATTTCCCATGTAAAGTAGTTGAAAAAAATTAAAGAGCATAACACATGAGCAAATGTTTCTGGCACAATACATGCAATGCACTAGATGCTTAACAAATTATCTAAAATCCACTTTGTACATTACTGAAACATAAGTTTAAGAAGGATAGTTATAAATTAATCTTTATAGATATTTCCCAGAATATTCTAATCAACAGTGTCTTTTCATGTCGATAATCTTGAATTTTTTTCTTTCTTTACCTTTCCTGTGTCATCAAAGATGGGAGAAATCAGTATCATTCCTCCAGTTCAGTACAACCCTCAAGTTACCCCAAAGATTGTGAAGTTCTTACGGTAAGTAGGGAAAGACTAAGTGCATTTATTGGTCATCTACTATGAGCCATGCATAATGTTCAATTTTATATAAATATTAATTCATTTAATCATCAAACCACTTATGAAGTCATATTATTATCCTTGCTTTTCATATGAGAAAATTAAGACTCAGAAACAACAGCCAAGTCATGTAAAATCACTCATGAATAGCAAAAGGGAATGTTATTGCAGAAAGTGCATCAATTCTGGGGTGAAGGGGACCAAAATCCCAACAATTACTAGTTATATGAAGTTGGGCCAGTGACTTCAGAGCTTTGTAGGGACAGACTGAAATAGTGTCTATTAAAGCCTGGCTTATAGTAAATACCCATTAAATAGTGACCCTGCTGTCTTCTAGACAGCAGTGGGGCTGTGAGTTGACCCCCATTTGTATCTGACTCTTTGCCCTCCCAGCCTCCTTGTATAGACATGGGGCATGAGATTTTTCAGACCTAGAAATGCATATTTGGGTATTAATTGATTTTTTATTTAAAATGAATTCCTTTAAAAAAACCCTCTCATCTGCTGAAGATTCAATTGAAATTATTAGCCTATAGCATTTATGTAAATATGACGTATGCAGCTCTAACAAAAACAGATTAACCCCTCACTTTCATATTTTACACTGCATGAGGCACTGAAAACTAAGTCTGGTGAATAGATGTCTTTTGTGGTTTTAATCATAACAATTGTACCAAATGACTTCTTCTTGTGCATGTGATAACATCATAATGGAAAACTAAATCGATAGCATATTTCTCAATCTAATTATATGTCTTGCATTTCTAAACCAGTTTTAATGAAATACAATAAGTGGTAGTGTGGAAATTAGAAGAGGCTGAAAAAAAAAAGAAAAACTAAAAGAAAAAGCAGTTGCCAATAATACTGTCAGTGAGAGGAATAGAAGTCTGAACTATGCCTGTCTCTTGTGAACAATGCCTTCCATTGTGGCTATGCAATAAAACACCAAAGAGGTGGTGAGCTTATCCAAACAAATCATCGTTTTCAGAAACAAGCATTTTTACAGAACAAGCCAAGGCTACATTAATTAAAAAATATATAAGCACCATCAGAAACTGCAAAACTCAACTACACACAACCCTCATCTTTCTCTTTTAGGCCACCACCTTATTAACACACCAAGGACTTAACATGATTCAAAATACCTTTTAAATAACACATCAGGCTCATTATAGAAAATTTGGAAAATATTGAAAGATACAAAGAAAAAATACAATAACCCAAAATCTCATACCCAGAGGTGATTGACATTTTCCCATATTCCTTCAGTTTTTCTTATATATATGTCATATCTCTGAAATGATATAACTTGGTTGGAAGCATAGTCAGATAATTCAAAAAAATAAATAGTGCACAGATAGATGCTGATATAAAAACATTATTTTTATAGATGCTGAAATAGTTTGCTAAGGTTACTATAACAAGGGGCCACAGCCCAGATGGCTTTAAATAACAAATCTATTTCCTTGTAGTTCTGGAGGCTGGCAGTCTGAGATCAAGGCATTGTCAGGGGTGGTTTCTTCTGAGATCCTTCTGTACTTGGAAATGACCATTTTCTCCCCTGTGTCTACCAGTAGTCTTTCCTCTGAATATGCTATGTCTAAATGGCTTCTTCATATAGGAGGCCTTTTATATTGGCTTTGGGCCTAGCCTAATGATATCATCTTAACTTCAACACCTATTAAAAGAACTATATCTCCAAATACAGTCACAATTTGAAGTACTGGAGTTCAGGTTTTCAAAATATAAGTTGGGGAGGGAGTTATAAGTCAGTCTGTAACAAGTGCTAAATGTGACAAAATAAATACTCTATATACCCAATAATACAATAATACCTCATGTATGCTCATATCCTGAAAATATTCATAGATCTTCCAACAGGCACTAGAAACATAAGTAGTAGTAAACCAAAGTCTCTGTCTTGAAGAAATCGAAATCAGTGGGCAAAGGAAGGACTGTTAATAATTACGTGGAATTTTAACATTTAGCATGACTCTGGGGAAAAAATTGTGTCAAAGATCACCTTATACCAAATACTAAAATAAATTCAAAATTAAAAAGGATAAATGTAAGGAAAGGGAAGAGAAACAAAAAGGAGGAGAAGGAGGTTAGCAAAGGAAAATTAGTAGAAAAGGGATGAGAGTTTTATGTAAATTGTGAATAAGGGAGATTTTTGTCTTTAATTCATTCATAAATTCATTTATTTAATAAGCATTAATTGACCAAAGACGACATGCCAGGTGTTCTGCTAGACACAGAACGAACTAGTTTTTTTGGTGCTCATGCACAATGCAAGAAGTCCCTTGGCTTGTTAGAATGTGAATACAAGTTCACAGTTCTTTGCTAGCCTGTTCAGTGTTGACCTCATCTATGCTACCAACATCACATGCTGTATGCAGCAAACAAGTCCCCGTGTAAGTTGTTTTCTAAGCATTTTTGTAAATCAGATCCTATTAGAAATGCACAAAGAGGGCCGGCTGTTAAAGGAGCCCTGAGGGAACCCTGTGTGAAAAGAAGCATCCTTATGGAAAGGAAAGATTGCTGCCTCGGCTCCAGTGCTGTCTCAATCCTGACTGTGGTACCTAGGCCCCGGCTTGCAGGTTATGCCTGAGCGCTCATCTGTGCTCACACTGTCTGTCCTTCTGCCTGGGACTGCAAACCCCTGGAGGTTGGCCCACCACATCTGTTCCCTTCATTGTGGCCGGTGTCACAATGAAGCTTTATGAAGCTTTCACAAAGAGATCCTAGTAAATGCTTTTAGATGCTGATAATGGTGCAGAAAAGGAACTCAGCAGGCAATACCTGTGGGGCTATAGAGAATGCTTCCTCCATACCCTTCTGACCAGGCAGGCCCTGAATCACATGCCTGGAACTGCCCTTCCAGCTACAGGGAGAAAGCAGGACCCCCGGATCTCTTGGTCCCATTATCTTCCCAGTGGCAGAGGAAAAAAAATTATTTGAGGGATGACAAAATAGGATGAGAGAGTTGGGAATTTGCGGGGGCGGGGGGGGCTTGCCAAGAAGTTCAGTCTGGAAGACATTTGGGTGCTCACCACCCAGAGCCTTGAAAAAGGAGTCAAGTTTTTCTCTACTCTTCCAGGTAGGACAGCCAGAGGGTCACTGTTCTTGTCAATGGAACTGACTCATATCAGCAGCTCATTACATTGACACATGCTCTCATAATTCAGTTAACTTCTCAGAAGAAACAGATATCCCTGCTCTTATCTTGAGTTCCAAAAAAGAACTTCGACAAAAGTTGGTTTTCTAATAAGTAATCTTATAATGCTATTAGCAATAAATGAGTGGTATAATTTCTAATGGACAATTGCTGATTTTGATCAAAATGTAGTGACCCTAAAGTTGTCTTCACTCAATGTTAACAAATATTGCCTCCGAACTATGTCAATATTGGTGAATTCCCTAAAGGGGAAAATTATCTCTGATAGAATGAAGTCATTTTAATTCTTGGACAAGTTTTCTATTTAGTAATATTTTTCCATCTTTATTTCTATCTTATTAAACCTATTTTCATGAATGTCCATTTTTTTTTCCTTTTGTACTTTACAATAGAACCTTAATTCATCATTTTGTTAATTGTCAACACTAAATTCAATAACAATAGCTTCTCCCTTCAAAAGTTTTCTTTGGGGGATATTATTTCCACAAGGTCTAATTTTCTTGACACAATTTAGAATTTATAGATTTTGTCAAAATAATTTTATTCGCTTACCAATATTTTGTTAATAAGTTATTTTACAATATTGAGCTTTAGCCTTTGATGATTTTGTATACCTCCAAAAAAAATGAGTTTATTCCAAGTTGATTTTTGCATTCTTCAACTTCATGAATTTTTTTATCTCTAACACATTTACTTATGTGAAGCCTTAACTGTTGTCAATTTCTGCTTTTTATTATTTCTATGAATAAAACATCCCATGTGAATTTGCTATCAAATAGTATATTTCTATTAATCTGTAAAAACAAATCAGAAACAGAAGTCAAAATATCTGTGAAGTCAAAATAGAGCGGTGGAAACTTGCTGCTTACTTCAAATCCCAGCTTCCTTGGAGTGGTGAGTCGCTTGCATGTAGGGGAATAATCTTACACAGAACACTTTCCAGGAGATGGCATGGAGGCGTCCACTATCTCAGCCACCTGACAGTGAAGCGTGAGCACATAACTGGTTCCATCAGTCCGCTTTGACTCTATAGCTAGAGAAATAAAGATGGGGAAAGGGGGAGGGGTGTTATGTTTTTGTGTTTATGCCACAATTGTAAGAGTACTGGAATAATCATGAGAGCTTTGCATGCCAGGTTTAGGGGTTTGACCCTTATTCTAGAAGGATCAGGAGACATACAGAATTAATTCTATTTGGGGAATTTCATGCTCATATCTGGGATGTAGAAAAATGACTCTAACAGTATCATGGAGAATGGATTGAAAATATCAAGTTGGGAGAGAGGCCTCCTCAGGACCTACTCTGAACCACAGTTTGGTATCTTCCCAACCATTTATGACATGGCTCTCTACTTCACTAAAACCTTCCACATTTCTAGGCTTTCCATGACCCAAGAAATTCCTTGCTCCTGTTCTCTACCCAAAAGGCCCCAGTACACAATAATATCAACAACATGAAGTGAACATTAATATCTATGATATTACACAATAATATCAACATGAAGTGAACATTAATATCTATGATATTGATAACAAACATTTATTCCATTTATGCCATTTATTTCCATTAATCTCAGCAGATAAGAAAATTTAGGTCTGGAAAGGCTAGGTGACTTGTTTAAACTTGTCTAACTAGTAAGTAGTAAGGCCTATATTTAAATTCAGTTTGAGTGTATGGGTTTTAATCTATTTTTTGTTGTTACAACAGAATAACTGAGACAGGATGATCTATCGGGGGAAAAAAAGTTCAATTTTGCTTCATAGTCCTGAAGACTGGTTAAATTCAAGAGCCTATTACTGGCATCAGATTATCTTCCAGTTCGGGCCTCTTACTGCTTTAACTTATGGCAGAAAGGAGAAGGGCAAACAGACACATATGGAAGAGAGAGCTAGAGGAGCTGAGTTTCCTTTATAAAAACCAGTTCCCTCCTCATGACCTCATCACCTCTTACAGCCTCATCTCCCAACACAACAATGGCAGTCAAATTTCAGCATGAGTTTCAGAGATGACAAGCCATATTCCAGTCATAGCCCTATGCATATTCTTAACCCAAACTATGCTGTTCCACCACAAGATATTTGAAAGTTCACAGTGTGCCATGTATTTTCACATATATTCTCTTACTGTAATATTCTTGGTTAGGTGTTACTATTTCAATGCAGAGAAAACTGAATCACTGGTTGTCAATGGTTTGGAATGTGAGGTGTCCTCCAAAAGCTCATGTGTGAGACAATGCAAGAAGATTTACCTGAGAAATGATTGGGTTGTGAGAGTCTTAACCCAATCCGTGTATTAATCCCATGATGGGAATAACTGAGTGGTAACTGAAGGCAGGTAGGGAGTGACTGGAGGAGGTGGGTCACTGGGAGCGTGGCTGTTGGGTATATATTTTGTATTGTGCAAATGGAGTTTCTCTCTCTGCTTTCTGATCATCATGTGAGCTGCTTCCCTCCACCATTCTTTTCTACCATGAGGTTCTGTCTCACCTCCAGTCCAGAGAAATGAAGCTGTCTCTGGACTGAGATGTCTAAAACTGTGAGCCTTCAAATAAACTTTTCCTCTTCTAAAATTGTGTTTGCCAGGTCTTTTAGTCATAGCAGCAAAAAAGCTGACTAAAACATTGGTCTAACTACAAAGTCATTATACTTACCCATGAGTGTCTGGCTCATGGATGTTTGTTGGAAGACTGACTCCTTTCCTCCTCTCTGTTGTTGCTGTGTCTGCCATGCCCATATGCATATCTTGCTGGTTATCCAAATATAAAACTGGTCTAATCACACCTGCATCCCAAAACGGCTAGTACCCATTCCTATTAATAATCCAGCCTGTATGTGGGGCTGGAGATATCAGTTGTTGTGGTTTCTCCCTCATATCTCTTCCAAGCAAAACTGTCCAGCCCATAACCTGCTGCCTACATGACCACATTCACTGCTCCATGACTGGTATTCATCTAAAACTGGTTGAATTTGAAAGGAGACAATCATACAGCCTTTGTTGGAAAGTTGAAATTAAAATGTTGAGGGTATAAATCAGATTGATATTGGGAACCATCAGTTCAAAGGCATAATCAGAATCTAAATAACCATGATAAGTCACGGGTGAGCCAAAGAAACAGGGAGCAGAAGCAAAGAAGATGCTAGAACTCTAAGTCATAGAAGAGGATGTAGAGTAATTGCTCACGGAGGATGAAAATGCCCAGAGGGTGTGGGAGACAGTGAGGCCCATGGCAGAGAAGGGAGGAGTATTGGAGCTGCCCAATTTATAATGCCTCTTTGTCTCTATCCAAGAGTGACGTGGAATGTAGGTGACACTCTCTCCCTTACTACCCACAGAGACAAACTTAAATAATAATAATAGCAAACAGCCTACTCCCACCACTGAATCTTGAAATTTTCTTGTAAAAGATTTTTGGGGTGCTTAATTCAAAATCAAGATGGAAAGAAAGTCCAATTATGAAATGTGAAACCTGGAGTCTGTGAGCTAAGCCTCTAGTCCCAGATGCCAAATGACCCAGCTCTCCTCCTGGTTCCCTCCAGCCCTTGCTGGGGTCCCTTCTATAGTTCCCAAGAGTCCATCTCAATCTCTTTGGAGTTGTGGGAAATCTTCCCTCTGCCTAGAACTCCAGCCATATATCAGATCTGGCCTCTCCAGACATTTAAGCTCTGTGGCTCAAGAATGGATTTGGGTTGTTGTTTATTGCTGTTACAAATACAACCAAGATTTGACCTCCCTCTCTGCTTAAAGCCTCTTATCCCTGCTTTCAGAGAAAGCCACCGGAAGGAAATGGTATCTTGATTTACTTTTCCTTCCCAGTGATATTTCAAGTCCATTTTTGCAGCAACCACACATACCACCTACTACCAAGGTGATTTAAAAGGTGAGGCTTTGTGTGCTGGCAGCTTCACCAATTCTCTACAATGAAATCTGAACTATATCCCTCAAAGACTCCTGCATTTCACAAAAAGCTTTGCTTGGCAAAGGAAAGAATGTGAGCACATTTAGACTAGATTCCCCGAACAAAGGGCTCCCATGCTCACTTTGAAAGAGGAGATTTAGTGTGGTTGTGACATTGACCAGGGCTAAAAAGTCTAATGCTAGCAACTTACTCATTTTCCAAATCACTGGGTCTCTGCCTCAGTGGGAGTTTACGGGAAAACAAGGGAGAGGGCATTGTGGAAATGACTAGTTGGCAAAATTGCCTTATTTTCTCTGGCTGTTTGTCCCTTGCTGCTCATCTCCAAGGCAGACATCCTCACACTGGCACCACGTGCATCTTCATGCAGGAAAGAATCAAAACCCAGGTCAAGTGGGCCTTAACAATTTGGCAAAGTTCAAGGTGTTTTGGAGGAGGCCTCCACCTCGGCTGTCTCCTCCTCTAGCTCGTTTTATCTTCCTGGCATTCTGTCAGTTCCAGCTCAAGTTCTGCTTGAGGGGTTTAGTACTTCTAGAACAAACTAAAATGTTCTCTTCAAAAGGCAAAACAAAAATTTCCTATAGACTCTTCAGGAATGATTTCATCAGATATTTATTTCATTAATAAGAAGAACCCAATACATGGATTTGGGGGTGAGTAAAGAAAGATAGAAAGACAGAAAAAGGATTTATTTATATGTGACTTGAGTTTTTTAAAATAATGCACATATATTATCTTAATAATTTAAAGAAAATGATATAAATATTATTAAACATTTTTCAAACTGTTACCCAATCTATTACTATGGTTTGAATATGGGTAGAACCAAAAGTGTGTGTGTGTGTGTGTGTGTGTGTGTGTGTGTGTATTTGGTTCCCAGGATCAAGGTATTAGAAGTGGGGCTTAGCAGAAGTTCCTTAGGTCATTTGGGATGTGAGTTCATCGGGGATTTGGGGACTCCTGTCTCTTCCCGCCTTTTTTTTTTCTGCTTCCTGACTCAAGATAGATCCTCTTAATCTCACATGTTCACATGCATTCCCATCATGATGTGCCATGCTCATCAGAGGCCCAAACCAATGGGGCTGCCCAATCTTGGACTAGAACCTCCAGAACCACGAGCCAAATAAAACTCCCTTTACTTTATAAGTTGCATTTGTCAGATATTTTGTCATAGTGATGGAAAATTGACTAATACAACTATATAGATTTTCATCATTTAACTCAAATATCAATTTAAATAAGCTAACACACCTAGTCTAACATGAGGATTGATGTCTTAGGCTGAATGCTGAATTCCCTAGAAAACAGATTCCAAGGCTTAGGTTTTCACATTAACATGTGAGAGAGTATAGTGCCGGGAAAACAGGAAGGAAGAAAATTGCTGAGGCCAGGAAGGAAGGGAACCGAAAATAAGGAAGATATTACCAAGCTGGTCACAGTTAGTACCATGGATGTCTTCTGAGAGAAGACATCAAACTGCTGCTTTCCTGTACATGCTTAATGTGGAATAAAATAGAGAATTATCAAATTGGTAAAGCCCATTCCATGGAGCATCAGATCCTTCACACATCTACCTTGTACTACCCAGCCCATCCGCACCATCTGAGATCAGACCCCTAGATACCTGAAGCCAGATCCCTCGATCCCTGAAGTCAAATCACTGGTTACCTGAAGGCAGACCTATGAAAGTACTGAGGATAAGCCTACAATTCTCTTAGCATGCACAGGTGTGGTCTGCAGTCTACCCCTGGTAAGCCAGTATGCATGGTCACTGCACATGCATCACACTGAATCTCAGGGCACCATGGTGCTTCCTGCCTCAGCAGCAACACTGAAGACCCAGAGCACAATCTATTGCATTAATACAAAGGACTAGAATCAGATGGAGTGCCATGACAATCTGTGCCCAGCCACAACAGTAGCCACAGAACTCAAGATTAAACATCCCCTCTGGAGACTGTGAGAAAATAGCTGCTGTCAGGTTATCATCTTGGAGGGCCAACAGCAGCATCAAGCCAAAGACTGTGGCCAAGAAAATAAGGAGTGGTTCACAAACTTCATCAGGAAGAATACCTATGAACACAACCAATGAATTTAAATTAAATAGCAGCTCCACCAATGGCTGGTTTTGTGATTCTGGCAAGTTTCTTAAATTGACCAGCTAGCAGAGGTGAGGCTAAGTTACAGTATGAGAAAAGTCCCCAAATTTCTGTTGCTTGATATGACAAAATGGTACAATTCCTTATGCTTCAGTTCAATGTAATTTGGAGTCTGCTCCATTTGCAGTGACAGTCTCTGAGACAGAGATTCCAAGCTCACCACAAAAGGGAATGAAAAAGCTTGAGGTGTTTTCAAGTGAGACTTGGAAGTGGCCAACATCACTTCTGCCCACTTTGACCAAAACTCCTTTCAGGATCCAGAGCAACTGAAGAGGAGGCTGGGAGGTATGATTTATTTCTATGCTCAGGTGAGCACTTACTATTTCTATGTACCATGTTTAACCTTTCTGCATAGGACTTCATTTTGACCTACACAATAATCATTCATTCATATTCTCTCTCTCTCTCATTCTCTTTCTCTCTCTCTCCCTCTCTCTCCCCTCTCTCTCTCTCTCTCTCTCTCTCTCTCTCTCTCTATATATATATATATATATATATATATATATATACATATATATGTACATATATATATATATATATATATATATACATATATATGTATATATATATATACACACACACACACACACTTCTGTTTCCAAGTTTATGGTGAGTATCAAATGAGGTTATATTGTTAAAATTATTAAGCCCAGGCTCAGACAATAGATGTCTTAAATGTCCAAAAAATCATGGTATCAGTAGCACAGGAGGAATGATGGTAATAATTGTTATAGTCATCATAGATATAATTACTATTGAAATATCACTGTTAGCATCCATTGCCCACATTTTGATCCAAATATGTTAGAATCTTGCATTTAAATTCATTTCTCCCTCTTCAGTTCTTCCCCCATGTAAACAACAATCTCATCTTCTTGAGGTATTTCCTTGAGCTCAATTTCCCTTTAGGAAAAATGTCTATTGCCCAAAATGTTTGATAATAGTTATAGGTTCTTGTTTTCTTCCCTCTGCATTTATGGTTGATACTTCCAAACCTCCTACCCCCTCAATTGAGAATGTCTGCATCTATCTCTTGGCCCCTGAGTGGCTTTGATGATGAGGCCATAAAATGGAAAGAGGAGCAAGGAATCAATCAGAACATTTTCTTTTCTTCATGATAGAGTCAGTTTAACAAAATACCAAGTCCTTTGTGTAGTTGACATGTACTTTCTGAGAACCTCCTATGTGCCCAGTTCCATGCTGAGTTCTAGGGGTATAGAAATAGATAAGACTGCCCATGACTAACAGGGTCAGGGCCATGAAGAGTAGCATAAATCAACTATAATAGCCAAAGAGTCTCAATTGTGGATAACAGAGTCATAGGCTTTTAGGAAGGTGTAGATCATTGTCAGAGTGGTGACTCATTTATGGATCAGGGAAGTTTGTCTGAATCTAGGTCCACAGGTAAAGGTGGCCAGTAGGATATATAATGGCATCAGATCACAACTAACTCTAAGTCTGTTCTCTAAGTACACTTGAGGACAAAAATCCTTGGTCAGTCAAGCATGTGCCACAGAGGGTAGTAGAGGTGGGGCAGGAGCCCAGGATTCATTTATCTAAGACATAACTAAACTCTGGTTGCAAAGTGACACACTGTACTCAGATATTTTCATTCATGGCTTGATTCTTTAATGTTCTAACATATTGGATGGTCTGTCTTTAGTCCTTAGACCTGGGGCCAGGGGGTATGGGAAAGGACATTGCAGATTACTATGGTCCCTCCATCCTGTCTGTCATTACAGGTACCACCTTTCCATGGAGTAAGGTGTCTGTGCAAAGAATTGTTTTTAGTTGTCACATCAACTTATCTTATAGATATGCCAGATATAAACTGCTACTAAGCACTTCTACAGTCATCCTGGCCCCATAACATCTATATTCACCCTCTCTTTCCAACATCCACAATTCTGGAAGAACCACATTGTTATCGGAAAATATTGGCATCTGTTTCAGTTAGGGACTATTTTCCTTCCATAAAGAAATTTAGAGGTTGACATCCAGGACTAGTAAGGCAATTTGACATTTTATCAATATGTCAGGCCCCCTTGATCATTCTTTTCTGTCATTATGAATCAAGAAGGCAAACATTTAAGAATGATTAGGTTGCAAACTGCCTGTCACTGCTTACTAATATTTGCTTCATTTTAATTTACTGCTATAATTTTGGCAACTAAAGACCAATTTTTGACACTCTCCCTAAAAATGCATATCCTGCCTGTGAAAGTAATACAGAAGGCAGCAGTTTGCTCCTGAATACAAGTTCATTTTGAAAGATCATTAAAGATCAATAAATGTTGGATTTTTCAATGGCATAGGAACAAATATAGGACTATTTGAGAGTAGAGAGCACTGAGAAAGTTAAGTGTCTTTGAACTGAGAAGATTTTAATGGGTAAAAAGAGAGATAAACTACTGTTGACTTCAGTATGCAGGATTTATTGTCAGGTTGCAAGAGAATGTTGGAGAGCTCAGATGCCACCTCATTCTTACACAGAACCCTTTGTCTTTAATCACCTTGAATATTACCATAGTAGGGAAGGCTTCAACATTCCAAAAGACACACTCTATATCCCTGATACCTGCTTTTCTGTATACATCTAATAATTCTATGCACAAAAACATTGAATATTGTATGATTTGAAATAATACTAGACATTATAACAAACTCAGAAACATATAAAAACTCAAATACAATAAATATTTCTTCTTCAGATATAATACACAACAAGTAATCTTGATTGGTGATGACAATATTCCAAGAGAGTTTTTGAGGACCTAAGTTCCTTCCATCTCTTATCTCCACCACCTTCAATGTGCTACTTCCAAAATTATTGTGTTTGTTTCCCACAAACCAATGGTAGGAGGAACAAGCAATGGAAGATCCCACATGAGAGGTCTGAAAGGGTAAGGCTTGGAAATGTCACATAGTAAGTCCTCTCCTATTGCATCAGCTGGAAATCCATCAACTTACCATACTTTGAATCAAATGAAGTTAAGAAATATAGCCAGGCTCGTGCCCATGAAGGATAAGAAATTGGCTTGACAGAAGCTATTCCATGTTTTCATAAGTGCTCATATGGTTTGGATCTAGAATGTCCCCCAAAGTTTTAGGTGTTTGTTCAGAGGCAGGATTTTAGGAAGTAATGATATCATAAGGACTCTGACCTTATCAGTGGATTAATTCATTCATGACTAAATAAACTACTGAGAGGTAGGACCTAGTTGGAAGAAGTAGGTCACTGGGGATATGCCTTAGAAAGGTTAATTTCTCTCTGGTCCCTCTTTTTTTTTCTGCTTCCCAGCCAACAGAAGCTGAGAGCACTTCTCTGCCACACCCTTCCACCAGGATGTTCTGCCTCACCCCAGGCCCAGAGCAATGGAGCTAGTCAACCTTGAACTGAAACCTCTATAACCATGAGCCAAAATAAGTCTTTCTTTCTTTCAGTTGTTCAAGTGAGGTACTATGCTCACAACAGCATAAAGCCAAGACAAGTGCCTACTCTGTTCCAAATGGAAAGACAGAAGTTAACACAGACATATGCTAAAGTATAGAGAAGAGTAAAAGAGTTCAACAAATAATCACACATGTGCATAACAACATATACTTATTTAAACAATACAGTTGTGAATATGATGTGAAGGGAGTACAAGGGACATATATAATGAGTATTATGTCATAGATTACAAGGGGCTAAATGAATAGGAATGTGTAGAAATTAACCAAGGAGATACAGACAGACAGAGAAAGACTCTGTGTGCGTGTGTGTGTTGTTTAAGGGACACATTCCAGGGTACAGGAATAACATAAGTCGGGGGGGTCTTGATGTGTCATTTGTTCCCTTTCACATCTAGCAAGTAGTCTACTATATGCCAGTCTTCTTTGTAGGTTCTCAAATGGAGAATGTAAACTCTTGCTGTCTACTCTCTAACTTGAAGCACTAATATTGATCCTTAAGAAATACCTCACAAATAATCCCATACATTTGAGATGAGTTCCAGTGTAGAAAATGATCTTTATGGCACTGAGTAGTTCTCCTTGATTTACTTATTAAGTAATTAGTAAGCCTATAATCAGGATATCATTGTCATACTCTTAATGCAAAGGCCAAGCTCTACCTACTGGACAATGGGTTTAAATTTAAATATGTGCCACACTCACAGTCTCCTGATGAGAAAATCACTCCAAGTGAATTATTGTGCCTGGCATTTATGTGACAGCCACACTTCAGATAAAGCTCAGGACATCAGCTCATGGCTTCCAAGCTACAATGGCATGAAACTGCCCAATTACTTTATGTTCACAGTAATAGTAATTTTAATAGAAGCAATTGTAATAATAGTTTGTAGTAATAATTTGATATCAAATTTATGCAAACAGATATTTTTCTTGGATAGTATAATAAAGGTTAGATTCCTTCCTCTCAAAATAAAGTTCAGAGGCTTTTTACTTACAAAAGTAAAAGGTTTATATACCACAAGTCTTCCTATGTTATTCTGGATGGGTAAGAATTTCCAAAGAGAGAGAGAGCATGCTCTGCATGTAAAGTCACAGGAACTTTAGAGTCATGGTCAAGGAAACTGCTTGTCAGCAGGATCTGAATATAACTGTACTGAGGGTGGGTTTACATGTGGGGAGGGGGGCTAGCAGTTTTTGAGACTTCTAATAATCCCATTTCCATTTTAGGTTGGTTTCTTTTCTTCACTACAATCCCTGTAGTCATCCCTCTATTTAGTAAAACTTTACACACACACACACACACACACACACACACACACACATCTTCTGTCAGCTGTGGTTGGAAAGTGAAGAAGAAAACTGTCAAGGACTGGGACAGAGTGGGGAGAAACACGGGAGCAGCCACAAAGGCAACAGTGTGAGCTGGCTGGTTGAGAACCCAAAATCCTTCATAAGCAGCTGATCCCCTGTGTGCCACAAATCCTCTTAAATCTTAAGGAGGATACTGAACTGCCACTGTAGACAGGAGAAGTCACTCCAAGCCACTTTATCTGGTCTAGTCAAGGCATTGGCGAGTGACCTATGGAAGGCCAAGGCACAAGGGGCCAGTGAGATGAACTTTCCCGGCATCCAGGGAGACCTTGCTAGTATCAAACCTGCATATTTTCCGACAGTCATAAACAGGAAATGTTAATAATTTGGCTTAGTAGTAACTCTTGAGTTCTTCCAGCAACCAAGTAAGCAACAAAAACCCTTTACCCCTGCTCTCATTCCTGGCCTCTTTCTTTCAAATGTTGATGTTTCATTTTTCTTTCTGTAAGAAAATGAAAAATTGCATCTTGAGAAGCAGCCACAAAGCTTTTCTGTAATTGCTAAGAAACCTATCCATTTCACAGGCAAGGCAACTCATCACACCTGGTTCAACACTGGGTGGTTTTTGTAGGCTTTGGGGTTTGTTTTTGTTTTGTTTGTGTATTTTTTCCTTCTTCCTGTTCTCCCCAACCAGCACAATTTGGAGTGATATTTTAATTTATTATTAGGGGAGGGACAGCAACTGGTTTTTAATGGTTACAGAATGGTGGCTTGCAACCCTGGCCCAGCTGCTGTCACCGCCGTGCCGCAAGCAGACTTGGAGCATCTTGTCTCAGGCACACATCAGTGCTCCCGCCTGCTGCCTCCCTCCCTCCCAGTGGACAGGCCACCACCTGCTGCTGGCACAGCGCCAGTCCTTCAGGGAACAAATGTTCTCTTGCTGCTGGGCAATAGGACAAGCAGACGCTGGATTTCAAGAGAACCAGGGAAAGGCACCCTCAAGCCAGCCACCCCAACTTCTCCACACATCTGCCTTGTTTACTAGCAGAGATCTCAGTAACAGGGACATGGGGGAATGGGCTTTGGGTCAAATTATGGTCTCGATCATTCCGTCTCTTTTTCCCTACTAGTCTTTCCCAAGACTAATGTTGCCATTTATTTATTCAGGCCACAGGCATTTATTGAGACTCTGTTATGTGCCAGGCAATTTGCTAAGTGCTAGGAAAGCAGACTTGAATACCTCATTCCCTGTCCCTGGGAAGGTCACAGTTTAGTGGGGTAGAAAAGATACACCAGCTAATAAATTCTGATACAACATCGAGAATGTAATAGCAGACTTAAAAACAAAACTCATGGAGAAAGAACACTAATATATCACCTAGGTAGGACATATGTGGGCTTTGAAGAATGATAGCCTTGAAGAGAATCCTACTTTGCCTCTTGCTACCTGTTTGATGTTGGATAATGTATTTGAGGTCTCTAAGTCCCAGTCACCTATCAGTAAAAGATCATATAAGATAATGCAGTGAAGTCCTTTAATATGGCACATGGTAAGTACTTTGTAAATAAGGGCCATTATTTCTCAATGTGACTTGCATCCAATGCCTCTCCCAGAGACACAGAGTACTAGCCACTGCTCTGAGGCAAGGGATCTGGTAGCCCATAAAAGATGGGAGAATTGGGATGAGAAAGTAGGCATCAGGGATTGGAACCAAAGATGACCCCAAACATCTGGGCCAAGAACAAAGCTAGAATACAAGGTCAGGTGAAAACTAACTAGACTATCAGAGAGGAAGAACCAATCAGAGTGGAAGGAATCAAATCCAGGGCAATAGCACAGAAAATTGGAGATATCAGGCAAAACACACCCAGAAAAGAAAACACAAAGCAGAGCAACAGAGATTTGAAAAGACGAAAAATTTGGTCAGAGCAGATGGCATTTGATCTGGTGACTGGGAGCTTGCTGGGAAGAGAATCTTGGAAAGAGCCATCCTTGATAGGGAAGCAGCATGAGCAAAGGCACACAGGATCAGGTAAGAGCAAGAATGTCATAGTGACTGGATCATGTAGAGAAAAGTGGAAGAAGGTAAGGCAGGAACAGGGCAGGAGCTAAGACACAAGGAGCTTGCAGGCCAGACCCCAGACCGAGTCCTATTCTTCAGGCCAATGTGGCCACATAGCAGTCATCCATCAAGATTTAAAAATGCTCAGGCCATGCATATTCTGAGTTGAACTGGTCATGGGTAAATTTTTAAATCTCTCTAAGTGATTCCAATGTGCAGCCAGGGTTGTGAACTGGCATTGCAGCCAATCAGAAGTCAATGAAGAGTCTCCTTGCATGCTATAAGAGAAGACATTCATTTAATTTCAGCAAACATTATTAACACTGACTTGGTGCCAGGCCCTATGCAAGGGCCTTGTAAATATGAAGATGAGTAAGACAGGGTCCACTGCTCTCTGTTTACCTCTGGAGAGTTAATGAATCATGTTCACCTTCACTGTCTTCTCCTGACTGGGAGTCGAGAGGGAATGTGGTTGCAGTCTTTCCGGGGAAGCAGTGTACATAATCACCTTGGTCATCAGGAGGCCTACGCTGAGGTCGGGTGCTGAGCTGCAAGTGGAGAAAATGAATTGAGCAATCTTTTATAGAACAAAATCAATAGCATCAGAACGAGCAGCCACACCAGCAGCTGAGGCTGGCAGGAGGAGGGGAGAGGTAAAGAGGAGGGGAAAGAGGACTTGTGGGAAAAAACAAGGACACAGAGGTGTTGGGGAGGGGGGAAGGCAAAGGGGCCAAGATAAGTGGCAGGGGATGAGGTGGTTCCTGGGAGAGTCTGCTTAAAACCACCACATCCCCGTTTTCTTAAGCCTCCTCTACCTGTTAGAAGCCCTGAGTATAAGGTAGTGCAAGAAGGTCTGAGGAAGAATCTGACACGTGGCAAGTTCCAGTCACTGTGCAAGATATTTCCATACATAGATATAATGTGATCTTTGCTATTAGCTAATTTCACAAATGAGAAAACAGAAATCCTAAGGATCACAAGGCTACTAGGCTGTGTGTGATGAAGTCATTTCTACTCTTTTAGGTAAAGAGAAATCTATCAGGAAGTAGCTTTGATAATAAAGATGAACTTCAGAAATAATTATTTCTCCACCTCCGCCCACATATATTATTTATGCAAGGGTCAGAGTAGGTAGAACCTCACAGATCATCTGGTGTGGACATGAGTGAACCCTGAACTGGGGTCTCCTTGACTGACCCAGCTTCAGATAAGACCCTCAGCTTATGTCAAAACACCATCATTCAGGTTACATTATGAAGATGAAAGACAGGAGAAAACACTACTGTGCAACCACAGAGAATACTTTTTAAGACTCCTCAGCATGATATTCCCCCAAGAGAGTCAGATGGAGAGAATGTGACCTTCCCCACTGGGGCTGAGATGGCCCACAGGGTGAGAAATGAACCTACAGCAACATACCAGCATACAGAATAGGCCACATGGGAAAGCCTTTTGGCAGAGCAGCAATGTCCAACTCAGGTGTCTCTGTGCCATTAAACTGCATGACGAGGTCACTTTTGATTGCTTTAAACAAACATCCAACTCAGAGGAGGTCAGGAAAAGAGAAAATTTATCAGAAGGATATTTGGGTATGTCATGTAGGTGGGAGAGTTTGTTATGGTCCGAATGTTTGTATTCAACCTCCCCATTCACCTTAAATCATAACCATCAAGGTGATGATATTAGGATGTGAGGCCTTTGGAAGGTGACTGCTTAATGGAAAGAGCCCTCATGAATGGGATTAGTGCCCTTGTTAAAGAGGCCCCAGAGAGCTTCCTTACCCCATGTGAGGACTCAGAGGGACCACATCAAACACTAGCTAAGAAGTGGACCCTCACTAGACACTGAATTTGTAAGCATCTTGATTTTGGATTTACACATACTCTAGAACTATATAATTTCTGCTGTTTATGAGCCACCTATTCTAAGACATCTTGTTATAAAAGCCCAAACAGACTAAGATAGTGTGGAACAAATGAAATTCAGAAATGAGTGGTTATAGTTGGGCTTTGAAGCAATTGAAGTCTGGGACATAACCCATAAAGATTTGCCCCATCTCTTTTCTATTCTCTGGTTTTGTATTGCTGATTTCCTTGTCTGTCACCGCATTCTGCCTTCTGCTGCAAGGTGGAAAACATAGCCACCAGCATTTCCTGGGCCTCACATTGCAGAGTCTACCACCAGAGATCTATGTTTATTTCTTCTATTAAAACTTGAAAAGTCCCAGGGAAGGGAAGGAAATCTGTGAAGGGTTCTTCCTGCTTCAGCGTGGGGCAGCACTTCTCCCTATACCCATCAGCTATGTCTACCGGAACAAGATTCCTGCCTTCATGTTAAGTGGAGAGTGGGAGGGAATATTACCAGAAAACAAAACAAAAAAAAAGGGGGGGAGGGGGAATTAAGATCTTGAACTCCATGTTGTAAATAGAAAGAAGACCCTTCAACACCAGCAGAGCAAGAGGTTCAGTGGTGGAGGCTTCACATGCACTGTCTGCAAAATAATATATGATACAGAAAAATAAATAAGACCTGACCCTCATCTTCACAGGGCTCACAGTAACAATGTGGCAGATTGTCATGCCCATTTTAGTACTGAAATAATCAGAGTATACTTCTCAGTCTGCTTGTGGTCAGAGATTGTCTTGTGACTAACTTATGACCAATGTGATGTGAGAATGGGTCATTTCTGCATTTGTTTTATGGAAATGATCCTCATGCAATCTACCATGTGCTTCTTCTTTGGCTGCTGAGTGAATGAAAGCAACTTTCACATCAACTGGGAGAGCCGTGTGTTGAAGATTGCAGAATCACAGATGGAAGGAGCCCAGCTCTGTGAACTACTGCATAGAAGAGATGCACTAACCACAAGCATACACAATGGGTTCTTGGATTAGCAAGAAAAAAAATATTGTGCTAAGAATTAAGATTTAGAGGTTTATTTATTATAGATGGTATGTCTGCCTTCATCAATATAGTTTGTAAACATTGCATTAACTGGAATTAACTACTTTGAGTTCCAGCTCTGTGGCAAATTTGCTGGATAACGTAAGGAAAATGACTTTACTGCTCTGAGTTTCCCCATCAATTATATCTATGTCACACAACTTTCACTAATGAATAGAGATAATGCATGCAAACAAATGTTTTACTGTTTACACAACTTCAGGATAAACTGTAAGAAACTTATCACTTTCTTCCATTTCTCAAGTATGCCAAGGTATAATTTTAGTGGCTTAGAAAGCTTTTGAGTTTCTCATTGAAAGTCTCGTATTCAATAAAGGATACTATATAGGTTATAAGAATATAACTTTTTCCTTAGAACTCAGTAGTTATTTTCACTTTGAATTTTTTTATGTAAGTGGCACTTAAAGAATTTTTATTTCCTACATTAGCATTACAAGGAAAAAGCTTGCTCATCACTGGTACTAGAAAGCTTCAATAACATCACAAAGAAATCAAGGCTAAATTAGGGGAAGTTTTTACAACTTTGCCCTTAGTAATTGGCAGGTCTCAGCCTTGAACCTGAAACCTCTCACTTTAAGCCCACATGCCTCCTGTTCTCTCTGCAGTCGCTCCCTGTCAGGGTGCTCAGGACTGCCATTGCCACTGTAGGTTCACAAGAAGCCATGGATAAATAAGGGCTCAGCCTCAATTCATCCTTTCTTTTATCCTCATCAGATTGCTTTCAGTAAAGACTCAGGCACCCTGTGACACCAACAACTTTCACACTGTGCTCCTACCAGCTCCAAAGGACCCATTTATGTAGGAGTTTGGGGGGATACAGTACCACTGCCACTTTAACCAGAGCAAAATTGACTTTGTATACTGTTTACATACTGAGCTTCTAGGTAAGACTTCTTTTGAATAAAGAGTTCTCTAATTTAAAAAACAGAAAAAGGAAAAAAAAACAGAGAAGAAAAGAAAAAGAAAAAAAAGAAACATTGAAAGCCATTGAATCAAGTCAACTTTGGGGTCATAATATGCAAATGAAGGAGTTTGGAGATTCATTTTCTAATGCCAACTGTGATGCTCTTCACAGAGCCCTAAGCCTCTCTCCAGCCTTTCAGCCAGTTTCTTTTGAATCAGTGGTAGAGGCTGAAAGTAACCAAGTCGCTCCTTCAATCATGACTCAGTCATGCATTTGCCATTTACAAAGCATTCACATACAGAACACCTCCTACATCCAACACACCATGCCAGCCACTGAGGTCCAGAGAAGAATTAAAGTTGATCGGGAGACCCTGGTCTACTGGGGAGATTTGTAAAGCACTTGAAATGCAGCATGCTAAGAGGATGATGGAGCGACAAGGAGTGAAGGCAGAAGAATCACGGTGGTCCTTCCCCACTCCAAAGGAGACTCCAGGTTCCTTTTTCCCCTACTCCCTCACCTCTCTGCACCTCATCTATGCCTCTTGGATGCACCTCTTGTGCTGAATCAACAAGATCAGGCACAGACATCTGCAGTAAGAAAATAATGAGGGCACCAGAAGGTCACTGCAAATAGAAGGCAGTTATGTTGCTTCATGATTTAAAGTACTAAATGGTACATTTATTTCCATTAACTGCAATGAGATGGTGTTCACATGGGGGTAACAGTGAGATTTTCACTACATCACTTTAGCCTATCTGGTTATAGAATCCACCAGGTTTCCTGCGTATTGAATGTGCCTGAAACATTGAAAAATAAAGGCTGTTCTGTACTTTATCTTCCATGCTCCCCTCCACCTGTTTTTTCCTGGTTATAGAAAAAAATCCTCATTTTTCAATCTTTCAGTTAAGAAATATTTACTGAGCCCTGGTGCCTGCAAGCCACTGTGCTTTTTACAGACATATAAATGAAAAGGAAATGGCCCCTGATCTCAAAGACCCAACAATCTCCAGAGGGAAACAATCAAGATGATTAAATTCAATGTGACCGGTGCTACTTCAGAAACAAGACCAGTGTGGATGAGGAGCATGAGAGAGGAGCACACCACCAGATCAGGGGAGTCCTCCAAAAAAACTCCTAGAAGAGTCAGGAGTTAAACAGATGGGGATTGCAAGGTGTCCCTGAGAGAGGAGTTTGTCTTCCTGAAGGTATTGCCCAATGAAATGCTCAGGGTTAACGTGCTAGTAATTAAGAACTCCTCAGTGGCAGGCACCAGGGACCTGGAGTCAGAGACTTTGTTCTCATCTTTGGTCTTTACCCTCACCTCCTGTGAGGCATGACTGTGAAACTGAAATGAGAAATAAAGTTGGTGATATTTTTCATGAGATCTTGCACCAGACTGTTCTTGCCAATGGTGTTGGATAGGGAGAATATATTTAGGCATGTGGGTATGTGAGTGTGTGGATTGGAAAAGTGAAGCTCAGGTGAGTCTTCGCAGGATTGACAACTTACTGTATCTAATGTAAAGAAGTGTCTATCTCCCCCCATGTTCCCCTAGATCCACTCCCAATCACGTATCACCAACTCTGTGCCCTTAGAGAAGGCCCTATTTGAGTTCCATTAAAAGGCTCCACATGGGTCAAGCAATGAAGGGCAACGTAGGCAGTCAGAGAGAAGAAAACCACCGTTGATCTCACTCCTTTGCCATCATTTCAGGCAGCTGCATCTCAGTATAGGGTCACTAGTCCTGTGAGAGGGCCCCCTCTACACCATTTTCTGTTCTCCAAATTCTGTTACCTGCCTTCTACTCTTTCTCTTTCACACACAAGGGTAAACCTAGCTAGCTTTTCTCTAGCCACAGGATGCTGCACTATCCTTGTAGTTTCCATATTACCTACCCTTTCCTTTATAAATAAATATTTATTCAATTTGTATTTAATTGCCCGATTTGAGTGTACATCTATTTCCTTCTGGAACTGTGAGTAACACATGTTCCATAAATTCTGCAGAGACACAAATAGATATGTGGATGTGAGAATTAAGAAAGGAAATGCATAATGTATGTTCTCTACAAGCATTTACACTGTTGGGGACAGACTGAGAAGCTAAGCCAGCTTGAGGACTAAACAAGGGAGGGGGTGACTCTCCTTCCTGGCTCTCTCTTCCTACTATGCTAAACCAATGAAAACAGACTATATTTTAATCTGTACCACCAATATCATGCCCAGAAATTGGGGCACAGAATATGTGTTCAATGGATTTCCACAGAGTGAAAAAAATGGGGAATCTGAATAGTTGGACAGGATTTCAACCCAGTGGAATGGAAAAGAAGAGGGAGATAAGAAAAATAAATGACAACTCTATATTTGCTTCTCCCTCCTTACTCACACATGCACAGACACATCACAATTATAACATTTTTTTTAACATTTCGAGAAATCTTCACTTGGTCATTCTAACCTCAATTAAAATTACATACAGTTGAAGTTCCACAGGAAAACTCTTCTTTTCAGGACTGAAAACTGCAGTTTTTTTTTTTTTTCATCCTGGATGTGGGATGGAAACTGCCATAGAATCAAGAACCCCAGCTCCAGGTGCAAGATTGGAGGCCTTGCAGCTTAGTCCTGCACACTGTGAGCTTCTCTGCTAAAGAACAGCAAGGTCAGGGAGGTCCTGCCTCCTCAGGCTGATCAGCCCTTACTGGTAGGATGAGCTTCCTGGATCTAATTCAACATACGTCTCCTGTACTTCAACTCTCTCTGAGAAGAAGCAAACACTCTTCTCACAGATACTGCAGACTCTTCCAGGACCCCAAGGTAACCCTTTCCCACAAATATTCTGAATTTAAATATAGGAAAGGAGGGCATGGCCTAAGAGGCATGAGTTGGACAGGACCAGGAGGGTCATGTGTCTGAGAGGACTCTCTCTGGGCCCCAGGTCCATCTCTTGCCGGCCAAGATGTCTCCAGTATAATCCCAGCCTCTGGTCACTGGTGGAGACTGCTCTCAATGGGGCCCCTTGGAAACACAAAATTGGTCAATGTGTGTAAATGCATAAATTTCTCTAAGAGAAGGGCTGTGCCTCCCACATGTTTTATATGATGGCCAGACATCAGGGCTGAAGAGCTAGAGGCTGAAGGAAGGGCAGGTGAGGCAGGACCCACAGGATGAAGGAAGGTTTCTCTGCACAGGGAACAGTGTATGCAAAAACACAGAGGAGGGGAAAGGGTCTAGCCAGTCAGGTGCCAAAGTAGCCAGTGAGATTGCAGAGGGTCTTGGGGAGAGCTAAGCCAAGATCAGGAAGGAAGCAGGGCCCAACAGCACAACCTTCCAGCCATGACCTTGGGCAAGCCACTTCTCCTGCCCACAAAGGAGGAAGTAGAGGGCTACATCATTTCTAAAGGCCTCCCTATGCCATAAATCACCAATTCTAAAAACATCTCACATTTCTGTAGCTCTTCACAGTTCATAAAATACATTACCTCATTTCATTCTGCAGCACTGAAGGCAAAACTTGGCAGAGTTCAGAGTTGACCTTACTCTTTCCTGATGACTTTTCAACTGGAATGCAAAACTCAGGGCATTCCCATGATTTTGCCTCTGAACCACTCTCTCAAGCAACCTTGCTCAACACACACACACACACACACACACACACACACACACACACACACACACTTTCTTAAGGACAAAAGAATTCATTTTAAAAAGAGTTTTTACATTTATATTTCAAAAAGTGGCCTGCTGCCCCTGCCCCTACTCCAACACAATTTCAAGTGATAAACTGTGAAGGTCACTTCCAGTGACTGGAAGGCAAGGAAACCAAACTCCTACCCAAGAACGCCTGAATGCTTCGGGAATTCATCTAACATTGCTGACTACAGGGTCTGAATCAACAGTATACAGAAAAGGATTTCTAGTTGGGAAAAATTAGGAGAATGGGATCAGGGTGCACTCAGCTCCCTCAATCTGGAATTTAAAATTGTACAATTTGTTCCAAATGGCTTTAATAACCTAATCTATATAGTCATGGGAGATGCTAGAAAGTTAGTCTAGATACTAATGTTGCCCCACTGAGTGACCTAGAACAAGCTAACTCATATCTCTAGGCCTCTGTTTTCTCATCTATAAAATTAAGCATTGGATTAAATGATCAATGAAATAATTTCAGTTTCTTCATTCACTCAATGCACATTGATTGAGCATCTACCCCACATCAGATACTGTGGAAGGTAATGGAATAGAACAAAAATTTTTAATTAAAATTAAATGTGTGTTTGTGCACATGCGTATGTGTGTATACATGCTTGTGTGCCCACATCCTCAGAGGTCACATTTTGGTGGGGAGATAGATGTGTAGACAACGCATGCAATAAAGAATAAATTTGTACAGTGATAATCATGTGCACAGAAAAAGCACAGAGGAAAGATTTCTTCCTGGTGGAAAAGCCAAGGAATCTTGAGAGAGATCTGGAGGTGAACAAGGCAGAGGGGAACCTTTCATCAACAGGAAGCAGAGCAAATGAAGACAGGTTTAGGGGGACAGAATTAGTGCTTAGATCACGAACTGAAGGGAGAGAAGTAGTTAGAAATGCAGGCAGGAGCCAAGTCATAGCAAAGCCAAGTCAGCTTGGCCGAGATGGTGAAAAGTCACTCAGTGTGGTAATCAGAGACTAATATGATCAGCTCTGAGTTCAGTAAATGCCACTCTGGTTTCCACAGGGAGTAGAGATTGGAGGGGGGCAGGGAAAGGAATAGAAGCAGGACCTCACTAAGAAGATGAAAATAACTGCATCATTCCAGAGGAGATCAAATCTGAACTAAGGCAGCATCCATGGTAATGAAGAGGAATGAGTGAATTTAATAGCCTTTTGGGGAATGCTAGGTGTGATATATTTATTTAGTAAATATTTACACATCTTTTTCTGTGTGTCAGGAATTGTTGTAAGTACTTAGAAATATTAATTAATTTAATCATCATACCAAATCTATGAATATGAGCTACTACAATCTCCATATTACAAACAAATGGGACAAGTAATGTATACAGAAGGTGAATCACTGACCCTGGCTCCTATAGCTAGTGAACAGGTTCTCTTCCCCTGGAGTCTACATCCTTGCCCACCAATGCTGTGCTGCCAAGTGTGATGCCCAGGTTTCTGGCTTAGTCACCTACTAGAGAGGTGGTCATGCCGTTTACTTCCTGATGGGAGAAAGAACTGAGTTCATTTGGGAACATGTCAATCAAGGCTCCTATGATATTGTAGAAAAGCCCAGGAGGCACTGACTAAGTGGGTGTGGAACAAAGAACCCAGTTCTAGGCTGGTGATTGAGATTTTGAAGTCATTTGTGTAAAGGTGGCAATATCACCCAGGGGTGGCCAGGATCACCCAACACTGTCTCTGGTGTGGCCCATGTGAAATGCCAGAATGGTGCTCCTCAGGGTGCACATCTGGTTTTGATGACAGATCAAGAATCATTCCTCATTTCCTGTGGAATGTTTGTTAATCCTGCTGGTTGTGAACCAGCTCTTGTCAAAGAACATGGCTATCTTCATGAGGAACTTTTGAATTATTCCAAAATATACAAAAACAATAAGCAGTTGAGTTTCTGACAGGAAATAAGACTTTGATTGAGAATCTATAAGAAGAAAGTGAGGCCAATGGAACCTCTGGCAATCCTTGATGTCAGAAAATCCTGCTTAGTAATCCTGCTCTTTAATATTTCAGAACCTAAATGTAATCACTGGTACATGATATTGGACCTGTAATTTGGTCATGCTGGTTCTGTATTTACATTTGTTTTATTAAAAAATTAGTGGAAATGAATAATTGAAGAAAGAGCAGAGCTTTTAAAAAAATAGTTTCCAGTTACAAGTTAAAGGTTGAAAACTGATTTACTGAATGATGATTATATCCACTTAAAACTGGAGTATTTTGTTTTGTTTTTAGAGATCAAAGAATTCTGACCGAATTTATAGAAAGCAAAAATTGGACTCTCCTACTACAGGCATGCTGCTTCATTCACATGCAGCCCAATCCACTCTTCGGTCATAACAAATAAATGCATTAAACTTTTACTCTGTGCCAGGCAGTGGACTTTGTGCCTTCTATCCATTGCTTCATCGAGATCTCACAACCACCAGGCAAGGGAAGAATTACTGCCTTCATTTTAAGGATGATGAAACTATTGTTCAGAAAAATGGATTCATGTGCCCAAGCTCATTCAGGGGATAAATGGCAGACTGAGAATATCACTGTACCAAGCCCACACTAAGTTCAGACAGTAATCAATGTGTCTCTCAAACTCCAGGGTCCAGGCATTTCCCCAAGGCCAGCACTGTTTCTCTTGTTCTCTGGAAGACCTGCCCAGTATTCTTCAACAACCCCATCCAATCCCTCCTTCCAGACATCTCATGCACCACCTCCACAGCCAACTCTGGCCCACATCAGTTTCTTTCTTTGCTCCTTTCTGGCTTGGCTGCACCACCTACATTGTCATCTGGGGCTGTGGGTTTGTCATCCCACAACACGGTAAGCCCTTTACAACCTAGACTTATAAACCCCTTGGAATCCTGATCTCACTAAAGTTGTTTAATAAACGTTGCCAAATGAACCGAGAAGTCCTTTGTGGGCAACTCCATGGGAGCCCATGATAAAACGAACTCTCATCCTCCTTAGTCCTGAACAAATTAGAAAACAAGAAAAAGAATGGCAGATGAAGCTCAAAAGATCCACTTTTTGTGAAACTTGAAGTTTTCCTATAGACTCTGATTATCTTAAATAACATTAGTACTAAGTGGACAAGCCATAGTATCTAGTATCTCAGTATCTAGTATCTCAGGACTCTAGTACCTCAAGACTTTGAACTGCTCCTGAATGGTGATTTTTCTCCTTCCAGGTCATTCCTTCTAACACCACCAAGAGCTTAGATTTTTACCTAGCACTTTTGTACTTTCAAATAAAGAGCCAAATATCCCACTTTCTGACCACATCAATTTTCCCAATTCTTCCTGCAATGCTTCCTCTAGATGATAGAGCCCTCTACTCACCAGGCTGTATCATAGTAAGAGTTCCTAGATCCTCACTTCAGTCCTTACCTGTACCTCCCCTTACCCCATTTTCTTCAGCCTCACCAACCTGCCATGTCAATTATCATATATTATTCTGTTTGTTTAGTATTTTATCTTCCCTGAAAAAAACACTATAGGCCACAAGAAGGCAGGGACTTCTTTTTTTATTTCTTTATGCTTAATTGACATGTGATGACATTTATGGGGTACAAGGTGATGGTTTGGTGCGTTTCTGTGACTAAATTAGGGTAAATAGTATTCCCATCTCCTTAACATTTATAATTTCTTTGTTTTGGGGGCCTACAGATTCCTCTTTTCTAATTCTTTATAAGGTATATAATAAGTTGTAAACTATAGTTATGCTACTATGCTGTAGAACACTAAAACTTACATAAAAATAATTTTAAGGAAAGATTAATTTCAGTACCTGTGTTGGTAGGTTGGAGGACTTACACTAACATGAGAGAAAAATGGATTTGTATCACCAAAATCAACACCCCCAACACCCCAGCAGCTTGGGATCAATTACAGCAGAGATACTCAGGGAAGACCCAATGAGGTACAGCTAAGAAAGGGTAATACTGGCTTCAGAAGAGGGGTTCTACTCCTCCTTCTCAAGAGGAAAAAACAGCATATCTTTCATTAGCCTCACCTAATTTTTTTAGAATCATGCAACCTTATAATTAAATAAGAAAGAAAGATAAAAAATATACATGGGGCAAGGCAAAGGGAAGACATTTCCTTTTAACTTGCCAAATTTCTATCCCATTCTGCTTATTGAGTATGTGTCAATGAAGAATGACAGCATCTTTTATGACTTCTGGGAGTACCTGAAAAACCATTAAAGGCTAAATTCATAAAACTCATGATAAAAATATATATTGAGCATTTACTATACACTAGGAGTCTCTCCTTATAATTATCATATGTTTGATCCAATTATGAGTCCTATTGTACAAATGAGAATAAACAAAATTAAATGAAACTTGTAAGGTCACACATGAATTATATGGTTGGGTCAAGACTCAAATTCAATTTTTGTAAATTTACAGGTTCTTAGTGATGACAGCATGTAAGTAGCCATTCTAGCTTTTGCCTACAAGATAAATAATTCCAGGTCATATAACCTATACTTATAATGTTTATGTTTATAGTGAAATCAACTCTTAAAATATGGCTCCCCAGAAGCTGTTAACCTTTTATTCTTAACTTCTGCTAAACTGATGATCTATGACAACAGCAAACATATATGCCATCCCATTTGGAGGCAGTTATTACATCGTATTAGGTAGGATGAATTTGGAGTCTAAAGGCCCAGGCATAAAAGCCAGCTCAGATATTTACTGGTCATCATAGGCTACTTCAAAGAAATTACTTAACATTCCAGATCTATTTTTCTTAATGGGATAGTAAAACTTACCCCATGGCACTATCATGAGGACTAAATTAGATGGTCCCTTTAAAGTGGAAAGCACAGATTCTGGCACATAGTAACTATGTAAGAAATCATTGCCAGGAAGAGAGGATGAGGGAGAAGGAAAAGGTCATCCAGACTCAACCAGGGCAGTATTTTTATCAGACCAGAATCAAGGAAAGAAGAGGGGAGGACAAAGGAAGTAGAAGCTAAAGCAAGAAGGAGTAAGTGTAAATGCTTTCTGTAATCATTAAGAACATTGTTAATGGCAGGAAACATGTGTTGTTGGCTGTATCTCCAGTGACTAGTGGAGTATATTCCCCAAGAAGAACTCCACAAATGCACATGAAATGAGACTAATCTTCACACAGTCTTCCTAGACTTTAAATATTTATTAAATTTCTCTGCTCTGAGACCCTTCTTGACTCTTCATCTGACATAAACCATGGCACTTATTCTCACCAGTGATATTACAGAAGAAGAACACAACTGCCTTCCCCATCAACACTACCTAGTGTCAATGGTGTCCTTTGTGTGGATGTGTCAATGACTGCTGTAGGCAGGAGCTTAAGCTTTCTGGCCCTCAGTTTCCTCAACTTTAAAATAGGTGGCTTTAAGAACTGTGATAGGAGTGCATATAATAATTAGCACATTTTAACCATGTTTGACATATTCAAGGGTTCCCTTAAACACATTCTAATTTTTCACACTAATCCTGAAAGATAGGGAGTAAGGTTTTTTCAGAAAGTGACAAGCACTGATTGTTGTAGTTAGTTTGTTCCAATCGTTTCTACTTTAGCATAGTCTGTTCTGTGAAGTTTAGGTTAATGCACGATATTTTTTTTCTTACTTTGCAAATAATATAGGTATTTAAATATATATATATATTTTTTTAAATGACAGGAAATTTGGCTTAATATTTGACTTTTTATAGTGTTTTATGGCTGAACCATTTTTAAAATACTTATTTTTTATTTGTAGTTGGACACAATACCTTTATTTTGTTTTTTTAATATATGGTGCTGAGGATCAAACCCAGGGCCCCGCATATGCTACACGAGCGCTCTACCGCTGAGTCACAACCCCAGCCCTGGCTGAACTATTTTTTTAACTCTATTTATTTATTTATTTTTTACCATATGATTTATTTTTATTTTTTTAGTCATACATGACAGCAGAATGTATTTTGACATATAATACATACATGGAATGTACATACATCAGTCATATTGTCTATTCTATTCTGCTGCCCTTCCTATCCTCACTACTCCTCCCCTCCTCTCCCATCTTTTCTCTCTATCCAATCTAATGGAACACACTTTTTTTTTCTTTTTCTCATCACAACATCATATATGTATTTTGTATAACAATGAGGTTCTCCTTCCATCTTCCGTGCAACTCTCCTTGTCCCTCTTTTTCTCTCCCACCTCTCTTCCCTATTTAGTGGTAGTCTTCTTCTCATGCTTTTCCTCCCTATCCCATTTTGAGTCACCCCCCCTTATATCAGAGAAGACATTCGGCATTTGATTTTTAGGGATTGGCTAACTTCACTTAGCATAATCTGCTCTAATCTGGCTGAACTATTTTTATTGCCTATTTTTCACTTCTCTACAAGTATGTAGAGAAGCCACGAAGACTGCCATTTTGCAGATAAACAAAGACTATGAAGAGATTGGGGAGGAGGGTCCTGCTTTAATTGTCTCATTAAGTGCAAATTTGGAACCACAACTAGCTACCCTAACACTGACACCCAGGTTCTAGAATCCCACACTGTCACTAATGAGAAAGGAGGTGATAAACATGGCAGAACACCATGCTGCCTCCCCCCCACCAAATATGTTCATGTTAGGGACCCTTCTCTGGCTCCATTAAGTTATCTAACTAACAAAAGCACAGAGTGAGGACCGTCTGGCAGTTGAAGCCTTCAGCTTCCATGACAGTGGAGGGAAGCTGCCAGAATCCCATGTTACAGTGACATCCCTTCCTCCTGCTGCAGAGAGATTCTACCACTGGAAGATGAGCTCCCCAGTCCTCGTGTTTCCTATCACTGCCAGGTCTGCAGACAGGGTAAGAAGGAAGCCCCGACACCTCATCTTAGCACCTCTTTTATGTCTTCATGTACTCTCTATTGCAGGCTGAGTCCTCATAGTTTCTACAACTTCATCAAGAACATACACCAACCTGATTACTCTTCTCTGCACTGCAAATTTTAAATATACTTAGAGTGCTCAAAAGTAACTTCAGCAGTGCAAATGTGTTAGCCTCTTGATCAAAGTAAATTAGACTCACATTAAGTTTTTTATTGTCTTTACAGACATATTACCCTGTTGATTTATATTAAACCCAAGTTTAATTAAAACTTTTAACCACTGATTCTGGAAGTTTGGTGTGCATCAGAAATGAATGGATGTTTAGGTCACAACTTAAAGATTCTAATTCAGTAGGTCTGTGGCAGGAATCAAAAAAGTCTGTATTTTTTATGATTCCTCCCTCTCCCCAATATTTCTTGTGTTGGTGATGTTGGAGTGCTCTTCAAGAACACTGCTTTAAATGTTCATTACAGCTACTTTAAAGTTCACTTCTTACTGGAATTCTTCATGCACACTTGGCTTTGAAGGTCCAAGTTCATAACATTGTAAAGATCCACTTAAATTCACCAATGAAAATTTGTGATTAAAAAAACCCTGACTTCTTATGACTAATGTTCAAAACCTGGCTCTGTAAATACCCTTGCCTTGGGTAAGAAACTTAATTCTCTCAGTTCCAATTTCCTCATCTGTAGGACATAGAACACATCCTGCCTGGAATGCTATGAACATTAAGATAATATATGTTCTATGGCAACACAGTGTCAGGTTTACAGAAGGTGCCCAATATAGATGAAGTCCCCTCAGTTCATTCCTTCATGATTCTAGTTTATGGACATCTTTAGGAAATCTGATATTGCCTCCCAACTAATTAATTCATCTTTCCAGCCTTATCACTTGAAAATTTTCTTGGTATTTTACCTCTGTCTTCCTCTCAACCAGTGGTACTCATCAAAACTACACACAGAATCTCCTGGAGAGCATCTTAGATTAATAGCTTAAAAATATAGGTACTGAGGGTTTGCACCAGATCCTTGAAATAAAAATCTCCAGAGGTCAAGCCTGTGGAAGTACAGGCTTCGAAAGCTCCCCAGATGTTTCTGAATACATATCCTGATTAAAGAATCACTGACCTAACGAATGGATAATAATGTGATTTACTATGTACAAAAACCATAAAATGTGTGGATTATTTAATCTCTAAATGTTCATTTCTAGAAATGGACCCTGAGGAAATAATCATAAATGATTGCAAAGATTTGTTTATAAGGACATTGAAGACATATCTCTTTATACGTGAAAAAAATGAGGAAGAGGAGCAAGGGAATGAGTTGGAAGGAGAGTTGAAGGAGAAGAAGGAGAAGAGAGAAAACTGATTTCCCAGAAGTAATATATCAGGCATCATAAAAAAATGAAAAACAATGTGTGGTACTCCTTATTGCACCTTATTATGCAGTCCTAAAATAGACTGCTGTGTTTTATAATGGTTACAAAAGAGTATAAGAAGTATGGTCACGTTTTGTTGTTTAAAAATATCACAAAACATTAGCAACAATTATAATTGAGTGTTGAGATTATAGACTATTTTAATTTAAGTTTCTCTATCTTTTAATCTCCTTCTAAAAGTATCATTTTTATATCAAATTTTTTAAATATTCTATTTTATGATCAGATTTAGATCAAAACTGTAAGTATAGTGCTAGAGACCCTCCAGGTTTATATGAATTCCTCTATTACTCAGAATTTAATTAGCTCTTAAGAGAATATGTTTACTGAGGACAGGTTGGGTACAAATATTGTCTAGGTTGTGTCATAGATGTTAGGGCAGATGGTCTTCAAACTAATCTTACAAGGTATGCACTATTATTACTTGCCCTTTACAGATGAGGAAAATGAGACTTAGCTAGGTTAGGTAAGTAGCCAAAGGTTAGGTAAGTGATGAAAGGTCAAAAAGCAAATGATGGGAGAAACTGAATACATGAAAGGGAAGAGTCTACAAAATCTCTAGGCATTATTTCTTATAACTGAATGTGAACCTACAATTATTTCAAAATAAAAAGTTTAATAATAAAAAAGCAAGCTTTTAGCAGAGCAGAAAATCGTTTGTAACCTGTGGGCTCTGATGTCTCTATTTCCCAGTGGCACCAGTAACTAAAAGTGCCCCACCACTGTGCCCACTCAGATCCACTGAGTAATTTTGCTAGAACTTTGCAAACGCCAGGCTCGCTGTCCTCTACAGTGTCACTGCTGAAGCTGTTCCTGAAGGCCATTTGCCAGGTCTGTGAGGAGCAATGGAGGGGTAGCCGGCCTGTTCTAGTGCCAAGGCAGAGCAGAGTAAAGGAGTAAGAGTCAGTGGGCATTTTGCCTGACTGAGGACTCTGGGATTGGACCCTCCATAGATATGCAAATTGAATTCTGTGTAATTTGTGCTTTTCAATAACCTCAGCATGTGTTGGATGTGTACAAAAAGAACCGTAAAATAAAATTGCAGACAAAGGGGGGAGTCAGAACATAGAAAGGGAAAGAACCGGTTTATTCCTCAAACCAAACAATGGGTCATAATAAATTCACCAGCCATTAGCTCTTTGGTTGTATGTAACAAAGAGATTGAAATGAAACAGGGGGAAAGAAGAATCACAGTTAACTGTTAGGTGGCTGGCTTGCTTCCATTTGGCCAACCACATAGATTGTAAGACGGGCCAGGTAGCTGCCCTGGGCATCTGCCGCCTCCATAGAACAGCCCCCACTGGTTTGCAAACCAGTCATGGTTCTTCCATATGTTCAGGTGCCATTGGGACAATTTTTCCTTTGGAAAAACATGTAATAAAAAGATCGAGTTGAGAGCTGGGGACGTAGCTCAGTGGTAACATGCTTGCCTAGCATGTATAAGGTCTTGGGTTCAATCCCAACACCATAAAAAAGAAAATAGCCAAAAAAAATGTTTAAAATCTAATTGTGTTTTAATTGGACATCGATAATTCTACCATAATGCCTTTCCAAAAGAATTATATGATAAACAGTGTGTAAAGGGATAAATAAGGAGATGTAAAGTGCGAAACAGGAAAGACTGACTAACAGAAAGAAACAATGTGGAGAAAAAGGAAAGAAACAACAGAAAATAATATCCAGAACTATTGTCGAGTGTTGTCACTCCCACCATCAACTGTGGCCTCAAAGATAAAAGGCAGCACTCTCTCAAGGTTTGAGCCCTGACAGTCATCCTCCCTCCTACTCTTGTGAAGATTTCTGTAAAAATTGTCATCTGGTCAGAACGTGTCTCTCTCAACCACTAGTTTTCCTTATTAATTTGTAGCTATTTTTAATGTATCCATCCTAATAGATTCCAAGGTCCTTGACAGCTGGTCTAGAGTTCAACAGCATGGGCCTGTCCCATTTTAAGTACTCCAACAATATTTATAAAGTGAATGAATGTGTTTTGGAAGGAAGGAAGGAAGGAAGGAAGGAAGGAAGGAAGGAAGGAAGGAAGGAAGGAAGGAAGGGGCTAAGCACAATAAATCTCATACTGTGCATGGAATATTATTAATTCCATGTTATAAATGAAGAAAGTATTGCCTAGAAAAACCCAACTATGAATTTCTACCCTATAAGAGGATTCATATCCCCAGAAGAGAGGAATACAGGCTGGGTAAGATTTGGACAGTCAATGGATGGAAAAAGAGGAAGAAAGGTTGGGGCAGAACTAAAAAGGGGTTCTGCTCAGTGCCCTCATTACAGAGGACAAGGCTTTGGCTTTATTTGAAAGTGAGTAATGAAGTCTAGGGTGAGCACAAGCCAGAAACGTATGACATCATATTAGCATAAAATCAGCAGTTTAAGATAGACTCCTAAATCCTATTTGGCTCTGACAGCAGGTGGATGGGGTTGGGGATTTTCAAACTGGCCAAGGTCATCCCTTGTAGTCTTAATGCAAAGTGAAGGTCAACAGAGATTTGATAAATAAACAGAAGTGCTCAGAGATTCTGGTGTCTGCATTAAAAAAGAGGAAAGTGGTCAGGCAGTTTTGCTTGGGTGAGGCTGAAACAATCTCTCTCTTAAAGATATAAGCCCCATGGACCCCTCTTGCCATAATTTTCAGAGTAATATGATTTTTGACAAATTCATTAAGCAATAAGACATGACAGACTGTAAATTGCTTCACTGTTAATTTATGTCCACTATATTGTTAGGCAGCCAGCCAAAGTTTGGTCCTATCTGAGAGCAAAGATATAAATTGCTGTTGTGTAACCACAATCTGGAATGCTTTGTAAGGATCAGAGAATGATCAAATTCTAGAATCATCCACTCAGAGAATGAGAATTCAATCCCTTACTCAGGCATTAACTTCCACTGAGGGCCTACTTTGTAATAGCTGCTTCCCTTGAGCATTTATCAGGGTTTGGGGAATGCCCGTGGCACATTTTCTACTAGTGGTAGGTCCTACACTAAACGTAAGAAGTCATTTTTTTACAGAGTCCAGAGACAGGAGAGGTCAGTTCTAGAGTAGTAGGGATGGAGACAGGGAATCAGGGAAGGCTCAAGAGAAATGATCTTTGAATGGGAAACTTTGATCTCCAAGCTACACACCTAGGGGTTTATTCAATAGTTCCCTTCTCTGATTCTCCATTGCCATTGCCTAGTTCGGGAGCTTGTCATCATACTAGAAGACGGATGAAGCCCATTAAGAAGGCAGAGCTGGATGAACCATTAGTCACTGAGAGGAATATAAATGCTGAGGCTTGATGGCTGTTATGATAGCTTAGGCAACAAACAATAATAAAAAGAACAGTGACTAATCTATGTTGATCATTTCTGTCAGAGTCACTTCTGGGGACATATTCTGCTCAAGCTGCTGCACTAAGTTTTTTTATATATATATATATTTATTTTCTTTAGTTTTCAGCAGACACAACATCTTTGTTTGTATGTGGTGCTGAGGATCGAACCCGGGCCACACGCATGCCAGGCGAGCGCGCTACCGCTTGAGCCACATCCCTAGCCCATGCTGCACTAAGTTTGAACGCAGTCTCTCAGCGCTACTTTTAATGGGGAGGTTTCCAGACTTAGTGCCTCATCATCAGAGGGGGAAAAAATGTAAAGGTCTCTCCTTTCTCTCTAAGGGTCTCAATAAAGATTCAGAAAGACTTTGATTTTGGACAATAGAAATTCTCCATGTTACCAGCCCTATTGCCTAATTAGAAGGCAGAGAAGCCCTTTCTACATCCTCCTGGACTGAGTCAACAGATTCACTCCATGAATTTGATTCCTCTTTATGTTTTCATTAAATTTATCTAAGCTAAGGGGAAGAAAGTATGGGAACTGATCCTAACTAACCTGAGGCAGCAGGCTCAGAGACTGGACTTCCAAAAACAACCAGGACTCTAGGTTTTATTCTACTCTCTCATTCACCAGCCCCCTGATCCTGAACAAATACATGTCATCTCTCCAGGTGGCTATGGAAATTAAGATGCAATAATGCTTGGGAAACATCTGGCACAGAGTAGGCCCTCGAAAGATGCTCATGAATCTGAATCTATAATCAGCTAGTATTGATCTTGGGAAACAAAATTCCTGTGGGAAATGTCCAAAATGTTGGGGGAAAAGCTTTAGATCCAAAGAATAAGCTCAATAAAATCATCAGCATGATCTCCTGGCATTGTGAATTTTTTGGTACTGGTCCAACGCCCAGAGACCACTTATGAGGTCCCATTCTATACGGATACTATTTGCAAAGTTGGCATGGTTTATTAGTCTTCTTCAACCTACACACAGGGAGACAGGCCCCAGGAGGTTGAAGGAAGTTTTGTTTCATGGGAATCTAGTTATGTGTGAAATGCATGGAGTCCTTGGGGATTTCTGACATGATTCAGATATTCTTTGCCTGCCCACTGCAGGAGGATTTCCAGAAAAGGCACCTTGGCATCTCAATAACTAATGGGAAGCAGATGAGATGGTAAAAAGGATACTGGTGTTGCTCTAGGTTCTGTAGCCCAGCCCCGTCACACGGGAGGCCTCGGGCAAATGAACTTTTCAGAGCCTTAGTCTGCTTGTTGAACTACTATTTGGTATTATTTCTAGACTCAAATGATAGAACTTCTGTGAAAGCACTTTATAAATAGTAAAGTGCCAACGATAGTGAGTGAGATTTATAACTGTCATCATCATTATTTATGGTGATGGAATGTATGGGGTTGCTGTTAGTTCAATCATCTAGTCTTTGCATCCCCATCACCCCTTGGCTACTGTCTCTGTCATACAGGATCACAGCATGAGATAGAATTCATTGTCAAATGGTACACATGGGAAGAATTTAGTGAGTTTCTACGTAGAGAGATGTGAGTTCTGTTAAGGGAATGAAAAAGGCATGTTGAAATTCCAAGAGGCCAATGACAGCTGGGAGCAGTTCCCACTTCTACCATAGTTTCGAGATGATGGGAATATTGAGGGAGGGGTCACCCTGAGGGATACAGCTATGACCAGATGCAAGATATCAAAGCAGAGGAGACCTCTCTCTCCTCCTGCCCACCAGTCTCCCATTGCTAAAACCCAATTGCAAGGTAACCAACAAAGGATCCAAACAAAGGAATTCACAGAATCAAACCCCAAAGAGCAAGTCTTTATGGTCGTCTGTTATGCCTTCTGTTCTGCTCTTCAGAGCGTACTGTGTCTGATATTCAGGCAATAGCACCTCTGGTGGTTCTGAGCAGGGTTCTGAGTCACATAGATCCGTCTTCAATTGGTCACATACTCACTGGGTAAATTGACTTAGCCCTTTCAGAACCTTAGTCTTCTCATATGGAAAAGGGAGACTACAGGAGTGCCAATTCCAAAAGCTAATGTGAGTCTCAAAAGCAGTCATGTGTAAAGCACCTTCCAAGGTAATAGTAAGCACCCATAAATCTTAATGAGCTTGCTATTTTACTTTCCAAACATGCTTTTTTTTGTTGTTGTTCGTTTGTTTTTGTTTTTATTGCTTTCCCATCCCCCCATCTGCATTACCGGAAATTATTTTTCACAGGAGCCTCCCCGTCTTCCATCTTTAACCTGGTTGATATCGCCACCTTTTTTCTGCTTCACTGAAACCCAGATCTCCCTAGGCAACTTTGAATCTATTTCTTCTTGATTTCTTGGTAGAATTTATAGTGTTGGTCATTCCCTCCTCGGAAAGAGGACCCCCTGGCTTCTCTGTTGTCATCTTCTGGTTTTCATCTTGCTTGGATAAACCATGTGCAAGCAACTAATTGTTTTTCCCACAAAATATGTTCCTTTTCTCTTACCTTAATAAAATATGCCCATATCACCCAATTGCTTAAACCCATATGTCGTGCTTTCTTATTCCTTGTATCCAAAAAAAAAAAAAAAAAAATCATGGGCTATGTACATTAAATCTCTAAAATATTATTGTCTCTATCCCCAATAGTACCATGTTTGTGTAAGTCATCATCATCTCTTGCCAATTTTAAAGTGGTCTCACTAAATCTTGCTTTTCTTTCTCATTCTTCACGTTGTACTCAGAAAGACTGTTCTAGAAAAAAAACATTTTCTCATATCACAACTCTTATTAAAGACTTTGATCCCTAAGCAAGATCCCTTTTAATTTAACCCATGCTAATGGCTAGACACTCTTCTATAGCTACCTCTTTCTTCTACTGAGCCTCAATCAATACCAACAAATGACTTGCAAATCCATCCCCGAGTACTCCACTTTCCACTACTGTGGGTAGTGTACATGCTGGTCAGGACCCTCCATCTGCAATTTGCATTTGGCTATCACTGGCTCTTTACGCCTCAGCGTAGATGCTCTTTCCTCCTTTCTTGACCCTGAAAGTCTCGTTTAATTGACCCTCCTAGGCATGTCCCCGTGGCTTTAAATATGGATTCTGTGAATGCAAGGATCACTTTGATCTTTAACCACATTACTTTAACCTTTGTGCCTTTAAATAAAGGAAGATTCAGCAATGCAAGATGGTCTCTGATCTGTTTTCCAATAAGCTGGCCACTGTGACTCTAGAATTGTCTCCCAACTAGGCAGAAAATTTGGGGAATCAAGCATGGTTTTGATCTTGAACTAGCTAAGTTTGAGACACATCTCTAATTACAGGCACCCTTTTAGATATGCCCACCTACAAAAAATCTCGGGAACCCTGTTCAAATTCAAACACAGTAGAAGGTCAATCAGTGTGGAATGAAATGCCTCAGACTTTCAAAGAGGGTATGAAATAAGGTAGGTACCAAGTTGACTTTGGCCTGGGGTAAGCACCATGAGCACTTGTTCTATTGTATGTTCTATTTTCTCATCTTAAGAAAATCCTTCAGACTGTTCACTGATTGGTCCATTGTCTTTAAATGCACAGGTTTTGCCACTGGATCAACTCACAGATTTCCATATTGCTGTATGTAACACAACTCTTCAGATGAAAAATGTTAAATGAATGCTTTGATGCACATATCATTTAAAGGTCATTCATTTTCTTTGCATTCCTTAGTTTTCACCCTTACTCTTACCTAGGCTTCCTTATATCATGAAATGTAATTCTACTAAATAAAATTTGGTTACAGTAAAAACATATCTTTTTATTTTTTTTTAGTTGTAGGTGGACACAATACCTTTATTTTATTTTTATGTGGTGCTGAGAATCGAACCAGTACTTCATGTGTGCTAGGCGAGCACTCTACCACTGAGCCACTACCCAAGCCCCAAAACATATCTTTTTAACAGTGAAAAGTCTTGAGTTTTAGAGTTGAGGCTTAGAAAATAAAGATTTTCTAAACAAGATCCTGCAAAAAGAATAAATGCTGGGTTACAGATTTCTATTCAGAGCAAAGTTAGTCAGTTTATCTCTAAGGCACCACATAGTAACACACAGATTAAGCCATAATATAACATAAAGAAAACATGGCTAGTTATTGCCAGTGATGAGGTGTTTTTTTTTTTTTTTTTTTTTAAGACTGCCCACCAGTCTCCCATTGCTAAAACCTTACTTCCTACTTCAAAACTCCAGGCAGCTTTCCACATACTGCACTGTCAAGTCATCAAGAGAAAATAAGCATCGTGATTTCTATACTCATGAAATAAACAGTTGTGTGTGCTTGCAATTTCAAATAATGTCAGTTATTTATAGTCAATTATGCAATACTGAGAATAGGTGCTGAAATGTTTCTGGAGATTTGGGGAAGGTGAAATGGAAGGAAAAGAGAAGGGCAAACCAAAAGGCAGAAATGCTTTTATAAGACAATAGAGGTCTGAGTAAGTATAATATATGCTTAGGAAAGTACAGGAATACATGTGATGACAAGCAGTGGGAAACAAAATTAGACTTGTAGACATGGTCTGCAAGAGGTGATGTTCAAATCCACATCTAACTAAATGCCCTGCTTTGGAAGAAATCTGTCTTTATTAATTTAGTTATTGCTTTCAAAAAATAAACTACATGAATACAAATACTAAAATGATTTTGTTGAACAGTTATTTCCTACTTCCTTTTGGCACCTATGATAGTAAGTGCTCTGAATACATTATCATTCGCAGAGTCCATACAATAACCCTAATGGTAGGTACAAACGTGCTTCCCTTTTCACAGTGAAGATTCAACCCAGAAAAGCTAAAACACATTTCCAAGTCACAGAATAATTAAACTGGGATTCACTATATGCCTTTCCAACTCTGGAACCTGAGCATGAAGGTCCATGGCAATCAGCCTCTCGTAACACTTCAAGGATGATGACATTCGGTAATTTGAGGGTAAGATTTATCTTAAATTTTAACACTCAGCCCTCCTCCCCTACAGGATTTCTAACAAAGAAAGTTGTTCACCCAAAGAAAAATTACAGAAAAGAAACCAAGTAAGTGGTTGCCCCGCTCAGGGTTTCTTTAATAAACTAAGATGAAGTGTTTGGCTGAAGATTTTTTTTACCATTTTTTTTTCCTGACTATATCTAAGATGATGAAATACATAAAGCGGATTTAACATGACTTATCCATTAAGATGCTGTCAGAGATGTTCACCTGCCCACCTCTTTGGTCCAGGCCCTGTGAGGGAGCAATAGCTACACAGTAATATAAATGCAAGAGAGAAGATAGAGATGGTACTCTTCCCCTTTGGGAACCTCTCCATTGGGATTATGCACATATCTGATGTCCTTCCCTTACCAACACAAAGGATTGTGCAAAAGGGGGAAAGGCAAGAGCAGAAACATGGGAGGCAAAGTACCCACTATTTTACCCTGCACACAGGAAGGATAGCATTCCCTGTTAAGCATTTTAACATTCATTATTTCACTTGAACTTCACAACAGCCCTTAAGGACAAAACCAAGGCACAAAAAGGTTAAGTGACTTTCCCAAAATCAGAGAGCTAGTAAATTGTCCATCTAGCCTCCCTAATTCCAACCCCATCCTTCTGAGGTCATAAAGACAATTCTTATCTCACCACTGAAAGAAGAGAGTGAAAAGGTCAGACAGGGAGAAATGCTATTATTACAGATTGGTTAGACCACTAAGTAAGACACAGCCCTCCATTCCAGCATTTCCCCTAAGTCCCATTTTAAATTTTAGATGATTAAAAGGAGAAAAAAAAATGTACACATCACATCTCTGAGTCCTATCCAAACTATAACTTCAAAAAAAAAAAAAAAACCCAAAACAACAACAACAACAATTTTTTTAAGTATCCCAGAGGTTTTAGTCATTGAAATCAACTAAAGAATAAACAGCTATTTGTGTGGCAGGGGTCGGGCTGTGGGGGTGGGGAGTGAGATTTCTCTTCACATTTTCTAAGAATGTCTTTTTCAGGGCTATTGTTTTGTATAGACTATGTGAATGATACCTATAGGACCTGTTTAGTGCACAGTGTGGAAAATCTGTGGGTTTATAGCCAAAGAAAATGAAACTAGTATCTTGAAGAGATTACCTACATACCCATGTTCATTGCAGTATTATTCATAATAGGCAAGACTAGAAGCAATGCGGAAGGCCTATGTAGTAAACTTTTCCTGTCTGTTCATACCATACTACCTCAGTTTTCATAAAATTGTTGAATAGATGAATCAGAGTAAGAGTAAGGTGTTATGCATTAATTCATTTTAAAACAAATTTCAAACATATGTGCCTTGTGTTGCAAGCAAAACATTAGGCTCTGGAGATGCAACAATAACCCAAACACATTTCCTGCCATTAAAGGTTGCCAATATTTTGGTGTCAAATTAAAAAAAAAAAAAAAAATATATATATATATATATATATATATATATATATATATATATATATATTTACAAAACCAACATTAAAGAATTTATTACTAATATCATCTTCAAAAAACTTCAACCCCCCAAAAAATTTGGAATATTTTTTGTAAAATTTCAAATCACATATTTAAACTTTTAATTCATTTTGAGCTGACTTTTTTTCATATATATACGATAAAAGATAAGAGTCCAAATTCTCATTCTTCAGAATATGGACATCCAGGTTTTCCAGAACTACTTCTTCAAGAAACTACTCTTCCCCTCTGATATGTTCTTGGTGTCCCTGTGTTTTAGTCAGGTTTTTCATCACTGTGACCAAAAGACTTGACAAAAACAATGGAGAGGAGAAAAAGTTTATTTTGACTCACAGTTTCAAAGGTTTTCAGTCCATGTCAGCCAATTCCATTGCCCTGGGCTCAAGATGATGCAGAACCTCATGGCAGAAGGGCATGGCAAAGGAAAGCAACTCAGGACATGGAAAACAGGAAGGAGAGAGTGCTCCTCCCACCAGGGACAAAATATAAATCCCAAAGGCAACCCTCAGTGACCCACTTCTCCAGTCGTACTCTTCCTTCCTACAGTTACCACCCAGTTAATCTATATTAGTAGATTAACTCATTGATTGGGTTACACCTCTCATAATCTAGCCTCTCATACTTCTTGCATTGTCTCATACATGTGCTTCTGGAGTCAACTCATATTGCCTTGTAAACCATAATGCCTTGTAAAGATTTATTGAATGTATATGAAAAGTTTGATTTCCATTCCATTGTTCTATGTGTGTTTTGTGGTGAGTATTGTATCATGGTGATCTCTATAACTTGGAAATATAGTTACAAATCAGGAAGTATGAAGCCTCTGTCGTTGTTCTTCTTTCTCAAGTTTTCTTTGGCTATTCAGAGTATTTGTGGTTCCATACAATCTTAGGATTGTTTTTCCTATTTCAAGTACAACTACATCAAACTAAGCACAGGAAATAATCAACAAATCAAAACGAAAACCTATAAGATGGAAGAAAATATTAAATATTTCTGATAAAATACACAAGGAAATCATACACCTCAATATCAACAACACAATAACCTAATTTTTAAATTTTCAAAGGACCTCAGTAGACATTGTTCCAAAGAAGACATAAAAATGGTAAAGAGATATGTAAAAAGGTACTCAAAATCTAATCATCAGAGAAATGGAAATGAAAACCATATGAGATATCACCTCATTACTGCTCAGATGGCTATTGTGAGCGTGTAAGCCAGGTTGTGGAGGAAAGGAAACACTTGCACACTGTTGGTGGCAATGTAAATTGGTACAGGTATTATGTGTAAATGGTATGGAGATTTCTCAAAAAATTAACAATAGATCTACCATATGACCAGCAATCCCACTTCTGGGTTTATAGCCAAAGGAAATGAAACTGGTATCTTGAAGAGATTACCTACATACCCATGTTCATTGCAGTATTATTCATAATAGGCAAGACTAAGGGTCCTTTGATGAATGAATGAATGAAATAGTGATACACACACACAATGTAATATTATTATACCTCTAAAAAGAAAAAAAAATCTTCCATTTTTAACTATGTTTTTATCTTGGAGAACATTATACTAAGGGAAATCAGTCAGACACATAAATATAAATATGATTTAACATCACTTATATGTGTAATATTTTCATAAAGTTGAAGTTAAAGAAACAGTAGAATGGTGGTTGACAAGAGCCAAAGAATGGAGAAAATGAAAACATGGTGGTGAAAGAGTACAAACTCTCAGTTATAAGATGAATAAGTTCTTAAGATTTAAAGTAGAGTATGGTTAACAATAGTAATAGTGCATTATATATTTATTTTGCTAAGAGAGTAAGTCTTTTGCATCACACAAAAAAGTAATAAGTATGTGAGGCAATGGACATGTTCATGATTGGGAGAATCATTAGACAAGGTATAGTTATATCAAAACACTACTTTGGCCAGGCGTGATGGCACATGACTTTGATTCCAGCAGCTCAGGACACTGAGGCAGGAGGATCATAAGTTCAAAGCCAGCCTCAGCAAAAGCAAAGCACTAAGCAACTCAGTGAGACTGTGTCTTTAAATAAAATACAAAATAGGGTTGGGGATGTGGTTCAGTGGTTAAGTGTCCTGGAGTTCAATCCCGGTACCAAAAACAAACAAAAAAACCCCATCACTTTGTACAATTTGAATTTAGATAATTTTTAATTTATCAATCATACTTCAATAAAGGTGGGGTTAAAAAAATCTCACAGGTGAGTGGGGAAGATCGACAAGTAAACATACATTTACAATTCGATGTGATAACAGTTTTGATATTTAAAAACATTAAGCATTTGCAGCATTTTTAATAATAGTACTTGCCTCATAGGATTGTTGTGAGGTTTGAATGAAATAATGCATAGGAAGCACTTAGAATAGAAGCAAGCACAAGTGCTCCTTAAGCACTAATTTATTCAATTCTCACATCAACCATATGAAGCAAATGCTATTATTAAGCCTATTTTACAGATGAGAAAACCAGTGCACAGAGAAGATTAGCAATTTAACAGATCCCAAGCACCTTCATGGTAGTAGGTGGCTTTAACCTAAGCAGCCAAATTCCAGAGCCCACAGATCTAATCACTGTCCAACACTACCACTCCAAGGGCAAACATAAGGCACTCTGGGAAAAAAAACAGAATGTGGAACTTAATCTAAGTGTCAGAGAATGGCACTCATTTACTGTCTAGGTTTCGTAATTCTGTCTCTGAGCATGTTTACAGTGGAGTGAACACTCAGGTCTAACCTCCAGTGCCTCCTCCAGAAACAGAGCTGTGCATCAAAACAACACAGACAATTTTATATCCGCTTGTCATATTATTAGTCAGTTAGGTCTTGGGTAACTGACAAAGAAGCAGATGTTAGCGTTATTATATGTAGTATAAATATCGCAATGATGTGCAGTTGTCAGAAGCATCTACTTTCTTGGTTAAAAAGAACATTTAATGTAGGAAATTTCCTACAAAGCCAAGGTTTCAGCCAAAGGAAAGAAAAGAATGTAAACATCATAAAGTTTTATTGGAAGTACATCCAAGGAAAGGTACATGGATTCTGTTTAGTCTGTGTTTTACTAGTCTGTGTCTGTAAAGGACTTGTGTAATATAGGAAGATTCTGGGGGAAATTACCAACACTAGGCAAGTTCTCCATAGAGGTATGCACATTACATATTAGAAAGCATAGCCAGCACTTTTCTAAGCCAGGTTGCCATTTGACTTGCCCAAGTGAAATGGCTCACAAAAGCAGGAGAAACAACCCAATATCTAGGAAAGGACCCAATATCTTCCGATATCTAGGAAGCATCAACCATATGCTGTGGGTCAGGTGCCATCCCAAGTCACTTGCATTTATTATTTGATTCTCATAATAATACAACAAAGGAAGTATTTTTATGTCCTTCCTACAAGTGAGCAAATAAGTCTCAGAAACATGCCCAAAGTCATGCTAAAGTTAGAATTTGAATCCACACCTGACTGCCACCAAAGCCCTTTCCACTCCCATATATTTCCCCTCTGAGAATTTTTCCTACTCTTTGATTAGATACAACGTAAAATTTAGGCTGATCTCACTAACTTCCTGAGAGCAGGAACTATCCCAGTCTTGTTTACCATTTAATCTCAACCACTGGGAAACTCACAGAGCAAGAGACTGGGATAGGACTCTCGAGTGATTATCTGTCAGCAGAAACTTTAATTTGAACAACTATTCACACATGGAAATACCTTCACTTCAGTTAAAAAAAAGGGGGGGGGAGATTACAGTCTTCAGTTATACAGATGCATTGAAGAGGACAGGGAAGACAGTTTTATATTACTATTATGACCCTTCCCCAAACCTAGCAGCACAGCATAGCACAGAGAGATATACTGTAGACCTAGGGAAAGAGAGGGAAGTAAGCATAGAACTTAACCTGGAAACCAATGTTTGGTGCTTCAAGGTAGAATTCAGCACTGGGCACATCTCCATGACTCTTGATTCCAGGAAAGTACCACAGGCTGAGTCCCTAGACTTGCCCTGGTGCCACAGAAAAACTTGAAGCCACCATGAAACAGACTCAAGTTCTGACATACATTGCCACTGATGAGAGTTATTTTGGGATTAGAATAACTCACAGTAATAGGAAGAGCTCACCACTTAGGAACTTGAACTCCAACCTGGTTGGCACCAGCCTCAGCAGCTAAATGATTCTAGACCAGTGAAGCACCTACTGCGGTTGTTCTGGGCTTAAGGTCCCCAGTTGCAGCAGTCATGGGCCTAAGGACCACACAGAAGACATGCCCAGAATTTCTGGATGGGATAAATGTTGAAGGATCTTTCAAGATACATGTAGATAGCATAGATTGGAGTAAACACAGGCATTGAGACATGACCACAGAGATCAAGAAAAATCAAGAAAACATGATATTACCAAATGGACAACACAAAGTACCTAAAAAGATAAAAATGTTTAAAGTATCTAACAAAGAGTTCAAAATAGTCATTTTTAAGGAAGCTCAGCAAACTTCATTAAAATTGTTTCAGAGAAACAATTCAAAATTTAGCAAAGAAATTGAAACAAGATAAAAATTGAGCAGAAATTCTGCAGCCAAAAAATCAATACATGAATTTTTAAAATGCAACAGCATCAACCAAATAAATAAGCAGAAGAAAAACTATAAATCAAAGACAATAAGCAGTCAGAGGGTAAAAACTAAAAAAAAAAGAATGAAGAAAAGTTATAGGATCGATTGCACAAAAATCAAAAGAGCAAATGTACAGGTCATTGTCATTCAAAAGAGAAGAGAAAGAGAAAGGAGTAGCAATTTTATTTAAAGAAATAATAGCACATAACTTCTCAAGCCTGGATAAAGACATAAGTATCCATGTACAGAAGGTTAAATGTTTTCAATCTTATTTAATTCAAATAAGATTACCTTATAATACAATCAAACTGTCAAATATCAAAGACAAAGAGAGGATCCTGAAAGCAACAAGAAGAAAGAAACCAAAACATATATAAAGGAGATCCAACATGTATAGCAGTTACCTTCTCAGCAGAAACCTTATAAGCCAAGAGAGAGTGGATTGATACATGCAAAGTGCTGAAAACAAAAAAAAAAAAAAAAAAAAACTCAGCCAACATTACTGTACCCAGCAAAGCTGTCCTTCAGAAATGGAGATAAGGACTTTCTCTCAGAATCTGAGGAAGTACAACACCCCAAGATCTTTCTTACAAAAAATACTAACAAGAGTTTGTTATAGTTTAGATATGAGGTGCTCCCCCAAAAGCTCATGTGTGAAACAATGCAAGAAAGTTTAAAGGTGAAATGATTGGGTTATGAGAGCCTTAACTTAATCCGTGAAGTAACCCTTTAATAGGGATTAACTGGGTGGTAACTGTAGATAGGTAGGTTGGTGGCTCTAGGAGACAGGTCATTGGGAGCATGCCATTGATGTATATATTTTGTCCATGGTGAGGAGAAAGTCTCTCTCTGCTTCCTGGTGCAATGTCCTGAGCTGCCTTCCTCAGTCACAACCTTCCTCTATGATATTCTGCCTCAACTCAAACCCCAAGGAATGGAGCTGGCTCTCTATGAACTGAGACCTCTAAAACCATGAGTGCCAAATAAGCTTTTTGTCCTCTAAAATTGTTCTTATCAGTTCTTTTGATCATCGCAGCAAAAAAAAAAAAAATCCTGCTAAAATAGAATACATCAATCTGAAAAAGAATGCTAATGAATGCATGAGACCATCAGAAAATATAAAACTCACAGGTGAAAGTAAGTACATCATCAAATTTAGAATTCTCTAATACAATATTGGTGTATAAATCACTTACATCTTTAGCATGACAATTGAAAGACAAAACATGTAAAAAATAATAATGATGACAAAAATTTGTTAAGCGATATTCAATGTGAAAAGACACAAATGTAAAATTTAAAAAATCAGACTCTGGGGAGAAGAGTTGAAGTATAAAGTGGTGTTATGGTTTGTGTATAAGGTGTCCCCTGAACACTCCTATGTTAACACAAATATGTTTGGAAGTTAATTGATTGAATTGTGAGAGCTGTAATGTAATCAGTCCATTCTAATTTGAACCATGAACTGAACCTCTGAAACCATGAGACCAAATAAACTTTTTCTCCTCTAAGTAATTCTTGTCACAGTGACAAAATGCATACTAACACTAGTGGGGTTTTGTTTTGTTTTGTAATCTAAATTTACTTGCTATCATCTTAAAATAGCCTGATGTAACTATAAGATTTTGTTTGAAAACCTTATTATAGCCATAAAGTGAATTATTTATAGGCTAAAATTGTTAAGCTAGAAATCAAAATATACTACTACAGAAATCACTGAACCACAAATGAAGGAAATGGAAAAGAAAGGTAAAAATAATCTAGAAAACATTTAACAAAATGACAGCAGTAAGTACTCAGCTATCAATAATTACTTGAATGTAAATGGATTACATTCTCCAAATAAAACATAGAGAGGATAAATGAATTGAAAAAATAATAAGACCTAACTCTATGCTGCCTACAAGAAACTTATCCCACTTTTAAGAACATTCAGAGTAAGTGGATGAAAAAGATGTTCCATATTAATTGTAACAAAAATAAAGCAGGAATAGATATAGTTATATTAAAAATAGATTTTAAATCAAAACCTTTACAAAGAGACAAGCAGGATCATTATATATTGATAAAGAGATCAATTCAACCAGAAAATATAGCAATTATATGAGCCAAAACCAGAGCACCCAACAAATATGAACGATTCTAAAGAGAAAGCCTGCAATACAATTAATAGTAGGGGATTTTAATACTTCACTTTCAGCAATGTACAGTTCATCCAGACAGAAAATCAATAAAGAAGCAGAAGACTTACTTTACTCTAGACCAAATGGGCCTAACAGACATATACAGGATATTCCATCCAACAACTGGAGAACCCACATTCTTCTCAACTCCACGTGAACCATTCTTGATAGTAGGTCATAGCTTGGGCCACAAAATAAATCTTAACAAATTTAAACGTACTGAAATTATTTCAAGTATCTTTTATGATCAGAATCATATTAAACCAGAAATCAATAACAGGAGGAACTTCAGTGACTTTATGAATGCATAGAAATTACATGATATGCTCTTAAATAACCCATGGGTGAATGAAGACAGTTTTAAAAATTCTTGAGACAAGTGAAAATGAAAACACAACATCCTAAAACCTATGGGATACAGCTAAAGCACTTCTAAGGGAAAGTTTAAAGCAATAAATGTTCTGCCTTAGGGAAAAAGAAAGATCTCAAGTAAATGACCTAATGTTGAACTTCAGGGAACTAGAAAAGCAAGAACAACCTCAACCCAAAATTAGAAGAAAAAATGAAATAATAAAGATCAGAGCAGAAACAAATGAAATTGAGACTAGAAAAACAAAAGAGATCAACAAATTGCAGAGTTACTTTTTAGAGAAGAAAAAAGAAGGATTAAATAGCTACCACTACTTTTGACCATACCTGATAATGCAATGGGTGCCCAGTGTGCTTTTTTAAAAAAAATTTCAATAGATTTTTATTTTCTTTTTTTTTTAATAATGCATCTTTATTAATTTTGAACAATATATATTCATCAGGAAAATGATTGTTATATGCATTAGTTAAGGTAATGCCACCTACAGAATTCAATAACTGCCCAAATATACAACAGTTCAAGCATAATAGACATTTTTGGCTCACTCGCAAAAATCCACATCCTTGGTAAATATAAGCCTTTTTCCTCAGTAGTGGTTCAAAATATCAGATACCTTTCACTTTATAGTTCTACCCTTTTGACTTCTAATATTAATTTTTCCATTAATATTAAGTAGGAAGATGGGTAAAGGCATACAAAATAATATGCAAGAGATTTTTATAGTCCAGGTCTATACATGGCACATGGCACTTCCATTCATGCTACATTTGATAAAACTCAACCATTCAGCACACATAACTGCAAGGAAAATATTATTTACCTGTATGTCTAAAAACAAGAGAAAATGACTTCTGAAAATATGGGTTATAAAACTTTTCTAATAATATTCAGGAGTAAACAAACCAAAAGTGCCAAGAGATTTGTTTTGTTTTGTCAAGCAAATATGAAATAGCTGATTATCACATAGTTATTGTAACCATAGGACAAAAATGACAGTGAATGGAAATGTTAAGGTAGAAACATTAAGAAAAATAGAGAAAATTCTAAATGGTAAAGTACAAAATAAAGGAAGATGGAATGATGCGCAGCAAACATTGTCAATTTCATACAAGGGGATGCTGTCACAAATGGTGAAAAGCAGTGAACCAAAATTGCCATAAGATAAAAGGAGGGTGCTAATGGTTCTCCTAGAAGTCAAGAAAAAACCAATTTTGTCAAGTAGTTACCTAACAAAAAGGATAACTTAAAAAATATAGGAAAAAGTCAAAGAGGATGTTTTTCTTAAATATCTGATGTGTGAAGCTAAGTTGGGCAGGTTGAATGGTATTTCAAAGGCCTCTAGCCTAGGGCAGGTGAACATTCTGGGTCTGAATGTTCTTTTTTTTAATTTTTATTGTTGGTTGTTCAAACATTACATAGTTCCTGATATATCATATTTCACACTTTGATTCAAGTGGGTTATGAACTCCCATTTCTACCCCGTATACAGATTGCAGAATCACATCAGTTACACATCCATTGATTTACATATTGCCATACTAGTTTCTGTTGTATTCTGCTGCCTTTCCTATCCTCTACTATCCCCCCTCCCCTCTTCTCTCTCTACCCCTTCTACTGTCATTCATTTCTCCCCCTTGTATTATTTTCCCCTTTCCCCTCACTTCCTCTTGTATGTAATTTTGTATAACCCTGAGGGTCTCCTTCCATTTCCATGCAATTTCCCTTCTCTCTCCCTTTCCCTCCCACCTCTCATCCCTGTTTAATGTTAATCTTCTTCTCATGCTCTTCGTCCTTACTCTGTTCTTAGTTACTCTCCTTATATCAAAGAAGACATTTGGCATTTGTTTTTTAGGGATTGGCTAGCTTCACTTAGCATAATCTGCTCTAATGCCATCCATTTCCCTGCAAATTCTATGATTTTGTCATTTTTTAATGCAGAGTAATACTCCATTGTGTATAAATGCCACATTTTTTATCCATTCGTCTATTGAAGGGCATCTAGGTTGGTTCCACAGTCTTACTATTGTGAATCGTGCTGCTATGAACATCGATGTAGCAGTGTCCCTGTAGCATGCTCTTTTTAGGTCTTTAGGGAATAGACCGAGAAGGGGAATAGCTGGGTCAAATGGTGGTTCCATTCCCAGCTTTCCAAGAAATCTCCATACTGCTTTCCAAATTGGCTGCACCAATTTGCAGTCCCACCAGAAATGTACAAGTGTACCCTTTTCCCCACATCCTCGCCAGCACTTGTTGTTGTTTGACTTCATAATGGCTGCCAATCTTACTGGAGTGAGATGGTATCTTAGGGTGGTTTTGATTTGCATTTCTCTGACTGCTAGAGATGGTGAGCATTTTTTCATGTACTTGTTGATTGATTGTATGAACTCCTCTGAGAAGTGTCTGTTCAGGTCCTTGGCCCATTTTTTGATTGGGTTATTTGTTATCTTATTGTCTAATTTTTTGAGTTCTTTGTATACTCTGGATATTAGGGCTCTATCTGAAGTGTGAGGAGTAAAGATTTGTTCCCAGGATGTAGGCTCCCTATTTACCTCTCTTATTGTTTCTTTTGCTGAGAAAAAACTTTTTAGTTTGAGTAAGTCCCATTTTTTTGATTCTAGTTATTAACTCTTGTGCTATTGGTGTCCTATTGAGGAATTTGGAGCCCGACCCCACAGTATGTAGATCATAGCCAACATTTTCTTCTATCAGACGCCGTGTCTCTGATTTGATATCAAGCTCCTTGATCCATTTTGAGTTAAATTTTGTGCATGGCGAGAGAAAGGGATTCAGTTTCATTTTGTTGCATATGGATTTCCAGTTTTCCCAGCACCATTTGTTGAAGATGCTATCCTTCCTCCATTGCATGCTTTTAGCCCCTTTATCAAATATAAGATAGTTGTAGTTTTGTGGATTGGTTTCTGTGTCCTGTATTCTGTACTATTGGTCCACCCGCCTGTTTTGGTACCAGTACCATGCTGTTTTTGTTACTATTGCTCTGTAGTAAAGTTTGAAGTCTGGTATCGCTATACCGCCTGATTCACACTTCCTGCTTAGAGTTGTTTTTGCTATTCTGGGTCTTTTATTTTTCCATATGAATTTCATAATTGCTTTATTTATTTCTACAAGAAATGCCATTGGGATTTTGATTGGCATTGCATTAAACCTATAGAGAACTTTTGGTAATATCGCCATTTTGATGATGTTAGTTCTGCCTATCCATGAACAGGGTATATTTTTCCATCTTCTAAGATCTTCTTCTATTTCTCTCTTTAGGGTTCTGTAGTTTTCATTGTATAAGTCTTTCACCTCTTTTGTTAGGTTGATTCCCAAGTATTTTATTTTTTTTTGAGGATATTGTGAATGGAGTGGTTGTCCTTATTTCCATTTCAGAGGATTTGTCGCTGATATACAGGAATGCCTTTGATTTATGCATGTTGATTTTATATCCTGCCACTTTGCTGAATTCATTTATTAGCTCTAATAGTTTCTTTGTAGACCCTTTTGGGTCTGCTAGGTATAGAATCATGTCATCTGCAAATAGTGATAGTTTAAGTTCTTCTTTTCCTATTTTTATGCCTTTAATTTCTTTCGTCTGTCTAATTGCTCTGGCCAGTGTTTCGAGAACTATGTTGAACAGAAGTGGTGAGAGAGGGCATCCCTGTCTTGTTCCAGATTTTAGAGGGAATGCCTTCAGTTTTTCTCCATTCAGAATGATTCTAGCCTGAGGCTTAGCATAGATTGCTTTTACAATATTGAGGTATGTTCCTGTTATCCCTAGTTTTTCTAGAGTTTTGAACATAAAGGGATGCTGTACTTTGTCGAATGCTTTTTCCGCATCTATCGAGATGATCATATGGTTCTTATTTTTATTGATGTGGTGAATAACATTTATTGATGTGGTGAATAACATTTATTGATTTCCGTATATTGAACCAGCCTTGCATCCCAGGGATGAATCCTACTTGATCATGGTGCACAATTTTTTTGATATGTTTTTGTATCCGATTCGCCAGAATTTTATTGAGGATGTTTGCATCTAGGTTCATTAGAGATATTGGTCTGTAGTTTTCTTTCTTTGAAGTGTCTTTGTCTGGTTTAGGAATCAGGGTGATGTTGGCCTCGTAGAATGTATTTGGAAGTTCTCCCTCTTTTTTTATTTCCTGAAATAGCTTGAAAAGTATTGGTATTAGTTCCTCTTTAAAGGTTTTGTAAAACTCTGCTGTATACCCATCCAGTCCTGGGCTTTTCTTAGTTGGTAGTCTTTTGATGGTTTCTTCTATTTCCTCAATTGATATTGGTCTGTTTAGGTTGTCTATATCCTCCTGACTCAATCTGGGCAGATCATATGACTTAAGAAATTTATCGATGCCTTCACTATCTTCTAATTTATTGGAGTATAAGGATTCAAAATAATTTCTTATTATCTTCTGTATTTCTGAAGTGTCTGTTGTGATATTGCCTTTTTCATCCCATATGCTAGTAATTTGAGTTCTCTCTCCTCTTCTCTTCGTTAGCATGGCTAAGGGTCTGTCGATTTTATTTACTTTTTCAAAGAACCAACTTTTAGTTTTGTCAATTTTTTCAATTGTTTCTTTTGTTTCAATTTCATTAATTTCAGCTCTGATTTTAATTATTTCTTGCCTTCTACTTCTTTTGCTGTTGTTTTGCTCTTCTTTTTCTAGGATTTTGAGATGAAGTATGAGATCATTTATTTGTTGGTTTTTTCTTTTTTTAAGGAATGAACTCCAAGCAATGAATTTTCCTCTTAGAACTGCTTTCAATGTGTCCCATAGATTCCGATATGTTGTGTCTGTGTTTTCATTTATCTCTAAGAATTTTTTAATTTCCTCCTTGATGTCTTCTATAACCCATTGATCATTCAGTAACCTATTGTTCATTCTCCAAGTGATGCATGATTTTTCCTTCCCTCTTTTATTGTTGATTTTCAGTTTCATTCCATTATGATCAGATAAGATGCATGGTATTATCTCTACTCCTTTATATTGTCTAAGAGTTGCCCTGTGACATAATATATGATCTATTTTTGAGAAGGATCCATGTGCTGCTGAGAAAAAAGTGTAACTGCTTGATGTTGGGTGGTATATTCTATATATGTCAATTAAGTCTAGGTTATTAATTGTGTTATTGAGTTCTATAGTTTCCTTATTCAACTTTTGTTTGGAAGTTCTGTCCAGTGGTGAGAGAGGTGTGTTGAAGTCTCCCATGATTATTGTATGGTGGTCTATTAGACTCTTGAACTTGAGAAGAGTTTGTTTGATGAACATAGCTGCACCATTGTTTGGGGCATATATATTTATGATTGTTATGTCTTGTTGGTGTATGGTTCCCTTGAGCAATATGTAGTGTCCCTCTTTATCCGTTTTGATTAACTTTGGCTTGAAATCTATTTTATTTGATATGAGTATGGACACTCCTGCTTGTTTCCAAAGTCCATATGAGTGATATGATTTTTCCCAACCTTTCACCTTCCGTCTATGTATGTCTTTTCCTATCAAATGCGTCTCCTGTAGGCAGCATATTGTTGGGTCTTGTTTTGTGATCCATTCTACTAGCCTGTGTCTCTTAATTGGTGAGTTTAAGCCATTAACATTTAGGGTTATTATTGAGATATGGGTTATTGTTCCAGCCATATTTGTTTATTTATGTTACTAAACATGGTTTGTTTTCCTCTTTGATTATTTTCCCCCCTTTACTGTGCTACCTCCCACTGTTGGTTTTCATTGTTATTTTCCATTTCCTCTTCCTGTAATGTTTTGCCAAGGATGTTTTGAAGAGATGGTTTTCTAGCTGCAAATTCTTTTAACTTTTGTTTATCGTGGAAGGTTTTAATTTCATCTTCCATCCTGAAGCTTAATTTCGCTGGAAACACAATTCTTGGTTGGAACCCATTTTCTTTCAGTGTTTGAAATATGTTATTCCAGGATCTTCTAGCTTTCAGAGTCTGTGTTGAAAGATCAGCTATTATCCTGATTGGTTTACCCCTAAATGTAATCTGCTTCCTTTCTCTTGTAGCTTTTAAAATTCTCTCCTTATTCTGTATGTTGGGCATCTTCATTATAATGTGCCTAGGTGTGGATCTCTTATGATTTTGCACATTCGGTGTCCTGTAGGCTTCTAGGATTTGGGATTCTGTCTCATTCTTCAAGTCTGGGAAGTTTTCTCGTATTATTTCATTGAATAGATTGCTCATTCCTTTGGTTTGGACCTCTGTACCTTCCCTATCCCAATGACTCTTAAGTTTGGTCTCTTTATGTTATCCCATATTTCTTGGATGTTCTGCTCATGGTTTCTTAACAGTCTTGCTGAGCTGTCTATGTTCTTTTCAAGTTGAAATACTTTGTCTTCATTGTCTGATGTTCTATCTTCTAAGTGTTCTACTCTGCTGGTAGTATTCTCAATTGAGTTTTTAAGTTGGTTTATTGCTTCCTGCATTTCTAGGATTTCTGTTTGTTTGTTTTTTATAACCTCTATCTCCCTGTATAGTTGATCTTTTGCTTCCTGGATTTGTTTGTGTAATTCATTGTCGAAGTCATCTTTCATTGTCTGATTTTGCTGTCTAATGTCTTCCTTGAGACTCCAGATCATCTGAAGCATGTATATCCTGAATTCTTTATCTGACATTCCATCTGCTGTAGCTATTACCTCTTCTAAAGTTGAGTTGACCTGCATTGCTTGTGGTCCTTTCTTTCCTTGTCTTTTCATACTGCTCGCGTTTCTTTCTGCTTGGTGAAACTGTTGTGTTTTTGAAATTTTCCCCCTATATATTTATATTGCTCTTGTATAGTTGAAAAGTCTCCCTTGCAGGGTCGGGCGGCGGTTGTGCTCCTCCTCCAATTGGGGTGATCTGTCTAGCACGCTGACGGGCCGCTGGGCCTGTTCTGCTGGTTGGTCGCAGGTCTGCCTACCTTGCAGGCGTGGGCGGCGGCTCTGCTCTGCCCCTCCTCCAATTGGTGTGATGTAAAAAATCTACCACACCCACAGACCACTGGGCCTGTTCTGCTGGTCGGTTGCAGGTCTGCCTACCTTGCGGGCACGGGAAGCGGCTCTGCTCTACCCCTACTCCAATTGGGGTGATGTGACTACCATGCTGGTGGGCCACTGGGCCTGTTCCGGGTGTGGGTGGTAGCTCTGCTCTGCCCCTACTCCAATTGGGGTGATGTATCTAGCATTCCAGCAGGCCGCTGGGGCCTGTTCTGCCGGTCGGTCACAGGTCTGCCTACCTTGCGGGCGTGGGTGGCGGCTCTGCTCTGCCCCTACTCCAATTGGGGTGTCGTGACTACCACGCCAGCAGGTTGCTGGGCCTCTTCCGGGCGCGGGCAGTGTCTCTGCTCTGCCCCTCCTCCAAATGGTGTGACGTGTCTACCACACCCGCGGGCCGCTGGGCCTGTTCTGCAGGTGGGTTGCAGGTCTGCCTACCTTGTGGGCGCGGGTGGCGGCTCTGCTCTGCCCCTACTCCAATTGGGGTCAGATTTTTATTTTCTAGAGCAGTTTTAATTCCATCACAATAAAATTGAGCAGAATGTGTAGAGCGAACCCATATATCCTATTCCCCCAAATGTATATTTCTTCAAATCAGAGTGGGACATTTGTTCCAATCAATAAACCTACATTTACACCTCATTATCACCCAAAGTCCACAGTTTACATTAGGGTTTATCCTTGGTGTTGTACATTCTGGGTTTAGATGAATGTATAATGACATGCACCAATCATTATAGTATTATATAGAGTATTTCACTGTCCTAAAATTTCTCCAGGCTCCACCTATCCATCTGCTCCCAACCCCTGGAAACTGCTGATCCTTTTACTATCTCCATAGTTTTTCCTTTTCTGAAATGCCATAAAGTTAGAATCATACAGTAACTATCTTTTTCGGATTATATTTTCTTAATAATATACATTTAAGTTTCACCGTCTCTTTTCATACCTTGATAGCTCATTTCTTTTTAGTGCTGAATAACATTCCCTTGTCAGGAGGCACCACAGTTAATTTATCCACTCACCTAATGAATAACATCTTAGTTGCTTTCAAGTATTGGCAATTATTAACAAAGCTGCTATAAACATCTGTGTGCAGGTTTTTGTGGGGGTGGAAGTTTTCAGCTCATTTGGGAGTACCAAGAATCCCAATTCCTGAATCCTATTCTAAGCGTATGTTTAGTTTTATTAAGAAACTATCAAACTTTCTTACAAGGTGGCTGCAAATTTTTTCATTAAACAAGAGTTCCTTTTTTGCACCACATCCTTACCAGCATTTGGTGTTGTCTGAGTTTTGGATTTTGGCCATTCTTGTTAATAGATATTCTTTCAAAAAATTAATTTTTTAGAAATAATAAATTAATATTAAACTAAGTTCTAAATCATTAAGGAAGTAGAGTTATAAAATCTATTATTTATAGTATCACTTTTAAAAGGCCAGGGGTAAAGTGAGACTCTCTACAGTGAAGCCCTAACCTATCATTTTCATGTTGCTATCCACCACTGTACTGGGAAAATTGTACTGTTCGCTCCAGGAAGTCACTCTACTAAGGGAGGGGGGAGGGGGATGATATTGGGGAGGGTATATGTTTGTGTGCATGCTGCGCATGCTTGGGGAGAGGTGGGGATAATAGGAATGTAGTTTGGAATCTAAGTCAAAGAGCCCTCTTATTGCTACCTTTTATTTTCTAACCCCTGTGTTCTACTCCCCAATTTTGAGATGCAAATGTAGTCACATCCCTTTTACTAGTATAATTAACTACTATAAAAACTACTACCATATTAGAAGGAAAAACCAGTAGCTCATATCTACATACCCCTCTTTCTAAGCCTTTCAGTTATTTAAAAAAATAGCAAAGATATAGTAAGTTAAACTGATACACATGCAAATAGAACAATGTTAAATTATGAAATAAAACCAAATGCATGAGTAATTTAGTTTATGATAGGTGGCATTTCAGCTGAAGGGAAAATGGATCTATGAATAGACAAAATTAATGGTAGTTGGTACCACTTGGTAGAAAAATTATGGATCCTACTTCATACTTTATACCAAAATGAGTTCTAGAAATATCAAACTTTTTAACAATTTAGAAGAAAACTTCTAAAAGACTAAAAGAATTATATGCCATTTGTTTTAACAACCTAGGAGTAGGGGTTTTCAAAGAGTCATGCAAAACCCTGAAATTTAAACAAGTCAATGCTTTACCACACATGAATAAAACATATATGACGAAAAATAGTCAGAAGTCAAAAGAAATAACTGGAGAAAACATTTGCAATGCATACCACACAAAGGGATGATTTTCCTGATATATAAAAGGTTGTCAGAGATCAACAGGAGAAAATATCATTATCCCAACTGAAACTAGTTCAAGTATATACACATCATTTAGAGAAAAACACAATCAGATCTTTAAAACAAGAAATGATGTACAATATCGTTCATGATGAAAAAATACGTGGTTGTGTCCTTTGCATTTTAAAAATTCACAATGATACAAAGTTTGAGACACACTCAGATGGTGAAGATGTGGAAAACAAGCACACTCAGACACTATCGATGAACCTTCACATTGCTGTAAGAGTTATCAGAAGACAAATTAGAAATGCATGTCAAATCACATAGGTACAGAAACACTGACCTTAAATTCACCTTCCACATATTCAATCAACAGATACGCTTACACATGTATTTGTTCTTATTTTATTGCAAGCTCCATCTACATCAGGAAGAGGTGATCAAATAAATCATAGTACATTCTCACAATGGAATACTATGCAATCACAAAAGAGAATGACAAAGTTCTTTATATCCTTTATCTTGAGTGATACAATCATTGAGATATCATTTTATATTGAAAAGTACAAAATTCTAAACTATACAGTCATAAACACAATAGCATATACCTTATGACTCCATTTATATGACATTCATGACCAGGAGAAACTAAAGCATGGTGATAAAAGGGAATGAGAAGAGACACAAGGGTCACATTGGGGTAGGAAGTGCATATGTTGATCTATATGGTGATCACATGGATATGTGCTTGAATAAAAATTAGCACATCCTATACAACATTTATGCACTTTACATGCTTTTGGTTTTAAAACAATCAAGCTGCAGAACAGCATGTACAATAAATACTTCATGCAAAGAAAATAAAGCATATGATTCTCTCTGTATTAATTTTCACATGCATATAGTATCTTTAGAGAGCTGCATAGGAAACTGGCAACACTGGCCACATCGGAAGAGGAATTCTGGATGACTAGGAATGGGGTGAGAGGGAGATGCCTCACCACATGCGTTTTGCTGCTTTTGTATTTAAAACCATGTGAATATAGTATGTAAGTTGAAACTCAAGCACATAACCTGAAATTGTCCAAAACCTATAGGGATTACTCAGTCCTGCCTACTCTGCCCGTTCCACAGGAATCTAGAAGGTCTAAGATCAAGCTCTGCTAACATTGTCTCTCAAGTCACATTGTGTCAGTGTTGAGGGTTGTGCTTGTGATATCTGGCAGACCCTGGCCCAACACCAGCCCTCCACATCTTCCCTGGTGAGGAGTCATCAAAATTGCCCAGTGCTCTTTAGGCATTCATTTAAAAATATTTATAAGTTCCAGCTAGGCGTGGTGGTACACGCCTGTAATCCCAGTGGCTCAGGAGGCTGAGGCAGGAGGATCGTAAATTCAAGGCCAGCTCAGCAATGGCAAGGTGCTAATCAACTCAGTGAGACCCTGTTTGTAAATAAAATGAAAAAAAGGGCTGGGGATGTGGCTCAGTGGTCAAGTGCCCCTGAGTTCAATTCCCAGGACCAAATAAATTCATCTGTGTGTGTGTGTGTGTGTGTGTGGTTTATATATACATTTTATATAAAGTTTTTATGTATATATAAAGTGTGTGTGAGTGTGTGTATATTTATATATATTTACAAGTTCCCATAGATATCCACTGTATGTTCCAGGCAGAGGGCATAATGCCTTATATTCTTAGTTGGGAGAGTCAGACAACTAGCAAATGAATATAAATGAATATATACAAGTGTGTGGGGGGTGGGGGTGAGCATGAGGGGGTGGGAGAGAGATCAGACAGTGTAAAGTATAAAAAAAAATACAAAAGTATTGAGATAATGTTTTAAGCAGAAGTGAGAGTAGGGAGGGATGTCCTGGGTGTCCTAGGTGGGTGGCTCCTGGACGCCCTTATTGGTGACAGGCTGAGATCTGAATGAAGCAAGAAAGCAGGCATTATGAATAGCTGGGGATAGAGAGACTAAAGTAGGAAGACAGCAGATGGAAATATCCTAAGGTCAGACCAGGCTTAGGAACAACAAGGAGCCTTTGTGAATGGAGCACAGAGAACCAAGTAGAAACAAGAAACTAAGGTAGGCAAAGGCCAGATCATAAAGGGTATTGGAGGCCAGGAAAAGAGGCTTTTCCTCAGCAAGGTGAAAAATCAAAGAAAGGTTTCTGCAGAAAAAAATCAAGAGATTAATTTGGGGATCTATCTGGTGGACATCCGGTTGGATTATATAAGTCTGAACTTTAGAAAAAAGAGGCTATAGATGTAAACTCAGAAGCTGTCCGTCATCTTTTTCCTCCACGTGAACTTCTCTGTGCCGTCATTGAGTTCTTTGGGGTCCTTTCTTGCCAGCATATCTTGGTCAGGTCCAGTCCTCTCAGCCAGGATCCCTAACTTCATAGCATGGGAAGCAGGTGCTTGCACATCTCTTCCTCTGTCTCAGAAGACAAACTGGTCTAAACCTACCAGAACATTCCACAAGTCAAAGGACCTAAACATAGCTTTAGCTAAGTCACACATGTGCACCCACATGCATGCAAGTTCAGTTACATCTTCTTCCAGATACATACACACTTAAACTTTTACATTTCCTTATCCAGGAGGGGCAGTTTAACTAAATCTCTGAACTAAAAAGGAACATGGTTTCAATTTTGGACAGTTTAATATCATTTGAAGTTATTTATGTCCTCCTAAGATTCCCTTGACATTTTATGAGCTTTCACCACCTTTTGTAGATTTCTTAAACATTTTTCCATCATTGTCTATTCTTTACTCACTAACATCTAGATTACCCATCTGCTTCCCTTTAAAAATAAGTACTATCCAAATTATAAGGCCCTGAAATCAGGCACTGCCTTCTCATTTACCAGATGAATGACACGAAAAAAATTTATTTCATTTCTGAAAGCCTGTTTCCTTGTTAATAATTAAATCCTATCTCCAAGAATTGAGTGACTTGTATTTTTAATCTTTACATAGATTTTTATTTTATTTTTTTTACTTAAATTGATGATGATATTTACCTGGAGATGCTCTGATAAATTACAGGCTTTTCATGTTTTTCACATGGTTAGAAGGAAAAAGTTGACAAGGGAAGATGGGAAGTGCAAAAGGAATGTAGTAGCATCCACACAGAAGAAACACAGTACAAGAAACATGCTTATTATTATTATTATTATTATTATTATTATTATTAAACTGAAATTGTCCATTAATTAACTAGCTAATTAACCTTGGAAAAGTATATTCTCTGAGACTGTCATTGCTAATCTGTGAAATGTAGGCAATAATAATCTGTTCATGGGATTGCCTCAGGGGATATTTAAATGTTGAGAGCTGAAGCATTTGGTACTAGGTCATCTGATATCGTGGCACAGACAGGAAGCACTTAATAACTTAGGTTATATTTACCCTGATCACCATCAGAGAGGCTAGAGCAGGGCAGATGGAGGATCCAGGAAGAAGCAGAGCACCAGGAATTAAAATAAGGGCAAACCAGGAATTCAGGGAGCAACCACTTTTCAGAAGTAAAGCAGAAGGCAGGTATAACGGAGATTCAAACTTGAGATAATAGCACTTTGTTACAGTCACACTAGAAACAAGCATGAGTTGAGTTTGTTTGTGTCAACAAGATGAGAGTACATAGCAATCAAGAGATTGGGTTTTCATGGAAAGACAGACGAGGGCTTTCACCCTGGTTCTGGAACGTACTGACACTGTAACCTCACTTCCTCCAACCTCCATTTTGCATCCATAAAGGAGAAGGTAAAAATGATAAGATCTGTTCAGCAAAACCCTGTCCCCAGGCCCCCAAAGGACAGCAGCCTCACCATAGCATCAGGAGAGGTATCAGATGAGTCTGGCCAGCATGCAGAGGAGAACTCAAGCCCTGGAGACAGACCCATCTTTAATTCAGCTTCGATATTTACTATGTGACTTAGCCAAGTTTCTGAATCATTGTAAGCTAAATTTCATCAAATATAAATTGAGGATAATAATAATTTCTCATTACAATAAAAGCTGATCACTGTTGCTCTGACTGGCATGTAGTGTGTACTCAAGAAAAGCTGATTACTATGGTTGATGTTTGCTCTTTTCCAGGCATCCTGGTATGTGTTGTGGATATAATAGCAGACAAAAATCCATCCCATACTACCTTTCAGATATTTAAAGACAGGTGTTCCTCCACTCTGGTCTCTTCTTCAGCTCCTTAGCTATTATTCCCTTATGACAAGATTTCCCAACATAACGCTGTCTTCCCTGGCCAGATGGGTTCTGATTTATCAATACCCCTTCAAACATGGCAGCCAGAGGGGAGACAGTGACTAGCTGTGATGTAATCAACCAGGAAGAGCAGGAGGTAACAATTTGACCTTGGCCTTAATACTGTATGTACTTCAGCTAGTCCGAACAGCATGGCATTCTCTTCTTTACTCCTGCAACAGCCACAAAGGAAAGAGCAATGGAGCGGCTGAACTCAATGGTACAGCGCATAGTTGGGAGAAAGTCTTCAGTTATTTTCAGAAAGCTTAAAAATAAAGGAACAAAGATTCTATACAAGAGTCCAAAGTAGCATCATGGAACAGGAAGAGCCTACTATATACCTCCTTAATTCTGCAGGTGGTCAGGATCACTCTAAATTCACACTACCAAGAAGACAGATGTTCCCATCTGGGGAAAAATTTTAAATGACAAAGAAAAGCAAAACCTAACCAAGAAGAAATAAACTTGAGTATATTTTAAAGGCAGACTCTATATTAAACTTGAGAAGGTCTTTGTTAGTAACATCAAGAATCCTTTTTTAAAGCTCATAAATCCTACTTGCAGCAGAGAGTAGATTGAGAGCAGATTTATACCACTTTCGAAAGCAGTCTTCTATTGATGCCTCCAGATAACCCACCGGGGTCATCAAAGACACAGCTTTAAGACACCCCACAGATAGTTACTGCAACCTCAGAAAGCAGACAATTTCCTCTTTTCAATTAGAATAAAGAGCCCTAAAATACAGATAATATTCTCTGAACGTTCACAAGGGCTGTTTTCTGCTGTTTGATTTATGTGCCTAGGTCTGAGTGTCAGAGGCCTCAGAAATCACAGCTGGATTAAAGAGATCAGATTAGCATGAAAGTCACATCCTATTTTATAAAAGAAGCTCAAGCATTAGGGTTTGAATGGCTGGTCCCCTCTTTAATCAAACTCAGGCTGCTCAGTCAAGGGCTTTTGTAAGTGAGCTAATTAGGAATGTGCCAGAGACTTACCTGGTTAATCAAATGATTAATCACTTGGTAGACTTCATTCCTCTTGTTTCCTGGCTGTCTTTGGCTCCTGTATTTGGTTTTTGTGTGTGTGTGGTGTGTGTGTGATTTTTTTAAATTAACATTTTAATAGGTGGCAGTCAGCATTCAGCATAAAGAAATGGCATTGTCCCATTTTAACCATTTTTATATGAATAAAAATGAGACATAGAAGGTTCTTCACTAAGATTGACCAAGAAATGTGAAGCCATTTCTTAGGAGATACACTGTGAGGCTAGAAGAGGATTTGAAGTTCTACGGAAGATTTGAGCATTCATACCATTATGCATGCAGCCCTGGCTGGAGAAAAGAGTGCTAATAAAACAGGATTGCCAATCAGCTGACTAGATTTCCACCTTTCCCCCTTTTATTTATTTAAGATAACTTTTAAAGTTTAGAGACAAGAAAATTAGCCATTTTGTGAAATTCTAAAATGGGGAATTAAAATGCATAGGTTAGAATTTTGTTGAGTCACTCAGATTACTGATATGCACCACTGTGCCTAGCTCTCAATTAATTTTGAAAGATAATTTTATAATGGTCCAATTTCAATTTAGCAGCTTAACTCACTCATGAAAACATGTGAATAGCTAAGAAGTATAATACATTTATCAGTTACCAGGAAGTCCATCATTATGTCACTATTATTATCCATGACAATCTGCCTTCCTGCTTTGTCCACATGATTCATCAGCACATCATTCAAAGTTCTGTGGCTCTTCACTGTATATCACAGGAAAGCATCCTCTTAGGATCCTAATGGCACTTTAAATAGATGACAACATAACAACAATCATAAATTTGTTCACACTAATGCTCTTTTTTTATTACTCCTTACATTTGATTCCAATTAAATTATCTTCCACTTGTGCATTTCTAAAATTCCTATTTGTAGTTCATAGAAAATAACTAAACAAATATGGCACTTTTCTGAAGGTCAGTATAGGTAGGTCCTGAAAGTAGGTATAAATGATATAGTAGTGGGGATCCAACATGGCGGCAGGCGGAGAGGCAGCGCTTTCAGTACCCCCTCAGTGATGGGGTCAGAGAGACGCATAGATACACTTAGATTCTACCTGCGGAGAATCTCCTAGCAAAACTCCACTGAAGAGAGCGATGTGATTAACTTCAAACTTAGGTTGGAAGTTGATTTTATTCTATATGAGTATGGCCACTCCTGCTTGCTTCCGAGGGCCATGTGAGTGGTATGATTTTTCCCAACCTTTCACCTTCAGCCTGTGTATGTCTTTTCCTATCATATGAGTCTCTTGAAGGCAGCATATTGTTGTATTTGTTTTTTTAATCCAGGTTACTAGCCTATGTAGCTTGATTGGTGAATTTAAGCCATTAACATTTAAGGTTACAATTGAAATATGGTTTGTACTTCCAGTCATGTTTATTTATTTATTTATTTTAGTTTGGCTAGTTTTTCCTCTTTGGTTAATTTTCTCCCCCTTTACTGAGATACCTCCCACTGTTAGTTTTGGGCGCTATTTTTCAATTCCTCTTCTTGTAGTATTTTGCTCAAAATGCTTTGCAGTGCTGGTTTTCTGGCTGTGAATTCTTTTAGCTTTTGTTTATTATGAAATATTTTAATTTCATTGTCAAATCTGAAGCTTAATTTTGCTGGATACAGTATTCTAGGTTGGAATCCATTATTTTTCAGCGTTTGAAATAAATTGTTCCAGGATCTTCAGATTTGACAAACTAAAATCAACTTCAAACCTAAGTTAATCAAAAGGGATAAAGAAGGACACTATATACTGTTAAAAGGAACCATCCACCAACAAGACATAACAATTATCAATTTGTATGCACCAAACAATGGCACTGCAACGTTCATAAAACAAACTCTCCTGAAGTTCAAGAGTCAAATAGACCACAACACAATAATTATGGGTGACTTCAACACACCGCTCTCGCCATTAGACAGATCCTCCAGACAAAAGCTGAATAAAGAAACTATAGAACTCAATAACACAATCAATAACCTAGACTTAACCAACATATATAGAATATATCAACCATCATCAAGTGGATACACATTCTTCTCAGGAGCACATGGATCCTACTCAAAGATAGACCATATATTATGCCATAGGGCAACTCTCAGTAAATATAAAGGTGTGGAGATAATACCATGCACCATATCTGATCATAATGGAATGAAACTGGAAATCAATGATAAAAGAAGGAAGGAAAAATCCTGCATCACCTGGAAAATGAACAATATGTTACTGAATGATCAATGGGTTACAGAAGACATAAAGGAGGAAATAAAAAAATTCTTAGAGATAAACGACAATACAGACACAACATACCGGAATCTATGGGACACAATGAAAGCAGTTTTAAGAGGGAAATTCATTTCCTGGAGTTCATTCCTCAAAAAAAGAAAAAACCAACAAATAAATGAACTCACACTACATCTTAAAATCCTAGAAAAGGAAGAGCAAAACAACAGCAAAGGTAGTTGAAGACAAGAAATAATTAAAATCAGAGTGGAAATCAACGAAATTGAAACAAAAAAAAAAAACATTGAAAAAACTGATAAAACTAAAAGTTGGTTCTTTGAAAAAATAAATAAGATCAACAGACCCTTAGCCATGCTAACGAAAAGAAGAAGAGAGAGAACTCAAATTACTAACATATGGGATGAAAAAGGCAATAACACAAGAGACACTACAGAAATACAGAAGATAATTAGAAAGTATTTTGAAACCCTATATTCCAATAAAATAGAAGATAGTGAAGATATCGATAAATTTCTTAAGTCATATGATCTGCCCAGATTGAGTCAGGAAGACACACACAATTTAAACAGACCAATAACAAATGAAGAAATAGAAGAAGCCATCAAAAGACTACCAACCAAGAAAGCCCTGGACAGGATGGGTATACAGCGGAGTTTTACAAAACCTTCAAAGAAGAATTAATACCAATACTTTTCAAGCTATTTCAAGAAATAGAAAAAGAAGGAGCTCTTCCAAATTCATTGTATGAGTCCCTGATCCCGAAACCAGACAAAGACCCTTTAAAGAAAGAAAACTACAGACCATCTCTAATGAACTTAGATGCAAAAATTCTCAATAAAATCCTGGCAAATCGAATACAAAAGCATATCAAAAAAATTGTGCACCATGATCAAGTAGGATTCATCCTTGGGATGCAAGGCTGGTTCAATATACGGAAATCAATACATGTTATTCACCACATCAATAGACTTAAAGATAAGAACGATATGATCAACTCGATAGATGCAGAAAAAGCATTCGACAAAGTACAGCATCCCTTTATGTTCAAAACACTAGAAAAACTAGGGATAACAGGAACTTACCTCAACATTGTAAAAGCTATATATACTAAGCCTCAGGCTAGCATCATTCTAAATGGAGAAAAACTGAAGGCATTCCCTCTAAAATCTGGAACAAGACAGGGATGCCCTCTCTCACCACTTCTATTCAATTTAGTTCTTGAAATACTAGCCAGAGCAATTAGACAGACAAAAGAAATTAAAGGCATAAAAATAGGAAAAGAAGAACTTAAATTATCATTATTTGCGGATGATATGATAATATATCTAACAGACCCAAAAGGTCTACAAAGAAACTGCTAGAGTTAATAAATGAATTCAGCAAAGTGGCAGGATATAAAATCAACACGCATAAATCAAAGGCATTCCTGTATATCAGCAACAAAACTTCTGAAATGGAAATGAGGAAAAACAATCCATTCACAATATCCTAAAAAAAAATAAAATACTTGGGAATCAACCTAACAAAAGAGGTGAAAGATTTATACAATGAAAACTACAGAACCCTAAAGAGAGAGATAGAAGAAGATCTTAGAAGATGGAAAAATGTACCCTGTTCATGGATAGGCAGAACTAATATCATCAAAATGGCGATATAACCCAACGTTGTCTACAGGTTTAATGGGATGCCAATCAGAATCCCAACGGCATTTCTTGTAGAAATAGATAAAGCAATCATGAAATTCATATGGAAAAACAAAAGACCCAGAATAGCAAAAGCAATTCTAAGCAGGAAGTGTGAATCTGGAGGTATAGCGATACCAGATTTCAAACTGTACTACAGAGCAATAGTAACAAAAACAGCATGGTACTGGTACCAAAACAGGCAGGTGGACCAATGGTACAGAATAGAGGACACAGAGACCAATCCACAAAATTACAACTATCTTATATTTGATAAAGGGGCTAAAAGCATGCAATGGAGGAAGGATAGCATCTTCAACAAATGGTGCTGGGAAAACTGGAAATCCACATGCAACAAAATGAAGCTGAACCCCTTTCTCTCCATGCACAAAAGTTAACTCAAAATGGATCAAAGAGCTTGATATCAAATCAGAGACTCTGCGCCTGATAGAAGAAAAAGTTGGCTCTGATCTACATATTGTGGGGTCGGGCTCCAAATTCCTTAATAGGACGCCCATAGCCCAAGAGTTAATAACAAGAATCAACAAATGGGACTTACTTAAACTAAAAAGTTTTTTCTCAGCAAGAGAAACAATAAGAGAAGTAAATAGGGAGCCTACATCCTGGGAACATATCTTTACTCCTCACACTTCAGATAGAGCCCTAATTTCCAGAATATACAAAGAACTCAAAAAATTAAACAATAAGATAACAAATAACCCAATCAACAAATGGGCCAAGGACCTGAACAGACACTTCTCAGAGGAGGACATACAATCAATCAATAAGTACATGAAAAAATGCTCACCATCTCTAGCAGTCGGAGAAATGCAAATCAAAACCACCCTAAGATACCATCTCACTCCAGTAAGATTGGCAGCCATTATGAAGTCAAACAACAACAAGTGCTGGCAAGGATGTGGGGAAAAGGGTACTCTTGTACATTGCTGGTGGGACTGCAAATTGGTGCGGCCAATATGGAAAGCAGTATGGAGATTCCTGGGAAAGCTGGGAATGGAATCACCATTTGACCCAGCTATTCCCCTTCTCGGACTATTCCCTGAGGAACTTAAAAGAGCATACTATAGGGATACTGCCACATCAATGATCATAGCAGCACAATTCACAAAAGCTAGACTGTGGAACCAACCTAGATGCCCTTCAATAGATGAATGGATTAAAAAAATGTGGCATTTATACACAATGGAGTATTACGCAGAACTAAAAAATGACAAAATCATGGAATTTGCAGGGAAATGGATGGCACTAGAGCAGATTATGCTAAGTGAATCTAGCCAATCCCTAAAAAACAAATGCCAAATGTCTTCTTTGATTTAAGGAGAGCAACTAAGAACTGAGCAGGGAGGAAGAGCATGAGGAAAAGATTAACATTAAACAGAGATGAGTGGGGGGAGGGAAAGGGAGAGAGAAGGGAAATTGCATGGAAACGGAAGGAAACCCTCAATGTTATATGAAATCACATATAAGAGGTTGTGAGGGGAAAGGGGGGGAAAAAACAAGGGAGAGACCTGAACAACAACAGATGAGGTAGAGAGGGAAGATGGGAGGGGAGGGAAGGGGGGATAGTAGGGGATAGGAAAGGCAGCAGAATACAACAGTCACTAATATGGCATTATGTAAAAATGTGAATGTGTAACTGATGTGATTCTGCAATTTTTATTTGGGGTAAAAATGGGAGTTCATAACTCACTTGAATCAAATGTATGAAAGATGATATGTCATGAACTTTGTAATGTTTTGAACAAAAAAAAATGATATAGTAGTCAATAGGCCTCCATCTTGTAAAGCTATTGACTCTCAATTCTTCTCAAAATAGCAACATTTCTAGTTGAAAATTTTCAAATTACATGACTCACTTTTCACAATTCTTGATTTTTTTCATTTTTAATAATGAGCCAATGTCAATAATGACCGAGGATCAAGCAGTACAGAGATGGTATATGAGTTATGTAGTGTCTAAGTACTTGAGTGGAGTGTGTGTGTGTTGTGTATATGTGAATTGGGGACAAGGGACAATTGATGGTTGATCAAGCTTATTAGGTACGCTAAAAAGCAAATGGAAGTTTTAAGCAAGTATCCTTATGGTTTTAGAGCAAAATGTTAAAAACATAGATTTAAAATCCATCTGGAGGAATTATATTTCAATTTTAACTACTACCACAGAATAGTTGGATCTTCTAAAAACCTATAATATAGGCAAAAATTGATTCTTGAGACAGAATCATTGATTACTAAGAAGACTTATAAAAGGAAAGATTCTTTAAAAATCCCACCTTGATAACAAGAAAAGGGGTCATGAAAACAGAACTCAAGATAAAGACTAACTTTGTTCTTTATTCCCCAGATATCTAGCCTATCCAAAAAAGTCCTGAGGGAGAAAAGGCAGCTGTTTCCTAGACCGGGCTTATCCTGTGGTCTGAAATAGCCCCAGAAATATTAAGAAATGGGTGAAGTTTTCAGCTTTCCCTCTTTCAAGTTTACTGATCTCCAAGAAGTTATCTGCCAGCCTCCAGAATTATTTTTTTAACTCACTACCTAATCTCAGTCTTCAAAATTGATTTCTTCAAGCTGCTTTGGACTTGCTATTAGGTTATCCGTAATCTTCCCCTATTGCCCTCATTAGCCTTGTCTCTATCCCTCCTTCACCCACATTTTCTACTTTTGGGTCACTTTAACCTGAATTATCAAAAGGGTTGTGGCAAAGGACTTTCCTTCATGGCCAAGAGTTCTCTTCCAAGTAACTTCTAGACTTTCACAGGCAGAATCTCACTCTTGGACAAGTCCACTCATGCTGAAATCTGCACCTGGACACAGGACATCATGGTGCCCACTGTTCCTCTATGGCACCCAACCAAGCCCCAACCAAAGTTCTGTCATTAAGAAATTATAAAATAGGTTTAAATAAACTCAAAGATTTTTTTTTGTTTGGGTACAGAATAAATTTGCAAATTAGGAGACACAGGTTCAATTAGAAACCAAGTAAGTTTTTCATTAAGGGTAAAGAAGACTGGATTTCCGGAGTGAAAAGAGAGAGAAAGAGAAACAATGGGGAGAGGTGAAGTAACTTGTTTTGAACAATTTTTTTGATTGGCCCTGATGTCTTTATCGCTCCTCTGCCCACTCTTTCTGCTTTGGGGTCATGTTAAGATGAATTATCAAAAATGTTGTGGTGTTTCATCCCCACTGGACTCACACAGGACCTTCATTCATCTTCAAGGCTTCTCCTCCAACTAACTCCTAGACTTCCACAGGCAGAGACTCACGCAAAATAACAAGTTATTTGAATGCATTTACATTGGTGCTAGGTGTCTGTTCACATATTAAGTTATACATGATTAGGTTGCTAGGGAGGAGGTTAGCAGTAAGCAAAAAGTCTTTGAGACCATAAGCAAGTCAACAGCAGTCCCAGGATTGGAAATTATCACAGTTTGAATTCTTATAAGCACATTATTTCCAAAAATCATTTTATACTGAGAAGTTAAATATTAAGGAACTTGTGTTTAAGGTAAACAGCAACCTGTCCAATGTGATTTCTGACTCTCACAAATCTCTTCCTTTCTTAACCAAACAGCATTCATCTTCATTTTTTTCCACAGTTCCATGGTTGCTTGACCTCTGCTCTAAAAAGTCTCACCTTCAATGACCCAAGGCTTCAATGTACCAACACTTCAAAAAAAAAATGGCAATATTATGGCCAAATGGAGAAGAATATCTCTTTGCCTTTTATGTACATTTCCAAGAATGGGGAGAGGGACACAAAATGTGTGACTTTTACTCTAAGGTTTGCAAAGATTTTAATAAAACAGTTTTTTTTTCTGTTTTTGTTTATATGGGCAACTCTGTGCTCCCTAAAACCCACCCTTCTAAAAATCTTAAGGCCGATTAGGAGATAAGCCTAAATGGCAGCCAAGGCATAAGATTTTTTCTTAGGAGCTCGCTATCCCCTTTCTAGAACCCTAGGTCACTCTACTGGTTCTCAGATATGTTAGCTTGGATCCCACAGTGGAAACATCAAGATTTCTTTCACAGAAGGATCCTGAGTATTTTCATAAATCAAAGTCTTTCAGACCTGACTCTGAAGTTGTCTCAACATTCTCAGAAATACTCAGACCTGCAAACAAACATGGCCCACTCTGAAACAAGACTCAGAAAGATCTTAATTTATGGGTTAGATGGGGGGAGGGACTATCTAAAAACAAAAAGTATTTGAGCCACATTTTGAAGAAAGAGTAGAATTTGTGCAAACACTGCAGTAATGATTCATGAAGAGGAAACACAACAAAAAAGAGAACCATCACAGCAGCTAAATATCAAATTAATCTATTTTAATTAAATTTTAAGATGTCCAGAGAAGAATATACTGGCATTCTTTGAAATCATACTGATTCAGTGTAACAACTCAATAAATATAGCTGAATGAATGAATGGGTGAATTGTTTCATTTTCTTTAAGAGAATTATTAAATTTGGCTCTGAGTCCCACTTGCTAAGGGCAGGAAGGATTCAATTTCAGTCTCTTTTAAAGGGGATTTCCTTCCTTTTTAGGGTTTTGAAAACAATCTTAAAGGTTCACGTGTTATCCCAAAAATGATGGGTAACTTCGTGTTGTCACCATCTTTACACTTACCTATTCTGTGCCTATTGGTACTGGAGGAAACTGGTCCTCATCATCAGCAGGTGATGATGCTCCAAGTGGGCTGAGAGATACTCTATCAGCAGTCCTCTCTGTTCAACACAGGCTCAGCTAACTTAGACTGCTCCAAATGCCTCTGTTAGCAACAGACCTCACAATCCTCTCACAGACATCTCCCAAAACTTGATGCTTCGTATACATCAGTCATAGACCTTTGCCACCCAAGAAAAGAAGGCCCAAACACAATCTAATCCTGTCTCCGAGAAAAAGGAAATCCATCCTTTTTTACTCTGGTTGAACCCTTGCTATGTCCCAGAACCAAAATGCTGGCCTCTCTCCCTGAATTTATAAGTACAAACAGAATTATGTATGTTTTCATCCAGGTGTTTCACAATTTTTATTTTCAACTCTGACACATAAAACTATTAACAAGCCCTCCTGTGTGGAACTCAAACTCAGTATAGAGACTCAGGCCATTTATTATTGCTGTAGTCAGCTTTTCCGCTGCTGTGACTAAAAGATCTGACCAGAACAATTTTAAAGGAGGAAAAGTTTATGTGAGGACTCAGGGTTTCAGAGTTCTCAATCCATAGACAGCAGGCTCCATTCCTTGGGGCTCAAGGTGAGGAGGAACATCATGGCAGAAGAGTGTGACAGAGGGAAGCAGCTTACACTGTGATCAGAAGCAAAGAGAAAGAGATTCCACTCTCAGATACAAAATATAGCCACGCCCCTAATGAACCGCCTCCTGTAGCCACACTCCATCTGCCCCCAGTCACCACTCAGTTAATCCCATCAGGGATCAATTCACTGATTAGGTTAAAACTGTGACCCAATCATTTCTCCTCCAAACCTTCTTGCATTGTCTCACACGTGAGTTTTTGAGAGGAAAAATAGCACCTGTCCTTTGAAGTCTTTTGAGTGCTCATATCAAGATCAAAAGTAATGTTGTGGTATATTATTTCACCCTCATCATCACATTAAATCCCATGATGCCATGCATTAGCGTGTCCAAGATAAAACTCTGAATTGAGAATCAGAAGGCCCTACCATCCTGAACCCACTTCAGCTCACCATGTCTCTATTTTTTCTTGGGTAAAAGCTGTCCTATGGACCTCCCAAGACCATGATGGAGATCAAAATAGAAAAGAAATTTCATAAATTCAGAGGGCAGGGCAAAGAGTGCTTGCTCATTCAGATTAAGTGGAGAGTCAGCAGAAATCTAGACTAATTGTGCCTACTATGCTGTGACTCAGAAGAAATGGTCCTCAGAGTTCCAGTAACCCATCTGTCCTCATAACAGGTGCCCCCATCTCTTCCTGGGCTAGTTCTGCTGTTGTCACTCTCACCCCTACAATCCTGGAGGGAGAACGGGCCCTAGTGGCAACCCACAAGAAATGCCAGGAAGAAATGTAATCCCTGGGCCACTGCAGGGCAGGAAAGCAGGTTGATCACCTGCACAGTATTTGTCATGGATCCCAAGACCTGAAAGGCTGCTTTGTTCCAGCTCCAGGTGAGTGGCAAGAGGAAGGTGCTTCTCCAGCCTCTGCCACCAATTTTTGCACAAAGCACCCATTCAGAGAGCCAGTCCTGGCCAAGTCCTCTAATGCTGCTTCTGACTTATTGGGTTGCCTGTGCAAAGATCATTTCCCAGTGTGCGTCTCAGCACCCCTGACCCTGCTACTGCACAATACCACTCTGAGGGAACTGGTAGAATATTTCATTCCAGAAAGAAAAAAAGCAATGCTGAGGCTAAAGAGACCAAGCTTCAGTTGAGGATACTCCCCTCTCACCACAGAGCATTCAGTGTCCCTGAAGACAATAGGCCTCTGTACAGCCTCATCTCCAAAGGCAAGGACTGTTTACATGTTTTCGTCTCTGGAAATTTTAAACTGCTCAGTGCCCAGGAATGGACGTTAAAAGGAAGTGTCTGTCTGGCAGGGCAGGGGAGAAAGAAGGTGAGACTTGTCCTTTCAAAGTAATTTCCCAGCAAGGTTTGTTTATTCCCTTGAGCAATGCCAGGTTTTTGCAAGTTGATTCTTCCATTCATTTAAAGAAGCCATGTCTATAGATCACATACAATGTGCTAGGCATCTTACTGAGATGCCTACAGGAGATGCTCAGCGCTTCAGAGAAAAATTAAATGAGACTGCCTTGTCCTTATGCAGATGGTGTCCAAGTGTCAAGACAGGCTTTTTGTGAATTGATTTTGGTATAGGTATCCTTTCTCCCATTCACATATAACACCTGATCTTCATTTCACTTTGTCTTGGTTCCTGAATCCCTTGTAATTTATCAACTTATGGGAATAAAAGTCACAAATTTAGGTTTCCAAGGGATTCTCTTACTAGGGGAATGCAAAAGGGCAAAAGCCCTGTGGAGGATAATTTGGCTTTATATATATTTAAATTGCACATTGTATTTACCCTTTTATTCAGCAATATGATTCCAAGAATTTATCCTTCATCTATGTTTCTAAAGATATGAAAGTACATATTCATAGTTATTCATTGCATTTTGATTTGAAAAACACTGAAAACTACCTAAACGTCCAAGAATAAGAAATTGGTAGAATAAACTATAGTATATAGACACATGATGCAGTAGTATGCTGCTGTATAAAAGAATGGCAACCTCTACATACTGACATGGAGTGATTTCCAGGAGATATTGTTAAGTGCAAAAGCAAAATGCCACATTACAGATAAACATGTAAGTCTCTACTCCTGTTTATCCCCTCCCCAGACATAAAAGAAAAGAAGAAAGAAACAATAAGCCAGAATACAATGAAGTTGGTGACCTGCAGGGTTGAGGGTTCAGAAATGACAAGAAAATGAAATGGAGTGACAGTCCTCTGAGTAGAGCTCAGAGGTCATCAGCATTCAGGATTGTTATATAAATGTGTATACATACCTTCCTAGTGCAGTCTTCTGAAAGGACCTAGCAGAAGAAACAGCCCTGTAGCAATGAGTACTCAGCTGTCAAATTTTGGTCTCTAATGCCATTCCCCACTCAAAGGAAACAGGGCACCAGAGAGAAATGGTGGATTTCAAAGCTGGAGCAAGATGTGCACAGTATGAGCCTAGAAAAATGTGTCGTGTTAGAACCACCATTTGAACCAGCAATCCCTCTCCTGGGTCTATACCCAAAGGACTTAAAAACAGCATACTACAGGGTCACAGCCACATCAATGTTTATAGCAGCACAATTCACAATAGCTAAATTGTGGAACCAACCTAGATGCCCTTCAATAGATGAATGGATTAAAAAATGTGGCATATATACACAATGGAATATTACTCAGCAATAAAAGAGAATAAAATCATGGCATTTGCAAGTAAATGGATGGAGTTAGAGAAGACAATGCTAAGTGAAGTTAGCCAATCCCCCCCAAAAAAAAACAAATGCCCAATGTTTTCTTTGATATAAGGAAGCTGATTCAGAGTGGATTAGGGAGGGGGAGCATGGGAGGAATAGACAAACTCTAGATAGGGCAGAGGGGTGGCAGGGGAAGGGAGGAAGCATGGAATAATTAACGATGGTTCAATGTGATGATCATTATTATCCAGAGTACATGTATGAGAACACGAATTGGTGTGAATATACTATGTATACAACTAGAGATATGAAAAATTGAGCTCTATATATGTAATAAGAGTTGTAATGCATTCCACCATTAAAGGAAGTAAGAAGGTGCTCAAAAAATGTTTGGGAGTATGTTACAAGTACATAGGAGCCAGCTTGAAAGGGTTCCCACTGACCAAGTATGGGATGATTTGTAAATGCAATTAATTAAAGGCAGTGGGGAAATTTTAATAAAGACTCTTTCACAGTCTTGAAAATATCTTCCCACATTTTGTTAATTAGCAAAAGAAAGAGAGAAATACTAACTCTACAGCAGAGAAATTAGATATCACCTGAACTAAGTGATTAAACTTCAGCAATGAGGTGAAGATGGACAGGATGTACTTCGAAATGTAATGCCCTGAGAAGGACACTGTATCACTTTTGTAGGTTTCTCCCCTGAATGCATAAGTTGAAGTTAATTTCAAGGAAATAAAAAGATCAGCCCTCTCTCAAAAACAGATACTTTCTACTAGAAGGATAGTGGGGAGGCTGCATTTTTTAAAAATGTCAATTATCATAAAAGGCAAAGAAAGCCTATGGAAATGTTTCAGATGTAAGGAGAATAAAGATACATGGCAATAAATGCAATGTGACCTTACACTGGATCCTATAATGGAGGATTAAAAAAATGATATAAATGACATTATTGGGTCAATTGAAAAAAATGGAATGGTAGACTATATCAAAGTATTTTTCAACACTTATTGAAGTTGATAGCCATATTATGATTTATGTAAGGAAACAGCATTATTCCTGGCAAACAGTCAACCTAATATTTAAGGTTAAGTTTTTAGTAGATTTACCTTACTTCCAAATGGTACACTTGTGTGCATGAGCATTTATTCACATGCATGCACATGCACAGGAGGCAAAAAGAGAGAAAATGCTAAAGGAAATGGGGTAAAGTGTTAGCTATAGGGGAATCTGGGTAAAGGGCATGTGCCTATCCTTTTTATTGTTCTTATTTTGTGATTTTTTTTTCAAGTTTGTGGTTATTTTCAGTTTTTTCAAATATTTTTTAAATATTGGGTTTTTGGTGATTAGATTTCAGAACAGAAATGTAAACCTGATTGCCTGCTCCTGTGAATATTGGCTCTTCTAACTGCTCTTCTAATGCTCTGAGTTCACACATGTTCTTCCCTAAGCCATTTCTTAAGACCCAAATAAGAAAAGGAAGCATTCTGGGTAGGCTTTGCATTGCCTTGAGCAGAGGCCAAGGTGAAGGAGTTAAAGATTCTTGGATCAGACTCAGAGTGTTTGGCACTTCAGCCAATTTCCGTCAATTGGAAAAAGAGTAATTACCCACACTCTATACTAGATTATGCTAAGAATTTTTCTATATATTATCTCATTTAATCCTTACAGCATTGGGAAGGGAACAATAATGTCCTCAAGGAGAGAAGATGTGATAGAGAGGTTTTAAGACTATAATCCAGATTGGTGTGGTTCCAAAACTTGTGTTCTTTAATCTCCATGACATATGACCTCCCCAGACATAGAGAAGAAAAGTTCACCTGGCCAAACCTACACAGTCTCCTGATCCTGGTTCCTCTAAAAGTTTTCCTGGAGCCCTAGCAGGCATTGATGTTCCTTTTCCTGTTTCCCAACTCACTTGGTACATGCCACTACCAAAATGCAAACCCTGATAATCTTGCTTTTTATTGTTTTTCCATGTTTGTTTTACTTTATGGACTTTAACTTCCTTGAGTCAACAGATTGATAAGATTCCTCATAAATGCTAATATCACCTTAAACCTCATTAAAAGAAAAAGCACATGTAAAAGAAAAAAAAATGGGACCATCTATCTAATCTCCTGCATTTCATCAGGCCAGGCTGGAGACTTGGACCGCATTCTATACTTGATGAAGGTGGGTGTAGCAAACTGGATGGAGCCTTAGAGTAGAAAAGCAGACTGTGCTCAAGGCCAACGCTATGCAAAAGAAGACCAATGTGACTAGGGCAGATGACAGCTTAAGGAAATCATCATGGCTATTTTCAAAGAGTTTAGTGCATTCAACTCCTTCTAGTTGAGCACCAAATGATGAACTTCCATTAATGAGTAAAGTCACTGAGAGAAATATTTTAGTTCATTATCATAAAGAAAATTCTTTGGTTTGTTTGTCCAAGAATGGAGTGAACTAGTTCAGGTAAGAGTGAGCTCCCTGTCACAAAAAAGTAATGCAGACAATGAATTAAAAACCACATGTCAAAAATGCTGCAGAGGGCATTTCCAACCGTGAAAGAGAGTATATTTAGATTAGTGGATCTACATGCTGCTGCTTAGACCAATGGAAGGCTTTCATTGTCCCATAACAAAATCAGTAAAAATAAAGACAAAATAGCAACTTTTTCACATCACTGAATTAATTCAATTTAAATGGTTGCACTTTATTACAAAATTATGGTATTCAGATTGTCTTGGGTGGTAAATAATAAGAATGGCTACAATTCTTTGTACTTTTTCCTTCAAGAGGTAGAATCTACTTCTCCATTTTCCATACCTGTATTAGATTTGTATCACTTTGGCCAAAGCATGTAGCAGAAGCAACATTTGGAGACTGGGCCTCAAGTATCTGCTCACAGTTGCTTTGGTCTTGGAATGTTCCCTGTATGCCATGAACTATCCTAGGCTGGCCTGTCTGCACCAAGGCCCAGTCACTCCCATGGCTCCAGCTGATAGCAGGTCAACAGCCAAAGAGACCATTCAAGGCTAGCCGCTTACAGCCAGTCCTACAGCTAACATTTGGATACAGAAGCAGGAGTGTTGATATCAACTGAGCCTGACCTAGATCATCAGAAACATTCAGCTGTCCCTTACACTAGGGAATCATAAAAAAAAAAATAAGCGGGGGCGGGGGGTGTAGTTATTTGAAGCCACTACCTTCTGGCATGGTTTAGCAAAAGCTAATGGCCCAGTTCCTTCTCTAGAGTACATTTTCTAGTCTCATGACATTGGGCAAGTTATTTACAGTATTTCAGCTTCCGTACCCTGGTCTGTAAAATACATTAACAATTTCTACTACATAAGTTTACTGTGATGTCACATAGTGGAAATATTTGGCAAACAGTGCATGGCACATATTAGGTCCTCAATTAAGGATAGCTGCAACATTGGGACTGGTAATGGTAGCAATACTTCCACCACACTTCACCCTCCCATGGATTCCAGCCCTGAGAAACTACAAACAGAGCCTGTTGGAAGTGTCTATTCGATCTATGACTAAGAAGATGTGTCATGCAAAATTTATTCAGCAAGAGTTTGATTGATTTTAGGTTTGTGACTCACAGGCTGAACCACTTAGTAATACAAGCTGGGTGCTAGGGTAGCCCAGAGTACAGAATTTTCATTCCAATTTAACAGTTCCCAGAGACAAGGATTCTTAAATGACAAGGAAGGTGGGAATGGGTAGAGCTAACGCATCTGGAATGGTCACTGACCGGCATCCTCCCCAGGGCTTTACCTGCTTTATTTACAACAATCTTGGGTTGAGCATTTTTTTCCCCTGTATACTAATGAAGAGATTAAGGGAAAGGGTATTTGGTGACCCTCCCATGGTAATGTGGTCAATGAGGAACACATATTGCACACAGGTCAGATGGGTCTAGACCTGCTGCTGATCCTGCCTCTGTCAGCTCCCTTTCTGTCCTCAAGATCATCTAAGAAATTTAACAGTGGCCTCCTCTTCACCCCTATATCCACTGCTTTCCTGGTCAGTCAGGCCCACATCATGCCCATTACCTCTCACCTGCACACCTGTCATCTCTCACCTGGACTCTAACAGTGGCCTTTTGTCTTACCACCTCCAGGCTCACCTTCTGACAAGGGCCCCCACTCCTGCCAGAGTGACCTCCCTGACATGTAAATCTGATTATATCAAATTCCCCTCACAAAATTATTCCCTGCCTTTCCCTCACTACACAATAATATCAAAACTCTATTATATGGTGTAGGAGGCTCTGCTCACCTCACCAGCCACAGATTCCAGCCCTCTTCCTTCCAGGCCTGAGGGAGTGACTGCTGTCCCCCCCTTTCTCGCCCACCATACTCTTCCTCACCATGCTTCTTTGCAGTCTGTGTTCTCTGCCCAAAGCCTTGACTTCCTGACAAACCCTCAGCTTCAAGTGTTCCTTCTAATGCTAATCTTTCACCCAGTCTTCCCTGATTTAGATCTAACAGATTTAGATCACCTTCACTCTCCTGTCATCCAGTTCAAGGAAAATTTGCACCATAACTGTTCCTCTGTCTTCCCCCTTTCAAATCACAAAGCAGGTACTACCCAAAATTATATAGGAAGAAAATATTTTTAATTTGTATCATGCTAATAAGAGGGTCATTATTGTGGCCTCTGCTGTTTAATTTTATGGGCAATAGACCTCGGTAGAAACCAAGCTGTACATCACTAGTCCATGATTTTGAATCACCAAGCATTTCAGAGCCACGAGGAACAGATTTCTGATAAACAGCCTATTTTAGATGCAGTAAAGAATTGCTCAAGTCAAACCAGTCCATTCTAAAGCAAGAAAACACTGGACTAAAGAGAGAAATGATGAGGAAAATCTTTTTTTTTTTTATATTAGTTGCTCAAGACAATACAATGATCTTGACATATCATACATTTGATTCAAATAAGGTATGAATTCTCATTTTTCCACATGTACAGATTGCAGGATCACATTGGTTATACATCCATGCGTATACATACAGCAATCCTAGTGTCAGTTGTACAGTATAAGTAGAAAAACCTGTGGGAAAGTTTACAGAAATGATTGACTTCATCTTTCAGAGATGCCAAGGGCAGAATGTGTTTTCCTTGTGAGTAGGAAAGAGGAAATTCTGTGAGAAACAAGATCTTTCTAGAGCAAATGCTAAAGAAATCAAATCTCACAGTTGATAGACTAAGAACAGAACCTTGTGATCCACAAAGTGAAGAGAGGAAAAAGACTTACCTGGGCCAAGACAGCAAAGGGCTGGAGAGTGTCAAAGAGAACAGGAAGGGGGCCTCCTAGAGCAGCCAATGCTCACTGAGAGCAAAAGGCTAGAGCAAAAGGCTCCTCCGTCCCCTTCAAACCCTGGGCAGGATGGCAAGGAATATCGAAACACTGGGGGCTTAGGTGGACCACTCGTGGGTCATCAGAGCAACAGTACCACCCGTTTGCTGCTGTCTGGATCATGAAATCAAAAGTACAATTTAATTATCTTTCCTTCAAGTATAAAGATGAGAACATTCTTGAGAACCTTCTCAAGCACATTTAAAACCTATAAGCCTTTATTGAGAAAGGTACCTGATAACAAAACACAGCAAGCCGCTAATGCTTCAAAATAAAAGAGCTCTTCAATGGAAAAGCCATTCAAAAAGCTGGTAGTGAGTGCCACATGGACTCAAATGTTGAAGTCAGCTTAAACAACTGTGGAGATGGCAGCTGTGGAATATAATATGAATCGTATAGATTGCAACAAGGCAAAATAATTTTATTAAGGAAAAATTGGAAATATAAGGAGAGGATGGAAAGCATAGATTACCTGATATTCTCATATTTTTAAAAAAGGTATTAACAAATACTGGCCACTTTGAAGCATGTAATTTTTCACTCATCCCTTATTGTATTTCATGTTTTACTTAACTTTTGAAGTACCTTTTAAGAATGAATATCTCTTCTTGTAAAGAACAGTCTTAGGTTCAGCAATTCCTTCTGATGTTTTCTTCCATTAGATTCAAGAAAAAATAAATACTGTAGACATTTTATTTTAAGTGGTAGGTACACAAAAATCCCATTTCTATACAATTACGGTTATTCCTCAGTAACTACAGGAGATGATTCCAGAACCTCTCATAGATACCAAAATTCAGAATGCTCAAGCCCCTTGTGTAAAATGACATAGTATTAACATAGTATTCACCTACACATATCTTCCTGCATACTTTGAATCATCTCTAGACTACTTATAATACTTAATACAATGTAAATTCTATGTAAATAGTTGTTATGCTATATTTGTTTAGGGAATAATGCTTGAAGGGGGAAGGACAAAATTTCTTTTTAAGTATTTTCAACCTGAGGTTGGTTGAAACTGCAGACACCAAACCTGTGGATATGGAGACCTGGGTGTATGTACTTATCTCTGTCTCTGTTGGCAAAGAAAGTGCACAAAACAACACTCTCTGAAACTCTCAACACTCTCTGAATGAGATTTTACTTTTTTCTATGAACTTTTCACTACTGATTGATATACTTAGCATGTACCATATTGACAAAAAATAAGAAAGACATTACTATTTAAAAATATTTTGAATGGATAAAGAAATGTGGTATGTATACTCAATGGAATATTACTCAGCTTTAAAGAAGAGTAAAATAATGGAATTTGCCAGTAAACGGTTAGAGTTGGAGAATATCACACTAAGCGAAATAAGCCAATCCAACAAAACAGGCTGAATGTTTTCTCTAATATGTGGATGCTAATTCACAATAAGGCAGGGGGCACTAGGGAAGAATAGCGTTACCTTAGATTAGGTAGATGGAAATGATGGGAGGGAAGGGGAGTGGATTTGGGGATAGGAAAGATAGTAGAATGAAACAGACATTATTATTGTATGTATATATGTGACTACATGACCAATATGACTCTGCACCACGTACACTCAGAAAAATGAGAAATTATATCCCATCTATATATGATATGATATATCAAAGTGCATAAATGCATTCTACTGTCATGTATAACTAATTTAAACAAATTAAAAATATATGTTAGAAATATATATATATATATATATATATATATATATATATATATATATAGGCATAATTTTTATAAAAGTGAAGTTAATTTCAGCTTCAATACCCATTCTAGTTGTTTAATATTGGTTTTCTGGAGCTCCATATTAAGAAGGAATTCAAACTATGCCAAACCTTGGCAGAAAACAAATCTCTGATTGATCTACCATGACCCCCAAGAATAAGTATGGCCATACGGGCTACACACATGTAGTCAAACTTATAGTCATATAATCAACATTCCAACAGTCTAATAAAAGTCAGAGTGACCTTTTGTGTATAACAATTAAAAATGTTAAATAAGGATAGATGCTTATATCACTATCAATACAAGTTGACTACCAAAAATTACATATACTGGACAGTTCATGTGCAGCTATATAATGCAATGCATAGACAGCCATAAAAAGAAGAAAATGATAATTACAATGTACTATTCTCTCTACCTCCTGTATATTTCAAAATTTCAAAATTTCCATAATGTAAAATATTATTAAAAACAGGAAATTGGAATGGAAGTAATGTAAAAGCCTCTTGTCATTCTGCAAATAAGTGGCATTTAATTGTTATTTTTTTTATTTATTCATAGCTACATGAACTACATGACAAAATCTCATTCATCTCATTGAGAGGCCTTTTCAATAAAATTCTATTTTTATATTTAATATAGTATCGATCAACATTTTAATGTATGTAGATTTTTTTGATCAAATGGGAACTAAGTATAATTACAGTGATAACTCAGTCAAGAGGAGAAAATATCAGTCCTAAATCAGGATGGTAGCCAAATTTTTTTTTTTAATGATGTTTCAAAGAGGAGAAAAACACAAATTAGGAGTAAGTGCATTCCCGTGATGTCATTTCTTCACCCTACAAAGGCTCGCGGGAGCACACACACCCGTCTCAGTGCTCCTGCCACTGGAGGCAGAGACAAACACGACACTGCTGTCAACTAGCTAGGATCAGCAAGGAAAAAAGAGGGCCCACAAAAAGCTGTCACCATCACGCTGTCAAAAGGAAAAAATCCTGGAGAGAGTAAACACTTGGAAGCCGTGACCACCAGAGATGGTTAGTGAGGGAGAGGACGAGTTATGTTCATTAGGTTCATTACTGTGCCCCCCAAAACGCACAAGCATTACTTGTCAATTAAAAATAAGTGAATATTTTTATCAAATAAATACATGAAATTGGATTCTGGTTATGTTTGCATACTTCCACAAATATACAAAAAACCTGAGTATTCTTTAAAAAAATAATTTTAAAAACCCATCACAGGTGAGCTCTGGACCAAAAGAAAAACGTGGGTGAAATTGAGAGCATAGTCAGGAGGTCACTGAGTATTTCTGGGGAGCACTAAGCAAAATTCTTTGCTTTCCAGTAACCTAGGATTGATTTGCAAAAGGCTATGATTAAGTTAGGTGTTTTGTATTCATCGCACCCAGAAGGAGGGACCTGAAAGAGGGAAGAGGGATTTCTAAACCTGCCTAAATACTATCTGCATCTAGCAAATCGATGCATGAGACAGAGGCTGGGAATTTCTGGTGGGGAATCCTGGAGCCAAAGAGGAGAGAGAGCTGGCCCGCTGGACAAAGCCAGCTGTAAGTACACTCCCCTGAATCTGCCTGGACTGAATTTCCTGGGATCCAGGATGAAAGGAGGCTTTAAGGCTGCCTAGCAACACTATGTTTATGCAATGGTCCCAGGACATGGAAGGAAGAAGAGAAAGAAAACAAAAACCTGTTTCTGAAGGGAGCAGCAGTAGGGTGAGTAGTGGGAGCCCCAGCCCAGGAGCAGGCCCACAGAGGCTGGAAGGCCATGTGATACCCAGATTCCACTGGCTGTGCTCTGACATGGGAAACGGGCCTGGTGGCTCCCAGACTGCCCCAGCGTCCCCCACTAATCACAGCTCCTAGGCTCCTCCATTGTTTTCACAGCTGTTCAGCTGCTCCTGCTCCGGAAGGGACAGACAGGCCGACTCCAAATCGTGGCACAGAGAATAACACCCGGCCTGAGAGAGGGTGTACAAAAGAGGATTTTATTGGGGGGGGGGCGGGTAGGGGGACAGGGAAGTGGGAAAGACACAAAGCTCTTAACCCTTTTATTGGCTTGATCAAATGTGATAGTTTATTGTCAAGAGACAGAATTTAGAAATAAAATCTGCAGCTCCGAAACTCATCAAGGAGTGGGTTTTTCCAGTCGAGATCATATGTGCCCATAAAAATAAAACATGGAAATGGCAGCCACTTATCCACCTGGGGCCACAGAAATCTAGTTAGTCCTCAACATGTTCAGCTATACTCACCAACATGAGAGACGGGTCTCTGGATCAGGGCGCAGAGATGAGGAAGAAATTTAATAATAGTCTAAAAGGCAAATGTAGCTAACATTTAAAGGTGGCTCACGACATAATCAGTACAGTATGTATATAATTTCAAAGTTCTACACTCTAAATCCATGAAGTAGGTAAAATTATCTCACCGCAAAGATGAAGACGTGAGTCAGTAAGATGCCCAAAATTATAGAACTGTGAAGAGATAGACCACGATGGTGAGAGGTGATCTGACTCACAAATCAAGATTCTTAATCCCTGTCACCACCTCTCTTTGGGTCAATAATTTCGTTGGGTTTCCTACAGTTGCTGTAATAAATTGCCATAAATTTGATGGCTTTAAGCAACACAAATATGTTAGCTGACAGACTGGAGGTCAGAAGTTGGAAATCAGTTTCACTGAGCTAAAATCAAGGTGTCCTTCTGGAGGCTCCAGGGGAAAATCTGTCTTCTTGCCTTTTCCAGATGGGAGAGTCTGCAACATTTCTTGGCTCGTGGCTCCTTCTTCCATCTTCAAAGCCAGAAGCATAGTATCTTCTCTCCCTCTCTCCTTACCTCTTGATTCTCCCTCTTATGGACTATTGTGACTACATTGAGAGCCCACCTGGGCAACCCAGGTTAACCACCCATTTCATTAAGGACAATGATTTCACTGTCCTTAATGTAATCACACCTGCAAAGTCCTTTTTGCCATTTAAAATAACATAGGTGCCATCTTTCTGTGCATGAATGTCCTGGCTAATGCTTTCAAGAGCATCAATGATGCTGAAAAGAGAGGCAAAATGCAAGCTCCTTATCAGGGAGTGCTCCAAAGCCATCGTCTGGTTTCTAACTATGAGGAGGAAACATAGTCACATTGGCAAATTTAAAATCACTGATGATCACAAAGCTGGGAAAACTGCTGTGAACCTTACAGGCAAGTTAAATAAGTGTGGAGGGATCAGCCCCAGATTTGATATGCAAATCAAAAACCTAGAAAAATGGCAGAATCATCTGCTCCCATTCCATCAGTTCGGATCCATTGGACTGACAATTTTAGCTGGTATCATGGACCATGAAGAAGCAAGATGAAGACACACGGGAGGGGAAAATCCTGGGATTCTTGTTCTAGGGATCAAAAACATACAGACATATAAAATGCCTCAATGGAGAAAAAAAAAAGGAACTTAGGCACAGGTCCTAGGATCTTTAGGGTCCCTCATTCAACTTATCACCATCTCCAATAATATATGCATATTTAAATTAGTACACTCACCAGGCTGTGTTAAACATATCTGTTAATGTTCTGCCCTTAACTGCACTATGAGTGTGTTCAGGACAAGGATGATGTTTGACTCATCTTAAAATATTTAGCTCCTAGTAAACACAAAGTAGACTCTCATAAATGCTTGTTGTGTTTGACAAATGATTGATGAATCAATAAAATGAATAGATTTAAACATGAAAGTAATTTATGTAAGTTTACATATATGTCACTTACCACAAAAAAGAACATGATTGAGCACATGCTGACCACCAGTAAGCACCATAAAGTGTTCTGGATACTCCTCTCCTCATGTCTTTATAAATCATGCTGTTTTAGGCCTCCTTCCTTTGCTTATGCTGTCCTCCTGCCTGGGATACCTCTCCAACCTTTCCTGCCTAGTAAATTTTTACTCATCCTTTTAGATTCAGGTCAAGGGCTCCACTCTCAGAAAACCTTCTCTAGCATGCACGCACGCGCACGCACATGCACCGATGTGCCAGAGTTAGCTAGAGGTAGTTCACTAGAGCTGATTGAGCACATTTCTTCTCAACTCCTCATTTTGTAGCACCCTATTAATAGCTGTGGTAAGAGTATTTATACCACAGAACTTGGCCAATACTACAAACATTACTTTTCTCTCTAGAGGATCATCATTAAATATTTATACTGCTATGCATGTGCACATGCACACACCCCACAGGTTTAGTTTCCCACTTTTGGTTTATGTACCTATAGAATCCCTTACTTACCTCTACCAAATTATTTTCCCTTCTTTTATAATCTTTTGCTTATATGCTAATGACCTCCACTTGTTAGCTGCTCAATAAAGCAGAAACTCTGTCCCCCTTTCTGTATTCTGAGTGTGTAAGTTCCTGACAAATACTAGGTACTCAACAATAACAATCATAAAATTACAAGTAAAATTTAATGACTTCTTACTAAATACCTATAACTAAATATCATCTACTCAAGAAAATTCCAAGTGAGACTTTTCATTTTTTCTAATAACTGCAACTGCTCCTTCAAGTACCGTCAGCACCAATCACATACTAGTGGAAGACTGGAGTTGGTGACACCTTAAAATTGTAAAATCACCATTTAGCAGTATCTTAGTCATTCCAAGAATTCATACTGGCCCAGCAATTTCCTCTCAGGCAAACCTTCAATGCCATGCAGAGATTGTCACCTGCCATCCCTGAATCCTCCATTAAGCAGTTGCAAGGGTCACTGAAACAGGAAAGGAAGGTGCATTCCTACCACTGATACTTCATTTCCATACTCCTGGGCTGCTTCTCTCTCTCCCTGTCTTGAGCTAACATGGGAGTTGGTGGGTGACAGAGCAGTCTGTGGGAGAGCAGAATATGAGGACACACTTATATAGTGAAATTTATTGTTTGTATCTCACTGCCTGTCCACTCTTGGCCTGTGTACTCACCTGGGATAGTAGGTGCTAATGGCTATAGCCCCGGCCCTATGCAGATGATCTCTGAGACACTGAGAAACATCTCCAGTGTGACTCCAGCCTGTATTCTCTAATATCCCCCATTAGTCTCTACTTGATGATCTCCAATGTTATTAACTTCATCCTCCCAAACTCGAGGCCTATGGAAGCAGGTGGGATTTCCCATTGTTCCTCAAGAACCTAGGGTAATAGGTTGTCTTTTCTCCTTTCTAAGGTTCTGCATCATTTCTGCCTCCAAACCTCTAGATCCTAGGGGTGTGTCTTAAACTTAGCAAACAGTCATTAAGGAAAATGAGCTCCTGGATCCCTCTTCCTGCAGGAGCCCCAGTTAGGTAGGAGAGAGAAGGCTAACTTTAACAGTCTCCATGAAACTTAGACTCTAGAGTAACTTCCCATCTTTGTCCCATTCTTCTTCATTTTTAGGCAAGGGTAGAAAGTTGTCACAGTTTTATTGGAGGCTGTGCTATGCAAAGCCTACATACAGTCAGTGCTGGGCAATATTATAGCAGGGCTTTCTTTGACTTCTCTGACTTCTAGAAGATGAAGCAATAGCATCTTTTGTTCCCAGCTTTGAGATGCCTCAACACTATTTTACTTCCCCCTGATATGTTTATTTATCTGTATATCAAACACTACAATGAGCATTTCATAGAACTTTTATCACAATAACAATTAGATCCTTATTATGGATGGGGCCATTGAGTTTCTCAAAGGTAAAATCATTTGCTCAGCATCACATAGATGATAAGGTCCAAAGTGCTAGATCTCCAACTATTCCCCTCCCCATAATCCCTCACTAACCCCACTGAAGAACAGATTCCTCCACCTTCCAACTAACTAGACTAAGCTACTTGGGATATTTCCAGAATCTATTTTCCCCACCTGAGTATCAGCACCCATTTCCAGGATTCTTTCCCCCCCACACACCAGGTTTCTTGATTGAGCTTTATCCTGATCCTGTAATGAATTTGGAAATAGGATCTCACCTCCACAGTAAGGGGAAGCCAAAGACAATCTTAACATATCAGCTAAGAGTAAAGACAATCCCCAAAGAAGTAACAAAAGTAACCTCTTTTCCCCTCCCATGCATAAGAAATTCCAGCCACAGAAGTTCTGGGCCAAATTTCAAAAAGAAAACCAGTGATAAACAAAATCATTGCTTCAATCATTTTTTAAATTTTGTTTTGACCAAATCATCTGCTCCCAAACCAACACTGCCAAGCCCATTTCATACATTCAGCACTATAAAGCTCAGGGCCTAAGACTTACATGCATAAAAATAAGTACAGTGTCTCCAAAATAGGAAAAACTGGAAATTAAAGTGAATGAATACTGAATTAAATAGCTACACAAATGTAACATTTTGTCAGTTACTAGAATACAACTTAACTCGCATGATTATTCATAATGATATGAAATAGGAGATGTGGTTGCATTTTAATAGGATTGAAATGATCTTGGATAGGGTTTCTTAGAGAAAGGCTGCATAGAATGCTCAAGCATCCTTGCCTGTTCCATGGCCCACAGTGTATTCTTGATCAAAATCTGAGTTTATCTCTTCTTCAGGAATGGAGAAAACAAGGCAGGCATAGGATAAGCCTTCACCTCCATTACAGGTTGAGTGATATCTTATCACTTACCCTACACTGCTTCCCATCCCACCTATTCACAGTGAGGCCTGCTCTAAGCTCTTTACATTGTGGGGTAATCTGTCTTGTCTTTATCTGCAGTATCTATGCCTGGTTCTCCCTATCAGCTGTAGTAATTCCAGGTGGAGGAAATTAAAACCCTCATTTATCTCAAGTAAATAATCCATGTTAATCAGCTTTCCATTTCTATAACAAAATGCCTGAAATAATCAACTTTAAAAGAAAAAAAACAGGGTTTTGAAGGTTCTAGTTGATAATCAGTTGGCCCTAATCATCAACTGCTTTGGCCCTGTGGCAAAGCAACACATCAAGGCAGGGGCACATGGCAGGAAGAGTGCCAAGCAATGTTCAAAACATTTTTCAATTATACCACTAACAGTATTACACCTTTTTTCAAATGAGAAAACTTCAGCAGAGAAAGAAAATTTCCTTCTCAAGGTCCAACAGGCAGAAAGTGGTTAGTGAGACTTAGCCACTATACTGTCCTATTGTGTTACCCAAGAAGGAGGAACCCAGCCTGGTACCCAACCCTCATGTAAAGATGGCAGATGAAACTGGGCAGGCAAGGATCATGTATCTCTAGACAAAATTTTGAAAGGAAATGCATCTTCTTTCTTATTTCCATCATGTGGTTTGGGATCTCTGCCTGTGCTGCTCAATGTGCTCTCTAACTTATCTCATCCACTAACTTCCAATCAAGCATGATTAGTCTCTTGGTCTATGAAAGGCCCTCCTCCCAACTTGACCTCTTCCTCTCTTTTCCACTCATGTAAATCCTGTCCTTCCATACTTGATTCATGTCTTATCCGTTCTCTCCTTTTCCTGCTGTCTGTAAACCTCCCATTTTCTTGCCTTCTTTAAACAACCTCTTGGCATCCAGTTACACAAGCCTGGTTTGGCTGATCAGTTACTCCTTTTGGTAAATCTTATGTTCCCAGAAAGGTTTGAAGAATAGTTCCTGAGGACATGGAGTTAGTCTTAGAGAGAAAACTGTGGATCCCCATTGCCTAGGTTTAAATTCTTGCTCCCCACTTTCCAGCTATGAGATCATAAACAAAACATTTGATTTCTTTGTGCTTTGATCTCCTCAACCATAGAACAGGGGTAAATAATGGCATCTAACTATACAACCGGACAGAAACCTTAACTGAGCCAATCATTCATGGAATCCTATATAGGATTTGAATAGAGTTAGTAGTATTTCTAATTTTCTTTTATTATTTAGAAGTTACCTTTCAAAATCTAAGTCTGTGACCAGAACTTCCATGCTAAATAGTGTTGTTTATACTGGATTAAGCAAAGAAAAAAAGCTTACTATGTGCAAGGAAATGGGCTAAGTAAGTGGTCTTTTCCCCACCAACCTCATTATGCACCAGAGGGATTGTGGAGGGGAAATACATGTGCACGTGATATCACATTATTTCCAGAACGATAAACTATGGAACAGATTGCATTTGTAATATTTGCTTGAAATCAGCCTATATAGTAAGTTATACCCCAGGGACTAGTCACTACATCTAACCCATCAAAAATAACCAGAACAAGAAATTGGAAGCTCCTGATATAATCTGTATATTTATAGGAGGCTTCGTTTCAAAAAGGTAGCTCCAAGCCCGGATCTCAAGACCTTTATTTGAACTCTCGGCTGCAGCATAATTGACAGAGAGAATTAAAGGGGATATGAAGACCTGGGACTGAACTTTTTCAATAGTCTCAGCTCGGCTCACATTGCTCATGATATTAGAGGCTGCCGTGATGATATTAAATGATGCCGCACTGACAGAGATTAACAGAGTATGCAATTAGATTTAAATGCTGTAATTGGAACATGCTGTTAAGTGCCTACCATCAGTCCTGGGTCTCCCCTTATGGCAAGCCAGTCTCTCCTTGGGTTGCTCTGTAAATTTAACACTGTCCTTACCAGCCACAAATCCTCCACCACATATGCAGAGGGAGCAAACACGATCATGAAATTGTCCATTATTCTGCTGCACATGGCTATGGTACTTTGTAGTTTCAAAATGCTTTTAAGTTCAGTTAGGCGTATGGAGCTTTTTGTGGGAAGGAGGACAGATACTATGAGAGAAGCAGTTGAGGATTGATGCTGGGAGAAGACCTGCCAGTATCTGTGAAGCTGCTCTGTGAATCCCAACTAGGTCTTTTCACTCCAACTTGCCTGAGCTTTCCATCATGCCATGTCGCCTCCCTCGGTTGTGATTTGAAATTAAATTTTGCCTTCTGAACAGTCTTCTCTTGGAAGGTGAAGATCCTCAGGCCCGCAACAGGGCAAGCCACTGTGTGCTGATGTCTACTACCCCCAACCCCATCGATCTCCACCAGAATATTACCTTTATTAATCACTGACAAGACCATTGAGTGAGGTCATCAATCATCATGTGGTTGTGGAATATCTACTGTGTGTCCAGACATTGACAAGCACCACACAAGAATTAACAAAGAGGATCTTAAGGCTCAGTGACTATTTCTGATGATCTGTGTGACGATTCTTTTTCACTAACAGAACATAAAAATAAAAAAAAAATAATAGCTAACATTACCATGTGCCGGGCCTTTTGTAGATGCCCTGTCCGTACTAACTCTTTGATTTTAAAAGTTGGCATTCTGTCGTTGTGGTAATAGGATTCCACATTGAGATATGAAGGTCGTTAAAAAAAATGGAAAGGATTAATTGGATAAACCTCTGGGACCACCCCTCAAACTTCATGTGAAAAGAGAACCTAAAACTTTGAGGTACATTCATTCATACATACATATAAAGCATTTTTTTATTTTTATTTTTTAGTTGTAGATGGACACAATACCTTTATTTTATTTGTTTATTTTTATGTGGCACCAGGGATCAAACAGTGCCTCACGCATGCTAGGCAAGCACTCTACCACTGAGCCACAACCCTGGTCCCTAGGCATTGGGTTTTTAAAACAATTTGTACCTGATCTATGGTTCAAACTTCAAAGGGTAGAACAATGTATCAAATGAAAACTCTTTCTCCTACTCAAGCTCCCAGTCCCCAGGTATAACCCAAAGGACTAAGCAAAACAAAACAATAACAAAAGCACTTACCCATTATCATGAGTTCTTTGGGTGCCTCTCAGAGACATTTTTAATGTCTGCGGAAGCAAATATGATTATTCTTTTTTTCCATGTTCCTTCTTTACAAGACACACTGTTCTACATCTTGATCTTTCACTTAAAAATGTAACTTGGATGTCTTCCTTTATCTGTTCCTAAAAAGCTTCAGCTGCATAATTTCATTTAATCAGTCCTCAGTTGTTGAATATTTAGATTATTTCCAATCCTTTTCTGTGAAGAATAATGTTGCAGATGTCATTTTTCACACAGGCAAATATATCTATAGTATGATTTTTTAGAAGTGAAATTGTAGGATCAACGATTAGGCACATTTGTAATTTTGTTTGATTCTGTTTCAATTGTACTAATTTACTTCCCACCAGCAGCATGTGAATGTTTTCATATAGCCTTGGCAAAATTAGGCTTCATCAAACATTTGAATTTTTGCCAATTTGATAGGTGAAAGCAGTGTATATATAATATTAATTTTCATTTTCCCTATTATGCAAAATGTCAAGTAACTTTCCTTTTTCTAAGAGTCTCTAGTTTGGGATTTTCTTTTTTTTCTAACCTGTCTATGCATTTATTTTGCCCATTTTTCCAGTGGGTTGATGATCATTTTCTTATTGATTTATAAGAGCTATTTATATATTTGAAATATTGGTCTATGATAAGTTACAGATATTTTGTCTACATTCATTTGTCTTTTGACTCTGTTTATAGCACTTTTGCATGAAGATGCTTTAAGCACATAAGATGAATTTTATCAATATTTCTCCCTTCTGGCTTTTGCATTTTTTATAATAGAAAGATGTTTCTCATTTGTATATAATAAAATAATTCTCACATTTTCTTCTACTACTTTTATGAATATTTGATCCATCTGGAATTCATCCTAATAGACAGTGTAAATATGAATCCAAGCTTTTTTTCCAAATAGCTATCTGGTTACTACTATTACGGACTACTATACCCCTCTCTCTCTCTCTTTCTTTCTCTCTCTCTCTCTCTCTCTCTCTCACACACACACACACACACACACACACACACACACACACTGATTTGAGTTGCCAACTTCATTGAACATGTATTTCCAAATATATTTTTGCTTCTGTACATAGGTTTTCTATTCTGCCCATTGGTTTTATTTGTCAGCCAGTATCTCACGGGTTATTAAAGCTTTATGACAAGGTTTTACATTTCCTACAGGTGCTTTCTTATTACCCTCCTTTTTCTGTTGGTTTTTTTTTTTTTTTGGCTTTTATTTGTTTCTTTTTGCATAAGATTTTTTTAACCATAACACAAAAAATACTTAGCTTTATTTTTTATTGGCTCTTTTTAGTTATACATAATATTTAGGATTCATTTTTACATAATTATAAAAGCATGGAATATAATCTGTTCAGATTCAGTCCCCATTACTTCTCCTTTCCTCTACTGATCTTTCTGCTCTCTACTTATAGTTTTGTGGTTTTTTTGTTTTTCAAATCAATGCCTTGAGGATATACTTAAAGGTGAGAATCACAGTGATATTCATATAAGTACATAAGAAAGTCAGGTAGATTCTTCCACTGTTCTTTCTTTATCCCACCCCTCCTCCCTCTCCCTCAATCCCCTTTCTCTACTCCACCGATCCTTCTTCTATTTTAATGGAATTCCCCCCTCCTTTTCTTTTATTTTCTTTTCTTTTTTTAAAATTCTCTATCAGAGGAAACTTTCAGCCTTTGACTTTCTGAGTGTGGCTTATCTCACTTACATGACAATCTAAATCAGCATACTATAGGGATGCAGCCCCATTAATGTTTATAGCATCACAATTCACAATAGCCAAGCTATGGAATCAACCTAGGGGCCCATCACCAAATGAATGGATAAAGAAAATGTGGTATATACACATATAATGAAGTATTACTCAGCCATAAAAAAGAATGAAATTATGACATTTGCCAAAAAGCACACAAGGACTTTTAAAAATTGGGGTATTTTTATTAGGCTCGCATTCAAATTATAAATTAATGTAGAAATAATTACATCTTTATTAGTTTGAATCTTCCAATCCAACAACTTTGTGCTTTTCAATTTGTTCAGCTCTTCTTTTGTGGAATTTCAGGAATACATGTATACACTATGTTATATTACACACAGACACACGTATATATGTGTGTGTGTGTGTGTGTGATTACATTTATACTTTTATTTGTAACATTATTTATACATTTTGTGTATGTTTAAGATGTATGTGATGTTGCATTAATCAATTGCCTTTTATGATATCTGGAGGATATTTACAAATATTTGGTTATTAGATAAATTCATATGAATAATGTTATTAATATATGTCTTTATATTGATTCATCCTTATATTCCTGAAATAACTTCTCCTCCTCATAGTATAGTATTCTTTAATATGTGGCTATATTCTGCTAAGTAACATTTCATTTGGAATTTTGCATCTTTATTACAATAATTCTTTTGTAAGTTTGGAAAGTTTGATGACAGTTAAGATCCCTTTAATTTCTAATATCGATTGAGCAAAGCCCAAGAAATAATATGCAAACAATTAAGTATCACACTGTTTGGAACTAAATATATGGGGAAAAAAAGGAAATTTTAAAGAAAATGGTTCTCTTTCTGTACTCATAAAACAGTGTCCGGCATAAAACAGTTGCACAGATAATGTTAGTTAAATGAATAAATAATGAAAAATATTTCCTAAAGATTAGGAGGCATGTAACACAATGAAGGATACAATACTGATTTAAAGGGTCCCAGAGACTAATGTAACCGACTAGAAAGAGCATGCCATGCAGTTTGGATTAAAGTATACCTAATCCCAGCTCTAGTCCCATGGCAGATGAAAGATCTTAGAAAAGTCGCTTAGATCAGTTTCCTCGTCTATAAAATGGAGGCAATAATACGTACTATGCAGATTGAACTTTAATTGAAATATTGTAGGTCACTAGCATGCATATTGCTTGGCATGTAGCAGATTTTTAAAACTCACTTCCTGCCCCTGCTCTTTCATCTTCCTCTTCCATTATAAACATATATTCTAGTATAGAGGATAAGGCAAGAACACACACACACACTACAGTCTTTTTTTAAAAAAGCAAGACATCCCAGGGCTGTGGTAGGAGGCTTGAGTTTAGAGTTAGGACAGGGTTCTAACCCCAAGTGAGGACCTGTGCAACTGTGGTGACCCATGAGCATGTTACTTAAGGTTTCTGGTCTGTAAAATGGGAATACTACTACTTACTATTTCATAGGTTCCTTTGAAGACTGCGATGACACACACAAAGCACTTGGTACAAAACAGCAACACTACCCGTATCCTTGCTCCTTCCTGAGAGTCACACCGCTGACAGCTGGTATATGGATTACCCACGGCTGCCAAGAATTCTCTCCAGTCAGACCCCCCCCTCTCATATCGTGGAAAATTCTAGCTGTCTGATCAGGAAATGTGACAGCAGACATCCCCCATCCTACTCTGCTTTTGTCCCTGGCCTCCAATACTTGAGGTCATGGGGACCCCTCGTTGTAATACTTAATCGCACGCTGTCATAGACGGTGGCTCAACTTGCTAAGTCCTACTCACCAAAGCACCTCTTCTCACATTGCTCTTTTATCTCAAGCATCTCTGATTGGATTAAACCCAACATTGGCAAGCACTTAAATGTTATGAATCATAGAATTTTAGAGTTGGAGGGTTACTGAAAGGCATGATAGAAGAATCCCCTCAACTACAGTGGATTAAACTGTTTGAAAAACTCCCCTGGGAGATTCTACTTCCCATCCAACCCATCTCACTGGAATGCCCCCCGCCACCCAAGGGCCTTCACATGCCTCTTCTTTGTCCCTGAAGGAAAGACACTTCCCCAGTCCCTCTCTCCCCATTTTCTTAGTCCTACTCCTATGATACTTAAATACTCCCAGGTGATTTGCCTCCTCCTCCAGAAGTCTTACCTGATGCCCAGGCTAGAGCATCCTTCTGTTACACACCATTATAGCTCCTGCCATCTTCCTCTGTGGTACTGGCACACTCAGTACTTATCCACCTGTATTATTAATTGAAAAATAAACATCTTTCTCACCCACAGGACAATAAAATCCAAGAGAACAGAAGCAACTCTATTTTTGCTTAGCACATCATCACTCACTCATACCTGACCCTGCACCTGGTCCATATTTCATATTTAGCTTTTAATACATGTTTGTGAAACTAATTAGTTAAAGGATTCAACAGTTGCTAAGTACTTCTCAGTAAGGCTTTATTTTTACTCTCTAAATTATCAAATTCTCAATCATAAAGTGAGTTACAATCCTTTTTTTTTCCCCCTAACTTTCCAAGTTTCTTTTCTCAATGGAAGTCTGTTCTTTACTCACCCTTTCAAATTGATCCACCACTTGGGAGAAGTCCTTCTTTCCCTTTTCTTCCAAGCGAGTTTTCTGCCCCATCTCATACCCACCCTTCCCCAGTGGGGACACACACACACACACACACACACACACACACAAAACATGTACCAAAAGTTCCCCAGCAAGGACAGGCTTTATATGTGTGTTCAGGATGTGAACCCTTGCAATTAATATAATTGGCATTAGGCATTGATCAACCCTGGACTCCCTTGAAGGCTGGTGAAGGCCAGTTTGCCTTCAAATCCTTTCCTCTCCCTTCTCCTAATCTATGCACTGGGACTTGCCTCCATAGGCTGCAACTCCCAAGAGATGTACTGGAGGGGACCAGGGTGGAAAAAGACAGGCATCCTCAACCCTATGCTCAAGAGTGGCACCATTGCCATGGCCCAGCTCCCATCTCACAATCCTGCCATGGTCCAACATCCCTTGGTGACCTCAACCCCTGGGTTGCAGAAATACCCTGTCCTTGATTCCTCTATAACACAGGAGATGGTGGCTTCCTGCTGCTGCACAACTTCAGGTTGCTGCACTCGCCCTTACTGGTGAAGCTTCTCCTCTTTTCCATCCCTGCCTTAAATTCCTTCAAAGTATTTTTTTTTCTTAATTTGACTGATTTACATGAAGATAGCAACAGAAGACTAGAGCAGCTACGTTGACATTCCACCTGGTGGCCATCTGTGTGCCTTTCATTCCCATCTTAGTACATGGGCACCAAGCAGTATGCCTGTTCCCCGTTACCATACCAACTCCCAAAGCACCTTCCATAAATATTTGTTGAATGAATGAATAAACAAATGAATAAATGAATTGAACCTTGGGAGCTGTAATACCTTAAGTATTTAAAGCTTCTATGCATATGATAAAGTTATTATACATTAATTAGAATCAGTCAATAGGCACCTTCCTCAATAACACACAAATCTGGAAGTAATGTAATTAATTCAAAATTACATAAGCAATCAAGGTGTGCTTACTTTACCATCAATCAAGGCATAATTGCTTAGCTGTGAGAAAGCTCAAAAGGGATTTGTATAGCCTTTAATGGGACTTACAGAGCATATGACAACTCAGGAATCAGCAAAGCATTGTTTAAAGTACTAGACAATTAAGGCTGCTTAAGCATCAGGCATGGAAGGAAGGTCTATTCCTCCTCAGACATTTTTATCATTTTCCTGCTGAAATTTCTTTGATGACCAGACCTACTATTTGAATTCCCATCTCCTCTCCTCTCCTCTCCTCTCCTTTCCTCCCAGCCCCCATGCAAAAAAGATGATAAGAAGCTGGCACAGTGGCACACACCTGTAATCCCGGCAGCTTGGGAGGCTGAGGCAAGAGGATCACTAGTTGAAAGCCAGCCTCAGCAAAAGCGAGGTGCTAAGCAACTCAGTGAGACCCTGTCTGTAAATAAAATACAAAATAGGGCTGGGGATATGGCTCAGTGGTTGAGTGTCCCTGAGTACAAGTCCCGATACCCCCAACCCCCCAAAAAGGAGATAGATAGATAGATAGATAGATAGATAGAGATAGATAGATAGATAGATACACACATACATACATACATACATAGACAGATAGATAGACAGATAGATAGATGTAAAGATTAAGATAAGAGGTAGGGGAGAGAGAGTTTAAACAGTGCCTTAGCTTTTGTACCCCTACAAAGCAAAACTAAGAGAAGGACATGTACACCAGTTACTTGTTTAGGAGGTAACCTTAAGAATCAATAATGAAGCTTGGAAGCAGATAAGGGAATGTGGAAAAGGTAATATATATTCTCAGTCCCCTTCTCTAATTCTTATATTAAGTGGCTTTGGGTGTCCTTGTCACTATACTTTCGTCCACTGTCAAACACTTGGCACTTACTAAGAAACAAGTGCCAAGCACTGTGCCTGGCCTTATGGATAACCAGAGAACGGACAGCCTGCCTGTTCTCAGGACTGGAATTGACCTACCAGATCCGGCTTATGATTCTGGACCCTTGGCCTTCAAGGTACTTTTGGCTCACACAGCAGCTTGCATCAGACCTCATAGGAGTCCCTGGCCCCTGGTTCTCCCACCCCACCTACAGCCTTTCCTGAATTCTCTGGCATCTCAAGTATTTAGAGTTCTTGAGCATTATTTTTCCTAGGATCTTCGTGAAACCTGCTTGAAAGCCTAAATAATCTATTACCATAAATAACAATGACGCCTCCCACACTGAAGTTTTAGCAGCATGCATTTTCACTTTTCAGGGCTGCGTTTTGTGTGGTAAGGATCAAATGCCAAACCTGATCACTAGCCAACAATAGCAACTCCAAAGTGAGCAGCTGGCGGGCAACAGGATGTCTTTGGCTCTGATAATGTGGATAGCAATTGCAATGTACAAGCCCTCAGAAAAGGCCGCTGGTGCAAGGTATGCTCAAGCCAGAAAGGAGGAACTCTGACTGTCCCAGCTCAACCCAGCCCAGTGCTTCACAAATGAAAACGTGTGGGAGGCCAGAATTAGAAAAAGACCCTGGCTCTGAGGTTGCACATATCCAAATACTCACTCAGCCACTAACTCCCTGACTGACCTCCCCTGGGTCATTTTACCTCTCCAAGTCATTGTGCTTCATGTCTAAAATAGAACTAACACTTGAATCTTAGAGTTGCTGTCATTTTCATGAAGATGGCTTCTTATCTCAGCCACACTAGCTAAAACTGAAATCCTGCTCCCCTAGCACTCCCTCCCTCTCTTCCCTTTTATTTTTTTCTTCCGCACTTATCACCATCTGACAGTCCACATGCTTCTACATCTTTATCTCCCTTTCCACTGGTGCATCACCACCACGAGAACCAGAACGTAAACTTCAAAGGGATTCCTTCCCATTGATTTATTGCTAATCTTCAGTACATCATGGGAACTCAAAAAGGATTTGTTAAATGAGTCAGTGAATGGATGAGTGCATGATGAATAAGTGAAATATTAAAAGACACCGATTAAATGTTAGCTGAATGAGGCAAAGGGCCACAGTCTAACTCAGATACCTAGCAGAATGAAACTATTGCAAAATAAAGACACTACCAAGGAGCTGTGGCTTTTCTCTGCAGGGAAGACTAAGATTGACTGAGACATGACCATAAAGTACCTTATTTGGGGAGGGGGGAGGGTACCAGGAATTAAACTCAGGGGCACTTGACCACTGAGCCACATCCCCAGCCCTATTTTGTATTTTATTTAGAGACAGCGTCTCACTGAGTTGCTTACTCCCTTGCTTTTGTTGAGGCTGGCTTTGAACTAGCGATCCTTTCTGCCTCAGCCTCCCAAGCTGCTGTTACAGTTGTACACTACTGCACACAGCTTATGGTTATGTTTTATGTATGAGTTGTCCCTCAAAGCCCATGTGTGAGACAATGCAATAATGGTCAGAGGTGAAATGATCAAGCTATGAGAGCTTGGGTGAATTAACTAGGTGGTAATGGTAGGCAGGTAGGATGTGGTTGGGGGGAAGCAGGTCACTGTGGACATGCCTTTGGACTTATATTTTGTCTGATGAGAGGATCTCTCTCTCTTCCCCCCCCACCCCGCCCACTTCCTGGTTAACATGTCCTAAGCTGCCTTCCTCCACCACATTCTTCCACCATAATGTTCTGCCTCTCCTGGATCTCAGAGCTATGAAGTCAGCTGACCATGGACTGATCTCTGAAACTATGAGCCAAAATAAACTTTTTCTCCTCTACATTGTTCTTGTCCTTTCTTTTGGTCACAGAGATGACACTTTCTAGTCATATGCACTGGCTAACTTGAGAATGGCAGGCAATCAGTTGGCATTACGGGTAAATCGTGCTCACAAGCTAACAGGAGTTGGACAAGTGGTTTTCCAGTGAATAGATGAATGGATGAGTAAATGAAATATTTATCTATCTGTGTCCATTCAGAAATATTTGTTAAGCACCTCTGTTGGTCAGGTCCTGTGGAAGGAGTAGGTTACAAAGATGAATGAGACATGTTGAGGGGCTTTGTCTGTACCAATGGCTATTGAACAATTTTTAGATTTAGATTCTTCCTTCAAAAAAACAAAAGTTCAATATGCAGAACATTCTAAAGCGGACCTACTGTGCATGGAGGAGTGAAGGAGGGTAAGGGAAGGTGAGGCCTTCACTCCTGTGGGAGTCTTAGGAAGCTCTGTGACTCCCCAGAGCATATTCAAAAACACCTAGCTCTGTGACCTAGATGAAAATTCTGGTTCTTTCATAAGAAGGTGCTAGAATATGAGGATAACCCACCAGCTTCACTATTATAAGAGAGAAGAGTTCTTAGGGTTAGAATACCAAGAGGGAAAGTTCTTTTTGGTTAGAAACCAGAAGTTTGTAAAGATCAAGGTTTGGGGGCATGAAACCATCATGGACATTGGTTATTTATGTTAGCTACCCAGTATGGATCTTGTTGAAGAAGAAAATTGCTTCTCCTCAAAGAATTAGAAATAATAGATACTTGTACTTCAGGCTCATTTGCATCAAAGTATAGAACTGAACAGGATCTCAGTGACACAAATAGACATCCTTCACCATCCTTCACCTCTCCTCCTTTTTTCTTTCCTTTCCTCTCCTCATACCCTCTCCCTTCCCTCTCCTATGCTCTCTTCTCAATGTCTGTGGTCTAAAAGTCAGAACTTGCCACAGTCGAGCAGTTCTGGGAGCTCAGACAACCCTTTCCTCACACACCATTCCCACCTCAAGCCCTGGCGCACAGTGGTTCTGCAGCCCTGAGAGGCCCAATTCCTTCTAATAAACTCCTTCCTGCTTTATCAAACTGACCCAGTTTCTAAGGTTCACAGATCAGGGATGTAAGGGATCCAGGTTACAGATGAAGGAGTGGAATGGAAGACTCCCCTCAATTCAGAACAGAAAATTGACCAAGATGGGGCTCCAAAAGCAAAATGCTAAATAGTTTCCTATGGTATCGCCTGAGAATAGTCCTGAATTCTCTCTTTTCATTCCTAACATAAAATAAATAAATAAATAAAGGTTTCCTTCCCTTGAGCTTCTGCATTTATATTTTGGAAATTGTCAGCCAAAGACCCTGTCTTCTTCCTGCCTAGAAATTTGGGCACTCTAAGAGTCAGATGATCGCAGGAGCCATTTTCTCACTTCGGGGAATTCCTTAAAGAGGAATCCAGGTGGCCGTCAGCCTAAGAGCCAAGGCGTTGACAAAGCACAAGAGTTTCAGATATTTCCTGGACACAGGTCCATATTGCTTTAACAGGAGTCCACTGCAGTGAATTTGATAGTCCCTCCAAAGCCATCAATCCACTCTCAGCTACCTCTGTTGGTTGGAATTGAGTTGGCAACTGCCTTTAGAAAGGTCCAGAGAGAGGAAAATGTCCTCCTATATTATTTAATCCAATGTTGACCAGGAAAGAAAGTTAGAAAATGAAGGTTCATATCCTAGACTTGCCAATTTCCAGTTTATTTATGACCTAATGTTCCCCATCTGTGAAAAGGGAAAAAAGATAAATCATGATAAACTTGTAGATATGTATATATCTTTATGGAGACTATGTATACCCATATTAATGAAGTTGGGCTGCTATTGTGACTATCTCTTTGTCAATGTGCCCATTATAGAATCAAAAGCAAGTGCAGCTCTAGGTGCAGGGGAAGGCATGTGGACCACATATAAGAGAAGAAAGAGAACTTTGGAGTCCAGAAGTTCTGCTTTCCACCAGGCGTGTGATTGTGGATAATCTATTTTAGCTTTCTAAAACTCTATTTTCTTATCTGTAGCATAGGCATTAAATTGTGAGATGAAATGATATAAACATCAAAGCCCTAAGTACAATGCCTAGTTCGCAGTACATGCACAATCAGTATAAATTTCCTTCCTTTTTTCCCCTGCTTATCAAAGAAGGGGGGGGCAACTTTTTTTACTTAGAGAGAAGGAAACCCACGATTAGCAACTAGAGCTAGCAGGTCAAATGAGTGTACTACCTGTTTTTATAAATGAAGGTTTGTGGGAACACAGTCATGATCATTTGCTTACTATTGTCTATGACCTCGTTAGTGGCTGCAGAAATTACATAGCCTGAAAAGCCTAACGTATTTACTACCTGGTGCTGCATGGAAAAAGTTGGCTGAGTTCCTATCTAAGCTCTAGTCAAGTCCAACCTCTGCATTCACAGCTCTTGAAACATAAAACTAGAATAGTTAAATAATTTGCCTAAGGTCCCAAGAGTATTTGGTGAATAAAAGGTAAACTAGAGAAAGTCCTCTACAGCCGAGGAGACATTATGCAACATAGATAACAACTCTGACAAAATCTGATACAAATCTGAGTTCTGCCAGTGACTGGCTATGTGACCTGCCTGCTACGAGTTGCAAACTTACCTCACAGAATGACTACCTCTGAACATTTTGCCATAATGTTTCTCTAAAAATTATATGCCCTTTATCATACAATGTCTTCTTTTTTTCAATCTAATAACTTTGTTTTAACCCAAATGCTATAAATAAAGAAGCTAAAAGAAACCAAATTTGACCCTGGTATCTAAGGCAAAAATATAACCATCTATATTCTTGACATAGGAGTTTCTCTCAGAGGATCCCAAATGAAGCAAATTTGAATTGCACACCACTTGTGGATGAACCCAAGTTGACTTGCTCTGTGCATAAATGTCAGGAGATCCCCCCATCTACAGTTAGTGCTGTGGAGTCCGTAGTGTGTTTGATCTTACCCATAGGCACTGTGACCACCCCAACTTCTCTTCCCAGACTTTCATCTTATCTTTCAGACTTTTGGAAGAGAACCTTCCCTCTGCCTTTGGGTACCCCTGACTCTCTATACAACCCTGCTGACAGGAAATAACCTTAAATTAATAAAAATCATTCACTGGACACTGTCTTAATAATAACTGATTTTTTTATATGGGGGTACCAAGTGGCATTTAACCACTGAATCACACCCCCAGTGCCTTTTATTTTTAATTTTGAGACAGGGTCATTCTAAGTTGCTCAGGGCCTTACTAAATTGCTGAGGCTGGCTTTGGCTTTGAACTTGTGATCTTCCTTTGTCAGCCTTCTGAGCAGCTAGGATTACAGGCTTGAGCCACTATGCCCAGTTTCATTAACATTTTAAAAAAGGTATCTTTATTATTTCTATTTTACAAATGAAGAAACTAAAACAGAGAGGTTAAGTGATTTGCTACCCAGGCTGTACAACTATTAAGTGATAGAGCCAGATTCAAGCTCAGGATGATCCACCTCTTGAGCACCAGACTGAGGAAAGCTACACCAGAGGGCAGATAGAGCTGTTGACTCCGACTCCCTGGTGGTTAAGACAACTGGATTGGGACTCATCCAGCTCCACGGCAGGCTGGCAGCTTAGCCCTTAACAAGTTCATTAAGCCTTCTGAACTCTAAGTTCTTCATCTGTAAAACAGGAATGATAATCCCAAAGACAGATGAAACTTCTCAGGCCTTCCACTTAGTTATTTATGATGCATCAAAATTTCTCTTCTGCAAACTTGGAATGGAGCCACCATTTGACCTAGCTATCTCTCTCTCCTCAGTCTATACTCAAAGGACTTAAAAACAGCATACTACAGGGACACAGTCACATCAATGTTTATAGCAGCACAATTCACAATAGCTAAACTGTGGAGCCAACCTAGATGCCCTTCGGTAGATGAATGGATTAAAAATGTGGCATATATACAATGGAATATCACTCAGCAATAAGAGAGAATAAAATCATGGCATTTGCAGGTAAATGGATGGAGTTAGAGAAGATAATGCTAAGTGAAGTTAGCTAATCCCAAAAAAACAAATGGAGAATGTTTTCTCTGATATAAGGTGACTGACTCATAGTGGGGTAGAGAGAGGGAACATGGGAGGAATAGAAAAACTCTAGATAGGGCGGGATGGGAGGGGAAGGGCGGGGTCAGGGGGTTAGCAATGATGGTGGAATGTGATGGACATCATTATCCAAAGTATATGTATGAAGACATGAATTGGTGTGAACATACTTTATATATTTTATATAGAGAGCCAGAATATTTAATAATTATAGAGATATGAAATCTCTATAATATTTAATAATTATAGAGATATGAAAAATTGTGTTCTATATGTGTAATAAGACTTGTGATGCACTCTGCTGTCATGTATTTAAAAAATAAAAGCAATTAAAAAATTTCTCTTAATGGTGTTGTAAGTCTCTGTTGAAATAAGTGAGAGTGTCTGACTATTCTTTTAAAGTGTACTATCCTGGAAAAAAATTAATTGAAAATGAAATGAAATGGGAGAAAAAAGTAATTCCTAGAACATCTTTCACAACCAGTAGAATGTATAGCTAGAAGGAAAATGGCTGTGAGGGGAAAGACAGTATTAAGTAACAATTAATAGTTGCTAAACCACCTTCTAAAGACAGGTGTGTCTGGTTAACAATAGGCTTTTGTTAGACAGTGTTTTATGAAATCTTAGGCCAGAACATACTTGTTCTGATAAATAGAAGAATGACTGGCAGGACCAACAAGAATCCCTTTATCCGCTTCCCCCAAGCTATGCTCAGGCTCTGTAAATACTAGAGATTTCAAGATGATTGGTTTGAAATCACTGGCCTGCTACAATGATAGTATTCCTTGATTAGACCCAGCTAAGGCTTCACTCATAGAAACATTATAAAGACCAAGAGCTATAGGTATGATGTCACAATTGCTAATATTTAATAATTGTTAACCTGATATTAAATACTGAATCTACATCAACCTAAGAACTGGCCTAGGGAAGTTCCTTGGTAAATCATAGATAGCTGTCTTATCAATTGCTAAGAAGAGACTATTTAATTCAGGGGAACATTAAGCAGATAGCATTCAAGATTCAGTCTAATGGATGGGTTATTCTCAAATTCTGGTGGATACTGGCATCCTGGTTTGGAACTTCAGTCCGTGTGAAGCAGACTGTTTGGTCATGAGGTGTCTGACACAGGGCATGGTACCCAGAAGGGGGTCCTAGCAAAAGTTAGGTTAGGCCAAGCATGTTGGTGCATGCCTGTAATCCCAGAGACCCAGAATAACAAGTTCAAGCCTGGCCTCAGCAATTTAGCAAGACCCTGTCTCAAAATAAAAAATAACTGGGAATGTAACTCAGTGATAAAATGCCCCTGGGTTCAATCCCTAGTACCCATCACCAAAAAAAAAAAAAAAAAGTGAAGCTAGATTTTGAGTTTTCCAAACAAGTAGCATTCCATCAAAGACCAGGAATGCACATAGGGATACTAAGGTAGAGCCCAGGCTTTGGGCATGGCCAACATGAAAAGAAATAGAAGGGGTGAAACACGAAGAATAACTTGATGTCACTTTCTGTTCTATCAATTATTTCCCACATGACAACAGGGCAGTTTAAACTTCAAAAAAGGGAGATACAAAGTCAGAGAAATGCAGCACAGTTCACCCCACCCTCACCCTCATCCTTACCTTGAGGATATTCAATACCTTTTCTTTTTAAAAAGAAAATAGTTCATTATTAACACAAACTAATTGTTCAAATTAATGGGTTTTACTGTAACATTTTCATACATGTCTATCATGCACTGATCATGTCCACCTTCCCATCCACCCTCTCTTTCCTAGTCCCCTTCCCAGGCCCTAATGGTCTCTCTTCTACTTCTGGGTCATCATTTTTGCTTTTTTGTTTGGTTTGGTTTGGTTTGGTTTTTGTTTTGTTTTGTTTTGTGTTTTGTTTTTTGGTTTTTTTTTTAACTTCATATGAGAACAAAAGATGAGATACTTGTCTTTCTGGCTCTGAGTTATTTAACTTAACATGGTGTCCACTACCAGTTCCATCAATTTTTTACAGACAGAATTTCATTCTTCTTTGTGGCTGGATAATACTTCATTTTGTATGTAAACCGTATTTTGTTTATCCATGTATCTGTTGACAAGCACCTAGACTGATTCCATACCTTAGCTATTGTGAATAAGGCTGCAAGAAACATGGCATGAGGGTCTCTTTTGTATGCTAATTTAATTTGCTTCAGAGATATACCCCAGAATATAACTGGATCAACATGGTAGTTTTATTTGTAGTTTTTTGAATAACCTCCATACCATTTTCCATAGTGGCTGTACAAATTTACACTCACACTAATTTACTGAGACTTCTTCTCCACTTCCTCAATGGCATTTGTTTGTTGTTGTTGTTGTTATTGTTGTTGTTTTTCTGATAATAGCCATTTTGACTAGGCATGAGATGGAATCTCATTGTATTTTTGACTTACGTTTTCCTGAAGGCTAAAGATATAGAGCATTCTTCATATACTTATTGGCTATTTGTATTTCTTCTTTTGAGTATTTCTTCTTCTGAGTCTGTTCAAATCATGTAAGGGTTTTTTGATTACTTGCTCTTTTTTTGTTTTATTCATTCTTTATGTGCTATGATATTAGTCCTCTGTTGGATAAACAGCAGGGAAAGATTTTGTCTTATTCTACAGGTTGTCTCTTCACTTTAGTAATTGTTTTCCTTAGCTTTGTGGAAGTTTCTTTTTAATTTGATGTAATACTATTTTTCCATTCTTTCTTTTGTTTCCTGAGCTACTAGATCCTATCTGTGAAATCATTGCTTGTGCCAATATTTTGAAGTGTTTCCCTATTGGTTTCTTTTAGTAATTTCAAAGTTCAAGGGCTTACATTGATTTCTTTTAGTAATTTCAAAGTTCAAGTGCTTCCATTAAGGTCTTTTGAACTGATTTTTGTGCCAGGGAAGAGATAGGGATCTAATTTCAATCTTCTATGTATGGATATCCAGTTTTCCTAATACCATTTTTTGAAGAGGTTGTCTTTTCTCTGATACATGTTTTTGGCAACTTTGTTGAGACTCAATTAGGTGTACATGTGTAAATTTATTTCTGGAATGTCTATTCTGTTTCATCAGCATACATGCCTATTTTTATGCCAATACCATGCTCTTCTCATTACTATGGCTTTGTTGTATGTTTTGAAATTGGAAATTGTGATTCTCCAGCATTGCTGTTTTGCTCAGGATTTCTTTGGCTACTCAGAGCTATGCTTTATTTTATAAGAATTTTAGAGTTGTTTTTTTTTCTATTTCTGTGAAGAAAGTCATTAGTGTTTTAATAGAGATTGTATTAATTTGTAGATCATTTTTGGGTAGTATAGCCATTTTAATGCTACTAATTATCCCAATCAATGAACAGGGAAGATCATTGTGCCTTCTAGGGTCTTCAATTTCTTTCTTCGTTTTTTTACAGTTTTCATTGTGGAGGTATTTATTGCTGGTGTTTTGTTGCTGTTATTTGTTTGGTTTTGTATTTGTTTCCTTTTTTGTTTTGTTGAGGCTATTGTGAATGAACTTGCTTTCCCAATTTCTTTCTCAGTAAATTCATTACTATTGTATAGAAAAGTTATTGATTTATGTATGTTGAGATTTTATATCCTGCGATTTTACTGAATTTGTTTATTAGTTCTAAGAATCTTTTAGTAGACTTGCTAGGATTGTCTAAGTGTAGAATGATCCTCAAATAATTTTATTTCCCTCTTTTTTCTCTATTTCTTTCTTTCTCGTGCTTAATTTCTCAGGTTAAAATTTCCAGTACTATATCAAATAAAAGTGGTGAGACTAATTGTCCTTGTCTTGTTCCTGATCTTAGAGGAAATACTTTCAGATTTTCCCCATTCATTAGGATATTAGCCATGGCTTTATCAAATATAATCTTTATTTATTTTTTATAATTTATTTTTTTATTGGTTGTTCAAAACATTATAAAGCTCTTGACATATCATATTTCATACATTATATTCAAGTTGGTTATGAACTCCCAATTTTACCCCAAATACAGATTGCAGAATCACATCGGTTACACATCCACATTTTTACATAATGCCCTATTAGTAACTGTTGTATTCTGCTACCTTTCCTATCCTCTACTATCCCCCCTCCCTCGCCTCCCATCTTCTCTCTCTACCCCATCCACTGTAATTCATTTCTCTCCTTGTTTATTTTCCCATTCCCATCACAACCTCTTATATGTAATTTTGTATAACAATGAGGGTCTCCCTCCATTACCATGCAATTTCCCTTTTCTCTCCCTTTCCCTCCCACCTCATGTATCTGTTTAATGTTAATCTTTTCTTCCTGCTCTTCCTCCCTGCTCTGTTCTTAGTTGCTCTCATTATATCAAAGAAGACATTTGGCATTTGTTTTTTAGGGATTGGCTAGCTTCACTAAGCATAATCTGCTCTAGTGCCATCCATTTCCCTGCAAATTCTATGATTTTGTCATTTTTTAGTGCTGCGTAATACTCCATGGTGTATAAATGCCACATTTTTTTTATCCATTCATCTATTGAAGGGCATCTGGGTTGGTTCCACAGTCTAGCAATTGTGAATTGTGCTGCTATGAACATCGATGTAGCAGTATCCCTGTAGTACGCTCTTTTAAGGTCTTCAGGGAATAGTCCAAGAAGGGCAATAGCTGGGTCAAATGGTGGTTCCATTCCCAGCTTTCCCAGGAATCTCCATACTGCTTTCCAGATTGGCCGCACCAGTTTGCAGTCCCACCAGCAATGTACAAGAGTACGCTTTTCCCCACATCCTCTCCAGCACTTGTTGTTGTTTGACTTCATAATGGCTGCCAATCTTACTGGAGTGAGATGGTATCTTAGGGTGGTTTTGATTTGCATTTCTCTGACTGCTAGAGATGGTGAGCATTTTTTCATGTGTTGAGGTATAATCTTTCTATATCTCATTTATTCTGTGCTTTGATTATGAAGCATTGTTAAATTTTATGGAAGGTTTTTCTGCATCTATTGAGATGATCATCTGATTTTTATCTTTGACTCTATTTTTGTGCTGTGTTATATTTATTAATTTGTGTATGTTGAACCATCCTTGCATCTCTGGAATGAAACAGTCATAGTATATGATATTTTTAATGTGCTATTTAATTCACTTTGAAAGTATTTGGTTCAGGATGTTTGTATCTATGTTCATCAGGAATATCAGTCTATAGTTTTCTGGGTTTTGTTGTGTCCCTATCATGTTTGGGTAATACTGGCTTTATAGAATGAGTTCCTTCCCTTTCTATTTTATGGAATGATTTGAGGAGTATTGGTGTTACTTCTTCTTTAAAAGATTGCTAAAATTCAATAGTGAATTCATCTAATCCTAGGCTTTTGTTGGTTGATAGACTGACACATATCCAGAAATTTGTCTATTTCATCTAGATCTTCCAATTTATTTACATGTTGTTTTTCTAAATGACCCTTTGAATTTCAGTCTATCCATGGTGGCATCTCCTGTCTCAGCTTTAATTTTATATATTTAAATCTTATGTCTCTTTCTTTTGGTTAGTTTAGCTAAAGGTTTGAAAGCTTGCTCAACCTTTCAAAGAACCAATTGTATTTTATTGATCTTTTCCATGGTTCTTTTCTTTTCCATTTTATTTATTTCTATTCTAATCATTGTTATTTATCTCCTCCTACTGATTTGGGGATTGATTCCTATTTTTCTAAGTCTTTGAGATGCATTATTAGGTTATTTATCTGAGATCTCTTTTTTTATGTAAGCACTTACTGTTATAAACTTCCTTCTGAGTACTGTTTTCATTGTGTCCCACAGATTCTGGTATACTGTGTTTTCATTTTCATTTCATCCTAGGAATTTTTTAATTTCCTCCCTGATTTTTTCAATGACCCACTCTTTGTTCAAAAAAAAAAAAATTGTGTTGTTCATAGAAAAACAGTCCTAAATTCATTTGGAAAAATAAAAGACCCAGAAGAGCCAAAGCAATTGTAAGCCCAAAAAGCACAGGTGGAGGCATCATAATACCTGATTTTAAGTTATACAACAGAGATACAGTAATAAAAACAGCATGGTACTGGCATAAAAACAGACACATAGGCCTGGAATTGTGGCTCAGTTATACAATGCTTGCCTGGCGTGTGTGAGGCACTGGGTTCAATTCTCAGCACCACATATAAATAAATAAATAAAACAAAGGTCCATTGACAACTAAATTATATGGAGAAAAAAAAACAGACAGATCAATGGCACAGAATAGAAGACACAGAGAAAAACCCACAAATCTACATTTTATCTGATCCTTGACAAAGGTGCTAAAAACATACACTGGAGCAAAGATAGCCTCTTTAACAATAGGTACTGAGAAAAAAAACTACTTATCCATATGGAGAAGAATGAGACTAAATCCTTATTTCTCACCCTGTACAAAAAAATCAACTCAAAATGTATCAAAACCCTAGGAATTAGACCAAAAACTATATAACTCCTAAAATAAAATATAGGATCAACACACAAGCATACAGTCACAGAACACAACTTTCTTAATAGAATCTCTAAAGCTCAAAAAATAATGCCAAGAGTTAATAAATGGGATGGCATCAAATTAAAAAAGCTTCGGCATAGCAAAGGAAACAAAAATGTGAAAAGAGAACCTATAAATGGTAGAAAATATTTGCTTACTATTCTTACAGAGGATTAATATTTTAAATATATGAAGAATTCAAAAACATTAACACTAACAAAACAAATAAGCCAATTAATAAATGGGCAAATGAATTAATCAGACACTTCTCAAAAGAAAAAATACAGTTAGCAACTCTATTTAAAAAATTCATCATTAACAATCTGGGAAATGCAAAACAAAACTACACTGAGATTTCATGTCACATAAGTCAGAATGGTAGTCATCAAGAATACAAATAGTAGTAAATGCTGGAGAAGATGTGGATAAAAGGGAACATTTTTACACTGTTGGTGGAATTGCAAATTAGTGCAACCACTTTGGAAATCAGTATGGAGGTTTCTCAGAAGACTAGGCATGGAACTACCTCATGACACAGCTATACTGCTCCTCAGTATTTATCCTAAAGAATCAAAAAGGCCCAGTGGCCCACGGTGGGACAGAGCTTCCAATCACTCCTGCAAGGTAGGCGGGCCTGCGACCCACAGGCAGAAGAGGAGCAGCGGCCTGCTGAGAGGCAGAGCCGCCCCCTCCCCCTGCGCCAGCAAGGTAGAGGGAACTGGGACCACCCACAGAGCAGGCCCAGCGGCCTGCTGAGGGGCAGAGCCGCCCCCCACCCCCCGCGCCTTCAAGGTAGACGGAACTGTGACCACCATCAGAACAGGCCAGACCTGCAACCGACAGACAGAACAGGCCCAGTGGCCTGAGGAAGGGTAGAGCCGCCCCGCCCCCCGCGCCTGCAAGGTAGGCGGACCTGCGACCCACTGGCAGAACAGCCCCAGAGGCCTGCAGAGGGGCAGTGCCGCTGCCTGCGCCTGCAAAGTAGGCAGAACTGCAACCACTGACAGAACAAGCCTAGCAGCCCGCAGAGGGACTGAGCCGCCACCCGCGCCTGCAAGGTAGGCGGACCTGCTACCGACCGGCAGAGCAGGCCCAGTGGCCTGCCGGCGTGGTAGGCACATTGCCCCAATTGGAGGTGGGGCAGAGCCGCCGCCCGTGCCTGCAAGGGAGACTTTGCAACTATACAAGACCAATATAAATATATAGGGGGAAAATTCAATAGCACAACAATTTCACCAAGTAGAAAGGAACGCGAACAGTATGAAGAGACAAGGAAAGAAAGGACCACAAGCAATGCAGGTCAACTCAACTTTAGAAGAGGTAATAGCTGCAGCAGATGGAATGTCAGATAAAGAATTCAGGATATACATGCTTCAGATGATCTGGAGTCTCAAGGAAGACATCAGACAGCAAAATCAGACAATGAAAGATCACTTCAACAATGAATTACATAAACAAATCCAAGAAGCAAAAGATCAACTATACAGGAAGATAGAGGTTATAAAAAACAAACAGAAATCCTAGAAATGCAGGAAGCAATAAACCAACTTAAAAACTCAATTGAGAATACTACCAGCAGAGTAGAACACTTAGAAGATAGAACATCAGACAATGAAGATAAAGTATTTCAACTTGAAAAGAACATAGACAGCTCAGCAAGACTGTTAAGAAACCATGAGCAGAACATCCAAGAAATATGGGATAACATCAAGAGACCAAATTTAAGAGTCATTGGGATACAGGAAGGGACAGAGTTTCAAACCAAAGGAATGAGCAATCTATTCAATGAAATAATCCGAGAAAACTTCCCAGACTTGAAGAATGAGACAGAATCCCAAATCCTAGAAGCCTACAGGACGCCAAATGTGCAAAATCATAAGAGACCCACACCTAGACACATTATAATGAAGATGCCCAACATACAGAATAAGGAGAGAATTTTAAAAGCTACAAGAGAAAGGAAGCAGATTACATTTAGGGGTAAGCCAATCAGGATAACAGCTGATCGTTCAACACAGACTCTGAAAGCTAGAAGATCCTGGAATAACATATTTCAAACACTGAAAGAAAATGGGTTCCAACCAAGAACTGTGTATCCAGCGAAATTAAGCTTCAGGATGGAAGATGAAATTAAAACCTTCCATGATAAACAAAAGTTAAAAGAATTTGCAGCTAGAAAACCATCTCTTCTAAACATCCTTGGCAAAACATTACAGGAAGAGGAAATGGAAAATAACAATGAAAACCAACAGTGGGAGGTAGGACAGTAAAGGGGGGAAAATAATCAAAGTGGAAAACAAACCATGTTTAGTAACATAAATAAACAAATATGGCTGGAAGAACAACCCATATCTCAATAATAACCCTAAATGTTAATGGCTTAAACTCACCAATCAAGAGACACAGGCTAGTAGAATGGATCACAAAACAAGACCCAACAATATGCTGCCTACAGGAGACGCATTTGATAGGAGAAGACATACATAGGCTGAAGGTGAAAGCTTGGGAAAAATCTTATCACTCATATGGACTTTGGAAACAAGCAGGAGTGTCCATACTCATATCAAATAAAATAGATTTCAAGCCAAAGTTAATCAAAACGGATAAAGAGGGACACTACATACTGCTTAAGGGAACCATACACCAACAAGACATAACAATCATAAATATATATGCCCCAAACAATGGTGCAGCTATGTTCATCAAACAAACTCTTCTCAAGTTCAAGAGTCTAATAGACCACCATACAATAATCATGGGAGACTTCAACACATCTCTCTCGCCACTGGACAGATCTTCCAAACAAAAGTTGAATAAGGAAACTATAGAACTCAATAACACAATTAATAACCTAGACTTAATTGACATATATAGAATATACCACCCAACATCAAGCAGTTACACTTTTTTCTCAGCAGCACATGGATCCTTCTCAAAAATAGATCATATATTATGTCACAGGGAAACTCTTAGACAATACAAAGGAGTAGAGATAATACCATGCATCCTATCCGATCATAATGGAATGGAACTGAAAATCAACGATAAAAGAAGGAAGGAAAAAGAATACATCACTTGGAGAATGAACAATAGGTTACTGAATGATCAATGGGTTATAGAAGACATCAAGGAGGAAATTAAAAAATTCTTAGAGATTAATGAAAACACTGACACAACATATCGGAATCTATGGGACACATTGAAAGCAGTTCTAAGAGGAAAATTCATTGCTTGGAGTTCATTCCTTAAAAAAAGAAAAAACCAACAAATAAATGATCTCATACTTCATCTCAAAATCCTAGAAAAAGAAGAGCAAAACAACAGCAAAAGAAGTAGAAGGCAAGAAATAATTAAAATCAGAGCTGAAATTAATGAAATTGAAACAAAAGAAACAATTGAAAAAATTGACAAAACTAAAAGTTGGTTCTTTGAAAAAATAAACAAAATCGACAGACCCTTAGCCATGCTAGCGAAGAGAAGAAGAGAGAGAACTCAAATTACTAGCATACGGGATGAAAAAGGCAATATCACAACAGACACTTCAGATATACAGAAGATAATCAAAAATTATTTTGAATCCTTATACTCCAATAAATTAGAAGATAGTGAAGGCATCGATAAATTTCTTAAGTCATATGATCTGCCCAGATTGAGTCAGGAGGATATAGACAACCTAAACAAACCAATATCAATTGAGGAAATAGAAGAAACCATCAAAAGACTACCAACTAAGAAAAGCCCAGGACCGGATGGGTATACAGCAGAGTTTTACAAAACCTTTAAAGAGGAACTAATACCAATACTTTTCAAGCTACTTCAGGAAATAGAAAAAGAGGGAGAACTTCCAAATTCATTCTACGAGGCCAACATCACCCTGATACCTAAACCAGACAAATACACTTCAAAGAAAGAAAACTACAGACCAATATCTCTAATGAACCTAGATGCAAAAATCCTCAATAAAATTCTGGCCACTCGGATACAAAAACATATCAAAAAAATTGTGCACCATGATCAAGTAGGATTCATCCCTGGGATGCAAGGCTGGTTCAATATAAGGAAATCAATAAATGTTATTCACCACATCAATAGACTTAAAAATAAGAACCATATGATCATCTCGATAGATGCAGAAAAAGCATTCGACAAAGTACAGCATCCCTTTATGTTCAAAACTCTAGAAAAACTAGGGATAACAGGAACATACCTCAATATTGTAAAAGCAATCTATGCTAAGCCTCAGGCTAGCATCATTTTGAATGGAGAAAAATTGAAGGCATTCCCTCTAAAATCTGGAACAAGACAGAGATGCCCTCTCTCACCACTTCTGTTCAACATAGTTCTCGAAACACTGGCCAGAGCAATTAGACAGACGAAAGAAATTAAAGGCATCAAAATAGGAAAAGAAGAACTTAAATTATCACTATTTGCAGATGACATGATTCTATACCTAGCAGACCCAATAGGGTCTACAAAGAAACTATTAGAGCTAATAAATGAATTCAGCAAAGTGGCAGGATATAAAATCAACACGCATAAATCAAAGGCATTCCTGTATATCAGCGACAAATCCTCTGAAATGGAAATGAGGACAACCACTCCATTCACAATATCTTCAAAAAAAATAAAATACTTGGGAATCAACCTAACAAAAGAGGTGAAAGACCTATACAATGAAAACTACAGAACCCTAAAGAGAGAAATAGAAGAAGATCTTAGAAGATGGAAAAATATACCCTGTTCATGGATAGGCAGAACTAACATCATCAAAATGGCGATATTACCAAAAGTTCTCTATAGGTTTAATGCAATGCCAATCAAAATCCCAACGGCATTTCTTGTAGAAATAGAGAAAGCAATCATGAAATTCATATGGAAAAATAAACGATCCAGAATAGCAAAAACAACTCTAAGCAGGAAGTGTGAATCAGGCGGTATAGCGATACCAGACTTCAAACTATACTACAGAGCAATAGTAACAAAAACAGCATGGTACTGGTACCAAAACAGGCGGGTGGACCAATGGTACAGAATAGAGGACACAGAAACCAATCCACAAAACTACAACTACCTTATATTTGATAAAGGGGCTAAAAGCATGCAATGGAGGAAGGATAGCATCTTCAACAAATGGTGCTGGGAAAACTGGAAATCCATATGCAACAAAATGAAACTGAATCCCTTTCTCTCGCCATGCACAAAAGTTAATTCAAAATGGATCAAGGAGCTTGATATCAAATCAGAGACACACCGTCTGATAGAAGAAAAAGTTGGCTACGATCTACATACTCTGGGGTTGGGCTCCAAATTCCTCAATAGGACACCCATAGCACAAAAGTTAATAACTAGAATCAACAAATGGGACTTACTCAAACTAAAAAGTTTTTTCTCAGCAAAAGAAACAATAAGAGAGGTAAATAGAGAGCCTACATCCTGGGAACAAATCTTTACTCCTCACACTTCAGATAGAGCCCTAATATCCAGAGTATACAAAGAACTCAAAAAATTAGACAATAAGAGAACAAACAACCCAATCAACAAATGGGCCAAGGACCTGAACAGACACTTCTCAGAGGAGGACATACAATCAATCAACAAGTACATGAAAAAATGCTCACCATCTCTAGCAGTCAGAGAAATGCAAATCAAAACCACCCTAAGATACCATCTCACTCCAGTTAGATTGGCAGCCATTATGAAGTCAAACAACAATAAGTGCTGGCGAGGATGCGGGGAAAAGGGTACACTTGTACACTGCTGGTGGGACTGCAAATTGGTGCAGCCAATTTGGAAAGCAGTATGGAGATTTCTTGGAAAGCTGGGAATGGAGCCACCATTTGACCCAGCTATTCCCCTTCTCGGTCTATTCCCTAAAGACCTAAAAAGAGCATGCTACAGGGACACTGCTACATCGATGTTCATAGCAGCACAATTCACAATAGCAAGACTGTGGAACCAACCTAGATGCCCTTCAATAGATGAATGGATAAAAAAAAATGTGGCATTTATACACAATGGAGTATTACTCTGCATTAAAAAATGACAAAATCATAGAATTTACAGGGAAATGGATGGCACTAGAGCAGATTATGCTAAGTGAAGCTAGCCAATCCCTAAAAAACAAATGCCAAATGTCTTCTTTGATATAAGGAGAGTAACTAAGAACAGAGTAGGGTCGAAGAGCACGAGAAGAAGATTAACATTAAACAGGGATGAGAGGTGGGAGGGAAAGGGAGAGAGAAGGGAAATTGCATGGAAATGGAAGGTCCCTCAGAGTTATACAAAAGTACATACAAGAGGAAGTGAGGGGAAAGGGAAAAATAATACAAGGGGGAGAAATGAATGTCAGTAGAGGGGGCAGAGAGAGAAGAGGGGAGGGGGGATAGTAGAGAATAGGAAAGGCAGCAGAACACAACAGACACTAGTATGGCAATATGTAAATCAATGGATGTGTAACTGATGTAATTCTGCAATCTGTATATGGGGTAAAAATGGGAGCTCATAACCCACTTGAATCAAAGTGTGAAATATGATATATCAAGAACTATGTAATGTTTTGAACAGCCAACAATAAAAAAAATAAAATAAAATAAAAAAAAATTTAAAAAAATAAAAAAAAAAATTGTCCACTTAAAGTTTCAAATGTATTGGAATAAAGCTTTTCATTGTAATCAAAAAAAAAAAAAAAAGAATTAAAGTCAGCATACTATGGTGATACACACACTCCTATGTTTATAGCAGCACCATTCACAGTAGCCAAACTATGGAACCAGCCTTGGTATATGAATGGATAAAGAAAATGTGATATATATACACAATAGAGTTTTATTCAGCCATGAAGAAAAAAGAAATTATGCCATTTGCAGGAAAATTAATGGAATATGAACCATTGTTTTAAGTAAAACAAGGTTGTATGTTGTCTCTTGTATGTGGAAGCTAGATATTAAAAAGTATAAGCAAGTTGGGGGTTATCTCATGAAGAGCAAAGGGAGAACAGTGGTAAAGGAAGGGAAGGAGCGGGAAAATTTGAGGAGGGATATTGGTTCAATTATGTTGTTATCTTTTGTGCATGTACTAATATGTAATAATGAATTCCACCATTATGTACAATTACAAAGCACCTATAAAAATGTAGAGAAAAAAAGTGTGTTGTTCGGTCTCCACGTATTTGTTTAATTTTTGTAGCTTCTTTGCCTCTTGATTTCTAGTTTCATTCTACTCTGACCTGATATGATCAGAGAAATTATTTCAATTTTTTTTAATTTGTTAAGACTTGCATTATGGTCTAATAAATGGTCTATTGAGGAATAGGTTCCATTTTCTGATAAAAAGAATGTATATTCTATAACTATTGAAAGGAACATTTGATGTCTGTTAAATCTATTTGATCTACAGTGTAATTCGTTAGTTTTCTTGTTTGTTTGTTGTTTATTGTCTGGATGGTTTACCTATTGGTAAGAATGGTGTACTGCAGTATTCCACTGTTATTATATTGGTGACTACCTCTCCCTATATGTCTAGTAATGTTTGTTTTATAACTATCTTCTTGATAAATTTGTTCCCTCAATCAATATGTAGTGGTCTTCTTTGTGTCTCCTAATCTTGTTTTAAGTCTGTTTTGTTGGATGTAAGTATAGATATTCCTGCTTGCTTTTAAATTCCATTTTCCTTAGAGTATCTTTTTCCATCCTTTCACTTTCAGTTTGTATATACCTTCGAAACTGAAGTGAGTTTCTTGCAGGTAGCTTATTGTTGGGTCTTGCTTTTTAATACAAACACCAGTCTGGAGCTTTAAATGGGTGAGTTAAGATCATTTACATTTTTGGCTATTACTGAAAATATACAATTGTTCTTATCATTTTGTTCATTCTTTTTTGTTGTTGTTGCTTTGAACATTCTATGCTCATTTATTCCTCTTTTATTTATCTTAGGCATTTGATGGCAGTGTTTGATTCTTTTCTATTTTTCATTTGCATACCTCCTCTCCTAGTGAGATTTATCTTTTCCTGTGCCCTCATGACTGTGAGCATCATTCTTCCTCTTCTGGGTGTAGAATTCCCTTAAGTATCTTCTATAATACTGACCTAGTGTCATGGATTCCTTTAATTGATGCTTATCTTGAAATATTTTTATTTGTGCTTGATTCTAAAAGGTAATCTTTGTGGGTGTAGTAATCTTGGTAGGCAGTTATTTTCTTTCAGGCCATGAAATGCATCATTCCATGCCTTCCTTGCCTCTGGATATTACTTGGCACTTCTCTCCTAAAGCTTTTAATATTCTTTATTTGTTCTGTACTTTTAGCAATTTAATTATAACATGTCATATAGAAGTTCTTCTCTGGTCATGTCTATTTGAGTTTCTAAATTCCTGCTGTACCTGGATGTCCATATATTTCCCAATATTTGGAAAATTGTCTGCTATTATTTCACACAATAGGTTATTTATGCTATCAGCACATAACTCTTCTACCTCTGGCATACTGATTACCTAGATGTTTGATCTCCTATTGGCGTCCCAGAGATTTGGTATGTTCTATTCATTATTTTTTTTTTCTTTATTGCCATCTGAATATGGTATTTTGGCAGGATCATCCTCAAGTTCTGATATTCTTTCTTCTGCTTGATCTAGTCTGTTTGTGAGGATTCTAACTGAATCTTTAACCTGGATTATTGAACTTTTCATTTCCAAGCTTTCTATTTAGTTATCAAAATCCTCTCTTTTTTGAAATGCTCAGTTGTATCCTGTATTGTCTTCCTTATTTCATTCAACTGTTTATTTGTATTCTCTTAAATTTTACTTCACTTTTTAAAATCATTCTTATGAATTCCCTGACTAGCATTTCATATACTTTGACATCTTTGGAATCTGATAGCATGGAGTCACCAACTTTAAGAGGTGACAAATTTCCTTCTTATTTCTTGGGTTTCTATGTTGAGATTTATACATTATGGGAAGGATATCTATTCCATTTTAATGTGAAGGCTTTCTTAGCAAGCACTTTCACTTGATGATGTATCTTGGGGTACTGGTTTATTTATTTTTTTTTTTGTAGTATTGAGTTTGATTTTAATTTGGTTTTTGTAGCGCAGTCTCCCTGTGGCTTGCTTGGCTGTGATTACTGGTTTTTTTCACAGCATAAACAGTGTTAGAGCTTGAGGGACAAGTTTTTGTGATTTTTTTTTTCCCTTTGCAAGAGTGAAGTCCCTTAGGTAATTCAAGCAGGTACAATATAGACAGTAGAATAAGTCTGTGTTTACCCCCAATGGGATTAGAAGTCTCTACCTAGCAAGTAATGGAGGTGTCCTCAAGTACTGTTTTTGTTGGTTCTGTTACTTAAAAATGATTCTGGTGCTGGCTGTTCCAATTATTATGAAGTGCCTGAAGTTTTGACACTCTGCTTATACACTGATGCAGATCTGATATTTCACAGGGAGATACAGGCAGCAGTCATAGCTTCCCCTCTGTGGCTCTTGCCTGCAGTCTTGTCATCAATATGCTATCTGATAGGATGTAGGAGTGACTGATGCTGATGACTTTTGTACATGCAGTATCCACAAAAGTTGTGTTACTTCCTTCTGCTGTTGACGTGGAGGTGAGTGTCCAGGAGCAGGAGGTCAGAGCCCCGCTTGCCATGCCATGTGGGAATAGCTGGTCAGCTGAGAACTTTTATCTCCACTTTTCTTTAAGTTGAAGTACTATTGAGATTTCAGCAGGACTAGGTCATAGTTGAAGCAGCAACTCCTCTCAGCTGAGCTGGGGGTGCAGTTCAGTGGCAGAGCACCCATCAACAGTGCTGAACTCCCAGGCTCAACCCCTAGCAGCATGAAAGGGAAGAAAGAAAAGAAAAAAGCAGATGGAAAAAAAAAAACTACTTTTACATAAAGATAGGAGAAAAGCAGCATAGAGTAAAAATGCTGAAAATATCATGGAAATAACATTTTTAGAAAAGGAAAAAAGAAAGAAAAATTAATGAAAATTAAAAAAGAGGAGAAATGAGAAAAGTGGAAAGTAAAAAGGTAGAAAGGGGTAGGAATCAAAGGAAAATTTTAAAAGAAAACAGCAATAAAGAACACAAGCAAACAAACCAAAAACAGCAAGAGTGAGAGAGAATTAATAAAAAAAAATAAGAATTAATAAAAAATAAGAACTCCCTCCCCACCAAGGTACTCAAGTGAAGCCATGAGAGAAGAAAAATGGATCAAAGCCTCCCTCCCTTCTCCACATGCCCTGAGCACAGAGCAGAGCCTGGGTGTTTGTTTTTTTTGTTGTTGTTGTTTTTGTTTTTGTTTTTTCACCCCCCTCTTCATGTCTTTGTGGTGCTCAGATGGTGACTAGTGGAGTGATTTGTATCTGAAGCTAGAATCCCCCTCAGCTGCTTTGCCCTCTGAAACAAGAGAGTGAAGAAAGCAGAACTCCCAGTTCGAGATTCTCCCTGGAGCTTTTAATTTTTTTAAATTAATTAGTTTATTTATTTTAATTAGGTCTATATGACAGCAGAATGCATTTTGATTCATTGTACACAATTGCAGCAAAACTTCTCATTTCTCTGGTTGTACACGATGTCACACCACATGTGCAGTCATACATGTACCTAGGGTAATGATGTTTATCTCATTCCACCATCTTTCCTGCCCCTTACCTCCTCCCTACCACTCCCTCCCTCCCCTTTGCCCAATCAAAGTTCCTCCATTTTTCCCATGACCTCCCCCCATTATCAGTCAGCATCCACTTATCAGAGAGAACATTCAGCCTTTGGTTTTTCAGGATTGGCTTACTTAGCATGATATTCTCCAACTCCATCCATTTACCTACAAATGCCATGATTTTAATGCTGAATGATATTCCATTGTGTATATATACCACAGTTTCTTTATCCATTCATCTATTGAAGGGCATCTAGGTCCCTCCCACAGTTTAGCTATTATGAATTAGGTTGCTATAAACATTGAGGTGGCTGCATCACTATAGTATGCTGATTTAAAGTCCTTTGGGTATAAACCAAGGAGTGGGATGTCTGGGTCAAATGGTGTCCATTCTAAGCTTTCTAGGGAATCTCCATACTGCTTTCCAGATTGGTTGCACTAATTTGCAGTCCCACCAGCAATGTATGAGTGTGACTTTTCCCCCACATCCTCATCCTGGAGCTTTCTGTTGTGCATGCATTGAGGATGAGGGAAAAGTGGAACCAGGCTAGTATGGAATGCTGCACTTGCCTGACAAAGATTCTCCCTGGAGGTTTCCAGGCTGTGTGCTCTGAGGGCGGGGCTGACAGTGGCTCTGTGTGTATCCGTGGCAGTATCCATGGGCAGACAGTAACAAGGGAATCCCAAAAGAACTGTGTTGGGAGGCAGGAGTGAAGGAGTGGGACCTGTACTATTCACCCACCATGATTCTGATGCTCCAAGATCTTGGCTCCCACATAAAATCACTCTCAATAGTTCATTCCCTCTGGCTCTCCAAATTAACCCCCCAATACTGGTGATTTAACCCAGGGGTGCTGAACCACTGAGCTACATCACCAGCTCTTTTTGAGATAGGGTCTTGCTAAATTGCCTAGTCTGGCTTACAATCAGCATACTATAGTGATGCAGCCACATCAGTGTTTATAGCAGCCAATTCACAATAGCTAAACTGTGGGAGCAACCTAGATGTCCTTCAATAGATGAATGGATAAAGAAACTATGGTGTATATATATATACACAATGGAATATCACTCAGCATGCTTTGAGATGGGCTTGTAGCTCAGTGGCAGAGTGCTTGCCTTGCACATGTGAGGCACTGCATTGGATCCTCAGCACCACATAAAAATAAACAAAATAAAAACATGCTGTCCACCTACAACTACAAAAAAACTTTTTAAAGAATATGCTTCATTATTTCATTTTACTGAACCTAGGATTCCACAAATTTATTTGGTAACACAATTTTTTTCATAAAATGATTAGCATTATCTGGAACCCAAGTTTTCAAATGATGTTTTCAGAAATACTTCCCTAGATTATAAATTTCTTGTATGCATATTCCATGCATTTAGCTCAACTTTGCATCCTTCGCACATTGCATAAAGACTGTCATAGAATTAAATTTAATTAAGGTCTTTTGAACTGAATCCACAATACATTGACTAGATCATTTCTCAAATTCCTTTCAGCTTACAACATCTATGGCTATGTAATGCATAGATGTGTCCAAGTTTCTGCTAGAAATTTCCATCATCAGCATCAAAAGAACAAGGATTAAGATGAATATTCTTTCTCTTTCATTCAAATAAAGTTTTTGCCTTTTACTAAAGGAGCTCTGAGTAAAATAAAGAAGATCAGTGAGAGCTTCCTGGAGGAGGTGTGTTTTGAGATATTAAAATAAGGTGTTACAGCGGTGAGCCTGGATACAAAAAGAAGACATATATGAATTGTTTTTCTTGTTTGTATTTTTTTAAATGCCCACAAATTCTCTGAGATCTCTCTTAATAACTGATGAGTTCTGAATCTCCTCTCCTTGATTCTTTGGTACTATGGGATCTCAGAGTTGGACCACAAATGTCCATGAAGATTCACCTGGTTTTCATGGCCTGCTCACTTCTCTAATGCTTCCTCCTAGGACACTTCTTGAAACCAAGCCAGCAGGCTGTGGGAAACCTCGGTTACATGGGGAAGTTCACACTGATGCCCCCAGTGAGTCCCTCCTCTGAGTCATCACAAACCAGGTACCAGGGACACGTTTGAAGGAGCCATCTTACTAGTGGAAACTACAGCCCATTGTTTTAGTCCCAGAATCTGAGCTATCTGAGCCACCACAGATGTTCAAGTCTTTTTTATTTCCTTATGATCCTTATAAGATAAAAGCAAATCCATCATGAACTCATCTGACAGATGGTGATTTGATTCTATTCATCATATGACCATTCAAGTCTTATCTACTGAGGCTTCATCATGCAGCAGTTAGAAGTCATTCTCATAGCACTCTATGAATTCCTGACCCACAGAATCATGACAGTAGCTACACGGGTTACTTTAAACTACTGTATTTGGAGGAGGTGTGTCATGCAATGATTGCTCATACAAAACAGAAAATAATAATAGAAAATGCAAAACTCTAGCCACACTTCCCAAAATAAAAATCTATTGACTCATGAATCTATAAAAGAGCAGGGGCCGAATGCAAAACTCCAGCCAGACGACCCAAAAGAGGAATCTATTGATTCATGAATCTATAAAAGAGCAGAGGCTGAATGGGTCTGAAGGACTACAGTGCAGAAACTCATGTTGTTATCAGAAGTCTCTCTCCACCTGTTAACTCTCCTTCCCTTCATATTGACAGTAAAGAAAATTTGTCTCTCCTGGGGTCAGTCATTTAGATTTACAGGAAAAGACATTGGTCCAATTGGATCCTGTATAAATTCCTGGATTGACAACTGTGGTTAAAAGCCTGGCCCACTCAGGGACCAATCCCTTTAGCCAATGGTCTCCACCAAATCATATCATGAGAGCAAAAGAAATTTTCCCCCAAAGAGTATCTATTGTGGAAAGAGACACAAAGTAATTGGAAACAACTACAGTGATGTAAAATATCATTTCAGAGGTACTATCTGAAGTGGAGTAATACTATTTATCCCCAGGTAAAATTTGGGATAATAAGACCCTAACTGAAGATAAGTGAAAAAGTCTCAAGATCCTAAAACTTGAAGAAATATGTTTTCATGAAGTGTTAAACCCTACCAGATTTTTCTAATGTACATGTAGCACATGTTTTCACACTGGCCATTTCACTGTATCCTCACACCAGGAGGCAGGTATGGTAATCCTCTGTTATGAGCCAAGAAAACAGAACTCCTACAATTAAGAGTTACTTGCTCAAGGTCATGTGCTTCTGGGGTTCAGAAGCAACATCAAAGCCTGGTCTTCAGTGTCCAAATCCAGAACTCCAGATCTAATTCACATTAAGAGCACTGAAACCATTGAATCAGGGTTTATTTACTCAGACTAAGAAAAAAAAATCTTTAAATTTGTATCCATGAAAACTAAACATGAGTATCCCAAAGTGCTAGTTGTTCAGACATAAGGCAATAGAGTGGACTAGGTCTTCAGACACTCACAGACATTAACCACAGCTTGAAAGATTGTTTTCTCCATTGTCTAAGTGCCCTTGGACCTCATACAAACCCCATACTTCTTGGAAACATGTATCCCTCTGAGAGCCAGGGAAGGCATGTGGTCCAGTAAATGCAATTAGCAGTCTCACTGCATGTTTCCTCGTCTGTTGTCTCCCAGAGTACAGCCATCAGAAAGCTCACATTTTCAAAACATTCTTCCAAATGACCAGAGTCGCCAACAGATTTTAAGTAGGTCTGAGACATCTACCTCCGAAGTCTTTGGGATATGTGAAAATATTTGCCTAGCATCTCATGAACAACATACTTCTCTGGGCACAAAGGGACATAGGAATGAGAGAGCAAGGCTGAAAGAGAAAGATACAGTGATCAGGTAAGAAGCTGGACAGACTCCAGCACTGTGTGACTCTGAGCAAGTTATTTAACCTTTTTTATAATGTAGGATTAATAATGAGATAATGATAATATACAAACATTTGTCTTCACCTCAGGCAATCATGTGCTCCAGGCCTTCATATCCAAATACTTGCTCTCCTATGTTTAATGGAACCCCCAAAACAATATGACCAAAGCTGAACACGTGACTGTCTCCCTTGGTTCTGCACGCTCTGCAGTGTTTGCCTTCATAAAATCTTTACAGCAATTCCATCCCAACATTTCTATCAAACTGGGAATCTTGAACATTAATATAGAAGACAATCAAACATACTACCTTCTCAGTTCCATATACTCCAAGCCAATGGCAGCTTTATATCCATTAACCACCAATTGCAAGGAAAGGAACAAGTCTATATTTTTAGTGCCACCTGTACCTGACTGCCTGATCTCCCAGCAGAGAGGTATACCTGTCCTCCATGATGGTATCTAGGACCCTGCTGTACTCTGCAATAGTCAGTCCATCATACATCACTGAAGGAGCTGAGTGTCGCAGGAATGCTGCGTAAGAACAACTTCAACAGTGAACAGGACCATGAATTCCTTATTCTTTCTCTATGGACAACAGTTATTAACACTGACCCCTTGAAACAAGGGAGTTTTGGGAATGCTTGACTCAATCACAGGGAGTGACTTCAAGTTGATAAGAAAGTCCTCGTGTAATAAATGGGGTTGACTTAGAAATATTTAACTGGTACTTCCAGAAGGGGTAAGACCAGTCATATTGTATTAGTAGATAGTGTCCTTAAATATCTCTCTGACAAGACTGTGAGCTCTTTGAAGCCAAGAACCATGTCTTTTGCCCTCACAGAGTTGACTTCCGCCTATGTTCAGAAAATGTTCATTTTACTTTTCCATCTTAGTTTCTTGGAGCCCTGAGCCATGGTATAAGAGGTCTGATTATTCTGCTAGAGAGACCTCTTAGAAAGTTCTACAAATACTTGAATACAGAGGACGCTTAACATTTAGTTCATTTTAGACACCAACCTTCTTGGGGACATAGTTTTCCATTTATTTTATGTCCCTTGTAAAATCAAGAGCTACTTATTCAATTCAGTGTCTTGGGTTCTAGTCCATGGCTTTTGGTTATTATATTTCAATTTGTGCCTTTTAATAAAAAGCAAATTATTTTGGTGAAATATTTTTGGTGCTTTTTGGTGAATCGTTTACCAAGTTTAGAAAGAACGGATATAGAGGTTGCTAGAAGAATTTAAATCTTAAAAGGTAAGGTGAGACTGAGGTCCATCTGGGATGGGAGAGTGCACCCATTCTTTGGGTGGATATGTCAGCTTTAAAATGAGAAGTGAAAAGGAAGCTGTGAGCTAGCCCGCAGGGACCCTTCCTTTGCTGTGGGAGCTGCAGTTCTGTGACAGGCAGCACGTGTTTAGGAGGGTGGAAGCCACAACAAGTGTGATAGTGGCTGGAGAGGCAGCATTTGAGGTGGAGTTGGGATGGGGGTGCCCTTTCATGGTACTGGAATCAATTTGGTTTTGCGCTCTCTTGTTTCCACTGCTTAGGCACCTGTTTTGTATTTGAATTTTCATAGCAATCCCACAGGCTCACATACCACACACAAGTACAGGCATGGTAGGTCTGTGGGTTGACTTATTTTTTAGTTAACTCCAAATGCATGGGAAATAGAAGATAGAGATAATTCATAAAAGGCATGACTACCCAAGATATTAACTCTTTCCATGAAGAGTACAGCCCTGCTCCAGAAGTTTTCAGGGGCTGAGAATTGACCTGGGTGATGGCAAAACATTATTGACAGCAATGGTGATCTACATGTCTATCCCGACTACCAGGATCTCTTTAGGGTGTTTTTCTGTCTCTTAATTAGGCATCAGCCAAATGGATATTATGAGTGGCTTTTTCCACTCATGACTTCATTCCTTAAACACTTCCTATTTTCTGCCGCTCATGTTTCACACTGTTCTAATCTAGAATGTTCTATTTTTTGGCTTAATTTTTCACGTTTGTATCTTTTTCTCCCTTCCAATTCCACTTACACAGCTATTTTGTTTAAAGAACCCTAGACACACTCACCATGGATTGTGCTGTTTCTCCCCACTGGCTACCTTGTTTCTGACTCCCCTGGGTAACTGACTCTAACTCCTCAGCCACTGGTAAGGCACTTATCTAACATGGATGCTGTTATCAGAATAGACCTGAAACTATCCAAGAGATTTTCATTAGTCCATCATTATTTTGTAATAATCCAATCCAGTACATATATACTGGATCATGCACTTTGGGGTATACAACTTGTGTAACAAGTTAAAAATCTGTTCATAGAACAGTTAGCGGGAACACCACAAGATTGTAAGTACAGGCTAGACACTGTGCTTCTGTCTATACCAGTTTGGGTTTAATGTGGAGAAAAAAGAAACAGGAGCTTTAAAAATACCCTTATAAGCCCAATCAATGAGAGTCAAGGTCATATACCAGACATTCCTGGGTCCCAGGAACAGCCATCACTTCAGCCCTGTCTTTTGGTACAAGCCAGTCCAATGTCCAACTTTTATCACTTCAGCTTTACCGGAGGGCATTTTCTGGTCGCCACATCCTACTCTCCCTGCATGCTGGGCAGGCAGAGTGCTAGGGAACTCCATCTCCTCTTCCCCCTCCCCAAGCTGTGACCAATGTGAATAAATCTGTTGGTTCTCTTACCCATATTGTTAATTTCTTGATGATGATTCTCTATCAGCTTCCTTCTCTACCCTGAATCATTTCTCTACTGCTTTTTGAACACTTCCTAGGGATCACTTCCAAAATATACCCTTTGCACCTGACTTAGAGTTGTAGGGCCTGCTTTTGTGGGGAAGCCAATGAAGAAAGTTTCAGGAAATTACCATTAATGACAAGCTAGGTTATTGTCAAGAAATAGAACTAATGATCAGCTTTAGTGATCAAGGTAGTATGATAAAGAGGAAAGGGAAGAGATAATCCAGCAAGTCAGAAAGTGAAAGAAGGTAGAAGATGTGGGTTAGGGAGGGAGAAAGGAGGCCGGACAGCAGCAGGACAAAACTTCAGAAGGAAGGCTGTGAAAATGAGAGTTGGCTGTGCCCAGAACTTGATTCAAGAACTAGGATTAATGGGTTATTAATGATTTTGATGTTTGAATACTTTGAGAAACTGATGAAAGCTTTGGATTTTATATCCAGAATAAATAAAAAGTGTATACAATTTTGCTTGGAACTTCAAGGGATTCCCAACCCCCAGATTAAGAACCCCTGATTAAAGGATCTATGTAAGGCTGGACTCTGAGGGCCTTGATTGCCTGCAGAGTGCTTTAGCATTCATTCCACAGGCAATGGGGAGCCAGCAGAGGTTTTTACTATCACAGTTCCCAAGTGGTTATAGTTTTCCATTCTAAATGGAACCCCAGAAATCTGGATGTTTTTAACAGATTGAAAGAGAGATTAGGAAAAAAAGTGCATAGATAATTGAGCTCCTTGTTAGCCAAAAACATTTGCAACCAGATGCACTGGAGGGCTTCAAAGGCTGCTGACTGCAGAATCCAGATGCACCTCGATGATGCCCTGAGAGTCACTGCCACAGCCAAATGTTTTGGCCTCAAAAATTCCTGGAGCAGGATGGATGCTGGATGGAGCTGGAAACAAACTCAGGACAAGCACAACTGTCTATATGACCACATCTAAGAGGCCTGGGGTGAAAAGCCCGTTATAAAAAGCAGGGGAGAGAGGGTGCTGAGAACAAAAGAATCCACTTTGGGAAATGAATAGAGCTGGGAGCCTAAAGTAGAGAAAATATGGAGAAGGATCTAAAAGAAATGCAATCATAGAAAATATAAGCTGATTTGAGAATAACAGATAAAAAGTATAAAGACAAGAAGAAAAAATGACAATAATTGGGCTTTGTTATGGTTTAGATATGAGATGTCCCCCAGAAGCTCATGTGTGAGATAATTTAAGAAAGTTCAAAGTAAACTGATTGTGTTATGAGAATCTTAACCTAATAGGTGTATTAATCCATTGGTATGTATTAACTGCCTAGTTATCACCCAGTTTGAAATTTTCTCAATCAAAGAAAACCTTTGATTGAGAAGTAGGCGGCTTGGGTGTGGCTGGAGGAGATGGGTCACTGAGGGCATGCCTTTGAGGTTAACATTTTATAAAGGGAGCGCTCTCTCTTTCCTTCCCTGCCCTTCCCTGCCCTTCTCTCTCTCGCTTTCTCTCTCTTTCTCTCTCCCTCTCCCCCCCCCCAATTCCTGGTGCCACGTCCGGATCCACTTTTTCCCCCATACCTTTCCACCGTGTTCTGCCTTACCTCAGGCCCTGAGGAATGGAGTCAGCCATAACTGGATTGAGACCTCTGAAAGTGTGAGCCCCCAAAATGAACATTTCCTCCTCTAATTGTTCTTGTTAGGTCTTTGGGTCACAGCAGTGAAAAAGCTGACTGAAACAGGCTTGAAGAACCTGGAGTACTAAAAGGGAGAAAAAATAAATAAAATAAAATAAAATAAAATGGAAAAAAAGAGTTAAATCACTTTTTTTTCTTTTCTAAAAATGAATTTAAAGAATAGATTATCTACTATATGAGAAAAGAACATTCAACATTCCTATACACAATAATCTTACAACTAAGGAATAGTTCCATGTTACAGGTAAGTAAATGCTCTGTTTGGATATAATTTGAGTTTGTCCCCCAAGGGTCCATATGTGATGTTAAAAGATTATGAGAGCTTTAAGACGTGGGACATAGTAGGAGATCATTAGGTCATTGGGGGTGCCACCTTCAGGAGAAATTAAGGTACTGTTTTCATGGGACCTTGGTGGATTCTCATGAGAAGGTTATAAAAAAGCATGCTTGACTCTTTCCATTCTGTCTGGCTTCCTGTCTCACCATGTGATCTCTCCCTTTTCGCCCGTACTCCCAACATGATGGCATTTTCTTCTGAGACCTTCTCCAGAGCTGGCCTCCTACTATTTCATTTTTGAGTCTCCAAAACTTGAGCTAAATAAGCCCCTTTTCTTTACAAGTTACCCAGCCTTATGTATTTCATTGCAGTGATAGAAAATGGTCTAATATAGTATACTAAAATCCAGAAGAAACTTGTATAAGGCCACCAAATGAGCAATGGAAGAACCAGGGTTTAAACCCAGACCTATTACTCGGAGTCACACACACTAGCTTCTGTGGCTCTTGTCCTAGAGCTCATATTTGTAGACCAAACTTGACTAAAATGAAGACAATTTACATGACAGAGGTACCAAAGGAAAAACTGTGCATGCCTAGCTATTTATGGACTAAGCTGATGGTGAGGAGGAGAGTGTTATTGCTGGTCACCACCATCATCTACATGATGATCTCTGAAATGTCCACATCCAAGCCACCTTGACAGGCATAGACCCACTGCTCAGTCAGGCTGGACCTGTGGAGAAGTGAAAAGCTTTGATTGAGAAGGAGGGCTTAAAACTGGGCTATCCAGATGGAAGCCCTCGGACTTCTGGAGAGGCCCTTGGTATGGCAGAAAGAGTGTGGATGCTGAGCCAGTCGATGAAGGAATGAGCCCTTACCTCTCTGCTACCTGCACCACCACTGCACCTCTCCCACCTTCAGCAGTGTCACTGGCATAAATCAAATCAAACTGCCTGTATTTCAAGGATAATGTGATGATCATACAAAATAGTGGAGGCACTGTGTCTAGCACAGTCCCCGTGCAAACTATCAAGAGCTAGCAACTTTGCATTCCAACACTCATTGTCTACTAGAGTCTCGTCTTTCTTATGTTCCCTAGAAACCCACCACCTTTTAACCACCTTCCCTCCCCACACCTCAAAACACATATAGTTAGTATGAACTATAATAGTAAAGCATTTTTTCTTAGAATTTTTAAACTTACAGAACTCTTCAACTTCCATCTCAATACCTCTCTTCATCCTCCATCTGGAAGAAAGTAAATAGGGATTATTACCCTTTTGTTACTTAGGTTGGAAAAAGGCTTGGAAGTATGTGTGATGGACCCCAGTCACATAGGAAGTTCAAGGTCAAGCTGGCTTAAGTGAACAGAGTCATAAAATATAGAGATGTTCTGGACCAATTATTTACCCTCTTTGGGACTCATTTTCATGTGTTACTTTTTTTATGATGTTAGGGAGAGCCATGTCCAAGACCCTGCCTGCTCTATTACTCAAGAATTTCACTCCAACTCCATGTGAGGATTATCCAGCTGAAATTTTCACTGGGTGCTATAGTTTGAATATTGAATGTCTGAAAACAGACCCCATGTTAAGGGCTTGATCACCTGAGTGGCACTATTGGGGGGTGGTATAACCTTTAGGAAGTAGAGGTCATGGGGAATAAGCACTTGAAGGGGATTATGGGACGCCAGTGTCTTTCTCCCCAGTCTCTTCCTCTACAAGGTGATCAATTTGCTCTTTCATGTGCTCCCTGCCTCAGCCATCTAAAACTCCCACCAGAGACCTAAAAACAGTTGATATACCCAATCATGTTCTGGAACATCTAAAACCATGAGCCAAAATAAAACTTTTTTTTCATAAGTTAATTTTCTCATAAATAATAAAGTGGCCTACTCACACCTTTTCATGCTTTGATTTTGACTTGCCACATAGGAGAAAATATTGTATTTCCACATTCGGTCAGTCAAGAAACATTCAGTGACCATCAACTATGGGTCAATTATCATGTGTCAATTAGATATTAAATATATAACTTTAAACAAGAAAATATATCCCTGCTTTCCAGAAGCTCATCATCTAGCATAAAGACAGAGAAGAAAATAGACAGTCAAGATGTTGTCAGCTGCAAATAATGAAAATTCAAATCATATCCGAGATCATGTCACGATGCCTATTGAACTTTTACTATCTCATACAAGAAGTTCAAGGTAGGACTCCTTGGAGAATGGTTTATGCAACATCTTGATGATGTTATAGAAGCTCAGCTTCTTTCCATTCCCAGAATGCTGACATTGCAATATGCTTAGCTCATTTTATGAATACAACATGGCTGCATTAGTTCTAAGAACTCCCGTAGATTTCAAGAGATAAAATAGTGTCATATCTTCTTGCATGCCTCTTTACTGATAAAGAAACTTCCCCAAATCCATCAGAGGACTTCTCCTCTTCACCTACTGGTCATTACTGAGTTACATGCTCATCCCTAAACCAATGACTAGGAAGAGGAGCAGAGCTGCCATGAATAGACAATCAGGACTTACTCCTAGAGTTGAGGCTGAGTCGCTTCTCCTGAGTTGCTTGGGAAAGATATCAACAGCTGAACAAAATCAGGATTTTCCAGCAGGGAGAAGAAGGGAAATGGTGCCCACCCAACAGCACCTGCAGCACACAGCTCACTGCTTTTAGGACTACACAAGAAGCAAGCCCAAGATGCAGAGGCCAAGCTCCTAAGGCCACCTGTTCGAACTGTGCTGAAAATAGGCAAAGTTCTTAAAAGTTAAGTTTTCAGATGAGATTTGAGTCAGAATCAGAAATACAACTGCTTTGGGGCAAAGCAATGATATTTATGGACTCTCTCCTCTGCCTCTTGTATCTTTTGACTCTAGCAGGATATTGCTAGTCCCTTGCACCAAATGTCCAAACCAGGGCTTAGGAGCAAGAAAGACAGGCCACCCCAAAGGGTGGGGGGTACTCCTGAAGGGACAAGCAAAGCCCAACTCTCTAATCATGAAAACAGAGTCAGGATTGAGTATTCTGTGATTGAAAGGGTTCTGGAGTCATAAAGTCTTGAGACTAAATCCAAGCTCTGCTTGTTAATAGGTAGGTATATAAACTCTATTGTGTCTCCATTTCCTTATCTGTAAAGTGGGAATGCTTTCTTTGCTGGTAATATATGCAAAGCAATAACAGCGTGCCGGGCCCCAATAGTGAATAGTATCTATTATTCTTACTAGAATAAAACACAAGTAGAAATGGATTCGAGATGAACAGGCTAAAAGGAATGAGCAAAGTCTGTGAGCCAGAAATTCAGAACTCAAAATAAAAACATAGATTGTGGTTCTTTGTGATGTGCAAAACCCCACTCTCACCCATTTTCTTATTGGATTTTCACAAGAAAGATATTATTCGGACTCCTCCATCTTACAGATCAAAAACAGATTCAGCTGTACTTCTAGCCAGATCACACAGCAAGGGCCAGTATTTTACTCCTCTGTCATAGGCTCTGTCTACCACAGCACAGACTTCCAGCCATGGCAGGGCACTGGGCTAGTCGGGACCATAGCAGCAGGTCAGTAGGGCAGAAGCAGGCAGGTAACATCACAGACACCTCCAGCATCTGCTCCTGCTTCTAAAAATTCCAGAGTTCATAACAGACTATTCACCTATTTACTAAGCAAATATTTGAATGCCCATAAATTTTCTCTAGGCACTGAGATAGCATGACCAATAAGACAGATCCAGTCCCGGCCCTTAGAAAGCTTCAGCCTAGCAGGAAAAACTGCCAAGTAATTAAGCAATTTCAATAAATTGAACCATAGGAGCCCAGCATAGGGGGACTAGGCTTAGTCTAAGGGTCTTTGGAGCCTTCCCAAAGGAAATGCTTTTGAACATAAGTATATCCCAAATACTGCACAACATATGCTTATACTAAAATATTTATTTGTTGGTTATCAAAAATTCAAACCTAACTGGGCCATTTTAAACCAGGGAGAGAAAACATGACACACTCCACAAACTAAAAGTAGTTCCTCAACATTGAAGTTCAAATAAAGCCACAAATTATGAAAGAAGAAAGTCACCAAGAATTAATTTCCATGGGGAACTCAAGCTCAAGAGAGACGTGGCTGCAGGTTAAAAAGTCACAAACAGCAGGACTAGAAGACCACCTTTAATGGAATCACTTGGTCTAAGTCTCCTTAAATGTCTCCTGTCCAGGGCAGTGTTTCTCTGTCTTCATCCTGCCTCAGAATCTTCAGGAAGGCTGGTTAAACCACAGATCACCTGGCCCAGATCTCAGAGTATTTGGTTCTCTACATGTGGGATGGAGACTGATCATTTGCATTCTAACAAGTTTTTACATGATGCTGATGCTTCAAGGCCACCCTTTGAAAACCCAGAAAACCGACCCCAGAATTCACATCAGGGCTCTCCAATTTCAGCGTGCCTAAGAATCATCAAAGTAGCCAACTAACAACCCATTTCCACCTTCTCCATGATGCAAGTTTAGAGGCATAGAGAGTACTCTGATGTGCACCCTGCCCTTTTGAAGAAATGCTATTCATTTAATTCCATCAAACTCTTTTTGACATACATCCCTAAGTATGTCTATTTATTTACACATAGATTATTTACCTATACCACTATATTTACACATTATTTTAAATCACAAAAATTTCACTTTATGAAAAAATGTATAAATATATGTTTTCTGTCCAAACCCCAGTGGATTGCCTTGCAATCCCAGTTTTGGCACCACGAGAGCGGCCAAGGGCTGCTCAAAGTGTGGTCTGTAAACTGGTAGCATCCACATTATCTGCTTTGCTGGAATCTTGTTAAAAGAATAGGTTCATGGCACCCCCGACCCCTCCAGACTGCTAAGCAGGATCTCTGCACCCAGGCAATTGCCGTTTTACCCAGTTCTCCACATGCTTCTATGGACAATAAACTTTGAAAACCACTGATGGCTACATCGACAGCTGCAACAGTGTCCTTGGCTCCAAGATAAGGACTGATGGGACAAAAACATAATAACAAGATAAAACTGAGCTGAGGGCAAGTCCCTGGGCTTTGAGGTGCTGAAATCACCCATTGAAATTAAGTATTTTTAATAAACATCTTTGGACCAATGATGATTGCATGATTATTCAGAAAGCTAGTGCTATTCTGATGCTATTTCACTGGCATGGCATTGTCCAAGCAAATTATTGATTTTTCTATGAGTTTCAAGAAAATTTACCTGGTTAGAGGAACCAGTAGTCCCGTTTGCCCAGGGCTAAGTGTAAACCTGGGCATTCCAATATTATCCCAAGAAATTTTGGGAAAGTTGGGATGAGCTTGTCCCCTCACCTGGACTCCATTATGACAATGTTTGGTACCTTTTAAGGAATTGAATTCTTTTCTCTACTCCACCAACCACATAACCTGTTTATAAGGTGGGGATGGACAGGGCAAAAGAGCCCTCAACTTAAAGACCTGTTTCTGTTATTCAATGGCAGTGTGATTTTCAGCAAGCCAACTGATCTCTGCAAACCCCTGTTCATCATCTGTAAAACTGAGACAAAATTCTGCCCCTGCACATCACAGGACCACTGTGAAGGCCAGGAGAGCTGGCATTATGAAAGTACTTTATGCATTACGAATCTCTCTAGGAGTGTAAATAAAGACTCCTCAATATTGTGCAAAAAGTGGTACAGGAAGAGCCTAACTTCAACCCTAGCATCAGCACCTCTCTGGGCACATTATTTTATCTCTCTGAAATGATCTCCTCCATCTGTAAGATGGGGCTTCAAATTACCTTTTCTCATTGAATATTAAGAAGATTAAAAGACACAGTGGTCACAAAGTGCCTGACATATTTGGAGCTCCAAAGTATTAGTTCCTTTCCCCATGATTATAAGACATTCAAAGACTTAATGATAGTTTTTTTGCAGTTAATGCCATGAATGGCATCATTATACTTGCTTCCTGAAGTGAAAAGCCACAATAACACTCCTCCCTGCTCCCAGGGTCCCTTTGATGTGGCAGGGGGTGGGAAAGGATGTTATTTCCACTTGGTATAACCAAATCAGGGAAAGCTGCCCAGCTCCTACCCACAGGGGAGTGGCACCATGAAGGTGCTTGCTTGAAGAGGCCTGAGATGAAATTCACCATGACCTTTACAAGTGGGGATACCAAATCTCTGACTTCCACCTGTTCAGTCATTCCTTCAGTAAATCATACATAATGTGAACACTTTTAAAAAATCATCCCCCAAGATTGCACAAAAATACAGTACAAGCCTTGCCTGTCCTACTGTCCTAGTAGGGAGAAAGAGGGGGTACTTTGGGGACAGGTCACTTCTCATGCAGGGATTCTGTAACCTTTCTAAAGGATTTTATTCATTCCTCAACTACTTACTGAGCTAGGTATCCTGTGTTTTGAACATATACTTTGTGACACACTTGGCACATCATAGATATGAATCATTTCTGCTTGGCAAAAGGCTCACAGATACAAATGAACAGAGTCACAATTCAGGGTGAAGATATGTTGGCAAAGGTAAGTCTGGGGGATAATGATAGAAAAAAAGAAAGTTTACAAAGCCCACCTGGAGCACTCTAGGCATGAGCTACACCCTGTATAGTAAGCATCCATGCATACATGCTCCAGTGAAGGAAATGATCCCCTGGGATTGAGGTATCCACTGCCTTTGGCTTATGACCTGGTCTAGGGCCCTGAGTGTAAATAATGGACAGTGGGATGTGAGCACAGGTGGGGATATGCATGTAACATCCAGAATCCATCTCTAAAGGGAAAGGCACACACTCACCCTTTCCCTTTCTCCCTTCCTTCTAAATGGAATCCAGGCTTGGTAGTGAGGAGTCTTGAACCCTGTGCTTAAAAGCAATAACTAATAGTGGCAGAGCAATGAGAGAGAAAAGACCTTAGTCCTTCATGCAAGAATTCATAAAGCAGAGCCAGCATAGCAGCAAGGATATTTATCTGACAGAGAATTGAACCTCTAAATATATACAGCTCTATTACCTTGGGTCTCTTACATGCAGCAGTATCTTTTCACTCCTGTCTGTAATTCAAGTTATTTATCTGAATGGACTCTTCATGTTTCTACAAATCAATTGATGATTACTCTAAACAGCAGAGATCTCCAAATGCTAGCAGTGATGAAATGATGAATTATAATCGGTTGCCCAGTTGAGCCCATCTGCGAGTCCTCCAATAGCTTGCATGTCACTCAGAGGTTATAGCAGCAGGAAATCTGCAAAAATCCCTAAGAAGCAAGGCCAGTGTAGGATGCTTCCTGAATCTGTTCTCCTGCCCTTCTCTGCTCCCAGCAGAAGGTGCTTGAGTCCCAAGTCCAAACCCCAAAACTGTCTGGGGTAGGAGAGTTTGAGTAGCCATCTCCTAAGTCTTGTCCTCAATTCTTTCTAGTTGATAGTTTGATTCAGATATTTTCTTCCAATTCCCTTGCTAGTATCCAACTCTAATCCAGCACCCAGGTTCTTATTCAAGGTCTAAATTCTGGTCTATAGGCATACAGTGGCACACACTCTGTTCATTCATATTTCCATCCCTATTGAGCCTAGGATCTAGCACAGCACAAAACTCATTAAATTAAAAAGTGAATGAATGATGTTATATACTCCAACGTTGTCCTCCACCAAAGACATGTTTTTCTAATCTCTGCTCATAACACTGAGAGGACTGTCAAAGAATCTTGTAAACTCTTATGTACCCTTCTGAGTACCTATGACCCAACTGGATTCTCAGGCATGGCACATCTGACTTCCATTCACCTTTTAGAGTATCTCACTTTCTTGGATAGTTTCATTTGCACTCTTATCCACTTTCCTTCTAAGCTAGAAGTTCCCTACTGATTTTCCCAAGCTGAGTCAAAAACCAAGGCTAGAAATGAGTCACGTGGCAGAGACCATAGAGTATAGAAGAAAGAAGACTTTGGATTTCTAACCTGAGGAAGGGTATACTTTAGAAAAAGTATGGTCAAAACCAAGCTCAACAGTGGTTAGAAATCAAATATGAACTCTGATTTAAGAATCTTCTCCAAGACTATAGGCAGGACAGAGTTAGAAGACCCAAAAAGAAGAGACTAGAAAAAGGAAAAGTAATGAATTTTTCGTAGTGTGTCTTTAGAAAGCTCATGCCTGGAAAGAGAGCCACAGAGGCCCGCCGCGTGCTTAGACCATGACTTATAATCATCTTCTTTGGAAATTCTAATTTTTTGTCATGAAGGATATTCCTTCAAATGTCAGCTTAGGTCCTCCAAAAAGTAATTGCCAAGTTGACATTAGAAGTATGAGAGATTCATGAAAGCCAATACCTGTAAAAGAGAAATGGAAAGGGAGAAGCAGTGGGCAGGAGAAGTCTTCCTGGTGCCATGCTGATCTGATACTTGTAAAGGAGGAGGAGGAAGAAGAAGAGGAAAGACTGGGTGGAAAAGACTCAGACTCTGGTTCATTAGTCTCAAGAACATCACACAGAAGCTTCACTGCAAATATTCCCATAAAGAAAACTAAGACGAGCAGAAATGGCATCTACCCTAGTCCCTGGCACATAGTAACTTGACTCACAGTTCACAAACTGACTCAGGGAAAGCCAGGGCCAAAATGTATGTTAGACATAATCAAGGCAGCACTATTCAGAAGAATTCTCAGTGATGATGGAAATGCACTGTAATCCACCCAGTCTAAGATGATAGCCAAGAAACATACAAAGTTACTGGCCACTTGAAATGTGACCAGTGTGACACAGGAAATGAAGGGTTTTTTATTTAATTAAATTTGATTAACAAATTTAAATAGTCACATGTAGCTACTATGTTAGCACAGAGATATAGAAGTCCAATTTTCTTAACTGAGGAAACTAGGCAAATTTGAACATACTCAAACACATTCAAGAAAGGAAAGTAGAACTTGGACTTGAACCTGACTTTGAAAGTGCAACCTTCCTTAAATCAGCTACTTCTAACTCAGGATATAGAACATGGGGCCTTCATTCCCAAGTAACTCCATGGATGTAAGGGGTCACAGACTCTGATTCTTCCCCAAGTGCCTCACAGCTAACTTTATGCTGAAAGACATCTCTTTCTTTATGACCAATGCCTTGTCCTTCATCCTTGCTCTTGCCTATAAGTCATGTATTGCTCCTGTGACCTTTGCAGCTCAGGAAGTTTTCTAATCTTCTTCTTTGTTTGGAGCTGCAGGTGTTCCTCCATTGTTGTTGAGACAGTCACCACCTGCTCTCAGAACTTTACACACACACACACACACACACACACACACACACACACACGCACCGCACTGCAAGTAGGAGTTAAAAATTCCTCTGCCTGGCCACGACTACAGCCTTCCTGTTAATCTCTCTAGATCCCCTGCTGAGCCCAGAGTCTCAGATCCCCTCTTGGGCCTTTTCCTTCTCCCTGATGGAATCCATCACCTGCGGCCCAGATGGGGTGACCACAAATCTCCAGGAATGCATTCCTAGCAGAGGCCATGTGATTGCTCCAAGGCTTACCATTCATTCCAAGACCTGGAATCTGGCAGCTGGAAGAGGGCACACTTCCTTTAGACCCCAGACAGGAGAACCTTTTCCTGTAGCCTCTGAAACACAGAGGCCTTCCCTACCACTAAAACATCTCAAAACAAATGATAACTGCAAAGGGCTTGTAGAGTTCTCCCCTTATCTATCCCAATGCTTTTCCCTGAATCCCTTGCTTTCTGAACAAAATTATCATTACTTATAAAACTCCAGGAGATGCTCTTCTTGTGTGCTATCTTCCTTCACCTCAGATTGTTTTCAGATACTAAGCATTTATTACCTCCAGATTTCATAGTCCTCTCTTTTCTGAAATAGCATCTTCTTTCACGTTAAAATTGACTTATCCTTACCTAAAAAATGAACTAGTAAATAAGGTAATCCAACAACAGAAAATAGAAAATGTGAAGTGGTCAGAAAAGTTTAGCACTCAGTTTAAAATGAAGGTTATGCAGTGGGACCCCCTTTGACGTAGAGCTCTGCGTGTGCCACTGGGAGTAAGCATGACCATTTGCAGAGGCTGTGCTGGGCTGACCCACTGTGGGCTTGCTACCTGTGAACCTGGTAACATATTGAGTGACCAGATTTAATAAATTGGTAGCTTCCACTTATTTAAGGCTGCAGTACACCATGGACCGTGCCAGAGACAGCTCTGGTTTTTAAAGTTCATAATATGTGAAAATTAATAAGAAGCAGCTTTTCATTTGTTGTGTAATTCTTGTCCTTTGGACTCTAGGGGTAGTGTGACACTACAAGACCATTTCCATGCAACAGAGAACATTATGTGTGGATTAACTACATAATTTAATCATTGAAGCCAGTTCTATTTTTGAAAGCAAAGAGAATCATATTAATAGTTATGCCAGGGTAAGAAGTGAAGAGGATTACTCCTGTTAAAGCAGTGTATTGTCACCCTCATCTTCTTAAAGCTTTTTCTGACTTATCTCCTGTAAGTCAGGGAACTAACAAAGTAGGGGAATTAACAAAGCCAGTCACCAGCTGCACACAAGCCACAAACAGTGTGCTGTGGGGTCATGGAAGGAAAATAAGATGCAAGGAGATGAAAGAGTAATTTAAGGAAAGGATCTTAAGGAAACCAAAGGTATGAATATCAAGTCTGGAAGAGCCACAGGACTAGCAATGACTGAGGTCCGGACTGAAGGGCTTGCAAGTATGATCCTAGGTCATGGGCTCAGTCACCACAGGTCTTGAGTATAATGTGGACACACATAGAAATAACTTAAGGAGCCACCAGAAAAACTCCTGGATGCATGAACACCATAGCTGCAGCTTCCAAGAGGCTTTTTGTACTGGAATATAGCAGCCTCCATTATAAATAGAACAGTCATCTAGAAAAAAAATTTCCTCGGTGCACAGAGGGTCCCAGAGGTTGAACATCATTTATCCCAGGGATGTAGAGGGCAAAGAGCCATTGCAAATGTGAGAACATTTTTTATTTTTCTACTATGGCTGAATAGTCCCTTGAGAGTCTATATGTGCTAACACATATAAGCCCCACTTTGAGGATAGGTGACCAAAAGCATTCTAAATGCTCAAAGATAAATAATGCTAGTACATCTTCAACACACTGGATTTCCATGTAAGGCTTCTTGCACAAATGAGAAAATTGAATTATTTTTTAAACATTTCAAAAGTAGCTTTGAATACCTACTTAGAAGAGAATAGAAGAATACGACCCTCAGATGACCTGTAATTCCCAAGGATATTCTTTCTGTGATTCAATGTCTTTTGATGGCAGTTTAAGAAGGAAGACTGACCACTGTAGGAAATAGAACCATATCCTTATATAACACTTAAGCTACAAAAAGTGAAGAAACACCCAGTTCAGTGGAGTATGCCTGTAAACCCAGCAACTTGGGAAGCTGAAGTAGGAGGCTGAGGCAGGAGGATGGCAAGTTCAAAGCCAGCCTTAGCAACTTAGCAAAGTCCTAAGGAATTTAGTGAGACCCTGACTCATTTTTTTAAAGGGCTAGAGATATGGTTAAGTGCCCTTGGGCTAATCCTTGATACCAAAAAGAAGACGACGAAGAAGAAGAAACTCAGGCCCAGAGACATAGCTAATACTGCAGAGATATAAACTGTCAGAGTGAGGATTAAATGCTAGTTCTGATTTATGCATAGTTCAGTATATATTTACTGGAAATTGGGACCCAAATTTCTCTCTTGATACCACTTATTCTGATTCTGGGACCTCACATAAGGACCACTTAATACCTACTTCATAACATGGCTACCAAGAAAAAAATGACATTGTGTCGATAAATTTCCAAGCACCTTATCCAGTATTCAGTAGGCTCCCAGAAGAGTGAGCGCCCTTTCTCCTTTCTTCCTTTCTTTTTTTCTTTTTTTATTTTTATACCAGGGATTGAACTCAGGGGCACTCAATCACTGAGCCACATCCTCAGCCCAATTTTGTATTTTATTTACAGACAGGGTCTCACTGAGTTGCTAAGTGCCTTGCCATTACTTAGGCTTGTTTTGAACTCGCAATCCTCCTATCTCAGCCTCCCAAGCCACTGGGCTGTCTTCATTTCTTCAGCTGATGCATTTACCACCCCATTGATTCTAAGGGTCAATTCATCTAATTTAAATCTCCGTCTGCGGTTCATCCATAGACTACAGAGGAGGACCTGTTAAACTGTTTTCATAGAAGAATCACCTATTGGAAATGCAGTTTGGGTAGGATTAAACTGAAACTCAAGAATCATATTTTAATATGCACCCCCTTTCACTTCCTTGCCACCCTCCCATTCCAAAACTCAGATGCAACTGAATGAGAGTCTGCATTTGGAAAAATCCTATTAGAGAGATATTACTTCAATACACTACTTCATTAGTTCCTAAACTTTTCTGCACTTCAAAGTCAAATATGGAGAAAACAAGAACTACAAGTTTGGAATTGTTTTGCCTAAGGAAATACTAACTCAGTGAGTGGGTCTGCCATATGTATTTTTAACATGCTCACTGGCTATTCTGATACTTCATCAGGCTTGGAAACTACTACCTTATCCCACAAAATTGCAGTCCCATCCACTCTGATTTCAATGGCCAATTTGCATTAAATCACCCAAAGCCACCCTTCATCAGACATATTTTCCTTTAAGAGTGGAAGAACTTTGCTATCTAACATTCCAATCACAGGCTTTCATGCATAAGGCATTACTCACAGGTGTTCATATTGACTTAGATTTCCACACCCGGTTGGGATTTGAGGCTAGTCTTTGCTTTTGTTTTTGTTTTTAAAAAACACAAAATATAGGTGATGGCAAAGCTTTAACATGCAAACATATTCATTTCATCATAGAGGAATGGTGAAGACAAAGAGGTATCATGGAGCTCATGGATTCCTACCTGGGTTTTGGTCTTCAAATAAGCATAGCAGCCATGGATCCCATCTCCTGTCTCCACCAGTAAGTGCCTCCCCCTTCCCAGACACAGGTTGGAATAGACTCATGAAGGCCCACAAAGGCTCCCATGTCTGCTCCCCCAAAATGCCTGGGACTATCCCTTGCATTCTTCAACCTTCACATGCTTAATTGTGTTTCTACATTTCTCACAGCCTTGGAACCATATTCCAGTTTCCAAGCACAGCTTCTTTCATTTATTACAATCTATTGTCTGCTTACATCTAGTCTATACATGCTAAGTTGCCAAGATTTTCAGTTTTGAATGAGAAATTTTCTACACCACCAGGCCCTACTAACCAGCCCTGCCCTACTCCTTTGGGCTACAGGAGAGGTACCTAGATAATCTGAGGGCACAGTAATAAAACGCATATTTCACAAAGGTGCACCTTGAAACTCATCACTGCATTATAGAACAGAACTCTAAATTCCCAATGTAGTGGAATACAATCAAATGCTTTTTTGTTCAGCATTTGGATATTAAATTTTCTAGAAACTTCTGTATTTGACCCAAAAGCCCAAAATACTAACTTCAGTTCTACTCTGGAGAAATTCCTTGACAAAATAGAAGCATAAAATCCATTTGCTGACGGAAATCACTAAATTTGTGAAATATCTGCCTTTACAACACACTCCTGGTCAAGTGACTAGATTCTTCATTGAGGAAAAATTACCGTTTTGAACAACAGGGCTCAGTTTTATTTAGACTGTTGGCCTAGTTTCTAGGATGTGTTTTATTGTCTTCTGTGAATATTTACTACCCTGAATTATCACCACCTATAAAAAGCTGTATTGCTGAAGACTCTTAAAAGGTCTTAAAATTGTTTGTGATATCATTTTTAAGAATTCCTAAGAGAAATAATTAGAAATAGTTGTTATTAAACATTTATTAGGCATCTGATATAATAGAGATGATACTAAATCAGTGCTTTTTCCTCTTCCTACAAATCTCTTTCCCCTGGAAATCACATTTTCTGACAGTTTGCTACCATTAAGGCTAAGTAAGAAAGATCAACCCAGGAAAAAGGAAATAAACTACAACAAATTGATCTTTTGTTACCTCAAAACTGATTTAAGTTCTTAGCAAGTTTATGGTTTTTAAAGCCCAGATTTGTGATAACAAAAATAGTTTTTCTGAATTATAATAGTTCCTTTTATACATACTAAAATCCAACTAGACTTAAACCATAGAAAATACTGTTGCTCATTTTAAGGCAGGTGCCTCTTATTGACTGTTCTTTTTTGACAGGTATTGATCTATTTTTTTATGTTTTTTATGCATTAACTCTGCCAAACCTGCAACAGGCTTCATCTCATTTGTTCACTTGTGTGCCCCAAGCTCCCAGAACAGAACCTCATCTACATAGACACCTAATGTGTCAAATACCTAAGCAACTCTATGAACTACATACTATTATCTACATTTTGCAAATAAGGAAATAGAGACACAGACAAATTAAGTGTTTTCTTATTATGGAGTAGTAAGAACCAGGACTCAGGATATGTGAACTGATTCCTAAAAAGATTAAGTGAGTTGATTAAAATTATTAGAGTCAAAACAACTCTAGATTCTCTGACTTCAATCCTGTGCATATTTCATAAGACTATAAGCCAAATAAAAATACATTTTATACACACACACACACACACACATATGAGGAGCACATAATAAATTATTGGTGTCCTTGGAATCCTAGCAGCTTTTCTTTCAGACCTGTGCTTAAAGAACAAGCAAAATCAAAGCTGTAAAAAGTGCTTTGAAAGATATAATACAGCCATGCAAGGTGCTATAGAAATAATAATGATTAACATTTATCACCATTTTGCCTGGGGCCAGCCCCATAGGTCTGGATCTGTCTTCTTTACTCCTGATGCCAAATGCCAGCTGCTTCCTGCCCTGAATCTTGAATGATAGCCAGCTTCTTCTCGCGTCTGACAAATGAGTCCTACCAGTGCCTGCCCAAATGTCATCCTTCCTACTATGGTACCAGTTGGTTGGAAAGGGAAAGAACTTCCATCTATTATGAATTTTGTTTCAGGCACTGTACTATTTATCCATTGGCATAATTATCAAATACTTACAGAGCACCTACCATGTGCCACACACTGTGCCAAGCACCTGGAAGGTCCCTGCAATTAAGCAACACTAAAGTGGCCCCCAAATTCACAGAATTTAGTGGAAACAGGCTTTTCATGCATTATCTCATTCAGTCTTACAAATAACTTTCTAGATGGATCTTCTTAGTGCCAGCCCATGTTGCAGATGAAAACATGAAGCCAAACAAAATGAAGTAGTTTGTTAATCTCACAACTAATCTCACAGACAGGTCAGCAGCTAAATGATTACTTCCTATAAATAGTCCTCAAAAGACGTTTTTTTCTGGAGTTTCTAAGGGTAAACATTTCATATGTCTTCAACTTACTAATAAGTTAACTACTAAATACGATTATTAAATGTTTTAAATCTTAATATTCATAAACTAAAATTAGCATTTTATTAGTCTCCCAAGGATATAAGTTCCATTTTCTGCTAAGACAGGCTTCCTCTATCATTTCCCTGTTCTGCACAATTCCTGTTGTAGCTCGGATAACTAGCATACTTTTTTAAAATTTTTTATTTCTTTGACTTTTTAATTTATTTTTTATTAGTTCTAATCAGTTACACATTACAGCAGAAAGCTTTTCAATTTATTGTACACAAATGAAGCACAACTTTTCATTTCTCTGGTTGTACACAATGTAGTCACACCACATGTTGCAGTCGCACGTGTACCTAGGGTAATGATGTCCATCTTTCCTACCCCCATACCCCACCCTTTCCTTGACCCAAAGTTTCTCCATTCTTCCCACTGCCCTCACCCCCATTATGGATCAGCATCCACTTATCAGAAAGAACATTCGGCCTTTGGTTTTTGGGGATTGGCTTACTTAGCATGATATTCTCCAACTCCATCCACTTACCTGCAAATGCCATGACTTTAATGCTGAGTGATATTCCATTGTGTATATATATACCACAGTTTCTTTATCCATTCAAGTATTGAAGGGCATCTACGTTAGTTCCACAATTTAGCTATTATGAATTGTGCTGCTGTTATAAACATTGATGTGGCTGTGTCCTTGTAGTATGCTGATTTTAAGTCCTTTGGGTATAGACCGAGGAGTGGGATAGCTGGGTCAAAGGTGGTTCCATTCCCAGTTTTCTGAGGAATCTCATACTGCTTTCCAGACTGGTTGCACCAATTTTCAGTCCCACCAGTAATGTATGAGTGTGCCTTTCCCCCACATCCTCTCCAACACTTATTGTTATTTGTATTTTGATAACTGCCATTCTGACTGCAGTGAGATGAAATCTTAGAGTTAACTAGAATAGTTTTCAGTTTAAAAGGGTACAAAGGAAACTTTGTTATTATTAGGTCACCCTTTGATTTCAGTTGATCATGATTTTGTTTCTGCCATTCTTGTCTTGTAATTATCACTCACTGTTAGTGTAACAGCAACATATTATGTTTTTTTTTAAATAATGCAGCATTTAATGATAATCAATATGTACATATATTGTTACCTAGTAAAACTTTGGCATACATATACTGTGATTCAAATATGAGTCACCTGTACTTCACTGAAAAGGCAGATATAAACACAATCACATTTATTAAAATGTATGGTAACATTTGGTTGGGATAGCCTATCAATTTGAGCCATTCAAATTTTGACAAAAAGAGTTTGACATATCTTCTGATATGGCTGAATAAGCTCCAACTGAATCAGGCATCCTGCAGACAACTATATCTTCCAAACAGAAAGAACTACCTTCAATTAGTGGAAAATAAAACAGAATAAATATTCTGGAGAAAAGGAAAAATCAGGTAAATTTCACCTTTTTTTTTAAGGCCTTTAACCCTGAAGGCATGACACAATTGACACCATCAAATAACTAAAACTCCTACAGAAACCCTAAAAGAAAACCAACAGTCTTTCTGTCCTGAAGAACTAGATTACAGAGTTCAGTATAACCATACCTGCTATATGAAGGAGTGTTGAAAAGAACACATGATAAGTGTGGGAAGTCACAACATCTGTGTACAAACTGCCCAAATCTCTGCCTGACTTCTGAATTAGGTACACAAGGGGGCAACTATTAACAGTTAAAATTAAAAAAAATAGAACTGAACTAAAATTTTAGAGGTCTAGAATGCGTCAACTTTTCCTTCCAGCATAGTCCATAACTTTGCCCAGGATGTTCCCCTTCTTGGAATATCCTTAGCTCTTCGCTTCTCAGTTCCCTTCATCTTCTATGTCTACCTACACATGTGCTCTCATTCCCCTCCACTTCATTCCTCATACAACAGCTAAATCAATGCTGAGGAAAGGGAACATGCCCTCAGCAAATATCGAATGAGTTGCTATGATGTGAAGTGCATTCACACTGAGTACCAGGTACACAGTGATAAACAGATTTTGTGGGGATTAACATGGTAAGGTTTCTGTTCATGAAAGCTCTGTAAAGAACAGGAGGGAGGGCTGGGGTTGTAGCTCAGTGGTAGAGAGCTTGCCTAGCATGTGTGAGGCCCTGGGTTTGATCCTCAGCACCACATAAAGATAAATAAATAAAATAAAGGTGTTGTATCCATTTAAACTATAAAAAATAAAAAGAAGAAGAAGAAGAGGAGGGAAAGAGATGACCGTGAGCACAGGAAGAAGAGGGGCAGGGCTTTGGCTGTGATTCAGGACAGAAGTAGTGTTACTTGGACATGACAGTTAAGAGTCAAAGTGGAGAAGTTTGAAATTAATGGGTCTGAGAAGATTTTAGAAGAAAACTGGCAGGACTTAGTGACCAACTCATTATGAGAGATGAATGAGAAGGAGGTTTCATGGATGATTCCTAGTTTCCTGGTGTGGACAACCAGGTAAAGGAGGAGTACTTTGCTATGCTAGAGGATACTAGCAAAAGTGAATGTCCTGAGTTCATTTGGAAACATTTTAAGTTTGGGTGTCTCTAAATTCTCTAATTGGAGATGTCAGATAGGTAGTTTGATATGTCTTATTCAATATAATACTTAGCATCTAAAACAGTGTGTTTAAAAATGAATATTCAATACATATTTGTTAACTGACTAGAATCAAAAAAAGGGAGAAATCATTTGTTAAGTATAGACTTAGAGGCACTCTGACAGGCATTTTTTTTTTCTAAATCATCTCGTTTAATCCCACAGTAGCAATTTGGCTTTAATATTGTATTTTCGGTTTTAGGGAGAATGGAACAGATTTCAAGGAGATTAAGTTACATAGCAAAGAAACTGCAGACTCAAGATTAAAACTCAGATCTATTGAGGAATTTCTTGCAAAGTCTGTTTTCCTCCCCTCTACCACCAGCACCACCATATAACCAACACTCATTGTATGGGAAATGAAACAGTTTCTTCCCCTCTGTTTTAGAAAATCTCTCTCTCTGTTCCTCCTCACACTCATTTCTTTTCTCCCACTCAGGTATGAATATGTCAGAATGAAATTCAGCTATTTCTTCTTTGCTTCTACTCAAGATTAAGGGAAGGGTGTTTGATGCCTCCTTTACTAGCACTTTGCTGTGGAAAAAGAAAAATAGAAAAAAAGGAAAATGTTCCCAGTGCTGCAAAATTATGGATGCACTCATTTCATGTGCATGCTTCAAAACTTGCAAGGAAGCTGAAATCTAATTTAATCTATTACATGATTGTACTAAATTACTTAACCACATCAAAGCTTCAATGGCCTCACACTCAGGGAAGGGACAGTATAAAATGGTTTTCAAATATCTAATGCAGTCTCTCAGGTGCTTGAGACAGGGACGTCCATCCCTGAATATAAAGCATCCCTTACACTTCTGAGATCAAAACAACAGACCCATTATTTGAGAAGCTGGATGAAATACCAGAGCCATTTCTTATTAGCTTCAGTCATTAAAGAGAACTTAGTAGCCTGACTATTTGTGCTGAGTTTTTTTTTTTTTTTTACTTAAAAAAAAAGACAATCTTAATGGAATAAAAGGGCGGAAGATTTTGAAGATCAAGATTACAAGTAAATTTCCCACTAATTACATTCTTTTCTGCTTTCAGAAAAGAAAACCAAAGCCAGTTTTCCACTTCCCCTCTGCATCTAAAGCAAAGCAATTTAAGAAAGCAAAAAGAGATGTTAAACATATTGCCCTTCACTAAGAATGAGAATTGCTACTACACCACCACTACTACCACCGTAGGTTCTAGTAAAAAATGTCCTGTGTGAACCTATTCTCTGTAATAACCAATGTGTTTTCCCATAGCAACATAATTATGAACACAAGTTGGATTTCCAGCAGGACCCACAAAAGTCCAGATGAGCCGTGGCGTTCATACAGGTGAATAGTGCTTTCCACTAAGGCAAGACCTCAAGAATTTCAGAAACATCAGGAACACCTCTTCTTCTTTCTCCCAAAACACCACACAGTGGTGGGAATTCAGCCTTTTTATGAAAATAAAAATACCTGAGAGAGCAGCGTTACCTAATGTTTATAGCATGGGCACCAGGAAGGGATTACCCAGGTATAACTCCTTATTCCAGAGGCTTTCTAGCTGTCAGCATTGGACTGGATTCTTCCTTTATTCTGTGTTGCAACTTCCATATCCATACAGTGGTGACTGAAATAGTGTCCTTAACATTGCTGTAATGAAACAAGTTATTACTTCAAAACACATAGCAAGTACTCAATAAAAGTGAAGTCAGCAAATGCTGGTACTGTTTTCCATATTTTCTTTCATTTAGCACTTGTCATGACTCCTCAAGATGAATTCATTTTTGTAGATGACAAAACTGAAGCCTAAAGAGTTTAGGCAATTTGCCTAGGGAAATATAAAAGATCACTTTTAAATGGTAGAGCCAGTTTTCTAATCCATTTGTGATTCACAAATTCCAGGCTCTATGATGCAGAGCCATCAAGCCATGCCTGTGAAAATGTTCTCAAAGACACATCTCTTCTCTCATTTCCCAATCCCTGTCACAAATTCCTTATCCTATGACACCACCAAAAGAAAAAAAAATGAGGGAAACTCTCCCTTTCTAAGGCCCACAGAGGATGAACACAGCCCAGCAACTTGCCCAGCACGGGCCAAGCTTCTGTGGATGTTAGCCCTTTGTAAACTGGGCATTCAGAAGGGAAGGGATGCCTGTTTTAAATTTCCTTTGCAGAATTCTGGCAAACCTATGAGTGTTCGCTCTTTGAAAATGCCAAAGACCTATGGAAGTGCTAAGCCTGGCCTCAGAAGTCCTTGTGGCTGTCATTAGAGAAAGAAGAGGTGACTGACCATTTATAGTCAGGGTCATGAGAAACTGAAGTATTACAGAAGCCATGAAGCCAAATCACAGGGAGCCCTGGGACCCACAAAGCAAGCTGGATGTCGAGACGTTTTCCAGAAACTGTGAAAGAATGAAGAAGGTGTTCTCCTCATAGAGTACTGTGCTACAAATTATGAATGCACTGGGCTTGGTCCAGTTCTCCTTCCCATTCAGAGATGGAGGCGAAAGAAAATAGAGCCAAGATGAGGAACAAAAATCATTCCAGGGCTGAAAAACAAATCTTGTGACAGTGGGTCTCCTTAGATAAAAGATGGTCAAGCAGGGACATGCCTCCGTGTTGTCCTGATTTCTATGAGCTTCCCACAGTACCCAAAAATGCTTCCGGGTCATCTCAAAAATATTATATATAATATATTAAGGATATCAGACCCATATCAAATATACGATTTTCAAATATTTTCTCCCTTTCTGTGTTCTCATTCTCTTGATAGTGTCCTTTGACGCAATTAAGTCTTTAATTTTGACGAAGTTTAGCATCTGCTTTTTCTTTCTGGCTTGGTATTTTCTGGCTTTGGTATTATGTCTAAGAAATCATCGCCAATACCATAAAGATTATCCGTATGTTGTCTTCTAAGAGCCTATGTCCTTGATTCATTTTGAGTTAATTTTTGTATATGATGTGAAGTAAGGGTCCAATTTTGGCTTGGCTCAAGGTCTTTTTCTCATCATAGACCATTTACAGTTTATAGACCAGCAGTGGTCCAGGGAATACTCTTTGAGGAACACAGATCTAGGAGAAAAATTCTTCCCAAAAAGAAGCTGGATTTCACCCTTCCCTTGCCATCTGCAATTTAGTCACATAGGATGGGAAGAGAGCATCCTTTTCTTTCACTCAAGGGACTGCCCACATGTCCACAGACTATCATCAGTCCTGAACCTTTGGCCAGTCTATGGGTTTATGTAGCTCAGAAGCAACATGGCATCATGGAAAGAGCACAGGCTCTGGGTCACACACACAATATGTCAAAGACAAATTCTCTCCTTTTTTTTCTTTGAGATGCTAAACAATGTCTTACTTCTAAAATTCAATGTCCTTATCTGTAAATGGGATGATAATACCTACCTAGCAAGTTTTCTAGTTAAATTTTTAAATTCATATCAAATATTGTACTTGCCATGTAGGAGATGAGAAATTAAATCTTTTCCTACTCTTACCTCCTTCTCACATTGCTCTGCCTTCTTTCCTTATGAAGCCCATGAAAACTTTATATAAGAATGTCAATATACCTTTCCCTTCTATTGTTACTATTATATTGATTACACTATATCAGTTCCTTTTGCCTAAGACCATATCCTTTTTCTTAAATACTTGGGTTTCAAATCATATATGTAAGTTACCTCATTTCCCTTTCTTGCCCAAGAGTATCCTGGTTACAGCAATATAAGCTCTAATTTTTCACATTTTTATCTTATTTCCCAACCATTTATTTTTCTTCTTTCTGATTATTCTAAGTACAGAGATCATAAGGATCTGTAGAACTCAAACTCTTCTAATCTCACTCTGCAACTCACTGATCTCACTCTCAGCAAATCTATCCCAAGTCCATGGCATCACAACTAATATTACTAATAATATAAATAGCTCTCTCCATCAACAAAGACTCTCCGTGCCACAGCAATCACATGACTCCACATTGACCTAGACCATTGAGATGAATCATTCTGCAATGTGGAGGCTTGACCTCATTCAATACCAGCACATTACTATTCCTGAAATGATTTCCCCATTCATTTCACAGGTTCCTGAAACCTCATCCATTATAAATCAACCGCATTGGTAAAGGCATTTACTCAAAGATCAAATATCTATGCCTGTAAAGAAGTAGGCAGAGAACTACATTTGTTGAGGACCTAGCATATACTATGCATTTTATATACAGTACCTCACTTTATCCCAGGAAAACACAACAGGGTAAGCATTATTAGCCTAATTTTACATCTGAGGAAACAGAGACTTATGGAGGTTAGGAATGGCTGAATTAGTATTTACATCCAGGATTACTTATTTTCCATGCAGGAATCCCCTTGATAGCTTCCCTGCAAAGGGAGCATTTAGTTTGTTTAATCCCTTCCTGAGACTCATTGCTCATAATCTCCACATTTTCTCCAAGCCATCATGGAATTTCTCTGATTATTAGAAAATGCTTTCTGTGAACAGTAAAAACATTAAGAAAATGAGACAGGATGCTTCAGGGGGTAGCGATCTCTCCTCCCAGAACATGGAACTCAGCAATCCAAAAGACTTTGGTTTGTTTTGAATGGAGATTCTCAGTCTCTCTCTCTTTAGCAAATCCATTTTCCATGTGTAGCATGCCAAAGATGACAATCTACCCCCAAGGCCAATCTGAATTCCTGAATCACTTCCTACAAGCACTAAGGACAAAGCCAATAAGACCAGCCATGTTTATTTTGCCACTTTTCCCAGAGGCAAGGGCATTGCAGGCAATGGAGAGTAAGAGGAAAATGAGACTCTCAAGAAATATTTGACAGTGTTTCCTTAATCGTGGTCTACATCTGCTGATCCAGCCAAAAGTGAGAGGGCAGAGGTGATCTTTGCTATGCCACAGTGAATAATGCAATCATATTTTTTATACCAAACTACATTTAACTGCCATATAAATCCTGCCTACCTCCATACCACACCTCATTATCTCACAGGAAATGTACAGCTTCTGGAAAGTCAAATGTGGTCAGGCCGGTGCTTCTAAGGCTGGCACAGCAACACATAGCTGAATCCCGTGTTTGCTGCACAAGCAGTTCTGCTTCCTGAGTACACATAATAAGCCTTGCTCAGGAATCCTTCGCACTAGCTTGCTCTGGGACATCAGGCAAAACACTCGACCTCTCTGGGATTCAGGTCTTCAGTTACAAAACACAAGTAGGAAACACCTTAATTCCCATTTTGCAAATTAGAAAAGTCGGGTGCAGAGAGGTTAGCAAATTACCCAAAGTCAAAGTCAAATATCTAGTCAAGGAGAATTAGGACATCAAACCAAAGTCTGTCTGTTTTGAATCTTCACCATCACCACAACCCACCCACCCCCTCCCCCCCCAAAAAAACAAAATTATAACATTATTGTGCTGCAGTACTTTGCCAGAAGCATTAGGCTCATAAACCCTTAACAGTGACCTCCATGATTTGGGGTACCATATCCTCAACAGGCTATATACTTCCCAGATTCCCCCAAAGAGGGAACTATGTGAAATAAACACAATCATAAATGCTCGATTTTTCTTGATTTCCAGGAGCACAGAAGGTAGAGTAGCAGAAATGATTAGTATAGAAAAGAAGAGAGAATGCTTTCTTGACCTCTTTGGAAGGGAAGATGAGGATGACTTGGAAACTACTCTGCTGAACTGAGAAGGAGAAGGGAGCAGGTTGGGTCGTTCTTGCCTTGTCTCCAGCTGCATGAATTGAAAAGCCCCATCCAGGTTCAATGCATCATTCTCAAGGCAGTGAACAAAATCCCTCTTTGTTCCCCACTGAAACTTATCTCTGAAGAGCTGCACTACTTCCTGTGAGATACAGCCCTGCAAATGTGTCCTGGGAGACCCGCCGGGCTGCACTGCCTTGGGTTAGAGTGCAAGAATGGGCACTTTGTACTGCTGGCTGAAAGTGACACTCACTCTCCTCATCCCTGTGGGGGTTACCAAGTGGACAACTTCCTGCTCAGAGGGGGGGCCACGGGCAGCAGGGTTGGAGGGCTGTGTGTATGCAATCTTATTTTGTCCTTTTGTGGACTATTTTTAAAGCTCAAGGAGAAAATTAGTCCGATGCAGTGCAATGTTGTTCATACTGTATTTTATGGAACCCTTCCAAAGGTTGGAAACCCCAGGGACTGGAGGCTCAGGATGGAGTGGGTGAGAGCAGCAGGTATGACTCCAGGCCCTTCTATCTGCCTCCTCTCCCTCGCCAACACCAACAGTCAATAGTTCAAGCAATTCGAAGTGGTGGACTTGATATCATTTCATTCAGACTTGCTTAACTAAAAAAAAAAAAAGTGTTGAAAAATAGTTGTCATAGAAAGATTCTATAGGTGAATAGATTTTAGAAGTCTATTTTCAATCCTGTTAAAATATATGTGTCATTCATTTTGAGTTATTCATTTCAACATTGGTCTCAGTCTCCTTGCACATAGAATAAGGAGGTTCAAAACAGCATATGACCCCAAGTACGCTATGTCTATTATACCACCAGACTGACTCCCATTGAGAATGTCCTTAGTGTTACTCTGGTAAATACTTATGAATACACTTTTGGAGTCAATCCTGGGAGGCAAAGATGGAAAATAGAATACCTGCCAATGCAGAGTTCATAATCTGAGCTATAGAGAGGAAACTAGTTGGGTCATTACAAAAATAGAATGTGCTATTTTCAGAAAGGGGGCAGTTGTTTCAAACTTCAGATTCCACAAAATTTTCTGAGGGAATTGCTGAACCGATTCTAGCATCAGTGTTACCTGAGACTTTAAATAAACAATCCACTCTAATATAGGCACCAGGACCAAAGAAGAAATATAAGATACCATCAAACATAGTCATGGTTAGAGTAAGACAGACCCTAGAGGCCCAATAACTCAGTGACAGGGCAGTGCTCAAGGAGGCTGTTGTATGGATACCTGTTCAGAAGTTGCACAGAAGGTTTCTCACCAGGAGAAGAGTCATGAACACTTCCAAAATGCTTACCTTTACTCTTTCCATCCCTCAGTCTGGCATTCAGAAGTAGATCCTTTGTAGCATACAAAACACAACTTAGCCATGTCAGGAGTAGAAATGGTAGCCCAGGAATTCAGTGAAATGATTAGTTAAAAGACTATTTCAAACTCATCTGGGTACCAGTCCAGCCTCACCACCAATTGGTTGTGTGATTCAATGCAATTTGTTTAACTTTTGGTATCCTGTGTTGCTTCATTTGGAAAATAAAATGATAATACCTACTTTATGGGATCATGTGCCACCCCAGTCTACAGTTTCCTCATGTACAAAATCCAGAATCATACTACATATCTTCATAGGTCCTTTGAAGCCTATGTTTCTCAAAAATTGCTCCAGAAGTGGGAAGATGTTCTTCAGTGGAGGTTGAATCTTCACCACAAGAAAGAAAACAGGGGAAAGCATCAAATTCCCTGGTATGCTTTAGATTACTTAAGGAATGGTTATAACAAAATAAGTACAGGTTTCTCCCAGAGGTATGAGGAAAGAAGAAAATGTCCCTGTAAAATAATTTAATTTTCAATTAGCATAGAGTAAGAGGCTCTTTCTGACATTCCTGTTTGTGAATCCAGAATTAAATGGGTACCAACAGAGAAAACATAGCATACAGAAACCCAGTGTTGGTGCTATTTAATTCGATGGGCTATTTCAATACTGCTCTTATAAGAATATTAATTTTTCTTTATTAAGAAGGATAAGCTATATAAAATTAATGTCTATATAATGAAAAAGGAAGGAAATACTAGACAATTGGGGGAAATTAACAAGCAAGAGCATCTGAATTTTCTAATTGTGTGTACATGTAGTAACAATTAATGGCATAAGATAGGAATAAGATTAAGCTGGATTATTTCATTGTCAATTTGTTAAAATGAGGACTCTGTTCCCAGAATTCCCCTTTATATATGATTTTGAGTTAGAGTCAGCCAAGAGGAATTTATGTGAGATTAGAGTTACAGACGTGGAACAGGGACTGTTACTCTCTGGAGGTCTGATGTGGTCAATAACAGATGACACAGTGCTCCCAATGGTTCCCAGCTCGCCCTCACTTTCTATGCTCCATGTCCAATTCATTTCCATACCACAGGTTCTGCTAAGCAGCAGCTGCTGTAGGTTCACTCCCAGACGCTCAATGACAGCCCTAGCTACACAGAGGTAATCACTTCCCATGGATTTCACTGGGGGCAGCTCCCTGGCAGCCCCATGCCAATGACTAGTGTTGCTCGACTTCTCAGGTCCTCCAGAGCTCCAACTTGTCCATCTGCATCAATGCTTAAAAATACAATTGGTTAGTGACACACTTACCTGAAACTTCAAATCCTCCTTTTGAACTTTCACTTTCCTAACTAATCATTGGCTTATATAGAACATTCTGTATTAAACTCAGAAGCTGCCGTAACATAATACCTAAAATATGTGGCATTTCCTTGAAGACTGGGCAACAAAATAGGCTGGATGGGCAATTGGAACAATTTTTGTAGAGACTAAAAAAGCAATGGGAAAATTGTTGAAGACCAGCTAAAGGGCAAAACATATAATGCAATGGTGAAACAACTGACAAAGCTATCACCTGTGGTCATTGGGAAGATAGAATGTATACCTAATAAACTTGTGGATCTGCCTTTTAAAATTCCCAAGCTGAATATTGAAAGTACAAATTGGCATCTTTTATCTATATACAATAAAGTGCATGAAGAGAGATACAAACTAAAGAGATAAATTACCAATCTTTAAGAAAACTGCTTTTTAAAAACATATTTGTAAATCAGGCTGTTATATGTGTGTAAATGTGTGTGTGTGTGTGTGTGTGTGTGCATATACACACATGCTTATACATCTTAGGATTTGCTGAATTGGAAGATAAAAATTTTTCATATTCCCTAGTCTACAGCCAGCAAGAACTTCTCAATTTAATAATTGTGTACTGAAGAGTTAGATGGATCCAATTATGTTATATTCATGTACAAATATGGCATAATGAATCCTATTATACATAATTATAATGTACCAATATAAATTGGCCTCAGGATCAATATCAAATTAAGCAGGTGGCTCTAAGATTCTTTAATAAGACCTCGGAAAAATTTTAGATGATAACTAATAGATTTTCTCAATTAGCAAAAATATGTTTTAGAATGTTAAAGGCATTGCCCATTAATATTCTGACTTGCAGAAAGAGGCAAAAAGAAATATTTCTCAGAGTATTTATAAATATGATGTTTGGAAATGGAGTGAACCCCAGTAAGATACATAGGAAACCCACAAAAATAAAGACTTCTACTTTAAAAAGCACTGACGAAATGGACTAAAAGGAAAAGAAACCATTCAAAATGAGCTCTCTGGTCCTCAAATTTTCTATGGACAGAAAGCAGCTAATGTACTCAGCTGCATTCACAGGCCGCCTCTTATTTAAAAATAAAGAACTCTATCAAAAAAGAAGAGAGTCAACATATGTGGAAGATAGAGAGAGGGAAAAAAGGACTTTAAAAAAGGAGAATCTCATGAAAATAGAAAAGCAATCTACTGAGATAGAGGTAGAGGATGGGAGAAGGAGGGGACTGAAAGGGGAGGAACTGGGAAAAGAAATCAATCAAATTATTCTATATGCATGTATGAATATATCACAGTGAATACCACCTATGTATAATATACCAATTAATTTTTCTGTATAAGAGACCAGTGGAGTAAGAGTAGAAGAAGGAAATCAGGGAGAGGGAGAAGGGAAGGGAAAGGGAAGTACTAGGGGAGGAAATGGAGCAAATTTTGTTATATGCATATATGAATATATTACAATGAACTTCACTATTCTGAATAATTATAATGTATTAATAAAAAACGCATTATAAAATAGAAAAGAGTCAAGGAGGCTGCTCTAACAACATTTGCCTTGCTGAATTTCAGAATTTCTATGGATCAGCTACTGCTATTTGCCCTTCATCCTTCCCTTTTTTAAGTATGAGATCTTTGCAGTTACCCTCTCCTGATATCATCATCGTGTGTTGTGTGTGTCAGGGGAAAGAGACCTTGTCATTTTAGTTCATAAATCTCCAGGTCAAGAGTAATCAACTCCAGAAAACTACATGAGAGGAACTTTATCTGCACCAAGCACTGATGAAGATCATGAGATGGTGGATTTCAAGCCATGCCATGACTGGCAGGATGGGTGGATATTTGGGAAGGATAAGTATATTTTTATGTGAAAGAAATGTAAATAAGTGTGGCCAAAGGACACACTCTGGGGGTAGGGAGTAAAGACCTACAAAGAGTCTTCTACTCTGCCCCTTTCATCTGTAATGGTCTTGTGACTTGCTTTGACAGTAGAGAGCAAAAGAAGTCATGTTTTTCTGACTTCTTAGCATTCCTACTTTCACCATTCTTACACTCTTGGAACATTGAAACTTTATGAATAAACCCAGGCCAGCCTTCTTGAAGATGAAACACCACATGCTAAGGGAGACAATGTGGAAGTAGAGTAGCTCAGTCATCCAGAGTGATGCATCCACTCCAGATGAACCCCAGATATGTGAATGAGAGCATTTAGACCAGTCATACCTAGAAAACCCACCAATTAACTGAATCTGTGTGAGTGAGCCTAGTCATCACATGGATGAGCCCAGTCCAAATTGCCAGCCCACAGAATCATGAATAAGTAAATGACTGCTTGCTAAACCACTCATTTTTTAGGTGGTTGGTTGTGCAGCCATGGAAAACTGAGGTGGTTTGAGGGAAATAAAACTTTACAGACGGGAATCTGGAATTAATCCTCTGAAGTACAAAGACTAGCTCAAGGCAAGTGTGTCACTCACACTCAGGGTTGGGCAATGACCTCCTTACATTTTGTGCCATGGTCATTTCTCTCACTTCTCCCTCCCTGTTCTCTTATCAGACTAGACTAAATGACATGAATGATTCCCTTGTCAGTGGTGAAGGGGGCACTGCTAGACCATAGCATGAGGTGGAAAATAATTCCCTGAATTACCATTTGTAGCATCTAGAATCAAGGACCTATAGAAGAGAATTCCTTGGATTCCCAAATAGCTACTGTCATAGAACATTTTAATAAATGCAAAGAGTCATTATGTTGTTTCAAAGAGTCATTATGTTGTTTCTAAGAGTGATGGAAAATTGGTGTGGACAGGGGAAGGATGATGAACTTAGGGCTTTAAACTCCCACTTCAAAGTATGATTAAAGAACCAAAAAGCTCCTATTACTACACTGAAAGAAACCCTCATCTCTGGGAGCTATAGGTAGAGTTTTCAGAAAACCAGATAAAAATCTAATATTAAAGGTGACCGAACCATGAATCAAAATGAGAGTGAGATCCTTAAAGGAAGGGTAGTGATATGGAGAGATTCCGAGGAAGTTGGGGATGATGAATCTCAGTATTTCTGGGCATTCTTTGCCAGTACAAGCAACACTTCCTCCCTAACATTTTAGGGGAAAGTATGATGAAGGGACTGAAAAGCATAGCTGGAAACAGAACTGCTTTTGCCTAAGAAAGAACACACAAGCAGGAACATGAGATTTGACTCCAATTATATGAAAGACTGGGTATTGAAGAGGATAGTCCAATATGAAATCAAGAACCAATTAGTAGGCTTAGCAGGTATACTACTGTTTCCACATCAGAATTTCTTCTGAGTATTTCTTAAGAAAATCATACTTTTCTAAGTCTTAAATCTCAAGGAAAATAGTCAAGAAATCAGAAAAATGGAAGAGAGTATTATAATTCTCTGACAGTAAGTAAAATTTAACAAGCAGGACCTGGTTCTCTTTTTAAGAATTCTTTCCTCTTTATAATCTATGGATCTGATTCTAATGATAAACACTGGTAAAACTGAAGAAGTCTAATTTTTTTCTCTCTCTGCTGCCAAATGCTGTATGATATGTAGACAAGACAGCTAACCTTTCTGGGTTTCTATTTCTTTATCTGTAAAATAAGAGGTTTGGACTAAATGATCTTCTATGTGTATTCTAATATATAAAAATCTTTGTGAATCTATGTTTATCTCAGAAATTCCGTATTTCATTAGGGTTCTTGGATTGCAAACATTGCAAACAATATATATAATGTGAGATTCCATCTCCCTCAAAATAATGTGATGAAAGGATAAGAAAATACATAGAATCTAAGAGAAAAGTTAAGGGCAAAACTTCAGGAATGACAGATACCACAGCCTTTTGAGGAATCTAATCAGTAGGATAATGTCTCTAGGCACAGCCTATATGATGAATCAGCTTCATTTTTCATCATTGTCATTCCACTCAAGATTCAAATTCCAATACTGGTACTAAGATTGGGTGGACTTCCTCTTCATATTCCAGCTGGGGATGGCAAATCACCTTATTGATGTTCCCACCAGGACAATAGGCCATGTTAGAAAAATAGTCCTTAGAGGTAGAGAAGGTAATGAACAGGAAAAAATTACTGAAGCCCTCCATATAAGCAAATAAGAACAACAGACACTGGGTGCCATTTTGCTCTCCTCATATTTCCAATACAGCTCTGTGGACATTCCTTCTAAAGTTTTCATAGAACTCTATCTGTTGTACCTAAGTCATAGTCCCAGAAACAAAACAAAACACTACAGAAAAGCATTCAACCTCTAAAATTCAAATGAATTGATTAGGTCACCAAGAGATCTAGAAATTAGAAATTATAATTTTAAAATGAGATTCACATCTCAAGAACATTGTGAAGCAAAGACCAATGACTTGGTTTAATTTTCATTAGACTCCATTATTTTTCAGCCATGGGCAAATGCTCACAAAATGAGATAGTATTTAAATATATAAATGTAAATTCAAGAACTCCAGCAGAACAGGTGAATAATTTATAAGTGTACAGAATGAACCAAGCACTCCTCCAGCCACTATCAGTGTGCATAGATACCAAAGCCATGTAATTACACAGTAATTATCCAATTTCTAACATAAGGCTTCAAAATCAGCACTGAAAATTATGTAGCAGTTATACTTGGAACTATTGTAAGGTTTTAGAACAGAATAAAATTACCATGAATTACCAACTTATTGGCATCTTTAAAGAGAATTTCAATATTTAGTGTTGAAATGGACATGTTACAAGGGTCTGCATATGCATTGCAACACATATCTTATGTGCATTTGCATTATATTTACAGGTTTGTGTTTGCATGAATGTGGATCTATTTACCTTGCAGTTGTAAACATTCACAAAGATAACATTTTTAAAAACTTCAGGTAAAAGATTCATTTTTCAAAATGCACTTATCCTGCCTTATTTAGCTGAAATAGCACACTAATAAATTAAAATGAGTCTAAAATAAAGTGAGGTGGAGGACTTTGTAAGTAACTATTATTCTGTTATTCTGAAAACCCTGGCTATAAGAGTTATAAGCACTTAGCTGGCACACATATTCTTCAGGGTTGTCACAGGGCCTAACGCAGGTCTTGAGAAACAGAATATTCAACAAATGAGTCATGAATAGATGAATGAAGGAATGAAAGAAAAAAATCAAGGTTCAGGTAAGCTTTGGGTAGAGGGAAGATTCCTTTTTCAAATAAGAGGACATTGAGAGGTATTTTGAAGATCACAAAGGTGATCTAGAAACAAGAGGTACACTTTCATATTCTCAAGAACATTGTAAAGCAAAACCAAAGACTTGGTTCTATTTTCTTTTTTTTTTTTTTTTTTTTTTTTTACATTTCCAGCCCTTTTTATTTTTTTTTTTTATTTTTTTTTTTTAATTTTTTATTGTTGGCTGTTCAAAACATTACATAGTTCTTGATATATCATATTTCACAATTTGATTCAAGTGGGTTATGAGCTCCCATTTTTACCCCATATACAGATTGCAGAATCACATCAGTTTCACATCCATTGATTTACATATTGCCATACTAGTGTCTGTTGTATTCTGCTGCCTTTCCTATCCTCTACTATCCCCCCTCCCCTCCCCTCCCCTCCCCTCCCCTCTTCTCTCTCTGCCCCCTCTACTGACATTCGTTTGTCCCCCTTATATTATTTTTCCCCTTCCCCTCACTTCCTCTTGTATGTACTTTTGAATAACTCTGAGGGTCTCCTTCCATTTCCATGCATTTTCCCTTCTCTCTCCCTTTCCCTCCCACCTCTCATCCCTGTTTAATGTTAATCTTCTTCTCATGCTCTTCGACCCTACTCTGTTCTTAGTTACTCTCCTTATATCAAAGAAGACATTTGGCATTTGTTTTTTAGGGATTGGCTAGCTTCACTTAGCATAATCTGCTCTAATGCCATCCATTACCCTGTAAATTCTATGATTTTGTCATTTTTTAATGCAGAGTAATACTCCATTGTGTATAAATGCCACATTTTTTTTATCCATTCATCCATTGAAGGGCATCTAGGTTGGTTCCACAGTCTAGCTATTGTGAATTGTGCTGCTATGAACATCGATGTCGCAGTGTCCCTGTAGCATGCTCTTTTTAGGTCTTTAGGGAATAGACCGAGAAGGGGAATAGCTGGGTCAAATGGTGGCTCCATTCCCAGCTTTCCAAGAAATCTCCATACTGCTTTCCAAATTGGCTGCACCAATTTGCAGTCCCACCAGCAATGTACAAGTGTACCCTTTTCCCCACATCCTCGCCAGCACTTGTTGTTGTTTGACTTCATAATGGCTGCCAATCTAACTGGAGTGAGATGGTATCTTAGGGTGGTTTTGATTTGCATTTCTCAGACTGCTAGAGATGGTGAGCATTTTTTCATGTACTTGTTGATTGATTGTATGTCCTCCTCTGAGAAGTGTCTGTTCAGGTCCTTGGCCCATTTGTTGATTGGGTTGTTTGTTCTCTTATTGTCTAATTTTTTGAGTTCTTTGTATACTCTGGATATTAGGGCTCTATCTGAAGTGTGAGGAGTAAAGATTTGTTCCCAGGATGTAGGCTCTCTATTTACCTCTCTTATTGTTTCTTTTGCTGAGAAAAAAACTTTTTAGTTTGAGTAAGTCCCATTTGTTGATTCTAGTTATTAACTTTTGTGCTATGGGTGTCCTATTGAGGAATTTGGAGCCCGACCCCACAGTATGTAGATCGTAGCCAACTTTTTCTTCTATCAGACGGCGTGTCTCTGATTTGATATCAAGCTCCTTGATCCATTTTGAATTAACTTTTGTGCATGGCGAGAGAAAGGGATTCAGTTTCATTTTGTTGCATATGGATTTCCAGTTTTCCCAGCACCATTTGTTGAAGATGCTATCCTTCCTCCATTGCATGCTTTTAGACCCTTTATCAAATATAAGATAGTTGTAGTTTTGTGGATTGGTTTCTGTGTCCTCTATTCTGTACCATTGGTCCACCCGCCTGTTTTGGTACCAGTACCATGCTGTTTTTGTTACTATTGCTCTGTAGTATAGTTTGAAGTCTGGTATCGCTATACCGCCTGATTCACACTTCCTGCTTAGCATTGTTTTTGCTATTCTGGGTCTTTTATTTTTCCATATGAATTTCATGATTGCTTTCTCTATTTCTACAAGAAATGCCATTGGGATTTTGATTGGCATTGCATTAAACCTATAGAGAACTTTTGGTAATATCGCCATTTTGATGATGTTAGTTCTGCCTATCCATGAGCAGGGTATATTTTTCCATCTTCTAAGATCTTCTTCTATTTCTCTCTTTAGGGTTCTGTAGTTTTCATTGTATAAGTCTTTCACCTCTTTTGTTAGGTTGATTCCCAAGTATTTTATTTTTTTTGAAGATATTGTGAATGGAGTGGTTGTCCTCATTTCCATTTCAGAGGATTTGTCGCTGATATACAGGAATGCCTTTGATTTATGCGTGTTGATTTTATATCCTGCCACTTTGCTGAATTCATTTATTAGCTCTAATAGTTTCTTTGTAGACCCTTTTGGGTCTGCTAGGTATAGAATCATGTCATCTGCAAATAGTGATAATTTAAGTTCTTCTTTTCCTATTTTGATGCCTTTAATTTCTTTCGTCTGTCTAATTGCTCTGGCCAGTGTTTCGAGAACTATGTTGAACAGAAGTGGTGAGAGAGGGCATCCCTGTCTTGTTCCAGATTTTAGAGGGAATGCCTTCAATTTTTCTCCATTCAGAATGATGCTAGCCTGAGGCTTAGCATAGATTGCTTTTACAATATTGAGGTACGTTCCTGTTATCCCTAGTTTTTCTAGAGTTTTGAACATAAAGGGATGCTGTACTTTGTCGAATGCTTTTTCCACATCTATCGAGATGATCATATGGTTCTTATTTTTAAGTCTATTGATGTGGTGAATAACATTTATTGATTTCCGTATATTGAACCAGCCTTGCATCCCAGGGATGAATCCTACTTGATCATGGTGCACAATTTTTTTGATATGTTTTTGTATCCGAGTGGCCAGAATTTTATTGAGGATTTTTGCATCTAGGTTCATTAGAGATATTGGTCTGTAGTTTTCTTTCTTTGAAGTGTCTTTGTCTGGTTTAGGTATCAGGGTGATGTTGGCCTCGTAGAATGAATTTGGAAGTTCTCCCTCTTTTTCTATTTCCTGAAGTAGCTTGAAAAGTATTGGTATTAGTTCCTCTTTAAAGGTTTTGTAAAACTCTGCTGTATACCCATCCGGTCCTGGGCTTTTCTTAGTTGGTAGTCTTTTGATGGTTTCTTCTATTTCCTCAATTGATATTGGTCTGTTTAGGTTGTCTATATCCTCCTGACTCAATCTGGGCAGATCATATGACTTAAGAAATTTATCGATGCCTTCACTATCTTCTAATTTATTGGAGTATAAGGATTCAAAATAATTTTTGATTATCTTCTGTATTTCTGAAGTGTCTGTTGTGATATTGCCTCTTTCATCCCGTATGTTAGTGATTTGAGTTCTCTCTCTTCTTCTCTTCGCTAGCATGGCTAAGGGTCTGTCGATTTTGTTTATTTTTTCAAAGAACCAACTTTTAGTTTTGTCAATTTTTTCAATTGTTTCTTTTGTTTCGATTTCATTAATTTCAGCTCTGATTTTAATTATTTCTTGCCTTCTACTTCTTTTGCTGTTGTTTTGCTCTTCTTTTTCTAGGATTTTAAGATGAAGTATGAGATCATTTATTTGTTGGTTTTTTCTTTTTTTAAGGAATGAACTCCAAGCAATGAATTTTCCTCTTAGAACTGCTTTCAATGTGTCCCATAGATTCCGATATGTTGTGTCTGTGTTTTCATTTATCTCTAAGAATTTTTTAATTTCCTCCTTGATGTCTTCTATAACCCATTGATCATTCAGTAACCTATTGTTCATTCTCCAAGTGATGTATGCTTTTTCCTTCCTTCTTTTATCGTTGATTTTCAGTTCCATTCCATTATGATCAGATAGGATGCATGGTATTATCTCTACTCCTTTATATTGTCTAAGAGTTTCCCTGTGACATAATATATGATCTATTTTTGAGAAGGATCCATGTGCTGCTGAGAAAAAAGTGTAACTGCTTGATGTTGGGTGGTATATTCTATATATGTCAATTAAGTCTAGGTTATTAATTGTGTTATTGAGTTCTATAGTTTCCTTATTCAACTTTTGTTTGGAAGATCTGTCCAGTGGTGATAGAGGTGTGTTGAAGTCTCCCATGATTATTGTATGGTGGTCTATTAGACTCTTGAACTTGAGAAGAGTTTGTTTGATGAACATAGCTGCACCATTGTTTGGGGCATATATATTTATGATTGTTATGTCTTGTTGGTGTATGGTTCCCTTGAGCAGTATGTAGTGTCCCTCTTTATCCCTTTTGATTAACTTTGGCTTGAAATCTATTTTATTTGATATGAGTATGGATACTCCTGCTTGTTTCCGAAGTCCATATGAGTGATATGATTTTTCCCAACCTTTCACCTTCAGCCTATGTATGTCTTTTCCTATCAAATGCGTCTCCTGTAGGCAGCATATTGTTGGGTCTTGTTTTGTGATCCATTCTACTAGCCTGTGTCTCTTGATTGGTGAGTTTAAGCCATTAACATTTAGGGTTATTATTGAGATATGGGTTGTTCTTCCAGCCATATTTGTTTATTTATGTTACTAAACATGGTTTGTTTTCCACTTTGATTATTTTCCCCCCTTTAGTGTCCTACCTCCCACTGTTGGTTTTCATTGTTATTTTCCATTTCCTCTTCCTGTAATGTTTTGCCAAGGATGTTTTGAAGAGATGGTTTTCTAGCTGCAAATTCTTTTAACTTTTGTTTATCGTGGAAGGTTTTAATTTCATCTTCCATCCTGAAGCTTAATTTCGCTGGAAACACAATTCTTGGTTGGAACCCATTTTCTTTCAGTGTTTGAAATATGTTATTCAAGGATCTTCTAGCTTTCAGAGTCTGTGTTGAAAGATCAGCTGTTATCCTGATTGGCTTACCCCTAAATGTGATCTGCTTCCTTTCTCTTGTAGCTTTTAAAATTCTCTCCTTATTCTGTATGTTGGGCATCTTCATTATAATGTGTCTAGGTGTGGGTCTCTTATGATTTTGCACATTCGGCGTCCTGTAGGCTTCTAGGATTTGGGGTTCTGTCTCATTCTTCAAGTCTGGGAAGTTTTCTCGTATTATTTCATTGAATAGATTGCTCATTCCTTTGGTTTGAAACTCTGTCCCTTCCTGTATCCCAATGACTCTTAAGTTTGGTCTCTTGATGTTATCCCATATTTCTTGGATGTTCTGCTCATGGTTTCTTAACAGTCTTGCTGAGCTGTCTATGTTCTTTTCAAGTTGAAATACTTTATCTTCATTGTCTGATGTTCTGTCTTCTAAGTGTTCTACTCTGCTGGTAGTATTCTCAATTGAGTTTTTAAGTTGGCTTATTGCTTCCTGCATTTCTAGGATTTCTGTTTGTTTGTTTTTTATAACCTCTATTTCCCTATAGTTGATCTTTTGCTTCTTGGATTTGTTTATGTAATTCATTGTTGAAGTGATCTTTCATTGTCTGATTTTGCTGTCTGATGTCTTCCTTGAGACTCCAGATCATCTGAAGCATGTATATCCTGAATTCTTTATCTGACATTCCATCTGCTGCAGCTATTACCTCTTCTAACGTTGAGTTGACCTGCAATGCTTGTGGTCCTTTCTTTCCTTGTCTCTTCATACTGTTCGCGTTCCTTTCTACTTGGTGAAACTGTTGTGCTATTGAATTTTCCCCCTATATATTTATATTGGTCTTGTATCGTTGCAAAGTCTCCCTCGCAGGCGCGGGCGGTGGCTCTGCCCCTCCTCCAATTGGGGCAATGTGCCTACCACGCCGGCAAGACGCTGGGCCTGCTCTGCCGGTCGGTAGCAGGTCCGCCGTCCTTGCAGACGCGGGCGGCGGCTCTGTCCCTCTGCGGGCCGCTAAGCTTGTTCTGTCGGTGGTCGCAGTTCTGCCTACTTAGCAGGCGCAGGCAGCGGCACTGCCCCTCTGCAGGCCTCTGGGGCTGTACTGCCAGTGGGTCGCAGGTCCGCCTTCTTTGCAGGCGCGGGGGGAGGGGGGGGCGGCGGCTCTACCCTTCCTCAGGCCACTGGGCCTGTTCTGTCTCTTGGTTGCAGGTCTGACCTGTTCTGATGGTGGTCACAGTTCCATCTACCTTGCAGGCGTGGGGGGGAGGGGACGGCTCTGCCTCTCAGCAGGCCGCTGCTCCTCTTCTGCCGGTGGGTCCCAGGCCCGCCTACCTTGCAGGAGTGATTGGAAGCTCTGCCCCTCCGCGGGCCACTGGGCCTTTTCTGTCGGTGGTCACAGTTCCGCCTACCTGGCAGGCGCGGGGGGTGGGGGGCGGCTCTGCCCCTCAGCAGGCTGCTGGGCCTGCTCTGTGCGTGGTCACAGTTCCCTCTACCTTGCCGGCGCAGGGGGAGGGGGCGGCTCTGCCTCTCAGCAGGCCGCTGCTCCTCTTCTGCCGGTGGGTCGCAGGCCCGCCTACCTTGCAGGAGTGATTGGAAGCTCTGTCCCGCCGCGGGCCACTGGGCCTTTTCTGTCTGTGGTCACAGTTCCCCTACCTGGCAGGCGCGGGGGGTGGGGGGCGGCTCTGCCCCTCAGCAGGCCGCTGGGCCTGCTCTGTGTTTGGTCACAGTTCCCTCTACTATGCCGGCGCAGGGGGAGGGGGCGGCTCAGCCTCTCAGCAGGCCGCTGCTCCTCTTCTGCCGGTGGGTCGCAGGCCCGCCTACCTTGCAGGAGTGATTGGAAGCTCTGTCCCACCGCGGGCCACTGGGCCTTTTCTGTCGGTGGTCACCGTTCCACCTACCTGGCAGGCGCTGGGGGTGGGGGGCGGCTCTGCCCCTCAGCAGGCCACTGGGCCTGCTCTGTGCGTGGTCACAGTTCCCTCTACCTTGCCGGTGCAGGGGGAGGGGGCGGCTCTGCCTCTCAGCAGGCCGCTGCTCCTCTTCTGCCGGTGGGTCGCAGGCCCACCTACCTTGCAGGAGTGATTGGAAGCTCTGTCCCACCGCGGGCCACTGGGCCTTTTCTGTCGGTGGTCACAGTTCCCCTACCTGGCAGGCGCGGGGGGTGGGGGGCGGCTCTGCCCCTCAGCAGGCCACTGGGCCTGCTCTGTGCGTGGTCACAGTTCCCTCTACTATGCCGGCGCAGGGGGAGGGGGCGGCTCAGCCTCTCAGCAGGCCGCTGCTCCTCTTCTGCCGGTGGGTCGCAGGCCCACCTACCTTGCAGGAGTGATTAGAAGCTCTGTCCCACCGCGGGCCACTGGGCCTTTTCTGTAGGTGGTCACCGTTCCACCTACCTGGCAGGCGCGGGGGGTGGGGGGCGGCTCTGCCCATCAGCAGGCCGCTGGGCCTGCTCTGTGCGTGGTCACAGTTCCCTCTACCTTGCCGGTGCAGGGGGAGGGGACGGCTCTGCCTCTCAGCAGGCCGCTGCTCCTCTTCTGCCGGTGGGTCGCAGGCCCGCCTACCTTGCAGGAGTGATTGGAAGCTCTGTCCCGCCGCGGGCCACTGGGCCTTTTCTGTCGGTGGTCACAGTTCCCCTACCTGGCAGGCGCGGGGGGTGGGGGGCGGCTCTGCCCCTCAGCAGGCCGCTGGGCCTGCTCTGTGTTTGGTCACAGTTCCCTCTACTATCGGTTCTATTTTCATTACACTCTATTATTTTTCAGCCATCAGCAAATGCTCATAAAATGAGATGGTATTTAAATATAATATGAACTACCAGGGCAGTGATTTGGGTATTAAGCTATTTATCACTGTGATGAATTTAGCACCTCATCTAACATCTGCTCACAATGGTTTGCAAGTGTAAAAAAGATAGTAAAACAGAAAACCTACCATTTAGAACCCCCCTTTAACAGGCTGGACTCTTGCCTTTACTCTAAAGATGACTCGAGCAGAAATAGAAATGTAGAGAAGAATGATTTCTGATTTCTCCTGTTCTTCATTGCCTCCACGAAGTGGGAGATCTGTTAACCTTCACCAAGGAACACAATTAGCAATGGCAGCAGCATGCACTTCCTAAAAACTCGTTGTGGGTACACATTTCTCTCACAGGTGGGAACATCTATTGTATGAAAGGAAATTAATTATAGAGGAAGAAGTAGTCACTGAAAGTCGGGGCAATAAAGGGATACTCTGCCGTCGAAGTAATTTATTGTCGGCTGATAAAGCTTGAGATGGCTTATATAAAGAGGGCAGAATGGCAAGACCATGTTAGCACAATAAGGAAAACAACAGAGCTTGAATTAGGAGGGGTAAAGACAATGGACACTGAGTAGCCAGTGTCACTGGACAATAGGGGAAGAGTAGTAATTGGAAATGGAGTCCTGCCCCTTTCCTTAAGTCACTTGCTCCCAATTTGGGCTATTAATTAAAACCAATGGACATGCTAGGAAGAAAGGAAGGGAGACTATACCTGGGTTCCGTCTCCGGGGAGGAGGCTCAAGCATATCTGGTCTGTCTGCCTTCTTGATTGCTTACTTGCTTTGTTTTTTTTCTTTTTTAAGCATTCTAGGCAATTGCACAGTACAGCCAAGTTTGAAAATCTCTGTTTAGATCACCAGGATCAACCATTATAAAGCAACTGGCATCATGTTAAGGCAGTTTACAATAACACTAAATTTTTTGCAACCCAAGTCCCAAGTCATTGAATATAAAGGAAATGATATTTTGTAAACATTATACCAATGTCATTTCTCACTTTAACGTCAATTTCTCACTTTGTAGTCTTCCACCTAGAAGGCATATATAGGCACATACAGAATACTTCATCCATCAATGACTGAATACACTTTCTTCTCAACAGCACATGGATCCTTCTATAAAACAGACCATATCTTAGGCCACAAAGCAACTCCTAGCAAATACATAAAAATAGAGAAAATATATTATACTCTATCAGATCATAATGAAATGAAGTTAGAAATCAATGATAAAATAAAAATATATAAACTACTTTAACACCTGGAGACTAAATAATGTTCTATTGAATGACCAATCAATAGCTGAAGAAATCAGAGATGAAAAAAAAATACTTAGAGGTAAATGAGAATAGCAACACTACACAAAAATCTCTGGGACACTATGAAGGTGGTTCTAAGAGGAAAATTCATTGCATTGAGCTCATTCATTAAAGAATAGAAATAAATAACATAACAAATAAATAACATAACATTACAACTCAAAGCCCTAGAAAAAGAACAAATCAACACCAAAAGCAGTAAAAGAAGTTAGGAAATAATTAAAATCAGAACCAAAATCAATGAAATTTAAACAAAAAAAAATTTAAGAAATCAACAAAACAAAAAAGCTAGTTCTTTGAAAAAAAAATAAATGAAATTGATAAACTCTTAGCCAAGATAATGAATAGAAAGAGAAAAATTCGAATTACTAAAATCCAGAAAGAGAAAAATTCGAATTACTAAAATCCATAATGAAAGAGGAAATATCACCGTATCAGTAATATATCAGTAGTATATCACTACTGAAATACAGATAATAATCAGAAACTACTTTGAAAATAAATACTCCAATAAAATAGAAAATTTTGAAGACATCAACAAATATCTATAGATATATGATCTACTCGAACTGAATCAGGAAGACATAGAAAATTTAAACAGATTAATTCAAGCAATGAAATTGGAGATACCAACAAAAGCCTACTAATAAAGTAAAGCCCAGGACCAGACGGATCCTCAGGAAATTTCTACCAGAACTTCAAAGAAGAACTAACACCAATCCTCCTCAAATTATTCCATAAAACAGAAAAGGAGGAGTCTCTTCTGATTTCATTCTATGAAGCTAGTATCATCCTCATACCAAAACCAGAGACACATCAAGAAAATAAAACTTCAGACCAATATCCCTGAAGAAATTAAATACAAACTTTTAAAATAAAATACTGGCAAATTACATACAAAAACACATTTAAAAGATAGTGCACCATGATCAAGTGGGTTTCATCCCAGGGATGCAAGCTTGGTTCAACATACGAAAAATAATAAGTGTAATTTACCACATAAATAAACTTAAAAACAAGAATCACATGATTCTCTCAATAGATGTTGAAAAAAATTGACAAAATACAGCATCCATTCATGTTTAAAACACTAGAAAATCTTGAGATAGTATGAACATACCTCAACATTGTAATGCTACATAAGTTAGACCCAAGGCCAAAATTATTCTAAATGGAGAAAAACTAAAAGCATTCCCTCTAAAAACTGGAAAAAGATAGAGATGCCCTCTCTCACCACTTCTATTCAACATAGATCTTGAAACACTAGCCAGAGCAATTAGGCAAAAGAAATTAAAGGGATATGAATAGGAAAAGAAGAACTCAAACTATCTCTATTTGCCAATGACATGATGCTATATTTAGAAGACCCAGAAAACTTCTAAAACTCATAATGAATTCAGCAAAGTAGCATGATATAAAATCAACACCCATAAATCAATTGTGTTCCTATATACCAATGATGAATCAGCTGAAAGAGAAATTAGGAAAACTACCCCACTCACAATAGCTTCAAAAAAAAAAAAAAACCTTGGGAATTTATCTAACAAAATAGGAGAACAACCCGTATAATGAAAATTATAGAACTCTAAAGAAAGAAATTGAAAAATATCTTAGAAGATAGATAGAAAGATCTCCCATGTTCTTCAATAGGCAGAATTGATATTGTCAAAATGGTGACACTATCAAAAGTGCTATATAGATTTAATGCAATTTCTAATAAAACTCCTATGACATCCACAGAAATATAAAAAGAAGTAGTGAAATTCATGTGGAAAAATAAGACAACCAGAATAGCCATGGCACCTCCTTAGCAAGAAAAGTGAAGCAGGAGACATCGCAATTGCAGAACTTAAATTGTACTACAAAGCTATAATAACAAAAGCAGCATGGTACTGGCACAAAAACAGACATGAAGACCAGTGGAACAGAATAGACAGCACAGAGACAAACCCACATAAATCAGTTATCTCCAATTAAGACATTTTAAAAAAAATCAGTTATCTCATACTAAACAAAGGCAACATAAACATACATTGAAGAAAAGATAGATTCTACAACAAATGGTGCTGAGAAAACTGGAAATCCATATATAGCAGAGTGAAATTTACCCCCATCTCTCAGCCTGCACAAAACTCAACTCTTACATGGGCCAAGGACCTAGGAATTAGATCAGAGACCCTGCGCCTACTAGAAGAAAAAGTAGGCCCAAATCACCCTTATGTTGGCTTAGGAATTGAATTCCTCAACAAGACTCTTAAAGCACAAGAAGTAAAATCAAGAATCAAAAAAAAAAGGGATTGTATCAAACTAAAAAGCTTCTTCTCAGCAAAGGAAAAAAATCAAGAACATGAACATGAAAAGAGAGCCTATAGAGTGGGAGAAAATCTTTGCCACCTGCACCTCAGATAGAGCATTAATCTCCAGGATATATAAAAAACTCCAAACACTTAATACCCCAAAACCCAAATAACCCAATCAATAAATTGGCAAAGGAACTGAATAGACATTTCACAAAAGAAATACAAATGGTCAACAAATATGTGAAAAAAATGTTCAATATCTCTAGCAAATTTAATGCAAATTAAAACTACACTGAGATTTCATCTCACTCCAATCAGAATGGCAATTATCAGAATATAAGTAGCAATTAAATGTTGGCGAGGATGTAGGAGAAAAGGTACACCCCTACATTGCTGGTGTGACTGCAAATTAGTACAACCACTCTGGAAAGCCGTATGGAGATTCCTTAGAAAACTTGGAATGAAACCACCATTTGATCCAGATATCCCACTCCTCAGTATATACCCAAAGGACTTAAAGTCAGCCTACTTGTGACACAGCCACATCAATGTTCATAGCATCTCAATTCACAATAGCTAAGCCATGGAACTAACCTAGGTCCTCCTCACTAGATGAATGGATAAAGAAAATGTGGTACATATACCCAATGGAAGTTGTATATATATACACAACTCAGTCATAAAGAAGAATTAAATTAAGGTATTTGCTGGTAAATGGATGGAATTGGAGGCTGTCATGCTAAGTGAAATAAGCCAATCCCACCCCCCCCAAAAAAAAAAACAAAGGCCAAATGTTCTCTCTGATACACATATGCTGACTCACAATAGGTAAGGGGGGTAGGAGTGGAGGTTCACCAGATCAGACAGCTGGGAATGGGGGAAATGAAGAGGGGATGGGGATGGGAAAGACAGTAGAATGAAATGGAAATAACTTTCCTATATTCATATATGAATATATGACCAGTGTAACTCCACATCAATCATTTACAACCACAAGAATGGGAAGTGATACTCCAGGTATGTATGATATGTCATAATACATTCTCCTGTCATGTATAACTAAAAAGAACAAATTAAAAAATCCATACTATTAAATATACAATCCATAGGCTTTTGTTATCTTCATAATATTCTATTACCTAGGCATTCCCAATTTATTTAATTTTCAAAAAAAATCTATAAATAGGATGGTACCAAACTAAGTACCTTCTTCACAACAAAGGAATCAAGAGACAAAGAGAGACCCTATAGAATGGGAGAAAAATCTTTAACACCTGCACCTCAGATTAAGCATTAATCTCCAGGATATATAAAGAACTAAAAAAACCTTAAGGCCAAAAAAAAAAAAAAAACCCAAATATCTCAATCAATAAATGAGCAAAGGAACTAAACAGGTACCTCACAGAAAAAGAAATATGAGTGGTCAACAATGGATGAAAAAATGTTCAATGTCTCTATCAATTAGAGAAATGCAAATTAAAACTACACTGAGAGTTCATCTCACCCCATTCAGAAGGGCAATAATCAAGAATACAAGCAACAATAAATGATGGTGAGGATATTGGGGGAAAAGTTACACTCACACATAGCTGGTGAGTCTGCAAATTGGTGCAACCATTCGGGAAAACTATGGAGATTTCTCAAATAACTAGGAATGGAACCACCATTTGACCCAGTTATCTCACTCCTCACTATATATGCAAAGGTGTTAAAATTAGCATACTGCAGTGTCACAACCACATGGATGCTCATAGCAACTCAACTCACAATAGCTAAGTTACAGATCCAACTTAGGTGCTCTTAAACAGATGAATTGAAAAATAAAATGTGAAATATGCACAATGGAATATTACTTAGCCATAAGAATGAATGGTTTTATGACATTTGCTGGCAAATGAATGGGTATGGAAATTATCATGTTAAATGAAATAAGTCAACCCCAAAAATCAAAGATTGAATGTTCTCTCTGATATGTGGATACTAACACACAATGGTGGGAGGATCGAATACAAAAGCATATCAAAAAAAATTGTGCACCATGATCAAGTAGGATTCATCCCTGGGATGCAAGTTTGGTTCAATATACGGAAATCAATAAATGTTATTCACCACATCAATAGACTTAAAGATAAGAACCATATGATCGTCTTGTAGATGCAGAAAAAGCATTCGACAAAGTACAGCATCCCTTTATGTTCAAAACACTAGAAAAACTAGGGATAACAGGAACTTACCTCAACATTGTAAAAGCTATATATGCTAGGCCTCAGGCTAGCATCATTCTAAATGGAGAAAAACTGAAGGCATTCCCGCTAAAATCTGGAACAAGACAGGGATGCCCTCTCTCACCACTTCTATTTAATTTAGTCCTTGAAATACTAGCCAGAGCAATTAGACAGACAAAAGAAATTAAAGGCATAAAAATAGGAAAAGAAGAACTTAAAATATCGCTATTTGCAGAAGACATGATCCTATACCTAGAAGACCCAAAAGGGTCTACAAAGAAACTACTAGTACTAATAAATGAATTCAGCAAAGTGGCAGGATATAAAATCAACACGCATAAATCAAAGGCATTCCTGTATATCAGCAACAAAACTTCTGAAATGGAAATGAGGGAAACCACCCCATTCACAATATCCTCAAAAAAAATAAAATACTTGGGAATCAACCTAACAAAAGAGGTGAAAGATTTATACAATGAAAACTACAGAACCCTAAAGAGAGAGACAGAAGAAGATCTTAGAAGATGGAAAAATGTACCCTGTTCATGGATAGGTAGAACCAACATCATCAAAATGGCGATATTACCCAAAGTTCTCTACAAGTTCAATGCAATGCCAATCAAAATCCCAACAGCATTTCTTGTAGAAATAGATAAAGCTATCATGAAATTCATATGGAAAAACAAAAGACCCAGAATAGCAAAAGCAATTCTAAGCAGGAAGTGTGAATCTGGAGGTATAGCGATACCAGATTTCAAACTGTACTACAGAGCAACTGGTACCAAAACAGGCGGGTGGACCAATGGTACAGAATAGAGGACACAGAGACCAATCCACAAAATTACCACTTTCTTATATTTGATAAAGGGGCTAAAAGCATGCAATGGAGAAAGAATAGCATCTTCAACAAATGGTGCTGGGAAAACTGGAAATCCATATGCAACAAAATGAAGCTGAACCCCTTTCTCTCACCATGCACAAAAGTTAATTCAAAATGGATCAAAGAGCTTGACATCAAATCAGAGACTCTGCGCCTGATAAAAGAAAAAGTTGGCTCCGATCTACATATTGTGAGGTCGGGCTCCAAATTCCTTAATAGGACACCCATAGCACAAGAGTTAATAACAAGAATCAACAAATGGGACTTACTTAAACTGAAAAGGTTTTTCTCAGCAAGAGAAACAATAAGAGAGGTAAATAGGGAGCCTACATCCTGGGAACAAATCTTTACTCCTCACACTTCAGATAGAGCCCTAATTTCCAGAATATACAAAGAACTCAAAAAATTAAACAATAAGATAACAAATAACCCAATCAACAAATGGGCCAAAGACCTGAACAGACACTTCTCAGAGGAGGACATACAATCAATCAATAAGTACATGAAAAAATGCTCACCATCTCTAGCAGTCAGAGAAATGCAAATCAAAACCACCCTAAGATACCATCTCACTCCAGTAAGATTGGCAGCCATTATGAAGTCAAACAACAATAAGTGCTGGCGAGGATGTGGGGAAAAGGGTACACTTGTACATTGCTGGTGGGACTGCAAATTGGTGCAGCCAATATGGAAAGCAGTATGGAGATTCCTGGGAAAGCTGGGAATGGAACCACCATTTGACCCAGCTATTGCCCTTCTCGGTCTATTCCCTGAGGACCTTAAAAGAGCATACTATAGGGATACTGCCACATCAATGATCATAGCAGCACAATTCACAATAGCTAGACTCTGGAATCAACCTAGATGCCCTTCAATAGATGAATGGATTAAAAAAAATGTGGCATTTATACACAATGGAGTATTACGCAGCACTAAAAAACGACAAAATCATGGAATTTGCAGGGAAATGGATGGCATTAGAGCAGATTATGCTAAGTGAAGCTAGCCAATCCTTAAAAAACAAATGCCAAATGTCTTCTTTGATATAAAGAGAGCAACTAAGAACAGAACAGGGAGGAAGAGCATGAGGAAAAGATTAACATTAAACAGAGATGAGTGGGGGGAGGGAAAGGGAGAGAGAAGGGAAACTGTATGGAAATGGAAGGAGATCCTCATTGTTACACAAAATTACATATAAGAGTTTGTAAGGGGAAAGGGGAAAAAAACAAAGGAGAGAATTGGGTTAGAGAGGGAAGATGAGAGGGAAGGGGAGGGGGGATAGTAGGGGACAGGAAAGGTAGCAGAATACAACAGTCACTAATATGGCATTATGTAAAAATGTGGATGTGTAACCAATGTGATTCTGCAACTTGTATTTGGGGTAAAAATGGGAGTTCATAACCCACTTGAATCAAATGCATGAAAGATGATATGTCATGAGCTTTGTAATGTTTTGAACAACCAATTAAAAAAAAGTAACATTGGGAAAAAAAATTAAAAATAAATAAATAAAAGAATGAAAAAATAAAAAAAAAATTAATTACTATTGTACATGCCTATTTGGTAGTTGATGTTAGTAATAAGTGAAGGCATGTATAATTTACAAATTGCTATAAACCAATTCCACAAAATTTGCTTTTTGTTTCTTCATTTTGACCATCTTTACTTATGTTATTATAAGTAAGTTATAATACTTTTGTTTCTTTAATAGTAATGATGAATTACACAATCATTTCTGAGTCATTGTAGAATTTATATGTATTCTAATTTAAGGAAAACTCACTCTTTAGAGGCAGAAATAACTCTAATTATCAATTAAAATTATTACAGTAAGAATTATACTTAGAAAGATCTTTGTATTTTATATATAATAGTCAAACACTATAAGAGTTATATATGATAAATTAACTATCAAGAAACATTTACAAACTTTATTTTATTGTATAAGTTATTACTTATACTTTTCCCCATTTAAAAATAATATTCAAATATATGCAGTAAGATTAAGAAGTAATATCACCCTTCATACATATTACTTCTGCCTATATCCAAATTTAAGAGTAATATGGCTTAAATAAATTAATTTCAATTAAATTCATCTGTAACAGGTAACTACTGTAAATACTACATAAATTGATATATCTCTGGAATCACATAAGAAGATAGAAGCAAGAAAAGAGATCCTCTATGCATTGGAAAATGATTTTTTACTGAATAGAAATCTACCATATTCAATCCTCCTACAAATAAAGATTTGGTAATTTAATTAACTTGCCTCTTCTTTTACTTTTTTGCTTCTGCTATTCAAATATCCCCTACCTTCTGAAGTGGATACTCGGTAATATGACATAAATTATGAAAACGTAATGCAAATATTGAGGATATACAGTAAGAGACGTTTAAACATTTTTCCTTGAGGTCTAAAAGCTTTTAGTTATGAGAACAGATGCTTTTTGCATATGTCTTAGCCCTGAACACTAGATCCTGAGAGACAGAGGTGCCCATGTGTTCTGGAACAAAGCTGTCTTTTTGTGTTTACAATATGGTTCTCCAATGCAAAGCCCAGAGCAAGAATACTCATGGCCTGGATATAACAGTGGTATAATTCACAGAACCTCAGGGTAGAACAATATTGAGAAACAAGGCACTTTGTTGGAAGGATTGCATAAAGAAGAATGTAGCCAAAGGTAAAATAAGAGGGTGGAAGGTGTGCGTCTTTGCACATACAAGTATGAAGTAAGTTTTCATTTCTCCTTACTTGGGAAATGTGGGAGAGTGAGATCAGCAAGATGACTCCACCATCCCTCATCCACCCTGACTAAAAAACAACACAGGGCAAAAAGTGTTTTTGAGAACTATAGAAATCAACTAGGGAGTTACAATATCCCAAGCAATGTCAAATCCAAGAATAATAGTACATTAAAATTTGTGTACTGGACACAAAGGAACATACATATGGCTCCAGCTACTCAGGAGGCTGAGACAAAAAGATCACAAGCTCAAGTAAAGCCTAGGCAACATAGAAAGATGCTGTCTAAGAAAGAAGGAAGAAAAGCCATTCCATCTCAACCATGCCAGTTCCCTCCCCAAGCCAGCACATCTTTGTGGGGGAAAGCCCAACTTGCAGCTTCTTTCTTGGGAGATAAGAGTAGAATATATATGTCCAGAGTCCTGTCTTCTGAGGGCCTACCTGAGAAGCTGAGTTCTATCTCATCTAATACAGAGTGCTCTTAGGGAATCCGTCTACTGTGGATGTCTAGGGGCTACTGAGATCAAAAGTAAGTTCAGCAGCTTTCAGCAGTGCCAGAGAATTTGTAATAGCACAGGCAGAAACCAGCACAGTCTGTCTTAATTTGGAGTAAAGGCCCAGTGGATCTGAGGAGGGCAAGAGATGAGTGGAACGTGTCAAACATCCCAGCTGTTCAGAGAGCTTCCAGAGGGACTGGTTTTCTGGCTTACCTGATTCAGAGCACTGATGAGAAACTGACACACCCAGGGCCACAGGAAACAAAAGACAGCTTAATTATTAATGGTAGCACTACAGAATTTGTAACACTGAAAAAAGACACTAGAGGGAGTAAGAGGCTACAAACTCTGAAAAGGAAACCATCAAACTGCTTTAATTGGGAGATACCATATATAAGCCCAGAGAAGAAGCATCCCCAAAAAAAGTGTTTGAGAGGGCCCAGAATCTTTAAATAAGATAATTGGTGAAAATCTTTTGCTGGACAAAAGATTTTTGTGAGAAGAACAAGAGAAATGGCTATTTTTCCAATGCACAACTCCAAACACAAAGTTGTAAGGCACATAAAGAAATGGGAAAACATGGCTCAATTATAGGAACAAAAGAAATACCCAGCAGCTGACTATAAAGAAATGGATATATATAAATTACTGACAAGGAATTCAAAATAATTGTGATAAAGATCTTCAATCAGCTCAGGAAAATAATAAACCAACAGAATGAGAATATCAAGAAAGTGGTAGAAAAGTTTTTAAACATCCACAGAAATCTTAGAGCTAAAGAACACAATAATAGTACTAGAGATTCACTAGAAGTGTTCAATAGTAGACTTGATCAACCAAAAAGAATCAGTGAACTCAAAGATAGCTCAGATGGGCAACAATAAAAATGAATAAAGTTGAGCTCAGTGGTGCATGCCTGTAATCCCAGTGGCTCAGAGGCTGAGAGAAGAAGATCACAAGTTCAAGGCAACCCTCAGCAACTTAATGAGGCCCTAAACAATTTAGTGAGAGCCTATCTCAAAATAAAAAGAAATGGGAATGTATCTCAGTGGTAAAATGCCCCTGGGTTAAATCCTCAGCACAAAATGGAAAACAGTGAGAAAAGCCTAAGAAATCCCATCAAGGAGACTAATATAAGTATTTGCATGAGTTCAAGAAAGAGAAGAGAAAGAAAGAGGAAAGAAAGGTTGTCTAAAGAAATGATGGCCTAAACTTCCAAATCTCTGGAAGAAAATAGATATCCGGATTCAGGAAACCCAAAGGATCATGACTGAAGTGAATATAAAGACATACACACTGAAGGAAATTGTAATCAAGCTGTCAAAGTCAAAGGCAAAAGAGAATTTTGAAAGCATCCAGAGAGAAGTGACTTATCACATACAAGGGAGAACTCCTAAGACTATCGGTGGATTTCTCAGCAGAAATCTAGAGGGCCAGATGGGCATGGGATGATACAGTCAAAGTGCTGAAGTAACAAAACTGTCAACCAAGAATACTACATCTGGAAAAATTCTCCTTCATTCTATTTACTTTTAGTAATAAAAGTGCTTTTCCAGATATACAAAAACTGAGGAGTTCATCACCAGTATATTTGTTTTATAAGAAATGATAAAAAGGGTCCTTCAGGTTGAAATTAAACCATGCTAGACAGTAACATGGAAGTACATGAAAGTATAAAGCCCAAGGGGTAAATGTAAAGCCCAAGAATAAAAGTAGATATACAAATATGGAATACTACAGTGCTATAATGGTGGTGCATGAATCACTTTTACTTATGGCATTAGAGCTAAAAGACAAAAGAACAAAAATAATTATAACTCTAAAGATACACTAATGGATACACAATATTAAAACATTATTTGTGATATTAATAACAAGATACAGGGTGAAAGTAAAAAGTAGAATTATTGTAAAAAGTAGAATTAGTATAAAGTAGAAAACTATTGGTTTTCAATCTAATTATTGAAAGTAACTTATTCTCAGCTTTTAATCAGTTGTTATGAACATAAGATATTTTGTGTAAGAGCCATAGTAATCAAAAGAAAATACCTACAGAAAATAGACAAAGGAAAAGGAGAAAGAAATAAAAACAGTCACTAAAAAAAGAAATCATGAAAATATAAAGAGTGAGAGAAGGGGTGTTCCAAACAGCTGTAAAACAGATAGAAGATAATGAATAAAATGGTAATCAAAAGTATTTCTCCATACTGCTTTCCATATTGGCTGCAGTATAGAGATTTCTTGGAAAATTGGGAATGGAACCACCATTTGACCCAGCTATCCCTCTCCTCAGTCTATACCCAAAGGACTTAAAAACAGCATACTACAGGGACACAGTCACATCAATGTTTATAGCAGCACAATTCACAATAACTAAATTGTGGAACCAATCTAGATGCCCTTCAATAGATGAATGGATTAAAAAAATGTGGCATATATACACAATGGAATATTACTCAGCAATAAAAGATAATAAAATCATGGCATTTGCAGGTAAATGGATGAAGTTAGAGAAGATAATGCTAAGTGAAGTTAGCCAATCTGATATAAGGAGGCTGATTCATAGTGGGGAGAGGGAGCATGGGAGGAATAGATGAACTCTAGATAGGGCAGAGGAGTTGGAGGGGAAGGGAGAGGGCATGGGGTTAGAAATGACAGTGGAATGTGATGGAAATTATTATTCAAAGTACATGTATGAAGACACAAATTGGTGTGAATATACTTTGTATACAACCAGAGATATGAAAAATTGTGTTTTATATGTATAATAAGAATTGTAATGCATTCTGCTGTTATATATAAATTTAAAAAATTAATTTAAAAAAGTATTTCTCTATAAGTAATTATTTCAAGTGCAAATGGATTCAATCCCCAATCACAAAACACAGAATGACTGAAGATATTTTAAAAATTAAGATACAACTATATGTTGTTTATAAGAGACTCACTGTAGCAATTATACACATCAGGGAATACATAGCAATTATACACATCAGGGTACACAAATGTCTGAAACAAACATTGAAAGAAATGAAGATATAAATATAAAGTATTGCATTAATCATAGGAGTTTATAAATACTCCATTTTTATAAATTGATAGAACATCCATTAAAAAATAAGTAATAATGTGGCTGGGGATGTGGCTCAAGCAGTAGCGTGCTTGCCTGGCATGCATGCGGCCCGGGTTTGATCCTCAGCACCACATACAAACAAAGATGTTGTGTCCGCCGAAAACTAAAAAATAAATATTAAAAAAATCTCTCTCTCTCTTAAAAAAAATAAGTAATAAGAATAGTAAAGCAACACTATAGACCAGAAAATCTAAATAGACATATAAAAACTTTTCCACCCAACAGCAGCACCACTCACACATTCCCAGATATACATGGAGCTTTACAGTATTAGGGCACAAAGCAAGTCTTAACTAATTTAAGGTTGAAATCATATACCAAGTGTCTTTTCAAACCACAACGAAATGAAACTAAAATACAATGTCAGAAGGAAATTTTCAAATATGTGGAATTAAACAACACAATTTTATACAACTAGTGGGCCAAAGAATAAATAAAAAGGTAAATTAGCAAATATCTTAAGACTAATGAAAACAAAAACACAACATAAAAAAGTTTATATGATTCATCAAATAGATTCTAAGAAGAAATGTCATAGTAAATGCCCATATTAAAAAAAAGAAAAAAAAGAGCTCAAATAAATAATCTAACTTTATACATTGAAGAACTAAAAATAAGAGTAAACTAAGTATACAGCAGAATAAATAATAAAGATTAAAGCAGAAATAAATAAAATATACAACAGGAAAATAATAGAAACAATTATTGAAACGATTGATTTTTTTTCATTGCATATATATGTTGTGTAATTTTTATTGTTGGTAAGAATCATTTTTTGAAAAGATCACCAAAAGTAAAAAAATTTTTAGCTCATGCTATGGTTTAGTTCTGAATTTTACCTCCAAAGCTCTGTGTTGAAGGCTTGGTCCCCAGTACAGCAATGTTCAGAGATGGGGCTCTTAGGAAATAATTGAGTCCTGAGAGCTCAGAACTCATCAGTGGATTAATCCACTAATGGATTAATAATTTGATGGCATTTTTGGAAGGCGGTGGATACTGTAAGAGGTAGGTCCCATTGGAGGAAGTAGGTCACTAAGGGCATGCCTGCAGAGGTGTATCTTGTCCCTGATCTTACTCTTTCCCCACTCAAAACACATCTCTCTCTCTCTCTCTCTCTCTCTCTCTCTCTCTCTCTCTCTCTCTCTCTCCTTTACCTCCTCTCCTTTCTGCCATGATATCCTGCCTGACCTTGGGCCCTGAGGAATGGAGTCAGCCATCTATGGACAGAGATCTCTAAAACCATGAGCCTCAAAATAAACTTTTACTCCTCCAATTGTTATTGTCAGTTTTTTTTAGTTACAGTGGTGCAAAAGCTGACTAAAACGTGATCATCTCAATAGATGCAGAAAAATCAATTGACAAGATTTAACACCCACTTATAATAAAACACTATAAAAAACTATGAATAAAAGGAAATTATGTCACTCCAATAAAGGCCATATATGGCAAGCCCATAGCTGACATCATGGTCAATGATAAAAAAATGAAAACTTTTCCTTGAAGTTCAAGAGGAAGGCAAAGACACACACTCTCAGAACTTCTATTCAACACAATACTGAAGTCCTAGCCAGAGCAATTAGTCAAGAAAAGGAAATCAGAGGCATCCAAATTAGAAAAGAAGTAACATTATCTCCATTCATAGACAACATAATCTTATATATTAAACACCATAGAGTCCACACACGTACAAATAGCTGTTAGAACTAATAACTTTAGCAAATTTTCAAGATAGAGAATCAACATTTAAAAATTGATTTCTTTTAGCATAAGAACAGAAATGTGCTATTGAAAGAGAACAGAAAGCCCCAGGGGGGGGGGGAAATATTCAGACATACATGACCAAATAATCTTCTACAAAAGTTCTGAGAGTGCACGATGGTAAAAGAATGGTCTCTTTAATAATTGGTACTGGGAAAACTGGATATTCACACGTGAAAAGAATGAAAGAGGATCCTTATTTTACACTATACACAAAAATCAATTTAAGTTAGCTTAAAGATTTAAACGTGAGACCTGAAACTATAAAATTTCTGAAAGAAAATATAAGGGGAAATCTCCATATCATTGATCTTGGCAATGTTTTCTTGACTATAATACCAAAGGAACAGGAACTAAAAGCAAAAATAAACATGTAGTGCTATATTGAACCATAAAGTTTCTACACAGCAAACGAAGCAATTAACAGATGAAGCCAATTGAGCAAATGGGAGGAAATATTTGAAAATGATATATCTGATAAAAGTTGAGTATTCAAAATGGATAAGGAAATCCTACAACTCAACAACAAAAAATAAATAAATAACTTGGTTGAAAAATAAGCTAAGTATTTAAACAGGTGTTTCTCCAAAGAAGATATCCAAGTAACCAACAGGTAGATGAAAAAAATAGTCAACAACATTGATCATCAGGGAAATGTAAATCCAACCACAATGAGATACCACCTCACACTGGAAAATAACAAGTGCTAGCAAGGATATGGAGAAATTGCAGGTAGAAATATAAAATGGTATATGTAGCAGTCATGGAAAACAGTATCAAGTTTCCTCAAAAGCTTGAAAATAGACCTATCATAAGATCCAACTATCTTACCTCGAGGTATTTATCCAAACTAATTGAAATTAAGATCCACAAGAAATACCTGTACTCCTCTGTTAATTGCATCATTATTCACAAGGATCAAGAGCTGGAAACAATCTAAGTTTCCATTGGTGAGTGAGTGAATCAAGATTATATGGGATCTCCACCTTGTGGAATATTATTCAGCAATTTTAAAAAAGATGAGCCATGAGGGCCTTATGGCAAGTAAAAAAAAAATCACAGAAGAACGAATACTGCATAATTCTACTTACATATGACAGTCAAACTCTGAAAAGCAACAGGTAGACTGGTGTTTGCTAGGGACTAGAGGAGAAAGAAATGGGCAGCTGCTAACTGCTGGATGTGGAGTTTTAGTCACACAAAATGAAAAAGTCCTAGAGATCTACCATACAATGATGGTTTAAAATACTGTACCATGAACTTAAAATGTTATAAGGTCAGTATCATATTTTGCAATATCACAATAAAAAATAAACTTACAAAATTTTAGAAGGATACTAATATCAACTACCCTTTAGAAGCACATGGTGAGTTAGTGGCATGGCCCTGGCTAGCATCCATGTGTCCTGGTTCCCAGCTTGGTATTCATCGCAACTCATAAAGCATCTTTTGCCCAACTTGAGAAATACCCAGCTAATCACAACAGGCAGCGCAGATAAAGGTACAGGTGAGGGGAGGTGGAGGGAGGGGAAATGAAGACTTATCACCAGTCGACACACACTTCCAAGTTCAAGAGTGTTTTAGTGTCTATTTGTTTCCATTACAGAAATAATATCCATTTGTTAAAGGAACTATTGAAATTGAAATTACATAGAAACAGAAAAAGAAGAAAAAAGTATACTCCTATCCATTACATGCACAACCATTAATACTTGAATGTGTTTTCTTTTTGTCTTTTAATGAGTAGGTTGTTGGGTTTTCACTGAACCGTGTTAATTCTTAATGTCCAATTTTGTATCATGCTTTTTTCACAATATTACAGCATAAGCATTTCCCATCCGTAGACAGCATTTTCTTTCATGGCTACATAATGTGCTTTGATATCACTGTGCCATACAATACAATATTTCCAATTATTTTCCCCACTTCAAATGGCTTTAAATGAACATATATCTATTTATACAATATTTCATAGTAACAGAGGTGGAATTATGAAATTAAATAACTTAGAGATGTTGAAGACTTTGACACATAGTATCAATTCACTGTAATATTTTATTAATGTGCAATTACAAAAAATTCTGGAGGTAGAAATAGAGGTAAAATTAGAGGTCAGCCAATTCCAAAAGCCCCCCAAATGTGGAATGTTTTCTCTGATATAAGGATGCTGATTCATAATGGAGTTTGGGTGGGGAGAGCATGGGAGGATTAGATGAACTCTAGATAGGGCAAAGGACTGGAAGGGGAAAGGGAAGGGCATGGGGGTAGAAAAAACGGTGGAATGAGATAATAATGGTAATATAAATTACCCTAAGTACATGTATAAATACACAAATGGTATGACTATGCTTTGTGTACAACCAGAGATATGAAAATTGTGTTCTATATGTGTAATATGAATTGTAATGCATTCTGCTGTCATATATAACAAAATAGAATACAAAATAAATTTAATTTTTTTTTTCAGAGTAGAAATTAGAAGTTTATTAAAGGACAGCAGAAAAGACTTCTCCCGGAGGAAGAAGGGGACCCAAGAGGTGGAATCCCAAATTTTTTTAAAAAAGAAATAGAAGTAAAAATAACAATAATGTTTGCCATTATTTCCTTGAGACCTAGAGGCAGACAGCTACTGAATATTCTGATACATTTACATCTTTTTAATATTTACAAAATATACATGTATATATTAGGGTTCTCTAAAGGAATAGAATCAATAGGAAGGTATAATGATAAAAAGGATACTTATTAGGTTGGCTTACATGACCAGAAGCTGGATAGTCCACAATGGCAGTCTGCGGGCTGGAGAGCTGGAAGAACCAGTAGCTGCACAGTCCAAGAGGCTGAAGCCCCAGAACAAGAGGGATCAATGGTGCAACTCTAGTCCGAGACCAGAGACTTCTGGGGAATCTCTGGCAGAGTCCACTTTGGAAGAGTGAAGAAGCAAGAGTCCGATATCCTCAGATGATCACAGCAGCAATCAAGAACCCGTTCAAGAAGAATCGTTGCTTCCTTGTTGTTCCAACTTTTTTTCCATCCAAGCTATGGACAGTGCTGCCCATACTTAGGGAGAGTCTCCATTTCAGTTATCCCACATGCCAATCATTCCTAGACACACCCTTATCCATACACCCATAAGCCTCTTAATCCTTGGCATCTCTTAATCCAATCAAGTTGAAAATTTCAAATTAACCATTACAATGTAATTACCAAATTAAGACCATCATATATGCATATGTAATAGTTTGGTTGTTGGTGGAATCATTTGTGAGCACATTCTTGAAAACCAAACAGATCTGATCAATCACAACATGCTGTCCCAGGAATACAGACCAACATCCTCCATCTGTACACACCCAGTGCATCTCACTAATACCCCAAATGCAAATAATGGATGACACACGAGATCACCTTTATAGGACAATGCTCACGAAGGTATCTTAGTTGTACATATCATGGGGCTCCTCTGAGAAATTCACTCAGGGAGTTGCAACAGCATTTTCCTGTTTGATACCAGTGTAGAGCTTGTTTCAGACTAGTATTCCAATATGTCAACTACCCAGGATCAGTGTGAACTCTGCATTGGGGATTTCTGGTTCTAATCAGATATGTGCAAAAATAGAGTGGTTGAAACAGAAACTTTGACATCAGACTGTCCCAGCTCAAGTCATGCTCTATCTCCTATTAGCTGATGTGGGTTAAATTACATAACCTCTCTGAGCCTCTGTACTGAATGACAATAGTAGCTACCTCTTCGGTTTGAAGTGATGATCAAGTGAGACAATTCCTGCAAACTACACAGCATTGTGTCACTGCAGGCAATCAATCAAGTTCAGCTATAATTATTATTTTGAGGAGTTCTGGCAACAGCTTTCTACTCTCACTCTCACAAATATAATTTTCTTTTTACCTATTGATCTATTAACACAAATTCCCAAAGCAGACATTATGACAATGATTACAGAAGTTCAAAATGGTATCATATTTATATTATCACTTATTAATCACACAAAGCAGTGAAATTATCATTAACTATTTTGATTAATAAATTTATGTCAGGACTTACTATTCCCAGGAGCTTTATATGAAATATCCTCTTCAATCTTCACAAGCCTGCAAAATACTGTTATTATCATTTGCAAATAAGGAAATCAACACAGTATAAGAAATTCTCCAAAGGTCACCCAGCTCAAAGCCAATGAACCAGAGTTGCAATCCAAGCTTGTTGCACTCCATGCCCTGAGCCCTGTGTTCTAGGCCAGGGGTCATAAAACCTTCTTCTATAAAGTGCTAGATTGTAAGCATTTCAGGCTCCTGAAGCCATAGGGTTCCCAACATACTTGTTTCTTTGCCACCGTAGCACAGAAGCAGTTGTAGACAATATATAAAATGAGCACGACTATGTCACCTAAACTCCATTATGAAACCCTGAAATCTGAATTTCATATAATAGTTAAGTCTCACAATATATTATTCTTCTTTTCATTTTTTACTAACCATTTGGAAAGGTGAAAACCACTCTTAGCCCATGGGCCATGCAGAAAGAAAATGGCGGACCATACATCCATTCCCAGAGAGAAAAAATGGTGAGGAACTGTGAGGCTCTCCAGCCTCATGAAGCAGTGTTCAGGAGAACCAAGCTACCAGGCTCCCTTCAGGTCTTTTCCGTGCTTCTCTTTTGGCCTGCAACATTCTGACAATCATTCCCCTCCCAATACCTGCCCTAACCCTTGTCATCCTTCAAGCCAAACCTCGCTACTACTTTTAGCAGAAAATGCATAACCCACCAGTAACAACATCTCTCTGCTAAGTTTGAAGGCCTTTTCTGTTCTCCCTTAATGCCCCGTATTTTCCCAACACAGGGACTACACACTGAATTGGAGTGGCTTGGTTATCTGCTCCAAGGACAAGAGCCTTGAAGTCCTGATTATAATTGTACAGCTTAGTAATTAGTACAGTGTATAGAACATAAGAGGAACTCAATAAAAATGGGAAGGAAGAATAAAAGGGAGGAATGGAAGTAGGAAAGTAGAGAGAGAGAGAGAGAGAGAGACAAATCAAAGTTAACTGAAAGTATGTGCTCTGAATGGGATGTGGAGAGGCAGAGAGAATCAAGGGAGAAGCTCACACCTGGCCAATAGGACAGAAATGAAAGGAAAATCACCCAAAATGGATATGGAAACCCTGTTCCTCATGAGGGGCAGTCTGTGATCCCCTGCAAAACTGATTGTGCAATGTGTTGGGACAGGGAAGAACAAACAGAAACAAATTTCCATCAAGGTTCAGGAAAAATGATTGTCTAGAGGATCTGGGTGCCCGTAGGATTCTCAGCCATTCATATCATGTGCACTACCAGTGAAATGCAAAACGGACCTCAGCTCAAAACTTCAGATGGCTTCTTTCTTCAATGTTATAGAAAGATAAAAGAATCTAATGGAGGACACAAATAAAAAGAAATTGAAGAGCTGGGGAGCAGAGGAGGAGGGAGGATATGCTAAAGCCTTCTTCCAACTCCTTACCAAACACTTTCCCTTTTAAGCAATCATGGGGAGGGGGGGTTGGTAAATGAATGGAACTAGAGAATATTATGCTAAGCAAAATAAGCCAGTCCCAAAGAACCAAAGGCCAAATGTTTTCTCTGATATATGGATGCTGATTTACAATAAGCAGGGGTGGGGGTGGGGAAGGGAGATACAGTGGTATTTGGGAATAAAGAGAAGGGGGTAAAAGGAGGGGAGGGGGCATAGGGGTAGGAATGATAGTAGAATAAATTGGAAATGATTACCCTGTGTGCACATATGATTACACGGCCTATGCAAATCGACATCATGCACAATCAGACAAATGAGAAGTTATACTCCTTTTATGTATGATGTGTCAAAATGCATTCTACTGTCATGTACAACTAATTAGAACAAATGAAAAATTTAAAAAAAAAGAAACCATGAGGACTTGAATTTACCCTCCAAAGTATATCTTTGAAGTAAAGAATTTAGTCATGGCCTACCATGAATGCTTCAGAGTTGGGGGTTTCTTTTGTGTGTGTGTGTTTTTCCTTGACCAGGTGCTCTATGGTAGAGATGAAAACATCTGGAATATAAGAGACAACAATTTTCACTCCCCTACTGACTTTCCTGCCCACCCCCCCACCCACCCACTCCTGTTCTCCACAGATGCAATGTCCCAGGAATGTGCCAGCACATGCTTCCATCAAGACTCTTTAGAGGCTCAGAGACTTGACTGCCTGTGTCTAGACCCACTCCAAATGCACCTTTCATTCATTCACTGAACTTTTGTATTTGCCATAAAAGGCACCTGTCACTGGGCAACTTGAGGAGCCAGGAAATGCCCAGCATTGTCCTCAATGCCTTGTCTACCTTTTTCTGCTCCCTGTTGTTTCTGAAGAAGGAGGGATACTCCCAGATCTACCAGATATATTTTGTCAAAATGCCATTCAAAAACATGTAGAGCCATGGACTATGTATCCCAGGGTTAAGGAACTTGTTGACTCCTCTGTATGTGAGTGGGTCCTGTGGCATCCAGATGCTCTCCCAGCTACTGGGAATCCTCTGGGTTTGGTCTCTGTTTGTTGCCTAGTGTGATATTTTCCTTTTCCCTGAGACAGCTCTTATTCAATGGCTGCTTAGTCACTGCAGGAATACCATGTCCTGGCATCCTTCCCCCAATTCAGGGTAATTCAGCAAGGGCACTCAGCTTCCAGTTCCCTGTGGGATTCATTGACCCTGGGTTAGGACTGAACTGATTAACTGAACTGCCTAGGCCTTCCTGCATTCCCCTGTAGATGTGGATCCAGCCACCCCAATAAACTTGCATGCCTCCATAAGCCTCACACAAGTCCCAAACTTTGCTTTCAGGAAATCTATGTGGGACACTGCTTTTCTATCTATTCAATAAAGGATCTCTGCTAATAACCTCCAGTAATGTCCATAAACACGAGTAAGGACATTGATGACACTGCCAGGCATATAATACCAGTAGAAGCAGCAGCATTAGCAGGAGCTCATGTGCATTTGAATGCAGTTCAGGACACAGTTCTTCAAACACTATGAAACCACCAGTGCAGAGTCCAACAGAGTCACTGACAACTACCACCTCTGGATTGGAGCCCTGTACCTGACATGAACTTGCTCGATGACTCCAAGTAATTGTTTCTGCTGGGCCTCATTTTCTTAACCTGCAAAATAAGAGACTTGGTCTTTTTTCTCCCGCCTCCTCACTTGAAATGAATGGTATGTATGTGATCTCTGCTTTGAGAAAACAAGTCCATTTTTGCAAAACTCATTCTCTCATTCACCATGAACCCCAAACATTGATTAGGCACCTCATTATTCCTGACTCTATGCAGCGCCTTCAGCTGGCCTTGTCCTCGAGACACCTGAGATATAAGGCTACTGACACAAGCAGGGAGTCACAGCCTAGGTAGCCTTCCTAGATTCAGTGTACCTCTCCTCCACAAAAGAGAAACCTGTCATGATTTATAAGTCAGCAAGTATTGGGGGGAAAACTAGAAAAAACCACCATACATGGAGAACTGCCAGGTGTCCGTGAGGGACCTTTATCCTTTTACATGCTAGGTTATAGTTCTTTGAACTCTCATAACCATCCCTCACCATCCCCGTTCTCCAGAGAAACCTACAGAGGACCTGTGACAACACAGAGTCGGGCAACACATCCTTGGAAGTACCCAGGGTGCCCCACTCTGGTTTGTCACTCTGTCACATATGTATTTGCTTCTGCATCCATTTCCTCAATGAGAGCTGCAGAGGTCCTTGAAAGTGAACCCCGTGTCTTTTTTTCTCTGAGCACCTAATAGTGATCACCTATTACTAAATACATGCTTTAGCAATATAATTAATCAAGGTCTTCTCTTGTCATTTCTATCACATTGTTTCACAATCAGCCTTGCTTCTTCACCTCCAAATTTTTCTAAAAATGATCAGTCTTGAAACAGGCAGAAGATCAACACCAAATAAAAAAGATATAATTGAACACCGCCCCCCCCCCCCCCCCCCCCCCGCTCAACTTATACAACAGCCCCAGCCACATGGATCCTTTGACATAGAATAGCTGGCTAGCAAGCCTCCACTCTGGCCATGTCTATGAGACTGGTTCTCCCGGGCCAGCAGAGTGCAAGGGCTCCCATTGATTATTCCCAAAAATCCATGATCATTTTGAAAGTGGTTCATTTATTTAAAGGCAGTTTAAATACCTCCTTCTTATCATTTTTAACCAGGGTCACAAAAGGCATCCTAAAGATATTTGATCATTCAATTAGACTAAATGAGGCCAAAGTATATGCTGCTGCCTCAGAGGTTATCATGCTTAATAAAACATGCTTTATAAACCCCATAAAGGCTGTAACTCACTTTACAAGCAGCCTTCCCCACAACTTTAACAAAAGATGTCTGAATGTTGTGTGTGTGTGTATGTGTGTGTGTTTTGTGAGTGCATGTGTGTTTTAAAGTCCTGTTCCATAAGGATTATAGCTCCCCTGCTGTTTGGAAAAGATCATTTCACTTGTAACACTAATAACTTGAGCAGGGGAGAAGCTGGCCTGGTGAATGGAATGCACTCCGCTGCACATCTTGGCTCAGCTAGAAATCGGAAACAGATGGTCCTTGCGGCTGGTTTGCCACTCGAGCCCACTCACTGCCAGCCTGTGGTCTTCAGTGGGCTGCTGCTGGCAGTCTGTGACTTGAACATAGTAGGACAGTGGCAAAAGAAATCAAATCTTTTCCAATGAGCAGCAAGTTATAATGAAATTTGACAGATCTGACATTCTATACCTAACATCTAGTTAGAATATATTAACCTTTTCGTTTTCTTAAGCGCCTCGCATAGAAGTTGTGAATATACTTATTAGAGGGTTGTGCTGTGTGTGTTTTCTTTTCTTTTTTTTTTTCTTTTTTAACGAGGGGCAGAGGGTTTAGTCCAATCTCGGGTGGCAGCCGGCTAACAGAAAATGTAGAGAGAAAGTCAAAGAATTTCCAAATGGAAGCGAGACACAAGAACCGCTACCAAGAAGAAAACTCATTCTGTGCAGGATACGGCAGGAGAGTTTCTCCTGAAAACATTATCAATATTTCTCTCAAGAAAAAAAATATACACAATCAAGAATCTGAGCAATCTCTGGGCATCTCATTAAAATGGATGTGGCTGTCTGGACCCCCCTGGCATTCGACAATTTCACCCTTTTCAGCCATAGGGTGAGGAAAGCATGCCAGGTGACTTGGTGCACCCGTTTATTTAAGTCACCACAGTCTCACCTGGTGATGATGTATACCTGTGCAGAGGACTAGATTTCTTTCATCAAAAAAGAATAAATATTCCACCAAAGAGCTTGGCACTTGGGGGCTTCCTACGATTCTTCCTCTCACTCCAGGGCTGACGTGTGAGCACACACTCATTAGAAGGGTTAGAGAGTGATGTCCTGAACGCCATTAGGATTTTCCACCTGACTACAGTTAGAGGAAACATCTAGGTGTTAACAGTAGATAATCCCTATCCAGTACAGGCTTTTTTTTTTTTATCTCAGGTACCCATTACCCTAAACTGGACTCCTCGATAGCCTCAGCAACAGGGTACATTTCTAATTTCGTCACTTCTAACATTCTGATTATTCAAAGTGTTGAGCCCAACATTGAACTGTACAAAAGAAACACAAAATATCTTCTGAGAGCTAGCTGTAGCTGGTTGGAAGAGAAAAGGCATGGGATTTTTCTTCTTCTTCTTCTTTTTTTTTTTTTTTATCAAGCAGATGCAGGGCTGAATCTATGCTCTTCTTGGTTGGTGTGGATCTTTAGGCTCCTGCCCTTTGGACCCTGACCTGCCAATTGAAAATAATAATCGCCACCTCCTGGGGATGTTGTGAAAGTTCCATGGCACATCATACCGTAAATCACCTTTAAAGAAGGTGCATAGCAGGCGCTCAATCCTGTTATTGCCCTCCTTTCTTGATTTAGCAGGCAACGCCAGAGAAGTGAAGCTCTGGATTCATGTTTCCTAGGCATGGGCTTCCTTCCACCTCTAACTCTGGAACCCTAAACAAGTCACTTCACCTCCTGGAGTCTGTTTTCCTGTTTGTAGAATGAGGCTAATAATAGATCCTACCTCATAGGAACCTACCTGGAAAAAATTACATAAAGCTCTTGGAACAGTGCCTGCCCAAGAGGAAGCACTCAGTCAATAAACGTCAGCTGTTAACTGTATGCTGCATTCAAAATCAAGTTGCTCTTCTAGAGTTTCACATTTTCAAGGGTCCTGGAAACAAAACTTTAAAAGGAGGGAAAAAAATTTAATTGCTTGCACTGCAAAAATTGCTATTTAATGGATGAATGAATAAAAGACATATGTTCATCAAAGACAGGTAGTGATACAGACAGTCTCTATGAAGCACCAGTGGATGATACAGATAAGGAGGCAGTAGGAAGTCAAAGGAGCCAGAAGGAAGTCAAAGGAGCCAGAGGTCCCTGTGGACTGGGGGCATTAAGTTGGGAAGGTAGATGATATACTAGAAGGGCAACAGCTTGAGCCAGCATTAAAGAAAAGTCTGGGCACGTGTGAGAAGAATGCAATCAAATTCACCTTGACTAAATGTTCTGTGCCTGTTTACTAGCTTTCACAAACCACTGAAGGAGCCCCCTACTACTTCCCCAGCACTTGTATCTTATAGTTAATCAGATGAGTAAGACATGGCCCCTGCCCTCAAGAATCTCAAGGGCCAGAAGAGAAGACAGAGGCCTCTGCTCTAGAGGGGTCTAATAAAAACAAAACATCAATAACAATATGATATCTTTGATTGAACACTCATTACCTATCAGGGACCAGTCACTTGATGCATATTTTTGCTTTGAACTATGATTATATATGCACAGAAAGGCAAACTTAATAAATGCTATTGTTTTTATTTTCCTGATTAGTATGGGACACAGAATCAGAGAGGTCAAGTAATCTGGGAGAGGTTACACAGTAACCAGCAGAGCCAGACTATAAGACTTCAGAAATAGTGGTCTCAATGGCTCTATTCTCCAGCCTCTGAAAATCACTTACATCCCATTACATATTGCCTTTTAATGACATATAACAAAAACCAAAACCTCTCCTTGGTATTGTACACCTGTTGGTGGCAGAATCTCCAAAGTCTTTTCCAAATGCACTGCAGGAAAGACCCAGATGGGAACCCTCCATCCTCTGAGCTCTCTGATATTCTTCCCATTAAACAAAAGGAGGTCCTTCACTGGGGGACCATTGGCCAGGATGACCAGAGTGAGGCTGGAAAGTGACATGCCCAGGGTGTCACATCAGGAGAAGTCAGTTCCTTTTGTCATACTCCCCATCATCCCTCTGTTCCTGGCCACCTGACTCCAAGGCTAGGGCATCTCACTTCTTATAATGCGTGCTCAAAGGAAATAAGAAAGCCAAATTCTGACGGGCTTATTTCTTGAGGGGAGCGCTGTTTTTGCCTTAGATTCATTCACGTACACTGGGAAGAAATATTCAAATGACAAGAGTTAAATTCAAAACATGTAGCTGCTCTCTGTTATTTTTTTTTTTTCTGACTGAAGGCAAACCATTTAGATGTTTGTTTCCAAAAAGGCATCTGTCAGCAATCAAAGGGGAAAAATGCATAAAGCAAATGCAATTGTTTGGAGTAGCGTTTCCTGGATCATGTTAAATGCTTGAATTGCTCCCCATTATGCTCACCAAATAATTTTATTTCCCACAATAATTGCAATATTTAACATGTTTTATTTAATCTTGTTTTAAGGCTATTAACAACGGGCCACACTATGAAAGGACTGATTGCGGTATGGGGAAGAGAGAACAATGATAAAGTTAAATGCACCTAATTGTTCTGGATTTAAAACACTATTATCCAATCATAGTTATCATTTCTTTGTTCAAAACTACTGTGCCATCTCCTGCAACATCTTGCCTGGTATTTCATCACTGGCAAAGTGAAATCTGGACTCCAGTTTACTTTATGCCCCATTCATTCATAAATAATGGGCATACATAGGATGTTCTGGCTCAGAAACGTCACGGCTCTCACAAGAGATGCCACCAACTTCACAGGTTGCTGTGGAACAAACTTAGAAACTGTAAATCTGTGGGCTCAGATGTCCAAGATATCCATGTGCCTATATGCCCCCCAGGAGGAAGCTGAAGGGACCCTAACGCAAGGAAACTTTGGTTTTTGGCTACTTGACAGAGGCAAGTCAGAGTGGATGATATGGAATTGCAGGCTGGTTCAAAGACAGAATGTTACTTTATTTCTTTTCTTCTTTTTCTTTTCCATTTTTTTTTAGGGGGATGCTGTTTTACATTTTGTATAAAATTTACAACTTCTTTCCTTATCTTTCTCTAGATGGAAAACTGAAGAAAGGGCAAGTCATTTTAATGACACTGCAATTGCACAAGGCAATCGATGTTCCAGCAGGCAAGCCCAGGGCAAGTGTCTGGTAGAAGGACCATGTGCCATTCAGGGGGCACTAAAGGTAACTAAAATTTCCTGTGCTACCGCAGCCACTTCTGAAAAGAGAGTGGAAACCAAGGTGATAAAGAATACAAAGAGGCTTGCTAAGAGTGATAACAGTATTTACTTCTGATATTAATTCTCAGTACCAACTCCTACCTTCTTACTATGAGAAGAAATCCAATTACAATGAGAGCTGAGAAAGGAAAAAAAAAATGTTTTATTTATTTTATTTGTGGTTTACTCCTAGATGCGCTCGGCACATCAGGCTTGAAATTAGAAAACATTTCTGGTGCAACTGGATGAAATCTGCTTTAATGAAATTATTTTTGTCAAAATAACTATCTACCATAATACCATGATGCTAAATGGGTAAAATAATACCTACTAAGGAAGAGATTAGAAATAAGAAAGCAAAAAGCCACCAAATCTAACCTCTTTGGAACTTAGAATTTATGATCTGAATTAGTTTATCAAAATATTTGCTCGTCAAAAATAGGATTGAAAAAAATTCAGTGGATACCTGGGCTGTCAGCGCTTAACTGCTTTAAAATAATCACAGTTCAATCACTCTGAGAAATAGTGGTAGGTAAATTCTCCCATGCTCTGGAGTGCCCACATTGAAGGTCTTGATGTAAGAGCTGTAGAGTTTCACTGGTAGGTTCCTGGGGATCAAAGAATTGCTTATGTTCAGAAAAAATTAGGAGATGTTTGGTACGCAGCTCTTATAAAGCTATTTCTGCAGTTTCTCATGTCACTTGGTTTAAAGGAATAAAATATAACAAGTTCAAGTCATTCTCTTTACTTCCTTTCCCACCCCCATTCCTTGATCCTGAATAAAATGGTTGAAATTCAGCAGTTGTCTAGAGTTTTTCTCACTTAAAAAAAAATTGTTTTTACAGCCCTTCTTATTGATAGGTTCATACTGTGGTTGGTTGATTTTTTTTTTTTAATGCTTCAAAAAAAAAAATAACGTGTGGTTAAAAATCCCTATTAAAAAAAAAATGGCTGAGTTACAGTAAGGAAATCAGAAGTGATTTTCCCTGATTAAGGAGGTACCCATGTCAAGTTTAGCCTGAATTGTGTTAAACTGAATGGATAATGACCGATTATTTTCAAAGAATGGAGAAGTCCAGAATTAATTTTTTTTAAAGGCAACAGAAAATATAGGGTGTGCCTCGCCTCCGATACAACTTGTAACATGTCAGTAAAGTATTTATTTACTCACATGAAAACACACATCCAAAAAAAAAAAATATCAAAGGACTTTGAAGGCTGTCATCTCATATTCAGGTCCTTTCAGAACCAAATTAACTAATGATTTAATTTAAAATAATAATAATAAGGTAAAGAAGGAGAAATATTTCTCCCTGGAATTGTTTTTACTCCTTGGAAAACCTGTTCAGCTCTTCCCAGATTTAGTTTTAGACTTTTTCACTTTGCTTCCAACCGAGATGTGTAAGACAGCAAAACTGAACTAAACATTTTTTTTTTTTTAAATGCACAGCTCACATTCTTGAAAAAAGTGGCTGTGAAAAACAGATACTGAATCAGACTTAAAGTCGAGGGGGGGGCAGGTAGGGGAAAAAAAAAAAAAAAAGCCCAAAACATTGCATGATAGTCTCTAAGCAGTTCCATCTGTCAAGCAGAAATTTTAGGCTAATAGCCTGTGGCGATCTCCCTCCGCAGTCCACTACCTGCCTTTGTCCTATTAAATCTCTTTATTCTCCTTAAAAAAAAAAAAAAAAAAAAAAGAGGGGGGGATTGGTTGTTGGAAGGAAAGGAAAAACCTTGCAGACCAAAATCATCTGAGTGATGAAGCCCTAATTTTAACCACCTCCCTTTGATGTGTAGCAGTGGGCTCTTGTTTTTTAAAAAGGAGAGAGGAGACAGTGCTAGCAGCAGAAGACTTTTCATCTCCACTTCACCTTGCCACTGGGTCTGTGAGAGATTGGTTCATTGTCAAGGAGATTTTTTTTTTACCCATGATTCCATATGGTATGGACCGGACTACATGTTGCCCCACATGCCACTGCAAATGTTTTCTCAATTAGGTGTCTTATCTCCCGTGAGTTAGCATCAGATGAAGCTTGCTGACAGCGTAATGGCAGGGAAAGCTTCCGACGGCTCCATCAAATGGCAGCTCTGCTACGACATCTCGGCCAGAACTTGGTGGATGGTGAGTTGGCAGCGGGGACTGCCTTTTTTTTTTTTTTTTTTTTTTTTTTTTTTTTTTTCCTTTTCTACTTTCCCTCCCTCTTTGACAAAATGTCCCAGACCTCACATTCATCAAACTCACATTTGATTTTTTTCACACTCTTCAGTGAGGCAGTCTCACACTGCTTCCTCTTGCCACCCTCCCTCTCTCTCTCTCTCTGCCACTCTGCAACTTGAGTTCTCAGCAATGCTTGCCCTTGTTTTCCATGGGACAGTATTTGAAGGTTGCTATTTTTTTTTTAAAGAGTATCAGAAGTTTTAAGGTGGAAGTGTGGGTATTTTTAGCCAAGCCGGTCTTGGGGTAGAAAATGAAATGTTTCTTCTGCCCCCCTCAGCTTTTGCCCCTTTCTCTAGTTTCACGGCCCCTTTAGTTTTGTTTTCAGGGACTAGCGGGTGTGTGGTTTTCCTTGGCTGTGGTATTTTCTTGGGATGCATGTTGGGCACTGGGGAGAAGCAAGCCCTGAGTGAATCCTGGTCTTGCCCCAGTAATTGGGTTGCTTGAAGTCACCTGTGAAATTGCCCTGGGTCGCCCTCCCCCCACTCCCTGTCTCCCATTAGGGAACCAGTAGCTCTCATCTAACTTTTCTGCATTTATTTATGTCAGAGTTCTCTTAAGAACTTTAGCTCTGAGTGGAAAAGACCCACACCATCCTATCTTTTTAGTTACTGTGGATACAAATAAAGTTTTAATAAAGTTCTATCATGCGCCCGCAGAATGAGTTAACTCACATGTCATGGTCAACCAGGCCAGACAACCTTTGACTTCTTGGATCTATAAGAGGTAGAGTGGGTTGGGAGGATGCACAATAGCTCATTGTCACAGGAGAGGCAGGTCCTGTGAGGAAGAGAGTCCTCAAATCATTACTGCCCTCGTTAGGGTGGTGTCCGTTAAGGATTAATTCGTTAGCAGTGCATTTCTAGTTTTCCGTAATTATTATTCTTGCGGCAAGCGTGAATTCTTCCAGGGAGTGAAAAAAAAGTTTGCTGCCAGGACAATGAATGTATTATCCGTTCCTAACTGGACCGTGAACTTCAGCTCATTTCACATAGATATCAGTTTAAAAAAAAAAAAAAAAAAAAAGACAGAGAGAGTAATGTTGAAGGGGGAGACTGGCGAATGGAATTACAAAACAGGGCATGGCCGCTTTCACTGTATAAGCTGCAGAAAGAGTTCTCCCTTCCCCTTCCTGGACCAATGGTGGTATCATTTTGGCAAGTTTTAGGAATTCGGAGGACTGAGAGACAATTAAAAGTGAACTACCGCAGGATTCTATTCGGCTGCTTCTTGGGATACAGTGTGTCCATTCCAAGGACTTGAGTAAAAGTGGTTGTGGGTATGTGTGTACATGTGCGTTTTAACTTGCAATTTCTTAACTAGACCTTAGAAACTTTACCAGTGATTTCAGGACAATGTTACATGCAGCTTTTGGCTAATGAGACTAGAGGTAGACTATCCACTTCGACCCTGAACTTTTATTCAGGGCATTTATTTTCCCATTAGCATTTCTGCTAGCCAAAAAAAAAAAAAGTGGTTTACTTGTATATGCTGATGTTGCCTATTGCTTTACCTTCTGCAGCTTGTTAAACATTAGAAATGAATATACTGATTGGTTTGGCTATTATTTTCCAGGCTAAGTTGTAAGCTTAAAAAAAAAAAAAAAAAACGTGCTGATGTCATATTCTTGGGGAAAGATTCTACTTCCTTGCATTTCAAGAGCTCCTAGATTTTATAGACTGTTACTTTTTATGGCAAATTGTGTCATCTTTTTCATTTCTTGCAAAGATCACCAAATGTTTCTTTTTTTAAACTTGGAAAACTGTCATTTCTTTTTTGTAAAGTTTACTTGGAAGTTGCTTTTCATTTAAAATTATTTTACAGATGTTTTACCGCCGGGAATATAACATATAAAAGTGGTGGAAACATTTAGCAATGCAGTTGACTAAAAATAAACAATGCTGAAAGCTCACATGCTGCTGTTTAGGCTGCATATTGCAGGAAAGTTTCTCTCTACTTCTCTGCTTCTAGGGCTTTGCTTTGAAAAGGGTGAGAAATCAGAGCAATCTTTACAGAAGTTACCCTAGGAGATAAATTGATTTTTTTTGTTTGTTTGTTTCCCTTAAAGTTGACCACATGCCATAGCGTTTTAGATCTACCAGTTACAAATAACTCTGATGTAAATTTCCCACTATGGATGGGAAATTGAGGAAGGACTTTGATGAAGGGGGAGAGGACTAATTAAAATAATACACATTTCACATTTTCTCTTAGATCTCTTTCCTTAAATAGTACTCATGCCCTCTCCCTCCACATCCCCATCTCACTACCCCAAATAATTTTCCCCAAATAACTGGAAAAAAAAATTAAACGTCCCCCTGGCTGATAAGATTCTCTAAGCAAAGGACAGTACAAGATCTGAGTTTCACACTAAAGGCAAATAAAGCTTTAAAATTACCTCATGTGTCATCTGGCTGCACAGACTCCGGTTCATAGTGGGAACCTCCAGCGTGGTCGTCCCAGCATACAAAGGCAACTCAGTGAATACCCCCTCCGCCCGTGGAGGCTCGGCCTCAGCTGCCAGCTCCGGGATATGCAATTTTGCTTTTTAATGAATCGTAAACAATTTGTATGGCAAATGAGTTTGTTTGTTTTAGTTTGGGGGCATATGTTGGACCAGGTTGTAGACAGTCGTTACCTACTGCAGAATTTTAGGTGAGAATGGATAGAGCCCCAGATCATTTTTATTTTTCTAAGTAATAAAGACACACTAGAATGAAAGAAACTGGTTAATAAAAGCCTGAGAATAACAACCTCTCTTTCTTTCCCTCTCTATCCCCACCCCCTCTCATAACTCCCGTTTACAGTTGGTTTTTAAGCACACTTTTTGATAACTAACTGGGAGTCGGTTGTCTAGATCAATCTTTAATTCTTTTTAAGCATAAATTTTAGCTTTGTCTTAAAGCAATGACTTTTGTTTGAGAAATGCTTATTTTATAATGTGAAATACTGAGAAGGAATATCTCTGTCCTCTATCACTGCTTTTTGGCTGAACCTAATGTTGTCTTGAGGGACGTGGGATATAAGAAATGATACATCCATTTATTACATCCAAATGAAGCAAGATAGGTCTCTTGATATCCTAAAGTCAAATGAAAACTTTTATTAAAACCCCTGGAGTGGTAAACTACTTAGAAGTTAACAAGCGACCAGGGTTCGAGCATGTACATTTTAACAGTAATTACCTTTGGCGCTGCCACTTAGGAGAAATCTTTTGATATCTGAGCCACTTCTCTAATGCTTTAATCATGCAAATCAAGAAATAGATATTACGTATCAACTTAATCTAGCTATGTTGTGACATCTCTAGTTGAAACCTTCCCATAGTAAACTAAAGAAAACCCTCATGAAATTTTTCTCCATTCCAAATGAGATGGGAGCACCCCAGATGCGTGTCTATGCTTCAAAATTTAATTCTGTCCAGTGGAATTACCTCCATTCTACCCACACAGCACTAACATGAAGGCAGAACAAACACTCTCCTCTTTGTAATTGATTTAGTCTATGGGAGAATTTTGTGTGAATCCCAAAATACACTTGTCTTTCTTCTGCCATTCAACTTAAAAACTCGTGGTGACTATGGAATGAAGGCTACTAAATCACTCTAAAACCCGCTTCCCCCCTGCCAGGTCCCCAAGCACTGATTATGGGAGCATTTCACCTTAGAAATTGACATATAATTTTCCAAACAATAATTGTTTGTCACCTGATTTATATTTTTACAATTCAAACTTTGTATACCAGGAAAATACTTGGGCAAGAAGGATATGCTATGCCTTGTGTTGTAGATGTTCATTTTTAAGGTATACATGTGAAAATTAGCAAGATACTTCTACAAAATACTGTCTTACTGTGTTCAACAATTAAAAAAAAATTAAAAAAACCTCAGCTTCAGCCTACTTGCCAAATGATTGGCAACCTTAACTGCTGCAGACATAAAATTCAGAACCCATATTTCATGAAAACCTTCTGTTGTTGTTCACATCTTAATTTGTATTTACCACTTTAATTTTTAAAATGTTAATTCTCAACTGAACAACTTTTGTTAAATGGCTTTTTCAATATTCCTTTGAAGACTTTGCCTAATAAAAATTTGTCTAGAAACTTACACTCTTTCATGATAATGATTAAAATAACATGGAAATTGCTGCAATGGCTATAAATGAAAAGACTCAAAAAGAAGAGATTCAGGAAATAATAAAGCATATCATATTCTCAGCACCTGATAGATTTTTAAAAGAATCCATGGAAAATATATTTATATACCTTGCATTTCAAACATTTGCACACTTTATTTTTAAGTATTTCTTGCAGAGTGCAGTGGCTCTATCTGAGCTTATTTTAAAATGCACAGTCTTTAAATTTTATCCACCATTGTAAATATGTGTATCTATATTAGTTTCTAAGAATATGCATTAACTTCAAAGGTTTCCATCTACTTTAAGCATTATTCTCTCACAGAACTAAAAATAATCAATTCTGAGTGAAATCTGAATGAGATAGAGTTTTCTTTTTTTTTTTCTCCCCCATACATTAAGAAGTTATCCTTATCATTTTCTTTTAGGTTGGCTCTGTACTCCATCCTTTAAAATAGCATTTACTACTCTTAGGGAGAAGCAAATACATTAAACTATGTTCCTTTTTTTTTCTTTAAATCTAATTATGATACCAGAGTGAAATGTGATTGGTTACCTAAGCTAGCCTATGTACGACTACTATCTTTTTAAAATCTGGATTTCCGTTGCTCATATTTCTCTTGTGAACTTTAGACAGAGAAATAAATGCTTTGTCTTATTTTCTAGTTGATTTTCCTTCACCTGTCCTGAATATTGTCAGGAATGTTTCTAATTTAGAACCAAAAGAATCAGGGGCTGATTAGAAGACAGGAAATTGGGGGATTAAACTGTCTGGTTGCACTTCCTTTACTTATCAGCACTCAGTAACTCACTCTAGATCACAAACTCGACAGAACGATTTTTACAATACATTGTCTCTTCTTGGTGTTTGCACATATACAGTGCCTGTGAAGGTGTGTGTGTGCACATGCACAAGCATGCATGTATATCTGTGTGTATTTGTGTGTGCACTCATGAGTATTATGAGAAAAGAACCAGCAGCTGGTAGTTATAAGCAGATGCTTTTAAGTGGGATAGTTTTGAACCCAAAGGGCTTATATCATGGGCATGAAAGTTCATTTAAAGACTATAATCCCAGGATATTCACGAAACTTTCTTATTAAAACAGTTCTGTAAAACCAAGCAAATAGTGATATACTGTAAGAGGAAAAGCAAGGTGCACTATTTCAGAAATGAAAAATAGATTACAAAAGCACTTATGCAGTCCATCTCTCCTCAGGTCTGCTCAGAATTGCAAATACTCATATTTTGAGTAGGGGGGACCCAAAAAAGTGTGAGGGAGTTAATCTAACAAGCTCCCCAAAGCATTTTGAGATCCCTTGGCACCAACTGAGAAAGACTGGACTCTTTCTTACAGTGACAGCAGGTCTGAATGTTTCAGGTGAGCATATTTATGAAGTGGGTGCTTGGCATGCAATGAGATCAGAGATGAGAACAGAACATAAGGATTCATATTATGCCATCAGATCATTTAATATTAAAAACAAATAATAAAACAAACCACTGATCTAGATTTTTACTGTGTTGTATACATTTGCAGAGCTGTGTTCTAGAAACCAGCCTGAGAATTCTCTTTCCTGACCTCACTCTGCTCACCTATCTTGTCATCAATAAGTATTTGCTGATTTGATTCCAGAAAGCTCTCTTGATGCACAGGTAACAGTTGTTCCTGATTCTAAGAGTGGTCTCTACTGAGATAAATAGAAGGTAGAGAAGACTAAAGTGTGATATGGCAAAATGAGTTGATTGGTTAAACTGGTGAAGCTGGGGGTTAAAATATAAAGGCTAATTATGGCAGTCCTTCATTCCTTCATTTACTCACCAAAGGCATATCGGTGAGTAAGGGCCAGTGGGTACAGAATCAGGGCAGCTTCTGCCACCTGCCATTATGCAGGCTTTAAAGGTACTAAGGAACCTTGGTACCTAGCTGAATATTTCACCCTAATAGATAACATTGATTGATAACTATCTGCTAGAATCGGTGTTAGGTGCTTCATATATGTTTTTCATGGAATTCTTATAACAAGGCTACTTTACATATAAGAGAACCAAGATTTAGAAAAGGTTGCCCAAGATCATGCCTATGCTGAGGAGGGCTGCTCAGACTGTGGAGTACACTTGCTTACCCGTTGGCCCAGTTTGTCTTAAATTAATGGATAACTAGAATGCAGTGCTATTCAGAACTTTACAAGATTAGGATTATCCATTAATATGGATGCCATGTTGGGCACAAGTCTGTTTGCTAAGATCATACAGGCCAAAAAAGTATAATGTGTTGAAAGAAAGAATAGGACGCGAGTATAGTGATGCCCAGCTCATTTTCCAAAAGAGTTGTCCATATCCTGATATGCAACAGAAAAATCTAGGGTCATCACCTTCTAAAGAAACTCAAGAGAGACCTGAGAGAATCTGCAAAGAACTCATCTAGTCATATGAAAATACACTGTTTCACCAGAAATTGCATGGTTCAGGGAAACTCAGTGTGTTTAAGTTCTTGCTAATATTAGGGACATTTTTCTGCAAGTACTATAATCTTTATTTAGCAAATTTCACTTACAGTTTTAAGTGGGACATACTTTTTTTTTTAAGGCCATCTTTCCACAGAAAGTTTCCCGACTTGGTGTCCCCCGTCCCTTCTCTTTAATAAGCAGAAATGCCAACAAAGAACAGTTTTGGTGTTCGATATTTTTCCTTGCCACAAGAATTGCTAATTAAGGGTTTGTACCAATGCAGTTTTCTGTAAGAGAAGACAAAATGCAGGATATATATTGCCTAATGGCAAAGATCTTAATATACTTACTATAAGTAAACATCTATTTTCCAGACAACTGCTGACTGTAAACAACGTGTCTTAGCCAGAGTTCCTTAATGATGCCACATGTTGGACATATTTTTTTTATTCCTTATAATCCAAGTTCCTTTTGTGATCCTTGATGTGCGCATGCTAAAACCCTGCTGGCTATTTCAGATGGATGATAATTGGGAATAATGACCAGGTCAGAGGTGGGGATGTGTAATCCTGAGCAGAGAAGCTCTCTACAAAATCAGAGTGGTGGGGGGGCTCAAAGGAGGAGGCCAGCACTGGTAAGCTGAATCAGACACTCAATTCATGCTGCCGACCACATTACCGGTCCATCTCCCTATACAGCCAAGGTGTAGACACAAATCTACACCCATCTAAGGAGTGGGAATGCTTCCATTCCTAGGATAGTCCCATCTGCCTTTCCCCATCCCCCTCCACAGATACATGCCTTTTAGTCCTGCTGATGTGATGTCTTAGCAGCTGAGTTTAATAAGCACCCCCTTCAAATGTCAGAAAGGTAAACATTGTCAGCTAAATAACTGATTGCATCCATTCATGTAAGAATCAATTAAAATCATCATACATTGTTTGGTTGCGTCTTATTTTTAGAAAACAGTAACCTTTGTCCACATTTTATAAGCATGTGATAAATAACCTGTTAATAGGTATTATGCTCTGACCTCCTCCCTAGTAAACAGGAAATCCTTGAACACTTGTAGTATGTTGTTCAATACTAAGGTCCAAGTCTGTACAGTGTTGTTGGTAGGATTGTATGAGAAATTTTTTAAATGCAAAGAATTGAGAAGGAAAATAATGATAGAAGTGGCTGCTATAATTTCTCAATTGAATTGTTAAGAAAGAATAAAATCTAAAAGAGAGGGTCACAAATGCAAATATCTTCAGACCAGACAGGTCTGCTAAGTAGAAGAGATAATAAGGCTACAAAAGTATGGCGGGGAGTGGGGATTCTGTGACCACCTGGGAAATAAACCTGGTACCACTGCACCACAACAGTTAGTACAATACTGCACTAACCAAATAGCATGCTTCCATCTCTGGGGGTCAAAAGCTATTAAGTATACAACCAGGGGTCGGAAGATTGAATGAGATGCTAGAATTAAAGTGGTTCATTCAAAAAGAAGAAGAAGAAAAGCAGGCAAGAGATGTAAAGCAACTGCCCCTGGGAAAGGAATTACAGCAACTTAAACAGCACAAACTGCACTATAGGGCAAACCATTCATCTCTGATCCCTTCCTCCTGGCAAGTTGGTATAGGTGGGAGTAGAGAGGCAGGGTACCATGTGAGTATGTCAAATAGGAAAGGAGACCTCGAGGAGGGAAGGCACTTAGCAGACTGGGGAGCTGCCAGCTATTGGGGGATGCACATGGGATGCAGAAAAGGAAGCCTAAGGACTACCCAGACTGTTGAACTCACCCCAGGTTCTTCCATTCCAGCCTCAGATTTCCAAAGTAGCCATAGCATCCTGAGGGTTTTGTGGGCTATCAATTACAAAACAACAACAACAAAAAAGATTCTTCCCTAGCACACAAGCCACAGACTGAGGATCATGCCCATTTCTCCACCTAGCAAATTCCACCCAGCCTGCCAGGCCTGATACAAACGAAGGCTTCTGTGAAGTCTTCCCAGGACTGCTCCAGGGCAAATCAAATCACTCCCCTATTTCTCCCTCCCCTAAGAACCCCACAACCCTTTGCTCATTGTATTCCCACTCTGGTTAAATTCCCACTCTGATTGGAGTTCTCTGATTAGCGTCCCCCCCACTGCACTGTTTGTTCCTTTGGAGTCTAAGTTACGCTTCTTCATATAGCAAGTGCCCAGAAAAATGTAGCTCAGCAGGTGGAGAAACACAGGCCAGAAGGGCTAGTGGGCTCTCCATGATTGCTTCCCCCAGAGCATGAGCATGCAGCAAAGTGCTGCCCTGCCCTGTGCTTTTGGAGATTTTTTTCCCTGCTACCTGTGTGTGGATACTAGGCCCCACCAGTGCTCCACACACCAATGAGCTCATCCTCCATAGGCCCTGTGAGATCACTCTCATTCCTCCCGCTGCACCAATGGGGAACCTGAGTCCATTAAAGATGAAGAGGCCAGTAATTCTATTGACAAACAGCAGCTGTGATTTCCACTCCTACACCATGCTGATGATAATGTGCCTAGCACTGTCATACTCTGACTTAGGCTCAAAAAGACTGTGGTCATTAAACAGGGCCCAAGTTTCATCCCATTTTATAGAGAAGACTAGAGCCCTAGAGGCTAATGTTCCCTAAAGTCAAAATCATCACCTAACCCAGGTCTAGAATGGGGTGTCTAGTAATCTTTCTAGTAAGTAGTGATGGTTAGTCACAGAGTATGGCATCATTTCTTTAAAATCAAGCAAACATTTTCATTTTCCCAGAGTGGTCGGTTAACAGGAAATTTTCTTTCTTTCTTTTTTTTTTTCTTTTTTCTTCTGTGTTCATTTTGTTTTTTTCTAAAGTGAACATGTGTTATTTATCTATAAAAATGATATTAAACCAAATCATACTGGAGACAAATCCTCTTCTCATTGATCTCACAAGAACAGCAATAGCACCAGCTGCAAACACACATGGACATCCTAAGAGTGTGGATTTGAGGATTGCATATTTTCAAAGTCCAGTGATGCCCATTTCCTCCATTATAATTTGCACGTTATTAACTGCTGCTTTTAAGACTCCTCTTCCTGTCATTGGTCATGTAGCTCTTCCCATTCCCCAGTGAGACAGCGGTCAAGAACATAGACTTAGACTCAGGCCGACCTGGTTGAATTCTAGCTCTACTGTGGATGAGCTGAATGACCATGAATGGAATGTCCAGAAACATTCTGAATCTGTTTCTTGACCTTTGCATTGGATATATAATAGCCAGAATATATTGATTAAATGAAACGATGCATATTACACAAGCGAGAAACATCTTCCTCTTGATTACTCCATGTATGTAATTCAAAATAAGTCCTATCAAATTTGGCTCCTAAATAATTTCTTAAATCCATCCACTTTCTCCACCACTCTCCCCCATCCAAGGTGCCAATTGTATAGCCCACATTACCACAATAGCTTCCTGACTGGTTTCCCTGCCTCTGTCTTTGCACCCTGCCATTAGTCTTCTCACTGAACGCTAAGGGATCTTTTCAGATACAAGTTATCTGTCATTTCAATGGATTACCCCTGCGCTTAGATAAAGAACAAAATCCTTCATAAGGCCTGCATTGTTTTGCCTCTCCAAGCTTGTCTTGAGACATTCTTTTTCTCCCTGAATATATTCCAACCAGTTACTCTTCTGTCAGTTCCTCAAAACCCTCAAAATCTCAGATGCTGTGCACATTCTCCTTTCTCTAGAAAATGTTTCTCCCTGTAGTCACCATTCCATACTGACCATTCCCAATACCAACATGAATTCCCCAGGAAGCTTTCCTCGGTCCTACAGCGATGTCAGAGAACTCTAGGTCTGTTGTACACTCTCAGAGCACTCCATACATTTCTTTATATATAAACAAATAGAACACTGTTTGTATTCATAAATGTATGATTATGTTATTGCTTTCTGTTTCTCCCAAAACACTGTAAGCTTCATGAAAAGCAATGTTTATCTCATATGTCTTTCCTTATATACAGGACAGTACCTGGCATGCAGTAGGTGGTAAATATTTATTGATTCAATGAGCAAATGAATAGTAGAGTGTTTCCATAGAGTACACTGACATATTATTATCATAATTAATATTTTCCACCTAAAGGTATTTAAAAGTGGATAAAGTCTCCCTTATATGTCTTTAAAGAAAATTCACTTTTTTGCAAGTAAAATAGAAATTAGACTCAATTTGAAACTCTGGGTTTGAGACCCTGGCTTTGTCACCTTAGCCACGTGGTTTCACATCTATGGTTAAATGAACTGATAAGTTGGTATGATTAGCATGGTACTTGGCACATGGTAAATATTAAGTAAATGTTTTAGTCTTTCTATCAACATTATAAACAGTCCCAAAGTTTCCTCCAATGATCTATGTGGCCTTTAAAACACTCTGTAACCTCTTTGATTGTTGTTTTATCATCTTTAAAATAACAGTCCCATTCTCCTCACATGGCTCTTTTAAAGATCAAATGAATTAGCAGAGAGAAAATCTGCTTTGAAATTATAAAGCAAGCTATAAATGTGGAACCCACTATTTCCAACCCTAAAAACACAGGCATGAAGTAGACATTCAGTCAAAATCCCAATGGCCTTTTCTTTATTTTCTCTTCCTGATAGACTTGGCGGGGGTGGGGAGGGGGCCAGTAATGAGAAGTGGTTCCACACACCTGGCAAACAGTGATTTCACATAGTTGATAATTGAAACTATATGCATGAGAATATAAGCGGGGGAGGTGAGAAATTAATAGAGAGAAATATAGTTTAAGAACCCAGGGTCTAGCATGATAATGCCTGGATCGAATCTCTTCTCCACAGCTTTCTAGCAATACCATCTTAGGCAATTTTCTTAATCTGCTTATCCATAAAAGTGAACCAATCATAGCACCTGCCTCATAGATTGCCATGAATATTAAATTATGACTATAAATCATTGAGAAAATGCCTGGCCCGTGTTATAGACTTAATAAGGGTCAGCCATCACTGAGGTTGTAATTATTTTCATTGTTGTTCTCATTATCATTAATTTGTTAACTATCAATAATTGGGATATCATTATTCAAGGATTTAAGAAAATAGGCAGTTAAAACACATCTAATAAACTAATTCTTTCAAGGTGGCATATTTGGATTTGTAGACAAAGAAATTGTTTTCCTAATGTGTTACTTTAACCAGTCCTATCAACTCAGTTTGAGTAACACAAGTGCCAGGTGGCTAAGATACTTTCTTTGAAACAGAGAATTTATGGAAAAATGTCCAATTAACAATAGCTTCATCCTGCACTGCGGAAATCACACGTTTTGTGATAAAACTTCATCTAAGCAAGCATGCTCCCTTCTCAAGATAAAGATTCCATGTCCCTAGATAATTGCCCAGTATGAAGGACTTGGAAGAATTCTTGTGTAACTGAAAGTCCTGCTGAGTTACAAGCATGTTTTCTCTACTTAGAGTTGTCACCTGTCCAGTTCAGCTCAATGACCTTTACTCAATGGTTTTCGAAAGAGTGGGTTCCAACCCTAAAAACACAGGGGAAAATCAGTGACCTCTTGTTCTCTTGGGAGTTAGATAGTGTCCTGTATACAATTAACTCTTAAGTTTAACTGCTTACAGTAGGTATCCATTTAAAAAAAAATCAAGGGCTGGGAATGTGGCTCAAGCAGTAGCGCGCTCGCCTGGCATGCGTGGGGCGCTGGGTTCGATCCTCAGCACCACATAAAAATAAAATAAAGATGTTGTGTCCACCGAAAACTAAAAAATAAATATTAAAAAATCAAAACAATATCTCCTTATCAAGAAAACTACATTAGGAAACTCTGAGAATGTTTTCTATAATATTAAAAATAATAATAACAGATGACAAATATTCGAGCACCTGTGAGCCAGGCCCTTGGCTGACGACTTCACTTGCTTCCCATCCTCTGGCTCCCACAATAGCCCTATGAAGTAATTTAATTTTACAGATTAAAAGCTGAACTGTTAAGTAACTTACCTGATATTGTTTCATAAAGCTATTAAAGTGACAGATCTGGGTTCATACCTTGGTCCAAAATATATGTTCTAAACCATCTAGCTATACTATCCAATTTAATATGTTGTTATGTTAATGTTTGCTATTTAGGATATGTATTAGTAATTGATCATATTGTTAACATTTTCCCACATGAAGAATAATACCCACAAATCTTTTTTGGATCTAGAATCAAAGGCTAAAGACCTAAAATACTAAAGTGTAATAACTATTTCCTCTAGGGGCCATGTCAATTAAAAGCATGGCAGACCTCCAAATCCAAGGCCTCCACCTAGGAGTCTCTGATGAACCCCTTTCCAATATTCCCCTCCTTAAGACACAAAAGAAGATAAAAATGTCTTATAAATACTGACAACTAATGCCAAGAATCAATCACGGACAACTCTGAGAGGAAGTTCCACTAAGTACACGTCTGTGATATTGAACAGAAGCATGTGATTAAGTGGCCCAAGACTGCTATACTCCAAACATAATAAAGCGAAAGGCCCTCATGTTTATGGCAAGAGGTAGGAAAATGTCACTTCTACACTATCTTTCTACTAATTAAAAAAATCCCTAACACATGGAAATATCCATTTGTCTTTTGCCACTGTTTCTATGCCCATTCAGATAACATAACTACCACAAAACAACTATGTAGTGATGTTTCATTGTATCAGCTATTAAAACCAGCCCAACTAGTAAAACCAAAAAGAAAAGAAAAGAAATGAAGAAAGTTCTAGTGTCCAAGCAAGCTGATGATTTTTTTGTGTGTTCCATCTGCTCAGAATATTAGGCTGTCAGGCACTGGGGTAAGAAAAATTCTTATCACAGACCAGCAGAATAGCAGAAAGATCAATATGATATGACAAGAGAAAACTGCAAACAGGGGGCAGGGGGACAAATTAAACAGAACAGAAATGAGCAAAATGTTCTGTGTGACAATAAATATAAGTGATTTAAATTCCCTTATTGGGACACAAAGATTCTCAAATGGGAGTAAAAAATTAAATCCAAATATCTGCCACCTCTAAGAAACATACTTAAAAATGTTGAAGTTAAAAGTAAAAGGAAGGACAAAGAGTTATTAAATAGAATAAAATGAAAAGCAGGAAAGATAATATTAATTTCTAGCAAACTAGGCTTGAGGACAAAAGCAATTAAAGAGGGGAAATAGACTATGTTTATATTATTCATTATATTATTTCTGTTGATAAACTGGAAACTGGCACAATGAAGATATAGTAGTAATTGATCCCTTTATGCACCAATTAACCTAATATCAAATAATATAAAGTAAAACCTGTTAGAACAGGAGGGAGAAAATGACAAGATCACAATGTACGTGTGTGTAATGTGAACACAGATTTATCTAAATCTGATAGTTCACTTAGACAAGAAGTGATGACATGGAGAATTTGGATAAATAAGATTAGTAATATTAAAGCTAGTAGACAATATTGACCCTTACAAATATAACATGTGCCATCTTTTAGAGCATTCATAAAACCATCTCCAAAACATACATGGCATTGTGCATGTGTGTGCGCACGCACGCGCACACACACACAACAGTAATTCCAAAAGTAAAGGTCACATGGCTTTCCTGTCTAGCCACATGCAATAAAGCTAGGAAATAATAACAGAAAATGGTCAACATCATTCTTAATGGCAAACAAGAACAAGTTCCATTAAAATCAGTAATCATGTAAAGATGCCCACAATTGCCATTACTATTTAATGTTCTCCTGAAATTCTAATGAACTCCAAAGATATAAAACAGAAATTCAAGGTGTTATTATTGTTTGTTTTTGTTTGTTTGTTTGAGGCAGAATGGGGGATAGGGATTGAACCTAGGGGTGCTCTACCACTGAGCTACATCCCCAGCCCTTTTTATCTTTAGTTTTAGACCTAAGTCTGGGAGGAAGTGTAAGGTTAGGGGAGGGTTGATTAAAAACAGAACAGGTGATAATTATTGCTGAATTTTGAAGGGTGGTGGGATTATATGAAAATTTGCATGGGGGTAGAGGCCACTACTAGAGAAAAACAATGCACAAAATTCCAGATGAAAGCCCAGGTATTGAAAGAGCGATCAATTCAGTATGGCTGACAGGAAGCAGCAACATAGACTTCTTCCCGGTCATATCTTCTAAACCTAGAAAAGTGCATGGCACTTAGTAGGTACTTAATAAATATTTGTAGGCTAAATGAATCTTACAAATACAGATTGAACTAATACCAGCTAGTAGGAGACACCAACAGGGGAAAAAAATAAATTGTAGCACAACATGATAATTGGCATGATAGAAGTTTGTATGGAATGCTAAAAAAGAAGCCAAAATCCCAATCTGGGGACTTTCAGAGAACACTTCAAGAAGAGAGGGATCTAAGCTTAATCTTGAAAACCAATTAGAAATTCACCAGGAAGAAGTGGGAACCTCTCAGAGAAGTAGACAGCACCTTCAGAAACATCCAGATGAAAGAAGAGCCCCAGTGGATTCCATCCAAAGTAATCGGAACCAGAGTTCAAAGACTTGGCAAGACGTGAGCTGGTGGGGCAGGTAGAGGATAGACCGTGGTAAGGAAATGCTCTTCGTTTTCAATTGGCATTTAATTAGCAATAGTGATATTCTAAGTTTCTGTGCTTCATCCACTTGTACTACTCAAATTCTTTAAGTCGACTAGTTAATTATTGGCTCTCTAGGGATATTGCTGTGAAAAGAAATGAAGGGTTGAATGGGTTTTGTTTCCCCCAGTGGGCATCTTCTCCACCCTCCCCTCCTTTACATTTGCTTTATGGCTCAACTCTTAAAATGCTGACTTTTCTAAAAAGAAGCATACACTGGTGGAAAGGGTTAATTCTGGAGAACTTTAATGTTATGCACAGACCTTTAGCCTTTCCTGACTCAATCTGTTGCCTTAGGTGGTTCTTCTGGGTGCTTGTCAATATCTGAAAAATACATCAATCAGTATTTTTGGAGAGTCTACTTGATTGCACTTTCTAGTGAAGTGAGAGTTAACCCAGAGACCCTTTTAGTTTTCACTCTCCAGGCTAAAATTCTTTATAAAATACAATAGCGTATTTTTCTGCCACAACAAGGGGTTATGCTGAATCATTTTTTAATGTCTGAGGATTTGCTGAGTTCACAGATTATTGTCCAGAGCACTGGTTTATGACTATCTACGACTTTAAATTTAGAAGCAGGAGAAAATTAACATTTATTGAGCACTGTACCATGTGCCAGGCACTTGCCTGACATTTCCAAACACATTCATCTACAGCCTTCCAAGTATAGGTGTTGTTAGCCTCGTTTTCCAGGACCTCCTAAAAAAATTTTTTTTAAAGGAAGAAAAAGAAAAGAAAGAAACTGAGACTCAAAGAGTTTACAAATTTTCTCATGTTGTAAAACTACTCCAAGGTGACTCCAAATCCCATATCTTTTGTTTGAATCTAAATTAGAGAGAAATCCCCTACAAGACAGGGGATCATCAGCATACCTGGTAACTAGGGACTTCCCTAAATCCATCCATGACCCCCACATTCTGACACAATTTCCAGGATGGGGCAGGAAAGGGGGAAAATACAAATGCTTTGAGAAGTTGTCCCAGTTTATTTTGATATATCAAGTAATACTTCTGAGAAAAACTGATTTCAATTCATATCTTTGTGGTTACCAATTACTCTATTAAAATAACCAGCAAGCAAGAAACAATGCACATTTCGACTTAGTGCCATTTAAAATGATCAAGGTGTTTTGTTTGCTTTGCTTTAGAATGAATTACCTTGTTCCTACGGGTTCTGTGGATTAAATGAGGACAATGAGCTAAACTTGAACAAAATTTACAAATATGAACTTAAACTTACAATATCACTATAAACTTATTAGAAGATCAATAATCTCCCATGCACACAGATGGTTTGTCACACTCTGCTCTACCCCTACCATGCTGTACTTTATGTGCTAGAATACAGTAGTAGATTAAGGGATCATTCATTTATCCCTCTCTCCCTGCGTTCCCTCCTTCATTTGTTCATGTATTGAACACCTGAACGGGCTTTGGTACTACAGAAGACTGCAAAGCTGGTTACCTTTGCTCCCCTTTCATTTTAAATACTCTCTGTTCCTCTCCCTTGCTCATGAAGGAACATGAGCACTGTGCCATATCTATACTGTGGATCAGGCCTCTGAGGAGTTGCAGTTGAACTAACTTCATTCCTGAATATGGAGATAGTTGCTCTCTTTGATTTATTTCTTGCCTGACTCTTTGAGTCCATGGTGGTAAAAACTAAAGAATTCACTTGTTTACATTATTTCCTCAATCATCACACATAAGCGGGTTAGGCAGTCACCTGCACAGGATAGATGAGATACAGTCACTAAATTCTTTCTATAACAAGCTATCACATGACTAAAGTGCCACCAGTGGGCACAGCATGTCCCTTACGTTAAGAGTGAATTAGTTTACTGGATCATCAGTCTTCTTTATTGAAGAAGTGAAGTTCCAAGGTTGTCTGAGAAAGTGTATTTGAGTTGTAAGGCAGCATTTATTTGGGTAATCCACAATAAATGATAGTTGTTTTCCCCCTTTGAAGACGAAATCAACAAAGGTCACATAAGTCTTCAACCTAATTTAAGTGCTTCCTGTCTCCAACAACCATCTCCAAAGAAGGTAGAAAGGCAGTACAGTCGTTTGCTATAAGCTCCCTGAAATTAGTTTAAGAATATCTCCAGGCTGGATGTGGTGGCACATCCCAGCAATTCACGAGGCTGAGGCAGGAGGGTTGCAAGTTTGAGGTCAGCCTGAGCAACTTGGCAAGACTCTGTCTCAAATACAAAGATGAAAAGAGCTGGGGATGTATCTCAGTGGTTAAGCACCCCTGGGTTCAATCCCCAGTAGCAAAATATATATATATTTTTTTTTCTCCAGGTATTTTTAAAGCATCTTTATTTGGGTATAAATATACCCTTTAAAGATCTTTAAGTGACTAGAGGTCATGCCTGTCTTTTTCATATTCAGTCAGGTTTTATGAAAACATATTCTGCAAAACATTAATTCCTAAATATCTGGAGAAAATAAATTTGTATGGCTAAGCAGGACAGGAATCTGCTGTACTAACCAGAGTTCCACCTATTGTCTGTCAACATCTCTAGCATGCTGTCATCCTTGTGATCCTCCAAGAACTGCTTCAGAGTAAGCAATACTTCCCAGTCTTGCTGGGGGACCTAGAGCCAGTTACTTTATTTCTGATGAACTTCGGTCTCAGTCTCATCACCTCCAAAATTAAGAGGTTAAATGAGATTCTTTCAGCATTTCCTTTCATTTTCCATCTCTAATAGTCTATGACACTTATTCATTGAAACAGATGTTTCCCTGAGATTCATTTTAGCATCTCTAATCAGGAAATTCAAAATTCAAAATCCAAAATTCTCCGAGACCCAAAAACTTTTTGAAAACCAACATAATTCCGCACTATGAAACTTTATTTCATGCACAATGTTTTTTTAAAAAATAATTTTAAAATATCGTACAAACCAACCTTCAGGCTATAAGAAACATAAATGAATTTCATGTTGAGACTTGGACCCCGTCTCTAAGATATCTCATTGTGCATATGCAAATATTCCAAAATCCAAAAATAGCCAAAGTCTGAAATTCTTCTAGTCCTAAGCACCTCAGATAAGAGATATTCGATCTGCTTTACCTGTCACATTTCTCCATTATCTACTAAAACACCACTTCCCCTCCACATTACTGTGGCATGTCAGGATGAAATGAAGACTGTCTATCAGGGAAGCTTCAGAAAGAAAGTTTATAATCATTTCCAACCGGATGAGGGAAAAGGGGTGGAGGACTGCCTGAGACTGTTATTAATTATGATAACAGCAATAAAAACTGCAGCTCCTTTTTGTTCCTTTCCATCCTTACCACTTTTAGCATTGATCTTTATCTGAAATGACAAACATTTTCTATGACAATTTGCTTCCACCCAGAACATCTGGTATCTGGCCAGCAACTGTAAACTGATGCTCCCCGCTCTAGTGTCTGACTCAGGGAAGGGGCTGGGGGGATGGTGGGAGCAGAGGCACTGTGGCCAGGGAGACAGACACTGCTGAGACATTTAAAATGCACGCTCCCCTAATAGGAAACAGAGCAGACTGTGATAGAGAGAAGGGGAATGAGAGAAGCTGTGTGAATGGGAGCTGGGCAGGGGGGAGGGGCAGCCAGCTACCAAGGGATCAGTCTGGACCTGCCCAAAGGCCTGAAAGGATGGAACAGGAGTGGGGTTGCCTGATAAGATAGTGATAGCAAGCCATGTGATAAAAGAAGTCTAGCCTGCTGCAGCAAGTCTAGAAGGCAAGTATGGAATCCCCTAATCCGGACAGCAAAGGGTGACAGAAGAGTACCAGAAGGCTAGGTAGAGAAGGAGGGGTTGTGAAAGGCCACGTGGTCTGGAGCAGACAGCTAGGAGCATCCTTACCTCGCCAGCTTCCTATGGAGATGTGCTCCTTTTACTTATGGGGAACCCATTGAGGCATTCAGCCCACCAAACTAAAGGCTGATTGGTTAAGACATATTTAACCTCACAGGTGGACAGATTCACCAGAAGGAATTTGGCAGGAAACACTGTTGTTTATATCAAGGTGTTGTTATTAAAAAAAAAAAAAAAAAAAAAAAAAAACAGAACTCAAAAGGAGTCCCAGACCCCACTCATTTCTACTGGACTTCAAACACTTAACTAGAAGTTTTCTGGACGTTCCCTGAGCCATTCAGCAAGAGCTTATGGAAAACCTATCATGTTCTAAGCTGGGGTGGGAAAAAACCAGGTCCTGAGGGTACTGTGGGCCTAAGGAACTAATGCATTAGCAATTTCCTCATGTGTGGACTAGACAAAACCTCCACCTTGCCTGCCTCACAGGTTTATGGTGAGGATCTCAGGGACAAGAGCAGATGTGCAAGCAAAGCTGTTCAACATGGAAAAATGATACAAACAGGAAGAGATTAATGTCATTACCCATGTAATTCTGAGTCCTAATACTTTAGGTCTGAAGTTAACCCAAATTCAGTTCTGCACCTTGACTCTTCTTCTTTAAAAGTTTTCTAGATTACTAGGCAATCCTTTCAAGTACTTAGCATAAAAGGACCTGGTCTCCATCTTTAAAAAATCACTGGGCATCTGATTCGGATGGCCTTTATTAATCCCCTTGTAACTAGGAAGAATGTGCCTAAAATGATGTCTGTTGAGTTGGCCTAAGACAAAAAGCATTGCCTTGTCCAGCCCAGAAACCATGTTAAACGTCAAATGCAAAGATGAAAGGGAACAATTTTAGCCCAGAGATTTTATGCTTAGCATCCCTAGGATTGCTCAAATTCAAAAGGTGTTCAGCAGAGATTGGGAACCCTGAGCACTGTGTGCCAGATGGTGGACCCCACCAACAGGCTCAGGAAACACCACACCCTTGGGGCTCTGCAGCTGCCACACACTTCCCGACCCTGGGAGCTTGCCAAGGGCCATCAGCACCCTCACCCAACACGCTCCTGCTACGAAGGTAGGCACTGGGAATCTGTTAAAGGATTGTGAGAGATTAGACCTGGCCCAAGCTTACCATCATTTTCAAGCTGGATCCTGCTGCCCACTGCCTGTGAGAATAGGGTTTTTTGTTTTTTAATTGTGTAAAGATTAAATACAAAATTACCATTTTTACACAAAACACAAAATTACCACTTTAACCTTTTATGAGGGCACAATTGAATGTTGCTAAGTACACTCACATTGCTTTCCAACCATTACCACCATTCATTTCTAAAACTTTTTCATGTGAAGCTCTGTACCCATTAAACAGTAACTCCTCATTCCCCCACCCCCAGGGTCTAGGAATCTCCCTCCATTCTACTTTCCGCCACTATGCATTTGACTAGTCTAGCTGCCTTATGTAAGCAGAATCACAAGGTTCATCCACATTGCAGTGTATGTCAGAATTCCCATTCTCACTGAGAATAAGTAATATTCCATTGCATTGATATGCCATGTTTTGTCAATCTGTCCACCTATTGATGGATATGTAAGTTGTTTGCACCTTTTGGATATTTCAAAAAAAATGTTGCTATAAACATAAATGTGTAAATATCTGTTCAAGTCCCTGTTTTTGACACCGTGGGGTCTATAACTAGAAGTAAAATTGCTGGATCACATGGTAATTCTGTATTTAGTCTTTTGACAAACCACCACCCTGCCTTTCCCAGAAGTTACACACCACTGAACATGCCCACCAGCAATGCATGAGGAGTCCAGTGTCTCCACATCCTGACCAAAGCCTCTTATTTTTATGTGTGTATGTGCATAGGCACACATATGAATAGCCATCCCTAGTGAGTGTGAAGTGGTATCTCATCGTGGTTTGGATTTTCATTTCCCTAATGATTATTGATTGATCATCATTTCATGTGCTTATAGAGGATAGGCTTTGAACCAGGACTTTGCCTCTTCTCTAAACTTCTCCTCACTTGTGGCTACCTCTTCTAAATGGGCACACGTCTCTCTTGAATTCCTCCTCTAACTGCTATAACAACATACTTTTCCAAGTGTCACCTATCAGAGGCCCCACTGTCCTGGGATCAAATCATGTTTTTTTTCAGTCTGTTTCTCAGTGAGTTTGCAGGCTGTGAGCACACACAGACTAGAAGGAAGGGGAAGTTGGCTATGCCTGGGGCAGCCAACCACAGTTCTAAAAGTTGTCACCAAAAAAATCCAATGACGGGTCAGTGTGTTTTCAGAGAACCAAGAATTATGTCATTTATCCATTCATTAAGAGAACTTTGAGTATGTGCTTGTGAGGAGCACTGGTCTAGCTGCCTGAAGAGGAAGACAATGGCAATATCATCTCTTGGCCTTTGGAGGGCTTGGTCAATGGGGGTCAGATGAGCTCAGTCCAGAAGACCAAAGACCTGACTTTATATGTAGCTCTTTATTTGTTACCTCATTCTATTCTTATTATAATTAGGCCATAGTGACCCACATAAATAGTAATGTCCTAGGGCAATATAAATAGTGACTAAGAGTATGAGCTCTAAAGATGAAAAGCCCAAGATCCAAAAGCACTTCCTGTGTGACTAGACAAAGTTACTCAAACTCTTTTAGCCTCAGGTTTTGTCTTGTTTTTGTTTTGGGTGCAAGGGGCAGAGCACAGGGGCACTTAACCTCTGAGCCACATCCCCATCCCTTTTATTTTTTATTTTGAGACAGGATCTCACTAAGTTGCTTAGGGTCTTGCTAAGTCGCTGAGGCTGGTTTTTTTTTTTTTTTTTTGGTTTGGTTTGTTTTTATTTTTTGTTGTTTTGTTTTGTTTTTTACAGTAATTGAAGAGAGCATTTATTTAATTACAGATACTTTCCTTTATTATTATTTTAGAAGAAATGCTATGCTATTACATAAACATTAAATATAGTATCTTTATAATTTGCATGATGTGTGGTTGAACCTATACTCTAAAATAAACCAGAGCCATAATTACATAACTTTCATAGTTAATACCTAATATTTTCACCAAATACAACCATCTATTATTTTATCTGTAAATATGTTATTATATCAACACTTTTTAGTCTCTAATATATAGTGAATTCTTTTTTTGTTTATTCTAATCAGTTATACATGACAGTAGGAAACTCTTTAATTCATTGTACACAAATGAAGCAGAATTTTTTGCTTCTCTGGTGGTACATGAAGTAGAGTCACACCATTTGTGCAACCATACGTGTACCTAGGGCAATGATGTCCCTCTCATTCCACCAACTTTCCTATCTCTTTGCCCCCTCCCCTTTGCTGCATTCAAAGTTCCTGAGGCTCATTTTGAACTTGCAATCCTCCTGCCTCAGTCTTCTTAAACACTGGGATTGCAAGTATGTGCCACTGAGTCTGGCTTCTAATAATTGTTAAAGGGTGTGAACTTATAAAGTACTTAGCATAGTGCCTGATGCATAGTAAAAACTCAAATGTGTTAGCTATCATCACCATTACTATTAGATTAATATATCGTTTCTTCGTTTATTTGAAATTTTTTCATTTTTTGGTTTTGGTTTGGTTTCTGATCAGGAAAGGAGAAAAGGCTCATGTTGGATTGTTTGTTTTTTCCCCATGAGGTCCTTCTAAAATTAAAATGTCAAGGACTCCCACACCTCCCCTGGAGAGCATCTGTAAACACTGTATTGGGCATCACCTGAATATGAGAATAATATGTCCCATAGTCAAAATTTTAAAAATAGAATTTTAGCAAAATCATTGCTTCTCCATTACACATGAACTGAAGAGCGATGTGACTTGATAATTTTTAAAAACTTTTTCCCTCCAAGAATTTAATTTATCAAATTGAGAAAGAGTGTCACTAAAGACTACTTCTTACAAATAGTCTTGAGTGACTATAGTCAAAGCCCAACTTGAGAGGACATGGAATCCCCAGAAGTCAGTAAAAAGAAAAGCCTCAAGCCAGAAGGAGCTCTCAGACTTTGGAGGTCTGTTTTCCTTGGGGAACCTGTATGTCTGGGTGACATCAGGTTCCTAAGCACTTGTGCTTGGGTACAAATTTAGCATCTGAGACTTCAACTGAAATTGGTCCTGGGCAGCACAGCAGTGAAACATCTCTCTCCTTGGAGACAGGTGAGGACTTGCCAACCACCACTAAAGAATCTGGATCATAGAGAATGAGATTTTGCTTTCAATTCTAAGCTGTCCACACTTTACTTTTGGTTATAAAAGCATGCATTTCAGGAACTCAGTTCCCCCAGATGGTGACTTTTTTTTCCCTGGTGTTCCAAGGTCTATCCAAAAGACACACATAAAGAAGAAAGTTTGCTCCCAGAGTCTGCAATTATATTTGGCAGTTCTGGGGCAAATGAAGTTAAATAGAAAGGAAGCAAACCTTTTCACAGTGTTATCTTTGAGTAAGGCCACCTTGAAGTACTCCATTTCATTTTCATTGTCAGTGAGATTCCAAAGAGAGACAACATTCTCCTGCCTCCCAAATGAAGAGTGGCAGTACCTTGAGTTCAATCAACTAGAAGTCAGGAACACCAAGTGTCTCCACCTGTGAAACCGTCACATCCATCCTCACCACCTGCTCCAGGGGCTGGCACTCTTTCCTGAGAAGAGCTTGGGATCCAGGAGCAAAAGGTGTGATGCTCAGGATTAGGTTCCTACCACAGGGTAACATATGGAGAGGGAAGGAAAGTGTATAGATACGTATGTTTCTGTTTAAAAACTCTGTGTGCAAGGCTGACTTTTATCTTATTTTGCCTTTAAGCTAAACTGCATGGGTCACATTTAGAGCATATGTTGTTATCACTCGCCTTTTTTAGCTTAAGAAAATTGAGTGAATAACGGGTATTGTTTTCCTGTTCTCCGGGCTCAGGATGGTTGTGTGCATTTAGAAATCCCTTACTCAACACTCAAAGTAGTAGATTCTCTCATGATAATGTGGAAGGTGAGAGTCTTTAGTATGCGACTCCCCATTCTCTCATCCCCGGATATTAGGGATCCAGCTTGGGGTATTTTGAAATTGGCAGAGTATTACTTTACAAGTGAAAAATTCATTTCACTCTCCTTGATAAAAAAGAACAGACAATGCAAACATCGCCCTCTTGGATAGCCATATGCCTCTCACTAACAGCCCCTTAATTGGTCTACTGTGCTTTTCACTTCTTGCTTCTTCCCTATAATGAGCTTTCGCATTCGTGGTTGTAACGTTGTAGACTCTGGCCAAGGACACCAGCCTGTAAGAGTGTTAGGGAAGAATCTGCACTTCTGCAGAAGGTTCCTTTCTTAATTTGATTTTAATTAGAAACCAGGTGGTGCCCACCAAAAGGTTGGTGGTGTTCCTTGGGTGTAAGATGTGAAATGGGTTTAAGTAACACTGTATTAGTCATGAGGCAGAAATGGAGTAATGTTGACATGACTTGAAAGTAGCATTGTTGAGTAAATGAATATGTGAGAAGCACTTGCTAAACTAAATGAGTTTTGCAGTTGTATGCACATTTGTGTAATCCTGTTTATTGATGCCTGAAACAATTTGCAAAATAGAAACAAATCCACGAAGAAGAAATATGTTTGGAATTATTTGTTTATATGACAATTTAAAAAAAAAACACACAGGAATCCAACTGCCACATTTCATGCACTAAATATACCATATGTGGAAGCTTCCCCTCAGAAAATGCGACAGCAACCTTTACTGTCTGAGGCAGAACAATACAGAACAACCCTATTATGGCTTTAACTTGCTTATACCCCTGCTTTAACATGAAAGTTGGTTTTGTAAATTTTTTAGTCTAGCAGATTATCAAGATACCTATATTATTGTTGTCTTTTAGGTTTATAAGCTGATAAAAAGATACCTAACTTCTCTTAATGCAATATGAGTAAAATTAATGACTCTAATAGAAAAATACATATTTGCATATTTCCTTTAAAAAGTCCATGGATTTTTAAGGAAAAAATTTTAAGGAGATACACACACACAAAAAAAACATATTCAAAAAATACAAGCTATTATTTACACACACACATACACACATACACTGGCCAAGTACAATTCTTAAGCACTTTATAAATATCAATCCATTTAGCTCTCATTACAATTCCTCAATGACTACCATTATTCCCAGTTGATGGATGAGGAGAGGGAGGCACAGAGAAAGAAGTTCAGTAATTTGTTCAGTCACACAGCTGGTAGGTAAGGGAGCCCAGGTTCAAAGTCAGGCAGTCTAGCCCAACATTCATGCTTTAACCACATTTGCCTCTCCACAGAGCTGAGACTCCACACAGAAGGATGTTTTTCTTCTTATGCACTCTCAGGTTCCTGCTTTAATTTGTCATCTAGACAGCAGCATTTTATTTTTGGAGCTCAGATGCTAGCCACGGTCTGCCTCTGCTCCTACTGGCTGTCCCTGAACCCCTGGGATGCTCCCTCTCATACCGATGTCTCTGGGCCTCTGCTTCTGGGGAGCAACACTTGTTGCTGTCTGACTCAGTTAGGAAGGACAAGGAGCCTTAGCACTGCCAGCTGCAGTTCCAGACTGGATCACTTCTCCAGATTTGAGGTTAATCAACTGCAAATTCCATTAGCTTCATACAGAGTGAAAATAAAGAACAGACGGCTTCGTGTGGGAGTCTGAAGTCAGGTGCAGCTCCTCCAGGCTGGTGGGCAGGTACCTGTTTTTCTTTCCCCTGCCTCCAAGGAACAGGGCCTTTGATAGGGAAGTAGATCAAAGAAGAATTATTCCAGAAAGGCCTCTGCTGCTGGAAAAGCTCTTAGAGTACACCCCCACCTACACCATAGATTCTTTTTTTTTTTTTCCTGGAAGATGTAGAATTGGAAACCCCTGTTCCTTATGTTTTGGCCACTGTGAGAGTGTTTCCTAGGTGCGCTGTGGTATGCAGCTGTGTTTGTGTAAAGTGCTAACAACTAGTTTCTCTGCCCACTGGATGATGGTAAAGACTGGGGTTCAAAAAGGCTGCTCTGGCTTTCAGGTGGTCCTTACTTGAGCCTGTGGGCTTCTTTTCATAGGTCCTGGTGTAGAATGGCTTTAAAATACGAAATAAAAGCCACTTTCCAAAGATCGCTGATGTTTTTCAAAGAAGAACAAAAGTGAACTTGCTAAGACATATTCAAATACAAGCTGTTAGTTTCTCATTAATCTAAGTTGCCCAAACAAAAGCTCTGCTGGTAGAAAGAAAGACGTATTATATAGCAGTGTCGAGGATGCTAGCAATTTTCTTAAAAATGCACAGTTCCATTGGTCTCCTTATGGGAAGCTTCCCCCTGATCAGGTGAGAGTTCAATTTCCGTTTGACTTTTTAAATGCCATATGGTCATTATCTAAACCCTTTTCACTTTCCTTGAATCCCTGCCCCATACCACTGGCTGGGTTACTGTTTTGCTTTTCTTATTTCCCCTTGTTTAATTGCTTATCTCTTCTTACCCCCAGATTAAGAAAAATATTGTCACTGTTAAAAATGGAAGGAAAATGCAATAACTCCATTGGTGGGAACTTATAAGCTAACCAACCCCAATCACAAACAGTCCCTTTCTAATCATAGTTTGTGGTGGAATGAAAGATGCAATTGTCTGGAAGGGATGAATATGGGATCCATGCTGGCTCAGGGGTCAGAGGTCATTGCATGCAAAGGTCCCTTTCTCTCTGGCACGGCTCCCTTTGTATAGCATAGTTTGGCAGCTATCTCCTTGCACTTCGGCTACCTGCCAGTGCAGCTGGTACTGTGTCTGGTGCAGACAACAAAGCGTCACTCAGCAACCAGCAGCTCTGCATGGGGCCGCTTTTCTCAGATGACAAAGAAAGATGGGCTATACATTCTACCATCGCTGCCCATTAAAAGGACTCTTAAATTGCATTGCTACAAGTTATTGTTAATTATGTAGTAGTCACTGGAGCTGTAGGAGCTTTCCGGGGAGGACAGTGCTGCTATATGCTGGGAGAGGCAAGTGGGGGAGGGTGAGATGTTGAGAGAAGGGGTCGGGTATGAAGCAGGGACTGGTGGTGGAGGGGAAGCTCATCTGCAACGTAAATCCCAAGTGGCATGAATAGGGTGAGCCCTTGCTTCTGAGGATGGGCTCTGAAGGTTGGTAATGTGACTGAGGAAGAAGGAATCAGTCAGCTGAAAGAATCTGATATATGCAGTTTGGAAATTGTCCTGCCCACCCTCCATTCAAAAAGCAGCACCAGAGGTTTCCAGCATTTTTATTTTTTTTAAGAATAATTTTAAGCAATTTATCACTTGGCTGTAATGCATTCGCTCTGGGCTGAAATCAATAAGTCCTGCAATGTGGAGATAAGGCCTGTTTGAAGGTTGAGGAAAGAGGACCAGAGGTTGCCTATTGTCAAATAGCCAGAAAATTAAAATTAAGGAGATGTGTTTACCCCATGCGGCCAGCTGGGGTAGGAATACAGCTCAATGGGTGTTACTCACGTGTTTCAAGGGAGCACTCTTTGAGATGTTTTTACTGCAAGGGTCCAGGTCCATCTACTGACATTAGAAAAAAAAAAAAAATTAGTATATCCACGTGCCCCCAAACAGGGGAAGCCTCTGCACTACTTCTGTCCAATTCCTTTGTACTGTTTTGAGTCGCTATTTGTTTTCTCATTCACTGTCCCTCTAATGACTCCTAAGGCAGTGACTCAGGTTTTCAGGTCTGGTAATTCATTTGTGTGTCCCTCAACAAAGAATAAAAACACACACGGTTTCCAAAAAAGGGGTTGGTTGTGGGGCTTTATCAGTCTTCTTTGGCTGATTTTGAGGTTTTTGGCCATTGAAAGGAGATGACGCTGCTCGCGAAATGTCTGGCAAGTTTTTCATGATATGTACCAAACTCCAGCAGGGAGAGGATCCCAATTCGGTGTTATTTCATCGCAACGACACAGCAGCGCTACGTTTTGCTCCTCCCCATCCCCCATGCTCCCCCCCCCATGCTGCACCCCCTCCGTCCCACACCCCAACCCCTCCTGCCAATCCTCTCCAGATTAAAAGAAAATCCAAGGGGACAGGGTACAAGGGGGGCAGATGAAAGTCCACAGTCTTTAGTTTCTATCTTTCCTTCTCGTGTCTAATTTTTCGCTTCTTGGTTGCTCTGATCTCAACTATTTGCAATAGTTATATATAATTTAACATTATACAAAAGTATTGTCATATCAAACATAGTGAAATGGATTCCAAAAACACCATCTGGTATTTGGGGATGCACTGTGAGTTGGGAACGTGAGAAGAGATATTCTTTGCCACTTTGCTTGGGACCCAGCCATTAGCAGTGTAATTGCCAAGAAAAGGTGACAGGCTCCAGGCTTAAAACAAGTGGGTTCCTCCCCCTGTGCCTATTAACTCTTGTGAGTCCTAAACCACATTTAAAAAGACTCTGAGGACAGAGCAATTTAGAACAAAAAGGTGGGGGGAGAGAAGGAAACGAAAGAAAAAGGGCTGCAGAATGTAATGAAAAATAGCAAAAAAAAATAAATAAATAAAATATCCACCATGCCGCTGTTGTGGTTTGATTAAGAAAAACAGAATAAGAGGAAATAAAGTGAGTCAGAGACAGGAGGGGGAGGACAGGGGATCAGGTTAATTGTGCTTTAAAGTTATGGGGGTTTTCAGTGGATTTGCATGATGAGAGTTTTAGTCCAAAGCCTGTTTCAAAATCCTCATTAGTTTCCTCTAATCCACCTAAAATTATGAAGGCCTAGATCGTGAAGGTCAACTGGGACGCTCAAACCTACTTAATTTCACAGAGGTTGTAACCACTTCTCTATACGGAAAGAGAGTTAATAACTTCGACTTGTCTTCTGAATCTGCAGGTTGGGAGACCGCAGTATGGGAGAAACAAAGAGATGTGGACTACATTCTTTTATAGAACTGTTCCTTGCATAACCATTTTGAGATGAGAACAGTTGGGGTGTGTTTTTGTTGTTGTTTTTTGGTTTTGGGTTTTTCTTTTTTTTTTTTTTAATGTAAAAGTAAAATAAATAATTAAATGAGAACCCCCTCCTCTGTATCAAGGAAAGGGAGTCATCCTACTGGCCAAAATCTGAGAGAGGACTTCTTTGCAGGAGATAAAAATAAGGAAACAGCCGGAGGAGGAAAAAAAAAAATAGAGCAAAGCCGTCACAGCTCTGTTCGATCTGGCATTCACAACCAGGGTCCGTGTCTGTTTCAAACTACAAAAATAGTTTACGAGGGTCACAGTCATTTTTTTTTTTTCCTTCCACTCAGCGTGTCAGAAGTTGGGATGTGCGACCCAGAACTGCCATTCCATTACACGGAATAAAATGATATCTGGTGGGAGGATCGCGCCTGCCAAAGAAGACACCGTGAAAGCGAACCCTCTCAGTCTAGCTCCTGTTTTTAAATATTTATATCTCTGGCAGACTTTTTGGGGGTAGAGGAAACTGAAAGCTCTTTTGCTATCTGTCATTTCACCCAGGCAGGGGAGAATCACGACTTGATTTTCCTCGAGTTTGGCACTGGGAGCAGGCAAGGGCGTTTCTTTGGGGGGCGGTGAATTTCTCTTTGTGGAAAAATGGCCTGGACCAAGGATTTTTTTTTTTTTTTTTTTTTTTTTTTTACAAGAGCCAACAGCCTCTTTCCATACAGACTTTGGGGCAGGGCCAAGTTCCCATTAGCACTGCTGTTACACCTTGGGTCTGCCTTGCAGCCTGCCCAGGCCGGCTGTGGTTGGCCTGTTAGGAAACCTGCCTGGGGAAACCGCCACCAACCTGGGGTGCTGGGAAGTGGATAGTGCTAGAAACTGGGCCATCGGGCTTGCCAGCGCGCCTCCAACACAAATTCTTTTGGTGATCCTCGGTTTTCTTCTTCCCACCCCAACCCGGATTTCCTTACCAAAGTCAACTGACAGCTGCTGCCTCTTCAGCCTCACCTCTACCCACTTCTTAGTTCAGGGCCTAGAACCCTGCATGAACCTTCTAACACTGTGGGGACACACCTAGCAGTGGTTGAGAGCTTGGGTTTTAGAATCAGATAGTCCTGCATTCTTCAGTCTTAGACTCCTAGTTCGGTGACCCAGGGTGAGTTATGCAGCCTCGGCAACAAAATAACAAAATAGAACAGCCGTTCATTATTTTTTTTCTTTTATTTATTTGGTACTGGAGATGGAGTCCAGGGGCCCTTTACCACTGAGCTACATCTTCAGCCCTTTTTATTTATGTGTTTATTTATTTTTGAGGCAAGGTCTCGCTACGTTGCTGAGGCTGGCCTTAAACTTGCATTCTCCTGCCTCAGCCTCCTGAGTCCCTGGGATAACAGGCATGAAAACCCAGAGGAGAGTAGCTCATTTCTAACAAAAATGTGGTGTAGTCTAAGTGAGATGGTTTGTAAAGAGTCTAAGACTACTCATCTGGTAATCACTCAGTATACTAGGGTTATTGTTATCACAATCAACAAATGCATATGGTTGCATCCAAAAGGCTTTTAAAGCATCCTTTTCTGTACCAAGTACTGAACTAAGAGCTAAGGAAGCAGAGATCTGACACAGAACTGGCCCTCAGGGAGTTCTCCATTGGCAGATACTGATTCAACAACCACAAAATAGCTGCAACGTTCTTCCTCCACTCACATGCCTTTTAATTTCCAATTTTTATAAGATTTTCTACAGCATCATTTGGCAATCACAGTAACAACAACAATTGTAAAGTAATGACAGTTTATTCAAACTTTCCATGAGCTAGGCCCTGTAATAATGCCTTCACAACTATTATCTCATTTTATTCTTCAAGTATGCTTTTAAGCATGATTACAAAACTAATCTGGAAAGGCTGTTGGAGACCCTAAGTAGCCTGCACAGGAATACGCAGCTAGGAGTGTGTCCGAATCAATGAAAGACAGGAATCCCTTCCTTTTGTTCTCTCGATCCAAGACTCTAGGATTTTACTCCAATTCTGACAGCGACTAAGAGTCACTATAAGCTATTTCAGAAGAGACAGAATGAGCTATAACATCACAAAAATTAGTCTTTCACCTAATTTTTTTTTCAAAACTGACTATGTGGTTTGGATGCTCTGATAGACATAAAATTCAACACAAATTCTTCCTTCAATGAGAAAATCTACAAGATTAAAGAAAGCCTGTTTATAAGTAGCCACGGGGGTGGGGGGGAGTGGGGGGGAGTAACATATCACATTAGGGAATATCAGGAGATGGTATTTCTGACCTCCATTCCCCCCCACCCCCGCCCCGCTAGAACGGTGCCAGAAGAGACCATCAAGGAAGGGCTTGAAGTGCAAATGATAATGAGTGTGCAGAAATGATGAGGTGGAGAGAAACATATGAGCAGAGGCTTACAGGTAGGAGTGGGTCAGGTGTGTGCTGATCAGAGTTCAAAGTTCTTGCAACAGACCCAAAGAAAGCTAATGAGCACACAAACTTGGAGATTGGAAGGACTGAAAGAAGATGTTAGAGGCAGTGGTACCTTGCCAAATTTTATGCACAAATTTGTTGCTTAATAAATATTCCTTGATGAGGACAACATATGCTGTTACTTAATAAATATTACTGATGAGGAAGGCATGTGCTGAGCTGATGAAAAAAAAATTACCCAATGCTCAGTCTTTTTATGGGCTCCCAAGGAATCCAACACTTATTAAGCAAATACCCTGCACCTCTGCACTAGACTCGGCACAGAAAATACAAAAATGAGCAAGACATAGTCTGTTCTGTCAATCTAAAAAACAAGCAATTAGAGATTCTCCAAAGAATAACGATATTTATTTTGGATCAGCAGAGCATTACAGCGGGAATACACACATCAGAGTAAACTATGGGTATATTCAAAGAGGTTGGGGCCAGGGGAAGTTTTTAAAGGCCAAAATGAGGAGGATTACATCAGCTATTTTGAAACAATAATCCTCAGCCACAATGATTAATTACAATAGTGGCGTCAATGGAGGTTGAACAGACAGTTGCTGGGCAGATGTCCTTGTAGAAGTACTTTTTATATAAGGTTGCGGTGGCCTCTCTGCAAGCTTGTGGTTTGGCAGTCTTTTGTGATAGTTACTATCAGGCAATCATGTGTGAGAACCTTTCCTTCATAACCTCCTGGCTTAATTTACTTTTTTTGTGTGTGAGGGTTGACATAAGCAACTCCATTTTGATTCTGTCTACTTTCACATTTCTTTCACAGTTCCTTTGAGAAGTTCACAATCCAGGGGCAGAGGCAATCATGTGAAGTAATAATTGTAAAATAGAGTAGCAGGACAGTTCAAAATTATGATTCAAAGGGCCCGCGAGCCTAGGCAGTGAAGTTCATAACACTGAGAGAAAACAGCACAGTAAGCTCCAGGTTAGAGTTGAGGACTGAAATTCATACTCCTCCCTTACGTCAAAGCACTTCGTGAATCTACAAAGCTCTGTGAAAATGTTACTTGTCACTTCCCTGTTATTTTTCACAGCCACAACTTCAAGGCTGTCAACCCAAGGGGAAACAAGAGCTTTATTTTTTAGAGTGGGATGAACATTTTAAATATGATCTGATCCGCTTGTTTTCAGATATTGTGGAATAATATGTGTGCTCCTAATTTATTGATAATTTTTTAAAGAAATTTTTTTTAATATTTATTTAGTTGTAGATAAACACACAGTATCTTTATTTATTTTTATGTGGTGCTGAGGATTGAACCCAGGGCCTCACATATGCAAGGCAAGCGCTTTACCACTGAGTTTTTTTTTTTTTAGAATTTTAAATTGATAATGTTTACTTTTTCAAGTTCAACCATAAAGAGAAATTAGTTAATTCTGATTAACTCCAACATTGGGTGTTGGAATTGTGGATCATATTCGCCAACAGATCAGCCTCAGTATTGTCTTTATTTCAGCACTTTGTTTTGAATGCCCTGCCTCATGCAAATTGATTGCACTGATAAGTAGTCAAAGTGGTAACATCTGTAGGCTTTTTGTTTGTTTTTTGTTAACAGCTTGACTTATAATCTCAAGATACTCTTCATTTATTGGGGCCAGAAGCTCAGAGGCAGGGGAATGAGACATTTCCCTTTCAAAGTTGAACCTGTAATGATACTTATGATGGCTCTATTTCTTGTTATATATTACACTCGGACATTAGGAGCCCCAAATTTGCACTAATTTGTCTATAGGAACAATTTGTGGGGATCAGACTTCATGAGTCGCAGGAAAATGAATTTGATTATTAAAGTGTCACAGAAGAACTGGTCAAGCAACCTATGGGCTATTTGCCTGGTGTTTACTGGGATATCTGTAACTCACTCATAAAATTTTAGGTTAAATGTTGGAATTCTAGAATGACCACACTACAGGACTACAATCTTCCTAATCAATGACATATTGCAGGAACTTAGAAGATATATGCAGACATATTGTTATTTTGTTTAACATCAAAGGGATTTTACGGGGCATAGGATTGTTGGCCCTTTCTTCTTTTCTCTATTAAAAATATGATGAAAATTATTTTTAATTAAATATATTGACAGAGATTGTTGAAGTTATTTTCTGAGCTCATACAAAATTTATTAGCTTAACAGTTTGAACAATTAATTATGTTGATGGTCTCTAATATAAATATTATATATGTATACTGTACATATATATATATATATATATGTTATGTATACGCATATATCTACACACACACATAAACTTAAGAATATTCTTTAAGGGAAATATGAAAATCAGACATAAGGAACGCAAAACTTACACTAACATTAAAATATGGATTTTTATTTCAATTTACAAAACAGTTAAAATATGTTATAAAGTGAAATTCACATCTACATCTTCTACAACAACAACAACAAAAAGCACTGTTCTACTCCTAGACTTTTGAAATTGATCATGTTTAAGCTTCTTTTAAGTGGTCCACAAACACTTTTTATTAATGAAATATTTCTTTAAATGTGTGTTAAATATTGGTTTTCCCATTTGCTGTCATGATCCACATTTTATCTTACTACTAAATGGTTTCTAAAACTTAAAAAAAAGTGAATTGGCTTAAAGTAAAATATTGAGTAACACAGGTGAATATTGAAAAAAAAAAACTATGGGGATAATAGATGCAAGACAGAAGTTCAGCAAACTTGTTTAACACATTGCGCTTGTCAATCCCAGCGAGAAACTGGATAGCCCAAAAGTATTATTTGTTGGTGAGTGAAGTCTTGTCTGCATAGACCCTCATTCCCAGGCCAGGGATGCTCTTTTTCTCATGCTGTAAAAGCAAGACAACCCTGTCTGCTCCAAGCTCTAATGGCCTTGTCACCTACCACCTGTGGCAAGCCAAAAAAGACTGAGTCTTTATTGACAGTCGGAGATAAGTCAAGGCCAAATATCTGTAAGTACAACTTTTTAGGACTTTCTGGAGCATCTCTGGATGCTTTTAATGGCTAAGTATGGAAAACATGATATAGAGGCTTAACATGTACTATAAAAGCCTACTTCAGCTCTCCCTACAAAGAGGACAGCTGTCTCCTACTCGGTGTTAAGGCCACCCACAGACCTCTTGTGGTGAAGCCCAAGATTGTCAAAAAGAGGACCAAAAAGTTTGTCCAGCACCCATCAGTCTGATATGTCAAATCTCAGCATAACTAGCAGAAACTCAGAGCTATTGGCAATAGGGTGCAGACAGGAGTCCAGGGCCAGATCTTGATGCCCAGCGTTGGTTACGGAAGCAACAAGAAAAGGAAACATATGCTGTCCAGTGGCTTCCGGAAGTTTCTGGCCTACAACATCAAGGAGCTGGAACTCCTGTTGTTGTGTAACAAATCTTACTGTGCTCAGATTGCTTATGATCTTCCCTACAATAACTGCCAAGCCATCATTGAAAGAGCAGCTCAGCTGGCCCCTCAGTCACCAATCCCAATGTCAGGCTTCTCAGCAAAGAATCATTTTCTTTGTAGAAGAAATTCTACAAATTCTCATTGTAGAAGGCTCATGTTCACATTTCATTTGTGTTTAAATAAAACCATAGAAACTGTCAAAAAGGCAGAGGAGGCCATATTGACTTTTATTTAAAAATTCAACTATAGCATTGTCGTGGTTTGACCCAGCAACTCACCCAGTTCCTACATTCTGCCTTCCTTGGAATCTTAAAGCAAGAGTCATCCTGCATTACTTCCCTATTCATCTCCAGCAAAAAGTTTTAGCATTCCCAGCAGAGAACCTAAGAGTCATTCAGTTTGGGTCCATGTAGTTCCTATGTTGCATTCTTAAACCAAAACTGTGACCACAGGATGGAAGACACTTCTTGAAGTAACCAACTCATGTGTTCCATATGCGATCTGGAACCACTGAGGCTCCAAAAGGTAAGCAGAGGCTGTTGGGATCAGAGATCAGTGGGAATGAAGACTGATGTGAAGAGAGAGCAGTAATGCCACTGTAATGGAAAGTCTTTGGATTTCATTTGGAAAAGATTTTAAATGCTTTCAAAGATATGTCATGGTCTTCAGTGATATTTATGAAATAGTCATATGCTAGGTATAAAAGTGGTATACCTCCAGCTACCTCAAGTATGCAGGGCCAGTGTCTACAAGGATATCTGCATCAATTTCCTGCCTTCCAGGCTGGACCTATGCCTCACAGAAGGACTCGCTGATTGGTGGTTTCATAAAATGGGAAGCTTGTAGTACAAAGATAATCCAGTAGCTGGAAGCCAAAACAAGAAAGAAAGTAAACCTAGTTTTGCTATTTGGAGTTGAGATAGGAAGTACAGGGGAGTTAAATGGCTCTGAGAGGCAAATGGGCTGTTTTCTAAGGAAGTCCTGGCTCCCCTTCTAGTCCTGCCCCTCCCCCACCGGCCCCACCTTTTATAGGTCTCCCAAATACGTACACAGTGTAACTCCTGGCCATCCCTAAAAAGAAATCTGCCACAAGGACAATCTCTCCATTGTGCAAAGTTTTGACCTTGGAAGTGAGGATACATTTTCTTTTAATTTTTTTAGTTGTAGATGGAGACACAATACCTTTATTTTGTTTATTTATATGGTGCTGAGGATCGAACCCAGTGCCTCACACATGCTAGGCAAGCGCTCTACCACTGAGCCACAACCCCAGCCCAAGGATACATTTTAATAGCAATCAGGAAGGGGTACAGTTCCCATGCAGGTGAATTTCATCCAGTCCTTGGTAGATAGGATTAGGGAAATCACTGCATCTTTTCCTGACAATGTAAATGTCAGAGGATGCTTTCTTCTTTTATAATCGGAAGATTAGGATATTTAACTAAAATGTATGAAACTGGAGGCAGTCATCCGAATTATTTTATCCACCCTCATATCAAACTCATAAGGTATATATTTTACCCCATTCCACAGTTAAATAAATAGAGGCTCAAAGAAATAGGAGCATCATTCCCTATCATGTGGACAACATGCTGTCTCATGACCCCCAACCTGTGCCTTTTTTCTCAGAGTTCAGTCTCTGTCAAATGAGGCCCCGGGTTCCAGAAATGACTCCCAGGTCCCTGCAGCCTCCTGGGCTTCAGCATGCTTCTGTTGAGCCCTCCTCTTCCGTCTGTGAGGTCCAAATTCTGGGCAGATGTCTCTCACCATATGCTGGGGGTGATTTAACAAGGCCAAATGGGCAGCCCCGTGGTTAGAGGCACTCTCTGTTACATCTACAGCACAGTTGCTGCCGCCTGCCTGGCCTGTCCCAGCGCTAGCCCGCTCCTTCTTGGAGACAGCAGCCTGCAATTGCAGATGCCAAGCAGCCGAAGATATTTTTAAAGCTACAGCATCTGGCTCCTTGGCAGCCTCCACCCGCTGGTGGGCCGGGTGTTTCAGAGTTGCCTCTGGGCACTTCACATGGTTTGGCATCTGATCCATTGTCTAGGCTGCCTTTTAGAGCTAAGCTGTTTTTGTTGGGGGTGGGGTAAGGGGGTGCTCCTTGAAACCCACTTTTGATTATGACCTGGGTCTCCCCTTTCGGTGACATCAATATGTCTCTGGATCTTTTGTGGCTTTTTTTTTTAAACTTCCCTTAAAAAAAAAAAAAAAAAAGAGTGTTGAAAGAATGAAAGAAAGAACATTTCCCCTCTGCCAGAGTGGGTTTGAATAGAAATTGCTCGGTAGCTGTGCAGCTGCCCAAATCTTGCCCACCCTGTCCACATTCTGACTAGCTCAGAATGCAGTTTTCTTGGCATCCAAACTTCCCTCCGGCTTGACTATTCCTCAAATGTCTCCCTGGGGAGGCGAGGGATTTCTTTTTTCTTCCCTTCTTTTCTTTTTCTTTCTTTCCTTTTTTTTTTCTGTTTTCACAAAAGATTCTGAGCCTTCCTGTCTACATCCAAATAGCCATTTAAAAAAATTGAAGAAGAAAGAAAAAGACAATGACACTTAATTCCCCTTGGCAAACTGTATTAAGTTTTTTCTTTTTCTTAGAAAGGTACAGTTTAGGGAACACCCGCTCCCCAGCCCGGAAACTCAGGCTTGGGGACTTGGCCCTGTTTCAGAACACCAGTCTGAAGATGACTTCCAGCTAGGATTTCAGGCCTGGTGACAAGAAAATTATCTTAGTTGGGGCAACAGGCTCCTGCGCTGCAAGGCTGGGTGAGGTACCCATGCCTTGGCACAAACACAGGTTGATCTTTTCTCTGGTCAACCTAGGCACTGGCTACCAGAGCATGCTAGAGGGCAGGAATGATCCCCACACCTGCCAATCTGGCCAGAGGGTTGTATTTTTAAGTAACAAGCATCATTGGACATGGTTGTTTCCTTGTTTAGTTTAGTTATACTGATACAAAACCCAAAACATCATTACTGTTACCCCCCTGTTCAGAACAAGGATCTGGAGCAAATGTGGATAGCTGGAGACACTTATAGTCAGTGGGGAGACACTGGGGTTCTCACCAGAGGAGTAAGAAGGGAAATTGCTAACGCTGAACACTTACTCTAGGCACCTCTAAGCATGTCATGCATACTAGCCCAGCTAATTCTCCCTACAGCCCTACAAATGGATATTACTATTCTCTCTTTGCTGATGAGGGCACCAAGAGGTGAAATAACTTACCCAAGGTCACCCAGCTAATATGTGATAGAACAAGAATTTAAACCCAAATGCTCTTTCCCCAGAACCTGTCATCTTGACCAAAGAATAAAAACTGATATAAGTGAAAGTTGACTAATTAAAATCATTTTCACTTTGGTTGAGAAGGTCCCTCTTTCTTCTAACTTCAAACTGACTCATAGGAAGGAGCTTGATATATAGGAAAGGTATTTGAGCAAAGACACCACCTAAGTACAGACGCTTCAGAATTTTGAGTGGCTGCAAAAAAAAAAAAAAAAAATACTATTAAAGCAGAAGGTACTTAAATGTCTGAATTCATTCAAAATAATTACTGAGCACCTTCTCCATGACATTATTTTGAGTGCTAAGGATAGAGCAATAAGGAAGGGGATAGGGTGTGGCAGGTAAGGGAAAGCTCTCGGTTTTAGGGTGGTCAGGTGAGTTGAGTCTGAAAAGATGGCATTTGGGTAGGATGCTGAGGGAGGTAAGTGATGAGCCATGTGAGCATCTGGGGAGAGGTTAGGGAACAGGAAGTGCAAAGGCCTGAGCTGAAGCACACCTAGGTACTTGAGGAATATCAGGGAAGCCTGAGATACTAAAACAATGAGCGGGGGAAGAGTTAGTAAGAGATGCAGTCAGCGTGGCAAGGGAGGTGGGAGAGATTTTACCACGATCTGTTCATGTAAGTGTCATTTAATGAGACATTCCCAGCATGCTCAGATAAAGGAACAAAATACAAATGATGGCATTCTCTAAGAGCCAAGGACCTTACAAGCCCAGAGGTCATGACTTTGACCCCTTACCTTGACTTGCTTGGCTCTCCAAGCTTCAGGATTTGCTTTTGCAAAATAATACTAGGACTACAGGACTTGAATCTTGAGTGGAAAGATAAATGGGGCAACTCTACAGGAATAGCAAGGGCTATGCTCATAAGAAGGAAGCAGGAGGCTCCTTTAGCATTTAACAGCCAGAAGGATGGCTCCGTTGCCTGGTGTAGTACCCAGAATTTCACCGTCAAATGCCTAGTAGCCCCTCAGGTTCTGAAGATGACAAACTGTACCTATTTCAAAAAGTCCTATATCAGAATACGCCTCATCCTCTGTCAACTCTGTCTCAGTTCTAAGTCCTCCTTTCCAGTACCTCGGAAACTTGCACTGTTGGAAATGCCCGGTGAGGATTATTACACTTGGCTTTGCAGAGTGGTCGGAGCTACTGAGCCCAAAACTCTCACAGCCAATGTTTTTAGGAAGGGACCAAGGTTCTTCCTCTATGCTTTATGGTTATTGCCTCCGGCTAAGTGTGCAACAGTCCAACAAACCCAAGTTTCACTGGGTTTTGCTTTTATGCCAGGGTGATAAGTTTTGGTCTATCACTCAGCAGTCATGTGATCTCTCTGGGTTTTATTATTCTGATCCATATGATAAGAATCCTAACCCTTGCCTGTGAGGATCTTACGATGTTAGACTTAAAGTCTATAAAGTCTCTAGAATTAAACAAAGAGGCTGAGAAGTCCCTGGGCCAGTAATGACTGTGTCCTCCTCTTCTATGAAACAAAGGTATTGGCTGGTTGTTCATTCAGCAAATATCTTGTGAGCGTCTTCTCTGGGATAGTTGCTGCACCGACACCACAAGCCTCAACATTTGTTTCCTTGTTGAAAAAAAAAAAAAACATAAAGGATGGAAGTTTGGGGGACTTCAGGAGGCGACTAAGTGTGCTGGCTTGGCCTCTCTCCAGCACTGGGACATAGGTGAATTCCAAAACCTCTCTGGGCCAGGTTGGACCTGATTTTTTCTTCCTAGCTTTATTTATTGCTTCATTTCTGTGATTCTAGCAAGTAATTCAAATTGGTCATAAAATAACTGCATCACTTTATAAACTAAAAGTCTACCCTATTTCATTGTGATGGCCACTGAATGATAGACAAATACTCACTGTTCTATTAAACTCTCCCTTTAATGTCCAATAAGCCCCTCCCCTGAACTCTGCATGAGCTGTGGAGCCCCAAAGCCCATCAAAGGAAAACAAAGTATGCACATTATTAGTGTGACTTATCATTTATATAATATGTCAGGCATGCAGAGTGTTCTCTGATGATCTTTTTTACAACGGCCTGATCTTAAGCACAGATATTTTATTTATAACTTTATTGGTAGAATAAATTTGTGCTTTGGTATAGATTCATCACATCAGCTCTAACCAGTCATTCCAATGTCATTCCTGAGGGAGGTGGGGGGACATTTGTTTTTATTTACTTGTGTATATGGTATCAAAAGCAACATTTTCCAAAATACATTACAAGGAACAAAAGTTAAACTGGAGTTGGTCCAAAAAGGTATTTCATGGTGAAATAAGTTTAACAGTGAAATAGGTAACTTGTAAATAATAGAGTTTGGGTTTGCAGCATTTTCTAAAAATTATAAAACTGGTCAGTTGAATTAGAAAGAAAGACCTCATAGAGGGTAATCCTGAAAGCAATTATGGGTGTTTCATCTCCCATGATTTCTATAAATCTGCCTAGTGGGGATAGTAATCATTCCTTGGCCCTGGACATAATTTCAGGCAAACCTATGATTTTCTGACCTATCACAGGTAATTACTCAACTTAGACACTGGAATTTACCAATGGATATTTCAATCTCTGGCTGCTGCAGGCAGGGTACCTGTCTTGGCACTTGGGGTGTCTGGCTTTATGTACCTGGCTTTCCCTGGGCTTGCACATACTAATTTCTGGCCCCTCAGTGGTTGGGGCTCACCATGTACTTCCTCACCATGTACTTTCTCGATGGTTTTGAGACCTCTGGGTCTGGCAGGAATTGAGAGCTGCCTTTTTATGGGGACTCAGAGGGTCCCTCGCTGAGGTCCTCTAGCACCTCTCCCTTGATTTCATGCCCCACCATCAATTGGCTGCTTCTGACCCCCTTCAGCCAAAGTGACTGATATGTACCACTGATGTCCTGGCTTTGGGGACTTCTCCATAGCAGGCCCTTTAGAGCAGAGACCCTTTTGTAAAGAACCTGCCTGCAGGAGAAGATGGAAAACAGAGGGAGTTACCAAAGGGAGTTTAGTGATGAACTGGCTAAAGAGGAGTGGATAGGGAATAGCAGACCAACAAGAGAATGGCCTGAACCTGGCCAGAGCAGAGAGTTGTCACCACCCCAAGCCTGAAGGGACAGGCAAAGAGAAACCTATAGGGAGTGATGACCCCACAGAAGCTGAAGCCTCAGGCAGTACTATACCCTACCAACCCACAAACCCATCAGGAGGCACCATGGTGGGAGACCCCACATTCTCCAGTCTCCCATGGGGCTCCTACTGGATAGACCCAAGGGAAGTCAAGGGCAGGAGAGACCCATCAAGAAAACTTACAGAGCTCAGCCTCCCAGGGCACACCAGAGTGCAAAAGGGTGGGACCTGCGAAGAGCGGGGCTAACATGTGTCCTTGCAGCCTCAAGCAGATATTCTTTAGAAGCCTTCTGGCTTTGTGGACCAGCCCCCACCTGCTTCTTCACCTTCTTCAACTGTGATCTCTGCCCACTCCAACTGTTCTGACGTCTCTCCTTTGCTCCAAGCGCATGCTCCATCCCTCACCTGGAATGTTCTCCACTCTTCTCCTAGTGAAATATTTTTCATTCTTTGTGACTCATTTTTAGCACTACTTAATCAAGGAATCTTCTGTTTGTTTAAAAAAAAAACTATACTTTATTTACACATTGATTTCCACACTACGATTCATTAATTATTTTCAATGATAGTTATTTCTGTCTTCTCTGTCTACAAGCTCCTTGAGGACAGGAGCATTGTCCCATTTGTCCACTCCTTCCTACCAGAAGCTCAGGAAGAGTGTGCCCAGTGATCAGCTGCCCCTTTTGGGACCTCAGTTTCTTCAGTTAGAAAATGAGGGACTTAAAGTTGACAACATGAAAGGCCCCTTTGAGCTCTCAAATTCCTGAAATGTAAATGCTAGTCCCACAGGTGAGACCCTCTTGACTTCTCAGTCCAGAAACTTCTTCCAAGTTTATACATTAGCCACAGAATACAGTAGGGGGAGAAGGCTAGGAAATCTCAGATTACTTATGCAAGGCGAAAAATAGCATTACAGGGGACGTATACGGTTTCGCAAGGAAATGAGCAATCTCTTTTTTGATGGAATACGTGAAAGCTAAACTGGAAGGAATAATTAGATTAAATGGTGATGTAAACTGGAAAGGAAGCATTACTTCCTGCACTGCACCAAATGTCTTACAGGTGTCAGGGCGACCCACCGGCTCAGTAATTAGGCTGCTTTTACTGTCTCCACTTAACTACGTGCAAGTGACTGAAAACGGGAGTCTCATTGGGACCCCTAGTACCAGAACATTTTGTTGAAATGAGCTTTGTTCTCAGTCACTCAGAGTAAAAATTTTTAAATAGGACTCAGGGTAAATAGAGGTTGATAGCTTCTTTTTTGCCCCATATGACCCAGGATTCTGGAGAAATTTGTGACCCCAATGAATGCATACCTGGAAAGTACCCCAGGATGTGAAGCTGAAGTGCAGAGCTCTGATTTGAGATTGAGCAAAGTTTTGTCCAAGACCTGGTTCTCACACTGGTCCAGTGCACAATCTTGCAAAAGCCAAACCTGAGATAGTTGATGTGTGAAGAGCACCTCATGACATTCTGACACACAGAGGTGTCTGATAGACAGTGGAGTCATTGTTAAATAATAATTCAAAAAATCAGCTGAGAACCTACCAAATTTGCATTTGAGCCTAGGCACTTACATTCTGGATGACCTTAGGCAAGTACTCATCCTCTCTGAGCCTCAGATGCCTTACGTGGAAACTTGAGTATACTAATACCCACATCACAGACCCACCTAAGCAGAGAGCTAGTAGGTTCTCTATAATATGGTAAGAATTACAAAATAGAACAGATGGAAAGGTTGGCATGATCATATTTAAAAACCCAGTCTTTTACTTTATTCATTTATTTTGCAAATATAGATTGAATGCCTACTATGTGCCAGGCTCATATTATAAAGCAGTCAGCAAGATTAGACATGGTTCCTGTTCTCATGAGCCTCACAGTATAGGTTAGGCAGGGGAACAGCAGATTTCAAACAAATGGACAATTTCATGAAAGTAAATGCATAGTCCTACAAATGCAATTAGCAGTGTTGTTATTTATATGGCAAAGCTCAAGGAAAGCTGCTTTAAGGAAGTGACATCTAAGCTAAGACTCAGGGAATAAATTGGCATTATCCAGGTGACTGAAAGTGTGAGCCAGAGATTGCTCCAGCTTGTGAGAACAGCATGCATGAAGGCCCAGAGGTAGGGCAGGTTTGGAAATGAGAGAAGGCATTGGTGACTAGAGATTGTTAACCAGGGAAAGAGAGGTGCAAGATAAGGCTGGAGGGATGAGCAGAGGGCAGTGTATGTGGATTTAGAGGTGCAAGATAAGGCTGGAGGGATGAGCAGAGGGCAATGTATGTGGATTTAATCCCATACACAGAGGAAACCTTTCCCCACATCCCTGTTATGGGTCGAGTCTCTGTGGTGTGCTTGTCTTTGATTTCCAAAGCACATGGGAGAGAAGCGGTGCTGATCTGGGTGGTGGCAGACCTGAGTCCTAGCCTCAGATCCAACACTGTCCTTGTAAGCCATACCACTTCATCTTTTGATGCGTCAGTTTCCCTCCACCAAACCAAGAATCATTTGTTCACAAGTCATCCCAAAGATGCCATCCAACCTAAAATTCTCAGATTCTAAATTTCAATTTCTTGCTAACTTCCTTGGGAGTCATGAATATTGGGACAGTCACTTCCACTAACAAAGAGAAGGATGGAGCATCTGCTCTGCTCATTCCTGCCCTGCTGCCATCCCTGGAAAGTCTCAGGGGAGGTGCTTAGGAAAAAGGAGGAAACACCAGGGCCCCACAGAGGATGTGCTGTCAGCAAGGGAAACAGCTGGCAAGGACAGAATGACAGTATTCGGGGCTCCTGCCAGCCTTTGGGGATGGGAGAGAAGCATTGTGCTCCCCAGGAGTGGAGGATGCCAGTGAGGGGCGGGGCCTCTCTCAGGACACCTGAAACAAAGGGGCCCTTAGAGTTTTCTCTGGGGCCTGCACTGTTCTGCAATCAGTTTAGCTTTTAGTTTACCAGTCCTTAGATGAGCCAAACCCAAACCTCTAGCGATTTGGGCTAGGTTGGCCCCGTGCTAAGTCAGGTGGAAAGTTAAGGTAATTATTCAGATGCATCAAATACACCTGAATGCACAGCTGGGCTTCCTGTAAGCACTAGCCTGACCAGATCAATACTCAACTATGTTACCAAGCTGGGTGGTCAGATTATTCTAGAGGATCCTGGCCTACAGGTAGCATCTGAAACAAATGAATACCAAGAAAGAAAAGAAAAAGAAAAAGGAAGGAAGGGAGGGAAGGAGGGAAGAAAGAAAGAGAAAAAGAAAGGGAAAGAAAGAAAACAGGGCTTTTTTGAGAGTTACTATGTGCTTAGCACATGCTAACCCCTGAAGCTGCAAAGTCATGACTAGTTTCTATCTCTGAGAATCAGGAATTTATAACCTGGTTAGCAAATAAGAACAGAGGCAAGCAGGAAATCATGAACTATAAAACAGGCAACCTAACTTCAGGATGGCCCTAACTATTAACAGAGTTCAGAGAAAGAAGTAGCCAGTGCCAGCTGGGATTGAGCGGGACAGCTTTGCAGAGGTGGGGCTGAAAGAAGGAGACCAACTCTAGCAGAAAGGAAGGAGCAGGATAAGCCCACTTGTGAATTACATAAGCAAAAGCAAAGAGGTGAGAAAGGACCAGAGCTTAGAGGAACGTAGGGAACCAGTACTAAGAATATGCTGGAAGTTTCAGAATTCAAAATCTACTCCAATATAGAATCCCAGCTAGCAGTGCAACTTTAGCTAGGGAACTTTATTATGGGTTGTAATGCGCCCTGCAAACAGATATGTTGAAGTCCCCAACCCTCAGCACCTTGGGTGAGGCTTCATTTAAAAATAGTCACTGCAGGTGTGATAAAGTTAAGATGCAGTTATTGGGAGGGCCTTTATCCCATATGGCTGGCATCCTTGTAAGAGAAAAATGTCACATGAAGACAGACACAGGGAGAATGGCTTGCGAAGATGGAGGCAGGGACTGGAGCAAGGCAGCTGCTTGCCAAGGAATGCCCAGGATCTCGAGGAAAGCCCTAGAAGCCAAGAGACAAGGAGGGTTGCTCCTCTACAGGCTCAGAGGGAGCATGGCCCTTGCAGGACCTCTGAAGTGGACTTGCAGCCTCAGAACAGTGAAACCATTGATTTCCACTGCTTTAAGCTCCACAGTATGTGGTGCTTGACAGCAGCCTACAAACTGGGGTAAACCCACAGGTACCTGCTCAGTCTCAGTGAAGGAGAGGTCACCCAGGGCAGAACAGAGAGTTCACAAGAGGCAGCAACTGACAGAAAAATGGAGAGGCAGTTTTTTGTTTTTTTTTTAATTTCCCAAGATTTGGATTTAGTTTGGTTATAAAGAATATTGCTGAAATTATTGGCAAATTTTGAATCCGATTTTTGGATTCGATATTTATAATGACCTAATTTTTTTTTCATTTTGATCATTACATTATATGTAAGATAACCCTTTGTTTTTAGGAATACAAATATTCAGCAATGAAAAACATCATACCTGCAACTTACAAATGGTGCAGAAAAAAAAAGAAACTTTATTGTATACCTATATTTATATTTACTAGAAAGAGAGAAAAATCAAATTGATAAAATAACTTTTGGGGAATGTTTCATAGGATTTCTTGTTTTGTTTTATTGATTTTATTTTTTTAAATACACGATAGGATTTCTTCAATTTATAAAACTTTTATAAAGCTAAAATTGTCAAAATACAATATTTCTGAAAGAAAAATGAATTTTTATAATAATATTAACAAATAACAGTACACTCAACAAAATAAGCCATGGATCTGTATAGGCATAAGTAAATGAATAAATTGAAAGTTGTATGAATAATATTTATATAGTCTCAAATTACTGAAGGGCAGTTTGTTCTTAGAATCAGAAGGCCAAGATTGAAACTGAGAGACCTGGGTTGAGTTACTTCCCTCTCTGGGTCTTCATCTTTCTACATATAAAATGGAGATAATTTTTCAATTTACCTCTATGAGGGACTTCTTAAAGAAACAGTGCACACTAAGCCCTTGGTGCCAAGCCTAGCTCCTCATCTTCCAATCCCAGGCTTCACCTTGGGGGCCTCCCACACTCACATACTTCCCACGGCTGTGCCTCTGTCCCTATGGCACACATAGGCTTCAGATGACCAGAATGCCTTTGTGCCTTTTCCCTTACCAAAGCCCCTCTCATTCTTCAGCACCTGCTCAGGACCCCCTAACCATGCTGCTCTTCCTGGCACATCTCCTTCTGATACCATATAACACAAAATTGTTTTTGCCACCATGAGACACCAAAAACAAACTTGCTTGTTTCTATGTGCCATGCCTCCTAACCCAGGTAATTACCCTCCATGAAAACCAAAGAAAGAGGAGGGTAAAAAAAATATTGTTTTAATGCTCACCCTAAGCTTGACTTGTAATGGGCCCTTTACACCATCCCTTATCTTCTATTTAATTTTATTTCACTTCAAGCTAATATCTAGAACAGCAATTGGCACACAGTAGATGCTCAATAAACGCTGTTCTAAGAATGCCTTCAGTTCTTTGCTTGTGTCAGTATGAAAGAAAAGGCAAAGAAAGGAAAGGACTCTTTTAAAGACATGAAATCATGGCATGTTCCAGTTAGCAAAAGGGGAAGACAGTTCTCCTTTTGAAACTGGCTTGGGAGCCCAGAAATCCCACATAAGCCTAGCCCGGCACACCTTGACTCAACTCCACTTCTGACACCATCCACCCCTGCCAAGCTAACCATCAAGAGAATAACCTTATTATTGGTAACCTCTTCCCCACACAGCCTCACCACAGGACAGCCGTCGGGCCTTATTAGCGCTTGTGGCAGCGCGGTGGAGTGTAACTGGATCCCGAGCTGTGTGCTAAATGCTCCATCTGGAGCCACTCTCTCTGAGCACTGATGAGGGCTGCACCCTCCTTGTCCATAAAGGTCCTCCAAACAATGGCTCAGGTTTCCCAAACCTGCTCAGAGGAAAGACAGCCTGGCCACAGCCCAGCCCAAGCCTCCCACCCTTACTGAGATGAACTGAGCAAATTATGACAGAGACCTACTTCCTGGTCACACTCTTAATAGAAGCTCTCTGAGAGTACATTCATTAATTCTCTGTCTTCTGATAAATTCACTCAACAAGTTTTTATTGAACAGGAAATATATGCCAAGTATTATTCTGGTCCTGGGGTTACAGTAGAAAAAAAGAAAAGAAAAACAAAAACCCCAATGGGGCATATGTTCTAGCCAGGGGAGTTGGAGAATAAATTTAATTTTGAGAAAGTAAATTGCAGAAAATATACAGGAGTTTGCTAGGACTATGATACGAGTGTCACAACTGGGTGGCTTAGACAACAGAAATGGTTGTCTTGCTTGGAGGCTGAAGGTCCAAAATCAGGGTATTGGCAGGGTGGGTCCTTCCAAAGGCTGCGGGGGAAGAATCTGTTCCAGCCCCTCTCCTTGGCTTACAGACAACCTGCATCTCTTCACATTGTCTCCCCTCTGTTTGGATCTCCACGTCCACATCTCCCCTTTTCACAGAGACATCAGTCGGATTGGATTAGGGCCCATCTTAATGACCTCATTTTAACTTGATTACCTCTGTAAAGACTCTGTCCCCCAGTAAGGACAGATCCTGAGTTATTGGGGGTTAGGACTTCAACATAGGAGTTTGGGGGGACATAATTCAACCTCTAACATTAGAAAGTAATGAATGCTATGAATAAATCAAAACAGGCTAGGGAGATGGGAGTGTAGGAAGATGGGAGTGCCAGGAATGAGGGGTGCCTGACCACTCTGTTTAATAGGGCACCCCTCAAGTCCTGGCACACCTATCTCCCTGCCTCTTTCAGGAAGGAAGAAAAGCCAGAGCCAAATCTCTAAGGCAGGAGAGGGCCTGGAATATTCTTGGAAAGCTGAGGGACTAGTGTGAATGGAGCCAGATGAGCAAAGGGGAGAGTAGTAGGAATGAGGTCAGACAGGTGAGTGTCAGAGAGGCAAATTATCTGCATAAGCCACTGAAGGAAGGAGAGCAACTGGAGTGCTTTAAGTATGCACAATCTGGCTTCATGGGTTTGTGAAAACCTGTTCTCCTCTAAGTTTTGTCCCTGGGATAAAGAAATCGATGCTCATGATGTTACAGTCTATTTCTGCAGCATGCACAGAGCTCATCCCGTCTTTCACAGCCTTGAAACCCTGGCCTGAGCTCCTGGTGCACCAAGGCAGGACTTGAGGAGACTGCATATTCCACAGATCCACTTCCCCAGACTCCTGGGTGATGAACATCACAGACCTTCTGCTGCACACACCAAACTGGCTGCAACAAACCACAGCATTTCAACGCTCCCCACATGGGACTCTAGTTAGCCCCTCATTTCCCTATTGTAGCTCAGGTACAAAGAGGAGTGAAGCAGCCTCTCAGCCAGCACCAGAGGCAGTAAGCTCTTCAAAAACTGCCTTCTTAGGAAACTGAGTTCTGTAACTATACAGTAAAAGGTGTAAATAAATTTTCAGACATGACCAAGTGATGTTTCCGTAGACAAAGAGAGCCATTTTTGCTTCTGAGAGAAGTCACCCACACTCCCAGGGTCTGAGAATTCTCTCCCTTCTTTATACACTGAGCTCATGGACATGGACCCCACTGTATAGCTGTTATCTTAAGAGTTACCAACATTGACTAAGAGCTACTATTGCCACACATGTTATAATATGTTGCTCATTTAATCTTCATGGATATTTTGATAGATACTATGATTTCCATTTTATAGACGTAGAAACTAAGTCTCAGAGCATCTCTTTTGTCAGAGATTCTAGAAGTAGAATAATGAGCAGTGGATCTGACACTTGAACTTAGGTTTTGGTGACTTTAAAGTCTATTTTTCCCAATATACCTTGCTGCAGCTAAGAAATTCAATTTGCATAACAAAACTGTATATTTGACACTTTCCCTCCTTTAACATGTATGTAAAATGAAAATTTTCCCTGTATGCTTTTTGTTTCTCTCATTTAAAAAGCTAGTTCAGGGCTGGGGAGGTGGCTCAAGCGGTAGCGCGCTTGCCTGGCATGCGTGCGGCCCAGGTTCGATCCTCAGCACCACATACAAACAAAGATGTTGTGTCCGCCGAAAACTAAAAAATGAATATTAAAATATTCTCTCTCTCTCTTTAAAAAAAATAAAATAAAAATAAAAAGCTAGTTCCACTATAAAATCTCTTTTTATTATATATATATGGTTGTTGATGGACCTTTATTTTATTCATTTATTTATATGCAGTGCTGAGAATAAAACCCAGTGCTCACACATGCTAGGCAAGTGCTGTACCACTGAACTACAGCCTAGCCCCTAAAATTTCAATTCTTAAATATTAAAATAGTATTCTAGTTCTATCCATTTGCTGGCAAATGCCATATTTTCATTCTTCTTTATGGCTGAGTAATATGCCATTGTGTGTATATATACCAACGTATAACTTTTTTTTTTTATCCATTCATTTGTTGAAGGACAGCTAGGTTGGTTCCATAGCTTAGCTATTGTCAAATGAGCTATTGTGAATTAAACATTTATGGGGCTACATTACTGTAGTATGCTGATTTTATGTCCTTTGGGTATAGACCAAGGAATGGGAAAACTGGATCAAATGGTGGTTCCATTCCAAGTTTTCTCAGGAATCTCCATACTGCTTTCCAGAATGATTGTACCACTTTGCAGTCTTACCAGCAATGTATGGGAGTACTTTTATCCCCACCTCCTTGACAACATTTATTGTAACTTGTATTCTCAATTATTGCCATTCTGACTGGAGTGAGATGGAATCGCTAATTGCTAGAGATGTTAAACATTTTTTCATATATTTGAAAATATATAAAAAATATATTTTTCAAATATATTTCATATATTTTTGACCATTTGTTTTTCTTCTTCTGTTATCTTGCTTAGTAAAATAAGCCAGTCCCCAAAATACAAAGACCAAATATTGTCTCTGATATGTGGATGCTAACCCACAACAAAGGAGGGTGGGAGGGGAAGAATAGAAGGCCATGGGATTAGACAAAAGGGAGGAGGGAGGGGAACGGGAAGGACAGTAGGATTATTCTGAAATAACCTTCCTAGGCTTGTATTTGAACACACAACCAGGGTTACTCCACATCATGCACAACCACAAGAATAGGATCCTAATTAGAATAAGTTATACCTCATGTATATATAATGTGCCAAAATACACTCTACTGCATGTTATCTAAAAAGAACAAATAAAATAAAAAATTCAAAATAAATTTTTAAAAAATAGTATTCTACTCTTTGATGTCCATCTCCAGTACTACTCCTCTATAAAGCCTTTACTGATACCTTTCTTCCCCATAAAAAGGTTAATCTATCATATCTGGACTTTAAAACTCTAGGAGACACAAGTTTCAGAGTCAAATGGATCTGTGATCTTATCCCAGCTTTGTGACATTGGACAGGTCCCCTAAACATCACCTCTTCATGAATACAAAGGTATTAAAATTCCTACTGTCTGTGAATTAAGGATTCAAAGATTAATGTGTAGAAAGTAGCTAGTCAATAGTAGGTGCTTATTAAATGTTAGTGCTTTTCCTCATAGAACCCTCAAAACATCCAGCCTTATAGAATTTGTGTATTCCCTTTGGAGGAATGGCTTACGTCTCACTCATTTTTATAGCCCCATAGTTGGTACTTCATAGATAAATATGGAATGGATGTAAGTTGAAATTTACTGATATTTCCTGAAAAGAGATGAAAGAAAGAGAGAGAGAGAGAGAGAGAGAGAGAGAGAGAGAGAGAGAAGGAGGGAGGGAAGGAGAAGAGAGAATAGCAAAGAGGAAGAAAGAAAAGAAAAAGTGGAAAAAAGAAGGGAAAGAAGAAAACTCCTGGGAACAATGGGTGGAAAAAGAGAAGCCAAGGATGGTGGCCCACACAGCCCAAGAAGCTGGACTCTCAATCCGTTTTCCCAGGGTTGTTGAGAACTAGTTCCATGGTGAGCTATTTCCTTGCTGTCCATGTGCATCACGTGCACAAATGCACACCCACACTCTTGTGGCTAACAAAGAGGTAGAGGAAGGGAAATTTAGACACAGGTATTCCTCCATGTGTTAAAGCCAGGACAATAATGAAGATTGGCTCGGTTCCAGTTATGCTTTGTTCCCTTATTCCCACTTCACTGTGGAGGGAGGACCAGACCAGGCAGGTAATGGTGCAGGATGGGTCAGGGTCAGGGTCGGGTCCCTCTTCTCCTCCTGGGGAAGGAAAACCTGGTTCCAGGCAGGAGGTTCCCAGCTTTGCTTCCTCAATCTGCTGACTGTAAGGGAAGGAGCGGTGCTCGATGCTCCTGCGACTTGGAAGTAATTAGAACATGCTGATTTCTCTAACAGGATTATCTTTGTCCTTCCCCAGAGTCTGTTCCATTAATGAAGTAATCAATGACCTTTCATTTAGAGATGCCATTGTCATTCACACATTGGACTCCTCTATAACAAAGAAATCATTTAGTAAACTAAACAAACAAATGCAGAGTTAATAATTCCTATTTTAATGTCATCTTCAGGGCCATTTTTCTCCCTCCAAAAAAGTGTTGTGACACTAATAGAAATACTTCTTTTTTTGTTCAGGCATTATTCAAATATTTAATTACTAGTCCCAGATGAGGGCATTATGGGTCATTTCTAGCAACAGGCAGGAGAGAGAGGAATCAGGGACATCTGCCCATTCAGGGGTTGAACAGAATGTTCCCCAGCCCCACACCAACTCATCACAAATTCCAGAATCATGCATGGAATACAATAGAAAATCCACAAATTGAACATATGTAGCAGAAATGGAGGCTTGTCTATAAAAGTATTAGTAAAGGACACCAGCAATCCCCTGAAGCCCACTGTAGTCAGAGTTATCTTCCTAAACCACAGATCGGATTACTTCACGACCTGCCTAAAACTTTTCCATAAACACAAATTAGCATGACCACTATGGGAGTCAGCATGGAAGGTCCTCAAAAAACTAAAAATAGAGCCACCTTATGATCTAGCTATTCTACTCCTGCCCTAGGAGGAGTCAAAGTCAGCATACAGGGCTGGGGTTGTAGCTTAGTGGTTGAGCATTTGCCTCACATGCATGAGGCACTGGGTTCAATCCTCAGCACCATGTAAAAAAACTAATAAATAAAACAAAGATATTGTGTCCATCTACAACTAAAAAAAAAATGTTTTTTAAAAAATCAGCATACAATAGAGGTATCTGCCTACCCATGTTTGTCACAGCACAGTTCACAACAGCCAAGTTATAGAACAAGTGGAGGTGCCAACCAACAGATAAAGGGAAGAAAATGTGGTATGTCTACCCAATAGAGTATTATTCAGCCATAGAGAAAGAAAATCATGCCATTTGCAAGAAAGTGGATAGAATTGGAGATCATCGTGTTAAGTGCAATACTCCTGACTCAGAAAGACAACTATCACATTTTGTCTTATATGTGGAATCAAGGGAAAAAAAACAATGATCTAAAAGTACAAGGGGAACTACCAACGAAGGGGACTTGGGGGAGAGAGGATGAGGGTTAAGACAGGGTAATAGGGAGGATGGATATGACCAAAGTCCATTATATGAATATATGATAATGCCACTCAGAAACTCATTATTTGGCATAAGAAATACATTATAATAATTAGAATTTTAAAAAAATTTAACTTCTCCTTAGCTTCCCAGTGTCCAGACCCTTAACATCAGTGACAGGAACTTGTAGTCTCTGGTCCCTGTCCACTTTACCAATCTTGCCTCAGCTAGTTCTCCAGTTACAGTCTCCACTGTGCCATGTACACACAGGTGCACACACCTGCACAAACACACCCTTCCCTCCTATTCCAATTTTTCTTTCAGGCACCAGGCCACATGTCATTTCTTCCAGGAAGCCTTTTCAAAGGTACCTTCGGTGTACACTCAAAACCTTTCTCATGAGTTCTTGTAGCACTTTGTCCTTATCTGGTCCTTTCTACACAGTTGTGGAATGGCTTGCTTACCTTCTTAATCCCCCTAATAGTACTACTAGGTGAGGACCGACACATACACTGTCCACCACTGAATCCCCAAGGCCTAATAAGGCCCCAGTTCAATAAATGCTTTCCAATTTAAAGCTGATTGAAGAGACTGAATTTAATATGACCTGCAAAATCACAGGCAGGCCTAGCATGTAGTAGGTACACAGTAAATATCCATCACATGGAGATGAATTGTGACTTGGATAATCACAGAAAGGCAGCACTGAAGGTGAATTGTATTCTGGAAAGCTAATCGTTAGTGAGTGGTATTAAATAGCATTGCCATGTACAGTGGAAGATGGTATTTACCAAAGAGGAGGAGGAGTCATGGGATAGGGAAAGGGAAGGAAGGAAGGAAGGAAGGAAGGAAGGAAGGAAGGAAGGAAGGAAGGAAGGAAGGAAGGAAGGAAAGAAAAAACCTTAAAGGGAAGAACTGGCTGGTTTTGTCTGTCTGAATGGAAAGTGAGTGAATTAGTCAGGGACTCCAGCTGGCTGCTGGAGAGGGGTTCCCTACTGCAAGCAGGTGCCATTCACCAGGCCACTTCATCCCTCAAGATGCTGGCCGCCTTTCCTCAGATCCACTCTTCAGGAAGCATCCCATAAACTTCCTCTGCAGATTTTCCTAAAGGCAGACCATGTGCTGACCTAAGCATTCCTATCCCTTCAGCAGCTCTGTTTCTCATTGAAAGTGAATAAATTGGCCCAGCTCACACACCAGGCTAGTAGGAATCTGTCCTGAAACCCTGCTCTATTCTGACTTTAAGAACAAATACCATGTTTCTAAATTTACAGAACTGAGAACCAGGCCTTTGGACTCGGCAAAGCACACTCCCTGGTAAGGCCCTGCTTGAATGATTGTTGGTCCCCCCAGAAGGACCAGTGAGACACTGCTGCCTTGCTTCCTATGAGTGCAGTGGGAAGCAAACCTAAGACTCGTAACTCAAGGAAGAAACTGGCCCAGCCCAGAAGCTGGCTATGCTCTGGTGGTCGGATGATAAAGGCATGTCCTTGATGCAGGTGTGGGCTACTCAGCAAGGGAGCCAAGGGAAATCAGACAGGATGGAGACATTTGTTGAGGTAGGAACTTGACACTTGGTCTGGCTATCAGACAGACTTAAATCATGGAGAATAGGACAAGTAAGCCTTAAGCGGGAGTTTGGCGCAGGTCTTCGTATGGGGAAAGATGGGGTAAGAACGTAGGGCAATAATCATCATATTCTAATACTGGCTTCTAGTTATTGAACATTTATGTTCCAATCAATACTGACTTCTAGAGCACTGACTATGCTCCAATCAGTATCATAATGTCTTTGTAGGCATTATCTAATGTATCTTTTCAATAGCTCTATGCTCTAGGTAACAGCAGAGCCCCAATTTACAATGGGAAGCCATCTGGATACAGTACTAAGGTTGCTGCTATAGTTTGTATCTTAAATGTCCCCCAAAGACCCATGTGTTAAAGCCTTTGTCCTAAGATTGGTACTTTTGGGAGGTGCTGGAACCTTTAAATGGAAGGTTGTAGGTCATGGGAACCTTAAAAGGAATATTGGAACCGTGGCCCCTCCTCTTCCTCTTTTGGTTCCTGGTTACCAAGTGGTAGGTAGCTTGCTTCACCATGTGCTCCCCTCCATGATGTGATGTCTTGTCACAGGCCCAAATGCAATGGGGCTGTTGATATCACAGCCGAAGGGGCCCCAGCTAACTTCCAGCTGCCAGCTGATGATTGGCTCACAGTGGCCCCAGCAAACTTCCAGCTGCCAGCTGATTGGCTCCTCTTCAGTGATGCTCATTGGGCTGTTTCTCTGCCCTTTCAGACCACGGAGCTGCTCATTGGGGGACTCTTTTGGTTTGTTTTTTACTAATTTCTGATCCCATATTTCTACTATAATACAACCCAACAAGATGACACCAAACAAAACCGAGACAGAATGAAACAAAAATGGAACAAAAAAAATCATTATGACAGCCTTTCTATCCTCCTGAAATGTCCATCCTTCCTTTCTCCCTATCTGTTCCTCAGACGCAAATAGTTTTTCCTCAGATGTGAGCGGTTTTTCTTCCGTCTCACTCATCTCCAGGGACAGGCAACTTAAAACAAAAGCGAAACAAAAGGAAAGAAGAATCTTAAAATGGCTACCCATCCTCTCGCCCTGCCCTCAGGAGCGAGCAGTTTACCTTATCACTTACCCTCAGTCGTTCCAGTGCAGGCCACCAAATGCCGCAGTCTGGCTGGGCACAATTCACGAGCCACTTATCAAGCAGAAACGAACTTTATTTTTAAAACACACACACACACACACACACACACACACACGCCGCACCACACAGGCTCTTCAGGAATTCCCTCAGAGCCCAACTGCCACCACTGGCTTCCCACAAGCCTCTCAACCTCCCCCACTCCTCCTGCTCTTGAGGCGGATTGGCTGGGTTGTGTGGGTGGAGCCAAAAGAGTCCCCCAGTGAGCAGCTCCGTGGTCTGAAAGGGTGGGGAAACAGCCCAATGAGCATCACCGCAGAGGAGCCAATCAGCTGGCAGCTGGAAGTTTGTTGGGGCCCCTTCTGCTGTGGCTCTCAACATGGGGCCATCCAAAAGTGGACTGAAATCTCCAAAACTATGAATTGAAATAAACCTTTCCTCTTTTAAAATTGATAATACCAGGTACTTTATTATAGTAACAGAAAACTGCCTAATACTATTATCAATATATTAGCATGAATGTTATGCAATTGCAGTAATTGGCTGTTGTTTACTTAATAAAAAAACATGGTAATTTCATGTGGTTCAGCCTCATAGTTCTTGTCTCTATGAGCATTGGCCCAGGAACCCAGATAAGATTGAACTTATTGGTAGGAGTGAACAGAGAAGACAGAGGTGAGATAAAGGAGGGGGTCAAACTGACACAACAGCTAGGACTTGATGACCATAGGGTAGACAAGTTCCAAGAACACTATTGTCAAGCCCCCTGCAAGTAATTGTGGGATTTCTGGCCAAGGGACCTGGTTCCTCAGACAAAGCCAGGTGTTGTTTACCAGCCAGTCACAAGAGAAGTCTCAGGCTGAGCTGCCTCCTTTCCCAACACTCAGAGGCCCAAACAGCCGTGCATGTCTCTGACAGCCCTTGCTAGGCCTCTTTCTGTGAACAGAAATCAGATCACATGTTGCCTGAAGTCAGATCTGTGACCAGACTCAGTGCACTGTGCAAGATTTCACCAATGATGAAAATAACTTTCTCCTGCTGCATTTAACATCTGGTGTCACAGATTTTTGCTGAGAGCCATAAAATCACTAACTTGTAGGAAAAAAACCTCATTGTTGAAAAATACATTTCTGGGGAGGGGAGGGCAGTGGCAGCCAGAGCCTGGCTGGGTTTCGGGCCTGCCTCGATGTTAACGGCAGCCCTTTGTCTCCTGGGTGGATGATGAATTTCATGAAGCCTCAAGAGAAATCTGGGGAAGTAGAAAAACAGACCCAAGCTAGCAGCTCTGTCACTGACTAGCTGAGGGACTTTGGACTGGTTCCTTAACCTCTCAGAACTTTCATTTCCTTATCTACAAAAACAAAACACACACACACAAAAAAAAAAAATCGTAAGGATAAAAATAGCCACATGCTAGGGTTACTGTGTGGACTCAATGAAATAACATATGTGACAGTGCCTGGCACGAGAGTAAATGCTAGCGGCTTCTTCCTTTCTTTTCCTTTTCCTTTTTTGTTCCCTGACATTTCCTTTCAGACCCAAGTCTGCCTGAACACTGTGGCATTTGTCAAAGGCACATACAATCCTTCAAAGTCTGGTCCAAATCACGCTAACTGGACCTGTGTGCTGTGTGCGTGATGAGAGCTCCTGATGTTCTCGTGTCTCTCTCAGGAAAACAGAAATCCCCTGGGGAAAGGGACTCGGCCTGCTTGCCAGTGTAGATGCTCAGGCATTTGCTAAAAGCTGGGGCAGCAGGAAGCTGCAGGAAGGAAGGAAGTGGAGACACCGTGTGTCAATCAACCAGCACTTCCTTAGCAAGAGCCTGCTCTGTCCAGGAGGATGCAGGGCTTGAGGATGCAGGGAATTAGTGGCAAGGTGAGGCGAGCCACAGGTGAGCCTCTCAGCTTACCTGGTGAGTACAGAGGGAAGGCAGGGAGCACTGTATATAAATTTAAACATAGATGAGGGGACAACGGCTGGCTATCCAGCTGTCAGTTTGCCACATTTGAGACATCTTCTTTCCTACTTTTCATTCTGATGATTACCTTTAAAATTCACATTAAGTCCAGTTTCCTGGGAGAGATCAATATCATGTGAGTGACTGCCCTTTCCTGTCCCCACAGCACGTCCTTGACCTTTGAACCTGCCCTGAGTGCTGTGGACCTCTGCCCAGAGCACACTCAATCTCCCAGGTCTCTCTCTGTCCCCCCCACCCTCAAAGCAAGCCTATTCTCTCCATCTGAGAGTGCACACCACCGCTCATCTACTCTACCCTGTCCCTGACCCTCTCTTGTCTCTCTGTTTCCTTCATGTCATCTCTCCAGTGCCCTGCATGCGTCTCTGTGTGTGGCTGTCTCTGTCTCTCTGTCTCTCTCAGCCCTCCTTCCCCTGCTGCTTCCCTCCCGGGGGTCCTCCCCACCTGAGCCACTCCCCCCAGCTGTCTGGGGCCCCACGCAGCGAGCTCCTCTCCGCATATTTTTAACTCTCACTTATTATCTTTGCCGTCGCCATTTTTGGCAACAGGCCACAGCAAACAGAATGTGAGAAAGCAAAAACTAATGAGCTTCTTCAAGAGAGGATAGGGAGCTTCTGTTATTTCACTTAGTCCTCAGAGTTTAACTTCTGGCACTTCCGTCACATCTCCAAATGGTAAGTGAGGGTTGTTACTTTTCAATTTGGTTGGGCTGTGTAGCACATTCCATCAATTAAAATGCACCCTCGGTGCAAAATCACAACAGGGCCGGCAGGAAGGGTGCTAGTGTGCGAGGATTTTTTTTTTTTTTCAAAGTTACTTTTGTTCCATGTTTTGTGTAGTTGCGATCTGTTACAAGCAGCCTTATGCTTGGAACAACAACACCATAGTTCATGGAAAGCAGCACACACATAGGATCTGTAGCAATGCATGGCTCTGATTGGCTGAAGACCCTCCAGGACCTGGTGGGCCTGCCCATGGTTGAGCCCAGATCTCTGGATTTAGCTCTGAAACTAAATTTGTCTCCCAACCCGGGCAGTTAACAGGTCACTTAATCTGCCTAGGCCTTGTATATGTCTCAGCCATTCTCCACCTATAGGCATGGGAGGAATCCTGTAACAGCCAAGATGTTTAGGAGGGGAAATGAATGATGGTGTAGTAAGTGTTACCAATTCCCCTGATATTTGTTAATTCTGCAGATATTTCTAGAACAGTTATGCATGCCAGATTCTACACTGGCCTCTATATTTGGAAATGTGAGATCCAAAGACCCCAGCCTTTCCCTCCACCCTTCCCAACCAAATGAAGGGGAAATGGTTGGATTCATTTGAGTTTTCTCAATCTTCCATTCTTCCTACTTATAAAATTGCTTGAAAGGAGAAATAATGTCACATCTTTAAAAAAAAATCATTGTTACTTCCTGATTATAAAAGTAATTCATTTATTATAATAAAATGGTTAATGCAAATCAAAAAAAAGAACAAAATGTAAATCTGTCATAATCCTATCTCCCAAAAATAATTGCTATTTTTCAAAGAAAGATTATTTTTAACATCAACAGAAACCGGAAAGCCTACTGAAGACTGAGTCTCAGAGACAAAATCCAAATTTAATTTAACATATTTATTGAGCACCTACCTTACACAGGGGATCACTTTGGAGTTACAAAAATGAGTAAAGTAGCATCTTCCCCTTCCAGGGTTTAGGAAACACTAATTTGTTAATCATTTTTACTCAGATGTTATGAGCCCAGACATAGAATATATTTTGGGGCATGGGCTCCATATGCAGTTTTCAATGGTAGTGTTTTATTCATTCTAAAGTTTCTTCCCCATTCTCTACTTCCCCTGTTAGTACTGCCCTCTTATAAAGTTCACCTCTTTCCTCTTTGTCACTTTCCCCAGTATTTCACTTTTGGAAATTGTGACACTCAACAGTCTTAGCCTTGTACAATGTCAAAGAGATTAGCAGGGGCATCTTAGGCAGGATATGAATGATAGGACAAAGCAGGGTGGAGGTGAGCACCCTCCGGCTTACGAGGCTCCTGAATTGGCGCTTTGTAAATGCTCTGAACTGGACAAGACTGTGATAAACACCCTAATTCTGTCCCCAGAGTATCTTGCTCTAAACTCTAGTCCCTTGCAATATTACAAAAAGAGAGAACAAGGTAGTCAAATAAGTTGGGCACACCCTGTGACAAAGCACCTCCATACATCAAAGGTTCTGACAAGCCTGATTAACTCAGCTTAACCCAGAAATTCCCAAACATCTGAGCATGGATGTTGGAAATACCCAGGAATGTCCCAGGAAACTCATTTGGGGAAATAAATGCTATTTATTTTTATGCTATAAGTTATTCATTTTATATTAATATTGTGGAAAGAAACATTGGGTTTGGTGCCATTAACAACATCCTTCTCTACTCTTACCATTGCTAAAGTCATTATTATTATATTCAAGGGCCTGGCCCCTTCCCAGTTCACTAGCGTCACCTTCCACCAGTCCCACACTTTAGCCTTCCCTGATTGCTTGAATACCTCCAAACACATGTGCTTGCTATTGCTCCTTTGTGGAAATGTTCATCTAGCTTATCTATGCAGCCAGCTCCTACCCATCCTCCAAGGGTCAAGTGTTCTCTATGGAGCTCAAGACCTCCAAGGGGCAGGACACCCCTTCTTGTCTTCCCTTGTATTTTATATGTTTCACCCACTGAGTGATATTGTTCACTTTCATGGCTGTTTTTTTTCTGCCAGGCTGGGAACTTCCAGAGGACAAGTCTTCTTCCTTTTTGTATCCATAGACTTAACACAGTGGTCAAGTCACAGATGTTTCCAAATAAGAGGTGAAAATGGATTAGGACCCAGAGATCAGGCAAACCCTAGCTAAAGGGGACAAATAAAGAAGATGCTTGAGGTAGGGGAAACGAAGGCTGAGAAGCAGCTAGCATTTGGAAACTTCAGTTCTAAGTGACATCCTGGTTTTAGTAGGGTCTCTCAACAACAGTGGCAATATCCAGACAGGCAGGTGGCCTGGGGTGAGGGAAGGGAGAACAGGTTCTGAGGAAACTGGACTTTAGACAGCACCAGAAGGTCAGGATGGAATAAACCCTAGAAAATCCAGGGGAATCAGGATGCCAATCTGAGTCACTGGGTAATAGTCATTAGTTGATTGAACTAATGGCCTAGAGTTCCTCCAGATCCTTAGGCGAGGCTGAGCCCACAGGTGCAGACTGAGTGGCTGCACCTGGGGGATTAGGGGACCGCAGGGACAGGAAGGGAAGCTGATCATTACAGCTTCCAGGTTCTTCTCTCCCCTGGCCTTGCTGAGGTTTGCTGCTGCCTTTATTATATAACCTCAGGCTCCCACACTATGGATTTCCACATTCCAAACATCAGTCCAAAATCATGGCTTCTCCTTATTTTTTTAATTATTTGTGCTTTAGAGTTTCAAGTCCAAGATTAGACTCATGGGGTTATAATAAAAAAAAAAAATCTGCTCACCACAATTGGCTCGAACCCACACTGGGAGCTTCAGTGACTTGGTAAAGAAATAGAGGTCATCCATATAAGTAGTTTGGAATGAAATGAAGATGGATAAAAATATGAGTTGTTTTTTTTTTTTCAAGAAAAAAAATAATAATTTTCTTTCAATGGCTTTAGGACATAATCTTCCAAGTATCGAAACCCATCTCAATAGTTAAGGAAAAATTACAACAGATTCAGGTCTAGCTAAGAGAATTGAAGATGTAGTTTATATTATTTAATAGCTTCTTAAAATGAGCAGAAATGAGTTCTAAATAAATCCTAAGGTCTAATCCATATCTAGACCACAAACTGTGAAGGAAGAAGCCAACCACATTAGTTCAGGATGATACTATTGGCAGTGTGGGTAACTGTCAGGAAACTCTTCAATAAAACAAGGAAAGAGGCCAAAACTGTCTTCAGTTTCACATGTTTCAGTGGAAATTATAAGGATTGGGAGAGGATTTCCTGATTTGTTTTTTTGTTTTTTTTGTTTTTTTTTTTTTCATTTGTTTCAGTTTGGAGTCTAGAGAGCAATAAGAGAAATAAATAGAAATGACGGATGGATGGATGGATGGATGGATGGATGGATGGATGGATGGATGGATGGATGGATGGATGGCAGGCATTTTTAGTTGTACATAAAGTGGATAAGTTTCTCAGTTAGGCACTTGTATGGTGCTTTTCCCCAAAAGGCCACATAATCTTTCCCAAAGTCCTTGTGCTTCTTGAAATAGTCAAGACAAATTTCATATCCTCAAAGGTCAGTTGGAATCACTTTGGTCCTTTCAACTTGTAATAATTCTGCTCTGCCCACACTATTCCAGAGCTAATCCTCTCCCCCAAATGTCTGGGGATTCCAGAGTTTATACATTCTTAATCTCTGACTTCTCTTCTTTTTTTTTTAATTCTGCTAAATTCAGATCCCATTCTTGCTTACCCTTTCCATTTTCTATACCTGCCATCTTCTTTCTGTTCTGTGATGACTCAAAAGCAAAATTCCACCTGTTTTCCTTGATTGACCCCAAACATCACTCCTGAATAGTTTACTTAAAATACAGAAGAACAGTGAGAGATGGATACAAAACAGAACAGAACAGGAAATAACCTGAGTCATAATTAGGCCAATAGACATTTCTGGTTTTGAAATCCCCTGGCCCACCCTGCAATTGGGAATTTCTCACTGCATAATTTCTTCTCAGAATCCCTAGCTCTCTGACCCACCCTCACCCCCAATTTTTCCCTATCTGCTCCCAAGCCTCCAAATCCCCATTTCTTTTGTATCTATCCAGATCTCCCTTCTTCTCTTTCCCAAAATTCTTCCGGGATATGCCACAGAGCCACTTTGAGATTGAACGTACCCATGATAGTGTGTTCTAAAACACGGGCTTTTCCCTCTTGGACAATGATTTGTCTCGGTGTAGCAATTTTTCTCTCCCTCTCCCCTATACACACACAGCAATAATCCTTAGACACAGAACAGCTGTTACTAATTCTCTTCTGAACCAAGTGCTGAATGTCTGTGGCCCTGACCTCAGTCTGTAACCCCACCCTGGTTCCTCTCCCAAACTTTGTTCCCTGAAATCCACTCAGCACCTGGACTTCTTAAAAAGGAATCCTCTTAAAACATGAAGAGTACAAAGGACCAGGTAATGTCAGAGCCATGTGATGGATCTCTCTTTATTTAATGTCACAAAACCCTACTAGATAAGTAACATCTCCATTTTAAAGATGAAGAAACTAAGGCTCAGAGGGGTTAAATGATTTTTTTCAAGACTGCACAGTTTTTCTCCCTCCAATTCATCTTAATTCCAGTTGCCAGAGTCATCTTTTATTTCTATGGCCAGAGTTATATTTCTAAGAGGAAAACGTGATGTGAAAGTTGCTGATACCAAGATAAAATCCTTCTTGTCAGACCCAGACAAAAATTGGAGCTGGGAAATAATGAAGGGAGAAGGCTCATGCCTGCCTTTTTGAGATAAATACTGTTTCAAGATCTTTCTAAAATCCTCACCAGACATTCCTTCCAGCTCTACATGCACCCCATACAACTCACATGTATGCATAGTTTTTCATTAAGACTGCAACAATCCAGACAGTGGCCCTCAACAGAAAACTTGCCCAGCAATGAACTGATGCCAACTTCTGCCTTGAGTCTCCGAGATCAGTGAACTTTGGATGCAAACTGTTTACCTAAATTTATTCTAATTTGGCTTTAAGAACTCCCTGTACTTCAACCTCTCTGAATATATCCAGAACACGTACATTCCCATTGCAATGCTCTAGGATTCCCAAATATATACACATGGAATTGTTATTTAGACCTGGTGTCAGAAATGAGATCTGAAGCATGACTGCCTTCAGAGGAAATTGACATTGGGGTTCTCAGTGGTCAATGTTGTTCTCTTTTTTAAAACTCTACAATTTTTCCCTACCAATCTCAGGGATTGTTATCCTACTTAGCTTGACATACAAGGGCACTTATGATCTCTCTCTCTCTCTCTCTCTCTCTCTCTCTCTCTCTCTCTCTCACACACACACACACACACACATATCCAATTTTATCTAGTTGTTCCACTGGTCAAAGGCAATAACTGCCATGTGATAGTTTAAAATATGATTGAAAATATTATTGCATGAACAAAACAAGAGTTGGGCTGGTGTGTCCACCCACCAATACCTTTCCTTTTTAAAAATTTGTTCTTTTTAGTTATACATGATAGTAGAGTCTATTTTGACATATTTATACAAACATGGAGTATATCTTATTCTAATTAGGATCCCAGTCTTGCGGATGTACACAATGTTGATATTCATTGGTATACTCATATATGTACATAAGAAAGTTATATCAGATTTAGTCCACTGTCTTTCCTATTCCTATTCCTTCTCCCTTTCCTTCATTCTAATCCGCTGAATTTCTATTCTTTCACTCCCCCGCACTTTGTTGTGTTTTATTATCACATATCAGACAGAATATTCAACCTTTGGTTTCTTAGGATTGGCATATTTTACTTAGCATGATAGTCTCCAGATCCATTTACCAGCAAATGCCATAATTTCATTCTTATTTATGGCTGAATAATATTACACTGTGTATATATACCACATTTTCTTTATCCATTTTTCTGTTGAAGTTGAGCTGCTATAAACATTGATGTGGCTGCCTCACTGTGGTATGCTGATTTTAACTCCTTTGGGTATGTACCAAGAAATGGGATAACTAGGTAAAATGGTGGTTCTATTCAGAGTTTTCTAAGGAATCTCCATATGGCATTCCAGAGTGGTTGCACCAATCAGCAGTCTCACCAGCAATGTATGAGTGTACCTTTTTCCCTCACATCCTCACCAGCATTTATTGTTACTTGTATTCTTGATAATTGTCATTCTTATTGGAGTGAGATGGAATCTCAGTATAGTTTTACTTTTGCATTTCTCTAAATGCTAGAAATATTGAACAATAATATATGTTGACTGTTTGCATTTCTTCTTTTGAGAAGTGTCTGTTTAGTCTGTCCCCTTGCCTATTTATTGATTGAGTTATTTGAATTTGTTTGTTTTTAGAGTTAAGCTTTTCGAGTTATTTGTATATTCTAGAAATTTGTATATTTTGTGGTGCAGGTAGCAAATATTTTCTCCCACTCTATAGACTCTCTCTTCATACTCTTAATTCCTTTGCTGTGAAGAAGCTTTTTAGCTTGATACTGCCCTATTTATTGATTCTTCATTTTACTTCTTGTGTGTTAGGAAGACTCCTAATACACAAGTAAGAGAAAGTTGGTTCCTGAGCTGACATGAGGAAGAGTTATAGTAGGCAGAGGATGTCTGGTCTAATATCTACATCTTTGATCCATTTTGAGTTGAATTTTGTTCAGGGTGAGAGATAGTGGATATATTTCACTCTGCTACATATGGATGTCCAATTTCCCAGCACCACTTGTTGAAGAGGCTATCTTTTTTGCCAATGTATGATTTTGGCACCTTTTTCTAGTATGAGGAAACTGTATTTATGTGGGTTTGTCTCTGTGTTTTCTATTCTATTTCATTGGTCTTCACATCTATTTGGTGTCAATACCATGCTGGTTTTGTTACTATCACTCTGTAGTATAATTTAAGGTCTAGTATTGTAATGCCTTCTGCTTCACTCTTCTCACTAAGGATTGCTTTGGTTAGTCTGGGTTTCTTATTTTTTTCAAATGAAATTCAATACTTTTTTTCTATTTTTATGAAGAATGACATTGGAGTTTTAATAGGAATTGTATTAAATCTGTATAACCTTTTTGGTAGTATGGTAGTATGGCCATTGTGACACTATTAATTCTGCCTATCCAAGAACATGGGAGATCTTTCCATCTTCTAAGGTCTTCTTCAATTTCTTCATTTAGATTTCTGTAGTTTTCATTGTAGCAGTCTTTCTCCATTTTTTTTTTTTTCGAGGCTATTGTGAATGGAATAGTTTTCCTAATTTCCTATTTCAGCTGATTCATCATTGTTGTATAGGAATGTAACTGATTTATAGTGGTTAATTTTATATCCTGCTATTTTGCTGAATTCATTTATGAGTTCTAAAGATTTTCTGGTGGAGTTTTTTTGGGTCTTCTAAATATAGGATCATGTCATTGGCAAATAGGGATAGTTTGAACTCTTATTTTCCTATTTGTAGACCTTTTATTTTTTTTTTATTTTTTTTTTTTTTTTTGCCTAATTGCTCTGGATAGATTTTTCAAGGACTATGTTGAATAGAAGTGATGAAAAATGGCATCCCTGTCTTTTTACAGTTTTTAGAGGGAATGCATTCAGTTTTTCTCCATTTAGAATGATGTTGCCTTGGGTCTGACATATATAGTTTTTAAAATGTCGAGGTACATTCCTAATATCCCTAGTTTTTCCTAGAATTTTAAATATGAATGGATGCTGTATTTTATCAAATGTTTTTTCTGCATCTATTCAGAATACCATGTGATTATTGTCTTTAAGTTTATATATGTGGTGAATTACATTTACTGACTTCCATATGTTGAAACAACCTTGCATCCCTGGGATGAAACCTGCTTGATCATGCTGCATTATCTTTTTAATGTATTTTTGTATGAAATTTCCCATTATTTTATTAAGATTTCCTGCATCTATGTTCATCAGGGATATTGGTCTGAAGTTTTGGTATCAAGATGATACTAGCTTCATAAAATGAATTTGGAAGGGTTCCCTCCTTTTCTATTTCACTGAATAAATTGAGGAAGATTGGTGTTAGTTTTCTTTAAAGGTATGAAAGAACTCAGCAGAGAATCCATCTAGTCCTGGGCTTTTCTTTTTTTGGTAGACTTTTGGTGATATCTTCAATCTCATTTCCTGAAATTGATCTGTTAAAATTTTCTATGTCCTCCTGGTTTAATTTGGTGTAGGTCATATTTCTCTAGAAATTTTTTGATATCTTCAAGGTTTTCTAACGTATTGGAATACAAATTTTCAAAATGGTTTCTGATCATTGTATTTCAGTAATGTCCATCATTAATTTAAATAATTTGAGTTTTTATTTTAACTAGGTATATATGACAGCAGGATACAATAATTTGAGTTTTTTTCTCTTTCTTTAACTTGGCTACAGGTTTATCAATTTTATTATTTTTTTCAAAGAACCAACTTTTTGTTTCATTGACTTTTTTAAAATTTTGTTTGTTTCAATTTTATTGATTTTGGTTCTGATTTTAATTATTTCCTGTATTCTACTGGTGTTGATTTGTAATGTTACCAGTGCCTTTCTTTTGATACTATTCAGCAACCCTCTCCTCCTGTAGTACTCTAATAAACATGGTAGAACTAAAAGAGTGATATCCAAGACATTTGGGATTAGCAATAACTGAATCATTGAATGTTAATTATGGACAATTTCCACCAACTTCTGAAAAGACTAACAATTCTGCCTTAAGAAAAATGGTTAGGCTTCTTTCAGGAGAATATGAGAGAACCCATCATTTCTGTCTTCCCACCAATAGAGTCTTCTCTAAATTCTGATTGGTTCCTTTCCCTTCAAGGCCCACCTCACAGGTTAGTACCTACTGGAAAGAATGTCCCAGGAGCCCTACCTTGAAAGAACTCTTCTTCTCTATCTTAGGAACCTTTTAATTATGAGTAGCTTTGAGGGTTTTTTACCCTAAACCACCTTGTATTATGTACTTATGAAATGTATATATTCTGTCAATATCCAGAATGTAAATCCCATAAGTGACTCTATATGTATTAGTGGGTGACTATAAATTTCCCTAAGGGATCACAAGACCCAATTGATGAATACATCTAATATCTCTGCATCTGGGAATATAATTCAGGAAATGTTTGTAGGGAGCTCCTATATCACATGCCAGATTAAAATCAATCCTTTAGTGTTTAGAAATTCAATGTAATTCAACCAATAGTTGTTGAGATTGTGTTCACTGGGCTCCAGACTGCACCAGCTGATAGGAAGGGCCTTATATTTTCTGAAGGCCTCTCATGTACTAGGCACTGGGCCATCACTCCATTTAATTCTCACCACAGTCTTAGAGGCTAGAAACTATCAACCCCATGTTACAGGGGACAAAACTAAGACTTCCAAAGTTAAAGTAGCTTTGCCAATGACATGTCATTGATAGTTTTGGACATGTCTCCCTGGACCATGAGATTCAAAACTAGGTCATATTCCAAAGACCATAATGTCCTTTTAATTTAACCTATTGACCACATCTTTTTGACAAAAAGTATTTTTGTTTTTTATATAAGAAACATTTTTGTATAGAAAACATTTTTATATTTATATAAGAAATGTTTTATATAAAAAACAATGCTATACACAAATTTGTTAAGTAATATATAATACATCATATTATACAATTATATTTTTATTACATATGTTTTTATATATTATGAAAGCCAAATTATTACAAATTATTCCAGAAAGATGGCATATGCCATCTTGGGATATAGGCAAAGAAGAAAAAAAGAAGGCAAGAAATGCAACAGTGTAAATCATTTGGCAGAGAGTATGGCACAGAAACTCAGGGTGGGTGAGTTTTGAGGAGGTAGAAAATTGTGGGAAGGAAAAAGCACTGCATATTCGCTAAGTTTCTGTGACATGGCAGGGACTTTTCCTGTTTTCTCATCCAAATCGCAAAGCAACTCTGTGAGGTTATTATCATGAGGAAACAGAGACTCAGAGAGCTTGGTAATTTTTGCAAGTTCATAGAGATAGGAAGTTGTAGAGCTGGGATTGAGCCCAGGTCTTTCTGACCAAAGAATTCACTCTCCTTCTTTGTCCCAGACTATTTCTCCTGACCTCTCTTCCCATGGGGACCTTGAGTATAAGTACCTTCAAAACAGGAAACTGAGGGACAGTATAAAAGTGAAATGGAATTAAAGGAGGTCCCATGGAGAGATTTTGCCTATTTCTCAAGTTAACCTGGGGATCCTAGCCAACGTGGTACAAGAGCCTCCACCAGGTCCTGTTACCTCCTTGTGTCTGTCTTAGCATTGATCCAATTCTTGTTATTTTCTCTATATTCATCTGACTTATACACTAGAGAGTCAACCCAAAGACCATGATAGGCCTTGGTTCTCCTTGGTTCTCCTGTGGTCCTGCCTATAATAAGTACTGGTCATTTAGGAAGTGGTCACCTCTTCAGGCTCAGTTTCTCCTTCTGGACAATTAGTTTGTTGAACTGAATGTTCTAAAACTCATGCAGCTCTGCAGTCTTGAGTTGCTACAAAAAGCAAGAGCAAAATGCAATGTTCTCTACTTATCAGACAATTGCTGTCTGGGGTCCTTCCTGAGGAGCTGAGAGTGCCCAGACAGGACTGCTGGCCCAATCAGTGCTTCTGTCACTGTGTGGTTTGTCTGTCTGAGCCTAGAGCAGGTGATTGATTAATATAGATTAAAGCACTGATATTTTCTAAGCACTGGTATTTGTCTAATGCCCAATAGGTGGCAGTCTGCCTTGGTACCCAAGGAAGATTTTTTCATTCAGTCAACAGATATTTACCAAGGCCCCGCCCACAGTGCCTGTCAGGGTCTCCTTGCGATGGATACAGGAGGAAACTGGCAGCCAAAGGAAGCCTTAAACAAATAACTACACAAGGGAAGTCACGTTGTAGAGTTCATGTGGCTCTGGCTACCATGTGAATTGGAGACAGCCAGATGAGAGGCAGTTAGAAAACCCATAGCAACAATCCAGGAGAGACCTGAGGCTCTGCACTACATCAAGACTGGGATGCTGACGGCCTGCCATTCTTGGGAGGTAGCGGAGTGAGTGGGGCAGCAAGGCGGTATTCACGGCACCCCGATGGCCAGCGCTGCTGAGCATGTGGAGAAGAACAATGCTAATCACCATGCGCCTGGCTTGCTTGGTTCGCCCATCCAGGGAGGCAGGATGCCAAGAGGCACAGGTGTTCCCTACCATCGAAGGAAGCCTCTGCCTCTCTTGATTGCATAAACAGGCCTCCTGCCTTCCTGCCCCCTCAACAAGCAGTATCGCCCCAGGGAGCCCTGGCCTCCCACTCTTGCTACCCTAGGCAGAGGCCAAAGGACTGGAAGGATGTGAGAGGGATGAAAGCTCCTCCTTCTGGGCACCGTTGACGCGTTGTTCAGACCCTACAGAATCCTGAAAGGGCTGTGGGCCCATCCTCTGGGTCAGCGTCATGTGATCCCCGCGTTCTGCGCCCGCTCGCTACCATCTGTTTCCTATCGAAGCTGAGCACGAGCTCGTGTGTGTGGTCACAATCGCACAGAAAAATCACTCTGCCAACAAATGGGGAAATGCTAGGTTCCATCCTCTCTTTCGCTTTCTCATTTTAACCGACTTCCGATATGAACGTTGAAATTTTTGACCCTTTCTACCATGTCTTCCATAACCCCAAGGAAAATAAAATAGCATCGAATTGCACTCAAGGTCAATGCTTTTCCTAAAGGAGGGGGACTCGTTGCCATATATATATATACAAGGGCCGAATCGAAAGAGGAAATATGAGCAAAGTGGTTGCATCCTTTTGCAATCAACTATTATGAAAGCTGGTCATCTCCTGTGCTACAAGGAGACATGGGGTTTCCAACAGGCCAGAGTTTTATTTTACATAATTGTAACCATCTCAGCATGTCAATTAACATAGAATGTTACCTTTGGGATGGGATCAATTAGAGACCTGAAGATTGAATTTGGAATCATGATTAGCCTGTTTTACATTTTGCCTTCATTTTCTAAAATATACAATTGTCTGATTCAGCCCAATTTTTTAAAACATATTGTAAACTTATTTATTTTTTTAAGCCAAAACAGACGTGGGAGGCCGGTCCCTAACAGGAACCATAGCGAAAGGGAGGGTGGGGGAGGGGAGGGGCTGCTATTTGATTAGAGTCTATTCTTAAGTTTCCACAGCAAGAAAATATTGAATGTAGTGTAATGGTTGCTGGATTTTCTTAAGAACTGAAATCATTACGCTCTGGCTGAGATCCAAGTTCTTCCCTTTTTTTTAGGTTACAATTTGAAACGGTGCAGAACATGCTAGAGTGTTGTAGTCATTCATGTAATGTCATTGAATCAAGCTTCTGGAAATAGACAAAGGACTTTGTGTCCCGAAATGTTCTTCTGGCGGAAAATTGATAGCAGCATGAGATGTGCTATTACTGGGTTTGGTTCTGCCTCCAAATTTGTGCTGACTCAAGTGATAGAGGGAGAGGGAGAGAAAGAGGGAACAGGCAAGCGAACTTACAACTGTGTTGGGAAGCTAAATACTTAAGACAAAATCCGCATGGAGAGAAGGCACACACTTGTGAGCAGAGAAGTGAAGGTTTTCAGGGGTCACTACAAAAATGTGAACTTCTTTGCTTGCTTTTATTAAGTTATTGTTTCCCAAACGGAGACAATGAACAGGCAAATGCATGACATGAAACCCTCCGGTAATTCTCCAAGCCCTCCCCGATCCCCTATTCTTGCCCTCCAAAATGTTTTCCCATTCATTGAAACCCCTTGTCTGTAGCTTTTGCCAGATTCATCAGAATGACAAACAAGTCCAGCTTCACAAACCAGGCTGCAACCTGAATGCAAATCAAGTCGAGGTCTGGACGCTCTGGCCAGGACACATGTGCTTGGCCCCAGCCCATGCTTAGCCTATTCTTTGCCCCCTGACGCCTTTCCAAGATTTGCCATCTTCATTGCTACAGTCCCCCTCCGAAGGAAAACTTAGAGCTATTTGTGCATGATGTGAAAGATATGTCAATAAACCTCCTTTCAACATAAATAGCACATCAAAATATTACCAAATAATGCTGTTGACTTTGCCAGCAGGCAAAGGACTCCATCTGGAGATAATATCTTCCAACTGAGAGGCATCCAAGGTGCCCTTTCCTAGGCAACGGGTACACTGACCATGGTATGGCTAAATCCCATCCTATCTGCACACCTGGGTAATCCTCCTCTCCTTTTGTGCCCAGACCACCTACACCTGGATCTTAGAGTCATCAGCTCTTATATAAAATGAACTCATTGGTTCTTTTCCTCTGCGATGGCAATAGACCGTCCTTTTCTGACCACAATCTGATTATATCCACATATCTTCCAGAGATACTCAAAATAGCAACTGCTAGGTTCAAATTGATGACAGTGCTGGATAGCTCCACCAGCGCTCTCCGCTCATCTGCTCCTGTTCACTCAATGATGACAGCAAAACTCACAGTTAAGTCAGCGCCCCAAGGTGTTAGAAGGGACACACTGTGAGCAAAGGTTTCTTCCCCGATTCTCTAAGCACAGGTGTTCCTCCCTTCTGTGAACTCTGAGGTAATTAGGGTCAGAGATACAGACACACTGTTCATTGTTCTCAGTTATTCAACAAATTCTTGCTGAGCATTTATTATGTGCAAAAGACAGGAAGGCAACACTGGTGAATCAAGTATGGATAGGAGCCCCAGCTCTTTCTAATCAGTATGACTCCCCACTTTCTACTCTGATGAAGTCTGAAGATTCCTTGGCATCCTAGAAGGGGCTTTTGTTCTCACAGTCAATCAAGTCTCTGGGCTTCTTTTGTAAATTGCATCGAAGACTATACCTATGTCTACCTGATCTTAAGAGAGGTCATTTGCAGTTATATTAGAGTTTATGCAAAGCATTTGTGTGCTAAGTAGGTTTAGAGGTAAATATCCCTAGGAAGGAGGAAGAAATAATATTGTAGCAACACCACATCATGTTAAGTATTAAATATAGGAGATAGAACAATCCCAAGAGCAGAGGATTTCAAATGGCACTTCCCTGGGACTTACTGTAGCTCACTCACTGCCTTCCCCACAACTCAGCCTGACCCCTCACAGTTCTCTACCCCTTTGTACTCTTGTTCTTCTTCACAGAGGGAAAAATAATCTTTTTTCCCAAGATGCATTTGAACTATTCCCTCTTTGAGGGAGGGATGGAAGGTGGTTGCTAAAGTTTGGACTTATTACTCTCAAATCTCATATCTCAAATACCCTTAATGAATCATCAGTCTTTTTTTTTTTTAAAGATGGTTTCCTTCCTAAGAACAATATTAATGTCAAATGTTAAAGTAATAAATATTTTGCCTTAATACACAGAGATATGACTCCATTCAATTCCATATTCTCTACCAATTTCTGAGCACCTTCTATGTGCTAAGAGCTATGCTAAGCCTTCTAAGCATATAAATTCACTGAATCCTCACCACAATCTGCCATGGTGGGTAACTCAAGATGGGAAGGGTTTCATTGTACAAGGCCAGCCAGATCTGTCTGATGCTAAGGCTCATCTCCTCATCAATAAATTACTCTGCCTCTGACAACTCAGCAAACATTAATTACTTGCAAGGTACAATGTGAGATACAAAGGTCAAGGGGCAGGGTCCCAGCACCAAGGCTTAGTAACCAAGGAGAAACCCAGAGTTACAACTTTGCAGATGGACAGAACTGGGTTTGAATCCCAACTGTGACGAAATTGTTGGGTAACATTAAGCAATTACTCAATCACTTTGAATCTCAAGTTCCTCAAGTAAAAAATGAAATCAGTGACAGTATGTACCCTGCTAAATTGTTCTGGGGACTCAAGGAGATAAGGCATGAAAAGCACTCAATACAGTGCCTTGGCATATCATAAGCCCCAAATGAATGTGTCTGTCCTCTCATGATTTTATTAAAGATGATTTTATTGCTTGCTTTGTGGATGTGGTATATTATACTGAGTCTCTTCCTGCTGCTGAATACCTTTCTAAAAATCAATTACATGGCAAGTTAATGTCTTGTCATATGGACATACCATAATTGACCTCATTATTCCCTTGCTACATTTATCTATTAGGGAATAACATTGTTTGTTTTACCAATACATATAAAATCTTAACATATTAAGGTATTAAATCTTTTTTTATATTTGTGGCAAGTATTGCCCCCGATTTTTTTGCCCTTTAATCTTATTTAAAATAATTTTGACATGCAATTATTAATTTATATCTAATCAAAACTACCTAAATTTCCCTGTGTGATTCCTTCCATTAATTTTAAGTTTAAAAAGTCCTTCCTACACAGAGATGAGAGGGCTGTCTTCCAACATTTTTTTCTAGTGCAAAAATACATTTTGAAGTGTAAAATGATTCACCAACTAAGTAGATTCTGAAATTTAACATTGGTTTCTTCTATTCATGAGAACTTCAATACCTTATGGCTTACAGTAGCTTATAATAGCATTAATAGTGATTTTCTCATAATCTTGTTTGGGGGATTAATAAGAATCAGATTTAATTCTTTCATCCTAGGAGTCCTTTCATGAGTTAGTCCACCATTTCCCTTCTTAAATAGAGAAATTTCTAGACTATAAGAAGTCACATGGATCTCTAATGATGCCCTCATGAATGTCACAGATCTGCTCCATGTGGGGCTGGCCTTTGGGGGCTCTCCTGATTTTCCCTACAATTCTGGATGATTTGGAGGAAAAAAAAATCGGCATGAGGCTGACTCAGGTTAAGAGCTCACCCTGCACTTGACATTGTGATGCTTGAGCACATACAAGGGAAATCTCCTGAGCCTCTGTTTTCTCATTTAAACAGAAGAAAATAATGAAACCAACTTTTACATTAAAAACTTGAATAAGATAATGCATGTAAATCTCTTAACACAACCCCTGACAAATAAATGACTGACAAATGTTAGCTATTTTTCTATTTTCTCCACCACAAAATGACCATAGTGGCTTTCAAAGGTGCTGGTGGCCAATACAGACTGTGAACTAAAATTCCTCACACTGTAGCATAAGGCCTTAAACGTCAATATAAATCTAGCCTTATAGAGAACTGGAATGGGAGTAAGGTGGAGATATGGGATCCAAAATGTAATGGATTGGTTTTCTGCAGGTGTCACAACAAATTCCCATCAACAGGATAGTTTAGACAATACAAACCTATTTTTCCATGGTTCTGGAGGCCAGAAGTTGGAAGTCATGGTATGGGCAGGGTTCACTCCTCCTGAGGACCCTGAGGGAGACATAGTCCTAGCTTCTGGTGGCTGCTGGAATTCCTTGGTGCTCCTCAGATGGTAGACACGCCACACGAATCTCTGCTTCCCTGTTCGCATCACCATCTCCTGGGTGTCTTCTCTTCATGTTAAGGACATTAGTCTCTCAATTTAGGGACCACCCATATCACCCAAGATGATTTCATCTGGACAATTTTAACTTTAATACAACTTCAAAGACCCTCTTTCCAAATAAGCTTGTGTCCAGTAAACATGTATGTGAGGAATCACTATTCAATCCACTCTCTATGGTAACTCCAGGAAGTGAAAGAGGCAAGGGCTCTATCCTTGAAGACTAAATGATCTTTATCTGAGTTGCAGCATATTAATCATCATCTTTAAACATCTAAATGAAAAGAAAACACATAAAACTCAAAAGAGTAAAAATGATTACCTGCATTATCAACAACAACAACAACAAAGTATATTCTTGGAGGAATGCAGGGTCTGAAAATCCTATAGAAAAAAAAAATTAGTCAGGAAATCCCTCTGGTTTATTTTGAAAAGGTATTCCCAGCTTAATAAGAATTTCTTAACACTTTCTGCCACTGGTATTTCTATTGACCGAAGGAAGATCTCTGGCATAAAAGTGTCAAGGTGATCTGAATAATATTCTTGCAAATGCCAATGCTTTATAAATGCAAAATATAAAACATGCCGACTATAAAGAACATGTCCCTCCACTACCCTCCCTAAAGATAGCTTCTGCCAAATGCAATAAATTGTTTATTTTGTGTGAGCCATGTTTATATATCTTTACATCCTCCTTCCTGGAAAGTGTTTTACAAATTGATTAAGGTAGTTATTACTGTAGTTCCTCAATTTCAAGCCCCATTTTCCCTTTTCCAGGTCAACTTCAAGTGAACTTTAAAGGATTCCTTTTTATTGGGATTTTGTAATGTTCAAAAAATGTGACTTTTTATGAAAATGTTAGAGAAGAAACTTAATGACTTTATATTGGTTGTGTTATTTGAGACTATAAAAGGAATTTCAAGCTTCTTCCAAAAAATAACCAGATCTGATTGTTGCTTCATATATATCATTCTGTCTTTTCTTAGTGGTGATGCACATTTATTAACATCACTTATGTGTGTTTACCTAATTCTGTATGAACAAATATTTGAATTCATTCATTCTTGTCAGCAAGTTACTCAAGTGCCTCAGAGGCCAGGGACTGTGCCATTCACTTACTCCTTAGGAGGTACAATGGGAGAATCAGACACATGCCTAGTGTTACCAAACCTGGATTTTTCTATCTTCATAGGTCACCTACAGTGCTGAGTATTCACTACCCTTATGGTGTAGCCCATACCATTGTTGAACCTTCTTAGTATCCACAGGAAATACATGGAAAATGGAGAAAAGATAGATTCCTAGACTTACCTTCCAGGAATTCGGATTCAGCTAGTCAACTGTAAGAACCCAGAAACCTGCAATATTAACATGTATCTTTGGGGACTCTAGTACAGTAGTTCCCTGGGTGGTTCACAGAACATGTTTTGGGAACTACTTATCTAGTGACAGGGAGTACCAGTCACGCTGTCAGACCTGATCTGATGGCTTAGGACATGCACAGGACCAAGCTCCCTCTATGTCAGAGGGCTAGAATGGGCCTCTCAAGATCATTTTCCTGGAATTACTATCCATTGTCTAAGTTTTATATTTTGAAGCCACACAAGAAGTCTTTGTTTATATACTTATCAACTATTTATGACTGTCAGTTATGTGCCAGGTGCTTTCCTTAGTACAGGAGCTACATTTAAAAATGAAACAAAGAGCTGGGAATGTAGCTCAGTGTTAGGGTGCTTGCCTATCATGCATGAAGCCCTGAGTTCAATCCCTAGTAACACAAAAATAAATGAATAAAACAAAAACTCTACCTTTGTTGGCACTTATAAGCCAATGGGGGAATGATGCTCCATTATTCTTGTCTACAGATTAATTCAGTCACATGTGCATTTATCCATTTCACAAACACAGATTGCACCAGGCTAGGGGGATGGCACAATGCTTCACAGCATAGTCTCTATCCTCTAAGGAACTTTCAGTCAAGAGAGGGTGATGGACAAGTCAAACCCTCTAAGACAGTTTATCAAGTACAAAGATGGAAGAGGCTGTGCATAGTAAGAGAACTTAAAAAGGAGTGATGGAGGAAAGCTTCCCAGAAGTAGCAACACTAGATCTAACCCTTGAAGAACAAGTAGGACTCAGCAGCTGGCACAAGTTCAGGAGAAGAAAGAACTAGAGAGAGCTCAGCATGACTCAAGCAAGTGGGAAGGCAGAGAAGGTGATTAATAAAGCTGTGTCGAGAGACAGGACCTTGACCGTGAAGAGAGGGCTTTATCCTGAATATCATGGGGAGTCATTGGAGGCATTAGCAAAATCAGGTAACTGATTTGTGTTTTAGAAAAATCTCTCTGGTTCAATAAAAGGAATGAATTAGAGGAAGAGAGTAGAGTCAAAAAATGAGTTGTAAACTTGTAAACTTATCACCATACAACGGGTCACAGTGATAAAGGCCTGAATGTGTGCATATAAATAGGTAGGGAGGGATATAGTTGAAAGGTATTTGAGAAATGGAACTGAGAACACCTGATGACTGATTAGGTGTCAGGAGAATGAGGCCCCCAGAATGGCAATTGTGTCCCCAAAACTTCCCATTAGCCTTCTCTCAGGACTAATGACCAAGGTTTCAATGTTTACATCATCCTGGCTCCTCCCAATCTTATTGCTCTTCATCAGAAATGAACTGAATTAATGGAGAGCTTGACCGTGGTCTCTGTGGGGCATCGTACTCCAATTGAAACCACCTACTTAAGTACCTCAGATGGATTTAAATTATCTCCAGAAATCCTGATCAGCCAACTTAAAAAGAGGAACTTGGTGATAATCCAAGGCAGAAAATCCAAAGGAATTGGAAATTCTTTTGAATTGCTGAGCAACTGAATCCAAAGCTCACGGTAATATTTTATAGGGCATCTATAAAATGATGGCAGGCTGCCAGGCTCTGTGGCACATGCCTGTAATCCCAGAAGTTCGGGAAGATGAGGCAGGAGGATCTTGAGTTCAAAGCCAGCCTCAGAAACTTAGCGAGTCCCTAAACAACTTAAAAGGAACCTGCCTCAAAATAATAAATAAAAAGGTTTGGGGATGTGACTCAGTGATTAAGCATCCCTGAGTTTAATCCCTGGTACCAAAAAAAAAAAAAAAAGTCAGGCTAAAGGTGATACCTGCAAATCACAGAGTGTTTACCTAAAGGGGCAAGGGAGCAAGGGAGACAGTAAGGAGGAGGAAATTCAATAAAAGAAGGAATAAACAGAGGCCTGTCACAGTTATAGCACTTTATCCTTGTGCTGATGGTGGTACATCTTACACACTGTTTGATGGGTCTGAAATGCTCAGTGTCCCTGGGAATACCTTGGGGCTCTGCTCACTGCCTCTATGATCTAGGGAAAAATTCCAAGAGACCCTTTGAATGACCCAGCTTGAAAGTTTGAAGACTTAGCATGTGCCAACTCTTTCTTTTCATCTTGCTATAGGTAGGTTCTTGAAAATCCTAGGGGACCTTTTGTGTAGGATGTAATACCTACAGCTAGCTATATTCTCAATATATTAAACACATATATCCAGTAAATAAAACTTGGGAAATTAAAGGGAATAGTTGAAAGAGAGATAATGATTCAAGCCACTGGTTTTTAGGTCATATAACTCAAAGCCCTAGACAATCTTTGGATAGAGAAGGGTGAGTGACCAATGCTGAGCCTTCCACTGCCTTCCCTTTCTCTCCAGCTGTCCCTCAGTATTTTCACATAACCACATACCAGCTTTCTATGTAGGTTTTTTCATAATCAGAATTTAGGTGTTCACTACATGCATGTGTACACATATGTAATACATAGATACAGTTACACACATACACACAGTGCCACTAATGACCAAATGGACCAACAAGGAAGAGCAATATAAAATTACTAAATGAAGATCCCATTTTCCCTTCTTCATCAAAGGGGAAAATCTTATGTATTGACTTCTCCATGGGCCCTTTTGTGATCAATTTAAGCTCTTACTGGGGGCTGGTGCTGGTACCTTCTGAGCTTTTGCTTACATCACTCCCTCTACTAAGCACACAATTGCCACTCTGAAACTTGTCAAGTAAGCAAACAAGTGAATGAAAAATGAAAATACAAGATAATAAACAAATAGATGAATGGTTGAGTAATGTGTCTGATCAATTAACTCACACATAAATTATGTCCTCATAATTAATGTTCCTCATTAAAGCTATGAGTCATCCTCAATATGAACACATATGTAAATTTCTACACATGTTACTTTCTCAGCAAGAATCCATGCCTGACAACATTTTCGTGTGTGAACGTTTAGAATCAAGGCAAAAGGTCTTTCTTAAGCTAAGATGATTACTCCTGACAGTAGCAATATAAACAGACTCATGTCAGAAATTTGCTAATTATCTTTTCACTGCTAACATTCACTTTGTTGATCTGCTTTACCATGAAAAGATTCTTTATTGGGAAGCATGGTTTGAGCCTCCAATGTGGAAATCTGCCAGAATGCCAGCAAAAATAAATTATCAAATTACATAACTTTTCTTTGACTATTCTTTCACTAACAAACCCAAAAGCCAACAAGTTAGAAACAGTAGTTTCCTCATTCGGTAGAAAGAAATGAAGACCTAATATCTAGATCCAATTCAATTATCGTTGTTGGGCAACTTCTAGCAAACTTCAGAGAGGTGAAGGGGTGGGTACAAAGGTACCACAAAGAGCTGTCCATCTTTATTTGCTTACTGAATTAGTATTTATTTTGCATATACTGTGAGCCAGGCACTTTTGCTAAAAACTGGTGATAGACATAAACAAATAGTCATCATGGTCCCTGTCCAAAGAGCTTTCAGTGTAGTGTATAAGACAAATATTGAATGATAAGCATACCAATAAGTATAAATTATAAACGTTGTTAAGTGCTTTCTAGGAAAAGGATGAGAAATATCAATTGCACTGCCTCTCATTTGTGACCCTAATGCTTCATGTTGTAGTGTGTGTACTAAGCTTAGCATTAGATGCAGAAAATTCTGTGGGCATTTAGGTTAATATATATATATATATATACCTCCAGCTACAGACTCCTTGTAGAAGAGACACTGTTTGGGGGTCTTCTAGGATGATGGATAAATACTTGACACATAATGAAAACCATGGGAACAAAACAAGGGAGAAAGGAAAGGAAAGTGGGTCTTGAAAACAGCAAGCAGTTGAGAGTAGCAAAAGAATCAGGTATGGGGGACCATCAAAAGGGATGCAGTTATGGAGGGCCTCAAATACCAAACCAAGAAGTTTAAACACTATTCTATAGGCCTGAGAAGTCCTGGAAACATCATGAGGGACAAGATTATGGAAGGCCTAGAATGCCACACTAAGAAATTTAAATATTATTCTATAGGTTTAAGGAGCTATTAAAGGCTTATGAGGAGGGTATTGCAAAGCTCATAACTGTGCTTTTTTAAAAAAAAAAAAAACATCATGATATATAAACCGAGCATGATTATTCAAAGGATATATTTAATAATAATAATAATAATAAAGAATAATCCTTTGAATTAAGGATTCAAAGGAATAAGAATTAAAGTGGGCAGAATACATTGATCCAGATGAGATCATTAAGAAACAGTAGAGCCAGGCATGGGGGCACACACCTCTCAGCAGCTTGGGAGCTGAGGCAGGAGGATTCACAATTCACAGCCAGCCTCAGCAGCAACGAGGCACTAAGCAACTCAGTGAGACCCTGTCTCCAAATAAAATACAAAATAGGGCTGGGGATGTGGCTTAGTGGCTAAGTGCCCCTGAGTTCAATCCCCGTACCCCTTCCCCCCAAAAAAAAGAAACACTAGTACGGCCTCTGTCCAAGTGAGAATGACAATTTGAAATGGGACCCTGGGTGCAAACATGGGAGGGACATGACAAGTGGCAAATGATAACAAAGTCATTAGCCTTGGAGAATGGGGCACAGTCCTGATTGACCCTGGAGAATGAGAGGATGGTATCAGGTGCAACCTGAAATCTCGAGTCTTAGGGAAGAGGGTGACGGTGGTGTCACTAAATAGCCAGGGAATTAATGAGGAGGAACCCATCGGAAGTAGAACCACTTTGTTTGACTTGGGAATGTTGAGTTCCATGACTTGAGAGGCCTACTGTCCTGAAGCCAGTCCTATTGTTGTTTTTTTTTTTTTTTTTTAATAAGCTCAGGTAGGTAGTGTCCTGTTGGGATGACCCAGCCAGAGGAAAGTGAATGAGTCACCACAGTCAAGGCTCAGAGCCCTGGGTCTCTGCATCTATTTAGTTTAGCCAGTGAGTTATTATGAAGTATTTACTGTACTCAAGCTCGGGTGTCCTCGGAGAACAGGGACCACAGCATCTAACCTAATATTCTCTGGGATTATTGCGCTAATAACTCTTTATTGGAGAAATCAAGTAGCTGTAAGTTTTCACTGCTGTTGGAAAAGCTTGAGGGGTGAGTCATGTATTGCCCACAGAAGAACCCTGTCTACACAGGCGTGTAGTAAAATTAAGTTCAAATAAAATGCTCTAGAAGAGTGTTTCATTTCAGAAAGGCTTACATTCTTCCCCTTACTGGAAATGAGTGTTACAAGGCATTAAAAGGCTCTATGTCCTATATGGTGTTTAATATAAGAGCTCCATTTCTTTTCTTTAATCTACATGAGATCAATACTAAAACTCGTAAGCAATAAAAGTAGCTGCAGTAGACCATTGTGTTTATAGCATTATATCATTTATGAAACACTTTTTCCAATATTGCTCTTCTGATCTTCAAAACAACCCAGCACAGCTGGTGCTTCTGACCCTTCTTTCATTTAGAGAAACTGAGTCTCAGAGAGGCCACAGGTGGGGCCCATGACCACCTATCTATAAAGTACCAGAGCCAGGGTTGAGCCAGAGATTCATCACTGTAAAGTGTATTTGCATAGCATTTACAGTTAACCATGTTTTACAGCCATTGTTGACCCCCTTTAAGGCAGAGGGACCTGAGAGTCTGAATGACTTGGAAACAGTACCCATAAAAGTGGTAGTGCTGAGCATCCAGGCCTTGCACTCTCTCCCCTCCCCACCCTGCACAGGTTCTCCTACCAAGATGCCCAGTGGAGAATGCACTGAATATTATGGACTGCCAAAGGACTAGGACTTTCATCTGTCATGTGGTACACGATTAAAAGAGCCCCCACAAGTTCTTCCTTCTGTACATTCCCTAAGTCTATATGTGCCACTGAGAAGATGTCATAAAAATTCTGCCCTTTACTTGATAATTGGCAGAGATTCCAGATTTGAGTGCCCCAGATTGAACTTCCTCACCTTCACCCATGCATACCATGAATTTCATCCCATGCACAGAGGTCACTGGGGGAAAGTCTGTTAGAACTCCAAAACAAGCCCATCCATAGTACCAGCTAATGGCTGTGCCCATGTGTCCACTGAAAAATACCCAGAGAATTCAGTCACTCTACCTGACACACAGGATCTGGAAAAATGAATTGAAGATAACTGAGACACTTACAGCCACTCTGGAATCTCTTATCAATGGCTATAGCAAAGCATTGAAGTATAATTTAGAATTTTACCAAGAGAATTCTCATGGAGACTGAAGAGGAGGTTTATCTTTCACATGGCAAGGCAAACCTACTCTAACCCATCCTGGGAAATTTCTCTGGTGCCCCAAATTTCCTTTTCCTAGAGCTGCTGCTGTCTGTCTCCTCTGCAATTCTAAATACCTTCCCTGCATCCTTGGGCCTCTTCTTCATGGAGATCAATTGCTATCCCCACCTATCAATCTTACTTAAGGAAACTAAAAGTACTCTTTGGGATCCACTCTCTTTAAAAATTTGGAAACTGTTAGAGATAAATTTTTTAAAAAAACTACTGATATAATGATTATTCCTGTCCAAAAATAATAACACTATAGCCAACATGTTCTGTCTAAGTTTTGTTTTGTTTTTGTTTTTGTTTTTTGCATACTTTGTTTCTAATTCTTGAAACATCCATATAAGGAAAATAATGATCCTCATTTTACAGATAAGAATACTGAGACTTGAAGGAATTAATCTACTTTTCAGCTATAAGTAGATCCCTACTACTTGGGCAGACCCAAGTCTATCTGACTCAAAAAAAAAAAAAAAAAACCACGCATACCCTGCCAAGCTGCATAGACAGAAACAGCATACCATGTTCTCTGTGAGGGCTGCCCTCTCCTCCCCAACCACCACCCAGCTCAAGCTGGCTACAGATCCCCAGCCCTACCCCACCCTGTGTTTCCACTGGCCAGAGGCAAAAGGAAGCTTGTTACCTTTGAACTGATAGACCCATTTCCTGAGCTGAGCCCAAGGTGCTAGTCTACACATGGCTCAGCTTCCCCATGCCCAGAGACCTGATCCCCACCACTAGTCACATGTGGAGCATATTTTGAATTATCTCTAACCACAACTGCAAAATAAAAATTTTGAGTCAGAGATGATAAGAGATTAATCAAGTGACTTAGGACTACTTGCTAAAGTTCTCTGTGCCCAAAACCTTTGTTTCCTCACTTAAACACAAGAGTCAAGGAATAATGAAATAATGTAAAAGTAAATGTAGTTTCTTCTTATTATGGTTCCCAATGGCAGCCTCAGCTCTCTCCAGGCCTCCCAAACATTGAGATGATCATTTAACCTCTGGACCCCAAGCATCCTCCCCTGTGTTGGCAAGATGGGTTTAATCATCTCTGAGATTCCTTCCTACATTGACTCTCTATGAAGCAACCCCCACTTTGCATTTATTTTCCTGTTTGTAGATGAAAATAAAAATCACTTATTCCCAAAACCTCTCAGAAAAAGGCCTGTTTGGCATGGGCTTCCATTGGAAACTGCTCTTCTTTTCCAGAATAGGAATAAAAAGCATGTGTTACTTGCTGTTTGTTCAAATTCAGAGGGAAAGGGAAATGGTAGAGTAGCTTCATGTGGCAAAGAGATCTTGGAGGGGGAAGGTATTTAACTCATTGAATCGATAATCTGGGGCTTTGGGAGAAGGTCTGCTACTAAGGGTTTGCCCAGAGTGTACACTTGTTATGTGATGATAATAACAAGATGATATTCCCAGAGACGTCCATCCTGGAGGACAACTCTTCAAATTGGAACCCAGGGAGTGACGGTACTGAGGGGAACCAAGCAGAGAAGGTAAAGGTGGTGAAATAACTATTAGCCCAGGACACAGGAGGAAAACAAGAGAGAAAGAGAACTGGTATGATCTGGTCTAAAATTAGGCCCCTACTGTTGTCCCAGCAAGCAGGGCTTGTCAGCAGCTTCCTAAGGGCAGCCTGTGCAGCCAGTCCCATTCAAACTCCTGCCAGGAGGCATCCTTACAGACAAGTTTCTGCCTCAACTCCATTGAGAACATATGAAAGGCTTTCCCACCCCCTCTTCTGAAAGAGTTTTCCCATTTGGACAGATTTTCAGGTCATTTTCTGACCCATCTCTGGAAAAACAATGACTGCCAGACCTCTCCTGACTTCTGTGCTAATAGAAACAAAAGCCATATTTCTTTACTCAAAATACAGAACGATGCCCAGACCCGGCCCTCAGGCTCCCCGAGGCACTCCTGCTGCCTGGCCCCTTGCATGTTCCCCCATACTTTGTCCACTTTGGGAAATAAGTGTCCTTCCAGTTAAGCATGCTTGGACTAATTAATTTATTCCATCTGTTCTTTCCTCTGGAACTTTGACCATGAAACAAAAGGTTCCAAAACAGATTTGGTTCTTTTATTGATAACCAGGTCACCCATAATTGATAGAGTAGAGTATGGAGGGCCAAAGGGAAGGGGACACATAAGATTTTTTTCCCTTTTCATTTGCTTGGAACATTGCTGATTTAGGCAGTACTTGAAGGCACAGAGACATTGGAGACTACGTACAAAAGTAGCTAATCTCTACATTGCAAGGGAATTTGTAAACCTAACCCTGTTCAAGTCATTGATAGAAGAAATGAGAAGAGAAATAAACAAGTGAGTGAATAATTGTTGAATGAATGAATAAATAAATAAATAAGTAACACTAATGAAATACTGACAGGAGCCAGCTCCTTGACCAGCTTGGGAGTAGATAGAATAATGTTGTGTCACCAGTGAGATAATTATACCTCACAGAAGTGAAATAACTTGCCTTAGGTGGCAGAGTACAATTCAAACTCTGGCCTGCATCAACCAGTCTATTCCTCCTCCCAAGCCACACTGAGTTCTGTGTATTATTTTGTTGTTGACAAAATTCTGATGACTCTAAGCCTTTTACAGGACACTTTCATGTCCTTAGAAGTGGGGAAAATCAGTGAACGTGGTTAGCATGGGTGAGCTTCCCCAATGGCCAGGGAGAAGCCAATGTTGCGTACATGTATAAGCTTCCTTCATTAAGTTAGTCACCTTTATTTGAAGTCAAATGCTCTTTATCTAAATTGACAGCAAGTTTCTGATCAAATATTACTGAGTCTACCTCTAGGTGTGAACCTGGGTGAGTTCCTCTGTATACCCTTGGTTAATGCCTTGTGACTGTAGGTGCCAGAGCGGAGCAGTTTGGCTCGGCCTAACACAATGTGACAGCTCAGATACAAAGGAGAAAACAGCCCCTCTCCACCATCTCCTACATTCCCTGTATTTATATGCACATTTCCATCCCAGTCTGCAGTGGACTTTTTAACACACCAGGTGTTGCCACTTGGAAAGGTCACTTTTACATTTGCAATCTTTGCATCATGTTCCCTGCTATGGATTTCTGGAGCAGAGGGAAAAGAATCCAATGCAAGTGTGTATTTGGTCCCTCCAATACCCCCATTGGAAGTGAAAGGCCCAGGCCATTGGGTTGAGGTAAAGGCACTGGTGGCCAGAATCAGCACCCCAGGGTTATGTACTAGTGCTAAGCTGACATTGAGGCTGTCTTGGGGGGTCAGGACAGATTTTCTTCAGTTCAAGAACAATGCCCACTCCATCCCCGGAGTCGATTGAGATAACCTTGACAACAGGAACAATGAAGAGCACATCATTTTCCTGAGGATGTGCGGGTACACGGAAAGATCTCTGCCAAAGCTCATCCCCTTGCCAAGACTTCCAGGTGTTTCTTTGTGTTCGCACAGAGAACTAACATCATTTTTTCCTTCAGTTTGGAAGAGGTGGTCCAAAGTGTTTAAGCGACAGTAGTTGCAACATGTCAGATTGGGAATTTATTATCTCAGCCCCAATAGGTCTTAATAAGCCTTACACAACTGTTTAGGCATTTATTCTATTAACGGCTGTTCATTCTGGTGGCTCCACCTGAATATTCATGATCTTCCTATCCCCAGAGTTTCAGCATAGCAGCTGTTGGAAACCCGCAGCAAATGTTCAAGAGAGTTCCACAAATATAAACACCCTCACAGCTGAATGTTCCAGCTCTGGCCTCACGGAGGCTAAGGCATCAAACATTTATGTCAAGTGGGTTTTGGAGGGCAGCGTTTACAATACTAAAATAATCCTTCCCTTCGGGAACCCTTCACTCTACTTGGGACACGACCATGAGGACAAAGGGTCCAGGACAGCCTGAGTCCACAAAGATAACTGCCTCCCTGTGTTTCCCTCCCATAATGAAAAGCTCTGAATAAATTCCAACCTGAGGGAAACCAGAGTACCCTGGGGGATGGGATGCGGGCAGAACGTGCACCACACTTCAGGGGATTGAGCCGAGAGCAAGGTGGTTGGCACAGGGAATATTTTTAGTGAAAACATATCAAAAGAGAAAGAATTGGTGGTGGGTTTTCCAAAGGGATATAACTAGGAATGACAGGATTAAATTAGCAAGAGGACAATCTGACATGAAATTTAGTGAGATCTCCCCCTTGAGCATATGTTTCCTGCTTTTCAAGTCAGAATGCAGAGTAGAAAAAGTTCAGACTCATCTTGATGATTGAACAAATCTCCCCCTTGAGCAAGTCACTTAACCACTTTGTGCCTCAATGTCCTCATTTATAAATGGAGGTGGGGGCAGTTATGTCAAAGAAGATGACTGGGTGATGCGTTTTGTAAACCAATAGATGTTAATGTGTTATAAATGCATTCCTACTGTCTTTAATTTATCCATAGAGGATTTGAAGAAACAGTTTGAAAGCATAAAGCTAAAGATGAATACATATTTTTTCTAGTCTGTGGGAAACCAAGCTCACCTAGATCATCGAAGATTAGAAGGGAGATCAAGAATGTGGGGTGCAGTATAACTTGCTGTAGAGAAAAAGAATGAGATTATGGAGTCATGTTGACTAGAATTTAAATCCCAGAACTGTGGCTGAAATTTGATCTATTGTGTAGCTTTTATGAGCCTTGGTTCCTTTATCAGTAAAATATAAAAATGTGTGTAACTTACACTTTGCCCACAAAGTTTGAGATGTGCAATGCCCAGGATAGAGCCTGGCATGACATTGCTGTTCACCATCTGGCCCAAAGCAGAGCTTGCCTGCTAAAGTGGGCAGACCAGAGATAAGAAATTCTGTCCAACCCTACTTATTACCCCATGGTATTGCTATTATTTCTAGAAGAGCAAGAAAGCTGAAGTTCAGAGTTGCTTACGACTTGCTCTTCAGCTGATAGTAGCAGAGCTGGGACTTGAACACCTTCTAATTTTAAGTCTAGATTTCTTTCTTTTCATTTTTTCTTATAGTTCATTAACCACTACAACCACTAAATACAGACCCTGAGCTATTTTCAAGGGTGTCTTAGCTTTCTTTGTGCTGTGGACCCATTTAACAATCTGATGAATCACGGTCTTTTCTGCAGAATCATTTTCTAAACACATAAAAGAAAATGCATTGTACTACTAGAGATACTTATCATGCTGTCATTGACTCTAAATTAGCAAAACTATGTACTTACCAAATATAGTTATAAAAGTACTTAAAATATCATGTTATGGTAATATAAATGCTTCTTTAGTCGTGCCTCAAAGAGCAAGTTCCACTGGAGAGAATAATAAGCTGAATTTTCAAACAGTAGTAAATAAAAATGTTTCAAGATATTTTCAACAGCTGCAATGTGATATAATAATAACTTTGATTTCTAGTAGTGACAAAGTCATGCATTTTGTAATCCTACTGCAACTTACCTCTAATGGTAATTCATAGAAATGATACGTTTCAATTGTAGATTAGCTAACATAAAGATGTCATTTTTTTTCTCATCCAAATTCATAGATGCTGGTTAAAATCTCAAGGAAATGTTTCAAATGTGAGATAATCTATAACTATGATTTCTAAAATATGTAAGAAAGAAATGTATTCTTTTTCCCAAATGAACTAAGCAGAACTTTGATGATGAAGTAGTTTAACGCAGAAGGGATGTGACCAAAACAGAGTGTGAAGGACTTGGAGACCTACCCACCTGGGTCTCCTTGTCATGCCCCTTAGTCCCAGGAACCTCCAATGGAAATGCCCGTGAGTTATCGCCTTCCCAGAAAAGACTTTCTGTGGCTTCCCAACACTTGTTGACAGTACAAAGCTTTCTCAAGACAGAACCCTGGAAGGTTTTCCAGGGATAACAGCCCTTTCCTGAAAGTGTGCTTCCATTCCACTCGGAGGAAAGCTTGCTTTAAGGGAAGGGTCCAAGCCACCAGGAAACTCCAGGAATATTCCAGAGGTAGCATTGTTCACACGTAGGCCTGCTCCCAGTGAACAGTAACGGCTTCAAGCTAATAAGGAAATAATCCATTTTCAGCAGATGAAAGAAGAGGGATCAGAAAGGTAACTTGAGCTGAGGGTAATAACAGTGCCAAAAACTTATAATGGAAACTATCTAAAGCATCCAAGACTCTTTGTTAGATATGAATGATTTCTTTTTTCTAGTGAAAAGTGTATGAAGAACTTGAGAAGAAGGGCCTGAGTGGATTTTATGAAAAAAACCTCTGTCTGGGGAAGAAGGGCTTGGGGTTAGGTTGCGGCTCCACTGTACCCTCCGGTTCCGCAACAGGGCGGGAGTTGAAAGATGTGCAGGCCACCACAATGTCTTTGAACTCTCTCCTCCAGGTTTTAACTGCAAGTTCATACATGTTTCCTTGAAATATCTCTGTCTAAATGTGCAATACAGAGCAGGGACAGAAACTAACTTTATTAAGAATTCTATAAAGGGTGCTGCACACACCTGCTAAACCCCATTCTGCATGCCCAAAGTTTTACTGTGATCACTGGGAAGAATTTACCTCCTTGAGTTACTTGGGTGCATTATTCGACATTCTACCTATATACAACAATAAAGTTTTTAAAGGCAGGGTTTTTTTAAACATGAAATGATTTTATCAAAAATGTTTCGCCCCATTCTGAAATAAGAAATAGAATCTGTGGCCTCTACTATCCAAATGTAAAGAACTGTGAAAGATACCTAGTGAGCTGTGTTATCAGTATATAGTTCTTTTTATTCATTCCCTCATCTATATGTTTAAACAACTATTTATTGACTGGCTTTAGGCTCAATGTACTACCTACCAGAAGCACAAGACATAGTCCTTGTCCTCATGGGGAGGCAGACATTAAACCAGCAATTATTCAATCGCTCCTGAAAGAACTGATTCTCTGCCTTCAGTATGACTAAAATGCATCCAGAAAAATTATTTTAAAAATTACATATTTCTGAATATGTAAAACCCAAAGTGGGACTAAGGAATTAGCATTTTTAATGAGCTCTACAGTGAGCCTAATGCAGGTGGTTGGAGCCCCCACTCAAGAATCCTGCCACTAATGAAGCCACAGAACAGTCCGTCTGTCTTTCCTGTAGCTCTCATCACTCTCAACTGAAGCTCTCTACACAGGAATGTCCATTTCTTGCTTCAGATCCTTTGTTAAAATGCCTTTGTCTTTGCCTACACTATCTTAGAGCTCAGTCTTCAAGCATTAGGACCTAAGTGTTAAATAATTTATTTCTAGGGAAAACTCTGATTCCCACCAACATACTCTGCTGCAGTTTCTTGTTTTCTAACCTGAACCATCTGCCCCTCTACTTTTTTAGGCAGTTGAATTGCTTCTGTATTCTGTGAGCTTCAGGAGTTGGAGGAGGGTTTCACACCCCTCGGACTGAGAGAGTCACATTCTATTTCCAAGGTGCTCAAGTCCTTCTAACACAAAGCCATTTAATATCCCTACCCATGCAGTCTCATCAAGGACATGTCTGTGTAACCTCTCATATCACAAGAGTGCACAAACACCCACCCACATGTGTATAAGATCTATATAGATAATATCTCTCATCTCCTTAATGTTTTTGGAAGGTATTAATTTTCAAATTTTTATATATAAACTACATACAGTTAGCAGTTCATTCAAGAACTAGATTCTTCTCAATTCTGGTTTTTATAGTGTTTTCACAAAATGAAGGACCCCAGTCTTAAAATATGATAACCCTTTCTCTTCATAGAGAACAGGATTAGGATCATCATTGACATGACCCCACGCCTAGACTGCACTGTGGTTCAGCCCATGATCACAACACTAAGGAAGGACCAGATTTTGTCTCCCTCCTATGCAGTAATTTTGCTGCATAATGATCTCTGAACCAATTAACTATATCCAAGTGGATTCCAAGTGTAAAACTTTTAAAAGTCAGTCCTTATTTTTTTTATTTCTCTTAATATGAAATAACTTACTATTTAAAAATTGGTTGCTTAGGGCTGAGCAAAATTGGTAAAAAAAAAATGTGAATTATAAATTGTCTTTTCAGATAAATTTTAGTATAAAATATAACTAAATTAAATAAGTGTTGCCAAGTAGAAGATATGCTGCCCAGCCCTGCTTTAATGAGCAGATAAAAGTTATTTGTAGTTAGCAATACAAAGGTTGCTAAATTGCTTTTTTTAATGCTTTAAGCTTAGGACACCCATATTTCCAAAGTACACATCATAAGAATTATCCAAAATTGGCTCTATGAATTCTCAATAACAGTATTAAAGCAGATTTAAGACCTGGATAATTTTGTGAAGTTCATTTCAGGTCAAATTCCATGATTTTGTGATTAACTCAACATCTTTTTTTTAATTTGGTAAAATTCTTTTATAGATTACCATAAATAATTGATAGATTTTGCTGAATCCATTACTTTGTTTCCTGATTTTCGTAGGAAAATTAATCCAGTCGCCCATGGAGGATTGGGTCCAGGACAACCATCCCCAAAAGCTGTTCAAGTCCCTTCTATAAAATGGCATTGTATTTACATAAAACCTTTCCTATCCTCACATGCACTTTTTTCTTTTCCTTTTATTTCCCGTGTGTGTGTGTGTGTGTATGTGTGTGTGTGTGTGTGTGGTATTGAGGATTGAATCCAGGGTTGCTCTACCACTGAGCTAAGTCCCAACCCTTTTTTTTGCAGGGAGTGGGGTTTTATAGGGTTCTTAACCATTGAGCCACATCCACAGCCCTTTTTATTTTTTATTTTGAGACAGGGTCTCACTAAGTTGTCCAGACTGGTCCAAACTTGTGATCCTCCTGCCTCGGCCTCCTGAGTCACTGGGATTACAGGCATGTGACACTACATCCAGTTCCTCTCATATACTTTGAATCACTTCCACATGACTTCTAATACTTTATACAATTTAAATACTGTGTAAATAGTTGTTGTACTATATTACTTATGGAATAATAGCAAGAAAAAGAGTCTGTACATGTTCAATATAGGCACAATTTTTTTTTCAAATGTTTTCAACCCCTGGTTTGTTGAATCCATTTATGAAAAACCCAACAGATATGGACAACTGGGTATATTTGATGTCATGTCAAAATCATTACATTCCACATTATCTAACTGAAAAAAAAAGAAAAAAGAAAAGGCAGAAAACTTTATTCTAAAGGTGTACAGGAGCACAATAACAAATTTATTTGTTAATAGTATATCATAGAGGCTAAGGCATAAGGATTGTGAGTTCAAAGCCAGTCTCAGCAATTTAGTGAGGCCCTAAGCAGATTAAAGAGAACTTGTCTCTAAATAAAATAGGCTAAGGTGTGGATCAGTGTGATTGAGCACTTCTGGGTTCAATCCCCTGTACCACCAAAAAAAAAAGTATATCATAGTGTTTCACTTACTTCTAAATTCATTGTATCTTTCTGCAATCAGTTATTCTGTACAAAACACAAAGCAAAGATAGTTAATAATATTATGGTAAAATAAGAGAATCCAGAATTCTGTGAGCTTTTTCAGGATTAAAACTTAGGTCTTCTGAGTCCAGAGTCTACCTGATCTATAACAGAAATTCAATATGTATTGGTTTAGTAAGAAAACAACTTTATCAATCAATCAATAAAAATGGTTGGAGATGACCTATCTAATTAAAATAAAGCACTAGTAGACAAAACCAGATACTCATTTGTGCACAGAACATCTCTTAGATGCTTAGGAATGTAGGAGTCCCATCATGACACATAGCCAAGACTGGCGATATAATTTACAAGGCTTGATAAATGCAAGGCCTCTGTTTAAAAATAATTAATAACTTCAAGACAGTGACAACAGAGCATCTGAGCACAGGCCCTTCTAAGATCAGGGGCAGGGGTTGTGGTACTGCACAGATTGTACACCCTCAAAGCCAACCCTGTTGTAACATTTTAAATCTTAAGAGCACTGGTCTTTGTCAGGAATGGCATGGTTTTGTAGACAGCATTTTGGATATTAGGGGGAGGGGGGCTCTTGATTAGTACAATAACCGGAGGTCCTGCTGGTACATGATAGACAGGAACCAGGGATTCCATAGATCCTCATGTCAGAGACAGTGCTGGACTATGTGTGCTTTCCAGAGAACTTTTGAATATCCCACCAACTATTCACATCAGTGAAATGCCTATTTGTAATCATCTGAGTTTAAAATCTACCTTTGTTTCATATGTACTGTATTTTCTAGGAATGTGACTATTACATCAATTTCTGGAAAGACTGTATGCTTTTTGTTTTGAACTGTCCATTAAAAATAGTAACATTAATGACGGCGATACTATGTGCAGTATCTGAGGCACCAACATAACCTGCTTGCATCAGTCTGTATTTGTAGCCCTCTCATCATTCAAAGTGATTCAAGGTAGTACTCAAGGTAGTACTTCCTTATGTCCTCTAGTGGGGCACTGGCCATACCTTTACATAAGGAAGTCATAGATTTTATCATAAATTATTTTCCTTTTATTCCCCCTTTATATCAAAGTTAGGGCATTTCTTTGTTTCTTATTGGATGAAAGTTATAGTATCAGAGCATTTTATTTCATTTTGGCAAAAATGGATCTCAAAATATTTGTTATGTAAAGTAGCTTTGGATAGAAAAAGGTGAGAACCAAGGGCTTAGAAGCATGATCAAAAAATGTGTAATTTGGAAGGAATTTGGGGTGATTATCTTCTTCATTGATAGATAAGGATATTGATTCTGAAAGAGATCATATATCTTGCCTAAGGCCACCCAGCATTTATCTGCAACGCCATGACTTCAATCCACGCTGATTTCCAGGACTGTATACAATAATCCTTCCGTTCCTTTCTTCTTTCCTCCCTCCTTCCCCCTTTTTTTTTTTAACTCTTCTTCTTCTCCTTCCTTTCCTTCTTCCTCCTCCCTCCCTTTCTTCCTCTTTCCTTCTCTTTTTCCCTCCCTCCCTCCTTCTCTCCTCCCTCTCCTTCCTTTCAGTAAGTACTTCCTGTGTGATAGACATCAGGGTGGTCCTGATGTTGCAGAGATGACTGAGACCCAGTCCTTAAGGACTGAGTCTGAACATGGTGCCACAAACCTCAGTGTAGACCTATGGGCAAGATTTAAAATGAGCAAATGACTGACCCCTATGGGAGCTACAGGTTCCCCAGCAAGGTGTAATATGAATCTTTTTTTTTTTTGTCAAGAAATATTTTATTGTTGTATAATAATTGTACATATTTGTGGGGTACATTAGGATAAATCAACACATGTATATAATATATAATGATCAATTTAGAGTAATGAACACTTCCATCTCTGTAAACATTTTCCTTTTATTTGTATTAGGAAACTTTGAATGCCTCTCTTTTAGTTCTTTACAAAATACGTAATAAATTGTTGTGAACCATAGTCACCTTGCTTAGAATTTGCATCTCAAATGGGAGAAAGACTCTGATATGTAAGGACAGGGTAGCTCTCATTCTAAACTGTGCACAGAGTATACAAAGACACAATAGTCGAATCAAGACTGTCTATAATCGAGTGTTAACCCCTCACAGCTCTGAGGGTCCTTTAATGTTAAAGAGAACTTAACATAAATGCAGGGTTGGTCATTATCTTGCCAAACACAGCCCAAATGCCAAGCAGTCGGCAGGACTGTTTCAGATGACTTGGGACTCCCTAAGGCCAACAGGGAGAAGGGAAGTGAAGGGAGGGGTCTCCCTGCAGCTCTGTGGGCCTGATAAGTCTTTGCATTTCTGTGGGTACTGACCAGAGTGCAAACTAAGAAAAGAGCTTGTTGATTGCTGAAGTGATTAAGTGGATCACCTTATTGATTCTCGCCCAGCTTGGAAGAGACCTCAATAACCAACATCAAGTGCTTTAATAAGAGCAAAGGAAAGATTTACTGAATGCAAGTGTTTTTCATTAAAGGGGATTGAGGGGACATAAAACATGGTGACCCACCAGTGAGGGGCCATAGCATAGCTACCACAGCATGACAGTTAGCCTGGTGACTCCCAACCAGACAGAAAAATAAGAGGAAGTCCAAAAGATAGTCCTTGAGCTAAGCTCATCAGAGCCTTAGAGAAGAATTTCTACCTACTGATTGCTAGATTGTCTGCTTGCATCATCTCTTCCCCTCCACTCTCACACCCCATCACCCACGAAGCTGGGACTCAGCAATCCTGTGCTGCACAGAGCCCAGGACTGGTGCCATCTTAGCTTTTTTTAAGGGATTATCTCTAATCTTCACCTTAGACCTAAAAATGATGTATCATTTTTCTCCACATTATAGGTAAGAAAAACTAACACTCATGAAGTAACTTTCAAATGATAGAACTAGAATTAGAACCCAGATCTCTCTGGCACAAAAGTCTATGTTTGAAATTTTTTCTCTTGGAGATAGGATTTGTGGACATCTATTTTTCCTCCCAAGGCTTTGAGTTGAATCCACTCTACCCTGTATAAGCCAACCAAAACTTTATTTTTATTTAGAAATTGCTTTGTGCCAGTGCCAATCAAATATGACACCATTTGTTCTTCAAAGTCAGCTTAGGAGTTGGCACTCTTACACCCATTGAAGATATGAGTTAGTTGAGGCTTAGAGAATTAACTTGCCTAAGGGTTATTCAGATAAAATATGGCAAAGTGGAACTTTAAAACATTATTATCAAGGCTGGGATTGTGGCTAAGAGGTAGAGTGTTTCAATCCTCTGCACCACATAAAAATAAAATATTGTGTCCACCTATAACTAAAAAATTAATATTTTTTAAAAAAAGAAAGAAAACATTATCATCAGATTCCAGACTCTAACCAACCACATTCTGTTGCCTCTTGAAAGGCTAAATGAAAAAGCAAGGCAAGTCTGAGTAGGAATGATCTGTTCATTCAAATACTCACTACCTAGCAAGCTCTCGTTTTATCTCAAGCATTTTTCTAAGCATAAGCAACAGGTGATAAGCAAGAAAAGCTGTCGTAGAAATAGCATTTTTCTGGGGACAGCAGAAAAATATGATAAACAAGAAAAGTCCTAATAGAGAAAATTGCAATAAAGAAAATAAAACAGGGCAAGCAAGCAAGAAGTTTCACCTGGAAGAATTACCTGTGAGTTGAGGCTTTGATGACAAATGGTTCTGACCATGCAGAGGTTTGGGCCAAAGGCATTCTAGAGAGGAGAAACAGCAAGGGCAAAGACAACAGGCAAGAGGGAACCTGGTGGGCTGGGGTTATGGCTCAGTGGTAGAGCGCTCACCTAGCATGCATGAGGCACTGGGTTCGATCCTCAGCACCACATAAAAATAAAAAATATTATGTCCACCTGAAACTAAAAAATAAATATCCTCTTTTTTTAAAAAAAGAGGAAACCTGGTGCCTCCACATGATGGGGAAGGCCACCATGATCACAATGTCCTGGGGAGGAGGATAGAAGATGAGGTCTGGAAGGAAGAGTAGCAAGGTCCCTGGGCCTGGCAGTCCACCAGAAGAAGCTAAGTTTTATTCTAATTGAGAGAGGAATTCATAGGAGGCTTTTAAGGATTTTAAACAATTTTCATTTTAAAAACACAAGGGTACCTGCTGTTTGGTGGGGATAAGAGAGGATACAGGGGTATGTGATTTTTTAAAAAATGCTGCATATCTTTAGCCGTTAGGGAAATGTAAATCAAAAGTACCATAAGATGACATTTCACCCAGGTAGAATTTTTATCATCAAAAACAAAAAATAGCAAAGCTGGTAAGGATGTTGAGGAAGGGGAATTCTTATATTCTGTTGGTTAGAATATAAATTAGTACAGTCCTGAAGGACAAGAGTATGGAGGTTTCTTAAAAAAAAAAAAAACTAAAAATAGAACTACCATATGATCTAACTATCTAATTTCTGGGTATATAACCAAAGGAAATTAATTATCATATCAAAGAGATACCTGTACACCTATGTTTACTGTGGCACTATTTACAATAGAAAAGACATGGAAACAGGCTTAGGGTTCATCAACAGATGAATAGATGAAGAAAACATGATATATATATCATGTTTATATATATATGCACACCATAGAGGAGTATTCACAAAAAAGAATGAAATCCTGCCATTTGCAGAAAAATGGATGGAATTAGAAGATATTATGTTAAGTGAAATAAGCTGGATACAGAAACACAGACACTTCATGTTCTGTCTCACATATAGAAGCTAAAAGAAGAAGACTTGAAAGTAGACGAAAGTATCAGGTATTAGGAAGGGTACAAGAAGAATGCAAGAAAAAGAGGATTTGATGTAATCAGTGCATGCATATGCATGTATGGAAATATCACACAGAACCCCATGAACATATAAATAACACATGCTAATTTAAAAAAAAAATTAAAGAGAGGACACGGAGACAGAGGAGAGTCTATTGCAGGAGTCCAGTTGGAGCAGTCATGTCGGCTCAGTTGGTGTAAGCAAGAAAAGTAAAGAAGTGGCCACATCCTGAATATATTTGGAGGGTGTGCTGACCTCCTTTGCCACCTTGCACTTCTGTAATATGACAAGAGTTACCACTTTTTGGATACCCCCAACGGTGCCCCCTGCCAGCTGCTCTCCTTATGCCTGGGCTGGCTTCTGCCAAGTTACACTATGAAAATTTGACTGAAATAACCGAAATCTATGCCGTCATCTCCTCTGCACACCCCAGGAGGGGTTTATGAAGTTTCACCAACAATATGTGCTTGGAAGCCAAACAGTTCCCCTGCACGTTGTTCATGGTGGCCCAGACAGGAGAAACCTCGCCTGCAGAGACTCCTGGCCTCCCTCAACCACCCTGGACAGTTTACCCTATTCCCTGTGGTCACAGCAGCAGTGACTTCAGGGGAATAAAATAGAAAATGAGGCAAACTAGAAGAAAATTGGTCTCACCCTGAGATACCACCTCATCTATTTAAAAGCAACTGAGGAGTGCTGGTTTTCCTCATGACATGTTAGTGAAAATACGCGGAAGGTATCTGTCTCCTGCCATGTTTCAGCCCATTCTAGAAATCAGGGAAGATTCATCAGAAGGATAATGAAGAGTTTGACAGGGAAGTGTTCCTTTGTGTCATGTTCTCAGGAGGGAAGACAGCCACTGGCATGCAATTGTCTGCAGGTCTGACTTCTGGGAGACAGAAGGTTGGGCACAAGGTGAACTGTCAGGAGAAAAAAAAAATCGAGGGAACCTTAGAAAAGATGGGTCTTCTACATAATTGATCTGACAGAGCACTGCCCAGCCCATCACTACAGCTGAAAAACAGCCACTCTCCCACGTGGGAGTACATTTATGTTTAAGGGCACCAGACGCCACCTATTAAGGAAAGTGCTTAAGCAGGAAAGATAACGTGTCTGTCAGTCTGAACTAGTGAGTCTGGAAAACCAAACATATGTCAGAGCTTCAGGATTAAAAAAAAAAAAATTGTTGCCCATTCTGGGGAGTGTCATAAAAGGTAAAACTAGACTTATTCTCAGCACCCAGAGTTTGCTTATCTTATAAGGATAGAATGAAAGATGTGCATTGTCTCATTGACAAATATTTAATTCACACCTACCATTTGTCCATTATTCTACTAGGAATGACATTCAACAAGATAGGTCATCCCTATATCAAGGATGTTACAATATAGTCAGTTTTTAGGCATATTATGGATACTTCAGCATATCTGTAACAAAAGATTAACTTTGCTTATTTGCAGCAAAGTAATATAAGGCCAACTTCAGGTTTATTCATCCAACAAACATTAATCAGCCAACGTGTGACCTACTGTATTAGATGTTTGGGGACACACAGTTAATTCGATCTGGACAACTGTCTAAGGAGGCTGCAGTGTGGAAAGATGATATATAGATAAGTGCAGCCAATGACAGAAGATGATAAATATTATGAAAGAAGGGAGAAATACAGATAAAGAATTTTAACTGGAAGGACAAAAGGATGGCTGCCTGTGGGATGGGCAAAAATCTCCTGGGTGCAGTGGAGCACACCTGTAATCCCAGCAGCTCAGGAGGGTGAGGCAGGAGGATCGCAAGTTCAAAGCCAGCCTCAGCAACTGTGAGGCACTAAGCAACTCAGTGAGACCCTGTCTCTAAATAAAATACAAAATAGGGCTGGGGATGCCCCTGAGTTCAATCCCAGGTATCAAAAAAAAATGGGCAAAATCTATTCTCTGCCTCAATTTCCCAATTCACTCATTGACTCCATACATATAATTTGAATTCTTGCCCTATTTCCAATATTGTTAGGTTTGGAGATGAAAATCAGACTAGCAGGAGATGACAACTAACAGGATAAATACCTCAGCACAGGTACAGAAAGTGCCATGGGAAAACAGAGAAGGGAGCTTCCGAGCCTGCCTGTGGCCAGGGTTGTGCACACAGGAGACCTTGAACAGGGAGCAGCCCTTCGCTGAGTGGGAAGAAACATGACCATGGAAAGAGAAAGAAGGGGGACAGAATAATGACAACTCCAAAGGGAGAAGTGTAGGGGTTCAGGGTGTGTGAGAGTCAGGGATTAGGAGAGGGAGGCTTTGCCAGTTTTCCCAGGAAACGAGAAGGTGAGTTAACAGCCATGGTGTAGAGTGAGAGTGGTCCAGGGGGGTTGTAAGGCAAGGTCCACTGGGAGGCTGCTCTGGGAAAAGTAGGAGGATACTAATAAAGAGCAAATAAAAGTAGAAGTAGAAACCACAAATTTGTTGTGGAATAAATACACATGCAAAATGTTCAAAGAATCCCGAGTAGGCTGGGCTTGAGAGTGGAGAAAGTGCATTACTGGACAGACATAGCAAGACAAGTGTGAGGAAATGGGCAGGGCTGGGTGCCATGAAGAGTCCAGGTGAGCAACAACTGGGTCTGGCCTGATGGGTTGAAAGGATCAGGCCAAGGAATTGGTGCTGGAATGGTGAATAGTTTTCATCTCAGCTGTCGGCTCCCACTCATAGAAGCCTGTGCTGAGGAGTCCTACCTCTGGGCGCCACAGGAAAAAAAGCAGCACAATTAGTCACTAATGTTCTCCATGTGCCTGGAAAGTGACCACAACCATAGGAATGAGGGGCTGGATGAGGTTGTAAAAGTAGAGGAGTGAGAGAGGTGAACTCGAGGGCAGAGGAAGATGTTGGAAGTGGAGGTTTCCACGTGGATCTCTGGATGGACATGTCAAGGCATAGAACATGATCATGGGAAGATTTGGTGGAATAGACAAGGCACAATCCAGTGTCCAAATACATGCATGCTGTTCTTTTTGTCCCATTGAAGAAAAACAGGTACCTTCAGAAGAAAAAAGACACTTGTGACATAAAAGTGCATGGAGCTAGAGAATATCATGCTAGGCGAAATAAACCAATCCCAAAAACCAAAGGCCGAATGTTTTCTCTGATAGGCGAATGCTAACTCACACTGGAGGGAGGGGGCTGGGGAAGAATAGTGGTACTTTGGATTAGGTAGAGGGGAGTAAGGGAGGGGAAGGGTATGGGGATAGGAAGGATCGTAGAATGAATCTGACATTATGACCTTATGTACATATATGACTGTATGACCAGTGTGATCTACATATATCATGTGCAACCAAAAGAATGAAAAATTATACTTTACATATGATGTGTCAAAGTGCATTCTACTATCATATATAATTAATTAGAACAATATTTTTAAAAAACTATGCTCAAAAAAATCAAAATTTTAAAAATGCGTGTGATTAGAAAAGCCCTTGCTGTTATAATATAAATAGGAAAGACTAGGAAACACCCATTGCTGCCTCATCTCAGCCTCCGTTCTCAATTTGCCCAACAAACTAAGAGCATACTGCATACCGGGACCTCCATCAAACTCATGGCTCAGGCTGACGCACTTGAACTCTGGTGGAGAAACCAGCCACTGGCCATGTCGTCTAACAGAGCAGGCAGGGTAGAACCAATAACCTCTCCTCCCATGACTGAGCCTATGACATTTATTTATTCATCCATTCGTTCATTCATTCATTCATTCATCTATCTATTTTTGCCATGCTGGAGATGGAACAAGGGCCTCATGCATGCTAGGTGAGTGCTCTATTACTGCCCCCCAGCCCTCATGATGTAAGTGTAAGAACACTCATTATGAGACATTCCCTAACAAAAATTTCTAAGTGTACAATAGAGTATCGTTGACTATAGGTACAGTAGAGCTCATTCTTCTTACTCCAGTGAAAATTTATGCCCTTTGATTAGCAGTTCCCAGTTTCCCCACTCCCCTCAGCTCATGGTAACGACCATTCTACTCTTTTGACGATTTTCGATACCCAATACAACTGGAGTCATGCAGTATTTATCGTATTGTGACTGGCTTATTTCACTTAGCCTAGTTTTCTCAAGGTCCATCCACGTTGCTGCATTTTACAGAACTTTGTTTTCTTTAAGGCTAAATACCATCCTGTTGTCTGTATATCCATACCATCCTCTCGTTCTCCATTCATCCATCCATAGACTCTCAGTTTGTTTCCACATCTCTGCTATTGTGAATAGCACTGCAATGAACATAGGAATGTTAATATCTAAAGATCTTAATTTCAGTCTTTTGGGAAAAAATGCCCACAAATGGGATTGCTGGATCATATGGAAGTTCTATTTTTAATTTTTTAAGGAAAATTACTGTTTACTGTTTCCCGTAAGTGATTGCACCACTTGGCACTCCTACCAATAGTGTGAAAGGTTCCAGTTTCTCCACATCTTCCCCTGAATCCCTCTCTGGACTCCAGAGTGACAGTGTCTCAGGAGCTTGGCAAGGATAGGCCATCACTCCCCCCAGCCCAGTGTCACCATGAAGGGCTAAACACACAATTCTCCGTATTTCTGTTTGCCGGCTTACATGGTGAATAAATGCAGAGGAGGATTCGGGGTTGGAGGGAAGCATGAATTCATGGCCCTGCAGAGCATGGCTAAAAGTGTTTGTCAAAAAAAGAGTTAATGACTGCCTCTCTGTGGGAAGCCCTAAAGAAATGAGTGTTCTGAAGTGTAGAACATTCGCTTTTACGGTAGGTGGTGTTATTGTTACATGTTCATACAGACAGTGCTAATTAACAATCCTAAAGGCCACATCATTAAATTATTTCTCAGCTTAAAACCCTGCAATGTTTAACACATCCCAGCAATTCAATTATATCCAAGAATCCAGCCTGAACACTAGGCTCTGTTCTCTGGCTGACAAAGTACAGGCTGCTCTCAAGAGCAGGTGAAGCTTAAACAGGAAAGGACATCTGAACAACTCCTTCCTGTTCCTTCCCCGACACACACCCTAAAATGAAGCAACAACAATCTTCAAACAAAGTATAACGTGGGCCCTACTTTTCAGGCAATGAAATGTGGACCCTAACAATTTTTCTATGTATGCATACATGAGGAATGGACAAGATCTTCAAGATCTCACTCAAAAAAAAAAAAAATCAAATCACTGCCCTCACATTATTCAAAGTCTACTGGGACTCTCTGTTTCCCCCAGAACCTCCCTCTCTTCCTGTCATTTCCAACCATTACACAGTACAATTTGGGTTTGAACTTGGGGTGACTTTGGGGTTTTGGGCTGGGTTTTTCCAGCAGAAAGCACTCTGAAGAGCACACAAGGCCTCTTTGTCTCTCTCTCCCAGGGAAATAGCTCAAGTACAGAACACAGTGAGAAATGGCTTCCTTACAACTGAAACACACACACACGCGCACACACACACACACACACATACACACACGCACTTGCCCCGTGCACACTCAGGCACGATGTGCACAAAGAATCTCTCGCCCCTCGCTGCCACCCGCAGTCAGATCCTCTCTGTGGTGAGACAGTCCTCTGCACAGGCACAGAGCCCAGTTCAGCCAGCCAAGTGGCCTCAGTCCTCAGGACAAGGCTTGGCAGGCAACACCGTGACAGAACCTCCCGCTTGGAAGGTGCTGGTGCCGAGACCGCATCTGGAAGCAGCACATATGTGATTCCACTGGTTTTCACACAAAGAGGCAGACTGTGCCAGTGGCCAGCTGGCCAGCTGGGCACTCAGCTGCAACCACAGAAGCAGAAGAGAGAGCGACCCGCCTGATTCCCTTTGCATGGTCTCCCCAAGCACTCAGCCTCAGGCCAAGCCCTTTCCTCATCACACCCCCTCCGTCTGCGGGCACAGGGAATGCACGCATCTCCTTAGCAACGTACCACCAAATGTGTTGCCTTACACAAAATGCACTCTCAATGAAAGTTTATTAGATGGAGTGATAGCTGGATGGATGGATGGATGGACAGAAGAGTAAAGCAAGCCCAGATGCTGCTGCTGCTCTCTCAGGCGGGTATTAGCAGGGCCAGCAACGCTCTTGTGGTACTTCCAGTCCCCATTCTCTGTCCAAGGCAGACATGGCTGCCTGGTCACCACATTCTTATTAACAGACCTCAGACCCATCCTGCATGCCCCATGGTAGTGCTCCAGCAGGTACCAGTAGTCCTCAGACAAGACAATCAATTTCCTGTCCCAGCATTAGGATGTGACCATTGTTGAGTTCCTGGTGAAAACGTTTTCTTACTGTGAGACCTGAGAAAGCTACTGAAACTAAAATACCACAACCAGACGCCTTGTAAAGGATGGTAACAACTGACTTCAGAAGCTTAATGGTGATTAATGAGAAAATTCAATAAGCCTTGACATCAGAGGTGCCCAGTATATATTGGTGGTTTGTATCCGGTGGCTAGTTGTAGATTATCAAGACCCTTGTTTTTATACAAGGTCTTTGTCATTGCTGTCAAACATGAGGCATCTCTCCAAAAGGCATAGCAAAAAAAAAAAAAAAAAAGGCAGCCCATGGTACTGGGACTACAGGGAGCACCATGAGAGATACCCTCCTCATATGGACAGGGGAAGCAGGCATCCTATAGCCAGCCTCCAATGATGCGAGGGGCATTACTCAGAGGCAGAGCAGGAAAAAGAACAGGCTGGGAAGTGAGGAGGCTTGGCTTTCAGTCAAGGTCCTGCCTCAACTAGCTAGATAAACAAGGAGAGGTCACTTCTCCCTCTCATCCTAGGTGCTTCTGAGAAAATTCCACAAGATTGCATGAATACTGAAGTCCCTTCAACTCGCCATTCTGTGGTGCTGTTCTTTGAAATCTGGTTTACAACTCCTCACCTCCTCACTGAAGCCTGTCCTAAATATTCCCACCAAAAAATAAAATCTCCGTCCTCTGAGGATTGGTAGCACTTATCTGTGCTGTGTATCTGGAAATTAGTCCACAGAATGGTCCCTTGGAATGATGCACTCAAATCATACTAACTGTAGGCCCAGGGATTATTCTAAAGCTACCCACTCCCACCCCCACCCACACACACACACAAAACAATCCTCTCTAACTAGGAACTAGGTAATGCCAAGATACCATTTTATAGATGGAAAAACTAACGCACAAAAAAAAAAAAAAAGCAAAGAAATAAGGTCAAACAGCTTTAAGTGCTAAGGCAGACACTTGAACCCAAGGAGTCAGACCTGTGGTCATGAAGCAATAGGAGCTTTCCTCACTATTTAGCATCTTACTACTTTCCCCAAAGAAGCCCAGAGGCAGTGCTGCCCTGGCACAGAGGCTGTGTGGCACAGTGCTAAGCAAAAGGTCTCTAATCTAGACTGGTTTTGAACCCCAGTTCTGTTCAACTGCCTTATACTTTCATTTTCCTGTGTATAAAATAAGAGTCGTAAGTACTATGTGGTCACGAGAATTAAGTGGACTGCCCTAAGCGAAGCGTTTAGGGCAGGGTCTGGTGCTCAGCAAATTCTGAGCCACTTCTGTTCCTATGAACAGGAGCCCCATCCAGCACTCTTTTGCACTCCCTGTGCTTTGGGGCTGGCTTGGTTAATTTCACTGGCTCACTGAAGAGCATAGAACCAAGTTCAATGCTGTCTCTACCACAAATTAACTTTGGGACCTCCAGCATGACAAGGAACTTCCAAGCCTCAGTTTTCTTGATTTATAAAATGGGAATCCCACATGCTGCCTTGCGAAATCCCACAAAGTTCTGCTGCTCAACTCAATAAGATAGATGGGTAGACGGTGCATGAACCATTAGATAAATGAAAGGGATTACAATTTGTTTAGTCCTGATGACAATAACACGTGAGGGTCTCTGAAGGCCTCTGCTCGAGGGTCATTCTTTACGTTGCTGCCAAAGCAGAGGAGACAGTTCTCTCTGAAGGAGCCTGGTTTGTAGAATTCTTGATAAGCCAAATAATGTTATCATACATCATGTTGCAGAGGGGCACTCCTGATCCTGTCAAGCTTTAGAAACTACTGTTCTGTGTCCACTATTGAACAAGTCAAGAGTTTGCAGCATGTATGACTCTACTTCAAGGCATCCAAAGAATTTTGTATGCAGTGGGACATAGAAGCCTGTTCAGTTGGTGAGAAGATAGGTAGAAAATGATATTGCAGACCAGACAATATTATGAAGGAGTCGTCATTTAAGTTGTTATTCCTCTTTGGAGTTAGACACATCTGAGCTTCACTGCCAATTCAATCACTTACAAGCTATATGGCCTATTGAATTTCTCTCAGATTCACCTAGGATATTTTTTTTATTTATTGTTTATAGATATACATGATAGTAGGGTGTATTTTGACATAGTATACATACATGAAGTGCAGCCCATTCCAATTTTGACCCCATTCTTGTGGTTGAACATGATGTGGAATTACACTGCTCTTATGTTCATATATGAGTATAGGAAAGTTATGTCTGATTCATTCTACTGTCTTTTGTATTCCCACCCCCTTCTCTCTTCCCTTTATTCCCCTTTGTCTAATCGAATGAACTTCTATACTTCCCCTCCGTGCCTTCCCTTGCTATGGGTTAGCATCCACATATCGGAGAGAACATTCAGCCTTTGGTTTCTTGAGACTGGCTTATTTCACTTAGCATGATATTCTCTAGTTCCATCCACAATTTCATTCTTCTTTATGGCTAAGTAATATTCCATTGTGTGGATTAGAAACCTACCAGTCTCTGGTACATAAGATGTGTTCAGTGAATTTACTAGTCCCTGTTGTTTTTTCCCTCTTTGGGAACTCCAGGATATCTCAGTTCAGCATGAACATACGGACCCAGGAGTTCTCAAGTTTGGCTTTGCCTGTTCTTTCAAGCTATTGTAGGCAACTCATGGTCTGAACTTTTCCTGACTTCTGCCAATAAACATTTCTTTGGCCCCGCCACATCAGACCAATGCTGGCTGACATGTGCTGCCTGTTATGTTTCCCCATCCAGGTAATGTTTACTAAAAGAAGCTAACTCATGACAGATCTTAAAGACTAATTATGGCCAGGTGCTGTGGCACACACCTGTAATCCCAGCAGCTCGGGAGGCTGAGACAGGAGGATCGTGAGTTCAAAGCCAGCCTCAGCAACAGCAAGGTGCAAAGCAACTCAGTGAGACTCTGTCTCTAAATAAAATACAAAATAGGGCTGGGGAGGGCTGGGGTTGTGGCTCAGCAGTGGAGCGCTCACCCAGCACATGGGAGGTGCTGGGTTTGATCCTCAGCACCACATAAAAATCAATAAATAAAATAAAGGTATTATGTCCAACTAAACAAAAAAAAAATTTTAAATAGGGCTGGGGATGTGGTTCGGTGGTCAAGTGCCCCTGAATTCAATCTCCAATAGCCCCCCCCCCAAAAAAAAAGACTAATTATGATCAGTCTTTCTCACATTACTCCTGAATCCTTGCTTCCTATCCCATAATTTAGCACAAAAATATATATCTCATGGATTTTTCACAGTAACTAAAGAAAATTATGTATCAGTCAACTTTCGCTGCCTAACAAATCACCCTAAAACCTGGTGATTTATAGTAATAACCATTTTTTTTAACTCACAGTTCTGTGGGTGAGCAATTTGGGCTGGTCTTAGCTAAGCAGTTCTTTTGCTGGGCTCAGCTGGGTCCTTGAGGCCTAAGCTCAGATCTCGTACATCATTCTCAACACATTCAAATGCTCAGAACAAATCAAAAAGCCAACCCAGATTCAAGAGAAAAAGACTCTGACGAGAGTTACTTCCCAATTATTGTGGCAAATTCTGCATAATACCACAGATAATAAATAAAAAACACCTGGTCTTCAAAAGCTAACTAGGTTTCCATCAGATTTTTGGTTCAGAAATTATTGCATGACATTTATATGAAATGAGTAAATATGTGTTGAGGCTTTCCAATGTGTTCATCACTGTGCTAAGGTTCAGTAAAGAAGAAAGGATTTTAAATATATTTATGACAGTCTTCACCCTACAGTGCTTATAATCAAACTTGGGGTAGACATATGTACACAAAAACAAATCGTCAGACCAGAGTGAAATCTCAGTTCAAGGCAATTGTAGAATAGCTATCACAAGGGCAGAAATGAGTTATTGTTACATACATTACACAGACAATGCTTCTAAATCAGAGCAGAATAGGGTAGGATGAAATGGTCAATTAAGGCTTATCAAAGAAGGGAGGATTTTAGATTAGTCTGGAAAGATGGTCAAAGTGGTCCAAAGCACCAAACTGAAATGACTCCCTGATGGCTACCTTATATCCAGCCTCCCTCTGGAGTCTCTTCTTTCATAAAAGTCTCCCGATCGCCATTGATTGCATGACTAAGCTCTGTTTCCAATGCTGTGGGGGAAATGGGAGGAAATTCTAGTCCTTGGAGCCATTTTTTTAAAAAGAAAATCTTTCTTGCTTGGAGCAGAATGGTACCAGGGAAAGATGATGGATTTATTTTAGTCTTCATAGCTGGCAGTCTTCATATGCTTTTCTTCTCAGAGATTCCATTTACTAATCTTTCATCTCTGATGGGGATTCTACCTTACAGAAGAACATGGAACATCACAATGCAATTGAGTGTAATGCTCTGTCCACATAGTAAATAATAAATATCGTCCTTGTCTCTCGGCTCCTCCATTGCCTCTGTCTTCTAGACCAGTTATTTATTAACTATTCCACTCAGCCTAATACCTCATAATCACCATAGCATTACACTTCCACTGTGGTAATCAGGCAGCAAAGCTCATTCCAGATGATCCCAAAATAGCACCTGGAACAAGAAAGGTGTTCAATGATTTTTTTGTTCAAACTTTTGCATTCCCTGGGACTCGTTATATCTTTTTATACCCTTCTCCTTCTGCCCAGAATAACTACCACCTCCCCACCACCACCACCATGCCCTCATCCAATCCACCAGCCCAGCTAATTCCCATTTCCTTCTCACTATTCACCTCGGGCAGCTACTCCTTCAAGAAGATTTTCCTGCCCCATTTTGCTTCCCAGGTTTAGGCATCCCTCCTCATTACTTAAAGAGTACATGGAACAGCACAGTCTCACAGGACTTCAGAAAATATTTATGGAATAAATGATGGGATGGTTGGATAGCTGGATGACCCAGGGATCCCAATCAAGAAGTCAGTTTGTCAAAAACATATTTCACATGTTTGGGCAAGTAAACATGAGGCATGCATTTTCAAATCAGAGATGGAAACTAAACTCTATGAAGATGCAAGGGCTGGTGATTAAGGCTCAATCTCATAACTTAATAGATAGACACATGTAGAAAGTTTCTGCTCAGCACACTTACACACATTGTCACTCACCACAACCTGCAGGTAGATAACATAATTAAAAGGAAACGCATAAAACCAAGGGGGGAAAAAAGCATTCCTCCCAAGTTCTGAAGGCAAATTTGAGACTAGGTCCTTGGGAGACAAGATTCCTTACCAACTGTCAGATTCAGCAATCATGAGACTCCAGACCTGAAATGTTTCAGAGGGCAATATTTCTGTCCATGGAGACTAAAGTTAGTTGCTATTAGATCCCTAAACATAAATCATTTTCATCCTATCCAAGGCTCCAGCTACCAAGGGGACCAGGGAACCCCACCTCTCAGCTTCCAAATGTCCACTTTCTCTATCATTATCCACAAAACTTTCACCACCCTCTCCTCCCACCTCATCATCCACGTTTACCAAGCATGTTGAAATCACAGGAAAACAAACACTATTTATTTAATTTGGAACACCATGAAATTTTTCTTTTAAAAAACTTATAAAACAAAACAAAGTACTTGTTTCAAATATGAAAGTCAAGAAGAACATAGTATCTGAATTTAGTTAAAGAAAATGCTTATGATTAGTGTATAGTATTTCAAAGTGTCAGACAAAAGAGAAAGTACTGATCTTTTCTTCCATATTTCCTCCCATTGTTCTTTCCTTCATTCATTTGCTGACTGTTATATGCTGAGAAGTCAGCTGTGCCCTTGATATGAAACTGAATAAGGCACAATTGTTTCTCATGATCCAGGAAACAGTAGCATGTAATAGTTACTACACCATGTGAGAAATGCCTTAAGAGATATGTCCAGAGTGCGGCAGGGACACAGAAGAATCATCACATCCAGATCAACCTGATGGATCACAGAAATCCTCCCACAGGAAACAACATCTGAAGGATGGAGGTGACTTTAAGGATAAAAGGGAATTTTCCAAAACAAAGGGCAGGGGTTGGGGGGGGCGGGGCTGCAGGTTCCTCACAGCTAGAATGGCAACCACAAAGGAAAGCAATGAGTCTGCATTTGCAGAACCAGAGGCCAGAGGTCACTCACTCAGGAATGAGGGAAATGAAGCTAAAGAGATACCCAGGAGTCAGGTCATGAACTATCTGAATGCAAAGCTGAATTTGAACTTTACCTTAAAAGCTTATTTATTGAAGGGTTGGAAGCAAGCAATGCCATTCCCCAGTTTGCATTTAGAAAAGTGGCACTGTCGTAGTGCAGAGGACAGATAGTTGGAGAATGAGAAGGGAGGCAGAAAGATGACCTAGAAAAATATTCCAGTGAACTTGATGCGAAATGGCAAAGATCTACTGGATCAAGGCAATAAGACCAAGCCCACTCACAGAGGGTCTCTTAACTTTGGATGGAACCATGTACTTGTGAATGAAACATCCCCACAAAGAACAAACTAGAGCAATCAGCATTACCTGTGTTTTCCTTTGCATTTCTTGTATATTGGCTTTCCTTAAGTATTTGGTTTGGGGAAAATGTGTCTTTAACAATCACTGTGGTCAGAGGACCAAGGCTCTTCTCCTATCCCAATTATTTACTAGGCGTGTTCCTTCAGGTGAGTTGTCTTTTCAAAGTCTCAGTGTCCTTATTTATAAATTAGATCATAAAGTTTACTTCCTAACTTTACATAATGATTAAATAAAGTAATGTAATATAGTATTGTTTAGCCAAATAAGTTTCAAAAATGAAGTAAGTTGTGACATAATGTATCTTATTAGTAAAATTTTGGCTGCAAAGACAGAAAACCAACCTAAACTGGCTCAAACTAGAAAAAGGGATGAACACTAATGAAATGTGGCCCTTCTTTCCACTTATGCCATAGTCATATAATGGTTACTTATTGTCACGGTTTGACTTATTCCTCCAAAATACTCTTATAACATCTACACCCTCTTCAGGGATCACCAGGATTCCACAGTATTCATTGAAGAAGCACTTCCAGAGGCAATATGAGGCAAAAGGCAAGGGAGATAGCTCCTAGCAATAAAGAGAGGGCCTAATGCACAGGCTCAGGTAAAAGATTCTGACAGTACAATAGTGATGTATTTATAAGCAGCGTCCTCTTCCTCCTTGGAAAGTACCTTCTGATCCCGAGGGGGACTTCCCCCATCTCTATAAGATTTAAATCATTTCACCAATCTTGTACAAGCCACCGCCTTGTGGGCAGATCCTAAGAGTCAATTAGCAACATGTATTTCATCACATGTGTCCACAGGCGGGGAAACACACAAAACCAGCAACTGTGTGGTCATCATAAAAGGCAAGCATCGGCAACCTAGAAGTTGGCTCCTATCTGACTGTGTCATGGTTTGACTGTGAGGTGTCCCTCAAAAGCTCCTGTGTTAATGCAGGGATGTTCAGAGGTAAAGGAACTGGATTGTGAGAGCTGTAACCTAATCAATCGGTCCATCCCTAGTTTGACTGGACTGACTAGGTGGTAACTGGGCAGATGAGGCATGGCTGAAGGAGGTGGGTCACTGACTGGGATCATGCCCAGGAAGGATTGTTCTTTGGTGTCCCTTTCTGCACTCCAGGCCCCCTCTCTCTCTCCTTCCTGACCCTGCTGTGAATTGAGCAGCTTTCCTCTGCTGAGCTCTTCCCCCATGATGTGCTGCCTCACTTTGGGCCCACGACAATGGAGTTGGCCAACCATAGAGTGAGACCTTTGAAACCATGAGCCCAAAATAGATTTGTTCTTCTCCAAGTGGTTCTTGTTGGGTATTTTGGTCACAGTGACATGAAAACTAAACAAAACAGATTGTAAGAGCAGGGATGAAATGTATCCTGCCCCAGTAGGGCAACATTCCCAAACAGGATGCCCCCTGAAAACTGCCTCAGTCTCAGTTCCCTTAATTTACTCCTGGACATGTCTAGAACTCACTCTTCCATTAGAAGCAAGCTCCATGAAGGTAGAGGCCCATCTTTTTTATCCCTCATCCTAACACTTACTACTACTCCTGGACCCATAATGGGCCTTTCAGAAACAGGTGATGAATCAATGAATTCCCTTTGCCGGGCACTGGCAAACACAAACAGCTAAAGACAGGTTTGCACCTACAGATCTACACAGCCTTGCAGGGCAGAAAATAAAAGCATGGCTGATGAGGAGTAAAACAAGGTGCTCCGCTTATACCTTATAGATGCATGACCCTTTTCTGTTCCCAAAGCTTTCAATCTGTTTTCACATCTGTTATCTTTAAGTGATTCTCAGAACACCCTGTTATTTTTGCATAGCCTATTTATTAGCTTTCGTTTTATATTCATGTGATTAAGTTACTTGGGATGCAAAGGACAGAAACACACAACCAAAGTTACATAACTTATGAGTAACAGAGACTGGGCCATATCCTTTAACTCCTGGGGCTGGGTTCTTCCCAAGACACCTCGGCAGCACTGCAGAGGATTGAATGCAAGGATGTTCACCTACAGACACCAACGATGGTGAGATAGACCTCACTGCTAATCTTCTTCAAAAGATCAATCTTGTATTATTGAAAGTGCTTTCTTAGTCATTCATTCTCTCTCCTAATGACCATGCCCAATTTGTATGGCTATTTTATTATTATTATAATTTTTAGTTTTAGATGGACACATTACCTTTATTTTTTTCAATTCATATTACACATATATAGCACAATTTTTCATATCTTTGGTTGAACACAACATAGAGTCACACCATTCATGTCTTCATATATGTACTTAGATTAATGATATCCATCTCCTTCCACTGCCTTTCCTACCCCCATTCCCCCTCCCTTCCCCTCCCTCCCCTTTGCCCTATCAAGAGTTCGTCTATTCCCTAGATGCCCTTCAGCAGATGAATGAATAAAGAAAATGTGAGGTGTGTGTGTATGTATATGTGTATGTATGTAAGTATGTATGTATGTGTGTGTGTGTGTGTGTATATATATATATATATATATATATATATATCATGGCATTTGCAGGTAAATGGATGGAGTTAGAGAATATAATGCTAAGGGAAGTTAGCCAAACCCAAAAAAACAAATGCTGAATGTTTTCTCTGATATAAGGATGCTGATTCATAATGGGGATGTATGGCTATTTTATAGATGAAAGAATATTTGAACATGTCAACCAAGACTAAGTTGCAAAACTAGCCAGTGACTGGCTTAGAATTAGAATCTAAGACTGCTGAGTTCTGTCTTGTCGTAGAATCCTTGGGTAATGGAATGGAAGAAACCCTCCCATTGCATACCAACAACTGTTTGTCTAACTTCTCACCTCCAGTGAGAACACACTACTTGCCATGTGGAACACCAGCCACCCACTCTTGGAAACTCCTGCCATCAGTCTTTTCATCACTAACAAATGGGCTCCCTGTCATTTCCACTCATCAGTCTGCATTGGTTCAATTTCATTTAGTTTATGTTCACTGAGCACCTGCCATGTGCCAAGGAACCCATAAATATGTGCCATCATTATGCCCATTTTGCAAACAAAGAGCTAGGCCTTTAAGAAGTAACAAAACTTACCCAAGGTCACAGGTGGGAAGAGGCAGGACCAGGTCTTCTACTTTCAAATACAATGCCATCTGTAGCTTGGGGTAAGGATCACACAAATGATTTAAAATGCCTTCCTTCTCCCAGGAAGAGCAGATAAGAGCATTTGTGCAGACAAGTCTCCCTGTGCACCTCTATTCTGTTTTACAAGTCAGTAAATGTTCAGGAGCTCCCAATTCAATATATGAGGTTAATTAATAATATGTAAAAGTTTATCATTTATACAGCATAATCTCATAAACATTTATTAGTATGCTAATACATGGTAATGGCCATGTGGGCATAAAATCAGATGGGGGGCTGATGTGACACAACAGAAGAGCTATCAGAAAACCCATGGTATTCTTTTTAACCATCAAGAGTACTGCAGGCACAACCTCCTTATAGATTCATTTTCCTGGTTCACCGTTGGATGACCGTGACAGGGTTGAAAGGAGACTGGACTTTGAATCTGGAGATCTGTGTTATAGTCCTGGCTCTGTCCTTAAAGAAGGAAAATAATTGATGCCGAATGAAACCCCCTCTGTTCCAGTGCTTTCCTAGACACTTTTCTAGTATTTTCCCCATTTTCTCTACTTAGATGAATTTGAGCAGTAGACAGGTACCTAACACATATTCAGATATATTTATTCAATTAAGCTGATGAAAATGAAATCACTCTTCCTTTCTGGACTTCAATGATCTCACTTGATCTCTAAGATTCTTCATCTATTTTTCCTCCTGAATCCCAGAAAGACTTCTACTATCTCAAAGAAATTGAGTCAGTGACATAAAATTTATATCATTCCACTTTCTTGACCCCTAGTGCAAGGCAGTTAAGTGCAAGAGAGATGGTGCAAAAACAAATCACCTGGATTCTCACCTCCCACTGCCTCTGGTGACCAAGAGACAGCACACGTGTATTCTGGCCCCTATTGCACTCTGTGGTGGAGGGAAAGTCATTGACAGGAAGCACTGCAGTCCATTTCCTCACTGGAAATGAAGAGAATAAACATCTCATAACATGACATATTTGGAAATATTTAGAAACACACACATGTGTATTTTTGTCTTTGCACAACCACTTATTGAGTATCAACTGTAATCCAACTTTCGGATACAAAGATGACTAAGACCCAGTTCCTGCATTTAAGAAGCTCATAATTGTGTGTGGTGGAGAGTGAAGAGTAAGAAGTAATCCTTAAGCAAATAAAGTTATAAAGTTCTTTGGGAGAGAAAAAGCAATTAATTTCATTTGGATGGGATTTTTCACAGAATGCTTCATTAAAGAGAAGGATTACATTAACTTGGCCATGAAAAATGAGCAGAAAATTTTGCAGCTTACTTCCTTTTTATATAACATTATGTCTACAATGTCTATAGATCTTATTTATTTTAGCTATTATACAATATTTCATTTTATTAAACCATGCCTATTTTTATCTCCCCACTAAGCAACCATTGCATTGCTACCATTTGTGCACTGTTAGCCTGCATGTCCCTGTACATGCTCTGAACATGCAAGACCTTTCTCTAGCATTCACAATCGCAAGCGGGAACACTGGTGCACACTCCTTACCATGCATTGCCAAATAACTCCAGAGTAATACCATTATGCAAGCTATAGAAGCACATGAGGTTATGTGTTATTTGTAGATATATTTAAGTATAATAAAAGTGCACTAGAAGTGGTTACATACTGCCTTCACCTGGAGCTGACTTCTGAGGAGGGGGAGGGAAAGGGCCTTAGCAAATACCAATATCTCTCAAAGCCAAATGATGGTTATAGGAATTTCTGGACCATGTTTTCTGTACTTTTATGGACGGAAGTTTGGAATATTTCATAATTGATCCTGTTTGAATTAGAAGCCCTGTCACAGACTGAGTAGTGGGGAGGATTAAGTCCAGCAGGCTGAGGGAACATCAGCAGAAACAGAAACATGAAAGTACAGCCTGCTCAGGAGCAGCATGTAGCGTGGCTTGGACTGCAGCAAAGAATTCCTGGGTGGGGAAAGAATGGGAGAGGCAAATGGAAGCCAGCCACATGGAGGTATCTGGACTGGATTCTGAAACTCATGGGGGATTTCTGAAGCTATTGGAGGCCTGCAGGCCTCTGTGCATCTCGCTGGCCTCTCCCATCTATCTGGATGCCGTAGACAAAGCACACTGACCGCCTGCCCTCCTATCCCTTCCTCCTCCTCACAAGACCCCTGACCTCTGACGGGAAGCTGCAGCTCCAAGCTGAAGAGCCAAGCAGCCAAGAGGTCAAGGCCCCCTCCATGGCAGCCCTCTGAGATGAGTCAGATCTGAGTTGCTAACATGGAAAATGCACATTGTCTCACACACACAGGTGTGAGAATTGGAGAATCTCTGAGCCAGCACCGCCCTCAGCTCTATGAGTTCAAACAATCCCCAGAGCCAGCAAGAAGAAAATTGTCTCATAAAACTTCCCATTGATTTTAGTTGGATCCTTATAAATTCCCATGAGGCCAGATTGCTTTTAGCATGATTAATATCCCTGCCTTCCCCAGGCACATTTGTGCTTCTCTCTCTCCCTCTCTCTCTCTCTTTTTCTCCCCCACCCCCCAACGCACATGCATACCCACGCCACACACTCACTCTCACGGTCGGTCACGCACACTCCACCATCCTCTCCAGCAGGGACACGTGCACACAGAGAGACACACTGTTTCTGCATGTGCTTCTCACTCTCAAACACAGGGTTAACTGTTTCCCTTGTCAGGAAACTTCGGGTCTGTTTCCTTTTGTAATGTGTTTTTCACACTTATCTCAAACCTGGCGAGCCTCTGCCTCATGACCAAATTTTTCCCTTGAAAACACCCTGAGTTCACATAACCCAGAGCACCGGCCCCACATCAATCACAGGGCCTGATGACTGGTGGGTCAGCTCGAGAACCAAAACAAGCCGCTCAGCAGCTCGTTGTCTGCACAGTTGGGGCTTCCCAGGGTTCACGAGGCAAGAAGACACCCCCGGTGTGTCCCCACACAACTAGTATGGAGCTGGGCCCAGAGTCACAGGGGGCTTCCAGACTTACAAAGGGGCAGGCAGAGCTCACCTCTTTGTTCAGGAAAATAAGGAGTCCAGGAGAGGCAGCACTCCCCAGCACAGGGCAAACTCCAAATGAACTTATGTGCAGAAAATGGGCCCAGAGGATACAGTTTCTCAGCAGATGCCAGCCTTGTTATTTTGGTGGGGAAATTAGTGCATGTAATAAGGAGGGAAAACATCCGTAATTGTTCTTTTTTCAAAGGCACATGGCTTAGCACAGACATTAGCTCACATTTACTACTATCCGGGAAATCCACTCCTCAGTCAACGAGTGCTCACTGCCAGGTACCACATGCTCTCTCCCTCTTCAAGTTTCCCCTCCTGGAGGCCTCCCATGCACTCCTCCAATTCTTAGTCTCCCTGTTAGCCAAGACCTACCAAACAGAGGCAGATGTCAGCTGGTTAGAAAGAACTTTCCAGAAGGCAAAGCTGTCTTTGAGCAGTAGGTACCAGTGGCCAGAAGAGTGGGTGCCCACTCCCTGGGTCATGCACAGAGGGGTTTCATATGTCTCCTGGCCCTCTAGGAGATTTCCAAGTCCCACGCCTGGACTTGCCTGGTCCTTGCCTGCTACCCAGATGCCAATAGCATCTCACTTCAGACCTCCTTCAGCTCATGTCACACCCCCACTGTCTTTGTATAGATCCTTTCTCCTCAAATACAGTGTATGAACTTTGAAAGTGCAAACTCAAAAAATGTCATTTTTCCATCTTCCCCAAAGTTTCTAGCACAGTGCTCGGCACATGGTAAATGCCAAATAAATTATTTTGGTGGATTGGAGGACTTTGGAAAGGAAGAATGTGTTTAAAAAGATGGTCCTACAAAGCCAGGTGTCTAAAAGTCAGACAACCCAGAATAGAATCAGGTCAAAATCCTCCTTTATCACTGTAGCTGAAACCCCAATGATGCAAAGACCTTTCCTGTGGGTCAGGGCCATCCTAATATGCTGTTTCTTTTACATAGCAAAGTGGGTAAGAGCAGGAAGAATAGGCTTGAGTTGTTGCCAATCATCTCTACTCGTGAGTCACTTTAGGGCTCACCTATATCATTTCTAATATAGGCATATCATCTATACTTCATACGGTAGTTGTAAAATTAGGTGATTTGTTGCATATACATATGTTTAGAAATAGTGGCCAGTATTTTTCTAACAATAAATATGCATTATGTGCTAAGCACTATTCTAATTGCTAAAAATACAGCAGTGAACAAAAACAGCAATCAAAAACAAATCCCTGTCCTCATGGAGCTAACTGTCAGGTGGGGTATCATCCTACATATATAGTGGTGTCCTCTGGTTTTTATTATTTCTGTAGTATCACACTTTGTCTCCCCTATGGGCCATATCTCCAAGACTGGCAAAGTTCCAGGCACATCATGGGCATTCAGTAAACAGCTTTTGAATTGTCAATGAACAGATGAATCCGTAATTGTAACATGGCCATATTCCTGTCAATGTCAAAATTATAGGCAACATGTACACAGCCCTGGCATAGGGGTTGATGTGTTCAGATTCAGTTAATCCTCATATCAAACCCACTGGCAGGTATTAGGGTCCCAGACAACAGATGAGGAACGTGAGGCCAACAGAAGTTAGAGCCCTTGCTCAGGACACCTGTCCAGAGTTTATGTTCATGCACGCTATCCTCCCTGCCTCACCATGGACAATAGTTCCAGGAGGAGGAGGGAATCAGTCACCACTCAGACAATTGCAGCCACTCCTCACAGACCTGCCTGGCACCCCATCACCCTCTTCACCCATTTATTCAAAGCAGCAAGGTGACCACCCTAAGCAGCAGGTTTGATCTAGTCACCTGGTCACTTCCTTATTTAACCCCTACTCACCCCAACCCCTTTGAGGCCCTTTTGGCTTTAAAACATTCTTCAATTTTTTTCTCTGCTGCACACATCAGGAAATTCATTTTACATTCAGGCACAGTGGTGAACACCTGTAATTCCAGTGGCTTGAGAGGCTAGGACAGGAGGATCACAAGTTCAAAGCCAGCCTGGGCAAATTAGCAAGACTCTGTCTCAAAATAAAAAATTCAAAATAGGATAGGGCTGTAGCTCCATGATAAAGCACCCCTGGGGTTCTATTCCTATCCCCCCCAAAAAAAAGAGAAATATTTGACATGGAAACCCAGAACTCCTCCATGTATATCCATAGAACTAAAACAAACATTTCCAGAAACAGTGCTGTCCCACCTAATAGAAAAAGACCCTGTGCTAAATATCTTCTTTTTGACCTTCCAGATTCACTGGTCCCCCTGCCTACCCTGCCCTACTCTGTATTCAAAGTATGCTTTGGCTACCTTAGTAGCTGTGTGACTTGAGCGAGTTACTTACCCTCTCTAAGACTCAAATTTCCTCCCTGGAAAAAACTAGATTCATAATAATAACACCCAGCTTATAAAGGACTAAATTATATCATACCTATAAATTTCTTAGAGTATGCCTGGCTTATAGCCATTCTCTTAAGAAATGTTTGCCAGCATTAGTATTATTTTGAGTAAAAGAACAATAAATATGCCTTAATGTTCATTAAAGTATTTTAGTGCCTGGTTCTCACTTTGTATGGAAATGTACAGACACAGGACATGTGTCCACAATCTGTAGCGACACGACTTAAATGATTGTTTTAGAAATAAAGCCACCAGCCTGCTTGAGGCTATTTTTAAAATAAATTCAGATCGATGGCCCTATGAGTCCCAGTTGTCCCAAACTCCATGTTAGAAAGCAACTTTCCAAAGGAAGAGTAACTTTGTTTCTGGTGGTTTTATGATGTGCACAGAATCAAGAACCTTAGCCTGTGACATTCCTGACAGAGATGTACCTAGCAATTACTCAGCCACTGGGGAGGGAGGTAGCCCTGGTCTCCTGTTTTAAATTGTGCTTTTGCATAAAGCACAGCAATGACTTTTTCTTCTCCAGAACTCAAGATTATTCCCAAAAGGCAGGCACCCAGGTTAACAGCCAAGTCCTAAAAGGTGCCAAGGCAGACTATTAGGAAAAAAGAAAATTCCCATGTTATAAGTCACTTGGAAGGCAGTTTAATTATAAAATGTGTGAAGCTGAGTTTTAAATGTGAGGGGTCATACTGACTGTTTCCTCCAACCCTTTGGAAAGTGTTAACTAGTTATCATTATATGAAATTTATGAATGTACAAGGCCCAGGGCTATTTATTATTTCTTAGGCTCCCCAACAATTCCCAGTTACACAGAGTTGATATTCACCATTTAGACAATCCAGTGCAGGGAGGGAAAAGCCTTGAATACCAATATTCATATCGATAATCTGATCACCAAGTCACTCTTAGAGACCTGTTTAGCATCCTTTAAGAAATGTTTAAACTGGACATTATGGCACCCACCTGTAATCCCAGCAACTCTGGAGGCTGAGGCAAGAGGATCACACGTTCAAGACAAGCCTCAGCAATTTAGCAAGGAACGAAGAAACGTAGCAACACACTGTCTCAAAATTTAAAAATAAGATAAAAAGTGTTGGTGGTGTGGCTCAGTAATAAAGCCCCCCTGGGTTCAATCCGCAGTACAAAAACAAGAAGAAAAAGGAAAGAAACAGATATGTTTAAACAGCCACTCCCTTACCACTCACCTTCTCCCTCCTACCACTTCAAAATGTGAGGCTTCATTCTATCCACAGCACTGCCACATGCACCAGGAGTGTGCACACGTCTACTCCATTTGGAAAAAAAAAAAAAAAAACAGTTATTACTGATTGCTCAGCATGATGTCTTACTGTAGAAGACAAATCACCAAGGGTCCTGGGAAACTCACTTCACTGAAAAAATTGTGTGGATGTCAGAAATCTGAGCAGCCTCAATATGCCACACTGGGAGGAGAGCTGACCCTGGTGGTGTGCTGGTCAGTGTTTAGCAACCAACTCTCTAGGGGACAGGGTGCCCAAATTTGTTGCTCTTACCAAGTTCTGTAATGTAAATGTTCTTGCTTGGACAATCTCAAGCTGCCAAATTGATGTCACAGAAAAGAGTTAGAAAGTGCTGCCCCTTAGCACACCATTATATTGTATTTCTAACCATAATTACAGTAGAGGTGACACCCTCAAGAGTAGAGATCATGATCAAATATCACAAAATAACTTGGAAGCAATGAGTTTTGAACTTTATTAAATTTGTTTTAAATACATTTTGTTTCATTGCAAATTGTTGCAATTCATTTTTAAAGACCAGCTCACAAATTTCCTGCAACTTTTAACAGTAGACTCTCATGGCAGTTGCAAGTCACTCCAGAACACTGTGAGGTGGGCCCCCCTTGGACAGGGGGATGACCAGTGCACCAGCATTGGAGTGGGGACTTTGGGATTGGAGAGGCCAGATGTGAGCTGAGAGCTTTCTTGAAGCCATCTGGAGTGGTAAGAGTTAGCAGAGCCAGCCAAACCAATATTTACAGGGAGCTGAAAGCCAAGCACATAGGAGATAAACTAACACTAGACCAAGAGGCAGAGGTAGACCCCACAAAATAATACAGAGCGGAATTGAGCTTGGTCAAGGTCTTGGTCAAAGTGAGTGTAGGTCAGGAAAGTAAGGAGGGTTTTAGATTTGGATTGTGCTGCATACATCTGTGAGAGCTGCACTGCTCATGTGTATTGATTAGTGAATAATTAAGAAAACTGCCCAGGTTTATTGAGCATTTAATCTAGACCACCTATGGTTTTGCATGCTGTGTTAGCTACTTTTCTATCACTGTAACAAAATACCTGACATAATCAACTTATAATAGAAAAGGTTTATTTTAGCTCATAGTTTTGGAGTTTTCAGTCCATGATTGGTTGGCCTCATAGCTTTGGGCCTATGGCAAGGTAGTACAGAGTGGCGGGAGCAGACAGCAGAACAAAACTCATAGCCAGGAAGCAAAATGAGAGAGCAGAGGCACAGGATCCCACCACCCTCTTCAAGGGGCCTTCTCTTGAAGATTCCACCACCTCCCAATAGTGCCACACTGGGGACCAAAACTTTCACAGGGATCACCGGGCAACACATAAGACCCAAATGACAGCACATGCTTTACCTCACTACTGACAGCTTCAGGTTACAGCTGCAACAGGCAGCCTGGCTTCAGAGGAACCCACAGCTGGATCTGCTACGCAATACAGATGCCCGCATGCGTTGGGCTGGTTTAAAATTGCAGAAAGAAGGCAAACAATACATGAAGAGACACTTCAAAGTGGAATAGATCCAGGTTTTCCAGATAGGGTTCAAATAGTTGGTACAAAATAATCTCTACATTCAAAGATATCAGTAGGCATTCCCTGGGCCCAGAGGAGAGGATAGTTAAGTCGTGGTTGATCTAAACTTTTGGTTAATTGGATACACTAGGAATACATTGGTGAAAAATACAAACGTAGTCCTTGACAGTAGGGAATTCCAGTTTTTATTCCCCTTTTCTTATATCCCACCCCTTGGACTTGGTACTAATAACCATCCTTGCTTCCTAAATCTCTGGTCTCCAAACACAATCGCTTGATTCTCCTTGCTCCAAGGCCAGGGATAGCAAACCGGCTCCCCCTCAGACTCAGACTCACCCACTACAGCCCAACCTACCCTGAGTCTTTGTGTGCCTGAGAAGGGGATATCCTAGCCTGTGAGCTACTGGAAGTTCTCACACTTTTTTTTTTTTTTTTTGCAGAGGGCCTAGTACAGTGCCTGATTCAATAAACAGGTGCTGAACTGAAAACCACGGCTGCCTGAGCTGAGAGAAGGCTGCATGTTGTTTCTTGTTTGCTAGCCCTTCTCATGTTATGATTCACTGCCCCTCTTCCCTTAGGAAGTGACCTCCTAACTCAGAGTGACACAATATTATATATTACCCACAGGGATCCACAAATGCCTCACCAATGTTCCAAGCTGGCTGGAAGCTTGATGTTGAGTCCCAGGTAGTGTTTTCTTGGCAGTTTGTCTCTGGGTAGCTGGTTCACGAGAGGAAGAGCCATTACCGGGTGCACGGTGCTGCAGGGAAGTGAGTGAGCCAGTACCACGGCTGACCTGGGAAAGTTTCCATGAATTCATTTTCCCACCCCCAGTGATGCCCTGGTCGCTAACCCAGAAGAGGGGCCAGGTCTGTTTTCAATTAGGACTTTCAAAAAAAGTGTTTTTAAATGGCCTGTAAAAATAATCCAATAAAGGCCCCAGAGGTGTGAGCTGTTGTCATCATCCTGTTTGGAAAACGTCACTCAGAATGCACCCAAAGGCCAGAGAGGGAGGTGGTGACGCTTTAAAAAAAAACTTAATTTGTGAAATGAACCTGTAGGATTAGTTGTCCCCCTTTGTGCCCAGCTTTAATATGTCCTCGACCAGGGAAATCCGAGGCTTTGGATTATTAGCCCCGATGGATCACGTTACTGTTTGGCTCTGCAGAAATCACACTTTTCATTTTGCCTTTAATCCTAAAGGTCACGGGGAAGGTCAGCCCCCAACACAAATGATACTTTGTGGTCTTACTTTCAGACAATTATCAACTCATAAATCTTGGTCAGATGGTAATGAGAGTTCGAGGAATAATTGAATTCAGTCCAGACTCCTAGTGTCAGAGGGAGGGGTGAGCTGGGGGGTGGGGGGAGAGGGAGGGGAGACCGTGGAGGAGGAGGGGAGGCTGAGGAGGGGGCTCCAGGACTGGGGCCAGAAAGTCTCCTGTCCAGTAGCCGATTGTCTTTGTTGAATGGTGGCATTTTGAGGTTTGGCATTTTTGAGTGAAGCCATTAAAGTTGGTGATGGTCCAGCAGAGCTTAGAAAACAGAGGGTAGGAGCTAAATAAGAGCTCAGATCCAAAGGCAACTAGTAGGAAAGAGCAAAAGACTAAAAAAGGGATTTGGGGGTTAGGTGCCAACTTGTCCCAGCTCAGCCAATTACTACACTGTGTGTCCCTGGGAGACCCACTGAACCTCTCAAGGCTGAGAAGGGGCTGCTGTTTCCTATGTAGCAAGATTGTCCTTAAGGGTCAGAGGTAGTCTACTGAGACATTAAAAAGTCATAAAAAGAGACAATATTCTGAAGTAGGTTACTGTGTTTTAATTAAGCAATAATAACTCTGAAAGTATCCTGTGGCCATTCCAAACATGTTTAGAACTCGGTGCTTCTCACCAGCCACCATTCCAGGTTCAGCCCAGCGCATCAGAATCAATGGGTCTTTCTTTCTATGCGTGCCCCTCCCCCATAATCCAGCCTCATTCTAGCATCTAGTCATGGTCCTTTTAAACTTGTCATGTGATTCTTCTGATCAAAACCCTCCAGTGGGGCTGGGGTTGTGGCTCAGTGGCAGAGCACTTGCTTAGCATGTGCGAGGCACTGGGTTCGAACCTCAGCACCACATATAAATAAGTAAATAAAATAAAGGGATTGTGTCCATCTACAACCAAAAAAAAAAAAAAGAAAAACCCTCCAATGGTTCCCCATTTTATACATAAGCAAAGGTCCCAGGGTCAGGATTACCCAAAAGATGCTGCAAATTTTGGTGCCTATTTTAATCCTCCCTGTCCTCACCTCCCATTGCTCCTCCAGTCCCCCTGCCCACCCCCATCGCCCCCAACGCTGCAAGACACTCTCCTTCCCCTGGCCTGGGATGCCCGTCATGCAGACACCCCCAGGGTTGGTATGTCTCTCTCCTTCCACTCTGCTCTGACCTCACTTTCTCTGACTGCTCTATTTACCTACCTCACGGGTTATATTTATTGCCTGTCTTCCTCTACTAGAATATATGCTCCACAAAGACAAGAATTTTTGTCCCTTTTCTTCATTGTATCCTAGCTCCTAGAAGAAGGCCTGGCATAGACTAAGCACTCAATATTTATCAAACTGAAATGAAAACTTGATTCCTATCTGACTAGAGCTCTCAGTAGTGAGACTGTTGAGATACTGAATTGCCTAACAACGCAACCCGACCTCCTCAACTATCCTTCTTGCATCAAGGTTAGATAAGTGCCTGATTCTGTCACCTGTGTGCCCAGCCATGTGCTCTGCAGGGTAGCACGCATCATAGCTGATCTCGGATTTATTGTTCTGTTGGCTCTGCCCAGTTTGAAACATCTGGATCTACCAAGGGATACATCTAAGTCCAAAATGTCAGAGTGAATGAACTACAGGACAAAAGTATATTCTTGGTGGGAAGGAAAAGAAGGTTTGCACCACTGTGCCTTCTTCACCAACCTGGCCTGCACCCATAAAACCTACTACAAATGAGTACTTAGCTGTCAGCACCAATAACAGGAAGGGAGTGGATCAAATGATCTTCAGTTGGAAATAAGCATTTTTGTTTTCAACACCAAGCTTTGTAAGTTGACACATACCTTACACAGTCATACCACTTTATAGTGATGCTCCAAATATAGTTTTATTTCATCCTTACTCCAATTTGATAGGTGTTATTGTCATCTTTATACCAGAGACAAGGAAACATAGTGATTCCTTGGCAGAGCCATGGCTTACACCTTCTTTTGGATGTCAGTGAAATCTGGCTTAGCTGGTATGAACAATGACAACAAATATCCTCTGCTTGATGTTCCGCATTTTAGAATTCTGCTGCAACAATGTCCCTCCATCTCGCTTTCTCAGCCCCACCAACTAGAGTGAAGGCTATTTGAGTGCCACAGTGTATCTCCAAGGGCCTGGCACAGATCTTGGCACAAAATAGTTCTGCAACATTAGCAGCAGTTACAGTGAGAAATAAATGAGTAACTATAGTAAAGAAGAAATATAGTAAGTATAGTATAGTATAATATAGTAAATATAGTATAGTAAATATAGTAAAGAAGAAACCAAAAGGATGCTGAGAAAGAGAATGGCTTTGGTAAAGGTGAGCTACAATGGATAATGTAGCCAGGGAAAGCACCTTTAAGGAGTTCACATTTAATCTGAGACCCCAGTAGATGACTATTTGCTTCCTGGTGAGTGACCTTGGCAGGATGGAGATAAATAATAGCTACCTGTATGTGTAGAAGCAAGAGTATGTGTCCTGAGAACAGGATGTTCTGGAAAAGAAAGTGTGCCAGAGGATAAGAATGGAGCCACACATGCTCAGTTGTTCAGTTTTTGCCTTCCATTCAAAGGAAGTTTATTGAACATCTACTATGTACCAAGTTGTTCTAGGCACTAGAGCTATAAATAAAACTAATGGAGCTGATATTCTAATGCAAGAGACAAGCATAGATCATTAAAAAAGTAGTATGTAAGTGACGTCTGCTACAAATATAAACTAAATAAGATAAAGAGATACAGTGTGGCAGGGAAAGGAGTAGGGGAAAGTTTGACTATCAGATGGGGTCAGGGAAGACCACACTCAGGAAGGGGAATTCCTGCAGAGGCCCACATGCCAAATTTTGAGAGGAGTGGGTGAGATTAGAAAACATTTCAGCAGAAGCAACAGGAAATGCCAAGACACTGAAACAAAACCATCTTGCACATGCTCCCTCCTCCAAGAGAGATGAGGAGAAAGTTCATTATAGAAAAGTTAGAAGGAGTTTATAAATGTTCACTGTAAAATTTAAACTTTATTTACAGTTTAATTCACCCAGAAAAGGGGGTAGAGAAGGTCAGGGAAGAAACAAAAGCACCAATCCAAACCACTGAAAGTGGGAGAAGGAACTTTAGCTTAATTATCTCTGCACCCCAGAGCCTGTTACTATGTCTGGCACAGAAAGTCTTGTTGGATTGAATATACACAGTATAAATGAGCAATAAGAGAATGTTGGGATCAAGAAAGTCTTAGAGAAAAGAGAATTTAGAATCTTAAATGGGAATTTTCTCTTTGTTTCATTCATAGTGTTATTCAAACATATAGTGATGTCATGGCCCTGGGACTATGAAACACCTTATAGTTAGTTTATCAACCCAGGATAAATTGACCTCAGAAAACAATTTTTTAAATTTGCTCCACAATTTAAAAAAAAAGTGATCATTGTACATGAACTGCAGGTTTGGATCTCTCCTCCAGCGCATCTGTGCTTTGTGACCTTGGACGAGTTATTTACCTCTCTGTGTTTTAGTTTCCTCATCTGCATAATGGAGATTTTAATAGGAACTAGCCCATAGGTTGCTGCCAAGTGTGTTAACCTTTATAAAGCACTCAGAACCATGCCGAGCACACAGTAGAAAGAAATAGCCAGGCATTGCCTAACGACAGAGACATGTTCTGAGAACTTGTCATTAGGCAATTTCGTCCCTGGATGAACACCATGGTGTGTATGTACACAAACTAGATGGCGCAGGTCAACCTCTGGACCTGGGCTCTCGAAGCAATGATGCAACGTGGTACACTTGAGACGTGGGAACTGCTTCCTGCACAGCACAGCATGCTGCTCTGCAGGAAGCTTTTTCGTAAATAGAAGGGATGCACTCTAACATCACAATGAAAAGTCTAGTACAGTAAATGCCTAAAGCAGTTAATCAGCTGGGTGTTATCATGGTCAAGAATTATGCCCTGCGTGTCACTCTAGGTCATGTCACCGCAGACACGGGAGGAACGCATTGCAGTAGGATGTGAGCACTGCCATGACGTCACCAGGCAATGGGAATTTTCAGCTCCATTAGAATCTTATGGGATGACCGTCACTTACGTGGCAGTCATTGACCGCAGTGTCCATGGTGAAAGGTCATTCTGCAGAGCCTGCATGCAGGACCACCCCTGCTGCCGCGGCTCCTGCTGCTGCTGCCGCAGGGGTCTCACAGACCTACCGTCCCGTGTTTAATCCATTCCAAGATGAACATTCTTGAAAATGGTTTCTTAGCATGGGAGATATAAAGGAGAAATAATAAGAATAAATAGTAAATAGGAATATGCAATACAATAATTATACATTCCTCCCCACGGTTATGATTTAGATATGCGGTGTCCCCCCAGCTCCTGGGATAATGCAGGTATGTTCAGAGGTGAAATGTCCAAAATAGACAAATCCACAAAGATATAAAGTAGCATAGTGATTATCAAAGCCAGAGAATCACTGCTAATGATTCCTTTGAAAGACAATGGAAATGTTCAGAAATTAGATAGCAGTGATCATGGCACAGCCTTATGCATATTCTAAAAACCACTAAATTATTCACTTTAAAAGGTAAAATTGTGTGATATGTGAATTATATCTCAAAAAGAAAGAAAGAAGCTCAGCATTGTCAATTACATCTCTGTCTCCAGTCTTTCGTATGTAGTTTTCATTCTTAGTCTTCTCCTGCCAGCCCTGAGGATGTGGACACAGAGTCGTGCACGTTGATTCTTACATATCAGCTGTGGCATGCGTAATCTTCACTCTAAAAATGAACAAACCCAGAGTGGTGATGTAGATGACCAAAGCTGTGCAGCTAACATGAGATAGGGCTGGGACCAGATCTATCTCAGTCTAGTGCTCTTCCTAAAAAGAACACATAGTGAGAGAAGCTCCTATGGCCACTGAAGCACTGGGCTAGGGCACTAAGAAACAAAGTGTGGCACTCTGGAAAGAGTGTGGACTTTGGAATCCAGGGTCTAACCCCGACAGACCTAGGGTAAAATCCCAGGATCACCAATTGACCTTAGTTGAATTACTAGATCTCCTTAGACCTTGGCCTCCTCATCTTTAAGATAAGGGTGGTAGCGCCTAATTATCTGGAAGGATGTGGAGTTACTTAAGCAGACTCTATATGTAAAGCACCTGAGACAAGGAGGATGTTCAAAAAATGTGGAGTGACGCTGTTATTCCAATTGAGGATTGGTCATAGATTTCAGAGTTACATGGGCCACTAGGCTCCACCTGCTGCAAGGACTTGACCTATAACCTGCAACCAGCTGGTGATGGAAGTCAGTATCATGCAGTGGGAAGAACTGGGGAGAGGGGCTGAGGAGATAGGTTCTAACTTGGCCTTTGCCACTAACATAGTTTTTGATCTTGAGCAATTTACCTCCTTAGTCTATGTCTTAGTATCTCATACAATGCAGTAGTTAAAAGAAAGGGTGAGCGCTGGGCATGGTAGTACATGCCTGTAATCCCAGCAGCTCAGGAGGCTGAGGCAGGAGGATCTCGAGTTCAAAGCCAGTCTCAGCAAAAGCAAGGTGCTAAGCAACTCAGTGAGACCCTGTCTCTAAATAAAATATGAAATAGGGCTGGGGATATGGCTCAGTGGTCGAGTGCCCTTGAGTTCAATCCCCAGTACCCCCCCCCCTTTAAAAAAAAGGGCAGAGGGAGCTCTTGGCCTACATTTCAGGATCATGAGACTCAAATGAAATCAAGCATCTGATTGACTTTGCAAAGTCAACATAAGAGCTTACTAACTGCAAACTAATCATCTCGGGGATGGAAAATGGCCCTTGGAGAATAACGATGGCTAACAAGTGCAGAAAACTTACTCTGTGCCCCTCATTGTTCTAAGTTCTTTTCCATGAATGAACAAGCTCACTAATCCATGCAGCAACCTTTAGAGGCCAGTGTTATTATAATCTGTTTTTCAAGTGAGGAACTAAGTAAAATGAAATTAAGTAATTTCCCAAGGTCACACTAGTAAGAAGCAGAACAGGGATGTAGACCTAAATGCCCTGGCATCTGAGGACTTGACCCCTAGTGGGTTCAGCATATCCCCATTTTGCAAATGATGAAATTCGTGTGCCCTATGAGCCCACCATATGCAAGTCATTCTTCATGCTTCTCATATGCCCTCTGCCTCCTGAGAACAACCCAGGAGGCAGATATTGTTGCTGTTTTACTGTTGGGGAAACTCAGAAGCACATCATTAACTTAATAAACTTACCTAAAGTCACCAACTTAATAAGTAATATGTCTAGGGTTTGTGCCCAGTTCTATTTCTTCCATGTACTGTGCCTGAGTATAATTTACCCCAATGCCAAGCATAATACATTACGTACACAAGGCAATGACAGTGTGCTACATTTTGCCAAAGTCTCATCTGGATACAACAGGGACAGCACATTGAGTGCCTCTCAGGCCAGAGATTCTGCTATACTGGCAAACACTTCTTTTAGGCACTAAACAGGGACAGGTCCTTGACATGATGAGTTACACACTGCAGGAAGACCAAGTCCTTAATGATAACGCTGGCAGAGTCTGCCCTGGTGGAGCTAGGAGCAGGTGGCGTGGAAATTAAAAAGTAACTGGAAAGCGAGGGAGATCATGGCATACTTCATTTGGACTGATAGGCAATTTTTGGTCCACTCCCATGGAAATCACTTGGGGATAACCTAGCAGTTATTAAATGCACCAGGCTGGTGGAGAGACCCATTCATTACTGAGTCCCTGCACCAGAATTTCTGCTTAGCAAAATGTCAGCATCACAGAGCCTGATTTAGGTCTGACACAAGAGGCCGCAGTAAATCCCGTCACTTAGCAATAGGCAAAGAGGAGAGCACCTCCTGGAAGATACAATGGGACTGCAGAGGCAGCACACAGGTGTCTGGAAATGCCTAGATATGGAAAAGAGACTGGAGTGATAACAATTACTCATATTTTCCAAAAATGAATAGTCCCTACATTGAAATTTCAACTTTCCCAACCTGAATGGGAGCCATCGGGTCATGACACTGCTCCCTGAGAGTTTCCTACAATCCCTTAGGTGCTGGCTCCTAGTCACACCACACCTATATGAAATTTGTCAGAGGACCTAAAAGGTTTAAGCTTGGGTATTTTGCCCATTGCAATAATGGCAGCCCTATGATTTCACTTGCACAGGCCATGAACCTGAGAGTCACCTTTGCCTCCTCTCTTTTCTCACACTCCGTGTCCAATGCAAGAGAAAATGCTGTTATCCCAACCTCCTAAATATACTCCAAATCCAGCCATCTCCTCTGCTTTCACCCCCCATCTAAGCTGTTGCATCTATCATCTGGTTAGGCAACAGCCTCTAACTAGTTTCTTGCTTTCATGTTAACACTTTCTTGGCTCAAACGTGCCCCCCAAAGTCCATGTGTTGGAAACTTCATCACCCACACAACAGTGTTGAGAGTAAGAGGTGATTCAGTCATAAGGGCTCTGCCCTCAGGAATGGATCAATGTCGTTATCAAAGGACTGGGCTAGTTACCAGAGAATGAGTTGTAAAATCGAGCTTCAACCTCTCTTGCTTGCTTGCTCTTGTCCCTTCTTGCCTATTTTTCCTTTTGAGTAGGATGACATACCGTGCATTCCCTCACCAGATACCAGCACCATACTCCTGGATTTTCCCAGACTCCAGTACTGTGGAACAAAACTCTGTTCATCACCAATTACTGACTATCAGATATTCTGTTGTAGCAGCAGAAAAAAGACTGACACAGGTAGAGTTTGGGTTTGGGGTTTTTTTGTTTTTTTTCTCGGTGCTGTTGCTGGCATGATCCTACTCAAATATCAATCAAGTCGGGTCATGGTCATGTCTAAGCTTACATCCTCCAACGGCTCTCCATCTTAGGAAGAGTACACAGTCAAGCCTTTATGCTGACCTGCAACACCCTGCTTTACCTTCCTCCTACCTGTCCTAGTTCCTCTCCCAATCATCCTCTCAGTGCCAGCCTCTGGATTCCTTACTATTCCTCAGAGAGCCCAGGAGTAGTGGAATGGGCCACAGAAGCAGAAGCGTCCAGAACTGCAAGGATGAGGCAGTGGCTATGACAGGGCAGGCCATCTCACCCCTCTCCAGCACATCCTACCTAGGGGGAGGAACACAGTTCATCTGGAGTAGATGGAGAGTAAGAATATGGGGCATTTGGAGAGATCAGGGAGTTTGAGCACAAGATGCATGTTTCAGCCAGCCACTGCCGGTTTGAGTGAGTAGCATCCATGGGTGACTGGAGCGCACCCCTGTATAAAATCTCCTGTTGGCTCTTTTCACTCACCTGAACTGATTCCTTAGCTCAGTGAACAAGGCTTCTGCTTCTCTCTCACCTGCCCTCCACCTCTGGCCATCACACCCTTCAATGTCCCCTACTTGGTCCCCTTTTCCAGCCATGCCAGGTTTCTAAGAGTTACCCAAACTGGCCACTCAATTCTGAACTTGAAAACATTTACATACCCCTGAACAAATCCCTTCTCCTTTTAAAAAGAAAAATATTTTTTAGTTGCCAATGGATTTTTCACTTTATCTGTTTATTTATATGTGGTGCTGAGGATTGAATGCAGGGCCACACACATGCCAAGCAAGTGCTCTACTACTAAGCCACAACCCTAGTCCTGATCTTTTCTCCCTTTTCATCCACTCTCTCAACTTTCAAAACTCAGCTTGCTGAACCTGTCTCCATCACCCCATGTGTCCCTTATCCCCAAGGTTCATACACACACACACACACACACACACACGACTGAAGGTATTTCTCCTAAGTGCTGCTTGTTTTCAACTATCACATGGCTTCATCCTCTGCAGTACCTACTGGTTTGTTTTATGCCAGTCATGAATTCTTTGTTGGCAGATCCTTGGGCACCTCTGTATCCCTAGCATCTAACACAGCACAACTCCTGGTGGGTACTCTCTCAGCTCCATACATACATGCAACAAATGAATGAAACAATAGAAGCAGGTGTTCCTTTGACCTGGGCAAGTTTGACAGTATGTATAGAGCATGTTACACAGGCCTAGAGTTCTGAGCCAAACTTTCAGCATTTGGGAGGCAGGAACTGGGACTATAGGAAATGGGACCTGAATCATCAAAGTGGATGGTTAAGTTCAAATAGAAGTGAAGGACTCAGGTCCAAGATCTGGAGAAGAGATGAAAAGCAAGGCCGTGGACTCCAAGATTGGAATGACTTTGAAAAGCTGGTGGAGCTATTAAGATGAAAGGAGGAGCCTGGATATAAAGGAAGCCAAACTGCCCCTGCGATGAAGAGAAAGGGGTGCAAGGAGCCTGGTCACTGAGCGCATTGTGCAGTTTCCACAGTATCTTTGGTCAGTTTGCCTCCCCACCAAGCAAATGGGCCTGGGTAGGACCAATAGAGCTTAGCAATAATTAAAACAGGTGCAGTCTGACTCCCACTCTTACTCTTAAAGTTTTCTTCCTCTTTCTTATCTCTGCCTTCCCAAAGAGTCATTGGAAATGGCAATATGAGATCTTAAGTCAGACAGTCTGATTTAAAATCCCAGCTCTGCCACTTGCTACCTATTTGATCTCTAGCAAGCTACATATTCTTTTAAGTCTCAGATTTCTCATCTATAAAATGGGGATGATTATAACAGCAGCTATTACACAAGGTTATGGTGGAGATTAAATGAGATGTATTAAAAAAAAAAACACTCCCAATGCTTTGTGAGCTCTGCTGCTCTCATTGGTATTGTATTTTTATTTATGGCACAGTTGACTTGATCTTGGACATGGAGTCGAACTGTCAAGTTCAGATTCCATCTCCAATTCTCATTGGCCCTGTGACCTTGGAGAAGTTGCTCCCTCCTCAGTGTCCTCATCTGTAAGATGGAGATAATAACAACCCTGATGCTGAGGGTTACTTGGGGAATTAAAGTAGTGAATAAGTGTAAACACTTAGGACAGTTTCTGGGTTACAAAAAGTGCTATGTAAATATTCGTGGAAGAATACATTACTATTATTGTGGAACCAGTGACTTATAGCACCCCCTTCTTGATTTGCTTTTTTTAAAGCCCAAGGGAGAGCAATCCTTATTCCAGTGACAGTAACAGTAATGGACATGACTGGTGACTCCCAGTTAGTGCCCTGTATGCACCAGCCCTTTCTCTCCACTAGCCTTCTGGCTTCACAGAACCCAAGCAGCCCGCAGTCTGCTGAGGAGGTCCCCAGAGTCCTGCCAGCATCTAACAAAGGGGTGGGAGGGAGAGGAGCCCCACTGAAAACAGCTGACCCAGTGGACTGGCTGCTGCCACAGAATCTATTTCCCAGTGTCTCTAAAGTTGCTGACTTCAGCCTTTCCAGAGTAAAGCACTATCCGTGGTCAGAGACAGCACCGGCGCGAGCATGCAGCACAGCCATAAATCTGCAAACCATATTATTTAAGAGACCTGACTTTCTTGTGTTGCGATATTAAAGCAAATCTTCCTGCTGCTCATAAATCAGCCGGCATGTTTCCATCCTCAGCCGCTCTGCTCAGCCATCTCAAGATGCACACAGCGTACAGTGCACTTGCTTGGGAGGTGCAGGATGAGAAAGAAAAGGAAGAGGTGCGTTTGCCTCCTCTCAAAAGTGTTCTCATGACCTTGCCTGCACATATCTCCCTGTCCCATGACCTTAGATCCCTGGCATCCTCTGGTGAGCTCCAAAAAACACAACATGAACTCCTGATATTGACACAGGGAGTTACCCTTCACAGCACTCTGATTAAACGGAGCAGGTACTGCTAATCCCAGTTGAGAGTTTGTGAATCTGAACATCAGAGATATTAAGTAAATTTCCCAAGATCACATAGCCAGGAAGTAGGGGAGTGTGGATCATGTCTCCTGACTGCTGGTTCAGTTCCCTTTTTATGGCATTAAGTCTCTCTTATCAAGGTTTTCTTTATATGCACGGAGCTAAGAAATGCAGGGACTCTTCTGAGGGAAAAATGATCTCAACTCAAAATGTTTAAATGAACATTGCTCTGTGGCTGGTGCTTCCCAATACATCAGCAAAATTTATCACTGCACCAAACCTTCCTGTGGCTTCCCATCACCAGGAATGAAACCTAAGTTCTTAGCATAATATACAGAGTTCTCATGATCATCATGGTCCTGCCTTTGGCTTTGGCTTGCCCTCCTCCCAACACAGCTCACAACCCCTGCTTCACCTATCTATCCTCCAAGAAGTCTGCTCAGACTCACCCTCCCCAACCCAGGCTGGGTTGGGGTCTTTCTGCCAGGTCCCACAAACACCCCATACTTCTTTGACTGCAGCACTTTCCCTACCACATTGCACTCATCTGCATACTTGTCTGTCTCCTCTTTAGATAGCACACTCAAAGGCATGATGTGCCACAGTTCTGGGTAAAACTGTAGGTGCTCAATAAATGCTCCCAGACTGAATCCTCACTACCATCCTATACAGTAAACATTGTTCTCATTTTACAAATGAGGAAATGACACACTAAACAGACATCACCCCAATCAGTTGGGAAGGTCCCCAGCGGACTGGAACCCAGACCTCCAGCTGCTGTGCTACATCCTACCCTCATACTTCCTCCCTGTCTTCTTCAGCATTAGATGCTTCATTTGACTTTGGCTTTTCCAGTCTAAGCTGACACCCTGGATTAACCTTGCTGCTCTATATACTGCAAGGCACAAGGAAGATAGAGTGTGTCCTGAACATCCACGCCACCCACCTCCAGTGAGCATCCTCCCCTCCTATGGATCACCCTTGAAGGAATATTGTCCTGTACACTCCCGTGGGAGACTGACTGCCCCTCTGATGAAAACCAGGGGGCAAGATATTTGCATTAATTCACAAACATGGAGGGTTAACTCCGTGTCAAGTATTTTCCAACTACTAGATCTGAGAAGAGAACAGACTCTTAGCCATGCCTGAAAGGGTCTTCTGGAGGCTGGATGAGGGCCTAGCAAGAAAGACAGAAGCATATGATAGGGAACTATCTAGAATGACTACAAAAGTCTCCAAATTCAGAACTATGAATCTGATGTGTGTCCTCTTTCTCCCTCTTAACCCCCCAACAGCCCCTCCCTAATCCTTCTAAGCACTATAAAAAGCAAAAGGTTTTGGAAAGGTATTAACCTAATTTTATGAAAGATTCCAAAATGTTACTTTAAGTACTTATGGCTCTAAGTGATTTTTGTTTCCAATACTTGCTGGCAGAAAAATATTACCCCTGCATTTCAATGCAGAGGAAATAAGGAGGCTGCATTTGGCCAGATTCATTTATTTAAGTTATTTCCTAAAATGAGTGTAATTTGAAAATCACTAGTATTATTTCCTCCCAGTGCAGGTTAATGCTTTATACATGGCCCCTGAAAGGGACACCTCTTGCAAAGAGAGTTATTAGCTTTTTATTTAGAATGTACTGTATAGGTGATTTGTGGGTATAACAAACCTGAATAATTTAAAGTAGCCTCTATTTGCTGAGAACTGCAGGTTTTTCTTTTTAAAGTAGATTTTAAATCTTTAAACTTTCAGAGATTAAGAGAGATTGGCCTGGGATTTATTTGTTGCAGGAATTTCTTTTTCTTGTGCTTGCGTCTTTCCCAGCATCCATTCTTTTTTCATGCCTCCATCTAGAATCATGTAACATCAGCGTTAGAAAAGGCCGGAGACAGCCATCCTTTTGAGCCGTTGCTTTCAGACTTTTATGGCCAAATCCTTTATGCAAGGAAAATCTTAGCACCACTAGCAATAAAACAAAGGGAAACCAAACTGCCCTGGTGGGGATCTCTTTCTCCCCTTACCTCTTCACCCTTCTGCAAGGCTTCACAGAATCCCTGAGGAACACACTTTGAAAACAAAGAACCCTCACTTTTCAGTGAGAGAACTGAGGCCTGAGGGTGAGGGAAGACTTACCCAAGGTCACTCAACAGGTATTAGGCAGAACCAGGATGAGAACCTGAAGCGGCTCATTGAACTTGGCTTTGCCATTTTAACGTACATCTAACAACCATCTTTCAAATCCCAATCTCTGGAAGGCAGTGCACAGAGGCAGTCCTGCCCAGGAGCACAACACAGCATCACATTCATGCTGGTGGTCACAACAATGCTTGACACAGGCCACGGGCTCTGGAGGAGGGCTCCTCCTCAGGATGTGCCTGTCTTTCAGCAGCCCTCCCGCCTCCAGCAAGGCTGGGTAAGCTTGTCATTTCTAAGCAGGGCACGTTTTTCTGCGGTCCCCTTTCCAAAGAGCAAGTGGTGACAGTGCCTGGAATGCAGAGTCAGCAAAAGGGAAGCCACTTTGCCTGCAAAGGCCCTGCAGAGACCCTGCAGAGATCCCACCCCTTTGTCCTTCCTCATCGTGTGCTGAAGCCCAGGCCTTTTTCCTGGGAACTGGGCATCCTGTACCAGCCAACACCCCACGGAGCTTTTCTTATGCCCCACAACCCACGCTAATTCCAAATGAAGCCAAGGGCAATTTTTGTTTGACTTTGTGCTTTTAATTTCTGAGAAGGAGACAACTTGTGCATGAAAGGACTTTTATCCTGCTAAACACCTTGATGAGTTTAAGTCTGAATCTAGAGGACAAAAGTTTGAGAGAGCTTAATTCTGCTGCAGGAGGAAACAGGCTGCCTCTGTTTTGCTGTTTTGCTTTGTTTGTTGGAGGTAACAGCAGGGACATTAGAGACGAAAGACATTTTGCAGGGCAGGAGGCTGGAGTCCAGTGTATCCAATTGGCTAAAGGGATTTTAGAAATAAAAATCTGTAATGTGAAATTTTCAAGTTATCTGTGTTGCTGCAATCAAAATTCCTCCTCTTCCTCCACTTTCAGGGAAGTCTTCTGTATACCTGCATGACTTCTTGAGGGGTAGCTTTCCTAGTGGGAATCAGGAAAAAGGGCTGGCTTCCACCTCAGGTGGGGTGTGAGGAACCAGACACATGACGTGGGGCAGAGAGAAAAGGCATAGAGAGGGATGGTTAAATTAAAGCAGAGCTCAGCTTCAGGATAGGCCATAGAACAACAGACCCAAGGTGAGGTCCCATGATCTGGGGATGGTTTAGTGTTTCCACATCCCTTGAGATGAAGGTTAGATCTGTGTTCTCCCCCACTTCAATAGGCAGAGAGGCGCCACCTGAAGTCTAGCTTACATATCCCCTAGCCAGAGCATCTAACATGGTCACATAGGTTTTGCCAGCACTGCCAGAGGATTCTGAGTTAAGAAGTAGTACCCATCATTAATTCAAGCTTGCAACAGTTGCTGACTGCCTACAACTTCGACACACTGACAGTAACTTTCTTCTCTTTAATGCATTTGTGCTTGCCTGGTTTGGATATTCCAGAAAACCTTAAATAAAACGCCAAGTTTCTCTCAGAGCCAGATGAAGTCACTAGGTCCATGGAAAATGATTATTTCACCCCAAAGACAAAAGCATGAAGAGGCTCAAAATACTTAGCCTTCTTGCTTGCTAATGAGCAAGAACAACAATAACAATAAACATCTCCATTCTTTGGAAAAGGTCATCAGAAGTGTCCTAGAATTAGACACAGATCTATCCCTGCTTTATGGGAGGTCTTCAGTGAGTACACCCAGAGAGTAAGGTAGAATTCAAGGAATTGCACACCCAGACATTTTAGGAGACAGATAAGGGACCCTGGTGTTCGTTACCAGTGTCCTCAAAGTTGAGAGAGGAAAGGCTTCCCTGGGAAGACATGAAGAAGGGTTAGCTGGGCTGGGTGAGAGCAGAGGTGGAGCCTATTTATAGGGAAGAGTAAAGAAATGTGCACATCTAACCAAGGTAGTGAGGCCCCCAAGGGTGACTAGGTGGAGAACCCCAAATAGCATCCCTTCATTTCACAAGGTTTCTTCCAATGCCCAGCCCAGTTTTACTTCTGGCCATCTCACCTCACTAATTTGCCAGTTCTAACCTTAGACAAGCAGCCTGGAGTAGAGGCCAGTGTTAGCCTTGCGTCCAGAGCACGAGTGCTAGTCTCTGCTCTGCCCCACTCTGGCTGTATGACTCCCATTCAGTGACCCAAGCCTCAGCTGGTAAGGTCATAAACAGTAACATTTCAGAAGGGGTATGGTTTGGTTGGATTTGGTTTGCTTTTTTTTAGGCGGAACACTTTCTTCAAGTGAGATCTTATTCAAAAGCCCAATATACAAAAGAGAACAGGGAATGGGAGTGTGGCTCAGTGGTACAGCATTTGTCTAGCTTGCCTAAGGCCCTGGGCTCAATCCCTGGCACCTCAAAACTAACAAAAGAGATCAAAGCAGAATTGGCTGGAGTAAAGTGGAGATGACCATGGCAATGCTAAGTTGCTACAGACCAGAGGCAGGAGCACCTTTCATTCACACAGGGTAACACAAGACTGGCACCTGTGGAGTCCTGTGATGGAGCAGCATCCACTCAGAGCTCCACAGAAAACATAGCTCAAAAAAATCACTGGACTAAAGAATGACAATAGATTTAGTCCAAAATATGCCCGCCACAGGGCTAACCCCAGTTCTCCTTCTCCTTTGCCCCTACTCAGCCTGGCTGCATCCCAGAGGATGGGAGAATTTGGGGGCTTAGGGTGAAAGAAGAGGATATTGAGGAGGAAACAGCAACCTCTCAGTGCTCAGTTAATGCATACCTTGATTTCAATGTGAAACACTGGTGGAGGAGAGTGCCTTTGTGCACAGAATGAGCTTGAACTTGGGTCAGGAGGTCTGCTTTCTTGTACCTACCCTCCTTTTATCAGCTGTGTGATCTCAGACAATTCATCTAACAGATGCCTGTTGTAAGTCTGTTTTAAGAAGCAAAAGAGAAATATGTGTGTTAAAATGTATATAAAAGACAAGCGCCTATAATCCCAGAGGCTCAGGAGGCTGAGGCAGGAAGATCCTGAGTTCAAAGCCAGACTCAGCAAAAGCAAGGCACTAAGCAACTCAGTGAGACCCTGTCTCTAAATAAAATACAAAATAGGGATGAGGATGTGGCTCAGTGGTCCAGTGCTCCTGAGTTTCAATCTCTAGTATTCTCAAAAATTTTTTTAAAAAGTATATAAAATATAATATAATATTGCTTCTATCTTACTCTTAAATCTGATATATTCCCAGAAGGGCAATGGATTTTGCCCTATCTGTGTGTGCACACGTGTGCTGTTGGGATCATACCCAGCCTCCAGCAAGCTAAGCCAGCTCTCCACCAGAGCTGTACCCTCTGCCCTGGGCCCCATCTTTTACCACTGAATCTCAATCTGTGATTTCAGAAATTCTTTAACATTTCAATTCTTTGATCCATTCAAATATTTGAAAACTATTTTTAAACTATTATTACATGCTATAAAGAAAACTACAAGATGCCTGGAGGACATTCAATGATGGGGGGGTGGGCAGACTGGCAGAACAGGAAAAGAGCAAGTTATGTCTAAACTCAAGAGTCAGTTAAGGTCACCAGAACAGCCTTTTGGAGAGCGTGGGATAGGAAAAGGCATGGAGTGTTGAATGTGGAAGGAAGGAAGGAAGCAGACAAATATAACAAATATAAGAGGGCAAATATAACCAGAAGAAAGAGAGAGAATCAAAATGAGGTTGGTAAAGGGGCAGGTGGGAGCCAGACCAAGCTTTTGTGTTTCTGCTAAATCTTATGTAGGATTCTAAAAGTTTGGCTTTTCATTTTCTTCTTGTGAGCAAATATATTTTCTTCCTGTGAACACTGCTCAATATGGGAAATAAAAATATTAAAATATTGAGGCTCATTGGCCAGCCCAACTAAGGACAGCCCAGGGTAGGGAGGATATCTGAATGATTTCAGAGCACCTGGGCATAGAAAGGGCCTGGGGTATTGGAATACTCCAGAGGCATCTGTTGCAAGAATGAATGACTGGAAGAATAAATGAATGGTCTTCAGTTTGATCATCGTTATATCAGTGATTCTGCCCCAAGAACTGGATACTAGGAATTCTAGGCTTTGGGCATTGGGCTATACCTCCTTCCAAATTCCAGACTGAAATTCCTTCACCCCCTCCCTGCCTACTGATTTCCAATCTACTCACAGCCTGTCTTGTGATGAGCATCTTTGTTAAATGTTAAAACAATTCTTCCTTATGCCAAAACTACCTCTCTAGAGCATTCATTCACGAATGTTTGTTCTACACCTTCAAGGTTATACAGAGTAAGTCTACTTCCTCTTTCAAGTGAGAACCTGTCAGAAATTTCTTACCTCCACTTGTCCCATGGAAACCATGCTTCAGTTTTAGATGGTGAAACTGGAGTCTTAACTCCTCAGGTAGATGAGCACTCAACCCAGGGCTTGTGAATGGTACCCACATTTCCCTGTTATGTGCTTTAGGTCCTTATTAGGGAGTTCCAGTAAAATAAACATTAGGACCTATGGCAAGTAGGGCTAAGGTTTGAATTCAATTTGCAGTCTCTTGAAAATATGTTGGATGGTTTGAACCCTGACACTGGTGAATATTAACTCAAACAGTAAAAGTATCATGATTAATTCAACCCAACTGCAGGAAGTTATTTGTGAGTGTGGGGTACCAGGGATTACTTAAAGCATTGGTTTTTGAGAAAGGAACCTTGTATAAGATTGAATGATTTATTAACCCCCAGAGAAGGCGTTACACAGAGGTCAAGCCTGAGTTCAATGGCAGGGCAGCAGTAGGGAAGAACTCTGGCTATAAAGTCATCTTATTTCACTGTTTATAACAAAAGGCTTAAGAACTTCAAAGATTGTCAAAAATAATTTAACAAGGCTTATTTTTGTTATATGGGTCTGCCTGAAATAAGGCTATGATCCTTATCTTTTTTTTTTTTTTTTAATGACCAATCACTATACAGAACTTTGGGAATGGGTTTCTTGCCCTGACTGCCCAAAGTGCCACTCTCCACACTCTCTCAAGTGGATATATGTAGTGGTGGGAAAGGGTGCATAACCCCTGGAGCCTCTGGCCCATGCAGCAAAGCCAAAGTATTCATCTCTGGGCCACCATTGGGCTTAATGACTGCCTGACTTTAATTCTACCCCAGATGTCACATCCCATAGCTTCATGTCTTATTCGCTAGGCACTCTGATGAAATATAAACAGAGCTCTAGGACCCAGTAAAAATAGTTTATATGCCTCATTTCTATTTCTAAGTAATTCTTGAGAAATTAGATTGGAATTTGATTGATTATAATCACTCCAAAGTTGTATGTATCATGGCAAAGATTCTTAACAATGATCTGTATCACCCCAGAAATAGCATTCATTGAAAAAAAAAGTGAAACATTTTGAGGAAAACACTTTTTTCATCTAGTTAGAAATATAGTAGGGGAAGGTGAGAGGATATTGATCAAAGAACACAAAGTTTCAATTTTACAAGATGAGTAACTGTGGGAGCCCTAACGGATAGCACAGTTACAATAGTTAATATCATTTTCTTTTTTAAAAAATGTTTTTTTAGTTATACATGGACACAATATCTTTATTTTGTTTATTTATTTATTTTTTTAATATGGTGCTGAGGATCGAACCCAGGGTCTCTCACATGCGAGGCGAGCGCTCTATCACTGAGCCACAACCCAGCCCCCCATTTTCTTTTTAAATATTTTTTTAGTTGCAGATGGACACGATACCTTTATTTTATTTATTTATTTTTATGTGATGCTGAGGATCAAATTCAGTGTCTCACAAATGCTAGGCAAGTGCGCTATGATCAAGCTACAACTATAACACAGTTAATACCATTTTCAATACCTATAATTTGTTTAGAATCTAGATCCTAAGTCAACACACACACACACACACACACACACACACACACAAATGATAGCTATACAGAGTTAATGGCTATGCTAATTAACATAATTGTGGTGATCATTTCACAACATATATGTATATCAAAATATCATGTTACAGTATGGGAGCAGGAAAGATGGTGGAATGTGATGGACATTATTACCCTAGGTACATGTATGACTGCACATATGGTGCGATGCTACACTACATCATGTACAATCAGAGAAATGAAAAGTTGTGCTGCAGTTGTGTACAATGAATCAAAATGTATTCTGCTGTCATGTAGACCTAATCAAAAATAAATAAATAATTTTTTTAAAAAAATCTCGTTGTACAACTGAAACACATAAAATTTTATGTCACTGATATCTCCACAAAGCTCTTCTAATTAAAATTTTAAAATAAGAATATAATAATATCACTTCCTGAAATAGACTATAATAATATAGAATATAACAATATTGTTTTCTATTATCTGAATTAATCCAGTCTCCCAACACTAATGAATGAGACAAATACAGAAAGCCAGACACAGAACAGGGCTGAGGTTGTGGGACTGAGCAAAGCTGAAGTGACGAGAGGCCCTGGGAGAACTCAGCAAGGGACCCCACTGGGTAACTCTCATTCAACAGTCACATACTAAATTAAACACCCCTAACCCAAGAGAGTCACAGAGATGCCACAATGTAAGTAAGGCTCTCCTCTGAATGCATGTCACAGGAAAAGGGCGCACTGTTTTTACCCTCCATTTCCTCACTTGGAAAAATTACGGCAGTGCCATTTCTAATTCAGTGTTATGCTGCGAAGGTTGCAAATTAATTGCAATTATGCCTTCTTTGTGCCAAGTGATAATTTACTGCAATTAATTATCAAAAGATCTACTGCTGTCAATTATGATGCTTGCTCTTGAGGGGGAGGAGCTATTTGTGAGCCTCTGAAGTCTGTAACAAAGTTATGTTTTGCTCTTTTTTTTCCCATTTCCAATTAAGCTATTATAATTTGTTTTCATTATACCAAACACAATGGAGAAACTAACAATGTTACTCTAACCTTTTTCTTAATCTAGACACAATCTAGACCTACACTGAGTCAACACCCCTATTGTTACACCTGCAAGTTGTACACGGAGGCAGGCACACTTCAGAATTAATGAGTGCAGCTGTGGTCTCTCTTACATGCAGCACTTGTAAAATAGACCTCCTTAAAGTGCCATTATCACAATATTGATAGAGTTATTTATAGCATTGCGAACGCTCCCAGTCATAACAGAGGACTGGTTATCCACAGCAAGTTCATGCTGCTGTTATCCCCTGGCCTTCATCCAGAACCTGGGAGCAGGCACCAGGTGGACCATTTTTCAAAAATGAGCTCCAAAAGACACCAAAAAAACTTTCTATCATAGTGAATCTGATCACCATAGGAAGGTCAAGTAGCTGAGTGACAACCTCTAGGAAACACTGCAAGCCAGCCAGGGTCCAAATACCATGAACTCTGACCCCACAGCAGGGTGGGCTGCAAGACATGTCACCCATGACCTGACCCTACACAGTTATGCTGGGAAAGGGAAATTCAGGGTGCAATGTGTGTGCTGTTTCTTCATAAGCAAGCAGAGAGATGTCTGTGAAGAAGTTCAGGGAGAAACCATTGGGTCCAAACTCTCGCTCATGCGGTCCCATTCCATAGGGCTCCTCTGCTCTGTCCCTTCTATGCGGGGCACGCCTCATGTGCACATTTTCCCTACTAAATTTTAAGTTCTTTGTGGGTAAAGAGTACACCTTATCTGTGGGGTTTTTGTTTTGTTTGTTTTGTTTTGTTTTCTAGCCCCGTGCTGAGTACCTGATCGGTGCTCTGTGAATTTAAGAATTCTTCGCTATGCACCAATCATATGCGAATCTTAGCACCGGGTCCTAGAAAGCAAAGACATATATAAATCAGCCTGTCTTCCCTTAGGAATGTCACAATCTAGGAAAAGAGTTCCTTATCTTCTTAGGAGTCACAGAATTCTTTGTTACTCTTCTAGAATAAATGATTTGAAACCTCTTTCCCCACCAAAAAAAAAAAGCAGCTTGTGGCTAGCACAGAATCCAGGGACCTGACACCCAGGGCTAGGGCTTTATGACAGAGGTTGCCTCAGGAGCCCTTTGTCAGCACAACAGTGTGAATGCTGAATGCAGATCCAGACCCTTCCCCTGCACTTGTCCTAGGATGCAAGCGGCAGGGCTGAGGGCAAGAACTGACAGTTACTTAGCAAGGTCTCTGTACAGTAGGTGACAGTTCAGCCTGTGACCCTCTGAGAAAAATGTTAAGTGTCTCTGCAACAAATGGGCTAATCACCTCTCAGGGTGCCTATGTCAGGGGGCATCTCTAGATTTACCCAGTTTTAGGGAGTCACAACTCCCCCACTCTCATAGACAGTGGCAATGAATGAGCCAGAGGAGGGAATGGTGTGTTAGTGGAAATGAAAAGTCCCAAGGGCAGGGCACATTTAGGTGTGGGAGAAAGGCTATGGCTAGACTCACCTTCCCAGAAGTATATTTTCCCAAAATGGTTGGTCCGGCTCCCTTGGACACTTAAGACGGGTGACTAATTCTCCCTTTTTGTAAGCATGGGTATGAATTCAGGGTTTGATTTCTCTCTCCTATCTGGATCCCTATCATATTCACCACACTTGCCCCACCCCCATCACCACCCTGCTCCTTGGGTGTGGTAAACACAGGCACATGCAGATGGAACCCACCAAGCGAATAGGTCAGCGCCTTTGCCATCCCCCACCACTGTGCCCATGGGTAACAGAAAACCAGCTGAGAGGACGAGATAAGCCCTAATGCATAATCTTCCCACCCATCCACATCTGAGTTTGCAAATAGACATTCCAAAGTGACCCCGGCTCAGAGGGTTCTTAAATGGTGTCTCCTCCCTAGCCAAACCCTACACATGATCCATTCCATGGACACCCAGCTATCGCTCACCCACATGGACACCCTAAAAAGAGACGGTGCATGTGCCCATCCTACATAGGAAAGTCTGTCATTTGTCTCAGGCTGCAGAGAAGCTGACATAAGTCACCCTAAGTCTTCCAGAAATTCTAGCACCTGCATTTATTAGTCCTAAAGGGGACTGTTCTTTTGCAGAGGGCAGCTCTGGATGCTGCTTCCTTCGGCCCAGGCATGCTGTGTTTACAAAGTGCTTTTCTGAGAGGCAGTCCCTGTCATAGGAAGAGCTGTGGGAGTGGGGACAGGGGGCAGGCCTGGAAATTTCTTGTTCTAACTCTATTGTGTTATACAGCACCTTTTTTCCAAACCTTAGTATCTTTGTCTTCAAAATGAAAGGGTTCACCTAGATCAGAGACTGCAACTTCAAATGCTCTCTGGGACCTGGCTGGTAACATACATGACAGAGTCAGCCAACAAAGAGTGTTTGAAACCTAATGAAAAAAGAAAGGCTGTTCCTCCTAAAGAGATTTTTGTTCTAAAATTTTAAAATGTGCTTAAGCAGCAAAATGTGTCTGCAATCTAAATTCATTCTATGACTGCTAGTTACCAGCCTTGGCTATTGATTACAGTGCTAAAGCAAAATGATAATATTGATATTTTAGTACTTATTTCATTGAGTGGTCCTTTTGTTCCCAAAAGTATTTAGAATGCTCGAAATAAAATCAGTGAAATTAAATATATTTCAAGTATGAACATCTAGCTGAGCATCCATTGGCCTGACTGGTTCTGCTGTGGGCTTTGACATCAGTCCCCACTGCCTGGAGCAGTGTGTGATAGAGCCAGGCCAGGTGGGCTCGGAACACTCCCATAGCTTTCAGAACCACTACCTCTGGGCAGCTCCCTGGCTCTGACTGGGAGAGATCCTAATAGCAGTAATTTCCATGTCTCTCCCACCTTCCTGAGATGGAGGACCCTACCTTCAGTCTCACCTTTCTTCTGCTTATATAGAGCTAGCAGTTGGGCAGAGGTGCAGAATTCCAAGCTGGATCTCAGACATAAAAATTGTAGGTGCTGATATCAGTTTCTACCATTCCCACACTTAGGCTGGATGGAGGTGGCCACTGAGGTGAGGGAGAGGCTGGAAGGAGACAGGAGGGATCCGGAGAGTTACAGGGAGCTGCTCTCTTTGTTCCTCCAGCAGCAGATGTACTCGCCTTCAGCACTATGGTTCATGCTGCATCATGATTTGTTTGTTTTTACATCTGATTCTCCCACTAGACTTGGAAGCTCATTGAAAGTATTCTTGGGTCCCTTCATAACTAGCACAATATCTGACACATAGTGGACTCAACATATTTTTTTACCTTAAATGCAGTTCTCTGGCTTATTTCAAGGATGTTAAATTTATATGAATAAAACAAAGAAGATAGGGCATTCTGGGTTGGGAGGAGCATAAGCATCATAACTATAATTTATAACTGTATATACACACATGTGGGTGTTTGATGTCTAAGTTTTCCATGCCAGTGCATTCCCAGCATCTAGCACAGTCCTGACATATAGTACATGCTGCGTGAATATTTCCTGAATGAATGACAGAGAAGAGAAAGAACATTTTGCGGGCTTTCTATTTCTGTCAGCATTGCCCAACAAATTTCTTTGGATTCCCTGCTTTCTCAAATTCACCTCCCTTGGAGGCAATGAGCTAATACTTCCCCGGGTCATTGTATCCATCAAAGGCTTAGAAATCTTGCAGGAAAAAAAAAAAACTAATGCAAAGCTCATGTCCATACATGATGAACCAGACTGACAGTTAAATCAGAAAGCCTTTTTTCATAATTTAATTAAACTCCCTTAAATATAGACATTAGTGAAAGACAACCTTATTGATTATGTCTAATTGCACATATTTTCTTACACTTTTCCTGAAGCCTAGTTTTCAAGTCACTTGAAAGACTGCTCCCATTTCTGAAAGGGGATATGCCAAAGCGAGGTTTTAATTCATTACCTTTTGAACATACTGTCATTCCCTGGCTAGTACCAATCCGTTACAAAATGTGATAGTGTAATTACTTATAGGACTCCCAAACCACCTTTCTGCAAGAGTAAGCTTCTAGAAAACTCTGAAGACGTGTCTCGTTTTCATTCATCTGGTAGTCAATCAGTCACTCAACAAACATACATTGAGTCCCTATTATGTGCTAGAAATGCAGAGATTAATGGTATGCAAAACTGCTCTCTAGGAGCATTCAGTCTGATGGAATAAATCATTAATGTGCACCAAGTACTAGGACATCGGTATGGGTCACCATGGTAGTCTAGAGGAAGGAGTGTCTGACTGGTAGAGGAGAAATCAGAGAAGGCTTTGCAGAAAGTGACATTTGAGCTAAGTTTCAGAGGGAATTGGAGTTCTCCAGGCAAATATGGTGAGACAGGGGCATTCTGGGCAATATAGCCACAGGAACAGAGAGATTGTCAAGGATAAGTAAGTAAGAAGCAACAAAGGTACTGAGAGTCTGTAGTGGAAGAGCAGCAGGTCACACCACACAGGTAGCCAGGGACTGCAAAGGAGGTGCCCTCCAAGGATTTTAAGCACGGGCAGTTTACAGTTGAGAAAGATGAAGCTACATAGAAAATGGACCACAAGATGAGAGACTTCATGCTTCTGGCTAAAGACCTCTCTAGCTCCTCCTTCCCCAGCCTGCCAGGGAGAACTCCTGAAGCTAGATTAAAATTATCCACAGACTGAAAAAAGCACAATGCTTACAATATGTTTTAGTTAGGTTTTTTGCTGCTGTGACTAAAGGACCAGATCAGAATAAATGTAGAGGAAGACAAGTTTATTTGAGAGCTCATGGTTTCAGAGGTCTGATTCCATAGAAGGCCAACTCCAATCCTCAGGCCCCGAGGTGAGGCAGAACATCACAACAAAGAGTGTGGCAGAGGGAAGCAGCTCATATGGTGATCAGGAAGCAGAGAGAGAGGTATCCACTCATCAGATACAAATATATACCCCCAAAGCAACGCCCCAATTCCAACCTCCTCCAGCCCACTTCAGTTACCACTCAGTTAATCCTTATCAGTCGATTCATTCACTGATTGGGTTAAGACCCTTACCACCAATCATTTCTCCTCTGAACCTTCTTGCACTGTCTCACAGATGAGCTTTTGGGGGACACCTCAAATCTGAACCATAAACACAGTAAAATAAGATAAAGCCAGATTAAAAACCTGAGCCCTCAAAGTCTTACCATAACAGCTGCCAGCTACACACCACTCTATGTCAACTGCCCTGTGTGCATTGACTCTAGTCTTCATGTTAACTCTTGCAAAGGGGGAATTTCTTTTTCTATGTCAGAGAAACTAATTCAAAACTAATGTACTTAAGTCAACACAGCAGGGAAGGAGCAGTCAAGATTCATTCCTGTGTCTAATGGTTGCTTCTTCTCTCCCATGCTGCACACTCACCATCTAGGGCCGGGTGCCCATTCACAAATGAAACCAGGCCATCCCAGAATTACTAGACAACTCTCAGAGCTGGCTTTGGGATTTGGTAGAGGAAACAGAGCACAGCAAACCTCCATGACTTATTTAACTGCTTTGACCAGCCCAATCCTACTGCTGTTCCAGGCTGGAATGCTCCCTTCACCTCCACAATGTAACTCCTACTCCCACTTCAAAACCCAGCCAAGGCCTTACCTCCTTCAGAGGCCTTGGACCCGGCCAAATGGTTGCCTGGTGATTGTCTCTTCACTTAATCATGTCATTTCTCACAGACACTGCAATTTCTACTTATTATATCTGTATGATACAGATATAATAGACTATTTTTTAATTCTCAGGATTTAGCACCATACCTGGCACATGCTGTTGGTTGAATGAATGAAGATGGTGGTGGGTAGGTTAATTCCATTCAGTCACAGATTTTTCCACAAATTTATTTAGTCTGACTTCCAAGAATCCAATCACAAAAATAATCCGCAACCTGCTCACTGTTGTGAAAATTCAGATGTTCGACAATTAATAGCTAACTATCAAGTCACATTTCCCTGAAAAATGCTGGAGCTCTGGGAAGTCTTCCTAGGAAGCTGTTAGAAGTCAGGTATTCTGGATTTGGATGCTGACCCTATCCCTGCCATCTGTGTGATCCTGGCTAGACAAGTCACTCAGCCTCTCTGTGATGAGGGGATTGGTTTAGACCATTTCTGTCAGCTCTGGCTAGGATGGTTAATCAGGGTCAACTGTTACTTTACTGGTGAACAGGGGGGTCAGAGGCAATGGGGGATTTTAACGGGGGCATAACACATGGACAGCTGAAGTGGGCAGAGAAGAAATTCTACTTGTGGGGTGTATCCATTTCCTATTGCTGCTAATCTAAAATGCCAAAAACTTGTTGGCCTAAAAAGACACAAATGTATTATCTTACCATTTCATAGGTCAGAAGTATATGTGGATGTCTCTGGGCTCAAAAATCAAGGTGATGGCAGGGCTGCCTTCCTTTCTATAATCTCCAGAAAAGAATTCACTTCTCTGCCTTTCCCATTGTCTATAAGCCACCCAAGAGAGTCCCCTTGACTTGTGAACCCTTTCTCCACCTTCAGATTCCACAGCATTACTTCTCTGTGGACATTCTTTCCATTGTCCCATCTCCCGCTCTGAATCTATGGGTGAGTTTCCTTCTCTGCCTCCCTCATCCACCTTTAAGGGCTCCTGTGCCTGTATCAGAATAACCCAGGATGATCTTTGTTAATTCTATCTGCAACTTTAATTCCCCTTTGCCATATATAAGGTGAATATTCATAGGTTTCAGGGACTGTGGCATGGACATCTTTGGGGAAAGTGTCAGTATTCTGCTGCCACATGGAAGAGAGGTGCAGAATGAGACTGCACTGGGGTGTTTGGGGGAGAAAGGCATCAGAGTATGACAGGAGGAGCTCCTTCCACTGTGGCTTTGGTGTTATAGACCTGGGCTTAAATAGCAACTCTTCACATATGAGCCCATGAACTTGAACAAGTCACTTGATATCTCTGAAAGTCAGTATCTTTCTTGTAAAGTGCAGATGACAATGACTATGTCCCAGAAAAATGGAGGGGTTTTAATATTTGTAAAGTTAATGAAACAGCCCTTAGCCAAGAATAGATATTCAGCAAATGAGGAAGAGCAGCAAGAAGTTGATTTTGGCTCAACTACTGGGAGCCAGCAGAGGACCAAAAGGAAATAGAGATGGAAAGGTAAATAGAATTCTTACCATGAAGAGCCTTGAATGCCAAATTTTATTCTGGGGGCCATGAAACATCATGAAAAACATTGGTTGGGACATCAAGTAAAGAAGAATGGCAGGTGAACTTAAACCAGAAACTAGTGAAGATTCCCTAAGGACAAGTAGGCTAGGCCCCCTCACATCTAGATTTCACATTTTAAACCAGTAGGTTGAAAATAAATCCCTCAGTTCTGTTGCTACCAGTGGTGAACAGCATATTGCCCTCTGGTTACCCGGTTCATGTTCACACATAATTTTAATTGTCCTTTAACTTGGGATTCATGGATTTCCAATTTATCCAACATCTGGAACACCGAGGGTATTAGAAAATCTGCTCTGGGAGCCTTCCATTTACAACAGTAGGGCCTCAGTAAACATTTGTTGATCAAAAATCTAAAACATGAGGAAAGGGAAGATTTGGAAATTGAAACCAAGATTTTTGAAGTAGAACATAATTTGAAGGGTTTAACTGTGACATATTGAAAAGCATATTTTGCAAGTAAACAGTGGGTAAAAATCATTAGCTAAGGTTAGAAAAACACCCAGAAAAGAAAAAAAAAAGGTGGGGGAGGAGTCTGAAAACTTTGTGCATGCAAAGAGACTATTTGGGGCTTATTTTTGTTTTAGTCACAATCACACATACACACAAACACACAATGAGTCAATTCCTAATTGTAATCATCAAAACAGAAACTATGAACATTCAAGAAGAATATCCTTAGCACTTATGATCTAATACTATCAAATATTCCTAACTAATATATGTTAATCAATAATAAGTAATTTTGTAAAGTTGTTTTTGTAATCCACAAGATATATTTCATTTGATATTTCTATTTAGTTAGTTCTTTGTAAATTGATACATTTTTGATAATAAAATTTTTTCTAAATAACCATATCCACAGATTATAGGGTATCAAATGAACACTACCCTTTTTGTACTGATCTGCCAATAGTATTTGGCATACATGTTCCAGATATGTTGACCTTAGTTTCCTGATTAAGAATGCTTGTCAGAGACTGCAACACAGACCACCAGTGTCATTGTTTCTCAAGAAGGTTCCATTTAAAATGTAGACTTGGTCCTGAGCCAGGGAGGCAGAACTAATATTTGCAGAGGTCTCTGAGTTGGCCCTTCATGGACATTATCTCAATATTCACGGCAAACCCCATGGGGGTTTGAACCTCAAAGCAACTAATAACTTGCCAAAGACCTTTCAATCAGTAACTGGAAGAACCAGTGTTTGAACCAGCCATCAACAAATACCAAAACCATTGGAAAAGGACCACAAGTATCAAATAAAAGTCATCAAAAAACTAGAACAGATGCTGAGGCCTATAGGAGGAGGCTTGAGAGTCATCCTTAGTCTTTTGACTTACTTTAAAAAAAATAAAACATAGGGCTGGGGATGTGGCTCAAGCAGTAGCATGCTCACCTGGCATGCGTGTGGCCCGGGTTCAATCCTCAGCACCACATACAATCAAAGATGTTGTGTCTGCCGAAAACTAAAAAATAAATATTAGAATTCTCTCTCTCTCTCTCTCTCTCTCTCTCTCTCTCTCTCTCTCTCTTAAAAAAAAAGTTAAAATAAAATAAAACATAACTGACCTAAGAATTACTAGCTTTTCCTTCTTTTGGAAGAAACTAAGAAAGATTTTAGTTAATAAATGCCTGGATTGCAGTTAAAAACGTGCAAATATTAATAACTGTAATCATAATGATATTTATTGAGTACCTATTATGTGCAGGCCTTCACCTAAGGACCTTTCAGATATAAATGCATTCAATCCTCACAATATCTCTTTGAGGCTGATACAATTATCATCCCATTTTACTTGTTTTTGAGGTGGGTTTCATTGTGTCACCCAGGATGACCTCAAATTCATGAACTTCCTGCCTCATCCTCCAGAGTAGATGGGATTACAGGTCTGTGCCACTGCACCGGTTTATCATCCCATTTTATAGTTGAGGAACTAGAGGCATCTAAGGTTACAGAGTAAGTGGAAGACCCAAGAGTCATCAGAGGCTGTCTGATAATCCACTAAACCATATGCCTCCATAAAGAAGATGCAGGGCCATACAATGTCAATGAATACAAAACTACACTGGCACAACAGTGTCTCTTATCCACAGAGCATATCTCACAGGACATGACTAGCATGTCCATAGAGCTTTGCAATTAATAAAAATGACTTAGATATTCATCATCTCATTTGTTTCTGTTAATATAGCGTGGATGTATATTTTTGATCATACTGTACAAATTCATTCATTCAACAAATATGTATTAAGTACTTGGCCTCAGCTATCTTTGAAGAAAGATAAGTAATCAAAAAGGATAGACATTCTTTAATAAATATCACAAGTATGTCATTACAAATGGTGCCAAGAGCTATCAATGAAATGCCCTGGGAATTATGAGAGTATCTAACAGGGACTGGCCTGGTCAGATATTCTAGGACCTACAAATAGACCAACTTTAGAAGAGGTCCCTGAGGACATTGATTTGAGCTAAATTCTAAGGACAATTGGGAATTAATTTAAATGGCATCATATCAATAAAGACTTCTCTAACACCCTATTTAAAATTGGAAAACTGGAAGAACTGAGACAGAAGAATTGCAAGTTTTAGGCCAGCCTGGGCAGCTTTGTGAAATCCTGTCTCAAAACAAACAAACAAAAAATTTAAAAGGGCTGAGGATTTAACTCAGTAGTGGAGTGCCTGCCCATCCTATACAAAACCCTGGATTCAATCCCCAACACTGCAAAAAAATAAAATAAAATTGAAAGCACTGACCTGGATTCAGAGGCACATTTGCATAGGAGGCTGTGTTCACTCAAGTTCAGGAGTTTGGAGGAGCTAGCCTGGGCAACACAGCAAGACTTCATCTCTAAAATAAGTAAAATTTCAAGTAATTTTCTTATTCCTTAGCCTTATCTACTTTTCCATATCAATTATCTTCTTCTAACATACTATGTTGTTTACTTACACACACCCCCCTTTAGAATGTAGATGTTATGATGGTTTGTTAATTGGTTATACTCAGATCATATATACTGCCTCTCAATCAATAGTTATTAAACAAATGAAAGGGGGTTGGGGCTGGGGCTCAGCGGTATCGCACTTGCTTATTTATATGTAGTGCTGAGAATCAAATGCATGTGTGAGGCACTGGGTTTAATTCTCAGCACCACATATAAATAAATAAAGGTCTATCAATAATTTTAAATTTTTTTTAAATAAATAAACAAATGAAGGAACAAAGAACTAATGGAAGGGGCCTGGAGGGGGGTGGGGCAGGGGCCAGCAAAGAGACGTGGTTCTCCATAAAGAGATGCCCCTTTCAAAGATCATGGGCAGAAGAGACATAGAACATTAGAAGGAACCAGGAAGACCATGTATCTGGAGTGTAAAGAATACTACAAGGGGAAAGTGGGAGGAGATGAGACAGGAAGGAGAGATTGGACCCTGTAACAAGGAAATGAAAATTCAGCATGGATAGTTCAAAAAAGTGTCCAAGTGACTGATTGTGATTTCAGGTTAGGTCTAGCCCACTTTGTCATCTCTCACACTTCTCCAAGAGGAGTAGGGAGCTGCTTTCTCCTTGTGCACCAAATGCCCTAGCTTAGGCAGATGACAGGGCGGGTAGAGGCTGGAGGAGTATTTGCTATATTTTTAAAGACAGACACTTAATATGCTTGAGGTGGAAAAGCTTGATGAATATGGTTGATTTATGAGCAGCTGGATATTAATGCACACGATGTCAAAGTGCCTGAATTTTGTAGAGTTTCCTAATTCTAGTTTGTTAAAATATTATATTGAAAAAGTGGTATCCTAGATCATTACTGTCTCAGCTAGAGATAATTGATACAGTGGCAAAGAGCCAGTATTGTTGAAGGAAAGAGAATATGAAGGGAGGCCAGGAACACTAGACATGCTAAGACCCACTGATAGATCCCCACCTGCCTGCTCCAAAGCATCTTTGTCCTCTTACAGGAAAGAGTGATGTGTTCCTTAAGCCAGGGGGGAAATGGTGTGCTTCTTCATGTCCCTCTGTCCTGCTCAGAAGAAAGAGGTTTGTGTCTTTTCATTATAACAGACCTTTGTCAAACTAGTGTTTCATCTTGATGCTTATTTAATACAGACATGGAGTCTCTGCCTAACCGTGTGGCTCCATATTACAGAAGGTTCTTTGGGCTTGCTTCTGTCAAAAAAAAAAATTAAATGCCTACACTTCATACGCATTAAAAGGCCAAATTAAACACTCATCAAAAGGGAGAAGGCTTTTGGGCTGGGGTTGTGGCTCAGCGGCAGAGCACTTGCCTAGCACATGTGAGGCACTGGATTTGATTCTCAGCACCGCATATAAATAAATGAATAAAATAAAGGTTCATCAATATCTAAAAAAAATATTTTTAAAGAAAGGAGAAGCCTTTTAACATGCAGGGCCTTCAGCCTTCCTTCACTAGCTAGCTCTCTCAACAAATCCCAGACTGTCTTGGCTGAATGCACGAGGATGGCACTTTATCTCCTTAGCACTTATTTCCAAGATTGAAGTCTCCCCTGCAAGGATTCTTCTTGTTCCAGCTAATCCTGAAATGCTAGTTAGCACGTAGAAGATCTTTGTTACCACAGATAGCTCATCCTTGTGAACAAACGCTGCCATAGTTGTCAGTTGTTCATTTTGCCCAGAGGTTATCTATGGTAAGTTAAATGAGAGTGCCCTTCCAGAAGTCCTTCCCACACTATTCACATATTGGAGCTATGAAAACTCACTATGAGATTCCGTTTCCTGAGCTGGCCACTGTTGATCTTTGGGTGCTGTAAACCACCATGATCTAGCACCCCACTGAAATTGTAATCTAGATTAAACCTGAGATATTCATGATAGGTTGTGGTTTTGCTAGGAATGTATTCACCTATGCAATTTTGTAATGAAGTAGTATCTTCCTAAATTATCTCCTTACATTCCCCAGGCCTTATATTCATTCTGGAATTTATATTGCAAAGGCTAAAGGAGACCTTGAAAAACTGTGTAGCCAAGTAATTCTCAAATGTGTCAGCTAAACAGACTCATTAGAATTACCGGCAGCACTTATTAAAAATATAATTGCCCTGGACTAAGGTTGTGGCTCAGCGGTAGAGCGCTCGCCTAGCACATGCAAGGCCCTGGGTTCGATCCTCAGCACCACATAAAGATTAATAAATAAAATAAATGTATTGTGCCAGCATTAATCTACATCTTTACCAAAAGGTTCAAGTAGTGGGTTATAAAGACTGGAGGTTCCAGATGAGGTGATAATTAACATCAAGCCCTTGGAATAGGACTCCAGCAGGTAGCTGCTCTAATAGGAAATAAGTACCAGGCCATCAGCAGAGGAAGCCATCCAAAGGCAGGTGAGAGATGCAGCCCAAGTCAAATAATTATAATAATGACTAACCTTTATAGAGGGTTTACTATGTGACAAGCACTCTTCTAAGCACTGTGTATATATTAAGTCATTTAATCCTCAAGCAATATTTAACTCTGGGACTATTAGGAACCCCCATCTTATACATGAGGAAATTAATGCACAGAGGGTTAGGTAGCTTGCCCAACGTTAGACAGCTAGTCAGCAGCTGAAATGGGATTTTGATCCAGGCAGGGTGGCTCTAGAGTGCACATCTCTAATCATTAAATCATATGCTTCTTCAGCATTCTGATAACTAGGATAGGGCTCCAGTCAACAGGGGGAATAGAACAGTCAAGGGAAAAAAATAATCAGAAGCCTCGGTATGTGCGCCCAGGCCAATCATTAAGAAGAAAACCACATCTTGGTGACTGCCTCCCTTATACTTTGGGCACAATGAATCCCAAACTTCATAGCAGAAAGACCAGTTCCCTACTGTCCTCAGCCCCAGGGATGGAGTAGGGACTCCCCTGTCATTCCTGCTCTAGAAGAGATGGGCTTGGGCATTGTTTTTTTCAGCTTGAGCTGCCACAACAAAATACCATAGACTGGGTGACTTAAAAACAGAAATTAATTTTCTTACAGAAGTGGAAGCTAAGAGTCCAAGATCAGAATGCCTGTATGGCCAGGGTCTGGTGAGGGCTCTCTTCCTAACTTGCAAACAGCCTCCTTCTTGCTGAATCCTGCATGGCCCCTCCTTGTTATGTGCACCTGCAGAGGAGAGCTCTCCCTCTTCCCCTTTTGTGTAAACCACCAACCCTACCAGAATAGTTTCCTACTCTTATGATTCATTTAACTTTAATTATCCCCTAAAAGCCTTCTTAACAAATACAGTTACATTTTATGCTAGGACTCAACATATGAATTCAGCAGGAGACACATTTCAATCCAGAGCAGGCATTCAGATATAACGATCATCCAGGACTCACTTGGAGAAGGCAGAGCGAAGGATAACAGTGATTCCTATCACATGTCTTGTGTGTGCCAGACACAAAGATAGACACTTCCAATATATCATCTCATTTATACCTTGCTCCCTAAGTCCAGTATTAATAAACCAAATTTTATTTTTTTAAAGAGAGAGAGTGAGAGAGATAGAGAGAGAGAGAATTTTAATATTTATTTTTTAGTATTTGGCAGACACAACATCTTTGTTTTTATGTGGTGCTGAGGATCGAACCCGGGCCTCACGCATGCCAGGCGAGCGCGCTACCGCTTGAGCCACATCCCCAACCCAAATAAACCAAATTTTAGATGGGAAAATGAGGGTTAGAGATTTGGGAGACTTCTGATTTACTTAGTGTCAAAAGTAAAATCTGATCATGCTCACTAAGGCTGAATCTTAACCCCATGCAGAAGCAATACTTTGGACTATAGTTCCCTTGGAAAATTTAAATAAGGATATGAACGTTTTCCCTAGAATAATTCAGACAAACACATAATTTTGCATATAATTTTAGGGGGCTGACTAGCCATCTAGAGCATAAAGTAATAGATAAGCAGAGAATAAACAATCATTTTTTCCTAAAGAATTATTAGCTCAGATAACTGCATTATGAGTGAAGGCAATTTTACATCAATTTATAAGCCAAAGTATATATGTCAAAGAAACTGGTAAATTGAAAGATAACAAGCCTTGGTAAAGATGTGGAGAAAAGGAGACCTTTGCACACTGTTGATGGGAATGTGCATTAGTACATCCATCGTGGAAAACAGTATGGATTTTCCTGAGAAAACTAAAAATAGAACTACCCTATGATTCAGCAATTCCACTACTGACTATAATTCAAAAGAAATAAATCTGTATGTTGAAGAGACATCTGCCCACCCATGGCCACAGAAGCACTATTCACAGTAGCCCAGAGATGGAATCAACTCAAGTGTCCATCAACGTGAGTGGATTTAAAAAACATATGTGGGTGTGTTTATTATGTCTGTGTGTATATATACACAAACACACACACACAATATATATATATATATATATATATATATATATATATATGGAAGACATTACATTGAGTGAGGTGCATTAAATAAGTCACAGAAGGACAAGTATTAGATGATCTCACCCACATGTAGCATCTTAAAAAAAAAAATAAAAGTCAAACTCATAGAAGCAAAGAATAGAACTGTGGCTACCAAGGGTTTGGGATAGGGGAACTAGGAAGATGTTTGTAACAGAATACAAAATTTCAGTTGGGAGGAGTATGTTCAAGAGATACCATGTGACTATAACACATCAAATGATGAACCCAGTTAATAACAATGTATTGTAGTGTTTTCTACACAAACACAAAGAAAGGTAATGTATGAGGTAATGCATGTGTTTATTTATCTCAGCCATCTACAATGCATATATATTTCAAAACATCATGTTGTACATCATAAAGACATTCAATTTTTATTTGCCGATTTAAGAAAGAAAGAAAAAGAAACCTCTATTGCACGCAGGTTGCATGGGCAAAGCTTGAAGGAGAACAAGCTCACAGCTCCCTGATGGGGGTAATAAGGCTGCGTCAGGCTTCCTTCCCATCTTTCTGGGAACAGATGCAATGGAGAAAGAAGAAAATGGCTTGTGTCAAGCTTCCAAAAAAGCAGTCTTAGGACAACTGAGAACAGGGTTCTGGAACTTTGATGTATTCAGGGGTCAAGCAGGTAGTAAAAAAAGACTGAAGCAGAGTTGGTGTGACTGGACTGGAGGGGCGACCCCCAGTGGCTCAGCCCTCTGCCTCCATGAGGAATGGGACTTGGTAGAGGAGACATTCATAACTTAAAAGGAAGATTTGGAGTTTTATGTAAAATCTTCCCATTTTCAAATGGATGCCTTTGAAAGACACGTGGCCTAAGAATCCCATCTTTTATAAATTGTTTTCCTCATCAGTAAGAGGGTTACAGGAATAGGAATCTCATAGGATTTTTTGAGAAAATCTAATGAAATGGGCTATAGAGAAATGTGTTGTAGAGCTGGGGTTAACTCATGAAAGAGTGCTTGCCTAGCAGGAGCAAGGCCCTGGGTTTGATCCTCAGCATCTCAAAAGATAAATAAAATGCTTTATGTTATCAAGTGCTGCACCGTATTGACAGGGAAATCCATAAAATGTGGGTTCTCTCCAGTGGTGGTGGTGATAGATTGAGTGGTTGGGCATCATTCACCTACAGGATCTTCACAGTGGGAAAAGAGAACTTTTTAAAATGTAAACCAAGCTATGCCCTCCCCAGCATAAAACCCACTAATGGCTTCCCATCTCAAACACTCAAATGTTTCCCTTGGTGTCAAAGCTCTGTATGATGTGGATACCATCAACAAGTTTCACCTGATTCCCTGTTGTTCCCTCATTTAGAATATTCCACCACATAAGTTTGAATGAAATATTGAAGCTTTTTTTATTTGTTCTTATTAGTTATACGTAACACTTCAACATATTAGACATAAATGGAGTATAACTTCTCATTCTTCTGGCTCTATATGATGTAGAATCACACTGGTCATGTAATCATATATGCACATAAGGAAATAATGTCTGATTCCTTCTACTATCCTTCCTACCCCCACTCCCACTCCCTCCCTTCTGCCTAATCCAAAGTAACTCTATTCTTCCCTAACCTCCCCCACATTGTGAAATATTGAAACTTTTTAAGTCAGTGTTATGAGTTGACTAGTGTCCTCCTAATTTAATTTTCATGGCAACCTGAAACTGTTAGAATGGGACTTTATTTGGATATAGTATCTTTACAATCAATCAAGGCAAGGATCTGGAGGATATTTGATTGGAATGGGTCCTAAATCCAATCCTTTCCTTATAAGAGGAGAGGGCACAGAGAGACACAGAGAAAACTCTGAAATCAGAGGGATTGGATTGTTATAGATGCAAGTGAAGGGATACTAAGATTTTTCAAAAGCTATCAGAAGCTAGAAAAAAGAAAGGAAGAATTCTTCTCTAGACCTGTCAGAGAAGCATGGCCCTTAAAATACCTTAATTTCAGACTTCTGTCCTCCAAACTGAGAGGAAAAAAAAATCTGTTGTTTTAAGCCACCAAGTTTGTGGTACTTTGTTATGACAGCCCAAGAAAAGAAATACAACTAGTTAGATTTGTTAAATGTAGATTGTTTTTTTTTGGGGGGGGAAGGGCGGACAGAATACTCTACCACAAAGCCCTGGTATCTTCCACTTACACACTACAGGGCCATTCTCCTCTTAGGGCCTTGACATCATATAACTGTTTGGCTGGAACCCTGCCCTCTGCATGGCAGCCTTGTTCTTATCATTCATTCTCAGCTTCCTACTAAGGTGTCCCAATACAAAATGCCACCTCAACACTCTCAGTAACAGCATAACAGTACCCTGTTTAGTTCTTGGCAGTAGCCTCTCTGTCTCATAGTATTCTGGATTTTTATTGATTTATTTCACAAATACATCCCTCCCCCCATATATGCTCCAGTGAGAAAGAATCTATATGGTCTTATCCACCACTGTATCTACCAGCCTCTGAAATGATGTTTCATACATGGTTCCAAGTATCATCATTAGGGGATGGTGGGAACGATTTGCCTAGCATGTGCAATGCCCTCAGTTCAATCCCCAGTACCACCAAAATATACATATATTGTCTTCATTGCAAGAACAGAGTCATAAAATTGGTATTATAATAGAAATTTTAATAGAGCAGTGGGGAAAACATTGAATGGGAACCAGTGAAAATTCCTAGGCCCCACTCCAGAATCCCTGGATCAGATTCTCTAGAAATACAACCCAGGCATCCAGATTTTTTATAAATATCTTAGATGGGTAATTCTGATGCAGGTGACCTTAGAACTCATTTTTTTTTAAAAAACAAAATTGAGTGTAGAAGCCAAAGACCAAGTTATAGGTCCTGTTTATTTTATACGGTTTTCATGGGGACCCACGAGTACTAAGGCTGGTAAAGTTCCTAGCCTGTATCCAAACTTACACAACTATAGATCCAAAGAGTTCTTCCATGGGTCCCCCAGCAGGGACCTACAACACGTGCCTTGAGGCAACTCGATTCCACACAGAGGCCTCCTTCCAAAGAGGTAAGAAAGCACATATTTGGACCTGCTGGTTTGTGGCCAAAGTTCTAACAGTCAAGACATGTCTTCCAAGGTGAAGGATACCTGTTCCATTAGCATTTCTAGCTCTTAACCATTCTTAGTCTGCAGGTCCCTGGACATATTTCAGTTTGTTCATGCCATTTTTAGAGTGCATATTTTTATAATTTAATAAAATATCCCATTATGGTCTGTTTAGCATAGTTACCATGGTATCATTACATGGTTACTATGTATAATGAATATTATTTTTAAAATAACTGTGACTGTAGTTCTAGGGTCAAACATTCAGGAATTTGATCTTTTTTTTCAGCTCACTAAAAATGAAGCAGGCTGTTACTGAAATAATCATCTATAGAATCACACAAAAGACTGATATAAAACACAAAGAGCCAGCATATTAATCTACAGTGAAGACAATCATAATAGCAACTTACATGTGTTGAACTTTGACTGAGGCCAAGCACCATCACATGTCATTCTATTTAATACTTACTACCCCATATGTAGGGATTATGAGTCTTCTATTATAGATAAGAATCTCTAGGGGCTGGGGTTGCGGCTCAGTGGTAGAGCGCTCACCTAGTTTGTTCAAGGCCCTGGGTTCAATCCTCAGCACCACATAAAAATAAATAAATAAAGGTATTGTGTCCAAGTATAACTAAAAAATAAATATTTTAAAAAAAGAATCTCTGAAGGGTTAATAACTTGTCCCAAAGTTTCATAATTATCACTTGCAAACTTGGTATTAAAGCTGGCAGCTGGCTGACCTAAAGCCATGTTGGTATCCACCAACTACACCTTGCTAGGCATGTATACTTGTGCCATTGATCTTGTTTTTAAATTTAAACAAAGAATTTTGCATATATCCCTTTGGGATATCATCTTGTGGTTTTGGACCGATGTTCTAGCTTGTCAAGATTATTTTAAATTGTGATCCTATCATCTGTGGTATTAGCTATTCCACCCATCACTCTGTCATCTACAGATTTTATTAAATGAAACATCCATTCCTCATGCAAATAATTGTTAGAAATGTTAAACCGCACAAAACCAAGTATAGATAGCATGGAATGAGCAATTTTCTCAAAAAAAGTAAGGTACTGGATAAAGGCTCAGAATCAGAATTCAATCACTAGAATTGATCTCAAGCACAGTACTGAGAGAGGTTGGCCTCCCTTCTGATATTCACTGTGATGCCACTTTCAGACAAATGCACTAGTGACATTATCTCCACTTTCAGAAAGGCACATTAAAGGCAATGTCTGTCAGGGAGGGCATAGGTACAGTAGGTGTACATTCCAATCACCACATCCCTCATCTGCTGCCAATGGACATCACCAATAGATTTTGGCACACTTCCCCACAGAGCCAGCTGGTCTTTTTTTCAGTACTAGGGATTAAGCCCAGGGGTGCTCAATCACTGAGCTACTCCCCAGCCCTTTTATATTTTATTTCGAGTCAGAATCGCACTAAGTTGCTGAGACTCACCTCAAACTTGCAATCCTACAGCCTCAGCTGCCTGAGTATCTGGGACTGTAGGTGTGCACGACCATGCCTGGCTGTTTGACTTCTTTTGATTCATATTTTATTTGTGAGATTGATTCATTTTGCTGCAAGTAGTTATAGCTCATTTATTCATCACAATTATATAAGTATTACAATGTATAAATATATTGCCATTTTATTTAGCTAATTCACAGGTGATGGATATTTAGATTGTTACCAATTTCTAACTAGTTTGAACAATGCTGCTGTGAAATTCCTTGTACACATTTCTTAGATCAAATATTTCTTTTCTATTTTTTTTATACACAATACCTTTACTTTGTTTATTTATTTTTATGTGGTGCTGAGGATCGAACCCAGGGCCTCACGCGTGATAGGCTAGCACTCTACTGCTGAGCCACAACCCCAGCCCTAGATCACATATTTCTATCTAGGATCTATACCTAGCTAGTAATTGCTGCGTTATAAGATATTCTTATTTTCAGTATTGGTTGATAACACCATTTTCCAAGTAGTTGCACCAACTTTATTTCTACCAGCAAGGTAAAAAAGATGTCAGTTGCTGCACAATCTTACGGTTCATTTTGTCAGCCTGTACCATTCTGACATGTGTTTGATATTTTATTGATGATTAATTTGTATTCCCTAAAGAATAATGAGAATGTTTTATGTATAGTTTTTTAAATCATTTGAATAACCCCTCTTATGAAGTGCCTATCCAACTCTTCTGCTCATCTAGCAGATTTGTCATGTTTTTTTAAACTACAGGAGTTAATTATCTACATCAGTTATACCTTTCGTGAATATCTTGTCCTGTTGGTGGCTTTCCACTCTCCTAATGGTGTCTTCACAGGAAAAGCAGCTCTTGGTTTTATGTAATTCACTATATTGATATTTCAATTCAAATTTAGTGCTTTTATTTGTCCACTTTAAGGAAATTCTTCCTATCCCAAAGTTGTTGTCCTATGTTGCCTTCTGGAACCTTCTTTGTTTTGCCTTTTATGTCTTTATCTACAGACCTGGAATGAATGAAAGAATGAATAAGTGAATTTGTGGGCTGGGATTATGGCTCAGCAGTAAAGTACTCGCCTCGCACGGGTAAGGCCCTTGGTTGGATCCTCAGTACCACATATAAATAAATAGAATAAAGTTATTTTTAAAAAGTGAATTTGTTTATTTGGAGTTCTAGTATGAGGCAGCAAGGAATTTCATGTTTTTGCAATAAGGATGGCCAACTGGCCAAATTTGGAACAACACTGCTCTGAAGCCACTTATTTTCAATCAGTGGCCATCTGTGCCTGAGTCCTCTCTGGGATCCCTGCTTTCTTTTTTTATTCAGGTAGTGACATGGATTTCTGCAGTAAATCCAGTGGAACAAATTATCCCACTATTCTTCTTCATCAAGTGTCTTAATTATTGATGGTCATTTGCATCAACATATGCATTTAGAATAATCTATTTAAGTTAACTGTTGCTATTTTTAAACTGTTTCTATTTATTGGGAATATATTCAATCTATAGGTCATTTTGCATACAAATAACATACTCACAACATTTTGTTTTCTGACTATGAATATTATATAGCCTTCATTTATTTCCTTTATTTAGACAGCTTTTATTCAATATTGTTATATTCTTATACATGGATCTAGAGATTTATTTTTATTTCTGGGAATTTGAGAGTCTTTATATTAATAAAAGTATCATATCTTCAAGTTTTCATTTTGATAGTGTTTGAGGTTGGAATATAGCAGTACAATGATTTTGTATGTCGATCTTATATCCAGTGATCTGCTAAAGTCAATTATTAATTCTAAAAATTCATATGTATTCTGGATTTTCAACATACCAAATTATATCATATACAAATAATTAGAATTCATTTCTTCCTCTCCAATCCTCATATAATTTATATAGGATCAGTACCCTACTCATTGTGATAGTGACAGCCTTGTGTTGTCCCCAGTCTGAAAGCTTTTACCATTTTACCAAACACAGTGTTTGCTATTTCATTTTGTGGAGTAACTCGTTTTCTGATTAACGAAGTTCCTTTGTATTATTAGTTTGCTAAAATTTTTTAAATCACAAATTGATATTGAATCTTATCAGATGTTTTAGTGCATACATTTAGGTGATTAAATGATTTGTCTCCTATATTCAATTAATACAGTATACTGATAGAATGTGCGTGTGTGTGTGTGTGTGTGTGTGTGTGTGTGTGGTGCTGGGGATTGAACCCTGGGCCTTGTGCATGTGAGGCAAGCACTCTACCAACTGAACTATATCCCCAGCTTCTGATAGGGTTTTAAATGTCAAACCAACCTTGAATTCCTGAAATAAGACCAAATTGATCATGATTTATTACCCTTCTATGTTATTACTGAATTTCCTTTGCTAATACTTTACTGAGAGTTTTTACATCTATGTTCTTAAGAGAGATTTTTTTAGATTTTAGAGGTTTTGATATTAAGGTTATTCTGGTCTCATAAATCAAAATAGGATAATGCTACTTTTACTATTCTCTGGAATAATTTTCAGAAAATTGGCATTATTAATTCTCTAAGTGATAATCTAGCATTTTCTAGGAAAGGCATTTAGGTCTAGATTCTCTTTATCAAAAGATTTTTGAGCCAGGCACAATGGAGCATGCCTGTAATCCCTGTGACTGAAGAGGCTGAGGTAGAAGTTCTACAAGTTTGAGATAGCCTCAGCCACTTAGCAAGACCCTCAGCAAATTAGTAAAAATTTGTCTCAAAAAAAATAATAATAAAAATGAAAAAAGGACTGGGGATGTCTCTCAGTGGTAAAGCACCCCTGGGTTTCATTCCCAGTAAAAAGAAAAAAAAAGATTTTTGATTATGGATTCACCTTCTCTAGTAATCATTGAACCATCCATATTTTCTTCTAATATTATGCATTTTGATAAATTGTATTTTTTTCAGTGTATTTTTCTATTCAATCTAAATTTTCAATATATTTACAGTTACTCACATTATACTTTCATAAACTTTTTAACATGCATAGTGTTTGTGCTTTTCCATTAGTGATATTGGTTATTTGTGGTTTCTGTTTTATTTCCTTTCTTTCAGTTTCCTTTTATCCATGGGGGTTTATCAAGTTTATAAGCCTCTTCAAATAAACTTTTGTATTTGTTGTTCCTTTCTCCTCTGTTTGCTATTAATTCATTTTTACTCTTTTATTATTTCCTACCCTTCTATGTTATTTTATTTTTGTTTATAGGTCTTTCTCTAAATTCTTGAAATGAAAGATTAACACATGGTTTTAGCCTTTATTCTTTTTTAATATTATGTATTAGAAGCCACAGATTTAATCTAAGCGTAAATTTAGCTGTATGATACAAATATCAAGATTTTTCACTTTAAATTATTTTCTAATTTCTACTGTCATTTCTTTTTTGAACTATGAGACTATGGAACTGTATATATAAACTATTGTTTATTCATTTTCAAATATTTGGGGATCTCCTCTTATCATTTTGGTATTGATTTCTAGCTTCATTGCCTGGAAGGGAGTATTCTCAAAAGTTTTGGAGACTTTTGGAGACAAGTTTCACATGTATTTGGAAAAAAATACTTATTTTTCCATTATTAGGTGTTCTATTCTACATATGCCTACTAATTCAAATGTGATCAAAATGTTACTCAAATCTTCTGTATTCTTCTGATTTAAGGTTTTAAGGTTCTTCTTCTTTTTTCTCTCTTTTTCTTTTTCCTTTTTTTCTTCTTTTTTTTCCTCCCCTCCCCCCTTTTTTCTTTTTTTTTTCAGGTTCTGATCCTGAAAGTACTAGTTGACATTTTCCATTATAATTGTGTCTTTTGCACCTTTCAGTTTTATCAACCCTCACTTTATGCATTTTTGTGCTATTATTGTATCCATACAATTTCCTATAAACTAAATTCTTTTTCAGTACAAAATATTTCTTTTCATCCTCAGTTAGCCTTTACAATGTGTATAGCTACAACAATTATGTTTTGGCTAGTACTTGTAATATGTCTGTTTTTCCCTTCCTTTCTTTCAACTTTTGTGTACATAAAAGACGTATCTATGCCTTAGGTATGTCTTTCACATACATGATAGGCTGACTAATTTTCAAGTGTTTCAAATTCCTATATCCTCATGGCACTAGATCCATTGCCTGTTGGCTTTGCCCCGTTCCTGTCATCTTCTCTACTTAAATGCCCAGGTACTTTCTTTTCTTATTACACAGTAGTCATTGTATTTAAGGATTTGTTTGTAGAATCAATTGGAAGTCTTGGATGATATTATCATCCCCAGAGAAGATAGACATGTCTCCACCCTTTGGCTATCATCACTTCAATCCAATTTAAAGATGATTCAAAATTGATCTTCATCCCCGTGGGTCTTGTCTATGTCTGGTTCACCCATCTTCCCAGGTCTTGGACCTTCCCAGGTACTTCCTGATCTCTAAGCTCTGTCCTTCCAAACTTAAACCTCAGTCAACTTTGCTAGATGGCCACTACCCAGATGCTGACCTTGCCTTCTAGGTTTCACCCTTTTCTCCCTCCTGGTCAGGTAATTGTTTACTATCTTGCCAATTAAGGCACTGGAGAATTACTTAAGCAGATATTTTAATATTTTCTAAGCTTTCTTTATTATTCTCAGTGGGATGATAACTAGATAGATGTACAAGGATGCTTGTACACCTTTGTTTTTAATATAAATATTTAGTTAGTTAGTTAGTTTGGATACTGAGGATGGAACCCAGGAGTACTCAAGCATTGAGCCATATCTCCAGCCCTTTTATCTTTTATTTAGAGACAGGCTCTTGCTGAGCCTCCCTGAGTTGTGAAGTGCCTCATTAAGTTGCTGAGGTTGGCTTTGAACTCGCAATCCTCCTGCCTCAACCTCCTGAGCCACTGAGATTACAGGCATGGGCCACCATGCCTGGCTATAAATAACAATTTGTATGATTTTTCTCATTATGATTTGTTCCTTATTACTAAAGATATAGACTCCCACTTTTAAATTTTTAGAAAATGAAAACAAAAAAAGGAAGAAAAAAAATCCCTTACAATTTCACCACTTTATAATGTATTTCCTACTGGTCTTTTTCTATGAATATATACAAGCATTTTTAACAAAAATTAGATCACTCCATACTTATTATTCTACAACATGATATATACCTTTAATATATGATAATATTTCAATAGCTGTGTTATATTCTAATATATATGCCACAATTCATGTAAACAATTCTCTAAAGTTGGATATCAAAAGTTTTCCAGTTATTCAATATCATAAAACCCTTGTCACAAACAAGATTTCATCAAACATAGTCATCCCTTAGTATCTGGAAGGGATTGACTCCAGGACCCCCTGCAAATACCAAACCTGTGGATGCTCAAGTCACTCATAAAATGACATAGTATTTGCATATATCCTATCCACCTCCTCCACATACTTGAAATCATCTCTATATTACTCTAATGCCTAATACAATATAAATGCTATGTAGATAGTTGTTCTGCTATTGTCCTCATTCTTTTGTTTATGGAATGAGGACAAGAGGGAAGCATGTATATGTTCAGTACAGTTCTCAGGTTTTAGATCTTTGGTTGGTTTAATATGCAGGCACAGAACCCACAGATATGGAGACCTAACTATACTCAAACAGTTCATGATTATTTCCTTAGAATAAATTCCTAGATGCAGGGCTGGGAACATATCTCAGTGGTAGACTGCATGCCTAGTATGTGCAAGGCCCTGTGTTCTATCCCCAGCCCCACAAAGAAAAAAAAAATTACAGAAAGAGACTTACTGGTTAGAAGATAGATGATTTATATATTTTGCCAAGTTGTCCTCAAGTAGGTTTGGGGTTTTGTAGTACTGGGGATGGAACTCAAGGCTTCATACACCTAGGCAAATGCTCTACCACTGTGTCCCATCCCCAGACCTTTATTTTTAATTTGAGACAGGGTCTTGCTAAGTGCCCAGACCCGCCTCAAAGTTTTGATCCTCACCTCAGTCCCCTAAGTAGCTGGGATTATGATGGTGCACACCCAGTCTGGCCAGAAGAGTAATATTAATATACACTTCTACCAACCACATTTGAAAACAGATTAGAAAAAAACAGATTAGAATTTCTGAGCACTTAATCCCATACCAACATAAATGAGATTACCATTTTAAAACAATTTAAAAAGCATTCCATCAAGATCAGTGTAATGTTTTGAGCAACTAATAAATTTCTGATGTTTAAAAAAAAAGAAAGAAAGAAAATTTTTTTAAAAAAGCATTCCAAAAATTTTCTGCTATGATTGCGATTCTGATTTCTCCCTTGATGTATAAAATCAGATACCAACTTAGAGACCAGAGGATCTGGAGTTTAGAAATAGAGAACAACCATTTCCTCTTCTGGGAACAAAACCTAATTTACTGAGAATTACCAGAGACACGGTAGGGTAGCTGAATATCTGCTATCCAAAAGCAAACAACATGAATGAAGGGAAATTCTTCCTACAATCCAGGTGACCCAGAAATTACTATAATACCTGAGTAACACTCTAGAATAGACAAGCTTTGGTTTGAATTCCCCATTACTTTCAGTGCAAAGAATAAACCCCTTAACAAGGCCCTGTGAGATCTGACCTGTGCTTACCTCTACTACCTGGACTCCTGCCTCTTACACCTTAACAGCCTATAATACTGACCACCTCTTTACTCCCAAATCACCATACTTTCTTCTTCTCCCCTATACCATGGATATACAGTGTCCTTTGCATAACCTATTCATTTTCTTGTTCCTCACTAACTCCAACCTTTCCTTCAAAACTTAGCCCAAATGTCACTTCTGCTAGGACATTCCATGACTCTAGTCTGCCACAGGAGTAACTCTTACAACATTCACATCAGTATCTGTCACAGCATGTATCACTCCAGGATGTAATTGTACTCCGGACTATGTTACATTTCTCCTTAAGTCCAGGGCACTGCACCAAAAAATAATAAGGACTAGAGATATGCTTGTTAAAGTAAGTCTTTTCTTCCCCTATAGACATTCTTTCAGTCAGTCCTGAAAAACTAGGTCTTTACTTTTATTAAAGAAAATGCAACCTAATGCAACCTTTAATTAAAGAAAATGCATTCCCTTGAGTAATAGTTAGATGTAGTTGCCTAACATTCTAGAATAATAAAACTGGAGGGATGTAAGTAATTACAAGCCAGATCCTTTGTTTTTACATTAAAGAAATTTAATTTCAGGGAGATTGAGTGACTTATCCAAGGTCATAATGCAAGTTCATAATGGAAATAGAATGAGTCTGCAGGACTTCTGATCACTAGGCCAACATGCTTTCCAATAAATCAAAGGTCTTACAAGCAGCAGCCCAGAGAAAATGACACAACTCAGAAAAGGCTCTCTTAATGGTAGAATTCCAGATGTTGTGGCCCTAACAGCTGTCATCTCACCTTGTGCCACATACCTCAACCCAAACTGGTAGAAGAGAAAGTCTTCTATATCAACTTAGAGGGGGAAAAAAAGACTATAACTCACTGTTCATTTTGTAAGGAGAATTTTGTCCTATGCTCATTGTTGTACATGCTCTTTAAAGTGCTAATGCCTATTTTAGTTCTTTTGAAGATGAAGAAATCAAAACACTAAGGCACACCTGCTTTTCAAACTAGGTATTGATGAAATCAAAACTTAGTTCCAGAGGTTTATTCTTCTTGACTTACCTACCTGTGAATATACATATCTATTTCTGGAATTATCATGGCATAAGCTAAGAAATCTAATTCAACAAAGATAATTGCCTTCCAACCAACTTTTGTCTTATGCCCAATTGCATTATTTTGGTTTTACTTGTCAATATTATTAGAAAGTCAAACAGTTAGAAATATTAAATTATTTGGGTCCTGGCTTAACCCATGGGACAGTACAGCATGGTGGTAAATAGTATGGGCTCTCAGGTCAGACTGAGTTTGCATCAGTGACTTCTAGCTAACTTTGAGCAAATTACTTGGTATCTCTACCTGGACTCCTTTATCTGGAAAATGGGGATGATGATAGTACATGTTTCTGATGGTTGTTTTGAGGATTAAATGAAATTATACCTGTAAAGTGCTTAGAACAATGCTGGGCACCTGGTAAGGCTTAGAATTAGTTACTGTACCAGGGGCTCTATAAATAAACATAAATTTAAAATGATCAAAAGATTCATCTTATGCCCTCAAATGCAAACCTCCTGCTATTGGAATAGTTTTAAGGGACTATGATATATTCCCATTGATTCCCTATAATATTATGCCACATGAGACCTATGAAAGAAAACTTGATGAAATACAGGCATTAAATGTTATCACATAAACCATCCATAAATTCTGGGTTTCCACAAAGCAGTTCTTACGAATCATAATTAAGGGTTTGAAAGTCAAATGATTTAAGTGCTAGTTTTAATTACCGCTTGGTGAACTTTAGTGTGTTAGAATTGTCACAACTTTCCTTAAGGATTACTCTGAAACCAGGCAATACAGTGGGAAATTATTAACTCCTACTTTGGTACAGCAATTATCTGCGTTACAAGGTTTATGCAATTAGCTGTTTAAGATGTCATTATATTTTGCCATCTGGTACACAGGAGTTTATGCATATGAACAGGCACGTGTTGAAGTGATTTTCCCTATATGACTTGTTCTCAACCCAAGTCATCTCTCTAATGAGGGGAAGTTACCGTGCACTGTACATTAGTGGCAGGTGCACACTATCAAGCTTCATTTTCATCGAAGACCTTCATTTTTCCATTTTAAAGTATTCTGCACAAGTGCTGGAAAATTAATTAGTCGTTCGCAATTGAACAACGCCTGCAGACATGTTCCTTAGCAGTTAGAGTGGGGCACGGCTTCGGTTAGGGGCCACTCCTACTTCTCACCCCAAAGGCTGCAGGGTTCCCTTAGGCGATGACAAAAAGCCAGGGCGCGATCTGTTGCAGTAGACCTCCTCTCGCGAAGACGAAAAGGGGGACGTCGCCGCAGGGTATTCTGCACCGGGCAGAGCCAGCTCCCGGCTTTGCACCCAAAGCGTGAGCGTGACGAGGACCCGGACGCTAAGGCGTCACCCTGAGATCCCAGCCCCGCTGCGGAGAAACTGCGACCCGGCGGGCCTAGACGCCGCAGCTGTCCCGGAGCGGGTTCTCGACTGAAGCGCATTAAAACGGCGCCCTCTGGTGTCCACTCGAGCCCGCCGGGTCAAGGCAGAGGCGCTCGGGAGCCGGGTTAAACTTGTCACCCGGTTTGGACTGAAAAACTCACCAACTTTAAAAAATGCCTTGCTATTCTGCGGAAGCTGTGTCCACGGCCGTCGCTGTCGAGCAAGGCTGGCAGAAGGACCCTGGCACCGGCTGTGTCTCCGGGGGCGGGGAGAGTCCAGGTCCCTCTTGGCAGGGCCAATGTGCTGTGACCCTAGGGCGGCGCCTTCGCAGAACCGGCGTAGAGAGTTAGGGGTCCCTCATCTCCCCGAAGCAGGAGAGGGAAAAACCTCCAACTCCCAACGTCGTCTGGGCGCAGGGTCCCTAATTCGGCCGCACCTGCTAAGTGGCCAGCTGAGGAAGCTCGGGGGAACTGGGGCCGGCAAGGGGAGGGACAGGCTCTGAGGGATTGTGAACTTCCCTTGGCAGGGAACCTTTTAGGGCTTCATTGGTTGGTTCTCTGAGTAGCCAAATCGGAAAGCGCGGGGGCACCTCGGCGAGGCTGGCCCAGGGCTGCCATTGAAATATGACACTGACGAACGAGCTAGGCCTGCCCTCTTTCTTTAGGAGAGTGTGGAGTCTAGAGAGCAGAAGCTCCCGGGTTCCCTGGGGTACATTCTTCTCCCCACCCCACCCTGCCCCCTGCCTTTGGCACCACTACTACCCCTCCCCCGTCTCTCATCCCACGCGCAAGCACACCCCCCACCCTCACCCACCCCCTCACTCCCTCACCCCCACTCACCCCCCCATAGAGAGAGAGAGAGAGAGAGAGAGAGAGAGAGAGAGAGAGAGAGAGAGAGAGTGTGTGTGTGTGTGTCTGCATGTGTTTTCTTTTTCCCAGTCTGGATGCCAGTCTGGAGTCTAAGTTCAGTTGCTAGAGGGCTGAGTCCCAGCACGAAAAACTTTCTGATCACAGGAAAGTTAAGAGTTTGTTGGTTGACAAAGTGGACCCTTGAGTTATTTTGACAGTCTGGTTGTAGCATGGACTTTCACCTTTTATATTTGAGGTTTGGGGAGGTGATAGCTAGGGGACAGAAGAAGGGGACCCAGCATACTGAAACTGGACACTTTTATGGTGTTACTGCACCAGCCTTGGTTGGGAAGGAGGTATTGGCAGGGAGAAAGGAGGAAGGGTAGGTTGGATCCTTGTAGGTGACCAGAACATATTTCTGAAAAGTCCACAATTTGTGAAGCACTGAACCAGGCACTACTGGTAGTTGTTAAAAATGAAAACAGAAAATTTCCAGCTGAGTAGAGAGAGTAAAATGCAAAAGAAAAGTACAAACTGAATTAAGTATCCAACTAGGTGCACCAAGCTAGGTGTACAAATAAGGATGGGTAAAATTGGAACTGGCTGTTTTTTCAGAAGGTATCTGTGTGGACATCACTGCAATGCTTCTGCAGTTGAGAGGTTATTATGGGCAGGCCCAGAAGTTTGAAATTATGGTGCCAAGAAAGAGAGCCAAGCATGTGTGTTTAAAGAGAAAGTGGGGCAAGCAAATCAAGCCCAGATTGAGAAGGCTGAGGGGCCCAGAATTTAGAGGATAAAATAAGAAAAGCATTCGATTTGGGGCTAGACTGGTGTAGTTCTAAACCCCATCTATGCCTTTGCAAAATTTAACTATGAGTTTCTGTTTCCCTCTGTGAAATATGTATACTTATGCCTTGATGTTGTGAAAATTACACAAGGTTTAATGAAGTACTGTCCTTGACACTGAATATGTTTAGTATTAATATAACTCCTTCCTCTCAACTATTTCAAAATTGTTCCCATGATTTCTAAGCTTCGTTCAGGACACCTTTAGGGGTTCTTCAAACAAATATGTAATTATATCAATCTTGTTTACAGTTCTGTTGTTCAGACACTCAGGAGTCCATGCTATCTATGCTTGTGTCTTCTGTAGCATCTAAATTATTTGAGAACACAAATAATGTTTGTCCCACAAGTTTCTAGTAATTGGCTTTCTGAGCAATTGGCCCAAAAGACTAGTCCCTCTGAAGTCAGTAGCATGTAACACTGGTTCATTGGGCTCTCACCAATGACTCTGGCTGAAATCTTCATTCCACCATGATCAGAAGCCACATTCAGCTTCTCAAATCTTATACCCATCTGTTGTAAAACACTTTTTTTCATTTTAATAAGTATATTCCTTCCTAGAGCTGAGACTCCACAGTACATCTGACTTGTAGTTGACTTGGGAAGATACCTATATTCAGAAGTTCTGAGACTGGACTTGGGAAGGTCAAGACTCTGACTCAGAGCAGGTGATATTAAGAACACTAATGAGTTTCTGCGTGGCATATATCACAGCTCTGTACTTAAAAGTACCCCAGGTTGTTCACTGTTGGGTAAAGTTATCAAGAATAGTTAAGGCTTCCAGAAACATACCCATAAACAAACTTACACTGATCAATATATGTTTACATGACATAGAAACACAATTATAAATTACAGAATAAACAGGTGTCCCAAGTAAAATGCCATCTCATCAATGTGTGTGTATTGTAGTTGCACATAAAATGAGGTATGGCTATCGTTCCCAAATTTCCTAAAAGTTTTTTTTCCAAGTCATTTATTTATAGAGCTATGCCTAAAGATGATGAAATAAGTAACATTAAAATTCTAGGATGAAGCTAATAATTTCAAAAAGGAAATGAGTCAGCTCAAAGTTTGAGCTAGGATATGTGTTCTTTGAACATTAATTTATCATTTTATTATAACAAAACCAAGACATAGACCTGGGAATGAAAGGCAGGGAACTATTTTTAAACCTAAAGCTTAGAATATAAATTCCAAGAGAAACACCCTTGGATTTCTTTCTCTGCCTGCTAATACCTAGAACAGCGTGGAACACATAAAACACACTCCAAAAATATATGTTGACTTCAACTGGTTTTTCTTCAGAAAAATCTTCTTATCTAATTGCCAACTGATCTCCAATATCTGACAATCCAGACTCCTGACCTTAAATTTTGATAACTTTAATATATAGTATGATTTTCCTACTGAATCTTTTGTAGCATGTCTCTCAAAATGAAAACCTATTATATTATTAGAAATTCTCTCAATGCATAGAAGCTGGAGATGACTTGCTGAAGTCTGAGCTTTAGATAATGCATTGGCAAGAAGAATGATTATGGTTGGCACCAATAGGAGAAATAAGAAAATCAAAAGTGCACATTTACATCAAATGCCCCAACTCAAACACTTCTGTTGCTTAATCTTCCATCCTTTTGATGAGTTTTTTATTTTCTCAGGTGTGAAAAAGGAGTCTTCTGAATAGGATTATGGTTTGTAACTTAGGCAAGTGAAAAATTCATGAGTAATCATTGCACAATGGCAGTGCAAGTGTTAAAAAGAGTGTAATTTGCTTCCCTGATTTTTCTTCCCATTTTCTATCATGAAATATTACTACTACATGGACACAAACCAGCAAAAATATTTGATGTACAAAACTACTTAGTGTTGGGCTTGGGGTATAGCTCAATGGAAAAATGCTTCCCTAGCATGTGTAAGGACCTGGGTTCTTATCCCTAGTACCACTAAAACAGTCAAGCAAAAAAGGCTTGAGTGTATATAATTTTCATAACCAGATCAATATCATTCCTGCTATAGTTCAGATGTGAAGATAGCAATAGCTGCATTATACCAAACTTTTTATTGTAAGAAAATTGGTTGCTTTGGTTGTTAAGCAAATGTTATTCATATTTATAAACATAAAGCAACTCATTCTTTGACTTCTCCCACTGTGCCCTGCTCTTTTCTGCCACCAGTAATATTTTCTTAGGAAATGTTATAATAGTCTACCATTAATTGAGGCTACAATCACCAGCCGTTTTCCAACACCTTCAGTATGACAAAATCAGCAAAGTAGCTACCTCTCCTACCTGACCTTTCTGATAATTTTTAAAAGTGCCCCAAAGCCAGATGGTGCCATCCTAAATTGTGGTGCAGTAAAAGGCACCTAGATGTGTAGTCAGACATCAGGGCTCTCTGTGACCTGTCTCTACTTCTTCTTAAGTGGTTCCCTTAGTCTACCTGAAACTGTTTCCTCTGTGTGAAGAGATAAGTCAGGTCCTACTTTACCAAGGTGTTGTGAGAACTGCATGAGACCTCATATGTAAAATTTCTAACCCTAGTCTCCTAGCAGAGTTGGTAGGTTATAAATTCATTTCAAAGGTAGCTTCTGAAATATAGATCTGGGACTACTAGAAGAGGAAAATTTTTAAAGAGCAGAAAAATGTATGTAGCAATTGTAACTTGTATCCCTGTATCTTTATTTCCTTATCTTTCAAATGGGGATAATATATCCCCTTAAAAGTTGTGAAAATAAAACAATTAAAAATTTAATAAAATTGGATGATAAATAGTAAATAGTAGTAGCCCTCCATAAATATAACTTGTTATTTGTCTATGAGAAGGAGATTAGCTAGAGAGAACAGTTATCAGAACTTCCACTTACCTATTCTGTGTCCTAATCAGACACTCAAGCCTCTCAACTCTCTCTACCCCCCTCGAAGGGCCTAATCTTTAAGGAACAGAAAGAAGATAGACAAAGTCTTATAGGTTAAATTTTTTAGGATGAAAAATGTCTTTTCATATTAGAGATAGGTTAACGCTCCCTAGAAACACCTTCAGTTTCCTTACATTATCACATTTAATTCTCACAACAAACCTGTCAGGCAGGTATCAATCTTCACCTTTTAAAGGATGAAGAAACAGACTCAGAAAAACTCAGTGACTTGGGCTGGGGTTGTAGGTCAGTGGTAGAGCACTTGCCTAGCACGCGTGAGGCACTGGGTTGATTCTCAGCACCACATATAAATAAATGTATAAAATAAAAGTCCATCAACAACTAAAAAAAAAAAAAACTCAGTGACTTATCCAGGACCATACAGCTACTCTTCTAATGAAACATAGTCCACTTCGTGGTTGGTTATGTCCTGAACGAGGTACTGGAATCAAAATTCAGCCAGAATTGTCAGGGTGCAAATCTTGCCAGTCCAATCAGAGGTGCTACTTTGGTTATGGAATTCCCATATATACCCCACCCCCACCCCGGCTCCTCACTCCCTCAAAGTACATTCTCAGGGTCCTCTTGACTCTTGCTGCTGCCAAAAGACTCCTAACTCTGGAAAGGCTCAGGAACAGAGTCATGGCTCTAGACAAAATAGGGCCTTGCTTGGACAGGGCCGGGATCATTTTGTAGGCTTCTCTTTCTCCCTCCTGCTTCTTGGAATGGGCCTGTAGGTGGCGCCCTACTTCGCTTAGGGGAACTTGGAGGGCGAGGACACGGGTCACCAGCTGCCTCTCCTAAAGGCCAATTTAAATAGTCCCTGGGATTGAGCTCACAGTGGAAGCTTGCAGACACGAAGGTGTCGCCCCACCACCACCACCACCACCCCGGGTTTCTCCCTTTCCGCTTGCTCGGTTCCCCTCCCCCTCTCGGGCTGGCAGGGTGGAGGAGAGGTTAGCCTGCGCTTCCCCCGAGGTAGGGCTTGGGAGCGCGATCTCCAAGCACCGGAGGCCGCGCCGAGAGCTCTGGGGCGGTGCTTGGATCCTAGAGCCCGGGTCTTGCCCGACCGCCCCCACTCCCCTCGCTCACTCCCGTCACCCCCTTTACCCGCAGCTGTGGCGGAGGTGGAGGGATGTGGGAGTGTGACCCTCGTGAGTGCTGGGCGGGGCGAGGCAGCTTTTAAAACTTTTGAAAGGCCTCGTTCAAAGCCTCGAAAGACTGAACTTGGGCCGGAAGGCGGTTTCCACCGAAGGGCCTAAAAGGGGGCGGGGGTGCACCTGCAGGGGCAGGAGCGCGCCGCGAGGGAAGGGGGGCCGAGTCACTTGCGAGTACAGAAGCCCCGGCCCGCGCTCGCCGCCCCGCTGGGGAGAGGGAGGCAGAGGAGGTGACCGGGTGCCGCTGGACTGGCCCAGGACCCTGCCTCCCCACGGGGCAGTCGCGGGAGGGCGGGAGTTTCTTTGGCCCGCGCCTTCCCTGCAGGGTCTTCCTTTCCTCCCGGCCCTCCCTAGGAACCCACGATTAAGCAGCAAAACCGAATTTCCAGATTTTAATCCCAACCCACCCGGGTGGGGGACTGATGAGGAACTGGGCATCGCGATGGAGGATATTCTCATTTCAAACCTAGACAACTCCCCCCCCCCCGAAAAAAATAAAACCTGGGGAGACTGAGAAGGAAGGGAAATATAGAGGAGGGACCCGCGCTGGGGGAAGAAGCAAGGGCAGCAAAGGTCACAGGGTGGCGGATCGGAAAGAGGTCCCGGCGGTATCGGGAGTAGTGGGTGTCCCTGGGCACTCGGGTTGTGCCACCTGGGGGTGGATGGGCAGAGGCCACGCGGCCGCCTCCAGCCCTGACTGCTTTGCGACAGACACCAAGTAAAGGCCGTCCGGTGCGCGGCGAGAGACAGACTAAGGGGATTTTCATTAGTACCGCATTATGAGGATCATCGTCCTCCAAAGTCCTTCCTATAGAAGCTCTTGAATAAATTAGGTAAACCATTTGCTCCATTTGTAGTTTCTGCAGAAGACATTTTTCCCCCCAGATCTTCTGAAATTGAGCGCTTTTAACCAGAGAACAAATATGTGGGGCCTCCTTCCCACTTCGAGCAGTCTCAATGGGTGAGGCTTAAAGAGTGGGTTAGTGAGAACGTGGAGAAAGACGTTAGAGTGGAATTGAATAAAGCTGAGTAATCTAGTCAAGGAGGAAAATAATTTAAAAGTAAACTACATAAAGTTTATTATTTTGCTTGGAGTCCTTTTCTTTGGTCTGAGAAAGTAAAATACATAAAAGTTGGAGGAGGTGTTCTTCCCATTCCCGTTCATCACACTTTTCTCAAAGTCCTTGAAAGAATGAAGTGAATTGTAAGAAGCAACAGTGGCTGACATTACTGGCAGCAAAGGTATGGTGAGCAGTTCGGTAGATTAATGAAGAGTTTGGTGGCAACATCAGTTCTCAAATTTAGTGGCAAATTTATTTCTTAAGTAAAATAGGCTGGTTTTTATTATTAATCTCATACTTCAGGAGGTAGGGAACATAGAAAGAAAGAGACTGAAAGGAAAACAGAGTGTCAGAAACAAAAGGGAGAGGCAAGATTAACATTCTGGTTTTCAAGGAGTCCCAAGTCGGAGTCCTGATGCCCTGCACATTTTTTGGTAGAGTTTACTTTATAATATCAGCGGATCTGGTCTCTAAGTGTATCACAAGAAAGGACAGACACTTAAGCAAAATGTTTTTCCTTTTGTGAACTTCTGGCACTTGTTTGATGCAGTAGTTCCAACTGAAAAGGGGGTCCTCCTGCTCCCGGTGGCCTGAGCTGAATTTGCGGCTTTAAAATCAGCAGGTGTAAGGCTTGTTCCCAGCTCTGGAGCCAGGACCTGATGGATGAGAGAAACGGAGGAACCAACAGGGCAGTGAGTTCTGGGTAATTTGCCCTGGCATTTAAGCAGGCTTGGCCTGGCATGTTGAAACTCTCTCCAGTGTTAGCAATGTTAGTTCTGATCTCTTATAAACTTCCCCACTTTGCACCAGCTACCATTGGTATACAAAATGAAAGCAACATTTTTATCCATGAAGACTAAAATGTAGCCTTTAGAATACTCCCTATTCAAAGGTTGAAAGCATGTCAAGGGCTCAAAGGCAAGTTGTACTGCACACAGTACACACTTATCAGGTGCAAAAGAGCAAGAAACTTTGTAAAAGTCGGAGTCACTATTCAAAGAGATAGTTTAATAAGGTGCTCCATAATAGCATAGTAACCATAGAAGGACCAGAAATGCTTGGAGTACATTTGTATTTGCTAAGACCTGGTGGGGTGGAGACTGGGTACATTGGTAGTTGAATATTTTTAAATTTACAGAAAGCAGTTTTATCTTCATGAAGCCAGAAGGATATACTCTCTCAGCAAAGCACTCTTGGTCATTTCCCCCTGAGTTATAGGGTCTAAGACTCTCACAAGCTTTCCTGCCTGACAAATCACTAAACTTGCAAACTCTGCAACTTTTCTCTTGAGTTCCTTATACAAATCACAAACCCTCAAGTGTAAAATAATTAAGGTGGCGGATTCCCCCAGATAACATAACAGGCACAAACACACTGTCATCTACATTGGCACCAACATTCCCACTCTGGGTCCACAGGCTGCCAGCTAAAGAACAAGAGCTTGTCCACTTTAAATGTGTGAGGAGCAAACTTGATTCAGGGTACAAACATATACCACAAACATAAAAGGTGAAGGGGGAGTGGAGGATGGTGGAGGATGGAGTGGTAATGCTGGGTGCCAGAAGGAAGAATTACTTAAAAAAAAAAAAAAGTCTGGGGAATTCCAACCAGCAGTAAAAAACAGCAATGAAGGTCTGCAACCTGTCAGCTCCAGAGGCCTTCACTCCATCCCTTTTGCCTTGTGGTCCCACAATATCAAATGCTGTGGTTTCAAACTTAGAAGATGTGGTTTTTAAACTGGTATTGGGTCCTGCCTTTCCCCTTTCCTCTTTAGCAGGCCCTTCCTGTAAGCAGATTTATTTTTCCATATATTTCTGGGAAGTCACTTTTAGGAAATCTTGCCTCTGCAAAACATTGTAAACATGGTAATATAGTGCAATTTTATTTAGTCCTTGAAAGAGGCTCTGTTTTCCTGAAAGATTGAGGAACTCTGCTAAGACTGGCCCAGGAAAGTTTGGATTGACCCCACTATCCACTCTTGTGAACACAAAAGGTGTTGCTGTTTGTTTTTCCTGTTATGTGTATGTGTTGATTTGTTTTTATTTGGCTTGAGTTTTTAATGCCTAGGAAAATTTAAATTCATGCAATACTCTCTCCAAAAAGAAAAAGAAATTAAATTTGTTCTCCTCATGACACCCTAGAACAGGATGGAAGGACAGGTTGCTGAATTGGTGGGCCCACGAATAACGTGGAAAACCAGACCTTAAAGGATAAGGTTCCCCTGAGCTGGAAGTGGAAGTCGCAGAGCGAGGGGACAAAGGTTTCCCACAGGTCTGGGTTGGGGGAGGGAGGAGAGTGCAGGGAGAACTTTGAAAATTCATTGGGCAACTGATCTCCTTCTAGACTACTCGCCCGGGAACTCGGTGGGTTTCATCTTGCATGGTGAAACTAAGCCTCGGTTTTGCTACATCGCCTCCTCCTTTCCCCAGGGATGCGCCCAGACCAGCGGTAAAGAAGGGGGCGCGGCTCGAGGTCAGCTCCCAGGCCAGAGGGCGGCGCCCAGCCGCTGCGCTCCACCGCCTCCTCCAGCAACCTCTTGGTCATGACCTTGCCCAGCAGCTTCTGCGCCTCCAGCTGGGTTCGTCCACCACCACCACCCCCATCCCAGCCGTTCTTAGGGTCTGAAGTGGAAGATCCTCATGGTCCGGGTGGGTGGCGATGGAGAGCAGAATGGAATTTATTTAAGTTCAAATTCCCCCAGAAGCCCGAACACTCCTGAGGTCTCGGGATGCTCTTGGAGGCCAAGTATGTGCAGCGCCTGGGTGCCCAGTTGCTGCGGAAAGAGACGAATGACATTCGCTAGGTTTCCCAAGTTGAACTTCTAAAAATTTTAAAATGTGGGTATCTTGGGTTTCCTTTTCGAAACTTCGAGCAGCTCTTTAGAAGGAAAGTTTTGCGCCGTGTGTGATCCTGATAGTTGGGGCGGAGGTCTCCTCCGGCTAGAATCTCGTTCCGTCCTCACAAGCGAGAAGTAGGAAGGCAAGTAGGTGGAGTAGAAGGCAGTGGCACCTTTGTCTGTATTTTTATTCATTTATTTTGGAAATTGTGTTAATAAGCTTGACCAAGTAGAGTCGTGCGCTCACGCGAGCACTTAAATTGAATGAACTTTTCTCTCCTAACTCTCAGCCAGACACTTTCGGGCGGAAGGAGAAAAATCCCAGAGCCTGCAACCCGCTGAGGTTGGCATTGGAAGCCATCCCGCTAGTATCCCAGGCCAGCCGCCGGGGACAGGGCAGTCTCTCTACCCGCCCCAGCTAAAACAGTTAATGCAACTAGGGCTTCAGAGTGCACCGGAGGAAAGCCGTGGGGCATTACTCTCCTACAAGCAGTGACCTAAGCCTGCCAGCGCCTACCTTGTTCTGGAAACACCTAATCTCCACTTCCTCTATAAAGCTTAACTGCAGCTATCCTCCAATCCCAAATTGCAAACACTAGCAGAATTTCTCCCTTAAGCATTCCATTCCTGTGACCCTTCCTAAAACTTGGTTCAAGTCTGCACTCTTGGGGGTCCTTACGAGGGGAGAGAAATTCAGGATGCTCTCTTTCCCTTTAAACTAATAATGACACAAAGGAGCACTCGGCAGATTTGAGATTGTTTTGACTTAATAATTCAATTACAGAGACTAAGCCTAAGGTAACAAGTTGTGTAGGAATGAAAGCATCACAAGAGAAACAGGCAGAAACTGATGCCTTGGAAATTTCTCTCCAAAGTAAACCTCAGCTTCCTCCCACCTGGATAGTCATGACACTGATTAATAAGCATGCACTCAACATATAGAGTCAATGGTGCATATTTCCACTGATCTGGTCAAGTGAAAATTTTTCCAGTACCTTAACTCTTGTATGAATGGGATTGGAGTTTTGGTAAGGAATGTTCAGGCCTATTCTTAATAATAATAAAGTCTGCTGAGCTCCTTTCTTCATGCTGACATCATAAAAGCCAGATAAAATAAACTGCTTAGAGGCCTCAGCTGAAATCCAGGAGCAGTTCAAAAAATTCCTCTATTATATCTGACCTTGCTTTCCCTGTGTTTACACGGGAGTAATAATAACTTCTAACATCCATTGAGTTGTTACATGTGCCATGCTCTGGTCTTACTGCTTTGATAGTTCATTTAATTCTGATGACAGCCCTATGAATTTGTTGCTGATATAATCCCTACTTTATAAATGCAGGAAACTGAGGCACAACTAAACTAACTAATTTGCTATGATAACTCAACTAGTGTATGTCAAAACTAGCTAGTGGTTGACTCTAGCACCTGTGCCCTGGACCACTCTCCATAAGGATGAGAAGGGTATCTAACAGTAGTCCCTGCATATGACCCTGCTTAGAGAGCTGTTTTCCAGAAAAGTGTCCTATTAATTTGGTCACTCTAGACAGCCAAACTGGCACAGAGCTCTTGTGCATTAAAAAATTATTTTTCCCTGAATTATCAAGTATTTTGATGCATTTTGTATTACAGATTATTAATAAACAAGAACATTGAAATTGTGCTAATCCCCAAATCCTTCTGGTTGATCCTTGAAAATAGTCTTTTCTTCCTTCCTCAAAAATATAATTGTAAGATTACATTGTCATTCTCAAAGATATATACATACATACACACACACACACACACACACACACACACTTCAGAACTAGGACAATAACAGCTCTCAATATAGACACACTCTTTATTGTTAAAGATTCAGGCTTATTGGTTTCATCCCTTTTATCACTATCAGTTTAAACGGATGCCACCTGAAGAATGTTGACCTCTTTTTCTCTCTGCATTATCACCCCATCATCAGTCCCTCCTAGATAGAATCATGGTGTGTATGTACAAAAACTGACCTTAGAAAGCACATCATTTATTTACCCTTTGCAATTTTGCAGATGAGCAAAGAGGACCATGGAAAAAGGACCTTCCCAAACTTACAAAAAAACCCTACTTCTAGTTTACCAAGTTCATTCCTCTTCCCCCACCCCAGACTGCCTTGAGAGTTGACAAAATGTATTTAGACTATAAAAGTATTTAGACTAAGCGCACACTTATATATTAAAAAAAAAAAGTTTTAACAACCTTTTTTGGCCCAAGAGATATAAAGAAGGGGCTGTCTTACTCCTTTCTTCCTTTCAGATGTGTTTCTGGAATGTCTTCACCAGATGTTGACCCAGGAACTTGCAAAAGCGGAGTCTCCCACATGTGCCTGAATTTTAAAAGCTGAGTTTTAGATTTGACCCCAATTAATGATTTTTTTTTTCCTGTTTAAAGAGGGGAAATTTTAGTTTTGCCTGCAAATGATCCGAGTCTTTACAGAGTCTGCGTTAACGTCAGTTGGTTTCACTCCGGGACGTGCTAGTCTCACAGTCTAGTTTTGTTCAGACTTTATTTTGCGCCAAGCTGCATCACAAGCCACTCGTCCACGCTGCAAAAGGTGGAGGCAGGGATTGGGGTGACGGGCTCTTTTGCTCTCCCCCACCCCCTTCATATACGTGAAGCAATTTGGAATCGTTCCACTTGGCTTTGGCGCGCGCGCGGACACACACACACACACACACACACACGCACACACGTGTACCGTGCATGTGTGAGCGCCTGTGGATCTGTGTATGCGCGCGTTTGTGATTTAAAGTGACAGAACCAAGAGCCGGACTGAAGCAGTGAATTATTTTGCGTGATAAATCAACTTGATTGTCTCCACGCTATGCTTCCATTATTCATCCGAGTGTTCGGTGGTTACGGCGGACGTGCACTGCGGCAAAAATGTCCTCGGAGCCGCTAATTTTGTGGCCACTGCGGCGGCGGCGGCGCGGGGGCGCGAGCACGGATTGATTTTTCAAGATTGCGTCTCCTTGAGTGCAACTTGCCAAATGGAAACGAGTTGACTGCAGAAGTCTCAGAGGATGTATGTGGATTGGGTTTTGTACCTGCATTTTTGTTTTTGTTTTGTTTTGTTTTTTAATAAATAAATAATTTTTTTTTTTTACCTTTGCGGGAAAGAACCAAGCTGTTGGTAGTGCAGAAAGGGAGATAAAGCTTTTCTGTTTTATTTTCCCCTTAAATATATATATACGAAAATGGCCACCACAGCTTTTGCTTTTTGAGCTTTGGGGAGGCCATACCTTTGCAGATATGGAGATGACGCTTTGAATCCTGTTTCTTCCTTCTCTCACTTCCTCCTTGTTCGTTCTCCGTCCTTGTCAGCTTTGCTACAGCCACCGGAGAGAAATGTTCATAGGCACTTGTGGGGGTCGTTTGTCCTCACTTGCTTTTTTCTTCTGACAAGTGGTTATCATTTTTTTTCCTTTAAAAACTGATCCTTTTTTGTCTGTTTATCAGATTTTTAATAAAAATGTGTCCAGAATATGTATCCTTGGTCTTCTATTTAAACAGCAAGCCACCGCAGCAGTTGAACTGCAGCGGGAGGCAATTTCTCTCCCAGATCTGATAAAGATCACCTGGTGCAGTCATAACCCAGGGGTTACAGGCACCTTCTTATTTTATTGTTTATTTATTTAGTTTGTTTTTGAGAGAGAGAGAGAGATGGCTAATTAACAAATTTATTACTAGATGTGTAATGATGCCTGTAAATTTTTAAAAAGCACATCCAGAATTTTACTATAATACTATGTCCCTATTCTCTGTAGCCAAGCATAGGGATTATATCAGACTGCAAATCTACATTTTAAAAGTAGTATTCTGAAGATGTAGAGGACAATTTTGACATTCCATTTTGTTTTCAGGACAAAAGTTGAGTATGTTTCAGGCCTAGGAAAACCTTTTTCATTCATAAACATTAGCATTGACATGTTTATCCTATGTTTTTACTTCTCTTGAAGCTGCCTACACAGCTATAGTGTTATTTGTCAAATTGAGAAGATAATTGCAGTGTCATGTGTAAGTAATGTCACAGTGTTGCATAATAATAACTTAAGCAAGGTGTCTTTGTTTACAGTGATGTAACTTTCTCAAAGTATATTTGTAGTTTTAAAGGATTTAAGTACAGAGTAGATTGCAAATGAGTAGCTGCCCTAAAGAAAGCCAGCAGCCACATCCAGATGGTTCTTTCAGTTTCATCTTAATATGTGATCCCAACCTATAGATAGTAGAAACAAGAAGACCTCTATTTCCCTGGAAGGAGGGGAGAGATTGGAAAATAACATTTAAAACATAGTAAGTTGGTTATGTTTTTGAGCCATCATTTCACAACCCACAATCTATAGACAGTACACAACTTCCATGTTATCATGATGTGGAAATAGAGGGGTATTATAATTTAGCCACTAGAGAAGAGACAAATGGAAGTAGATTAACATGTAGGGCTACAGAGAGGTGGCCTACCAACTCAATGGAAGCCAGTACTCTTCCAGGCAGCAGATATTCATTGTCCTTTTCTTCTTAAACACCCAGATTTCAGGGTTTCAAAGTTGAGTATGAGTCTAATTTATAGCTATATAAATGTGACTTATCACAACGTATAAATTCACATAGGAACATACAAAAACTAGCAAAGAATTTTTTGTTGGGCATAAGGCAGGGCCCTGAACTTGTGAAATGCTCCCCTACAGTTAATCTGAGTTAATACTTTTCTAAAAAAAAAAAAAAAAAAAAAAAAAAAAAAAAAAAACTTTTTTAGTTAAAGATGGACACAATACATTTTATTTATTTATTTTAATGTGGTGCTCAGGATTGAACCCAGTGCCTCAAATGTTCTAGGCAAGTGCTATACCACACCTAGGTCACAACCCCAGCCCTGAGTTAATACCTTTTGTGGTATCTTCTATATAGCCATGCTTTGCCATGACAGAGTCAGGTAATGAAATTGCCTTTTAAAAACATTCTTGATATGGATTTTTTAAAGGGAAAGAAAATTGCAAACCAAACTTTTTATTGTAGAAAAAGTTAAGTAAAAATTTTACTGTATTGTTGCTTTAGAACTTTTTATTAAGGTAAATGAATATTTTATTTGCTGATATTAATAAATACCTGATACTACAAATATTAATTATAACATTTTATTAATTAATTGATTTTGGTTTTGATATAAAATATCATGGTTAAAAAAAAAACTTCAGAAGTCTCATATAGGGATTATTCCATCACTGAAGTGCTTGTTAATTCCAAGTTAGTATTCTTCTATTAAATTTATATATTACTCTAAAAGCTGAGGAATTTTGTGTATATATGTATGGTTAATGAAATTATTTTATCTACAGACTATGGAAGTGTTGCTGTTGTCATACACACTAAGACAACAATTTATAATAGTTAAGGTTATAATGTTACATCTGAAAAAATTAAAGCAAAAGTATTGAGCAAATTGAAACAATTAGAGTGATCAAGTAACAATGTGAAAACAAGATAGACCCTTGTAAAACCATGGGTTTTATTTAACTTTACAAAAGAAAAAGAAGGAAAGGGGGATGAGTTTCATAAGCTCTTCAATACCTTTTGAGTTAAGAGCATTTAGCTCAGGAAACAACAGGTGACTGTGGGAACTTTATTCTCTACTACGAAAAATTCCCTTCTGGACATGCTACAAAAACTAAGAACAAAAACAGATTCAAACAGTATTTTAACTAACACTTGATATTACAGTGAGTGTTTCTTTCGATTATCTGTAACATAAAGTTAAATTGTCTTCTCAATTTCCCACTTTGAGAAACTAAATTCAACACTAATAACTATTTTAATCTGATTTGCAGCAAATATCATCCATATTACATTTTCAGAATTTACTGACATATTATGCTGAGATGTGTGAACATAGTACTTACTGTTTATCTGATATTCAAATAAGTGTTTCAAAAAGATAGTCCTATTAATAAAATGTTCTGAGTGTGAAGGGGGACAGAGAGGTGGGTTGCAACTTTCTATTTGATGCAATGCCACATGTAATATGTTGTTACTAACATGGAGAAGACTATTATGTTCTAGCTTTATGGCAAATAATATAACCCAAACTTGCCTAAAATCACAGGCTTTAAAAGACTAGATCATCCCTTACTTGTCCTGCATCCCCAAACCTAATGTAGTACCTGGCAGACCAGCAACATTCAGTAAATGTTTTTCAAACTTGAATTTAATTGATAGTTCAATTTTTTTTTTAAAAAAAATTTATGATGGCGTAAATTTTGGTAGAGAGTAGGGCTAGTAGAAATACTTTGGCAGAGGACCAGCTTGGAAAATTCTGCTTCTATCTGCTATCTCACAACAAATTAAAATATGTTTGATTTATTGTCAACTTTATAGCTCATGCAAGGACTAGCAAACTAATAAGAATAATGTTAAAACCAGAAACATGCACCATTCTTTGGCCTCTTTTTGAAAAAAACACACTTTCTTCAATATACTATAAGCATACCAACTACATTACAAACTTTAAGTTTTCAGCTTTCAATCTGACCCTGCTTGCAACCAACTGGCAGTTTCAGGCATCGTCGCCAAATTTAGGCACTCTTTATAATTGGTTCTCCTTGCTCTCATTTTGGTTTTCTTTCCTTGGTAAACACAAAATAAAAACTATGCCAAGCTGACAAAATGTATTGAAAGTAAATTCCATTATTTCCAGCATTATATTATTACTGGGCAAGGCATTACTGATTAAATGAATCTTAACATCTGCAATACACCTAGGCATTATTCCTGCATATTAAAACCCAGAGTATTTTTCCAAACACCTTATTTCTGCATTCATGTGATCTGAGATAGAAAACGACTTCTTTTCTTGACCCATTAAAAATATTGGCCTTAGAGGGATTATTCATTGTTTCCATAGGTACAGAATTCTGCTGATGCCAGCTCAACTTGTAACTTTAATAGCATAGAAAATAAGATATATAAGAGAGGAAAATAGCATCACAGTGTAATTCTATGATTTTTTTAACAGTGCATTGTATATATAAATAATAATAGATAAAGCCAGAATTAAACTTTTCTTATCACAATTAGGGAAAAATTCTACCTGGCCAAATATACTTTGTAAAGTTTTCTCATAAAATGTAAAGTATTATATTAATATGTGATTATATGAGTGTGTGTGTGTGTGTGTGTATGTGTGTGTGTGTTACAGAGGATCCAAACCAGGACCTCATGCATGCTAAGCACGCACATTAGCACTAAGCTATACACACCCCTCAACACAGTATTTACTTTCTAATGTTACAAAAGGATAATAAACTCCCATCAGAATTCTTTCAAGTGTTCTAATGTTGTAGTTCTAAACCATTAGCTGGCAAAGTAATGACCTGAAGATGTTAATGTATTATCAACAATAGTGAAGAGATCAGCTGAGCAGTTTACATAGTTTTGGGAGAAGTGGTGACCACACTTTTCATGGTAAAGAGAAGTATAGTGTAGTGTTATTTATCAAGATTAAATGAGTTCAATCAAGTGTCTTTTGTTCCAGGTTAAGCTCTGGGACAGCTTGATTAACTTTCCCATTTTCAAAAAAAAAAAAGGTGGGGGGGGGGGATGAGATAATGAAGGCAAGAAAGGTTAGCTAGTTTGTTTCTGGACCTCCGCAGTCTGTCTCTACAGTGCTATCAGAGTGATTTTTCTAAACAAAAACTCCTACTATTACTACCTTTTAAAAATCCCTTACTAATTCCCCATAACTGTCATGGTAAAGTTTATGGTTTTAAAATCTCATCACAAGGACCAGTATGTTCTGTTTCAAGTTCAACCTTTCAGCCTCCCACTAGCTAGCAGGCCATTTTATTTAGCTATCATTTCTTTCTTTAACTAACCATTTCTTTTAACTATCACTATCATCCTAGCCTACCTCCTTCTGGTTCCCATAGCTCCTAGATAACACTTATTATATATATATGTGTGTATATATATATATATATATATATATATATATATATATATATATCTTTATTTAATTAATTTATTTTTTATGTGGTGCTAAGGATCGAACCCAGGGCCTCTAATGTGCTAAGTGAGTGCTATACCGCTGAGCCACAACCCAGCCCCATATTCATTTATCTTTGAGAAAGCAACTGCTCCAGCACTCAAATATATTTCTGAAATGAATGAATGAGCCTATATACATATAGTTCTCTTATACAGAACTATAGATCTCCAGAATTTCAAAGGACCTTGGATATCCAAGTAGTTCAAAGATATTTTTCAGAGCTGGGAGTGTGGCTTAGGGTACAGCATTTGTCAATCATGCATGAGTCCTGGGTTCAATCCCCAGCACTACTAGAGAAGAGGGGAGTTGCGGAGATTGGGAGATTTCTCAGATGAAGAAACTGAAAGTGGTCATGATAACTCAGGATATGTTCAAAATCACACAATTAGTGGGAGTTCTGGGACCAGAATCCAAAATTCCTAATGCTCATAAAATCAACTTCATAAGTGACACAATTAATTAAAGAAATTATTCAATATTTTCTCCAAAGAAAAAAAATAAGATTGTTCCTTCCTTCTCAAATTTAAAAAATAAAATTACTACGTAATCCAGCAGTTCAACTTCTGGGTCTATGCCCAAAAGCTTTGAAAACAGGAACTCAAATAGATGTTTATGCACATCCATGTTCATAGAGCATTATTCAAAACAACCAAAAGTTTTGGAAGCAAACTGCTTGTGTCCATTAACAGATGTTGTATAGGCATGTAGTGGAATATTATTCAGCCACATAAAGGAAGGGAATTTGACATATGCTATACATAAATGAGGCTTGAAGACATTTTATATTAAATGAAATATGCCAGTCACAAAAGAATAAATATTTATGATTCTACTTGCATAGGATACTGACAGTGGTAAAATTCATAGATATTGAAATATGATGGTATTATCAGGCACTGGGAAGAAGAAGAGGAGGAAGCATGGAATTTTTTAATGGATACAGAATTTCAGTTTGGGAAAATGAAAAAGTTCTGGAAATGGATGGTAGTAATGGTTTTGCGACAATGTGAATCTACTTAGTGTCACAGAGTTGTACATTTAATAATTATTAAAGCAATAAATGTAGTATTATACATACTTTACCACAACTTGACAAGAAAATGTTGACATTTCCCTATGAGATCATCCAAACAATATCAGATTAGCTGGACACGGTGGTGCACACCTGTAATCCCAGAAACTTGGTGGGGGCTGAGGCAGGAGGATCACAAGGCCAGCCAGGCAACTTAGGGAGACTCTGCCTCAAAATAAAAAATAAAAAGGGCTGGTGGCAGAGTGCCCCTGGATTCAATTTCCAGTAGAAAACATAAAAAAATAGAACCAAACAACCCACATTATTAGATTGTATCCTATCTCCCTACCCTGATCTACATAGGCATTTTTTTCCTGTTATGTTTCTAAGTTTACCTGTAATCCTGGTTTGAGGCACGCTACCCACTTACTCTGCTTGTTGTATCAAACAAGGACCACCTCAGTTCTACAGTATCCTTTGTTAGAGTTCCTTTGTCGACTGCATCGTGGGTCATCTTATGAAGAGCTATGAGGGAAGTTTGGAAAAGAGAGTTGGAAGCCAGTGTCCATGCCAACTGGGTTGTCCAGTTCCCATTTCCTTCCTAATTTTTTTCTTTTCTTTTCTTTTTTTTTTTTTTTGAGGAAGGTCTAATGTGACTTAGGAATATCATCACAAACATGTGAAGACAACCGGTGCAAGTAGCCAGTCTCCAGCAGTGCTTGCCTTTCTTTACTGCTGATTTTCTGGGCCTATAGCTATGCATTCTGGACATTCTGGCTTAGCTCAGTGGGAGCACTAGTACCACTAGCTCAAGGCCCTTGAGCTGTAGCTGAGGGGTTCCCATCCTTCCTGCTCTCTCTGGTTCTATCCTGGCTGGACTATTACACAGCAACTGAGCACTTGGTTGAATGCATCAGAGGAAGTTGGACCTGGACATGACCACAAGGTCTATGTATACACCCTGGCACTGGAAAAGGTGGTGCTGGGTGATCAGGTGTCAAACTTTTTCAGACCTCAGAACATCCGTGTTGCTTTTGGATAACCTTTCTAGAATTGTAAAATCATGTTAATATTGTACCTCTCCTAAGTCTTTACTTTTCCCTCTTTGAAATCATTAGCAGGAAACTCAAAGTCACAATTAATTAATTAATTAATTTTTGTAGTTGTTGATGGACAGCATGCCTTTATTTTGTTTGTTTATTTTTATGTGGTGCTGAGGATCAAATCCAGTGTCTCACATGTGCTACACAAGCACTCTGCCACTGAGCTACAGTTTCAGCCCTGAAAGTCACGATTTTAAGTCAACCTTAACAAAGTATGAATCTCTTTGAATGTTGTCCTTGATGCCACTCTTTATTTTTATCTTAATAGATTGTGTGTGTGTGTTACACATATACTTCTACTCTAAAGCTGACAAGATACAGGCAGGATAAATATGATTAAATAACCACATTTGCTCTATATAAACCTCTACTAACAACTATTGGTGGTACCAGGCCTTTATAGAACAGAAACTTAAATGTTTTGAACAGTTTCACATTCATGATTTCTTTGAGTCCTCACAAAACTACTTGAAGCAAGCCACACTGATTCTATTTACATTTTACAGAGAAGAAAGTCTGAGGGGATGTCAGAGAAGTTGAAGTGCCCAAGGCCACTAGGAGTAGAGAATAGGAACCCATGTCGGCAGACAGCTCTAAGCATCTAGTCATGACACTACCTTCTGATTCTAGACTCCTGCCTTCACCTTCATTTATTTCTCCTGAAAATTATCTTTTTAACTATCTAAACACATTTGGGTAAATCTTTAAGCACTAGCCTGGATTTTGTTCAAGCAATTAACTGTTTCCTCTCCTCTTTCAGATTCGTTGACAGTAATTCTTTCCTTTCCCAGGCCTCTTTCTTATTTTGATACCAGAGATAGTTACTCACTCCTTTCTCATTCCTGAAAAATATCCTTTGCATGATGTAATGAAACTGGCACTGCACTGGGGATTAATTCTTTACCAGCTGTTTGGCCACGAGCTAGCTCCTTAACTCTGGTAGTTTCAGTTTTGTCATCTGTAAACTGTGGTAGCTGGAAATTTCTGAGCTCTCTTTCAGCTTTCTCCTGAAATTGTCAACTCATACTTTGCTGCTTCTATTTCAGGCAGGATTTCCTCTTTGGCTTCTCTAGCAGCTCAGTTATAGGACATCACTTTCAGTCTTGTGCAGTTTATTGTGGTGTATACAAGATAAGAAGATGGGTCCCGGCTAAGTGTGGTGATGTACACATGGGATCCCAGCTATTCGAGAAGTTGAGGCAGGAGGATCATAAGTTCCAGGCCAGCCCCAGCAACTTATCAAGACCCTGTCTCAAAATAAACAATAAAAAGGGGATGGGATATAGTTCAAAGGTTGAGTGGCCCCAGGAGCAAAGCCCAGTGCCCAAAAAACAAGTCTATATATTTACCTTAGGCTACGATTAGAGCCAGCTAACCATCAAAATTGTACTTTTAAAAACTTGAGGCCTTGGGCTGGCACTGTGGCTCATTGGTAGCGCACTTGCCTGGCAAGTGTGAGGCACTGGGTTCGATTCTCAGCACCACATAAAATAAATAAAAGTCTATCAACAACTAAAAAAAAAAAATTAAAAAAAATTGAGGCCTAAACACAAGCTAGAGCATTGGAGAAGGATTCTAAATGAACTGAATATTCTATACAACCATTCACTAAGTGAATGACCCTGAGCGGCTCCCCATACTTTCCTGAGCCTCAGTTTCCTCAATTGTGTGGTGGGATAGCAATGCCTGACCCAGTCATCCAGCAGGAAGGGTACAGATGATAACATGTGCATGTCCTATGAAGGGCAAATTCAATATTTTGCTATTTATACTTAGAAATATCCTCTTATGATGATGCCATCTTGCACTGATCTTACTCCTGACCCTATTTTCTATCAGAGTGCAAGGCTGAAAAAGGTAGTCATTTGTTCATGTATTAATTCACACATTAATTCATCACCAATTAATTGACGGTTTGATACTCACTTTGACACTTTGCTTCCAGGCATACAGGATGAATAAAACGATTGCACTTTAAAGGAGCGTATAGTCTAGTAGACAGAAAGAAATAAATAGCGGATGTGTAATGTGAACAGAGCTATTGTAGATGAATGAAAGAGCTTAGAGGGATTGACCAGTTCTTCTGGGGGAAGTTGGTAAGTAGCACTTGGCTCTTGAAAGAAGGAATAGAACAGGGAGAAACTTTTGAGGGGCTTCTGGGAAGAAGGAATCATGCAAACAAGGAAAAAAAAGAGGGATTAACATGCGTGGTGTGTTAGGAAGTGATGAAAAGCGAAAAGTGAGTCATTTACTGGAGCTGAGATGAGGGTACAGCGGGGGAGAGACTGAGCAGGAGGGAATCTGGGGAAGAAGACTGATAATAAAATCAAATGTATTACGTACCAGGTTAGGGAAAGGCCATAGGATTTCTGAGAGAAAACTACTCAAAGTTATTATGAAATTGTTTTATAGTTTTGATTATTAGCTAGAGTAAAGGATAGGCTGTTGTATCAGAAACTCCAAAACAAAGTGGCTTAAATATGATTCAGACTGTAGAAGCAGCTCTGCGCCATGAGGTCATTTAGGGACTCAAGTTCCTTCCTTGTTATCATTGTCTTCTCTCCCAGGCCACTGTCCTAGTCTTCATAGTTGAAGTTAGGGCTCTAAGATGGCTTCATTGCAGCCTCTGGAAAGAGCCACAAGCACAATTTCTTCTAAGCAAGTGGCATGAAAATTGCACTCAACAGTTTTGCTCACATTTTATTACGAAGTTTAAAAAAAGCAAAAGGAAGAACTTACTTGCATGTTATACCATATTTTCACTGCATAAACATTGCCGATTTTAAGCCAATTTTTTTTTGTTTGCAAAAAGTGGGGTGCAACCATTATGTAAAGCTGTTTTTTTTTATTGTGCCAATGTTACTTAAGAATTATTTATTACTAAACTGTCTTTGGTGCAAGATTAGGCTGCACAGAATACTTGTGAATACACATTAAAATTGAATAGTCCAAGTTGATGTACATCATTTCTTCCTGACAATTTAGCAAGCATCTTTCCAGTGTGAAAAAAGAATTTGACATACATCTACATGCCACTGGTGAATGCATTTCTGATCTGTTTCCCTTTTAATTGGCATGATGAACAGAATGATATCATGTGATGATTACACAATGAAAGGTTATAAACCAAGTTTTGAATTGAAAAAAACAACACAAGCTATGATTGTGCATTGAAATACAGTACCTAACTGCAAAGAAGCCTGGGAAATGCTGACTCTAAACTATTCATCTATATATCCAGCACTAGAGAAAGAACAGATTGGGGGTTGGGGAGTGACAATTGTCTGCCACAACTTGGTTACTTGAGGGCCTCATTAATTCCTGTGTTTAATTTTACTTGCAGTGTTTATCATTTAAATTGCTATGTTAGTCCTTTGAATGCCTGTGGTGGTCACTTTGTTTAAAAAGTGCTTCGGATGATATAGGATTTAGGCAAATCAAGAAAATGTAAAGTAATATCTCTGTGTCAAAATTATTTAATTTATACATTAAACAAATTGATTATTTAAAATATTGCAATTTTGAATTATTACTCTAATTCTGTAAGACTCTGATGTTCTAGTTTCCATATCAATGTCTTACAAGAGGATTATGTTTTTATTTGGGTCAACAAAGCAGAATTCCTGGAAGAGCCTACTATTTTCAAGGCATAAAGCCAACTTACATGGAAACCTGAGGCTCTCAATGGGGTTGGCAACACAAAGTCACCCTACTTGATGTGCACCTGATTTCCAAGGGCATGGTAGAGCTAAGGCTACCAGAATGAAAATTCAGAGGGTAAGAGGAATCAAAAATCATGCCAAAACAATGTAAACAATCCACGAAAGCTATTGTTTCTGGTATTATTTTAATATTATTTAATATTGGTAGGTTTAAGGACATAGAAGTGGCAATTTGTGGACTAGAGAGAACCTCTTACACTACTGACCATCCTGTATATCTGGATATTTAAATTTTGGCAGGATCCAGAAATATTTCACTTCTAAATTGTTCCTGTTGATCAAAATCCCTGAAAGATAATATCAGTGTTGGATTTCCCTTGCTTCCTCACCTCTCTCCTGCCATCCACTCTTTTTTTCCTTCTGTTTTTCATTCATTCCAGCTATGCCATAGCATATGATATCCTCTTCTTTCTGTTCTCTTTGTCTCCATTACTAGAATGATCTTTCTAATTTGCAAATCTGACCTTTTACATCTCTTGGCTAAATACTTCTTATGTCTTCCCAGTCCCCCAAGTGAAAGTTTAAATAGTTCTTAAGACTCTTGCCAAGGCCTGCTTTTGTAACTTCACCCTTAGTTTCTGTAAAGCAAGCTAATTCAAGTTAGGTAATATTAGAAATACATTCCTTTTTTTTTTTTTTTTTTTTTGCCCATTATATACATTGACACCACTGTTCTTTCCCAGAGAGGAATGCCCTGCTTCTCCCTTGCTCACCTGACAAGTTTATACTTCTGGCCCAACACAAACATCATTTGCTCTTTTTTAGCCTCTATGATTATTGTCACACCTACACAAAATCGATCGTTCTATTACCATTTGTTCTTTATATATACCTAAAATGGACTTATCACATTATATTATTATTAAGCTTTGTGTCTTCTTCCATAGGACTGAAAGTTTCTTGGAGGCAGAGATAATGTTTTATTCTTCTCTATTCATTCACCGTGCCTAGAATGTGGTATTGTTATACCTACCATATATTGGGTACACTAAATACCCTAGGCATGTTACATATATTATTTTAATAATTCTCATCTTCCAGATGGGGAAGCTAAAGCTTGCAGAGATTAAATAATTTGACTAGTGTTCCATGGTATGACCAACATTAAAAAGTTAAGTTTGACTCCAAAGCCTATGTTTTTGTTGACTAGATGGAAACATAAAAGGTCACTTTGAAAATGGTGCCAACCTCCCCAGTAAATCAAGTTAATGAGCTAAAGACAATGTACTGAAAACTCGTTGTTATCAACTATGGACAAGGCCTGGCTTACTTAGCATTAGGGATTATTTAGACCATGGCAATGCAATAAGCAGAGCAGCACAAAACAACTTGATATCTCTTGCATTTCAGAGGTTCTTAACTCTTGACAAAACAGCCCTCCACCTCTCCCAATAAGTTGATGTTCTATTTTACAAGTGTTACATAATGGTCTCAAGTTCACAAGACCTGGTGCCCAGCTGAACTAGGCCTAGAATTTTATTACTTCGAAACACATTTTTTTTCTTTTACTTAAACGGCTATGTGCCATCAAGTGTATTTCTAGGTGAAAGTAGTATGCCAAGTGGACATGCTTGGTGAAGGACTGGATTAAATGCCACAGGCTTTGTAGAGTAAGAGAATACCTGCTTTTGTGAGAAGCAGGCCAGAAGAGCAAAGCTTGTCTAATGCCAAGGACAGCACAGTATGAAACCTCCCAGAAATGCTGATCGGTTGACTACTGGTGAAGTGCAAAACTAAAACCCAAAATGTGATTCGAAATAAAATATGAAATGTCTCTGACTTCTAATTCAACTGTGTAAATTCTTATTATTAATTAGGTCCTTTTACAAGAATATTAAGAAAATCTGACAACTGCCAGGTTGCTTTATATTCTTTTTGACTTATTGGATAATTTTTATCAAGTAAGCTAAACAGACATTCTTCTTGTAACTTGGTTGGTTATTCAGCAAAATGTCCTAAGCTACTTAACTGAAGCAAAAAAACACTTTTTTTTTTTTTTTAAAATAAAAGCAACAACACAAAGCTCAAAAGCCTGGTTGTGACTCTTTCCATTTAAAGAGATACTTTCTCCTTTTAGAGCTGTCTGTCCCTGTTCTGCACTAATGGCTATCTTGATGATTAAAACAAACAAACAAACAAAAAAAAAAAACAACTTTGACATTGAAATATCCAGATGACATGGTCTTAAAGAAAGAGTCTGGGTTAATGAAATAAGACAAACCAGTGAAAGGAAGTACTCCATGTTCCAATAATTATCTTTAATGGCCCCCGCCCCCCATGTCAAAACTCTTAACAGCTCTTCTCTTATGGGGAGAGAGGGCTTGCCTTACACTTTGTGGAACACGGGATTTGTAAGGATATTGGCAAATTAGATGCTTGGCAGTTACAGTAGACTGTCACTGTATCTTCTGCTTTAAAGGAATGGCTTTACTCTTCAGGGAGCCCACCTAGCAATTCTATGCTCAGCCATCTGCAGAAAATAGAACCACTGTCTTTTTTCTTTCCAAAACCCAGGGTGGATGCTTTATCTTACTGTAAGTTCTCTGTGACATTTTGCACTCTCTAGATTTAATGCACCAAAGAGGATCTTTAACTCTTGGTCTATACTAGTGCAAATAAAGGTTAAATCTCTCACTAACCACTATGAACTAGCCTAATAACTCACGAGAGGCTCTGGAAAAAGAAACCGAGAAAGCAGGTGTGCAGACTTGATTAAAACTTGCAGAACCCGCACAACCTCAGGCGAAGGTACTATATCCTCACATCTCCCAGTACTCGCTGCGGGATCCACAAGCAGGGGAACTTCCACTGCGCCAAAAACACGATCCCGTGAGCGGGGCCTAGTAACACAGGGGCTTTTCTTCAGAACCCTGTCCCGACCCGAGCTTGCGCTGAAGGCAGGGGCTCCCATTGGCCACACGCAGTGGGGGAGGAGGAGACTGGCGGGGAGAGAGACGGGAGGAGGGGAGAAGGGGGCAAGGCCTTTTCCCTGCCCCCCTCCAGGCCCCCTCAGCAGTCAGCCGCCGCAGCCTAGTGCGTGGTTACTATGCAAATTGCAGCGATTGCGGAAATAAACAAGAGGGTAGGGAGGGAACTGAGGGACTGCCGAATGGATTGCAACTTCTGCAAAGTCTCATACAATCCAAAGCACACAAGGCATAACCAGAGAGAATCTGAGACCCAGCCAGTCCAGGTTGGATCTTTTTCAGGAGAGGGAGAGGGAGGGGCGGGGGAGGGTTGAGAGGAGAAAAGAGAGAGAGGGAGAGAAAGAGAGAGAGAGACAGCGTGCATTGCCATTGCAAAAGACTTCTGATTTGGAGTTTAAAAAAAAAAAAATTCTCCAAGAAGCCTGCAATTGGCCAACAGCGTTTAAAAAAAACCTCTTCCGGGTTTCAACGGTTCCAAGTTTATTTAGATATTTTTAAAATGCAAAAAAAGGGGGACAACAAATGAAGCAATTCGTCTGAGCATTTTAAAGTTTCTCACGTACTCTTTTTACATTGCAATGGTACGTGGTACATCTTAAACTTTCTATTTTACATTTATACGATATGCATTTTATAAACAATAATGGTAGAATGATTTTGCTTAATGACTAAGACTTTAAAATTTCTCTAGCTCGCATATGCACTTAAGTGATTGCTGCGTAAATGTCTATTGTGATGGTTTTGTTTTAAAGATGTAGCTTTGCGGATGGTGTTTTTGCTATGTGGATCAGAGACCGGGTTTCCTTTTTTTTTTCTTTTCGGGATTTGAAAAAATTGCTGAGCTTAACAGATTTTTTTTTCCTCCTAGCGCTTGCTCGGTTCCAGAAAGGGGTGGGGGGAAATCCTGTACGTGCTCTGTTCTGTAAAAGACGTCTGGCCTCAGCAGTCAACCTAACACGAAAAGAAATGTCTGGACCGGGAGAATAATTGACGATTCGATCCTCTAATCAATGAGACAACCTGAGAGATTGACAAAAGCTTTATCCAATCACAAGAAAGCTTGGGTGTACAATGGTTCGCAAGAGCCAGAGGGGGCGGGGCAGAGGAGATCTGAAGTTCTCTGCGGCTCTGAAAGGGATGGTGTGGTTCAAGCTGTCAAAGCTACAAGCTCTTCCGGATTTAGCAAGCACAATAGGAAAGCGTTTGCAAGTTTAAGAAGAAAAAGCTGATTGGGGAACTTTTTGCATGAATCGTGCGCCTTCTGCTTTTCTCTTTTGAGAAAGAAAACTCGGAAAAATTCTATCAGGGAAAAAATAATTTTGCATTAGTTATTATTTTTACACTTAAGGAAGTTAGTAACTATTTTGGAAGTAGAGGTTCAACTTATTTAGGAAATGTGTGTCTAAAACTTGCCTTAATTTTGGGACTGTAGTGAGCTTTGGGAAGTAAGATATTGCATACTCAGCATTACAGAATTTTTCACCCTGATTCTCTTAGTAGCTTTGGCATTTCAAATCCTTTGAAGAAATGGGCAAGCTTCCCTTGAACTCAAAAGAATAGTTTTAAGAGAGAATGTGTCATAGGTGGACTGAAAGCTGTTTTATAGATTTGGAAGGAAAAGGATAAAGGAGTATATTTTCTTGAATTCTGCTGTTTAGGTTGTATGGTCAGTAGCATATAAAACAGTAAGACTGTTCACATTTCCTTTTGTTGTCACAACCCCTGTGGAGGGTGAAAGTGTGGGAGATTGTTGACTCCCTACCTATTAGCTGGAGTCTAGCCTCTTGTTCAAGTCCTTGATGCCAGTCCAGTGGGAACCAACTGTAGCTCGTCTTGGAGACAGTAACTGGCAGCTTCTCACTAAGATGTGTCCTTTCCCTCCTCCTCTATGAACATTATAGACACCTAATTCTATTGGAAAGTGAATGGAAAATTATATGGGTTCTTTCCTTTTTTTTTTTTAAATTAAATTCCCATCTATTTCTCAAGGCTTTAGGCCTTCCAATCAAATGCAGTTTGATGTTAGAATTCACTTCGATGCTCAGTTTAGCAACATGATTCAATTTAGGTTTATATGCATATAAGAAAAGTCTGCAAGTGACCAGCAGGTTGAAACTAGAGAAAGAAAATGTTGGAAAATGCTAGTTAATAAAGTTAGTCTTGGTAAGAAGTACAGAATAAATGGTGTTGTCACTTATGAATCCCAGTGCTATCTTCACTACTTTGGGCATTAAAATCTAAATCATATTAATAAGATCTCCCTATTAAGTAACCTCCAAAACGAGAGGTATTTGAGATGTACATATAAGTGAAACCTTATTGACGTAATTTATATATCTAAGAGGATTTCACTAAAGCTGGCAAGGTAACGTTTCTGCAAATAAAACACAGTAAATGCAAGGCTGGGCTCTGTGCCAGGAAGAATATGGATAGCAGAGAGCATGACAGGAGCCTCCTTTGCGCAGAGACAATCCCATTTCAAGGCAGCCTCCTACCACTTGCAAAATAAATGATTGGAGCAGTTATTTCCAATAAGGGGTTTATCCTTCCTAACAATGGGCCATTTATATGATTGCAGTAAACTAGTTTTCATACTTCACCTGTGTTTCCTACCCTGCCCTGTCTAGTCTCCCTTAACCTCATCTCTGCTCTCATGTGTCTTGGTATCTTTGTGAACTCTGGACAAGGATTTACTTTTGTAACCTGGGAAGAGGGGAGAGAGTTGGAAATGTTTTTTACCCCCAGTCTGCCCTTTGAGGAACATCTGTTTCTTTGTGTGTGTGTTTAAATTTATGCCTGTTGGAGAGAAAGTTACCAGAAGCCTTTCTGTAACTGTAACTCTTCTACTGTATTTTTCTCAGTCTTGTTTCCAAAGGCTGTAGTTGGAACTGTGCTTTGTAGTGTATCCCCCGCCTTCCACCCCCCTCCCGCGCGGGGGAGGGAGCGGGAGCTGGCGGAGATAGGAGAGAAAGCAGGAGCGGATGTGAAGGGCTTTGGTGCTGAACTTGGATCCAGCCCTTGCCTAGAGGGCGCAAACAATCGTCCCATATCCAAAAGTCTTACGAAGGGCGCCAAAAGTTACTTAAGATAATATTGCTAACCGCAGAAAGCTGGAAATCGCGGGCATATCCACTGCTGCAACAAAAGAAGTTTTTAAAGTGGAAATATCAGCATTAAATTACTTTCCCCCATTAAAAAAAAAAAAAAAAAAAAACAGGGCGACGTGCCAGTCCCTTTTTGAAAAAAAATCTTTTTTTCTTTGAGACTCAATCAAAAGTAAGAATCTTTGCTGTTTTGAAAAGAGGCAGAAATGTCTTTTAATACACCCCCCCCTCCAAAAAAAAAAAAAAGATTTTAATCTGCTCTGGAAGAGAGCTTCCCAAGAGTACACACTCGAAACAATAACTTCTCACTGTGCCTCAGTTACATGTTGGGACCGTCAGCCAGAAACTTCTATCTAGGAAACTTGGAGCGCGTTTTAGTTATAGATCCCAGCAAATGTTTTCGTGGCCAGGGATGTTCTCTGTAACTGGACTTGGCTTTTAGGACGTTTCTCCCTTACTGAAAACCATGAGGAACCAAGGAAATGCAGTTGATTAGTATGGAAAAATGAACTTTCCAATTAAAGATTGAAATTATTTTCCTTCACTACTTTATAAATAATCTGAGAGATTTTCAAGGATATTCAGGAGGAGAGGTGGGGGGTGGAGAATTGTTTCTGAGTATTGGGGAATTATTTTAGCAGCAAAGCAACTAGAGAACAAGCATAAAATAACTTTAGACAGATGCAGAATTATTTCAGAGGATTTTATTTAGAGCAAGAAACACATTTCCTTCACCAAAAAAAAAAAAAAAAAAAAAAAAAAAAAAGAAGAAGAAGAAGAAAGAAAATTGCCTCAATGAAAGTGGCTTTACACATCATTCACCCTCATTTGCCTAGTGGGAATTTCCTCTTTTCAGAGTCTCTCTAGCTATGTCACCTCTACCAAGGAACAGATTCCCCTGTCTGTGTGCCAGTGTCCGATTCAATGTGATACCTTCCTCTTTCCTTTTGGAATTTTGAGAAGGGTTGGCAAATGCATCAGGCAGCAAACTGTCTTAGGGACAGAAGAAGGAGAAGATGGGATGGAGATTTGGAAGAGGCAGGTATATATATATATATATATATATATATATATATATATTTTTTTTTTTTTTTTTTTTTTCCATGAGAGGAGAGCCTAGAGAGAAAATATGAAGTTAAAAAAAAAAAAACTGGAAAAGCAGGCTTATTGGCAACTTGCCAAACCCTAAAAACCACCCCCCTTTTCTGCCAAAACAATACTTTAGCAAACCTAAAATAATTGCAGGAAGCTCTTTTCCATTTTAAGAACTATTACCTGGGGGAGGGAAAAAGGGGATTCAAAAAGGCACCCTTCCAGTTATGTCCCAGGTAAATGGACCATAAGGATAACCCATGTCCATTTCTGGGCATACTGTTTGTAGATCAGAATATATCCCTTCCCTACGGGGATATTCTTTCATATATATTTTTCCTCCTAAAAAGAAAGAAAAAAAGATGTCCCAGCTAAACCACTGTTGGTTCTGAACGTGACAGAACTTTTTGTATGGCATCTGTGTTCAAACCCACTAGTTACAGAGTCCTGGGAGGGAGAACGCTCATTAATCTCCGCCTTCCTCTCTCCAGACCCCCCCCCCCCCTCCAATCCGGTGAATCTTCTGTGTGAAATTATTCCTCACCACCCCCGCTTCTGAATGCCATAGGACTGAAGCTGCCCAAAGTTTGCAGGATTTTGTGCATAATTACCTCTGCCGACGAATCTATTCCCACAGAAAGCTTCGCTGGAGAGATTACAATGCTTTGAGCCGTACCGCATTTCAGAGGGGAAAAAAGTTACCTAGGAGGTCTGATTTTTAAAAGAAATTTGCATACATGCAAATGTGTCGCCCGGCCTCCTCCTCGGTGCTCTTCGTGCCCACACAGTGGCCCAGGGGGTGCAGGGCGACCTGGCAAAGTTGCCCAAATCCTCCACCGAGGTCCGCGAAGGTCTGCGGCGGGGGTGGGGGGATGGGGATGAGGAAAAGTAGTTTTGTTTGCTTAAGCACATCCTGTGGCAGCCTATAGCTGCCCGGGAGTACAGACTGTAACTGCTCCTCACTGCGTTACCCAGTAATGCGCTGAGCGGGGAAGGGGGGGCGGGGGGGCCGAGAGAGAGAGCAAGCGAGCGAGCTGGAGAGCTAGCGAGCGAGCGAGCGAGGGGGAGAGCGAGGGAGCGAGCGAGCGGGCAGGCAGCGCAAGCGGCCGCGGAGGCTGGGGACCGGGCTGGCCGCGCGGCGCCGCAGCCGCCCCCTCCCCCACACCTCCCCCCCCCCCGCCGGCGGCGGCGCGAGCGGGCGGCGGCTGTGCGGTGCGGTGCAGAGCGGAGGCGGAGGCGGGCGCGCGGGCAGCTGGCGGGCACCCGGCCGGGCCGGCGCGGGAGCGGGAAAGGGTGCACTATGCCTTTAACGCCCGCGTACAGTAGACATGTATAGTGGAGTGTAGGGAAACTCTAGGCGGGGTTAAAGTTCAGCTCATGGAGCGGCAATAGCGCTGGCTGGCTGCAGTTGAGCCGAGTTGGAAATGTGAACGCAAGAAGCAGGCTTGATTTTTTTTTCTCCCCCCTTCTCTCTCTCTCTCCCTCTCCCTCTCTTTTCCTCTCTCCCTCTTTCTCCTCTCTCACCCACACTCACGCACACCTCCAAACCGCACACCCAGACGCACACGCACACCACACCGCCCGGCAGTTATGTATTCTCCGCTCTGTCTCACCCAGGTAAGCAGCTGTTTGGATGCGGAGGACTGGAGCAGGGTGTGTGGGGGGTCTGGTAGTGGGGGCTTGTCTGGGTCTGGGCAGGGGGAACCCGGGACCGTCACGCAAGCTCGGCCCGGGGCATGTGTGTGCCTGTGTCTGCGCGTGTTTCTGTGTGTGTGCGCGCGTGTGCCCGTGGGGGGGCTACAGCTTTAAGAAAGTAACTTTGTTTCCATGCGGGTGCATTCCTCTTGCACGGCCATTTGTGTGGGCACATGGCTAATGGCGCCCTCTTATTAATGCGTTAATTAATATCGGGGCGACGGACTGCGGAACGGCGGTGTTTTCGGACGCCCGCACGTGTTTCAGCGGGGTTGCAGCCCATGACACGCTGAAATCTGGACTCAGCGTTTCTGCTGCCCAGGGCAGGGTTCCTGTAGTTCCGCGGCGCCCGGGGAGGGGGCCGTCGACGGAGCCCACCGCGCACCCCGCAAGCTCAGGGCAGCTGCAGCCCCTGGGTGCGGGGAGACGGCGGGTGCCCGTACCCATGGCCCGCTTCCCGGAGCCCGCACCGCCGCAGAGCCCGCACCTCCCCAAACTCTTACTTTTGTTTATTGTTTGTCAGCCTTCGGGGTCCGGTCGCGGGAGGGACGCGGGCCGCCGTCCCGGCCCCAGCCCGGACAGCGCCCCTCGGACGCGGGCGGGCGGCGGCGAGCTCTCGGCGGAGCGGGGCTGCGTGGACACGCGTCCCCCCGCACCGGCCGGGTGGAGCTTTCGTGTTCGCCCCTCTCTGGTGGCTCTATGGCTCGCTTTCCCCGAGTGAAAGTTTCGCAGCCGGGACGAGGCCACGCTGCGCAGGGCGGCGAGCGGCAGAGGCCGCGGGCTGGGGAGCTCCGGGCCGAGTTGGGCTCCCGGCCGCGAGCCCGAGCAGCGGCCCGGGCCGGACGCGACTCCCCCCGCCGATGCCTCTGCGCTACTCCGGCCGCTCCGCGCGCAGGACGGGGGCAACTTTTCCCTTCCGACTCAACTCGGAGCGTGGGGCTCTTGCGCCCCACCGCCCCTCCTTTCCATGCCCTCCCTGTCCATCCCTCCCTTGTCTGCACCACCCCCAAGCAAAATATTGCTACTTCGCGGCCCCAAATCTGGTCCCTTTTGAATATATTATTTATTTTCTTTGACTAAAAGGCATGAAGTCAGAGTGGTTTTGCGTTAATTTTTTCTTTTTAAAGCAAAGTGTGAGCTTTCATACTGCTTTGGTACATTGCAATCAGACCATTAATCACCTACATGAAGTTATATGTTTCAAATAAAATGTTTATTCACCACTCCCTAAAAAAAAAAAAAAAAAAAAAAAAAAAAACCTGCTACCACTTCTTGCCTTCATTCAGCAGGAGATAACGGTTTAACCAGAATACTTTGGGAGGCTAAAAAGTATCACATAGTTTTCTCTCTCCAATCTGGATTTATTTCCCACATGACAACCCTTCTTATTGCAATATCTAACAGTAATAATGCCGGCTATTTGATCTCAGAAGACTCTTAAATGCATCTTTTATGTTGAAATGGTCTGTTTGGGATTTAGGCCTAGCATTAATAATGGATAGCAGTTGCTTTTAGTTATTGTAAAAGTTTTCCCCCTTAACAAACTTTCAAAGTTCCTATTTTAGTAACTTGTGGAAGTGTGGAATGAAACTTTTCCAACCACTTCTGGCAAGGTTCACAATTGCATATGGATAAGATGCAAAGTGTAAGATAATTTGAATGAATTAAAGACTACAGTGAAAATGCTGAGATTCGAAGGCTGAAGTTCTAGCTGGCAAAAGTTTGCAACACATAGAACTTGTAGATAATACCAGTGTGCTGCAATAGAGAGCAAGGACCTTAACAGATACTTTAGTGTCTCCTTAAGTGAGTTCTGAAGTGATAAACTTGTATTTTGGGATTGTGCATATGTGAGAATACCTGTGTATCCATGCAGGCCCAGGGTGTGTCGTCAGGTATTTGACAAAGTTGACTTCTATTGGTACCTGACCTATTATCACGTTTAAGAAAGTTTCCTTTTCTTTTTTTTTTCTTCCTACATATTTGGTAGCATTGATTGATGCATTCACTAGGCCTTCTTCTAAAACACCACTAATAGAAACATTTATTTGGTGTAAAAGTTTGTAGAAAAATGTACAATAAATAGTGAATAAAGGCTCATTTATTTTATGGGAAGTTCTTATAAAAATAATTTACAATTTATTTAATATTCTGGACTATTTATAATACTTTAGAGCTAGTTGTAGAAAGAAAAGCTTAGTAGTTTATTGCTCATTTAAAAAAAAAATCCAGTAAGCACAATGATGCAAGTACTCTAAGTGAAAGCACAAACTCCACTTACTTGTATATAATTTTACAAAACTTTACCAGGAAAATACCAGACAGCTTATTTTAATCAAGGTTAGGCATATTATAACTAAATCATGTACCTGGCTATATAATGATAACCAGGACAAATTTATAGGTGAACCTTTAAAACAAAAAAGTAGTTTCCAGAAATATCACTATTTTGTGGTTCTTAAACTTGGCTTGCTTTCAAACAGATCAACATTTAAGATGCTGATTCAAAGTAATACTGCTTTTAGAACAGGTTTTTAGGTTTGTTTTTATTGGTGGCCTGTAACATTCTCACCGACTACTTATGTAAACTATTCTTTTTGTTTTCTCTTGAATAATTTTAAATATTATATAGCTTATGGTATTTTGTTCAGCCATGTGATTTATGAGGGCATGTAATTTTTTTTTTTTTTTAAAACAATCATTTATTTTATCCCTGGACGTTTCCTGCAAGCTAGTGACACTCTTTAGTTTGATGTTCTGGAATATTTCTAACCATGAGTCGAGAAAGATATATTTTAAAAAATTAACTAGCACTGTAACTCTGCATGTGAGTAAAGTTATACAGAATATTGTGCACTTTTATTGGCACATTCTAGAAACCTTTGGGGAATAATATGTTATAAATAATTTTGGTGCAAAATTGTTGACTTAGATTATTCTTAACGACTAGTTGATATAGTTGGCCTTTTTTTATGATGAGATATATGGGCATTTGGTTGGTAGGTAAACAAAATGCTTCTGAATGCGAATGAACAGAGTTTGTAGTTTGCAGTTTTTTGAAGAGCGTTTTAAATATGTCTTCGGACAAATAAAATGCCATATTATAATATTTATTTAAAATATTATTAGCATTAATAAAACTTTCAGGTAATGTTTTAATATAGATACGAATTGTTGGAGCTAAATTATTCCTTGCATTATAAAATGGGGCTGAGACTTTAAAATGAAATCCTCCCTTTGGTGAAAGCTCACTGTGTCGTTGAAGGGAGACTCCAGTAGTTCTTTGCGTAAGAATCTTGGTCCCCAGCATGTCCTGTATATATAAGAAAATCAGTCAATGTGAAGGACTGTTTCAAACTTAAAATTTGTGTATTTAAGAACATTTTAAGGATGAGCTCAGAATTTTGTAATGTTTAAATGCTCTGTGGTTTGGCATATACCTTTAGCAGATAAACTGTGACTTGCCCCCTATTTCTTCTAAAGTATGGGAATAAGAAAGATTCTCCAACATCAGAAATTTAAAAAATGCTAATGGTTTTTGATAAAAATAATATAATTCTTATATTTTTCTTTTTTCTTCCTCCACTTGAAGAATGCACATGTGTTATGAAAGCTACTTCTCTTCTGGATTCTTTTATTGAAAAAGAACAGTTTTCAAACTTAAACTTGAAACAGAGAGCCTAAAATTCATGCAGGGAGAAAAAAATTAATGTCAATTATTGCAGTGATTTACTGTGCATTACATTTATATATATTTGCTTTTAAAAAACCAGTCATATACGGTGCTTTGATGACTGATTATAATTTGTAAAATTTTAACATATTTGACTATTAAAATATTTTACCAGTTTACTCTCAGTTTACATTTGAATACTAAACAATTTAATAATTGCTTTAATAATAACAATATTTTAGATATTACAATTACTTGTGCATCAAAAGTATATATTTAAATCATTATAAGAAACCAAAAAAAAAAAAAACCCAAACCATTTTACAATATTTGTCTTATAGCCTTTAAAAGTCATCAAATATCTCTTTGGTTTTCTCATCCTCAATTATTTAAAAGTAAATAATTTATCTTTTGTGGGCAGTTATGTGTCAGAAAGAAGTCATATAAGGTTAGCATGGATTAGTTAATTAGAAGTTAGATGTACTCTGAAAGCTTTGTGGAGGTTACTGTTTAATTTTTTCTTTATTTTTATATTTCCTAACCCAATATCAGTATAAGAACCCAGCATTTTGAGTAAAACAGGAAAAACAATTTAAATGCTTTAAGTTCAATTTTATTTCCCAATTACCTGAATTTAAGAGGATTTTTCTGGAGTCTCATGAGCATGGAATATACTAGGTTCTCTGTTTCTCTATGAGAAAAAGCTGGAATAGATTTCCAAAATTAAATGATCCATTTTTTAGGCACAATCATTACTGAAGGCATTTCATAATCACATCAGCAAATTTAATGCATTTAGTTGTAACAGTATTGTCATAGTGACGCATTCTGTTTACTCTCTGGCATGTACACTATTCTTTGTCATTTTTTCTTCTTTTTGTTTAATTCCTATAGTATCAGCAATTATGTCTTGGGCATACATTTTTTTATTTTAGCCTAATAAATATCCAATTCTTCTTTTGTGTAAGGATCTGCCAATTTTTTCTAATTTTCTGACTCAAAAATTATATGCAACTATAATATTTAAAAGAAGAATCAAGATATTACCAAAATGAATAAGAAACGGAACAGTCTGCGTGCGATGTTTTTAGAGGGAAAGCCTTTGTTTTCATTGATGGTGGAGATGATTTTTGCTCCTAGACTTCCATAAACATTGACTGGCATCTAAATGTTTAGGATTTGCCAATCTGGCGGCCGGGCCCTGGCTGTACTACAAGTGGTGAGGTCAAGGCTGGGACAAAATTAGATATGCCTTTCTTGAAATAGGGTTAAGATTATATATTTTTATAAGCATTTACATGAACTTCATTTACTATCAAAGGGATTTGGGGACTAGGCCCAACAATAGAAACTGATATGCTTTGGTGAACATATGAGAACATTAAAAAAAAGATTAGCAGTTTTTTCTTACCAATCATGAGAAATGATACTGATAGTTTTGTCCCCTCTCCCCTTGACTTCCCTTAGGGATTTTATGTATGATTTGGGTAATGCAATGCTTGAATTGAATTTCAAGTGAAACGAGGAATATTTTTAAGGTAATTCTCAGAAGAAAGTTGTTTCCTCTTCTTTTCAGGCTATTCATATTTTTGTTTTGGTCCCTTTCCCTAGGATGAATTTCATCCTTTCATCGAAGCACTTCTGCCCCATGTCCGAGCCTTCGCCTACACATGGTTCAACCTGCAGGCCCGAAAACGAAAATACTTCAAAAAACATGAAAAGCGTATGTCAAAAGAAGAAGAGAGAGCCGTGAAGGATGAATTGCTAAGTGAAAAACCAGAGGTCAAGCAGAAGTGGGCATCTCGACTTCTGGCAAAGTTACGGAAAGATATCCGACCTGAGTATCGAGAGGATTTTGTTCTTACAGTTACAGGGAAAAAACCTCCATGTTGTGTTCTTTCCAACCCAGACCAGAAAGGCAAGATGCGAAGAATTGACTGCCTCCGCCAGGCAGATAAAGTCTGGAGGTTGGACCTTGTTATGGTCATCTTGTTTAAAGGTATTCCGCTGGAAAGTACTGATGGCGAGCGCCTTGTAAAGTCCCCACAATGCTCTAATCCAGGGCTCTGTGTCCAACCCCATCACATAGGGGTTTCTGTTAAGGAACTCGATTTATATTTGGCATACTTTGTGCATGCAGCAGGTAAGTGCGATGGTGAGAATTTCTTCTGCTTTCTTTTGTGTGTTTCTTTCTTGACCGCCTGTGTGTGTGTGTGTGCTCCGCCATTCTTGAGCTCTCCAACTTGCAGGCCAGGTACATAAAGCCATTATGGTTTCAAGATAGACCAAAGTCAGAGAAGCTTGAAGGCCTGGGTCTGAGCCTTCATTCAGGTGGAAAAGCCTAGCTTTGAGAGAATTCCAAGTTCAGTTCTTTTGGTAAGTGGTGCTGTCATGGTGTTTGTATCAGACAGGTGTGAAGTGTAAGTCACAATTCTCCTTGAGGGGTGAGAGAAGCCTAGTGAAAAACCCTTGTAATAAATAGTGTGTTTTAACTGGCATGTGATCTATTTAAAAAGCATTTAGTTTGGTGGTGAGGCAATCTTTTTAGTTGCTTTTCTGTGGGGAATGTATTTAACCCACTGGGGCCTCTTGAACCCCCTGCCAATTAAGAAGTTAGTTGGAGGTAAGATTGCTATCAAATTGCTGATCATTTATGAAGGAAAGATAATCATATTAATACCCAAGCTTAGTAGGTTTGTATTTAGGAATTCTCAATGTCCTCTCCAATAGCTAAGGGAAACGAACCAAACTAACTCTGTAAATAAATATTGGAAGGGTTAATATTAAAAATAACCTGTGTATACAATGCATGAAAACGCCGAGAAGTCACTATTGATAATTGAGGCAATGAGTTGTTTTGATTTTTTTTTTAAAGAAATTTGTTATTGTTTTTTAAAGCATGTTTCACCTGATCATGTTTCAGTATTTAGAACAACATTCGGGATAAAACTATTGAGGACTGGATAAAATAATGCATTTTTACTTTGTTCCTTTCATCTTGTTTTAGACAAAAGGCTCATTGTGTTATGGGAGAGCTCAGGTCTTGTGTAACTTGTTGACTTTTTATATGTACATATCGGTCTTGCTAGATTGCCTTCATGGCAGTTACTTGAGCCAGATGGAAGAAAGTAAGTTGTGGAATCCTTCCAGTGGATTGTTTTGGGGTTCGTTTATTTACGTACTTTGTTCATAGAGGAGAGAGAAGATAATATCTATAAAGTCAACACTGCACTATTTAATAAAAAATTTTAAGTTCTATAAATGTTAGCTGATTTTTAAAGAAGTCAGCTGATATTCTATTTGCTATTTTTTTTTTCGATATACGATTTAGAAAGAACTTTTGTTATCCATCTGTCCTTACTTAAGAAACTGGAGAAATTAATTTTGCAAGCATGTCACATCATCATTTGCATTCTGTTGGCAGGGGATAGATGAGTATTTTAGAAGATGTGCTCTGTAAGCGTTTCAAATATTTGGGTTTTTGAAAATGTATACTTAATTATAAGAAGTGCCTGTTGCTTTTGCCATTTCTGGGTAGCAAAAATGTAAAAGCAATACTTCTCCAATGATCTCTCAACAGGAACAAATAGCCTTTCCTTAACCCTCTTTTACCCTGCTGTTAGTTTGTTTTGTTTATGACAGAAGCAAAGTTAAAAATTATTTTTATTTATTTGCATATGTAAGTGCATGAGATTGCAAAAAGTATTTGTGTCACAAGTGTTTTAATGGAGCACTCTTTCAAATTTTGTGTTTATCTTTTAGATATTTAGAAAATTGATTTATAAATTATAGTGAATTCTTTAATTGGCCAACATAGAAACTTGAGGGTGCCAACAGGTGATATAGATCCTTTGTTTGCTTCCTTACAAGATAACATGAAAATGAAATGCCTGTGAAGTTTTTTATCAGCACAAGCAGTACCCGTTCTTTTGATTTAAGCATTTCCATTAGATTTAAAGAAATGCAGCCTTTCATAGCTATTCCCATTACATGTGTTACCTTTCCTTGTTGATGGTTTATTATTATGCTGTTGTTTCAAATCCTTGAGCTAACGGGTTGCAATTGCCGGTTGTGATACCTGGAGGGGCGAAGTTGGTGAAATGACATTTAGAAGCTTGCTTAGGAGAGTTAGTATCCTTATTGCTTATGAAAGATTTATGGACAGCAGTGTGGATCAGACTACCTTTAGGATTGGTTTTCCTGATGTATCCCAGAATCCCTCGTTATGCCTGAACACCAGCCAAATGTCTGGCCATTGGTTTCCACAGGACCGCAGTAATGGCTGCTTCTCTGTGAGAGCAACAGGAAGGTTGCAAAAGAGAATAGTAAGGGCCTTTTGTCTGAAAATATTTCAAATTTGATTTAAAAGATTTAGAGACCTGTTATTTGTTGAAGGGAAGCTGCCAATACAAATATGAGGTAGATCGGTCAACTTATATACAACCGATGTGACAAGCATCTGTTATAATACTGAAGATTTGTAAACACTAAACAATGTTTTTACCTCCTTAAAAGTTTTGAGAACTTGCCAGTATTGGCAGGAGGCAGACACTGAAACGTGCTTTGAGATACATGCCAAAACCATTGTGGCCTTTTCACCTATAGTGCACTTTTTTTTCTTCCTTTCTTTGAAAATATTGAATTTTTTTCTTCTAACCCCCTCACCCCCACCACGACTATAGAAAGGAGATCTTTTCTTCTTAAAAATATCTACAATAATTAGGGCTTTGTGCGTTGGCTGCTTGTTTGGGAAAAAAGTTGAAATCTTAAAGAATATTGGAAGCACATGCAGAATCTATCATTTTTTAAAAGCAGAAGTGATTTATTCTAAGGCTTATTGAGATGCTAAAGTATAATACATAAACTACATTCCAAAATTTTCCCTTAAATCCAGTGGTATTAGAACTGTGTGAATTTTGTGGCTGATAAACAGTAACATGTGTAGTGAAATCGGAGTGATTCCATAAGCCTGAGAATTTCATCTCGTTAAAAGTATAAAAGAACAAAATCGTTTTATGCCCTTAATTTGGTCTCTATTTGAGTTGTCCTTCCCATGGATCATATGACAACTTGGAGATATTATGGTTTTGTGGCAAATGGTTTTCTTTGTGGGCGTGTAACAGTAAAGCTAATTTATGACCAGTCTTTACCAGATGATCTGTATCAGAATCTACAATATACCCGGCACGTGGCAAGGTCACAATTTAAGTTGTTAAGGTCATAACCTTAGCCACCAGGCATTTGACCTTTTAGATAAAGTTAACCTTTGTTCATTAGTAGGCACTCAACCGAGAACTTTCTGGAGAGTTTTTTCTTTTTTTAAACTGCTTCTGTATAACTTCTGGTAATGTAATCAGATTTTACAAAGATTCTCATTAGAGTTAGTTAAATTTTGCAAGATGTTAGACTTTTTAAGGATTCTTCTCTTGGACTGATCTATATTGCTGTATTTATGCCATAGAATGACAGTGTCACCAATTTATATTTGGTAGTTATTACCTGATGTGGGACAGGATGAAAGCTCTGAGGCAGCTGTGTGATGACATTTAAAAACTAAAACAAATGAAATTATGTTTCATTCATCTAGAGCCTTTGCTAGTTTTCAACTGGGTTAGACCCCAAGGCTGAATCACAATGAGCCATCTTCTCTTTTTTCAGGTAAAGAATTTTTTAAGATTGGAAGTCTTTTTAGTGATCTTAAAATTTACTTTGAAAGATTAGTAAGTGACCAAAACTTGTTAGGTAATTTCTGTAACTGTTAATTAGCCGAAACCAAAGCTAACTGATATTGTCCTAATGGCATTTTGGGCACTTGTTATTTTTAAGGTAGAAGGTGGAGATTACTTGTACAGTAATCTTTGGTACAGTGGTAACTGATTGCTCGGCCTACACTTGATTGTGCTTGCACCAGGAATAGCAGAGCTGTTTCAGGGTCTCAGAACTTTGATACTGGTACAGTAAACCTGCACAGCAGCATTAATGATTACCATATTACCTGTACCATATTGTTCACTTAATTATGCTGTCGGGAATGCTCATTTTAAATTAGTTAGAGCATTGCTAGTTTTGCTCTGATACGCCACATATTATTCCATTTCAACCAAAAGAGAGATACTCCCATTCAGGTGCATTTTAGTTTTATTTTGGCTTCGTGATTGCCATTCCTTCATATAGTAATAGAGAAAGCCGTGATATGCAGATAGACCAGATGGTCATGTTGACAGATTGAGAATTCACTTCCTACTGCTTCAGAGCAGGTGTAAGATTAGGAGTGTCTGTGAGTGTGTGTGTGTGTGTGCGCTTCATGTGCATGTTTGTGCACATCCAGGCTGTACCCAGAGTGCTGTTTAAGCAGTGGGAATGATTCCTTTTTTAAAAAAGCTAGTATTTTAAATACAGAATAAGTATATGGATAAGGTTACCAGTACATATAGAATAATCATTTAAAAAATTTAAATGAATCATGTTAGATTGTTATGATTATTCATAATAATTGTATGCCAACTTAATTATGGTAATGTCTTAATTTTTAGGTAACTTACCACATTAGTTTAAAGAAGTATTACATATGTAGAAATATATTCAATATGTTCTGTTAGCAGGTGTGTGTGTGTGTTTATGCTCAAGTCTAGAATTATACATTATATAATTAAACTTCTTCAGTACCTTAATAAACTCCCTAGCAGAAAGTTGATCCTATGCTTTATAGTGATAAAGTATGTTTGGAAAAGGCAGGGTAAGACTAATATTCCACGATATTTAAAATAAAGAACAAGAATTTCGTTGTATTTCAAATTCTTACTCTAAAGATAAACTCAAGGTGGATTTTGTGGCTGATGGATCTATTCAAAATACATGCACATGTTTTAAGATTTTAAGTTTATCTTTTAATTATTAAAAAAATAACACTAGCAACCAATAAGCTTGAGATAATTGGCTTTGTATCCTTGAGTGTTTTCTGCATAACTTGAGGTTAGTGACAATATCCTTTGTCTAGAATGTGGTAATAAAATCCTTCACCTAGAATGTAGTGAAAAAGATGGAAGTTCAAAGGCAGAGAGTATATAGGAATAGAGAGAAAAAGTTGTTCTGGAGTAAGTCTTTGAATGGAGGTCCGTTCATTTATGGCTAAGAGGTTTGAGTGTATGGGTTAGAAAATTTCCCAATGCTGCTGGCATGGATTTGCCTTGTCTTCCTTTCCACCCAGTGATGAATAGCATTAATTTAAACCTATTTAAGGCTAGTGTGGGAGAAACCACAGCCTTTGTTGTGGTCAGTGCTGTACACAGTAGGACTGGGTGTTTCACTTGGTTAGGGCCTCAAGCTGCTTCCAGAGGATGCAGAACAGTCTGCCGGCTTTTTAAATCTTGCACAGAAGCAGTGGCAATTCTAATTGCTCACAAATGTCAATATAGATTATTGAAAACAATTCTGAGGATTAGAATAGAAGAAAAAAACATAAAACACAGATTGAGTTCAGCAAATGGGCTAAACACTGGTTTATTACCATTCCAACAGTAATTTCCCCATGGTTATTTAGCGGTCAGAGCCTGTTTTAAATATATTATAAATTGTAAATCCTTTAGGGTGAGAAGGGGAGGAAGAAGTCAGGTGGAGGAGGAACAGAATGAATGAACTGGCATTCTTTGTTAAGAGAAACATAAAACCGTGAACTTAGTGGCAAACGGAGATGCTCTGAAAGTGTTTTGGTTTAAGTAATGACTGTGAAGAGATCTCGGGCAGTGAGATGAAAAGTGGAGAATTTTATAATCCATTTTCCCATGATTTTTGTTTTATATAACTTGTTTCGGGCTAAGAGATTATTTTGGGGGTTCAGGACTTTCTGCAGAAATTTTTGGAAAGTTTAGCAAAAATTCTTTCAGATTATGAGAGTCCAGTTAGTCACTTTGGGGTACACATAATCTTGGTTTAGGGGATTAGGGTTAAGGAAATTTTGTCGTTTATTATTTTCACTATTTTGATTTTTATGTTGCAAGCTAGTAGTGCTAGCTTTTAGTTTCTTTTCTGCTAAGGTGACTGTAAGAGATATATTATTCATCAAAACTTTGGTGTCCTTAAATTTAACAGAATTTTCTTATCTGCTACTTAGACAGAAATGACTTTTTTCTCTAAGTTTTCCCCCAAATATTAGAAAACAATTATTCATGTTTTGTTATGGTAATTGCACCGTGTAAAAGCACATTTTATCTGGTGGAATTAGTCCTCCCATTAATGTTCTAGTTAAGTAAACATGGCTTTTGAGGCAAAGAAATGGTAACTGCAACAAGTGACAACTGCAGCAGCTCTATAGCAGAGGACATTTTTGCTGTTCAGTTGGCAAATCAAGCCAAATAAGATAAAATGGAGAAAAAGAAGTTCGTTTGTGCTATGTGCTTTGATGAGGGTTGTTCTTTAAAATGTAGTGTGGGCCAACTCTGGACTGATTAGGATGATCATAATAACTGAAGATTAAAGTGGAATAGCTTTAATGTTCTTTGAGAACTTTAAATTTATTCCTCTTCATGTCTTTCAGACACTTCCCTAGTGGTAGATATTTTGGACCTAGATCAATTGAGAGTAGAGAAAAGGATATGGAAGGAAGGAAGGGAAAGAACTTTTATTGAGTGTCTATTCTGCATCTGGCACTGCGCTAAGTTTTGCCATATATGTAGCTTGCTCTTTTCTTTTCCCCTCCCTCCCTCTCTCCTTCTCCTTTCCTTCCTCCCTTCACACAGTTTATGAATAAATAATGCACTCTGCATTTGAACAAATGAGAAGGGAGTCTTAGAATGGCCAGGTTACTTGTGCAGAGCAAGATTCAAACCCAAGTCTTCTGATTCCAAATAGTATGCTCTTAAAAGAATTCAAATAAATTTTGTATCCTTCTTTACAACCTCTTGTCTTGAGTTGAATATTATTTAAATGCCATCACACACCTGTCTTTGAGTAAAAGGGAAATACACAGTCAAAATCTGAACCTTCACATGGAGGCATTTTACTAATGAGTCTAAATCTTAGCCAAAGAAGGAGGCCTTACTTGGTTAAAAAGAGAAATGGTCTATGTCTGTCAGGGTTAGGGTCAAAAAATTGGAGTAACTTATTCTATCTTGTTTTTAGAATGTTGAAGTTTATTGAATGCAAGCATTATGACACAGATTTAAGATTTTTTTTTGTAAAATAATATTAGACAAATGGGTTATAGATGCTTTGGAATCTTTGAGTGTTAAATCAAGCATTATTTAAAAAATTATATTGCATATTATATTTTATTGTGCATATATAATATATACAATAAATAAATATTTTCTTTCTGTAATAATTACCTTTTAAACTTTGTTCTGAAAAAATTCCTTGGTTATGACCTTATGTATAATTATTTAACAGAAAGGAAAAATCATGTTTGAAGAAAAGAAATTTTATTAGTTTAAAAAGTTTTAAATTTAGAATAGAAAGAAAAAAATTAAAATGGAGACAAATGCCCTTAAATGACTGAGCCTTGTTTTCATTTTTAAAAACTTAGACATATTAGTTCTTAATGACTTTAGTACAAAAACTAACACCCTTACTTGATGCAGATTTTATGATTGTAAATAGTAAAAAAGATAAGCAAATGCAATTTATATTACACTAACTCTTGAACATATTAATTCTTCTAAGGCATATTTAAAAATAAGCTACTGAACTTATATTGAATCAAACAAATAGGACTTTCTTTTAGGAAGTGTTAAACTCTTACAGTTAGGGTTGTGAAGTGTCAGTTAATGCTGCAAAAGGAAAGCTGAAACTGGTGAGTAAAGTGGAGATTGGAAACAAAAGAAGATTAGAATAAAACCAACAGAACTCATCCCACATTGTCTTCTGCATCCAGGTCCATTCTGCCCACCCTTTTTTGTCTCTGGGAAGTGCTATGGTAGTCCCAAATAATCTGTGATTTTACAAACCTAGACAGTTTTCAGAGCATATAATTTATTTAAAAATTTTAATGGCAGTGTTTGAAATGCTCTATGGGTTAAAAAAAAGTGAAATGAAATTAAAACATATTTTTAAAATGAATACTATTTAAAAATTTGTATGAATGTCTGTGTAGCATCTGCCTTTGTCGGGCTGTTGTCTTTGTTGCTATGGTTTGGGTGATTTTATTTCCTTTTGTAATTTTGCCTGCTCATGATTGGGTAGTGCATTGCATTCATGCTGTTGGAGAAGATATCTGTGGTGAGTCACAGAGCTTGATCTGAGTGGGAATTTTTGGTAGGGAAAGGTATTTGCAGGTAGGTAGTAGGAATTGTGGTGTTACAATATCGTTCTTCATTTATTTTCAAAATCAGAGACATCATACTGAATGTCAGAATTTAAAGCCATTTCTTCCGTGTGGGTATGTACTTGTCTCTTGCCCCTGTTGGAAGCATTTACGATTCTGTGTATTTTAGTCTTAAAGGGATTATTTATTTAATTTTAAGCTCTTACATAAAATGAATAATATACGTACAGGATCCTTCATTGTCACTTTCAAATATAACATTGCCTTTCAAAGGAGCTGACATTACAAGTCCTTAGGTTGACAATTCTCATCAACTTTGTGAAAACGTTGGCTGCAGAAGGAGTCAAATCAAAGAAGGGCCATAGACAGATGGAATTCTAGTAGTGAGATGACATCAAGCCCTTCTTCATGCCATTTTTTAGCATTCTGAATGGGTGAGGGATGTAGATGCTTAAAGAGCTTTCTATACACTGAGTAATTAAGACATTGTGCATCTGCATGTAAACCTCTGTAACATACTATTTTTTGTAACATAGTATTAAACAGTTGTGCAGGCTCAGAGTAGCACATTAGCAATGAAAATTATAGATATCTTTTATGCTGAGTGCAATTCATATTACATATTAAAATTGTTGATGGAAAACTGTGTATCTGAGAATATATTTTCAACATTAAGTAATTGGAGGTTAAAGATAAGTAGGTCATAAACATTTAAGATGAAGCAAGTATTCTGATAAGAATTTGGCTAAAAGCTTATTTACATGAGAAATGCTTGCATTTTTGTGTTTTTGATAAGATTTTTGCATGGATGCATATCAAATAAAAATTACTCAGTTACTAAAGTTTCTGATGGATTCGTTTAATCGACTCTCCCTCCCTTCTTTTAAATGGTAGAAATTTCTCTTTTGGAGTGTACTTTCAAGTAACTTCTGAGAATGAAGTCTTTGTAAGATGCTGTTCAACAGCCTAACTATTGTTATGTACTCCTGTTAGGGAAGGAAAGTCATTGCAATACTTTTATTGTATGGTTTCTTCCTATGTGACAAGAACTTTTATTAAGAATTCACTTTTTTTTTCTTCAATGTATTTTTTGAAACCTCTCAATCAAGAATTATAATGGTTTAAAAATGATTTCAATGAACTTCTATTATTTTCCTGGCCGTCTCACTATATAGACATTTCTTTAAAAATGTTTTGGAATTTATATATTCTTGAGTTGCTGTAAAATGTGGTGGGGATAAAAATTAACAAAAGAAGTGTCATCCTACTGGGCCCCAGGATATATATTTTTTTTTCCTGAAAGAGGATATTGCAGGCTGAAATGTTAAGGTCGGAGAAGTAATTGTTCCAAAGATATTTGTCCTTCTTCTCAGAAAAGACGACAAACATGCAAAATGGATAAATGTGATCCTTTGTACTTTTGCCACCTACATTTTTAAACTACAGTGACTCTGATTTCTCTAGAAAGGTCAGAGGTTTCAGACAGAAAGCTTTGTAATTCTTCAAAGACAGACATTTTCAGTTTTGCTACATAAAGCCTGATTATGCATAACTTTTTATTTTATGTGCAGTTGAGCTGGGGAAGTGCTGGGATAGGGTGGGAGTGGGAGAATAATAAGTGAAGCCATGTCTTGAGGCAGCAGAATTGGAGGTTAGACTGGAGATGGACAGGACAGGAAGATTGGTTCACATTTTTGATTCTTTACTACCAAATCACTTAGTTCAAAAGTGAGGATAGAGCAGCTTTAACAGTTAATTTTGCTTTGTAATAGAGTGTTCTCCTACAAACTCTTTAAAAACTTTGGGCAGTTCAAAGAGTTTACATATTCTGGGTGCCACTTCTTAGAATCGGCTTTGAGTTTTGGAAATTGTGGACGTGGTTATTTTGTTTTATGTAGTTTTTTTCTTTTTGTTGTTGTTGTTTTGTTTTACTTTTTCAGGTTTGGGGAAATTTTTTATGTTGAGTAGAGGGAGAGAGTGGAGACTGCATTACTGTCTTTATTCAGGAAACAGAGGATCAAAGAGCATTAGTAGTTCACTCAAGTCATACCATTAGTAACTGACAAAGCCAGTATTGAAGCCAAATCCCTCAGATCCCCAGAATTGTGCTCTTAAAATGCGATATTTAAATAACCTTTTCTTATACATCATTAACTCTTCATGTAAATGCTACATTTTAGGTAGGTGAGAAAACAGGTAGAGGGACTTGTTATATGGGTCAAGGCATTCTGCGCTTCTGTGGCCTGGGTTATCTTCAGAGTGTCCCCAGTATCTCAGACCCCTGCTTCTGAATTTGAACTGCATAACAGTGTTGAAAGCTCTTGTTTTCTCTGAAATTTAAAAATGAGTGAGAATCCCGAGCTTTTTCTGTTTTGGTGTTAGATTCAGGGTCTCCTATCTTGAAGGAATTTGGGTGCACCAAACAAACTCTCATTGAAGAGTTGAGAAAGCTAAGTTCATGTGTCCCCAGAGCTGTGGAGATGGAAGATTCTTGTATGCATTGGAGAACTGTTGTAGCCCACTGTCATTTGCCTCAAATCAGGATCCATGTGCTTTGGTTGGTGTTGGACTAGAAGTTCTGTTCTGGCAGCCTTTATTGATAAATTCTGCCATGTCATTAGTAGCTTAGTTTATTAAACATGTTTTCTGTTCTTACTACCTCTTAGACACTGTGATAGGTTCCAAAGATTCAGAAAACTGAATAACTGAGTTGATGCCATCTTAGATATAATTTCCTCAGAAATTAGGCTTTTAACGCTTTTAATGTTCTTAAATTGGAGTCCCTTCAACTAATAGCCCATATGAAGTTTTTAAACATTTGTAGTATTACTTATTAAGTATTGCTTTTTTAAAAATAGGATATTGATATATGAGAAATTCCATCATTTGACTATAATTCTATTTAGTGTTACAGTTTTGCTTTTTACATATAAAAATATCTATTTAATGTTCAGAAAATCCAGTTGGATATGGAAAAGGATGCAGGTGCTTTCTCTTATTTAATAGCTGACCCTGGTAGCATGTTTTCTCTAAATAAAGTTGTGGAGGCACAGAAAAGATCCATTTCTTTCTTTCTTTCTTTCTTTTTAAGGATATTCTTTTAGTAATACTGAAGTATAAAACAGAGTTACAGGAAAACTAAACAGCAGGAGAATAAGTGAAAAACAGAAAGGAAGGGAAGACCTTGGAGAGCAGGCTGTAGTGAATTCATTTGGCATTTGGTAGTAGTTACTAAAACATAGCCAAGTTCCAGGAGTGCACCCACCTAATTATTCTCTTTTGCTCTTCTCTGAAAATAGTTAGCAATCTTGAGGCTTTTGCATTGAAGTGGATTTTAAGTTGTCAGAGGTCTTGAGCTGCTTTGCTTCTCCCTCCCCTGCCCCTTGTTAAAAGAAGGTAAGTATTACTTTGAGACAGGAAGATGTGAGGGGGTCCTGGAGAGTGTGCAAGTGTGAACTGTATTAATGGGATGGCTGTGAGGGTCTTTTAGAAAGCCTGGGGAGGGGGCTTGATAAAGAAGGAGAAGAACCTCCACCACTGCAGGTATCATAAATGGAATACCTGAAAACAAACAAAGAACTAGTCATCCAAAGAGTGTATATTAGATTTTTCATTGTTTTCTGCTTTATCTGTTTGTTGTTCAATCAGCAGATGAAATCCGCTTCTCCAGACATTAATGTGTGTGCTTTTATTTGGACAGAGCATGGAACAAATGCTTTTCAAAAAGCAGAAAATGTGTATGTAGCATTTAAAAAGTGGTAGGGGATTGTCATAGAAACTCCTTCTGAGCACTGTAAATAAAAATGGCTGGGGATTAGTCACAGTAACATGTGGGACATCATGAAACTCAAGACACACTTCTTTGTTTAACAGTCTGTAAGAGAAGTGAAGCAAACTTGATCTAGTCCATGGATGTTAGCAGTTCAGTACCTCCAGGGAAAGAGAAAGTACATCACCTTCAGATTGAATAAGCCGTATACAAATACCAGAGTGTACCTGGTGATTTTAGCAATATTTGACATTTCCTTTAAGAGTGTCTTATTTCCTAATTATGAAAGTTTTAAAAAGTTTTAAAGCTTTCTGTGTGTTTTTTTGCTACTAATCTTCCTCCCCCTTTGTTTTCTTGTAGTCCTGAATAGTATTTTTATAGTTCTGGCTTTATTCTATTTTTGTTCATTTGCCATTTCTTTATATAATATGAATAAAACTCAAAGTATTGATGATGTATAGCCTTCACTAATGCTGTAGATTTAAATATGTCTTTTCAGGTTAGAATTGAGTCTGTAATAATGCTACTGACACCCTTTTCTGTGTTTTGATCCTTTATTTTGAAGGAAATTGTTTCCAAGTATTCTCATTCTTTAACTGTACAACATCTGGGAAAAAGATTGCTTGTCTTTAAATTTGGAATTAATTCCCATCTGCATATTCCCACCAGCATGACATTTCAATAAACCAATGGATCTGTGGTTCTTTGAACTTTGAGAGGTGGTAGCTGAAATTGGAGAGGGGGTATCAGGACTTGAGGAACTTAGTGTTATGGAACAACTTGTGGGTGTGATGGGGTCCTTTAAATGCTGCGTGAGGTTGTATGTTCTTATTTGTAACCAGGACAAGGGTAAGTGGATTTCAACACATGTGGGCTGATTAAAGTGGATCAGTGACCTTTCTGGGTTGAGTTAACCAATGAACACAACTGACCTTGAAACTGGAGAGAGCATGTCCAACTACATAAATGAAGATTTTTCTGAATAGAACACACAGCTGCCATGCAGGATTTTCTATTGTAACATATGTATGTATTCTTTTGCTCCTTTCCTTGTGTTATTCCTTTTACTGGGAAGGTCCTCACCCACCTTTACTTGGCCTATGCTATGTGTACTTTAAGATTCGGCTGTGTCCTCATTTCTTCAAGAAAGCTTTCTTTCATCCCAACTTGAGCAAGGATCCTTCCCTGTGTACCCGTAGTATCCATTAGCACTGTGTTAGTACTTGCCATTAGCACTTCCTGAATCATAATAAAACCATCTACATTTATCTTCCAGATTGAGCTGTGCTTTCGTTCTGAGCAGAGACTGCATTGTATTGTTTTTGGGTACCCTCCATGGGAGAGCATGGGATCTGGCCTTTAGTATGTATTCCCTCAGTGTTTTTGTTAAGCTGGTGACTAGAAGGAGAATGTGGGTTGAGAAAAATAAGAACTTGAGAAGCTTATAACAAATTTAAAAACCAGGTACTATACAAAGCAGTTTTTGGGTGTTCACCTTTGGACTAAGGTTAAGCCTGTTTTTTTTTTTCCTTTGTGAGAATGATTCTCCCTTTTCATTCTACCATATTAACTGATTTCTGTTTCTTTACCCAAATCCAGTTTCTTATTAACCCAAAGACATTATTGATATGAATAATTGTAATTCTGAAAATGAAGGATCAGTGGTGTTAGATATTTATAGAAAACTATTTAGGCTATTTGTTTTTGCTTCTAAGATCCTGGTCTTGACTGTTTTAAAAAATAGTATTGGAGATTGAACCCAGGTGTGTTCTTCCACTGAGTTACATCCCCAGCCCTATTTTTAAAATTTGAGACACTGTCTTGCCAAGTTGCCAAGTTGGCCTTGAACTTCTGATCGTTCTGCCTCAGCTTCCCATTTTGCAGCGATTATAGGCATGCCACAGCACACCCAGCTTGGTCTTGATGTTTATCTGCACTTCTCATTTAGAAAATATGATCTGTGAATGATGGAGTAATAAAACCATTGCTTCAGCTCAACTATGAGGAACTCATCTTTATACCAGCTGTCAATTCCAAATGCCTACTATGTGCTAGGTTTTTTTGTTTTTTTTTTTTTCACGCTGCTGGAAGGGGTAATAAAGGATTCATGCTGTTGAATTTTCAGAGTACAATTCTGATTAAAAATGAAGCCCTTTCCCTCAGGATAGACACTTTTTTTGGTTGGTTTTGAATCACTTTTTGTCTTTCGCTTTGGGGGAAGGGTATGTCAATCATTTCCTTATCTCTAGTGGGCATTTGCAGGTTTGAATGTATAGCCTCTGTTAACAGTATGGTATGGTAGGGTTACTTATCCTAAGTTGGTCAAGACCATAGGCAGTAGTAGTAGAAAAGTTAAAGATCAAAAGTAAGATGTTGGGCTCAATTATATTTGGTTGAACTCCTCCAAGTTTCCCTTCCTATTAAATGCTCTACTCTCATTAAAACTGTTAAGACCAATTTCATTAACTCCAAAATGCACCAGCATATGTAAATCTTCCTTGTTTAATTGGAGACCTATTGATTGTAGGTAACATGAGCCTCTCTGAGGGAAACAGAACCCAACCAAAGATAAGAGTTTCTTCCCCTCAACACATACAGCATTCATGATTTTATTTCTCCAGGCATGTTCATTATCAAAACCATTCCACTGCAGACTTTCCCACAAAGTGTTTCTGTCTGGCCCTGTTTTCATATCTAAAAGCTGCTACTGGTTTCAGCAAAGGATAATGGAAGCATTTTGACACAGTATGTTTTTCTTTCTTTTTAAATGAGAACCTTAAATAGAATGAGAAATAAAAACTTATAAAATCATATGAAAATTAATTTGCTTTAAAGAGACTGAAAATAAGACTTCTTTTGTGGCTTTATACAGTGCTAAAAGAGACCAGATTATGACCATCTTCTTTGGTGATCAATCACCAAAGATATTGCAGCAAGGCAATAAAAATAGAATGGATTTTTTTTTTCACTTACATTCTAATTGGATTCCAGAGCTGTACAGGGGATGGTATACCAGCCTGCACTTTGCAAAATGGTACAAGGCATGGGATTTTCCCACAGAGCATCCGAAAATTGTGTCGTCTTAGTATGACTGTTTGAAGTAATGAGACCTGGGAATATTTGTGTTTTCTTTTTGTACGTTTTGAAATTCTGTATTTCTTTTTGAAATGTAAGATTCAGGTCAAGGTCAATATATGGCTAGTTACTTGTGATAAGAATCACAAAAATGATAAATATATATTTAGAAGTTGTAGATTTAAATTATCTTTAAGTTATAGAAAACTAGCTACTAAAGAGTTAAATATCTCTATCTTTAATTTCTTAAAATTATGCTAAAATTATGATTAATATTAAGAATTTGAATTAGGAGAGTAACAAACACAAACATGGCGCATCATTTCTTAGCTCCTTCCCAAGCACAGAAGTTTATTTTAAACCAAACATAATCAAGATTTGGAATGGAATGTTTGAAGACTAGGTAGTTCAGTGATAGAGTGCTTGCCTGGCATGTGTGAGGCACCGGGTTCAATTCTTAGCACCACATTAAAAAAAAAAAAAGAAAAGAAAAAAGAAAAAGGTATTGTGTCCATCTACAACTAAAAGTATTTAAAAAAGAATGGATGATACAGTTTAAATCAAATGCAAATTTGTATTATCGTCTATTTGTCCATGCTGGAATTACCTGGGATAGGCAGCATTATTTCCATTTCTTGATTTAGTGCCACCTATATGGGTGTGTTAGTGGCTTATCTGTTTTGTTCCACTGATCAGTATGTCGACCTGTAACACCACCACTTTGTTTCGGTTGTTAATTATAACAAGTCATGATATCTGGTAAAGCAAATTCTTCACACATTTTTAAAGAAAATTTTTTTTTAGTTGTAGACAGACACAATATATTTATTTTTATGTGGAGCTGAGAATTGAACACAGTGTCTCACATGTGCGAGGCAAGTGCTCTACCACTGAGCTATAGCTCCAGCCCTCTTCACATATTTTTTCAGAAGTATTTTTAGTTATCTTTTACCCTTCATTATTTCATGTGTATTGTAGGACAATTTTGTCAAGTTTCATGAAAAATTCTGTTGGGACTTTGTTTGGCAGTGTGTTAAATCTACAGATGAGGGAAATTGACATTTTTTTTTTTTAAACCATCGAATATTATTGTCTATGAACATGGTATGTCTCCCTATTTATTTTTTTAAATTTTTTTTTAGTTGTAGTTGGACCCAATATCTTTATTTTATTTATTTATTTTTATGTGGTGCTGAGGATCGAACCCAGCGCCTCACACGAGTGCTCTACTGCTGAGCCATAGCACCATTCCTTCTCCATTTAGTTTGATCTTGTGGATTACATGGATTTATTTTTCACCCAAGTCTTTTGTGGAACCTACTTTTATAAATTGATTGTCTCAAATTATGTTTTCACTATTGTTTCTAGTATAGAAATATCATTAATTTTTGTATTGTGATCTCATATCCAGTGATATTTATGTGTTTTTGCCTACACATTCCTCTGTATTTTCTGTGTGCTTAATTATATCAAATGCAGGTAATGACATTTCATTTCTATGATTACAGTTTTTATGTTTTGAACACAGTGTCTCACATGTGCGAGGCAAGTACTCTACCACTGAGCTACAGCTACAGCCCTCTTCACACATTTTTTCAGAAGTATTTTTAGTTGTCTTTGATCCTTCTCATTTCACTAGGGTACGACCTGTGATTTGGTGTTACAATGCCTATCTGCAATGGTGGGCAAACATGACTCTTTTTTTAATTGTGTAAAAAAATTTTTTAAATTTATGAATGATTAAATTAATGCCTTACCTTTTTTATATTTATTTTTTGGTGGTAGTTGGACAGAATACCTTTATTTCACTTATTTATTTTTATGTGGTGCTGAGGATCGAACCCAGGGTCTCGCACATGCCAGGCGAGTGCTCTACTGCTGAGCCACAACTCTAGCCCCTTACATTTTTTTTTTTTGACACATAATTTTCCAAGGTTGGCTTCCTTACTTCATAGTCAGTAGTACTGAGGGGCATCATAAGCTAATTACTTAAATATTAGTTTTTCTGGTTACATTTTAATCAGGTAAGTGGCAAGATCTTACCTACTTCTATTACCCACTCCCATTATTCTAAGTATCTTGTAGTTTGGTTTATGTTACCAGTAGTTGAAACCTCAGAATTCTCCTATAAGAGTTACTTATGCTAAGTAATGTAGTACATATTAATTAATAGGCAAATGGTGTTCTTAAAGAATATAGTAAACTAAAATTTCAAAAGCAGAGGCTCATTTGTATGCAGTAATGCTGTTAGGTATTCAGGGAAAAGAGGTAACATATTTGTACTGACTTGAGGTTTTTGAGATACCCTATTATGTGGATCAGTTTCTTAAATTTTGATTTGAACAGAACCCTTAAGTATCATTTTTCACAGCTTAAAATGTGTGGTTTGGATGGGTTACTTTTCTCCCTTTTTCTTATGCAATTTTTGTTAAGACTTGAATAGATTACTCCTAATCTTGTGAGCAGCCTGCAGGAAGACAACTATTAAAAGTAGAAAGCTATTAAGCAGTCAGGGGTTTATTATGCTTTAGTGTTTTGTTTAAGTCTGTTCTTAATTGGTTGATTAATGTACAAGAAGTCCTTTTCCCCCCTCCATCTCTACAGATGGCAAATGGTAGTTCCCAACTGTCATTGTTCGCAAAAAAGGTTATGGTTCAAAGTCAAAGATTCAGAGATACCACAATAATCAATCATAGGAACTTGTCTCAGAGTGCCCAGCCAGGCAAAAGTTAGGCAGAGTAGTAATATTTACTCAGAATCCCTTAGGAGCATTTGTGTGTGTGTGTGTGTGTGTGTGTGTGTGTGTGTGTTGATTTTATTTAGAAGAGATTATTTAATTAATTGAAATGTCTCTCAGAATTTAGTGTCAGGGATTTAAATAAACATGAAAAATAATGGTAAACAAGTTTTCTGTGGATCAGTATATCAAACATTGCTAAAATATAGTTTTTAAATGGGTGTAATACTGAAAGTATTATTTTTTAATATATTGGAATTAGCAAAACACTTTCAAAGGAATACCTTTTTTACCATTTTCATGTGAAGATGATTTATAATGGTTAAATTCCTTTTTAGAAGGAAGAATAGAATTATGTTCTGGTATTGATCCACAAAGAGGATTTGCATTTTATTCATGCTATAAAAATGCCTTTAATGGAGACATTGTGGTAATTGAATCTATACTGTGTATCACTATCAAAGTATCTTTTTAATTATTTTATGTTATATAATTTAGTAACTAAATTTAAGCCATGAGAAAGGCGATGACTGCATTATATCTTTTAGATATAATGTATAGCCTTTAATATTCCTGAAGTAGATGGCAGTTAAGGACGTTCTTTAGTTGAGAGAGAGAGAGACACTGAGAGAGAGAAAGTGGGATGGAGAGGATTCCATTACATTCTGCACAGTATGAAACTAAGTCAAAGGAGTTTTGTTAATTAAATTCAATTGCCATCCATTAGACCAGTGGAATGAGATGACTCTGCCTGGTGCTGACACAGCACAGGTATGCAATTTGGCTAAATGGCCATTTCTAAACCATAGCACACATTTCTCTACTTGTTCTTTTTTTTTTTTTTTTTTTAAGTGCGAGCTTTTACTCTTAAAAAGTCAAAAAGAGCAACCAGTGCTCACTAAAGGGTGAAAGTTTCATTTTTATGCAGTCTAGTGAGAAGTGACTAGTTTGTTGGCTTGGAAATTTATAGTTCATGTGGAGATTATTTGGGATAAAATGATAAAAAAAATATAGAGTACCTACACAAAAGAATATTATCAAAGATGTGTGTGTGTGTATGTATATATATACATATATATATATACACACATATATGTATGTATGTATACGTACATATATGAATATATGTATGTGTATATATATGTATGTATATATATATATGAACCAGTATAGATAAATGTATACTTTCAAAAATCTAGTTGTCTTTTAATCTAAAGCTATTTGAGTCAATTATTCTTTGAAATTTTTTGAAGCATCCTAGAAGCTATAACTACACATTCTCTCTTTGTGTGTGTGTATATGTGTGTGTATGTATGTATAATTTATAAATATACATGTATGTATGTGTATTTGTAAATTGGGGAAGTTATAATAATTGGAGTTATAAAAATTAAATTTGGGTGGTGGCTAAGTGTGTCTACATTTTGGCATAAATTGCTACTTTTAGAGGCTTTATATGTCAGACTGATAACTTTCTTACCACAGTGAAATGACAAGAATACCACTCAGGCATTGGCTGAGACATAATTTTGACAGCCAGCAAGCTTTGCAGTGTTGCTGAGTGCACAGATTTCTACTTCCTGCCAAGATTAAAATTGGCAAAAACCAAAAAGGATATTAGGGATTGTCACTTTAAGAAGAAATAACATGTTAATGTTCTGCCTTTGCTTAAGAAGTGTAAGGGTGATCTCTTGAACTGTGGTCTGTTGAAATCTTTAAGTTTGCACTCAATAGAAGATTTTGATCAGTATAAGCATCGAAAATTAAATAAAATAAGTACAAGTTCTCTAACATTTGTGGGACTAGGATTCTGTGTCATTTCACATAATAGGATATAACTGTTTTCCTTCAATATAAGAAGAATTCTTCACAAAAGCTATGAAACAGTTTTCCCCACAGTCCCTGAAGAACAAAGGCCTACTTTAAGTTTGTAGATTTGAAGACTGAATGTTTGCTTTACTTCCTGAATTTTCTTATTTTTTCCTGTGTGAGCAGATGTTTTTTTCTTTTTGTAAGTTACAAGATCTTTCCTATAACAATAACTGACGTTATTGAGAACCTACTGTGTGCTGGGTCTGTATCCAGCTTTCAAATGTTAATGTTTTTTCTTCCTCAGGAGTTTTTATTTAAATTTAGGTGTAAAAATGAAAAAAATTACATCCCATGTTGTGAAAGAGTCAGACCCTGAAATCTGCTTATACTTTGCTATTTACAGTAAGTACTTTTGAAACAGCTGTAGATGTTCAAATGAAAGTAGCAGTGTGGAGTGGGGAATGTGGGAACATTCATTTGTGAAGACTTTGCATTCTCCAGCTTTATAGCCAACAGAAAAGGAGATTGTTGTGCATTCTATTAAATACTGCCAGTATGATTAATTTAAAGGGTTACATTTTATTGAACCCTGGTGTAGATGCTCTTTGTCAACTCACATTCACAGCTAGTTAGAGTGTGTGTAGCATTTATCAAAACTTTCTGGAGCCCCTCTCACCTCATTAGCATCTGAATCTCTATTCAGCAGTTAATGTCCGTTACTGCTAGAGTGCTCAATTCTTGTTTTCAATAAGCCAGTTGTAAAATGTCAGACTGTCACTTACAATATAAAAAACCAAAAATGATGGTATTTGTAAAAATGTTATCACCTCATAAAAACAAATTGTAAAGACATGAAAGTGATCTTGCTATGCTGGGCTTTCAGAAGTGAGTTAGTACAGCTACTTTAAATACCAGTTGTGTAGATTCCCACACTTTTCTACCAATGGAGAGGTTTACACAAGCATAATTTAAGTCACAATTACACTAATTAACATCTCATTTGCATAAATTGTTGAAGTCAAAACAACAAAGAATTGTCTAAGAAGCTTAATCCTATTTGTCCAAAATAGAAAGATTTTTTTTTTTTTAAAAACTATGCTCCAAAAATTGGCAGCTTGAGTATGTCTTTAGCATGGTTGATCTGTGCCATTTTAAAAACAAGTGTTTGCAATTTCTTTAAGAATGTATTTTTCCATTCTTTTTAGAATCTTCCATCTTTTGTATACTCTCAAAATAAAAAACAAACATATTACACTTTGGTTCCTAAATCAGTGTGAACAAATGAGTAAATTAAGGTTGTGGTATCATTTATATGTATTTGTACACAGTAACATGACTTGTTTGGTCTTATGATGAAGGGCTGCGTGTGTGTGTGTGTGTGTGTGTGTGTGTATGTATGTGTGTGTCTACGTGTGTATATGTACAGATGTAGAAGTTTGTAAATGTACCAGTTTTTAAAATGTACCTGTAGTTATCAATGGTCAATTAACATTTTTGAGTATTTGCTAGTCTCTTTGAGGTTATCCAGGTATTTTCAGTATCTTCTATTTGTCTTTTTGTTTTTGAAGATTAAGGAAGATTAAGGGTATGTTAAAGGTAGCTTTTATAGAGTGGTTGGGTATGTATGTGAGAGCTCACATCTTTATCAGAAGATAGAAAAAAGTCAAAAAACTTCCTTCCATTTTTTTTTACCCCCTGTGGTGCTGGGGATTGAACCAGGGCCTTGTGCATACTAAGCATGGGCTCTACCACCGAATTATATCCCAGCCCAGAAAAAAACTTCCTTTTTAATGGCCACCCAAATGCAGTTAATTTCTTATGGGGTGACTAATAAACTATCTTTTTTAAGACTCCTTTAAAATTAGGGACATGTTTGCATTCAGTGTATTGATGAAGTTTTCATACTAACCCATAAAACAACTGTACTCACTTTTATAGGTGTGATATTTGTGCATTTCATATGCAACAGTTGTTACCACTGAGTTTGCATTAATTATATTATGCATATGGAAATAAAGTGTCACCTGCAGAATTTTTTTGGTTAATATTATAATTATGGATTGAGGAATTGAAATTAATTCCTTAATTTATGATAGTATTTCCAGTGTTTTATTGGCCCTAAAACTGTGACAAGAAATAAGATTGGGATGACATTTCTTTTAAAAACCATGTACCTTTGGAAAGCCTTTTTTTTTTTTTTTTTGAAAGGGGAGCATTGGGGATTGAACTCAGGGCCTCTCACACATGCTAGGCAAGAACTCTACCACTGAGTTAAACTCCCAGCCCCATCTTTTGAAAAAGCTTTATATGTTTGTAGGATATAGCTTATTCCTCTTTGTTACAGTCTTACTTTAAATAAATTTAAAATTTTACTTTATAAGATTTATAAATTATTGTCTTTGAAATAATGAGCTAATTCATATTGAGTACCAACCGTATACAAGTCATCATTCTAGGTTTGGTGGAGGATTTCATCTTTGATATACAGTGTAGTCTTAGCTTTATGAAATATGCATTCTTGGTTAGGTAATGGGGTACACACCTGTAATTCCAGCTGCTTGGGAAGCTGAGGCAGGATATTGAGTTTGAGGCCAGCCTGGGCAACATAGCCAGACCCTGACTTAAAAAAAAAAAAAAAAAAGAAAGAAAGAAAGAAAGAAATTTGCATTCTTTTGGGGGACATGTAACTACCAAATAAAAACCTGTTTTGTAGGAATGTAGTGGAGAATTTATGGTTTGGGACTTCCTAGAAAATGTCTTAGGTAAAGCTCAAGTTGAATTGTGCACTGAAGGATTGTTTGGGCATTAGAGGTGGAGACCAACAGAGAGAAGGGCTAGAAAGCAAGGACAGGCCTGAGTGACCAGCAGCAGCAGCAGCAGCAGCAGCATGCAGTGTGTGCTTCCATTAGGTTGGCTACAAATTCAGTTAGAACAGAGATTCACATGGGGGAGGGTTTGAGTGCTAGTTTAAGTATTCAGGCCATGGGAAATCATATAGGGTTTTTGAACACAGATATGTCATGTTTCAGTAAGTGTTCTGAGACTTACATTTAGAGAGTCTTGGAAAAAAGAGGTGAGTAGGGTTGGGTACAGTGGAACTGTAGCCTTCATACTTGTCTCAGTGCAACATGATAAACCATGGTGGTGTTTATTTCCTAAGTCCCAAGTGATGTGATAAACAGAATAGAGTATAAGAAGTGGCAAGAGCACTTTTGAAAAAAATATATGATACATTTGAATCAAACGGGATATAATTTCTTATTTTTCTGAGTGTACAGGTTGCAGAATCACAGTGGTCATGCAGTCACATATATACACACAGCAATAATAATGTCTCAAGGTCATTGTACTGTCATGTGTAACTAATTAAAACAAATTAAAAAATAAAAAATAAAAAAATAACAATAACAAAACAAAAAAATATGGTTTCTAATTCAGTACAGTACTTAACAAAATGTATATATTGCTTTTGTTATTGTTAATAACAATTAATATGCGTATGTGTGTGTGTATAAAAAGACTTGTATGAAAAAAATGAATATTTCTTTTTTCTCTTTTCTCCTTTCAAAGGGAAACGATTTCCAGATTATTTCCAGATTATCACTCCCCCCCCTTTTAAGTTTAAAAGTGTACATTTCTGGGACTCTGGTGTAGTTCAGTGACTTTGTGTGTTGGGGGTGGAGGAGGGAAAGAGAGAATGAGAAAGCACGTTTATGTTTCTTTCAAGTTTGGCTAAACTGTTACATTGTCAATATTTGATCTTTATTGGAAGCTGAGGTCATGTCAGAGTTACTTAGGAGAAAGTCCTGGACTTTTCTTCTTATCTTTTAATGGCTTATCTTTGATAAGGCTGGACATGGTGTGCATGGTGACTTTTATCACTTTTCTTGTCACTTTTCTATATTTACCTTGTTCATAATATTCAATCTGAGAGTGCCTTCAGGAGACTAAAAATGGTTTGTTCTCAGACACCACATTTGGGTATTTTAATATAGATCAGGAGAAAATTGGTCTTGTATTCAGACTGGAAGCTCAAATGCTTTAGTGTAAATAGAAGTACCTGTTTCAAACATTCAGCAATACATATTAATCACTCACCAGAAATAAGGTAACAGGATGCACATTGATAGAATAATGGAGAAAAGCAAGAAACTTTCCTTCCTCCCAGATGCTCAAGGTTTGGGGGGAAAGAGGTAGAACATGTTAAGTGGTATGTTCTTTGGGAACTACAGAGCACCCACAGCAACCAAGAGAAAACCGGACTGATATCGAGCTGAGGATAAGGAGAACTTCTCTGAAAGAGCTGGTGTGAACGCAGTGCTTTAGGGGTTGGCCCAGGGCGTGCATGGACAGAGCAGTGAGCTGGGAGTGTGCAGTGTGTGTTCTGGCTAAACGCACGGAGTTGAGGTAGAGTGCAGGGTGTGTAGTGTGTGTACTGTCTTCCCTTCTCTCCTCACTCATCAGCAAGAACCCACCATTTTCCCTGTGCCAGCCACTGAGCAAGGCTACCTGTGAGGAGCTCACCAACATCATGAGTAAAGTTAAAAGGGTTTCCCAGTTGCTCTTTCCCCAAAGAGCAAGAAGGTCCACATATGGTGCCTTTAACATGTTATCCCTTGGCATAGTTGGAGTTTGGTTCAAGTGTACATTTAAAATTTCACATTCCTTTGATGAACTTAAAGTATGAAACTGCTGAACCTACAAAAGATGATGACCACAGTTCTCCTGCTGTTTCCCTTCCTTCACTTTGTGGCTCGATTCTGCCTCCCCTTCACATGTGATCCGAGGAATATCTGTCACATCTTCTGTCTTATCCTTGTTTGGGACTTCCCTTTTTTCTCCCTTAGGAGAGTTTAAGTCTGATGCTAATTTCTTCTCATCCTAGGGCTCTTCATCTCTAACAAACTTCATGAAAGTAAAAGCAAAGCCCAAATCAGAGATCCCCAAATAATCCTAGAGAAAGAGAATTCTTTTCTTACCAGTAAAATTATCTTATGGATTCGAGGAAGCCTTTGTATACTGTGAAAGTGAGACCCTTAGTTAATTAACAAAATAAAAATACCTTTACAGGACATCTCTGCCACTGTCAGTGCTGCTATAAATAATTGCAAAAGTAAGGGTTTTCACTAACTGCAAATATGCAGACAATATGGATATTGGAAAATCCGGATGACCTTACCGAAGAAATGGAGTTGGCTCTGGAACTTTGCCTAGTGGGAATGAGGTTTGTGAATTTGATAAACACCGTCAGTTTTTAAGGCATCTTCTGATAGGTGAAAAGTGGTTTTTTGATGCAGTACTGCCTGGCATGCATCTTCTCTATGGTCTATTATCTTGCGGGAATGACATTCGTTAAGTTGGTATCTGTGAGCATCCCACCCAAATAAAGAATGTTTCATCAGCAAAGTGAATTGCCATATAGTCGTCAGACTCTAGAAATAAATTATCAACGATGACTGCAGTGGGTGAGGCTGTTTGTTTATCAGATCACTTGAGAACAGAGTAAAGTGAGTTTCATATTTTCCTGAGTCTTGAATTCTCACTTTAGACATCTGTTTAGAAGCTTTCTAAACCGTGGAGTATTCTAAATGAGTATTTTGTTAAATGGATGAAGGAAGACTTAGTTTTCCATTGTTAGGTGAAACCTAATTAAAAATTAAATAATGACCTTGTGTTGGTTTGTAAATTCCTTATTTCCTGCATGTGTGAGTGTATTTTGTTAGAACATTCCATTTTAAAGCATGCTTTATTTTTTTTAATGACAAGAAATACTTTAAAATTACTATTTGCTTTCAGAATTACTGTAGGGCATCAAAGCTAGCCTCTTGTTGAGAGTGGAAGGTATTAGAGGTATAGTTCATACAGCTTTATGAACTATATTTTCTGTGAGTATAGTAGAATTACTTTAATTGTTCTACTTCACCCTCTCTAGCAAGAATGTACCGATCAGGGCTGTTAACAGAGACATGACTATTTGTGTTATACTAGGAATTCTTTATAAACTTAATAAATGAAAGCCTTTTCTCTTATAGGCTTGATTCTCTAGTGGAATTCTGGTAAAATTATGTGGCTACCTTCCATTAATGTTAATGGAGGTTATGGATATAAATCCCTCCACAGCGATGGAAGAATGAACCCCGGAGAGAAGAGTGTTTGTAATGAATCGCTAGGGTTGTGATACAGGATTCACTTGGTCTTTCTATTACCATTTTTTTTTCCCTCTTGAAAGTTTAAGGTCCTGTGTCTAGGAACTAATTTCTCTCTATCTTAAAAAAAATTCTTTGTTTTCAAGTCTGTAATAATGTGAAGAATATCTATATATACATATATATCATATATGAATAAACATATATATGTTCATGGATTCATGGGTAGGCAAAATTTTTATGTTAATGTATGTAGCACATATATAATTTTGTATTTTCTTTTTACTTATTGCTCTTTTGGTAGATAATAACTTAAGAGGTCATCATATATTTTACTAATAATGGTTACTTGCTAATTTAATGTCCTGGAAGACTGCACTTTATCATTTGGGTATCAAGGCTCTTTAATATGTTTATTGCGTCCCTGCTGGGCATAAGGCTCAGAGCTTAGTGATGGGAGCAAATCTATCCTCAGTTCCTATGATCTTTGATATGAGTGGACAACGGTTCCTAAGGCACCTCCCACTAGGGCACAAACTGTGAAACTTCCCTTGGTTGAAGAAGGGAAAGAGAATCAAAATCAGCCCTATCATTTCTGGGAATCTGACTGGAGGAAATAACTGAATATATAATGATGTTTTTAGTCAATACTATTTTAGGTAGTTTATTGTTCAGTCAACTACTATTGGTTGCCATTGAGTACCAGGCCCTGTGTTAGATACTGGGAGTGCAACAATATAGCAGGGTACAGATAGTTTTATGTCGTGGAGTTTACACTTGGTGGCAGGAAACAGTTTGAGGGTAGTTAAACAGAATAATTTCTGCATATGCTGAATCTCTAAAGCAAATAAACAGAGTGATGGAGAGTAAGTGAGGGGACCTGCTTTTGAGGGGGATGAGAAGGATGAGCCCACATTCACCTTAAGTTTCCAAGTAGAGAGAACAACAGGTGCAAAAACTTAGGAGGAGTGTGTGTGTGTGTGTGTGTGTGTGTGTGTGTGTGTGTTCATCTGTGTGTGTGTGTTCATGTGTCCCAGAGACTGAAGGAAGCAAGGCCATTATGCCAGAACAGTAAGGGGAGAGTGGCCTGAGTTTCTTGTAAGGAGGATGAACAGCCTGCCACCAGGTCACACAGGGTGTCAGGGTGGTAAAGCTAGCATTTAAATCCAGGTCCACCTGAGTCCATACAGTGCTGTTTCACCAATGCATGATGTTAACACCAAAGGTTATGTGCCCAGAAGAATTAGAGGAAGCAGTTGCTACAGACATCCAGGGGAGAGGAAAATCACTTTGATCTAGAAAAACAACTTGGCATTCTTTGAAAAAAAAATGTACAGAATATGAAAGACACCATTGGTATCTTTTCCTTTTGAAATACAGACAGGAAATTATTCAGGCTAATTTTCAGGTAGATTATGACTTTCAGTTGAAATAAATAATGTATGCAAACCTTTTTTATTAGATAATCTTTGTGAAATCTTAAATATTTGGGTTGCAGAACTGATGACTGTAGTTTTTACATATGTATTTTTTCCCTCTAGTGACACTGAAAATCTGGCTTCCCCAGTTCCCAATGTCCAGCCCACTGGTGGACCCTGTAGTCTCTGTTTCTGTGCCAAGTGCTCTTCCTTTGTTACCAGGTCCACATAATTAATGGCTTTATCATATGAGGTAATTCAGTTACTCAGCAAAACAAATGATATACACTTTTACAAAGGGCTCTAGAAAGTAAACTTGAACCTAAAAGTGTTTAGTGAGAGGAAATTTCTGTTTGTCTTTAATTAAGAGAAACTGTATGGAAATGTAAGCTAAGGACACATTAATCAGAGAAGTTGGCATGGCTCTGTGGGCTTCATTTTCATTTGGCATAGATTGCATGGGTGCTTATTAAATAATTTGTATGACTGAAAGAACTTGTGATATTTCTTGCTTAATATTTGCATATACTCAGACTAAAGAAACTGAGAAGTTTGAATTTTGACAAAAATCCATCATTAGATTATTGTCAAAATACATAATCCTGATAATGTTTGCTTACCTCATTTTGGAGGAAGAAATGTATATTGTGGAGAGAATATAACTTTTCGTGAAGACTTAGTAATCATGGGGCAGGTGTACAACTGGTAAGTGGATATTTGTGTTTAATGCTCTCAGATTATAACAGTCTTGCCTCTGCTCATCTTATCTATGTCTTGTCAATGTGGATACTGTTTTAAAAATGAGCATTTGAAGGAAGAAGTCCTCCTATATAGAAGGTTGGTAGTTCACTCTCTACATGTAGGGTGTAATCACATCTCAAAGGGAACCTAATCTATACAGGTAGCATATTTGGATGCTCAAGGCCAAGGAGAAGGGATTCCGCCTCCTACCTTAATTTTATGATTTCTATAGGTCAAATCAGATTTCTTGGGCTCAAATTTTGGGATGTATACTGGTGGTTTGGTGTGTTCTGTAATATTTATAATTACATGAGATGTCAAGATTGAATTAACTTAGTTGTAGAGTTTTGCATAGTGTCTGTACCCATATCCTAATAAAACAATTTGAAATTCAATAAGTAATGCCGAGTGGGACAGTACTCCACTCACATAAGCTTGCTAAACTTGATATATTCTTATGGCACATCTCCAGGATGGAGAAGAAACACATTTATCTAGGTGATTAGTATTCTTTCTGTCTGCCAGATTTAAAGATTGTTTGGAAATATTGTTAGAATCAAAATCCACGTCTGTTGCTACACAAAGTTGAGCATTCCAGGCAAACTCTGGCCGTTTTGTTGTTCTTATGTCCACTTATTTCATGTCTGCCATGACAGTGACAGTTTTCAGTAACACAGAGCTGCCATCAAAAGAGTGATAAGCTTGAAGTGAAGCCTTTGGAAAGCAGTGCAGTCGTTTCTGGTCCCATCTCTAAAATGGTTTTGAAAATGCCTTTAAAAGTGACCAAGGGGGCTGTAGTTGTAGCTGAGTGGCAGAGCACATGCCTAGCATGTGTGAGACACTGGGTTCAATCTTTAGCACCACATAAAAAAAATAATAAATAAACAAACAAATAAATAAGTAAAGGTAGTGTGTCCATCCACCAAAAAAAAAAAAAAAAAAAAAAAAAAAAAGTTACCACTGTAACATACTAGGCTGTTTTTGAAGTTTTTAACAACCTAAAGCTCAGTCCATTTTCAGCTAAAAGTGTCTCTCACATAAGCTTCTTCTTCTTTTTTGTTTTTTAGTTGTAGATGGATAACATAACAATGCCTTTATTTGTTTATTTATTTATTTATAGGCATGCGCTCTACTACCGAGCTACAACCCCAGCTCTTACACAAGCTACTTTTAAAACACTTTAGCTTTAGCTGGTTGTAAGTTTAAAGAAAGTGGAAACATTGAAAATTAAGAGTTAAAGAGTGTTGTAGGCCATAAGGTGCTTTTCTAAGTTTGTAACTTTCTGTATCGGATTTAAAACATGACTTTGTATTTTGTGTCTAATTAGGGTCTGGTAAATTATATTTTGTTAGCAGTTATCTATTAGTCAAAATATCAGACAGCTAAAAAAAATCTTGAATAAGTTTCTAGTAACTATATTAGCAAACTGTAAGTTCTCAAGTTGACCTCTAGGACATTAGGAAATCAGATTTAAAGCATTGCATTGTCTGTTACTCAATGGAGGGGACTGAGGACAGCGTGTGACTTGTGTACTGCAAATGATGCAATAGCTAAATATTCTAGTGTGAGTTAAGGTTGATTAGATGATTGTCTTTAACTCTGCTTTTCCCAAAACTTTTTGAACTCTTGTTTTTCAGGTAATATTTTGTACTGCTATTTTATTGCTTTTTTTTAAAAAAAATATTTTGGGCAAGAAAACATTTAAGTTCTTCCTTGGGTTCTAGATAGAAATTAGCACTCATATGCTGAGAAAGCAAAAGAATACTGTATTATCAAAAGCTGATGGCCTCCAAAAACATTCCAGAAAGTAAAATATGTAAGCAAGAAACTAGAAGTTGATCAATCATCAGAGTCATAGATTTCTTTAAAAATGTCCTTATGTTTTTGCCCTGGAATTAATTTTCAGTGAAAATTAAAACATTTTTCTACTCATCTGGGATCAGTTTTTACCTCATTAGTAGGAAATGGTGACTATACGTTTAGCACAAATAGAATTCACTTTGTGACACAGAGAATTTGTGTTCTTTTAGTTAATGGGGGGAAAAAAGGAATCTTTCTGTTGTTCTTAAATAGAATTGTGAAGGAAATTATAGTAGTCGGTGCCATCATTTTTGGTAACTTTTAGTAGTGTGATTATCCCCTATCCCCAAGGAATCCAAAGGAAGGAGAATTTTAACCTAACCTATTGGGAAACATTTTAGTGCAGCCTTTAGCATTTTGTTCACTAGCTGGACCATGTGGGACTGAGTTAGAATCCCCTCCTATGCCCTCACCCCTTTAGTACTGGGGATTGAACTCAAGTTCTGCATTTGATGTTCTATTCCCAGCCCTACATATATGTATTTTTTAATTTTTTTTTTTTGAGACAGGGTCTCCCCAAGTGCTGAGGCTGGCCTTAAACTATGATTCCCCCTGCCTCAGCCTCCCGAGTCGCTGGAATAACAGGCATACGCTACTGCACTTGCCTCTTTTTCTGTTTTCTTTTGATCCTCAAGTCACATAATTATGTGTTCTGCTCAACTTTTATTGTTGCATAGGTGGAAAGAGAGTCTAAAGGGAAGATGGAGTGACCCTCCATGACAATAAAAAAGTCTAGTGAACAAACAAATATAGACTCAAAGATTCATAGAATGATATAGCTATGAGAGACCTTTGTTTTCATATAACCCAAATTTTAGCTTTCAGGTTCTACCATAAAATGCACGTTGCTTGATTATGAGATTTTTTCTGTATTCAAATGTTAAATTTATTAATGCTTCTTCCTGTTTACCTATGATGTATTTGTAGCTATTTTTTTTTTCTATTACTAATGGGAACATTCTGTATTATAGCTTCTTTTTATTTGTCTTGGATGCTTGTATATGTGCCTGTTAGTCTACTAATATGCTTATGTGTTCTAGAGAAAATGACAATCGAGTATTATATACTGAGTAATAGTTATAGTGCAGTAAGACTTGATTAATTGGGCTTTTGGAAGTTAAATTGCCATGAGGGTCACATTTTAAAGATTTTCGTAAACTTGCATGTATTCAGAGTTTACACAGGGCTGAGGGTCTCATTAGACACACAATCTACCTGCATTCTGTCCTGACATATAAAATATTTGTCATTGAATTGGCAACTAAACAGTGTTGGTGGCACTATGGATTTTATCACTTATCCCAAACATAGGAATTGCAAAACTCCTTTCTTTAAATATTTTCTCTTTGTGGTGCAACTGGGAAGGGCCAAATTCCAGTCTTAAAAAAGTTTCAACCTAACTGGTTGAATAAGGTAGGAATGGCAAAGGAATACAACTTTAGGTCCAGAAACTTAATATTTTGGACTGTTCAGGATTAGATTTTTTTGCATTCTAACTGTTCCATGTGGGCTCCTCATTTCTACTAACACATCTGTAGGTATCTAGGAAAAATGGAGAGTTCTATCTCTGATTTCTTCTAAATCTTTCCCTTGAGACTCTTGACCCTAATCAGTATTCTTCTGTTGATGATAATCTACTTATTTGCTATCCTATCATCGTAATCCCTTCATGGAGTTATCTTTCCATATTGTATAGTTCTTTTATCTTGGCTTATGTATTTTTTTCCTTCTTAAATTGTTTTCTTAATGGAAACAACATACAATTATTCAGGTTGTAACGTAGCCATGGTAGGAAAGCTACACAGTGGGGCAGGTTTTGAGATGAGAGTTCACCCTACTGGCAGCTACTTTGAAGGCAACTTTATATAATAATACAGAGGCTACAAAAAGAGGCCTCTGCTGTGATTTCTCTGGTTTATATGGTTTGCATTGCAATTGTAGATTTTTTTGTTGGAATTTACTTGAGATGATTAAAGACATTTTGCAGAGTATTCAAATATAGGTGAAAGAATTTCAAGTTTGCTCATTTTGGCATAATTTTAAAACAAAAGTGTTACTGTTGGATCTGGGCATGTGATGGGTGAATGAGTGTTTCAGTGAAATGACATAAGTCTGTATAATTTGGAGGGTAATGATGCCTTAGAACAAGAATAAATCTGGAGCCATGGAAAGGCTCCATATTCTAGATGAATGCATGCTTCCTCTTATGACTCTGAAAAATAAAATTAAATCTTTATTCATATGAATCCACTAGGGGCAAAAGCTACATGGTCTTGGTTTATGATATATTTCAGAACAGGAATATTAGCCTTAACCTCTTTCCTCACATTGCATATGATATTTAATCCATCATCTTTGTTTTAAACAAACAATACACAAGCTGTTGCTGGCATTGGCATAAAGCTGATGGTCCATCTGGAGAGCAGGAATATAGATCAGGAAAATAAGAGCATTGAAATTGGGTGCAAGGGCAGATTTGCATGTGTAAAACCTTTCTGTTTTACTAGCTTTTTATCAAATTATTTAATCCTAGGCAAAACAGATTCCTTTTTCCTGAATCTGCGTACCTTATTGGCGGAGTTGTTTCAGGGTTGCAGGAGGAACAATTGGGTTTTGAAAGACAATTAACTAATGAGCCATTGGGATCATCATTTGTTGTTGTTGTTTGTATGGAGAGTCAGTGTGGAAGTGGGGAAAGTACTGGTGGAACATTTGGTTTTTATTCAAGCAGTGTGAGCATTGGCCAGCCATTCAGCTTTTTGGCCTTTAGGAGTCTTTAACCCAAGTCAATTCAGCAACTCTTTATTGAGGCAAATGTGAGGGTTTGGGGTGGGCCAGCGATTTAGCTAGGCCTTACACATCTGTAGATGAGTAGGCCTGGGTCCTGTGCTCAGGGTGTTTTCAAGGATTGGCAGTGGAGGGAGACACATTATCATTGAAAAGTGTTGTGAGTGTGTCGTATATGAGATACGGGCTTGCAAAGGAAGGAAAAATTGTGCCTGGAGTACACAGGAAGATTTGTGTTATGAATCTTTCTAAAGATTTTCTATTTTGACAGGCAGAGGAGCAGGCATTCCAAGTATTTGAATAGTGAGAGGTTCAGAACAAATTATCAACAAAGTTCCTTCCAGTTCCACATTTGTAGTGCTATCAATGTAAAATTCTTTGAATAGCTTTCCACTGATGACTTATTTTCTGAAAAGTGTTTATTGTCATGGTTGAAGGAAAATAATAATGAAAGAAACAATGATTACCTTTGGAGATATAATCAGGGATGGGTGGGAGAAAGCAGCTAGTTTTTCTTCCCTTTTTTTTGTTGCCCCATTGGAGAAATCAACTTGCATATAAGGTGGCGACATTTGTGTGGAGGCTGTCCTTTCTGGTTTCAGGGAGCAGCAGTGGATGGAGCCACGGTAAACCTGGCCTGCCTCCAGGAGAGGAGGAAAATCCAGGTGGCCATGCTCCGAATGTGGCTGTGTGCAGCAAGGTTTCTGAAATGACAGGAGGGGCCGGCAGCTTCCCGAGCAGCTGGGACACTGGATCACACCCATCATCTCTGCTTCTCTCCACTAGAGGAGCGAGTCTGCACTGCCTTAGGAGTCAGGGAGCCAGGGACTCTTCCTCCTTTTCCAATTTTTCATGTTATTTTTAAAATTTGTAAGTGACAGACAACGATCGCTTGACAAAAGAGAGATTCTCCTCGCCCCCCAAACAATTCTAACTAAAGATCTTGTGTAAACGCATGAGTTAGAAATAAGACTCGAATATCTCCTTTTTTTGTTGTTGTTATTTATGAACAGCCAATAATTTATTCGCATGTGACATTTGAGCTGGCATTTTTTTTTCTTCCCAAGATGACAGTAGCTTCCGCTGTGTTATATTCTAAAGCAAAGTCAGAACAGCCCTGTGCTTTTGTCCCAGTTGGTAGTTACATTTTGCCCTCTTGCCTTTTTCATTTAGACCTATGGTATTTCTTAACCCTCAGACTGTTTTGAAAGGCTTTGATTAAAATATGCTGATAAAAGAATTTGATAACCAAGTTGGGAACAACAAGGCTATCTGGAGAAGACCAAATGATTTGGAAGCTACACAAATTCTATTCAGAGCACACAAAGAGATCCTCTAGAGTTTTATAGGGGCTTGTGTTTGGGGAATGGTATGAACTCAGGTTACCTGCAGAATATGGTGTCATATGGAAGCATTTAAGAGCTTATGGAGAATTCTTTGAAATACAGTGGAATGAACTAGCAAGCATATTGTACCTAAGGAGAAAAATAAGAGCATTCATTTCTGATTTTCAGGTGGCTGCTCCAGGAAGGGAGATAGGTGAAAGTGAATCATTTTTTGAGCCATACCCAAAATACAGAAGATATATCATCTAATCATAGTTTCGTAAGCAAAACACTACACCTAAAAAGTAGAGGTCATAAGTGTCCAACTGCCCTCCTCTAGGAACCTCTTACATGACACCCCCACAATCTCTGCTTAAATACTTCCAGGCAAAAGAGAGAAATTTGGGGTTCAGGATGCATGAAGGTTGGCAGGAGCTCATGTTGAATACCTGTTATCTGCAAGATCCTGGAGTAGGCCCTTTATTGCTATTTCATTTGACTTATGAGTGTTTGTTTTATAACCTCCAGTTTACAGATGAGGAAACCAAGTTATATAAGCACAATGAAACTTGCCTCAGCTTATGTGTCTAGCTTGAGGCAAAACTGAAATTGAAAGCCAGATCCATCTTTTTACACTGTACTCCACTGCCTCCCAAATTGAAGGAGGGCTCCTTTCCTAATAAAACAACTTTTTTTTTTCTGTCTCAATAATGCAGATTGTTTGAAAATGCTTTCTTTGACTTAGCTGATATCTGCCTCCCATTAACATCTCTCATTGGTCCTAGTTCTACTGCAGGAGGATCACAGAGTTGATGGAATTCTCCTTCCACACGCAGGTATGTCTGCAACCATTGCTGCCAGTATAGTCTGTGTCATCCCATATTTAGTTTATGTTATTGAAAATAAAAATGCAAACACACAAATCCCCACCATCCCATGTCTTCCTGTTGATTGCATTTCACTATGATTTCAGCAGCTGGGACTCTGAATCCTGGAGGTCTGGACTAAGAGAAGATGAGCTTAGACTATACATACCTTAGTTTCATCCCTTCCTAATTGATTCATCAGCCCATTATCAGGATGTAGTTGTTCAAACCCTTAATAAAAGTAGCGAACAGATTAATTTGTGGTATGTGTTAGTTGATGAGTTTACCTGTGCATTTTTTTTTTTTTATTTCTGGAAAAGGGGTCAGTGAGTATTGTCAAATCTTAAAAAAAATTTACTATTCTAAAAATTTAAGAGAACTTCCTCTAGATTAAATTGATTAGCTTTTTTTGGGAGGGCTTCCCAAACACCATGAATTCATATATACCTGGCCATCTCTATACCATGCTGTCTTGTCCATAAGACCTGGTAAATGGTCTTGTGTCTGACTAAAGTTGGCAGTATTTTCTGCATTGTCTTGATATCCCTGGACGTTGAGCAAAAATAATTGTGCCCTTAAATATGGAGAAGAGGATGCAGTATTCTTAAGTGAGATAACTTTTAAAAAATAAGTATAGTTTAAATGTTTTAAAAGTTTAAAAACATAAATGTTAAAGCAGTTACATTTTTTTGTTTTATTTTCTTTATTTTAAATAATAAGACCAAGTGTTGTTCACGAGCACCTTGTCCTTTAGTCTTTAGGAGCCTTTAGGAACAGAAGGGGTATTGAAGAAGATCCTCTGTATGCCCCACTTACCCACCAGAGCAGGTCTTGTTTCTCAGGAGATGGGCACTCCTCAAGGGCAGGGACCTTTGCAAGTCTTTGACTTCCTTGCATTGAGCAAATCCTTGATCCTTAAGGTCTGTTAAATTTAACTGAATGGAGTGATTTAGATGAAACTGCCTATTATTTAGTATTTGAATACTGGACTTTAGGCAACATTTATTTTGCCAGTTTTGGGGGACAAATCTAAAAATTCACCCAAATTTGCTTTTATTTTGGGTGGTCTAAAAATGCAATTGCATTGAGCACCTGATAAATTTGATAAGTGATGATGGGAAACAGCAATGGCAATAGTGAGAGGTAGTCCACAGGAAAGTGAAGAGCCAGTCAAAAATGATGAACTTTATTATATTTGAGGTAAAAAAAAAACTCATTTAAATAAATGTGTAATACAACCCCCCTTACATGTTGTTGGAAAAGGGCACTGGCCTGCATGAAATGGGAATTAATTATTTTACTTACATAAAAGAGAATTTTTGACCTTGATATCTTAGAGAGATCAGTAATGCAATCCCTTGTACCCTACAAATAAGGCCCTGATGGTGAAATGACGTTCCTAAGGTCACAAACCCAGAAGAGTAGTGCTCTTTTCAGCACATGGTGGTGTTTACCTCATGCTTTTTTTTTTTTTTAAATCTTCTAAATGTTAAAAGTATAAGATTAAATTAAGGTCGTTTCTAAGTCAAATAAAATAGCCCAGTTGTCCCAGGATTAACTTATTATATATACATCAGCTATCCTTTTACAGAGTAATTGAGATAAAAATCCACAAACTTTTTTTTTTTTTTTTTGGTGCTGGGGATTGAATTCAGGACCTCTCACATGCTAGGATGTACTCTACCCCTTAGCCACATCTCTAAATCCCTACAATTTGGTTTTGTAGGATAGTTTTTAGGTGAATGAAATACATACACAGAAATACAGGCATTGTGCATTCTCCTCTGAATTTTGGCTGGTTCTTTGCTTTATTTTCATATTAGGTACATTTTCCCAGGGGAGCGTAGTAATGATGAATATGTTAAAAATATCAAATAAAGCTAGGGATGTTGGGAGGTATTCCTAGTCCCTCAGAGGATTCTCCCTTGGGGAGCCCTATTAGGTAGATGAGGGAGTTGACCCAGTGTGGTGGTTCTTAGGTTGTGTGAAGACCCTTCCTTATCTCCCTCCTACCCCAAAGAGCCAAACTCTGTGTCTTTGCTTCAAGCATGATAGTCTTGACTACCAGCCTAGATTCTAAGCTTATCTTAATCTCTCAGATTGATTTATTCAGTAATCAATTTTACTTTGTAATTAAACAATTTTAGTTATAGAGGTAGGAGGAAAAGACCATCCTCTTTCCAGTTTACTTGGACTAACATTGATGTTATATTTCAGACTGCTAGTGAAATCAGAAAGACTCGTGTTTTTAGAGCATTAGAAGTACCAAATGTTTAATGAAGACCCATGTTATCTTATTCGTTTTGAGCATTGGACAAAAAGACATACCCATTGTCCTGTAGCTTTCAGATCTTCCGTAACCTTTTTAAACAAAATAGGAGAAGTTGCTACTTATACCCAAGGGAAGAGAAAGTTAATGAATAGAAAAGACAGAATTTACTTAGGAAAACGGTGGAATTAAGCTCTGGACAAAACACGCATCAGTGATGCATAGCATTTTTGTTAATTGGGTCTTAACAGGTTTCTGACTCATGTGGTAATCATTGCAGAAGTGGGGCACACTAGACCATGCCAGTGGCATATCCCGCAGCTATAAGGACTCTTACCTACTTGTGCACGTACACCTGAGTTTCAGGGGTGTACGTTTGTATAGCTCAATTTAGGTTCTACATACACTTCAGTGGTTAAACCTGAGCTAGACTCAAAGAGTTTGTTTCCATTAAGAAAATGAATCTTTTATGTGGACCAAGGTCAGGTTAGTTAATTTGTTTGCTTTTATTGGAATAACTTTTCCCATTCCAATTCATCACTTAATTTTAAGTGGTTCTACTAAAATACCCATTAAAGTCCCTTACTTTTCTTACAGACTAGGCTATGACAGGCTCATGTGATATATATATATATTTTTTTTCCTCTCAAGGCATGAAAGGTAGCTTTTCCGGTCATTGACCTATTCTTCCTTGTCCATAATTTCCCAACAGTGGGGGAACATTTTACATAATACCAGTATGAACTCTCGTTGCAAAGAGACCAAATGAAGTTTTCTCACAAGGAACAAGATTAAAATATAAAAATGCACCTGACCACGGTAAAGCATTTCTTTAATATGACTATTTTTTTTCCTATATCCTCTGTTTTCTGCTCATTTCACCTCTTCCTTGGTGATGCATTTTCCAGCAACTCAAAGTCAACTCCTCCTAGTAAAATAACTAAATGTGATGCTATCACTCTAATTAGTGGTGACAAAAGATCAATTAATGTTATAATTAAAAACAGTGTCTAGATCTGTTGTTTGTGATGAACAAATGTGACAATTGCTTTGTTCATTGACGTGGCTGTGTTGGATTTCCTCCCTGGACTTTAAGGGGATGCATTTTAGTGCTGATGTGCACATTTCACTGTGGACAGTAGGAACAAGGCAAGCATATTAGGGAAAGAATAGAGCCCCTGATGTCTAAGCTGGAGCCATATTTTAACATACTTGACACCTTTCCTTGGTATATGATGCTATATCAGCAACTTGTACTCACTGGATCTGGAGCCTCAAGCTTTTAATATTTTATCACTAAATGCTTAAGTGTTTATGTTGCAAAAAGAAAAGGAAAAAAAAGATTCCCACTTGGACTCTCAAACCGCATGAATAAGATGCTATGTGATAACCACATCATTGATGATTTTAGTTCCATCTATGGCAATAATTTTTAAGTTGATGGGGAATAATTTGAAAGTATGTGATTTTTACAGATCTGGTTGGATTTTCTTTTGATACAGAGCAAACTGTTTTTTTTATACACTGAAGCCTGGGAAAGCTCTGTTACTGTTAAAAGAGTAACCATATCTCTTTTCTGAGTTGTTGCCAAGCAGATGTAGACTTTTGGAATGTGCCCAGAAAACTTCTACAGCTGATACTTTGGTGACTTGTTCCCACTTCTGGCTTTAATGGCACCTATTTAAATAGCAGATGAACATAATTTTGTGTTGGTGGGTCACAATTTTATACACTTCCTCAAAAGCAATTAAGTTTAGGTAAACCAGTTGGTAGAAATGGTGGAAATCCTACTTGCCTTTTGAGAATAGAAGTGTAGATATTGCCAAATGTTAGTTATGTCACTTTGGACCAAAAAAAAAAAAAAAAAAAAAAGAACCAGGAAAAACCCTGAGAAAAGTTCTCTGAGGATTTAGCACTGAATGTCAAACAAGGCAATGTATTACTGTTACTAAAAGAAACTTCACCTTTTAATCTCATCCTATAAATGGATCCATATCTAGGGATCCATCTGAGCAGCACTAGGTTTGATATTAAATTCTTAGATCATTGGCTTCTTCCATCATCTTTTAGTGATATTAATCTTAATAAAAAGGCTATTAGAAATGAGAAAATACCAACAATGTAAAGTTCACCAGTTGATCAAGAAAAGAGCATTCTCTATAACATCAGCTCAAAGCAACAAAGGTCCTGTCATAACCCCAGGTAACTTGGTAGCCACTGAAATCCTGTAAGCTGCAAATGGAGTACGCATTTGGCATGGCAGGTAAAAGAAGGCAGCCAGTGAATTCATTGATTAACTGTGGCTGGCTCGCAAGACAATCAAACAATGAGCAAGAAGGGAGAGAGGAACAAAGAAACTAAAATCTGTTTCTTTTTTAGGAGAAGCTGGAAGATGAAAAGTAACACAACACTTTAAATATACATGTTAAAAACTTACAACAAATCATAGACCATACTAATGGGTTACTGAAGTTGAGAACATGGCTGAGGGTGTAGATGTCAGGTTTTCTTACACAATAGTGGATCTTTTGTTTCAGAGTTCGGTCTTGGCAAGCAACTCCCTACCACTGCGTTAATTTCCTGTCCATCTTTCATTCAGCAACAGAACTAGAGATGGGGAGCAGACACTGCTCCCCCCAGGCTTTTAAGACTGTGCTTTGTGTAGATTAAAAAGAAGAAAGAAAAAAAAAAGAACAAACTTTTTCCAAACAAGATGTCCATGTGCATGCTGTAAGATCCTCTGTGTGTGTGTATGTGTGTGTGTGTGCCTAAAATGATCCCTAAAAAAAGCCCTCCATAATTTTGAACCTCTCCTTTTTCTAAAGACTTTTATAGCCTTTTTTTTTTCCTGCTTCTCAGCATGTGAACCAGTGTGTAACTCAAATAGATGTTACTTGGCTATTTACTTAGATTGTTTTAAAAGGCTAGCTGTGTGGAGGAATGAGGAAGGAAGGGAGGCAGGAGTAGCTAGGGTTTATTTGTTCTGTGTTGACCTAATGAGTACAGTTCTTAAAATATAATAAATATTTATATGTGATCTTAATTTTTAATGAGTCTCATAAACTGGCTGGTATAGAAAAGTGTATGAAAAGCCATATATATAATTGTAGTTGTCATAAATACATGCATGTGTACACTAGAATGTTTTATGAGGAAGAGAACTTATTGGTCTTGTTCACTGTTGTTTTCCCTGTGTCTAGAACAGTGCCTGACATATAACTGGCCCTCAATAAATATTTGTTGAGTGAAAAGAATGAATGTAAACAGACAACATCATATAATGGGGACAGCATTAAACTAGAATTTAGAAGACCTGGAGTCTAGTTCCGGCAGTGCTATTAATTAAGTATAAGAAGTTGCTGAAGTCATTTAACTTCTTTGTTTCTCTATTAAAAAAAAAATTGAAATAACAGTACCTGCCCTTCTTGCCTTTTGCAGGTTTTTATAAATAAATGATTAAATGATAGCTAAAGGAGACAATGAGAGTACTTTGGAAACTATAGAGTGCTTTAAAGAAATGTATGTGTGAGTGTGTGTGTATGTGTGTGCCGAAAATCCTTTATCTCTTTGCTTCTCAATTTCTTTTCTTAGGAAAATCAGATTATTTAAATCCCATTATGCACAGCTCTCTTCTGTTCCTACTAAGCCTCTGTATTCCATTACCTCCAGTAAATCAGAAGAAGGCGGTGAGTCAGGCTAGCATGAAAGGCAGGGTCTACTGTTTTCTCATGTCCCTTTTTACTCCGAGGGACCCTGAAATCTTGAGTGCAAATCTCATGAAGTTTCTTCCCTATTGGAAGATGTAAATATGACTTGGAGTCTCCTAGTTATGACCACTTCAAGATTATTTGATGATTTAGGTTATTAACTAGTTATTAATATGGTAGATTATCATGCACTTAGCATAGAGACTAGCTAAAATCAGTATCATGAACTTGCTGTAAGGATTTTTTTTTTTTTTAAAGAAGTGTGTGTATGAATGTGCACACATGTGTGTTTTAGTAATGTTTCCCAAAGCTGCACATCCAGGAGGAGAAAATACAGTAAAATATAAGTACAGTCATATTGACAAAGTGAAAAACAGATCATCAGGACAGTTGCTTCTCATTTTCAAAACTCCTTGATGACTTACAGCCATCCATTCTCCACCATTATTATTTTTTTTAAATCGGAATTCATAAATTTTAGTGTTAAGTAACAAAATATGATGGTCCTTCATTTTAATATATTGCTTTAAGTTAGGAAGAAGATGGTGTGAAGGCTGCAGTAGACTTTAATAGCATTATATGACTTTCAGCTTTAAAGAAACTATTAGGTCAACATCTCTCATTTGGTTCTTAAGAGAACTGAGGCCCAGAGAGCCTCAGTTAAATTAGTCAGGATATAACTCATGTCTTCAGTTTCTTAGGTTTCCACTGTTCCTTCCTGATACCTGTTAGATTTTCTTAGAAGTAAACCAATATCATAGCCTCGATTTGGGAGGGTGAGTGTTCCAAAATATTGTAAATCTTGGCTGCATTAGCATCGCATCTGCTAATGACAGTCACCCAGGTTTAATAAGCTAGAAACCCAAGTTTTAGATTATAAAACAGAAATATCTGCATGACATTCTTAAAAAAATATAAAAATATTGTCTTGTTTTTGTTAAGGGCAATTAAAAAAAAATCACAATCCCCCACTTGCATCCATGTGGCTTAAAATATACACTGCTTTTTGAAAGAGCTGTTCAACTTAAATGCAGAAGATATATTACAGCACGTAATGTGCCTGCATTTGTCCATGCATTCTTTTGGGAAATCTGATCTTTCTTATGTCTACTTTCAACAGATAGGCTAGGTTAAGTTATGTTAAACATGTTGTACTGAGGCTTGATTCACCATGCTGAAGCCTGGCTTTCTTTCTTGATTAGCTTTAATCAAACTCTCTGAATTCCATGACCTTAATAAAGCTATTTTTCCTGACAAGCAAAGACTGTCTTAACAAGCACAGCTCATCTGTGCTGAATCTAAGGCTGAGTTAAGATGGGGTTTAGGTCCTCATTAAAGTCCACAGCATGGAGTATAAGAGGAAATGATGAAATGGTGCTCCCTGAAACATCTCTGCTTTAAATTTAATTAGACAAATTATACGCAAACTAGTAGATGCCCTGGGAAGGCAATCAACATTAGGGCTAATAAAAAGCTTGAATAGTATAAAAGGGCTGGGGGAGGGGCCATAGACCCTTTCTAACACTTATGAGGGGTGAATTAACACCCACTGCTAAACATAGAAATGGGATAAATTCCAATAATGACTTAGAAGTTAGTTTTATGGTGCTCTTCTAAATATAAAAATACAGATTATACTTAAATCTTTCAAGGTTTGGCATGTTAACCCATGCAAGATATTATATGGATCTTTACATGGTAGGATACAATCATGGTCTGAGTTTGGTAGACTTGAGTTCAAATTCCAGCAAGTTCCCCTACTGGTTTCTTTCTTTCTTTTTTTTTTTTTCTAAGTGCATGCATGTCACCTCACCTCTGAATTTCAATTTCATCCTCCATAAATGAGAGAAATAATTCTTTTCTTGAAGAAACTTTTCTTGAAGAGAAGTGTAGAATGCCTGATACAAAGCCTGGCACATAATAAATGATTCATGTTTGAAAGGAATTTCCACTTAAGAGTGTTTTTTTTTTTTTTTCTTTTTCTTTTTTTTTTTTTGTGGGTGCTGGAGATTGAACCTAGGACCTCAAGCATGCTCGTCCAGCGCTCTACCACTGAACTGTACCTCCAGCCACAGAGTGGCTTTACAGAGTTAGATTATGATTGTAAATATTGTGTACATAATCTATGAATCATGATAACTTTAAGAGAAAAATGCCAAAAAGACAGAAGCTGGTAGATTTTGGGAAAAATGGTGACCCAACCATCAGAAGTCAATTATTTGGAGTCTAGAGCAGCCAAATTGAGTTTATAGTAAGTTGAAACGTTTATTAAGTGTTGTATGCTAACCATCTTGTATACCTTGTTATCTAATTTAATATTGGTAACAATGATACAATTTAATATTGGTACAATTGACCTAATTTTATAGATAAGGGAAAAGATTCACAAAGACTAAGTGAATTTTACCTTGACATAGAGGAGTCAGAATTGGAATTCAGGGTTGGCGTGACCCTTGGGGGCAGTAGGATAGAAAACTAGTGCAGATGTGTTTATAACTTTTAAAAATTGCTTTTGTCATATAAATTACTAGGATACTAAGTGTCTTTCCCTCCTGGGTTCTTGCATCCTTGGATGAATTTTAAATGAACTTTATTTTATATTGCTTTCAACCCTATTCCATTGCTTTAAGACCCTGGTTCTCAGACTTGGCTGCCTGTTACAAGTCACCCAGGGTGGATCGCCACTAGTATTTTTTAAAAGCTCACTCAGTGATTGCAGGTGTGCACCTAGGGTTGCAAACTTCTGCATTAAGAGTCACCTGCCTCAGGCATAGGTAGTTTAGTTGCCCACAGCTGTAAGCCTAAGTCCCTGGAGTCATCTGTCAGGGTTAATTTTATCCTCTTGCTTGTTAGAAGGAAGAAATATAGAAGCCATGAGATCTTTTTCAGTTTTGATAGATGTTATTTGTGCATTAATTAGCATATAAAAATTAAACACTGTTTTGTTAGCTCTGTTTCTTCCTTTTCCTCTCTCCCTACCTTTCTCCCTCTTTCTCTTTCCCTCCCCTCTCACTTCTTGCTTGCTTGCTTCCTTCCTTCTTTCTTCTCTTTAAGGAAACAGAATTGGAGTGAAAGGTGATTTTGGAAAATTTTCAGCTCAGAGAGGTAAAGAACGTGAGCATACTTTCACTTTTTTTTTTTTTTGGTAATGGGGATTGAACCCCCAACCCCAACCCCCACCTCTGTGCTTAACTACTGAGCTACATATCTGTCTCTTTTATTTTATTTTATTTTTTTTTATTTTGAGACAGGGTCTCTCTAAGTTTCTGAGGCTGGTTTTGAACTTGTGATCCTCCTGCCTCAGCCTCCCAAGCTGCTGGATTTTCACTCATTTTTTAATAAAACAAAAATTATTTCTCAAAATGTAATGGTCTACTGCTACTCCCTTAGAGGTAGAGTCTCTGTGGTCTGACACATATGTGGCTGTCTTACTCCTTAATAAAGAATTAGTCATTTTAAATTCTCTGAGCCTTAGACTCCTAATCTGCAAAACAGAAATAATTCTTAACTCATTTGTTTACTCAGAGGACAAAATGAAGGGAAAAAATATTTAGAGTGTATCTCGGAATCCCACCTGTGGAGCTACAGGCACTAGGACCCTGGCAGGATTGGCATTTGCTGGGAGGACTCTAAGTAGCTTGTCATGTTGTAGAGCAAGAAGGCCTGTACTTGACTCTAGTTCCAGGATGGTGCTATTCAAAGACGTCTTCTTTCACCTACGAGGTATCTGACTATGTATTTTACAGACCAGAAAATAAGGAGAAAAGTTAGGGTAACTGCACTGAAAGCTAGTCTGGGGAGTTAGTAGCTGATGCATGTCAGCATTCCCTGTGAGATTTCACAATATTCTCTCTTGTCTTAGTCTGAGTCGTTGGTGCCAGTTAATGAACACACACAGTCGTTGGGAAGTGATCTTGTCTTTCCTCCTGCCTTCAGGCAAAGCTACATCTAAATTACCCCGAACAGATGTATTCCCATTCTTCTTTAAATGACTATGTCATGAGCTTAACTATTACGAAGTTCATTCTCATTTCTAACATTGACAAGCATCAGGTTAAGCATATTTCTACTCCTGCCGTCTTCCGTGGAAATATACAATTGCTTTTTATACTTAGGGATTTTTACAGAAAAAAAAAATTTGGTATCTGCTAATGGGTTGAATTAGCAGGATGTTTTGAAAACTCAGTAAAATAACTTTTCCCTGCAGATCCATGACCTGGTGGAAATCCACACATTAGGCTCCATCAAGCTCAAAATGATACTCACTAAATGATGACAGGAATATCCAAGGAACTAACTGCCTTGAGACCACTCACTCTAAACTCTGAATCCTTATATGACCCTGAGACAGCCAGGCAGTGGTGCTGCAAAGCTGAGATAAGTACTGAAAATTGGCCAGTGAACCTTTTTTAAAAAAATAACTCTTTCCTTTACACTCTTCTATAGCCCTGCCCTAAAGGCTGCACAGCTTGTTACATACTGATAGCTGAGTAAATGCAATCAGCATTCCATACTACTCTTATAGAAAAAAAAAAACTAAACGGTTTACTGGTCTCTAGGATGTTGGTAAATAATATCTGGTTGAGTTTGTGTGTGTGTGTTTGTGTATATGGTGGGGCTGCTGGTTGGAGAAGACAAATGCCCAGTATATGAATTTACACTATAAAATGCAAATTTTGCGCTTCAGAATAAGAAATAAAACAATTTACAGTAGACCTATATTGTTCTAAGACTAATGAGAAATTATGTTGTTTTCTCTGTGTAGGTTTTTGCCCCAGTGGCTTTACGTATTTTCTGTAGGAAAAATGCTATTTCTAAAGTAGCCTGGCACAGGGAAAATCCAGTGATGAAAGGAGTAAGCACATTTTCAGACTGTTTTACTGTTTTGGAATGTAGCATGGGAAAACTCTTTCCAAAACTATTACCTCTGGGCATTCTGGCACTGTTGGAGAAGAATTGGTAAGATGAAAACGGAAAGAAAATCCCCATTTTCTCTTAAGCATAGACAGGCTAGGCATGGGGCATCCTGCATTTAGAATCGGAAACCTCATTATACAAAAGCATGGTGGAGGAACTCTAATTTGACAGCGGTTCATGTGAAAACAACCCGAGTGTATGTTGACCACAAGATTAATAGGGGCAGCAGTGTGGCATTGCCATTTAAAAAGCTAATGCCGCGTTGGGCTGTGGTCTGACCACAGCTGGAGTTTTTGCCCAGTTTTGGGTACAAAATGTGAAGAGGAATGCCAACAGAATGGAGACCCAGATGCTAATGGGTGAGGAAACCGTATTATGTGAGGGGCATTGAAGAAAGCAGGCTGTGAAGTTGGAGAGGAGATTCCTTAGATGACCTCAGTGACAAGTTGCAGTAGTTGAGGGTCAGGTGAAAGTGGGGTGGGGCAGTAGTTGTCTTCTACTGGAGCCTCAAACCCCCACTCAATATTAAAAATAAACGAAACAAAACCTTGAGTTAACAGCCTGACTTGTTTTCCCAACATCTGCTCTTCCTTTTATGTTTGAAAACCAGTGGTTGTCACTGCACTTCACCTTACTGTCCAGACCAGAAATTGACCTTGTCTTGGGTCCCTTCACCTCATGGTGTGATGGTGGTGGGGAATGTTTAAAGTTACCACTTACGGGGCCTGGTCTTTGGTTTATCTCCACTAACTCAGTTGTTAATCATCCTCCATGGTGTGGCAACACTATTGAACTTGGTGATTTCTGAAGAGTTCTTTCTTAATGACTTAGCACTAAGTAATGCGGAATGAAAAGAATACTAACATTTCTCACAGCAGAAGGAAAAATTTTATATCCTCTCTGCAGGCCAAGGTTAAGTTCTGTGTGAGTCAGTACATTGACATTTTATATGACCCTACATCCCTTCTATTTCCTGATCTACTTGTCTCTACCTGTTTCGCTTCCACACCAGAATCGTTTCATTAACACAGTGATCATGCACAGGAGAGAGTAGCTAACCGATGTAATTAACTGGCGTGTCAAAGGCCATTGGTTTATTGCATATGCAGTGTCTTTCCTGATGGGAAGATAGATTTCTGCTGACATAGTAGGTGTGCAAAAATGCCAAATTGCCAAATAATTTGCCAGGCGATGGTAAGGTATTTTTGGGAAGATTGACTTATATAGGCAGAACTAAGGAATCTGTTACTGAGATGCACTCCCAAAAGGCAACTCACCAAAGATGTTCATTGTTAAAACAGAAAGACGAGAGGCAATTGAATTTGGAGCCCTGGTGAAGTTTTCTTTAATTCCTTTCTTTCCTTTTAAATTTTTTTTTTTTTTTTAATTTGTGCCTTTGGCATGCTAATGCATGCATTTAGTCTCTGCAAGAAATTTCCGTTTAAGAAAGAATTTAAAAACATGAAGTGCTCAATCCATATCTCCTAAACAACTAAAAAGACTGCAATTTCAAATGAGAAATTATGTTGCAAAGAAGAAAAAAGTTGTTTATTATGGCTCAAAATTTTAATCACCCAAGGGCTGTAAAGTTAAAAATAGACAATTCTGCCTTCTGTTTATGGTAAACTTGGCTGAGTCCCGGCAAATTTCAAAGCTGAACATACTGTATGTTATTTTTGCTTAATTTTAGATTCCACATTTTAAAATTATTTCTTACAAGAAGCATATTTCAGGATATAAACTTAGCCTGAAGAACAGTATTCTTGATTTCTGCCCATATTGAAACTCCTTTGAAAATAGTAAACTATGGTTTTGGGATTTTCCTATTCCCAAGAGTCCAAATGGGTACCTTTCTAAGTCTTGTATGTTATGAATGAACATGGGATGTGAAATTGTAAAAGGTTACTTTCCGCTCTCTGGTTCCTGTCCTTGCCATTGCCGTCTTCTTGAGTGTGTGACTTGATGCAAACATTCATAGAGCACACTGACTTCCACTGAAGGGTTTTGAGGACAGAGGGGCATTTGGCAAGATGTGTGCTCTTTCAGGTAGAGAGGCAGGAAGACACAGAGCACTCGTGGCATGTGGAAGGTGTCCATGCCTGTGCCAGGGACTCAGAGCCTGGATGAAACGCCACTTCTGTGGCTTACAGTCAGAGCAGCTCCTCTTCTGATGCATTCACAGTGGCCAGTAGCTCCCTTGTGGGGCGACTGTTTGCCCAGGAGCAAGAATGATGTTGACTCAACTGTCTTCATGCCTCCACAGAGTGGAGGAACACCTGGCTTCACCTCTCTGCATGACACGTGTCGATTCTTGTCCCTGAACTCCTGCAGAATGCTGTTTGGGTCCTTTCCTCAACAGGATTTTTAGAAGAACAAGCCCTTTGAATGGCAAGAATCTAGGGAGGAGACTTTTTTTTTTTTTTTTTAAACCTGTTACTCATTGTGACATCTGAGAACCCAACCTGGCCCTCAGAGACAGTGGCATTCTCAGTAAATATTTGTTAAATAATGCTGAGTGTTTATACTGAAGATCAAGATTTCTGTGATGACCTGGACAAACATGTGTTTGAGATTAAGTTGATCATAGCTACCAATTAAGACTTCTCACTGTGTGTTTGACATATAGCTTAACCCTAAGTATATGTTATTTCTGATGCTCCCAAGAACCCATTGTATAGAGGAGAAATCGAAGCTTCACTAGATCAGGAACTTGCAACAAGACACACAGCCACGAAGAGTAGCTGTGTGGGATCTGTGCTTAGTAAGTATAGAATCGGCATTGGCTCTGTGTTCTTTCGAGCGTGCCGTGTCACTGTGATTGAGAAAGATTGTGATAACAGTACTTATACGTTGGCATCATGCCACCGAGCAAACAGGATATGTCAGAATATTCATGAAGGTGCTGAGGCCCTTCGTCATGGGATATTTTCCCACACCACAGTGAGAACCTGTTTATGCTTAATTTATGTACTTTCTAATAAATTTGGTCAAACACTCACCATTACCAGATACAAAACAGATTCATTCATTCAGTAAATATTTTCTGACTAACATTATTTGCCAATTATATTCTTCTAAATACAGCAAACAGAAAAGACAAAAATCTTATCATCTTATAATGCAGGTTTGTAGGTCAGTGGTTCTCAAAGTGTGATCCTTGGCATCATCTGCAGCATCAACATTGCATGGGGACCTGTTGGAAATTCAAATCCTTGTTCACTGCTCCAGTCCTACTAAATAAACTCTGGGAGAGGAAGGAGGAAGGGGGTCCAATTTGAAACCAGTCCTCTAGGTAATTCTGATGTGTGCTTAGGTGTGAGAGCCACTATTCTAGAGGGTTTCAAATAATGTTTTTATGTTTCTGTGGCAGGTAACTCTGCAGAAAAATTTTGTCTCATATCTATTCCCAGAGTTGTGTGTGTGTGTGTGTGTGTGTGTGTGTGTGCGCGCGCGAGTGCACGCGCCAGTGTGTTGAGGTCTGACCTTATTTGGGGTTTGGCTATGAGCTTTTCTAAGCTTAGATGCTGGGTCCTTATGGGGCAGAGGCACTTAGATATTTGTAGATAAGGACATGGTTCCTAGACTCTTGCATGTACTTGGATTAGATTCTTACTTTGCCAGACCTAGCCCTGTGAACTTATGAAACTTCAAAACTTCTCAGCCTTAGTGTCCTCATTGTGAACACGAGGATGGTAGTAATGGGAGCCTATCTTATATACTGATTTACCAACTAATTAAAATTGCCTCTCTTTTGGTTTATAGCACAGGGCCTGGCATAGTATAGATACTCAGGGAACATTCTTTGAGAGAGTGGATGGGTGTTTGTATTCTTTGTGGCATCCATTAGCCCAGAGCCCAAAGCTAGCTAATTCCTGCAATAGGTCCTTCTTTAGCAGAATAAACCAGAAGAATAATGTGACCCAGCCACAGGGTGCACCTGACACAGTGTCCTCTTGGAAATGTGTGTTGGCTTGCCTCAGTTTAGCCCCTGCTGGGCCCTCTCCTCCTCTGTCTTAAGTGGGATACTGCCTTCCCTTTTAGTCCTTTGGAATATTTCCAAAGCCCATGAGGTTTCATTCAACTAAGGGGCTTCCAGATCTGCCTGTAGATATTTTATTCTGAAATGCTTGTGGCATTAATAGTAAATCTAAGAGAGTCAGACCTCTGCCTGTTTTGTGCCATTTCAGCAAAGCCAAGGAGAAGAACTCTCAAGGAAATTAATGTTTCCCCCAAGCTGAGTAGAAACACGGAGCTAACGTTTGACCATATAATTTGACTTCACTGGCTTTTCCCTCTGAATTTTTGTTCTGTCCTTTTTGTTACACATTGCATTGCATGGCTGAAACCAGTGCAATTGTGAGGAGAGTGTTTTCTGAAAATTTGTAGGGTCTGTAAGAAACATACATTGGATGACTAGTTTCTCTAAGCTTTATCTTCAGATTCACTAAGTATATTGAGCACCTACTGTGTGCTGAACATTGCTCTAAGGTGCTAAAGATGTAACAGTGAACAAACAAGACATGAATCCCTATCTTCCTGGCACTCAGTCATCTTCTTTTCATACATGAGCATGTATTTAGGTGTCTCTGGAGTAGTGAGTTATGCAGAAACTGATTCCCCGGGGGGTGGTATGGACACAGCTCTCCAATATTAATTCCCTGGGCCATAGATGACAGCTCACTCTCAGTGATATAAGCCAGATGAACCACTCATGGTTCATCTTTTAAATGTTATGTGTGCAGTTTAACTCTTTATTAGTGAATACTGCCTTGTTGTCTCTCTGTCACATCCTGGTGCCCTGGACTGGTGGGGTCAAGTCAGTGCTGACTTTACTCAGCTCTTCTTTGTATCACTGTGTTTTAGTTTCTTTTTGTTGCTATAACAAATTATCACAAATGTTGTGGTTTAAAATAGTGTAAATTTAATTTCATGTAGTTCTGATGGGGAGGGGGAGTCTAAAACCCATCTTACTGGGGAAAATCAAGGCGTCTCTGGGCTGCTTCATTTTTAGTCTGCAGGAGAACCTGCATCTTGCTTCTTGCAGCAATCTGGAGGCTGGTGTGCATCCCTTGGCTCCTAGGTACATCACTCAGCTCTCTGCTTCTTTCTCCCATGTTCCGGATTTTCTGCAAGGAACTTGGTGGTGACCTCATTGGGCCTACCTGGATAATCCAGGATACTCTGTCCATCTCAGATTGTTTAACTTGATCATACCTACACTGTCCTTTCTGTCATGTCCACAGGTTCTGGGATCTAGGACATGGACGTCTTAGGCAGTCACTGTTATCCAGCCATTCCTTGTCAGATTCTGGGGTCCCTGGGCTGGGCCACTAAGGAAGCAGGTTTAATGAAGTAGTTTCTCCCATTCTGCAAAATCCAACTCAACAGAGATCACTCTAAAATGCAAATATTGCTAACTTGGCAAAGCCTAATTACTTATGCATAAGTACTTAAAAATGTGCTTCATAATTCCCATTTGTTTCACAAGACTTGGTTGAAAAACCCCTTCTTCAAGGAGCCTTCCTGGGTTCCCATGGGCTTGTTTGATGCTACTCACTTGTGATTCTGTGTGAGTGACTTATGACTGCATCATTCCTGTTACATTTGTGTGGATGTGCTTATTTCCCAGTATTCCCGACGTCCCCTTCCAAATGGTCTGCCTTTCACAGAGCCTGCTTCTGCTGGGCACAGGGAAGACACCTAATCAAAGTTTCTGTATTAATGAATGGTTTCACTGTTCTCTAAAGTTTTTTTTTAAATAGTTTTATGTGTATTTTATTTAATTTCACTTAAAAAGATATTTAGTAGAAGTTGAAACTGGAGTGTGGCAAGGCTGGGTTCAGGAAGGACTGGCAATCCGTGTCTTGCCCAAGTTGTATTTCATATTGTTGAGGCACTGACAGACCTATGAGTCAGTGGGTCTTAAGGATGGTTCTTTTCAAGTGAATATAGTCTTGAAGCTACACACCATTCTTGCCTCAGGGTCACCATAAATCTTCCCATAAACCAAGTAGGTTCTGAATGTTTGAAATCCAGTTGAATGCCTAAATGAATCTTTAAAGTCTTAAAATTAGTTTCAGTCATAAAAATATTCTGTGTTCTAATAACTTTTAGGGTTACTGTAATGGAGTAAAGTCCTGGTATTGAGATGGTTTATTTTATTATTATTATTTTAAAAGTAGGTTCCTATTATGTGGGAAAGTGTGAATCCCGTTTAGTTGTTTTTGGAAAATTATTTCACCACCTTTAACAGCATTCAGATTGCCCCCCACCCCCCGCCCCTTTTGGAAATAGACATTGGGTTTTCTATATTGTTGGAAAGCATATAATTTTCATTTAGTTTTTTTAACCTAGTAGTGCTTAATGATACCATGTGAATTTTTATAGTCTCAGCTGCACTGAAGTGTGTGCCCTGAAACCTTATTTGGATTAAGAAAGTACCTTGGTGTGACAGCTGAAATTGGTGAAATGGGAGAACATAGGGTTGCATCTGTACATGTTGCAATTAATATTGACAAGCGGGCAGAAGTCCAGCATTATCCTAGGGAGTTGACTAATGTTCAGTCTACAACCAATGCAAGTGAGTCCTTCCTCTCCTGTTGAGAATAGTTTAATTTAGTAGGTCGATCAGGAAAAGCAGGGGGCATTTTCTTGTATTCCAAATTACATGACACACTCAATAGCACACTCACACATTGGACATTAACCAGCTGCTTAAGTTACAGCTCATTGTTGACTAGTGGTGATAACAGGTATCCCGAGATGTTGCCAACCCATCTTGGAATCTCCAGGGCCTAGCATCAAGCCTGGTATGTGGTAGGTGCTCATTAGCATTTGTGAAATGAGTGAATGGTCACTGTTGCAAGGCCGCCTACAAATCCTGGCCCCTGTTTACCTCTGAATACCTCCTGCCTTCTAACAATCATGGACTATTTGGTGTTTTTTGCTTTTGGATCTCAGTGTTTTCATCTCCTTGGCCTCTGATGACACCCCTTCACCCCTTCTATCTCCTTGGTCTAGCTAATTCCCAACTGGTGCTTTATATCTTATCACCTTCTAGTAGATTTCTCAGGAGGTGTGGTGTGGGAGTCTGCTTGGGAGCCTAGCTAATTTCCATACCGCCAAGAAATAACAGAAAGCTACTAATGAGGGGCTGGGGTTATAGCTCAGTGGTAGAGCACTTGCCTAGCGCCTGCAGGGCACTGGGTTTGATCCTCAGCACCACATAAAATAAATAAATAAAATAAAGGTATTGTGTCCAACTACAACAACAACACAAAATATTTTTTAAAAAGTTAAAAAAAAGCTACTAATGAGTGGAACTGTTGAAATCTATGTATCTGAACCTTTCTAGGAAGATGGGGGTCATTTCAGAGGCTCACATCATTTGGATATGTATATTCCAAACTCTACTCTTTGGGTACATTTTACTTAGAAATGGAAAAAGCATAACTTACCAGTAACTGGAAAAGAAAGAAGTCACCTGCAGATCCATTTACAGAGCATCAGTATCAGAGTAAAATGGGAAGATGAAGGGGTACTGTTGATGAATTATCTTTGGTGTGGCTGATACCAAAGCATCTAAATAGGAAAAAAATTGGGATATTGAACCATTTCCTTTTTGATTCAAATTAGCAAAGTATGGTGCATACTAGGTTCTCTTTTTTGCCTTAAAAATATTTCAAAAAAAATATTTAGTCTCTCTTTTGGTCCTTTTAGTGCTAAACAAAGTCTGTATTTAGTGCTTTTGCTAGAACTGACTCATTTTGTTTCTGATTGCTTTAGTGATATAAGACTTTGGTATCCATGAGACAACAGTGTTGCTTTTATAGTGTTTTATTACTTTTATGCTCAGAAAAGTATAAACCAGAAGGGCCAGCTATTGGTAGTGATACCAACTAATTCCTGAGAGCTTTAGAACAATTTTACCCTTAAGTCATTAAGCCAGTGTGTAAAACAGCATAAACTAATGAAAAACTAATCAACTTTTGTGTCAGTTAGGTGTGATACTAGTCTTGTCTCTGGTGTTGATGGGCTGCGACTTTGGGTGAGTTGCTCTGGAGCTTCTTCATCTCAGTCTTTTGTAAAGTGGAGGCACTATGAACTTGCGAAGTGATTTGACAATTAGAAATAACTTTGTAAGTGTCCAAGTCTATGTTGCCTAGGAAATGATATTTATTGTTATGATTGCTGTTATTACTGTGAACCAGACTGGCAACAGGCCCTTTCAGCTTTCCATGAGGACAGCGGACAGGCAGTCACCTCCTTCAGGGCAGAACATCTGAGTTAGATCTGTAGTCTCCTTATGACTTCAAAGGAGATTTTCTTTCTTCTTCTGGAAAGGATTCAGAACAACGTAAAAAGGAAACTGAGAGTCTCTTCCCTATGCTCTGAGTATTTCAGAGATGGCCAGAAATTGATACTAGTTACTAGGTAAGACCTTTAAACCATACATACACCTGCTTGAGGAGTCGGTGGTGCAGATGAAAGAGCACTGCTCCATGCAGCGTGGATCAGCTCTGTGTTCTCTGCCAAGCCCCTTTCTGTCCCTGTGTTCCACATCCCTCCCCTGTGAACTGAGCATATTGGGCTGGGGGACTTGTCTTGGCCTCCTAGTTGGTTTCCTTCCTGGGCAACTGCCTCCTCCTCACTGGGAGTTAGAATGGGTGGCCCCCAGCAGGGCTGGTCTTATTCTAAAAAGTGTCAGCAGAGAAGTGGCTGGATGTTGGAGCGTCCTTGTGCTTTGACACTTGGGAGCATCCTTTTGTGGTCCAACATACCTGGCCAAGAATGTCTTCCAACTCAGGAATTCTGAGGGGAAATTCTTGGAATAAATATAAATGGAAAAGATATTTGAGGGGGGGGCACACTTTAAAATTCTCATCTGACTTGGCTTTAGCAACTCCTTGTAAGTCTGAACTTCGTTGGGAATATTGAAAATGCTTGTTTCTGAAGGGAATGAATTTCTAGCTTCCTGGGAACTCCGACCAAAAAAATTCCCCCAACAAACCCCAGAGTGTCTCAAGCGCCTGCTTTCTTCTCAAAGAGCCAATCCAGCATTCTTCTGTGGACTCAAGAACTATCAGCAGTATTGAACAATTAGACTGGAAGGAAGGGCTGTGAACAGTTGTTCCCCCAAGGCTTGGAAATAACAAAGACCATATTAGTGAGACTGGGGAGGCAGGGGTGAAGAAGTGGGGGCTGGGAGGAGCAGTTCAGAAGTGGAGAGGGTGGTTGGAGGGATTTGTTTCCCAGATAGTTTTCAAAGAAAAGAGATTTGTGTAGTTGGCTGTGGGGCTGAGACTGCAGTGTAACACCAGTTGATGTTCTTTTTTATCCAACAGTTACTTTCTCTCACATTCCATTTAGACTAACAAAGTGTCTTCCTTGTGTTTTTTCATGGTCATTGATAGCAAGAGCTTAAGGGATTTTTGCTTCCTGGGCTCAGGGTAGGGTGGAAAGAAGGATACACATAATGGGGAATGGACATTTTGCAGATTTTCTTGAATTTTGTCAGACGGGGAAAACCCTCCAATGCGCAGAAAGGGCTCAGGTTTTCATTTTAGTCTGGGGTTGATTGATTTCTTTCTTTCAAGGGGTTGATGGAGGAGGTCAGAATCTTAGAAAGGGAAGAAGCCAGAGAAAAGGAGAAAAGAAAGAATGAGATTTATGACCTGGATCCCAGCTTTTATGTCGCGCAACCATTCCCAATACTGGAAGTTCATGACACCCTGAGAAACGGCCCTGGACCTCAGAGCAGTGATCTGCATGCAAAGGCGAAATTAAACAGTTCAGCAGTTGCTCTGGCTGAGACAGGCTCAGTACTGCTCTGTGCCCCGAATGCTGCCTGCCTCTAGTTTCTCCTCTAGGCACAGATTCCAGTGGTTCACACTAGTGATGATCTGGACCACCCAGGGCCACTTCAGGTATACGGAGGGTGGTTGATGATGGTGCTTATAGAGGAATTATTTCAACAATGGGACTTTTCTATTACTCTTTCCGCAATCGCCTTCCTCTCTTGGAATGTGGAGACCTTGGCATCTTGTGCAAAGATTACAAAAACTAATAGGTGCTGCTCTGATCATCCCACCCTGGATCCCTAACCCTCAATAATAATTGAAGATCTTTAAAAATGTATGTATCTTCCATTTTTATTCCATATGGCCCCTTAGGTAACATGACCCTATGTGGCCATTAAACGACCCTGCTTACACTTGGATTACTCGGTACAAAGCAAATTTATGGTTGTTTATTCTCTCCTCCTATCAGCTATTAGTGCCTAATCATATGGTCTATCGATCATGAGATTAATCGCCTGCCCAAAGAGGCAGCAGGTCTTGTGGAATGCTGCACTGCGCCAGACTGAACTTCAACCTTTTATACAAACTGGAGGAGTCAAAATCATCATTCACTGCCTGAAACTCCTGGTCCCTGGGCCTCCTGAACCCCAGGAGGTAAATCCCTGCTTTTTCAAACAGTGTACTTTGCACTTCCTTTCCTTGTGTAAAACTTCATCTCATTGATTCAGGCAGACACTTGTAAATAAAATCCTTTCCAAGGCATCCTATAAATAATGATCTAAGCTGAAAATATGTGGGCTTTATTATACAAAGCTCCATAGTGCTGCCATAATTAAAGGTCTGTCAGTATTTCTATTATACATTCTCATTTTAGAAGATTTATAACTGGGCTATTAAAGTTTTCTCAAGCTAAGACTTTCTAAGAGTGTCATGATCTGAGACCTTTTTTTTTTTTTTTCTCTCTTTCTCCTTTACATGGAATGTGTTTCTTTGAAGATATAAAAAAGTCCTGAAACATTGTGACATAGTAGTACATGCATACAAAGGTTGGCCACTTTAAAATTTGAGCACTGCATCCCCTAAAGTGGCTTCTGTTTGCCTTCTGTGTTCCTGCTGCAGTTCCTGAGAACAGAGGATCATTGAAGTGTAGCTGCTGTGTTGTAACATTTGTTTCCTGGTCTGTGTCTTGTGTCTTACTCTAACACTAAGGAGAGTGAGGCAGAGATCTTAAGTCATTTGTCTTTCTGGCCTTGCTTTCACCAGAGGGACTAGCCCAACGTAAGCCCTTGGTTAGTTCAGTAAGTGAGCCCTTGGTACAGAATTGGGAGATTCTCTTCCCCATCCTGGCCCAGTTCTTTAAGGTGGGGAATGACTACAGGCTGTGAATTTAGGCCAGTCACTTTTGTTTCTCTGAAAACAAGTTCCCTGATCAATGAAATGAGTGTGTGGGTTCAGACCTGGTGCCTCAGTATTCTGTGGGTTCAGGGCTGCCAGCATAGTGTTTTCAAACATTTGAACTTGAATGTTTTTCTGTGGAATAAGCACTTTCTAGTTTGCCATAATCCCACGGTTCCCTACTAGGTATGTTGCATGAGCTGCCTGCTTCCAGTATTTGCCTCCCAGATCTCTAAGTGTTTAGAATTCTTGTAGTGATTTCTTTATAATGTTATTTTTTTTGCTGCTATAGTAAATAAGGGTCTTAGTCTGAGATTCAGGTTAGCTGGTGACCCCTTTCACAGTAACTTTAATTCTACAGTCTTCCAATTCTTTAATCATCAGGAATCTCAACTTATATTTTTTATTCCATGTTTTGAAAACTTTTGTGCTCCAGACAAACTTCATGGGTTAATTATTACTTAGTTTTCTTATTTTTAAAGCAAACAGAACCATGTAACTGAACATACAACTGAACTATCTCAGTAAACGTGTGAAATAGTTTTTGTGTAATGAATTGATTGATGTTTTAGCCAACTTATGCCGTTGTTTTGTGGGTCAGTGTTTTTTTCTTTTAATTTTTGTTGTTGTAGATGGACACAATATCTTTATTTTTACTTATTTATGTGGTGCTGAGAATTGAACCCAGTGCTTCACAATTGCCAGACAAGTGCTCTATCACTGAGCCACAACTCCTGCCCCAATATTTTTATTTTTATTTATTTATTTTTATGTGGTGCTGAGGATCGAGCCCAGGGCCTCACACTTGCGAGGCAAGCGCTGAGCCACAACTCCAGGCTGAATGTGTTTTGATATACTAAAAATAGCTCTTGGATCTTTCTGTCTTTTTAGACATGTGATGGTCCAAGGTTTGTAGATAAGTTTATTCTTTTTTTAAAAAACACTAGGGATTTAACCCAGGGGAGCTTTACCTTGGAGCCAAATTCCTAGTTCTTTTTATTTTTTATTTTGAGACAGGATCTTGCTAAATTTCAGTGGCTGGCCTTGAACTTGCAATCCTCTTGTTTAGCCTCCTGAACTGGGATCACAGGCATGCACTATCTTCCTGAGGCTTGGTTTATTCTGAGTTGTTGAGCTGCTGTTTCTTAGCTTTAGATTGTTGTTTGTACTTGCAGTTCACGTCTTTAATTGTTCCCTTTTAGGTCAGATGAAAAGAGCTTCCTAGTTAGGAGTTACCAAAGGCCCTTGTTATATTTCCTCCCCATAGTCGAGAACATTTTGCAAAATTTGTTAAAAACAATTGAAAGCCAGTATGATACTTCGCTCTCAAGTTCAAAAGAATTTTTTATTTCATCTCAATTCAGGTTTTGGTGAATATTGTAAACTGAGAACTTAAAAAAATACATCTAAATAGAGTAAAGATCTACTGGTAAATAATCTGCATATAAACTAATCTTGAGACTTGATCTGTGGTACTTAAAGTAGTCAACATCACACAAAAGTAAAGGGCTTTTGAAGAAAGCAGCCTAATATAACCAAATTATCACATGCTTGCAATTTAAAAAGCAAAGACAGTATCTACACTACTGCTAAAAATTTTAGGTTCTGGGTTTTGACTAATTTGGGTTTAACTGTTTTGGTTACTTGTCAGTTTGGTCACCTTGGAGAGATTACTTAAATCTCTATAAATCTTGCTTTCCTCATTTGTAAAATGGGGATAACAATAATTTGTCATGAGGAGTAAATAAGAGTAATTCATTACAAAGAATTTTTTTTTTTTTTATCGTGATGGCCATAGAATAAACAAGGAATACTCATTATCATTATTAGCTGGAATATAATTGAAATATATTTCTGAGTTTTGGGGGTTTTCTTTTTAAGAATAGCATAAAGGTCTATTTTCTTAAAAGAGTTTTCGTACATGCTGAGTCACCCACCTACATTTCCAGGAAGTTGTGTGCTCTAGCACTGTGTTTGCAATTGTATGTTCCTAAGGTACTGCTTTCAGAATTTCAGGAAACAAAGGATGGCTGACTTTAGAGATCTAAACTTGAACTCTTCTCTTACTTTTTTTTTTTTTCCCCTTCAGATCAATCTAAATTAAACTTTCATTGCAAAAGTTTCATGGACTCATACTGACATTAATTATTATTGGTGTGCTGGTAAAAGTCCTAAAGTGACTTCATTAAGAATTAAAACCCTTGAGAAAACTTTAAATCCTCAAGGAATCCTAGAGCTGGAAGGAACTTAAGACACGACTACTCTAAGCCCCATTTTACAGATAAGGAAAAGTGTATTTAACCAGGTAAAATAAGTTTTGAAAATGAGTTATCCCACATAATGACTTTGTAATTTGCACTCTAATGGCAATCTGCACTGGTTTGTCTTATTATGATTAGGTTCTTTTTGTGGGACTTATATGTATTTATTAGAGACCATTGAGATGTAGCTTTGGGCATTACTTTAGTGGCAAAGGCAGTAATCATTATTAATGGATTCCATTATTTGGGAAAGCATTTTACTGACTATAGAGAATTCATTGCATTGATCTATTGTGCCACATTTGTATTATACCAGGTAGTTTAAAATGATAGTCTCTAAACTGTTAGGCTGAAAAATTGTCCAATCTTGGCAGTTATCCCATCAGTGAGACCTTCCTTTTACTACTGAAAATACATAGTTCTGTTGAAAAGAACCTTTTGACTTGTCCCCAGTGCCCTGAATGTGTTTAAATCCCTCACTACCAAAATAGGAGGATTACTACTGCTATCATTGTTCTAAAACAAACTTCTTTTTGGACGATAACAGCAGCGGTAAATCAGATGTTGAAGAAAGTACCAGCTTAACTTCAGTTTGCTTTAAAAGGGTTTCCTCTTTAATTGACAAGTGTCATGTATAATAGAGCATGGCAACTCACATAGAAGACCTCGTGTGGCTGCCTGCTGGGGTTGCAGTTCTTAATGAACGTACAAGTGAATACACTGAGGCAAAAAAATTAAAGCTCTCCAGCTGTGGAGTATTCATGCTGTTCACTGTGGCCAGTGTGGCGATCAGCACCAGCCACACCGATGGCCGAAGTGACTCATGTTGGTCATATGGCCGTTCTGTGGCCAGGGGTATGATGATTGTTGTCTTTCCTGGTAATATTCTGAATAACAACGTAGGCTCTTGTGTCATCTCCATGGAATAAACAAATCTTTTCTGTTGTGTGTGGGGGGGTGGCTTTTGGTTGATTTTTAGCATGAAGTTTAATAAGCTCTTTGGACACATACACCCTCTTCAACAAAGTGGTGGTTTTCTTGAGCTCTGGACCACTTGCTAATATTCCTAAATTCTCTCACTTGGTAGCTCCCTCTTTTCTTTTTTTTCCACTCCCCAAAAGAGAACAGAACTGGCTTTTTAGAGGTGATGTTTACAACAGTTCAACACACTTGAATAAGCACTTAGAATAATGTCAATAGAGGAAGGGAAAAAAGGGCGTATTATTATCAAATTAAGTAATGGATGGGCAGTGATATTTTATTTATTAAAGCACGTCTGAGTACCATTGGAAACAGAGTACGTTGGTTCTGAAGTGCACAGATTAGAAAGGAATGTTGAGTTTGGAAACGTGGCAGCCTGCAGCACAGTGTATGGTTTAAATTAAACCTTTTTTTGGAAAGCAGAATAGCTCTAGGCCACATTTAAGGGAAAAGCTACAGCAGAGTGAGCTGGCTGTGGTTTTTCTTTTACTCTGTCACCGGCCCACTTTCCCTTGTTTTAACACAGAAAAAAGACTTTGGACTCCTTCAGACCAACCACATAGCTTCTCTGCTGACCACAAAAAGGAAGCTTGGTGTAGAAGCCATAGGATTAATACCCACTGTCTCTTAACCCAGCAGAGTGTGAAAACTTTTATAAGAGATTTCTCTGGGCAGACTGACACTGTGGTTGGACTTTAAACATTTTAAATCAAGCCCAACTTTGAATTGCATTATGCCACAGTGCTCTGTAAATTGTTATGTGTGATCCCACTGTTAAAAGTTATTTACATGAATCCCCAGGTTTCAGAGGGATAAACCACTAACAGCTTTGTGTATCTTATAAGAAATAGAAGGAGAATTAAAGGTATGGCTAGGCCAAATTATCTTAGATAGAGTAGGTGGATCATAGTTAATCAGGTTTTATTGTTCTGAAGCAAATAGAGACAATTGACTCTTGGCAGAAAAGCTTTTTCATCTTTGAAAACAATAAGACTAAGATTGTGAATTCTTTTAATCAGCTTTATTAATTAACCACATTATGATTATTTTTTATGGAACTGGGGATCAAACGCAGGCCCTCATACACACTAGAGCAAGTGCTTTACTGCTGAGCTGCATCTGTAGCCCACTACATTGTTTTAAAATTATTTTTAAACTAGGAAAAGGCTTTTTAAATAGATGTGCATCTTTTAAAAATAATAATATTTACATTGCAGATGGTTCTACTTAATATATTGTTCCACTTAGGTATTAGAAATGGTTGTTTCTGTGTTCTAGTGTTCACGATGGACACCTTACTACCCTGGTAACTAATCATGTGTTTGCAGAAAGCAACACTGAAATTACCAAAAGCAAGAACAACAGTTAAAAAAACTTCGTTAGGTATTTATATTTACTCATCTAAATGTCTAGGATTAATATAGATTAAAAGAAATGCTTTTAAATTACATTTGGCCATGCTGAATTAGTCAACTTTTCACAAGTGCGCCGCTTCAGCATTCTCCTTTCTGTTTAACAAAAACCTCAATAGAAGGAGTTGATTTGAAAAGTTGAAGGAAAAGTCCTGCATGCATGTTTCAAAATTGTGGTCTCACAGTAACCACGGAGAATTCTCAGTTGACTGTATGTTTCTAGAGGGCTTATTTGCCATCATTAGAAAAATCAGTCAGCCTAACACTTCCTGTGTGTGAAGAGGTACAGTTGTCATTTTGCCTAGATCATTGCAATAGTATTTAAATACTTACAGTTATAAGGAGCCTTACATTAACTGTGGTTGTTTTCTCAGGAGTCTTAGGAGTATCTGTTTTGGGGTTTCCTGAACTTCATAGTTGAAGAATGTGGGAAAGAAATGGTGTATTTTCTGGGTAAAGTATTTTAGCCACCCTGGAATAGTTGCATTGCATCTTTTTCTTTTTTCATCGTGGTAGAATTATACTGTAACTAATTGAATCCATTGATCACTGTCTTGTTTTTTTTTTTTTTTTTTTTTACCCCCATCTTCTTCTCGGAGGATTCATTTCATAGGGGTCTATACATCAGTCAAGAAAAGGGCTACAGAAGACTGGTAATAAAGGTAACTTAACCTAGAATAATATTTTTTAGGACAAATAAATGTCCTTTACTTGGTTAGAATTTTTTCGGTGAACTTCTCAATTAGGCCATGTTGGAAAACAAAATGTTTCAGAGAGCAAGAGAAAAAAAAGTGGGAAAGGAAAGCATTGATCTTGGATTTTGATGACCTGGTTTCTGGGCCGGTTTGTATCAATGCCTTTCAAACTTTAATACGCATATGAATCAACGAGGGACCTTGTTAAGCTTCAGGTTCTGGTTCAGTAGGGCTGTGATGGTGCCTGAGATATTGCATTTCTCACAAGCTTTCTGGGACATCCATGCTGTAAGAGCCTCAGAATGCACCTGGAAGAGCTAGAGTGTCTGTCATCACATTTAACTAACTCTGTGGCTTGGGACGTACTGTTTAACAACTCTGCGCCTCAATCTTCTAATCTCTAAAATAGAGATGTGGATCTTTGCTCTCCCTCCTTATCGGGTTGTTATGAGAATACAATTGGATAACGTAGATGAAATTTTAAAATGCTACATAAGTAAAGGCAGAGAGAATCTCTGTTTATAGATAAAGACATTCCTTGGATACCTTTCATCAGGTCAGTGTGAGCTGTTCTTTGATGGAAGTGCCCTGAACTGGGAGACAGGAGAGAGGGCCTGGAATCTCTGCTTCCCCAGCACCCAATCCATGCTTTTGGCCAAATCACTGTAGACTCCGGTCCCCTTTTGTCTTATCTTTGAAATAAGGGTTTGACCTAGGGCAGTGCTTCTCAAAATGTGATGGCAAGACCAGCAGCAGTGCAATCATTTGGGTAACTTTCTAGAAAGGCAAATTTGCAATCCCTTCCCAGATATGGGAAATCAGAAACTCTAGAGGTAGGATCCAGAATCTGCTTTTCAAGGAGTTTTTTAGGTATTGTGGCACATGCCACATTTTGAGAACCATGCCAGAGTGTCATTGGACTTTGAAATGGGATCTTTAAGCTTTCTCTGTGTAGGTTTAGTCCAGAGAATGTTTGTTTGTGTGATCTATAGAGACTTTCTTGTCTCACAGGGAGACAAGAATTGGGAGCTGAGCATTCTCCAGTTGTGTTGCCTTGAGGACATGGTAAGGAGGACTGAGTGAGATTAACACCATCTCTCAGGAACTCAAATTAGACCTGCGTTGGCCTGCACCTTTCTGTCTTATCCCAGCTTTGGGGCTGCCTCAGTGGCCCATGAAAACTCACCAGTGCATACCATTGCACATACTGTGGAACATCTCTTTCACTTTCCTCTTGAACTCTCTCCTGTTCTCCAAAGGTTGCCATCTGATGCAGCACCAGCTCACGCTTCTTAGAGTTTTCAAAAAGATTATAAAAATCTATTTGCATTGCAGAGATGTGGAGAACTGAGAAAGTAAAAAGTGCATGTTTTCCTCTATAGCCATTTCCAGTGAGACTTCATGTACCTACTTTTTTTTTTTTTAATATTTGGAAATAACATGGAACAATAGGGGAAAAAGGTACAGCCAACTTCTGGTTATCCACTTGGACTTTATCAGGCTCAGGTATGGAAATGCATGATTTTTATACACAGAAGAGACCTGCAGTGAGATTTAGCAACTTCATTCTACACACAAGTCTGACTTTTCATTCCAGAGCAACCAATAAAGTTGTAGTAGATAACTGCTTGAATTTGAAAGGGAAACAAACAAGAGGTGTTATCTGATAGCTGGACAGTCAAGGAAGACATGGAGCCACTGTTAAAGGAAATTGAGATTGAATGGTGGCGTGAGCCATGCTCACACACTCTGTGTACATAGGCATAGGTGTGTAAAGATATACACATATGTGTATGTTATATATATTTTGTTTATTTATATATGTGCATGTAGACATATTCTATATACTTATGTTCCTAAATAGTTCTTTAAATATTCACACTATGGTAACTTGTGTTCTCAATAACATCTTTAGGAAAAGGTTAAATTGTATTTCTAGATATAAGAATATGAGTTATAAATTATGGAAGATGTCTTTTCAGGAGGAGCTGTTATAGAAAGCAAGGAGTCCTTAGAGTGGCAAATGAGAAGCAGTTTTGTAAATTCAGACATATGGACATTTGCAGTTATGGATGACTTTATAAATCATTTTTATCTAGTGGTTTCAGATATTCCAAATCCATGGAGAAATTATATATATATATATATATATATATATATATATTTTTTTTTTTTTTAAAAGGAATAAGTATGAAGCCTATTAGTTTTGGCTTTCCTGTTCTTTTTTCCCGAGGAAGTCCCATTTTGACCTTGGTACTTGTTTTCCCTGGAAAACTTGTTACATACAGGTTTGTATGTGCTAGGACCAGAGATTGCATTTGGAATAAACATTTGAGATGTTAGATGTGCACTGATCATATTTGAGGAGCAAGGCCCTGGGGGATCTGTGTAGATAGTTTGAAAATCTTTGATGGGTTATCTTTTTCATTTTTCCAGTACGAAAAGAAAGACTCAGAACCAAGATTAAGCCTAGAGTTCTGAGTGTAAGGCAGCCTTGGCTTTTCTGGGTGGGATGGCTGTGTCCTTGCCCTTTGGTCCGAATGAGGCATCTCAGCACCAGGGTCCCATTGGCAATACCAATGTCCTGTACAGACTTAGATTACAACAATGGTACTGGGAACTCATTCCCTTCCTGTCTTCTGTCTGCCCCATGGAGAAACAGTACTTCAGACCAGACCCCACTTATGGTGGAACATTCGGATTAGCCAGCAAGGGCTGTTCATTGGGTATCTGTGGTGTCTGCTGTCACAGCAGAATGGATAAGCAGTTCTCAGTGCCCCCAACATAATCTATAATACTCTTTCAATCTTTTTTTTTTTTTTTTGCATGATGTCTAGTGTTTGCAAATGGAAAATGGCTGAGGAAAAACAGAGTGAAAGTTTATATAAAATATTTATACCTTAAAGATCTTTTATCTTGTGTCATTCAAGAGATAGAGAAGTGAAAAATGTATTGAGAGTACATTATCAAGAGTACATTATAAATTTAAATCTCAGATTGAATAATACCAGCTGCTAATGTGTGGAGCTTTGAAATGAGTCACTTTTGAATCTCAAGAATTTACTGTATCAGTTCAGTTACACTTAAGAAGGAAGTGCCTTTGGAAAAAAAAATCCTATACCGGAATCCAGACTTATACTAATGGGCATTAGAAATCAAATATTTGACATAATATTCATGTTGGAATATAGTTACATAGGAATAAAATGAAGGATCTAAGATATTTTATGAAATATTTCTTTTAAAAAATCAGTTACTTCATCTTACCTGGTGAATCACAATGTAACCTGTGATTAAGAGTTATGTATCTTAGAGTCAGAAAGACTTAGATTCAGATTCTCTCTCTCTACTGTTTGTCGTGTGACTTTGGATCTGTTCCTTTTTTTGAGACTCATTTTATTTTAAAACGTAAGCAATAGATGCACCTATTTTTTTAAAAGACCTGTTATCATAGTGTTTATAAAGCATTTAGCACATTGCCTAGAATTTCATAGTCTCAGTGAAGAGTAGCTGTTATTATTGTCTTTACCATCATGTAGTCCTTGACCCTAACTAGTATTGTGTTCTTTGGTGAAATGGTGTCTTCCCTGTACAGGTATGCTATGGAAGCAAAACCAAAATTGGTGTGCCTATTGAAAAAGTCAGTAGTTGTGAAAAAAAAATACACTTTCATAAGTGAGTCCATGACTGTCTATGTTGGATAGCTAATTCTAAACAGCAAAAAAGAAGATATTTCATTGGTTATAATGGTGCTGTGTATGTGTGTGTGAGTGTGTGTGTGTGTGTGTGTGTGTGTGTGTAGTACTGGGGATTAAAGCCAGGGCCTTATGTATACACGGCAAGTACTCTACCACTGAGCTACATCCCCAGCTATATATATATATATATATATATATATATATATATATATTTTTAGAGACAGGATCTTACTAAGTTACCAAGGTTGTCCTTGAACTTGCCATCATACCGCCTCAGTCTCTTGAGAGGCTGGGATTATAGACATATGCCATCATTCCTGGCTGGTGCCTTGTTTTCACAGAGCCTAGTATATATTTTTGTATGTTAAGGTCTCAAATTCAGTGCCCAAAGCAGCTAGGTGACTATAGGTAGGCTGTGGACATGTAGTACCCATGTCCCATTGATGATCCACTGCAGGTCGCATAGCTATAGCTAGTTGATGCAGTGTGAGAACCTAATCCTATGTTCCCAGTTTTTAAATTCTCCCACCCCAGAATCTGGAAATCCAGATTTTTGGGGGGTTGAGGGGCTGCTGGGGATTGAACCCAGGGGTCTTAAACACTGAGCAACAACCCCAGCTCTTTAAAAAAATATTATTATTTAAAGACAGGTTCTTGCTGAGTTGCCTAGAGCCTTTTTAAATTATTGAGGCTATTTTTCCCCTTCCCCTCACTTCCTCTTGTATGTACTTTTGTATAACTCTGAGGGTCTCCTTCCATTTCCATGCATTTTCCCTTCTCTCTCCCTTTCCCTCCCACCTCTCATCCCTGTTTAATGTTAATCTTCTTCTCATGCCCTTTGACCCTACTCTGTTCTTAGTTACTCTCCTTATATCAAAGAAGACATTTGGCATTTGTTTTTTAGGGATTGGCTAGCTTCACTTAGCATAATCTGCTCTAATGCCATCCATTTCCCTGTAAATTCTATGATTTTGTCATTTTTTAATGCAGAGTAATACTCCATTGTGTATAAATGCCACATTTTTTTAATCCATTCATCCATTGAAGGGCATCTAGGTTGGTTCCACAGTCTAGCTATTGTGAATTGTGCTGCTATGAACATCGATGTAGCAGTGTCCCTGTAGCATATAATACAAGGGGGACAAACGAATGTCAGTAGAGGGGGCAGAGAGAGAAGAGGGGAGGGGAGGCGAGGGGAGGGGGGATAGTAGAGGATAGGAAAGACAGCAGAATACAACAGACACTAGTATGGCAATATGTAAATCAATGGATGTGTAACTGATGTGATTCTGCAATCTGTATATGGGGTAAAAATGGGAGCTCATAACCCACTTGAATCAAATTGTGAAATATGATATATCAAGAACTATGTAATGTTTTGAACAGCCAACAATAAAAAATTAAAAAAAAAAAATAAATAAAATAAATTATTGAGGCTAGCTTTGGACTCACAGTCCTCCTGAGGCCTTAGCCTCCAGAGCTGCTGGGATTATAGGCGTGCGCCACCATGCCTGGCTGGATTTTTATGTGAATCTTAGAATGTTTTAAATAATTTCAGCTATATCCTTAGAATACTGAATGGTGTTGGCTGCAAGAAACAAAAATCTTAGTTTATCAGTGGTTTAAACGAAGATTTATTTTTCTTACATAACAATGAGTCCAGACATAAGAGCTAGTAATGTTTTATTTGCTCACTAACACCGAGAATCCAGACACTTTCCATTTTTCTGTCCTGATGTTTTTTGGGTGATTTTTTTAATGCTTGTCATTTTATGGTTGCCATATGTATATTCAAAGCAGGGTGATGAGGGGAGATAAGTTGAACTGGTCTTATTTGCTCTATTTATCAGGAAAGTTAAAACTTTTCCAGAAACTACACAGAAGACATCTCTTCATGATCTATTGGCAAACACTGGGTCGTTCTGGCTGCAAGGAGGTTGGGGGAATGAACAGCCAGCTTTCCAGGGTGTATGTGGGAGGCAGCGAGGATGCTGTCAATGGCTGTTGCATTTACTGGTGAACAGTGTCTGTCTGGCACAGCAACTAACACAGCCTGAAACCCACTGCTGGGCCTGAAGACCCTTCCACCTCCAGTGTGTATCCCAGATCTCCTATCCCAGATAGGAGGGTTATAAAGTGAGAACATCATTTGGACAGGAAGTGGGGGTGGGAGAGGCCCGAGCATTTTTTAAATAGTAAATGGTTACATATAATAGGTACACGAGAGGTCATGGCCAACAAAACTATTGAGGAAATAGTATATAAAGTTTTCTAAGAAATAAATTTATAGAGTTTTATTAGAGAAGTTAGAAAAGAACATAGCATTAAGTTTTTTCTATACTGCTACATTATACTGTATTAGCTAAGTTTTCCCATACATGCTTTTTAACTACGGATAAACTATACTTTCCCTTGTTTTTATTCTGAAATAAATCTCTGCTTGTAAATCATTGTCATATGATTTTTATAACCTTTGTTAGAAAGAAATCTTTTCCATCTTTATTTATCTGTGTATGTAACTCAAACACTGGGACACTCTCTTCCAAAATGCTTTACCGAAGCAGCCATTTTAAGCTGACTAAAAGTGTTTTATGTGTACGTGTATAGTTGAAATGTTCATAAACCAAGTATGTACTTAGTTAATTATGGAAGTTTGCAGAACTTTTAATCACAGCTCAGAATGCACTAAGGGGGAGCCATGGCTGTTTGGCTGCTGTCCATCAGCTCAGGGGTAGTAGTTTTGCTTACACCTTTTTGCATCTTCCTGCTGAGTCAGTTGTTCTCTCATGTCCCTGGAAAATTCAAGCCACCATGTATGGATAAATTGAGAGAAAATATTTCTGCCAATTTGATCTTGATAATTTCTTCTTGGGTTTATAAATTTGTGTTTTCATGATCTCCATGTTAATAATAATAAAAAGAAATCCAAATATTTGGAAAGGTGACTCTTCAATATGATAGGGCTGTGGACTTAGGGTCTGTCCACCTTCTGAGCACCCAGGATCTTGGAAACCTTAACAACATTGACTCCAGTATATCACTATGACAGGCTCAGCAAGATCGTGAAGCCCCTAATAGTACAAGGATACTTACATATTTAAATTGTAGGGCAGAAGATGAAACTGAATTTATCAGGGAAACTAAGCTTAGACAAGCTTTTAGAGTTATTTAGGCAGTTAGATATATGAACCATCCAGTATTCTAAATAGTCTACCTAAGATATAAAAATATTGTCCAGATGCTATGTCAAAATATATTTTATAGTGGAATTTGTAATTATTGTTTTATTTTTAATAGAGAACTATTATAGAGATAAGAAAAAAGAACAAGGTAATATATTTGTATGGGAAAATATAGTATATTTCCATTTAGTATATACTTTTTTTGCTAGGCATAAAACCCAGGGCTTCATCACACTAGGCAAGTGCTCTACCAATGAGCTACATCTGCATCCCTAGTATATGCCTATAATGTGAGAGATATTGTGCCAGATTAATGAAAATAATCATCGTGATAATCTTATAAAAGGAAAAGGTATTATTTCTTACTCCTGATTCCTCGAGGATAACAAATCTTTGCATTAAGTGACTTGCATAAGATACATAGTCAGTACCTTTGGTTGTTGTAGTTGTTTTTGGATACTGGGGATTGAACCCAGGGCATTTTACCACTGGGCTATATCCCCAGTCCTTTTTATTTTTTTGAGACAGGATCTCCCTAAGTTGCTGCGGGTCTTTCTAAGTTGCTGAAGCTGGCTTTGAATTTGTACTCCTTCAGCATCAATCTCCTGAGTAGTTGGAATTATAGATGTGTGCCACTATGCCTGACAGTAGTTAGAACATTTTGGAGTTGAGCTTTGAATCCTGCTCTGTGTTCCATACTCATTTTCTTTCCCTTGTAACATAAGATTCACTGGGTAAGTGAGAAGAAAAATAGCAGATGGAATTAAATGTGGGTAAATATATGATAATATGCTTAGCAAGGATTCAATCCATAAGTACTTCCAGGATATGGACTCATAGCTATTAATTTAACTCCTGGAAGAAACCTTGGAGTCACTCTATGGGTTGTCCCTCCACATCACTGTTGGCTGTTCCCTGAACAGACATCAATCCAGGAGTATTTATTGAGCTCTTACTTTGTGTGGGGATGAAAGATAATGTTCTTGTACTCAAAGAACTTACACCTTTTCCCATATGACTTTTCTAATGATGCTATAGTTGAGAAAGTGCCCTATGAAACCCTTTAAGCAATACATCAATCTGTATGTGGAAAGGAATAGATAAGTGTTCTCATTTATGATTATGTACTGATTTGGAATGTATTTTAGAAATGAAGACTAGAAGTTAGCCTTTAAAATAAGGTTGCTGTTCTCTAAAGGAGGCATTTTCTTTGTAGAGTCATTATGATATTATTTCATAGCTATTAAAATTTGCTATCTTGATGCTTGGTTATTCAGTGAAAGGAATGAAATATTTATTAAGGTCATATCACTGTTGTGTACAAAGGGAGCTATGGAGTGATTTTTATGCTATGCTTTTTGGTAGCAGTGTTTCAGCTGGGTTGCATCAATGTCTGTAGATTTTATTGATTAAGTTAGTCTGCATTGTCTCTAAGAATTTACATGGGTTTAAAAATCAATCTCTCACATATTCATTTGAAATAGTTTGAAAAAGGATTTTAGTAGAAGGAACAAATCTAAAACTATTAATCCTGTTGTTATTTCTTTGTGCCAAAAATGGTGTTATTTCCCATTAAAGCATTTGCAGGTTTTAGGTGTTAGGATCCCTTTAATGTTCTTTTTATTTCGTTTCCTCTATAGACCACCAAGCTTTCAAAAGCATGTTATAGTTTCTCCTTATCTCCAGTAGATTTCTGGGTTTGCCTCACAAAACCTCTAGCTAAACTCCTGAAGGTTATTTCGGTGCTCTCTGCCTATACACATTTTGATGTACACTTAATAAGATTATGAAGGGTTTGTGCCAATTGAAACCTTGCATGTGCATGATGGATTGGATAAAGGACCACTGGAGGGCTTACAGGTCTGGGCCTTGAGTGTAGTAATAGGGGATGTTGTCAGGGCCTTTCATGAAAAGATCCGTTACTTTATGTTCATATTTGAAAATAAGTTAGGCATATATATTTGTGTTAGATATTGGAGCATTAACAATCATACAGGCTTGTAGACTTATACAGATATAGGACAAGAAAGCCCTTAATCAATATTGCAAATGCCATTTGTAAAATCCTTAGCAACTAGTGCTTTTGTGGAACTGCAAGAATTGATTATGTTTACATAATTTTTTCTAAAGCAGCTGATTTCAGGGACATCCACTTCTGCCTAAATGGTCTATCTTAGTGTATGCATGTATATTCTAGGTATAAATTGAGAGACAGAGTTGACAAGGTAATAGTTTTTGACATGAAAAATACTACAGTAAATTGCCCTTTTATTTTTATGATGGGGAAAGATTAAATAAAAGCAAAAGAACATTATTTAAACATTAACTCATAATAAATATACAGCTGGGTGAGCCTTTGTTTGAAATCCCCTTAAAGAATAGCTTTAGTTTGTTAAACTGGAGACATATGGAGATTACAGTCACCAGCATTTTCTTATGACCTTGATGCTTGAAGACATTCAATGAAAAATTCTGCTTATTTTCTTTAAATGTCAATCTGTGTGGGATACTCCACAACTGTTTCATGCCTCTGGTTTGGAGGTTCCATATTTCTTTTCTAAGGTTTGAGAAGTTAAGCCCTGGCTATAGCGATCTGTATGTTTTCTTATAAGCCCACAGCTTTTTTTTTTTGAGCTTAATTATAAATTAAATGGCTATTAATGGCTATTAAATATATATATTTTATTTTTCTAAATACTTTTTTCTTTTTTATTAAATTATTTATTCTATTTTGTTATATATGACAGCAGAATGCTATTCATCTCATATTACACATATAGAGCACAATTTTTTCAAGTCTCTGGTTATAGCTATTAAATATTTTTCATTTACTGACTTATCAGCATTTTCTCTCCTGCAACAAGACTTGCTTCCTTTGCTTATGGAAGGCCCCGACTTTGTTTAGAAAACAAAGTCTGTTTTATCCTAATTCTGTTGGAGAAAAGATGAGTCTTCATAAAACAAAGAACCAACCTGTGAATGTTTTGCTGCTTGTATCAGGCCTCTGTTTGGGGGAAGCCTAAATGCATGTATAACAACTTGTTAAACTCAGCCCTAACTCTATTTCAGGGGACCTTTAATTTGTAAAATTCAGTTAATTCCTCCTTAAAGCAGGAAAAAAAAAAAGTTTTAAGTGGATCTTGAAAGCATTCAGAAAATACTAAAAGTTTTTCCTGAAAGTTTCCCCCCTGCTGTTGGAAGCTTAAGCAGCAGCGTAGAAGGTCTCAGTCTGGTTCCCCCAGCTTGTATAACTAGCACCAAATAGCGGATTCTAAATATTCACTCCTTTTTTCCTGCCCCTCAGACTTGATGTCTTACTTTTGTCTCCGGGATGCTGCTCACCCTGCATTCTCTCAGTTGGTCCTCCAGGAATGCTTCTCTTCTTTCCATCCTCCCCATGGTCTTTGTCCAGAGAATCCCATCTGTTCCTCAGTCTGCATTCCAAGGCCAACCCTTCCTGCTCTCTTTAGGACTGCCCAGCTGACTGTAGAAAGCGGTTCAAGATCCCCAACCTTGCCTGCTGTGGGGTTGGGCCCTGTATTTTTCTACCTTGTGTTTAAGGTTATTTGTGTATTTTTTAGTGTTAAGTGGACGTTTACTAAAAGCTGGCTTTCTTCAGACACGACTTACCTGAGAGACCAAAAGTTTTGTAACATGGCCTGTGATGTTAATAATCCTTTGTTCTTTTTTTCTACCTATCTTAGTCTGGAATTCGCAAAAGATAGCATCAGTTTTTAGATTCATTGGTGTCTTCTGTAGATCCTGCCTTCTTGCACAAGGCTCAGTAAATGTTCATTGAGTCAAATTAGTTGACTACACCAACTTTCTTTTGATCATTTGAACAGGAAAGATTGGTTTTCCTCTTTGGGGTTTAAATAAAAATTGTGTTATTTATTCCGTTTGCCATAACACTGTGATTTTTTTTTTTTTTTGGAGGGGAGTAGATTTTCCCACTGCTCTTACCATGTACTCTTTAGGTATTTGTCATTTATATTGGAAGGCATGGGGACAATTAGCATAAGTCAGGTGATCTGAATTTCACTGTGAACTGGTAGGCACTCTCTGGGTCTCCTCACCTGGGCCTGTAGAGCTGTCCTGGAAATCCTGTCTCATACACAGCTATATGAGTACAGCCTCTGAAAACCATCAGCTGTGACTTTCATCAAGTTTCCAAAGGCATTCATAACCTAAAAGAGGTTAAAAGAATAAATCTCACACCTGCCTCCCCTAAGGATTTCTAAAATGGAGGTGGCATTTGGACAGGTTAACAGCCATTCTGACTCAGAGCAGTTCTCCAGAGCTTCCTTCTACCTAGGCAGGGGATGAGGAAGGAATGCCTATGAAGATAAGCACAGAATACAGCCTGGGCTGATCTCCAGGAAGCTGGAAGTCTCCCGGGCAAGTTCTGGTCAAGGATTCCATTGTTGAGGTCAGCCCAGAAACCCACCATGCTCATAAATGGCCTTGACAGGTAGCTAACAGCCTAGCGTGTAGCACCTGGCATTTCCCTGTATTTTAGCCAGTGTAGGGTTTCTGCATGCTGAGGACTATACCAGTCCCGTATTCTAGCCTGGGAATAGGCTCTCCCCTCTACCCTACAGGACAAGGATAACTGTCAGCAACATGTTGAACCTCCCTGCAAAATTGTGTTCTTCATGAGGTGGGATAGGAAATATTTCTTTTCTTAGGAACTTTAGAAGATAGTCTGAACTGAACAATAATGAGTATCACTGCCCTCTTAACGGCTGGACACTTATCACAAAGCTAGGCCAGCATCACTGATGGAGCACCCACAAAGGTGTTTGGTCTTGATAAGCTTCTAAAAAAGCAGACTTGGTTTCTTTAAACAGTTACTAGACTTTCAGTTTCATTAAAAAAAAATAAAAATAGAATAAGAGACATTCTTCCCTCAGTACCAAAGGATAGAAGGTGTGTAGGCCAAGTTGCTAATAAAGTTTGCCTTTCTCTAGAGAGTAAGAGTGTGTGTGTGTGTGTGTGTGTGTGTGTGTATGCACGCACACACAAGTGCATATGTGCACAGACATGCTTACATGCCTGCTTATGTGCATATTTAGCAAAGGGCCTTAAAATGGATTCCAGATTGGTTATGTACCCTGGGAAGATTTATTTACCCTCTCAGTTTCTTTTCTTCTTGATCTTTTATCAAATTCTTTGTGTGTTCTCAGAAGCTGTTAAATAAAAGGGACCACAGAGAATTTTTTATATGCTAAAATTATTCTAAAGGCTAAAAAGTATTACAATAGGGTGACGTTGTTTAGCCCATCTACTTGAAGCAAGAAGCCGAGCAAATGGAAATGTGATCTGTTTAAGAAGGCATTTATTTCTTAGAGGAGAAAAAAAAATGTTTGATGTACCTTCTAGACTGACATTATTCATTGCATTTGTATTTTAAGCATAATTAGAAAATATTTTGGAAGTAACCAAGTAACTCTAGTGACATTTCTTCTCTGCTTGAGCCAAGGGATAAAAAGAGATAAATATTATCTGGAATGCAGGCTCCATTGAATCATGGAAGCCCCTATCATTGTAAAAGCATTGAATGTAGGATCCGGGAGGAGAAGCTCCTTATTTAGGAAGGGCTTTTGGTAGGTCTTCCTTAAAATCATGAAGGAAATGCCCAGCTGATCAACTTGAGAAGGATTGTGGGAACCTGCCTCCCTCTGGCTACCATGCCTATAATGCTGTGGCTGAGTGCTGTGTCTGCTTTGGGGGACAGAGAGCAGTGGAATACCATTATACTCAATTCTAATCTGTGATGCCCTTAGGAACTGTGTGCTATAACAGAGACAGCAACATTTGGTCAATGAGAAAGGGGGCAGATTTTCTATGAACCCCCTTATGAGTTCTGAGGGGCTGATGCAGAATAATTTCAAGGGTTTCCCGTAGGAGCTTTGTCACTGAGCCCAGAGAGAGGAACTGGTGTGATTATTCCTAACTTAGAATAAATGCTAGGGAAGAATCCATAGAGCTCCAAGGACTTCCACCTCCAGGGGAGAAAAGCAGTAATTTATAGATCTCTCTAGAAATTATGGTTGGGTTCTTTCCCCTCTCAACCCAGTCTTCCTTAGTCATGTGACCGGAATTCAATTATCAGTGCCATAAATAATCTTGTGAATGGGAGCAGTGTGTTTGGCAGTGAATTTCTGCCTCCTAAAGAGAAAGGAACCTTTAGAAGTTATTAGAATTAACGCTATACTAGCTGTGATTCTGATGGCAAATAGTCATAAGAGCACAGGACTGCATCATCCCCAGGGAAACTGAGTCTTAGATAAGTCAGATGCCTGCTGGTTATGGATGGCATGGAGATTGGGAATATATATTTTTTAAATACATATTTAAAGCAGACCATATTTGGAGCTTTATTTATAATTGGTTTTAGGATAAAGGCAGCCTGTTGATGCACAGCACAGCTGATCTTCTGGGTCCATTAGCATCCTTGAAATATTTAGCAAGAAGCTGACTTCAGCCTGTGAGCTCTTCCAACCACTGTTGGAGACAAGGCAGTCCATGCTGGATGATTCTTGTCATAACACCAGCAGGCAACCCCTTTGTTTTTCCACCTTGCCCCATGCCTGGTGTTCTAGACTAGGGAAGGTCAGCTTTTTATAGACAGAGGTTGTATGCCTTTGAAAATAGCCATTCCCCCACCTGTCCTCAGCTAGTAACAATTTATGTCCTGAAGATAGCAGAGAGTGCTGATTTAATTCATTTTACAACCAGTGTCCTTTCATGGGAGAGAGCAGCCTGGTAAAATTGTTTCGAGAATTAGAACATTTTTCTTGGTTATTTATAACATAACTTGACCATCCAGCTACTCAGGGCTTGGTTCAATTGAGAAAGTCTATTGAATCCAAAAATAATAATCCTTTATATTTGTACAGTATTTGCAGTTTTATAAGGAACCCTTCACATTCCATTTTCTCCTTTAGTTTTTCTGACAACTCCGTGAGGTAGAGAGGGCAAGAATTGTCACCTCCAAATTACAAATGAGGGACTTGAATCCCAAGCACTTATAAAGCCTGTCCACGCTTTCATACCCCCTAACTGCCTGGGACGTAAGCTCCCTTGATATTAGGCTGGCCCCAAAGCTGGTGCTCTTTCCACTGTGCATTTTGGTACCTCTCAAAAGTTCACTTATCATCTAGGAAAGAAAAAATGGTGGCCTCTTGGTAGGAAACTTGCTAGGTGAGACATCCAAGAATTGTATTGGCTAATACATTAAAATAAGCAAGGACCCAGGAAGTCAATGCCCTGGCATGCTGCCTTGGTTCATTTACTGTGTGACCGTGGGCAAGTCACTTAACTTCTCTATACTTCAGATTTCTCTTAATTTCTCCTGTACTCTCCAGTCTGATTTGCCATCTCCCAGATGTATGGTGAAGACAGACGATAGAGTAGTAATTTATCTGAGTTCTTTGGAAGATGCATATTCTGTAAATGAAGGGTGGTATCAATATTGATGTTCTTGGTATTTGCATTTGAGTGAAAAAGTAGTCATTCTCCAAATCTACCCTAAAGGGAAGAGTAAGGGGTAATTGTATTGGCTGTCAATCAGTTCCTTACTCTTCCTAATTCCCATTGGTTTCCTTTCCTTCTCCCCTCTTTTCAGGACTGTGAAGATGTCTGAAGGTGGGGTGTGCCATGGGGGAATGTCAGGTTTATAGTTAGCCCAGCTCTGCCAGTTTCCAGCAATGTTGCTTTGCACAGGAGGCACCTTCTCTCAGCCTCAGTTTCTGTTCTGTACAGCTGGGATGAGGGTCATACCTAAGTTCAGTGAGGTAATGGATGTAAAGCCTCAGTATAGTGATTGGTACTCAGTCAGCTCTCAATGAATACTGTTCTGTGAATAGAGAAATGATGAGGGTCATGCTGATGAGAGAAGTGGATGGTTTGGGGATGCTGTCGTTTTCTGGACTTGAAGCATTGTTACATTATCTTTCTGCTTTGATTTTTTTTCTCACATCTTTTTCTCCCTCAGATGTGGGGTCTCTTGAAGAGATGACTTGAGAAGTGAGGGCGTTAGGCAGGTGGAGAGGTCCCTGGCTCTCTGTGGACATAGAAGCCCTGCCCTGGGTCTGTTCCCAGCCTTCCTCAATTTTGAAACACATGCACTCTCAGCAGGCCAGGTTAGGTGGCAAAGCTGTTGTGGAGGCTTTTCCCAGGCAGCACTACCTGCCCTGAAAGCTATATGCATGCCTACACCTATTTCACGAAGCAGATGGTTTCTTTTGCTCTCCATGTGGTCTAAAAATGAAATGGACTTTTAATGGAATGGGTTGGGGAATTCCACATGCAATTATGAATCCAGTGCAAAGGGCAGAGATATGGCATACATCTTTTAGAAGAATTTGTTACTCCTGGTTACATCTGGCATTAGGGCGAGTTGGTAAGCAGGAGGAAGTGCGTAAATGAAGCTGCTGTCGTAGGGTCCAAAACTAGTGAGTAGCCAGGACCTGCTTTTGCTCTGAAAACTGAGAAAGAGAAAAGGAGCCAGTTTCCTGCCTTTGATTTCACATGATGATGTGGAAAGACAGATTGTTTGGGCTCCTTTTGATATACCTGGAACACCACCCCGTGCCAGGCACTGAGGTAGGTGCCTGGGGTAGAAGGATGAGAAGATAGTCGTCTTGTCTTATTAGCCTGAGATACATCCAGTGAAACTAGAGTCAGGCTTTGAATTGTAACTGTGGGTTTTTTGGGGTGAACTTTTTGTGGGACCCAATAGGACCTGACTTGTTCTTTTGAGAGAATCCTGGTGTGCAGTGAGGAGCACCCTTTGTAGCTAGAACATGTTTAAATCCTGGTACTCTTGGTAGTGTGACCTCCTCCCCGATGCCATTGTAAAGAGTTTCAAACAGATATCTTAAAACTTGGCATATGAAAACATCAGCCATCAAAACATTATTCATAGTTGACTTTTAAACTAAGCTTTTCTGTGCGGATGTTTATTATGATTTTGAGATTATGAGATATGTATAACTACAAATGGGAAAGATTATTATTGATTGTCGTGGTTGTTTTCTACCGTTATAATTGTCAGGGAAGAGTACTAGGTGGTATTTAGTCATGATTTTTCTAAATCTTTGTGATGCCCTATCCCTCCCACTTTCCCCCCAAAAAAGATGGTATTTAAAAATGGACCCACCTCAGAGGAATCCTGAGGCTGGTTGGCCAGGATTTCTGCAGAGGGTTCTTCCTTTTACTTATTATCTTGTGTCATCTCATGACTGCCTTCTGCAGGTGCTTCAGTCTCCTCCATGGTGACAGCGGCATATCCACTCATTTCCTCACTTGTTCATTTGATAAGTTTTTGACACCTACTGTGTGCCATCCACACACCTGCTATCAAGGAGCTCCTAGTCCAGTGGAGAGAGGGGAGTGAAAATCACAAGGCTTGGTTTGCAGTAGAATTAAATACAAAGTGTTTAGGACTAACTTTGTGAACAAGGTCATGTCAGAGGGTCAGAGGATGAGAATTGAGAAGCAAAGTGTTGGCCAGGGAAGGAGATGGAAAGTGCTTGTTGGGGAGAACGGGGTGCGTTCCAGCAGTTGTGTTCCTTCAGCATGGGGCTGAGGAGGGCAGCCAGAGTCCGCCTAGGAGCCTGCATCTAGCCACTGTGTCACCGTGGGGAGTAGTTTCCTGGCTGCTGGCCAAGGGCTACTAGAAGGGTCATTTTCCTAGGTGCTAATTTTTTTCTTCTTTTTAAATTTTGACATTTTTGTTTTTCCAAATGTTATCATTTTAAATTGGACCATAAACTTTGTAGGATGGCGGGGGCGGGGGCGGGGCAGGTATGAATCACAGAATGGTGAAGGCCTTTGATAAAACAGTCCTACCAGGCTCCTCCTTCTATCTCAGTAGATACTTTATAGGATAGATATAAAATCTGTTTTGATTTTGGAATACCAGAAGATAAAACATTTGGCTGAGTGGATTTTTTCCCTTCTAAAGTTTTTTTTTTAATATAATATGTGATGATATTAAAAACTATTTCTTATTATAAATGGGAAATTTTTAATAATAGAAAATCTGGAAAAAGAAACAAAATACATAGATGAATATTAAAATTAACCCTGATGTTACTATTCAAAGTCTACTATAAAATTATAAGTATATATTCTTCCTTTTCACAGTTTTTTTTCCTTTTTTTTTTCCACTAACGTGCACATTTTTAACACAAGCAGAATCATATTTGCAGTAGACTGATTTTTGGAGAAAAATCTATTCAAAAGATAGTTGTTTTATTTTGTTTCTTTGCTTTATAGTCATTCTTTGCTTGGCAAAAACAAGCCCTTTGAATTCTCTATAGGGAACTCTGGAAATTACTGGGAATACTCAAAACAGGAAAGTAGAAGTGACTATTTCTCCCCATCCCATATTTAGCTCTCTGCACTTATGAAAAAGAAGCCTATCAGGAATTAGTTCAATAATAGCTTTAAGTGTAAGTCATTGGGTAGTTATTCTCTCCTACACCTTCTATATACATTGTAAACAGTATTTAGTGAATTCATGATGACTGATATAATAATTCCTACTTAAAAAATTAGTTGTGTAACACTTTGCTATTTACCAATTGATGTTTTGTATATTATCTTGTTAATTCTTACAACCATTGTTATCAGTGCTCTAAAGATAAAGTAGCTGAACATGGTGAATCGACCCCATGGTGTACTTAGATCCCAGGTGTATTCTTAATCATAAAGAAGGCTGGGTGACACTTTGCTTAGTGTTTATAGTTTTCTATCCTGTGTTGTATTTTGTGTATGTGTGTGTGTTTTGGAATACCATGTTGTAGGTGAGTCTCTCCTGATTTTCAACTAGTCAGATTCCCCTTCCATGATCTCCCTCCTCAACTTTGAGCCATCCTGAATAAAGAGGAGCTTTGATAAACCATCCCTATCATTGGTTCTGTAAGACCTTGACATTTGCAAACTTTATTTTTTGTCTTTTGTCCCGTGCAGTAGCCAACTTGCAAATCAACCTTGGGAAGTTAGCATTCTTAATGAAGATCTATAGGAGACTTTATCCTTAGATAGTAAATCAGCTCCTTCCAGACACAATTCATCTCTTCCTTTCAGCACATGAATCGGTATATGGCACCTTACAAGAGCTCATTTATCTTACGTGGGTCCGTGGTTATTTCCTCTGCCCACTTCCCTCTAGATCACCAGAGATCAGACAGAAGTGCAGTGGATGATGGCTTTGTGCTTTGAAGTTGCCAAGGTCAGCTGAGGTGCCAGCAGCCATGACTGAGGTGGGGGGGGCAGTGCTGAGTGTCACCCATAACTTTTGGGGTGATACCACTGTGCAAGCAAAGGAGAGGAGTGTTAAAGCATTTGAATTGCACTTGATTAACTAAAGGTGGCTTGAGAATAAACAAAACAAAACAACAGGGTTTACCTGAGAATTTTTTTCCTCCTTGCCATTTGACAAAATCACTGGCATCCTTTGGGCCTCATAGTTAACTTCTATATTATGATGATGATGAACTTTTGTTAAGCATCTGGGCTATATGCTAGGTTCTGTAAAAACACCCTATTTTTTCCCCACAATCCTATCATGATATAGCAGCCATTATTTTCCATTCATGTAAGAGGAGCTGCTTATCCCTGAGGTTAAGAAACTTGCTGAAGAACCCATAACTGAAGGGCAGAATCAGGATTTGAAGCCAGGTATCTTTAGCATTTGCCTTTGGGATCAGGGTAGGGCTGCTGCTTTGTGGGAATCATCCATGGTTTAGAAGGACAATGTAAACCATGTGCATGACTTCCTGGTAACAAATTGATTGAGGTGGAACACTGGTATGAGGTTACACTTAGCAGTGGACCCCGAAGCCAGGCTCTCACTGCTAATAGAGATAATCCTTGCTTTTATACTTTGGGTTTTCTGACAGACTCTGAGATGGATGTTTGGGTGCAAGTAGTTCATTTGGGAGATAATCCCAGGAAATGCAGTGAGAGTAAGCCTCTAAGTATAGTGAGCAGGTTATCACTGGGAGCAACTGGGGTGCAGTCTCTCTGGGTATCCCCCAAGGGTCAGCACAATGTACTTGTGATGATTTTGCTGAGGAGAAGTTCTTTCCCTCCTTGGTTGAGAGTGGCTTCTAAGTGTGATTGCTCTCCTGCACTGCTGCCCTGCAGACAGAGGGACAGAGAAGGCCTGGAGGCAGACAGACTCAACTGTTTATGCCTGAGAGTGGAAAGCAGGTGTGTCCCAGCTGCACTGACCTCCAGAGCTCTCAGGGAGCAGTTTGTGGGAAGGCCACTGATAGTTTCTGCCAGAAAGGCAGCACCTACGCTGGTAAAGATGCATCTGGGCTGGGGATTCGGGTATAGGGTGTTGACAGCTTTGTTAAATAAGCAAAGCACCAGGGAGACAGTGAAGCTAAGATTATTCTCAGAGGAGGAAGACAAGATTTATAATCAATTTGGGGCTTTGGTCCTCTTTCTGCCCCAGATTAGCTGTGTTAGGCAAATCCCTTAATTTTTTCCAAGTCTCAGTTTTCTTTTTTTTTTAGAGAGAGAAAGAGAGAATTTTAAAATATTTATTTATTTATTTTAGTTTTCGGCGGACACAACATCTTTATTTGTATGTGGTGCTGAGGATCGAATCCAGTGCCGCGCGCATGCCAGGCAAGTGCGCTACCACTTGAGCCACATCCCCAGCCCTCAGTTTTCTTATCTGTAAAGTTGGCATGGCTGCCTCACAGGGTTCAAATGCAGCATCCTTCATAAAAGCTTTGGTCAGGTAGGAAGCAGTGTGCAGTCCTCGTGTTGCTCCCATTGGGCCCCCTGTTTTGGATCTGCTGGAGTGCTAAGTGCTGGTAGAATTTTGAGGGCATCGCTTTGCTTTAGGAGAAGCATCTGAAGAGTGTTATCTTGACAGCTCAGAAAGCCTAGTCTCAAGTATTCTGACACTTTGGAAGTCAAGGGTAAGAGAATTCAAACCCAGTGGAGGCTCTTCCTGGTTTGGTTTCTGGCCCAGAGAGAGCTGGTAACTTCCATCTGGCACCAGGGTGAGAGTGAATCTCCTGTTCCTCCCTCTGTAGAGCGCAGAGATTTTTTTTTCTGGTGAAAGCTGATTTGGATTTATATCCAATAGACCAAGCACTGGCCCTCTTAAAGGTCCTTTGGCCTTTAGAATGAGGCTAGAGAGATTTTCAGCTCTATCACTCTCAGTTAATTTTCTAACCAAAGGTCTACTCTTTTCATAGGTGGCTGATAGCACCTGAATCCGGATTCTTTACGCATAATGTGAATTTGGGCCTCAAGGATTATAGAAATAGAGAGGGCATGTTGGTATCCTTTCTTTAGGACTTGCACACCTCCTAGGTGTCACACAGCAAGCAGCCAGTACTTGACTGTGTCCCTGGCCATCCAGGGTAATGCAGGGCCTTCTGTTCCTTCACCCTACCCACCCCAGTTAGCCCCTGGCTTGAACTCCATCACTCAAGAGGGGACATTAAAAATACCCACACCTCTGACTCATGCTTTGATTTTGTGGCCTGAGGAGGCAAAGACGCCGTGAGGAGCTTTTAGGGGCCATCACCATGGAGCCTCTTTATTGCCTAGCAAAAGCCTTAAACGATAATGGGAAACCTCACTATTGATTGGCTGACTCTTAATTCTTCCTCTTTGGGTTTTGAAGTAGAAGTGATGGTCCAGAATATTTATATTACTCATTGGATATATTAAATTAAACATAGGAAAGTCCTACAGCCATTTAAGATGAGGCTGCAGCACTGGTGAGTAGGACTTTATTACCAAAAGAAAGAGCAGCAGCTTTTAGTTGTGGCTTAGCTGGAAAGTACATTGATGATAAGAACTCTCAGCAGAGGTCTTGGGACTCTCAAAAGGGGCTCAGGGTGTGCTTTCTTTTAGAGAAGTGCTTTAGGCCCATCCTTTATAAACCACCTAGGTACATGGTGTGCTGGGAGTATGGTAACAAAGATTTAACTTCTCCAGTGGCTGATGATAAGCCCCATTGGCCCTTGGCAGGAGCTGTTCTTGGGCTATTAAAGGACCAGTGCTTGAGTTCTGGGGCTGCAAATCTAACTCTGTAAGATGTCTGCTCACCATAAGAGGCCAAAGTACGACCATACTGTACTATAGATTTAAAATCTGTTTGTCACTTTCATCTTAAAACTCATTGGAAGTTAGCATGAATGAGAGGGTTGGCTGATTCTGTTCCATAGCTAGGCTGTCATTCATTAAGGGATATGATTTTTATTATTAAATAAGTCACTGCTTAGGGTTTTGACAGATTTTGACCTGGGGGGGGGGGGGGCGGGAACCAGGACCTGAGGCAGTGAAATAGTTAATACCACTGCCTCCCTTACAGGTTTCCCCAGATATGCTTACTCGCTGTACAATGGGTAATTGTCAGCTCTTGTTGTGCAGATGCTGTTGCAGATGGAGTCCTGTACCTGCATGCATAGCAAATGAATTAGACTGGCAATCCCCTTTATAAAGCATAAATATGTAATTTGTTCAGCTGTTGTAATTAAATATGTATGTGTGAAACAGCCACCATTCAGGTCATTAATGATGCGCCATGCCAAATTAGAGCTTACAGACAGTAATGTACATTGTGGTGCAATGAGGGAATTGCAAATAACATAGCTAAGCCTTTCCTAGTAAAGGGATGCATTCAGCAGCTTTAAAAGGAATATTTACATTTGTATCATATTTTTATTTAGAAGATACATTTTTGTTCAATGTGAAAGTCTATAAGATAGAATTACTTTCAGCACTAGTTTAGTTTTATTATTGTTTTAACATTTTATTATACAAATTCCAGACTTTATTAAACATGCTGCCTGTGATATGTTTTAAGTATCCACTTACATATAAAACAGCAGTTATCCTATTTTTTTAAAAACATGATTGTGATAGAATTGATGTATCATACCACCTTGGAATGTCTTGATTATTTCATTGCATTGAAAAAAAAACTCATAATATTTCAACTCTATTCCCCACTGATAGATAAAGGAATTCCTCTGGTAGTAAACAGTATTTTTATTTCCATAGAAATTGGGCTGAGAAAAATGCAGTTATCAAAATATAAACAAATAAAAGTGGTAAATTTGCCTCTTGTGCTTTAATTCCCAATGAATTACTTGCAAATCCAAGGAATTTCTTAACAAAGTGTCATCCATGGGTCAGATTGGTTGTTTTTTTAAATTTTAAGACTTAAGAGTTTGTAAAGCTAATGCATTTGGGAACGTATTGCTCTGTCCTTTTTCTCCTTGGTTTCAAGTTACAGCCTTTGAAAGTACTTGAAATTTACATATATTAAAACTATTTTTACTTTAAATTATTTCTGCATTTGTATTTTGGTTGCCTATAGACAATCTATTTTTAACACGCATGTTGTTTTGACGGTTCATACTGAGACTACAAGAGCTAACCATCTTGACCTTTCTGTCCACCAGGGCAGCAGGAGGAAGCGCCTCAGAGTTAATTCTGTCTTGTTCACAGCTGGGAACAGAACATTCCTCTGTGATCCCCCCCTGCTCCCTGCTCATGATTTGCTGTGATCTCTTGGAAGCTGGACTTCATACTATAAGTCCTGGGCTTCTGATGTCAAACACAAATCAAACTGAGTGGCGCATTTGGTTAAGAATCAGACAAAATCAATGTAGTTGTCAAAAGTTTCACAAGCAATTGAAAATAGGATTATTTGATACATGATTTTAGTTTCTCAACAAATGCAAATTTAGAAATTTCCTTAAGCCTAGGAATAATCAAGATTCAGGATCTTGAGGAATTTTCAAAGTTAGAAACTCTAAATTGTGTACGGATGTAAAATCTTTATTTTCCACAAACAACAAATGTTTCAATTAAGCAAATGCGTATTTTATTTGGAACAGATGAAAACATAACAGCTTGGCTTGCTTTACCTAAATTATCGTTCCATAATATTAAAAAAAAACCATCTTCATTCCTTGATTTTTCTGTCCTATTTTCTGTGTGACTTTCCAGTTCACCTACACAGACTCATTTCATTTGCAGCATTAAGGAAAGGTTCGATTTGTACATTACTGTTTATGAAGATAGAAATGTTTTATGGATGACAATGATTAAAAATATTATGACTTATCTTGATTGTATTCAAACTCTTCCCTGAATACTGAAAACCATGAAAAGGCTTTGCCCTGTCAGCTGCATGCTTAGCATTAACTATGAAGTCATAACTTTTCTGAAAAGGTTTTCTTCCAGGATCTTTTTTTCATTCAGTTCCTTTATCCCAGTAAGAGATCTTAATCTTTTGATGGCCGGTTTTTCTTATTTCAGAATTATAGAACTGGTAAAATGGTACACTGCAGAGTTTAGTGATGAGGACAGAAATTGAAGGATGCCTGAATTTATTTTAAATATCTTCTTGTAGCCCCTTACCAAAAGGTTTCTCTTAATTTCCTTTCTTTCAAGATTTTCCCAAACTGCTTCAATTTGTCCAATAATTAGTGAAGAATTTAAGTGCAGAATACTCAGGGATGGGAATGGGGAGATGAGTAAAGGGTCCTGCACCTGAGAAGTGGGCCTCTCAGGTCACAGGCCCTACCTTGGGAGTCTCCATGAGCAAACACTTGTTTTGCAGTAGTATTAACAGTTGTGCTGCCTGGTTTGGGCTCATTCCTGCCCCTTGCTCTGGAGGAACACATGTGAAGTCATCAGTAGGTCTTCTGGCCTTGTGTTAACTGTGGCCAGGCTGTGCATTAAAGAACATGGCCATTACTAACAGGGTGGGAGCACCCCGGTGGCCAGTGGCTGGTGGCCAGGTGCTTTATGATAACACCACAGCCAGGCCAGGCCAATCAGATACGACCTTCTGCTGGCAGTTGCTCCTTTGGCCACCACTGCAGTAAACACTTTCCCTTGGATGTTGGTTTTCTGTTGTGTCTGGCAGCCACACAGGGCTGCTTGAACTTTAGCCAGAGGCAAATATTTATACATCAGAGTGTGCAGTGTTCAACTGGTCAGGTCTGGGAGGGAGAGGGGGACCTTCGTGCCTTTTCGCCCAGGAGGATGCGTCTGTTTTCCCCCTTCCTTCCCACCGAGGCCGGCGAGGTGGGGCCACTCCAGAGGTCATCTGAGCGCAGGCTGCGTGCTGCTTCCCAGAGCGTGTGCACGTGCAGCCCGGGGAGCTGCGTCCCGAGGCGGGCCGCCCTCCTCCGACGTTCCTGCCTGCTCCTTTAATTCCTCTTGGAAAGTTTACAGTTAATATTTTCCCTGGAACACTGTCAAGCTTTTGACAGAGCCTGAGTGTATGCCGAACTGTGAAATTGAGCCGGAGAAGCAAGTCGTGAGAAATCTGTTTCTACTCAAACCCGCAAGGTTTATGAAAACACAAACACAAACAAAAACAACAAAACCACCACCAACAAAAAGCTGGCGGGGACGGAGGCCGAGAGAGGCCGCCCCGTGGTCTCGGGCCGCCATTTTAAGCAGCCGGCGAAGGGCGACGTGCCGCTCCTTACATGGCGGCTGAGCTCCGGGCCACAGCCAATCAGGCCGCCGGGCCGGGCCACGTGACGCGCCACGAGGGCACGCACGGCCATTTCCTCGCCTCCAGAGTCTTGCCACCTCGAGTGCTTTACCTTGTTTTGCATGCCAAATGTTCCTGCAGAATGTGTCTAGCAGACTGGCATTTGTCCATAAAGTTATTTTAGTAGGTAAAAAGTCTCTGAGCACTTGAGCTTTGTGCATTCTTTATGTAAAATGGATTTCCCTTCTTGGCCAGAGGCCAAGGGTACAGCACACTCGCTGGGTGAGAAGAGAGCTGCTCTGCTGAGAAACTGGTGGACCGACACACTCTAATTTTTTGGCTTCTGACCAAACAAGCTAGATGGATGCCAAAATTCAACAAAATAACACATTATTGTGTGATAGGAGCCGTGCTCCAAGAGAGCAGGAACTCACAGGAACTTCATACTGGCCTCTTTGACAAACGCATTGTCACTTTCGAGAGCTTTCTTAGGGAAACGAGAGGAAAATGGCAAAATGCAACCTAGAGGGTAAGGTATAATTTGCACTGAAACCCGGAGGAAGTAACCGAAGGAAAACGGAGGAGTTTAAAATTACTTTTATGAACTTTTCCCAGACAGAGCACCCTGTCCTTTGACTTCACTTCACTTGCATTCTTTTAACCCTGCAGGCTCCATCTATGTGTCGTTATGAAAAACAATGTGACATTTAACCACCACTAAAAGTTTTTAAAATCTAAGGAGAGTTGCAAATTCCACATGTGGAATTTTAGCAGACTTGTTCAGAGCAACAGAAAACTTTGTCAACTTACCTGTTTTATTGTGCCTTTGTCCTGTGACGTCTGACTTTGACTAAAGTCTGCTGTTAATTTTTGTGTGTGACATTAGCAAGTCATGGATGTCCTCTATACCACATCTGTGCAATGAGGTCATTACAGAAGAGATCTAAGATTCCTCTAGGCTCTAAAGACGTTAGAAATTGAACTTGAATAAACAACCAGAATAAGTATAAAACACATCTCCATTTTGTGTGTGTGTGTGTGTGTGAAATTTTTCAACCAAAAGGAAAAGGACTACCACTAGTTCTAGCTACTATTATCTTTACTCAAACTGCTTCTGTAATCCTGCATATTCCCTTTTCTTCCTCCATTGCTCCTTTACATAGCATCTGGGGTAGCATTTCCAAGAACTAAAGTGGTTTATATTTCTCCTCTGCTTAAAAACATGCAGTGGCTTCCATGCATGCATCCAAACCTGTTGTCATGGCCCACAAAGACACTGTATGATCTGGCTTCTGCACTCACTTGTCCAGCCTCACTTTATTTCGCAGACTCCTTGGATGCTCCCAGCCATACTGGTCTCCTTTGGATTTTTGGAACCTGCCAAATAATGATATCCTGTTATTTGCTTAGAATGCATTTTCCCTGGTTCCCTGCTGTGGATGGCATACTCTTTCAGCTCTCAGTTCAAATGATCTCTTTCCAGAGGAGTACTCTAAAGATTGGCCCTCCTGTTGTATTTTCAATAGTTCTTATAACAATCTGAAAGACTCTTGTTGATTCATTTGATTATTCATTTTTATTTATTTATTACTATTTTCCATTCTATCTCTACCCTAATAAGCACAGGGAGTCATATTTAACTACTGTCTTTTGAACTTTTTGTATGGTACCTAATTGCTTTGGGAATGGAATGTTGGGCAAATGGGAGTACTCTAAAATACATCATTTACCTTAAATTTCAGTGAGGAATCCTATAACATTACCAATACTCAGGAGACTTCTAAAAGACCTTCTTCAGCTAATGCTTTCAGTTTTCCATTGAGGGAGCACATCAGTGCAGAGGATGGAGCTGTGGAGGACAATATAGTATCCTGTACTTGAGTCTGCCATTAACCAGCCCCACCAACTGCAGCAGGCCCTCCTACCATTCTACAGGTCTGTCTTCTCACCTTTAGAGTCTAGGATGTAAGAATAGTGCCTATATCATAGGTTTACTGGAAAGATTAACCTATTAATATAGATCCATTAAGTCCCAAGTTTTTGCTTCTGTCATATTTCAGTGAAATTGACACAGTGTACATTAAAATAGATTGGACTTTATAATCTAGAGCTTATATGTAATATTTTGTTATATATTATTATATATTATTACTCTTAAGTTTTTACAGGTAGGTGTTCTACATCTGGGATGATGGAATAAAATGGGTTAAATATAATTTCATATTGTAAAGCTTTTATCACACCAATATTAACTATTACTATTTTTGCTGCCATTACGGTTCATTCCTACCTTGTCAGGCCCAGTATGAGGCAGTGGGTAGACAACTGATTTAAGTTGCAAATCATTCAGGAATGGAAGGCACATGTTAACGGGTGCATTACCTACTAGTCATTTGTGACAAGAACTTTATCAGTGTGTGAATAGAACATTTAAAAACAGAGAAGCAGGAGGAACAGCCTCTCCTAACAGACAGTGAAGACACCTTAGACAAAGTAGGATTTGAGTCAGATTAAAGTTTCCTTTTAGGTAAAACCTCTTCCTTAGAAATAGTAAAAAGACAATCACAGCTAGTAACTCTGTAATTCTTTTACTAATGCATCAGACCCTGAGTGTTTTGCACATACTTGCTCATTTAATTCTTGCAACAATCCTCTGAGGCAGTGCCATTATCACTTCCATTTTATAGAGAAGGAAACTGAGCCACAGAGAGGTTAAGTAGTGTGTCCAAGGTCACACAGCTGTTAAATGTCAGTGCTCAGATCTCATCCATTCTTGCTGTTGGAACATATGTGTTGTCCTTGCCAAGTCACCTTGGCTGACCGTAGTAGTGGTACAGTTTGCTTTCAGAATATCTGGCAGCCCTAGAAAGATTCTGTAAAGAGTGGCTTCATCCTAGTAAGTCTTCTTGCTTTATTGGTAGCATGTCACCTGTCATAAAACTCTTATAAGGTGGTGATCAGAATTAAGTGAGATACTTCAGGTAAAGTGCTTGACATATGGTAAGCATTTAACGACGGTGTGCCACAACTACTACCACCACCATTGTTATCATTATGCCATGTTGAAATGGGATCTGTGATCCTCGTGACCTGGCTGAGCCCCTTTCAGTGTTAGCATCCAATGGAGATATCCGCCTCCAAGGACAGAAGTTTCCAGAGTTGAAATGGTGTGCTGCCCAGGTTGCTAGCAGCGACCTTGGCTGCCCTGCCTCTCTGACTGCTGTAACTGCCTTGGTAATTTAAAAATTACCCTTCCCATTTTATATTTCAACTCAGAAATCAATGCATCTGTGAGTCAGTTTGTTTTCCTGGGGAAGTGTGAGGAGCTGTGGTGGTGGCATGGAGATGCACTTCTTTAGACTCATTGCCACCCACTCACTCAGCGGTGTCAGAGAACAGTCTTGGGAAGATCTGTTCCTTTCCTCCACAGATTCAGTGCCACAGACTGGCCGGTCCTCTGTGCCTGCTTATCTACAACAGTAGAGAGGCACTGATTGCCATGATTTGCCTCTGAGTCTTGTTCCTGTGGTGTGAGATTTTTAAAAAGCATTTAATGCCTTCCCTGCCTGGAAGATTTCATAATTATTTAGATGTCCTGTGCTTGCTGAAAACCAGGGTTGAAGGACTGGGGTGATAGAGTGCTTGTCTGGTGTTCATGAAACCCCTGATTTGATCCCGGGCACCCTTTTACCCCAAATGGTAAAAAGTACATTATTATTGAGCCAGGAGATAGTTCAGTGGTATAGCACTTGCCTAATGTTTGAGGCTCTGGGTTCCATCCCCAGTACCTTAAAAAAATAAATAAAATAAACATGGCTGACTCTTTGCGGCACAGTGTCCTTGTCTCTGGTTGAGGTGGATCTGAGTGGGAGTGGACTGTGCCTGTTCTCTCTGTGGGATCAGGAAGAGGACCCCTGCTTGGGGAGGCGGAGCACCTTTCTTATTTTCCTTCCTGGTGGAGGTGGAGTCTGTGTTCCCAGAGATGGTGGGTCTGGTTTGGCCAGTTGGTGACCTGAAACATAGTTAGCTTATCCTTGAACTTTTCTTCGTGACCATCTTTAGATTTCAGAGGAGGAAAAACACAGTCCCCAAAAGCACCCAGAGTTACAAGGTATAAATAGCCCTGCCGAGCTGAACAAAAGCGTCTATTGTGTGGTGTACTGCAGAGCAAGATATATACTGGGAACTAAGAACAAGATACTAGAGATTTCTTTTCTTCCTTTTTTATTTTGGCTTGAAAAAAATTTTGTTTTTCCCCTGTGAGTTGATACATTCACTCTTGAATCGTAAGGCAGAATCACCTGTTAATCTGGGTTCAAATCCTGACCCTGCTCTCAGTTGCTGTTTGACATCAGGCACATTATTGAACTCTGTGCTGTGATCATTGTCGTCATCATCTTCATGTAGGTGAATTCTGTAAATTAATATAGGGCATTGTGGTAGAAATCTATTCTGTGGTAATAATCATCTATGCAGTGTATCTGAAAATTTCATTCATTAATAGTTGGGGACAGTTTTATTCATCATTTTCCCATTAACTATTGCTATTGTATCTACTTTGTATTTTTTCCAAGTTAAATAAATGACTTAAGGTCACATGAATTATAATTTGAGCTGGTATTCAAAGCCCTGTTTGTCTGATTCCATCCAGGGGCAAATTATTTAGGTACAGTGCGTATTTCCTCATCTATAGAATAAGGATAGTCATAACCTATTAAATGGACTAATTTTGAAAATGATATTTGATAAATGTAAAAAAAGGATCAATTTGATGCCCCTTGAAAATCTGGAGGCATCATAGCTGGTTGGGCATTCAGGGAAGTAAGGGACCAAGCAAATGTTTGTGATGAAGTCAAAATTCTGAAGTCAGAGGTGGTGCAGGTTGAGGGCTCCAGGAGAGAGTGGTTCTCTGTGGATCAGAGAAAGCAGCAGCCTTGGCCAGTCCAGGCAGGCAGGGAGTGGAGACGACAGATGTAGCAGGTGTGGTAGATGAAGGCCAGCAGCCCTGAAGGTTCGGGCCCTTCTTGGGTGGGGCCAGGCCTTCAGACAGCAGCTTGTCCCTCTAACCTCTCTGCTGTCTACCCTCGGGTCCTGGGCTGCCAGCCTGAAAGGTGGGTTTCAAGGTGTGGCTTAAAGATATGCTATAGGCTGCTTCCACAGCTTTTGAATAAGTAGACCTAAGTGAGTGAGTTCACTACTGCTGTGCTGTTGCACAGACTCAATTTGCCTGTGCTAGAAAGACTTCCCATCTTCTTACCTCTGACCAGCTGATGGTAGTGCCAGGCACGTTGAATATGAGGCAACTGCTAAGTGCTGGCTGATGGAGGGACTGGGTTTGGATCACATCTTGGATTCTGAGAACTTTAGCTTACATTTATAGTTTTAGGGTAAGGGAAAATGTCATATATTCTTATTTCTGATTATAATGCCATTTAATTTTAAAGATGATATTAAATCAATGGATGAAAGAAATTAATGATATCAAATAATAATAATAATAATAATAATAATAATAATAATAATAGCATTTATTGAATGCTACTGTGTGGCAAACAGGCAAACAGTAGTGTTCTGAGCCTCTCAGACTGCCCATTGAGCAAGGTGATGGTATTTCACTGCAGTTTTACTGACTAGAGAGGTGGCACCAGGCAGGTGATTCCAGAGGCCAGAGTCTTAATCACCAAGTGACACTGCCTCCATCAGAACAAGTTCCATTTCTCTGGTACTTAAGATCAATTCTTACCACAGCACCTTGGGGTAGTCCCTTGTTTGCCAGATTTTTTCCCCCTGTGCTACCACCTTGTGCTAGGCAGGAATTGGAACACAGGACCACTCCTGCAGGCCAGGTCCTTCCTTTTCCAGAGTAGGGCTGCTGTAAGAATTTGGATTTGAAGTTCTCTGGCTCTGGCTTCCTATCTTTTGCTTGTAAAACAGATAAACATATCTTGTCTCATTTTTATGTTACATCACAAGAATGATTCACATTTTAATTGTGAGTGGGGCAGAGTGGTAGCTCGTCTGTCTTCAGAGTTTGTTGTGCGTGTTATCATTTTCACATCTTAGGATGTAACTGTGTCCAATTTGGGGCATCCACTGAAACAATAACAACCAAAAATATTTTCTGACTTTTACAGTTTGGAATCAGACCATGTGGGAAGTCGGGTTAGGAATCGGAGTTGAGCATACCTAACGTGGGCTCTGTTCAGTTACTCTGGCGTTCAGGGTTCTGGATTTCTTGCAACACCAACTCCTTTTCTTCCCTCAGTCTCTGTATCATTTTTTCCTGTGAGCCCCCAAACTCTTCTGGCAGTTTTTTAATTGAGGTTTTGTAATCTTAATGGTCTGGTACTATAAAAAGCCAAGTTTGTGCCAGAATTTTTCCAAGACCAGACATGGGTTTTGACACCACGATAAATTAAAAATAAATAAAGAAACTGGCAGTGAAAATGAGGGTTTTTTTTTTTTTTTTTCCCAAGCAAGCAAGCAAGGCCTACTTATAAATTTCAGGCATGTTTTCTTAGTACTTCAGCTCAGTGTTACAGTGCTTAGCTACATTAATCTGTTACTGGGTAACTCCAGAAAGAATGTTAGACCAAACCATTAGGAGATTGGTGATTTTTCCCCCCTTGAGCATTATTGAAATTTGACAACATTCTCATAGTCTCTGCTTTCTGTTCAGGATTTGGCTATCAAAAATACAGGAAAGTGAAAGGAACCAAGAGAAACTAATGACCAAATGAATAGTAGTGTTTAAAGTCGCAAGTTGCTACGATACAGACTTCACCGTGACCTGGGTGGATAAATGCTAAACGGGATTTGCTCCCTAGAGAATCTGGGTGCCTGTTCCACCAATTCTGTTTGTCTCCAGCTGGTTTGTTGGCCTTCTCCTTTTCCCAGCACCACTTATTTCAGTTCTGAGAAACAGCTTCCTCCCATTACAGGCCCCGATTCAATTAGGCAGGAGATGGTGCTGAAGGTTTTTGTTCCCATCAGCTTCTGTGCTAGGGAGTAGCTGCGCTGGGAAACCTTGGAGAGGCTTGAGATGAGCATCTTCAGATTCTGGTCCCTTCTCAACCTGGTGACCCAGTGGCATTCAAATCAAGCTCCCTCTCCTCCCCTCTCTGTCCCCTGGCCCCCTCCTGGCTCCCCCCAGATGGGAGTATATTTCACTGTGCCTTGGTTGACAAATATTGCTAAGTCATTAGGAAACCAAACATTTTCTTCTTGAGGCCAAGTAATCCTAGCACTCTTCTGAGCGTGTGCGTTTGGAGTTCAGTTTGCCCTGCAGGGATCTATTTCCTTTTTCCAAAGTGTGACTTAAGACTTAACAAAAAAAGGACCAAAGAAGCTTTGAAGCATCTTAAAAATAACCCAATAAAAAACTTCCTTCTCTTTCTTTAGTCTACTGTCTAATTTTAGGCCACCATGTGGAATGGAGCTTTTATTGAGGTTTGAAATGTTAAAATAAGAAGGGATTTGTGTATATTTTCATTTTTTTACTTCATTTACTGGAAATGCTGAGGTGGTTTGGGAGGTACTTCTGATCTAAAGAGGAAATTCCATAAATCACCCATGGGAATGTGTCACATATACCGTTCCAAGGAGGTGTTGGTAATTTTCATCTGGCATCTTGGCCCTTGTCTGTCCCCATACCTGCCCCTAATCTTCATTTCAAAATTTGAACATTTCTGTTAATCACTCTTGAAAAGTTTTACTCAGATTCTTGAAATCCTATGTTTAAGGTTTTTGTTTTTTTTTTTTCAGATTAGCCTTGTAAAAAGTTGAAACCAAAAAATTGTCAGATTGGAGTTGTGGCTCAGTTGCAGAGTGCTTCCCTTGCACATGTGAGGCACCGGGTTCAATCCTCAGCACCACATAAAAATAAACAAACAAAATAAAGATATTGTGTCCATGTATAACTAAAAAATTTTTTAAAAAATGGTCAAAGATCCTCTGGTATTGTGTGTTAGGGAGACATGCTATTATCATTAAATGTGCCTCCCAAACCTACCAGCATTAGCAAGTGGCCACGTGTTTGGTTTGGACTAATTTATAAAGTGTCTGTGTGCTTATGAAAATTTATCTCTGCTATTCAAACTAGTTGCGTAGGAAAGGGAGCCTAAAAGCACAATTAGAAAAGAAGCTTCTCTATGAATTCTAGTGTTTCTTTTTGATCATTGGGCACTAAAAGAAGGATCATTTTTTGGTTCCCAACTTTTCTGTTTAGGTCTCTCAGGTGAAGTTGCAACTATTGAGAGCTGGAATATACTCTGGTGATTTCCTTTTTCCTAATGACTTCCAAGCCCCCCTCCCAAAAGATAGAATAGCTCCTGAGTTAGGTATAACAGAAACAAGTGACTTCTAATATGTAGTCAAAATTAATAATTTTTCCTCTACTTGTAAAATGTATAGTAGGTACTTTTCAGTGTTATTCTACAAATGTTTTGTCCATCAGTTGTTTAAATATAAGGTGGGGGCGGATCATCATCTGTGGTTACTCGTATTTTGTTTCTGATAAACCAGTATTTACTGAACAACCTGCAGATCCACCAGATCCCAGAAATCAGTTCTGGTGGTTAATGCATGCATTTTGTAACATAAAGACTTTCCCTTTAAAAATTTTTCCCTTTTAAAAATGTCCCCATTTTGTTCTCATTGCTTTTACTGGGAATACCAAAAGATGAGTCTCTTGTCTTAATAGGATGCATAGTTCCAGTGCAGGTACTGAAGGCTATGTCTTCTTATGCTGATCTTTTTACTCAGGGATTTGTCTACATACATGCAAAGTCAACTTAACTTTTTGACCCAATTAACTGATTGGCCTGATTAATTTAATTAAAATAGAAGAAGTGCTTTGCACAGAGGAGCAGTCTTCATATAATGTGGTGGTTAAGAAGAACAAGATTGATTTGATTTGATAATTAAATAATTTGATTCACACTATAATTTTGTGTCCATCAGAGATCTAAGTTCAAATCCTTACTAGCTAGGTGACCTTGGTCTTAAACTTTAAAGTCTCACTTTCCCCCCATCTATTAAAATGTCATAAAGGCCTGTGCCTCATAAAGTTGCTGTGGGGATTGGCCAAGTAAGCCATGTAAAGTGCTTAGCACAACACTTGGCCCCAAGTCAATTGTGGACAATAGTACCTATTGTCACATTCTAGAATTCTTAAAGTATGTATCCTCTGACCGATACCATGTCTCAGATTGCTGTGGAGGGTTCTCTCTGAGTGAACAGAGTGGCTTCTTTCTCTGCAAACACCAGCAGCAAGGCATCATTTGTGCTTAGACCACCTTCTTGCAGTTGAGGCATTCCTCCCTCTCTTCTTCACATCAACTGTAAATCCTGATAATAGTTTCTTTATTTAAAAAATGATGATTTTCACAGAGCTCATCTTGATTTTTATAAAAACTCTTAAAGTAGACAAAGCAGAAAGACTTTTAGAGCTGAAAGGAAGTGTGGTGGGCTCAAGTCCACCCCACTGTCCTGCAGGTGAAGGTCCTGGGTGTAGTAACTGGAGATGATTTGAACTCAGTGCCCTCTCCACTATCCCATGCTGATCACTTTTCTTTTTAATTAAAAATGCCCTGTTCTTGGCCTCTCATTGACAGGTGGCTCACAGATCTTAATTTCTAGGGCTCTCAAAACTGTTTAATGAGTGTATCTGGATTAAATCCAGATATTCTGACCATATAGAGCTCCTTTCAGTTTCAGAGATAACCTGAGTACAGCCTAGGATCCATCATAAGTTTCTATAGTCTCTTTAAAATTGTGGCCCTTTTTTGTAACCTTCTGAGAAGTCAGTCCTGCAGACCTTGATTTCTTTCTGTCACCATCTCTTGCTGCATGTTTTTTTTTTTTTTTTTTACTTCTGTTACCACATTTTAAATAACGATAACCAGGGTTCTGTACTGAAGTATCTCCAGTTAATTCAGGCATTCCAGGTATATATTTACAGACTTCCCTTTTCTGTTGTAGTTTTTGGAATGGTAATTTTGCTCTTTTGAGTTTCCTATCAAAACTGCTCTGATTATAGGGTCTTATGCTATTATGAATACGTTCCCCTGCTAGTTAATATCCTCTCAGCTACATAAGAAAATGATCAGTGCATGCAATTTGTATGTGAAATGCAGCCCAAGGAAAATAGTCTTCCATCTAAACCTTTGCTTGAATCCTCTGTGTTACTATCTAGTCAATTATTCCCCCCCAAACAATGTTGTTCTTCTGATCTTTCTTCTGTATTCTCCTCTATATATTCTTTTTCCTATTTTTGATTATATTGTGTCCCTAAAAACTAAGACATTTTAAAATGTAATTTGATGTCTTACTATTTTATCCATATTTAAATTGGATTTGAGAAATTTACTTTTGTATTAGGTTTATAAATTCTTTTATCCTCTAACAGTTTTAGCTTATTCAAAGGTGATTCTTGCTCTTTGCAAATGTTTTATAACAAACTTTCTATTCTATTAAAGATTCAATGAAAATTTACATTTAATTAACCATGGATATTTTTTAGGACCTCAAGAAATATCTCGTTTAAAAGCCACCCCTTTATAAAATTTTTTCAGGTACCAGAAGTTCAACTTCAGTTTATTTTAGTCTGGTTATGGTGTCTGAAAAAAAAAATTTCCCATAGAAATAAAGCAAAATAAATAGCTATATTTAACAGTTCTTAATGAGCCTTGTTTTTCTTACAGAGTAACTGATTTTTTTTTTTGTAATAGAAATTTGATCTTGTAGTTATATTTGGCTTTATTTTTTTCACATCGGGATTCAGATTCTGCTAGTGTTGATTACACAATGTATTTTAAATGTCATTGTTCACATTTTTGTAAGTTCTTAATTTTAGGAAGAAAATTAAGTGTGTTTTGTAGATGTGCTGGAGGTGCTGTGGGTCTCTTTTAAAGAATTTAGTGGTGTCTTCTGAGAAAATTATAACTGTGATATGCTGCTGAAAACCTAGAGTTGGGAATCAATATCCCATACTTGATTTGAAAAAGAAATCTATGTGAACTTTATAGAGCATTCTAGCATGGCACAAAGTGAGCATCCCTCAACACAATATTCTGTGCTGTTTAGTGAGTCCTAGGTCATGGCTGTGGAGCTCTTTTTCAAGGTAAAGAACTCTTACTTTAATTAAAAACTGATTTGAGATAAGTTTGAAATATACGGAGGAGGATTAAGAGTATATTTCCTCAATGTGAGTTTTTCCCCTGTTGTTCTTTTTTTATATTTATTTTTAGCTATAACAATATCTTTATTTTATTTTTATGTGGTACTGAGGATCAAACCCAGTGCCTCATGCATGCTGAGCACTCTACCTCTGAGCTACAACCGCAGCCCATCCCCCTGTTTTTCTTATAGGTATATTTTGGTACATTTCTCAGTGTAGAACAAACTTGGAAGGCAATGTGACTGACCAGTGGTATTTTATTTCAAAGAGTTCCTGCTAATATGTAGGGGTGGTTACTATATTTTTGTTTTGTAACAGCATGCTGAAAAAAAATTTTTTTTGAGTAGCTATGTGCAGATGCGTATTTGCTGTCCAAACTAGTTAATGGGCTTACAACTGGAAGGTGTACACTCTAGTATCTGTGTTCTCCAGCTTGCAGCAGTGCTGTCTGAAGCTTGTAACTGCTGATGTTAATCTCCAGCTTATTCTGCTGCTATCCAAAAATTAACATAAAGCAGAATAAAATGTGATGTAAATCTATTTCTCTGCGTACTCACAGAACTGATAATAAAAATAAAAAAGGTGAAATTTCTTATATTGCACTCTTTAAAACTTTAAAGGAGTGTGTGTGTGTGTGTGTGTGTGTGTGTGTGTGTGTGTAATTGAGCAAAGAGAAGGAATAAAATGACTTTTAATCAAGCTAATGAATTTTGAATTTTTATCTCAATGAGGGTTCTACCTTAAATTCACTTGGTTGATTTGATAGCAGTATTTGTAATGCATGGAAGAGATGAGGGTTTGGACCCCATATTCATAATATTCCAGAAAAATTTCATTGCTTGATGGCTACAAACTCCAATTTTCCACAGAAGTGTAGAGGGTACAAATTGGCATGTTTATTTACTTCTCTAGTTATTTACAGTCAAAGTTTGTATTTCAGGAGTCTGTAGGTAGAGAGGATCCAAATAATGATTCTCTTAATATTGCATGGTTTGGCTAAGGGGCTTCTTGTTATTCTGCTTGCTGAGGGTCCTGGGCTTGCCTGAGGACAGCAGACAGACTATTTCCACTTCAAATAGAGTAAATAGTCACAGTGGGGTAAGGGAAAAGCAGATGAAAAAGCCACAAGGCAATTCATTAACCCATTTAAAGACATTTTCAGGCAACTTGTTAAACTTTGAAGGTCAAACTGACCACTGTTTAATTCATAGAAGGAAAAAAATTCTGGTAGAAGAAAAAAGTTAGGAAACTTGACCTTTAATGCTTAACAAGTTGTCCTAAAATGTTTTTTTTTTTTTTCAAGCTTGATCCCTTGCTAGCATGATTCAACTTCTAATCTATGTAAATCTAACTTTTAAATCATATTTAGCTTTAAAGAAGAGCTTAATTCCTTTGGATTTTAGAGCAGGCTGCAGAGTTTTTGATGGTGGTGCCCTGATGTATATTTCCAGCCACAGAGAGGGCGCCCCCTGCAAGGACCATTTGGAATGAACATACGAGGGTCACCCAAATCAATGGCCATGTTTGCTGTTGTGAACAGGTTCTGGCCTGGACGCCAAGTGTGGGGTCTGGGGTTAGATTTTTATGTCTTTTTGTCTGAGCCTCACTGAGTCACAGTCGTGGACCTCTGGCAGGCCATGCCTGTGAGCGGCAGGAAGGCAGTGCTGTGGAGTGGGGTGGTGTTGGCAGAGCACTTTCCAGGCATGCTAGCACCTAGCGCACAAGCGGAGAACTTTGCTTCTGCCAACTGTGACTTCAGAACCCAGGTCTGTTCCTGAACCTGGATGCCCAGCTGTCAGTGTGTCGCCATATGTCACCAGCACATGGCACCCTAATTAAAATTTCAAATTGCATGCATTTGTGTTTGCTGGCTGGCTTGCTTAAAAGGCAGGGACCTCACCACCCCAGCATCGTCTCCTTCATCTCTCCGAAGTATTTTGTTTGCCATCCTTAGGAATGGGTTGGAAAGTGGCTTTTCCCTATTAAAACAAAACAAAACACATTATTCTCGAATGTTCTCAACTCCCATTTTGAAGTAAAAATAGCCAATATTTGTAGGGAGGGGGAGGGATTGAGGAAATGTGACTGGAGCCCTTGATTAGAATTCTGAAAATCAGGAGCATGTTCCTGCTTTCCCTGGCTCATTTAGATTGCCATCTATGCCCTCAGTCTTCTAGGATGAAAAAGAGTAAATATTACTATCCCTTAAACATAGTGTAAAACTTTTAGAAATGAAGCTTGTTTGATATGAGCCATAGTTATACTTTAGGATTAGACCATGTGAAGTGGTGTTAATTAGTATGTGCGTTTCTTTTGTGTTGTCCTCTCTTTGTGCATATATATGACTCTGTGTTTACATTTGAATGTTTGAAAAGGGATTAGATTGAGCCCTCCTGGAAAGCAGTACAACAAAATCCTGAGGAAGTAGGTCTTGCATACTGCTGGTTGAGGGGATCCTCTATTAATAGCTACCATTTATCCATCATTTACAAAATTCTAACAAAATGCAAATCAGTTTACCTGTGCCTCTCATTCTCTTCTCCTCCTTCTCTGTTACTCAGCAACTCTGACATCCTCATTTTAGCAATGAGATTTCTGTGGCTTACTTGTATAGCATTTCCAAAGTAATACATCTAGTGTGCAATAAAAAAAATGGGATTTGAACCCAGATCTGTTTGACTCAAAACTACACATGTTGTATTGCTTTCTCTCTGGGAAAAATATGCAACTTCCCCCTGCTCCCCGATTTATTATATTTCTAGCTTTCTAGATATTGGAAACTGTAACCTCCAAGTATTTATTTTTGCATATATAGGCGGAATATCCCTTATCAAAAATGCTTGGGAGTGGAAGTGTTTCAGATTTGGGATGTATTTTGAATTTTGGAAGCTTTGCACATAGGATATCTTAGGGATGAGACCCTAGTCTAAACATGAAATTAATTTATGTCTCATGTACACTTTACTCACAAAACCTAAAGGTTATTTCATACAATAATTATAGTGCATCTGCATTGGGATGTGACCCATCATATAAGGTCAGGTGTGGAATGTTCCACTTATGATATCAGTCCTCAAAATGTCGCAGATGTTGGAGCATTTGGGATTTCAAATTTTGGAATTAGGAATGTTCAACATGTACTTTTAGTAAGTTTTGGTCATGTGTTTATAAAGTTGAACTAGAATGTTACATTTCATTTTTTGTTGACCCCTATTCACCATTGGTAGTGGTGACAACCAGAGATATTTTCAACTTTAGCCAGGTTGGAAACATTGTCTCTTGACAAAATGGATCATGTGATTTATTTTATTTTTTGAGATGGGGTCTTGCTGTGTTGTCCAGGCGAGCCTTGAATACCTGGATTCCAGCGATCTTCCTGCCTCAGCCTTCTGAGAACCTAGGACTACAGACATGCCTCCAATGCCTTTGCAAGGCACTTGACCTGTCTGTGCCTCAGTTTTCACATCTGTATGAGAGGGATAGTAATATTATGTGTTAATTTATGTAAAACACCTAGAATTTCCTTTATAGAATATTAACAGGATCCAATCAATGTTAGCTAAAATTAGTCATCACATTTTACATGTCACAGAAAAAAGAGTGTATTTTTCTAGAAAAAATTAGTTGATACATTCTACAGAAAATACTGATATTAAACCATTGACCTTTTAAAAAAAATTTTTAGTTGTAGCTGGACACAATACCTTTATTTTACTTATTTATTTTTATGTGGTGCTGAGGATCGAACCCAGGGTCTCACACGTGCTAGGGGAGCACTCTACCACTGAGCCACAACCCCAGCCCACCATTGACCTTTTTATAGCATTTCTTAAAATATGAGTCACTCTCATGATTTGATCTGTTGGTCAGCAATCATTCTGCAAAGTGATGTATGGAATGTCCAAAATATAAAAGGATCATAAACCCTGGAAAGATGTCAGTCATGTTGGTAGACAAGACATATTCATTTAACTGTGTTTCAAAGAGTGCTGTAGATTGTTTATGTACTTAGTTCAGTGAGTTATCACAACCATATAATTAAATGTATACTAAAATAATGACAAAAAATGAAGAAAAGCTAAACAAACAAACCAAGAAGATTCCACAAACTTTAATCATATATATAATGCGATTAGTAATATTTTGAACAATGATACTGTCAGTAATAGAAGACAGCAGTACACATTGAAGACAGTTCTCTTGTGGCTCCAGACGTGTTATTTACATACTTTAGCAAAGTGACAGAATTCTACCCTCTATGATCTTTTCAACTCCAAATGATTCACTTCTTGTAAAACTACCATTTGTTCCATAGGGTTGCTGAAACACAGCAAAGTGTGAAAGGGAAAATGATGACTCCCTCTACATTTTATTTAAAAATAGGCAATTCTGATGAGAATCTGCAACACAAGCCAGGATTTTTATTAAGATTTCATGCACTTTCTCAGATTTGGCTTTGTTGTTGTACCTTAAGTATCACATGAAGATATATCCTTATAGCTTAAAGAATCAATATATTTTACTACATCTGTGGAAAACACAGTGATTATTGATGATTTTTGTAACTTTTGTAAGATTATTGTATTGATTTTAATTGACACAAGCTCTCCTCTATAGCATCACTGCCTTGAGATAAAACTGGCTTATGGCCTGTCAACTGATCTGTTTTCTTTCTTCCTCTGAGCTTTAAAACATAATGCTCTTTCTGGTGCTTAAAGAGAGAGACTTGTTTGAGTCTGTGTGTTTTATGTATCACATTAAGAAAATTGTAAAGAACTTGATGAAAGCTTAAGGCAAACTCTTGAAATAATGTTTGTCAGGTAAGATTCCTGTCTCTTTGAACTAAAAGAAAGGCAGCAGGGAGCAAGGAGAGAAGAAGGGAAGGAAAGAGAAGGATGGAGAGAAGGAGGAAGGGAGGGAAAAGAAAGGGTGGGTATCATTAGGATAGCAGGTAGTAAAAGCCTGTTTAATGTAACATCAATTGTGGAGAAAATATTAGGTCCAATTACATAAGGATTGCAGGAGAGAGAGCACCTTGAGAATAATTTAATTAGAATGAATTTATGAGAGAAAGGTCCTGAGCCATTAGACAAAGAGAAGGCAATGGTGTTGTGCTCTCCTTTTACAAGAGCATTTTAATGAGTTTCCACACAAAGTATTTCAGGTAAAAGATTTGTAGCAGGTGTGAATAGAAATGTAGCTCAAAATAAAAACTGTCAAATAGCTCCAGTAGCAATTTCTGGGCTAAGAGTACTCTTTAAAGTAACCGAATGCTGGTATTTCTTCGGGATGATTTTAATGAACAAATATCACATATAAAACAATTAAAAAATACTTAGATTCCATTGTGTTCTTTAACTTGGTTTTATGTATTGAACTGTATGTAGTCTTGTCCTCCCTTGGCTTCCCATCCTGGGAGTTGTCACACCATGACTTAGAAAGCACTGCAGACTTGCTGATTGCCCCAGTATTCCAGAGGGTAGGTGCCATTGGTAACTGCAGGTTGAGATTTTGCTTCTCACGTGTTTTCCTATTTCTGGTAAGAAGGAATTAAAGTATTCTCTCCCTATAGTATAATTGTGGTCATAAACTTTATCAGGGTTCTTTTAAATAAACCTCAAGTAGGTGAAAAAGAAGGAGAACACTGGTGAAATTTGGGAACAGATTCTAAAACAAAAAACAACAACAACAAAAAACCCCACAACTTTAACTTTGGTTAAAATGTGATGCCTAAGACTCTAGGAAATCTTGCCATATATAAGATTTATATGGAAGAGTTTTTAGAAAGTTGACAAGAGAATATTTCATTGTATTAGGATTTATTTGTGTATGCTCCACAGAAGGTATGTTTTTTAGATTTATTACAAATAATTCTGTTAATCTTATCCAAGATATTCTGACATGCCAGGTGGTTAAAATAGAATGATGCATACCAGGTCTATGGAAATGCCATAAGTTATTACACAGTAATATAAGTATTTTTGGTATTCATGACTAACTTTTAAAATGGCAAAGTTATAAATATCTGTAAAGTCTATGTGCATTTGTTACTGATTATTATGGCATTAATGTGTAAGGAACATGTTTTTTTTGTTTTATTTTCCGTCCTTACATTTTATTTATAAATCAAAAATTTTATATTTACACAAGAGGAGAATTAGCAGGGTGTAATGTAAAAATGAAGACCCTAACGGGGAGAATATTTTAAATGTCTTTCAGGGAGTAGAAGAAAGAGCTTTGCTTAAAAATTTCACCATATGCTAACTATATACAGCACTTCAAGTTTATTTATTGTTAGAACCTCATGTAAATCACGTCATTCTGAAAGTCATGGAAACTGCACATTTGTGCATTAAACTATGTAAACAACAAAAACTGGTCATCCATCCAATTGTTGCTTCACTTATTTTGAATTATAGTGCAATTTTGTAGAGGGTGAAATGGGGATTACACAATATAGTGATTTCCTGTTAACACCTACATTTTTGCTGATCAAGCAAGGTCTGTTGGTATGAGAGTTTAACCTCTATTTTATTTCAAAATGTGTTTTTTATTCTGAGTTCCATTGGTGTCTGTGGTTTCACTTTCCCCCATGAGCCACATGTTAAAGCCTGCCCTGTCTAAGTGAAGGAGTCAAGCCAAGGAAGAGACACTGTAGGCAGGCAGGTTTTATACTGGAATAGGCTCAAGAATCCTTTGAACCCATCAGTGATATTATCAATCAGGAGAAAGTGTAAGGGCTCACACTTCAAGTGCTTAAAGGTACCTGTTAAAATTAAAGCATAGAGGTACATGAGCCTACCTCCTCCATCCCCAATTTATAAAAGAGATCTTTTGTATCCAATGCGTCCACCTTCTCTTACTATGCTGTTCAACTATGTTGCCCAGTTTCTCTTCTGGCTGTTGAAGTTCTGGTTATCCTTTGTGCTGCCTCAGATCTTTGCGGAATAAGGTTGGGAGCGCCGGCTGCTTCTGTCCAGCTTTCCTTGATTAGCCTTCTTCCTCCTCCTTTACCCACTGCAAATGGTTTACGTTGCCTTATGGTATTCAAGTCTGGCCTTACATTGTCGTTAGCTGTGTGTGAATTCATCCCCTACACCAGGCTGTGTTTTCTTGAATACTGGGACTGTGTTTTCCTAGTGCTTGTGACAGTTCTTTGTAACAGTGAATGCTCAATAACTGTTGTTCAGACTGAATTAAAGGAAAAAAAAAGACTTTTTTTTTTTTTTAACTTTCATGAAAGTCAGGCTTTTAAATGGAGAAGGTACATTAAGGGAAATGCTGGTCTCCTACCAAGGTCAGTGCCATTCACCAGGCTCTCATTGGACTATGTGACAGTTTATCCCCATGTTTCAGGGTAGACTTTTTGGTGTATCTGCTGTGGTGTGTGATTACTAATTTTTGACCAAAGAGGACACTGTTCTCTTCCCAGGTGTTGTTTGACTCCCTCTCCTGTGTATTCTGAAGGGTGTTTTCTGTTGACAGCTTCCTGGAGATTCATGAAATGATGAAAGAGAACAGAAGTTTTTCTCCACACTGGCCACCTGCCTCAAAATGCCCTCATTTCCTGTGGCCTTCTTGAAGTAGATCTAGTCCAGAAGAACCTCTGATTAGTCCCTTGTCTTAAGATTCTTATCTACTTAGGCATAGGCACAAAGGATCAGAATCAAACCTAAGTTTTGATTAGTGACGTGGAGCCAATTAGCAGGTGGACTAGAATTTATATAACTAATATGAGACCTAGTGGGAGGATCTACAATAAGAAAAATAAGAAGGCCTTTCCATGCAAGGTTCACGGAGTGTCATTTTATGTGGATCCATCTTTATTCCTTACAAAGACAAAGCAGCAAAAATGCACTAAAATATGATTTAATTTTTAGCTGTGGATGTTTGTAGTGAATTTCCCTTAGTCTACCTTGTCTCTGTTGTGTCAATGTTGTTACGAAAGATAAGGGAACTCTCTGGAGATTGGACATTGGTCTTCACTTCAGTGGAAGGAACTCAACCTGCCTACCAGGGATGACGAGTTGAGGATGACTGTTGCCTGTGATTCTGTTTTGTGTGAGCATTCCTCTGATATATATGCAACAGTATTGAAAACATTTAGATTGAGCTTTTTTTCTCTAAGATCACATCCATGCACTTAATGACTATTTCCTTGGCACCCACCATTCTAGGCACTGGGATTGTATTCTGTTGACTCAAATGTACTTTTCTTTGTTGAGAGGGCTTAGTATAGTGCTAGACAAATTCTAGGACACATTGCTTAATTTAAAGCTGTTGTCCATTATAGATCGATTTTGCTGTCAATTCACTTAGGTCCTTAATGGCAAACCCTGTGAAGAAGTACTCTTAGTATCTCCGCCTTACAGATGAGAAACCAAAAGCACAAAGGAGTGGGTAATACTATCAGGGTATAAGTTATACAAGTGGATTTGAATCCAGATAGTCTTGATCACTGAATTGCTTAAGAGCTGTAATAAGCCTTGGCTTACACGATACAGAGCATCTCCATTTCTTTGGCAGACCATTGATCAGAATTTTTTGGTTCAAAAGGCATGTTTTATCATAAAACACAACTGTCTCAACAGTTGTTTAAAATGTTAGTTCTTAGAGGCAGGGCTTTCTTTAAGGCATAGCAGAGATGATATTAAAATATAGAGAATTTTAGAATCATGCAAATCTGAAACTCCTGTTGATGATCTAGTTATTGGACCCAGTGTCATTCTTTTTAAAAAAGTGAAAGTAGGAAAGTGAGAAAGTTGTACAACTAGACAGTGTTCAAACTCTTGGTTATCAAACAGGCAGGGCCAAGAGGTTTGTTGAATCAGCTGGAGAGATCTGCAGTGGGCTGGTGTTTTTAACATGATTTCAGCTTTGACATGGGTCACAGTATTTGATGTAGACTCACAATTTTACAGTATTCAACAAATGCCCTATGATAAGGTATTATTTCTTATTTTGCAGCATTGTTTAAGAAACAAAACTCATTTATTTAAGAACTTTCATGGGTAAAAGAGTTTTATTTTTAAATATTTTTTATGAATATGGAATTAGTCTTTTTGCAAGTACATGGACTCTTATCATATTGGATGCAGAGTTTCTGAGAAGCTTTTATGGTTGGTAACAGCCATTGTTGGGAAGAAAACTCCAGGTGCTACCCTGGCTGTGAGCAAGTCTTCAGATCAGACCGGTTTACTGTGTTGACCAGGACAGAGAATGCTTGAACTTCCATGAACTTTACCCTGAAACTAACAACTGACATTTTAACTCTTTGGGTCATAATCATGATTAATCTGAAGAGTTTATTTCACCAACTTTGGTAATTCTTGTCAGGTAGCCACAGAGACACACTGTCTCCCTTCCTGTGCATCCTTTGATCAAATGGAATTTCTTCAAATTTCATCAAAAAGCATATTAAAAATGCAAGCATATAAGCTGGACATAGTGGTGCATGCCTGCAATCCCAGCTGCTTGGGAGGCTGAGGCAGGACGATCACAAGTTCAAAGCCAGCATCTGCAACAGCGAGGCACTAAGCAACTCAGTGAGACCCTATCTCTAAATAAAATTCAAAAATAGGGCTGGGGTATGGCTCAGTGGCTGAGTGCCCCCGAGTTCAGTCCCTGGTACCAAAAACAAACAAAACAACACAAAATTGAAAGGTAGAAGGTGTATCCTAGATAATTATAGATTCACTAGGTACTAACTTTGGAAAAGACAGAAGATAGTCTTAGAACTGTTATTTCCCTTTTTGTCTTTCAGAACTATTTTGTTCCCCATTTTCCTCCCACCCCCAGTTTGCAAAAGTATGCACTGGGACCAACATCTCTGTGGGTCTGAAGTGCCACCATGAAAAAGTAAATGAGCTCTGTAGGTCTTTAGATATACATCCAAGACTAATGGGAGTTAGAAAACAGACAGGTCAAGTCATTGTGAAGAAGGTCATTGTAACAAAGAACATCAGCAGTGGACTGGGCTATAGAGAGGCTAGGAGGGGTTGGTTCTGTGGATTTGGTTCAGAGTTTGATAGCTGAGATGGACTGGAAATTTTTCTGAAATAAAAATTAGTGAATTATTGGTTTGGGGAAGAACTGGTATTTATCCTTGGCCATTTTATTTTTCTCAAATTTAAGTAGACATTCAACTGGGAAATTATTCCTGAGTAATACACAATAGACCCATTTCATCTACATCCACATTTTCTCTTTCCTCATAGTTTTTAAGAACAAGACCACAAGGTGATTTTAAATTGTTCAGCCAGAAACTATTATCTTTCTTTTTCATCTTTTTTAACTTCATGGTGTCATCCTATAATGTTTCCCTCCCAACTTCCTAGTTTGGTGGCTTCATCACAAACTTGGATGCTCCTAGGACATCTGGAGTTTATTTGATAGCCTGAAGTGTGGGAGGTGTCCAGGGATATGTGTAGCTGTGAGCACTCCTCTTTAACCACAGAAGCACTGTCCAGACATGCCCAGATGGATTCCTGCGACTCTCTCCACTGTGAAGTGGGACTTGTGTGGCATCAACAGCAAAGCCATTCATGAATGAAAAGCCTTCTCTGGTGTGGTCATTGCCTTCACTGCTTTCTGTCCCCACCACCCTTTGAGTTTGTCAGGCACAGGCCCCTTCTTATTTAGACCAAGGGTTTTTGTTGTTGTTTTTAATTAGAACATATGCATGTTAATGATTTCCCATAAGTTACATTTGGGGTAAAATGTAGACTTTCCTATTTGGTGTTTGTAGCGGGTCGTTGCTAAGGAAAGGGAATAGAGGATTGAAGTGAAGTCTCAGCTGGATGGATGGTATGCCTTGTGAATGCACAGAGCCTTCCCTCTCTCCTTCCCTCCAGCCCTTCCCTCCTTCTCTTTCTTTTTAACTCTTTTTTTCCTCTCTCCCTTTCTCTAACTCGGCTTTTCACAAACAGATAAGGCAAAGCACTATCTGCAATGTGTGAAGTACTTCTAAAAAAGTGAGAACTGCCACCTCCCAGTGGACCTACCACATTGCAGGAGCATGTCAGGTGCTTCCTTTCTTTAATATTTGGCTAAGAGAAGCCACTTAGCTACTCTGAACCCTTTCCTATAACTGATCATTTTTTACTTTTTTTGTTTTTCCCCTGTGCACAACATGATTATACTCTTGTTCTTATACATCAGTAAGCTCTTGCATCTGAAAATGCTGCTGTAAGCTGTTCTGTATAGTTTGTCATTCTTTCTGTTATTTCTTTTGAGAGCTGTGAGCTTTGAAAAGTATGATCCATACCAGGCCTAGAGTCATTGCAACAGGGGAGGGAGAAATATATAGTTAAGAACATGAAGAAGAAAATATTATTCTGGTGGCATTTCTGTCTTGGTGTTTGTTTTGTTTGTTAGATTTGGAAAGACTCAAATTCACACTTTTTTTTTTTTTTAATTCAAAGGAAAACAGTTTGACATAGTAGATATTTGGTCTTTAGAGTCAAGAAGGTCTGAGTTTGAAGCTATGTGTGGTGGCCTTAGACAAACTACTTAGTCTTCCAAGACACAGCAAGCAGTCTGTATGATAGGAATAGCAGCATACTATCATGGGGGTTATTAGGAGTCTCCAGTGAGACATTGCCCATGAGGTCTGTAGCACAGGACCTTATACATGGGAAGTGACTTGCTATTAAACTTAGATTAACAAGTTTATCCTGGCATTTCTTTCCATTGTTTTTTTTGCTTTTATTTAAAAATATTTTTTAGTTGTACACAGATGTGACGCTTTTATTTTATTTATTTGATGTGGTGCTGAGGATAGAACCCAGTGCCTCACGTGTGCCAGGCAAGCACTCTACCACACTGAGTCATAACCCCAGTCTCTTCTTTCAATTGTTAATGTTTATAAAATTCATAATCAGCTTCATTATTGGATATGATCTAAAATTTTTAATAAACATGACTGGAGCCCATTATTTAAGACTTTTTAAATAAGGGTTAGTATGATGCTAGATATTTATTATTATAAAATATATCTATCCTCAAAAACCTCTCACACTAAATCCAGGCAGGTGTTGTAGACAGAAACCGATGATAGTCAGGAACCCTGGTCAACATAAGATGATGCAGTCCCAGGGAGGATGTGATGCCCTTGAGTTCGATAGCCCTGGCATTCTCATCTCTACAGTAGGAAATGTGGTTTTCCTCAAGTGGAAAAAGACTGGAAAGGAAAAGAGGTGAGCTCAAAAGAACCCTTTACATTGTCACTGTGGTAGAGGGCAAAAGCAGTGACGCAACCCAGTGTGGTTGTGCTGTGGACCTTCTGAATTCAGGAAAAAACATAATTTCAACCAGTCCAGTTTTGAATGTAGCTTCCCCCACCCTTAGGGTTTAAATTACTATTACAAACTTCAAACATGGACTGGGAGACTTCAACATGAGAGGGTGAAGGATTGTTAAGCACATGCAAATTTTTATAGCATTTATCATGGACCTGAATCTTGAAAGACTATTTTCTGTTGAGCTATATCTTTATTTATAGTATGACCCATGCATCTCTTGACATTTCTCATGCTGAGTCATACTTTGTTCTGTTAAATTTATCCATTATTGGACAAGACTGGGAAAATGGATATAGCATTGAGAAATGTGCAAGATTTCCAAAGATTACTTGTATTGAGAGATACCCTCATTGTAATACATCCTGATTAAACATTTCAAACTTGCTATTCTCATCTGCAAAGTGAACATTTTTATCCTTTTCCCCTTAGTTCCCTGTTTCCATCTGCATACAGTGCTCAGGTGGACTTCTTTACTGAAGAGAAGAGTGTAATATTCTTCCAATTTGCCTAGCTCTTTGGCATTTAAACAAACCCAAGAAATGCATAAATTTAGCAAAGGATTGGGGCCAAAGTGATGGCTGAACTGGCAACATCTCACATTTTTCATGCTCTGTATTTATAGCAATAAATTTCAAGTAAGGAAATGGATCACAGGGAGTATGTTGTATTAGGAAGGAAGTTTGTACACTTTTGTGGCTTATGGGTGTCTCAGTATAATCTTCTTCCCTCTTCCCTGGGTAAGTGAACTGCAACATTCTGAGATCCTGAAGATGCCTTCTAGTAACTGTAGTCTCTGTAGCTACTACATTCTGGGGCTTTGCAATGAATTGTGTGTTAGCCCAAGGGGTGTGGGAAACAGTACCCATATTTTAAATGAGAGAAAAGAATTGTACAATAAAACTATGTTTCCCAGTCATTGATACCTGACTATGCTTCAATAGTATTTAGAACATTTGATTCCATGATTTTCTTGAGTTTTTTTTTTTTAAATTAGCTGTTGGTAACAGTTTAGAAACAAATTGCCAACTTATTATTTTTTTAGTAATGATGATATTAATGGTAATGATGATGAAAAGTAGTAATAACGGATTTTTAAAAGCATGTGTTCATGAATATCTCATTTAATTCTCTTAAAACTTTTAAAAAATCTTATTATTGTGAATTTCGTTTTTGTAAGTGAATGAACTAAATTTGTTGAGAGCTTAAACAATTCTCTCTTAGGATGAAATTTATAGATACCTAGAATCATTATAGTCTGTCAGGAACATACCCCTCAACTAAACATGTTTTCTCTTACATATTCTATCAGAGATTTTTGGATAAGCTTCCCATTTTCAAAAAATGAGAAACTCCTTAGAGGTTTTAGTTTTCATTGGTTTTATGCACTTACAGTGTCTCAGATTGTTGGATTCATAGTTGTAGGAAAAAGTGTTTGTGTGTAGGAGGGTTTAAAGGAGAGATGATGGTTAACATAGAAGTCTGCTTGTGAAAGATAAGCCTGCAGGTTGGGGCACAAGAGACTATAGAACATTAAAGACAGATTCCACCTACTGCTAAAGTTTCACCTTTTACCCCATTGAAAATTCTTGTGTCTGTTACTTTTTATACACACTAAAGCTCATTATTCTTTAGAGTTGCCAAATTTGCTTCAAGGACAGTGCAGTATTAATCTGTGAAGATATTTTAGATTTTAGAAAAACGTGACTTTTGAATTCTAGGTGTTTATTATTCAGTATGGACTGTGAGCCCCATGAGGTAGATACTGAATTATCTTCATCTTTGTGTTCAGAACATTGTCCAGGAGATAATATGATAAGGACTTCAGAAAGCTTTCTGAGTAAATGGATGCATGAATAACATATGTGAAGTTTTCTATCATCTGCTAACGGATTTTAAAGACATTTTATACAGCATTAAAAAGGGTACAAACAGGGCTGGGGTTGTGGCTCAATAATAGAGCGCTTGCCTAACATGCATGAGGCACTGGATTCGATCCCTGGGACCACATAAAAATAAAACAACAAATAAAATAAAGGTATTGTGTCCATCTACAACTTAAAAAAAAAAAGATACAAACATAGTTTTCATTAATGATGTTTATTCATATGTATATTTTAGTTGTCCTTATTGGTAAAGGAGAACTTTGTGGCTTGTTTCATAAAAGGAAATTCATAGTTCAGTGTAGCCGGGACCACACCTTCCGACACAGACACAACATTCAGACTCACAGACCCCCACCCTACTCCAAGTCTGGGTTGCAGCCCAGACTGAGGTTGAGCTGTAGGAAGAAGGAGGCCCTGTGGTTAAACCACTTGTGGATAATCGAAAGTAGACCATACTTATTTTCAATTTGGCAGCTGCATTAGCTTTTTACTAAAGTGTGCAGCCTTGCCCGGTTCTTCACACTGTGGCCTGCTCACCATTAGTGGTCTGGCAGACACATGTGAGGAGCCTCACGATTGCTTCTCTTCAACTATTCCTTTGCCCATCCCAGTGTTTTCCCTTACTTAGCTATGCTTTCTTGTGTCAGGCAGTTGGATCAGTTGCAGTGACTGCAGCAGAAGAAAAAGACAAAAATCAGAAAACCCAGAGGATAGCAATGATGAAATTTTAAATTTAAAATGACCCATGTTTGATTTATATAGCATATGAAAACACTTTGACTTCTCCAACTGTTTCACATACTTTGATTCAGACCCTTAAAAATTTCTGGTGGGCTGTTGGTATTTCAGTCCACTAATGTATCAGTCTTGATTCTCCAGACTTGGATACCATTTGAGTTAGAGGCGCTGTGTGCCTGATATAGATTATGTGTGAATGTTTCGATGTCAACAGGAGACGAGGGTTGTGAAGATAAGTGTTCATGTGGGACAGACTGTGAGTCCACGTCTCCAAGGATGAGCTAGTATATGTCACCCTGTTCATGACAGGGCCTGTGTTTTTTTCCTTTTCTGTTTTCATCTCCAGTTGGTGATATGCCATTTAAATCTGCACTGGCACATGAGCATGATTTTCCACCCAAACTGAACTTGAGTTAGAAGAACCTCAGCTCCATAGTGATCTTATTTTACTGTTTTCCCTGGATCACATGCCCTTGATACCACATACTATACATGGAGTATTTATTATTGCTTGAGTAAAATTCCTTGAAAAGGACAGCAGGGGTTTCATAAAGTAAAATTCATTTTTTCTCTCCAGAATTTACCAACTGCCTTGCAATCCAGTGACTTGAAATAACGGTCAGAGTGCACATTGCTCAACTTCTCCTGGCTGCTCCTGACCTTTCACACTGCACATAGCAGGTGTGTGTGTGTGTGTGTGTGTGTATGTATGCGCGCGTGCATGCACGTGTGAGCACATGCACACATGCACAAATGCTCATGCATGTGTGTTTTTTTTCTCTATTCAAACAGTGTAAGTACTGCAAATGCATCAGGCACGTGTTAGGGACATGGTTGTTCCTTTCAAGACTAGCAGAGAAGGATGTATGTCAGGAAAGTGGGAACCAAATTGTTGACTCAGGTGACTTAAGAAGCAACACTGAAGGGGCTGGAGTTGTGGCTCAGTGGTAGAGTGCTTGACCGGCATGTGTGAGGCACTGAGTTCCATTCCCAGCACCACATATAACTAAATGAATAAAATAAAGGTCCATCCACAACTAACACACACACACACACACACACATACATGCATATATATATGAGTGTGTGTATATATAATTAAAAAAATAATCAACACTGAATTTAATCAGAAGTATGGGAATTTGGAAATGGTCCCCAATCAAACCCAAACCCACAGAACAGTGGCCATGGTTGGATAATTTTCTTCTTACAAGTGCATGAAGGATGTCATTTCCTCACTACCCCTAGGCCTGAGTGCACAGGTGATTAAGAGATGTAAATTCATGACTTGTGTCAGAGAAGATTCGACCCTCCTGGTTTGGAGGGGGCTCATTTGTGTTTACCAGGATATTCCTTTCTTCAAGTTGCTTTTCCATTTTGGGTTGAACTACTTAAGTTAAAGGGAGCTCTACCTTCAGTCCTTGCAAGAGAAAAAAGAAAAACAAAACAAAAACAAAAAAAAAGGAAGAAGAAAATTTCAGTAGAATAATAATTTTGATAATATATGATGTAGAGTATCGGTGATAAAATTTAAACGTAGAAGCCAAAGAGTGGTGTTTGGCTGATAGAAGTCGGGCTAATAATAAATGGCTTGCAAGATGTTTCACATAATATTTGTGCTTTATACTTACTGAGGAAGAAAAGCTTTTGCTATTATTATTACTACCATTATCTCTTTTACCACTTTTTGTTTTATAGATGACAAAATTGAGGCTCTGAGAATTTAAAAGATTTCTCCAAAATTATTAAGCTATTACTTGTCTTACTCAGGACAAGACCTCTGTCACCAGATCAGAGGTTTTGCCTCTGTAGTATTTTGTACTAAGACTTCTTTCTGGCCAGGCACATTGGTGCACACCTGCAGTCCCAGTGCCTCAGGATGCTGAAGCAGGAGGATCTCAAGTCCTAGGCCAGCCTCAGAAACTTAGTAAGACCCTAAACAACTTAGTGAGACCCTGTGTCAAAATAAAAAGATAAAAAGGGCTGGGGATGTACCTCAGTAACAAAATACCCCTGGGTTCAATCCTAGTACCAAAGAAAAAAACAAAACAAACATCACCACTACCAATAAAGAACTTCTTTCTGAGGCTTTCCCTGTCTGGTGTTATATCATATTTGACAGTGTAGCAAAATTGAAGATGTTTTATGAATACGTAATGTGTAGTACCTCAGTAGACCATACAGCAAGCAGCACTGAAGTTATATATCATGCTTGCTTAGAATCACTGATTTGTGAAATAGACCTTACTTCTGAGTTACCCTAAAAGTTAATAATAATAACAACAACAATGACATCAAGTTTGTAAAGCACAACAAAGGTTAAATTACATACTTTCCACCTCCCTGATATCAGATGTCTGGAGTCTTTAACAAAAGAAATGGCCAACAGTGAAATATTTACTAAAATGCAGGTATTTCTCAGCCCATAAATTTCTTTTAAAACTGAAAAAAAAGGTATCTAAACAGAATTTTTAGCAATGCTTTAAAATGTATTTTTAATGAAGAGATTTAAAAATACATTTGATTGATTCTTCAAGATTGTCAAACTGCTTGAAATGATTATACTGTTCTTTGAGGTATAAAATCTTTTATTTTGCTTACAGGAATATTTCCATTATATGTAGCGCAGCTGGAAAATTCTAATGGGGCCGTGTCCGTGCAATTACTGATTGTGTAATCCTGTAAATTTTTGATAAGCATGTTCCAAGTTTTCCTGTTCTGAAAACAAAAGCATTAAAATCCTCCACCATTGAAGGCAAAAGATGGGAACTTTAGGAGACTAGGTGAAAAATCAAAGACTAGATCAAACACCAAAACTAGCCCTGCTGATAAAAATTTAGTTTTTTGCTCTAAGTGATTGGTATAAGGTCTTTTCCAGTCATGCCCATTAAACATAAAAGACCTTTAAAGTAAACCTCACCATTATCATAGAAATGTAACTTACTCAGGTAGGTGCAATAAACAATTTCATATCTATCAAGATGCAGTGAAATAGGATGATGCTATCTGACCTATAAATGACTTCTTTTTTGTATTTCCTGTGCAAAACAGGTAAATACAAAATAACTGTTTATTAACTTACTTCAGCAACATGCCAGTGTAAGGATCTTAACACTTGTCCTCCTCTTTTTTCAATGACTCAACATCAAACTCTGCCCTTTGACCCAAACTGGAACTCTGAACAGAAAAGCATGGGGACCCAAACTTAGGCACATGTGGTCAGCACATATAGACCTTGCTTTGAATAAGTAAACCCTTCATATGCTCGATGGGTTTTAAAAAACAGTGTAATTTTTTACAAAAAGTTTAAAAAAGTGTAATTCCCCTTCATGGCTGATGATAGAAAGTACTAGGAGAAATATTGACAGTTATGAACTTTGGATGGTTGCTGATGGTGATGTTTAGCACATTTGAACCTTTTCATAGGAGTTTAGTTTACTTACCCATTCCCTCCATCAGAAACTTGGGCCTTTATTGAGCACCACTGTGTGTAGTTTGGGTGGCTATGTGATTTGTATTTCTTGAAGAGTTTTGGGGTTTGTGTCATCATCCAGTGCTGTCATCACATCATATTTTCCTAAAAGATGCATCTGCATAGCTCTGGTAGCTTTGGACTTCTTGGGATTACCAACTCAGTACTGTGGGTTTCGTTTTTTATCTCCCACACCAAAACCTCCAAATAAAGAAGTATATGCGAAGAATATCTAAGTGGCTATAGGAATTTCAAAGAAAGGTCTCTCCTTATTTTGAGCCACAGGCAGATGGAGTGTCATGGCAGAGCATAGGAGTTGTTGCAATTGGCCCTTGAAATGAAGAGGCTTCACTGTTTCAGCCAGATTGAATAGTAAATTTTATTTTTAAAAACTGATCAATTTAGCAAAACAGCTGATTGCTCGGGTAAATGAATTGCCTCTGAAACTAATGTGTGGAATAGTTATCCATTCATGATTTCTGGTATCAGCATGTAGCAGTTATCTCTACTGTTCTATCTTGTTTAACTGTATATATATTCTCTTGAAAGGGGATTGATGAAACTCCTGAATATCAATATCTACTGTATGACCCCTATTAATGTGCATAATTATGCCTGGAAGAGAACTATAAGTAATTATGAAATTTATGGTTAGGACAGGTGATCTGTATTTTTTCTCTCTGGCATTCCCTCAGCTGTGTTCCAAGAGCTGTTCAAAAGTGCAAGTTTTGGTTAATAACCCATGACAGAACTGTAGCCAGGAGGGGAAGGTCCCTCTGGATCTTGTTGGGAGAAGCTCAAGATTGGGAAATGGAACTTTGGCAGGCACAGGTCAAAAGAAGACACGAAATATTTGTCTCACAACTCTATACATGATTAACCTTTACTTTGGAGGGGAAAGGTTTCTTTATAGTCTTACTGCAGAATGAGAATAAATCTCACTTCTGGTTTATAAACCAGGCTGAGCATGGGCCTAAGATTGGACATTATATACCCTGAGCTCCACCACATAAGAACTTAAGGCAGGCTGCTTATTATCCATTAAGTTCAATTTCTTCAACTCTAAAAAGGGCCATGTTGATATCGATATAATGGCATTGTTATTAAGAAGAAATGAGACGATACCTAAAAAATGTGTAACACAATTACTGGCACATAGAAGATACTCGATGAATCCTGTTTTCCTTCTTGTTCATCAAGAGCTTAAGACAGAAATCTCCTCGGTAACTTGAGTGTTTCATTACTTCAGTATCACTTTCCAAGGATGTTTACCACATTGTTGCTATGTAATTAAAACAGAGGGACACATATATCTAAATATCCAGAGACATGTTTTATAGTTGAGGTACCACTTCTTTTTGGTAATGCATTGATGATTCACTTTTTGCCTCTGCATCTTCTGAATATTTTACAGTTGTAAGATGTGTTTGAAGTTCTGAGGGTATTCTGATGAAAATCAGGTTCTTTGCCTAATGTTCATATACTGACATCAAGAGATTTGAGAATCCCCTACTTGATGCATAAAGTAGCCTATGTTTGAAGTATATTTATTTTTCTGGAAAAAGAGGCCATGGATTTCATCATTTCCAAAAGAGAAAAAAGACCCAAAAGTTTAATATTGATCCTAATAATGACCCTGATGCTTGTATTTTTGATTTGTCCAAAGATAAAAATATCAAATTGATATTCACTGAAATTTTATTGTATAGTGAGTGGAGTTCATTTTATATTTTACCCAATGGAAACCGAGACTGCATGAACCCTGCACTCCCTGGAGACACCTTATAGTATTCAACAATGGGAAATCAATGATCCAAACCAGAGATTGACAATTAATTAATTCTGCTTTTCATTTTACCATAATTTCTAAAATATGTGAATATTGTAACTTAATAATGGTGTTGTTCTTTGATCTATCAGCAATTACCAGGCATAAAAGGTTTTAAAAGGTATGTTATTAAAAGGGTATTTTATTAGAATTACCACTTTATTAATCATTGTGTGTGGAATATACCATAGATTATTAACCTCAGATTTTTTGGGGGGTGGGGTGGAAGTGGGGAAGGTTATTTTATTTATTTTTATAACAGGCATGAAGACTCTGCTGTTGCTCAAAAGATTAGTTCCCTCCTCCTGTTTTTTATCCTGTGAAAGTGTGTGGTGGAGGGAGTAAAGGGAAAGGAGAGGAGAGGAGAGGAGAGGAGAGGGGAAAGAGAGAGAGAGAGAGAACGAGAATGTGTGTGTGTGTTGTGGAGGTATCCATGGAAGACTCAGGTTGATCATAAAAGCCATGGGAGACTGACTTTACATTGAAATATTTTAGTTACAATAAAAGACATTTCTAAATAGCTGGGCACCAATCAGTTTGTGGAACTCTAATATAGGTTCTTAGTAAATTTCTACATCATTGTTGGATTGACCCATCTTGATTCAGTACATAGGTTGAAATGTTCAGACCTTGTGAGTGGAAGTAGTGGGTTTTTTTTTTTGCCTTGATTACAATTTCCAGCCTCATTTGGAAAGGTGTTTTTGTTTTTTTGTTTGTTTGTCTACTTTTAAATAGATAGTTCTTCTGTATCTGGAGCATGTTCATATCTGTTGTTTTTGAAACACTGTCAATGAGACATAGCACCACTGAAAGTCAGATTTAGTGGTGGTTTCCACCTCGACAGGGTGGTCACTTCTGAATGCAAATCAGATGTCCAGTGTGATTCTTACATGTATTATACTGTCCTGATGATTTCTGTAAATTTGCCCTGAATTTCATCCATCCATTGCATTCATCTAGTGTGTAAGTATTGAACAACTATGATGTTCAAGACAGTTTTGTATTTCAGTATTTTTTTCATTGCTTTAAAGAGTAAATATCTAGATATTGTTTTTGTAGTTATTAGCTGTTTTATCCAGGGGAATAAGTGTGAGAGGACAAGGAAATTCAGTTAATTTTGTCAATGTTCAAACATCAAAAATTATGACTATTAAATACTTGTTTGGCTCCTCTTTTCCCAGTTCACATGGTGTCCCACAACTTTGCAGGGAGCCTGCATTGTAAAGTATTTGTGGTGGAACTGCTGTTTTTCTAAAGCCATCTTTACATTTTTTTTTTTTTTAAGGAGTTTGCGTTTTTAGAGGATTTAAAAAATTTTTGCTTCAATTTTGGCTGGAAATTTGGTGTCTCCATTGAAACTTGGAAACCAAACCAGACAGCTTTGAGCTTTCATTCATCGTTTAGAACATTAAAAAAAAAAGCATGTTTTGCCTTACTTCTATGTATTCATTATACTTGGGTTGTTTTAAATTACTACTGACTAATTTTACTTGTTTCTTATGAACTCTACAAAGAAGTCAGTTGAAAAACCATCGAGGAAAGAATAAGTCCAAATCCAGTAATCGTATATTTTTCAACTAGGAGTGTTAACTAAATTATGTATCCTTTGGGTAAAACCACATAATCTTTCTGGCTCTCAGTGTGCTTCTTGACGGTTTTTAAATTTTAAGAGTCTTTTTCTACTTCATTTTTCTATGTGAATCTTATGGTAAGATTTTTTTAAAAAAAGAATTTCACAGAAGTATTCTAATAGCAGTCCATATCTACTGTTCCTCTAGACTTCTTTTCCTTGTAGCATTTGGGAATATAACACAATTTAGGAAATGGTAATTAATACAACCACGCACAAAATAATGCTAAGTTTTCTAAAACCCATTTACTATTGGGATAAAATTTCATAGAAGTGATTTAAAGGTCTAGAGCACAAGTGCCTTTTTTCATATTCTTTTTAAAAACAACAAAAACTTATTTCTGTTTGATATTACATAATTTATCTGTCCTGATACAAAATTTGTAACATATATTCTAGTAAAAAGAAGAAGATAAAATTATCTAGAGGAAAAGACAATAAAATTACCATGGAAAATAATTATTAAAATTTTACTATTTGGGGATTTAGTCTTCTGAATATGTGTGTATGTGTAGTTTTGAAATCTTTCTAAAAAATTTAATGCTGTTTCATAAACACCTTTTCATGCTATGTATTCTTCTACAGAATCGTTTTAATAACTTTGTTGTATTTTATGATATATATAAGTTAGCATTATTTGTGAAATCGGTTCTGTGATGGATAATGAATTTGTTTGCAAGTTTTCTATTATAATTAATGTGGCATTAATATCCATATAGCAAAACTATGATTGCTTATTTACTGGTCATTTTTATAAAAAAGCAATATTAAATTGTGCTTTAAATACATTTTTTAAACAAAGCTAACAGATACAGAATTAATCAACTGTTCCTTTGTATCCTTTATCATTGTTTGAATATTTTTCTCAGTTTACTAACTTCAATTATTTCAAAACATGTATTAGTAATCCAGTTATTAAGCTTATAACTATCTTATATTTAAGAAAATATCAACTGTCATACATTATTTTAAATAATAGGATGAAGCACAATAGCTTCCATTTGGGGCTAGCAGGTAAAATTATGGCATGTCCCATTGATATTCTCCAGTAATACAGGGTATATTTAATGCCTCTGTGTCCCTGGTGGTGAAAAATGAGTGCAGGATTCCTTGAGTTTTAAGAAGAAGGACTATGAAACCCACAATATCAGTATTTTGTAGTTTTTGTAATCATCTGTCACTTCCTTGTTTGTTTTCCAATCCCATGGGGTTTTAACCTTGTTGGTGTACATGTGTGTTTGTACATGTACACATGTGCTTTCCCTATGTTGCTTCCCTGTCCACCAAAGAATATCTTAAATGGCATTGGCATACTTTGCTCCATCCTCTCCAATTTGTGGGTTTGCGGGCTAGTCCAGCAACAGGCTTTGAAGAAGTTACTTGCTACCTTATTATAACATACTTAAACTCAATAGCAATTCAGCCTTACTGGGTATTTACCTAATTTATTGTGGCAATGTGGTATTTAGACCACTGATTAAGTGAAGTTTGTCAGTATAGTTAAAAGAAATTAGAGACACTATCATTGCTAAATCACTTTACAATTCAAAGAAGAATTGTAAACATATGAATCCATTTAATTATAATAGTGCCAATTATAAGAGAAATTGTAATGCTGAGAACAGTGGCTTTTATGTAATCATAATAATGGCATGTATTTATCTTGGTTTGGCAAGTTAGGCCTTTCTTTAATACTTGGCTTTGCCTAAATAGAATGTGGTTTGCTGAAACCCACAATAACCCCCACACCCTCCAATTTGTTATTGCAGAAAATACTGAACAATAATCATGCGGTATGAATGATTAATGTATGCATGGGTTAGTAAGTATCTCTGAGGTTTAAAAAGTGTTTTTATTTACAATCTTCTGTTGGCTAAAGATGTAAAACAAATAAATAAAAATCCATGTATTAAATAGTCCCATTCCTTTTCATGCATGTATTCACAATATGAGTACAGTCATATTTTTAACTCATTGTTTTCTGTGCTTTTTGTTTTTGTTTACCTAGGACATCTTTTAAGTATATTTCAACTGTAGTATTTGATATGCAATCTATTTTAAAATTTACTAAGTACTTGAAGATAGCTTCTCAAAACAAAAATAATAATATCTGAAGGTTGGAAAATTTAATTCATAATGTTGAGTTCAAATAATACTAGAGGAACAGTTATTTGAAGAGCATATGTTAAAAAATTAAATTCTCTTCTTAATAACATTACTATTATTACTGAGGAAGAGGTGCTATCTAGTGGTATAAACAAAATTACTGAGGAATTGGAACTTTAATTTCAATGCTTTCATTTATGTCTGTTTCCTGTTTTCAGAAACTTAATTTGCAACAGTTCCACATAGTGCAAGCAGAAGTAACAGGAACTCTGACTTTGCTAAGCAAAGAAGAATTGATTTTAAGAAGGACCCCAATGAAAACTTACTTTAAGACATTCATAAATTTTTAAAAATAACAAACCTTCCATAGGCACTTAGAATTTATTATAAAAGCTGTACGTTACAAAGAACATTAGAAATCAAAACTTTTGATTCTGTTGTAAGACATAACCCCCAAATTAAATATAAATTGTAGATACAAAATTTGACTTCCTGAAAGAGTTAATATTTTTATTTCTTGAAATTTGATATAAAATTGGGCAACCCATGACATGGTTTGGAGTACTTGATTATTCTTTTCTCAATAAATAAGAGTGGCATACAGTTAATTTCAGCACTGTAATTGAGCAATGCATTCTGGGAAGCTGAAAAGCACTGTAAGATGAGGAAATGTTTTAGGGACTAATCACGAGAAGAAAGGAGCCTTTCATAGCCCGTATGATGCTGTTGTCAGAGCTAAAGGCAGATAATGATTCAGTAATAATGGCACATTGTGAATATTTAAGCTGAAAAGATCTGGGCAAAATGAACAGACATTGTTGGTTAGTTAAAATTGAACATTTGGTTTTTGGGCTTCAAAAGCACTCTGAACTCGGTACAACATTTTAATTCAAAATGTTCACTAAAACAAGATACTTTTTTGAAAGTTACATCAAATATCATCACTACAAGAAGTTTTTAAAATGATCTACTTGTTTTAAATTTTACTGTAGAAATGGATCGTATGGACTCCTTTTTGTTACAAAGGAGTTAAAAAGTTTCATGTGTTTCTTCTTATGTATCTTTTTAACTTAGTTGGCTGAAGCAATACCTTCAAAGAACATTCTCATAGCAATGATGTAAAATATTAAATATAAAACCAAGGGTATCGGATTGCAAAGAAAGTGAAGTGACTAGCATTTCATGTCTCGGGCTTCTGTTGTACCATTGAGAGTCTTGCAGCTGGGTGTCCGTGTATCTTGTCTTTTTTCCTCTCTATATTTTCAACCTGTTTGTTTCGTTCCTGAAGCACCTGTCGAATGCAGATTCATACAATTCTAGTTTTCCTTTTTGGGGTAAATGTTAACAAGAGCTGAAAGGTGCAGTTCTCACAGTCTTCCTTTAACTTGGAGAAGAGAATGGAGCCTGAGTTGAGAACGTGTATTTTACAACTTACTAAAAACTTTAATCAGGAATGCTTAAAATTGAGCACATCTGTTAAAAAGCTAGATCCTGTTTTGCAAAAGTATGGGAAAAACTCTTATTATATTGAAAAAAGTTTTTTTTTTAACTTTAAAATGTGATTCAATTAGAAATGAAAACTTTTTAGAATAAGTTTTAGGACAGAAATATATATCTATCTCCAGTGAGCTCTCATTTATTATATATGTGCAACAATGACATAAATAATTCCAAGTCTGGTATTTCTTTTATAAATATACTTTTCATGTGCAGTTTTACACAAAGATTGAAATGAAACAGATTTCTGAGGCTATACAAATGTTTTTTTCTTGAGTAAAAAAGATGATTACTTATTTAAAATGGACTCACAATTTAAACCCAAATAACTTTTTTTGTTTGTTTCTGCTCTGAGATTTTTTGAAGGGGAAAAAACGTTGCTGCATGTTTATACTAACATTCATTTTTACCCATATGCTTTAAATCTGTGTATTTGTTTAACCAAATATTGTTTATTTTTAGAACTGTTTAATTTTCTTTGTAACTGGAATTTTTTAACAGCAGTTCTTTTAAAATTAAGTTAAATAAAATTGCCCTATTGAAAGGCCATTTTCTTCGGGAGTTTGAACCAAGAACTAAATTCTTTATTACCATTAGGTGAGACTAGTCTTTGGGCAGGAAATAGGCAGAGTCCAGAGGCTAAAATAAAACAGAACAAATGTTTACCAGGAAAATAAGCTGTGATCCAAACATATTCTTGTGTCAGTTTTTTAGAAGTAGCTTTTTGAAAGGCTCCCCACGCAGCTCTGAGCTGGAGAACTTCTCCCTCCACTTCTGCCAGGAGACAGAGTTTGGATATTGATGCTGTACCTGTACAAACTTAGCTTTTCAAGTCTGGTAAGTAGGGAATTTAGAGTTTACTTTAAATTCCCCAAATTAACTAATTTTTAGAACTGTAAGATAAATATTTCAAATTATATTGAGTTTTTTTTTCCTTTACTTTTTGACTTTTTTCTTAGACTCCACATAATACCAAAATTGTTTCTTCTAAATTTTTTTTTTTTTGTCTCAGAGTATGGGATTCTCATTTGGTATTAAACAGTAATTTTATTTAGACAAATAGTTATTGTTCTCCACCCCTATTCTGTATTTCTGTTTATTCAAATTCACATTTTCTGATCACACAATTTTACCACCAAAATCAAGGTTGTCTCAGGTTTTCTGAGGAGACCAACTAAAACATAATTACAGAAACCTCCCAGAAATATTAACCTTAAATTTTGTTTTAAGTAATTAAAGCTCACATTCAAAAACCAGCATGTTTGAAAACTGGCCTCTCCACTTACAGGCTACCAGATGGTTCCTGCCTAACATGAAGGAAAAAGCTTGAGTTGGAGACTTCGTGGGTGAGGAAGGGACTTTTAGCCTGATAGAATAGCATTTTCCTTATCAAGAGAGAAAACAGAAAGGTCAGTTGCTGTGTTTAAAATAGGGAAATTGTCAGAGAAATTCAATTAGTTTTTTTTTTTTTTTAAGATTTTAAATTAGTTTTTTTTTTAATTTGAACTAAACTTTTCATTTTAATTTTAAACAATTTTTTACTTAAATTTAACTTTTAAAACTTCTAAATCAACACTAATCAAAATGTTTCATAATACTTGTGTCTTATGCCATACTCCATGGAAAAATTCGTTATTTTTTATGCAATAAGTTTAAAATATATATGCATACTGTTGTCCCTCTTGGAGAGTCATGGTATACATAATAAATTAAAGGGTCTAAGGTCTGGTAACTTTGTTTAACCTAGCAGTAGCCAAATTTATTTGTTAGTAGAACTCTTTTTTTTTTTTTTTTTTTTTTTTGCTTCTAACCTCCATTAACCTTCCATATCACACTTGGAAAAAAATTATATACCCCTTAGTCTTTCTGTACATTTGAGTGAAGAAACTTACTCTGTTTCAGGCCTTTTAGTATAAACATCACCTTCCTTCTGACTGTTCTGCTCATCTGGAGCTCTTAAAAAGTAGTGTGTTCCTGTCCCCACTGAGTACCAGTGTTCACTGACTGTGGACTTTGTCCCAGAGGCAGTGTGCTTGGCTCCATTGTCTCACCTCCTCTGCTCTCCATATAGTCCATTACAGTGTACTCTAAGGACTTCAGACTGTCCTTGGAAGACAGAGTTGCTTGGAGCTCTTCCAAGTTGGCAAAAAGATGTTCTAATAAAGCTTTAAGTGGTACTACTACTTGCTGATTGAGGAGAGGATGAGACTGTTGAAAATATGGTGCTACAAAGGTCATTTCATATGGTCCAAATTCCATTTTAAAAAGGTCTCCATTCCTTTCACCCTCTAATTGTGAGTATTAGAAAGATTTTGTTAATGAAGCTCTTTTATTCTGTTATTTCTACCAAGAAACAGACCTTAAAAATATTTTCCAGGTTTATGACATAGGAATTCATTGAATGCTTGTGATTTAAGTTTGCCCCATTCCTCAAAACAAGTCTCCCTCCCTCCCCCTCATTTTTTCCCTCTCTCCCCCTCCCTACCCTCACATGGGGGGAGTCTGAAAAGGAATTGATTGAAAGATTTTAACCTAAAACTCAGAAGTAAGTATTCAGTGTAAAGGCATTGCATGAGGTTTTTTTTTTTTTTTTTTTTTTTTTTGGTGCCTAGATTATTTTTTTTTTCCATAAGAAACAGATGGAACAACTGTTGCAGGAAATTTTATTTTTTCTCACAAAAAGGAAGTTTGCTTGTTCTCATCTAAGATTGACATTGTCAGTATTTTCTAAATAAGCACAAATGATTCTTTTTCTATCATAATGTATATGTTTTCATCAATATAAGAAATTTTAGATTCATGAGTATATGAAGTCTTCATTAGTATGAGAGAGGAATTTATTTCAGTGTTTGAGCTATTACTGATCTAAATATCTTTAAAAACACACATACACACACCCAGTACAATGCCAACCCTAATCTTCTTACTGGATAGACTATAGTAATTCCAGAAGATTTAACTCAGTCTATTAGATAAATGGCTCACAAGTTTGAGAGACCATGAACATATATTTAAAAATTATTATAACTGGAACAGGATCCTGACAATACTCTGTGTAATCTAATTAGCTAATGTATCAGTTGTTAATACTGTGTGTGGTGGGGGTAGAAGGGTGCTGAAGAATTGAACCTGGAATCTCACATACACTAGGAAAGTGTTCTACCACTGAGCCACATCTACAGCTCCCGGTTGTTAAGATACTGAGTACATGAAAATGAAATGCTGGATGTCCAGCAAACACACATGACAAAGGAAAACCCAACTCCAGAAGGAAAACAGTATTTGTGGAATATTTAATGTGGTTCTATAGTAGCATTATAGGAGATTAGTGACCAGCTGGGATTATTAAACCTAAAGTTTTCATCATGCTATCAACATTAAAGAGCCTCTTGGTGAATTCTAGGATAACATGTGCCTCAGTAGTTAGCACTTAAAGATTGTGTTTTAACAAGTCTCCAGATATGTATTTACATGATAGACCATACTAACACCTTTCAGTGTTATCTGTCAATCAAAATTTAATAATGTTCCTTGATAAAATGTATCTGGCGTTCATTTTCATTGTTGCTCTACTAATTTTGTATTTTTATGTATTCATTAAGAATTCATGGTCACCTGACCCCTTGGCAGCCTTCCCTAAATGTTACATTAACCCTATTTCCAAGGGATTTCAGGGGTCATTTTAACCTTGTGAAATGGAAAGTTTCAAATAATTGAGTTCAAAGGCAATTGGAAAAGGATCTGCCAAGGCTCCCCCCTCAAAAAAAAAATGCTTTAATTTATGCATTTGGCAACAACCTCATACCATATTTTTATTTTTGGTAAAAGAATTTTTACATCAGACAGATATTATTAAAAGATTTTATTTAACATTCAGATTTATTTTGTTCTAAAACGAATGCTTGCTCAAGAGTCTAAGAAGGCTTCGTGGGAAGAGCAAAGCAATCTAAGCCATATGTATTGGGCAGGTTGCCAGTTGTTTGCCAATATGCCCAAGCCACCTGGCTGCGCATTCAGCCAAGTGTGCCATTCCGACCAGCCAGCTCTAACCTCCCGGCTGCTTTTCAGCACTTAGGAAACTCCAAAGGCCTGGGAGCTGCACTTCATTTCTCCCATGCCAATAGTTTTCACTCAGACAAACTGCGCAGTGGCGACACTGACCGGTAACTCACAAATGCCCATTTTGAATGAGCTCTCCTTTGTTTAAAGCACCATTCACTGGTGTTGAACCACTGCCATAAGATGAGCCTGGAGATAGCAGACTGAAACCTTTACCCATATGCCATAGACAGACACTTTGACTGACAAGCTGCATTTTATTCCCAAGCCTGTAGTGACGGTTTTGTGATTCTGGTTCGCTGAGATTTGGGTTGGCTTTATTTGCCACTGGTTTCAATTTTTATTTTGGGTGTCTTTAACTTTTCAATGTTTGGAAACGTTTGTTCATTTGGTTTTCCCTTTCTGTTTAGTTTAGAAATTGGTTGAGCAGTTTCATAATTTATTTATCAAGCTTGATTTCATAATCTTTGGCAATCTAGGTCAGGAATCGTGCAGAATAGGCATGATTTGTTGCTGGAATCTTGAAGGCTGATTTGTTCTCTTTAAAAGTGACAACAGAGAAAGTTTTACTGTGGAAAGATGGTATGCCTTCTGTGATCAGAACAAAAGAATTATATAATATCTTATTTCCCTTTTTGCCTTGGCTCCCAAGGAACTCTAAGATAAATTTAGTTCTAAACCTCAGCAGATTATTTCAGCCTAGGATTTTGCCCCTGTCCCCGCCCGCCCCCCACACTTTGCATCTTTAAATCTTGCAGTTTGGGTTCATATTATTCTTCTTTTGTGGCCTGAAACATATGTATGTGTATGGGTGTATTTAACATGTTTGTGAATCATCTCTAACCATTTTTTGAAAGTCAGACAAAGTAACTAATAAGTAAATAAAACTTCAGAGTAAAAACTTTGATCTATTCCTAATTAAAATCTTTAAATGGACTCTGCTGGGAGAATAAGCAGGTGTTTCAGTTTAATTATCCTATGTTTTAAATAAGGTGAGATATGATGATTTACGTCTAGAGCTTTATTATAAATCTCTGTGCTAGCCTTTGGACTGTCCAGTTTATTATTTCCCATCAGTACTGTGGTCTGTATATTCTCAGTTGAGGCCAGTTCCCTCTTCCCGGCTCAATGACCACTATCTCTCAGATCTTGAAGATCTGTTTTGGCTTGGTTCCAATTTAATCAGTCTGAATGGATCCTATTGAGTAACTTGACTCATTCACCCTGCTGAAGAGAGTCTGAATACACTATTTCTGAGGGTTTTTTTTTTTTTTTAAAAAAAAAACCCTATTATAATGTTCTTTTTGATTAGAATTGTCAGTCATTTCAGGAAAAACATGTGATCTGTGCTGATGTGTGCTCTGGGAGCCCATTTTTCATTCCATTAATAAGACCCATTCGGATTGTAACATTTTGGCCAAAGTCCTGTGACATACTCAACAAAGCCCTGAGCAAGGTGGAGTTGCACCAGCTCACAAGATGGATAGACAGAGCTGGGGAAAGTGTCCCAGCGGGTTTTTACAGCCTGTCAGAGGAGCTGCAGCTGTATCCACCCATCTGTGCATCCTTGGCTTGGACCAGGCTTCAGTATTGAGCACTTACCCTGAAGAAAGATGTTCAAAAGAAATGGATGGTGTGGTTCAAATAATAATGGCCAAAATGTGACAGGGCTAATGTTCAAAGAGAAAAAATCTTTAACATTCTACAAACTGTAAGACTGAGCCTTTGACACCTTTAAAATTCTAAATCTCTATAATATTCATCTCATTGCTTGTTTTTCTGGATTCTGCTAAAAGAAATAGTTGGCTTTCAGTTTATTTTCTTGTGCATACAGAAAGATTTTTAGCATAATTTTAAATCCAAAAGAAGCTTGAAGAGCATCTTCTCTGATGGAGGTTTTCTTCTCATGATGTGAACTTTCCACCTTAGGTAGCCATGTTATATAGCTCTGTCCCTGAACATTTATTATCTCTTCATTTATTTGGGGATATAATTTTTTCCATTAAAAACACCTGTGTACAAGAATAAGCTCAATAACTGTGGGGAAAAAAGGCTGTTAATTATTTGTACCTTGAAGATTAATTATTTCAATGTTAAAAGAACTTCATAAGAATCCATTAACAACCCAGAATGCAGATATTCCCCAAAATAATGCAAAAATTCTTCTACTCTTTTAAATACGAAGGAAGAAATGAATGTATTTTGTCTGAATTGTCTGAAATGTTATTAATGGAGCAGAGTAAAAAAAAATGCTATAAAATGCTGCATGATTCTTTCCTTTATTAGATTTAATTTCTTTCTGCAAATCAGTTTGACCATTTCACTGAACTAAGACACATATCATTTAAAAGATATTCTTGGGAAATACCCATATTTATGCCTGAAATTTTGTGATACATTTATAGTACAGTGAAATTCCTATCCCATCTCTTAAATATTTTCCCATACATAGAGGCCCCCAAAACATCATTGCTGCCCTGGGCAAGATCCTCAGGAAATGTATTTTTAAACATTATATTTGGTTTATTTAAACTATACAAGCATATTAAACAAAAAATGGAATGTTGAACTAATCATCATCTTAATAAGAAATTATCAATTTGTTTATTAAGCACCTAACAATGTTAAGGGCTAAAAATCTTATGCACGATTAATGGAAGATCAAAGTGTGATTGGCTCAAGAGTCATGTGTCTTTCTTTCCTCTCTAACATTCATTTATTAGCTTTTTAGTTTAATTTTCTGGATAAATGCTTTAAATGTTGAATTTTCTACTAGAATTGAGGTCTAAAAACATTATTAAAAATCACATGGGCCGGGCACAGTGGCACATGTCTGTAATCCAAGCAGCTTGGGAGGCTGAGGGAGTAAGATTGGGAGTTCAAAGCCAGCCTCGGCAATGGCAAGGCACTAAGCAACTCGATGAGACACTAAATAAAATACAAAATAGGGCTGGGGATGTGGCTCAGTGTCTGAGTGCCCCTGAGTTCAATCAGTGCCAAAAATAAATAAATAAATAAATAAAACAAAAATCATATGGTACAAGAAGGATTTGATGTAATATAACACTGATTGCCAACTTTTAAAAACTCTTTGAAAACCAGTAAGCAGTTTCCATAGTATGATAAAACTCTGTGTCCTATCAAAAGAAGGAATCACAGTGAATTATGATATATTAGAGTTGTCCCCACTTAAATCAGGAATAAAACAAAGATGACTCTTACCATTTTTGTTTACTGTTTTTTGCCAAAGTAGTAATGCATTAATCAGAAATAAGTGTTACAGCAATAAGAAAAGAGGAGGCAAAAATTATCCCTATTTGTAAAATGACAGAATTATCTACTTAGACAAAGTTCATCCCAAACCACTTGGAATTAATTGTAAAACTTAGCAGAATATCTATGAAAAAACAAAGACCCCAGAGCAATAAGTTTTAGTGAGAGAAAAAATTAGAAGCTATGGGGAAAAAAAAGATCTCCTTTAAGAAAGCAATAAAAAATAGAAAATATATAGGAATAACCTTAAAATAATTTGGCAATTTGATAAAAATGTCTTTTGTGAAGATGGTGTTCTGAATTAAGAGGGTTATATGAAAAGAAATCAATGCATTGCCTCTAATCTATCCCTCTCGAATCACAACCTAGAAGCCATCTCTTATTCCTCTTTCATGTTTCCTGTCTCATCAGCCACCAATTTCTGCCAACTCTACCTTCTTATTAGCATGCAAATCAATTCCCATCGTGCTCCACACTTCCCTTTGCTTTAGACTGTTATTATTTCTAGCCTGGACTATCTCTATAGCCTCCTCTCTTTTCTCCATTCTTTCCTTTACATCCATTCTTTCATTACACTACTGCCAGGGTGATCTTTCCAAAGAGGAATTATTGCTCCCTCGCTGGCCTCTCTTCATTGGCCTCCTAGCACCTGCTATATAGAGTTTACTCTGCACCACCTTCACACTTGTTATACCATGCTCCAGCTATCAGAGCTCACTCTGTGGAAGTGCTTCCTTTCCCCAGGTGCTGTTCTTTACCAGTGCCCCAGAGCTGCGATATCCGTATGGCACCATTGCATAGTCTAGTCCTGTTGAGAAAGCTATCCATCCAAATGGCCTCACAGCCTGGAAAATTCCAGCCCGTTTTGCCATTCTCAGTGTAAGCATTGTTATTGTTTGGGAAACATTCTGGACACTTGCTTGCAAAGTCAGGGACTTATCTTTTCTCAGAAGCTTTGTCTCCTTCTACCACAGTACTTGTTACACTATCCTGTAGCTATTAGTAACCCCTACTGGACTATGAAACTCATTGCAGCTCTAGCAAGAAGCCCAGTGGCTGGAAGATAGTAGGTGCTTATTATTATTTGTTGAAATATATGTTTTAAGTCTCCTTTTAATAAATTTGATATTCATGAAGTTCTATGATTCTGAGATAATTTTATAGTTAAATAACTTTTTCTGGGAAAACAGCTTTGAAATTTCTTAGAGATTCTTTTTTTTTGAACATTGGAACTAAACAGTGACTGGATATAAAGTTTAATTATACACATTTGATGTCACAGCTTATAGCTGACAATTGTTTAATGTTTTTTCAGGAATAAAAATAAAGTTTTATGAATTAGGGTATAATTTAATTAGATGTTATGCCCAGGTTAAGGTCAATAAATTATTTGCAATCATATAACAATATTTTATTTAAACTTATAAATGATACAGAATCATAAATATGTAAAATTCAGATCCATTAAAAACATTAGCCTCTTGAATCAAATGTATGAAATATGATATGTCAAGAGCATTGTAAGGTTTTGAACAACCAATTAAAAAAAAAGAAAACAACAAAAAAAATTAGCCTCAAAAGAAAAAATACTTGGGAATCAATCTAACAAAAGAGGTGAAAGACCTCTACAATGAAAACTACAGAACACTAAAGAAAGAAGTTGAAGAAAACTTAAGAAGATGGAAGGATCTCCCATGCTCCTGGATAGGCAGAATTAATATTGTCAAAATGGCCATACTACCAAAAGCATTATACAGATTTAATGCAATTCCTATTAAAATCCCAATGACATTCTTCACAGAAATAGAAAAAGCAGTCATAGAATTTATTTGGGAAAATAAGAGACCCAGAATAGCTAAAGCAATCCTTAGCAAGAAAATTAAGCAGGAGGCATCACAATACCAGACATTAAACTATACTACAGAGCTTCAGTAACAAAAACAGCATGGTATTGGCACCAAAATAGACTTGTAGACCAGTGGTACAGAATAGAGGACACAGAGACAAACCCACATAAATATGATTATCTCATATTAGATAAGGTTGCCAAAAACATTCACTGGAGAAAAGATAGCCTATTCAGTGGTGCTAGCAAAACTGGAAATCCATATGTAGCAAAATGAAATTAAACCTCTATCTCTCACCCTGCACAAAAATCAACTCAAAGTCTATCAAAGACTTAGGCACTAGAACAGAGACCCTGTGCCTAATAGAAGAAAAAATAGGCCCAAATCTTCATCACATCAGCCTAGGATCTGACTTCCTTAACAAGACTCCTAACGCACAAGAAGCAAAATCAAAATCAATAAATGGGATGAATTCAAATTAAAAAGCTGCTTTTCAACAAAAAATGTGAGGAGAGAGCCTACAGATTGGGAAAAAATCTTTATCGCATGCACCTCCGATAAAGTATTAATCTCCAGGATATATAAAGAACTCAAAAATCTTACTACCAAAAACCCCAAATAACCCAATCAATAAATGGGCTAAGGAACTGAACAGACACTTCACAGAAGAAGAAATACAATTGATCAACAAATATGAAAAAGTGTTCAGCATCTCTAGCAATTGGAGAAATACAAATCAAAAAAGATTTCATCTCCCTCCTGTCAGAATGGCAATCATCAAGAATACAGGCAACAATAAATGTTGGTGAGGATGTGGTGAAAAAGATATACTCATACATTGCTGGTAGGACTGCAAATTTGTGCAACCACTATGGAAAGCAGTATGGAGATTCCTCAGAAAATTGGAAATGGAACCTCCATTTGACCCAGCTATCCCACTCCTTGGTTTATACTCAAAGGACTTAAAATCAGCATACTATAGTGACACAGCCACATCAATGTTTATATCAGCACAATTCACAATAGCTGGATTATGGAACCAACCTAGGTGTCCCTCAATAGATGAATGGATAAAGAATATGTGGTATATATACTCGATGGAATATTATTCAACTTTAAAGAAGAGTAAAATTATGGCATTTCCCTGTAAATGGGTGGAGTTGAGAATATCATGCTAAGTGAAATAAGCCAATCCCACAAAACCAAAAGCCGAATGTTTTCTCTAATATGTGGATGCTAATTCACAATAAGGTGGGGGGCACTAGGGAAGAATAGTGTTACCTTAGATTAGGTAGAGGGAAGGGAGAGGAGGAGAGGGGAGGAGATGTGGAGATAGGCAAGATAGTAGAATGAAAAAGACATTATATATATATATATTATATAGATATATATCTACATGACCAATGTGATTCTGCAACATGTATGCTCAGAAAAATGAGAAATTATCCCATCTATGTATGATATATCAAAGTGCATAAATGCATTCTACTGTCATGTATAACTAAAACAAATAAAAAAATTTTAAAAAGAATTTATTCAGGTTCTATAATATGTTTAGGACTTGGTGTAATTGTATTCCAGAAAGATACAAAACAGCTCAGCTTTTAAGAAGATTGTACAGAATACAGGCTTGCTTATAGCAAACCCAGACAAGATAAAAACAACAGCATTGCTTTCTAAGAAGGCCTGTAGCCATTGTCATTAAATGGATGGAACTGGAGAATATTATGCTAAGCAAAATCAGCCAATCCCAAAGAACCAAAGTCTTAGTTTTCTATGATAATGTGGATGCTAAATTACAATAAGTGGAGATGGGGTGAGAATAGAGGTATTTTGGACTAGACAGAGGGGAATGAAGGGATGGCGGGGCATGAGGATAGGAATGATCGTAAAATGAATTGGACATTGTTATCCTATCTGCGTATATGATTACATTACCTGTGCAACTCTACATCATGTACAACCAGAAAAATTGTTATACTCAATTTATGGAGTATATACTCCATAAAAAAGTTATACTTCATTTATGTATGATATGCCCAAATGCATTCTACTGTCATGAAAAAAACTTTAAAAAAAAAGGCAGCCTGTAGCATCACCCCCATTTTATACTTGAAGAAACTGAGTTTCAAAGTTACTATCATTAGGCAACTATTGATGGGTGTGAGGCTGGAGCCTACGTTTTCAATCTCCTTATCAAAGGTTCAAAACAGAGTCTCATATGCTAAAAAGGAACTTAATGAATTGGGAAGACATAAGCACTTCCATAAAGATCAAGAAACACAACAGCGATTCATTATTTTTCTAAGAGTTTCCCCCTGCTTTGCTTATACATTCATAGACGTGAATATTGAGTAGGTTGTAGCTGAGTGATACTGCATGTCCTTGGGTAGCTCTTATATTTTGTAGGCATTCTACAACCGCTAATTAGTCTAAATTCACAAATATTTCTCTGAGTGATTTGCGCTAGATCCATTTCAACTAAGAGGGAAAATTAAGCCATATATATATTATAAATGTAAATATTTATGTAAAGCATAGTAAAGCAATATTGCATAAAAGTTTTATTGCCATGAGTTTGGGATGACATGTTGTAAGTGGTAAAGCCACAAGTGAATTATGCAGGTCATCTCAACGAAATGCCAATAAAATGTTTTTACTGTACCGCATCATCCAGTATTCTGCCTATGCTACAAATTTTAAGACGACCAATTTTAGAAATTTCCAGAGTTGTAAAAGTTTTTATTGGTACTATATTTCAAACTTGCTGGCCTGTAAATATTAGTTCCATTAATTGTGGCAAAAATTAATGCACAGAGATTTTAAAAAATACTCTTGTGACAGGGGTTCAGGGGTCTTTTCTTAAAACATGTTTCTTCCAAGTTGAGTTCAGTTTTTCTTGCTGCAACTGTCAGTATTTTCTCCTTTTTATCTAAAGCTTTCTCCCCTAAAATCCATCTAGAGCCCATCTCTAAGAAGCTGTCTGAGGATACACAAGTCACTGCAGTTTGATTTTACTATTCTGAGATCTTGCTCATCAGTTCATTGGACAGTTTCCCCTCTGCTGGGAGTCGAACCTAGGGCCTTGTGAATGCTAGGCAAGCTCTGCCACTGCACGACATCCCCAGCCCTTGGGTAAATAGTTTTTATTCATTTTAACCATTCTTTTGCTTCTGTTTTATTGTTAAAAGTCTGTCATTATTAAACTTTTAATGGAGTTCATATCATGTTCCCCAAGTAAATTCTAAGCTCTTATACCACATATTAAATTTCCTTATATTGTGCCTGGGCCCTAGAGTGCTGCCTTTTTTGGTAGGGGAGGTACTGGGGATTGAACTCAGGGGCACTCAACCACTAAGCCCCATCCCCAGCCCTACTTTGTATTTTATTTAGAGACAGGGTCTCACTGAGTTGCTTAGCGCCTTGCTTTTGCTGAGTCTGGCTTTGAACTCGTGATTCTCCTCTCTCAGCCTCCTGAGTTACTGGGATTACAGGTATGAATCACCACATCCAGCTTAATTTTCTTTTTTCCTCTTCCTCCTGGTCTTCCACATTGATTGTCTCTTAAGGTCTTGTCTAAGCTATGCATTCATATTGGAAATGACAGGCAGCCCAGAAAAGAGTTATGTGATTCTTAAACTACAGTGTGCATAGTAATCTCTTGGAAAGAACTGTTAAGGAGGCCTGTCCTTAACCCTTGGGCGCAGGAACTAAAGGCCTGTCCTCCTAAACACCAGGGGATCTGGAGGCAGAGATCCCATAGAACTTATTTTTCAGCAATCCTGTTTATAGGGGTTGGAAGAGAGTTGGGAGATTTGATCATCACAATGTTGTGCTATTTGAAAAATACGGTGGTGACACTCCAGGTGTTTAAGGAGCCCAAGGAAGAGCATCTGCTGAACTCGGGGAAGGCAGAAGACAAATGTCCTAGTTGGTGCTTAATACTTGCTAAATAGAAAAATGAATATTTGAATTTAGAATTGGACTGAGGTGGTTGAAATCCGAGACTTCATAAGTGAATTCTTTAAATTCTCTTCATCTATAAAAGTGGGATGATAGTAACCACTTCAAAGAGGCTCACAAGAGTGAACTGAATTCATTTAAGTAGGGGGTCAATCATTTCCTTTTCGATCTTGTGCCAGCAGCCTCCTGGGATACCAAAAGATCTATTCTTGGGAGGGTATGCCACTATGGGTCAGGGTATCCCCAAAGCCAGTTCCATTAAATGGCTTTCAGTAGTTGCTTGGCATAATTTATTATTTTCTACTAAGAATCGATAGGTAAATGTACAGGGAGCTGTAGAACTCATAACTGTTTCTCATTTTGAACAATTTGGTCAGAGGAAAAGGGAGACCATGACCTTTCTTTCCAGTGCTTCTAAGGGTCTGTTTCAAAGTTCTTAATGAAAAAGCAGCTTAGACCGTAATTCCCATTTTGCAGTTTTTAACAGCTGATGCTGATCCATCCTGCATTGTGTACATTACGTCTGCCTCCTATGTTCCCTGACTGCCAGCTCCTCTGAGTAGAATGACTATTCTTTTCTTTGTCTCTATCCTCCCGTTTAGCCCTTAGTGAATACCGCCAGGTAAAGAAATGAGTCCCTTAGAGCTGGCGGCTGTCTCTAACCCCAGTAATAGATACGGAATTTAATCACTTTTGGGCTGGGGAGGGACTGTGCTTTTTTCATGACCATAAGGCCACCAGTATTCCCATTTTTCTAGCTGTGCTGCTTTAATTTTCTGAGAGCTGATGACTTTCAAGTTACTCAAGAAGACTGACCATTTTTTACCATTTGTTTGTTCTGATTTTAAAGATGCTAACAGCTAGGTTATTTCCTCAAAATATAGTCATGATGGCTGTATTGGCTGATGTCTGTCTTTGGTTCCCCTGGCTTCATGTTTTAGTCCCTTCCTCCCATCCTGATCTGAGTCAAGCTGTCACACCTGTAAGACTCCACTCTGGAGAAGGATGCCATCCTCACAAAGGGAAGTCGTAACTGTGATGATGAGCATCCACAGGAGGACCTGAGTTTCTCAGTGAAGGATAAATGAAATCACTGCATCACAGTGATGGGGAGGGGAGTCATGACTTGCAAGAAAGAAGACTGAGTTCCCTGTACTCAATGGAAGACAGCTTTGTTGTTGTGTCAGTTGGTGTTTTATAGTGTTGGTGTGTGTGTGTGTGTGTGTGTGTGTGTGTGTGTGTGATGCTGGGGGTTGAATCCAGGGCTGTGGATATGATAGACAAGTGTTCTCTACCACTGAGATACATTCTCCACCCTGACAGTGTAGATTGTAGATCAGCGGGAGTGGTGTTCTCTTATTCACATGATTCCTGAGCTTCTTTTCCTCCTCTAAACCTGACTTGTGACGGAACATTGGGGCTGCTCTTAATGTCTACTGCTGATTCAGAGCACATTAAAGGTGGCCTGAAATGGGCACACGATCTGTATCCAGTTCAACATACATTTACCATTTCACAAATAATTCATCTTTTTAAAAGAGATAGGGAGAGCGCAGGGAGAAGTTCGTTCTTCTAGGTGACTGTCAGCATGGGAGCAGTTATTCTATTAGAATTGACAGACACAGTAGTCATCCAAGAGAGTTCTTGAGCTGAATAGGTGTGAAACGGAGGCCATATCTTGAGAGTACTGGTATTAAGATCCCATAACATATGGCACAAGATATCTTTGAACAAAATAATAGACAACAACATGTGCTGTATGCTTTTATGGCAGGTGTTTTATATAATTTTTATGTTATTTCTTTGATGTGATTATGAGAACGTATTCTATCAAATCCAAATCCCAAATCATGATCCTCACACACAAAAATGCTGACAAAACTAGCAGAGGCTAAAGTTGGAGGGCTAGCATTAGACACCTTTCAAGTCACTCCTTAGCTGAAGAGCTTAACTTGCATATATTTTAGATGGTGCTAGAAAGGATTTTCCTTGAAAGGACCTTTCTTGTTACTTATTTTTGCAGTTTCTTTTCCCAGTTGTCTATGAGTTTAGAATGGCTCAGGGTGTCTGCTAGTCACCTGCATGTGTGAGTGGCACAGTGGAGGGCTATGTGCATATCCATAGGTTAATAAGGCCTGTTTCTCTAATTGTGTCCAAACCCAGGCAGCTGTGGCAGTTACTCTTTTGCTTGCCACCAGTGAGAATATCTCAAGAAAATTAAAGTTTGGAAGAAGAAAACAAAACAAAACCACAGTCAGTGGTTTTTTATGTTTTTATCCTGGTGCCTCGATGTTCATGATTATTGAAGTAATCCATGATTGCATGCTTAGAATCTTCCTTCTTCACTCCAGTGCAATGTAAGCTGCTAGAGGGCCACACTTTGATCTCTTGGTTATTGCTGTGTCCCTTGTATCTAAAACATGACACAGACATAGTAGATATCTCTTTCCTCCTGTCCTCAGTGTTGACTGAATAAGTGAGTTCAAAGCATTTTTTTCCCCTAGTGATGTGGTAGTTTCTAATTTGTATTATTGAGAACCTCAGACTTGCATAGTCATACTTCAAGTCTTTTTCACAACTCTGCAAAATATATGCCCATTATTATAATTTCCAGATGGTTTTATTAAACCAAAGATAATAATGAGAAGCTCAGTATCACTGGATTACATCAGTGATGGAATTAGTTTGACAATTGACTGGTAGATAACTAAGTCCCTATAAGGGGCAAAATACTGTGTACTTAAGTATATGAAAACTAAAATTGAGGGGCTGGTGTTGTGTCTCAGTGGTAGCGCACTTGCCTTAGCATGTGTGAGACACTGGGTAGAAATCTTAGCATCACATAAAAATAAAAATAAGGTTTCATCTTGGGCAGACAAGGTAAAAGTAAATAAGCGAACAAACAAGTAAAACCTATTGTGTTTTTTTCATATATAAATTTGTGTTTTCAGATATAAATTTCAAAAGATGGACTATCCTGTAAGTTCTAACATTCATTGTCATCCTGGGTTTTGCTCTAGGGTCTTGATTTCCCCACCACTTTGCTGTGCCCTGGCTTTCCCAGGTGCAAAACTGGCATAGCAATACTCATCTACCTAGTAAGGGGGGTATGAGACTTAATTAGTGAACAGCTGTAAAACCCCTTGAGACAGTTCTGTGAGTCAGAATGGAAGTGCATTGTTATTAATCATTATTATTATTGTTATTATTTTTGAATGGCTGTGAACCATCTCTAAATTTAGTAATAAAATGAATGCATCTAATAATTCTTTCTTTGTACACGCTCTGTGGTCATGCATTTCACAAATTAAATGGCAGAATACTTGTAAGATATGATTATAATGATCCAACTAAATGATCCTCAACCAATTCAAAATTACGTGATTAAGACCCCAAGGAGCTAAAGCAAGCACTTTGCTTTGTTACCTTTCAGCTTGTTGATGACCCATTCCATGTTAATTTATGTGAAAGGAGAAAAGTGAGCTTTTAAAAAATTAATTTGGACTTTTATGTATAATTAGTTTGGAATTTAGGGAATGAATGGTTCATTCCCTAAATTCCAACCTGATTATTCATAAATCAGGGAATGGTTCATTCCCTAAATTCCTAGTAAATCTAACTGTAACACTTTGTCCAAAAGATACATGGAAGTCATTTCAAGTATGATTGGCTTACCTATCAGTTGTTGAGTCAAGCATAATTTGTGAGCTTATACAGAGGGATATTGTCAAATTTCATCTTAATAGCAATTATATATATTATTTTTCCAATGTTCCCTTGTCTCCTCCTATACCCTCTGTCAAGAAGCTGCACTTGTGTCTGAGCTAGGTTATGCTGCAGGTCAGTGGAGAATCAGCTCCCCACAGCAGATCGTCTGCTTTCAGCTTGAATGATCTCAGGCAGACATCCTGGCTAGCTGCAATGCAAGACTCAAGTGGGAGAAGATCTAAGCTTGGCCGCCCACTGAGTTGGGGATGAGAAGAGAAAAGGGAAACTCTATCTTTTCTGGTGCCCTTCCTTTCTTGGTTTCCCCACTAAAAATCAATAGCATGGTCGATAGTTGGTTTTGAGTTATCCGCTCTGTGCTGGAGTTTTTCTGATGTAAACCTTTGGTGTCTGAGCTTCAGACGTTATAATGTGTCAGGGAAGGTTGGTAGCTGTCACAGCCCCCCTGGATTACATTTGATTCCCAGGATAGCTTTTGTCATTCGAGAAGGGAAGTATAGATCAATTTTTACACCATTTAGTTGGGGGAAATTTGTTTCTGCCAATTGATTGTTCTTGTAAAAATTTACCATATTTATCTTCTAAATGACAAAAGCAAAAAAAAAAAATTGAGATCTTTTCATTAACAAATATTTAAAAATAAAAAGCATTTGGTATCATGCTCTAAGTTGTTAAGACCCAGTTGTATGGTTGTATCCTCTTTGGAATTTCTCACATTCCTTTTGCATGACATGGAATGGCACTTTTAATTTTAAATGTATCCATTTGGGAAAACCCACAGTCTTGTCTTAGTAATACCTTACAATGGCAAGATCAGAAAGAATAAAATGGCATAATGTCTGCTATAATGCTTGTATAGTTTTAATGAAGACTTAGGTTTCTTTAAAACTGTATGGTGACTTTTATGCATATTGAATAATTAGGGATAATGAGTAATCATTATAAGTGATATCAATTAAATTTATATTTGAGTTCTTTCTATTGAATCTCTTGCTATCTGGATTAGTAAACATTAATTTTCTCTTCTAAATTATTTTAGTTACCTATTTTTGTTCTATTCTAAAATTTATTCATTATCAGTATAATAACTCTTATTAGATAATTATTCTTGAAATGCTTTGAGGTACCTTCTGGCATGTCCAATGAATATAAGACGATAATATTGTGTTTGTAAGATGTCTTCAAGTCTTCAAAAGTAGATTTCTGATTGGAATAAAAGTGTTCCCATAAAATCATGTTGAAACAGTATCTTACAGAGAAGCAAATGCTATATGTCTTTAGAACACCAAATACACTTATTTGAAATAATTGTCAAATAGCTGAACAATAATATTTCAGAAAGAACATTAGTATCAGGCCTCATCCTTAGACAGTGTTAGGAATCAATCATGCTGTATTAATTGAAAGGATTTGGTATAATCTCATAAAGAAACAGGCAAACTCTGGGCTTTCCTCTGTAGTGAAAATATATCATTCATGCCTTCCATTACTGTGCTATAATTATGGTAAGTGAAGCAGAACAGGATCGATAGAGCAATTTATCAATGCATTCCAAACTATTCCAGCTTGGTTGACGTCATACCACTGCAGATACTGTCATTCAACGAAGAGACATCTAATATTATAAAGACTAGACCAATCCATTTCAGCATAATGTCTTCCTATGTAATGTTCTAATTTTGATCATGTTTTAATTAATTGTTTCACTTGGTATGGTATTATCTGTGTTAAAAATATTTCCTGAATTGAAAAAAATGCAGTCTTCAAGTTTAAAATCACTGCAGAGTATAAGCATTGTTATTAGTGCATGGCATTAAACTTTTTTTTTTTTTTTTTTAGTATCACTATGAATTATACCACAATTGGAGCTAAAATATAAACCAGGTATCCATCATGCCCAAAGAGGCATTGAAACTTAAATATTTGACTGGGGACTTTATTTAATGACTTTAAATATTTATCTTTGACTATCACAAAATTCTAAATTTTTTAGGTTTTATCATCAGATTAATGATTTATCTATAATAGTTGGCTCATAGAAAGATTAGTTAGCTCACTTAACTTTTTTCATAAAACCATATGCAATATGATCTTTTTACTATAAGTCTTTCCTTTCATAACAATTAGGTAGTAATGTATTCCTAACATTGAAGGGAAGATATTGAATTGTACATTCAGGAGTTATTTATTTCAGTATGGAAAAAGATATTTTTATATTACTGGATTGTCTTTTTTCTTTTTTTCTATGGTCTAAAATTTTCAGCCAGTGTCATTTTGGTGAATTCAGCCTCTACAAAACTAAATAGGGCTGGTAATGAAATCAGAGTCACAGCAATGCACAGTTACCATTTTTATTTCAGATTTTTAGACATCAAAATGTTTTCAGGGCTGGGATGGTAGCTCAAGGTGGAGTACTTGCCTCACACAGGTGAAGCACTGAGTTCGATCCTCAGACTATATAAAAAATAAATAAGTAAAGGTAATGTGTCCATCTACAACTAAAAAAATTTTTTTTAAAAAGTGTTTTCAAGGATAAAACTTATTTTAAAAAAATATTTATTTATTTATGTATCTTTAGTTTTTTTAGGTGGATACATTAGTTTGTTTTTTTAATGTGGTGCCAAGGATCGAACCCAGTGCCTCATGCATGCTAGGCGAGCACTCTTCCACTGAGCCACCACCCCAGCCCCTATTTTGTTTTTTATTGAGTTAGAAACATTGAAAATTAAGGGGAAAGAGTGAGGATGAATATTAACAGGTCTTAGTTTTGGAAAACATCAGTATCTACAAGTTTTTTTTCTTCTGGCTAGTTCTAAAAATTCCATATATATTTTCTTTCTTTTTTTTTTCTATAGTTCCTTACCCAAGGAGAGTCTTGTACCACCTGTCTCCTTAAGAGAGTTTCCATGAGCTCATAAAACAGGAAGTGGGACATAGTCCCTGAAACTACATGGTCATTTTCTAGAATGTTACCCCCTGGCATGTGACTGACAACAGGATCCCTCCCTTCTACTTTCTGTCTTGAATTCCAACAGGCTTGGGAACATTGTGGCATATATTGTGGCTGTTTTTGTGTATCTTTCTTTCTTTATACCCTTCACTTTCCCACTCATGGATGTCCCTCCAGTACTATTTCATAAGAGCTTGTCTGCTAAAGGGTTAAGGAGCCAGATTTTAAGCTGCTCTTGCAGAATTCACATCAGATAAGGAAATGGGGATGTCATTACTTCGGTGAAGACATTGCACACTGTTCTGCTGCAAGACGTCCCAGGGGTCACTCTACCTGGTATCACTGGCATTGTTGGGTGCAGATGATTTTTAACCAGCGCTCTGTATAAAGGGTGTCAAGGACTCTTGAGAGCTTGCCAGGCGATTCTCAAAATGGTTGCCAAGCTGTAAGATGGCTGCCAAGGGCTGCGCACGGGAGCAGGTTCAAAATGGGGACCACCTTCTCAGAATGCCCTGGTCAGAGCCCCCGCTGCCAGTCCCTGCCCCATACCACTGCCACCCGACAAGGAAGGGGGAGAAAATAAACAACCCGAAGATGCAAGACTTGGCATCTGGTCCTTGGCACGAGTGGCTGTCGTGCCATCCAGAGATTCAAGTAGTCACCGTGTACTACTTGTTTCACATGGTTGGCAGAAGACAATTCAGGGGAGTACGTGAGTTGAAAGAACCACCGTAAAATAGCATGGCCATTTCCTCCACCTTATCTAACATGCACCAAATAATTCTTTGGTGTGTGTGTGGGGGACGGAGTAGACAAGGCAAAGAGCCTTCTAAATGAGATCGAAAAATGTGAACCAAGATTTTGGGGCTGTGCCTTTTTGTACTGCTTGCCTTAAGTGGCACAAACTTTAGATACAACAGGTTTAAGATTTATTTTAGTTTTGCATTTGTTTACTTAAGTTTATAGCAATTGCTTTCTGGCAGTTGTGCTACTTAGCAGATTGAAATAAAATCATAAGGGTGAATTAAAACATACTGCTGTTAGTGCTGATTAGAATTTTAGCTTAGTGTAAATACCGGATGCAGGGTCCAACTTTTCAGACACTTGGCATGAGCTCAATAGGGATCCCCAGGCTACACAGGAGACAGTGTGTGTGCACTTGGATGCTTTCAAAATTCTTGGATAGGTGGAGCAGACTACTTCTTCTGGCATGTTGGTTCATTGTGCTGGCTGCATAATGTGCTTGGACTCCAAGGTAGACAGAAGAAACAGGGGAAATGATAATACAGGAGAACAGTTTGAACTTAAAACACAAAACCTGGAAGACAGAATTTTGTTCAAACCCTGTGCAGTTTTGTCTGTGTGATTTGGTTAATGGTATAAACAATGGATATTAAACTAAGTGGAAAAAGTATAGTATTTGTGATATTTGGAAGAATGACTTAATAGCAAATATATTTCTACAACTTGTTGACAATTTTCTCTGTGATACTTCAAAAAATATACAGATGATTTGATTTCTCCAGGCAGTTACTTTAGTCAGTGAATTCCTTAAACAGGGCTTTTGTTTATTATCAGCTGTGGGTTTGGTTTTATATTCCAATTGAGACCTCCATTCCTAAAGATCGTTTTTCATTGATATAGCAGTTTATTTAATGCTCAAGTAGCTACTCAAAAAAGCTGGTTGCTGTGAAGGTAGTGGTGTTTTGTTTTTATGTCAACAATGAGTGGAATTGGCTAGTGATAATGTTATAGTAATAGAGTTTGTGTAGTTGGAGTTTTTGGAAGGCCATTGACAGGATTTGTTGGCCTTCGATGTTTTTTTTTTTCATTGCTTGCATGCTATTTCCCTTTTTCTTTCTTTCTTTTTTTTTGAACTGATTTTCTCTTGCTGTTTAGTTACTGATGTTTGCAGCCATCTAAGCTTCTTGTGTGTTCATTTTCCAGTCTTTTCTTTCACAGTAAGCAATTGCCAACCAAGGCCTAATCATTCAGTAGGTGAAACCAAATGTTATTGACAGTACTGAAATTTGAACTCTGCATCCTTCAATGCAAAAGATCAATGTCCATTAAGATGCTTCAGAACTAGAAATTTCAACCAAGAGCTATGGAGGCATTTAGAGGTTAGCGGGTAAATGCATGATATGAAAGTTGCATAGCTGATCCCGTGGTACAGATTTATAGAGGATATTTGTAATGATATATGATATCACAAAAGTAAAATAGTTTAATTAAAAGTCTTTTGATAATTCTTGCATATCTTACTGAAAGTTAGTGAAAAGGACCTGAATAAAACCTTTCTCTTTAAATTAAAAATCAAGGGTTCAGGCCTTTTTACAATAAATCACAGTACATTTTGAGCTTTAAATACTGACTAGGATTTGTCAATTTTTTTGTTTTGTTTTTATTACACATTCATTGATGATTTATTACTTCTTCAGGGGAATAATACTGTTGTAGCAAAGGTTAAAAAAAATAAACCATGTAAAAATATGCAATTTCGACTTTATTGGTAACAGATTACATCCCTGAGTATGTAAGCAAGTAAGATTTTTCTCAGATTGCCTGAAGCATGAGATAATTCTAAATTTTAGAGTAGGAAATGCCAGAAGGGTATTGTTTATGTAGGTAGAATAAGGAATATTTTTGCAAATTCCCAAAGAATTCATCAGTATTCATGCTTATGTAAAAAGCACAGTACTTTTCAGTATTTTAAGAGAAACCATTCATTTTGCCACAGTCTTTACTCTTAGATTAGTGAATTACAAAATCTTTTCTTTAGGAAATTTATCTATTAATCCTTCCAGTGTAAGTATTTCGATTTGAAAGGGTTGTTTGTGTTTAAAATTTATGGAGTGGTATGTGTAATGTTTTACCCCTTTCTACACAGCACACATGCATAATTAGTACATGGGGCGTATGTGTATGCTTGTGTCTACCCAAGTATGTATAGAGATATAAAATTTACTTTCTATATAGTAGCTTTTTGCATAGGGCAACCCAAACAGCTGTTATTCCTTTTTATAGCTTCTTTAATCTATGTGCCAACAAGTCAGTTTACAAAATCTGTTTTGTTGATGACTGCTGCGATAATAATTGTGGTGTTTTGTGGCTTGGCAAAAGGCTGGGGTCTCCTCTGAGGACTCTTGCCAAAGGCTTTGAAGGGGTTGAGGTGGATTCACTGCCAACATGAGTCACCACTCTCGATTTTATTTAGTGTCCTTCTGCCAAGGCCTTAGACACTTTCTGTTTTCATTCTCTGGTAGGCTTTCCTCCCCACATTGTGGTTTCCTTCACAGCCAGAGGCCTGGGTCTGCCAGGGTAGGTGAGAGAGGCTGCTACCCTTCGCCCAGCACCAGTATGCAGTGAAGTGGGAGGGCCAGGGTTCTGCTGTTGTGAACCTTGAATGAATATGTGGGTTTAATTATGCAGTTATGAATTATAAATAAAATGGTGGTCTTCGATAATCTAGTGCACTACAGTCACCTGGGTTTGGGTCAGAAATTCTCGGAAGAGTAGGTATTGTTTCCTTTTAAGTGGCATTCAAATAATGTGACAGTGTTTTAGTGATTTTCATAATTGATTGTTTAAAAACCCTAGATTATTCATGAGTTCTGGCTATAGGCCCAAATCTTGAATTTTTTTCTCAAACAAAAGGATACCATCCCCTTCATTATAAGTGCCATATTTTGCTTCACATATGCATTTTTTTTCCTATGTATGTGCCTAATGGGCTTCAAGAAGTAATCCTCAAATTTATTTCTACCTGTCTAGATTTAAATGGTCACTTACAAATGGACTGAGAGATTTGAATTGAAGTCTGTTGTCTGGGATGTATTAGAGATTAAAAGAATTTTTTCTTCATTAAATACTTTCAGTCAATTGAAGTAAGGAGGACTCCCAGTCCCTTTACTAGGTTCTTCAGCTCAAATACACATTATGTATAGAAAGATGTCTGGGATAATCTGAGTCTTCAAAATACAAGCAAATTTCATGAATTTAATAAATTTCATACATGAAAATGAGGTGAGATGGTTGGCCTCTTTGGTGACTTGAAACCCAGCTATTTGGATGGTTTTTTGTTAGCTAAAGTTACAATACCATCCTGAAATCTAATAAACTGTGTAAGAAGAATTAAATTGAGGTGTGTAGCTTTTGTTTTGTAAGTATCCATTTATTGTGCTAGATCTTTAAACGTAGTGTACACAGTAAAACTTCATTATAACATCCCCTGAAAACATTTCCATAAATATAAAGTAAATTTTCAAAGCTGAAAGTCCTAATTGTAGGCACCAAAATATTTTCCATTTATTGTGGTCCAAGCTTTTGTTCTTTAGGGAACAAAAAATGCTGTCAAAGTGGCTTTATTTAACACTTTGTTTACAAAACAAATTCTATTAATAATTGACTTATTTCTCATAAATTTTTCAGTTACAATACATATAATTACAAAGGTGAATAGTCAGAGATAATATTAATATAATCATTGATCTAGTCATGTCCTATGCAGGATAGTGGTTAGCATTCAGGAATGTTCATGTGTGTGAAAGTTGTTTGTAAACTGTAAAATATTCTATAAATATCAAAATGTTCAAGTTTTTATTTCTTTTTTGTTTTCTTAAACTTCGGATTGTGAGACTGTACCTATATTTACTTCATAGTTTTCTTTTAAAATAGCAAAAATAAGAAAATAGAAATTACTAAAAATCTGTAGACACTCTGTGATATCACTTTATTTAGGATTTGAATACTTAAGAGTTTACAGCAAGATTCCAAGACAGAAATTCTTTTGGATGATCTATAAACCACTCAATTCCTGGTTAATGCTCAAACCATGTGAAAAGTTCCAGGCTAAATGCAGCTGAGACCTGTGTGAACCTCATAAACTAAAGTCCTGTAAACCCCGCATGTACCCCAAATAATCAAAATAAATAAACCTGGTATGGTGAACTAAAAATGCTGTTTTCTAGTGGCACTCTGAGTCCACAGTTTGAAGACAGACTTTGCATTTGGAAGTGAACTGTTTTATCTTGGAATGTATGAATCATGAGCTCTTTAGTATATAAATATAGTTATCCTGATGTGAAGAGCTAATAATACTGCTGTGTAAAAAGAGGGACTGGAACCTCTTTAGAAGTATTAATGTTCCCAGGATCTTTCAAGTTGGCAAGACACAAATTCAGTAGTAGTAGTAGTAAGCTGGTGTTTAGTGGCACTAATAGCAGATATCTCCAAAAATGTTATTTGCAAAGAATAATGTTTCTTTTTTTTTAATATTTATTTATTTATTTTAGTTTTCGGCAGTCACAACATCTTTGTTTTGTATGTGGTGCTGAGGATCGAACACCGGGCCGCACACATGCCAGGCGAGTGCGCTACCGCTTAAGCCACATCCCCAGCCCAGAATAATGTTTCTTAATTTATATCAAACCTTTATGCCAAAATACTTAAAATAAGACTCTTGCTACATTTTTATACAATAGTGTAAGGTGATAGGAGCTATGTATTATTGATCTCTTCAGAGAGATAAAATTGCCGATCAAATATTTAGGTCATGTGGCTTCTGAGTTGCACAACTTTAAATACAGGTAATATTAACTTTGGGGAAACATCGGTCTCCTCTTCTGAAAAATGAAAGGATTAGACTAAAATGACTTGTCAGATTCTTTTACAACTCCAAAAAATCAGGAAGCAACTGTATTTGTGTCATTGTCCATTGTGTCCCTTTTAAAGGTAGAATGACTAATCCATGTAGGACACTTTGTAAATTGCCAGTCCAACTTCCCTTATCAATCACCATAACCGGAGGTGTCATAGTCGTTACCATGCACTGAGTCCCCATTCTGTCTTAGACATTGTGTGCTGAGCTCTTTACTGCCACAGTCTATCTGGGCACAAAATAACTGAGCCACCACACACCTTGTAGATTCAAACAGCAACTCTTTATTCTCGAACTGTCACCGGCACTCTACACGCACGTTCTGGGAAAATCCACACACCCCACCGGGCTCTGCATACCAAATACTCTCTGAATCCCAGGAGAACTCAACGGGAACTCAATAGGGCAGCAGGATACGCCCTATTCCCAGCAGGATCCACCTTAAACCTGGAACCGCCCTAAACCCAGATCCGCCCTGGTCCTTGAGCAGGGTCACCTTTCTCAAACATTCATGCAATGTCACTGCAAATGACCTGGGTCCAAGGCAAGCCCATTTCCACAATGGAGAGTCCTCCCTCTAAGCAACATTGGGTAGGCTGACAAGGAAATTGCCATGCGTCATTCCTACTTGGCTATGGCTCTCAGCACTTTACATGAGTTAGCTCATTGGTCCATCTCGGTTCTCAGTTAGTCTGTGTAGTGTCTTAGAATATCAATGCTTCTATTATATTAAACAAGCATTTTGCAGGACTGTTTTTATAGGCTAGCATCTTAGATGCTCAGGAATCCTGAAATCATTCCCTTTGTCTGTCAATGTTGACAGTTAACCAAAATGAGGACTCTTCCAGTCTCTTTACCATTGTACTTTTTCTACTGCTTCTCTCACAATAGATAAGTTTTGGAAGCATTGAGCAGTTTTCACACTTTGTCTCTCTGTGCATCCATCCTTTCATTCGTCCACTGTGTCTATGCCTCTTGGTGTGTGCCTTGTCTTCAAGGAGCTTGCCAAAGCTACAGGTCCATGAAAAAAGTGTCATGACACATCATAAGTTCATCACCCTACACTGATAAATATCTCCAGACAGGCAGATGGTTGAACTGACGCTTGAGTGCAGTATCCATTCCCAGATATGAGGTGGCCCTCGGAAGAATGGACTTTTGGAATGTGTGTGTTCAGCCCAGCGCTGGGGGAGGAATGTCTTTGGAGCATTCAAGACACACACAGCACCACACTAGGCTCTGTCTGTAGCAGGTACAGCTCATTAAAGCTACTTTCTGGATTCTTGTTAACATCGTGCAGACCTAGTGACAGGTGTTACAGCTGCCTGCCTGGCACAGTCCATTTGGGGCATGCTGTAATTACTCTTGGTGCCACCCTTAATGGGTGGGGGGAAGAAAGCAGAATCCTGGGGGAGAGGAGTGAAAAGGTGCCCTCAGGCTCATACTGACATCTGGTCACCAGTCCTGCCTCACTGCAATATCTGTTTGCTGCCTACAAAACGTTGAGCCTCTGAGTTAGTGTGCTGCCACCATTTTATTCCTTCCAGCCATCATTTATTTCACAGCTGGACAATGTTTTTAGCTTGAGAGGTGGGTACTAATCTCAGGGCCAGAAACAGTCTACTGCCCACATAATCCTGAGAACTTTCTCGAGTCCGTTAAATTGGAGAATGAATAAGTATCCTCATGACTTCCTTTATATTAAGTGTTTCCTGGTTTTGAACTTTTTGGGTTTTGGTGAGAATGTTATCTTACATCATTGTTTCTGAATGCATTATAGGCTAACTTTCCTCTTTGAGAATTTCAAATAATTCTTGGAATTGTGTAGGGTGATAAGCAAATGTTAGTCTGCAGTTACCAAGACCCTGAACAAGGTGCAGGGAAAATAAAAAAGTTTGACCTTAACTAGCTCTCCTCCAACTGGGAGACAAATCTTTGCACAATTAACCATAGCATATGGTGGTGGATTCAAGTGAAAATGAAGGAAAATTATAATGTTGAGAATGATTATGACCTGTATGCATAGTAATGCAAGATAGGGTTACATGGATTTTGGAAAACTTCAAACCCGAACTTTGTTATGCACAGATCAACTTCCTGACATTAAAACTCAGCCTTTAAAGGGAGAGTTTCAGACTGTCTGGAATCCCCAAACTTGACTTGCCTCATGGACCTAAATTAAGAGTAACCACCTGTCCTTATGATCCTTTGTGTCTCTAACTGTGGCATCTTTCTTAGGCTCTGTTCTTTTGCTTGGCGCAAGACTGCTGCCTATTGTTAAGTTGCATAGGAAAACTCTTGAGATCATTAATAAAGGGGATTTTTTAAATCAGTCCTGAATTCTTCAGCGTGGAAGATATCCATACTGCAGTCTTGACTTAAATACCAACTTAAACAAGAACCATCCACTTTAGGTGTGCTCAATACATATTTGATGATCATTTTTAGGTATTTTAAGAAACTTATAAAGCACTTAATTATAAAAGTATTAGTAACTGAAAAATTGCCAATTTAATCCCATCCCAAATTCCATATACCTCTGTACACACCCACTTGCTAAACATTCATGGAGAAATAACATCAAGGCTCTAACCAGACCACAGTGGTTTTGCAAACAGAAAGGTAGCATCATGGTCCCTGAAGTGATTATTATTGGAAGAGCATACACACAATTTTGTTTTTAATTGATTCTGACTCTTAAGTATGCAACCAATCTGTGTATATCTCCTTTTAATTATTTATTTGAGTTGTATGAGAAAAGTAGTAGTCGTTTGGTGATCCATTCAGATATCTTAAAAGGAAGGCATTTATCTTGTACATGACATGCATCCTGAAAGTATAAAACACTAAGTTTTTACTTTCTAATCTGATTAGCATCATAATGTAAGCCATTTAAAAGTACAATTTATCAAAGATGCTTAATAAATATTTGTTGATTGAAAAAAATGGCCACAAATTCAGTTTTTAGGATTAATAAAGGAAAAAATTTTAAACATAAACTTGATAAACTAATAAATTTTTCTCATAAGGAAATAGTTCTATTCTACAAATCAAAACATTTACTAACCAATTGTTATAGTTAGGGCAAACAAAAAATAATTCTCTTATAAGAAAATTAATTTGGCCAATACATTTATTAAGTGTCTTCTGTGTGCTTAGCATAGTATTTGCTATTGAATGTGGGAATTGTGACTTAGGAGGTGGAAGGAATGTATCAATCTAAAGTGTATCATGGTATTCATTACCATGTTCCTGCTGATGAGTTTGAAGGTCCCAATTTTTAATGAAATAGTTAAAGTAAGGAAGCATGGTTAGAGGTTGGATTCATTATGTATGGATTCTTACTGGAAGGGACAGAACAAAATACACAATTTCTTTTCTAGAAAAATATTTGTAAATTATGCTTGGTTAATACAAGTACACAGAAAGTATGTGGATCTTTTCAAATGTATATTCCTATATCCTTTGCGATAGTGTTTGAAAGATGCTGAGTAAAAGGTGCAGTTCCTTGTCCTAGTCCTCTATGCTGAAAATAATCATTTTAATTGGATTGCTTCTTTGGAAACAAGACAAAGAGTATGTTGCTAAAAGCTTCTGGAGGCCATTTTCAGTGTTTGTAATAATATAAGTGCTAGAAATGTGCTTCCATTGATATCCAAAGGCAGTAGTGCCTTCTATAAGCATGAAGTCACTAGAAGAGTTTTATAATAATATCTGTTTAAATTCAAGCTGACAAAATTATTTTTAACTTCAGATTAGAGGAGCAACTCCACGTTTCTCCTTTACAACTTTTTGGCCACTCTTTCTGTTCCCAAGGGCAATTTAAATGTTGCCTTTTGTTTTGCTAAAAAGGAAATATTTATTTCAGGCAATACCATGTCAGTTCCATATGACCGGGATGGTTATGTGTCATTAATATAATCTATGTTATTGGCTAAATTTTTCATTTTTAATTAAGATAAACAGACAAAAATTTAAATTGTAAGAAAAACCTGTATTGGTTTAGTGTCTATTGAAATGTACGTTGGGATATTGAAATGTTCTGCAGAGCATTATGAATGCAAAGTAAAAAGACTTTTTGTCTCTATTCTGAAGTGAAATCAGAGATTTTGCTTTTATAACTTTCCACTGAGAAAGATACTATAAAATATTTTTAAGAATCTTAGCTTGAAATTTTGTCCTTGTAAGTAAGAAATTACGTTTAATATTAAAGATCTTCCTAGGATTAAAATCATTGTGTTTAACATAGAAAACCTCATTGAGAATCAGTGTGGATTTGGTTCATTCAAACTCTAGTTTGAAGGAGCTCATTTCACTTTTGGATGTTCCATAAATTCCAGACATCTCTTTCTGTCTTTGCTATGTATGAGAAATCCGTATACACAGAAAAGAGATGGAGTGCTTTCATTTCCCTTATTTTCACTTTTGTTCCATCCCTCTGTACTTGTTCTTTGTTTAAATAAACTTTTGTGGCATGTCTTTCACACATCATCGCTCCTTGCTTCAAAGGCTTCTTTTAATAACTTAGCCCTGGCTCACTTTTCTTTTGCATATGTAATTGATTTAGCTAAAGTGTGTGTGTGTGTGTGTGTGTGTGTGTGCGCGCGCGCGCACGCGCATACACACGCACATGTGTGTCTACATGTACACACATCTGTACAAATAAATTGTCACTATAAAGGAAAGTCTGTGATCTCTGGTTTACTTTAAATATAACACACACACACACAAACACACACACACACACAGAGATTTGTTGAAGTGGGAAAACCTAAGTTTGGAGTCAATCTGTTTTTGAGTTCCAGATTTTTCTTTTAGTTCTGTCTCAGTCTCCTGAACCTGAAATGGATAATTATATTTACTCTGCAGAAGTTGCTGAGAAAGTTATGTGTGTGTGTGTAAATCATTTAGCTTATAGTTTGGCCATTGTTGTTACTTTTAGGCAGGCAGTAAATGCTGGATGTTGCTGTCACTGTCATTATCATCACATATGTACACAATTATGCAGTACACTTGTTTTGTAGCTGATAATAAGTACACTGATAATAATAAACAGAAGGTTGAAAGTAATGGTTTTTGCTGCTGAAAGATTAATCTTAAATACTATTATTTATAAAATAATTTATCATTTATAAAAATGATAGTTATATTAACCTGAAGATCATGAAATGCTAAAAATTCAAAACCATCTGATTTATGTGATTTTTGAAAAATATTTTTAGCTGTGGATGGACACAATACCTTTATTTTGTTTCCTTAGTTTTTTTTTTAATGTGGTGCAGGGATCAAACCCAGTACCTCATGCATGCTAGGCAAGTGCTCTACCACTGAGCCACAATTCCAGCCCTATGTGATTAGTTTTGATTGTCAAACTAACTGATGTTAAAATGGGAATTAATTTTCAATTAAGACAGTGTCTCTAATTAAAAAAATGTTTTGCCCATCACAAATTTAAACGACGATATAAATAATAGTGTTCTCATAGTGGTCTGAAATAACAAAAATATAAATAGAGTTTAGAATTTGAAAATGAGCTAAACTGTCTAATTATTTTTCAATTATTTTTCTTGCTCTTTAAATACATTTGAATCAACTTAAATATTTAAGTCTTTTATGGCAGGCATTTAGAAGAATTGACTCAGTTACCATTTTAAATAGTAGCTCCAATGAGAAGTTATTCTAATTATTTTTAACTTTCTTGATAATATTAAAAACTGGAGCTTTGCTACAATGTTGGGAAAGATGTCTTTTTCAACACTAAATCCAACTTCAGGCATGATGTATGCAGCATCTGTACCGCTCATAATACTCATTTAGTGTCTATTAGAATTATGACCCTCATAGTAGAAGCTCAGTATTAACCAGCTTTCTGCACTAAGGAATATAGTTGTTTTCTTTATATATGCCAACTAATACCTGTAACACATTGAGTGCTCATGGCCAGTGCCAGCTAGCACACCCTAGCACTTTAGTTTCTACCAGTTGTGTGCTTACTATATGTCAGTTGTGTTATTTCCAGACTGGCTTACACTCATATTGATAATTATATATAATTTAATTTAATTCATGTGAACTAATTTCATTGAAGTACAAAATGAAAAAGAAAGTTGTTTTTTTTTTTTTTTATGACACTAAGCCAGTACTTTGGAAAGACAGTAAAGGTGAGTTACAAAAATTTCTGTCAGAATAAATGTGAGACAGACTACTGTAAAAGATTAGAGGAACTTGTATAAATATAAACATTGTCTTTGCCTAGATTATTTTAGAAGCATCTTTAAATATGCCTTTTATGCAGATGAAACTGAAAATCTTATATTATACCTTATAAGTGCAGTTTATGTAACAAGGATGCTGCAGAGCTCCAGTTAAAACTCATTCTTAAAGTTGGGTCTTGGCTTAAAAAGATTGGCTAAGGATGTACATATATGTACATATATGTGTCAAATCTAAAATGTTTAAGGGGTATATGTCTTAATTTTAAAAATCTACTAAGGTTTTTTAATAACTAATTATCTAACTCTAATAGTATTGAATAGAGAGCTTCGGCTCTAGTTCTTATTCACATTTTTTACAGAGTTTTAAGAAAATTTCTGTTTTCTTCCTTCCAAGGAAAATAAGACAGAATTGGTAGATGGGCTATATATTCTGGAAGGTGAGGTGTATAAAGAGCCAAGACCTGAAATTAATGAGTGGAGTCTGATATATTTTGAGGTTGACCCAGTTTGGAAATTCCTTAAGGTGGTTAGGTATAGCCAGAAGGAGGTTCCAAATGGTCTAAATAGAGACGTTTGCTGGTGACTTAGTGGAGCAGTACACAACCTGGAGGTCTAACTGAGAGGATAAATGTCCCCAAAGTTGAGCAAAACCAAGAAGCAGAGTACATGAGAAGGTGACACTTATTCTATCAAGTGGCTGCAACCAGAGAAGTCTGTCAGCAGGTCTCCGGGCTCCAGGTGATCGTTTGGGTTCCAGTATCAGAACTTTGTTTTAGGAAAAACAAGTCAGGGTCTAGTTGCCAGTTGGGCCTGGGTACACGATCAGGTACAGATACCAGAGCTGGTACTTGTTGGGGATTACCTTTTGGAGAACATGATATAACTATTATATCAATATTGGAGCACAGTGGGTGGCTGAATGCTGATGTCCATGGTGAACTTGAGCTTCTCAGAGCCCCTTTTTGTCTCCTGAGAATGACTGACTCACAGATGTTGTGCAACTAGAGGTCAAGTGGTTTAGTGGGGATGGCAGAGAGCCAGGTGAGGACTGAAAGTGTTCAAATAAGAAACAGAATATGAAACCCAGTAGCCAAAGTATGGAAAGTTTTCCCAGAGAAACTGCTGTTTTTGAGGGGACAGTGGAAGAGGTATGTGCTCCCTGTGTTAGAATAACCATATCTAAATAAAATAAATTTTGTCTTTTGTTGTGGTGGTTTATCTTGGTGTTGACTGGCACCCCAAAACAATAATGAACAATTGTTGACTAAGGTGACCTCTCCATGCATTTGTAATTGGGTACATCCTTTCATTAAGGCAAGGATAGGTATTATTGTTACTATTATTTATTATTATCATTTTTAATCTATTTACTCAGTCTGGAAGTTTGGAGTTCTTTTGTTTGTTTAATTTGACATTGCTGGTTGTACTGCTGCTTTACTGTGGGGTTCAACTGAGGTGCTTGAGTAAGACTCCATCAGCATTTAAGCACTTTACATGGTTTATTTCATGTGTTACATCTTACGTCATTTGTGGCACTGAAAATGAGATTGCAATTCCCAGAGTGCTGGGATAGTTCATTCAAAGGTTAGCCCACCTAGTTTATAGTAGTTCTCTGTAATAGAATTGTTACTAATTTCCACTGTTGTTTTTGGAGAAAACTGTAGACTATAATTATGTGTTAGCACTTTTTAAACAGCTCCCTATATTGTCATATTCTTTTAAATGGGCTCTGTTCTAAAATGACCTTTCATGTTTTGATTGCAAGAGTATAGCTTGCAGGATCCGTAGTCAGCAAAATACAAGGGTCCAGTAAATGATAGAGCATCAACACAACTTAGTTAAGCTCCTGTTAGAATCTCTAGCACTGCCCTAGGTTTAAAGGGGAAGATAGGAGGGAAGTAGAAATTCCCTGTCCTTTAACAATTGTGTAGTCCTGTTGGAAGGCAAGATACTAGATAGAATAGCTCAGTACCCCATGTGGAGAAACAACAACAACAAAAAACTATGATAGTTATACAAATGTAAAAATGCTGTCTATTTAGCACATTGTCTTGCATCTTGGTGGCCTGCTCAGATATCAGGGTAAAAATATCATCTCCCATAATAAGAGGGAGCAACACCATTTTATATTCTGGAAAATGCTGCCATCTCTCCCTCAAATGGCAGATATCAGCAGAAAACTAGTCATCTGGACACACCCTTCCTCTGCTACATTTCATTGCCATATTAGTAATAGAATTTTAGCGTTGATTTAAAAGACAAGCCTGCCTTAAAGCAGATTGCATAGTTTGCACACTGTGAATTGTAATTAAAGTGTAAGGGGTGCTTATTATGTCAACAACTGGCATGAGAACCCCCGAGCAGCAGGTGACCCCGACCATGTGACGTTTGTGACAGCTAGGATCCCCTTTTCACTGGCTTAGCAATCTGAAAGTCCAAATTGAAAGAAGCCCAGAGGCTGTATATTTCATTAGATCCCAGGGGGAAGTACGGGGTACAGCTTCCTTCTGTTTTCCTGGGAGGTCGCCAGAAAGTTTGTAGAGCTCTGTTTCTGTCAGAGGCTCAAAAGAGAAAAGAAAAAGCACACACAAAACAAAACAAAACACCATACACACCACAAAACCATCCACCAATCACCCCTAGGACCATAAATTTGACATTTCCCACAGTCTCTCTGAGGCCACAGTGTTGCTGTGTCAGCAATGTGCTTTGAATTGTTTGAAAGGAGGGCTCAGTGTTCTAGCATTTAAAAAAAAAATGTTTAATCTTCAGTATGCAGGGATTCTTTTGGTGTAAACCCAGGAAAAATTATCAAGCATAGATATCATACGATGGCTTGAAATTCATTTGTATCATGCATCACATTCTCCTGACCTTCTAAAATGGGATAGCAGTCCGAACTTAGAAAGATGAAGCCACACATATAATACAGGAAACAGAGCCAGGAGACATGCCATATGTAATTCAGATCTTGTTGTGATGGGTAAACAGTTTGAAATGTGGTCACATTAGAAGTATGCGACATTAGGAGACTCAGAAACTTTAGAGAGTAGATTTTGATTGGATTCCACTATGAAAACAGACTCCCCACTCAGATTTGGGTTTTGGTGGAAGGTTTTGGTCCGTAGTGCCCAGGAACCTGACTGACAGTTGCTGGAGTGGGTAAAAAAAAAAAAAAAAAAAAGTGGCTCTCTTTTCTTGGCATCACACAGGGATCCTAGACGTCCTACTGTCATGGAGTTTCCATGTCCCAGAAATAGCTTTGGCTCTTTGCTCTGTGATACAAATCTTTGGTAATACAGACCTTTTGGTAGTTGCTTTTTTATTTTTTAAAAAATGTATTTTTAACCAGTGCATAAAAACTCTGTGGATTAATGGGGATGCCATGCAATATTTCAACACACGTGTAATTGTGTAATGTTTAAATCATTTTAAGCATGTATCTCCTCAAACATTTATCATTACTTTATGGTGAAAACTTGCAAAAATCTTTTCTCCTAGCTTTTTGAAATTTACAGAACATTATTGTTTTCTAGAGCCATCCTACTATATAGTAGCACCCCAGAACTTCTTGCTCCTAACTGTGACTTAGTTCCTATTGACCAGCTTTTCCCCATCCTGTCCCTCTGTAGTTGATTTTGAATTGGGACTCAGGCGTCCCACATTCACCCATGTGGCTGTTACTAGTCTGCCCCCAAGAAGGCCAAGTGTAAGCTCTGTAGGAAGCACTTCTAGTCCTTAGCTTGGCGTACTGTTTAGTCCCTAAGTGTTGTTCTTAAATCAAAAAGTAAGAATTCTCTGAACCCAGATTCTACATTTCTTTTATTTCTAATCAAGAGGGAAATACAACCAGACAGTCAATTGATAATTGCTGTTTGTAGGCTTGGGTGTGACTATGTATGTGTATACTTATGGTGGCCTAGAAGAGAATCACAAGGCTTGAGAGAAAGTTGCACCATTTTTACATACTTGGTAAATAAAAATTAAAGCCTTCCAACTTTAGAGCTCATTCAAATGTTATAATGAAAGGACAACCAGTTGTTTTTATTACTGGCCACCTATTGTAGCAAATTTGCAAATAAATTTTACTTTTAGTATTCAAGGGCTGTTCCTTTACTGAGCCAGAGGGAAACCAAGTTTCTTTAGCTGAGTTTTACTCCAGTTACCCAGAGGGGTGAGGGTCGCATAGTTAGGAGATAGAGCAGGAATTGGTTTGTCTGCGCTGCCTTGGGGTAGCTCAGGAGTGACCACTTTCTGTCAAGCTGGAACGTTGTCTCTGGCCATGAAGTTTTTAGTTTTTAAGTGATGGTTTTTTTTCTCTCTCTCATTGAATTATTGAATACTTAATAGTATTTCCTTAATCTTTATTCTTAGTTCGTCATCATGTTTTATAGGTACTGACCTGCCTTGAAAGCATGCATTATGTTATTTTATCATCTGTATAAAAATCACATCACTTCATGGGTATTTGAAATATAGTCTGTTAATAAATAGCATCCAATAACCATGTGGATATATAAAAATATCCATTTTCAGAACTTTTGGTTAATTTTGGAAATGGCATTCTCAACTTTAGATTAGATAGTTTAAAAAAGAATTCTAAAGTATTTGAAATTGTGCCTTTATGAAGCCAATGACATAAGCAGTCCAGTTGAAGGAAATAGCATGTGGCAAGTAGACTACAGGTCGGAGTGGGTCACCAGCTGACATTTTCAACACAGTCTGAGGTCCATATTCTTAGATACAAGCTAGAATGAAAACCAAAAGAAGCTTTCCATATTATATTTGTAATTATCTCAATGACACTTCTCATTACTTACTTGGTTGCTGTTCTCCCAGTGACAGCAGCCTTATTGATGTATAAGTCTAAACATGGTGATTATGCAGCCATAGATATGAGGCCAGACATCACATACCTAGGAATTTTCTTTGGGAAGGATCTAACCAGATTCACTGTAAACAAAAAATTAATTCTAAGCTTCACCTTGTTCCTCCTACTATAGAAACAGAAAATGTTTTTAAGGACAGATGTATTTAAAAGTTTTTCAAATTGTCAGATTTGTCCTATAAGTTGAATAATCCACTTTCCCTTCAGATTCCAATTTTTATGGTTTATGTTTCACATATTACATTATTTCATAAGGTTATTGTGAATATTAGGTAAAATGTTTTCCATCTCTGACAGAAGGAAGTTGCTCCCATATGTCTAGCCATTTCAGGAATGTTAGCCTTCCTTAGAAAAACTAGCTTTTCTTCCAGATTGGACTTTGTTTCTCTAAAGAGGTAAGTCTATAAGCCGTCTCTGGAGTGGCTCTTGCTGAGAAGTCTTGCCCAGGTCCCTCTGATCCCCTCTCAGGCTTGCTTTATGGAACATTTACTTTGTGCACGCAGTGTGCCTTCAAGTGCTCACACCTGGTCAGCAATGGAATGCACATGGGAATTACACACACAGAAATGTAATAGGCTCAGAGCTGCAGTCTCAGTCAGCAGGGTGAAGAGGGCCAGAGGAAGGAGTGATTAATTCTGCCAAGACAAGAGAAAGGATTCTGACTTTATCCTCTTCTGCACTGGATAGCCTTCTGATTTCAGGAGAGAGATCTGTGCTGTAGAAATGTGATAACAGGAATGGGAAAAGAACATAATTACTTTGCCCGAGAAGGGTGTTGATGTAAATAGGGTGAAAGCAAAACCAGAACTATACAAATTGACCAAAATCTTTTCAAATGTTTGATAGAAAGCATTGGGCCAAGTGTTACAGTTTTAATTAATGTATTTTAATGGCAATTGAGAGTTAATAAACACAGTGGGCACTTGTCCTTAAGATGAGTGAATATATCAACATATTGTTGTTCTACAGTTGAGAATAATTGTATGGGCCTGTCTGTGCAATACCAGAGTGTTAATTAAACTTTGCTGTACTCCATCATTCATTCCTTAAGCAGTGGAACTTTTGAGTTTGCAATAGATGATCCTGTGTTGCAGTTTGGGTTTTAAACTTAGCTAAATTGGAGTCTATAGAAAACCAAATCAAAGGGATGAGAGAGGTGAGTTTTTTGCAGTTGTGAATTTGTCTGCTCATGGCAGAGGCCACTTAGGCCTCAGACATCTTTCCCAACTACTTCTAAGGATAGGACATCTATTTTCCACATCAGTTTTCAGAAAAAAATATTTGTACCCATCTGTTTTCTTTTCACATAAATTTTCAAGCAAATGTCTCAGTGAGGCAAGTGAGCTTCTCTCTTCCACGTTCTGTACCGTGTTGTGTTTTGCAGTTGGTCAGTGGGTCTTCTGAGGGTGAATATCCACCCCGGCCTGCAAATGTCCTGTGATACAGAGTTGGTGAGCCTTCTGGCATTCCATCTCCAGTCCCCACTATAGGACTTGGCACCCCGAAGGCACATAACAAAGTCATGTGGACTGAGTAGCTGGAGTAGATGATCAAGGAATTTTAGTAGCTTCCATTTCTTTGGTTGCTAAATGATTTGTAACATTTAAGTCAGTACATGGATGACAATATTTCCAAAGTTATTTCCGGTTTATTGGTGACATCCCAAGTTCCATCTAGTCTTTTTGTGATCATTAGTTTCTGGGGATGTGTGACTCTTAGGGGGAAAAAAGAAAAAGATTTAAACTCAAAGAATTGAGGAATTTTAGGGGAAACCTAGAGCTAACCTAGCTTAGTGGCCTTAACTTAGAGGTGAGTGAGACCCAGGTTTCTAACCATCAGTTCTGGGAGGATGGGAAGCCAAATGCCTCCGGGCTTCTCCTCTGCTGCTCTCACATTTGCGAATGCTTATCTAGACTAAACAGGGGGGATGGAGTCCTCCTGCAGAGGGGAGTTGGAGGCTGACCTCACAGGGGATGCCACAGGCCTCACATGAGGGGCCAGAGCAGCAAGAAGAAGGAAGGTTACTTTTCTTATTACAACAAAGCTAATTAGTGGGTTTTCTAATGTAAGAAAACGTTGCTGTTAGTAAGTTTCCTCCGTGTGCCAGAAAGCAGATGGTGGCGGTGAAGAGTGTTTTCTTTTGCCAGGTTTTGTCTGTGCTTTCTAAACCTGCAAGAGATTTGCTTTCCCAGATTCAGATTTCTGATCTTTTTTATTTTAAAAACAGAAATAGAAACTTATATTTAAATGTACTTGCATCATGTGGTCTGTTTGACATATCATGGTTACTTGAAAATGTTGAGTAACATTTGATGTTTTCGGCAAGAATTTCTTCTCTTAAGAGTCTTGGGACTTTTGAATGTTGTTCTTTGGTTTCTTTCCTTATGGAAATGGAGAGTTTATGCCTCTGGAGTGCCATAATAGGGAGTTTTGATTGGGTTAGGAAAAGCAATGGATAAAATCTTCTTCTTTTTTGTTTTGTTTTACTCCCAATTTCTGTGTAAATACCAGCTTTCCTCAATAAGGTTCCTAAGAACGTGCTCCTATTCATTATGATGTCAGTGTGTGCAATTTGAATAATTTATTTCTCTACTACTGATGAAATGTTACTCTTTCTGTTAATTTAAAATTTTCTTTTTGCCTAATGTTTTTAATGAAAGGCCTTACAAATATGTTTGTTTAAAGTTTTCTCCTGGGAAGTCTTAAGCATGTCCCTACAATATTAACGTGGTGGTATTAAAGCATAATGGATGTGATAGTAAAGAAAATCGAGAGGACATATGTTTGTAGTGGTGTAGACATGAGGCTGTTTTGTAGATAGACTTGCAGCTTTGTTGACTAAGACTTTAATTTTTTTCCCCTTTCTACAAGAGTTTTGTTTAGAGAAGAAAGATAAGTAAATCAAATCATTAGATGAGTTGTTAAAGTATAAAGTAGAAAATGAAACCCAACTTGATGATTTTTTTGAAATAATTTGGGTAAAAGTAAGAAGAAAATACTGTCCCAAAATACTGTTAGTCCATTTCCATTACTATAACAAAATACCTGAGGCCAATAACGTATAAAGAAAAGAGGTTTGTCAAGTTTTATTCAGGGGTCTGAATGCCAAACAGCATGGTGTCAGTTCTGGCAAGAGGACCCCTAGCTGCATTACAGGAGAGTATGAAAGAGAGAGATGTCATGTGATAAGACAAAAAGTCAGAGAAAGACAAGAGAGGGGCCAGGCATCCAGGGTACCAGAAGAACAACATTATTTTTTTTCCAAGAGGCAGCACCCTCAGTGACCTAATTACTTTCCACTAGGCCCCACCTCTTAAAGGTTTCACCACCTCCCAATACTGCCACACTGGGGACCAAGCTTCCAACACGTGAATCCTTGGAGGACAGACCATATGCAAACCAGAGCTGTACTAAAAGGAAAATCCTCCTTAAGGAATTGTGTACTGCTTTTGGAGGTGATAGCATCAAAGGAAATGATAAAAGGGCTTTCAGTCCTTCTTTCTGATCATCTCCACATTAAATTTTTCTGTTATTGTTCCATCCATCTCCCAAACCAACCTGGTAGCTCAGAGACACTATGCCATATATGAGTTCACCTTTAATTCCGGAATAAATTCTGATTTTTACTTGCATATTTTCCCAAGTCTGTAGCAAATAAAATTTCCTATCTTGTTTCAAGAGTGACATTTATGTCACCTGCTCAAAGGATCAAAGGATACTATGTCTTTTGAAACTACTTTCTCTTTTTTTGGTACCAGGGATTGAACTCAAGAATACCTGACCACTGAGCCATATCCCTAGCTCTATGTGGTATTTTATTTAGAGACAGGGTCTCACAGAGTTGCTAAGCACCTTGCCTCACCATTGCTGAGGCTGGCTTTGAACCCCCGATCTTCCTGCCTCAGCCTTCCAAGCCACTGGGATTACAGGCATGTGCTGCAGCACCTGCACTACTTTCTTTTTTTAAAATCATTTTTCCTTTGACTTTATTTTTTTCCACTCAAACTATATATATATATATATATATATATATATATATATATATATATATATATATATATATATATATATTTATAGTAACATAAACAAACAGGACAGAGTTGAGGAAGGACTTTCATAGAGTTCAATCAAACATGATTGAGTCACTGTTGATTTTTGGCTTATTTAAGACTGCAGACCTGAAAAGGTAGAGGTGATAACTGAATTCACCCTGAACACAGGTCAGTGCTCTAGTGGGGCTGATGCTGTGGGGTGTAGGCATCACCCTGGAGCCCAGCAGGGGTGGGTGTGGGTGAGGTTGTGCAAGTGGGCATGCTTAGCCACCCGCTTTTGTTTTCCACACTGGTCCCTCACCTTCTCATAAGCTTTTGCTCATGCATGTGCCTCCACCATGACCAAAATATCTGAAACTCCAGATTGGGAGATTTGTGATTTTTGTTGAATAAAAAACAAACGAGGCATTTCTGACTTATAGCAATCTCTGCCTCTCCCTCCCATTGCTGCCCGACTCTGGAAAGGGTTCTAACTTGTAGAAACTCCATGTTTCCAATAGTGGAGGCGATGGGAAGTAACTACTCTTAGAGAACAAGTGGCGTACACTTTTATAAATACGACAGAGTTGAGTGAATGGAATTCTTACCTGATAAGCTCCTTCAGGACTGAGCAGCATCTCACAGTGCTTTGCAGACCACAGGTGATGATAAATATTTGATTGACTGAGAAATAACAAGCTTCTTCCTCCTAAGAAAGGTTAATTATGAGTCATTCTTGGGAGTGAGGGATCTGGGCTGATTTTTGAAAAGTGAAGCAAAGTTCCATTCACCCATTTACACTTGTTTTCTGAGGAGAGATGTAGAAATAGTACTTATATTAGAGAAAGACCTCCTAGTAAACATGACTTTTTATTAAAATAAATCTAGTTGATGAAAAAGAAGCTTTAAAAAAATCACATCCTGAAGATAGTTCATTTGGCTAATCCTACACAAACTATTACTAGGCATTGTATGGCAGACAATTTAATTTTAGGATTATTACTGAGCAAATTACTCATCCATACTGAGTTACTGGGATGGAAAATACTTTTATCTCCCACCCAACATAGTCCCAGGGAGAAAAAAGGAGATTGCATCCTAAAATGAAAGCCAGAACGCCATATAAAATGAACTTTAGATGAAGGTGAGGGAATGAGTGTGTGGTATCCCCAGATCAGTGGTGGATTTCTGAAAGCTTTTTTTCAGGATTTCAGACCTAATAATAAGTAAAATCACGTGTTTGGGTTATCTTTCCCCCTTATTATAAGGAATGTTTGCAGTTTTCTCATTTGTATCAACTCACACATTTTTGAAATTTTATAATCCTGTCTAGCTTTGGTTATAGATTAAAGTTCACCGGAGAATCACTGTCTAATCTTTTCAGCATGTTCAACTGCTATGAGGATACACAGGACTTGATGGCTTCCAAGTGTGGTTCAAACATCCAAAGCACTCGAGATTAGCACCATGTGAAGAAATTTTAAAATATTGTACTGCAATTAATTTTAAATAACTTAGCACTGCATATGTCAGGAAGAAAGCCATGATAGACTACAAACGGAAACTCCTAAAAGTAGAATGATTCACTGAAATCATTTAAATCATTTTATCTATCATAAGGACATAGAAGCAAAAAATATGTGACTATTTCCACTTGAAAGAAGCTTGAGTACATTTTGAAATGTTCAGATTTTACCTGAGCTTCACTCTGGGAAACTTGAGGAATGTTTTTGGATTGACCAAACCGGTAACGCTCTATATTTGTGCATATTTGTTATAGATTCAAAAATCAAATGATTAGGGAAAGTTATTGTCCAAGTGGAAAATGAAGTCACATTACTTTAAAGATAGATACTTGAGATGTTTTAATCTGAAATAGTTCTTCAAAATATTGTCCTAGGGGCTGAGGTTGTAGCTCAATAGTAGAGCACTCGCCTAGTATATACAGGCCTTGGGTTTGATCCTCACCTCCACAAAATAAAACAAAAAGTATTACCCCACATTCTAGGACCTTTTACCTACACTAAGTTCTTTAAAGGATACTTTATTCAGTAGCTGTTAGAACAAAACATTTTCTAATGTTTTAGATGACAGGATAGGTCAAGTTATAAAGAGAAAACACTGTTTGTGGGCTTCTGTGGTCAGGCGTTGGCCCAGTTACTGCAGATAAACATTTACAACTCTTCGTGGGCTATTTGTGGTCATTTATAAGTAGAGACAGTCTTTGACTTATAATGGCTCTTGCACTCACATTATTTCTGACTGTGCTTATGGTCAGCAGCAAATAAGCTAATAGCACCCAGTCCCTTTGGATGAAGTGAGGGTCCCAGCCTTAAATGCAGCTGAAAGACCTGCAATGCCATTGCTAATGATCTGTCTCAAACTAAGAACTTGAGGGCTGGAGACAACTTTCACAGGATACAAAACCACCTTCATCTTTGTAGCTGTTGCAGCCTGGAGAGGTGAGAATTTACATGTCCAAGGAAAAAATGGGCAATTCAGGACCAGAAAGCAGGCTTTCTGACACCCTTACACTCTATCCTCACCACATGGAGTACAACACCCTCCAGCCAGGCAGCCTCCCCAACTCCAGAAAATCCACCCCAAAAGATCTGTGGACATCTCTCAAGATATGGCCTGTTGTATTTCATGGCCTCAGAAGAGCTGTTGTTTCACTTCTTTCAATTCCTTTTTAACAAATATGGATTAGGATATATATATATTCAAGACAGTATGCTACCTGCAGGTAAAAATAAGACAAGAAATAAAAATAGGCATTGTGATTCTTTAAGTAGATTATATATTTTAGAAAACCTGATCCTATGTAATGTCCTGTTTCAGAATTACAGTGCCTCATATTTTACAAGGTGCTTTAAGTCATGCCATTCAGTTCTCAGAGTCTGGAGGATCAGATATTTGGAAGATGAGTAAATCGAGGCTTAGGAAGGTGAAGGGGCTTGCCCAGCCCCACAGTTATAGGAAATGGCCAAGAAGGGGCTCAAACCCAGGTTTTCTTAAACCAAGTCCTTTGCCCTTTTCACTGTACCACAGATGCCTCTGCTAGAATTGTCACTTCTGTAAAAAGGAGGACACTGGGCCTGATCAGGATTAGCAGTCAAAAACTGAGTATGAAATTGTTTCTAAGGGGTAAAATCTTATTTTTTAAACTTAGTTTGATAATTGACACCACTTCCAACAATGCTAATTTTGCAGTGATAGTCCAATATTTCACTTAAAAGAACTCTGTCTAAACCTATCTTACTAGAAAAGCTATCCCTAACCATTACCACTAACAATTAGGGTCTAGGCTCCTACAAATATTGTTTTGAGGATACATTTAATGAAACCAATTGCTTTTAACACTAAACAAACACAGGCAACTACAAAGGTGCACAATAACTTGTTGCTCTACCTTAATTTCATCAGCAGACAGGATTCAGTCAAGAGGGGGATGGCACAGAATCTTGGTTCTGTAATCATGCTGATCCACTGTGAGATCTTTGAGGGCATGGGCCTGCCTTTCTCCATTCTGTATCAGGAGGTACATAGGCACATAGTGGAAGATGAGTGAAATAATAGATGAATAAATGTAATCAGTAGACCCCCCCAAATTAAAAAGGAACTCGTGCCGTTTTAGGAGAATGATCCAGTATCACTTCCCCTTTGGTTACAGTAGTGGTGTCAACATTGCTACCCCTGCAGAAAATCCCTGAGTTGTCCAAAATCTCTAGTTACCTCTTTCAGCAGTGGTGGGACTTGTTTTCTCAAATGCTTCCACAGGGGTGAGGACGACAAACCAACCAACCAACCAACCAACCAACCAACCAACCAACCAACCAAAAAACCTTCCTGACTTACCCAACCACAGAATCTTCAACCTTCTATTAAGTGACTCTACTTTGGGGGCAAATTGTTACTGTGTCATTCTCATTCTGTCCTCTCACTAAATTATTTTGGTTATGTGTATAAAAAGGGCCCAGTTGATTTTTGAGAATTTGGTCATTTTATCCGTGGTTTTAAATCTCTTCCCTTTATTTTCCTGTCCCTATTATACCAGACACCACTAAATCATTATCCTTCTTCTTCCTGACCAGGAGGGAAAATGTCACCGTAAACCCCACCACCTTGTCACCCAAAATTCCTAGGGAGCCTCAGCTCTGAGGGTCTTCTTGAGGCCTTAACCTTACTTTTAGACAGTTGTCATTATCTTTGTCTAAAGGTCATAGCTAAATTGAATAAAAGGAAAGCTGTGTTTTCCTGTCGATGCACAAAGGCAGTATTGACTTCCCTAATCCAGTTTGCTGAGGGGTGAGAGAATTAAATTAGATATCTAAGCACAGAAATTGAGAGCCTTTGAAAACAAAGATAAGGAGACAAGACTGTATTTTCCCTTTTCCTGGGAGCTCTGTGCTCAAGATTTTGCAGGTGTGTCATCTGATCCATGGCTTGCATCGATCAAAACTGTGCCAATGCATATTTAATTAGCAAGGGGACCCTGGATGCATTATAGCCATCATCCCTATATTGAATGGACTGTCAGACTTGCTGCACACTCCTCCACCCCACCCTCCCTGGGCTCTCGCCCCCTCCCCCGCCTTGTTTGGGAAGCTTCTGCATTTTGTCTGAGCAGCTAAAAAGTTTCTTTGTTTTTAGCTGCTGATGCATAAGGCGCCACTGAGGAGAATACAAACAAGTAGAGTCCTAAAGTGTTTATTTTGTCTAGGAAGACAAGCTAAACCAATTTGGTTCTTTTGGTGAGATTTTCAAACCCGGTTGAAAACCAACAAGAAAGGCTAAAAGAAAAGAAATACACTGTTCAACTCTTCATTTATAGATTTTTTAAAAAAAGAATATAGTTACTTTAGGACTAAACTAAAGAAGATTCCAGGATACCTTAATAATAGAAGTAAAGGATAAAAACTCTTCTATTGTTTTATTTTAAAAGCTTCCTGGCTTTGGTTACTACATAGGGTATTGTTAGCAAATATTGTATTTATCAGTTTAATTTGGATGATAAAGTTTACTATCGTGACAGGAATCTGTCATACCATTAGAGAATACAATGAAAACGGAAAAGTTTTTTCAGATAGAAAGTGGATAAAAAGTTGGAGCTGGATTTTTTTTTAAGTTTCCAAGGTTTTGGGGGTACTTCCTTTGGTAGAGATTCTTAAAGTGACAGGAGGTTTGGAGTCTTGCCACTGACAGGTTACTTCCTTGGATTATTTTCACACAGGTTCCAAAGCCTGAATATCCAGACAGAGTGTTGTCTGATAAACAGATGTAATGCACCACGTCCGCTTAGAATAAAGAGCAACAGACTGTGAGCACATGTTTAGGACTCATTTAAACTCATCAGCATGGTCTTCCTCTGTCCTATTCTACTTTTGAGGTAGCTGCTTGCTGGTAAAGTAACAAGGAATATTTTTTTTTTCCCCTGCTACAATTTGCTGCAGAGACTCATGGGAAATTAATTTGCATACATCTTGTTACAAAGACTGACTACTTCCTGGCTTAGACAAAGTGTTGCCTGATAAACAGACTTAACACACAAATGTCTGTCTGGAATAAACAACAGCAAGCTGAGATTTACATTTCCATTATCAGAGATAATCTCTTTCCCAGTATATGGGAATTAAGAACCTTTTCTTTAAAACCAGGTCTGTGATGTGGATGCTTTATATTAGAATCACATCATGTGTGGATTGGGGTTGATTTTTTAAAAGCAAATGAAAAAGTTGTTTGGATGAGAAAATGTGAATGGCAGAGATAACTGGGTTTTTTTGTCCATTTATAAATTACAAAACCAGGTTTTCTTGCTTTATTTTATTTGATTCATAAACTATCTTGTTAAGTTAGGCAAAATGATCACTAGTGTCCCCATATTACAGATGAAGAAACTGAGATCTAGTGTAATTAAATTATACAGATGAAAATTTTAGGATTCTATCTTTTTGCCATTTCATACTCCTTTCAATACTGAATACAATTTCAACAAAGTTATTACTTATGGTGCTACCTGAACTTTAATGGCATGGTTACTCTCAACAGAGGGCATTTTAGTATTTTATTATTATTATTTTTTTTGTCAGCACTAGATATGGAATCCAAAGCCTCATGTATGGTAGGCAAGCACTCTGCCATTAAGCCACATCCCCAGCCCTGATTATTTTAATAAATTACTTTATGGACATCTACATGCAAATAATACATACAGATTATAATTCAGTTATGTATCACTTTTATTTGATATATTTATTTTATAACATGAAAATGTATAGAAACATTTTCTGCTGTATCTAAATGACTATATGAATAGTCTTCAAGTATATTTATATCCCAAGACCTAGTGTTATGGTTCATTTTGATGGTGAAAAAGTGACTAAAAGGGTGAAGTGGAGCACAATTCTGATATGTGATGACTTTACTGTAAAGGCCTTTTATGTAGGTCTGTGTTACATTGGAGTCGGTAGGTGACCAGGTCTCCTTAGGTACTTGAGTTCTAAATTAATCAGCAGGTCACCATCACAAGTCAACAGAGCCCCTCCAATGGGGGGGAAAAAAAAACATAGTTCAAAATGATGGTCTAAACATTTTGTCAAACAAAATGTGAGAAGTGATAAACGTAGTCCAAGTGTCATGCTTGCATATCTTCTATTATCACCAACTTTGACTTTACTTACGTCACTAGCAAAGCTGATCACTCCTTGAAATCAGCCTGATGTGAAGACCAAAGGCTTAAGGATTGAGTCATTTTGTCTTTACTCTAAGAGTGACTGAATTTAGCATTTTTAAAGATTAGAAATGAGTCCCCCTCACTGTCATCTCACAATAGTTACGCCATTTAATTTTTTTTCTTAGCGTGTTAAAACTGTGTATCATTCTGCAACCTCCTTGTGCACATAGAAAACTAACACATTTATGAGTAGGTGATAAGACAGTTGAATCACTCTTCAACCTAAACAGTCCCATCCTGATACACAGTCCCACTAAACAGATGGGCCTTGAATACCAGCGTTAATGCCAAAAAATCTAATTCCTGCAAATTTAATATTTCACAAATTTCTTGTTCAAAAAGGCATTACAAAAAGAATACTTTCAAGAAAGAAAATGGTAGTAAAGTAGGTTATATAACAATCTTAAATAGGCCTTGAAAATGCCATACATGGGTGTGGCTAAGGGGTGAAGCTCCAGAGCAGCTGGCAGCCCCCCGGGTGGTCCTGTGGACCCCTTCCAAGTGGCTGCTGCATGAACACAGCCTTTCCTCTCCGCCAAGTCCCACGTGTGCAAACTAGCTGAGTTCTTTTGGAGCTAGGACTTCCTCGGTCACATCTCCCTGTGTCCCTTGGACAAAGAAGGACTTGCTCTGCATGCTTTAATTACTGCAGTTCTCACGTAGACCTGCAGTTTTGGATTGCTAGTGAAGTGGTAGAGATCAAATTTTGTATTTTAAATGTAAAAATAAGACTTTCCATTTGAGGAACCATGGACTGTTTCCTTGTGAAAACATAAAGAAAACTTAAATGGTATAACCTGCCTCATAATTTTTCTGTTTTAAGAACTAGGTCATTGCATATTAATTTTTCATTAGGTGACCCACAGTTATGTACATTAATTGACTTGAAATATCGGTTTGTATAAAGGATTTTATCTAGTATCTAGAAATGCTAATTATAATAATTGCATATTTTTGGCAGTCCAGATTTAGGATGGTATTACAGATTTCTGTCTGTTCTTCATTGGACCATGATGCATAATGTTATATTTGGCTGATGGTCTTCTATTCATCAGTGTTTACACTTACGCTACAAATTATATATACATATGTACACCTGTACCTTGACATTTTGCATTCTCAAATAAAGTTTTTCAAATATTTCTTCTGACATCAGTCTTTAAGGATGTGGTCTTACTGGAAAAAATATAAAATATTCCTGAATGTTATCAATGTTACAACAATAATCTCTTGAATAACAGCAACTGTGAGACCAGTAAGCAAAATGTGACTCTCATAGTAATTTGCTTTTCTAGATTTCTTTACTGTAATAAATATGGTAGAATACTAGGAGATCAAAATAGAGTAATTCTAAACCTTACACTATTAATCAGAAATATTATTTTTATTTATTGTAACTTCATGGATGTAGAAAAACGAATTCTTTGATCTGCCTTTATTGCAAAGTACTCATCTCTCAAACCATAAGAAACAAAAACATATCTACATTTTGAACATCTTCAAGGGCTACAATTGCACAGGGTAACTGTTTATCACAGTCAGAATGTCACTACCCTTATTCTTTATTTCCTTTTACCCCCAGAATTCTCCTAACTCTTCATTAATTTGCAAGGAAGTATCCATTCTTTCTTTGCCTTTTATTTATTATTATTATTATTATTATTATTATTATTATTATTATTTACACTATAAACAATCCCAACTCTTTCCAGTAAAATTTTCACTTTTTTTCTTTCACTTGACTAACTTACTTTCATGACTGGGTGACTTCGTTTTTTTTTTTTTTTTCATATCATTTAGTTTGGGAAATTTCAGACTGGGCACAAAATTTTAACAAAGGCTTTTCAGACCTCGTTAGCCCAACCATTTGGGGTGTAGGGAAACTTAGGTGAAACTCAGGCAAAATTATCTTTCTAGTGGAACTAGAATTTGTGCCTTATGGCCATAGACTTTTGTTGATAATATGGGGACTGAATAGGAATTACACAGGCAGATTCTTCACCACCAAGTGTCTGCTCTTCTTTATCAGGCTTTTCACAATAGCAGTGGTTAGGATTCGGAGGCACTCTGCAGACACCCCAGGATGGGGCTTTCCCTAACCTTTGTGTCTTTTGAATGCACAAAATAGTCCTGCCATCCGTCATTTTAGCCCTTGTACATTTCTGGAGGGCCTCCTGTGTCTCAAACACTGTCCTTGGCTCAGCCTCTGTGGTTTGTGGGCCAGCGGGTCATAGGAAATGACTGTCTGCAACTTTCAAACACTGCAAGATTTCCGAATCACCCACAAACTGGAGGGTTGCACCTCACCTCTTCTGCTGGCTTCCAAGGAGGGGAATGTCAAACAGAGAGAGAGGGCTTTTCTTCCCCCCTTTGTAAGTTCCACACTCCCTTTTCCAGTGTGAGCTTAGTATATTTTTCAGTGGTTCAGTGTTGCTGGCAGTGGTTCAGTGGTAGAAAGCTGAACGACAATGGAAAATTCATCAGTTCAGCAGTTATTGAACTCTGTGGCCGGGCCAGGCACCCTGTCGAAGGAACTGTAGGCAACAGAAAAAGAGGAAGGAATTCTTTTCTTTAGGAGCTCAGGTTCTCATAGGAGATCATTTAAAATCACCTTAGTTCACCTATATCAGTCGAACCATGTGAGCTCTGTGGACGATGAAAGATGGACTGCAGGGAAGAAAGCACTTTATTCTAGGTCAAGGACAGAGAAGGTTTAGCAATATTCCATCTTTGCTTTTTGCTTAAAGAACATAAAATAGAAGGAAGTGATACCTGCATTTTTGTCTCAACAGTTTTATTGCATTCACATGTCTTTGTCATTCCTTGCCTTGCCCAAAGAAGTGCTGTGTGAGGTTCCGTGCCCCAATATGTACCTAAGTAGCAAATCTAGCACAAGGTTTCTGCTCTTGTCCTGCATAAGCTTAGTACAAGAAGGGGAGACTGATTTGTAGACATTATGATTTATTTTATTCCTTTCCCTAGTGATTATATTGATAGTGAACTTTGTCTGAGTACTCTAGCAATATAGCTGTAGGCGCCATAAAAATGCATAGATGGATGGCTACTAGTCCAATTAAGAGGTCTTAACCCAGCCTCCTATATGCAAACCCTGTCTATTTTAGGTTTAAATTTCTGCTCATAAATTTTTAAAAAACCAAAAGAAACATCGCTTTTCAAGGTTAGGTTGAAGTCTAAGGTTCTTTAAACAAAAAACAAATCCCTAGATGGGAAAAAAATTGATAACCCTAATGTACTTCCTCACAATAGCTTTTCCATCTCCATCATTTAAATACACTTTAAGGAATACTCTCTTTATTGCAAAATATAAATCTTTTCGGGGGTAGCTGGGGATATGGCTCAGTTGGTAGACTGCTTATCTAGCATGTATAAGTCCCTGGGTTCCCCAGCACCACCAAATGTGTGTGTGTGTGTGTGTGTGTGTGTGTGTGTATCTATATATCTCTATATATCTATCTATCTTTTGGCTTTCAACTAGGGAACAAGAGAAATTCACTGTTCCAGGGCCTCAGATACAAGAGGGGCATCTAATCTTATGCACCTGTTTGTTTCCTGGGGCCTCTAATTATTTCAGAGGTGATTGGAGTCAACAAACCACAGCATGATTATCCAGAATAGTAAGATATAAAGTTGCATTGGCTTTGGACGGGTCTCTACCAAGTATATAAAATAGAAAAGTAAATTAATTGTTAACCTTCTTGATAGTATTTTAATGCAAATGCTTAAGAAGGAGATTTTTCATTTGCATCAATTATGTATGGGTAGAAATTCATTTGCGATTCTGACCATCTGATTGGCTCCATTCTTAACAGCATCCATGACCTTTTGCTGTATCAGAAAAAGTGCCCATGTGTCCATCCTCAGCATAGGATACTTACAGGATCTGGTAGTTTTGCTCCCTGCTGGTTCAAAAAAGGAGACAGTATTAAATGGGCAGGGTAGAAAGTTACTGAAGTTTTTAGATCATTCAAATTTTCTGGTGGACCTTTGGCTTTGCCTAACCCTTACCAGGATGGGATACTTTAGTATGCAGCCGCTGGGTAAATAGCAGGGTCTCTAGCTCTTGAATAAAAACTGAGACATTACATTCTGTTTTCAGTTTGGCTAGATGCCTCCTCCAGTGTTTGTAACTGAGCTTTCACAAGAGCGCCGCGGCCCCTTACAGACCAATTCTGAACATTTTTGCCACTCAGTCTTCCCTGTTAGCTTGCTTGTTTTTCTGTGGCTTTGGAATTTTTAAACTAACTTTAAACATACCTAATATTCATCTTTTATTGCTGTGGCATATTTTCTATCATTTTGTTATTTTTCCATAAAGGTAGGGTGGCAAACCAAACATAAATGTAAAGTGAAAAGAACAAAGAAGTCTACTTTCGGATTATTAAAAAAAATGACTTGGGTCTCTCTTTATTCCTTTTGTCTTAACATTATTGGATAAATATTAGAAAAGTCATTCACTATTATATATCTAAACTAATGGAAATGAAAGATGTTTTCCATTTGTTCATGGAGAAGCAATTAATTGTAAAGGTTTTACACCTAGAAGTAGAATGTTGGCTAAGCTATCAGAGAATTATATTTCCTAGTATTATTCCAAAGAAAACATTGTATCTGGCAAAATTTTATATACCTATTTTGGGATTTGATCAAGAAGAACTTTAGTTCTCTTAAAATGAAATTATATATTTTGCTTTAATTTTGGGTACAAATATTAATCATTCAAGACATTCTAGAACAAAAATAATGGAGGCATGTCTCTCCTAAAATACGCTGAATTATTTCTTAAAATATTTAATTTGTAATTTCTAATGGCAAAGTGATAGGACCCTTCCTTAGGAAAAAAGAGGGAAATTATGGGATTTTTAAAAAATTATATGCTCTACATGTAATATTAATAATTAAAATTTCAAATGTGATTATAATATAAATTTGTTTGCATTTCCAATTTTTAGTGCAGGCCTTTGTATTTAATTTTATATATTTTTTTTTCTGAAGGATTCCTCCCTCTAAAATTTTTTGATAAATCATGACTTTTGTTTTTGTCTTTATTACAAGAAAATTTAAAACTGTCATTTTGTCAGACTTAAATAAAAATTTGCCTTTTTACTTTTGTCATTTGAACCCTTAAATAAACATTTTTTTTTTTTTTTGCTGTAATCATCAAGGTTAAGATTATCTGAAAATTTCAAAATATACATGTTCTTTATAATACTTTCCTAGAATTAAAATCTTGATTTGTTTAAAAGCAGGGAGTCTTTTTTAATAATAAATTAGCATTTCTAGTCTAAAGTCACTTTGTGCAATATCTCCCAGAAAGATTGGTGATACTATATGTCTGTTGCAACAGAAGTAACATTTTCAGTTTAATCACAGTTAAGTGCCGTGAACTTTCGATCTTACTTTCAACTTCTTGCTGAAACATGGTCAAAATTTCAGAGACCTGATTCTAACCCTGTGAAGTCAATGTAAAGTCAGGATCCAGCCTTTGCACAGATTATAAAAGGTTTTAAAGACTTTGTGTGCATTGGTTTTAAAATAATGTTTTGAACTATCTTAAGTCCCCAAAAATGCTTCACATAAAAAATTTTTCCTATGAAATATTTTTTCTTGATTTTTCTCCCTCACTCCCAAGTACTTTATAAATATGCTTGCTTCTAATTCTATGCAATTCTTTTAATTTAGTTTTCATCTAATTTTAAAGCTAAATGTTACTTTATTTTAAATTATTCTATTAAGAAATTAATTTAATTGAATTAAAATTTTTTAGTTCTAAAATCTGATTATGAAAGAAGAAATCGTTTTAATTTTATAAAGGTGTGCAGGAATCTGTTTTTGCTAATAAAGCCCTTTAGGACCTACCTAATGCATCAGTGCAATAGGAATACAGTACTTTTAACATCAGAGGAAAATGTGTACTTTCAGAAAGCCCTTTTTGAGTTATACAGAGTTATCTCAAGTGTGTGTGCTAGAATATTAGAACTCTGGTACTGAATGGTGTTAGTCTGCATAATCTGTTGCTGCAATACAGAGCTAAATATCAACAGAGCTTGTTACTGTTGTTTGGGTTGCTTTTATATACCAGTTTCAAAATATGTTTTGACACTTTATTATGTTCTGGATCAAGCTTCAGATGTGTGTAATGAAGGATGAAGTCTTTATCAGACTCCAGTGTATAAATAATGGAGAAGAGTGGTTTGCAAACGGTCTGTCTATAAGAGAATGGCTTCTGAAGAGCGTCGAGCTCTGATCTGGCAGCAAGCAAAAGCCACTGGAGGTGGAAAAGAAACTGAGAGTCCTCTCAAAAGGCACTGGCTCCTGCCCTGCCCCTGTTTATCTTTCCATCTTTCCTCTTCTCATTTGTTATGTTGTTTCTCTAGTTTCCCATTCTTGGTGTATAGGCTGAACCTTTTAAGAAGGCCGGGCACCCCTGATCCACTTTCCCTCACAGACCCTGTAATGTTTGGCTGTATTTTTATGTTTTTCAGATTCGAGTCAATCTGAAAGTCCCAGCCAGCCAAGTGATGCTGACATTAAGGAACAGCCAGAAAATGGTAAGTTGTGTGGGCTGTGGCTGTTCTATCAGAGTGCACAGCAGCCAGCAGCTGGCCCCGCACCTGGATTCTGGGCTCTGCCCTACAGGCGGCCTACGGCAGGAACAACTTTGAGGATTCAGAAAAACACTCAAGTAGAGATTTCTTTTACAAGGGCAAATTCCTCGCTCCTGGATCACCCTAGCAGCCTGGCAGCCCCACCAGGCAACACAGTCTGGGTACTGTGAGGACCTTAATTCCCAAGAAAGATGATTACTGGCACCTAATTAAACTACGAGAGATGGGGTTGCTTTACCAAATCTGATGCTTTTACAGTGAAAAAGGGGGAACCATGGGTTTTTTCATGTCATTTTAGTTCCCTTTTTCAAGTGACAAATGCAGAATGATCTTACTTAGTGACTTAAAGTCATTCATGGGCAAGTACTATTGAAGTCTTTTAAGACCTCAACCCTTTCCTTGAAGAAATCATCTCTCTACTTTTGAAGGATTTTTCTACTTCAAATTATCAGATGTGTGTAATGAAGGATGAAAGAGTAAGGGTATAGGAGAGTCTGAAGTTCCTCAATTGCACAAATACATCAACTTCCAGTTGCAGAAACTTTATTAAAATAAAATGCCTACTTAACATATACTTTAAGTATAATAAAGACCATCCTGGGTTAGAATTTTAAATTGAGAAAAACATCAGTTTGAATGAAAACAGAAGTGAACTAATAATAGTCCCTTTCCTATGCTAAACATTCTGTGAGGTGCTTTCACAGATACCATCTCATAAAATTCCAAAATGGTGTTCTTAGCTCTGTAATGTTGAATAGGATGTGAAACCTCTCAGGTTATGGATTTATTTCTCTAAACTAGGGTAATATTACATGCCTATGAAAGAATTAAATAAGATAACATATGTAACTTGCTTACCATTGCCATTTTTGGTAGACTGTGTCCTAAGAAATATGCTGGCAGCGAGTGGGTATTATTCTTACCACTTTTCTTGTCCTGTAATCCCACCATACTTTGTTTTTCATCTACTTCAAATTGTCCTCATTTTCTTGTATCTGTCTTCCTTTTTGTTTTCCTGTAAATTTTTCCACTTTGATTTCCATCTGATCTTTTGGAAAAGATAGGTAAACTGTGGGAGGGAGGACTGAGCTTGCTTACCACATGAGATAGACTATCACTGATTTCTGAGAATATGCTTCATTTCCTGCACCTGTGAAATTCTTTATGATGTCACTGGTCTCTAGCATTAAGTGTAAAATCTCTGGCTCTACTTGTCCCAACCCTGGTATTTTGGTGATATTTTCTTTATCAAACGTGTTTTTTTAGAGCAGGCATTTTTTTTTTTTAAAAAAAAGGGGTGGGGGAGACCTCTGAGTGTTGGTTTTCAATGTCATAAATAGCTACATATTATTTTTTTGTTGACATTTTAAAGAGTGGTTTTTATAGACTAGTTTTGTTCTTTATTTTCAACTTGACTTATGGAGGATGGACTGTATTTATACATAATCTTCCTGAGGGTGTGTTCAGAGATACTTGTTTTATTTTCATTTTGAGGACCTCGCAGGCTTAGGGGTGTGCGGTTCACGTATTTTGGTCTGGCTGCCCCTCTAGCAGGCCTGCGATTCATCTGTCTTCATAAAATGGCCGACAAGCTGTTCACATGCAAATATAAATTGAGAGCAGGAGAGCCTGGCATGCTTTTCTGGAGCTGCCTGCAATACTGATATTGTGCGTTTTTATTCCAAAAAGCAACCAAGATCAAGCCTGGATTTTTAGGCCAAAGGGATGGCTATACTGGCCAAGTTTGCTTTTAACCCTGGATTACTTGGTGCTACCCCAAGGATTCATGGTACCATTTTGGGGAGATCATGCAAGTTCAAAGAAAGTATTAACATCGAAGGGATAAAGTAACAGATTCCTACCTTTCAAATTTCTACGTATTTCAAAGAAAAAGAAATAGGAGCTGCTTTGTCTTGAACAACCTCAGTTGGAGAAATATCAGCATACTCGATTTCCTCCATCTGCCCCTTGTCGACCTCAGGTGAATTACTGGACAAAAAATTACTTCATTCTCTGTGTCTTCCTTAAAGACACAGAATCCTTAAAGGGAATAAATGAAGATCGGCAAGGTATTTACAGGCCTTAGATGACTGTCTGCTCTTCTGTTGCTTTGAACAAGCCCGTGCTCCCCCTTCTTCATTTCCCCAGGTTGTGAAGATGAGTTCTGTTTGTTTTTGCTTTTGATTTGAAAGCGGGAACTCTTATAGGTATATCAACAAAGCTCTATGAAGTTTTGGAATCTTGCTGGATGACGAAGTGACAAACTCTGCTCTTCAGATGAAGTGAACACATTACTCCTTCCATATAAATCCATATATGTATGGGAAAATAATCCTTTTATCCCAGCTCTTGAGAAAGGTAATGGGAAACGAATGCTTTTCCCCTAGTAAACCACGGAGACTGAACAGGCAAATGGTAACATGCCGTTCCATCCAAACTGTAAAATGAGGCCATGAAACTTTACCTAAAGTGGATGCAGCTGTTTCTTCCCTGTCCAACTAGTCTTTTTTTTTTTTCCTGTAGAAATTTTGCTTTCTTTACTTGAAGTTCCTTAAGACCTAACTGTAAAGGAAAACAAATCTTTGTCCAGATTTGTTTTTAAATGGGAATTTCAAGGGAATTATTTGAAGCCCAGATAAAATGTGAGAATCTCTGAAACTCAAAATTGGTACAGTGGTTAAAAATTCTGCCGCTGGAGTCAAACAGACCTATGTAATGTACAGATTAAATAAGTAGCTGGTTAGCTGACTGAGTGAACTTTTTCTCTAATCTCAGTTTTCTTGTAAGATAGAAATACTGAAAGAACCCACCTCCTGAGTACTAAAATGAGAATATGCATGGGCAACAGCACAGTGCCTGGTTCAAATAAGAACCAAGGATAGCCAGGACTACTCTCCAGTTGTAGCTCGTCATAAACATAATGAGCACATATCTTCGGGAGGCCAAAAGCTGGGAGCCTTGGAGTGGAAGAGTATGGTATCAGAAATAAACCAAGACTTTGAGAGACACCATTTGTAGATACCTACTCTGCTCTGAGGGGTCAGAACATAAATTTCCTTCCTAAATCCCCATAATCCCCACAATGCCTCAGCAATATCACTATTCAGTTCTGTCCTCACACTCTGCTTGTCTGCCGTGAGTTTGAGAATTAGTAAACTGCAGTAGTGACTTAGAGGTGCTGGAACCTTCAGAGTGCTCCCTCTAGAAGGAGATTCTAGAAAAAAAAGAAAAGAAAAGAAACCCAGAAACCAAGTAGGATCAGGCTTATTAAAAACTATAAACTGATCAAGGGTAGGATTCATGAAAAAATCCTTTTTTTAAAAAACAAGTCTCGTACAGCAGCTAGCTCTTTGCTTTGAACTTAAAAAGGTATCTGGTACTTGCTCAATGAATAAACTTTAAAAATAGATGAATGTGTTGTCATTATCCCCAACTAATTTTTGACTGTCTACTCAATGTTGAGTTACAAAAGTTTTTTAAGAGGAAAAAGGTAAATAAATAAAGAACCTCTGGGAAAGCTGACTGTGTAATTGGGGTGTGGGGAAAACTGTACAGACACCTGGGCATAAATATGCCAGAGTTAGGCACAAGGTAGTATAGCCACTGCAGATTAAGGTAAGCTCTCCCGTGAGCAGGTGTGGTCAGCAAATGAATAGTGCCATATTAGTTTATGCTTAATTATCAAAGGGAATGCAATGCAGATGAAGTTCCCAGCTGTGATGAGGATCATTTATTTAATCCTTAGGCTTATTGTCGAAACTTCAACTCTAGCTTTTTAAGAGCTCATGAAGGCTTTACGTCTTAGTTTTTGGACTTAGACTTAGTACATTTATTCAATCCACCTGTGTGGATTCCCATGATGTACTTAGGTGACCATTAAAAATATTTGTGGGACTGAACATTTGAAGCTCTGGCTCGATAGTTATAAGCCCTCTGCACAGTCCTCCAGAGCTTGCATTCTGTGGTGCATCAGGTCAGTCATCAAGGAGGGAAAGCTCACGGAGCAGCCCTCCTACTTCATTCATGCATGCTGCTGCTGCTGCTGCTGGTGCTGCTTCTTCTTCTTCTTCTTCTTCTTCTTCTTCTTCTTCTTATTATTATTATTATTATTATTAAACCCAGGGGCATTTAACCACTGAACCACATCCCAGTCCTTTTTAGTTTTTATTTTGAGACCGGTTCATGCTAAGTTGCAGAGGCTGACCTCAAACTTGTTATCCTCCTGCCTCAGCCTCCCAAACTGCTGGGATTACAGGCATACCTTTCTGTGCCCAGGTAAGGCATGCTTCTGTAGGGCCGAGCATTTAGTGTGCAGGGCAACAGCACAGGCCAGCGTTGGCACTCTGAATACATGCTCCCCACTGGATCCACCATCATCAGTGAGAGACTGCCCTTAACTAAAAAATGTAAGGTTCCCTTGCAAGGAAGAGAAAAGCTGTGTTCACAGGCATTTACTATCTCTAATAATCTGCTTAGCCAGCCAATAATAAACTTATCTTAGTGGTTTTTAAAGTGTGATGTTTATAATAAGAAACCAAAGTTGGTACTTGGGTTACATTCTTCTTCTGTTTTAATTGTGTTCATTCCTCTTCATTTGTCTGATAGCTGTGCATATGTTGGTGGCATCAACCTTCAGATGGGCCTTTGCAATCAGTGGAAAGCCATTAATCATGAGGCTTGCCCCAGATTTTTAAAGTTTCCAGCTCTACCTGCCAATTTGAAAATCGCTCTAGAATATTGGTTGGATCTAACTTTCATGCTCACTGTCTTTTTTTATGTCATTCCTGTCTTGAATTGTTAAACTCGGTATCATTATTAAATGTTGCCAAATAAACCAGGAATGTTCTTGTATTCAACCATAATTGTCAGTATTTCACTAGTTTTTCATTTAATTCTGTTCTGTGCATATTTTGACTATTTTAATGTTTAAAAAAATAGCTTATAAGGCTACTGACTTCCTGACTTAAGATTTATATGTGTGATTCACTTTGTAGTTTGGGGATGAGATAAGAAAGGTATAAGTCTCTATTTCTCTTTTGGATAAACATTATTTTATCTGATAATATGCTCTTAAAGATGCAGACCCTCTGCTTAATGTTTTAAATTGCTTTTTACTATCTCCTCAAATATATAGTAGATATACTGCAATGTCATATTGTAATATTAATAAACAGTGGGAAGACAGAATAAAATTGATAATTCCAAAATGTAAAAGTCCTCACTGCTGAAGGGACTGCTTGTTTTAGGAGCTGTTTTGATTAATGTGTTATTTTAGTTGGGTCATTTTAAGAATGTCGAAGGCCATGCAGCCTTACAGTTTTCATTTTATTGGGAAAGCAGGAGTGTTCTAGCACCATTGACTTGTAAATATAGTCTATCAATATTTTATAATTTGCATGACTTTCTTTTACAATTACCTAGCAACAGTTATTCTCTGCAGTGTTCTTTCAAAAAAACCCTGCAGGGACAGACACAGTAGAGTGACCACCAAAATAGCGGCAATAACAGTAATGATCAATATTCTAAAATATGTAAAGGTCCCAACTCAGGGAGACATTAAAACCTAAATGCCTTCTGGTTTCCAGCTCTGTGTAATTAAATTCTAACTGATGAATTTTCAGCAATGTGATGGAGCCAGTCTCTCTTCTTTAAGAGACAAGGAAACTAGAATGTGGCTTGATCTATAATTTCTGTTTGAAAATAGATGAATCTTCTCTATCAAGTATTGTTAGCAGGTGTGACCCATCATTGTTCAGAGACTCCTTAGAATGGCCTCCAGACAAAGGAACACCATGAGTCTCACCTTGTGAAAGATGGGGTATGGGTAAGGCTGAGGGCTTCCCCCATGTGCTTCCACCATGCAATGGAGTATGCTGAGTTTCCGCAGTATCCTGGGTAGTTAAGGGGCCTTTGCAACAGAAAAATGGGGACAGGTGAGATTTATAGTAATTTTAAAGAAGTTATTATACCCTAAGATATTATGGGTATTTTTATTTTTGTGTGTGGTACTGGGGATTAAACTCAGGTCCTCACATATACCAGTTTAGCACTTGACCATGGAGCTACATCTCCAGCCCTTTCTATTTTTTATTTTGAGATAGGATCTCACTAAGTTGCTGAGGCTGGTCTTGAACCTGTGACACTCTTGCCTAAGCCTCCCAAGCAGAGGGATTACAGGCCATTGCTACCACTCCTGGGCTATTGTGGGCATTTTATTGTCCACTCATAGAGGATTACTAGCTGACCAGACTTTAGCATGGTTGACTAGTGACCAAAATAGGGACTGTTTTAAACCCTGTCCCCCTGATTTTCAAGTTCTGAAATAGAGTGGCTAATGATCTATTTTAAAGATCTTCTCCTCCTCCACCTCCAGCCCCTCACATACAAATAAATACTGAGGAAAGAAGAACAAAGTGAGTTTCTTTCTAGTTCTCAAATCCATTTGTGGTTGTGACTCTTGATCCAGACTAGATAGACTCAGGAGTGCTCATTGAATATAACACTCCAAGTAGAGAAATATTTTTATGTGTTTATTTATGGTTTACATGAGATCATACAATTATACCCATAGATCTGGATTCTAAAAATATGAAAATAGGAAGCAATACAATTCGTGTGGTATTTGAATCGGGCACAGTAAAGAAATCAAACAAGGAGCCGTCATCAAATCATAGTGCAGTGGAAGGTGCACCTGGTGCTGGCTGCAGCTCCATCTGCCATCACTGTTTTCTCTGTGATCTACGCCTGGTGCCAGTGTGACAGGTCCCTTTGACAACGCCACCTTAGAAGGACTACTTCTGAGGGTCACTTTCCCATACTTCCCCATCAATTAAAAATCAGCATGGCGAAATGTCAGGGGGTTACTTGGAGTCAGGAATAATATATGAGCCTTCCTTGCTACAAATAATAGGGTCATTTCTGATTTGATATTTGAATAGGAATGTGTTGTTTTTAAGCATGCATATTATTTTTTGGAAGGAGTTATCCATTTGTGGATAATATTAGTAAGCTGAATGTAATATAAATAATTTATTTGGGGATTTGGAGTCCCTAATCCAGATTGATTAGTTGTCTGCTAGAAAAATTCATGTGGCCACAAGGATTTTTGGCACCTTTTCTCCTTCCAGCTTCCTCATTCTTTTTCTCTTCTTCAGGTTTTGCTCAGCTCCTGGCAACTCTGCTCCCCTGGCATGAGCTTGTCGTTAAGGAAATCTACTGGGATGTCTCAAATAGAGGCGGGGGAGGAGTGGTATTTACTGCAGATTACTCTGCTCCATCTCAGTTGTTAATTTCTATACTTGGTTGATTTTAACCCAAAGGGAACAAGGGAGTCTCATATGCCTTATCCGCAGGCATCATATGGAGAATATCCAAAAAGGAGAAGTGTAAAGGATATTGTGGCAAGGCCCAGCAAAACAGGAATAGCCTTCCAACAATCTCTCCATGGAGGAGTCCGTGTTGTCTCAGATCTCTGTAGGTATTTTGCAACCAGAGAGCTTCTCAGCAAGCAGCGCTTGTAAACTCAGAGATGAACAAGAAGAAGCCAAGTCACAGCTTCTGAATAGGTCAAATTAGCAAGAAGAGTTGCATTAAAAGCCTGACACTGAGCATCTGTTTAGGGGAAATCAGTTGTCCAGGTCACTTAAAGACTAGTACCTCAGTTTTCTCATAAGTAATTCAACAGATAATTTTTAAGAATATACTGAGTCTGTGGGGACCATGTGTTTGTTGAATGTGTTGAGGGAACACAGAGATGGATCAGGCATCCTGCTCTTAAGGCCCTGGCAGTCTAGTAAGAAGGAAAATAAATGGTCATTCATTCATTCAACAGATATTTATCAAGTGCACTGTAAGAACCAGGCATCATTTTAGGCATTTCACTGGGCAAAACATACAAAATCCTGCTTTTACTTGAGCTTACTTTCTCACAGGAGAAGACAGACATAATCTAACTAATAAACATGCAATATGCCAAGTTATACTAAATGTTATGAAGGGAAACATAGCAAGATGAGGGCATAAAGAGTGGAGAGTGTACTGCTATTCTGCAAGGGTTCAGGAAAGGCCCTTCTGGTCCATTGACATTTGAGCTGAGGCCTGTCTATTCAGTAGTAAATTCTGCTAATATTAGGGACTTTTGTTCTAATAATTATAAAAAGCCTGAGGCATGCTGGAAGACCAGTCATGGGTTGGTCTAGCTTGAGGGGCATGAATGAGGGAGGAGGAGCTGCAGTAGGAGGTAGCAGGAAGTCACACCAAACTGGATCTTATAGGCCAAGGAAAGGACTTGGTAAATCCTTGATATGCTGTGATGTGCTGTACTGAAGAATGTTCATTCCAAAGCCATTCTTTTATTGATGCAATAGGTATGTCCTGAGCCCCTGAGATGTGAGAGTCACTGTACTAGATACTAAGTATCCCAAGGTAGGCAAGGCAAGGGTAGAGTTCAGGGTGGCATTGTAGACAGAGTCTTAATTCATCATGTTGTTGAGGAGATGGGACTCTCTGGTCTGCCCTTTGCAATATATGTTTGAACACCCTAAAGTTTTCCCTTGTGCATATTTTGCTAACAGCTGAGTTACTTGTGTGGACTAGTTGGCTTCACATACCCACTCTTGCAAATGATTCCTCTTTCATAATGAAGGTCTAAATTGTTGAGGTTTCAACTTAACCTTGATCTCATGACACCATTGAATTGTTAAGTCCCCAGTTCTCAAGAACATTTACTGTGAAGATTGTTTTTGCTTTTTTAATAGTTGCCAGATTTAGCAAAAGAAAATACAAGATGCCAAGTGAAACTTGAATTTCAAGTAAAAACAATGAATAATCTTTATGTAATATGTAAGATATACTTATGCAAAAAGGTATTTGTTGTTTGTCTAAACAAGTCTTGTATTTTGTCTGGCTACCCGGCCTGGTCCTCCATGCTTTCCCATGAAGGTTACATAGGTAGCAGTAGCAGCAGCATGTAGAAAGGTTTCATTAGTCTGTGATGATTTCACTGATCACAAAGGGTCAAACCACTGGAATCTAACCCACTAAAAATGAATTCTGGAAAGAGTACTCCCAAGTTCCCGTGACTTGGCTGCTTAAATTCCATTCCTCCGGCATCTCCTGGTATCTAGCCCAGTAGTTTTCTTGGAACAATAAGCCACTTGTCAGGTATGGTCAATAGGTACAATACAGAAAGTTGAGAGTCACTCAACCTGTTCGAGTAAGTGTAGAAGCTTAATTAGTGGGATATTAATTGAGTAAGCCATTGGGATGATATGTGAGTCACTCTCCCAAAGCAAGTACAAGGAAGGATGTATAGTCACAACATCTAGTTATTGGCAGACTATTTGCTTCATAAAAAATGATAAAAATAGGAAAAAAAGTCAAATAATAGATCGCTGGGAAATTCCACTTTCAGAGGAGAAGTAGAGAAAAAGTATTCCAGATAAACCTGAAAATCAGAGGTGCTATATTTCTCATGCTCTGTGTGGCATGGAAACCAAGTCATGTGTTCTCATGTGTAATTGACAGTATTTCACTAGAGATGACAAAACTCATCTGAAAATATTAGAGAAATATGGTATGATATTGAACCCTCTACTTTTAAGAAAGAATAATATTCATAGATTTAAGAAAGGTAGTTTTGGAAAATATAGTTAAATTCTATTGGGATTTACAGCCAGATAATGATAAAAATAAAGATTGTTATTTTCATGATAATATATCATACTAGTACATCAGTCTGAGCCCTTGAAGAGTTGTAGGTTCTGATGCGATTAGATGTACAAGAGATATATTGGGGCAACACCTATGAGATGTAATGGGAAGAAGGCAAGAGTAGGCTGGGAGAACCCTCAGACTGCAATGCAGTTCAGACACCTAGTAAAGGAGAGGGGGAAGGCTGGGATTAGGTAGAAAGAATCTCAGACAATAGGGAGCTTATAAGAAAGTTTTGACCAGGCTGATGAAGATTCCCTGAGTCAAAGTCAACTGTTAGAAGTGTTCAGTGTCCCATAGGAACAGGACTGCATTAGCATCCTCCTCCTCCTCGGTCATCAGCCTGGAGGAAGTGTGGACTTCAAGTATGTGCTGGATCCAAAGGAGTGGCAAGTGGGGCTATCAGATAACCGTTATCTTTGTAGCAGATGATCTTTGTAGCAGATGATCTGAGTGGCTCGTTTTAGGAAGAGATCTATGAGTTCTGTTTTTTATCTTATTTATTCTTAATATAATCCTATGGAGATAGATACTATTAGGTGCCTATTTTCCAGATGAGGACATTAAAACACAAGGAATTTAAATTCCTTGCCTATAATCTAGAGATAGAAAGCTATTCAAACTTATTCCAGCTCCAGAGTCTGGTTGCTTAACCATTACATTGTATTATTATAGAAAGAGTGAAATTCAAACTCTGACTCCTTCTTTTTTAAAAAAATATTTTTTAGTTGTAGATGGACACAATACCTTTATCTATTTTTATGTGGTGCTGAGGATCGAACCCAGTGCCTCACACGTGCAAGGCAGGCAATGTACCACTGAGTTACACCCCCAGCCCCATTAAAACTTCTTGATTTTACAAATTTAGGCAAATAATTGAAATTCTTGGATCTTTGTTTCCTGGTATCACCTCCCTGGAAAGTGTGTTTTTATTGTTGTTTTCTTATGTGTTCAAACAGTTGTTATCTCTTTTTCCTTCCTCTTGTTTTTCTGTCATCTAGGATTGGCACTCCTCCTTTATTCCTCATCTCATCTCCCTGCATATCTGCCTCAGCTCTATTGTGCCCATATGCTTACTTGTATCCTTAGAATTGTGTATTTGCATGTGTGAATGTTTGCATGTATGTATATATGTAGAAAGTGCCCAGCACATGCAACTGCCTCTGGCAGATACTCAACAGAATGTAGTCAGGCTTCTCTTTCATAACTCCATTGCCTTGTGGATGTGTACCTTGTGCTAGAAGACATCTTGTCCTTGTTTCAATGTTTTTTTGGCAAAATAACATTTTTATGGAAAAATTATTACATTCTTATTTTAATGAACATTCTTTTCTCTTGTTCTACAGTCTCAAATATTGTGAGCATGTGGTTCATTAGTGGCTATTTTTAGTCAATGGACTAAATTTTCATTTGATCTTTCTCCTGGAGGTGGAGAGTATAGAACGAGATTAGTTGTAAGGTATTTATAGCAAATGCCATTATGTTCGTTAGATGGCATAAAACAATTATGGTTGCTAGTAAATTTGAAAGTGTTTCAATTGCAAAAGATGCAGGAATGTAGTTTTATTGAAAACATAAAATGTTTATTTCCAATCCCCATTTTTGTGCAGCACAGTAGAAATTTTTACCTCATCCCTTTCATTTTAGATTTCTGAATTATTTAAAAGAATTGGTTAATTCTCCATTTCAAGTGAGCAAGACAAAGTTCATTAGGATATCTGATTCCTAGCATGTCCCACATCCACAGATCATGTTAACTCCATAGAGAGGTTTATCTTCTTTTAAAATTGCAAATGCTATCTAAACTGAAAGCTTTTCAATTTAATGCATTGTTACAGCTTTGAACTATAAGGAAGATCCTCATGATAGAAGGGGGGAAATGAGGCACCTTATTGGTTGAGCATTAGCCAGTTCTAAAAGTAGCAACACAGATTCACACGTATGTCCTTTCAGTTATAGTGGGTTTGGTGACCGCTGTCATGAAATGTAAAAAAGGAAACTTTAGCATGAGATTTGACCTTAGCATGGTTCGTTACCAACTTGTAGTCTTTGAAGGAAGCCAAAGGAAAGAAAAATCTGAAAAGAAATTATGCAGCCTTCCCCCTAGAGTAATTATGCAGCCTTCCCCCTAAGGCTACAGAGGCAAAAAGAGTTTTGCTTTTGATTCTATGCTTTCAGACTCACTGGTTCTCTTATCTTTACAGATACCCTATTTGGCAGTTATAGTTTAGATTAATTTAATAAAAGGTGGAGGGAGAGATGGATTATCAATTACTTAATAAGGATGGTATATAGAATACTTTGAGAAATGACACCACGAGAGAAAATTTTTGCAAGGTGTCCTTGATGTTGATTATGAGAGATACAAAAGTCTCTGCTACAGACTGACCTATGACTAAGAGCCTTTCGTTTTCTCTTAGAGAAGTGGAAAGAGAAAAGCAGGTGCCAGTAAGAGCCAGTAAAGATTGATTGTATGTGGGCGGGGGTTGTAGCTCAGTGGTAGAGCGCTTGCTAGCACAAGTGAGTACTGGATTTGATCCTCAGCACCACATAAAAATAAATAAAATAAGGTATTGTGTCCATCTACAACTGAAAAAAAAAAAGATTGATTGTGTGTAAGGGCTGCCCATCCTCTCTGTTTTCCTTTCATTCATTCTTTCTATGGATATTGTTGAATTCAGATCCATCTAAGCAGAGTTGATAGTGAGGTCAAATGCTGAAGGCAGCTCAAAGTAGATTCACACAGCACTTGTCCACAGAAATTGACGAGGAAAGCCTAACTTTGGAATACAGGATCCCTAACAAAGTTTGACAGCTGGAAAATATGGAATTGTGTAGAATATGTGAGTTTAGGGGCTCAGACCTCTTTCTGTGTGGATTCTTTCTATGCATGCATAGGAGAGGCAAGAGAATTGATTGTAGTCAAATAATATTGTGCACTACATGCTTGACATCATTTGAGTGTGTTATCTTATCTTGCCATAATAGTTCTAAGAGGTAGAGGGTGAGGAAGAAAAAGCTCAGGGATGCTGAGGCATATGCCCATGGTCAACAACAATTGAGAGGCAAGGTAAAGAGTTGTGTCATCTTTCATGGATGAGCTTTGAGGCCAAATGCAATTATGGATAGTGAAGTGCTTTGGAAAGTTTTAAAAAGCTTTATACGCAACAAATATAATCATCTCAACTAATTTATGTTGTTTGCTTTTCAGCATATTTTCTATATGTCCTGTCCCCCAAACCCAGGAAATTAAAAAACTTAAAGAATAACATGCCTTATAATAACATATAATTATGTCATATAATAATATATAACATACAGTGTACACTAGGTTATAATGTATAATAATATATAATAGTGGTATATAATTATAGAGGTAGTAGTGGAAACAGTTAATTAGTTGAAACTAGATAATTCATCAGTTCTTTTAACTGAACACCAGCAAATGAAACAGTAATATGTTACAATATGCTGGAGTTAAAACCAGTAAGAGAAGATGTGCAGAATTCCACCTTCCCTTTCCTTGAGGTGCTTCACATGCTGTGGAGGGCATATGACCATCTGAAACAGGTCCCCAGAGAGGGAGATGGTATGATGAAGATTCATTTATATATTTAATCATTTATTTAATTTTTCAGTGCCCTGGGTATCAAAACCTAGGGCTTCATGCATGCAAGTCAAGCATTCTACCACTGATCTATACCCCCAGTCTAGACTTAATTATTTATATTTTCTAGAAGATTCAAAATAAATAGAAAAGAAGTCCCAGTGTTTTGTGGGCGGGGGGAGAGTACCGTTAATGTGCATTTTGAGGAGACCCCTATTCTATACTGTATACTCTTTGGACAGAGACTAGTGTTTTTGTTTTATTCCAGTGTCTGGCTCTCAATAAATATTTTTGAAGTGAATGGATGAGTAGATGAATGAATCTTGCTCTCAGGAGTTTCAAGTCTTTTAAAGGGAAATAATATATAATCATAGGTTATTCCCTCTTCCTCCGATTCATCTTTTCTTAATCACTAATATGTGTTAATATATGTGCTAACCCCTAGCCATGTGTGGGAATATACATGAATGAGCTGTAGACCCAGTTCTCATCATGTACAGATTCTAGTGAAGGATGTTTAGACAAGTATTTGAATAAATGTGGCTGTGGACTCCTGGAGGTATTTGGATTGTGTTTGGGGCAGGTGGTGGAGTAGGTGCAAGTGATAAAGGCCAAGCCGGAGGCAGCAATGCTGAGGCTACATGTGTTCACAGAAGAGCTTATTAGGTATTTGAACTGAATTCTGAAGTGTATGGTTGCTCCCAGATGTTAGGGCCTTCTTGTCCTTAGAATTAACTCCAAACCCGCTTGCACAACCCAAGGGAATCTAAAGCACACCCCAGGATTTCTACTTGGTGTTGGGAGTCCTTGCAGCTGTCTTTCCCTCTGGCTCTCAGTTCCCACACCTGCTGACTTGATTTAGTTTACAGATCTCCAAGCCACACAAAATTCTCTTCCACGCCCTGTGCCCCACAGGCTGCATTTTCTCTGTGTTTTCATACTGCACACACACACACACACACACACACAGGGATTATGTGTGTCACTGACTTTGGTGAAGGTGTCCCAAAATGGGGTGGGGAGGGTGCACATAGTTAATGTCTCAGAACACATAAACAACTTCACGTGGATTATAACCAACTCTTCATAAAAGCACTTAACCAGACTGACTGCAACTGTTGTGGTCCTCTCTCTTCTCTCTTTTTCCTGTCTTCTCTGAATCTGTCCAGGTTCGTTTAGTGCTAAATGCAGAGGAGTTTCACTATCTCTTTTTTTCTTGAGTTTTGTAAATTTATGTTCTTGGAGATCTCCTTTTCAAAGAAGAAATGTACCATAAGGGTATTTTCCTAATGGACAGATTCTAGTACTCTTGATAAAATAATAAACAAGATTTGCATTTTCTGAATGTGGGAGAGGGAAGATGCAAGATCCTTGTTAAACAAAAGGAACATGCTGAGTAGGGGCCTGGGGGCATTGAGGACCCAGCATGGGAGGCTGCATTTAGTTAAGGCACAGTGTTTAGGAACTGTTTCTAATACACCAGTCGTATCATGTTTAATTCTTGGATGGCCAGTCACCCAGCGTGTTTCCCTTGGAGTGAAGCTTGCTGACTGCCTGGCTGACAGCTAGAAAGCCTCCGTAAATGAGAGATGGAGATGAAATTAAAATGTGACTTCTTTGGCATCCACCTTTCGAACCTAGGCCTTCCCCACTTTACTCTAATTCAATTTAGTAGATGTCAGATGGAAACTAATACAGTTAAAAAGAACTTCATGTAATCTCACTAACATTCTTAGAACATGATGCTCAAGGTTCTGGTCAAGGATATTTGCATTTGCATTTATAGGGTAGTTAGAGCCAGGATTCTATGCGTGTGAAAAGTCCTTGCTTTGAGAATGACATTTCCAAGCTGTCAGCATCTAATGTGCTCAAAGCTCCAACCAAAATGGCCTTTTATTCTGTAAATATTGAAGAGAAAGCTTAGTTAGAATGGCAGTGGTGGATTCACTAGCTAGGTTACTAGCCTTCGGAGCCAGACTCAGAAAAGGCCATTTGTTGAGTTAAAAATTATAATAATTCAAGTCCGAGAGGTGCAATGAGAAAGTATTAAGAGCAGTTAGAATCCCACGTTTTTCTCCTGGCCACTTTGACATTATTTAGCAGTGAGGTCCGTTCAGGGTATCAGCAAGTTTCATGCATCTTTATCACTTGGCTGTTCTTATCTCCAATTTCTTACAGTTTACAGTGAACTATAAAACTCTTCACGTTACATTCACTCACTCAACCAATATTTATTTATTAAACATCTGCTGAAGGCCCGAAACTGTTCCAGGTGTCAGTGACAGGACTGAGGAAGCTCAGAGAAGTAAAGCAATGTGCCTCAGATGACACTCAGATTAGCGGTAGGATAGAGGTCCTCCATGTCCAGCCCTCGCGTTTCTACCACATGATTACTCTGCTTTCTTAGACTTACTATTTCTCCAAAATTCAATAAACTGAAATCAAAAAGTTACTTAAAAGGCTATTGAAATCATTTCTTCCACTTAACTTCAAGTTGTGAAGTTTACTCAAGTCATTTGTTTAGAATTTTGTATTCATTTATTGTACTTTTCATATTACATTTATTTGTGTGATTCTTGGAATAATCCTGAAAGGTAGCCATTGGTGGATGATGAACCCCATAAAGGCGAGGACAGTGTCTTTTTCACTCACCATTTGCTCCTTAGCACAGTGCCTATCTCCCCCATACGGTGCATAAATAATGTCTACTGTAAGTGCAGAAGGACTTTACTGTGCTTTACTGTGTCCCTGTTACCTGGTGCACTGTGTGTGCAGCAGAGGTTCTCCACAGAAGCCTGCTGCTGATAAGATGATATCTGATGTTTTCCACGTTCACTGGGCTTCCATTGAGAGCGTGTGGTTCCCAACCCATCTCCTCTGCAGAAACCTGTATCCAGTACTTACATGTCTGCTCAAGCAGCATGAAGCTTTACCTGCTATATTGTGATGTGTTCCTTTGATACCTGGAGGCCCTCAGACTGCTGACACACTGGAGGGTTTTGAAGGAGGGCATGAGAAGTTTGCTGCCAGCCATGGAGGAAAGGGTGGACTTGGTGGGTTTAGGAGGATTTCAGGCTCCACAATGGATAGTCTTCTGTTCTTATCACCACCACCATCCTCATCTGCCCACAGTCAGAAGCTTCCCTAAGAGCAGTACTCAGATGGAATATTTTGTACAAGACAGAGCTGGGTGTCACTCGTCAGAGTGTGGCAGAAATGCTCATCACATGGGAAAGTCGATTGACATCAAAGGATTTTTGCAGTGTGAGAGGTTGAGCAGAGCCAAGGGAGACAAGAGTCAAATAGGAGCCAGCTGCATTAGAGTCTAAGCAAGACCTGTGAAAAGAAAGGCAGGGCCCACCTGGTATTGTTTCCAACATAAATATAGGTCACAGTGTCTGTCTTGTTCTCTTCTATATGGTCTTATGAGATGCAAAATGTGGGTAACGATGAGTTTGATAGTTGCTCTCACTGGAGGAGAATGTTTTTGAAAGGATGTGTGCAGTCCTCCACTTGGAGTTTTGACAGATGCATGATAGAAGAGGATGGGAACCTGGGCCAGAGCCTTGACTCCCATTAGCCCAGCTATGAAATGCTTTCATGTATTCACACCTGTGGCCTGAGTTCCAGCTTAGTGTGGAATACTTGCCTAGCATGTGTGAGGCCCTGGGTTCAATCCCTAGCACTGCAAAAAAACAAAAATAAAAAAATAAAAGGTCTCAAGTACATGAAAAAATGCTCACCATCTCTAGCAGTCAGAGAAATGCAAATCAAAACCACCCTAAGATACCATCTCACTCCAGTAAGATTGGCAGCCATTATGAAGTCAAACAACAACAAGTGCTGGCGAGGATGTGGGGAAAAGGGTACATTTGTACATTGCTGGTGGGACTGCAAATTGGTGCAGCCAATTTGGAAAGCAGTATGGAGATGTCTTGGAAAGCTGGGAATGGAGCCACCATTTGACCCAGCTATTCCCCTTCTTGGTCTATTCCCTAAAGACCTAAAAAGAGCATGCTACAGGGACACTGCTACATCGATGTTCATAGCAGCTCAATTCACAATAGCAAGACTGTGGAACCAACCCAGATGCCCTTCAATAGACGAATGGATTAAAAAAATGTGGCATTTATACACAATGGAGTATTACTCTGCATTAAAAAATGACAAAATCATAGAATTTGCAGGGAAATGGATGGCACTAGAGCAGATTATGCTAAGTGAAGCTAGCCAATCCCTAAAAAACAAATGCCAAATGTCTTCTTTGATATAAGGAGAGTAACTAAGAACAGAGTAGGGACGAAGAGCATGAGAAGAAGATTAACATTAAACAGAGATGAGAGGTGGGAGGGAAAGGGAGAGAAAAAGGAAATTGCATGGAAATGGAAGGAGACCCTCAGGGTTATACAAAAGAACATACAAGAGGAAATGAGGGGAGAGGGAAAAATAATACAAGGGGGAGAAATGAAGGTCAGTAGAGGGGGTAGAGAGAGAAGAGGGGTGGGGAGGGGAGGGGAGGGGGGATAGTAGAGGATAGGAAATGTAGCAGAATACAACAGACACTAGTATGGCAATATGTAAATCAATGGATGTGTAATTGATGTGATTCTGCAATCTGTATATGGGCTAAAAATGGGAGTTCATAACCCACTTGAAGAAAAGTGTGAAAGATGATATATCAAGAACTATGTAATGTTTTGAACAACCAACAATAAAAAAAAAAATAAAATAAAAAAAAAAAAAAGAACCACCAAAAAAAAAAAAAAATAAAAGGTCTCATCCTGATTTTACTACTTACTAACTGTAACTGACCTTGGGAAAGTGACTTAATCTCTCCACATCTCAGTTTCCTTATCTAAAAAGCAGAGCAGAGATAGAAATGAAGGAATTCCCGATGATCAGGAACTATGACAGTAGCTCATTGTATATATGGCTTGATTGCTTATAAAGTGCTTTCAGATACATTTCTTTCTGGTCGCCTGAAAAATACTAGGAGGCTGATGATATACTTTGCATTTTTTTCCACCCAGCAATACACTTTTTCAGGTTGAATGGGAAAAGCTCTTGCATGGGAAATAAGTGTTTCCTTCTGTAGGGGAACATATCTTACTACTTGGATTTACACAATTTCACCTCTGTGCCTACAGTCCTAAGGATACTGAGAGGTATCATTCCTGTGTTTACTGTGGCACACCACTCTCGCCCTCTACTCAGAACTAGTATGGCAATCCAAGGTGTTCCAAGATAATTGTTTTTTAAAAAGTAAGCACCCACAAATGTCTCAAAGAGTCTAAATAAATACCCACAATTTCTAACAATGATATTCCAGCTAATCCAGAATACATTTGAGTAATCTTTTTAGACTCTGTTAGTATATCCATGTTTGACTTCAGATTGACTCAAGTTTATTTATTCTCAAACTCCCTTAAATCCCCAGACTTTTTTTCTTATTTGCAATGAGCATATTCAATCCCACTGACATTTATATCTGCTTTTAATTGACTTTTCCTTCAGCGTCTCTTTCGGGGACAGTCAGCTCAGAGACAAAGCAGTCTTGAACCACGAATATTCGTAGTTCTCTAATAGAGACATTTTGTTAGATGCCAGGGGTCCCAAGAACACAGTTGTCTCTTGCGGTTGTTGTTTGTATTTCATAATCTTAAAAGGAAATGTCTGCTTTCTTAAGACACTGGTCTGAAAGGTCTGTTAAGCACAGAATTTCAATACCTGACAATTTCTACTGTATTTTTTAAACAACCATTCTTTTCTTAAAAAAAAAAAAATTTTTTTAGTTGTAAGAAGACACAATACTCATCTTAGTTATTTATTTTTATGTGTTGCTGAGGATTGAACCCAGTGCCTCACACGTGGTAGATGAGCACTCTACGACTGAGTTACAACTCCAGCCCCAATTTCTAATATTTTAGAAAGAAGATTTAAGGACCTTCAGAGTTCAGCTCTTATCTCTGCTTTTGAGCCTCCGTTTTTTACTCCCTCATCAAAATCCCTGCCCACCCCATACCTGTGTATTCAAGGTACCAACACTCTCTTTTAAAAAGAAAAAAAAAATCACCAATTTAATAGAAAGGAAATATCTAATGTTGGAAGAGCATGTTTGCCTTTCATGTGTTTTCCTTATTGAACTGAATTCTTTCACTTCCACTTCCCAGTGTGCCCTGCTAGAGGTGCAGTAGAATGGGTATGCTTAGTCATTCCCATGACTGGTTTTTGCTCTCTGGTGCCTTCTGAGGAGGTTCTTACTGACATGTGTGACATAAATTGGTGAGGAAGAGCCTCCTTTGGTTAAATGGCTCATTTATTTCATTGGTCCGATGAAAGTTATATGAACCACAATGAATCACAACAATTACCAGTTTAATTCTTTTTTTCCTCCTGTATTCATTTAAAAGGTTTGCTCTATAAATATAGGACCTGTAGATAAAAGGTTTCTCTCAAAATCACTCTCTTTTCAAGATGTTTTCATTAGTTGGTATTCATTTAAGTGGGTCCTACTCTGCATACTATTAAAGGTGTGTGTAAATGTTTTTATTGGTTTCTTCCCTATCTTCCACTTTTATATTTCCTCTATAAGAGGCAATGCCATTAACCTTAGCAGTGCTGAGTGTGATTGTCTTTCGATCAGCCCCATCATTGCAAACCACTGATCCATAGCTTACATTACTTAAACCACTGGTTCCTAAACAGAAAAATAGCCCCATTACCTGCCTTGGAATGGTGATAGGCTGTCTGAAAAAAATCCTTTCAAAAAGAAGAGTGAGCAGAAATACTCCCGAGATCCTTTGGGAATAGCCCTTTCTTTGATATAAGCATTGCAGTAGTAGTACCTGAGTTTCCTCTTTTAACTCTACATGAAACATTTATTGAGTGCCTGCTGTGTTCAGGGCGCTGTTTAAAGACACATGGGTGATACAAAGATATTTCGGATGCAGTCTGTAAGAGCCAGGCTTTTTTTCTGCAAGTGATGGGCAGGTATGTGCGTAATAATAATGTAGGGTAAATATGCCAAGTGCTGTTAAGAGTGAAATACACAAGGTGCTTTGAGGTTGTAGAGGAGGAAATGCTTTAATTTGGACTTTGGGGACAGGGAGTGGGAAGTTAGATCTCAACTAATGGAGAAGGAGATGCAGGAGGGTAGAGGGAGAAGCATGTTCCAAATCAATCAGTACCACCAAAGGCACAGCAGGGTCTGAAAGTTTATGGCGAGCTCAGAAAATATCCTAGTAGTGTGATTTGACCAGTGCAAGGTAAAAGGAGTAGATCCTAGGAAGGAATGTCCACAAGTCTGCACCTGTGCTGCACTCTCTTCCATATGCCTTGCGGTGTAATCAGGACTATGAGTACACACGTGGCCATGGACTCACTGTCACTTGAGCTTGAGCCTTAACCCTATCCTAGCATTCAACCAGTCAGAATGTTGACAGAAAAGCATTGGATCGGGAACCTGGAAAACTGGCTTTCATCCTTGGCTCAGTCACAAATTAGCTATGATATTGTATTAAGTAACTGTTCCTGTCTGAGCCTTGGTTTCCTTTTCTATAAATTAGAGATAATAACAGTACATGCCTTGTGACTGTTAAGAGTTTTAAATGAGAAAATGTAGAAAAAGTGTTTAACCCATAGCTAATGTGCAAAAATGAAACAATTTTTAGAAAATATTTTAATACCAAATTGCACTTTATTTTAGTTATTGATAACTTACAGCACACTGGGCAAAAATCTTTCTGTTTGAAGTGGATTTTTTTTTGTTTTGTATTAATTTGAAAATAAGATCCTATTTATTTCCTTACAAACTTGCTTGTTTGTAGAGCAGGTATTTTGAAATTTTTGAGATCTGAGCTAGTGAAGCTATACTTTCATGCATATCTAAAATAACAATATAATAGAACTCTTGTTCATTGCTTGATAATTGTTCTTGCATTTGTTCCAGTGCTTTTGTAGACGCTGAAAGGACATGATCTTTTCTAGTTACATTCTGAGTGATGAAATTTCTTTCTCTCACAGATTCCCCTCCAGTATCTAATGGCTCTAAAGATTCCTCAAGTCACTGTCACAGTTTACTGCCACTGCAGCAATTTTGCATCTTGATCTTTTCATTGATTAGTATTTTACCTTTTTTTCCAATCTTTTGAACTCTCCTCTGAACTTTGAAAAGACTCAAGTGTTGGAAATCTTGAACTGGGTCTGTCTTTGACTATGGAGAAGTGAGTCTAAAACCGACATTCCCCAAATGGGGCCACTGCCTCTTTAATTTTTCTTTTTAACTTAATCTCCAAGTCTGTAGAAGGGAAACTTTCACTTAAAGCCCAACCTTTAAGAAAAGCGTTTTTTTTGTTAAAGGGAAATCTTAATGGGGAGAAATGTTGATAACAAATTTGACAAAAATGTCTGGCAACAGAGACTTCTGCAAGTTTGAAGTGCTTTGTGAAATCTCTGACAGTCCAAATGGAAAATTACTCAGTCTGTTTCCTCAAGATAGACTTGTTTGTATGGCAACTCGAGGTTTAAATGGCAGAACAGTAGGTACACACGTTGTACTTATAAGCTGTGTTTGTATTACAATGCTGTGTTTTTAACCTCGCCTTAGTTTGGAACACAGACTGGTTAATGTCTTCTTTTTTGTGCTTCTTGGATTATTAGTGATTAGCTCAGTTGTATTTAATATCAGAGCAAATAGGCTAGTGCTTCCACTAAGAATATTTCTCATCTCTAAGGCTTTAATTTCTGTTTCATATGAAGAATATTTTAAAATTAGATATTGAATCCCATACTCATGAGATCAAAAGAGTTTTCAAATATGTGAGGGTTCTTGAGTATATTCTTAGTTTGTGGAGTCCCAGCAGGGTCTAGGGAGCTTACACAAACCTCAGTTCCATGAGTAGACCTAGACCTCTCAACAAGCAAACATTTTTAAGGATAACATTTTTAAAAAATTGGGGTGGGAGTGGGATGTAGCTCAGTTTCAGAGCACTAGCTTTGCAAAGGGCTTTGGGTTCAACCCCAGCATCCCACATACATACACATACACATACACACACTACACACACACACACACCTACACCTTATTTCCAGTTATTTTGTACATTTCCAGCATTGCCATGCTTACCAATAAAATATAGTTCTTCTTGATCATATTTTATATCCTATGAGCAATAGAATAATAGCTAACATTGATATTGTACCTTGGAGTTTTGCGAAACACTTTCCTATGCATATCTCATGGGGTCTCTTGCAGATCTTCTAATAATAATAACATGATATTCACATTGATCTATGCCTACTTCCCTAGAGTACGAGTGTTAAGCATATTGAATTTTAAAAAATTGACACATAAGAAAAATATTAAGAACATGGCCATTTAGAAATTAAAGCTAAAGAACTCCAAATATTTATTAGATAAAATAATGTTATAGAAAGTCCCATTGAACATGGATATTTCTAAATGTTTATGGATAGCCCATTGGCTTTGTTGAATTCATTAAAATAATCCTCCGAGATGACTAATCTAGGACAACCAATTTCATTTCTATTATAATGGTTCTTTTTCATGAAAATATTCTAATATAATATTTCTACTTATCAGCCTTACATACAAATATACATGAGTATATTATATATATGTGTACACATATATATAAACAATTTATATAAACAGTAATGGATATAAGCATAAATGTATATGTAAATATATTTAAAATATTGGTTACTTACAAAATTAGATAATAGTAAAATGGAAAAAATAAGTGAAAAGTGAGTATTGGGAAATGTAGAAATTAAAGTAGAAAGGTAAAATCAGAGAAAAACTTGAGTAAAACTCTACCATACAATTCTACATGATCAATGACTTTGAGATATAAGTTTGGTTCCAAATTTCCAGATAGCAAAAGGAAAAAGAGAACCATACAGGACTGATTATGTGGTTCTCATTATCCATGAGAAAGTAAAGGCCAGTACCTCAAGGCAAGAGCACTCTCCCTGGCACTTAGTTCTAACATAACTTTCTCACAGAGAACTGAGACAGGGAGACACCAAGGGACACGGTAGCAGTCAGCATGGCCGAAGTAGAGGCAGGTTTGGTAAGAGCTTCTCTTAGGGCCCACCAACTAGAGGCTGAGAACCCAATGCAAATTTGTAACTCAATTAAAATAATTCTGAGTGATTTATGAAGGTAACTTCCTTCTACTATATCAGGAAAACTTTTAAAACTAGAGAATTTTTTTGTTTTTCAATTTATAAAATCTAGGTAAGTAGGTAGGTCTCATCATCTTCAAATGATTTTAAATATTTCTTACAGCTAGATTTTTGATTAAAGCTGAGCCACAGACAGTTGACATTGATGTTTTTCAAGAACTGATATTTGTTTAAGGACTAGATCCATATCCTTTCCAGAATAAACAAGCAGTGTTGGTCTCAAAGGGTAGAAACTGAAACTCTTAGGAAGACTCTCACCTGGATACAGGGAAAGCAGGTATTTACCCTTGTGCTTACTTTTTAAAAAAATATTTTTATAGGTGCATATAATTATACACAATAGTAGGATTCATTGTTACATATTTGAACACAAATACAACCTGCTTTGGGTAGTTTCATTCCCCAGCACCTCTCCTTTCCTCCTCTTGTGCTTATTTTTAAAGGTACCAAAAAAAAAAAAATCCTTCTTGAGTATCTTCCCAGTTGCTTAAAGATTCCTTTAGGCATGGATGATGTCTGTTGTTGTTTAAAGAAAAATCAGGTTTAGAATGAGAAGTGTAGGTGGGGCAGGAACATACTGATTAAATTCGTCTCCAAATAGAAATGATTGACTTAGATTTTTGTCTAAAAGCAGTTTCACTCTTAAAGGGGGGTAAAACATGGCTAGGTTTTGTCCAAACCATGTCACCTAGGTACTTGTTGGGGGCACTAAGCCATTGCTGGCATGGTGACCTTTTCTCTGGGTCTTGTTCTTAGTGTTTCTCTGAGAAAGGACTTTCCCATTTATGATATCACTTGGGTACACTACCGTTGCTTAGGACCAAATGTGTTATTAACAGGTGAGACATGGTAGGTGTGAAGCTATGTGTTTTGAAAACAGTTTTCTTTTCATGCAGTGAGTGGAATTCCTCTTGTAACTTTGTTTGTTCCTAAGAGGGAGGTATGGGCTGGTACCTCTAGGGTCCTCTCACCCCACATGGTCCAGAAAAACCCTTGCTCATAGTAGATGCTGTATGAAATGTTGTAATGGTTACAAATTGTGAAGCTGATTATTATGATTCTCTACTATTAAGAACAACATCATGAAAGGAGAGTTTTATTCTCCAAAGACTTAATTCATAGATGCAGTTATTATTTTAGTGTACAACTTAAGATTGATTTCATCGGAGAGCAACTGGGAGGTCCCAGGACAGTGACTAAGTGGGAATATGCAGCAATGACGAGTGAAAGCTTAGTTTCTAAGAATCTTGTTTTTATGGAAATCCCCTTTAGACTAATGATAGAAAAGAAAACATGTGGTGTGTGTTGGGTAAATCATTCTCCAACAGGATGTTTTATTTTTTGTGTTTAGTCTTTGCCCATAGTAACAATTATAATGAATGCATCAAAAATAAAGCATGCAGACCTTGTGACCTGTCTTGTAATCAGCACAAATTAGTTTGGGGGCAGGAAAATACAGCTGCATATTAGTTTTATTAGATGTTCCCAAACATTTTATTGCAATATTTTGGGGAAAAAAAGTCAGCAAACAAAGCTAAGTTTTTAATGTCTTTCCTATTCAATATGAATTTTATTTTTGAAGAATAATTAAATAGAATGTTTATAATTCCTTTGTTCTTAATTCATCAAAATACTGCCTTTTGGGAAAATGATTTTAGTGTAGGAAGATTATTTCTAGTTTCAACAACTTGTTCTTAAAAGGGGAATGTGTCTCTTGTACCCCCTCCCAAGGTTGTCAAACCATAATAATGCTTTTAAAAGTTCAGACCGTTGCCCTTCATTTGGTTTTAATGATATTGAAATGATTTTTTTCTATTCTGATGATCGCAGTTGCTGCTGTTAATTGAATAACTAAATGAGCTGTGCTCTATGTCTGCTTTTTATCTTTCTTAGTCCTTTTTTATTGATGAGGAAACTGAGGCTCAGAGAGATTGAATACCTCATAGAGGCCAGATGGCTTTTAACTGGCAGAACATAAGGATTCTTTCCTCAGCTTTCAGCAAATATTTCTTGAGCCCTGCTTTGTGCCAGACAGCGTTCTAGTTTTATGGGAAACATCAGTGAATAAAATCCCTAAGCCCTGCCCTTCAAGGAGTTTACATTCTAGTTGATGCAGACAGAGAATTAAAACATAAATCAGAAGAATCCATAGTGTATGAGGTGTTGATAATTGCCATAGAGAAAAATTATGAAAGGAAGAATCGTGGGGAGTCAGGAGTGGCTCTTGTCTTAAAGCAGATGGACACTGACACATTACTGAGAAGTTAACATTTGAACTGAGACCTGAAGAAAGTGAGGGTGATGGTTCAGGCAGATATCTGGGGAAGACTCATAGATGGAATGAAGTGAGCAAGGAGCATAGGAAGAGAGGAGCTCAGGTGAGGGCTTGGGAGTGGGGCAGTTTGAACTTGAGCAGCATCACCAGAACCAGGATGACCTCCGAAAACACGGATAGCTGGGCACCAGCACCAGAGCCTCCCATCAGAATTTGGCCGTTCTAACAAGGTTCTGGCGATACCAGTGCTGCTTTGAGAGCACTGAGGCTGTTGTAAAATGTTGGCTTTTACTTGCAGTGACGTGGATATCATTTGCAGGGTTTTAGCACAGAAGAAACAGGAGTCCTTTGTGCTGTTCCAAGAATACTGTAGGAGACAAGAGCAACCAAAGGGAACCAGTTAGAGCATTCCTACAGTAATCGGGCTAAGAGATCCTGGCAACATCATTCAACTGCGTTATCTCCATTCTCAGTTTATTTGAGGTTGTCTCCTAAAGCAAAAGCATGCTGTACATTAGTTTTGTTAACCTAAAATTCCTTTGGTTATTTCTTTACCTTGAATTAGTAGATATTTTTTTTTTCAAAGAGCTTGTCGATAGGTTTGAGGAAAAGATAGAAAACAGGGGTATTTCAGAATTGGAATAGTTTTTCAATATGATTGACAAAGATGAGTGTGGAACTTCAGGGAGTATCCCTGGGGAGGGTGTAGGAGGGGGCCAAAGTTGCCATTTGACCTACTGCCTGATCCTTAGCAGCCTTGGACAGGTAAAAGTTCCCAATATTCCAAGAGATTCTTGTTTGTAATACATATAAATCCTCCTTGAGATGCTGATTCTTTGGGGAGTAACTGAACTGAAATGTGGGACTGCCTTGAACTTCCTTCCTCATATGAGGAAAGGAAAGTTGAACTTGGAGTTACAAATATCCAGCTAATGCCTAGCATGAGTGAGGCCCTGAGTTCTACCCCCAGCACCACAAAAAGAAAGAAAGAAACCCAATGAAAAGAAACAGCTTTGCCCAGGTCCTTAATCTCATCTGAAAACAGGAACAGTAGTAGTACTTTTGTCACACAGCAAGAGTCAAGTGAGGATATTAATTAAATATTAGGGTATTAATTAAATAGTAGTTGTAACCATAATTATTATCACAATAAAGCAGATTCTATTAGCTTTTCAAATTGGACACTTAACTGTCCCTTACCAAAATTCTTGCTGTACAAAAAACTAGTACAATGTAGAGGAAGTCAAGGGCAAACAGACAAACATCTGAAACTGCTGTGAATGTTTAAATGCCTGGTGGGCATGGGAGAGAAAGGAGGGAGGGGTAAGAAAAGCAGGTATGTCATGGTTAGATAGGAGGAATAAGTTCCCCATGTTCCTTTGTACTAAAATGTACTATGTGTTTCAAAATAGCTAGAAGAGAGAATTTTGAATGTTTTCGCTATGAAGAAATGATAAATGTTGAAGGTGATAGAAATGCTGATTACCCTGATTGATCATTGCACAATGTCTGCATGTACTGGAACATCATGTTGTACCCCATTAGTACCTACAATTAATGTGTGTTAATCAAAAATAAAATAAAGAAAGAAAATGGAGATATGATAGAGAATGAGTAAGAGAAAATAGTAAGATAGAGAGCCAAAGGCAATGTAAAAAAGAGGGTGGGCAAAGATGGAAAGAACCACAAGCTCTTGGAACCTCTTATGGGGCAGAGGCTAACAATGAGGCAACTTATTACTGTGCCCCATAGGGCAGCAGGCCAGATGTGCCTCTGGGAGCTCATTACATGCAGGATAGCCATCTCTGCATTTTTGAGGAGCAGCAGTAAATAAGAGTAATACCAGAGAGGTCACAGGTTAGACTTTGGAGACTGCGTAGCTATGTGCCTATGAAAGGTGGATATGGATGTGATCTCCCTGAAGACCTGGGAGCCAGGACAGATTTCATAAGTATCCATCTAAGCTTTTAGGACTAGGATTTCTGCTACACACAACCTGGGGCCAAATCCAGCATGAACTGCTCCTATAGTGGGTTGGAATTAAAAAAGAAAACCATTCTGCCCTCTGGGCCTGCCCTCATATTTAATCTGCAGAGGGACAGTATTAGTTCCATTTAAGAGATGAAAACTCTGAGGTTCAGTTAGTGGAAGAGTAGGTCTGGAGGGCTGGGAGCATAGCTCAGTGGTAGAGTACTTACCTAGCATGTACAAAGCCCCAGGGTTCAATCCCTGGCACTGGGTGGTGGGTGGGGCGGAGGGAGTAAGGCTGGAATCCAAACACAGGGCCTGGCTCCAAAGTATTGCTTTCCCATTAGCAAGAAACTGTTTTCTCCTGATTATTTTCAGGGATTCATGCTCATCCCTTTTGCTTCTCGCTTCCCTGGTTGTCTGCCTGCCTGCCTTTCAGCCATTTACCATCACCCTCAAACTCATGGGTAGGAACTGTAGGATTTGGTACAGAATCTATTTTGACTCACCTCTTGTTTGACTCACCTCTTGTTTCTGGAAGGCTTCCTCTCACTTACCCACTTCCTCTTTAGCACTCACCATCATTGGTAACTAGGTACATGCACAATCAGGTTTGTCTTCACCAGGACCACCCAACCTCTCACACACATGGCAGTCACACCCTGGCCTGGAATCCTGGAGGAATTATTCTATAGGGTCAGCAAGTCCATACACAGCCAAACGTTGTCTGTCCTTTCATATCAGGTTATGGAAAACGCTTATGCTCTAAGAGGAGTTGTTTTATGGAGTTGTTTAGGAGTTGTTTGGGAACCACTAGGCTCTAGTGTCTTTTGGGGGACAGTCCTTTTCTAGTTCAGCTTGCTTCTCTCTATCGTATCCTGCCGAGTCCTGTCCATATAGCAGTTTAGAAACATGGGGTTGATAAATGGAGAACAGATTACCCATTTTAGGTTAAAGCAGTGTCTCAGGGGCATGGCATTAGATGGAAGGGTTTATGCGTTCTACAGTACCTGTACCTGGATGTTTGTGTCTCCCAGAATTCGTATGTTGAACTCCTGACCCCTACAGACATGGTATTATGAGGGGGAGCCTTTGGGTAGGTGATTAGGTCGTGAAGGCTGTGCCCTGAGGATTAGTAAAGTAAAAAAGATCCCAGAGAGCTAGCCAACCCCTTTTGTGAGAACACAGCTAGAAGGTACCACTTATGAGGAATAATGCCATCTCAAGATACCAAGTCCCCTGGGACCTTGTTCTTGGATTTCTACCCTCTAGAATAGTAAGAAATAAATTCCTGTTGTTTATAAGTCATTCAGTTTATGGTATTTTGTTAGAGAAGCTTGAATAGACTCAAATAACTCCTCAAACCAACACTTAAAAAATGTAATTTTTAAAAAACACTATAATCAGTCACTTGGATAAGTAAGTTGAGTGATCAAGTGAATCAGCCAGCAGCCCATAAAGTTAGTGTCCAGTACCTAAGTAGACTAGACTTCCTTCTTGTGTTTTTAAGTTACTCCGGAGTAACACTGGGGGTGTTTCCTTAGCACAGTGATGTTGGCAACTGAGTCACCTGCTTGTGATAGCTAAACTTTCACGAACCTTTGGCAGAATCATTTGCAGGCATCTGTAAAGACTCCAGATTTCTTTCAGCCTTTTGACATGATAACTGATGCATCTGAAGTAGAACTGGGAGCTATTCTTTGTCAAGGGTTAGGAAATATAGGTTGACTTGTCTTCCCTATAAATGTAAGTTACTGTTGTTGTTGTTGTTGTTGTGTCAGCAGTAAACTGCTCCCCAGAGAGCTGAGGTACAGGGTTCAGAGAGAGCTCACCTGGCTGTGAAAATGGGCGGTAGGAGCATGATGATATTATCTCTTAGTAATGAATTTACCTTTATGACAGACCATTATTCCCTTCTGTAGCTGAACCAGATGAAGGGAAAGTCTACCAGAATAACCTGGTCCTACTTGGAATTTATTAGCTTTAAATTTTTAAGCTGGAAAAATGGAGTAGCAGTCTGGTTATCTGTATGTGCAGGAGGGGACAGAAAGGAAAGAGGTCTCATTTTCTTTGTGGTAATGGTAGAAGGCAGGTGGTAGTGACAGTCTATGAACAAAACAAAGAACCCGAGTTCCCTTCCACTTTGCTATTTTAGTGCTTGAATCAAAAGATTAAATGAGTAGAAAAATCCATAGGATAGCATCATCATCATTGATAATATAAATGACTGATGTCTCCTTATTATACTACAGGAAAGAACAAAGAATTATTTTTAAAATGGGTGAGAGGAGACTTCATCCCAGGTGTGTATAATCCAGGTTCATACTTTAACAGCTGTATGTAAAATGGAATTGTTTTTTATTAGTGAGCTATTGGAGCTAGTAAGTAACAGTTTTACACACAGATATAATAATAATAGTGACGACTTACATTTATAGGGAATACAAGGTAGCCTAGGTAGTGGCCCCTGTACAAAGAAGATAGGCCTAGAATCACTGAGGTTACATCCTGGCTTTGTCCTTAAGTCATCATGTGACCTCAAGCAAATAACTTAAACTTTCTGTCTCAGATTTCTAGATTAGGAAGCAAAGAAATTAGTGCCTGACTCTTTTTTTTTTTTTTTTTTTGGTGGCTTTAGTTTCAAGTGCATAGTAAGTCTTCAATCAATGGTCCCCATTGGTGGTCCTGCTCTTGCTGTTGCTGTCGCTATTGCCTTAATTCAAGAGTGCCCGTGGTATCACTGTGTGCCAGATTCCAAGTAGACCCCAGCCTAGTTATTCTGAGTGATTGAGAATCAATGCTGATGTAAAGCTCTTGGTCCCAGCATTTCTACAGAAGCCAGAAGAAATTTCACCTTGTTGTTAAGGGACCCACTGCAGGGCTAAGCTGGAAAACCATTTTCCATTTACACAACAATCATTAGAAGAGATAGAGAGGAACTGTTCACTCTCTCTGTGAATACTCTGTAGAGTTTCCTCCTTCCTCCTCTTTTCTTGTAATTTTCCTGACAAAGCCTTTGCTGCTTCATCTGAGCTGTGACTCTGTGTATCTTGTTAATTATGTGGCGCCCAGCACCAAATAGTCTTAATTGAGGGGGTTTGTCAGGATTGAATGTAAAGAGACCATAATGTATGTTGCCTGCATGTTACTCCTATGAATTGTGGAGTCTTCTCTCTTTCTTCAGTGTCAAACCGGCATCTTTCATTTGTGGCAAAATGTGAGCTCCCTCTTCTCCTGGAGGGAAAAAGCTCATGGATCTATATATGATTGTTCCTTATTCAATTTTTTTTTCATGTTTCTGGGCATATTTTCATTCCCTTCCTTTTCTCTCTCTCTCTCTCTCTCTCTCTCCCTCCCTCCCTCCCTCCCTCTTTTTTTTTTTTTCATTTGCTTTCAACAGAGAGGGAAAATTTGCACAAAAGTTTCTGTATGTAAAGATTGGGTTCTCATCAGTTTACAGAGGTATAAAAATAAGAGGTAAACTAAGGTTTAGAAATTTAGGTGAATATTTTCTTCTACCTTTAATATTCTCTTTTATAGAACAGTTGCATGAAGTAGAAACAGTGGCTGCTGCTGCTTCTTTTTTTTCCCACTTTTTAAATAAAGTGAAAGTCTGTTTTTAAAGCCTTTGGCTTTTAAGAGTACCCAGAGAGTTTTTCTGTGACAGATATTTTGCCAAGTAAGATCTAGTTGGAGTTGCTCAGTCAGGAAGCATCTCAGGTGAAATGTTAATCAATTCTGTGTTTCTTTGTTTGGGGAACTCTCTTTAGTGTGCTGGGCTGGTGGCCATGTTTTCTGGTGATATAGGTGTGCTATGCAAATCTGTCGTGGCAAGGGCAAGACATGGCAGTAGGAAAAGACCACTGGGAATGGAGGGGGCAGACTCCGCTCCAGTTCCTCCAGGGCTACCATCTTCACCCTCATTCTGGACTAGGTACTGCAAGCTTAACACTTTCAGGAGTTCCCAAGTGCTTCAAATGAGCTTCAGTGTAGAGGCAGTGCACCTCAGAATGCACTGCCATTCAGCCTGTGCAGGATGGAGAATGCAAAAGGAGGGAGGCTAATACCTTGTGAAGCTCCAGATAGTCCAACACAATAAAGAACTGAGTTTTCCCCAGTGCCAGTAGTGTCCCTGTGCAGAAGGGACCTGCCAGACCCTCCAGCCTGGTCATTGTTCCCAGAAGTCCCCGCTCCAGCCAGGAGCCAAAAGTGCCACTTGCCTTCTTTTTGTTCTTCCTTTTCCTTCCTTCTCCTCTCTTCTTGCCCCTCCCACTTCCTTCTCCTTTTTCTCTCTTGTTTCCTTCCTCTGAATTTCCTGAACCTCCTTCAGGCATCAACTCAAGTGTCTCCGCCTTTGTGAGGTCTCACTGCTACTTCCTCTGTGCTGCCACTGCCCTTGGTACACAAGTGCTCCAGTTTGTGGTGATCCCCCAAGGGCATATCTGCTCTTATCTCCCTGTTCAAGCTCCTGACAGGCAGGTACCTGGTCCTCATCCTGTGTCTCTAGACTAACACAATTCTGGCAAGTTGTAGGCCCTTAGTAAGTTTTAGTGGAATAAATTAATGAATAGTACATGTTCAGTTAGAATTGCATGGCTATTTCCTGGAAATATTTTTTTAATGGAATGTTTTAGTAAAAATCAGGTCAGGGTTTCTCAGCACTCAGTGTCCTTAGCCACTGCCCAGTAAATGCCAGGAATATCCACACACATATACATAGTTGTGACAATCAAAAGTGTATTCATGTGTTGCCAAATGTCACCTCTGGGCAAAATCACTCCTAGCTGAGAACCATTAAATTAAGGTAAGGGAAGAATTAACATGTATTGAATTCCATTTAATAATCAAAGTGTATATATGTTATGACATCAATAGTTCATCCATCCATTTGTAAGCATATGTGGAGTTCTCTTCAAATTTATCAGACTATACTCGTTACTCTTTGCTTGAGTTTCTGTGAGCTTTTTCTCCTTTCAGCATTTCAGTATTATAAAATAAAGCATCTGCGCTCATGATAAGAGTCCTCTAGAGTCACCCTGAAGTCTTAGGTGACTAGGAATTGCATCAGCAGTATTAGGACAGAGGGCCCACTGCATTGATCTCCTGTGGCTGTAAACTTTGCCAGGTACTGTGCTGGAGTCTGCACATTACTTAATTTAATCTCACTCCAGAGATAGAATGAGACATGAAGAGCTGGAATTGTAGCCCAGTAGTAGAGCAATTGCCTAGCATGTGTGAGTTTGATCATTTGCACTGCATAAAAATAAGTAAATAAAATAAAGGTATGTATCCATCTGCAATTAATATGTGTGTGTGTATTTATTTATTTATTTTTAAAAAGCATGGGCATCGATTGAGGCCCAGAGTAGTTGCATAACTTAGTCCTTAGCCGTGTAGTGGAGAAGAGTCGTGGATATGACTGGCAGCAAAGCTTTACCTCCTCACATATCTGATAACGACAGGCCTGGCCATGTGGTATTGTGGGTGCACAGTCAAGTTGGCAAGCTCTTTGCGCGGTGGAAAGTAAAATTAAGGGAGGTTAATCATAGCCATGGAGTTATTTGTACCCTCCCTCATCTTTTTATATGCATTAGGCCTTTGCAAGTACAGTATTCACATCCCTTAAGGGGCCCTCAGGCGAAAACACAGGTATCAACATTGCTCCAGGGTTGCTCTTCATTAGAATTCTTTATTACCTAACTTGATTGGCAAAGAGAGATAAGCTCCTAAATTATGGTTCTTAGTGGCACTTTGTCATTTACTGCTGACTATCTCCTTAATATTTTGACCTGGAAAGAAAATTCACATTGGGGCTAATTTACAATAAGGCTTATTTTTTTCAGAGTCTCATTTTGATGCTAAGTAACAATAAAACAAACCAACAAATCAAACTAACACCCAAAACATTTTTTTTTTGTAAGTTTCTCTCACAGCTTTCACTATTAAGTTGGTATAGCCTTATGTTTATACAGGTGAGTACAAACTTAAACATAGTAAATTAAATAATGCACAAGGAGGGATTAAAAGCAGGGTAATGTGGAAAAGGAAGAGGGGAGGGGGATGGTGTTAAGTGATACTGAGGGTTTTGAGAGATCATGGTTTTAGTAGTCTTGATGTGGAAGAAAAACCCTTCCAATGTGTTATTTGGTGAAAGACACTTCCCTAGTTTTTATTTTTGTTCTTGTTTTGCCATACTGGGGATTTTGCTATACTTGGGATTGAATCCCAGAGCACTCTACCACTGAACCACATCCCAGCTCTTTTTATTGTTTATTTTGAGAAAGGATCCAAGTTGCTGAGGCTGGCCTTGTTGTGGGTCCAGACACATAGCACCATACCGAGTAGGACACTTGCCTTTGACTATAAAGATGGAGTTTCAATTTGGGCAGAATCTACAGGATTCATCATCTGATGGGAAAAAAAAATCTGTATATATATATATCAGCAGGTCAGGGATTTGTACATATACATTGATGATAACAATGGTCGGCATAACCATATTGTCCTCTTCTGAGCCCTTTCCAAGTGCTGGGACCTCTGGAGTTGGTTTGATTTTTTTTTTAATTTTTGAAGGTTTTAAAAATTAATATATGACAGCAGAATGCATTAAAATTCTTATTACACATATAGAGCACAATTTTTCATATCTCTGATTGTATACAAAGTATATTCACACCAATTTGTGTCTTCATACCTTTACTTTGGATAATAATGATCATCACATTCCACCATCATTTATAACCCGATGCTCCCTCCCTTTCCCTCTAACCCCTCTGCCCTATCTAGAATCCATCTATTCCTCCCATGTTCCCTCTCCCTATCTTAGTATGAATCAGCCTCTTTATATCAAAGAAAACATTTGGCATTTGGTTTTTTGGGATTGGCTAACTTCACTTAGCATTATCTTCTCTAACTCCATCCATTTACCTGCAAATGCCATGATTTTATTCTCTTTTATTGCTGAGTAATATTTCATTGTGTATATATGCCACTTTTTTTTATCCATTCATATATTGAAGGGCATCTAGATTGGTTCCACAGTTTACCTATTGTGAATTGTGCTGCTATAAACATTGATGTGGCTGTGTCCCTGTAGAATGCTGTTTTTAAGTCCTTTGGGTATAGATCAAGGAGAGGGATAGCTGGGTTATACACTGCTGGTGGGACTGCAAATTGGTACAGCCAATATGGAAAGCAGCATAGAGATTTCTTGGGAAATTGGGAATGGAGTTGGCTTTCTTACCAACATGCAATGTGGGAACAGTGTCATAGTTAAGAACACAAGTTCCTCCCTTTGATTGCTTGAGTTGACATCCCAGCTCTGCCAGTTACTGTCTGTGTGACCTTGAGTGAGTTGCTTGAACCCTGTACTTTAGTTGTAAAACAAGGTGCTCCCTCAGAGCACTTTGAAGACTACAGGAAATTACACATGAAAAGGCTGAGATGAATATCTGGCTCTGAGTGAGTACTCAGTAAATATTAGCTCGCATCACTTTATTTTTATTGGTACACCCACAAAGAAACTCTTGCCTCTTCTCCTTTTTATATAAATAATCCTGCAGGTCTTTGGGGACTTGTGCAGGCCACCGCTGCTCTTCCCAGAAGCCTTCCTGAGCCCTCCCCTGCTGCTCCCAGAACCTGCTTCCACTTCCAGAGCCCTTGTCACCTTGAACCATAACTGTCTCCATATTGACCTACTTCCCCCACTGCACTGCAGGCACCTCAAGGTCAAAGACTTACATCCCTAGTCCTACCATATTGCCTGAAGCAAGATAGAGATTCAACAGTTGTTTCTTGGATGAATTAATAAAAGCATAATTAACTTCTTTCAGGTCACAGAGCTAGTCATTGAGTGGGACCCATGTCTGAAATTAGAATAAATAATAAATTGTAATTGAAAATATTCCACTAAAATAATTCAATAAATTATGACCATTATTCATTCAAAGTTTATGTCTAAACCCTCCAAATTTTGGCCTTCTCTTTCCTACACCTAACAATGATCTACCATGTTTTCTGCCACCAGAATATGCAGACAGGCTTTCGAGGGTCATCCTCATTGCTCCTCATATCTTTGACTTACACCTTTATCTCCTTCCCCCAAGCAGTCACTAGCGCTTATTGAGACCTGCACTTAGAGTTCTATAATGCTGTAAGGAAACAGAAATTATATCAAAAGGTGGTAACATTTGATAGGCTTCTGGGAATGTATCAAGTCTTCCCTGCTACATCTGCCTTGAAAGATGTTTTTACTATACTAAGCCCTTGAGGACACAAAGTATGTTGATATTTGTTCTGAGTTTACCATCTGTACTTGGTTCATAGGTTGACATCAACAGATGTTTGTTGAATGAATAAATCAGACTGTAGAGAAAAGTTTAGGTTTATAATTAAAGCACCTTAGAAACAAACCACATTTAGTGAAAACACTTTTGATGGTAATCAGAACCTTAGAATTTAGCCTTTGGGCCTACTGACTTGTTTTCAAAGGATTTACTGTAAAATAAAGCAGAATACTATTGACTTCACCAGTTGTGGCCAGAAGGGCTCCACATTCACATTAGTCACAAATCATGTCCTCCCTGGCATTGTTGCTGATGGTAATACTGAGTGTCAGAAATGCCGAAGGTAGTGAAGAGCGTTTCATATGCCCCTCACGGCCGATATCTGACAAGAAAGTGCATTTATTTCTCTGTGTGGGTTTTTTAAGAAGTAAACTAAGCTTAATATGTACACACATATGTAGACACATGTACACACACATACAGGGCTTCCCATATGGTCTGTGATTACCTACAACGGTCGAAGGTTGTATAGATTTCTTGATGTTAGGGACAGGAATTGAACCAAGGGGGGCACCCCTTGGTAGTCACAAAGCAGAAGAACTTCTGTGCAACCTAGTGCTGGTAGCTGCACTTGGCTTTTACTTTTGGAAAAATGAAAGAAATTCAATAAAATACCAAATTGATTAGAGGGGAAAAAAAAACTCGACAGAGCCAGCTGCCCTACTTCTGAACAAGCAGCTGAGACAAAGGCACTCATTGGAATTCCTGGTTGGTTGGCAGCATTCGGCCTGTTGTTGCTTAGGTTTTTTTTCTGTCTGCTTTCAGGAGGTTGCTCATTTGGTTTTACCAATGGAACTTGAGATCATTTTGGCCCTGTGTTTCCTATTTCACCTATATTCTTGCATTGATAGGAGAGAACAGAATGAATACTTTTTTTCCATTTTTAATGTTATTTCATTTTTCCATAGAATCTGTGGACTTTTAGGTGCCATAATGCTGTTCTAAACAAACAAGACGCTGTGTGAGTAAATTCTTGGGAATTTATTAATACAAGGAACATCTGCTCAGCAACCACATGAGTTCAGAACATCTTGGCCAACATGCTGACACATACATATAGATCAATGAAACAATATTTGAAATACAGACTCTTCCAAAAAGTTCAAAATGTATTATTCATATCTATAGACCATGTGTCTCAAAGCTCTTCCCTCCAAGATAGTAATTCAAATACAACCAGTTTTCAAAAACACAAGTTCTCATTATAAAATCCGAGCTACATACTTGATAAGGGTAGAGGACATGACTGAGGAAGGAAGAGTATTTATTTCAAAAGAATCATCCTAATCAGCCCTTGGCTTATAAGAGTTTGCGTCACGATTACACAGATAGAAGTCTTGGTGGGCAAGATTCTTCAGTATGAAATACCTAATAAGGTCTGTGAGGCAGTGTTCATGTACTCAGAGTGTTTTCACCCAGGGACTGTATGGTCCTTCTGAGGGCATGTTCAAAAATGTGTGAAGGCATTTTTGGTTGTCACCAAGAGGTGTTGCTGGCATTCAGTAGTGGAGTCTAGGGACGCTAAGTGTCCTCAACAGGTAGTTCTGAACACTGGAAATAGTTTCCCTCAAAAAGCTGATAACCCTGATGAGAAGCACCACACTAATTCCAAGAACAACGTGAGCGTGCTGCCTTCGAGCTGAGTCTGAGATATCCGGGGTCCATTCTGAGAGTTTAACAAAGGTTCTGTTCCCTAAAATCAGGGAAATGACCTGCATCACAAATTGCTTCAGTGATCAAAGTCAGTAAAGTGAAACATGTCGATCATTCTCCTGCTTAAAAGGCCAAATTCTCTTAGCATTGATTTAAGGCTATAAGGAATCAAGACCCTGTCTTTAATGATGCTTGCTGATGGCTCTCCACTTACATTGAAGTCAGGAGCTGGTGTGTGCAGGCCTGGAAAAGGAGCAGTTCTTTTCAAAAGGGTAGTTCTTCATTTGATATGAATAATAATCATTTATTTCTCGTGCTTTTTTATACCATCATAAGCATTTCCTATTTAAATAGTGTAAGTATCTTTTATGTGAAAAACAAAATTAGATTTCTAAATACCTGTTTTCTAGAGCAGACAATATGGCACATTTAGTTACCAACAGGAATTTTCAGCAAACCAAATTCTTTAAAAAAAATAAGTGAAACTGACAACAACAAAGAGTGATTTTTCGTTGTTTCTATAAAACTTGATCTGCTCCAAGAAAATTGACCTAAAGTCCATTGTTAGAGTATCAATAGTCATAACCCCAAAACATAAGATAAAATTTATATCTGTATACTTAGGATAATGCTCTGTTCATGTAGGTGTTCAATATCCATTTAGAGAATAGGCAAGATTTATATTTAAAGTTATTTTTGAAATTATAAATTATTATTTTTATAAACATTATAAATATATTTATAGGTGATAGGAGTGTATTTAGGAATTAGATTCCTGAAACTTGCACCCAATTTATTTAAAAATAACTTAGAGACTAAATACTATTTTTCTCCCTCTCTTTTTAAGAAAAACCTAAAATGATCAGAGGATTTGTTTTTGTGTCTGTTTATGTAGTGCTCAGGATGGACCTCAGATATACTGGGCAAGTGATCTACCACTGAGCTACATCTTTTTAAATAAGTTTGTGTCACTTGCTTTAGATATTTTTACTAAAAATACACTCAAATTATGTTATCAATATTTTGATTTATACGCACAACTTTTATTTGAATATCAACATTATTTAGCAATCCATGTCAAAAAACATGATTATTCCTGAATGTTTTTTTCTATGAAAAATCCTCTATCTGATTCAAGATCTAAGATATAGGGAAAATATTTATAATTTATAATATCTGTCATTTTTTGGACATATTCTGTTCTAGGTTCTTTATTAGTACTTTATTTATTTATGTTGTTATAGATGGACACAATGCCTTTATTTTATTCGTTTATTTTTATGTGGTGCTGAGGATCGAACCCAGTACCTCCCATGTGCAAGACAGGTGCTCAACCACTGAGCCACAGCCCCACCCCTTTATTAGTATTTTAAATGTACTATCTCATTAATCCTAAGAACCAGTTTTATGAGGTAGGTACAGATGTTAGTGCAATTTTGTAAATGGGGAAATTTGGACTGAGGATCCTTAAGATTCTAATGTTCATAATATTTATTTTCCTAGTTTATTATATGAAAATAATAATACCTTGAAAATGTGATTTTTTTTTGAATGATTAATAAATGAACATTTGTCGTATTGATCCCTTTACAAGAGAAAAGACAAATACGTTGCAGGCTTATCCCGATTTATATTTAGCCCAGAGTGGTGGCATTTATTTTGTTTGTTTGTTTTCTAATCACAAACCAATAAAAACTATGAAATGTTATGTTTGATAATTACATCTTTAAATTAGGTGTATGATTTACATAAATTCAAAGCTAATTCTGGAGAAGTTTGATAAGTGAGGCAAAACTAACTTCATTTTAAGTAGTTTCACAAGCAAGGTAATGGACACTGGCAGGTTTGCATCTCAGTTGCAAGCTGACACTTTGAGGGAATGTTCTTAGCAAAACACTCACTTCAACGGAAATTAGGTCAGCCTTCTGGAACATTTATCATGTGTACCTGTCACCAGCAAGACCCAGTCCTTAAAGTGAGCTGAGATCACAAGCAGTGATCATTCTGCCCTAAGCTGCAAAGAACACTCCAAACCAATAGTTTCACAAATATGTGAGTTTGGCAGAAGCTCCCATGAAACTGAAGCCAACACCCATATAGTTGCTCTGGGAATTGAATGCCTTAATACTCTGTTTATAGAATTTTGAAACAGCAAATGGATTTGGTCTGTTCTGAAAAAACAACCTGTCTCGTGGCATGTTTGAAATAACATCTAGAGTTGCTATAGAAGGATGTAAGCAGATGACCCAAGTCTGACTGGAAGATAGTTTTACCAGCTTCAGTTTATCCCTTACCACTTGGCCAGGTTGGCTTTTGCCCGACTCAGGTTATTATTTGCATAAAGCAAAGAGGCCACCTTCTACTGAAGCCAAGTAGGTGCTAGTTTGACATAGAAACTAGAATAATTAGCAAAATATAGAGCTAGAAGAGTTAGCAAAATCTAGAGCAGTGGAAGGTAAGATATAGTGTATGGTAAAACCAAAACAACATAAATGAGTCATAACCCCAAGTCCTTTCTGTAACCATGTCATCATTCTGGTGGTTTCAGAGCGATGTCAGTAAGCTTGGGGATCCTATGTAAAGTGAAAGGGCATCTGCGTCAGTACATGCACATCAGTACAAGGAATATAGTTCATTGAGAGCTTATGGATTGAAATGACCACATTTACCAAGCAGCCACATCTCTGTATCTACTAGGTTAAGTTACCTTAACTTTGAAGGAAGTAATTAATCATCTTTTTCATATGTTCTTGTTTGGTGAGCACCCCTAAATACTTAATAAAAATTGATAATGTATATATGAAGTTGACTGAAGAAAAAAGTGAAATCATTACATGTTTGTGTAGTAGCAAGACTCTACCTTAATATCTTAAAAAAAAAAGAGAGAAAAGAGTGAATGTGAGTCTTCATTTGAACTCTGTATGTGTGTGTGTCTGTCTATCTGTCTGTGTCAGATCATTTAAAAAATAACGATACTGTGTATGAAATACCCAGTAGAGTTTATTTTAAAATTCAGAGAAAGAATTCAAAAACGTGAAGAAATTTGTCTTGAAAAGTAACATGGAAAATGAGATTTTGCTTATAACTGTGTTCTTAAGAAAGATGGAGCTGTTTTGTATGAAAGTCCAGAAGGTTGGAGGGGCTGAGGAGAGGTATACAAGGAATCTACCATCATTTCTTGCTGGAAGAATTTTGTTAAAAGAAAAAAAAAAAAACCCACCAACTTTCAGGATCACACTCTATTAAGCCAGGACCAGGAAACAATTTCTAATCAGCACTCTGATCTGGCCAGAGATTGTGCAGTCTTTTGTACCAGGCCTCAGATCTGTATTCTCTATTCACACATGCTCACTTCCAGCTGTTGTCATTGAAATCCCACATAATCTTCCAAGGTCGAAGGGCAGTCACCCATGGCTGCTGCAGTTAAAAGGTTATGCTGATTTCTGTTGTCAAATATTGGCCCTTTTCTCTTCCAATCACTGCCATTCTACTTCTTTTTAACAAGAAAAATCCAGCCGAGAATTGCATTACATGACTTTAAAGTCTTAAAAGTGTTCTTCCATTGTGCTAACACGACATGGCCCAAACAGTCTAATTCATTCTGTTATATTTCACAAAGAATTTTCTGGTACCTTTAAAATACTTTGTGTTTGTGCTAGGCCGGCAAACATCAAAGTATTGTGGCCTACATCATTTGTGACTTGCCATAGTTTCTACAGAAATGTATAATATAGAATCTATAATGAACAGTGTGAATTATGCATCAGTAAGTAATTGCAGAGTAAGTGAGCAAAAAGCAAATAACCAAAAGATGAAAGGCCTTTGCATTTTGTGCTTTAAGTTATTAACTGATTTTACATATACCTACATGTATACATATATGTATGTATTCACGTATATGTATATATATACTTTATATGTGTGCGTGTGTGTGTGTGTGTGTGTGTGTGTGTATATATATCCTATATATTTAGTTCTTTTCTGTAGTGTTGGAAACGTAATTGAAAGTATTTTTTTTAATGTATTGCTTTACTCCATCAATGATTTTTTTTCCCTGCTTGGTGAACCAAAATCACTGTTAAGTGTCTTAAAATTAGCACATGGCCTCTGGTCATCTTCTTTCCTTGTCATTACATGTGTCCTCAGGTGGTTTAGCAAGCAGGGCTCTGTTAGTGGTTTCACAGTCATGTGAATTAAACCTAAAAAGGAAGAAAGCAGCAGTGGGCCATTAAGGTTTTTTGCTGTTTTACATCCATGAACCAGGGTGCCCTCGGGTAATCCAGTTTCATGTCTGTTTCGTTTAAGGTAAACAGTTTCTGATGTAGTCAGGGAATACATTTCCTTATTTTTTTCCTTCAGTATATGTAAGGGTTTATGGCAGAGTCTAAAGCTATTACAAATGGTTTGATCCATCTGTAGGATACCAGTTGTTACTGTCCAAGTTTATAGAAAATTTTGATTCAGAACATAATTATAGCATTGCTTTAAAAAACACTTTTAGTTCAAAACTAGGTTAATTAAAAAGTAATTTTTAAGTTTATAGTGCATTGAAAATGATCAAAATTAAACTTTAAAAGACTAAACTTATAAAATACTGATCATACTATGTTAATACAGCTCTTCTAACATGATGGTAAAATTTCTCTGTTGTAATGGTTTATTTGAAAACAATTCCCCAAAGTAAATGCTTCTGTGTGCTTCTACAATGCCAATATGTAGTTGAGTCTACTTATAGAACAACCTATTTCTACTTGTAGTTCAAATAATAAATGCATGTTTCTATGATACATTAAAATAAGATAAAATTTATTTTGTACATACACATATATTGTATAAAGAGAACTAAATATCTCCATTTTAATACTAATTCTACCATCCTCTGTGTGACCTTAATCAAGTCACTTAACCTCTCTTTGCTTAAACTTCCCTTTTAGAACATCATAATTTTGCCAACCACACAGTTGCAGTAAGAATTAGGGCTAATGTGGTTAAAATGCTTAGCAGGATGCCAAATACATAGTTAATGCTGAATAAATTATACTTTTGATGAAAATTAATACTACACAGAGACGTTCTACAGGTACATTTTTAAATGTATTGCTTCAGTCCACCAATGATTATTATGTGGACTATTCCATATAACTCAGATAGGAGCCTAACTGTAGGGTGCCTGTCATTTGGCTTGATCCATTTTCTAATGTGGATCTGTTAAGGGTGGCAAGGGAAAATGTGGATTATGCTTGGGCTATACATTAAAAGCATTGATCAGCTCCTGGGTTCAGGTTCCACTTTCCCCCAGCACATTAAGCCAAATGGGGAAAAGAGGAAAAGGAGCAATACAAACCATGTGCTGCAAAACTTGTGCCCAAAAAGGCATTATCCCTGTCAGATTATTGAAGAAGTAGAGAGCTAAGCTGTAGTAAGGAAGTTTGTATATTGCAGGAATTCTCAGAGGCTTTAAAATCTAAAAGTTCCTTGTCATTTTTCCAAGAGTGAGTGAGATAATGCTTTCCAAATTTATATCTTATTCTGGAAATTCTCAGATTTTAAACACACACACACACACACACACACGTATACTTGCATATTTGCTTTTTGTTTTTGTTTTAAATGGAGAATTTCAGGGGACTATTCCATAGAACTTGGAGACACGGATATGAAACCTGATATAGAAGGAACATATCAGAAAAACATGAAGAAAAGAAGTTAGAACATTTTGACTTTAACATAGAAAGTATTCATTTGGGTCACATTAGAAGATAATGTTCAAAAGGTATATTCCAGGCTAGATTTTTCTAAACTTAATTCTCAAGGAACATGATTGGGTGGCTTTTTTTTTTTCTAGATTAAAGCCACCCACCCATACTTCTTCTACCATGCTAGTGAATTAAAGTGTGAAGATCTCTGGCAGGCATCACAAATCTATATGCCTACGAGCATCTCATAGATTATTTAAATAAGTGAAATAGAATAAAAAGTATTAGGGAATGTGGTAAATTTTGCTCATGTTCAGTTGAAAAGTGTTCCTGTGCAACAATTTTATAGCTAGTAAGTACTGAGTTAGCCAAGCAAAATATGTTTACAGACTGGAATGGACCTATAAGCTGCTAATTTGTGACTTTAGATTCAAAAGGGAAAAGTTAGTTGTGATGTTTGTTAAGATAAGTGCTAAGCTACTATAGCAAAAAAGCAAACAAATACATATATCTGAATATTTATTTAAATGTAATAAAAATTTAAAAGTACATCAAAACCTTTTTTTATTTTTTCGTTTTTCAGCACTGGGGATTGAACTCAAAGATACTCTACCACTGAGCTATATCTATTTTATGCTTTACTTTGAGACAGAGTCTTGCTAAATAACTGAGGGTCTTACTTGCTAAGGTGCTGAGACAGGCCTCAAACTTGGAATCCTCCTGCCTCAGCCTCCAAAATTGCTGGGATTACAGGTTATGCCTCCACTCCCAGTGAAAATATATTTTTCTTTACATTAATACTTCCAAATGAGCAGCCTGAGTTGCTGGGGTGATTCTATTCTATGCTGTCACTCAGGGTCCCAGGTTCCTTCTGCCTTATTGCTCTGCTACCGCACGGGCACTGCCTTTGTCTGCATTGATTGAAAGTGCAGCTCATGAAAGGGAAGAGAGGGTTTTGGGGGTGGGGAATTTTCTTTCAGGTATGAAGTGGGTAGAAGTTGATTGTATTTGATTTCTAGTTATGGCCACACCTAGTTTGAAGACAGGCTGGGAAGTACGTTTTTTAGCTGCCTACCATGGGTACGTGTGAACAACCAGCACACCTGGCACATAGGATATTATAATAATCTTGGTTAGTTTCTAATGTTTTCCTATAAAGTCATTGTAAAAAGACACAATTTTACATAAACACACTCCTGAAAATCTTGGCATGAATATCTTTCTTGACTGCAGATACAAGGACCTGAGAGTAAGAACCTGTGTTAATTCTTATATCCCCAGGACCTAGGAGGATGCTGACCTCATTGCAGACATTCGAGAAGTATTTGTTGGGTGAAAACAGTAAACCAAATATTGACTGTCTAGAAATGGCAGAAATTGCTGAATGAGAAATGATGGCAAAACCAACCAACCAAAAACACAGATGAGGTGTCTGCATTGAGTGATAGTAAATAAGTAGCTAGGAAACTGGGGAGCAGCAGTCTAGCCAGGTAAACAAGGGAGGAAGTGGTGAAGAGAACAAGGGTGTGAGGACCCATGAGACCTACTTCTCCACCCTCTTTGGCCCCGTTCTCTTTTCAGCGGTGAGGACATTATTTTCATAGTGGTAACAATTCCTTAATGTGTTCTGATGAAGCAGGATAACAATTGTAACGGTATCACAGATGCATTTGTAACAGTCCATTTATTCATCTGATAAACTGAAAACACTTCATCCATATGATTAGTTGAAAATATCATGGTTTTGTTCTACAAATTCTTGGGCAATTCTCTACAACTTCCTAGATAGATATAGAAATAGTTCAGCGTTCTTGTCAGTCCAACACCATATGTCAATCTTTTCATGTTTACTGTAAACAGACCACCAAATGATTTTTTCACCATCATCATAAAGGTTAATCTCAGAAACAGAATATATATGAATTTTTTATTATTCCTATGTTCTTTTTTTTTAGTAGATGTCTGAATTCTCTGCATTTTTAATATAAGAAATTATTCTAAAAATAAGAAATATCTCAAAGTCACCAGTGAATGGAAAATCATCTAGTCAGTACGTAATCACAAATCAAACCAAAAATTTAGCATTGTTTCTTCATGAATCAGCAGAAACATATTCCCATTAACCCCTAAAAACCTGTTTTCTAGGACATTCCAAATTGAGAGCACAAAAGTCACATGTCACTATATAGGTGAGCTAATAATATTTTACATCATGCCTTCAAGGGCCACCAAATAAGGATACCTCAAATCACTCATCTGAAATCACTGAACGAATATTTATTCCCCCACCTAGAACAAGGCATTGAGCTGGGCCTTATGGACAGTATAAGATAATGAACCGTAACCCTGCCTGCCTGGTTTATTGTAGGAGTGGAGATGAGACGTGTGAACAAGTAATTGTCAAGGTAGAAAGAAGCTAGTGACATAAAATAAGTAGAGTGGAAGTCCTCCACAACTTTACATTATTCATTGAGCACATCTAAAATATACTGACCTGGGAAAGAGGGAAGATAAGGAACCACATTCCTTTAGGTGGCTTAGAAGCCACTGGGGACTTTACAGGAGAAATCAAGATCCCAATGAGGAGCTTGGTTGATGAGAGTCTTTTCTTTAGAACGATGAGAACGCAAGGTCTGGGAGGCCTAATAAGCCCAGGGCCTGCTCCTCCCAGGCAATGCAGAAGCCCAGTAGAATATACGTGGTGCAAGAAGGAGGGAGCCCTTTTTCATAACAGCCAGGCACACAGCATGGAAAGGCCCAGTCTTGGGCAGGTTATTCACTAGTGACAGAACCTCAGTTCCCAAGGGGAGAAGAGAAGAGAGAGAGATGTCCTATTTGATGAAATGACCTGGGTATTGCAGTTCACCTACATCCATTAAGCAGATTAGATTTGATGACTTGGAGTTGAGAGCCCCATGGCTTCCTAACAGTAAAAACAAACATACCGCCCTGAGTTTAAACTCTACTCCTCAGACACAAAATTAACTCTGGGGTGGGCATGTAGTTCAGAGGTCTATCGCTTGCCCAGCATGTGTAGGGCCCTAGGTTTGGTCCCTAGCCTGGCAAAAAAACCAAAAAACAAAATTAACTTTGTGTAGTGGGCACTCCAACTGTGTTTAATGGCCAGTCCTCTGGATGTTTTGTTCCCAGCTGTCTCTTCCCCGACCTTTGAACAGTTCTGCAAGGTTACCTGTCTCTCTGCAAATCTAGCTTTTTCCTTTCTTGCCTGTTAAAAGGTAGATAGACGTTCAGCCCCCCACCCTGCCCCCCACCCTCTGTGAAATGAGATTTGGTTCCCATGTAATGACATTTTCCATAATAACTGCTGATATCATCGTGGCACAGAAAGCTGCTTTTCCTAACTACCCATGAAAGAATTTAGCTTTTTACATCTCTGCCTCTCCCAGAATGTCTCCTCTCTCCCCACTGAGTGTGACTGACTCAGGGCATTGAATCTGTACTCTAATTGGGAATTCATTGAACAAGACTTCAGTGAATGAACTTTTTAGCCATTTTATATAAAATGGAAAAGGATCTGCTTCACATTGCAATCTCCTATACAATTGCTCCTGAACGGGCAGTTCAGAATAGAGAGAGATCATCCAGCACTCTGGCTTTTCATTGAAGGCATACTTAACAAAAGTATATGTTTGTGCTCATTTCTGAGAGGCCCTATTCAAAATGTAAATCTTAGGACCTTTTGGAAATGTTTAATCAGCTTTCTAACTGAGGATCTTTTAATGCTAATAACATCTAAATTCTCAACTGGTTGAATTTACCTTTTTATTTTCCTTTCCACTTTTCTCTCACTTTGCAATAAAAGAGAGCAACCAGATTAGTGTAATTTCCCTGAAAGTCATTTTTATGCTTTGGTTTGTGTCAGTGAGAATGAAATATTAATCTGCTCAGGTTTGCTTAGTAACTATGTTAGCCACATCATTTTTTCCATCATTTCTTAGGTTTCACATCTCATGGCTGCCTTTTTACAGAGTTCATCAGTAGGTTTCCAAATAATTGGTGAAGGGACAAAACCAGTTTTGCAGTCACTTAAAGCTATGTGGATGGTTCAACCAGACCCTTTGTCTGGGACAAATTATAAACTGCCCCACACTCTCTGATAATTTGATAATACTGTAAAGATGTGGTTACATCGGCACTTGTGAAATTCTTGTACTCTAATTTTAGTTTTTCTGATCATGAACCATTCATATGTCTTATTTTGGAAGTTACACACATTCTGCTAAGATACGCTGCAGAGACAGGTTCCCAGTAGGAGAAAGAGGACATTATTTTTGCAGTGACTTTCTCAGGATCACACAATATCCTAGCTTAAGTATAAGGCTAGAAGTTTCTTTCTTTCTTTCTTTCTTTCTTTCTTTCTTTTATTTTGGCTATAATGCCCATCAAATAATGCTACCCTTTAACTCTGTGTGTACTTAATCTTCCAAAACTGTGAATCATAATGATAACAATAGACATTCCCAGGCATTTCTCATCAGTGAAACCCATGGCACCTTCTTGACCAGAAGCTTCCCCTAAACACATTGTCTTTCCTGCCCTGGTCCTCTTTAGTTGAAGGGAAGATTTGCATGGCTGATTGTCATAGTTTTCCAATACAAATTGGCTCAATATAAGTTGGACCATTTGGATAGAATGTCCAATGGATATTTAGATTTATGGATCTGGAACCCAGAAGAGAGATCATGGCAAAAGATAAAGATTGGAGCATCCTTGGCCAGAGAGTCATTCACTCATTCAGCAAATGTTCACTAACTACTTTGTCTTAGGCATAAAACATACAGTGGTGAAAAATCAAACATTAATCTAGTTTCCATGACTATCACAGTCTAAACTGATTGCTGATGTCATGCAAGTAGATAAAATAATTTAGTCACACACATACACACACACACACACACACACACACACACACGAACACAGACCTTGGAGAATACCAACATTTAAGAGGTGGACCAAAGAAAAGAAGCACCCAGGTGAGGGTGAGTTTGAATGGATGAGTACAAGGGCTCCTCAGCCCAAATCCTTGTATCAAACTCCACTTAGTCTTTGAAATACATTCCTTGCTTGTTTGGTGGCAGGATTAAGGTACCTGTGTTTATATTCATTTGATACAAAAAAATTCTTCTTAATTCTTTCTTAAAATAAGGGATTTCAGAGGTTGGAACTGAAACAAGTATCAGCCCGTTAGTCAAGTAAAGAAGAAAGAGATGAGCAAGGACTGGAGACAAAACTAGATCTTTATTCAGCTATGAATTTCTTTGTTATATGTGTTTTAAGTCAACTTTAGTGGACATTGTGACTGGATTTCCTTTGTTATGATCTCTGGGATAAATGTGATCTTAACAATGTCCTAAAAAGAATGAGGTGTTATGATCTATTTTGCCAAGACCTCTTTAGGGAATTTTTAAAAATTTGTTATCTTTTTTTTATTTCTCGGTTCTCTTAATCCAAGAGGCAGACCTCAGGCATTTACCAAATAAAAGCCAACCAAATGCCTGGATGTGAGTTATTTTGACTGATGAAACTTCTTAGCAAATTTAAGGTGAAATTTTGCCATTTCATTATAAAGAAGTTTACAATTATTCCATATTCTAAAAATTAGAGCTATTGTAGTCAAAGTACCAGATATAAGGCTAAGTTCACTGCTCAGTGGCAGAGCACTTTTCCAGAGGCATGAGGCCCTGGGTTGGATCCCTAGCAAAACACACACACACACACATAGTATGTGCTTGATATAAATGTTAAATGGAATTTTTCCTTTAAATCTGAGCAAAAATCTTCCTTACATACAAAAATACCATAAAAAGCAGAAGAAGAACTCATAGATCCATTTATAATCCTTCAAAACATGGTAATTTTTTTCACATTTATGTGCCTGATAGTTCATAAATTTATTGGTATGTAAACTGTGCCATAGGTAAACTTGCTTCTTCTAAGTAATATAGAAAATCTTTTATTAAAAATTCACTTTTTAGGGATTGGGGTTATGGCTCAGTGGCAGATTGCTTGCCTCGCACATGTGAGGCCCTGGGTTCAGTCCTCAGCACCACATATAAATAAACAAATAAAATAAAGATATTGTGGGTTTGTGGCTGGAACTCAGCGGTAGAGCACTCACCTCACACATGTGAGGCCCTGGGTTCGATCCTCAGCACCACATAAAAAATAAGTAGATAAATAAAATAAAGGTATTGTGTCCATCTAAAGCTAAAAAAAAAAAATTATTCACTTTTTAGTTAAGGATTGTTATATTTTCAGATTGGTCTATTTTCTTATGTTGAATTTCTAAAATGTATGTTTCTTATAGCCAAAACAGCTATTTCAAGAATCCTTTGCCAACAAGTTTTTCTCTGAGCCAGATTTTAAGCAAGTAAAGATTAAGCTGACCTCACAGATTGATCTCTCAAATAGAATTCTACCTCTGAGAGACTCTTAGAATCAGAAACTTTTATTAGAGGCAGAGAGTGAAACTACATGCCATAGAATATGGGTTTCTTGCCATTTTTATGTTTTATATTTTTGAATATACCATAAAATTATATAATTGGTGATAGACGTAATATCAGGTATTTCAAAGGAAATTAATTATGTTCAGCAAAAAACGAAGCAGACAGCCAGGCATGGTGTGACATGCCTGTAGCCTGTAATCCCAGCGGCTCAGGAGGCTGAAGCAGTAGGATTGCAAGTTCAAAGCCAGCCTTAGCAATTTTAGCAAGGCCTTAAACAACTTAATGAGACCATGTCTTTCAATAAAATATGAAAAAGGACTGGGGATGTGTCTCATTGGTTAAGCACTTCTGGGTTTAAGTCCTAGTCCCCAAAACAAAACAAAAAAAGAAGCAGACACAAAATATAAAGATGAAACAGTTTTGAACCATTTTATTTCTTTTCACAAAAAGCATTAATCTCATTCTCTAAACAAATCTGAATTTTTATTTGTGCGCAAAATAATTGTTTTTTGTATTATGTGGTTTAAGCTTGCTTTTTCCATCCTGGCTTTAAAAAAAATTCTCCCTTTAGCACCTCTAGAAATCAAAGAGGAACATCCTTAGATCTTATTTGATTTAAATGAATGGATAACTAATCTTGATTAGGTGTTTCTGGAGAGAATAATGTTTCAAAACTGTTCTAGAACTTGGCTGTCCTAACTGATCCTTAGGTATGCTGTTTCATCCCAATTGTTCAGGCCTCAGGGGTCACTCACGGGAACCATTTCTCTTAAATTGTCTTGATGAAGATTTCCTGCTGATTTTTTTTTTTAACCATCTCAAAAATCACCCAGTTGTTGTGTCATAGCTTTCCACAACCTCCACATTCAAACCAAAAGCCAGCTTCATAACCAAATGACTGTACCCACCCACATGAACTAACCAGGCAGCCGTGTATGAGATTAGGCAGCCCATTTCTTAATCATAATGAAAGTAATATTTAGAGTTTTGTTGTCAAATGTCTTCTATTTGTGACTTTGTTTTCTTTTGTTTTTGTTTCCGCAGGACATTTGGGCTTCCAGGACAGTTTTGTCACATCAGGTGTTTTCAGTGTGACTGAGCTAGTAAGAGTGTCACAGAGTAAGTGTAATTTTGCTTTGATTTGGTACAGATTTGCCTTGAATTTGTGTTTACTTTCTGTCTAGGCTCCTAGAGACATAAAAATCTTTGAGAACCCACTTTTTGTTCTTCTCATTATAAGAATTTTGCCTTGCAGTGTGTTGGTAAGCCCTTGTTTTAAATCAGGAAAATTTTTTTAATGTGAGGTATTATGGGGAAGGACTGAAATTTTATGGATTCCCCAGTATATAATACAAACATAATTTTTAAAAAATTCTGAATCTTCCCTGGTTTCTAAGAACTTCTGCATTTTAAAAGAATTTGTTTCTGACCTTTAAACAATGCTAATGCCTTCAGTATGAATGACAGAATACAGCCTGATCATTACCAGTTTGTCAATAATGACTAACAACAGTGAGTGAAGAGAACCTGTCACCACCCTGGTCTGTTGATCAAAAGCCTATTGATTGTTATTTTGCTATGACATAATCCAGACAGTCCAAGAAAAGTATAGGAATCTGTCTGTCTGTCCCTCTCACACACATATATACACATTTGTCAAGTTGAATTCCCTCAAGAGCATCTCTTTCTTTCTATTTAAAAGCATGCCTATGCTGGGTGTGGTGGTATACACTTGTAGTCCCAGCAACTCAAAAGGCTGAGGCAGGAGGACCACAAGTTCAGAGCAAGCCTCAACAACTTAGGGAGGCCCTAGGTAACTTGGAGATACCTGTCTCAAAATAAAAAATAAAATAGGCTGAGTATGGGGTTCAGTGGTTAAGCACCCCTGTGTTCAATCCCCAGTACCAAAATAAATAAAAATAAAAAAATAAAAGCATACCTACAACGACTGTGATACTCTAGGTCCCAATAGGGAAAAATATCCAATATTAATAACTTTACCCACACACACACCTAATTGAAAATACCTCTTGTAGATAAAATTAACACAATTGAAATTGCTTTCAATTGATATCAAGTCCTTTGTGGAATGAGGTAGAATGAGCATACATTTTTTTTTTTTTAAACCAGGGATTGAACTCAGGGGCACTCAATGACTGAGCCATATCTGTAGCCCAATTTTGTATTTTATTTAGAGACAGGGTCTCACTGGGTTGCTTGGCACCTCACTGTTGCTGAGGCTGTCTTTGAACTCATGATTCCTGTCTCAGCCTCGCAAGCTGTTAGGATTACAGATGTGCGCCACCACACCTGTTGAGCATATATACTTTTATTTCAAGTTCCTGTCCCTTATTCACTGTGTTACAGGATGGTAAGATTGACCAAATAAGCCAATCAACTCTATAATAAGACTTCAGGTCAGGCAAGTCAAGCCATCCTGATCTTCCAAGCCCAGATTCTGTTTTTTCTTATTTTAGTCATTCCTAGACTGGAAGAGTCTTAAGAGTCAGAAGGTGGGATAGAGCATGGTCGAAGAGGAGAATCCAAGACTGTTGAGCATTTACTATCTGCCAGGCACTGTGCTAGACCTTTATGTATATTACAGAAGTTAATTCTTGCAATAAACTTGTCAGATATGAAATTCCCTCCATTTTTACAGATGAGCTAAATTGAGCATCTATTTAAAGTCATTTACCTGAATCAAATAGTAGGTGAATGCTTTTAGGAAATGCTGGAATCTGTACTCTTAGTCTGGCTCAAGGGAACTTGAAAAACTTACTGTGTGAGTCTAGACACTAGTGGGAAGATAACTATAGGTGTTAGAATTCAGGGGGCTAGGGACTCCCAGACTGACACTTAGGTGTTCCAGCGGAGGAAAATCAGAGTCCTAGGGAATGAGACGTTCAGAGCAGCAGGTTAGCACTTGAGACAGAGAAGTTGCAGCTGTCTTACTGAAGTATGCTTAAAGTACCCACCAGGTAAGTAGAGACAAGGTTGCTTTGTTAACGTGGAGGGAATATGCACCTACTTATCACACATCTGATTAGCTAGCTCTTTGTCATAGACAAATAACAATGCATGTGTATGTGTATTTTAACTTTAAAAGATTCTTGAAAATGACTAATATTCTACATTTTTCTTATAAGTTTAATAATACAATGTAAAGAGTATACCTGTCACCATAGCATTATAGGAAGATACATTTATTGAGTCCTTACCAAGATCCAAATATTAAAGAGTTAAAAGATCCTTTTGACTCTTAAGATTGGAGCACTAGACCATTTTATTCTTCCCTGGCTTCTATCATGCTTACATTTAGCCTTCATTACCATTGATTTGCTCAGGCCTAGGATTGTAGAAGGTCCACTCTGATCAGAATAATCCCCAGCATCTCATCCTTCTTTTACTTCCTGTGCTTCCCTTTCAGGTTGTATTTCCCAAAGTGCGTCAGTACATGCTTAGACCTCCATTCAGTCTAAGATAACATGGTTGCCAAGTGAATTCTAAACCTGCTTTTACGATTGCCAGAGGGTTTGAACAGACCTGGGATTGAATTTGCAGAGGGACCTGGATTTGTTTCCTGTCCCCATGTAGGTTTTGTAGCTGATGCCTGGCATCCTGAACATCCTTCAGCTCCTGCTTCTCAGTTCTGCACACTGCTGTGTAATTGCTCTGGGACTCACTCACACATGGCCTTGTGCTGACGGAAACTGTTTGGCAAGAATGGAACGGGGCTGTGTCAGCTAAATCATGGCTTCAGGCCAAACTGGTCAATTGTATTCCAGAGACCCCCTCTTCCTTGTAGATCTTTAATGTAGGTTTGTCAGGGTATATTTTACAAATTGCCTTGGTTGCTGGGATAGGGATCCTCAAGCTCATGTTTCCTCACCTACACACCCTTTTGAAAGACTTAGCACTCAAGCCATGTGAGAGTGTTGGGATCTTTAACCACTCCTCACAGCACTGCCCTCTGCCTTCAGCACCCACATTGGAAGAGCTGAGCCTCCATTTCAGAGCTGCTAGTGGACACATTTTTCAGAAGCGTAGGGCTGAGGTACATTCTGCATCCTCGAAATAGAAACTAATTGGCACATAAGTTGATTAAACCCATGATGGTAGTCCTGTTTGGAACATGATGCTATATCAATATGAAAAACTATAGTTGCTAGCATTTCTCAAATGCACACCAGGTGCCAGGCATCATGCTAAGCACTTGATAAACACTCACTCATTCAATCCTTGCACGGTTGGTGTCAATGTCCCTTTTTACAGGTGAAGGAGACCGTGATGCTCAAGAGGTCAAGCATCTCACCCTTTTACTTTGCTGAACTCAGCTGGCTGACTGCAGGCATTTTTGTCATGACCTCTCCTATAACTGCATTACAGAACTAAATAGAATCCAATGAGTCTGTGCTTTTATTGAGTAATCAGTTCTGAATGAGTTGATAAACTTTTAGTTTATTAACTTGTACTTTTCAAAAAGACGGTTAAAGCTATTTTTATGTGAACCAAAACATCTAAAATAATTAATATTTTTTCCTGGATATGTTTTTTAGGTATGATTTTGTTTTTGATGAATAGATTTTATATTGTTTAATTTTGTTTTTAGTGCTGGGGAATCAAACCCCAGGGCTTTGTGCATAGTAGGCAAGCACTCTACTACTGAGCTAAGTCCCCAGCCTTGACTTTATATTTTTTAGAGCTGTTTTTTGAGGTTTATAGTTTTAGGTTAACAGAAATTCCTTATATTCCCCCAACAATTCCCCCTAAGAACTTTCAATAGTATGGTCTATATCTTATAAATGATGAGTCAATATTAACACATAAATATAAACTAAAACCCACAGTTGTACATTAGGGTTCACTTTTGTGCTTTTCTTCACATACCTTCTACCAGTCTCAACAAATGTATAGGGATGTGTATCCACTGTTACAGTATCACGTGCAATACTTTCACTGTCCCCAAAATGCCATGCTCCACCTTTTCATGTTAACCATCTTTTAATTCTCTCTGGAGTTTTGCCTTTCACCAGGATGTTGTCAGTGGCCTTAATGTCTTAGAGTTTCTTCTACTGTGCTGCCGATTTCTTAACCCCCTCTTGTGTGTCCCAGCCCCATCCATTCCGTCACCCCTAATCCCAGCTAAAATCGCTTTACCTTGAAACATTCTTTCTACTTAGTATTCAGTTTTACATTTGAAAATATAAATATTTACTTTCCCCAGGTTTCCAGTTAGTTTCTGTTTTTAGCTTTCCTCCTTTTAACTGTAATAGAGGAGGAAGGTGCTATTTCAGTATTTCCTCATGAGGACTCTGAAATAACCATGTGCCAAGTTTGCTGTTTGTAATAGTGTTACTACCAAGGTGGCAATGGCAGAGAAGGTTCTTGGTTTAGCCTCACAGATTCAGAGGTGAGGACCAGGCAGCCAGGGTGCTTGACGTTAAACTGTATCCATCAGGATTCCTGCTGGTTGACGGAAGCTGCCCGGCTTACCCCTGCCTTCTGCCCACCACCCTTTAATTTTTGATATTATCATCTAAAGTCCATGAAAGGCATAAAAAGGAGAGATCTGTTACTGCCACAAAGAAATTCCCACAGAATAAAAATAACTCTGTAATTGTCCTTTGCTTTCTTTCCCCCTTTGTGGAAAGGCCATCAGACACTAGATCTGGTTGCTTTATTACCTTGCCCCTTGGGAGGGGAGAATTCAGACCACTGGACATGGTGCCAGAGGGAGGGAAGGAGAGGTGGTGCGTGCTAGCAGCGAGGTTCAGAATCACTCCTGTTGTTTTAGCATAATACTGGGAGGAAGGAGACAGGAACCATCTGTTAAGATGGCTCTTACATGATGCTGCATCCTCAAACAAAGCCTTCTAGAGGCATTTTCAGATTGGTCTCTTTCCCTCAAGTTGCTACAAAGAGCTCACTCTGCTCGCTGCTAAGTCATGCCGCTTAGAGAGCTCTCAGCTCTTTTGTTTATTTTGCAGCCAGTGTTTTCCTCAAAGTATGTGCTCTGAGGCTGTCAAATACCCCTGCTAGTATGAACTCAGAAAGTTCTCCCCAAAACTCCACTCCTTATTCCCATTTCCTTCTAAAGTGCTGACTCTATTTTACTTGAAGTTGGTGGAGTGACTCTGAAACCTTAAATACTTCACTGGAAAAGAGGAAAACCACAAATACACACAGGCCATTGTGACTCTGGCCTGGTGTGTTCTAATTTTCTAGCAGTGGTTTGTATACCCAAGCTGGCTGCAAGGGTTAAGTAAACTTCGTGGCTAAGGATGACTTCATGGCCCTGGAATTTTGAAAAGCTGGGGATTCTCAGTACACTGTGGCCAGCCTTAGCGTCTTTGGGTGTGAAAACCACTCTCAGTTACCCAGACTGATTTTTGGTTCCTGTTGCACTGCTGCAGAATCTATTAAAATCCAGCAGCTGAATTGTCCTGGCTCTGCCACAAAGCCCGGCTGCTGGGTGGACTTCAGGATTCCCGAGTTGTTTGTCAATGAGAGTGGGAGTGAATGGAACCAGTCATATGCCTCAGCCTGGCATGAGGTGGCACCCTAGTGGCTGTTTTCTGCCTTGGAAATGTGCACTCTGGATTTTCACACAGGAATCGTCATGAAGATCCAAATGCTGTACATTTTAACAATTCCTTCTTAAATCTCCAAGTCCTTGGCATGTCTTCAAGGGTCCATATCCACACACATAGATTTTCAGGCCAGCAACTTAGTGATTGGCCATGGTCAAGCCTGACATGATGGCGCGGCTGAAGCAGAGTGAACTCGGCTGCAAGGCACAGTAAGAAAATGAAACTCTTTGGTAGGAACAAGCCCAAACTTGAAAATACAAAATGTTCTTACACAGAAGACCTAAGGAGGAAATGGGTCTCAGATAAGAAATTCCAGACGTCCGGTCCTCTGGGGGTGCCATTTAAATATTTGCAGTACTTTAGATCTTTATTAAAGTGGGATAGATTTGAAACTTTCTTGTCTGAGCAAGTGGCCCGTTGGTTCTCCTCTGTTAAGTAACACGGTAGCTGTGAATTGTGGCATAGAAATTAATTTTAAAATAATTTGTATTCTTAAGCAAGATTTTCTTTTGAATGAAACCATTTGGGTTTGAGCATTAAAGGAAGAAACAAAAAGATGATAATAAAAGATAGACTGCAGCCCTAGCACGAACAGTTGCTGTGACCTTGCCTTTTGTCTGCCATTACACAATTCAATGGCAGTCCACTCAAACTATGCTCTCGATCAATATCCTATTAAAGCAGCACAAAAAGTCTCCATAAACTTAGTGGTTAGCTATGTTTATAAATGGAACTCGGCATAATTAGATGGTCAATAGCAGGCTCTACTAGTAATTTTAAAATGAATATAACACATTTTGTCTCTGTAGAAGTCAGTGGCACCTCTTCTCTTCTGGAATGAGGGTATGGTGTATAGCACACAAAAGGGTGGATAGCCCTTTAAAAAAGTATGATGTTTATCTCCAGTATACAGTTTTTAAAATACTGATTGGTGAGATATATATATATATATATATATATATATATTTGCATTTTTCCTGTCCAAACCACCTTATTCTGAATATATTATGGCATTGCAACTGTTTCATTTTCTACTTTTAGTCAACCCCTCATAAAGAGATACAATAATAAATGTTGCCACACTCTTCGAAGGAAAAACATCAGTCTGACTGGCTTAATTGAGTGAGTTTCCTTTACTATAATTCAATAAATTTTCAAAATAAATATTGAAATTAAATTAGTTCAGAAGGATGTTTTTTTGTATGATTTTTTCCTTGACATATTTGGGATGAATATTTGTCTAGTCAAGCTGGCAGCCATTGGGATGGCCTGGCAGTAATGGATCATTACATCAAACTACCCTTTCTTCTGAGTCTCGGCTCACAATACGGGTGGCCAAACATGATTTCTCCTCTCCTGCCCTCCTCACCCATGGAGAGTGAGAGGCAGCCTCACCCTTAGGGTGATGCTGTCTTCAGCTGACTTGGCCCTGCCAACTGAAATGTGCACAATTCCTGTGCTGGATAGGAGCCTGGCCATTGTATCATGGGCCACTGTACTGGCTGAAATTAGAAGTAGGGCAGGAAGGAGCTCATGACGTCAGCAGGGCTTCTGGTGATGCTGTTCGTGAAGGTCTGGTTCTTTTGTTACCCTTGTACTCCTACCACCTTTCTGGTTAAAGCCGGCAGTGAAGGTTCTCACGGCAGGATTTGAGGGCTTTTTGTTCTCTGTTCTCTGTTCTCAGCTAAAGCTCCCATTAAATCTACTAGACTGTGAACACTCTTATTATAAAGATTTGACCTAGGGAAAAGCAAACACATGATACCTGGTGAACTCACAAATTGGTTGTCATGGCGTCTATTTCTATGTTCATCTATTTCTAATCTTTTCCAAGTAATCCATTGTTTATGCTTCCTATGTATAACATATAAAGTCCATATTCAAGATGGCAGCATGGTATCACAAGATAGTTCAGGATATAGAGTCAGGGATCAAACATTGCCATTTATGAACTACATAACTTTGGATAATATTTAACTCCTTGAGCTGTGTCTTCCTCATAAGTTATAATCATTTAGTTAATCAAAGCATATTCAAGTCTCAGCTGAGTGAGGAGACTAAGTCTGCCCACTGAAATAGTAATAACTCTCAGGAGTGTTATATGGATTAAGAAATTATCTAGTGTCTGAGGTATTGTAGATGCTCAATAATGGCAACTACTATGACCATTCCTGAATGAAGCTTCTGCCCCTGATATTTCACTGTGTGCTCAGAGCAGATCCTTGAGCAGACCACTGCCAGCATTATTATTAAAAATATGCCTGCATATAAATTAAAAAAGAACAATTTTAGTATTATGTTCTAATAGTTGATATATTTAGAAAAAGACATCATAGTGACCTCTTCAGAGCTAATAATTCTAATAGAATAAGAGCATGCCAATCATACCCTTCATCTGCCCCTACATCTGCTGTGGGAAGTCAGAAGATTCTTATTCTTCATATTTTTATCCAGTGCCTTTATTTCAGCATTATTTTGGAAGCTACTCTCCAAGGGTTTCTATTCGGTAACAAAGTACTTTAAAATTCTCAATCTAATACTGACACAATTTTAACTTTTTAAAATGGCCTTCCAGGTTTTGACTATTTGTATCAGCGTTTTAAAAATAGTGCTTAGTTCTAAAGTATTTAAAATTTCTCTTTTACTCATATTATGAACAATAATTCTGGAGATTATTACTGACAAAGTGCTTTCTAGTAAACCTAGATGTGATTTAAAAATTAAAACAGTTCTTCTTGAAAATGCTGAAAAATGATTATTTTTGTAGACAGTTGGATTACTATGTTGTTGGGAAGGGGCTCTGTTGTTATAGTTTGTTTCCTAATAGCTAATAGTCAGATAGTCCCCAGTGTATTCTTGGCAAAGAGGCTCATGGGTAGATGCCCTTCCCTGGTTTACAGATCATCATGGTGAAAAGACATCTTAGGCCATCAAATCCATACCCTTTCAGGGAAGACTGAATCCCGTGGCTAAGGCTATATTCTATACTAAACGGGTACTACATTTGACCTCAACCAAAAGCCGAGATGAGATGATACTCTAAAATGCAGAAAATCAATTTCAGTCCCAAAGGCAGAAGCCACTAATGCAGGAGATCACTCAGCATTGCTCACCTCTCCGTGACTGCTCCACTAGACCAAGTGTCAGGGCCCTATGTCCAGTGGAGCACTAGCTGACACTTCTCACACCGAAGATCCATAAAAACAAAGAAGTGAGAAGGAGGAGGATGGCATAGAACTTTTGCCACTTAGGTGGTGGGAGATAATTATTTTTCTATTTGAATGTCATTCAATTCCTCTGCCTAGTAGTTCATGACAAAGAAAAGACAGGGAGATCAGATATGTGGGTTTTATCCCTATTTCTTTGGGCAGATAATGTAGGAAATACCTGCATTCAAATCCCTGTTCTGGTACTTATTTAGCTGCATGATATTGATCACATTACTAAACCTCACAGCTGATTTTTCTTATTTGTAAGTGATAATAATACAAACACATATTCCATAGGGGCATTGTGAGGATGAAATGAGATCACTCAAGTAAAACACCTAGTACATTGCCTGTCATGGAATAAAAGGTCAATAAGTATTAATTCTTAGCTATGTTTCATTAACAAGCTCATATGATTGTAGTTCAATTGAACAAACATTTGTTGCATGTGTAATATATGAAGCAATCTATGTTGTGTGCAGAGAGGAATATAGAAGGAAGCAGGAGAAAGTTCTTTCCTCTAGGGCACATATCTAAGTTTCTTGAGACCCAAGACTGAGCTTTCTTTATGGCAATAAAGTGCCTGACTCTGCCTGGTTTACAAATTAAACTCACAATAATTATCTGTCAAAGATAAACCAACTTCATGATGTGGAGTGGGGCAGAAGAGGGTATTAGTGAATTGTTCTCATTTTAATAAAATGGAAATATTTTATCAAAATAACAATTACTCCCTCTTCCCCTCCTGGCAAAACACACACACACACACACACACACACATTCACTCCTTGTGTCCACAAGTTGTAGTTGTATGAACATGGTGGTCTGTGTTAACAGATGCCTTCATGGGGTTAAAAACATTCTGCTGACTTTTGGCACCTAATGTTACATTTCATAAAAAGCATTGCTTAAATCTTTTAATAGCAGGCAAGCTCATTTTCACAAGAGGGAAATCCATGTTTTAGTTCAGTGTATTTCTTTTATGTTCCTGTTTGGAAAACCATACTCCTAGCCCGCATTTGGTCAGATCTTTTAGAAAGCAAGGGTACGAAGAGGAGATCAGCACAGGGTTTACAGACCAGAAATCTGCTTGGCAAAGGAGTTGCTGAAGACTGTGGCGTAGAAGCTGCAGAGAAAGTACCTTTATGATTGATTTCCATTCAAGTCAGACTGACTGCAGTGTGGTCATTTTTCTAACCCATAACTGCTCACACTGCAGCAGTCTGCTATCTGCAGGGTGTCTGAATTATAGCAGTCTATGTCCGTGTTACCTCTTACACAAATTACTTACACTGGTTTCTTTTTCCATGCAAATTCATCAGTTTTACAGCCCCTTGTAGCCACAGTCAGGAAACTCTGGCAGAGAACACAAATTGATAAAATGAGTTAATTTTACTATACTTTTTTTTTTCCTTTCTAAAAGCCCTCTCTCATAAGCAGTGTTCAGGAAGCATATTACAGTAAAAGGAAGATAACAAAGGAGTTGGATTTTCTTGCCATAAATTACTTTCCAAGTTAATTCCCTTTAACGATGATTCCAGATTTGCTTGAGTTTTCATAGCATTGTGCATTTTACAACTATGCCTTTGATGGAAAGAACAAGTATTTTCCCATGTTCACTCCTATTGTGCCAATGACATGGACTTTCTTACAAGATCTTTGCAAAACAACACTAAATTGTTCTGGGCCCATAGAACTCTGTGCTGCCATTGGACTCCCCACCCCCATCCCTGCCAGGCTCAAAGCACAAGCTTTCAATGAATGTCTTAAATTATGTAATCAGAAGAAAAACACACTTCAAATTTTTTTTGCAGTTATTTTATAAGTTGGAAATTGAATGCTAGACATTGATAGTCTTCCTGGGGAAGGGATCTGTTACCATTATTCCATATTATTTAATGGCCATGCAGATTTGAGGGATGGACAGTGATGATGGTTATTCTCTAAAATGTAAACCCCACAAGGGCAGGAGTTTTCATATATCTTGTCCACTGGCGTATCTTGAGCTTCTGGAACCATGCCTGGGCCTTTGAAAGTGCTTTATGGATATGCATTGAATCCTATTGAATGCAGCCCAAGAGGACAGGTGCCATTAGCAATAAGCTGGACACAATAGTCACTTAGTTAATGCTCCCAGATGATTCCTGTTGGACAAGTTATAAACCCAGTGCGCATCATCTCCCAGGCAGTGTAACTTGAAAATTTGGATAGAATTTTTCTTCCATTGTCCTCTGTTTCCAACAATGCAAGCCTGAGCAGATTGTCTCTGGTGGATGGCAGAAGTTCAATAACCACAACCTTATCCAGCTACTAATGTGTACAGAGGAGCAGGTCATTAAGAGGGTTGGCTACTAAAGTAACCCCTCTCTTCCAATAGCCCACATTACTATAATGATTCCTTAATAGCAAACCATTTATTAAGAAATGACACAGAATGTTCTATTGACAACAGGAGGGGGATGCATGACTAGAAATAACATCTAAAGATACAATTTCCAAAAGTTAACCTTTTAAGAAAAACTCCTTGGTGGAACTTCAGGCCAGAATCATTGCAATAATGCTTAAGAAATGTGGAGCTCATCCTCACTCCTTATACCCATTTGTAGAACTCTGAGTATCATTTTTTTCATGGTTTAAGGTTTAGGGGGGTAAAAGAGGAGAATAACTATTTACTTTCCTTAATTCAAAGCATATTTATTGATCATCAACTGTGTACACAAAACTGCAGTGAGCTGTTTAGGAACACAAAAGCAGCTCCAGGATCTACAAAATTAAAGGTCATGTGGTATGGCCTCTGACCTCATGACCTGGGAAAGTTGTTTAGCCTCTTTTTGCCCCAGTTCCTTCCTAGTGGTGGTGGAAAGATTAAATGGGTTGATATACTCAAAATCTTAGTCTAGTATCTGGCCTATAACTGGTATTTAATAATTTGCCATGGTGATGATGGTAACAATGGTGGGTTATGGTGACAATGGTATTTTTTCATGTTTATCATAATTACTGTTAGAATTATGAGACCCAAGAGTTTCAATGACTTAACCAAATTATGCAGGGGATTACTGGCAAGCATGGGACTGTACACAATCTCTCACAGTACCAGACTAGCACTTTGTTTTAATCCTACATGATGTCTATCTTTAGAGCCTTCAAAATGCAAACCACTCTAGTTAGGAAGAAAATTTTACATCTGAGAGTTTTAAAAATGATAAAGCCTATCACCAAGTGCCAATGCAGCAAAATCAGATTTCACAATGTATGGGAGAACAGGATGAAACTTTTGCGGTCAGTCCAGTCCTTCCTTACTGTCCCCATGTTCAATTGGCAGAGTCCACATAATCTCTGTAACCAACAGAAGGTAGTTAGTTGTTAGCCACAGAAGTCTAATGTGATATCCTGGGCAGCCAGAAATTAACTGACACTGGACAAGTCATTTAACTCTTCACAAATTTTATGAGTTCCCTAATTTTGCAAAAAGAGGATAAAATACCACTGTGAGCTAAGAAGTGCACTGTTTTACATGCATCTTATTGATATATTTGTTAAAACAATACAATCATTTATTTATGTCCTTTCAGAGTGTACAGTTAGGAACAAGTCTTTTAGGCCTGCTGACTATCTGGAGGTAGTATCAGATAGCTATCGTAAAAAGAGTCTATTGTCTTTCTGGACAGCATAGATTAGGCCTCCCTTCCCTCTCACCATGATGCCTGCATCAATATTCCCTTCTTCTAGAACCTTTAGCCTTTTTCATGCCTTCTGTATACTGTTGCTACTGCTCCTCACATTCAACCATTACCATTTACCTGCTCAGAAACTGTCATGGATTCCACAGATCATGCACTCTACTTCCTATCTCCAAACTTATGCTTCATCATTTTACCTAGAAAGCCTCTCCTATCTCCTGTCTGTCTCTAAATCTGCACACCTTCAAAGGCTTTGGATAAGTGCCCAATCTTCCCAGCGTCAACCGGTTTCTGATCTCACAAGCCAGTGGGATCAGTGATTCCTCTGAATTTTCCCAACACATTCTTTGCATTTCTCCTGTGAGATGTAGCATGTTCAACGTTGTGTTAGATATTCAGGTATTACTTCAGTGTTCCACCTAGTCGTAAACATTTCAGGGACTGAGACACCATAGGCCTTTTTTATTATCTTAAGTTGAAGACAATTTTTATATAGAAGAGTCAGTGTGGTGCAGTAGGAAAGACCCTGGGCAGACATCCTTAAATTATAACATGGACTCCCTTTTGCTTTTCTGTAACAGAGGGCAAGTTATTTAACCTCAGTCTGAGGCTTAGTTCTCTTGATTTAGAAAATGTACTTTCCTGAGAAGGTTGTTTTGAGGATTCAATTTAGTAGTAAATAAAGTGCCCATCAAAACGTGGCCTTACAGGTACTCAGAGAAGCCTGCCTGCAGCTACCTCTGGAATGCGTGACCCATCAGAGGCTCTTTCTCCTATTTCCAGGTTGGAGACACTGAGAATGCCAAGCCCAGTGCAGGGACACTCTGACAGGGACTCCTGCTCTCTTTGGTGGAACGGTGTCACTGAGTCAAAATCCATCCCAGTGGGCTGACCCTCCACATGACATCTACACAAAGGCAGCAGCAGGGCTATGTTCCCTTGTGTAGACCCTTGAAGAAGGCAAAGTTGTGTCTGTATATTGGTGGGGTTACTTAACCCAGGTTGTGAAACTCATTCTCATTTCAGAAACTTAGTGATGTTTTAAAATTCAAGACATGCATAAACCAGTTTGCCAAGCTCTCAGTAACCTGCCAGCAACCCAGTAGGCCGTTTGGGCAGTAGCACCACGCTGCTGGGCCACCTAGTGCCATTTCCTGCATTACCATTACAGTGCACTAAGTGGCTCACAGGAAGTAAAGACAGGGAAAAGCTAAGGAGCACTTATGTGGGCATACTGGGTTTTTTCATCTGTCTGAGATGGGCCTACCATATTTACATTGCATTTTTGTTCCTTCACCTATTCACATGTTTAAAAGGTAATTGAAAGAAAAGAACCTTTTCTAGGGTAGGTAAAGAGTTCAATAGAAGTGCTGCTGATGTTCGCCACTAGGTAGAGGGCTTCAAATTTCTCCCCTTAGTCCATGTCAGACCTTCTCTCTCACATCTCACTCTTTCTTTCTCCTTCCAAGAGCCAGGTTGTAGAAGATCTTGCTATTCCCTCCACACTTGGGAATGAAGCAGCTTCTCCACCCAGATGAAGCCTCAGCTCCACTCTGAAATTTGTGAAAATCTAAGTACAGGACTTTGTCACTGAGGGGCTTTGTCCCCGACTCTTTGTTAGTTAAGGAGAGGTGTGACTGGGTTCTAGGAGGCTCAGGGCAGTCACAAAACAAACATAAAATACCATGAGCTAGAATAGGAATTTATTAAAATGAATTTAATATACAAAGACAATTATGGAGTGACATTATTAATTAGAACTTTGTTTACACTTATTGTCATTTGATTTTGCACGAAAGCCCTCCCTCCCTAAGAGCCTGTCATTGAGGTGGGTTCGAATATCAAAAAGCATATGTGGATTTCAGGGTTTTCCACTTCTTCGCACTGACTGTTCTTATGTAATGACAGTTGTGACTAAGGCTTGGTTATTGCTATTATCAAACCACACAGTGTTTATTCTTAGAAATAAGTGCTCTCATACCGTCTGATTCCACAGTTTCCTTACAGCACCACACTTCATCCGGTTTCCTGAGCAGTGATCCCGGGAATAATCCCATTATTACAACACGGTCAACAATCAGCACCTTCTCTTGGTTCTAATTTCTGAGTAACATACATCAGGCTCCTTTTCCCCCTTTGTCTTGAGACCCTGTCCCCATCTTACCTGGCCTCTTTGTTTTTACCAAGTCTATTCTTCAGCCACCCTCCATCTCTCCGACAGAGTGGTACTTTAAGACCATCAGTGCAAACTTGGTGGTAGCATTCCCACCCATTACCTCTGGTCAGTGGGTAAAACTCAGGCAGCTGCAAGTCCATTTGACCAGTTCTTACTTGCTGCCTCCTGGTGTCAGGGATTATGTCAGGTGCTTGACAACATTACCCAGCAGTTCTACTCACAGTGGGGAGGGTAAATGTTCGATAGCTTACTAACCTGGGAATGTGCTGGATTCAAATCCACACTCCCTAAAGAAGTCTGCCAGAGCCCTCATGAGCCAGTCTCAGCCACACCCTCCCCTCCATGCCTTACATGCTGGATCACATGGGGCCCTCAGAAATCCAGTAAACAGTTTGTGTTCTCCCACTTCATGCTGTTTCTTCTACTGAGAAATCCTCTTTTTTTCCCAGTTGCATAAAGCCTCCTCCTCTTATCAGCATTGCTCTCAAGCATCATATTTTTCGAGGCCTTTTTACTCACTTGAACCTCTTAGTCCCAAGCTGGGTTAGGCACCCTCTTCTTTGCAGCTATATCACTTTAGGAGAAACTGTCAGAGGACTTCAGATTGTCGTTAAACTAATCCGCCAGACTTTCCCTCTAGAGCTGTTTATGGAGGGACCATATTGTTCACACAACTACCCTCCTCATCCAGCACAGGCCCTCGGTTATGAAAATCCCCGGTTCACGATGTCCTTAATTATTCTTTCTTCTGATGGATATTATCCTATACTTATTTATATTTCTACATATAAGGGATTAACTCTGTGCAATGTATAATAATATATGGGTCTGTTTTCCTGCTTTTGCATAATCTTTTGAAAAAAGAGATTACTTGCACTAAGGTAGTCTCATGATAATTTCACAGTAAGTTGTTTTATAGGATTGGTAGATGTTATTTATTCACTAAATTTTTTACAAGGTATCTAAAGGACATTTTTACAAATACAGAGGACCACATCTCAGTGAGGATCAGCTTGAAAACCACATATTATCAAAATTGAACCAGAGCTTGGCCAATTCTTCTATAAGAGGCGAGATAATAAATATTTTTGGCTTTGTGGGTCACATGGTCTCTGTTGTAACTATGTCCTCTGATGTTACAGTGGCACAGCAATCACAGATGATACGTAAATGACAGTATGCTAGTGATCAGTAAAGCTTTAGTTACAAAAACTGTGGTGTGGGCAATAAGTTACCAGGGAGGACAAACACGAGTGTGAGGAGGTAGGCGGGGTGCTGAGGTGATCCAGAGTAAGGAAGAGTTGCACATTTTACCTCGTAAGACATTGGGCATGGGTGGCCTAGAGAGAAATTTGCTCTCACCAAAGTTCAGAGCAGAATTCCAAAATACAGATGAGGAAAAATTGTCAGGATCAAAGTTAGAAAAGCATAGGGAATGTTGTTTTCATTCATTCAAGAAAAGTTTAAGACCAAAACACAGAGAAGCATTTTTGTTTAAAGCGTCCAGGAATGTAATAACACTGGTGACAGTTGACTATTACAAAAAGAGAAAAGATGAAAGCTACGATAGGAAAAAACATGCCTTTCTGGTGTACACTATTTTTATTGTCAACATTCCTTTGAAGTCAGGGTTGATTACTTATTATTTTGGATAAGCTTCCGAGATAAATGCAAAAAGGAAAGGTGCTAAATGAAACAGTTAAATAGACTTTCATTGATCTTCTTTTCACAGAACTTAACTGATGTTTCTTCTTTTTTGTTTTTTTGTCTTTTTTTTTTTTTCATTCTAGCACCAATAGCTGCAGGAACTGGCCCCAATTTTTCTCTCTCAGATTTGGAAAGCTCTTCGTACTACAGCATGAGTCCAGGAGCAATGAGGAGGTCTTTACCCAGCACATCCTCTACGAGGTAATTCTGTGGCTCTTAAAGAGGTTATGCCACATAGTTGCACACTTTGAATTTAATTCTGGGCCTGCTTGGCACTTAGCAATGTGCCAATAATAATAGACAATACCAAAGAAGTGGGTTCAGCTCCAACAAGCTGTCAGTCTCATTGGGGAGGCAAGGGAAACACATGTGAAGCAGAAAAAAAATATATAAATATTTACATGTGTACATACCTGCATATCTACCAGACAGTTGAAAACAGTGAGCTAACTTTGTGTCATGGGCTAAAAGAGTTTTAAAAGGCTTTACCCAAAAGGCATGACTTGTGCTGAGCTCTGAATGTTGGTTAGGGTTGGTGAGAAAGGAGAAGAAAGGGATGGAATTCTGGGTCGTGTGAGAACACGAGGAAGACACGGAGGGAGGGCGGGTAATGAACGTAAGCATTTTCCCTGGAAAGGAAGGGCACACTTGACCAGGGAAGAGGAGGGCGTGGGCTTTGGCTTATTGTGAGGAAGTGGACTCTGGTGACACAGACCTAGTCCCCTTTCCCACAGCAGATAGTACAGCTCAGTCTCTGTTCTGTTCCTACTGAGCCTCCAAAGGTCTCAAATCCAGTCCATTGGGGTTGCCCTAAGAGAAACCTATTTGATATCCTGGTGTGAGGTAATAAAAGCAAATGCAGTTAGGCAGCAGGATGGGGCCAGGCCACAGACTCTGATGCTCCAGGAGACCTTAAAAAGGAGAAGCAGAAGAGCACAGCCTGATCCCAGTTGCAGGGTTATTGAGCTCCTTAAGTTGGGTCACAAAGCCAGAATCCAAATGCAGCATTTTGCAGATCCTGTTGTCTCTAGATAACCTGTACCAGAGGGGAAGGGATTAGGCATTAAACCCACAATATTCTTTTACAAATTGGCTTTAGCACTGGACTGTGACAAGGAAAGAACGGTGCAGAACAATCTTTCGTGTCTGTGTATTTTGCAGAAAAATGTTTGTCAAAGGTATAGTTTTCCTAAAGCAAGACCAGAGTTTTATGATTTAAAACAATGCCCAGATTATAGAAATTTTCCTTGGTAAATATTCTTATTTTGCCTTTATATACAGCATTTTAAACCTTGTTAATTTAAAAAAGTCAACTTAGCCATTTCTAATACCGTGAAGGCAGTTAAAGAAACAGTTATTTGCTAAATAGAACCAAATCCCAGCAGCGTCTTTGATGTTGTTTAAATGTTCCCCTTAATTCACCGTAGTATCAGCTCCTTAGGAAAAAATCATTCTCAAATCCAAAGTGCATTTATAATAGAAGAAAGAGATCGTGAGTACATTTGAGTATTAATACACTTTGAGGATTTTGAATGTTTGCTGAGGGAAGAGACATTGTGTGTAACTGCTCTCAGTCAACATGAAAAAGCTTTGCAAATACTTGTGGGCAGTGATTAATTTAAAAGTTTATGGGCTGTTTGTTTTTCATATGTGTGCTGCACATGTCCCATGTACCTCCCAGTGTTCCTCACCTCGCATCCATCCGCACACTTCTCCAGCTATGTTTTATTATCTTTTGCTGTGACTCTCTGGGTGGAAAGCTGGTTATTAATGTCATTTAAAAAGCTAGTGTCATTCTCGTATTCTGCAAATAACTAACCATGATAAGGAGCTAATTATAAACCCCATCAGTAGTTAATAACTCAGTAATATGTTTGTTTTACTCTCATTAGGCTCTTCCTAGGATGATTTTTTTAGAAAAATTCTTTGAATACATAGACTCCGCAGAATTATCTGTGTATAGTTTAGAAAATGTGCCCAGAAGACTATCCCAGATTTCCATATAGAAAAGTTCATCGATCAATCAATGTTTGTCCAAGCTGTGCCAATATTAATTGGTCTGCCACAGGCACAGTATTAGGTGCCTTCCATACCTGATCTGGTTTAATCTTCATCATTGGTTTACAACATAGACAGTATCACACTTAAACAGTGGAGCAGCACAAAGCTCAGAGAAGTTAAATAACTTGCCCAAGTTCACAGTGATGGCACGGTTTACATTAAAACTGGGGTTCCGTTGGAACTTACAGAACTGGCCTTTTCACACTGAATACCATTGGGAATGGGGCTGACACTTGAATAGATGGACATATCCAAATCCTAAAAAAGAAGTGCCTGGCATCTGCACCATTCTCTGATGCTTAGCATTTGCTATCTTGAATTACTGCTGCTATCTTTGAGGTATGTACTGTCTTGCTCCGGATCTGGACTCTTAAGTTCACAAAGAGCAGTATCTAACTCTCCCAATTCACTAATAAGCCCCAAGGGTATTGTCCTCAACACTCTGGGTACAGAGGCTACTCCCAGGAGTTTCACAGCCTAGTTGGTGGTAGAAACTGCCTAGAGAATGGAAATGTTCAGTTCTCAGGGTACTGTGGACACTCAGGAAACAGGCATTTTATCATAGAGTGAATATAAAGTAAGGCCTCCCTTTTAGCGAGAATTCAGGAAGTATTAGGAATTCAAGTATTACTCTCCCCTTAATGTTTAGGTTGAATTTCTAGGAACACAGGAACAAATTTCGCACATTAGAAGAGAGGTGACCCCTCCTTTGGGGAACATCATTCTCCCTTATATGAACAGAACTTACTGGTACTTTTCCGTTCTCCTCAGATGTTTCTGGGAGGATAAAATCAGTGAGTTAGAAAGGAAAGAGCAAAAAAAAACAAAATCAAGGACAAATTTATTTCTAAAACTAAAAATAAATAAGTAAAGGACATTGATGGATATTTTCTGTAGCTTTTGCATTGCTTCAGGGAGATATCTCCAAAATCATAGAAAAGATAGTTTTAAAACCAGGATAAAATATATATATAATTTTAAAGAGCTTCATTGAGATAAACTATCAAATGTGTGAAATCCATAAACTTTGCATTGGAAATCCCCCACCTGCCCTGTCGGGTATTGCTGCCTTTCTTCAGTCTCAGATCTTTTCTCACCTCCTTTCCATATATCTACTCTCCAGATGTTTATCTTGTATCAGCTCCTGAAAGTCCTAGCTTTCAAACTAAGGTGTCAGATAACTGCAGCATCTTCTACCTTGAGGATTTCATACCTGCATGGGTATGAAATTAGAGCATGTCAAGGAAGTGAAAAGCTTTACAAACTCTGAAAAATATTAATAACAGGAGAATGATGAACAATGAAATTGGCCTTTTGGGATTGATACCATTGAGTCATGATACTTGGATCCTTGTCATGTGTATTCATATGGCCAGTTTCTAAGCAACTAGCCCAAGGCAGCAATTTTGGAGCATCTGCTGCTAACCAGATGCTGTGGTGGGCACTAGAGATTTAAAAATAATATTAATAAAAAGATAATCAGTTTCCCTGCAGATCTCACAATCCCATTGGAACATACAGATCATGTCTTTTTATTTGTCAGGATGCATAAGGAAGTTTTTCTTTCTCCTTTCAAAACAATTTCAAATGGCTTTCAATGTCAAAATCAAAAGGTAATTTTTAAAAATATATTTTTTAGTTGTTGATGGACTTTTATTTTATTTATATGTGGTGCTGAGAGTTGAACCCAGTGCCTCACACTTGCTAAGCAAGTGCTTAGCCACTGAGCTAAAGCCCTAACCCAAATCCAACAGGTAATATTACATATAGAAAGGTAAGCCACAACCTGTCTGGAAAGATAGGCGAGATTATTATATCAGGACCCTCAACCAAAAAATTTTCCCTTAAATCTGGCCCTGAGTTTCCTGGTTGTCAAGACAAGAAGGGGAAGCAACATGTTATGTAATTTGTATTTTCTAGTGAAAGAAAACAATAGAAATTCATTTGGAAAGACCAGATTTTTCTGTTTTTTTTCAGGATTGGAAGGAGCTTTTTTGAGTGTACCTTCTCATAAAGAATTTCTATTAGATATAGTTACATGAAATATAGAAAAGTTCTTCAAGTGGCTATTTTTCACTGAGCTTCAAGTAAATCTAAACAGAGAACACTGAATGAGCTATTAAAGGCCTTTCCTTTGGTTACTAAGTTAGCATATATTGTTTCTGTGGTCTAGCTTTCATGAGAATAGAACTTAACAGCTTAGAATGCAGGAATGCCAACATTAATAAGTAGAATTTCTTGCCTACATGGGGCCCTCCACATTTTCAAATTCAGACTTTTTTGCAAAACTTCCTAACTGTCTTTATGACCCTAGACTGTATGCCCTTCTTTTCCTTTCTAAGTCCATTTTCTGCACAATTATCAGTCACTTTTATAAGATATGACTCCAGTATCACTCCCTGCCTACAGGGCTTCAGGGACAATCCATTGCTATCGGATGAAGTCCAGACCCACCATACCTTCTGTAACCTCCACCCTTTACTCCCTTGTGCCCCTCCTTCAGCCTCTGCCTTTCAAGCAGCTGGAAGTTCTGACTGTGACACGCTGGGTGTGCTGCTGCTTCTGCCTGGCACACATCTCCCTCCTGGGGAATATCTTTGAAGCATCTGGTCACCTGTATGACCTGGGCACAAAAGAGAATGGGTATGGGCCAGGTCCAGGAGGGCCCTTGAGGGGCCAGATGTTTACCCTTAAGTTTCTGGATCGTGAGGGTGTCATGAGGCAAAGGAGGGATGTTAAGGGATGTCAAGATTAAAGAAAACTTATGGGGCTTGAGAAAATGGCAGTATGCAAATGGGTATGGGATGCTGTCAGTATTCCAGAACCATCAGGCTGCTCCAGTGGTGCTTCAGCCATGTAATGGCCTGTCCCTGCACTTTCCTCTTCTTCCTGGTCTCTCAACACTCAGAGACAGCTCAGGAGCCATCTGCTCTGGAAGGCCTTCAGTGGCCTCCAGGAGTCTCAGTGTTTCCTTCCTCCACAGTATGACCCCCATTTCTATATGTGGACCCTCATAATACCTCTTTGAGCAGTTTTGTTTGCTGCTCTGTCTCTGTTCATGGAGGCAGGTGCCCGTCCACCTCCTCCCTGTATCCCAGCACTTAGCACAGCACCTGGCACATAGGAGGCACACAGTGAGTGAACGGTGAATGAAGCCCATGAACAACTCTGTACCCTGACATGTGAGGAGGTGGTTCCCCAGTGAGCTCTCCCACCAGATATAAGATCGTTGTGCTGGTGGCCCCCTCTGCTGAGGCAGCTGGAACAAGAACAGAAGCAGGTTATGTGTCACTACTTTTTCACTCCTGAAGCTTTACCCTGGGAGAAAAAATCCAGCCCTTCAAATGGAGAAAATGAGATGCATTCTGGAAATTCCTCAGTCATACTTCTCCAAAAAACAGAAGTCTTTACCCTGATGGAATAAAATTTCATTTTAGTAATCACTGGGTACTGGAATGGCATAAAAGTCACCAGGGTACTGTCCATGTCCTTCATTCTCATGAGATAGTACAGTCCTTCCTCTTGTTTTATCTTTGCAGTTCACTGTTTTTGCTCTAGTGTCTGGATCAATACCTGGGCTACTTAGCTGTGCAGTAAATACTGTTTGAATGAACAAATCCAAGTTGAAGATGAGAAAATGTGCAAAAAAAAAAAAGAAAAGTAGTCCAAGCTTTTTCAAAAGGATTATGAGCCCTGATTTTTAAAAAAATCCTTTCTGGGGATCCAGCAGGGACTGAATCAATGTCTAGGTACACTGCAGATGGCCAACCCCAGCCACCACCCGTGGAGATAGGAAACATGTGGGTTTACTGCTTCCAGGTGGAGGCAGGAGCTGGAGCCAGCCACCAGTTCCTCAAAGCACAAAGGCACAGGATGGGCAGCCGCAACTTGAGGAACAATAAAAAACGAATGCAGACACTTGGAACGACACAGACCCCAGACTTTGTTCCACCTCCAGTGACTCACCCAACTAAACAAGAGCCTAAAGAGAGTTCTAGAACTATGCACACTTGCCTAATTGCTTCCTCCCTTGGCCTTCTTTCAACCTGAGAGGTCATGTCCAAAAGAAAGGTGGTTTGGATTGCTTGTAATCACGCATGTGTTTGTTCTTTCAGCTCCACGAAGCGCCTGAAGTCTGTGGAGGATGAAATGGACAGTCCTGGTGAGGAGCCGTTCTACACAGGCCAAGGACGCTCCCCAGGCAGCGGCAGCCAGTCCAGTGGGTGGCATGAAGTGGAGCCAGGTAAGCAGGTGGGGAGGCAGGGTTTCCCGTGCTGGGTGTGAGAGAGAAGAGAAGATGCTGGGTGGTATACTTGTACAATGTGAGCACGTGCTTGCATCATGATCCAGGGCACCGGATCAGCAGTAGCTCCACTGATGTGGGAATGGTGCATGTTTTTCTATGCGCACATCTTCAGCCACACTATGATCCAGCATTCCATTGGCTTTTGTTTTTGTATTTTTTAGGAGGTGGTGGTTGTTGTCCATTTATTTTGAGAAGGCATTAAAACTCCTGGGCTCAAAGGAGTCCTCCTGCCTCCTTCTCCCAAGAAGCTGGGAATACAGTGATTTTGTTTTATACTTACATACCTCTTGGTTAATTTTTTAAATTTATTTTTTTAGTAATCATGATGAAAGCCTATCTACTTTTCAGTCAGGTTGAGAACACTAGGGAGGAGAGGATTGAGTTTTTCGTGCTGCCGGTTACATTTGGAGTTCTAAAATAAGGGTACTTTGTTATGTTTTTTTTCTATTACTGGATATCATTGTGAACATTTTGTTAATGCAACAGCTATCTTTATGTCCATCTGTACTAACCGAGGCAGATGACTGCTGGTTCAGCCTCCTGGGGTTGTCTAGTCTTGGCTCTGGAGTCTTGAGAGTAATATGAATGATTCTAACAGCATAAGCTTTTTGAAACCTTAATCAATGTCTGACCTTGATGTGAGTGAGGAGAGATTTTCTCCAGTGCCTTTCAAGCCACCAGGACAAGTCAAATGGGTATGCAGGAGAGACTCAGGGATTTAGAATCAGCTAGAGTGTAATCCTGACTTAGCTCCTGCTGGCTATGTGATTGTGGGCAACTAACCTAACCTTTCTGAGCCTGTGTCCCCATTTGTATAAACTGACAGTAATAATAGCTGTTTCAGTGCTCTTGAGGATTAGGTAAGGTAATATGCATAATCCATCTAAGAATTATACCCAGTGCAAAGTAAGTATGGAAAAAACTTCTCTGACCATCCTTCCTCACTCCCGTCTCAGAGCAATTCCCTGCAAGAGCAGACAAGCACCAAGAAAATCCTTTGAACTAACCCCTTCATCTTCAAATCCTACTTCTCTCCTCTCCTCCCCAACATTCTTTCAAAAGACAACCCTCAGAGGGTCTGACTATAAAGGAGTACCAGAAGGGAGATTTGGGGGATGATGGAGCTCTTCTGCACTGTGATTGTGGTAGTAGTTACAGTCATCTGCACAAGTTTTAACATTCAGAGGAGTGCATCCTTCCTTCCACAAGTTAGTTTTTGTGCATAATTAAAAACAAATTTAAGAACCTCAGGCCCTACTGCTCAGGGCCTTTTATCTTGCTGCCTTTATGAAACTGCCCACATTTCTCTCTGCCTCACTTCCCATATAACCCTCCCACTGAGAGCATTCCCTCGTTCAGCAATGTTCCCCGGGATCTTCCTGTAGGATGCATCATGCCAGGTTCTGGGAACTCCAGGATACACGGGGAGGCTGTGGCTCCTGCTTTCAGGGACTTTGTGATCAAGGGTGGGAAACAGGCACACGAACAGACCACTACCCAGTGGTTCAGGACATGCAGGGATATGATGTTAGCCTCCCGTGCCTTCTTTCTCTAATTAGTACCAGCACAGCGCTCGCAGTGTGGTGGTTCCTCTATGAAGGTCACACCTCCGCTTTTCTCTGCACTTCCAGTCACGTCAGTTGCCTAAAGTGACTAAGAAATAAAGCCAGCCTAAATGAGGACAAAACGCTCACGGCTCGTTGCCATTACCTGCATCGTCAGCATGACCTCAGCACAGCGCCAATGAAAAGTTTATGTGCTATTAAAAAATTAAAAGATGTAAAACTTCTTTGAACCCTTTTTAAAAGGCTAATTAGTCCTAGCCAATTTACCTGCTTCATTGAAAATCAGAATCAAATATATAGGTTTGTCCATTTGTGGTTGAATGTTGTACCCATGCACTTCGTGCCCACTGATGCCACATTATGTGTTGATGTGTTCATAGCTCCTCACCTGGGGCTGTTCTCTCTGCCCCTACCCAGACTGCTATGGGTGGGTGGGTTCAAGGCTATGAGGGTCGGTTCACTGGAGAGTACTTTGACCCAGTGACTCTTTTATTTAGAATAATTCCTATTTCTATCTGCACATTATGATTCAAAAATAAGATCATACATTTTAATCTCAATACCTATATATTTTGTAGTCATTAACTCAAGTTTAATGACAGAATCCTCTTAAAGTGGAATATAATTATATATTCCATTCCCCTCTTCTTCCTCCTCTTCCTCCTCTTTCTTGTTCTTCTTCTAGAACCCCCCCCCCGCCACCCTGGCCCCCAATTATATTCCTGGGCTGACTGTCCATTGTATGTCTTCATTTCATTAAAGAAAAATGCAATTCATGGTATATGTTTGTGGGGGCTGGGGCGGGGGGACATGGATAAATTTACATTTGGCCATATTCAGCATAGAAAGTCATAATTGAAACAGGGCCTGAGGGGACATTAAAACTCAACTGAAGGATGTTGCACATGTTCATGGTGACTTTGGTGTCATTAACTCACACCAGCCATTTTAAATGGATAATTTATGCTGCCAGATGGTCCTTTTTGGGGGATTTTCCATCAAGCCCAATCCCCTTTTTGGCACAGAGAACACCTTTATGTTGTTCCCACACTGATCCGGGCCTGCATAGCTTTCCCCCAGGGGTACAGTTAATTGAGTAGGAGGCTTTTAGTGGTTCACTCATGTAAATTACATTCAGAAATATGTTGAGAATTATGTATATGTGAATGCACTGGCAGCCTCTTGGTTTGCCTACTTTGGGATAATTCTCCCAAGTACGAAGGAAACTTTGTCCATACTTCAGATGCAACACAGGAAGCACAGCCTGTGCTCACACCCCTCAAAGTTCTGCATCTGGGTACCTGCCCTCCACCACCTTTCCAGGACTCCTGGGCCAACAGAGGGCCGAAGGTTGCCAGAGGAGATACTTTTCCTTGAGTAACAGGAAGACTTTGGAAAGTAAAACAAACCAGACATGCAGTAAATTACATGGGCTCTTTCAAACGTCTGTTGTAGTATCCTGTTCCCCATTAGTTTATCTCAGCACTTTTAGTGCACAGCTCTTATTATCTGGGAAGAAGGGCACAGGAGATTAAAGATGATGTTAGTTTGAAAACATCAGACAACCTCGGGCTGACTTTTGCTTCTCTTACAATGCTGCGTTTGTTCCCTCCACTTAGTTTCATTTCCCAGTTATCTCCAAGCTGGGTTAGATTCGAAAGCTTTGAAGCTAATCATGCACTGATGAAATGAGTCCTATGAAATTCTATCAAGCAAAAATGCATATACCATCAACTCTTGTTTATCTGTACAAATGAAAACTTGCTAAGAAACTGATAATGCAAGTAAATAGGAAGGAAGCCAATAAGCAGGAGCCTGTATTAAGTCAGACACCATGTGTGATGCTTTCATATATATGGTAAAAATCTAGTGATAATTGAGTACCTACTGTGTACCAGTTTTCCTTTCAGTAACCTCCTTTAAAATATGCAAGACTTAATGATTCTGCCACTCTGTAGATGAAAACTATGAATCATGAAAGGTTAAGTGTCTTGCCCATACCCACACAGATGTCAACCTGTGGATCCAAAAGCCATATTTCAAACCAAATCTGACCTCAAGTGTATAATTTCGTCTTCTATACTCAATAATCTCATTTACCATAAATGTTTATGCTTGCATGTTAAAGTCTCCTGTCCTGGACTTGTACTTAAGTTAAAAACATATTTTTTTTTAAAAAGCAAACAATAAATAACTTATCAGAAAGACCTGCAAATCCTCAATTTTCCCCATTTTTCTTATCCCAAACCTTATCATACAAGCCCGGGAAGGGATATGGACTACTGAATGCACATAGAACACTATGTATAAGCAACTGTTAACAAAGTGAAATATCTACCATTTTCACCTATGATATCAAATGTTTATTGGCATTCAAGTTTTTGTTCAAATAATGCCTCAACATGGAGGCTCTTAGCAATTTAAAATATCTACTGATTCTCCCTCCCTCATCTCATAATCCATATACTGCTTTCCTTTCTTCATACCTCTCTCTACTGTTGTTGTCTAATATTGTTTAGAATATATGATTTATAAGAGTAGCACTTAGTCTGTCTTTTCCTCTACTGTATCCCTACTATCCATAACAGTATGTAACACATAATAGGTTCTCAACAAATACTAATTGATTGAATGAATGAAGTCATAAGGCAGAGAATTTGGGGTGCTCTTAATAAACTTAAAAGCAGAATTTGCTACCAGTAATCCTTTCTGAGTCAATATTTACTATATTTTTGATCTGTAGGCTTTCATTTGAAGCCAGTTATTAGCAAGTAGAAAGTACAATGATGTCTCAGGCTTAGTCAAGGACCTGTTGACCTGTAGTAGTATATCAAACTGTGTTACTGTATTACTGTATTGCCTTAAAGGGTGTTCCCTTAAATGAATCAGACTCTTTTTTTAAATAATAATAAGTTATTACAACATAGAATAATAGTTACTAGTGACTGGGAAGAATAGGGGGAGGGCGGCATGGAGGAGAGATTGGCCAGAGGGTACAAAATCAAGTTAGAGAAAAGAAATATGTGCTATTGCACAGAAGAGTGACAGGAGTTAAAAATATTATATTGTGCATTTCAAAATAACTATAAGGGAGGATTTTGAATGTTCTTACCACAAAGAAATTATAACTATAATAGATATGCTAAATACCCTAATTTGGGCATTACACAAAGTGTGTGTGACTTTATTTCATAAATATGTACAATTATTTGTCAGTAAAAATATAACTGTTTTTAGGATAATTTTAATGATAATTTTTATGATGAACTATGTCAGGAATCTTTTTAAAAAAAATATTTATTTTTTAGTTATAGTTGAATACATATCTTTATTTTATTTTTATGTGGTGCTGAGGATCGAACCCAGTGCCTCATGTGTACTAGGCGAGCACTCTACCTTTGAGCCACAACCCCAGCCCCCTATGTCAAGAATCTTAAGAGTAAACTTTGTGTGGAACTCTTTTTTTGTAGTTTAGACCACCTCTCTGATTTACTTATGTCAAAGATTTTCAAGGAACTGCTCACATTTTCTCTTACATACATGTAAAGAACACCTGTATAAGATATTTTAGACCCATGTCACTCAGGGTCATCTGAGGACCTGCACCTGAGAACCACACGGAGTTTCTTAGAATTGCAGAATCTTAGACCCCATCTGGACCTCAGAATCTCAACAAGAGCTGTAGGTGATGCTTCTGCACACTTGGGTATGGAAAGTACTGACAGAAGCTGCCCACAGTAGCTTCCAGGTGGGTTCTCTGGAAGCCACTGAACATTAAACACTATGCTCCTGACCTTCTTCCCAAGATTGAGTGGGAGTGTCTTTAAAGCTCTTCTAGAAAAATTGAGATCTGACCTGTCTTCCTGCAGACTAGAGAAGATCGTACACAAGTGAAACCAGATTCCTCACTATCAGAAAGAAAATTCTCTCATCTCTCTCATATTCCTCCAGTTTCAGTGCCTCTGCATGAAGAAGAATGGATAGTCACCTAATCATTATAATTCAAATTGAGCCAAGTCATTGAATCTTTAGTAAGTGCCAACTGTGTGTACATCCTAAAGTGGATACAAAGATGACTGTCAAGGGCACATCTCCAAGGGCAAACCTCTGACTGTCTTCAAGTGTTAGTCATTACTCGCCAACATTACCCATGTTGTTTTTGCCTCGTTTCTTTCACAAAGTTAGGAAAATCAAATGGTGTATTGAAAGCCAAAGTCCTTTGTAAAGTTAACATCTTCTGATCATGTGAACCATCCTCAGCAGGATTACTGGGGATACAGAGCTCACCCAGCTGACAGTAGTGGGAAGCAGACAAGGTTAAGCAGTGTTAAATCTGGCTGGAGAGTTGGGGACAGTTTCCTAAAAAGATGGCAGTTAAACTGGGTTTTGATTGTAACCCAACTGAGAAATGCTCACATGCTTGAACATAAGATTTGATATTCCAGCCTTTTAATTGTTATGTATAAATTTGAATTTTCTTCATATATATTTCTTCCTTGGTTGCAAGGTAGCTCCTTGACTGTCCTGTGAACCTTCCTCAGGTTCATCATGTACTTGAAATTGAAGGCTTCTCCCAAGGGTCCAGCGGGCTTCCCGGGTTACCAGGTGGCCCCACTTCCAGACTTGAGACTCCATCTGAATTAGGCACAAACATGTGTGTCAGTTGCAGCAGGTCTGAAGTATAGCTAATTTTTTATTGTTTTTTTAAAAAAAGACATGAAATGATAGCACTTTAGAGTGAAATTTAGTACTGTGTTTCAATGCAGGAGTAAGAGGCTACTTAAATTTTCTCCTGCACAAAAATATTCAAAATTCTAATGTATTAAATTATAATTAATATGCATAGTCTGACTATATTATTTTATAATTATACTGGTATAATTATATTGGGATTATCAAACTATTAACAGAGTTTCACTAGCCAAAATGTTGGAAATTTCAGCAGTTCAATGCATTTTAAAGTCAAATTTGATAAGTATAAATAAATAGTAAATTTAGTTTTAGTTTTTTTTTAATCTTTATTTTTATTTATTTACTTACTTATTTTTGTGTGGTGCTGAGGATCAAACCCAGGGCCTTACGCATGTGAGGCAAGCGCTGTACCACTGAGTTACAACCCCAGTTCTGGTTGTAGTCAATTTTTTAAAAAAATATGTTCAGGGATAAACTTCTTTCAGAGATAAAAATTTTTCCAAAGAGTAAGTTGTTCTCATTTTTGAAGGTCAAAATGAAGTACTTTAATAGTATGCCCTCTGTTCCTATCACAATTATTAAGTAAAGAAATACATTTTTTAAAAAAATTGCTTAAAGGCACCTGTAGAAGAGTATTTGGTAAACATCTGGTCAACCAGTAGCCCAGGGCATTTGCAGGTAGGGTTCAGTGTCTCAACCATTAGGATCACAGCTGAATTTTGCAGACTTGTGTTAGTTCATTGTGATTTAAAAAAAAAATCAAATATCATGTTCCCTTGGATTCACAACTCTGCCAGTCTGAATTTGACTGCCACCGTCATCCATCAGTTGTGAGAGTTGAGGAAGTTGACCAACATGGACTTCTGGCTGAGACACACAGGAGGCCCATTATCAGTGCCAATAAAAAGGCAGCAGCCTGGTAGCAGTAGTACATTGATCATGGACACTCTGCTGCGCTAGCATATATTAGGGAAAATGATTAAATCTCCCACAATCTCCTGCCGTAATGGGAATGGTCACTGTTACAGAACATTGCCATAAGATCAATGACTTGGCTTTTCTTCTGCATTTATGGAGCAGTGGGAAAGCATCTCTCTGTGACAATATTCTTTTCCATTATGTCTTTAGTATTGGCACCTGCTCATTAGAGACTGGTGTGCCAGGGAGCATTGGTTCAGTAACAAGGGACCTGTTTGTTAATGACCCTTCTTTATGAGAGAAATTTCACCTAAAAAGGGGGTTACAACAGTAAATCTATATTACAAAATGAGCACTCTGACCACCCTTCAAAAATGGCCCTATTTTTTTTATCAAATCTATTTTTTTAACACTAGAACTGGGCTTAAAACAGCCTCTTGTAATTAGAGTCTAAAGCATTACCTGTTAGAAGAAAAGAACTATTTTCATATACACATGTGCTTTTATGTTGTGTGTGTCCTATTCACATATCTGATAAAAGCAGGATCAACAAAATTTTTGTTTTTATTCCCAAAGCCTATTACATTACCTGGCAACATGGTAGCCATTCAATCAATATTTGTTGAATAAATAAATAAATAATAAGATAGAAACCACATACGTCTTATCTTGTCCTTTGAATGTGATAAAGCTTTCAGAAAGCAGAGAGCTGCATGCATTTGCTGAGGGAATGAGTGTAGCTGTACTTGCATCAGAGAACCCAGATGCACAGTTTTGCAAATGGGGAGGCTCCTAGGAAAACAAATGCTGCCTTTCAGCTGGTCTTGTATAAATAAATAAATTACCCAAATCTCCAAATTTTTAATTTCATGTTTGAAAATGGGGCTGTGTAAATATTCTAGAATGGAAGGAAGAAAGAGATAAAGCTTAGATGTTAGGTTTACATGTGAAATCTTCCCCCTGCCCTGCTCCTGTCCCCATCCTCAGCAGCAGCCCAGTGGCTGAGGTAGCAAAGTGCTGGCTCATGGTACGGCTGGGAGGCAGCTACGGTAGGGAGGAGCTTGAAAGCAAATTTCATTTCAATCACAATAATCTCTGAGGGCTTGCTGGAGAGGAGATAATAAGAGGAAAAGAGAATTATTCTAAAGAGAAAAGAGTACAAATTAAGGGAAAAAATCTATATAATTCTCATATCTTACATGAGCAAGCCAGGGATTTTTAGCAAATCAGTCTGAATTTTTGCTTCCTCATATGTAAACATTGAGGATAACAAAACAGCACTGCCTTCTAACTCTTAGTTTTGAAAAGATGAAAAGAGATGATGGTAAAAATAAGAACTACCACTTATTGAATACTAGCAGTGTGCAAAGTACTCTGCATGCCATTATATCTGGGGTATTTTTACTCTATGTAAAGTCTACACTTAATAAACCATAACACTTTAAAGAAATATTATGCCTACATATACATTTATTACATATGTAAATACTTTGAAAACTCTAAAGTACTATATGAATTAATATTCTATAAAATTTAACTGAAAGCCTATTGTATAGCGCTGCATCTATTATACACCAAGCCCTGTGCAAGGTGATAGAGGAAATGTAAAAATAAGCCAAATGGTGCTTGCCCTCAAAGATTACAGCCCTGTGAAGGCAGGAGGGTAGCTGGACAGACAAGCTCCAGGATGGTGGCGCAACATATAGAGTGCCAGGTGCATCATCAAGCTGGCAGTTTATCCACTGACCTCCCCACAGTCCTCTTCTGCGTATGTTGAGAAGAGCTGGAGCTTCAGGGCAGCGAGAGCTTGCCCCTGTTCCCACCTCTTCTCCCTGTCAGCCTATTCTTTCCTGACCCATAGGAAGCATGTGTGAGGCTGCCATGCCAGGAAATCCCTGGGAAGGTCAAGACAGTGCCACCCTCCTCCAGCAAACAGGCTGCATTCTGACCCCTGGACCCAAACACTCCCTGCCTAAAACAGTTTTCTGACTTGTGGGTGATGGAATTGGCAGAATTAAAGCAAATATTTACTTAAAGGAAACAAAATTATTCTGAATGAAGATCAAGTTTACCAAAGGGTAAAATAAGCAGAAAATATAGTTGGATGAAGAGAAATGAAAGATAAAAAGATAGATGGAAGGCCAGGTACAGTGTCACATACCTGTAATCCCAGTATCTCAGGATGCTGAGACAGGAGGATCACAAGTTCAAAGCCAGCCTCAGCAATTTAGAGAGGCCCTATGCAACTCAGTGAGACCCTATCTCTAAATAAAATTTTAAAAGGGGCTGTGAATATGGCTCAGTGGTTAAGCATCCCTGGGTTCAATCCCAGGGAGGGAGGGAGGGAGGGAAGGAAGGAAGGAAAGAACGGAGGGAGGGAGGGAGGGAGGGAAAAAGATATCCAACTTATCTAAGTGTACTGTGATCTTTTCCTCTAAAAAATATTTGTGGGACCCAAACAGATAGTAGTTTTAACCTCTGATATAAAGAGATAAAAGTGTTCCTTTAAGCAGTGGTCTTACCTTGTCTATTCTCTTCTATGAATGCAATGTAGATATCTCCTAGATTCAAGTCACACCACAACTTGATATTAAGATATATATGCCTGTATTTTGTTACTAGAATGCTGCTAAATTTTAAAAATATGTGTTTTTTAAATGTAGTAATAACCAATGTTGGTTGAGCACACACTACAGACCATACATTGTTCTAAACTGTGTATATATGCATATTTTATATACACATATAATGAATACACAATCATGTGGTAGGTTCATAAGTATGTTTGCATACAGATATGTATTCACTTAATTCATGTAAAAATTGATAGTTATCACTAATAATAATATTTGCAGGCTTATTTCCCTCATATATTTTCATATTTTTCCTATATGCTGATGACTCTGTAAATGTTAAAGAATCAAGTGTAACACATCAGTTTATGTGGCATTAAAGTTCTTTTTGGCCATTGATGTTTTCAGTAAGGGAGTTCTTTAGTGCTCCAGAGTAAGGGCTTTACATGGGGAATGAGAGGAGGGAAGAAAGAAGCCGTTGGCCCAGGCAGATGCCTGCAGTCCATAGCTGTTCTGCCTGGCCTGTGGTGGGGCCTTGCAAGTCCCAATTGCTTTCCTGCTCAGCAGAGGATTATGACAAGGCCTATTTATTCAACACTGTCTAACCATGGATTTTTAGGTACATCATATGCTCATCAGTTAATCAAAGACATGGCACCCATTTCAAGAGGATGGGTGAATTATATCCTAGAAGATTACGAGAAATGCTCACACTGATGTAGTAAATCAGGGACTATTTCCTGGTGGATTCCTGAACAGCACACTAAGTGCCAGAAGAGAGCTGGTTCCCTCCAGCACTGAATCACAAAATATGTCTCTCAAATGAGAGAAAACTTCAAGGATGAAAAAGTTACTTTATTTTGAAATGTCTCTTAAACTTAATGAAAAATTAAAATGATGAAACCCACTAAATATACAGTCTTTTGGCTTCTCTTCAAAATAAAAGTACTACTGACCCAAATTTCTTATTAATCAATTAGAAGCCTCTCTAAAGCCTTTGGATTTTTAAATACAGAATACTGTGGCTCTTGATTCTCTGGTCTGTTGGGAGTGAGAGACTCTGCTCGTGGTCTAGCACCTCCAGCCCCTTTTGGAGATGGTTAACACAGCTGTGGACCTTCAGGATGTAATTAAATGCTCCCAGCTTCCACCTTTTAATGGGGGCCTGGCATCATTATTATTATTTGAACAAACTTTCCCATCTCTAGAGTTCTTCCACTTTGTGCAGGAGGAAACACACATATTCTTGACATTCCCATTTGACTGGCTGGAAGTGCTCTCAAGTCCTGAGAAATTCCAGGGATGGCAATTTAGTGTCCACTTCAGAAGCACCCTCTGTAGTCTGGCTTATTCTGCTGTGTTAGCTAATCCAATATGGAAATCGCTTCACAATGATTAGCTTCCCAGATTAGTGAGTATTGGGGCACCATGATGATATGTCACTTAATGCCCAGCAGAATTTGCCATTCGCCTTTCAGCCATGGCATGAACCCAGGTGAAGAGAGGGTTTATCTGAGTGGCTGTGCAGGATCTCTCATGTTTGGACACTCTTTAGGAATTTATATAAGCAGCACTATATGTTCTGATGTCAATACATATGTAAGGATTAAAAGTAGTAAGGGATGCTTAGGAATGCCTTTCAGGGCCAGTTTTTCTTTGATATTTATCACTTCATGATGGCGACACCTGCTTCTAATTTTGAATTCTTTCTTCCAATAGGTGATTTTTTTCCCCCTTTAGAAATTTTATCCTCAAAAGACTTAACTAGTAATTTTTCTCCTTTTGATGTGCTTGATATTTTTATGAGTTTGTCCATCAGTGCTGAAGCCTTAACAGACCTTTAAATTAAAAGAAAAGAAATCTTTGTAACACATAGCCCTTATATTGGGTCATATAAGTTTTTGTACTAGCCACACATTTGGGAGAAACATAATGTATCATAAATGTCATTATCTGCGACTTGGACTACTTGAGAGTTGACTAAAACCAGGGACATAATCAACTCTCCATTGTGGGAGTAGTCTAGTAAATAACTTCAATCCAATACCCATGGTGGGTTGTCTTTCACATTCAAAGACAGTGTTGGTGGCAATTGCCATTTGTGAGCTAGTGAGTGAAGGGGAAAAAAAAATAAAGAGGAATCTAATTTTTCCCTTTTGACACATGGAAACAGTCCTTTGATTTGGAGGTAGCCACCTCGTTGCAGAGCCGATCATGGTTTGCTTTCTTGTTTTTATCTTTTATGAAGACCTTTTCCTCACAGGTGCTAAATAAAGTTCATCACATGAGTAGAAAAAGCTGTGAAAGATGGTATGTAGCTAGCAAGCCATTCTGATTGGCCTGTATGGAGTTGTCTGTTTAAAATTGGATCCTTGTGTTGGGTTCCAAAAGGAAAAAAAAAGTGTGAATTTGAAAAAGAAGTGTTAAAGCATGACTCCAGAGAAAATGTCGGCCATGAGCAGTTTTTAGTTTGAGGAAAAACCAAACTTTAAAATTTGGACAAGTAAGACAAGGAGAAAAATGGATGAATCATTATCTCCAAATTTCACCAAACTTGTAAAAGACCCACAACAGAGTCATGGATAGAATGGAACAAATTCATTTGTTTAATTGATAAAGAAGACTCTGCCAAGCATCTACCCTTAGTGTCAGATAAGTAATTTTTAATAAAATATTTCCAAGATATGAAGACAGTTAGGAAAACAGCATGATTTTTAATAATTGCACTCATAAGTAAATGAATCTATCATTATGTTGTCACAAAGAATGACAGTGAGCAGAAATATCCTGCTCATCCCTCTCAGATAAGTATTTAACATAATTACACACCATCTCTTCTGTTGAATGTAGCATTAATCGTTAGAAGTACAACTTTACACAGAATATTCTTTTCTGATATGTCATTGTTGTTAAAAAAAAAGCAAACTATTTTGTCAGACACTGTTTTGGACAATGACATATATCTATTTGTATAATTTATAGCAGCATGATTATTTCCCTTTTATTGCTTTCAGTTTAGTTTAATAATGTTTAATATTAGTATAGTTCTTTTGTATCTATGAAACTGTATTTGAGGCGGGTTGTTCATATCATTTTGCAAAATATCAGGGTAATGTACTTACTTGAACTGGAAGTACTTTTAAGCTTGGAAATAACCTTTGGGTTCATCTATCTAAAATGAAGGGATAGCTCTAAGAGATTTTACTATGAGGAATGGTCTAGAAGTTTTCTGCATTAAGTAACAGTTTAAGAGAAAACCTCTTCCTAGAAAAACTTTCGTGTTCAAATGATGAAATGTGTTGCCCCCTTCCAGCATCCGCGGGCACTGTCTTTTTTAAAAAGCCATTTTCTTTTGCTGTGCAGCTTCTAGCTTGAACTGTGAACTACTGAATAGTTATAAAGTGATAGCAGCTCAGTTCATTGCACAACTCTATCCTCCCACTTTCCCAGCCACTCAAAGGCCTTTGAAGGCAAAGAATAGGGCTACTGAAGGATGGCAGGCAGATGTTACTAAGTAACAGGTGGAGGTCAAAATCGTTTATTTGTGGAGATGAGCAGAGTGCAGAGATGAAAAATCAAATGCTTTGCCATAATAAGATTTAGCAAGAAAATGCTGACTACACCAAGCCTAGATTCTAGCTGACAGAACCTTTTCTAGTGTTTATTACTTGATTTCACAGTTCAAGCAATTTGAAGAGGCCTAAAATGATATTCTTTTTCCCTTATGAAATGTTTCAATCAGTTTCACATTTTTTTTTTAACTTTAAATAAAGTGCTAGGTGCTTTGCATGTATCCAAGGAACATTGGGACTAATCGAGTTCCAGGGCCAGCATATCCCAAACACAGATCACCATAGACTACTTATCTTTCAAATTAAATTTCACCAGTTGGATTCTCAAAATCCAAGTATTTGATAATGCTTTAAGAGACAGAAAGGAACATATTTAAATAAACACTTAAGTTCACATCATCCAGGATAATGTTACATGCCAAGAAAATATCTACAAAACTCGGACACTGGATTATCTACTCTTGTTGGAAATGGAGAGGAAAAGACTTCCATTTTTCCCTCTTTTTACAATTCTATATTTGTATAGTACATATGCTTTGCTTTTGGAACCTAAAAAAAAAGGACTAAACATTGCAAAGATACAAAAGTAAGGTTTGCCTACTGTTGCCCAGTAGGACCAAAAATTGAAAATTATTTGGTGTTACATAGACAAGAGCTCTTCATAGAACTTTGTGCAGTAGTGGAAATGTTCTTTATCTGTACTGTCCAGTCATGTAGCCACTAGCCACATATGGCTATTGAACACTTAAACCATGACTGTGCTGAGCAACTGAATTTTTGAAATCATCTAATATTAATTCATTTAAATTTAAGTAGTCACCCACAGCTAGTGGCTCCCCTATTGGTCAATACAGATATAAACCAAACAAATAAATGTATGGTGGAGTTGTTCACTTTTTCAGCTGGATATCTAAGCAGAATGAATGAAACATTATGCTGTTACCTATTTTTGTGTAAAGAAAGTTGATTTTTCTCAAAAATTTTTTCTTTACCCTAGTCCTTCTGTGAATATGTGTGATTGCTCTTTTGAGCCAAAAATCAATCCTTCCCTTCCATGTAGGGCCAGTGGGGGTGGGAAGGGGAGGGCAGATGTGCTGGGTGGGGAATCGCCAGGCTCTTGGAAGTACACAATTTTCTTTGTTCACCGGGGTATTTGTTTACCTTGAAGAGAGAGGAAGTCCTCTAAAGAGTCAATAAACTTTATTGTTGGCCTAGAAACTGGATTTTTATGTGACATTTTCCTCATTTCTATTCTTTATTCTCTCTGGTTGTAAATTTTCACTTATAAATGAACATTTGGAATACATTAGAGAATTCAGCATTTCTTTCCTCCTAAATAATCCCATCATTTTACTCCATACTCTCCTTTTTTAAAAGTTGAAGGAATCACTTGTGTCACCAAGCCATTTAGGTTACCTGAACTTCTTTATGATGTGGCAATTCTTTTTGGGCTCCTTGCAACTCTTTTTAAGTGGTTGTATGCAGAGCAAGAAGCATGAACCTCAGAAGCTTTATTAACTTGCATTTTATTCTCTCCATCATAAAAATGATTTTAGAACACTTTTATTCACTGACAAAGGCTAAAAGTCAAAATAGTCTGAATGTTTTACCTTTTTATTGTCAAGTGTGTTAATTATAATAAATGACATTAGAGTGAACGTTAATGGATTTTATCATTAGGACACAAATCTAAGAAAAGTGCTGTGTCTTCAACTTCCTCCCTCTACCTCATCGCATGTGTTTATACCCCCAGGAATACAATGATCCTGTGGCTGGGCAATTACTCTACCCAATCACTGCTTTTATTTAGCACAAGGGTCAAAGATAAGCTAATCAGGAGAGGTAGCTGAAATGGTTCTAGAAAGGTCCTGTTGTTGACTGTGGGGGAATTTTCTGCATCTGGAAGAGATGTGTTTAAGCATAAATCTGTTGGTGGTGGATGACTTGCAAAATATGGTCCTGATACTCACCTTTCATCCTGGGCTTGAGAAATGTCACTGGAATTTATGCTGAGCCCATTCGTCTGACAGACATGATTCTGTCTGTTCCCCACACTTGGGCCTGGAAGGGCTGGGCAGGGAGGTCTGAGTGCTTGCTCGCAAGAAGAGCACTCACCATGGCAGCTGGCATCATGGAGACTGGAATACTTGCACAAAATAATAATAATGTAAGTAGCATTATTAAGCTCAGACTTAAACCAGCTCCTGATAGGTTAATATCAATAAGGCAGATAAGTACTACTTTTTCTTTTTCTTCAGAAACAGGCCTCTTGGAAGAGTGGTACAATGAAAGGAGCAGGGGCCTTGACAGCTCTGGTTCAAGTCCTGACTCCGTCCTGACTTTGTGGCTTCTCACTTTCGGGGGGGGGGGGGGGGGGGCTTCTCTTGCTCAGCATCCTCTCTCCTCCCAGGCATTGCCTTCTGCCTACCTGCTGGACAGTGCGCATCCACATTCAGCCACACTGGCCTCCACCCCCTTCACAAAGCTCTCCTTGGCCTCCCTCCTCCCTAGAGCCACCCACCACCCTATTTCCTGCTCTCTACACACTAGTCTGATCAAAGAGCTGACTACACCATCCTCCCTGCTTCCTCACTTTGCATGATGGATTTTATAAATCACTCCATCCTACCTTCCACATGCCTCGCTCTCCTAGAGTTTGTTTTCCAAGATTGTCAGAAACATCCATGTTGTCAAAGCCAGTGGACCCTTTGCTGCCCTTATTATAGTTAGAACCCCTGTATTCGTGCTTTCACTTTTCATAGTTTCAGTTACCCACAGTCAACCATGGTCCTAAAATATTAATAATTGCCTTAAGTCTGATTTAACTGGGCCCTTGCTCAGGGTCTCGTAAGGCTACCATCAGAAGTTTGTCCAGGCTGCAAATTCAGTGAGTTGCCACAGCCTGGCTCTGAAGTACCATTTGGTAGCTGCATGATCTTGGGCAGGTTGCTTAACCTCTCCATCTAACTTCTGCAACATTAAGTTACAGGTAGGAAGGATAATCATACCCATCTCCCTGAGATGAAATGTAAAACCACAATTTGAAGATTTTATTATTCTCAGTCTGGTTTTTGGAAATTGGGTATGAGTTCTTCGGTTGCCTTCTAGTTCTCTGGGAGCCACTCAACATGAAGGCTTCTAGAGGTCTTTAGATCCTGTGTGATAGTTGTTCTAATAAGAGTCATAAATGTAGGTAGGTCTATGGGGATCCCATATTGACAATGGAAAAGGAATATCCAAAGTCACCAGGAACCAACCTTGTAGGATACAGGGTCCTCTCCTGTCTGCTTGTGTATTGAACTTAAAATTGAAGTGTAGAATTGCTTATTTTGGGGAGTTTCTCTTAGCTTATCTCTTCAATTTCTGAAGGAACATCTTTCTGACTTCTAATTCCTCTTTTACATTGTCCCCCTGATTAGGGTAGGCCCACCAAGGACCATGTTCCTTTCCTTAATCAAGGTCAAATGATCAGGGGCTTTAATTTTTTTATTATTTTTTTTACATTTTTTAACCTTTATTTTATTTTTATGTGGTGCTGAGGATCGAACCCAGTGCCTCACACATGCTAGGCGAGCACTCTATTACTGAGCCACAACCTCAGCCCCTTAGGGGCTTTAATTTTATCTGCAAAAGTCCCTTCATCCTTGCAGTATAATAAAACCTAATCAGAAGACAACATTTCCAAGTACTTTCCATATGCAAGGGGAGGGAATTATACAAGGTATGCACAACAGGGACCTGGAACCTTGAGAGTCATCTTGGAATTCTGACTACCATAAATATTAATAATTAATTTACAGAAATCTTTGTAAATATGTGACCTGTATTTCCAAAGTGTTCTTGTTGGGCTTCATACTTCTAACTACCTTTAGGGATCAGAGCCCCTGAGTTACTAGATTTCTATGTATATTTGCAGTTAGGTACAGAACACAATTTGGAATGACTCAGGCAGCTTAGAAAAATGGCAAACAGGAGAGAAATACAGGAAGAGAAATTGGAGAGAAATTCAGGAAGTCTGGATGTTTAGAAAACCAGTGACAAGCCAAAATGCTTATTGAAAACGATCTCCTCTCTCCTTTTGCCACCATTGCATTTTTATAGCAATCAAAAGAAGGAAATATTCCATTGAAACAAAACATTTATGCTGTATTTCTGCTTCTGATTCTATAAAATTCTTTACTTTTCTTTACTGAACTTCAAAGTGGCATTTTGTCTGGTCCAGAAAAGGGTAGCATTACTTTATCTATATTCTCTTTTTTAAAAAGATCTTTTGCTCCTAGAAAATGCATAGAAATTAAAGTTTTGATTCATCAAGAGAAAGCCAATCAGTCATTAATTCATCCAGTAATTGTGTAACAGTTGTTCATAGATAATTGACAAAAGAAATTTTAACAAGGAAGTTATTTTTAAAGTAATGTACAGAAGCCAAATTTGATTTCAAAAATAAAAGACAAGATTAATGTTCTTTAGCTTTTAACATAGAGCAGTTTACTAGCATTTTGAAATTTCATCTGGTCAATTAAGTATACAAAGCAAATTAACCAAAACATACATTATGCATGTAGAGAAAATATTAAAGTATATAATAAGGAAATGTGCTCAATACAAGTCTTTAAAAATTGAAAACACAAAGTAATTTTGAGATTCATGACAGCCTCAGGCTTCATATTACTTGACTGTGATAAATTTAGAAGATTAGACATAGTTTGGCTTGTTGCTCTTGCATGCCAACAGTGCTTCTTCCCTCTTTAACTCTTTCAAGGAAGATTTAAATTTTGCTCTTTTTAAGCTCATTTACCAACTTGATCATACTTGATGCTTGTCATTGCCCAAATCTTACTTATAATTCTTCCTTTGAAAGAGTAAACTGGATTAAAATCATGCCAATATTTCTGCAGAATTTAGAATGGCATGGATGAGAAACATGAACATTTCAAACAAAATAACTACTTCTGAGTCAAACCATTTGCTTTCTTCAATAAGGTTAGTTCATATGTGAAATTTCATTGATAATTTCACTGTTTGAAATCATAGCCAACTTGCAAGTTTTGACATTTTTCATTTTCTATTCTATTTCTATCCCAGTTTCATGACATATAATCTAGGCATTTGACTGAATTTAAATTAGTGGACTGGCAAGCAGCTGAAAATTGGCTTGTAAAAGAGATTTGAAGAAGTTGGGAGGTTTGTCTGCATTTTGGTAGCTTTTATTCCAATTATTTTTTATTTGAAATTTCTTACCTAATTTCATGATGATACCTCAGCTTAGACTACAAATATACCTAAAACTACTTGGTTTAGTGACTTTGTTTTTAATTCAAATCACATAGATATAGATTCAGAAAGGATCTGAGCTAGATGTGTCAAATTAATATGAAATCACACACCACTCACTCTGTGTTATGTCTATGCAAACATGCTTACAATTTGCACTTTGTTTTTTCTGAGGTCAGAACCCCAAGTTTTGTTTTGTCTAAACATCAATTGGTAAAGCCACATTAAAGCCAAGATCTGTACTAAGTAGTTTAAATATCTTTTTTAACTACATGGTATGTTTCTGACATGGATATATAGATGTCTTAAACATAGAGAGGGGCAAAACAAACGCTACCTCTCTCTAGAATCTTTGAAAGTAGTCACACTAGAAGGTCATGTTGTAGAATTGCATTAAGGAAATATGTGATCAGAAATAACAAGGACATATTTAGACATAGAGCAAATGAACTAAATTTCTGGACATATCTATGCCTGTAAAGTGCTTGGCACAGTGCATGGTCCTAGAAATTACTCAATATCAGTTACATACTAATGGTCATTATTTTTTTATTACTTTTTTTTCCATTTCACCCAGATAAGTCTCTGCTCATAAATAGAGAACAACACATGTAAAAGTAAAATTAAATTCAGTTTTTTTTGACACATGCTGACCATTTTTATGCTAGAAACTTAAGAGACCCCAAATTTGTCCTGCAATGTGGAGATTAGAAGTCATTTCCTCTATTTTATATCCAAAATTTTATTGTTTTAATTGGCACCCTACCAAATGGATAGATGCCTCTAGTTGTGTGTCAGCGTGGTTGCTAAGAACATTAAGAACATTACAAATCCAGTAATTACAAGAGGCTATTTTCTCATTGTTTTTCTTTCTAAAACATTTCTTAAGCTGAAAATTCTATGAAAACTTTAGATAGTATAGAGAAAAAAAATTTTTTTAAAAAACAAGATTTTTACTGAGTTTTCTTAACGTAAAAGTAATCTAGGGAAGCATGGGAGGAATAGATGAATTCTAGTTAGGGCAGAGGGGTGGGAGGGGAAGGGAGGGGCAGAGGATTAGCAATGATGGTAGAATGTAATGGACATCATTATCCAAAGTACATGTATAAAGACATGAATTGGTGTGAATATACTTTATATACAATCATAGATATGAAAAATTGTGCTCTATATGTGTAATATGAATTGTAATGCATTCCATTGTCATTTATTTTAAAAGGCAATAAAAAATTTTTAAAAAGTAATCTATACTTCTCATAGAAAAGGCAGGTGAACAAAAAGAAGTCAAGGAAAACTACCCAAACTAACACAGGAAGAACTACTGTTACAGTTTATGCATATTTCCTACTACTCCTTCCTCTGTGTATAACATTGCCTTTTTTTAAAATAAAAATTACTTTTATTAGACAATTAGTAACTCTCTACACCGTCCCAATTACTTTCGAAATTTAGTTTTTTTCTTTACATTTAAAAAAAATTATCTTTATAGTTATACATAGTAGTTGGGTTCATCCAGACAAACTCAGACATGCATGAAAATCAATTTTAGTTCATGATCGACCCTTTTTCCTCCTGTCCTTCCCTGCCCCTGTCTACTAGACTTCCTCTAAAACGATGTCATAGTACAACATCCTGTTTTGTAATTTTCTCTTTTTTTTTTCAATTAATCTTATATAATAAATACTTCTCTGTGTCACTACTCACTTACAGTATTCTTTGCATTGGTTATACCGTATTTATTTAACCAGTCCCCAGTTGTTGGGCATTTAAGGTTTTTACTTTGATCTTCTCTTTTTTCTATTATTAATAATTCATTGAATGAATAACAGAGTTGCTATTATTGAGGCCATTTTTATGTTAAAAGAGCTAAATTATTTAAAATGTGGAGAAAGTGCTTTGGGGCTGAAGTAAGGTAACTGACAAGGCAAAAATGGTTGCATGTGAGGTCTTTGTGTGTTTAGGTAGCCTCCTTCCTAAGGGTCCTGGAGGTCATAGACACACAAAACAACCTTTAGGAAACACTGGAAAAATTGAACCTTTTGTTAGTCACCTTTCTGATACTATAACAGATGCTTGAGATAATCAACTTATGAAGAGAAAAGGTTGTTTTGGCTCACAGTTTTAAATGTTCTCGTCTATGATCAGGCAGACCCATTGCTTTTAAGCCTGTGATGGGGGTACCAGATAGCAAAGGCAAAGGGTATACAGAAGAGCCAAACTGCTCATCTCATAGCCAGAAAGCTAGAGAGAGCAAGAGGAAGGGACAAGGATCCCATAATCCCCTTCAAGGGCACACCCCCAATGACTCCCGCCAGGCCCCATCTCTTAAAGGTTCCACCACCTACAGAGACCCAGTCTATATCAAATCTTTATAAAGAGGATCAGTAATCAGCAAATGGTCTGTGAGTTAGTAGAATAAACTGAAATCATTTATAAACTCACTTATCAGAGGATGATTCTGTCACCGGTGTGTTCCTGTGACAAATTCAAAGCATTCAAAATAAATTTTCCACTCACAAGTAGAACCTTTCTTTGTTGTTTGCCAATTTAATCCTGTAAGTGTTGTGTCTTAGGTTGCACGGGCTGTCGGGCTGTCGTTCCATGAATTGAACCAAACTTACCAATTATTACTTCTTGCCAGGAATGCCATCTCCAACCACACTGAAGAAGTCGGAGAAGTCTGGTTTCAGCAGCCCCTCCCCTTCGCAGACCTCCTCCCTGGGAACGGCATTCACACAGCATCACCGACCGGTTATCACAGGACCCAGAGGTGAGCCGCTCCACAGGGACCCTTGGGGGGCACCGGAATAGCCAAGTGGGAAGCAATGAGGGCTCCCTCAGAATGCTTCTGTGGTCCGTTTTCTTATCTGGGGGGAAGCCTGGAATTTGAGGGACCAAAGAAAGTTGGTCTAAAATCCCCATTCCTTTCTTAAGGAGAAAAGGATCCAAACCTGTTTTCTTGCTAGTGGGATTTTGCAAAGAGGTGGAAAGTAGCTTAAATCAAACTAAAATTAAATCTGTCCCCCAAGTTGTTTGAGAGGCCATGTGTGTGTGTTGTGCATGTTAGATGAGTATATTTCCATGGGGCCATTTACCTGTTTTCAAGTAATAGCTTCCCCGCCTCCATCCCTGCTGATTCTCTTTCCATGAAACCTGATTTCAATATGTGGCATCTTGTGTTGAGGTTGTTTGCATTGGGGTGTTGACGAGAGGTCTTCATTCACTCCTTTTGAAGTGGTAGATAGTTTGTCTGGTTTTCATTGCAACATTTTCATTATTTTTGTCTTGTGTGCTTTTAAGTTTATTATTAAAATGTGTCCACAAGAAATACGATTTGTATTTCACATTAAAGACAAGCCTTAAACCTCAAGAGAATGTCAGCAAATCACTTAACTTGATCTTATTGCAAGATGAAAATATTTATTAGTTTGTTTATGAACTCCCACAGTAGGAGTATGAATAATTGTAACCACGTTTGCATTCTTCCATCCGATTTTCGTTTAGGTAGGTCTGTGATCTACCAGCTGGTATCATAAAGCATGCTAGAAAGTTATGGTCTCTTGTCTACTTTGACATACACCTGGGGAAACTGATATTTCTTGCATTAATCTTAGTGTTAGTCCCACAAATCTGAATCCCTTTATGAATACTCTGTGCATCTTAGGGATGAATACAGCAGTAGAGAGAGCTGTGGGATGCACATAGGGAGACTGAATGGAGGAAAGTGAGCACTGTGACTGTGATGTGAAGCAACCTCTTCATCAACAATTATGAAAACTTACTTGTTTCATCTTTAAACACCTTGTGATCACTGACGACTTTCTCAAGGTCCTTTATAATTTTACCCTGTGTGTCTGTAGTATAATCAGAGATGCTTACAATATATGTGTGAGTGTATATATCTGGAAAAAACACATCTAAATTGGATTACACAGTGCTAGAATAAGCCTCTTTAAGTGATGTAGCATTGCAATTTTATTCTCATCATTAACATTCATTGAGCATCTAAACCATAGTGGGGAATCAGAGATACTAAACTCTTTCTAGTAAGGATATTTACGGTTCCGGGGAGATAAGGTGTGTTATTTCTCACTTTCAATGGTCATGTTAACATATTCAAATGCTAAATTGATGTTAAAGTAAAAATTTTCTACAAGAATTCACCGGAGAGAACTATGGAGGGTTGTGTTCATTCAGTGAGGAAACAAGGACTTGCTGAGTAGTTGTCACTGTATAAACACTGGAGATCAGTGGTTCCTGTCCTCACAGGGCATGCAATTTTGGGCGGGAGAGAAGCATGTAAGAAAACAAGCATTTCGAAGATGATGTGGAATAGGATATTTCTTTGAACTTCGTATCAATTATGAGATTTAAAAGTAGAGATTTGCAGTCAAATCTTAAAAGATGTTTATGTGGGTGAAGGATATTCCAGGCATAGATAATGAAGACTGGGAAGAGCAATCAGAAGAGCAGGGCAAGTTGCATCTTTGCCTTTCTATTTACCTCTGGGTGATTCACTTATTTTTATTCTTCAATAAAATGGGGACAGAACACTGTAGAATGAGCCTTTTCTCCCAGCCTCATATTCTTATATAGAAACTACAGTAAAACATTATTTTTGGAGATTCTTCAAAAAGCATAAAGCAATATACATATATTAATCTTTAAGTAAATGTTAAAAGGGCCTACCATGTGTGTCTTAGCTTAAAACTATTCTTGTAGAAATTATTGAAACTCTCTAGTACTTATCCAAAGGTGTCTCGTTGGGAACTTCTTCATGTTAGATGTCTAAGCACATTTGCTAACAAGTGGCCCATGCTGGGTTGAACCAGATTGGACCATGTTAGCCCATAGCACACCAAGCTTTAGATCTTCTATTTCTGTTCATAAAATTGTGTGTGAGGAAAAGAGAAAGATGCCCAGTTGAAGAACTGTGGAATACCAAAGATTCTTTGTTTTCACCAGAATTCAAGATGGTTCCCAGCACCCTTGGTTCTCCTTTCTGGAATGTCTGCTCAGGTACCCATTCTCACTGTCCCCTCCTTAGTGGTCTGTGAAGAGCACTGGAGTGGTTGTGGTGACCCTCTTCAGTTGCACTTTGTGGTAAGAATCACAGCTGAGACAGGATGACAGGAGACTTCCTTTTTAAATTTTGGCTAGGGTATTGTTTTACAAGATTAAAATTCAGCCTCTCCTTGTTTAAGAAGTACCTTCTACAGGTACTATATTCCCTTTCATCTTCCTCTGTGCCAGTCAGAAGGCTCATGTGTGCACCTACATCCCATCTGGGACTAGGATTTACTGTTTTAGAAAGATGAAGCCAAATTTGAGAAGGGAGAGTCTTCCTGAGGGGGTCGTTGTGGAATAGATGTGGAATAGATGTGGCATGTGTTTATAATGGAGAATAAAGCCTCTGATGCCTCTTCTGTGGAGTTACCACAACCAGAAATGACAAACCAGAAAGTCAAACTTGAAAAAAGGTCTTGAAGAAAAGTGTGCCCCTCCAAAAAAAAAAAAGAAGAAAGAAAAAGAACACACACAAAGAATGTGTCCTTTATCAGGTTCAGGACACAAGAGTGGGCTCCAGGTCTGTTTACTGCACTTTTGCCCAGGGCCGCATAGTAAATTCACCCGTGGTCAGCACCAGGTTGCAAGACTTCTCTGCTGCCTTTCCTAACATCTTTCTCTGGAATGCCTTGACCAGGAAAGCAACAGTCAGCAAGCAATAACTGCAGATGCTTCGTATGCTAAGGATGGAGGCAGTATTTCCAGAGAGCAAAGCAAGGTCGACACATACACACATACACACACACGTGATGGCCCTATTTTTCACTGTATATATAAGCTATATTTGGAAATATGGTGGCAGCTATTTACAAAGGAATCCTCTCTCTTGAGATTGCAGAGGCAGAAAAATAGGATCTTGAAGGGAGGCAGTACAGCATAAGGGCCATCTTAGGCTGTGTGGGCTGCTGTCATAGAATTCCATAGACCGAGTGGCTTATCAACAACAGAAATTTATTTCTCACAGTGCTGGAGGCCAAGAAGTCTGAGATGAGGGCACCAGCAGATTCAGTGTCTGGTGAGGATCTACTTTCTTGACTCAATACTGTTTTCTTATTGTATCTTTCCTGGGAAGGCACTAACTAGCTTTCTGTGGTCTCTTTCATGGATGCCTGATCCCATCCACAAAGGCTCCACTCTTCTGCCTAATCACCTTCCAAAGATCCCACATCCTGATACGATCACATTGGTATTTAAGATGTCAACACACAAATTTCGAGGGGACACAGACTTCCAGTTTGTAGCAACAGTTAAGCACACAAGCTCAGAGACTCATATGCACCTGTATTTGAATCCGCTGCCACCACTTGTTTCAACTATGCGACCTGACACTTTGCTTTACCTGTCTGAACCATAGGTTCTGCATCTATAAACTGGAGATCCTAATCTCTACTTTGAAAGAATGGTGTATGTAAGGAGTAAAAGAAGCCACATAATTATAGACATTTGTACAGCATCTGGAAGTGGTCCACGAATACTGGTTGTGCAAGCAGTTAATCCTTTTTCATCCATGTTCTCAGACACATGCTGTCTTCACTACCTTCATCGATCAACATTTTGCCTGAGCCTGGTCCAAGTACAGGTTCAGTATCCCCTGTCCAAAATGTTTGAGACTGGAAGGGTTTCAGGTTTTAGAGCTTTCAGATTTGGCAATATTTGCATGTACATAATGAAATATCTTAAAGATAGGACCCAAGTCTGAACACAGAAATCATCTATGTTTTATATACCTCTTACATACGTATCTGAAGGTAATTTTACACAGTGTTTTAAGCGTGTTTTGACTGTGACCCATCATGTGAAGTCAGGTGTGAAATTTTCACTTATGCTATGTCGGTGCTTAAAAAGTTTAGGATTTTGGAACTTTTCAGATTTGGGATTTTCAGATTAAGGAACTCAACCCATGCTACTTTTGACATGAAACCCATTTTGCAGCACCCAACCTGCCATCCACTCACCCTCCTTAGCTTCTCTGTCCACACATTCATTCCACAGCCTTGTCTTGCTTTCTTAGTTAATGTTCATATTGGGTCACTTTCCCGAACTGGAACTTCCAGGTCTCTCATCTACACATTTTCTATCTTCGTTGTGCCTCAGCCAGTGGGTTATATGAGTTAGATGGATGAAAAGTAGTCAAATTGCATTTTCACACAAAAGACATTTATCCCCACCCCCAGCCTACCACCTATAGGTTCTCATTGCGTCAGAAGAACCAAAGGTGAAAATGTGTGGCATTTTATGCAGTACTTCTTCATAGCTAATGTCCAAGATTGGGGAAGAGCTATGGCCTTTCATCTGCAGAGAACTGCAAAATGAGCTAGGGAACAGTGGTACAGGCCTATAATCCCAGCTACGCAGAAAGCTGAGGCAGGAGAATTGCAAGTTTGAGGCCAGCCTCAGCAACTTGTGAGACCCTGTCTCATAATAAAAAACACAAGGGCTGGGGGTATGGTCAAGTCAGAGTACCCTGGGTTCTTTTCCTATTACTGCAAAAAGAAAACGGAAAGATTAAGTAAAGCTTTGATACTAAAAGCTTTAGTTTGACTTAGTTCACGCTGTTCTGATCACTATTATAAAGATAGAGGCACTTGGTCTCTTAAATTTAATTCCTTCTCTAGTAGTTGGCTTTCTTTTGTAACTTTGATAAATCACTTAACCTGTGGCCTCAGTTTAACCATCTGTACCATGGGAACAGTACTTTGCCACCTGTTTCTCTATGTGGTTAGAATTAGGTAAAGGGGTTAAACGTGTTGGAATATCCTGGGGTGAGGGAAGTTATTTAATTTCAGCAAAAGCATATTTCTGTGTCATTATCTATTGTTACATTTGCTGGACACTTTGAGCTGAAAGATAGGCCTTTCAGAGACTTCCTTGTACCATTACTTAATATTGTAACCATCATCAAGTATGTAGTCATGACAATTGGAAAATTGGCAATTGGAAAAAATACCTTTGTTCTTCTCTTTGTCTTTTCAAGACTTATAAGTTTGCCTGATGAGCTAGAACATCAAACTCCTTTTGAGAATTATTTGGAGTAATCATCAGTGATATTTTAAAGTTTCTTGGAAATTTTAAGTTCCTGAAACTTATCTTTATGCCTAAAGTCTTTGCTATTTTCAAAAACAATAGGATAATGAATGGTACTTGTTTTATTTAAATGCTCTGCACTAAGTAAGGTAACTGGGCTTTGGAGATTTAGAAATGAGTAGGAGCTCACATCATATATTGGGAGGCAGAATTGAAAATAATTGAAAGGACTGGGCTCCAGGAATCTTCTGGTCAAATGCCTTTTCTTTGTTAGTTATGAACATGTTTTTCTACAAGTAAAGGAAAAATCTGACTAAATAGTAACTTAAGAAAATTAGGTGTTGCATTTATTTCATATAAAAAAAATAAGTATATGATCCAGAGCTAATATACTTTGGATAGGTTTGCCCTCCAAAAGTTCATGTTCTGGAAACTTGGTCCTCAGTGCAGCAGTGTTGAGGTGATGGAGCTTTTAAGAGGTGAGGCCTAGTGAGAGGTAATTATGTCATAGAGGCTCTACTCCACGAATAGATTAGTCCTGTCTCTTGGGAATGGGTCAGGTCTGAGAGGAGTGAATTAGTTCCCAAGAGAGTGGTCTGTTATAAAAACAGTGAGCCTGTACCTTCCCTGGTCTCTTGCCTCCTTGCTCACTTATGTGCTCATCTACACACAGCCCATTTCCATTTCCACTTGCCTGCCATGTTGTGACAGGATCGGGGGACTCTAGGTAGAATGCCAACACCATGCTGTTTGAATCCTCTAGCCACCAGAATCTGGAGCTGAATAAACTTCTATTCTTTAGAAAGCACCTTGCCTCGGGTATTTCATTATAGTAACACAAAATGGACCAAAGCAACCATGGTTCCATGGGTCATTTTTTTCACAGTGTATATACTGGACTCCTGCCTTATGTCTGCATCCCAGGCAGAAAGAAGGGAAAGGAAGGCTGGTGGCAGGGGCAGTACCTGCCAGCTCATTCTGTTACCTTTGATAGAATCTTATGTAGCAGGGTTAGTACTATGCCAAGGATTGCTTCTAGCTGCAAAAGCTGAAAGTCTACATTCTAGGGTTTTTTTAATGTCTTTTTTTAATTTATAAATGACAGAGAAATGCATTACAATTCTTATTACACATATAGAGCACAATTTTTCATATCTCTGGTAGTATACAAAGTATATTACTGAACATATTGCCACTGTGTATAAAATTAGTTTTATAAATGAATTGATAAGTGAAAATATATTAGTTAACAGTCTAAATATTTCACATGACTCTTACAGATGAAGAATCTAAGATGGTCAGAACTGAGACCAAAAATTAAGTCTCTAATTTTGTGCCTTTTCTACCATTTCAGTGGTTTTCTACTTTGTTATCCCCCATTGTAAGAAATTAAACTGCATTTATTTTTAACAATTAGTTTGTTTTTATACTTTTTATTAGTCAAAGACATAACATGGCCATTTAGATCTTTGATAATCATGACATAACCTGTGTTATCACACTGAGTTTTTTTATAGCAGTCATAAAGACATCACTTAGCTATTTTTTTTAAGCTCATGATTTCTTGCTCCTGGTAAATGCAGGGTTTCTGTGAGGTACATATCACTTCAAAGAATATTTTTGAGGTCAGTTTGGCTTTTCTCAGTATTGAAATTAACTTGTAAAGTCCCATTACCACTGGTACTCATTAATTTTTCCCACAAATTCTGATCAAGTGGATGCTGTCCTAATTGCTGAATAGAATGAACACAAGAAGTTGGGATTCCGTCCTCAGAGTGTTTGACTCCTGGTGGAGGAGAGGACAAGACCAGCAGTTGTATTTTAAGATGAGCAGCCTGATTCTGAGAATATGAAGTGCTCCAAAATATGGAACTTTTTGAACGTCATGTTGGTGCTTAAGTGTTTGGACCATTCTGGATTTTGGATTTTTGGATAAGGGATACTCAGCTAGTAAAGTCTATGTAAATATTCCAAAATACAAAACAATCCAATAACAGAAAAACTCCTGGTCCCAAGTATTTCAGAAAAAAAGATACTTCACCTGTAGAAAACGAGGGGCCGGGCACACTAGTGGAGAACTGCAGTGGCATTTGACACTGCAAGAGCCCAAAATGCATGCAACTCAACCTGTATTTTCAAAGAATTTGCCTTCTATTTCTGAGTATGCAGAACAGACCAACAGCAGACAGGTCATGTTATTAGGCAATTAAGTCCTGAGAAATTGAGACTTAGAAAATGTGAGCATGAGATTAAACCCCCACTTCTTTGTGAGAGAAAAAAAAAAATATATATATATATACACATACATATATATATATATATAATAAAATATTTTACACACACACACACACACACACACATGCACAAAGGAAGTTTAGAAGTAAAATTGTCCTGATTCTGATGATATATGCATAAAATATACTAAAACAATGTCATATAAACCAAAGATTTATTGTACAGCTTTCAAAGAGTCATGCTGGTTTCTGTTTAGAGAGGTAGTCAGAAGTTTATAAGCTCCATAAACCTCTCTAAGTCCATGATCCTCCTGGCCCAAACAGGGATCCTGCTCCTAATGATGAAACATCTGAGGGACTAAAGTTAACAATATCTCCCAGGTTGGCCAAGAAAAATATACTGAGGAGAATTATGAGCATTAAGATCACCTTCCAGGAAGTTGAGGTCACCAGGAATGGCTGGAGGAGGATGGATTCATACTCTGCATAGACAATAACAGAGGACCAGACAGGAGAGGTACAACTTGGAGGCACCAGTAACGGTTAGAGGGCAGGATCATGACTCCATTGTTCATCCCTGAATCCCTCAGCCTTGTCCTCATGTAAAGAAAGCACTCAGTGAATGTTTGTTGAATAAATGAATTCATACATGGGTTTAATTGAAATGGATAAAAAGTTTGGGGATAACATGGAGTTCTTTCCGTCTCTCTTGTGTAATAATAATAATGATGATGATGAAAATAATAATCATCATAGTAAATATTCAAGTTCATGTATTTGGTGGCATGTTTGAGTGATCCACATGTATCTCTTTAGTTTTAATCAAGAGTCTCTACCTTGATGGGTATTTAGAGAAAATGAGCTGAAAATTATTTGGTCCCTTGTTTAGAGAATATTTGCTGTGACCTTGTCAGTGTTTCTGTCCAAACAAAGAGCCCTCAGGAAAGAATGTTCCCTGTTGTCTTAGCCCTTGACATACCCCCAGATGGTAGGTTTAGCTTCTTCCTATCTTATCTGCAAACTTTTTTGCTGCTTAGGAAAGCATTTAACTTAGTTGTGGAACATGCTGGTGCTCAACTGAATCTAATTTGTCTCTCCTGGTTTAGTGCAATTGAATCATCTCAAGAAAATGAGAAGCAATTAAATACCTGTTGCTAACAAGGCGCTGAAATAATCCGCCAACAGACAGATGCAAGGTGTTTATTATTGGAGTATGTCATTTGGGAGAACATTACATTGTCTTTCTCCAATAGGAATTGCCAGAACTGATTTTCAAATGCAGGCATCAGAGACTTAACAAGTCCCATCTTTGAGGAGCTCAGGAAAGAGAAGCAAGAAGACTGGGGAACATGGGTCAAGGTTAGCAGAAGTGCAATGCCCAGCTTAATGGGAGACATTGCCCATGGGATTGGAAGTAACTGGACAGCAAAGAGGAAATGCAGCATTTTAGCAAAGCCTCTTTAAGTCCCAGTTCAGGAAATTATTAAATTCATTAGCCAGATACTTACAACCAGCTATTACTGCCCAGCCAAAGGAAAAAACAGTGCCAGCAAATGTTTTAAAACTACAACTAAACAAAAGTCAGGAAGCGTGTAATTAAAACTGTACCTTTATTGTATTGTAAAGAGTTTCACTGTGACATGGAAAATATTTAAAGGAGAAGGCTGTTTAGCTAATTTGTCTGCAAGTGAACTGCGTAGTGGAGAACCATCCTAAATTAACTGTAAGGCCACCCACTGAGCCAGGCTCATAAAGGGCCATGGCTGCTCAGCTTGGTTTTGTGTAACCGTTCAATAATTACCAGATAAATGCATAACTAAAAGCTCTATTACACTAATAATTTGTACTAAGATAGATGTGTGGGACACCCTGCTGGGTTAATTTGTCATCCCTACAGCAAACTTCTGAAGAGAGCTCCTCTGGAGTGGAATCATGTGAATGTGGTTTTTGTTGGGGAGGGACAGGTTAGAGCAGTAAGACCACTTGGCTCCTTAATCTCTTCAAGAGGCAAAAGGCCCCTGGGGTGGGGGGTGGGGTGCTAAAGAGATCTGTTGAGCCAAGGGGACCAGCTTTGAAATTCTTCCTGACAGAGGAAGCTGCTCCCCCCCCGCCCAGTTCCCTGTCCCTTTCTCTCTCTGTCACACACATAGCCACAGCCCCCCCACCCCCCACCACCACATGCACATAATATGGACCTGTGTCTTCATGCTCAGTGAAGGAGGTGGTTCTCAGCAAGACTGCTTAGAAACCCCCTTGTTGATGGGACTTCCCAGCCGGACACTTGGGCTGTGTAGCTCACATAATCTGCTAAATCCATTTCTGGTTTAGCTTAATCATGCGGATTCTGCGTTTATATTCATTATTTGTTTTCCTTTTTTCTGCATAAAATAAAAATTCAAGATTGAACTTGTATCTTATGCAGAATGGTTTCTGTCTCTGCCTACACAGAGAGAGAGACACACACACACACATGCGATTGCTATTTTACATATAAAGCTCACATTTAAGTGTCAATGCAGGGTTTTCAACCTCCCCTATTGACAGAATCATAAATCATGTTAAACTTAAGTAAATTACTGCAGCATGGAGCTGTGGCTTGCCAGTGCTTGTAGAGCACCAGCTTATCATTCATGTAGAACAAGGGGCCAGCCCTGACGCTGGAAGTGGGAATGCAATGTGTGATCTGTGTGGAATCAGATCACTGGGAGTCTGCCTCCCAGGCTGCATCTTTTGTGTTGTGGAAACTAGTGTGTTTCATTACCCATGTGCACCCCTGTGTCTTTTAAAATGTATATTTCTACAGGAAACTTATACTTGTCATTTGCCATTTCTTCATAGTAAATGTTAGTTGCTTTTTTTTTTTCTGCCCACCAGTTTCTTTAATGTGCAAAACACTGTGAGGAACATCAGAGCTTCCAGGTTCAACTACAGTAAGAAGGGGCCTATGAACAACAGCAACAAAAAAAATTCTGAAAGGAAATATGATTTAAATGGGAGCATAAGAGTGCAGAGAAATGCCCAGGGTGGAATCTGCCAGAGTAGAATTCAAGTCCTGCCCAGCTCCTCAGGGTCTGTTTAAACTTGTGCAAGTCATTTATACTCTGCTGACCTTTGTTTTGCCACCTGCACAAAACTGGACAGACTTAATGGGAAGGGGGAGCAAAATGACCTATGTAATAAAGGTCTTGGTATGCAGCAAGCATCCAGTAAATGTTAATTGTCTCTCTTGAAAGGATCCCCACATCCTTCATTCCTCACTCACTCGACCACGGTCCCTGGTTCTCCCTTTCCACCTGCTCCTATTGATCTAGAAGTAGAGTGTGTTTCTCCTCTTGGGGAGGAGCTACATGTGGCTGGAAGAGGAGGTGTGGTCTCAGGAAGTGAGCAAGTGCAGGTACTCCATCCTATTGTTCTTGTGTGGTCAGAGACTCTTCCCAGGGAGCAAGTGTCCCCCTCCCATGACAGGTGGCCCTGTAGCCATGGCATAGGCTTCACTTGTACAAGCCCGCACCCAGCCTGGCTCTTGCCAAAGGGCTGAGCAATTCAGCAAATAATTATTGAACATTTATTTGCCAAGCATTGTGCTCAGCCCTGATGGACAAGAAAACCCCATCTGCCCTTAAAATTGAGCGGCACAAATAATGACTCCTGTGTTGAGAGTCACAGGAGTGAGAAGGATACAGGAAAACTGAAGGATATATAGCATCGGCACTGGAAGTATTGGTGGAGATTAGAATTTATATGTCAGGTTATTGGGTATCTTCTGTTGACTCTTGATATGAATTTAGTAAAAGGCAAAATATTTTTATGCTCTGAAGAGAAACAGGAGTATACAATATTAAGTTAGGAAACTTTGGCATCCATCAGGGATATCTCTAGGTCTTCTGGAAGCCTCAAATTCCTGAGTAACACTTAAGAGTTGTTATATTGTTATATACCAGATAGTGAACAGGAGATGTATTAAGAGAGACTCTTTTAAGAGAAAGAACCCCTACCAATGCTTAGCCATCCCTCCTCTCCCTCAAAGAAGATAGTGGATGATTGGTTTAGGTACTAAAAAGTCTAGGTATATGGTTTCAGGTAGAGATGAATGGATCAAGGAGCTCAGATGATACCTTCTCTTTGCCCTGTGTGAGCATCATTTGCAGGTTAAATCTCCTCAGATTATGGCTCAGGCTTGATCCCACCAATTGAACAATTCTAAGGAGAGAAGGAACAGCTTTTTTTTTTTTTTTTTTACAATAGGTCTAGTAAAGGGCCTACTTCTGGATACTTAGGGCTCTGATTGGCCTGGTTTGGGTTATTTGCTCATTTTGTTTTCTTTCTTTTTTTTTCTTATGGTGCTAGGTATTGAACCCAGGGCCTCACTCATGCCAGGCAGGTGCTCTCCCACACAGCCACATTCCTAGCCCCTCATTTACTCACTTCTTAAACAAGCCTTATGTTTAAGAAATAAACATAAAAGATAATGGGTGCCTCATTGGTGTAGCTTGGGTAACGCACCCACCCACAGAACCAGGGCTAGGGTTAAGTCTACCCTAATCACATAGACTGAAGCCAAGGAAAGGAAAACTCTCCAAAGAAACATTAGAGCTCTGTTTCCAGAAGAAGGGGCAAGGGACTGCAGGAGCCAACAGCCAGTCTGCTCCGAGTGCCTGGGCAATGCTCTGCTTCCTCACTAGCCGTGACTCCTAACTGCAGTTAGCACTGGCAGAACACAAGTAAAATGCAGGCTTAGAAAATGACCATTTGTTCATGCCAGGGGCCTGCAAGGTAACTTGAAAACAGTTCAGCTCTTGATTCACAGCTCAATGTACTGTATGATCTTGATTCCTTTTTATGTCTCTTAAGGTATTCTTAAAGCAATCCTAAGAATAATAAATAACCCAGAGTCTAGCATAGTGTTTAGCACACAGTAGACTCTTGGCACATTTGTTGAATGAGCCCACTCTGTACCAGGCACCTCTATATGTTTAATCCTCCAAAGGCCTTTTAAAATGGTGCTGCTGAGCTCAATTTACAGGTAAGAGAGTGCAAGTTTGCAAAGGTTAAATAACTTTGTCCAGGTAAGCAGAAGGAATGAGTGTAAGTCCAGAATAGTTGCACTCTAAAATCATACCATGCATATTTCCATTCTAGAATAGAGGAAAGGAATGGAGGCAGCTGGCACACGGCTTGTTGATATCCAGGCTAGGAGAAAAACCTGGCCTCACAGCTTCACACGCTGGACAGACTCTTCCCATGTTTCCTCCCCTTGTCCAAAATGTACCAACAGTAGGAATCCTCAGATCCTATCACATGAATTCAAAAAGATATTTTAAATTTGGCACATTTGTTGAATGAGCCCACTCTGTACCAGGCACCTCTATATGTTTAATCCTCCAAAGGCCTTTTAAAATGGTGCTGCTGAGCTCAATTTATAGGTAAGGGAGTGCAGGTTTGGAAAGGTTAAATAACTTTGTCCAGGTGAGCAGAAGGAATGAGCTATCTGGTGCCTCAAAGTATTGAAATCAAGTACATTGAGGCATGCCACTCAGAAATAGGGGCTTAAACTTCAATGTAAACCTGAACTTTTTTTTTTTTTTTTTTTTGGTGGGAGTACCTGGGGTTGAACTCAGGGGCACTCGACTGCTGAGCCACATCTCCAGTCCTATTTTTTGTATATTTAGAGACAGAGTCTCACTGAGTTGTTTAGTGCCTTGCTTTTTGCTGACGCTGGCTTTGAACTTGCCATGCTCCTGTCACCGACTCCTGAGCTGCTGGGATTACAGTCGTGCGCCACCACACCTGGCGTAAACCTGAATGTTTGGTGAAGGGAGATGCTGCACATCACCCCATGTTTTAACATTTATTCTGATGTTTTGTCTGCTTGCTTGTTTTTGGCCTTTTTAATGTAGGGAAGAACTTGCAAACAGCAAAGATAGATCCCAGTGCTTAGTCATTGTCTGCGAGGCTGTAGCATTGGCACAGGTCTGAAGTTGTCTTTTACAGGACTGGAGTTTGTTATTCCAGTGCTCCTCCAGTGGGTCCCTGGAGGATTCTCTGCCTGTTTCTGTTAACCTCTATAATCATCCAATCTATGGTGCTTGGATTTTTCTCAAATAATTGTTTTGATTTGTTTTTCATCCTTCATCTCTTGTCTCATAATATCACTTGCATGTTATGTAGAAGTTCAAGTTCCCATCATGGAACTGGATTCTTGTCAACTTTGCCTATTAAATTATCACTCTTCATATTTGCAATAACCACAGCTGTTGTGTGGTGTTTGAACACATTACACATCAGCCATCATGCAGCTTAGGCAATTAGTGCGTGAATGTGGTCAATTCAGAGAGGTCCTGTCAGGACAAAGACTGGGGCTCTGTCTCACAGAGCTGGAACTGGCATGCTTGGGGCTTTCAAAGCTCTAAATATTATAGCCCTCCCAAAGCCAAAGTATCTTAAAGACTGAGTCCAGATAGACCCTATAACTTGATATCCCAGAAACATTTTTAAAAATAAATTTAAAAGCACATGCTGCCTTATTTCAGATCTTTTAGATTTTATTACAATCAATCAATTATATGGAGTCATTTGTTAATAAAATCCTGGAGACTGAATTGTATGCTTTCCACTAGAATTTAAAACTAGGCAAACCTCCGGAATATTTTTCTTCAACTTTGTATTCTGAGATGAGAGAGCCAAGGGCAAGAGAATTTGCACACATTTGTAAGCCAGTTAGTAGCAGAAGCTGCACCAAAACCAGGTCCTTTATCTAGTCAGAAAGCTTTATTAAAAAAATACTCCAGATCCTCTGAAAGTCTTCTTTTATTATTCATGTGTTAGATCACTGATAAATTTCCAAGGGAAATGACAGAGATTTCCCTTGTGTCTGTATTTGGGGCGACCATGTTCAGAATCTATTTTGGCCAGAAGTGTGCCTGGGTGGCAGACCTCCACATGGCACCGTGGAAGGTCAGGATGAATGGTCAGAATAGATCCTCAAGGACTGTGGGTCGAAGTGGAAAAGTATTCAGAGGGAGATGGCTCTACAGTTCTAAGCTGTTAATTGTCTCTCCATCTGAGTTGTAAGCAAAAGTAGGGATTCAAATATGTTTGATCAGCAAAGAATCTTTACATTGTGTCTAGGTTTCAGTGACTATTGCTATTGCTGTTGCTTAGGTTTTGCATTTTGTCATTTGTGGAATTATTTTTAATACCCTCATGTTATACTCATACTAATACCTTTTCACCAATAGTGGTGGATTCCTTTGTCCAAGAGACAGGCAAGCAACAGGTACCTCATATTCTACCACTCCTTATCCCTGGTCCCTCTACCACCCTGTTATGTGCTCTGCATTCAGAACTGGTCCTAGCACACAAGAACAAATTCCAGTTTATTCATGGCCTACCCCCATCCTTACCTATGATAGTTATACCAATAAAAGAGGCTATTTATTGACCACTTAACTATATGATAAGAAATTACATTGTTGAATAGAGTTGAATAATTGCAGCGAAGACTACGCAGGACCTGCAAAGTGTACTATTCTGCTTTCACAGAAAATGTTTGCCAACATGGTCTAGACTAGAAGTCAGGGTCTTTGAACATCAAAGGTTTTTAAGTAGCTAAAATTGATCTAGATAAAAATTTTAAAAGACCTTGGTCTCTTTTTGTTAGGGGGAAGGGAGATCTGCTTTTTCAAAAGACATTGGAATTTGATCTTCAGTTAGAAAGTCCCCTTAATTCAAATGGAACAGAGTATATCAACCATCTTGGAAACCTGCTGCAGCATAAAGTTACCTCCTCTGGTAGCAATAATGTAAAACCACTAGTGTTTTGTAAAGCATCACATAATGTCATCTGTTTCTTTCAGTTGACATACCCAGGTCCTTTCACATACATCTTAATGATGTTAAAGATACAGACTAAGTATTTTGGGAAAAGTGGTTTTGGAAAACATTAGCTTGCCTTGAGTCAAAAGCTTTCTTATTGAGAAAAGACTCCACCTCTTAGAGATTTGAAAAACATTGCCAATTCTTCTTCCCTTGTGTCTCTGTTAAAATAAATCCTATAACTCCCAACTTCTCGGCTTTCATAAATGGCAGGCCTGATTCATGCATGATTTATAAATTATAGCTATGGACCATTAAGATAGATTTCTCAGCTTTAGGTAGGCTGTCATGGTATGGTATAGTGTGGTTTTGAATTTCTGAAGAAGGAAAGCATTGTAGTAGTTGACAACCCAAACAATTCAAGTTCCATTTGCCCTTATGGAAGGCTTCTTTTTTTTTGCAAGTGGGATTTCTTTTCCTTCCATTTTCTTCTCTTTTTGCCTTGTTAAAATCTTTACTTCTAAATATGAGTAGTTAGGAGCCATTTGTGTCACCTTTTACTCTAGAAATGGTTATTTTTGTGTAAAGGACATCTTTCTGCTGCAGGCTTTTTTTTTTTTTTTGACAGTGCTAAGAGAGACAGTTTGGAATCTCACTGTTGCCACTAACTACATACAGATTAATGGGAAGACTGTGAGCTTTTGCAGATGCCAGGACTTGGGAGCTGATCATGTGTTCTAGTGAAAGACGAAGCCTGTGGGTAGCACTGTCTTAAAAGCATGCTGCACTGGGAGGAGGATTCATGTTTATTGTTTGCATTGCCTCTGGACAGCTTTTTTGTAGTGCTTCCCAAAGCAGAGAGACTAGAATTTAAAGTCTGGTGCCAGAGAGCAAATGCTGACGTGAAAAGAATCCAAGTATCTGTCCAATCTGTGAGAATCTGCAACATGGACAAGGAATGAAGCAATTAAGGCAATGTCAGGGTTATATAGAAGAACATATTTCAATCCATGAAATTTTGGTTCGAGGAAAAATGTGGTAGGGTTCTTAGAATTTTTGGAAGTTGAGCTTGAGAGAAACCACTGGGAATGGTTAAAAAGAAAGAAAGAAAACCCACGAAAGTCATAGGTTCTAGGCCTATCTGGCCATACCTTCTAGTGCCATCTTTTTTTTTTAAATACATTTTTTATTTGTTCTTTTTAGTTATACATGATGGTAGAATGTATTTTGACATAGTATACACACATGGAGTATAACTTCCCATTCTTGTGGTTGAACATGATGTGGAGATTCACTAGTCGTGTATCCATGTATGAATATAGGAAAGTTATGTCCAATTCATTCTACTGTCTTTTCTATTCCTGTCCCCCTTTCCTTCCCCCCATTCTCCTTTGTGCCATCTTCTTTTATACAGCTTCCTCTTGTGTGTTCTGACTAGTTCCAGCTCCTGTTGGGAGCACCACTGGAATATGAATCTACATTTCTTTTTATTGTGAACTCTCAGACCAAGAATCATTGTTGGATCATATACAGCATGCAAAACAATACAGCAGTGAATCTGACCTTGTCCTTCCCCAATCTTAATCAATTCTGCAAAAGAAGGAAGCATTTTTACATTTGAAAAAAATACAAATAAATACATATATAGTTGTGCTGAATTTTAAGCTTTTTTTCCTCCAAACCCAAAACCAAAGAGTATTTTGAAGAATAGGGGGTTCTCCGATGGGGGTAGAGAGCGAATGAGTAAACCAACCTGCCTGACCTGCTCTTTTTTTTTCTAAGTACTCAGTAATATGATCATTTTGTAATAAATAACTGAACACTATGCCCTTTGGGAAATTCTGGTTCTCTGTTTCTTTAATCATGGCTACTTCGCTCAGACTGTGTAGGCAGTGCCATTCCAACCAAAGAAACCTGATCAGATTCCCTTCCTTCTCAATACAAATCTTATTTGTATTCTTTGTGAAAAGCCTAAGCAGTTGCTTTGAACCATTTTGGGCTGCTAGTTTAAATGTTAAACTAGTCGTGAGAGCTACCCAGAGTGAAGTGTTTCTGTCACCCTGCTATTCCTGGCCTAGGGTACTAAGAGTATTAGGCCCCAGAAGCAGCCAATTTTGTAGGGTCTTTTAATACACAAAACTGTATTAACATCAACATGGATACAGATGGATGCACTGTAATAAACTGTAACCACTTGAGAAAAGCCTTTATTGACTCTCAAGTAAATAATGCACATTTTAAAGGATCTAAATATGCATTTACATAATGTGCTATAATTTTTTATTGTGTCAACTACTCTCACACACACACATCCATAAGAGATGTTTTTCTTCATCAAAAAATTGGACTCATACCATTCTTTGTGCATTCCATTAGCATCATGCCAGATTCCTAGGGCCCTAACTGGCCATCTCAGAATACATTTAATGAATTCGATTGATTTAACCCCAGTGACTCTTTCTAAAATAATTTGAGATGACTTACATAAAAAAATCTAGGTACATTAAAAATATCTAATCCAAAATAAAGAGAGAAAACAAGAAAATAGGAAAGAAGAAAAACTTAGACATTGAAGTCTTAATTCTGAGCTTCTAGTAGAAGGTGAATATCAGGTTATCCAGAGAAATAACAGATATTTAATAATAATTAACAGATATTTATGGTGCCTGTAACACAATTATTTTCGGTTTCAAGAAAATACAGTTCAGGCTGGGCATGGTGGCATGTGCCTATAATAACAGCTAATTGGGAAGTTGGGGCAGGAGGATCACAAGTTTGAGGCCAACCTGGGCAACTTAGGAACACCCTGCCTCAAATAACAATAAAATGGACTGAGGGTGTAGCTAACTGGTAGAGCCCTTGCCTGGCATGTATAAAACTGTGGCTTCAGTTCCCAGCTCTGTAAAAAGTAAAAGAAGTTAAAGCTTAGGATCTTGAATTTGCATGAGTTTTATAGCAAACTGGTAGCTGAACCGAAATGTCCTAATAAGCATGAGAAAGTAAAGGTTGAAAAGAATGACCCTTTAAAATACAGACTCTGCAATTATCTATTTGAAACTACAGGCTAGATTATTTCCTGGAATTAATTAAGAATTAATTGATCCTAATAAAACAGTCATTACAGAATTCCACATAGTACCATATATTCTTAGGTTTGTGTTGAACTATGTCATAAGGAAACAGTGAAAAATTTTGTTTTTAGTGGAATATAATAAAGAAACTAAAGCCTGAATTGAAGTTGCTTATGTTTTTATCTTACCTATTGAACATCAAAATGAGAGCAAGGATGTTTTTTAACAATTAATGGGGAAATTCCAAGGTCCTATTGAATAGTTTCTTCTGTCATGTTTCTTTAACTTTTATCTGACTGATCTTTGCTCAAGTGAATTTTTTCCCTGGGCAGTATTCTCTGTTGGCCAGTGCAGTTTCTTAACCTCACAGTCACTCATCAGTTTCCTTTGAACACCTGAGGCAATGCCACTTTATCATCAAGGTCAGCCTCCTAGGGGCTTTTGACAATGGTGCTGCCACCTGTGTGTTTGACATGCTGCAAAAGTTGAGTGTGTCATTGTTAGCTTCAGTATATTCCCAGCCTAGTTTGAGAAATTCCACCTTACCTCTTTCACCAGAAATTATTCAGTCCAGTGCACGCTGTAGGTCAAAGTTTCTTGCTATGGGCAAGGGCAATTGTATCACATTAGACGGGGAAAAAAATTTTCTTGGTTCTTTAAAGCCAGTAGTACAATTTCCAAAGTAAAAACTAACCAGAGCCATTCAGCTTTTAGCTTCTGGGTTTTAATGGATTCCAGGGATTCCAATATTTCTTATTCATTGTGTGTAGTCTTAACTTTTACCAACTTTTCAACAAGAATCCTGGCTCTTTACCAACTGAAGAGACCCAAGTTTCATTCTTGGCAGACTTAATGGTTATTTTCTTAATTTCTGTACCACTCATGTATTTGGCCACTTATTGTACAGTCAACAAATATTTATTGAGTGCCAGACTCGGTTTTGGGGATATAACAGTGACCAGCTAAGTGAACGGAAACACTGTTTAGTAAGATAGAGATGGCTGGGGAAAGAGTTAAGTTTTAGAGGGGAAAAAATGAGAGCTCTTGTTTCTAAGAGGTTATATTCAAGATGTCCTCAATTGAATAAGGGGAAAACTTCATCTACTCTGACTCAACTTTAACACTTGAGCCCATGTAGGGGCCTGTGAATATCTATTGAATAGATTAGAAGTTGTATGAATGTGAGGGTTCCATCAGATCAGCTGTAAGACATGGACTGGACTCTTGCTTCTACTCTAGTCCTCCATATCCACTCTTTAAACAGCAACAGATACCACTCTGAACCACAGTTTTAGCCATTTCTGTCATTAATTAGAAAATGCCCCGATTGTAAGGAGATCCCAGTAGGGAACAATGAACCCATCCCCCACAATCTGCATTCCTTGATGCAGCCCTCAGCTGTGCCCTTGGCATAGTGATAGAAATGGTGTCCTGCTCTACTTTGGATCTTCTTTAGAATGTGCCATTCCTAGTATTAGAAAGGTCTTATTCTCCAGCTGATTTTATCAATCATCCTTCTAATTCAAGGGCAAAGTTCTCTTAGAAAAAAATTATTAAGCATCGCACATAAGTATTTTAATCTAATCTTCTAGTACAAATGAAATTTATCAGGGTTCACATGTAAGGGAGTAGTAGTCGTCTGAGTCTTTCATCAGTTTTTATGGGCAGAGGACCAACATTTTAGCAGGGGTCATTGCCTGCTCGGCCTGTGCATTCCCCTGCTGTGACATTTATGCATTTCTGTGTTTGTCTTCAAAATGGTGGTGGTGGGAAGGAAGGTGACATAAACCTTCCACTTAAAGCGAGGCACCCAAATTGCATGGGTTCATTAAGTGATCATTTACTATAGACTTCAAAAAATTTCTTCCTGAATTAGTCCCTAGAAATCTCCTTGAAAGGGGTATAAGAGCTTTAACAATGAATTATTGTCTATGGATAGCTCAGCGTGAAAGGGGATCCATATGTGCAAACTAGAATTTGTCATATGTAATGTCAGTTAAATCAGGTCTAATCTACCAAATACATTTTTATTGCTTTGCTTCATTAAAAAGGCTCTTAAAGTAATGAATAATCTTCATCTTCACCAAGGATTATTAATGCCTTTATAACTCATGTCCTCTGAAAATAGAAAGACAGCTTTAAACTCTACCCTAATCTAGCTTCCATGTTTGTCTTAGAGCCTCAAGGAAGAAAATCTATCAGACCTATCCAGTGTTAAATTCAGCCACATGAGCAGAACCCTGAATTGGGCCAGGAGAAGAAATGGAAAAGGAGGCAAATCAGGTTCAGCTGTGGCAAAGCAAGTCTCTCCCTTCCTAACACTCGTGTTTTCTTTTCCTACAGCAAGTCCGCATGCAACACCATCGACTCTTCATTTTCCAACATCACCCATTATCCAGCAGCCTGGGCCTTACTTCTCACACCCAGCCATCCGCTACCATCCTCAGGAGACGCTGAAAGAGTTTGTCCAACTTGTCTGCCCTGACGCTGGTCAGCAAGCTGGACAGGTGGGGTTCCTCAATGTAAGGAAACCTCTTTTTTTTTTTCATTTTCTTTTAGAAATGTTAACTGAATTTAAAAATAACAAGGGGAGACCTCAGGACCTTGAGGACATTGTGCTTTAACATTGTGCTGACTGACTGCAGGCAAATGTCATATTTATTCTAGATTGTGGGAAAGTTAACTTTCTCTAAGAGTGATTGGCCAGGGTTTAAAAACAGTGTTTGTGTTAAGTTTGCAACTGTCAAGTTTATGGATATAAATCATCTTGAGGGTGAACCATATAACCTTCTACATTCAAGGGCTGATAATTTCACCTCCTGCATTCTTACCCCAAGGCTCATACAGTTAACAAAATAGAAAGAAAGAGTGAATAATTTTAAGTAATGATTTGGGGTGGTAGAGAGAGGTAGGGGGCAGAGAGGGACAGATGTTTCAGATCAACATAGTTGATATTTTTAAAAAATACAGTCTTGTAACACTTTAGATCAAGTTGACCAGTACTTGAACTCAAGATGCTAGAAGCACAGTTTATTATGGTTTGTTATTTCTGCAAGTAGTTATCTTCCCCACTTATCTTTGTATAAAGCTAAACCATATTCAATCGCTTTAAATGAATGTTTTCATTTTTTTCACAAATAAACCAAACAACCACAATTTGAAATAACATTCCAAATGTAAAAGTGATTTTTTAAAATCACAGATTGCATTACTAATAGAGAATTAAATTTTTACAGTGGATAGCTTCATTCCAAGGCCAATAATCACAATAATAATAAATAAATAATACCAGCATAAAGCCAGACTTGGTCTTCCTTTTCTTGTAGTTGCCATACATGAAGCCACAGATTAGCCATAGTTATTATTGCTCCATTTAGGATATTATGTCACACTGTTCTATCACTGATGTTCTCCCCCTGCAGAAATACCTGATTCTGCATATCTGAGCCAGAACAGGCAGCTTTGACTTATGTCTGCTGATGTGTTAGCAGATACATTTCTGTCTAGACAACAAATCAATATGGTGCCTTTTTTTCTTTTTGCTTGTATATTTATTTGCTTGGCTTACTCTAAAGCATTCACTTAAGGACTTTCAGTCCACTCAGAAATAACACACAGGCAAGTTGCTAGCAAGAAAGTGCAGCATTCTGATTGTCAGACAAGATAGTCTTTGAGGAACAATCCTAAATATATCAGTGAATGTTGATGGTGGAATGAGACTGCCTCTGCAGAAATATGAAGCTTACACATAAAAGCCTGGAACACCAGGACCTCCGTTAGCTGAGTTTTGGTGTGGGACTGCAGCCTAAATATGAGCTGTTACTATTGGTTGATCAGTGTCAATGAAGTTTAAAAATGTAGTCCAAAGGCCATTTGGGAAACTGGGGGGGGGGGGGGGGAATGGATCTGATCTTCAACACCAGGCAACTGACTTCTCCATTTCTAACTCATTTTTTAATAGTCCTGACATCATCCTATATAACTGTCAAAATACAAACTGCCCAGTTTTGCATTTTGATCAAAGACCTGCTTGAGGCAGGTCTCTTCATGGAGCTATTTTGAAAAACTTGAAAATTAAATAGATTGTATTGCTTGCTTCAGAGGGAAACTTTCTTCTGTCATAGAATTGTTACTTGTTTTTTTTTTTTTTAACATGAGGCAAACAAAGAAATATGATTCTTACAGCATTTGCTTATATAATTTAAATAAAAACTGGAAGTGATATTTTAATCTAGCAAAATTCTGATAGCTAAATTCTAAACTTTCTATGTCTAGTATTATGCAATATGTAAAAGAAAATCTGTATGTTCACTGAACACATTTATTATATGTTATATAAGGCCAGCTTTAAAAAGTGAAAATAAAGTTGACAAATACAGATCATTAGCAGATTATTCTATGGAGTCAGATGCAAAAAAGGACAATGTAGTTCAAGAAAGAAGTTTGGGATGCAGCGGTATTTGTGCCCAAGTGCGCTTTTGTGGAATGCCTTAAGAACAAACAGAACCGAGCACTTCTTTGTCCAGATGTGATCATGCAAGAATTCAGGCAGCTGGAATACTTAGTCATTTACCTAGACGGTACCTAATGAATCTTGTTTTCAGAAGCAGCTAATAGTTGACATCTTTTGTTTCTTCTTTTGTTTGTGTATGTGTATGTGCGTGTGTTTTTCTCCACCCTTGCAGCCCAATGGGAGCAGCCAAGGCAAGGTGCACAACCCATTCCTTCCCACCCCAATGTTGCCGCCACCACCACCACCACCAATGGCCAGGCCTGTGCCTCTGCCGGTGCCAGACACGAAGCCTCCAACCACGTCAGCAGAAGGAGGTGCAGCCTCCCCCACCTCACCAAGTAAGTACTGCTGAGACGAGGCGCCGGTCACTCATCTAGCTGTGTGCACTTGAATCCACACCTCATCTCTGTCCCTTGCAGTAGAGACTATAGCAGTAGGCGCAGATCCCAGCCATAGTCATAGCCTGAACTTGCAGAATCAAGGCCAGAGTCAAAGTGAACACCACTCCCAGCAACTGCACCAGATGTAGAAACAACTGAACATGTGGGTGGATAAGTTGATGAAATTGCATGTCCAGGACTGAGATCTAGACACAAACTATTAAATTTGCTGTATAATTCAAGTGGCTTTAAATGCTATGCCCATGAGCACCAAATCACATCTACTTGCATAAATTCTTCTTAGCAAAAAGTTCCTGATTCTTCTGTATAGCCCTGCCTTCCAGGAACTTGTGGCCCAAGAGATATGCACTTGATGAGATATAAAAGTTATAATATACCTTACACATCAAATAGGAAAGGAAGTTTAGATCAAAGTGTCAATTCACAGGTGTGTACATTGAACAGTGCCAAGAGGAAGAGCCTGGCAGAAGATCAGAGCTAGCAGCCATGGTAGTTGCATGGCCAGGCTTGGCAGGGGAAGGAAATAGAGGGTAGAACTAGATGGAAAGAGAACTCTTGGCTCTTCTCTGAACAGTCTGGGACCATTTGATCAGAGAATATAGGATTTCAAAATCTTTTTAGATGATGGGAATGATTATTTGATGAACTAGAGGTTGAACAACTCTCCATATTTTTCTTGATATTTCAGAGATGGAGGAGCTAGAAATAACTTAAACACACAAATGTGGCTTTTATTAGTGCCTGGAATAATGACAAAGAGAATGATGGCTGAAGTTTCCAGATGGCCTGCCCTTGATTGATGATGTGATGAGCACCTTCCCTAATGCTTCAGAGAGGGATCATCATATAGGAAAGGGTTGGAACTGTGTCAGTGACCCTAGGGAGAGCTTTCAGGGGTGTCCTTAAAGGAAGCGAGACTGGAGAATATACTGGAGAAAAGATATATAAGAACAGACTAGGAAAGGAGTGTTAAGGTCAAGAACTTGATTAGCAATAATAGGAATTGAGTGGAAGAGAGTAGGGGGCAGGATGTTTTGTAGACAACACTGGAACTGGGCAACTGTTCCGTTCAGTTTAGTGAATGAAGAGTCCTGGCCTCTCAGCTTTCTCACATCCAGTATTGGAATCATAATGATACTGGATACAGAAGAAAAAGGGTGAAACAGGAAATATGAGCCTCTGTTTAGATCATGTTCATGGAGTTGATTCTGGGGACACTAAATCCAGAATGACTAGAGTCCCTCTTGGACCTTGGGTCATCTAGTATTTAATCATATGGATAATGTAGCAGTAGTGGCATTCTGTGTGAATTCTGTTTCTATAACAAAAAGAGTGAGGATGGGGGGGGCAATTTTGGGGAGATGTACTTCTCTTGGTAAGAGGTGGTTCAGTGAGACACTTGTCAACAAGAGGATAAACCCCAAGTGTCCAATGACAAGGGAGGGAAGCTGGGATTGTCCTATGGATCCTGAAACCTCAGTTGAGAAAAATAGCTTCTGGGAAGCAGAGGCTCATGGGAGTGTCCTGCTCATTGTGTTTATGTAGCATCTGCTAAAAGCCAGAGAATTAACTGTCCCCAAACTCTACTTATATCTACTTACTGGGGATATAAGCTTACTGATGGGTGGCCACATATTTATGTGTTCTGACACATCCCTGAAGACCATTTTTCTGTTCCTCTTCTCCCCATCTGTGCAGGACAGTGCCACAGTCCTTTAAAACCCTGGTAGTAGCCAGGTGCTGTGGTGCATGCCTATAATCCCAGTGACTCAGGAGGCTGAGGCAAGAGGATCACAAGTTCAAGGCCAGCCTCAGCAACTTAGCGAGGCATTAAGCAATTTAGTGAGACCCTGTCTCAAAATTTTAAAAAGGCCAGGGATAAAAGGCTCAGTGGTTAAGCACCCCTAGATTCAATCCCCAGTACCAAAAATTTTAAAATTAAAAAAAAAAAACTAATAGTAATATACCACCTATTCCATGTAGAGTGTCCTCACCTCTACTACTAGTGTCTCATACTTCATAGTGAGTTTTCCAGAGAGGGGATGAGGCCCAGCTCTGGCACTATACAGGAATGGAGACAGCAAAGTATGGCTATTGGTATCTAAATGATAGGGGCTCAGATGCCCACCTTTCCTATTACTAGCTGTTTCTCTGTAAAGCAGTTTCCTTATCTGAAACCCTATCTGACAGACTGTGTGAAATTAGCTCTGATAAATGCTCCCCCAAATAAGTTGGAGTATTTTATCATCAGCCCAAGTTGTTCCCCAGTGGAAGGCCCTAGTGAGTAGTGACGAAGGATGTCTGTAGGACCCAAAGAAGCTTCTCAGCTGCTAGATCCAGTTGACACCTTTGGGTCCAGGGATCTGGACTCCACTCCGTGAGCTGTAGCAAACGCCTTTTACAGGAAGATGCCACTCACCCTAACACATTTTGTCAGCTCTGAATGAGGGAAGGTGGAGGGGGTCTTGGCACTTCTAGCTCATGTGGTTGCATTAACGAGAGCAACATTTAAAGGTTTGGGAAAAAGGGAAACGATCAGGGGAGAGTCTCGAAGTTTGATATAGGGAATCAGATACTCTCTGAATCAGATGATTCTAGGAATATCGACACAATGAAATCTACGGATGGCAGAGAAGTTTTTATCATCACAAATGTTAGCCCTTGTGGGCATGTTGGATTCACAGGAATTGTGTTGTTCCCAGCAATATATCGCTTGCCATTTTCTACTTTATTAATAAGAGAGTCATAGCAGTAATTTGTAGCCTCAGAGAAGCCTTTCAAATAAAAAATCTCAAAGCCTACAGGTCTGCCCTGGGAGGGAATTTAAGGGCCCCCACTGGGAAAAACAAACAAAAAACAGAAAGAAAACCTCTCACACCCTAATATCTGAACCAATTTGTAAATAAAATGCAAGGCAAAATTAGATGGAATATAGAATACCACCTTCACTGTTAGAGGATTTAGCTTTAACTGTGGGAAACTATGTGTCCTGATATGGAGCTCCCAAATTACACCCACATATCTACCCATCCCTGAAAATACCAGACCACCACAAGCCTTCCACCATGGGGTCTGCCCTCCCATATAAAACTGATGACATGGAGGTACAGGTGGCTGCACGCTCCCCTCCAGAACCTGTCTCTTTAGGAGAAAGAAGCAAGGAAGGAGCAGGACTGGTCACATCCATTTTCCACTTCATAGCACAACAGTCTGGAGTATGTGAGGGGGTGGAGAGGAACCAAGAATGTATGGCTTGGAGTCCATATCGGGAGTGTAACATCCCCCTTAACATTATCTTTAATAGCTACCTTCTTTCAATCATTTATTTAGCCATCCTGCATTGACATCTCTCATGTGCCAAGGCTGTGTGAGCTTCTTGGAATACAGAGGTGATTAAATCCTGCTGTAAGATGTGGGTGTGTTGAGAGATGCAGCTGGTAAATAGGTGCAGAGGGAACATTGGATAAAGGAGTACTCTGGTGGTGTAGGAGGGAGGTCTGAGTCTGAGGCTTCAGGGAAAGATTCTTTTAGGGATGTGACTTTAAAGCTATTTAGTAGAATGACATTCTGGTGTTTTAAGAAAAGGTAAAACTTTTCTTCAGAAACTGACCTGAGATGGGGTGTAAAATTGGATTGCCACTATATAAGAATATAGGGGGAAAACTATAATTTTATAAATCATGTGCTTTCTTAGAAACTGAAATCACAAGATGGCTGCATCCTGTTTATCTCTGTCAGTTTATTAGAGCTTCCATTCTGATGAGCAGCAGTGTCATGACAGGGCATTAAGTACAGATGTTCCACAGGCCAACAGAGTGTCCAGAATTGAAGCCTTTTTCAGAAACATCAGTCACATAACCTAGGACAGCCTTTCTGTGGAAGGGTTTGAGACAACTTACAACAAAACAAGATTCTTTAAAAAGATAAAAAAAAATAGAAAGTCATGCCAAGGGTCTCCTAAATTACCAACTTTTGGGGGCCCCAACTCCCTCATCTGCTCATGGGAACAATACCAACTTCCACTCACTCTCATAAGCATAGTGTCAGCATGAACCAGGTGACAGATGTGTTGTACCATGCTGTAGACAGAAGTCCAAGGCATCATTTTTAATATCCTTTTATAATGAAATACAAGTGGTTGCCAGCCTAGGGCAGAGCATATATTTTTTAACTAATCAGTTGCCTCTGGCACTAATACTAAACTTTGCAGCTGTGGCCAGAAAAACAGGGATAAGGCTGATCTGGGGGGAAAAAAATTTGCCTATGAAATAAATACATTTTAATGGGAAAGATCCTTACCAGTGCCTTAAAAAAAAAAAAAAAGGCAGGAAAGTGTATAGGGAAATGACAGTTCTGTTCCCTCTCAAGGAGAACTTTTACACTATTCATGTGTTTTCGAGAAAGGTTGATGTACTATGCCAGGACTCCAGGATGTCATGAAAAATAGGAGGCACAGCTGTGAGAGCAGCTTGAGAGTGTCCCGTCTCCACTGAGGAGCTGCCGCTGTGGGTTTCTGGCCCAGTGAGAGAACACCACCACCGCCCTTCATTCAGCCCAAACTCTCGTCGAGCGCCAGCTGTGTGCCAAGAACTCTCTTAGGTGCTAGGCTTCCACAAGGAGTAGAAGAGAGAAAAATGCTGACTTTGGAGTTTTTATTCTCTAGAGGGAAAGAAAGACAACAAACAAAACAGTGAGTGTAAAAGGCAGGTAGGTTGTAAGAGAAGGAGAAATTGGAGCAAAGAGCTGAAGGGGTGAGCAGGGAGCCAGGAGACTGAGGCGGGTAGAGGTTGCCAAGCAGAGAATAATCAGTGCAGAGACAGCTTGGTAAGTTGGAGGGAGGTGAGGATAGCGAGAGCAAAGCAAGCCTTGGAGGAGGGAGGAGAGGTAGTGGGGATGCAATTGCTGGCTGGGAGTGCTGATCATGTAGGATCATTGTCAGGACTTTGACATTTCCTCCCAGTGAGATGGGGAACAGAGGACCGAGTATTGCTGGCTGGATTTTAATAGAAACACTCAAAAGGCTTTGTTGAAAATAGATGGCCAGGGGCAAGAATGAAAGCAAGGAGACCCATTAAGAAGCTGTTTCTTATCAGTAAATATAATGAGTGTCTTTTACATGCCAGCCACTATTCCAGGCACAAGAGATACCAAAGTGAATGAAACAGAGAATTTCCTGCCCTGATAGAACTTGGGTTCCAGCAGGAAGGGACAAACAATAATCAAAATATAAGCACATTTGTAAGTTAGGGACCAGTAGATACAGTGCAGAAAACTGAAAGAGGCCAGGGTGGAGGGGACACTGTTGCAATCTTACAGGCAAGAGTTGCTGATGACCGGCACCAGTGGGAGCAGTCAGGGCAGTGAGCTGTGATTGGATTCCAGATATATTTGAAAGGTAGAACTAACAGGATTTGCTGATGCATTCAATGTGGATTGAGAAAAAAAGGAAAGAAATCAATGATGACTGCTAGGTTCTGACCTGAGCAACTGGAAGGATGGAGTTGCCATAAACTGAGATAGGAAGATGGCAGGAGCAGCTCTGGATGAGGGTGGAAACCAGGTTACCTTTGAGATGCCTATTAGACATTGCTGAGACTGATCATAGGAGCATCTTGCCTATGGCAGCATACTGTGCAGGTTACTGACCTGGTTACCAAGTTTTTCAGTGTGCATCATCTCATTAATTGATAAAGGACTCCTTTTCAAGTGTGTAATACAGTAATGAGTTTCTCTAAGAGTCCTGAGGACAACAGCTCAAGAACAGGAAAAAAATCTTTTTTTTTATGTTTAGGTCTATTTGTGGCATGATGATGCACAACATGATAGTTTTTGTTAATTGTACTATATGATCCAGTTTTATATGGTATCTTGGGACCAAGATCATACTATAAAAATTGACTTTTCCATATTTTTTCTGAAATGAAGATTGGCATCATAGCCTAGAATTATAATGAAAAGAAAAAAAATGCTTTTGAATTATAATGCAAGATAAAATGTGCATATTTTTCTTTTTTAATTAATTGGGAACACAAAAACTCAATTTAAAAATGCATAAAAGACTCATAAACATTTTTGCCCATGCCTACTTCACTATGAACTTTTAATTTTTTAAAAAAACTAGGATTCTGTAGGAGCGTATAATGGCAAGTTACCTTTATTATTTATTTTTATATCTCCAATGAATCTTATACAGGTTCGCTATATAAATGAATGTGAGTGTGTTAACCAAGAACACAACAATAATCTGTGGCTGGGATGGAGATTTTCTAGTATAATCAACATGTTAGATGCTTCTAGGTTAGCAAAGCTTTTCACACATATATTATCTTATTCATTCTTCCCAAAACTCCTGTGAGGTCAGAATCTTATAAACAAGGAAACAGACTGGAAAATGGAGGCTACTAGCTGGGTGTGGTGGTGCATGCTTGTAATTCCAGCAGCTTGGGAGGCTGAGGCAGGAGGATCGCAAGATCAAAGCCAGCCTCAGCATCTTAGCAAGTCCTTAAGCAACTTAGCAAGACCCTTTCTCAAAATAAAACACAAAAGAGGCTGGGGATGTATCTCAGTGGTTAAGCATCCCTAGGGTTCAATCCCTGGGGTGAAAAAAGAAAAAGAGAAAGCAAGAAAAAGAAAATGGAGGCTACTTTACCCAAAATTATACTTTTATGGTAGTTGTAGAGACTCAAACATAGGTAACCTGTGCTCTTCATACTGCCTCATACTGTAACTGTGACAAAGCAGTGACCAGGTTTCTGGTTATGTGGGAAGCCACACTGTCTGCTCATGCCTGAAATTAACAGCAACAATGAAGTAGTTAACTTTTACTAATGCCTCTGGCACTCCTAAGAATGTTTTTTACATGTATTATCTCATTGCATCCTTGTTTTAATTACATAAAATAAACTTTCTTGTTACCCTTGAGAAGGATTAGAAATGAAGATAGGTAACTTTCTGAAGGTCACTCAGAAAGGGGATGTAGAGGCATGATTCATATCCAGCAACCTTGAACCTGGAGTCTTTATGCTTTGCTGTGGCACAAAGATCTTTGCTTTATCCGAATCCTCCCCCCAAATTCCTCCCACTCCAAGTGTAAACTCTATATAGAGGAAGATGTTGGCAGTCATTTATACTTTAGTATGAATTGGTTTCTCTTGCTGAAAGTATGTCTTCTTAACAGGCAAAGAAAGAAAGCAAAAAAAATTTAAACAGACATAAAGACAATGTTTTCCTTGTTCATAGAAGAAGTAGTAGATTATAAGAAATTAGAAAGAGAAGGGAGGGAGGGAAGAAAGGAAAAGGAAAGGATGAGAAAGAAATGAGTTCGTGGTTTCTTTTCATAAAACACGTCTTCTTACTGATGTCTAGACATTATTCTTTGTTAATTTTAAATTTACATTCATAAAATTATCTTGGTTGTACAGTTCTATGAGTTTTTATAACATCATAGATACATCAACACCACAGACAGGATATGGAACAGTTCTAAGAACACCATCAATTTTACCAGCTCAAAGTCAATGTCCCATCTCAGGCAGTGCAAGCAAAGTTTGCCTTGCTCTATTTCCACATTGATTTTAATCCTTTTATCAGTGCTGCTTCTATCTGCATTATATTTGAGTTTTTTATATTTTCAGGGTCATGAAAGAGACCCAAATACACAGAGTATTCTATCCTGTGATAAGAGTGGCATTTCAGAGGAGGGAAAGGGATTTAAGAAAGTGTACTGGGAAAAATGATTAGCAGTCTGGAAAAAAAAAATCCTTACTCAAAACTAAATTTCCACTAGAACAAAAAATATAATAAAATACTGAACCACAAAATAACACAATAAAATGTAGGACAATTTTAAAAACATAATGTTAAAGAAAAATAAGGCCTTTCTAAAGAATATAGAAACCCAGCATCTGTGATAAATTCTACTCTAAAACTGTCCAAAATTAATGCACAAAAAACCCACCATAAACAAAGTTGAAAGCAGGAGGTAAAGTAGAAAAAGAATTAGCAACATATGTGACAAAAGGTTAAGTTATGCAATACATATACAACACACCCAAAATATATATTTAATAAGTCAATATAATATATAAAATATGCCTATTTATATATTATATATTGATTTATATATTGTTATATATAATATATATGTGTGTATATATTATATGTGTGTGCATGTATATATATATATACACACATACCTAATACTTGTATTATATATTATAATATGTAAATCAATATATAATGTAAATATATAATATATAAAACATTGTATGTGAGTGTGTGATACCAGACATTGAACCCAGGGTCTTACACATGATAGGCAAGTGCTCTACCACTGATCTACATTCCCAGCCCTTTTGTGTTTTTTATTTTGAGACAGAGTCTTGCTAAGTTGGCCAGGCTAACATTGAACTTTGGGTCCTCCTACCTTAGCCTCCTGAGTAGCTGGGGTTACAGGCATGAGCCACTGCTCTCAGCTGATATATACTTTTTAAAGTCAGAAAGAGAATGGCCAACAATCCAAAAGAAATACAAGAAAATGATATAGTCAGAGCAAAAGAAAACATTTAAAATATTTGTGTAATATAAGAACAATACAAATTAAAATTTGAAAGATTTTCATGTATTAGCAAAGATAAGAAAGTATCATGCTATTGGTAAACATATAGAACTTTTCTTTACCATTAGAGCACTACAAATGGGTTCAACCTCTTTAGAGACAATTTAGTGTATATACAAACACACATGCATGCACACACACATACATAAATCTAATTATATACAGATATTATAGCAAGTATTAAATGTTCACCCATAAAATTTACAATTATGTGTATAAATTTTAAGTGTTCACCATGCATATAGTTGGACATATAAGCAAAGTTGTACATAAAGTATTCATAGTAACATCAATTATAATGAAATATTGGTAACCTAAATATACACTAATGTAATGTAATGTAAATGTTATACATTACAAACTCTTTAAAATAAAGAAGTAGGTGTGTCTGAAGTCATGGGATAATCTTTAAGTTATACGAAGTCAACAAAGGCAAATGCTAAGAGGTGTGCGCTGGGGAGGTGCTGCACATGCTCAGTTCACTGCGTAGAGGACAGGAAACTGGTAACTGCTGCTGACTGCAGGAAGAGGATGCGGTTTTAGAAGCATAATTTTTCGTGCCTTACCCAATGAAAATGAAGGATATTAAATTTGAAATCACCTTTCTATATTAAACAAAATGATTTCTTATAGTATTTGCCTTGTGGCCTAAAAATCTTGTTCATACCTCAATCATTAACAGTGACCAAAATCACATACTCACACATAGAGGGCTCTGTAAAAATCCTTGGCAATTTTCATACATCTTGCTTTTAGCTATAGACTGAACTTAGAGTAAGAGAGCAAAAATGTGTGATCTTTCTGGTAAAGAATAATATTCTTTTCCCCTCCCTGAAAGCAGAGAGTTCAGTGTAAGGTTAGCATTTTCATTCACAGTAGCCATTATTTGGTCACAGGCCCTGCTATAGGAACCCATTGAATACAAACGTAACATGTACTATCTTCAATCATGATTTGTTATGAAGACTTTTCAGAGCATTTTTTATTTTGTGTACAGCTCTATTTTAAAATAGCTTAATGTGCAAAGGGAGAATAAAAAGGATTATTGGAAATCAGGCATGTTGGTGGATATTTTCATATGCATTAACTTAAGTACCACTGTTATTGTAACTGCAAAATTGGAATTGTGAACCCTCTTAAAGAAGATGAAACTGAGCCAAGGTTCAAACCCAGGTCTGTTAGAGTCTGAAGCCCAGTGCTTTCTGCTTTACCAGGACAGCACTGTGTTTAGAGGTGTAACATCATGCAGATTTCCTTTGAAAGCCCTAAGACGTTCCATAAAAAATATTTTTTTTAACTATTTCAAGAGTAACAGCCCCTTGGGTACACTGAATTAGATGAAAGACACGGGAACCAGGGCAGGAAAAAAGAGATTAAGAGATGAGTTTTGTAAAGAAAGAATGACTCGAAGGGAGCAGGATAACAGGTGATGACATCCATTGGGACACCATGACCTGTTCAAGCCTGGTGTTAGTCTTAGTTTTCTGCTTTTTCAGATGACAGATGAGTTTTAAGACTTTCTTATGAAGGTAATGTATGACATTTTGTTGGAAAATATTGAAGAGAAAATTATAGTCTTCCATAATCAACTACAATTAATAATACTATCTTTTTCCCCATCTTTTTTTTTAGTGTACACACATATATAAAATGGTTGTGATCACAGTGAATATTTAGTATGCTGTTTTCCTAATTAGCATTGTAAACCTTTTCTTTCTCAAAATAAGTCAGAAAATAATTTTCAACCATTTACACCTATGTCCCTGCTAGGTTAATCTCTTTGTTCCAACCCAGGGAATATGCTTCCAGCATATCCTGAGATTTATTTTTTTCTCCAACTCTATAATTTCCTTAGGACAGACTTCTATAACTGGAATTACTAATGCAAATGATATGTACATTTCTCTTGAGACAATTACCAAACTGCCTTTCAAAAAGGTTGTGCAATTTACACCCTTACAAATTGCTTTTAAGTCTGATAATGCTAACCCTTAAGAGGGTTGAGTGTTATCTTTTTTAATTGTTAGGAGGCAGATATCTTGGAGGTATAATTCCTGTAATCACATTTTGGAATCAGTAATCTCCGAAAGAATGATTTTCACATTTTTTCAATTTTTTTAAATACAAAGCATAGGGAAATTCAGGGGTTTCTCATCTTGTCAAAGAAGCCTCTGCACTGCTCCCACAGATAGGGTAGTCTGTTAAACATTCACGGAGAGGTAAAGGGCTAGGAAAATTGGAGTAAATAATGTTTATTCTGCCAAACTTTTTGCATAGAGAGGTTCAGAGAGGTTAACTGGCCTAACCAGTAAGAGAGCAAACAGATTCAACCCAAGATTTTCTGGTTCTCAAATTTATTTTCTATTGACTACATCTCACTGCATATGTGTGTGTGTGTGTGTGTGTGTGTGTGTGTGTGTATATATATATATATATATATATATATACATAAAATTTGAGATTTTCAGATTTCTTTATGATTATTTTAAGATTAGAAGATATTTTTAAATCATCCATAATTCCACTCTTCCAATGACTTATCATGCATATTTTCCAATCATTTTCTGTATATGCTTTAATCATAATTGATTGTGATATTGAGTATGTGTGTATGTGTATGTATATATTTTTTTGTAAAGTGATTTTATTTCATATTGTAAACATGTTGTAATGTCATTAACTATTACTTTGAAACATTATTAATGGCTGCAAAGTATTGCAATGTATGGATGAAGCATTAACTTATAAGTTGTTTCTCATTTGTTGCTCTTATAAGTAATGCTGTAATGAACATCTTGAGCATAAATCCTTATCTATATTTTTAGTGCTTATTGAGGATAAATACCCAGAAGTAAGTTTCCAGAGTTACACTGCCTTTTGGGAGGCTGCAGAAGCCTTTCAAGAAAGAGCGAGCCAATATATTGATCTGAATTTCTTTTTTTAGCAAACCCTAGCTGAATCCAGGGTCTCTTCCCTGTGGCTACTTAATATAACTTTCACCTGTGCCCACTTATTTATGTGCTTGCTTCTGATCAATAAATATGTTCTATCAATTGAAACAACAGACAACATACTCATACAAATAAATGACAGTTATAGAATTTAGATTAGCCATCAGAAAAAAGTTGAAATAGAAAGAAATAAAGCTGTATTTTTATCCTCTAAAAATTAATATGAAAACAGAACATTATAGGCAGTCTGAATAGAGTGTGTATGTGAAACCCTCACTGTGAAGTCCCTCCTTAGTGCACAGATTTTAATAACAAGGTCAAAGCGTCTCCAGTTTAGAAGTTACTCTGGTCCCTTCTCTTGGTGTGCATACAATGGCATGAAATGTCTTGTACCTCCCTTTCTCCATTTTACCCCAAATCATGATATACAGCTTGAGTCCCACTTCTCTGAGAATACTTAATACAGGTAGAGATGCTAGCAGAGTCAAGCCACCTGGCTGAATTGATTCTTCTCAGGATTCTTGTGAACTCCATGCAAATTGTTACCATCTCATGTTAAGTAATGCTAATATATTAAAGTTAGGATTCATTAGCTCTTCAGGAAGGAAGCTTGTGGGTATGTGGATCTATAATAATTTACTAGCGATAAGAAGGCTTTAATTCCATGCCCTAAGGCCTGTGTTTCTTTGTTGTTGTCGGTAACTTGTTTGTAAAGACTAAAGATTTGCAGAGATAATAGAATGAGGTAACTGTCTGCACAGATGTGATCAGAATAATAGAAATTTGATGTGGTTATCTTCTGGATTCCAAACATCTGGAGGAGAACCACAACCTCCACTCCATCACATGATTTCTGAATCTCTGGGTACTGGTTTGTGTGTAAGCCAAAGCTGTGTTTTCAAAAGGCTCCTCAAAGGCTATGCTTTCCCAGGCTTTAGCATGTGTGATTCCCTAGCTATATAATGACATCAATAATGTGAACCCAGGCCTTGTAAGCTAGTCAATACCAATACTGATAGAGCTCTTTGAAGGAAAAATGCTCAAGTATTCTCCAGCAATTCTTTTGTGACCTTGCAGGAAATAGTGCTGTTCAAGTCCCTAAATGAGTTTGATTGTAGTGGTTTCCTTCAGAAATTTAGCTAATCTGTTTTCTAACAGTTTCTGCATTTTTTTGTTTTTAGTTTTGAGAAATGAAAATTTTCTCATAGGCCTCTCCCCACTCCCCACCCCCCAAAAAAGAACATGACAGTGCCGCTAAAGATTTGGGATACCATTTCAATTAGGTATTTAGTCCTCTCGAAGTCTGAGACTGAAACATGCTCTCCACACATGTTCCCTTCACTGTCAAGTGTCACTGATGAGCATTTAATAAGACTGCAGTTTGGATACACAGGATTCTTTTTAAGTCTGTGTTCCTGAACTTGTTTTGATGACTTTTGACTAGCACATTCCTGGGCGGGGAGCAAAATCTATTTTGAGTGAAATTGAATTTTGGCTAGTTATTTTTGGAGGGCGACCCCCTGTGGGTTTTTGAAGACAGGGAACACATGAAACGTGTGTTGCTGCATAAGATCACAAGGAGAAGGTGGATAGGAGGGTGTCTGGGTGCCCCACAAGTGCTTAGAATCCAAATTTGCTGTCTTTGCTTGCTTTATGAATTATTTCTTCCTCTTAAATTCAGCAGGCCTCTTCTTCCTGCTCTTATTTCAAATATTCAGGCCTCTGATATTTATCATCACTCTCTGATAAGAGAATGGATGCTCACTGCTTCCTTGGTGTTGGAATCTTAAATTTTATGGTCCTTAAAATTTTGCCTTCCCTTGCTGTATGGTGAAACGTAATTCGCAGGTCCCCTCTTTCCTTCTTTCCCTAGCCATCGAAGCCCCTTCCCTGCCTTGCTCCCTTACTGGTGCTGCCTCCTCTGTGACCTCCAATTCCTGGGAGTGCGTCAGCCCCTCCTCCCTTACAGCTGTCTCAAAAGCCAGCTCCATCTCTTCTACAAAGCCCGTTCTGTTCCTCCTGCTGGCTATCACTTTGCTATCTTTTAACACCTCACAGATTTTGATTTAAGCATCTCACAGATTTTTATTTATATTACTTTGAGGCACTCATATTCTCATTTTCTGTATTTGCGTGTCCCCAGTAGGCTCTAGCACTCTGAGGACAGCAGTGTATCTTAGTCACCTCCGCACCTCAGTAATGCTTAGAGCAGAGGCTGGCATATGACAAGTGCTGGCATAAGGGTCTTTGGGCGAACAAGAGAGAACACGTGAGTGTAGTAACATTTCCCTCTGATGCACTTAGTGGAGTCTGAGGGGATGAAGAAGAGAGTGGCTCACTACTTCCATGGAGTTGGAGTCTTTGATAAAATAAGACAAATTTCTCATTCTTCTTGGCATCAGTGACTAGGCCAGCCCACCAGGGGCTAGGGGACTTCATCATTTCTCCAGTCTGAAGTAAATCCACCCTAAGTGCTCACCTGGTCTCTTGTATTTCTGCCCAGGTGCCTCTCTCTGCGCTCATTCCCCCACCCCACCCTGCTGCCTGTGGCCGAAGTTGCTACCTCCACTCAGCCTCTCAGGGGCAGCCTCTCAGGGGCAGCCTGAGAGAGGACCCATGGAGTGGTCTTCATTCAAAGGGCAACTCTTCTTTTGTTGTCCTCTGCATAGAAATCTAGATTTTTCTCTCTTTTCTGCCTGCCTTGGTTCCACATGTTTTAGTGATTGCTAAACTAGACCTTTCAAACTGCCTATTTGCAAAACAAGCAATGCAGACTCCCAGTTTCTAGTTTACCAGATTTGGGTGATTTCATCAATAGAAAACATCAATTGACAATGCTACAAATATTTTAATATCTTAGTATCTTTTTCTTTAGTCATATTTTTTTCCAAAAATGGAAAACTGCTAAGCATGTCCATTTACAACACACTGACTGCCAAGCATGGTAGTGCACACCTGTAATCCCAGTGCCCCAGAAGACTGAGGCAGGAGGATCTCAAATTGAAGGCTAGCCTCAGCAACTTATCAAGACTATTGTCAAAATATAAGAAAATTAAAAGGACTAGGAATGTATTTCAGTAGTAAATCATCTCCAAGTTCAATCCCTAGTACCCCCCCACACCAAATTTGTTTTGGTTAACAAAATGCATTGACCAAGTTTTTAATGACATGACCAGGTATGACTGTTGAGTGAAGACTATTTATTACAGACTCAACACTAATTCATCTGGAAATATTATGATTTCTTTATCCAGATACTTTCCTTATTCCTTCTTTTTTAATCATTTGTTCATTTTAGATACCATGACAGTAGAGTATATTATGGCATATTATTCATACATGGAGTATAACTTATTCTAATTAGGATCCCATTCTTGTGAGTGTACATGGTGTGGAGTTACACTGGCCATGTATTCTATATGAACATAGGAAATTTACATGCAAGTAATTCTACTGTCTTTCCTATTCCCCTGTCTTCACTTCATTCTCTTTATCTAATCCCAACCTTATTCCTTCTTATTCAGACAAAAAAAAAAAAAAAAAAAAAAAAAAAACCAGAAAAAAGAAACCAGCACGCTGAGAACAACAAACTGGAGTTTTGTTTGGCTAATGGGCAGTCAATGTGTCCATTTCTGAGGACACTGAGACCATGTGCTCCCAGGAACACCTGCAGAGTTTTAAGGAACAGTGCTTCAGGGACCTCCCCTACTCTCCCTCTCTACTCCACCATGTCCCTCCCTAGAGACAGATCTCAGTACCCTCAGAGGCCCTGTAGAACTCTTTAGTGCTTATGGAGAATTGTTCTTGAACCATTTCCCCAACTGATCTTCCTGTATTAGCAATGCATACAAAAGGGGTAACACAGAAGAGTGTGATTTTTATGAACATGGTATCAAATTCTAGTTTGGGATTTTTATATTTACTATTGTGCTGAAGGCCAAACTAAGACTCTTGGATAATGTGTAGAACTATATGAGAGAGAGAGAGAGAGAGAGAGAGAGAGAATATGAATGAATAGTGCTAATATAAAAGCTGGTAGAAGCTTCTTATAGGGATGTCCTTCCATAGGAAAATGGGTCATAGGAAATTGTAAATGTAGGTAAATTGGCTGCTAAAAATACTTTCTATTTTAGAGGCAGCCAAATAATCAACAATTTCTTTTTAAAAAATATTTTTAATTATCAATGGACCTTCATTATGTTTGTTTATATGTAGTGCTGAGGATTGAACCAATGCCTCACATGTGATAGGCAAGCCCTCTACCACTGAGCTAAAACCCCAGCCCAATGATTTGATTTCTAACACTCATGTTTGCCATGAGGACTTTTACAATGAGATTATATGGCCAAACTTATTTCTCTGTTTACTTTACCAAAAAGTTGTCAATTGCCCCTAAATCTCTCCTCCAAAATTCTCAAAAATGTCTACAGACATCTCAAAAAAAAAGTATGTATATTTTTCAGATCTCATGATTTCTTGGAGCTCTTCCTGCAACATTTGATTATTGCTCTTATAAATAGGGCAAGAATTACAATTAAGAAAGATTTGAAAATGACATATTATCCTAGTAAACATGATTGTAAATAATTAGTTGCTACATTGTCGCCTTTCCTTGATATTATATTCATGTTGGAAGCTCTTAACCATATATGTAGAATCAATTCACTAAGGTGTATGTGGTTGTTTTAGTAAAAAGTTTGAATTGAGGTTTTGTTCAATACTATAACTCCCTAATTCCACAGTTTCTTTGAGAAAATCAGATTCAATTTATGGCATGTCTTTCTGGATCTACATCCTGTTAGAGGTGAGCACCCTGCCTGCTGTCACTATTGTAATGGAAGATGAGTCAGAATTTCTTCCTTCCTTCCCTTGTTTTCCCTATGTCCCTGATTACTCCCAGCAGTTCACTTTCTACAGAGTAAATTTCTCAAGGTATTAATCTATGACTTAGGTACCCAAGTTTCCCAGATCTTTGTAGTCGTCATATCTTTGTTTTAAAAAATGTAAATACTGCCACCTCTCTCACCACTGCTCTTTTGTTTTGGTTTGTTTTGGTTTTTTGGTTTTGTTTTGTACCAGGGATTGGACCTAGGAGCACTTAACCACTGAGCCACATCCCCAGCCCTTTTTATTTTTTATTTTGAGACAGAGTCTTGTGTTTCAGGCCTTGCTAAGTTGGTGAGGCTGGCTTTGATCTTGCAATCCTCCTGCCTCAGCCTCCCAAGCTACTAGGATCATAGGCATGCACCCAGCCACTGCTGTCTTTTTAAATAACCAGAATAACCTTTGGAGTAGCTTTAGTGGTCCTCAAGAGTTAGAGGCTTTATGGGATGTTCTGAAACCAAGACTGCAAGTTGTGTACCATGATTGAAGAAAGGAAAATACCTACTTAGCATCATCATGATCCTGGGTAGTTATATTATTTATATGCTAAACCTTCTTTCAAATGATGAAATTGGGGTCAAGAAAAAGTAGATAGTGAAGTGCAGTACAGATACCTCTCCAGCTTTGGTAAGCTTGCTATGGTCAACAGAGATATGTCTTCATAAAAGAATGTCCCCACCACCTCAAATAGTGTGTATGCTGGGATCCATAAGCAAACTCATTTATGATGTCACCAGTGTGGCAAAAATATCACAGGAAATTCTGCTATGCCTAGAGTAAGCAGCCAGCTCAGGCATGCTATTTGACCAATACCATCCAACTGGGGGCTCCCATTTTAGCATCTGTCATCAATCACTCAGCCTTGGTTCTTCAGCACACTCTGCGTTGCTTTTCATACATTTTCACCCTACCTATCTACTCATGTCTGAAAAAGAGCACCTTTTCTCTAACCACTAACAGGTTTGACAGGTCATGTCACCTACTGGCTTCCTCCTCATCTCTCCTTCATCCCCTTTGTGCTCTAGCAGCGAGTGAATACACTACTGGGAGGTTATGGTCCATCATCTTCAATGTAAAACTTTGCTGATGTTTCTTAAAGTGCATCGAAGCAAAGTCAGGGGCTTTTTAGAGTGTTCTACTGAGCTTTTCAAAAATGAAATTTCCCCCATACCAGTGAGAGAGGGACACCTATAGAATGGCAGAGCTATTTCAACTCTGTTCACACTAGTGTGACATATAGGATAAGGTGGGAGGGGGCCTCAATAGATTCACCAAACACCGTACATTTAGATCATGTAATACAAAGTCACTACTAGATAAATCTTCCTAAGACAAATACTGTCGCAGCAGAAAGTTTCCTACAGTACACATCAGAGGGCCCTTATGCTCCTTTGTCCAGCTTAACACCACTGCAGCCATGTCCACATGACCGTCACGGATCTATTTGGATGGCTTAGCCCTTAACAAAGATGACCCATGGAAGTTGGATCACATTTGTGGGAATTTTATCCCTTGATGTGTTTAACAAGGGGGACAAGAAGTATGAGCAGTGTTCTGAGAAACAGATAATTAAAGTAAGAGAAGCAGATCATGTCAATAAGGGCAGAAGTTAGAAAGTCTAAATCCTTTTTGTCTTTTAGATGTGTGTACTAGCAGTAGTACCAAAAAAATATAGGCCTTTCATAAATATTTGTTAAGAATTCTGGAATTATTTTAAGCAATCGTCTATAGAGATTCTAGACTAGACAAAGCATCCGAAATAAATCCTTGCAGTTTGTGGTATAGAAAGTGAATTACAGGACACCAGAAAATAAAATGTACATTCAGATTTATGAGCTGAGACACCAAAGCCACTGAATGTTTTTTTCTCACCTAGAGACACTCTTAAGTATAAACATACCATCCAACAAGAAAACTCTCACATATCCTTTGTGGAAAGGATAGCAGAATGAAGTGTGGCACCTGAGGTCCCTGTGGGCTATCTTCATTTATACCAGGTCGGACAGTTTGTGCCTGACAGAAGGCATCTAGGAAGGGAAGACAACCAATGTGAAGATTTTAAGCACATTTTGGGCATCATAAATATTCTAGATACTCCACTGGGCCTATAAGGGCAACTTGGTCTAAATGGTTTTCCACCTTCCTCCTGGAGAACCCACCAGTTCCTCCTATAAGGACTTCTTTTCCATGTAAAGGCCCAGAACCAGTTAATGACATTCAAGAGTGTAACAGCATGGAAAGAAAGTTTGTAAATGAACTATGTTCCTCCCTTTCCTCCCTAATTTCTTTCTCCCTGTGCTCTAAAGATCAGGGTATCTCCTTCTAACCCCAGAGCTTGTGTTTAATGTACAAAGAATACTTGGCAAATGTCCTACGTGTTCTAATTCATAGATGGAAGGAGAGAACAGCTCATGCAAGCACTGATTTGACATTGATGAACCCCAGCAGGCATTGGGAGCCAGTCCCCCACCACCCTTTGGACTGTCTAAAATGCCCTCGCTAGCCGGAGCCCTGTGCTAGCTACAGCATTTGCACATTTCTTGTTAATCAGCTGCCTAGGCTCGAGACTGTGTGTTTTGGTGTTGTTTGTGTGTGCAATCTCGTGCTGCTTCCTGAACGCATGTGTCCCTTCCCTTCACAGCCTACTCGACACCCAGCACCTCCCCCGCAAACCGATTCGTCAGTGTTGGACCACGGGATCCAAGCTTTGTAAATATCCCTCAACAGACACAGGTGGGCCGCTCTCATCTTTTCTGTATGTGGTGCAGCTTGTATTATTCATCAGGTGCATTTTAACTTGTCTTCTGGCACACTGGGCTGCACGTCCCAGCCCCACTTCAGCCCCTCTCCCCTGAGCCCAGCCCTCCCAGCCCTCCAGCCATGGTTCCATGTGTTCTCAGGAATCCTAGAAAATGTGCCTGCAGGTTTCGCTTGTGGTATTCAGGGTGTACAAGAGGAGGGCGTCAGTGCCATGATGGCCCTTGCTGTGCAGGGTGAGGTTGCCGGTACCCCCCGCCCCCATCAAAGAGTTCATGGCCCTCTAAATGCAAGCAGACAGAAGTGGGCTCTACAGAATCTGGTTGCAGAGACATCAGAGTGCATGCTGGAAGTGGGGGGACCAGCCATTCCTCTGTATTCAGTATAGGGTCCCCAGGAACCTGGCAAGCTTTCTAAATGAAAGAGGAGACAGGCTTGATGAGCCATATGAAGTTGCTGGTGTTGGTCCAGAAATCAGCGTTTGGAATAGTGGCTGCTGGCCCTGGGGTGCAGGGAGCGGGGCAGGGAGGACATAGTGTCATTCTGGAGGGAAGCAATTGAGAGAGGCATATGCATGAGGTCCAGAGTTTGTCTGTCAGTAGACGGGTGTGTTTGGGAGTGGTACAGGTAAAAGTGAAGAATTCTTTTTAAAAAGTTTTGGAATGGCTGCTGTGAATTTGGAAGCAATGGTCATTTTTGAGTTCCAGGACACGTTTGTAGTTTTGTGAAATAGAATTAGGTCCAAGTTTTTAAAAGAAGCTACACTGATTTCCTAGTTAGAATGTGACCATATATTATCATAGCTGACTCAAGGAAAGTATTGTCTCTGTAAGGCTCTTCATGTGGTGTTTGAAATATTATCTGAGCAATTTTGTGCATGTGCCTGGGTATGTGAGCCCTAGATGCCTAATTTTGTTTGTAAAATTATAGTCAGGTGCTTATGACCATAATAGATTTGCCTTTCTGGGTCCATTTGCTCCCTCTCTATAGAACTTTGGTTTATCATTGTGTCAACAGAACAGATTCAACTTCATGGCCTCTGAAGCCCTCCTTCCATCTAAGTAGGCCCATGGTAGTACAGCACCAGCCAAAAGGGAGAACTGGAGGAGGGGGAGGTTAACGCTTGAATTTTCCACCTCTGTTGTTTCTTCTGATACTGGCTTGCACATGGTTTCTGGGATTAAAGTCTCCTATTTGGTTCCTCCCATAAAACTCTTTCAGTTATTTGCTTACTTCCCCATACCTTCAAATACTCAAATATTTTCCTGGTGAATTTGAAGTTAAATGTTTACCTTGAAAACTTTAAAATAGAACATACTTTGACTTAGTGCTATTGGCTATGTGTTTTCAAGTGCAGGAGAGGTGAAGAATTGTGGCCAGTGGCTCTCTGTTGGATGAATACTTTCTTTTCTCAGAGCATTAGTGTATTCAGGTTACTTCATTAAAAACCCTAAAAATACAGCTTTGAAATGTCCTGTCTGTATTTTACATAGTAACTTTTATATACACGTTGATTCACAGCACTGAAGTAGTATCCTTTGTTCCATTCAATTTATTTCTAATTAAAATGTGGTATATTCCAATATCACTTTGTTTCTCAAATGCCTTATTTAACCCTGAGACTGAGTCTGTGTGATTCTGACCACAAAAATTCAATTCTTAAAAATCCAGATTTTCCACGCATCTGGATGAATGATGTCATAGAGACCCAATATTGGCATCTGGCTGAATTTTTTTGGTTTCCGTTAAATGTTTGGCTTCAGGAGGACAATAGCTTAAATGCTTCTTACCACAGTGACACCTGCCACATTTGGCTTGAAGAAAGACATTCCCAAATGTCTTATAAGATATTATGCTAATGGAATGGTCATTTTCCCATAGATATAGATATGATACATCTTGCGGTAAAAATTGTGTGCTGTACTTTAATTTTTTTAATTTAATTTTAATTTTAATTTAATTAATTAATTTAATTAATTTAATTTTTTTAATTTAATTTTTAAGATGTATTAACACTTTTTTTAAAAAAAGAAACTATTTTCTGGAACTATTTGGTGTTAGATACTTGTGTACAGAGAAATAATAAAATAGTAAATACAAGCTACCTTTCAGAAGGACATTAGTTTCAAGAAGGAACTCTTTTTCACAGGAATTTTTAAAAACAAAATTTGAACATGACCTGCAGATTAGTAATTTCCTAGGCATGCTGTGTTTTTGCTGTACTGATACTTTTGTTAGAAGACACGAAATTTTTATTAATTGAAACACAGGGGAGTTTTCTGGGAAAGCAAAATTTATCTTCCTAACTCTGAAGCAGTAAAAATTGGAGATACTTGAGCTTTCTAAATGCAGAAGAGGTATTCTTCACTTTAGTCCATAAAGAGATGCAAGATAAAATGGCCTTTCTTTCTCCCAAAGACCAGTTCCCAGTGGAGAGCTTTTAAAATGCCTAAAGCGTCATTCTATATAAGACATATTCTGTTCTGGTTTTTTTCCCCCTATAAGAGGGAAATTAGTGCAGAGACATTGTAAGCAGGCTTTTAGTTAATATTAAGGCCTTTCTTAAGAACAAGTATTATTTGATTGTATGTTATATTTACTGAGCATTTTCTGTGTACTAAATGTTTTAGGTTCACTATCCAACAAATCTTTATAGCCACCCAATAGGATAGATTACCTCCACTTTATATATATATGGAAACCTCTTCTTTAAGAGATTGTTGATTTTCCCAAGGACATAAGTAGCGAAACAAAAATTTGCACCCAGTTTTATCCGACTCCAAGTCCTATGCTCTCTGACCACTGTACCACACTGCCTCACAAGCTTGGGATCACTTTTCCCTGGAGATATTCAAACAGAGACTGACACTCAATTCTCAGGAAAACTACTGGCATGTTCTCTGCTTTTATATCTGAAACCGCATCAGAATCTCATTATTAGTATGTACCCAAAAGGATTGAAAGCAATGTTTCAAAGAGATATTTGTACACTCACATTTTTTGCAACATTATTCACAGTATCGAAAAGATAAAATCAACCTAAGTGTTCCATCAACAGATGAATGGATAATTAAAATATGGTTTATATATGACACGGAATAATATTCATTCTTAAAAAGGAAGGAAATACTGACACATGCCACAAGGTGGATGAATCTTGAAGACATTTATTTCATTTACAATAGAAATAAACCAGTCTCAAAAAGATACATGCTAGGGGCTGGGGACATAGCTCAGTTGGCAGAATGCTTGCCTCGCATGCGCAAGGACCTGGGTTCAATCCCCAGTCACGAAAAGAAAAAGATACGTGCTGTATGGTCTCACTTACCTGAGATACCTCAAGTGGCCAACTAATAGACACAGTGAGTATAGTGGTAGTTGCTAGTGGCTGAGGGATGGGTGAAATGGGGAGTTAGCATTTGAAGGTTGGGGTTTGCATTTTATGAGATAAGATGGCAATGGCTGCATTGCAGTGTGAAAGTGACCCAAACCACTAAACCACACATGTAAAAATGGTCTTGATGGTAAAGCTTGGATATATTTCGCAACCATTTTAAAAAAGTAATGATTAGATCAATTCTAAAGGTCCCCCTACCTCTTAAGAGTCTAAAATAATGGAAAACAGTTCATGACTGAGAAAAGTGCAAATTCTCATGCCTGGCACAGAGTGGCTACTCTGCACACATCAACTGAATCTGAACGATTTACAAGAAAGTTTAAAAATGGTGAGTTTTTCTTATTAGTCCTGAAACATGTTAATTCTGGAAAATACAAGTGAGAAAAATAATAAAAATCACCTGTAGTCCTACTGTTAGCATTTCTATATAAATCCATTCTAACCCTTTCTATGCATACAAATAATATTGCAAAAATGAGATCCTAGTATATACACTATTCGGTAGCCTGCTGTTTCTTCCCCTTAACAATATATTATGGCCTTCTTTCCATGTAAATTGGAAAAATTGAATATTGGCTTTTATTGCACCTATTCATCATCTGTAATGATTGGTGGGGAAAGATAACATGGATAATTGAAAGCCATTTTTTCTCCTCCTTCTCTTGCAGTTTATTTTTTTCTCCAGAGAATTCTTCCCTCACTGGGGCAGCGTCACCTGCCCTCGCTTTGCCTTGAGCTGCGTTCCTGTGACACTGCTGCCAGTGGCACTGCTCATCTTACCCTGGCCTTGGCTGGGGTGGGGCATCCCTGGCAAGGCCTCTGTCCCATTTGTTGCCTGGCTTGTTCGCCACCTCTGCTCTTTAACTGCCTTTCACCTTCCTCCTCCACCTCCATGTTGAAGCTCCTCACCAACAGGACAGGCAGCTACCTCCCTCCCTGCGGCCTTCCAAGCACCACCAATCCTGAGAAACCGACCGTTTTCTCCATGATGGTTGATAATAACACCACAAAGACTCTGGCCATGAAAGTGTTTCTATAACTTTGGACACTATTAATACACCCTGCCTTGTCCACGGAGGGATAGTGTACAGTATCCCTCAGTAGAGAACACGCCATGGTCTCAAACAGCCAGTGGCCATTTCCATTGCATCCCATAATATAATCTGATCTCTGAAAACAAGAGCCATTAAGAAGAGACATTTTTTATTTAGAGGAAAAAAATGTTAGGATTTCATCATCAGGTAATAAACAGAAATACCAGTTCCCACACAGGAGGACCGAGCAAAGAACTCATTTTGATTCCGGTTCTACTTTAATCAGAATGCTCAAATAAAATGCTTAACCTGCAGAACTCCAATGAGGACTAATTCTTTAAAATGAAAAATGAGTGCAAACAATATTAAAAACAGGCATTTCCTCCCTAACACCCAAATCTATCACTGTTCTTCATCAACAGAATTGTGGTATCTGAAATGCTATTTAAAACCAAATTACCATTTGGGCTATTAGAAGAATCGCTCCGTGAGGCATGGGCCTGATTTGTTGACAAAAAGGCACAGGTGCTGTAACCTTTGCTTAATAAATCATGTAGGCGCCTGACTCACCAGTCCTGTGACTGCTTTTGCCTCCTGAAATTTACAAATGTATGAACAACCTTACACTTCAGTGTCTTGGGAATCCACTGATCTGGAGAGGTCCCCTCAGCGCTAAATTATGCAGGTAGCAGCCTTTTGCTTTGCCCGTTGCTCCTAGCACCCATCATACCACCTTGGACAGAGGTACCCAAGGAATGTGAGGAGGTGGAGGGGTGAAGTTCACCTCCTTCTGTTGCCGTTCTGTGTGCCATGTTTCCCCAAACCTGAAACCTAAGCTAGGGAGATCTGCAGAACTCTTCCGGGAACTCCTTTCTTTAATCACCTGATGTTTATTCATTGCTTACTGTGTCCCCAACACCTACAAAATGCAGGGAATCACAACTCCCCTCAAGTTGTGCAGAGCCTAGTGAAGGAAACAGATGTAAAGAACCCACAGTACTGACAACACTGTTAATTGTACAGTGTGATACCAACACTACAGGGATTTGCCCAAGAGGCTTTCCAAAGAACAGAAAGGGCAAAAGAGCTCAGAGCTTTTTCTGCCCCTGTGTAAGTTTGGTCTGCTGATATGGTTCTTGTCCATCATATCTTTTAAATCCCCTGCTTTTAATTCTTGCCATTCAGTCATGAAACTTTAGTCCAGGCTAAGAAAAGAAACAAGTTCAATTGTGTCTTCTCTGGACCAAGCAGATAAAACTAGAATCCTTTCCTACTGCAGACATATCAGCCAGGAACTCTCTCACCCCTCTTTTGCAAGAAAGGCCCGGTGGGTGCCACATCCTCACCCACCACACCATGCTCACCTGAGATCACATCTCAGCTGAAGCCTCTGCGTCTCCCACCCTCCCTAAGCCCCCTTCCTGTGGGAGGTTAGGTACCACCACACAGAACTGCAAGGATCAGCTGGACAAAACCAAGAAACTCAGATTTCCTTAGAGAGAGAAAAAAAAAAAGTGTCTCTCTTCCCCATGCGGCCCCACCATCTAGTTAGAATTGGATTTGTTCATTTCAGTTACAAGCTCACACACCTGAAAGGTCCTCCAGGATTAGAGAGGAGGAGCAGATAAAATTCCATTTGCTCTTAACTGTGAGAAAATTTGAAACCTTAGTGGCCAAGTTGGTATTCTGTATTAAGTGTCCATTTGTGCCAGGTTCCATGCCCATGTCCGTGCTCATTTTACAGATAAGGAAACTTTTAAGTTCTGGAAAAGTGAATTTGTCCCATGATAACCAAGGTCACTGAGATTCGAACCAGTCTGTCTCCAAAATTCTCTTTCCCAAATAGCCATCTGCATCCTTCTTGTTTACTGTGAAAGATGACTGACCATTTTCTCTTTAAGATGGTCTGAGATAGACAGCAACTCAGGAGGCTGAGGTAGGTGGATCCCAAGTTCCAGCAAACAAATTTTTAAAAGGGCTAGGGGTGTGGCTCAGTGGTAGAGTTCCTCTGGGTTTCATCAACCAATACCAAAAACAAACAAACAAGCAAAAAGAGATGGTCTGAGAATGATTCAGACTCTTCCATCCAGGAATCCGGCCATTGAAATTAGGCCCAATACTCCCTGGGTCCAGTGGCAGTGATACTGAACTTGATTTTTTTTTAAGAGCTGCCTCAGTTTCCTATCAGTCCATACTTCTGTCAAATCAAGGCTGAACTTATCCTTTCATCTTGCCTGGGAAAAAGACCTTTGCTAATGACATTAGTCTGCATCTGTGAGAACAGCTTGCCTCTGTCCGAGACCAAATAGCACAGCTACTAAGAACACGGGATTTATTTTCAGATCTTGATAGAGGCTTTATTCCATGACTTAGAAGCAGGATGATGTGTATTTTATTTTTGTTGTTGTCATTGGTGGCGGTGTTTTGGTTTGTTTTTTGTTGTTGCTTTGTTTTGTTTCTTGGTAATTTAAATTTTCTAGCCTAGTTTCTTAACTGTGAAACAGTGATCAATAAATACACCATTATACACATATACACATACATACACACCTCATATGGTTGTTTTGAGACTTAAATTCTGTTAGTATAGAAAAAAGTAAATACTTAGTACCTGTTAAACATTCAGTGAATGATAGTTTCTTTTTTTTTCTGTGTGTCTGTGTGTGTGGTAAACCCAGGGCTTCACACGTGCTAGTTTCAATTATTATATTGAGTAGATATTTTCTGGATCACAGAATATTTTCTCATTTGGCCTTAATGGGTAGAATTATTATTGTTATCCCCATCATGCAGGGAGAGGGTGGGGGAAGCAAAGTTGAAAGAGGAAAAATGACTTCCGCAGACCACATAGCCATGGGGTGGTAGAGCCAGAACACAAACCCACTTCTGGTTTCTGACTCCATGTGTCCTGTCAGAAAAGGACTTCTGTGAACTTTCCAGCACATCATGGGCAGAACCTACTTACTGTCTGAAGCAACCCCCTAGCAGATTAGGTCAAAACCTCTCAAGTTCTTAACCCTGTGAATTGTCCCTTGAGTGTTTGCATTGAAGCTACCCCAAACACCTGGTGAAGTTGGGCACATCTGTCTTTCCGTACTGACAGCAGCCAAGGGCAGCACTTCTCCCCTTAAGCTAAATGCACCCCAAGGAAGAAGAGGCTTCCCAAGGGGGTTGGCATCTCTGGGAGCAGTAAGGGCTGACCAGAAGTGCCCCCAGAATCTAACGGGAAAGGGAACTTCCGTGGAGGTGGTGCCTGGTCATCTTTGTTGTTGAATAGTGAGCAACATTGTGCAGGGATGAGCTGCCCATGCACTGTGCTTCCCTCGCTCCTGCTACTGCCCGAGGAGTGAAGCCTGCAGCTTCCCCGTCTCCCACACCAACCTGAGTGCTGCACACGCTCTCTTCACATGCCCCCAGGACTGACTCACTGGCAAGCTAAGAGACACTCTTAAAATAAGACTTTCAATAAACAGAACCTTTGTTTTTCACGTTTTAATCTGGCAGCAGTGTTCTAGACAGGCTAGGCAAGTGTTCTCTCATGGAGCTACACCCCAGCCCCTCTCTCTCTCAGTTCTTCTGTAATCCTGTTACCTTTGAACATATGCTTTGGTTTGGTTTTTAGCCTTTTTGTTTATGATCCAAAAAAAAAAAAATAGAAGGGGAAACCTCTTAGCTAAAGCAAATTGATGATTGGTGTGAGAATTAAGGGACCTACTGTGGGATCTGGCACATGTTAGCCAGTCAGCTGGTCCTGGGATTATGGATGGTGGGGCAGGTAGAGAAAATGAAGTTGGGGAAAGGTAGAAGAAAGAAGCTGTGGGTCTTGTAGAGAACTGACAGGAGTTAGATCAGAGTGTGGTGACAGCCTTGCAGGGAACTAGGAGAAACATAGTATTGACTGCAGGGTCCCCTGTTCAGATTTCTAACCTTCCCATCATCTTGATGATGATGCTTCTGATGTGTGGAAGTTTCAGGAGCATAAGGGAAATGTGCTTGATGCTCACAGTCTGATTTCTTTGGGGGACCAGGGGAAGAAGTCATTTTGAGGGGAATAGGGGGAAAAGGGAATTGTGGAATAGGGTAGACCTGTTTTCACATCCTCGCATTGCCATTCGTCTGAGTGATCTTCTGTACATTCTCCTTTAAAATTCAGCTTCCTCATCTATGAAATGAAGGCAATAATAGCATTTAACTCCTAGGAGAAAAACCAATTAAGTATGGCTTAAACCAATCAGGTTATTTTTCCAACATAATAAGAAATCTGTGAGTGCTTATTGGCACTGTTTCAGCTGCTACATGATGCCAGCAGGAACCCACGCTCTTACTAACATTCTGCTCTATCATCCTTAGCATGTTATCTTTTCATTCACAGGCTTGGTTCCTCTGATTGCAAAATGGCTGCTGCAGCACCAGACCTCATACCCATATCATACCCCATTATTCCTCTAATATCAAGAAAAAGGCCCTCCTGTACTCCACCTCAGTAACCTGCTAACAAAATTCTACTTAGGTCTCATTGGCAAAAAAAAAAAAACAGATCAAATTTTAATTGTTAGCTACAAAGGATTTAGAGAAAGCAGCACAAGTTTATTTTGATTGACTTAAATCATGACCCATTTACCCAATATTGGTCACACTTTCCTCCCTAAACAAAATCCTGCCAAGGAAGAAGGGGCAATAGATAATGAGCAGGCTAATAGTGTCTGCCATGTCCCTTTTTTCCACCCACTGGTGAGTTCCATGCATGTTCCAATGTCCATAATTGCACTTGACCTTTCTCTCTGAATTCTTGTCTTCCCATGGTGCCTGTCCTCCACATGCTCACCATGTCTAGGTGATGTAGGCTTGTGTGTATGAGTGAAGCATGACCTCTTTTCAGCCTTGTTTGCAGCCTAGATGGGGGCACAGTTGCTGGGGTGTTGTGCACACAGGTTCCAGGAGTGGGGGTTGGGTCAACATGGGTGCTGGGAAGGCCACGTTGGAGAACTGAGGCTCTGTGACGGAGCACACTGTGAAAGGGTGCCCTCTGCACACCCTCCTGGTGCTGATCCAACAGTCAGCCACAGGTTCTGGGGTTCTTTTCTTTGACTTGGAACCAGATGCTTCCTTTGCAAAAGAAAAGAGGCTGGTGTTGCTGAGCTGGAGTCAGTGGAGGTCAGAGGACAGGAGCCGCCTGGCCTGAGGGTGCAGTGAGCACAGGTGGCCTTCTCTTGCCCTGGAGTCCTTGCTTGTGAACCTTGGGCCTAAGCAACTGGCTTTACCAAAGGTCCCCTGCTCTAAAGGACAGATTGTTTATATTTATGAAAGGCTCAGCCTCGGGGGTCCCTTTGGACACAGGCTTCCCAGGGCTTCTGATGAGCCTAAGACCCTGAAGGTCCCAGGGACACACACAGTGTCAAGGCCAGGGCCTGTTGTCTAAAATGAGATTCGGGGATGACCTCCTGTGGTTTCTCTGGCCCTCCATGTCCCCTTTTCTCATGCCCTCCTGTTTACTGTCCTGGTTGTTGACTGAGGATGTAGGCACAGTTTTGATCGTTAGCCTCTCTGTTTGGGAAACACCTTTTGCCTTCCAGTGGGGTTCACTTAACATACACTCCACAGAACACTTTCCCCAAAAAATATTTGCATAAGGATTTCTCCCAAGGTCTCACAGTGCTTCCTTAGAGCAGAGATGAAATAACTTAACACTTCTAATTGGTTCTCACTTTCCCGAAGCAGTGCACGTTAACTGATGAATCATCAGAGCTCGTCAAAGTGGCTGGCTGCCTGTGGAAAGCCGGGACCTGGGTTAACACAGGCTGTCCCAGCCCTGTGATCCTTGCCCTCGCGCCCTCCCTCCTCCCCAGAGTCTGGATGTGCCAGGATGCAATGAGGTCAACCTCAGGCCCTCACAGTGCTGCCCTTCAAGGCCGAGATAGGCTGCCCTCCCCAGTGGCCTTCCACAGTCCAGGGAAATTTAAAACCAGCTCTGTGGCCCACAGCATCTGCCCCTGTCATCATAGTCCCCCTTCCACTTGCACTGACCCTGGCTGTGCTTATCTGTGTTATGGGGAAGGAATGGGACTAGGACAATTCCTTGGAGAGGTCTAGTAAGGGAACTGGCTGTGATAGGGGCCTGTCATCTTGATAACGTGGGAAAAGCACTGGGGTTAGAAGTCAAAATACCAGATTCCTAGCTCATCTTGTCCACTTGCTAGCTTTGTGATTGATCTTAGGAAGGAGAAAGAAGCCAGAATTTATTAAGCACCTTCTATATTCCTAATACCTCACTAAGCTGGAAGGGGAATCATAGATGTGTTTAATTCACTCCCTCCATACATAGCTCACAGGCTTCTAGAGAGAAAAGCAAACAAGTACAGTGAGGGCAATAAGGGAGACCATTGAAACAGGTGTAATCTGTATGTGGGTGAGAAGAGTAGCTCATTAACTGGGAAGAACCCTGGGATGGTGGAAGGTGTGCTACTGGAGAAGGCACATGATTTGGTTTTCAAGGTGACAGATATACTTGGTGGGGGACCCTTTTTTTCCCCCTGGGGAACAGCACCTGCAAAGGAACATTTGCAGAACTCTTCTCTGCTCCGTGTGTTTGTCAGTGTTGAATAAATGACAACAGACGTTGAGTGGTGGGTCTGGAAGGTTAGACCAGGGTGCACCCATGAATAAGTGCATGGCTGTATTCAGTGGTGAAGCACGTGGACTTTATTCTGTGGGAGCCAAGGACAGGTGCAGGGCACAGCGGGATCTCCATATGTAAAGAAACCTTAACCTGGCACGGTGTTACACTTACCAGAGGTAGGATTTCACAGGGCGTAGAAGCGGTAAGGTGTGTGGTCACGAGGCCCTGGGCGGTATGACCCAGTGGAGAAATTATAGGCTTTCAGGCAAGGCACATCCAAATTTGACCTTGAGGTCATTTGGACCCTTTCTGAACCTCAGATGTCACATTTCTAAAATTATAAATTAACTTCTGCATTCCACTTAGAGTTGTGTAAAGGTTCAATCAAGTTTAAGTGAAGCCCCAGCACCCTGTCCTAGTATGTGGGATGCCATTGCGTGTTGCTGATTCATTTCTCCTCAAATCAAACTTATGTGAGCACTGGAGATAAGATAGAGGTGCTTCCTTCATCTTCAAGACAAGGGTTCTGTGACTGCGGAAGAAGAAACGGGGGACTGTTCATCTGAAAAGGACACCCCCTTCTTTTTTTTTAATATTTTTTAGTTGTTTTTTTTAAGGTGGACATAATATCTTTATTTTATTTTTATGTGGTGTTGAGGATCGAACCCAGTGCCTCGTACATGCCAGGCAAGCACGCTACCACTTGAGCCACAACCCCAGCTCCTCCCCCGAACACCCCCTTCTTGAGCTGAGCCTCCTCTTGCTCCATCCCCCACATCTGTTTTCCATACGTTGTGCCATGAATTCTCTCATTAGCCACAATGAATGATATTTATTTATTAAGAACATGCTTAGCATTCTCCCAAGGAGCAAGTTAAAGCTCAACTAACAGCAGTAGTTTCTCCACTTAAGGACAAACACACCAAGGAATGGCATACGGGGAGTCTCTGTGTGTAATTTCATATTAAAAAACAATTAAACACTCTGCCTGCCTGGTGAGGGAGGAAGGGAACAAATCCCAGTGCAAAACAATGCTCTGAACCTGGGAGCACAGTTTCTGAATGTTTATTTTGTCAGGTATACAACTGACATGATCACCCTAATGGGGTGGTGATCCTCATTGAATTGCAGATGGGTGTGAGTGACGGAAATACCACAGGGACCCAAATAAGTGGTGCATACCGTATCACTTAGGCTGCATCCTTCAGCCAAGTGGAAGTCAGCTGTTTCTTTTTCTCTTTCCCCTTTTCACCAACACACACTACGTGAGCAACCTATTCCAGAAGCTCCGCGTGAAGAGCTGATTACCTACCTAGGGCCATGCTGGCTCACCTTTCCAGACTCCCTCCCCTTGGCCCTCTGTTACCTGGGTGCACCCCCGCCCCACCCCCACCCCTATGGCAGATAATGATGCATCAGATCAGTCTGTCTTGCTGCTGCATCAAGACCCAGATCAATTTATTGACTCTGTCAGAGGGGCTGGGTACAGTAATTGTTACAAGAGAAGAATGGAAAGTGAGAACGTGTCCACATGAAAAATAAAAATGACATTTTGTTCTTTTCTGCCCCCGCCCCCCCACCTCATAGATCTTTATGTGTTTACACAGCAGAGAGCACTTTACTTAAGTTAATCAGCTGCTTCTACATTATTAATTGTGACAGGGTGCTACATGACAGGAAGAGTATTATGGGAAGCATTGATCTCACTCTGATGGTGTGGGCCTGAGCAGGTTTGCTATTCCTGTCCTTATCTCGCTGCTTTGGGGTCCCATCAAATCACATTTCCCTGATTGACAACCCAGAATGCCTCCCATCAATACAATTGATTTTGTGAAAAAGGACAGGAACGTTTTTCAGCTGGAGGTAGATGAATTATGGTGATGGTAAAGAAAGCATTTCAGAAATCTTTCAGTTTGGAAACCTAAATTGGGAGCTAAGGTATTATTATCTTCCACACACAAACATAATTTGTAGTCCCAGAAAAATGATATTAGGAGAAACTTACTACAAGTGAAAATAGATTTAGTCGCGGTGAGCAGTGAACCTGAGGATATAATAGCTGTTTTTAAAAGGCCACCTGCTAATTTTTTGTGGAAAATTTTTGGTTAAGTGCACATCTTTGAAAGACATTTCATTAAAGTTCAACTTTCATGGCTTATACCTGTAGACCCTAACATAAATCCTATGTGAACGGACAAAACTGAGTGGGTGTCATTTGTGACCTGGAAATAAAAGGTCAGCCATTGAATTTATAGCTTTTTTAGTGAAAAGAACATAAAGATTCCTGCCAACTGGAGTCAATCCATATTTTAATGTTTCCTAGTTAAGATTATGAAATCAAGGGATTAGGATCATGCTGTTCAGTGAAGGTCAGAAATTAAATGTGATGGGCTAAGTGTCATTCCCATGGGGTAGAAGTTAATATTTCAGAAACCATTGCTACCCCTGGCAGTCCAAAAATGAATTGTCCATGATCATTAGCAAAGGTAAGGAGAATCCCACTATCATTACTAAATTTAATGATGATTATTATATTCATCAACTATATTATTAAATGACTCTGCTGTTCTCCTATAATGTCCCCAAACAGTAATAGTGACTTGATTGCTATCAGATAATTCTCATATACAATCAAGAACAAGATTGAAGACCATGGATGAAGGCCTCCTTTGGGGAAAAGAAGTTGTGGCTATCTTATTGATATCAGTGATAACATAGAATTTTCTTCTAAGACTAAGAGTTGGGGGAAATACAGATCTGGTATTCAGTATGATTCACCAGTACAATTTTTTTAAATATAAAAAAAAGAAGGAAAGCAACGTGTATTTCTCTTTCAGATTTATATGCCCTAAAAGGAAAAAAAGTTCATTTTTCCAGATCTTTTTCTTCCTCATATTTTTAGAGCTCTGGATTCCATCTACTGTGGATTTTTATGAAGGGGGAGAAAGACTCTTTAAATGTCATTATAGGATGACTCAGACACATGTACCCCATACTATTTTCAAATCCATTTTAAGATGCCAGTATTTTTTGAAGTTATAAGAATACTGTATGCTGAAGCTGGTAATTTCCTTAAAGATTATCTGCTCTGGACCCTGTCATCTTTCAGATATTGCTTTAAGTGCATTTTAGAATAAAGTTCTTATCACTTTGCTAAAGTAGCACCTCCAAATAAGTGCATGATTTCTATTACGAAAGTCTTCTATAAAAGCCCAGTACCCATTAAACTGATCCCAGTGCTTTGGAATCCTGAGGAACAAAAGCATGATATTCAGATGTGCATAGACTCCCACATGGTATCGAGTGTGCGTGCACGCATGTGTGTGTGTGTTTGTGAAAGGGAAGCCTGTGCTGCTGTCTCTTTGGTTGCACTTTTTTTTTTCTGTCCTTCACAGTGCAGACAAAGGTTAAAATTCTCATCCACCTTCATGGGCAAGCACTTTAAAGTGCTTCTACATGAGCCAGGGAGTAGGGAGGACCTTTGATTTAAAGTTCAACATTTACATTTGTAATTTTGACTAATTTCTGTGCTTGCATTAATTAAATTGAAATTGTTTAATTAGAATAAAACTAAAATTGATCATTAGGATTAATTTAACCTGATAGGCTTTGTGTGCCTTTCTAGACAAATATTATGAAATATAGTGATAATGAAGCAGTGAGAGATCTAATTTCACATCTTATAATGATTTTAATATCTGTCAATTGTTCTCTCTGGTATCTGGATAGTGCTGAATGCTACTCTTTGTTACATCATTACCATTCAGCTAGGGCCATGCTGCATCTCTTAGTTGGCCTCTACCCCAATATTTTTTTCTGTCAAAGTCTAAAGAGGTACCAGATTCTCTTCACACCACCCTCCTAGTAGCATCATGGTTGCCCTTTCCCCTGCCCCACCATCTTCCAGGAAGACAATTTGCTTGGCTCATCCCCTGGGCTTTGCATCACAGTGACCTTTGTAAACCAAGAGCTGCTGGATGAAACTCCTTATGGAATTCACTAATGCTTCTCAGCCCTGGGGTCAATACTGTCAAATGTGGACTATCTCCTTGCACCCCTTTCTGGCTGCTTGGTTTGCATAGGAACCAACTACAGAATTAAGCCCCATAGTAAGATGGGAAATTCCAACCACCTGCTAACTCTAAGCTAGGTTGAAAAAGAAGGCCACTCCTAATTTGCATCAAAGAAATAGCTTGCTCTCTTCATCCACTCCCTTCCAGAGAGCTCTATCAATTGAGCATGTTTCCAAATTTGGTGCCTTCTGTTACTTAAATAAAATTATAGAAGGATGAGACTACTATTTTACCAAAAGATCCAGTATAAATTAAATAATAGGAGATCTGAATTACCTACCTACACATCAAGAAATGCAGAATGTTTTTGAACTATCAAATATCAAATTATTTTGTCTTCAAAACAATTAGGATCCACATGGATAAATTAAATCCTTAGGAAAATCTGCAAACCATTTGAGTTTCAAACACCTCCCATCCACCATTTTCCAGAGTTGTTTTAAAAATAATTACTATTATTTGTTAAAATTATTTGTTGCTATTATTTGTTAATAATAATAATAACTATTTTGGCAGTTATGCTTGATTTGTTTCCTACAGTAACCCTTAAAGTCAGGGATCCAAAGAACAGTGGAGAATGAACCAAAATTATTTCAATATTTATGAAAGAGAAATATAAAAAAAAACATTTGGGATTTGACCAATGTGGGGAATATGTTACCTGCAAATTATCATATTTTTGTAGATTGGTCAATCAGTCCTGGGTAAAGACTGAGAGACTGAGACTGAGACTAAGAGCTGTGAGTCCTGATTTTGCCCAATCACCATATCTAAACTGATGCCCCAAAAGAATCCAGTGTCACTGCTTCTCAGCACATCATCTAATCAATCCCACTTTTATTCATGTTTTTTTTCCATAGAAGAAACTCCTCATGTTCATAGAAAGGATTTGATTTGGAACCATATTTGCCTATAATTTGGTTTTAAGAACCCCTGGACGTTTTCAGCATTTGAACTAGACTGAGTTCAGGGAATGGGGCGGGGGGCGGGGGGGCGGAGGGAAGGAATCGAATCCCAGCATAGAGCCAGTATGCTTTGTGCTGTTATTATACTAAGATAAGAAAAGTCCCTGAGCTGGCACATAAAGATGAGATTTCTGTCTTCCCCAAGGCAGAAAGGAATCCTTCCCTTCACTTCAAAAATAAAGCATCAGCTCTGGCCTCCTGGAACTGATTTTTGTCACAAGATAGAACACTTTTATATATTGTTTCATTTCCTCCTCTCCACCACCAAGCTAAGATGTTGGTCTTAATCCCTTCTCAACAGAGGTGCAAACTGAGATCTAGATTCACTGTGGACTCTGAGCCCTTCCACCCTCAGCTGTGTGGCTCTTCTCTGAACCCCATAGCAGCGTTTATTTTCCAGCCATTTATTGAAGTCATCTCATATCACCCTGTGGAATGCAGCTGCTGAACCTAAGAACTGGGAGCTCCACAACCTAAGGGGTTGGCCTTGGCTGAGGATGCTCATGTGCAGGGCAGAGCTGCTCTGGTACAAAGAGATGCTTCAGATGTAAAAACCAGGGTTCCCCTTAGGCACTGCCCTAAGGGAACAATTACTGTTAGCTTGGCCAGTTTGTCAGTGATGTATCCAGTCTTGCTTGATAAACTCAGATTCAGAAAGAATCTGAGAGACAGAGTCCATTGTCTTTTTTTTTTTTTTCCTACTGCCTTTCCATTACCATGGCTAGCTTCTCTGAACTTCTGGACCCTTGCTTAATGATGAGATTGATTCTCAGCCTCAACCAGCAAGGAAATGAGCTTTGCCCAGATTACTTCCCTTTGGGTGCCCCAGAACCCCTCCTTTGGCTTATCCTGTTTCTAGACCCAAAACAACCATTTCTTCCTCTCTGGCCCACCTTTATTAACTGGACAATCCTGAGCTCTCTTTGACCTCACAAATCTCTGAGGGTTTTGGTAAACATACCATGGAATCGCTTTGGGGCTGGGAGCATTTCTCTTCATAGCTCTTTTCAATTTCATTTTAAAGGCAGAAAAAGAGTTTAGCAAACCCTGGTTTTTACATCTGAAGAAAATAAATGTGCATTGGCCACATCCATGAAGAGATGAAAATAACTGAAGTAAAACTTGAAATCACACTGGCTATGGAGGTCTAGAATATACCTCTAGAATCTACATGGCTCACCTTTTAAGTATAATGTTAACTCAAAAGCTTTACAGGGAAAATTGAGAAGATCCAGTTCTGTTGGCTCCTGCCCTGTTTTCTCTTTGCTTGCCTCTGTGGTAGATCTGAAGAAACATTTAATACCAACTAGAGCTCCATGCAGCGCAGCCTCTGAGGGGTCTGCAATGCCTGAGAAAGCAGTCCGGATTCCAACTGTAAAACATTCCTTTACCAAGCCTTGGAAACTGGCATACTGCGCCGGCAGAGTTCAGAGGGAGCACATGTAAATGAGGCTCAGTTATAAACTCCTGAGGAGTGTTTTATTTAGTTTAAACCTGAACTTGAACTCGTAAACGTGTTCCTGGAGAACAATACAAAAAGGCTGATGCAGTCAAACAGGAAGTCATATTTTAGCTCAGATGATTCACTTCTTTAACAGAAAGAAAAATCTCAAAGTGTTTTTTAATTGAACTGTCTTCTAGAAGAGCACAAGTTGGCATGTCTGCAGGATGTTTGTGATTGCCGAATCAGAATGAAAGTGAATCTATATCATTTGAACCTGCCACATTCTGGCAAAATAAATAATAGGATCTCCTATCCATATGGTCATTTAACAAGGGGAAAAGATCATGAAGAACTTATAAACATATGACTGTCATGTAATTCCTAATTGGTTTTATTAAATGATAATAAAGCGACTGTAGAAGTGTAGGGCTATTCCACACTAGCACTGTGGTGTGTGTGTGTGTGTGTGTGTGTGTGTGTTCTGAGTGGATTCCTGTATCTCAGTTACTCATAGAGCACTAACCAAATGGAATTTATCAAAAACCAAGAGAGAACAAATTTGCTTGTATGCTTGATTTTAGAAAACACATTCTTGAATCTGTCTTCAACAATCTTTGCTTGCATGATCTCCTCCATCTCAAAAGTCATTACTAAAAAGGTAAAAAATAAATTAAATTTTCTGTGTTAGAATGATATTACCTCTCTCCAAGAAGCAAATCCCTTCCAGGAAAGCCAAGTGGCTGTACCAATCACATATGTTACGTACGTGTCCAAATCACTGGTAAGACCCTTCAAGAGACTGTGGATGCAGGTTTGCAGGAACTTCACCTTGCACCCACCCACGTACATCCTGTAGATACTTAGAAAGAATCTAATTATTTGTAATAATGAATATTGCTTGGTTGTAAATTTAATCTTCACATTTAGAAGGAAATAAATCCAAACATAAAAAGCATTTGCTATTTCAGCATTAAAAACAAACAAAAAAAAAAATACCGTCATTTGAAACTGCAACTCTCCCATGTAAGTTTGTTTTGCAAGTCACGTCGTAACAAAGACAAGTCTTGCTGTTAAAACCTAAATCCTACCACATTTTCAGAAGGAGGAGGAAAGCATTGTTCACCAGTTCCTGGATTGGGCTTTCAGGGAAGCACTATGGAAAAATCGATGTTTTTAGCCAGGACTCCTGGCTCAGATGAAACCCTGACCTCCAGCCCCCCATCCAGATCACACTGGTGCTTCCCATATGATGCTGCTTACTTAGATTTTAGGCTAATATTTCAAAGCCATTTTGCGTTTTATGTCCTCCCTCAGATGCTGTATAACTGGTATGATACTGAGGCCTGGCGTGCAGAGAAGTTAAGTTGGACCCCTGATGTCCCGCAGTGCAGGGTTTAGGTCTCTGATCCCATGATCGGACTTTTCCCATGGTCAGGCTCACTCTAACCTCAGTGAGGGATATGCCCAGTTTCACCCCAGTTGGCGACACATCTAACACTGTGAACGAGTCACAGACAACCAAGAATCTAAAGCAAGGTGAAGAAAGGTAAAGGAACGGAATCTGTGAGGTACAACCAGAGAGGTCTCAGGAGGTGCTGGGCCCCACAGCACCAGGATCTGGGCTGGGGTTGGTCCAGCACCCATGCCGGGCAGTCCAGCCCTCAGCCGCACCTCACTGTCCCCCACTCTCTGTTCTCTTGGATCTGAGCACTGCCGTGCTGCAGCTTCCTCCACATTCTGCCAGGTTCCGCCTCCCAGCCTAACTTCCTTCCGTGGCTCACTATGGAAGCCTCTTCCGGCTGCTCAGGGAGGTGGCTGGAGCTGGCAGCTCCATTTCTCCTTCACTGCCTTGGACTGTCGGTTTTGGACACTCCTTGAGAGGGCAAGGGTCTGACCTCATTCTCATGAGCAGCTCAGTCACAGGTGTGCAGGGCAGGAGAGACTTGGAGGAGGAAGAAAAGGGGGCCAAAAAGGAAAGGAGAGGGACAGGGCGCAGAGAAGGGGTAAAGTACAGAAGAAGCAAAGACCTATGTGTGGGGCCAGGGGTGTGGGCGGTGAGCAGTGGGGTGAAGAAGCCCAAAGGGGCAGATGCTGCCCAGCGTTTGGAAGGCCTCCCTGGCTGGAAAGGTTAGACCGGGAATCTGTTTCTGGCAAGGGAGCGGCTCTTCTGGAATTGTATTACAGGGTGTCTCTTGGAGAATTTCTGAAGCCACTGGACTTTTCACCGTAATGTTGTTCTTCCCCTTTTGGACTGTATCTACCTGCACAGTGCAAACAGTCAGACCTCCTGATGGATTCGCTGCGACCTGAGCCATGCTTGGGAAGAGCAGGAGTGAGGAAGCACACAGTAGAATCATTATTATAATGGGGCCACGCTCTGCTGAGCGCCGACCTCCACTCCCACGCCTCTCTCTTTAAACAGAAAGGTTACCTCCCTGGGCCACCGTTGGGCCAACCCCAAGTGTGACTGTCTGCACTTGTTAGACAACAGGCATTTAATTAAAATTGGAATCCAATGTGTAGAAAACATACATTTTTTCATTTCATAGCTCCCCAGGAAACCATATTCCCTTCCTTCCCCACTCCCCACAATGCTCTCCCTGCCAAAAAAAAAAAAAAAAAAAACCTAGGGAAAAGATGATTTTAATGTGAAATCAAAACTTACAAAGGGCTGGGCCGCTCCTTTATTTTTGCCTTTGGGGCAGACATTAGGCACTAATGAAGCCAGCATTGTGTCTTGAGAGCAGAGCCAGCTTTTTATGGCCAACTTCCCATATGGAGAAGAATTCGTCCCATCTCAGGGCATGAAAATACAGCATTTAATGAATCTATAACTAAAGTCTTTGGTCTTGCGCTTATGTGATACAAGGGGCAGCCTGATGCCTCTTGATATCTTGTTGGCCTTTGTGGAGTCAAAAAAGTTAAAAAAGAACGGATCATAAACACAAGGCCCAAGGTGAGAAGACAACCACCCAGCCCCGCTGTCACCGCCTCTCCCACAGCCCAGCATCCAGCGCACTGTCTGGGCTCCGCCCAGCACATCCGGCAGTGCCATCCTGGCCCAATAGATGGGCGCACTGGACGAGTTCATCGGGTCCTTGTCCCCTTAATCTCCACGCTGCACCTCAGATCTCAGGCAGCTTCCGTGGCGCGGGCTCACTTTAATGGACAGAATCTATTTTTCATGAAAAAGCAGGAAATAAGCTGTCTCTTTCATAAAAAGATTTACAAAATGTAATCATTGTTGAAATATTCCCTTTGAACTGCCGTGTCCACGGGGGTCTCCGGCTCCCAGAGTCGGGCTTCATTAGAACCTCCTCCTAAGCGGCTCCAGAAGGGCAGGTACGCTGGTGGTGCCCGGCTTTGATGTCTTGAATGAATGAAAGAAAAGCACAATAAAAAAGAGCTGTTGATCAAGCATAAAATACTCTTTAAGCTGACAGAATAGCAGCGTTAACACACCCTAAGCTGCTTTTAGTTTTTCCCTTTTTTCCTCACATTTTCCTGTGCTTTGTGTACAGTGGGGGTTTGTATTTTATAAGAAGTCTCTGATCTATGTAGTATGCCATTCGCTAACAAAAACCAAAATAGGATTGTTTCTGTCCCACTTGGTTGCCTGACTACTCCTTCCCTCCCTCCCCTTTCCCCCTCACCCCCAACCTCCGAGGCTCAGTTAGCCTTGCAAGGCAAGGGCCCAAATGCCTTTCATAAACTTGAGCCAATTCCTTTTGTGCTGTTGGTTTCGCCGCTCTGATTTTAATACTGCAATTAAAGACAGATTTTTATTTTCTCAAGAACTTTCTCTTGCGACTGGGGAAAGGGAACTGACGCAGCTGCTACTTTTAACTAAGGAATTATATCATTAAATAAGAGAAAGTGCCTTGTTAAGCGATAACTTTGCTAGGAAAATGGTCCTCTTTAGGTCTCAGGGGGATCCTAAGGTCCCAGACCCATTTATAGTTAGAGAACCTGTCTACTCCAGCTTTCTGGTTTTCTGTCCTTGCCCCTGACCGGGTATCATCTCATCTAATCCCCACAGATGGATAAAGTTGGTATCTCCATTTCATAGAATGGAAAACTGAGACTCAGAGGGGCTGACTAGCTTCCCTAGGGTCATCTAACTAACCCGTAACAGTGCTGGCGCTAGTCTTCCTGTAATGTGGACTTCAGAGTTCTAGATCTTTGCACCATGCACGCAGCCCTCCAGTTAGTCTTCAGAGCAATGCCAGTGGGTCATAGTACGATTTTTAATCCATAAGTCTTTGGTTTCTTGAGGTAAAAGATTAATCGATGAGAACATAAAGGGAGACCAAAAGAAAAATTGACTTGGTGGTAAGGAACACCGGGGCAGCCTGGGATATGGTGAAAGATTCCGACCTTGGAACACTGTCTGCATAATTGGATTGTGTGTGCTCTCAAGGTTTGGAGGTACCGGATGGCTTATTGGGTAAAAAGATTAGTGTTTTCCCATCTTGAGGTTTGAACCAAAACGGAGGTCTTGGCTGGGAGCAGCACAGCCATTCTCCAGGGAGTGGTGGTTTGGACAACGGCTCTGTGCTCGTAGCAAGCAGGCAGCGGTCCATGTTACAGAACTGTTACACATGCTGCTGACCTGCTGGGCCACGCTCGGCCCAATGCAGCAGCTCTTCTGTCAGAACTGCCTGGGGCGGCTTGTGAAGTCTTGTGTTTCTCCAGGGAGAGTGCCTGTCATTTGGGGAGGCGTGAGCATGTGGTGTGAGTGTGGATGTGGCCCTACTGGGCCAGGAGTCACTCATCTAGAGGCCTTGCTTTACCCTCCTTGGGTGAGAGATGCCTGGCTTTGGGAAGTTGTATGCAGCATGTTTCTCCTTGCTTATTCAATGGTGTTTGTCAGGCACCTTGTGTGCCGGACACTGGGGATGCCACACCTGAGAAGGGAGGCATCTTTCTTAAGGAAAAAAACAGGTTATTATAGTTCAGCCACCATGACAGGTGAACCCTGTGGGTAAAGTCCCTAAGAAGACCTCTCAGAGGAAGGAACATGTAACTTGGAACCCAAGGATGAGCAAAGTGCTAGAAAAGCCAAGGAAGAGGCTCAGAATGTTCCAAGGCCCAACAGGGAGAAAGCACTTGGCTTTGGGGATCTAAAAGAAGTTTAACAGGACACAAGTGTTGAGTACAAGTGGTGGAAAGATAAGGCCACTAAGGTGAGCAGGGCCACTCACAGCCCATTAATGTTTTAATAGTTTCCTGTACAATAAACAAGTCTTGGTTTAGAGTTATTGAAAACAGGCTTTCTTTAATTAACAAAATAAAATCAGACAAGAAAAATGACCACGGAGATCAAAGCCCAAGGCTGGCAATACCAATAACTAACACCTGAGTATAGCTTGCCACTCTCTTCAGAAGGAACCCATGGAAGCCAACGCCTTCCTCTCACATTCTGCATCCAACTGCAGAATGGCCTTCACGGCCATCCCCTGGGCTCCCGGGAACAGGGCCGGCTTTACTTGGAGTCACACAGGGAGTCAGTGGGAAGAGAGGGCCTGAGTCCGAGTCCTTCTGACAGTACATATCAGCCTCTTCAGTTTACAAAGATCCTACTGTGAGGAAAGCAAGATTTCTGATATTGGGAAGAGTATGGAAGTCTAAAATCCAGCCCCTTCTTCCTGCTAGACAATAAAATCCTCAAGAGCAGGGACCATATGTATTTTATTCACAGAATCCCCTGAGCCTGTATCTCTAGCACCCAGCACACAATCAGCCCTAAGTGCTCACTGAATGAGTGACTAATGCTCCCAAGTGGTTGATACTAATGGGAGAAGCTCTGGGCATACTCCGAGGCCCAATTTACTTCCATCGTATTGGAGCGGGGAGAGGGGACTACCAGGTTTGGGGCTGGTTTGCCAAGGACAACTCATTCATAATCAGTAGTGAGCTTAGTTCATCCAAATAAGAGCAGGAAGCCAAAAATAGCTAACTGGATTAGTGTGACCCAGCAGAGGTAGCCTTGAGAGAAAAGGCAAAATGGTGACTGTGACTCATGCAGTCTTAGTTAGCAGCATCCTCTTTGGGGGCCGGTGGGGAATTGAGCCTGGGAGGTGGGGGAGAAGCTCCCTGTATTTTTGTGTTTCCGTTTTATGTGTGTAAATGTCCTTAAATAACCCACCTTGCCAGGAGAAGAAAGCAAAGTGTCACACCCAGTTCTGGATTCCACATTAACAACCTCCTTCCGCAGTGTTAAACTTTGCCCTTGAGGCCTTTTGTTTAACTTTTTAATTTGAAAAACAGATTCTGCCCTGTCACAGTCTGTTCCACACACACACACCCACCCTCAGCACCCTATCTTTTTGTTTCCCCTTTTGGTTCAAGTGAAAATATAACTATCTCAGAGAGACATATTTCTTTTTGTTTTTAAAATGTGCATCCTGCCCTCTCTGTAAAAGCTATAAAAGGCTTTTTCAGAAGTTGCCCTACACATTGGAATGTGTGTCATTAGTTAAGGAGTTGAGTCCCTTGGCTTCACCCATCTCGTCTTCAGTACCTCATGACCCAACTTTGGAAAATGGTCTCAGTGTCCTAATTGCTCTCCATGAGGCATAAGAAATGAAACAGATTGGCACTGTCAGATTGGCCTGCCATTCCAGGTTTCCTGTTTAGGATGCAGTCGAATAGATACTGTTTGTGGTTCCTAAAATACTGTGTATTCCAGAATTCAGGCAGAATGGGATTCGAACTTTCGTGGAGCTGTAAATTAAAGGGCGGGAGGTGTGATAAAACTCCATAGAGAACTGTGAAGGGAAAAAAAAAAATGTCGCGCTGCAATGGTTAAATGAAATTTTATAAGCACATTCAGCGTGGAGCTGTTTTGCATTACATGAGTTGAATACCTTAGAGACGCCACATCTGCAGGCACTTTATTAAATCCTTAGTCAGCACTTTCCAACCTGATGAGATTACTTCTTCATCTGACTGGAGAGAAGGAAAGCTGAGCTCTTGTCCCGGACTGCAGATTTCTTTTGATGTTTCACCTTGAACACTGAAAGAGGACAGTTCCCCCCTCCCACCCCCAGTACATCACAAGCTCTAGGCATTGGGAATGTAACTGACTAATTGTACCCAACCAGAGACTTTGTGGGAGTGTGGATTTATGGACCTCCAAAACAACTGTAGCTGAATGTTCCTGAGGGGAAAAAATAGATCAAAGCTCTGTGTTTACTTCCTTAATGTAAATGTATCAAGATAACATCATCCAATATTGTATTGTAATATTGCAACTCACAGGAGATAAGGGACAGAGATTCCTTTGTAGTCCATCTGGCTACAGTAGAATAGATTAAGGGGCTATAAAGTATGAAGGCAGAAACCATATGAAACCTAAGCTTATGTCAGTAAATGTCTCAAGAAGATTTTTTGACTCTCCATAAATGAATTTTGTTTAATGTGTCAACATTTTCCCAGTGATTTGCTATTCAATCCCAACAATTTAACAATCTCAGATTTCTTTTATATATTTCCTGTATGGCCCAAGAAGAAAATAGGCAGAATCATTCTTCAATGAATGTTTTGAAACTTTCCCTGCTTGCATAATGAAAATTAAAAGAAAATATCACACAAGAAAATAGGTTTTCCAAAAGTTGTCTTGTCCATCTGGTGTTTCTGCAGTTCATGGAAGTTCACAGAAGTCGAGAGGCTTATCCATGTGTGGCTGTCACACTTGTCACAGAAAGATTATGAGAATCTTCAAGTGCAAACTGATCATTAGGAAATTTGGTGAAATGGATGAATTTACTATTATTAGAACTGTTTATGTGCTATTTCTGCCAAAGAAAGAAAGAAAGATTGGTTCCTGGTGTGGTTTCCCTGACTTCCCCTTCTGGAAGATCCTGGTCAAGTAGCCGGGTTAATTGTCATGAAGATTAGTGTGATGTTGAAATAAGTACTAATGGTCAAATTACAGGAGTAAAAAAGTGGAAGAATAGGTTTTGGTTTGGGCCTGAAAGGGTTAATTAAGGTTTTTTCACGGGTTATTAAAGACCCCCAACCCCTGCCTCAGGAGTCATATTGACACCCCACCACAGGGCAGCTTGGCTCCTCTATTGACATGTTGCTGGTCAGAACACAATAGCCTTCTGTCTGCAAATCATTGCTAAAATCATCTCAAGGAAAGAAAGTTCGCAAGCTTTAAGGTTAGACAAAAGCCCAAGAGTTGCAGCATGCAGCTCAAAAACCCAGAGTCAGCAACTTCTATTGATTAAAAACTAACCTTTAAAGTAACTCTGAGAGTGTGTGGTTAGCATTTAAATTTAAACATGTCATGAGTTGATTTGTGTTACTGAATACCAACTCAGAAGGAGTAACATTCACATCGCATTTTTTTTCCTAATTCCCTTAAGCAGCTAAAGTATTTCATGAAATGTCAATAGGGCAAAAAGAAAAAGGGGAGGGGCCCAAAGCTGGGCCTTGTAGTTTTCTTTCCCATGCAAATATTCACCCCCCAAAAGAAAAGTGTGGAGAGTGAAACACAATAATTAGTCCTTTGTCTAACTTTCCCAAGTGCCGGAGAAAGACAGATTAATTAAATATACAACAGTGTTGGTTTTTGGAGTGGGGGTCTTGCTTGCTGTGTAGGTCATAAATTAGGCAGAATAAATACTTCAATGTGTTTGCAGTGGGCCTGCTACGTCAGAACCACTGGAAGGTTGGTGGGAGGAGAGCGGAGGGTTTCTTGCTAATGATAGTCACGTCTGGGTCTGTCTGGTTGCTCTTAGCAACCAGACATGATGTAACACCAGGATGAACTTGAACTTGGGGGACTTGAAAAGAGAACAATAGACCAGAGCAATCAATAAAGCCTATTTCAGTGAAGGATTACAGAGCCGCTCTGGGGTAACCTTGTCGGCAAGGCACATACTGAATAGTAAGATGTGTGAAGAAACTTTTTTTTTTTTTTTTTTTTTGCTTTGCTTTTTAAGAGAAGTGCAGAGGCACTGCAGATTTTTGTAGTGCCCTGAGGTCTCGTCCAGAGACAGTGGTATGGAAAACTGCTCCCCCTGCCGACTCACTGAGTCCCAGGCCTTTGCTTTAAGAATTAACCGGTCTGTCACATTGAAGAAGTCTGGAATTTTACAACTGCCTTAGAAAGTGTGCAAACAGAAATTGTGAGCATTGTTTGCTGCACTCAGAGTTTGAGAGTGTTCTGTTAAAGTGTGAATGCAGTTCTAACGTGGATCAGCATCCGCTATTGAGGAGAGGCCTACTAAAAATAAAAACACTTTGGGGGCCTGACTCCCTCTCCTTCTTTTCTCCCTCTTCTTTCTTTGGTCTAGTTAGATGTAGGCCATGTGTAGTTGCCAGAATGATTTCCTTTCAGGACACAAGAGGCTCTATTGTTTTCCTCAAAGCATGTGGATGAAGAATAACATCAGATGATGAGCAGTTGTTCACTTTAGACTGAGGGTTTTTAAACTCCTCTGGAAATCAAAGGTAGTTTGTGTAACCAGGAAATCTTATACCAACCTCCAGGTAGCTCTTTTTTAGCCATTCTTCAGCCAGTCCTGACTTTACCTAATGGAATCTCTTGGACAAGGCCAGGCCTTCACCTGACTGAATCATCCACACATGACCCACTCTGAGGCACTTTTCAGTGACTAATGACAAATGCAGTGAATTTTTCAGGGTATTGCCGGAGGAAAGTTGGCAAAAGCCATATACTTTCTAATTCACTTAAGACTCTGATATTAGTCTATACTTGGTCACTTTGTTTAGCGAACTTAACTTTCTTTGCTGACAAAGAAATGCCAGCAAATAAAGTAATGTCCTACTGGAGTATGACTCAAAGCTGATCATCTATGGGTTCATGAAAGGAGAAGGTAGCTGGGCCCAGACATGGAGACCTTTAAATGCTGAAAGGACAAAAGCATGGCCTCATTTACCCTGTGGACCTAGTGGCAGTTACCAAGGCGAAGTCTTGCTCCTTTTTGATGATTATGTGTCCTTTCTGAAAATATTATTTTAGAAATATTGGACTGAAAGGAGCTTTAATTTATTTCCTGAAGTCGACCTCACACACATAAGAGGAAGGAGAGAGTAAGAGAAATGAGTGGCTTTCCCTAAATTACCCAGGAGATGACCAAGGGCTTCTCCCCCTTTACCTCCTCATTCATGGCATTGTTGCTAACACCTGTGCCTGCTAAAGAATGCTGCAGTCACCCTGTGGGCACCCAACGTGTGCCCACTCATTGGGGGGAGACACTGAAAATCATCCAAGTCACCTAGCCATTAATTACCCCATGAAACCTCTTCTTTCTCCCATTCTCCATTCACTCAGCTCTTCTTGGGTGAAGATATTCTGTATTCCAGGCTGAGAACTGAATGAGCAACAAGATGGTCAACTTCTAAAATAGGCTGTTTTGCAAACTGGACTTTTGGTTTTTTGTGACAAGGATAGAACCCAGGGCCTCACACACACCAGTCAAGCGCTGTGTAAGTGAGCTACACCCCAGCCCCACAAACTGCCCTTCTAACTGCGCTCTTCCTTTTGTCTTCCAGTCCTGGTACCTGGGATAAAAGTTGCAGCGTCCCACCATCCACCAGACAGACCACCTGACCCCTTCTCAACTCTGTAACATGGACGCAACCTCAACCCAGCGCGGTTACAACTTCACTGTCAGTGGAAGGGGAGAGAAACCGATTCAAATCAACTTGTACATGGAAACAGCAAGCATTATGGTCAAACAGCAAAGGCCATAACCTTTCGGGATTTTTTTTTTTTTTTAAATACTTTAGGGACTGTTGTAATTTCTCATATGGTGCTGGAAATGGTTGGGCTTTGTAACATTTGGAGTGTTTCCGTGGTAGCGTGAGCATTAGGTGATGTGGCTAGCGGAGGACTACCCTTGCTCACTGACTTCCTGCTGTAACACACTTTCCTTACGGAGCCTGGCTGTTTCACAGTATTTCATGAATTTACCCACACAGGTGTGATCCTTCTTGAGCATTCAAGAGGCACATGGAGAACTAAATCTTTTGTAGTAGCTGAGATCTGCAATATATAACTTACGGGACAGTCAAAGGGCAATGTTTTTCTGTAACATATTGGAAAAAGAAAATGCAGTTATGTTCCTTTTTTATTTTTCTTTTAGTTTGGTTTGGTTCAGCAGTCAGCAGTTAAGTATATAACATGGCCCGCAAGGACAATGAATCCACTCACGTTGCAGAACAATTCCGAAAATGGCAAACTACTACTACTATTCAGTTTTTTAAAAGTTTTGAAATGCTGCACTTACATTAAAAACAACAACAACATTTTTCAACAATTTCAACAATGACACAAAAATTCACATGGAAATGGGGAAGATGGTCTGTGTTGACAGAAACTGACAGGAATCAATCAAAACAATCGAATTTTGAATTGAGTAAAGTGCAATTTCATTGGATAGCTAAATATCTTTGTAAGATAGAGATTGTTGAAAATTCTATTTTTGTTTTTCAAGTCCTTCCACCCCAGGACTCTAAATTATTGGGGTAAAAAACAGCCTTGCAAGAAAAAAGGGGAGCTATTTTTGCTTTTTATGTTTTTTATTGTTAAACTTGTATCCCTTTAAAAACTGAAGGAAAATTTAAAAAAAAAAACAAAAAAACAAATCTAATGGTGCTTTTACCACAATATGTTAACTACATTAAATGCTAATTAATTATTTTCTGTTATCAAAGCACATAACTAAAATGAAATCATGGTATCTGTTAATTTTATAAGCTAGAAGTCATTATAATGAATCATGCCAATTCTGAAGATTTTTACATGTATCTGGCAACATAGGATTTATCAGTTATCAGACACCTCATGGTACCAGAGATTGTCCAGAAGTTTTAAAGACCTTTGCGTCCCTGAACTGGGCTATGGGAAAAAATAATAATAATAATAATGAAACCAATACTGACACAAATGCTGGTGCCCATTCAGATCAAGGGCACTTGTTAGGGAAAAACAAAGTTTGCACCCCCCAAATGTCCTGTATCTTATGTAAAAAAGAAAAAAAAGAGAAAAAAAAGAAACAAACAAACAAAAACAAAAAAAAGTGCAAGTGATTTTTCTACCAGACAGCGAAGCACCCCTTTGCTTCCCATGCAACTTCAAGAAGGTTCCCTAAACTATACATATATAAACGTTCTGGTTGGCGGCCCTGCTGATCAGAGGAAGTCTCTGCATGTTCTAGTGTTAGTAACTAATTTTTATATAGTTAACGTAGGATAAAGTAGAGTGCATTAAGACACAATATGGTAACCCTCCTCTAGGCACTTGCCTTTAAACTTTGTTTTCAGCCCTTCAGAAGGGTTCTACTACTGTCCTATACAATCAAGTAACTGAAATTCTTGGGAAGACACTTTGCTCCTCATCTTCCCCCCCCCCAACAATGTTGTTTTGTTTTGTTTTTTTTCCTTAATTTGCACGAAAACAAAAAATTCCATATCAATGTGCCTTGCCCTGGATAGCGATTATTTGTGGAATTGTTGCACATGCTCCTCTATTGAAAGGGGTTTTTCCCTCGTCAAGCATTTGGAGACACTTTTTGTAAATGTGACTTTTATGTCAGCCATCGTCAGTTTCAACATCTAGAACTCAATAGAAAGTCAGTTGTCCCGCAGATAGGAGTAGTCGTTATTGTCCTGTGTGGTCAGTGGCAGTGCATTGCTGAGATCTGTAGATGCTTAGAATGTCAGTATTTTGGATGTTGCTGCATTTTACAATTTATTTGGAGTCTTCCTTATCCCCCCCCCCAGATATATGAAAATATGCAATACCTGCTTATATCATGTAGAAAAAGCTTAGCAATTATTAATTTTTCTTTTCCTTTTCCTTTTTTTTTTTTTTTTTTTTAATTTGACCAAAGTCAGTGCTGCACTTGACGCAGTGTGTTTTAGGTGTTTGTCTTTGTACTTTTTGTGATTTTTGAATGCACGTGCGCAGGAAGGGCTCCTCTTAGAGAAGCAGTCAAACTGTGAAGCACTAAGCTGACCCTGCTTCAAGCAATTTTGTTTTTACAACTGTTCCTTTCACAAGCAAGCCTTAAAAAAAAAGAAAAAAAGAAAAAAAAAAGACAACTTCCTTTTTCTTCAGCTCCCACACCCCATTTTTCTTAGCAGACTGCAGTCAATCCACATTCAATAAAAAGTATATAATGCCCATTTTTATATGCACGTTTTTAAACTTCCAAGTTCTGAAAATTGTTTACTGGTTATCTCTATTTAAGGAAAAAAAAATAAAATAAAACATTTTGGATTTTCATATGTGTCTGATAAGTGGTTGAATAGTCGTTTGGCGCTGTTGTATGGTGTGATTGTCAGTGTACGGTGTCACTTCCTATAGCCAGCCAGCATACTTTGCCTTCCCCTATAGCACTTAGCTGGGCATTACTTTATTATGACATATGTGCACTAAAAAAAAAAAAAAAAAAGAAAAAAAATTTTAAAAAGGAAGAAAAAAACAGAAAAGAAAGAAAGAAAAAAAATAGCAGCTTTCAGTGCTTCACAGTGAAGGGAAAAAAGCCTAGACAAACATTTTGTCAGAACCTTGCAATAAGCCAAGGTATTACCAGTAAATTGGTTGTATATACAATAAAATTGCACCCTTTTTTAAAACAAAACAAACTAAGCAATAGTTTGGGCAGTTCTAGTTGTTTTTAGTGCGCATGTTGTAGTCATGACTGCAAAGAGAGAGAATAAACTGCCCACTCAGAAGATATGTAATTTGTATTGTTGTATAGTTTTATTGATTACACTGATTTATTCTACCCTATTTTATAATGCAGGACTTTTGTAATGTTGTTTAAATGAGGAAAAAAATTCTGTCAAATTAGCCTAGTGAAATTTCTGATTGTTCATTATAAAGGCAGCGTTCATAGAATTGCTTTTCTTTCTTTTTTTTCCCCCACTTTGGGAACTGGATTTAAGTTTAAAACTTTCCTGTTTCCCTTTTTTTTTTTTTTTTTGTAAGTATTTAAATACAGTTATTTTTTTTTCTCTCAATGGTATGGCATATTCCTATGCTTGAGAAGTATAGGTCTACTGAAAAACCATTGTAAATGGACTTTACAGGTATGCTGTATTTTTGAAGGTATTTTGTTGTATTAAGTTTGATGAAGCTAAAATTAGGGAACTCTGAACAGATTTGCAGGAAAAAAAATGTTTTAAAGGCTTTAAAACATTAGGGAGGCAGTCTAGGATGATAACAAACAGGGGTTAAGTATTAAGTACACTAAGTTACATTTTTGTTCATGTTCCATTGTCCAGAAAGCAGCAGGAAACTGTAGTTCAGTGTGATCAAGCAGGAAAAAAGAAACACCAACAATCAGGAGTGTGTTGCTTTTTAGATTAAAAGCTGAGCAAAGATGTTTGAGGAAGACTTTGCTACCTGGGGTGTGCAGACAGACAGACTGAGAGCTATCAGCATTTGAAGGCCCAGCCCTCCATTCTGAGACACATTTGAATTTTCTCCCCATCAAATGGCATTAGCAAGATTGGCAAAGATAGTCCCTCAAGTGACTCCATGTTTTTTCTTTGGGAACTGAAGTCAGAGGCACAAACACTAATTCTTATCATTTATCAATGTACTTTTTCTTTTGGCCCCTTCCCTTGCTACCATCAAAGGCTTTTTTTCTGATCCTTCCAGGGCAGAGGCCCACCCCTATTGCCACTCACTGACACCCATCCCCAGCCTTTTTCGTCCTTCTGAGCTTTCTGTTTCTTCACCCCCTGGCAGGACAGTTACTTCTTGTCAGCTCATTCCCTACCCTGGCCTAGGTCCGGGTGGGCTCCTGGGCGGCCTGTGGGTTACACCTCTTGAAGCTTGTGCTCTTCATTTTCTGACAGTCGAAGTGTGAAGGACCCAAACTTTCTAGTCACACATTCAGTCAGCCCACAGGAATATGCAGGACCCATCTCAGAAAATCTTGTCTTTCACTTTTTCAAACCCTGATCCCCGCATGCTTTGATTCTATTATAGTGACCGTGCCAGGAAGTACTTATGAAATCTGGATTTAAAAAAAAAACGTTTGTTCCCCTGTGATTGTTTTTTGGGGGGAGTGGTTTCTAAGAATGTCATCTAACATACTTTACATCCATGTCTGGAAATATCTTTGTCCACAGTGGTGGTGGTGGTGGTCTTTCTCTCTCTCTCTCTCTCTCTCTCTCTCTCTCTCTCTCTCTCTCTGCTTCTCTTTCCTTTCTTTCTGTTTCTGGGTGGCAGGCCTCCATAGGACACATGTAATACACAACTGGCATGGTAATGTAAGGAGAGCATCAGGGGCACCTCGAAGCCCACCCTCCAGACCTGTCCTAGGTGGTCTCAGAAGCTGCTCTGCCCGTGGGCACAGCTTTCATCCCCATTGGCTGCCGAGGCCATTTTGTCTTGAAGTCAATGCATGTACTTATTGTCTGACAGTCCACCTGCTCTGCCTTCTCCACGTCCAAGGCTGTGCATTTATCTAATTAGTGTCATGTATGTTTCCCTTTTATTTTTTCCAATAAAAAAAAAAGCAGTGGGATGAAAATTGCTTTGATATATAGCAGGTAACATTGAAGCTATTCCATAGCACTTAACTGTAGTGAATACTGTGTCACCAATTCTGAGATCAATTTAATGTTTAATGCAAATCCATTACATGGTGCTATTACAGGCTGACAAAATGATTTACACAAATGTGACAACTTGGGCTCAATTCACTCTGCTTTCCAACAGTGTAAATGCATAGCAGTGTTTATCTGCATGAGAACTATGCACTAATCTATCTGAAGAAAAAAAAAAACTATATCAACTTTGGTATCTACTTTCCGTTTACTTCAATCCTTGCCTTTTTGGTCATTGTTATAATGCCAGCTTTAGGACAGAAAGAAATATAAGAAAACCAGCATAATACCTGATATATTAAAATGTAGTGCCTGTGAAATCTGTATTATATTGCTCTTCTGAAGTAAGATTTTTCTACACCGGTAGCCTTCGCTGTCTGTCAGTCAGGACCTCTGGTATAGGTGATGTAAAATAACCGTACAATATTAATGCATGCTATCCATAATGCTTAGTGAACTGTATGAATATTACTCAAAGTTATGTTAGTCTTTTTTTCTGACTTGGTTCTTGTCAGCTAGGTTTAAAGGTATTTCACTGAGAACGCAAATTCTGTCTTTTCTTGATTTCGGTTGTTTTCAGTATTTTGGAGGTATACATTGACTTAAATTCAGTATTACTTGTGTTTTGTTTTCGGGGTTTTTGTTTGTTTGTTTGTTTGTTTTCTTTTCTTTTCTTTTTCCTAGGGGCAAGCATGGGTGTTTGGTTTCAGAAATCAGTACCTGGCAAGATTTTTTGTCTCAAAACTACCATTTGAAGTTCAAGAACTCTGCTCTGAAGCCACTCTGAGAACATTTCCAAGTGAGGGACATTTCCTTGACCCTTTGGAAGCTATGCTGATACAGAAACATTTTCTCAATGGACAGTGTTCGGCCAGGTACCCATGCTTGATCTGTCTTCACACCAGACCTTCTCACATTAAAGGACAAAAAAGAAAAAAAAAAAAAACTTTTAAGAAATCACGTGGCTATTTAGTTTCATGCACAGTTGCAATATTTTCTTCAGAAATAAAACTCTGTACAAACTTTGGGCCCGATTCATAAGAAAAAGAAGTTTGCTATTAACACGGGATTTTTTTTAATATACTTTTTTGTTCTAAATTTGAAATGACTTGCTTTCCAAATTAAATAAATTTTATCTTATTTTCCTCCTAAGTCAGACTTTTATTCCCCAAAGGGTTACATTAAACAGACACTAAGGGCACGGGGTATAGGGAAAATATCCCAGTAATGCTCAGAAAGTTAAGGGGGACCCCCCCCCATAGTTGAGCCAGCCCATGAGGTAAGACCTTCCTTGTGTGCTTAGTTTCCCATATGGACTCATTGAGCAATTTGGTTCAAAAACCAAAATTTACAAAATGTGTCTGGACCACAGAAATATAGGGTGACAGTGCTCCCTCTGATCTAACCAGAGCACCTTCTGGTAGAAAACACCCCTCTGCTTATACAATGTGAACTTTCATATCTCTACAGTGGTTCAAGGACAGTGTCCAGCAAATTGGGACATCATTCCTGCTGCTTGATGCTCAGTTTCTCAAAATGACAAAAGTATTATTTTATCTTTGACTGTATTTGTGTTGTTCTTATTTTTTTTAATTTTAGTGTTTTTCTTGGTAATAGTCTAAATTTTTTTTAATATCTCAATTAAAGGTCATAAGGCCTCTGGCCACATTGGGATGAAACTGTAAAAGAGCTGCCAGCTCCGTTTTTTTCTCCCTAGTTTCAGACCACAGTCTGTGACCACAAAGGCATTTGGTAGCCTTGCCACTGAAACACTCACAGAATAGACTAGGAGTCCACGGGTTTCCAGAAGGTCCTTGGGAAGATACCCAAGGGCAAGTCCATGGTGCCCCTACCCGCCCTGACCTATCCCCAGAACAAGTCCACTGGAGACTTTTCCCACCACACATGGAAACTGTCCACTCAAAATACCTACGATTTTCATTTCAAATTGTTGGGGTGAGGAGACTAAACACTTCCAGTGGTGGCAAAAGAAATCTATTGTGAAACTGAACTCCCCCCGTGTTAATAACTTGGTCTGAAATTCGTTTTTATGAGCCGGGCCCCCTGTGCCTCTAGTATACTTGTATTGACTCTCATAGTTACCCTTTTAGTTTTACTGTGTTCTGTGAAAATTTGTAATTGGTTGAGAATCACTGTGGGCGTCCATTCTTATTCAACTAAATCTCCACAGGGTTTTTGAGCTGGTGTGGATTAGTTTAACTCTTGTATTCAACCATTAGTGCTACCACCTTCTCACATTACAATACAATTACTGGAAGCAAGTACTGCATTTCCTATGCAACAAAAAAGGAAAAATAAAAAATTGCTAATGCTATGGAAGCTGTGTTGTCATTTGCTTTACACCATGCCTGGGTCGTTGAGTGACAGTTATGGTATACGCTGAATCTTTTCCCAGAAACAGTCTTTTTTGCACCATGGATCTGTGTTAGCCTTGATGGCTGGCTGGCAAATAGTGTCCTTATCAGTGTTCTAATGGGTAGTGTTGTTTTACACCTAGTCGGACAAATATAGGACTCCCTGCCCACGTAGTACTTAGCATGTGCCTGATAACTGTTCTAAGGGCTCTCTGTATGGCATCAGTTAGGGCCCAATCAGGAATCAGGAATAGGATTCCCTAGGTTTTCCAACAGGGGCCTCTAACATAGCCTAAATGTTAATAAAATGGAGCACAGCCACCAACCATGGAGCTACCAACCAAAAGTGGGTCACCAGAACCTAAGTACTGAGGAGCACACACCACTGATACTTGGATCATTTGAGGAGGGGTGGGATGCCACATGGCTGATACTCAGACCTCTGAGGAAACATGGTGAATGGTGCTAGAACCACCCTGGGGGACAAGGTCAAGAGTACCAGAACTTCTGAGGAGGCAAGGCACAGCTGGTGAAGCACAGCTGGTGCTGAAAGGAGCTGGAGGCCATGGGTACAACTGTCCTCTGCGACTGTTGCATTGTGAGTAGGACCTGAGGCCGAGGAAGCCTTTCCACCTCTCCATACTCCTCCCGGGTGCCTGCCAGAGCCTTCCATGGGCCACATCTAGTGATAGCCACCCGGCAGGGAGTCTGGAAACTATACTGAGAGGAATACCAGTCCCAACCCCCAAAAGCAGCAGAAGGGTGAGCTTGGAAGACAGAGACAGGAAGCAAATAAGCAGCACGTGCATCCTAATCCATTTAGACCTCACCACCACCCTGTGAGAGAGAGACTATTTTTATCCCCTTGTTACAGATGAGGCATAGAGAGATTAATAGGCAGAGTGGGATTCAAATTCAAGAATTTTGGCTCCAGCTGCCATCCTATCATCTCCATAAGATATTCATTCCATTGTTTACACAAAAAAAATACTTATTGAGTGCCTACTGTGTGCGGAAAACTATGCCAGGGGCCAGAAACAGCGAATAAAGATGGGTATCAATTCTTAGCAAGTATGTAGTCTAGTGCACAAAATAAGCACCGCAGCAGAGGGAAGCAGGTAGCTGTAAGGAGTGCTGCAGAGGCGGTGTGGGCCTGATGAGACTGTATGATGAGAACCAGGCCAAAGAGGGGAGGAAGAGTGCTCTGGGAGGAGTCAAAAGGAGCTTGGCACCTATGAGGGACTGAAAGACTGAACCAGAGAAAGGAGGGAAATGCAGTACGAGATGAAGCTTGATACTGAGGTCAAGACATTGCAGCACGTAAGGATTTTTCCCCCCTTCTGAGAGCTTTATCAAACATGGATCAGTCAGATTAGGCTCCAAATATGCCACTATACAAACAAGCCCAACATCTCTGACTTTCAACAATAAAGGTTTTCATCTCTGCCTATCTGTCAAGCGTCGCCTGGGGCTTCTGCACAGGCCCTCCTGGTTCTCAGACCCCCGGTGTGAAACAGCTGGATGCATTGGCAAGACACACATGGGATTGTTGAACAGTCCCACCTGGAATCCACTCCTGCCACTTCTGCTCACATTTCATTAGCCAGAGCAAGTCACGTGGCCATGCCTGAGTCCAAGAGGACCAGGAAGGAAAGTCGGCCCTCAGCGAAGGCTAGAGAACATTATTACAGACTAATGTGAGGAGAGAAGGAAGCTATGTGGTGAGCGCAGGGGGCTGAGTGGAGAAGTCCCTTGAGGAGCTACAGATGAACTGTGCGAGGGCCACGGAGTCCCAGGTGGAGTGGAGAGAAGCGAGCAGGTCACAGAGATTAATAAGGATATTAATAGTGCGTTTTGAACTCTTTCATATGTCAAGTGCTGTAGGTGATTTATCCCATTAAATTTAATAATTCCACTCCTACGGCAGCTCTCAAAGAGGTGTAGTCAGCCCTCAGAACATATTTCTGACTCAAGTGAATTGAGCAGTTTCACACATACATGCCTTGCAGTTTAAGCTGGACCAAATTGGCCAGTACCTCATTTTGGTCTTTATTATTTAAGGTTTAGAATTTGGAATTAAAGCGAACCAAAACCATGCCTGTACTGCCACACTCTAGGACAGGCGGTGTGAAGTAGGGGGAGGAGTGAGAGTCACCATGTAGCCATCAAAACCATGGACTCCAGTAGCAAACTGCTGAGATTGAGTCCTCGCTCTGCATTGTATTAGCTCTGCATTTTATTAGCTCTGCGGTGTTGACACATAGCGCCTCAGTTTCCCCACTGGTAAAATGGGAATAATTATAACCACATTTAATTACCACAGGGGTTGCTGTGGATATTTGATGAGCTCAAATTTGTTCAGTGGTTTAGCAGTGGTCTTGGCATGTTTTCAATGCTATGTGAGTGCTCTAACTAAATAAATTTGGATTCCAAAATATCGAGATAAGGCATTCTTTCATTACACTGATGGCATAACCCTTCCTTCTAGTCATCTCCATAACTTGTTTGGGTGAATTCTGAAACCTTTCACCTAACATCTGCCTCAACTAAGTAGGAAGAAGTAAAAAAAAAAAATGAGTCCCGGATCTCAGGCCAAACAAATTAGGTTTAAAATTTCTCATAGTTCTGCAACATAAGGGCCCTCAATTTTCCTATTTGTAAAGTGGGAATAAGGATAGTACCTGCTTTCTAAGATTATTAAAAGGATTAAATGAAATTAATGCGTAGAATACCCAGTCAACTATCAATGACGTAGCAACTATTGCTATTTGGTTCATCCCCAAGGAGAGGAGCCCTGACACTCTGCAGGGCAGTATTATATAGTGAAAGAAGATTGACTTGAAACCAGAGGACAGGGTGTGAGTTTCACTTCCACCATTTAGAGGCCACACAGCTTTAAGTAAATTATTACTCCTTCTTGAGTCTCAGTTTCCTCACTTGTAAAATGAGTACAGTAATCTCTTCCTCCCTTGAGGGAGAGATCCAATGACTTAATAAACATGGATGAAAATCCAAGCATTGACACAAGAGTAGATTGCATAGTACCCAGCTAGAAGGACCATACCTGGCTGGTTCCTATTTTCCTCAACAGGATTCACAGGAGCCATCATTCATACAGAAAAGGAAATTAGACCAAGAGAAATGATGTTAGTCATTGCTTTTACCCTTCAAGTTCTGGCTCTTTGCTAAAAGAATATGGCTGAATAGTGAAGGTCCCATCAGCCTTTAGGAAGAACCAGGGTGTCCCTTGATTTGTGAGGAATGAAATAGCTTCTAATTCATCTCCAAAACATAGTCACCCACTCCACATTTGCTCTCCATCTGGCACACTCTGTATGGATTTTAAATCCTATTACAGGGAATTCTGGTCAAACAAAGGGAAAATTGATTTCTACTATCACATTATTTGTTTCTAATTATGGAAAAATACCATGCATGTACAAAATAGAAAAACCTGACAGATGAGCTCATATGTTCCTACTATCCATCATGAGTAATCAACTTCTGCGCCCCACTCCACCCCATCCAGTTCCTAACTACCTTCAGATTGTTTTGAAGCAAATCTCAAGTATAATATTATTTTATTTGTAAATATATAAGAATATATCTCTAAAATACAATGAATTTTTATGTACATTCAAAGTACACTTCAGACTTCAAAATTTTAACCATAATTCTTTGATATCATCAAGTAACACATTGAGTTGAAAGTAATACTTTCAACTCTCTTACAGTTTTTAATAATTTGTGTAATACAGATCCAAATAAGATTCATACACTAGGTGGTTCATATAAATCTTAAGTCCTCGAATCTACAGAATACCCCCCCATTTTGTTATTTCCTTGCAATAATTGTTGCAGAAACTGAGTCATTTATTCTAAAGAGCTTTACTTATGATTTTGTATATTGCATCCCAATGGCATTGTTCAACATGTTCTACTATTAAATTGGAAACATATTCCTGACCTTGGAAGTTGACCCTATGGGATGCAACCCCAAGGCATATATGGTTCATGGGATGGACCAAGGGACTCCCCCTTGTGTTTGGGCCCTGACTCTTTAAATAGTGAGCAAAATAACTGGGCCAAAGAAAAAGGTGCTGCAGGAGCTATTCTCCACTAACCCCATCCCAGCTGATTTTTTTTTCCCTGACAGGGAAAGTGGAGGCTAAAGGACAGCCTACTAAATGACATAAAACCCTGTCTTTCTTTGCCCCCTTCTGCAGTTTTTTTTTTTAAAAATCCAGTTTCCATCTTAAATGAGAACAAGATGAGTAATTCTGGTGGACAAATCACATAAAATTCCTTTGGTGCCTTCTTGCTTATTAGTCATCCTCTTTCCCTCAAGAGGATGTACTCTTGGGACCCAGAAGTCAGTTGCAAGTCCAAGAAGAAGAAATCCTCCGAGGAGCCTCTGTGACGTCCTCAGGGCTGGATCCTTATTGGCCCTAAGGTGACTTCATCCTGCTCATGTGCATTTCCACTTCTACCGTCCTCGGTTCTGAACACTGGCCTGGGTCACACTCCTTTCCAGGTACAAAAGCTCCCGTTTTAGTCAGTTCTTTTCCGTGCTGTGGCCAAAAGACCTGACAAGAACAATTAGAAGAGGAAAATGTTGGGTGGCGGGGAGGACTCACAGTTTCAGAGGTCTCAGCCCATGGAAGGCTGGCTCCATTCTTTTAGGGCTCAAGATGAGGCAGAGCATCATGGCAGAAGGGTGTGGCAGAGGAAAGCAGCTGGGATCACAGCACCATGAAGCAGAGAGAGAGAGAGGGAGAGACTCCATTCACCAGGGACAAAATATATACCCTAAAGGCATACCCCCGACCAACCTCTTCCATCCACACCCTACCTGTCTTCAGTTACCACTCAGATAATCCCTATCAGGGTAGTTCACTGACTAGATTAAGGCTCTCATAACCCAATTATTTCACCTCTAAATCTTCTTGCATTGACTCACACCTTATATCTATATTCGAGGGACACCTTATATCTAAACCATAACAGCTCCTTATGGAAAGTCATTCAAAAATAAACTCAATAAACTTTATTGAGTGTCTCCCATGTGGCAGCTCTCAGGGCTGGCAAAGGAGATAAGTCCAAGATCATCCTAAAAAAGTGCAGATCTAGTAGAGGAAGAAGATATGCAAACAAATAATCAAACCACAGCCCTGTGAGAAACAGGAAGGCATCATGTGCCAGGTCATCTGGGGATGAACTATACCTGAGGGAGGGGTAATGTCTTGTCTGTTTTCAGAATATCTGAAACTAGGTAATTTAAAAAGATTAGAATGTTATTTGGCTCATGGTTCTAGAGGCTGGGAAGTCTGAACACGGCGTTGGCATCTGATGAGGGCCCTGTTGCTGCATCATAACATGGCAAGTCAGAGCCGGGGTGCTGCCTTGGGTCTCTGTCCTTATAAAGCCATGGAGACTCCACCCTCGTGATCATCTGATTCTCATTGCCAACCAAAGGCCCCACTTTCAAATACCATTCATATATGAGTTTGGGAATGAAGTTTCCAACTCATGAACTTTGGGGGACACATTCGAAACATAGCAGAGAGCCACTGGGAAGCGGTGTACAATCTAGATCTTCTAGGATGAGGAAGAGCTCAAGAGACGAGCTGGACAGTGTTCATGTTAATAATGGTAATCATGGTAAGGACAGTGACACCCACCGAGTGGGCCCTTACTGGATGTCTCACGTTGCTCTAAGTGCTTTCCAGGCTCTAGCTTATGGAGAAGAGATGACTGTGACTGCATTTGCACGTGAGGATACTGAGGCACAGAAAGCTTCAGTAACATTCCTTTTTTATGAATTTTAATAATTACCTACATGAGACCCTAAAATGCAAACAATCAGAGGCTTAAAGAGTGGAGTGTGTGTTAATCACAATTGGACACAAACAGAAGTCTGATTCACTGGCCTCTTCCCAGCACCCAGCTCAGCATGTGGAAGGCACTCCATACTGTGAAGGGGGGAACATTGGAAGTACCTCTCCAGATTGACCCCTCTCCTGAGCTCAGGAAGTCGCCCATTTGGACCACCTCAGTGGGCTCCACTAACCTCCAGCTTTCAGTTGGGATCAACAGATTAGAAGCCCTGAGAGTAGATTGGTGGGAGGGGGGAGAATGGCATTAGGGTGTTTATTTCCAGGTCAGCTGTGTCTTCTCTAGCTGACAGAATTCCACAGCAGGAGGTAGTGCCTCTCAAGATGACTCTCTGCCCACTAATTTCTCGTTCTAGTTTCTGTAACTGTTCTCCCCTTACCCCTTCAAACATGGAGTAGCAAGAGCTTTGGAGCTCAGCTCTATCCCTTATAATCTCTCTTCATCTTGCCCACATCTTTGCAAATGTCTTTTTTATTAAACCCCTTTCAAATTACCTTGAGTTGAATGTGCCATCTGTTTCCTGCTGGAACCCTGACTGATAAGAGTGGTCAAGCCAGAGCAGGCTTTCGGAATCTTGTTTCTCCTCAAATTCCAGCAGAGGTTCAGATTTATTCTCATGACGGATGTCAAAACCATAAATATTCCCATCTTAGTTTATCCTAGATTCAGAAGACTAGACTCAACCTTCAAAGGTCGCTGGAGTCCATTTCCCTGCCTCCAGTGAGGAATCCCACCCCCACCCCACGCCACCCTACTGCTCCTGTCACAGAGAAGTATATCTTACTTTGAAGATCTCCAGGTAAGGAGAGACCATAACTCACTCGAGTGCCTTCAGTCTCCTTGCCTGATAAATCTCCCTCCTGTCTAACACAGACCCCCTCCTGTTACAGGTGAAGCCCATTTCCTTTGTCTGCTCCTTGGCAAAAGCTACAAAAAAAGATCCTTCATTCTTTGAAAATAGGCATTAAATCATCCTTACCCTTCTCGAGCTCTGACGTGCAGATCAATGAAAGCAGATAATCTGCACACACTGGTCTCAAGTAGTCAACCTGGACGTTCCAGGAGAACCTGGCACTGTAACTAACATTTATGAGAATAGGTTTGAAAGGTTGCTCCACGGAGGGAGGGAGGGAAGGAGGGAGCCCATTCTCCACCAACAGTGTCTGGCTGGGTTCCCCACGGAAGTGAAGCTGATTCTCCTTCCATTGACTCTTATCTACTTGGCCATTTATTCTCTGCCTGTTTCCCTGAGCCTGAATTCTGGAGGGTGCTGGTTTGCTGGTAAATACTGGCCCCTACTAAGATTGCTACTTGGCAAACAAATCTTCCAGAAGTTCACTGAAGGTCCGCCTGTAGGTCTTTATTAGTCTGCCAAGGCCATCATGACAAAGCCCCACTAGACTGGGTGGCTTCAACTGAAATCTATTTCTTATGTCTCAGGAAGCTGAAGGTACAAGACCAAGGTGTTGACAGGTTGGTTTCTTCTGAGGTCCCTCTCTGTGATGTGCAAATAGCCTCCTTCTCCCTGCAGCCTCACCTGTTTTTTCTTCTGTGCAAAGATAGCCTTGGTGTCTATGTGTCCGAATGTCCTCTTCTTACAAGGACACCTGTTAGCTTAGATAATGGCCCACCCAAACAGCTTCATTTTAATTTAGCCATCTCTTTAAAGGCCTGAGCTCCAAATTCATTCGGAGGTAGTGAGTATGAGGTCTTCAAAACAGGAATTTGGTGGTATGGGGGTGGGTGGACAGTTCAGCCAATACACTCCACTTTTTCCCTTTAGCAATCACCTCCCAACTGGGCTTTCAGTAGGACTTGAGCTGAGTCAGCTATGAACCAGGAACAGCAATAATCCCTAGGATCTAACAAACCACACAGCCCACAGACCATTGCTTTAAAATAATTGCCCTAAAATTTAAAAGAGGTTCTCCCTTAAATCTTGATACATTCCCCACCCATCTCACACACACACACACACACACACACACACACACTTCCAATGACATGTTTAAACTATTCATTCAGATCTTTAAAGTGTTTTCTAACTTCATACATTATTTTATTCTCATTCCTACTTGGTAAAGGTGTTCACATAGGGAATTTGACCTGTTCCCACAAAAGCACCACTGGCTAATGGATTGGACCCCATGTACCCCTATATCACTTAGATGCCCGGCTCTGCAGCCCAGGCATTGGCATTATAATGGGGGCTTTGCTGACATCACTGGGCCACCTCATTTAATCATTCATCCTCCTAGTAACCTGGCCAGGGAGATCTTACTCGTTACATTTAGTAAGTGAAAAAACCAGAAGATAGAGATGGAACTCGCCCTGTTAGTAAATGTGAACCACGAAGCCTCTTCTGAGCCCAAAGAGCTGAGTAAAATACATTTTAAGAGAAATACTATCCACTAATGCTATTAAATATTTACACCCCAAAAGTGCTCATGATTACATTTTGTAGTCACCTCACAACCCTTAAGTGCTTTCAGAACAATTAAGGAAAGCCCTGAATAATTTTAATACTGTGTGAGTATGCTAAACTTTAGAGAAATCCTTGTCTTTTAAAAGTAGTGGCCAGCACGTGTATCATCCACTGAACCATTGGCTACTCTGGGCGCCATTTACAGGGAGCGTGGGCCGTGAGTGGGAAGAATGACCCCTGAGGACAGGGTCACGTCTGTGACACTGTGGGGAGTCGTCTTTCAGGAGCTCCCTTCTTGTTAAATCAGGGCAAATCCCCAGGTGCTGCACAGAGAGCTAGGTATTTGCCAATGCACAGAAGAGGAGATCAGAGGTTCACACTCTCTGAAGAGTGTGGTGTTGTCAGGATCCAGTTTGGAGCCGAGATTAGTATTGACTGTATTAGTCAGGATTCTTTTTTTTTTTTTTAATATTTATTTTTTGTAGTTGTGGTTGGACCACAACAACTTTATTTTATTTATTTATTTATTTTTATGTGGTGCTGAGGATCGAACCCAGGGCCTTGCATGTGGGAGGCGAGCGCTCTATCGCTGAGCCAAAACCCCAGCCCCTAGTCAGGAATCTTTAAAGAAACAAAACCAATAAGACAGATACCTTTATATATCAATGTCTCTGTCCTATATATATACATCCGTACCTATATGCAAAGAGGTGTATTATAAAGTATTGACTCACACAACTATGGAGGCTGAAAAGTCCCACTATCTTCTCTGCAAGCAGAGACCCAAGAGAGCCAGTGAATCATTTCACAGGCCTGAGAGCTGGGACAGGACGGTGTAGATTCGAGTGTGAGTGTGAAGGTCCGTGAATCAAGAGCTCCACAGACAAAAGAAGATGGGTGCCCCAGCTTGAGCACCCAGGCAGACAGCAAATCCGGCCCTCCTCCAATTCTGTGTTCTACGCAGGCCCCGACTGGATCGGATGAGGCTCACACACACTGGAGACCCAGCCCAGCCATTCAAGTGCTAATCTCTTCCAGAAGCACCCTCACAGCCACACCAGAAATAATGCTTAACCAGATAGCCCGGTGTCCCGTGATCCAGGCAAGTTGACAAATAAAACTAACACCGAGGTTATACAGCCAGAAAACAGAGGTTCAGTTTCTCCTGGATGATTTGGAGAAACTGAAATGGAGAAAGAGATGGTGTGCTTGAATCTGCCTCTGCATGGGGGAAGCGGTCGTGAGTATCTCCTGCCTCTCCCTGCAGTGAAATGACCCTGCTTGCCTACCCCAGAAGTCACAAGAGGGCTCCCTGGCCTTGGGCACATTTGGCTCACTTCAGCTGCGATTCGTTGGCCAGGCCTCATTGTCCTGTTCGAGAGTGGGCAGCTCGGCTCCCTCCAGGCCAGCCTAGCCAGGGTCCTTCCCAAGGGCTAGCAGCTGTGTGGCATATAGCCAGCCCCTCAGCCACACAGGTAGCATCTCTTCATCTTCACACTTCTTTACAGGAGGTCCAAGTGACAGAACACACCGGACTTCCATTTTCTTAGGTTCTCTCAAAAGACCACTTTGCCCTTTTCTACTTTCTCAGTTTCCTGCCTTCATCCATGGTGCTGAGGCCGAATTTCCAATGCATTAATTAGGTAGAAGTTTTTACACACACACACACACACACACACAAATGTTAATGATTCCTTGAGGCAGTGCAGGGGGTGACTCTGGAGCTTCTGGTTTGGGAGAACCCAGCATTTCTTCCTTTTTCCCTCCAGATCTGTTATAACAAGAAGAGCAAACCTTAAATTGTTGTCACTATAAATTGGCCTGCATTCACAAAGACCACGTGCCAGGCACTGGGCTAAGTTCCTTTAAACTCTTTTCTCACTTGAGATTCCAGAAGGAGTAAAGACACATGCTCCTATCTGTCCCCTTGGGGCTTCCCATTGCTTTCCCCACTTCCCCTGAAAAAGAAGAAGCATCTATAAAATGACAGTGATCTGTGCACTGCAATCAGTGCCCATGATGGAACCCAGGACCTGGTGTCTTACACGTTCTGCTCAGAGAGAGCTGCCTCGCTCTGTTGTACAACTCAACCAATTCACCCAGGCTCCCAAAGAGGCCAAATTCTCTTCCTCCCTTGTCCAGAGAAGGAATGGTAAATGGGCTCTGGGCAGGGAAAGGTAGGAGGGATTTTTAGAAGAGAGAGAAATCTTTTTTGGGAATTCACCCATGTTGTGTCCTAAAAGGTGGGTGGGGAGAGGATGGCAGGGGAGGAGGAGAAACAAATACTGGAAAGTCCCCAGGGAAAAAGAGCAAGCAGCTCCATGCTGCCCATGGAGACACAGACCTTGAGAGAGCGGGCACGTGTGGGGCAAACCGTGCACAACAAGGAGGCACCAGGAATGGGCCTGTGGGGGAAGAGGAAGGAAGAGGTGCTTCCATATGACTCACTGGCCTGGGACTGCCCAGGAGCTGGAGGTGCCCCCAGGCAGAGTGGCCCTCAGGCAGCATCCTGCTAGGAGAAGAGACCCAGGAGGATCACAGCATCCCTGATAATACAAGAACCAGAAGTAGGGGAGGCTGGACTCTGCACCCCCCACTGCCCAGCTGTGGTTGTCCCTGGCTCCTTGGCCTCGGAATCTACTCCAGAGAGGAAAGGAGAGGGGAGACCAGAGGTGATTTTGAACTGAACTTGAACCCTGTTATGATTTGGATGTGAGGTGTCCCCCAAAAGCTCACATGTGAGACAATGCAAGAAAGTTTGGAGGAGAAATGATTGGGTTGTAAGAGTTTAGCCCAATCAGTGAGTTAATCCCCTGAACTGAAGTGGTAGGATATGGCTGCAGGAGGTGGGAATTGGGGCATGGCTTTAGGTATCTCTCTGCTTCTAGATCACCATGATGTGAGCTGCTTCCCTCTGCCACACTCTCGCGCCATGATGTCCAGCCTCACCTGGAGCCCTGAGGAATGGAGCCAGCCTTCTATGGACTAAGACCTCTGAAACCATGAGCCCTCAAATAAACTCTTTCTCCTCTATAATTGTGCTGGTCAGGTCCTTTAGTCATAGCAGCAAAATAACTGACTAAACAGACCCATCATTCTAAATTTGACAAAAATCACCAACTAGGCTGAATCTACCCAAAAGTGCCTAGTGAAGTTGATTGCCATAAGACACCTTGGGAGCTTAGAATCAAAAATTAAAGTCAGCTTTCGAAATACAGTTACATTTTTTACAGTCATTACAGACTTTCTCCAGCTGTTAGTCACCAGTAGTCAGGGAGCCCTGACCTGGGACACAAACAATGACTCCCTCATTGGGAATGATAAAGGAAAAATTATTGCATTTCCTGTAGCAATGAGGAGAAACCATAAATAACACCTGAAAGTTGTCCTATAAAAATAATAAAGATGATAACAATTGCTACCAAAATTGAGAAGCCTGTGCCAGTTTTTGTTGTTTGTTTGTTGTTTGGTTTGTTTTTTGTTTTTGCTGTATGCACCATTTATAAAAGTTGTTTTATTTAAGTAGATGAAATTATATCCTGCATCAGAACAGAGAGGTTACTCCATGGGATTTAGGTTGGAAGGAGGACCACACCACCATTTTTTCCCGGTAACCCCTTCACTCAGTCCATATCAGTTGAGGTGAAAGAAAAGGTCATGGCTGGAGGCCAGGTGCCTGGAGGAATAGGAGCTTCTCATCCCCTACCCTGGCCCGATAACAAACAGGACCCCTGAGCTCAGGCTCCCAACAATCCAGAGTGGATCAGGGCCAGAGCTGGAGCATAGCAAGTGAGGCCTAGGGTGCAAAATTTAAGAAGGTATAAAAAACACTCAATAATCAATATAAATAATATTTTTATGCAACATTCTAAAACAAACAATTAATGTAAAAGTATTCACAACAGGGCTGAAGAACCCTTGCCTAGCTTGTGTGAGACTCTGGGTTTCATCCTCAGCACCACATATAAATAAATAAATAAAATAAAGGTCTACCAACAACTAAAAAACATTTTAAAAAAATTATTCATGACAAAAATATCAAAATTTTAAATAGACAGGTCTGGCTTTACTGATTTTTACTTTTCCCTCAGGCCCTTGTCCAATGTGGCTCTGCATGTCACTGCCGCTAATCCTAAAAAGAGGGAAGAAAGCTGTCCTTCTTCACAGGCTACATGATTGTCTCTGAAGAAAATTCAAAAAAAATCTATTAAAAACAAAGAGTTCTTAGAAGTAATAAATGAGAATAGCAAGAGTATGAGTCTGCTGGGGTTGTCATAACAAAATACCACAGACGGGGTGGCATAAACATCAGAAATTTATTTCTCACAGTTCTGGAAACTGGGGTGCCTAACAGCAATGCACCAGTGAGCTGTGTTTCACTCTGAGGGCTCCTCTCTTGAGTTGTAGGCAGCCACCACCTCACTATAGACTAACAGGACGCTCTGTGCATATGCCATGGAGAAAGCAAGCAAGTTCTCTAGTGTCTCCTCTTATAAGGATACTGATTCCAGCATGAAGGCCCCATTTTCGTGACTTCATCTAACCCTAACTACCTCCCAAAGGCCAGGTTTCCAAATACCACATTGAGCAATTAACACTTCATCATACAAATTTAGAGGGAGAACCACAAACATTCAATCCACAATAGCAACATGGTCAACATTCAAAATCAATCATATTAATGGCAGTAATGAATGATTGGAATTCATTTTCTGAGGTACTATTTACAATGCCCTCCCCAGGATACTTAGATACAGATCTAATAAAATGTGTTCAAGATCTGCATGTTGAAAACTACAAAATGTTAATGAAATGAAAATAAGTAAGTAGAGACATATGCCATATTCTTGGACCGGCAGACTCCATATTGTTAAGATACCAGTTCTCTATGAGTTTATCTGTAGAGTTCAATGTATTCTAAATAAAAATCCCAGAATCATTTTTTTTTTGTGTGTGTGTGTATCAGTAATTTGGTTGCAAAATTCAAATGGAAAAGCAAAATGACCAAAATACTTTCAAAAGAGAGGAACAAAGTTGGAGGTTTCACTCCATTGGATTTCAAGACTGACTGACTTTAAAGCTACCATAATCAAGACAGTGCAGTATTAGCAAGGAATAGATACCGAGACCAATAGAGCAGACTAGAGTCCAGAAACAGACCCACACCAATGCAGTCGATTCGTTTGTGACAAATGTGCAAACGGATAAAGTCTTTTAAACACACAGTGCTGAAAAATGGGCTGTCCACTGGCATGAAGAAGAGGAGGAAGAGAAGGAACAAGAGGAAGAGGAGGAAGAAGAAAACTTGTATGCATACTTCATTCTCTGTACAAAATTTACATTAAAATGGATCATAGAACTAAATGTAAAGCCTAAAATTATAAAACTCCTAGAATAAAGTATACGAGAAAATCTTTGTGACCTTGAGTTGTGCAAAGAGTTCTTGGGTACAACAGTAAGAGCATGATCTATTTAAAAAACAATCCATCGGCCTTTATTAAAACTAAAATCTTTGACTTGTCACACACTGATAAGAGATGGAAAAGATAAGTTATAGACTAGAAAAATTACTTCAAAACATATACAAGGAACTTGCATCTGGAATATATAAAGAGCACTCAAATCTCAACAATAATAAACAAATATCTCAAATTAAAAACAGGCAAAAGATTTGAACAGATACTTCATCAAAGAGAAATAAATTTAACCATACTTCAGTTAAAAATAAAATTTTAAAAATTTAAGAAATTTAGCTAAATGATACTATATTTTACAACATGGAATGCACACATTAGCAAATTGGTTGAAATCATTGCATTAAAGATTCAACACAAATTTCAAAGCCACTAATATGCCTAAGGAAAGAGATAGAAAAGATAAAGAGAAAAAGTAATGAAAGGAAACAGAAACACACAACAGAGATTAATAAAGCTATAAATTGGTACTTTGAAACACAATAAAACTGTAGACTCCCTAAGGAGACTGGTCCATGGCACAAATATGCCATCTCAGGAATGAAAAGAGGGACATAGCTATAGATTTGGTCATCATTAAAAATAATAAGAGAAGTTCGTGAACTAATTTTATGCTGATAAACTAGAAAGTACCAACTAAATAGACAAATTCCTTAAAGATTCCAACACAAAGTGAAATAGAATATCTGAACTGTCTTATCACAATGAAAACCAGTTAAAATTCTTCCCACTAAGAAAGTGCAAGGCCCTAACATCTTCAACCATATCACCAGGCACGGAAGGAAGGGAATGCAAATAACTCCCAACTCTTAGAGAACAGAAGATGAGACACTCTTTTAATTATATTACCGAATATCAAAACCTGAAAAGGACATTGAAGGAAAGCTACAAGCTAATCTCATTCCTGGACATGGATATAAAACTCCTAAAATCAAATATTATCAGGGCTGGGGATATAGCTCAGTTGGTAGAGTGCTTGCCTTGCATGCACAAGGCCCTGGGTGTTCTAATCCTCAGAAGCACATAAATACATTATATATATTTCTTCTGAATATATAAATATATCTGCCCCTGGAGTGGACTCAGCAACACATTGAAGGCAATAAATGAAGAAAAAACAATTCTATCCATTATGAACTATATAGAATAATAATATAAAATTCTAACTTTAAAAAACAAAACAAATATTATCACCAAATCCAGTGTTATAGTAAAAGAGCATTTAGTATGACCATATTGGTTTCATTCCAGTAAAGTTAACTGAGCATTCACAAATCAAAGTAATTCACCACATCAAGAGGATTAGGGAGAGTGTTTGCATAAGATAAGTTGTCAAGTTGTAGATTTATTTTGTACTCACCTATATATGTGTTATATCTCATAATCTAAAAAATTAATAGAGTGAAGGTACTTGAGATAGACTAGGCGACCCTGAAATTGACAGCTTTTATAACTGAAGATACTAGACAGTACACATTTTGAAAAATTAATTGTGTGCCTGAGCTTGAAAGCTTGGAAGAGAAATCCTCTGGGTATGGAAGGAGAGCGGACGCTGGGGACCAGGGATGATGTGGATGTTGTAGTAGGCTTGGGTGGAGGCTGCAGTGGCAGTACAAGTGACAGGGCCCTGGGTGTTACTGCCTGTCAATTTAGGGTGTGGGAGATTAATCACTGAACTTTGGACATTTTAAGCTCAAGATGCATGTGAGACATTGAAGTCAAATAGACAGTTGGTGGTTAAATATCTGAGGCTCAGGGGGGAACGCAAGGTTGAGATTGAAACTTGGAAATCTTAAAACTTGAAACTCAGAACTTGGCATAGGACTTGGAAGACTGCCCTCAGAAGCTCAAACCCCCCTAGTGCTCTGTGCTTTTTTTCTGCTATAGCTCTCTCTGTTATTGTTGGCATTTTTCACTGTATGCCTATTTTTCCCCTCTCAATTTAAGGCAAGAAACATTTCTAAATCCTTACTATAGAATGCAAATATATATATTTTTTTTTTCCAAAAACCAGTTTACTGGGACTACTGATGTCCAGAAGCAGGATGCCAAGGAGAAATTTGGTCAGGCAATGGAAAAGCAGGTGAGCCTGAGAAAGGGGATATATTGGAAAAGGAAGAATGGGCTTCTAAGGAGCCACCCAGGAAGCTGCAGAGGCAGGTGTGATGTTGGGAACTGGAGGAGCTTTCAAAGAGGAGGCTGATGCCAGCTGGGCTGAGACTGTCCTCTTCCCTTCAGGCTCTGACACGTGGCTCTCGGGAGACACAGTTTGATTGATGGGTTGGCGAGGAAAGTCCCTCCACCTCCTACCAACCCCACCTGCCACACCTGGCCCCAGGTAACTATAGGGGTGTGATAGAAACAACCCACACCCTAAAGGAGGATCTGAATTCCTTCCTCTTTGGTCATCAGAGAGCATCTACTCTGTGCCAGCAGGTCAGGGAGCCTCTGCACCTTGAGTCCATAAATATGCTTTCAAATGCCCTGAACCACCTCTCCCTGAGCCTATGAAAGGTCACTTAAAGTCCCTTCTTCCAGAAAGGAAATTAACACCCAGTTGATTGACATCTCTGTGTTCCCACGCTTGCCTATGCCAGGTGCTTGCTGCCGGTCACTGAGCACCTCATCCTTCCTTCTGAATGGCATTTTGCATCACTGCCAAATCCTGAGGAGCCTCCAGTGGCCACACCTGGGACATCTAAGGATAAGATTAAAAAAAAAAGGCCAGGTCGGGGCATCATGGGCACCAGGCCCATGATGCAAGGGTTACTTATTGACCTGCCAGTGTTTGATCTTTGTGGAGGTCAAGGTATCCCCAGAAACTGGGCCCCAAATCTGAGTATATGGAAGCTGAAAGGAGAATCAGGAAGACCTGTGAACTACATGCTCCTTTTCAACAGCCTGAGTACAGCTGGAGGAGGCACGACTATAATGTTACCTAGAAAGGAAGAAAGACTCAAAATAATTGTACGGAGAAAGTTCTGTAGACCCATAGCATGCAAGCAACAACTGCATGAAGAAACAAGACCTGATGAAAATTAACCAAGACCTCACATTGTATTTCCCAAATCATCTAGGACACTTATGCCTATCCTATTTTCTAAATAAAACTAAAATCTGTATGCCTATTCTTCACAAATTTTGAAAAGTGCAAAAACTCTCTGGAAAGATTTATGTGGATATGTTCATTATCCTCTTCCCTAATTTGGCAGACTGAGCTGGCATCTCTTATTCAAATATTTTTAACAGCAATAGCAACTACATTTGCAGGACACGCTGGACATGATGTTCTTTGGGTTGGTATCATGGAGGTGGTTGGTAACCTTAGTTGGAGCTGTCTATCTTCCAAAGTGGAGTTAGAAGCCAGATTGGGCTGTGGCATGAGAAGGGGCAAGAGAAGGAAGCAGGTGAATACAACTATCAAGTTGTTGGGTGTATCGGGACAGTAGTAGGAAGTTTTCCAAAATGAGATTGTATTGATTTGCAAGGGCTGCCATAACAAAATACTACAGGCCAGGCAGCTTAAACAACAGAATTTTATTTTTGAAGTTCCAGAGTTTGAAAGTCAAGACCAAGGTGTCAGTAGACTTGGTTTCTTCTGCGGTTCCTCTCCATGGTTTTCAGATGGCTGCCTTCTTGTATCCCCACATGACCTGTCCTCTGTGCAGACACATCCCTGGTCTCTCAATGTTTCCAAATGTCCATTTTATAAGGACAACACTTGAATGAGATTCTGGCCTACCATTAGACTCTCATTTTAATTTAATTTCCTCTTTAAAAGTCCTATCTCCAAAGATATTTACATTGAGGTATGGGGAGTTAGGACTTTAGTATAGAAATTTGGGGTTGGAGGATACAATTGAGCCCATAACAAAGATCAAGGAATTTTTTTTCTTTTAGTATGCAAGAAACATATTTTTAAAAGTTGTTATATTAGTCCATTTTTTGTTGCTGTAACAAAATATATGAGATTGGATACTTAATTTTTTTTTTAAAGAGAGGTTTATTTAACTCACAGTTTTGGAGGCTGAAACATCAGGTGGCCCCATTGGTTTGGACTCTGGTGAGGGCAGAGATGGCATCATGGTGGGAGCCTGCAGGAGAGAGAGATCACACTGCCACACAGGAAGCCAAGAGCACTTCAGAGGCCAGCCTCTGGCTTTTAGAAAAATTTACTCTTGCAAAAATGAGTTCAAGGTCCCACAAAAACAACCTTAATCCCTTCTGAAGACAGTGGCCCCCGTGACCTAAGAACCTCCCACTGGAACCCACTTTTAAAGGTCCCACCACCTCTCGCACCACCACACTGCGGACCAAGCCTCCAACACATGAACTGTCCAGAGACAATCCGTAGCAGTTGTGAAAAGAGCCCACAGAGGAAGAGAACAACTGCTAGAGGAAACCTCTGGGCTGAGGCAGAGTGGGTGCTGGGCCCAGGGAGGGGAGCTCTGGGCAGGAGGAGGAAGAAGGAGGACAAGAGGGCACTGCAGTCTACTTCTCTGTAACTCAAGTGTGGGAAGCTGGTGGGTCTTCATAGGACTTTATCTGGAAATATAAAGTAGAACCATTTGGGGGGTAGTTTGGCCACATATGTCAACAACCTCAAAAATGTGCAGCTATTTGACTTAAAAATTTCATTTCAATTAATTTATCCCAGGGAATAATTAGGGGTGTCCACAGTAATAAACACTGCTAGACAAACAAAATCATAGTTTTTTTAATAATAAAATGAATATCCAAAAAATGGAGGCCTTGTTAAACCAATGATCATGTGTTCTTAAAATGCCCCATGCACAAGTTGGCAGAGGGGGCACACAGCTGGTAGTTATGGGGACATGTTTATTAGGAGAAATTGTGTGATGGTGTAGCCCAAAATGAGGAAATGAGAGGTAGGCAATTATACAAAGAATAATTATTTTTTTTAACAAAACAAACGTGGTAGACAAATGTAAAAGGGGGGACTGGGCTCCGGAGTATGTGTGCGTTGGGGGACAAAGGTTAACTGCGGTGATCTCCAGGTGGTGGGAGGGAGGGAGCTCATTTTTCTCTTTTTGCTTACCTGTAGTTTCTAAATTTTGCCACAGTGAACATATTATTAAGCAACAAGAGGGGGGAAGCAATTAAAAAAATTTTAATGCACCACCTGGATTTCTTTTCAGAACCATTTTGCTTAAAGAAAACGATTTTTCATGACCTCCTAAGAGTCGTTGTGTAAAGGATGCTGTCACGTGGAAAATAATAAAGGACATGTGAGTCTGCTCCCCGCAGACCGAGAAGACAGCAGAGGTGCCATGCTCCATCCCCAAGGCCTAGAGCAGTGTTTAGCACACAGTAGGCCTACAGTCAATGGTGGAGAAAAAAACGATTGGATGAGATGCTGTGGACCAGGAGGATTATGCAGTGTCCCTCAGAACGAGAAGTCACTTCCACAGAGCAACCTTGACATGAGGTGTAAAGTCATGTCTTGTTGGAATAACAAATTACCACATGCTCTGAATCCCTGATGTGGTTCCAGAGTTGTCAAAATCTAGAACTTTCCTTCTACAAAGGTTTTGAGTTTAGGAGAAATGTGAACTCTGGCTTCTACCCACTGCTCAGACTGCTGACCAACCCAGACTCCAGACTCCAGACTCAGCAGATTAAGGGCATTTGCTTTCCCCAGAGTCTTTGAAGCCAAAAGGCATTGGTATGAATGATGTATCATCTTCAGAGATGATCCATCTACTCTCCATGCATATTCTCATTGCCCCAGTACCCTGAAGGCATTACTTAGGTGTCATGAAGCAGCCTTTTATATTCATGTTATGAGTTGGTCCAGCTATTTAATCTAGTTCTTAAGTGTAAATGTCCCCAGTACCATGGGGAGAAAGAAAATGGGAGAATATTATTGAAATAGGGGACGAGTCTAATGTCTTTTATCTGCCAGAGTCAAGACAAGACTGGAGATATTTATTGGTTCAGTACTTCGGCAACATGGTATTAATTGTCTCTGAGTGTTTTGATAGGTAGTTAATGTAAGGGTATTAATGAAAACAGCCCCACTTCATTTTAAAATTAACTACTTGGCCATTGAACAACAGGAGCTGATAAATGATGGCAATAAATTTGTGATGGAGATTTATGTCCTCGTAACTCAAGGCTGGGCTGTGGGAATACTTTGATGGGGTGGGGAAATAAGGAATACCAAAAAAGAGATCTATCCCCCCCCCAAAAAAAAGTTTGCCCCCCCAAAAAAAAATAGTGGCTCCATCCATAAGCAGCCACCTCTCTCTGGCTGCCACAGGCTGCTGAAAACCTAGGCTCCCAGCAACAGGAGCAGGTCCCAGGGCATCCTGCAGGATTAAAGGTGTTTCTAAGGGGCCCAGGTCAGCCTGATGGTGGGGAAAGCAGCTCTGCCCTGTGTGGCCAACACAGCTGATGCTTCCTCGTGCTGCTCTCTGGCTAAAGGAAAGTCTACCCGGAAGGCCTGGGCAGGAGGGAAGGTACCATTTCTTGCACTGTTATCAGGCTCTGAGCTAGGTGCCTCATCGGCGTAATTTTGTTTAATCTTAGCAACAAGATCAAGAAGTAGCTCTCATTAACCTATTACTAATTTGATTTTAGAGAAGGGGAAACTGGAATTCATTGTGCTTGAGGGAGGCCAAGGGGCAGGAAGAATGTGGGTTTGAGAAACATGGAAACCAGAATTTGAAATCCAGGCACGCCCTCACTAGCTGGGCAATTTCTTTTCTTTTCTTTTTTTGAGAATTTTAATATTTATATTTTAGTTTTAGGCGGACACAACATCTTTGTTTGTATGTGGTGCTGAGGATCGAACCCAGGTCGTACGCATGCCAGGCGAGCGCGCTACTGCTTGAGCCACATCCCCAGCCCTAGTTGGGCAATTTCGAGGACATTATGTAACCTATCTATGCCCAGTGTTTTTCATCTGTCAACAAAGGGGGCTAACCTAGTCGGGCATCACAAGATACTCTGGTGGGTTATGTCAAAAAATAAAATGAATGTGGACTGAGATGAGATTACAAGCCAGGTTTTCCTGACTCCAAAATGCTCATGACTGAACCAGAGAAACCCAAGACCCTGAAGAGACACAGAGGATGCCAAATCCAGTGAAGGGGCCAAACAAGGAGCAGAGAGCAGGATCCATATGTAGAGAAGCGAAGACAGCAGAGGCTAGGTAAGTGGTGCACCCCTGTAATCCCAGTGGCTTGGGAGGCTGAGGCTAGAGAATCACAAGTTCAAAGTCAGCCTGAGCAACTTAGCGAGGCCCTAAGCAATTTAGAGAGACCCTGTCTCAAAATAAAAAATAAAAAGGGCTGGGGATATGGCTCAGAGGTTAAATGTCCCTGGGTTCAATCACTGGTACCAAAAACAAAACAAACAAACAAGACAGAGCAGAATTATCCAGGACCGTAGTGGCTAGACAGACTTGAAGATAGCAAGGATATATGTCTGCCAAATGGAAATGATAGAAACTGGGAGTGAGGGAAGTAAGAATGATCCCTGAGAGCTAAACTATATGCTACAGTGGCCCCAGCAATCTGAGCAAGCCTAAGTGTCTAATTAATGGCCTGAGAGGGGAAAGTCTTGGAAGGGAAGACACAGACAAAAGAGAGAGTCAAAGTTGAGGCCAGGAGACATTCCAAATAGTTTCCCCTGCTGCCAGGACCCTTGTGTAGGAAGTCATTAGCAGAAGGCATTCTCAATGGGCATTCCTAGAGCAGAAATTATCCTGCTGCAGGAAGACTGATGGGGACAATGACAAGGATCTAGGAAAGAAAGTTCATTGGAATTAACTGAAGTCTCTCAGCAGTAGAGAAGCTACTGACAGGAGATAGAATGCACTCTAGGAGTATAGAACACGGGCTGGGTAGATAACACTGATGGAGCACCCATGGTGCAAATATCGAGGATTCAAAGAAAATCAAAATATTGTTTTAAGTTGAGGTGCTGAAGAACTTATTCCTGACCCCAGGAAGGCTGGTGTGGAGGGCAGTGGGCAGGTATTTCTGACACAAGGTGGTCAGTTCTTGGATAAAGCATGGTCAGGGACCAAGAGCATCCCTGAGAGGTACCTAAGCCATCAAGGGTGGTTGGAAAAGGTTTGTGGAGGAGCAAACACCAAGGTGAGACAGAGAAGACAGGTGGTAGCTAATCAGGACAAGATAAGGATGTCCCTGGCACTGACCTTCTTTAAATCTTGTTCTATTTAGTAACCTTGCATAACTATATGGGCTGGAGCTATAGCTCAGTGGTAGAGCACTTGCCTAGCACAGGTGAGGCACTGGATTCAAACCTCAGTACCACATAAAAATAAATAAATAAATAAACAAATAAATAAATAAATAAAATAAAGGTATTGTATCCATCTATAACTAAAAATATATTTTTAAAAAAGAAGAACTATATTCATGATTCGGCTCTTCCCTCCATCCCCAGTTCCTCATTTCTCATCACTCTTTGCCTCACAGTTGGGCTACAGCCACAGCAACTTCATCTGGTAACCCATGTGCCTCTATTGCTTGTGAGTATTTGATATATAGACAAGTGTCAGGTGAAATACCCCACCATGCCTTAAGGTGACTAGATTCTCTTCACCCTTTAAGAGTTGAGCCCATGGTATTAGCTGCCTGCCATTGAAACTGCTGTGTGTCTCATTGCTGTCTTGCCACCTTGTCTGAGATTTACCTGTGGGTCCGTTTTCTTCATTAGACAGTGCACTAGCTGATGTCAGGGATTATGTGTCCTTTTTTATAGTCACAGTCTCTGGCAATCAACTCCTGTTTCATAAATTATTGCATAATGACTAATTGTGGAAAGGTGGGCCCACAAATTTAAATCAAATATTTCTTTTTTCCTTAGATGAACACAGGATGCCCAGTGAATCTGGAATTTGAATTTCAGATCAACAGTGAACAATTTTTTAGTGTAAGTTGCAGAAGTTGTGCGGACCATACTTAAACTATGGCAGAAGTATTGCATTGTTACTTCACTTGGAATGCAATGCTAACTTGGCATTCTATATTTTTATTTGTGAAACACACCCCCCCATTTCTCCTGTAGATTTGGAGATATTAAAATGTACAAAGGGTGTGGGCAAAAGCATTCTCATGCTGCTGATGGAAAATGGTGGGAAGCTTAGATCAAAGCATGAATTTCATCATCTATAATAGCCCAGAGTTACAAACAACTTAAATGCATGTCAATAAGGGTATTAATTGAAGTGGAATTTTCTGTGCAACCTAACATTGAGATTAAGAGCATAGACCTAGAGTTAAAATGCCTTGTTTCAAACTCTGGGTGCACAGGACACAACCTATCAGACTCTGAGAAAAGTTACTTGACTCTTCTCTGCCTCCATTCCCACATTTGTAAAAGAGAAATACAAATGTCTACACCCCATGAGGACTGAGAAGATTAACTATAGGAAGCTCTTATAAGAGGGCCTGGAAGGAAGTAATGTTCAAATAAAGACTGCAGTTATTATTGTCCTCATGCCTACTGCAGAATACTATGGTGTCATTAAAAATGCCTTTATAGATATATATTTATTGACACATAAAGATGTTCCCCATTTTACAAGTGAGGAAATCCAATCAAACTAGCATATAAACTGCATCCATGAGGCAAATAATTTTTGAGCACGCACTCAGGAACAAGGCAGGAATGACCCCTCCTCTCATAAAAACCTAAGCTCATAAGCAGACAGACATTATAGAAAATTAAAATGTAATTAACAATGTGATGACAGCTATAGGAGAAAACAAATAAAGTATTTTAAAAAATAGGCCTAATAAAAAGGGCTATTTTTCCAGAAACCTGAAGGATGAGTGGAGTTAACCAGGCCAGAGCTGAGAAAAGAATAAATATTTTAAGTCTAGTAAACAGCATCTATGAAAAATCCTGAGGAGGGGAACTGGGGTGGGGTGAAGGAAGTGAAGTCAGGTCAGTGTGGTGAGAGCCTCATGGAAGGCCGGGGAGGGATGGAGCAGGACGGAATTGGAGGATAAGGAGGAGTTCGATCGTGTTCAGCTTTGTAAACTATCAAAAGTTGAATTCCACAGCGTTGTGTGGTTGGACCTTTATCCTAAGGTCCTCTGGTACAGTGCTACTCTGTCATCTTGGTTTCACTCACTCAGCTTCAGAATTCTGGACTAGAGTTATCAGTGCCTGGATTAAAGCCCCATGTGTCCAGGGAGGGGACAGGGAGGACTCCCCCTTTAACCCCTTCCTCTGCCCTGAAGACCTGCCACGTGGGCTCTGAGGCCTGGGCCCTCCCCTCCAGCTGAATCCAGGGAGACTTTGTTCACCTCATCTCTCCTCATTGCCCTTGGCCCTGGAGAGTGGTTGCTGGTGTTCCCCTCATGAGGGTATTTCTCAAGACTTTGGCAAAGGGGATGTCCTCTGACTCTTCCCAGGAGACATGGTTAGGGGGTGGGAGGGTAAGTGCACATGATAAATTCACTCCAGCATTCCTATCTCTTGGAGTCTTTGGATTCTTTCCTTTCCTTGATATCAAGGAATTTATGACATCTCAACTCTGTTTAATGTTGGCCACCAATGAGTCCAGATTTCTGTCAACCAACTGAACAAACAACGGTGTCTACTCCCAGCTGCTCCGAGCTAGCAACAGAATCTGGAGTCTCTGCTAAGTGCATCCATGTCAACGACTTCAACGTGGTCTAAAATTATGTTCCTCTGCCCCTAGTCAAGAGCCTGCAGAGTTCATCCCCACGCATATTCCCCAGATCTTTGAAGGTGTAAATTAACAAAACCTTGTAAATCGTTTGTTATCTCTGCCTTCTGCTCCCAGCTTTGACTTTTCACTCCCCACCTCCCCAACAGGTATGTAGGTCAGATCCTAGAGACAAGGGAGGTATGCCACAGTGCAGATCGTAAACAGAACACATCCTTCTTTTGGCATGACTCTTGTTTTAATTCTTTTTCGATTTTTATTTTTTAAAAAATAATTTATTCTTGCATACTAATTATATAGAAAAGTGGGCTTCATTGTGCCGTATTCGTACATGCATGCAACATAATTTGATCAACTTCATTCCCCAGTACTTACCCTTCCCTCTTCTTTTCCTCATCATCAGTGTTAGTATTTGGAGAAAGGGAGTGACAGTATCTTTAAGAAAAAAAAAATCACAGGCAGCAGTGAAGGAGGAGTGCTGCTTTGGCTGGAACAAGAACATCAGTGAACTCTCTCAATGTTCTCATATATCCTCACTACAAGTCTTGCCTTATCAATGCCTTAACTTTCTCCAAAGAGGCACGACAAGGCTGTGAACTCAACCAATGAAACTCTACAAAGCTCAGAGTCCACTGTTTTGTTTTTTGTTTTCCATTCTCTCAGCTGTACTTTTTAAAAAATATTTCATATTTTATTTAGAGACATAGTCTCACTGAGTTGTTTAGTGCCTCACCATTGCTGAAGCTGGCTTTGAACTCTTGAGCCTCCTGCCTCAGCCTCCTGAGCCACTGGGATTATAGGTGTGCGCCACTGCGCCCAGCTCAGCTGTATTTTTAAAGATTGGAAATTCATTTAGCAATACATAGAAAGTTCCTGAGCGCTAATGTTTGCCTTCAATTGAGAATTTGGGGATTTTAACTTGTCATATTCTCTCTCTCTCTCTCTCTCTCTCTCTCTCTCTCTCTCTCTCTCTCTCTCTCTCTGCTAAAGATCAAACCAGAACCCTTGTGCATGCTAGCAAGTGCTCTACCACTAACTTATGCCCCCCATTCTCTTGTTAATGGACTTCCCTGGGTCATTAGAAGGAGGCCCTTTCCATAGCCCTTGAATAGTTCATCTTGCACACAGATGGATATGTGTCCCAGGACAGTAGTTATGTGCTGCTCTGAAACTTGCCTTGCATTTCTTCTGTGCTTCTTCCACAGGACCACAGGAGATAAATGAGAGGTTCTGCCTCTAGGGAACATGGGCTCCTGTCTCTAAATCCTAAAAGATGGATTATTGTCCTCAGTTCCTCACCAAGGCAATGTGATCAACCACTGATTGCTACCATAGAGTTTCTCTGACTTGAAGAGGCTGAGACATATTCCCTGACACAAATTTCTATATTTGTGAACTGCAAGAAACAGAAACAGATTCTGCCTAACTTAAAACAGGAATTCTTTGGAAGGTATTGGATAGCACATAGACTTGGAAAAATTGTCAGAAACAAGGCAAGGCTAGGCAGTTGGAAAAATTGGTCAAGATGTAGTCTCATCCAATAACAAACAAAGGCATCGCTCTAACAGGGAAACCAGCAGTGGAGAGAGGGAGTGAATTCCCCTAAGGATTTCCAGAAAGAAATCTGGTTTGGGGAAGCCAAAAAGCAATAAATGGTCAATATTTGGGGAATGTGTTTTCTTTCAGAGTGCTACACAGCACCATGACGATGGCAGAGGGAAGTGGGGAGCCTGACCTTGGTCATGTTCCTTTCTATGGGCTAACTTAGATGTTAACACTTGATGTGCTGAGCTCACAACCACAGTAGCGACATGCTACATGCTTCCCTGTCTCCAGGCATAGGAAATATCCCTTTGCCCACACTACTTGGGCCCTGGGAAGATCTGCAGGATGACACACATCTGCCCTCCACAGTCCACCCAGCCATTCCCACTCTGCCCTATTTTCCCTTTTCTCAGACTCTCTTGAGCAAAGGGCAGCAGGCCCTTGACTTCATCAAATTGATCTGGAACTTCTGCTGTCCCGGCTCACCCAGGATTCACCGAAAGTGAGTAGGCTGCAGGCTGCTTCCCCAGGCAGCCCTGTCTCATCGCTCCTTGCTCCCCGCCACACCCACATTCTTTTACCTTCACCATCAAGGGTATCTTTTTGTTGTTGTTACCTTGTTCTCAAGGCACGATAGTCTGGCTTTACATCTGTATATTGCTATGTCCTGACTTAGGCTTTTGAAACTCAGAAGACAAGAAATTAAATTATTTTTCTACATTCTGCTTGGCCAGAAAACACAACATGTGTGCTGCCTGTCAGTTGGAGGAACATTTATTACAGAACAATAGGAAATATCAAGAAAAAAAATATCAAGAAAAAAAAAAGGCATTCCCTCTAAAATCTGGAACAAGACAGGGATGCCCTCTCTCTCCACTTCTGTTCAACATAGTTCTCGAAACATTGGCCAGAGCAATTAGACAGACGAAAGAAATTAAAGGCATAAAAATAGGAAAAGAAGAACTTAAATTATCACTATTTGCAGATGATATGATTCTATACCTAGCAGACCCAAAAGGCTCTACAAAGAAACTATTAGAGCTAATAAATGAATTCAGCAAAGTGGCAGGATATAAAATCAACACGCATAAATCAAAGGCATTCCTGTATATCAGCGACAAATCCTCTGAAATGGAAATGAGGACAACCACTCCATTCACAATATCTTCAAAAAAAATAAAATACTTGGGAATCAACCTAACAAAAGAGGTGAAAGACTTATACAATGAAAACTACAGAACCCTAAAGAGAGAAATAGAAGAAGATCTTAGAAGATGGAAAAATATACCCTGTTCATGGATAGGCAGAACTAACATCATCAAAATGGCGATATTACCAAAAGTTCTCTATAGGTTTAATGCAATGCCAATCAAAATCCCAATGGCATTTCTTGTAGAAATAGAGAAAGCAATCATGAAATTCATATGGAAAAATAAAAGACCCAGAATAGCAAAAACAATGCTAAGCAGGAAGTGTGAATCAGGCGGTATAGCGATACCAGACTTCAAACTATACTACAGAGCAATAGTAACAAAAACAGCATGGTACTGGTACCAAAACAGACGGGTGGACCAATGGTACAGAATAGAGGACACAGAAACCAATCCACAAAACTACAACTTTCTTATATTTGATAAAGGGGCTAAAAACATGCAATGGAGGAAGGATAGCATCTTCAACAAATGGTGCTGGGAAAACTGGAAATCTATATGCAACAAAATGAAACTGAATCCCTTTCTCTCGCCATGCACAAAAGTGAATTCAAAATGGATCAAGGAGCTTGATATCAAATCAGAGACGCGCCGTCTGATAGAAGAAAAAGTTGGCTACGATCTACAGTCGGTGGGGTCGGGCTCCAAATTCCTCAATAGGACACCCATAGCACAAAAGTTAATAACTAGAATCAACAAATGGGACTTAATCAAACTAAAAAGTTTTTTCTCAGCAAAAGAAACAATAAGAGAGGTAAATAGGGAGCCTACACCCTGGGAACAAATCTTTACTCCTCACACTTCAGATAGAGCCCTAATATCCAGAGTATACAAAGAACTCAAAAAATTAGACAATAAGAGAACAAACAACCCAATCAACAAATGGGCCAAGGACCTGAACAGACACTTCTCAGAGGAGGACATACAGTCAATCAACAAGTACATGAAAAAATGCTCAACATCTCTAGCTGTCAGAGAAATGCAAATCAAAACCACCCTAAGATACCATCTCACTCCAGTAAGATTGGCAGCCATTAAGAAGTCAAACAACAACAAGTGCTGGCGAGGATGTGGGGAAAAGGGTACACTTGTACATTGCTGGTGGGACTGCAGATCGGTGCAGCCAATTTGGAAAGCAGTATGGAGATTTCTTGGAAAGTTGAGAATGGAGCCACCATTTGACCCAGCTATTCCCCTTCTTGGTCTATTCCCTAAAGACCTAAAAAGGGCATTCTACAGGGACACTGCTACATCGATGTTCATAGCAGCACAATTCACAATAGCAAGACTGTGGAACCAACCTAGATGCCCTTCAATAGACGAATGGATAAAAAAAATGTGGCATTTATACACAATGGAGTATTACTCTGCATTAAAAAATGACAAAATCATAGAATTTATAGGGAAATGGATGGCATTAGAGCAGATTATGCTAAGTGAAGCTAGCCAATCCCTAAAAAACAAATGCCAAATGTCTTCTTTGATATAAGGAGAGTAACTAAGAACAGAGTAGGGATGAAGAGCAGGAGAAGATTAACATTTAACAGGGATGAGAGGTGGGAGGGAAAGGGAGAGAGAAGGGGAATTGCATGGTAATGGAAGGAGACCCTCAGGGTTATACAGTGGAGGAGGTAGAGAGAGAGGAGGGGAGGGGAGGGGAGAGGTGGGGAGGGGGGAGGGTGGAGGACGGGAAAGGCAGCGGAGCACAACAGACACTAGTATGGCAATATGTAAATCAATGGATGTGTAACTGATGTGATTCTGCAATCTGGGTATGGGGTGAAGGTGGGAGTTCATAACCCACTTGAATCAAAGTGTGGAATATGATATGTCAAGAAATTTGTAATGTTTTGAACAACCCACAATAAAAAATTAAAAAAAAAATTATGTAAAAAGTACTATTCTGCAACCTTCCTGTTTTTGCTAATGTGTATTTTAATTTTTTTTCATTCATTAAATCAAATTACATTGTAGTTTAAAAGCCAAATTTACTCAGTGGGATGAATCTGACATAACTTTCCTATATATGTATATGAATACATCACAGTGAATCTCACCTTCGTGTAGTCCACAAGACTGGGATCCTAATTAGAATAAGATATATTCCAAGCTTGTATAAATATATCAAAATGGTTTCTACCGTCATGTATAACTAAAAAGAACAATTTTTTTTAATTTACTTTATAAGGTAGTGAGATCTCCATCAACAGAGATATTCAAACAGAAGCAGATGTCCATCTATTAGTGATGCAATAAAAAGAACTCTCCATTGTTAGAAGATAAAAATGAAATGATGTTTCAGGTCTGTTCTAAAGCCCGTATTTTATACTTTTTTTAAAATTAAATTTTTGTTGGCTCCACAGTTGTTGGCATATCATGGAAATATTTTGAGGTCTCAAATAATTATAAATATTTAAAATGGCCTCCCTGGTTTCTAACAAATCAATCAACATTTTTAATGGGACTTATTCTGAATGCCCAAGATTGGCAATTTCCAATTCTAGTGGTATATTGGCTTTGGCACAACTCTTTCTGTTACAATGACTTTATTGTTCTTTTCTATTTCTTCTGGCCTCTGCCCCATCTTCTATGGAGTGGGGGTTTGCTTATTTATCCCAGATGAGGAGTAAGAAACATTGCTCTTACTCATGTTTGCTGTGTGTCTTTAGAAACACTGAAGAAGCCCTGGACTTGAAGCAAAGGTGTCCTTTTTTCTAGGGTGGGGACCCACAAAGTCACTCAAGCTCTCTGAACTTCAGTTTCTTACCTGCAAACTAAGGAGAGATGGTCCCCAATCATAGCAATGCAATCCTAATTAAGCTAACCAGTTTGAGGTGTAGCTTGATCATGAGGTCACAGTGCCATGGCTCTGTCCCTGTCCTTCTCTCTGCTCTGTCCTTCTCTAGGGGTCAGTTCCCCCCCACACACCCCATTTCCCCAGCTCCCATCCATTCTTCTGGGTACTCCCTCTCTTGGTAGCAAACCCCACAGCAGTATTTTCAGGCTTCTGTTCCACACACTACTCACCTAGGTCACATGGCCAGCAAAATGGTTACAGTGAACATATAAAAGCAGCCAGGGCTCCTCTGGAGGGAAGGGAGAGGCCTAACTGTTCAGAGAGGGCAGCTGAGCCCTGGAAGGGAGTCTCTTCCAAGTGAAGATCTGGGTATTACTTCTGGGAGGAGATAGAGGAATTGAAGCTAGGAAGCATCCACCATGTGGCTTCTGTTCCTACACAGGTCCTAGGTTAACATCAAAACCACATGAGAGCGTGAAGACAGTAGTGCCCTCTACCTATAAATTGCTGGACATGACCTGCAAAGTAGGGTCCGGGGAATAATTTGATTCCTGGCCCTGTTACTTTCAACATCCTACAGAACTCTGAGCCTTGGTTTCCCCATCTGTAAAAGGAGAATGTCACTTAATCATGGTGTATGCTCATTCAGATTTATTTACTATAAATAGTTTTTAGCTGAATCCATGCTAGAATTGAGTCAGCTGTTATAAAACCAGTTTGAGCTGGTAAATTGGAAGGTCTTGTTTGCAACCTTAAGAAAACCACCCCTAGGCATAGCAATAAGTTTCAAGTAACCAGAGTGCTGAGATTTCAGATGGAAGGAATGCTTTGTGAACCAAATTTTTAGTAACATATAGAAAATCAAATTCATCTGTGCATAAGTCATCATGCCCTGAACCCTTAATCTCCATATCTCTGATGCAGAAAGATTAATCTTAGAAGGAATAACTGACAACCCATTGCCTGAGGCTGCAGATAAAATGAAAATGTCCTCTTCAAATGTGATTCATATTATAATACTTATGTACATTCTTTGCTATCTGGTCTTGTTTGAATGAAAGGAACTTAGTCACTATTCTGTTGGAGGGCATGCTTTTTTCCTCCACTTTTTTTTTTATTGTATCACTCTCTGAATTGTTAGAAGATAAAAAGAGGCCTGTTTCTTGCTAACACAATCTTATCTACTAGCCAGGCATTCCTAGGAGGTAGTATGGTATGGTTCAGTGGGCTTTTGTCAGATTGTCCCATGACCAAATTCTGACTCAGCTATTTACTTAACCTCTTCAAGCTTCAGTATTATCATTAGAAAAGCTGGGGTGATAACAGTACCCACTTTACTGTAAGAAATAAATGAGATAATGTGTTTTAAATGCAAAAAGTAAGACATTATTTAATTTCTGAAATGGAAGTAATGCACTTATGTTGGGAAAGTACCAGGGTAGGCTGATGCACATATTCTGGTTTTAGACCTTGGTCCATCTTAGCTTGTATGTCCCAAAACACAAGGGACCTGAAATAAGAGTGCAGACAGAGGTGCCTAGCTCATGAGTAACCCGTTTTTCTTCCTACTCCAACTTGGTCGTGTACAGAAGGATCATGTACATATGCCTGGACATCTCAACCTGTATATCCAAGTTCTGTCTATACACCCCTCTCAGTGCAAAGACAGCTCCTTGCAATTAGGATTATATACACCTGCCTGCCATTACCACTAAGAGATGGGCAAGTGAAGTGGCTGTGTTATCTATGAAAGCAAGCTGGGCCATTTGATCAGAAACTTCAAAGTTCCTGGAATCAATAATATGGCCTCTAAAAGAGAATGAGGAGCCTAGGTGATTACATCACCTTGACCTCATGGATATCTCAACCTGAGGGGAGAGTACAGCTATAAGAGTGTTAAAGTTGGGGGGGGGGGCTCAAAAATATGGGACCCAGGAGAGAAGACCCAGGTGTCTGAATCTCATAGTGGTGCTGATGTCCTCTCTTGAAAACTTGTCCTTTAAACAGTTGAATGACTAAGGCTATGTTTTTTAAAATAATAGCTTTATTGAAATATAATTTATATACCATACAATTCACCCATTGAAAGTGTATAATCCAATAGGTTTCAACACATCCACAGAGTTGTGCAACTAGCACACACTCAACATGTGTAGCCCAGAGACAGCCTGAGAGGGGGAGATTGGTGCTGCTCTTCCTCAGGGCATCTCTCTAAGTCTCATGTCATCTTAGTGTGTCAATGCACTGATTGATTCTAATACCAAAGATCACAAGGTATCACAAGGCTCCAAAGTGCAACCCAGTATATTCATTGGTTTTATGGTTTAGATATGAGGTGTCCTCCTCAAACTCTGGTGAGAGAATGCAAAATTGTCCGAAGTGAAATGATTAGATTATGAAAGGTATAATTTGATGGCTTAGTGAGTGGATTAATCCACGAATATGGATTAATCAGGTAGTAACTGTAGGCAAGTAGAATGTGGCTGAAGGAAGTTGGTTACTGGGAGTGGGGGGTGTGCCTTTGAGGTTTATATTATGTTCCTGGTGAGTAGAGCTTTCTCTCTTTCTCTCTCCACCCCCTCTCCCCGCCCGCTTCTTGGTTGCCATGTCCTGAGCTGTTTTCTTCTGTGTGCCCTCTGACCATGATGTTCTGCTTCACCCCCAGCCCAGAGTTATGGTCTTGGCCTACAATGGACTGAACCTCTGAAACTGAGCCAAAATAAACTTGTCCTCCTTTAGGTTGTTCTTGTCAGGTCCTTTGATCACAGCAACAATAAAAGCTGACTAAACCAACTGGGGTACAACTAAGAAATAGTGTTCTTAGCCAGGTGCAGTACCTATAATCCCAGAAGCTCTGGAGGATGAAGCAAGAGAATTCCAAGTTCAAGGCCAGCCTGGGCAACATGTTGAGATGCCCTGATTCCATGCCAAAAAGTGGGAGGGAGGGAGGGAGGGAGGGAGGGAGGGAAGGAGGAGAGAGAGAGAGAGAGAGAGAGAGAGAGAGAGAGAGAGAGAGAGAGAGAGAGAGAGAGAGAGAGAGAGAGGGGAGAGGGGAGAGGGGAGAGGGGAGAGGAGAGAGAGGGGAGAGGGGAGAGGGGAGAGGAGAGAGAGGAGAGAGGAGAGAGAGGAAGTGACATTTTTCCAAACTGAAGAAAAAACAGCTTCCAGATTCCAAGCAAGAGGACAATATAATTCCACTTTTTGCAGAGCGCTGCAGTCTGCCCTAGGGTACTAGAGGTGGCTTGGTTTCTGCAGGCCCTGAGTATGCTTTGATTTAGAATCAGGTCAATTTGTGTGGTCATCTGTAGCTGTGGTCTCATCAGTTCTTACAGTAGTGCATTGTAATAGTTATAAAGCAAAACAAAACCTGGCATCTCCATAATGGTACCTGTCCTTCACTATCTAAACCTCAGCCTCTGCGTTGGGTTGGTACATGCAGATCAAAAGGAGTGCCAAGTGAGCCAAATTCCTGAGTTTCCCACAGCAAAGAGTCAGAGCCTGGATGACAAAGAATGCATCCTAAAATATAATGAATTAGTTCAGTCTTTGAGTTCAAATATTATGGATTTATTAGCAAGGATAACTATATATTTACTTAAAATTATATCTGTGTGCTTCTGTACTGAAATATTTATAGATATTATAAAATCACACAAAATAGTCACTTTCAGTAGATGAATATATAAATACAAAAAATATTGTCATCGTGGTGGTAGTCATCGTGGTAGATTGTCATCTCATGGAGGGGGAGTGTCTGCTCTGAAGATTATCTTGGGCAGCTGAGAACCAGGAGCATCCAAGGGTCATGTTGCAGAGTGCAGATAGAACAGGCCAATGTCCCTCACTGAGCCTCAGAATAATTCTCAGCTCTCGTGCATATTCACAGCTATTAGCACAGCCAGTGCTTGGGATGAATGCCTTTTCTTCTTGTAGCCTCATTTTATCACTTTGTGAGTTTTGATGGTATTAGCAAATTTGTAATAGCTTCTCCTTCTCTGCTTCACAGTAGATCAAACATTAGCATTAAATGGGCAGTTTATGATTTTTCCTTAAAATAGAATCCTAATTGTGTTTAAAACTACCTTCTCCCTGGGTAGATTTTCAATAATAATGGCCCAAATGCTGTAAGGTTTCTGTCCTTCAAGAAGTAACAGGCTAGATCTGGCTCCTATGGAATTCCAAATAAGTAGCTGGCCTTTTCTGACCCTGAGGGAAGCAAGCAGACATCACATGAACTGAAGTTACCATGTATTTGAGATTTTTGATTCAACTCAATCACTATTCTGTAGATTTACCATGTACATGATCCAATAGTTTGCTTGAGGTTCCACTAGCATTTGGGTAGTGAAAGCTTTATTTATATGGTTAATATATAAGAAACAGGTCTTCAGATAACGTTCATACTTTTTGTTCCATTGTTGCTTCCCGCAGTCTGGCTGGGCACAATCAGGAGCCACTTGTCAAAGGAAACTAACTTTATTTTTAGAACCACACACGCCAAACAAAACAGCTCCTCAGGAAAAACCCTCAGAGCCCCAACTGCCACCACCCGCTTCCCACAAGCCTCTCCCTCTCCCCACTCCTCCTGCTCTTGAGGCCGATTGGCTGGGTTACGTGGGCAGAGCCAAAAAAGTCCCCCAATGAGCAGCTCCGTGGTCTGAAAGGGCAGGGAAACAGCCCAATGAGCATCACCGCAGAGGAGCCAATCAGCTAGATGTTGCTGGGGCCGCTGTGAGCCAATCATCAGCTGGCAGTCTGAAAGGGCGGGGAAACAGGTCAATGAGCATCACCGCAGAGGAGCCAATCAGCTAGATGTTGCTGGGGCTGCTGTGAGCCGGCAGCTGGAAGTTTGCTGGCAGCTGGAAGTTTGCTGGGGCCCCTTCGGCTGTGGCTCTCAACAGTTGCTGAAAGCTCTGTCTTTGTCCCCATGCCAATCAAATAATAAGGACACAGAAAAAGGAAAAAGGTTTATTGCTTTGCTAGCAAAAGAGAAACAAAGGGGACTCCTGTCGCAAAGGCTGTGATTCTGCCCATCTGCAGGAACAGGGGGCTTTTAAAGAGGTGATTCAAAGTCTACATTCCACATGTTCTCAGAGGAGCTGTGATTCACTTCATTTGGTAGATAGTCATTTCTGAGATCTTCTGGTACCATCCCCAAAGTCTGGATTATGTCATTCTTATGATGGGTATGTACTCAAGGACAGATAAATCTGCCTAAAATGGGGATGACAGGTAAATCAGTTTTCCAGAAACTGAGATTAGGGAGGGGGAGAGATTAGGGAGGAGGAGCAGGGAGAGAGGAAGAGCAAGAAACATGTCCATTTTAAAAGCAAGTTGCTGTGGTAGAGCAGCAAGGGCTATATTCAAAGCTTAAAGTGGACCATGGAACACCATCTTCATATCCAGTTATCATAAAAAGAACATTAGCTCATCCCTTATAATGGTATTTGTGTATATTTTAGTAGCTCAAGATCTTTAAGATGGTGCTTGGAACCATCATGCATAAAAAGACACAACAGTATTACAATCATTAGGGGCAAGAGTCCCCATCCCAGCTAGGGGGTCTTCTCTTCCCTAGGGCTCCCAGTTCACTTCTTTGTATCCTAAAAGGGAATACCTGGGGGAAAAAAATGGAACATGTAGACCAAAATTTCAGCTCTGCAAGAAACTACATGACTATGTGACTTTGAGCAGGATGCTCCATCCTTCTCTGCCCCTGTGTTTTAAAGATAAAGTCAATAATATCTTCTTCCTAGAGTGATAATGAACCTCAAATACAAATTTCAGCTCCTGTTTTACTCAATCACTCTGCTTCAAGCGCGCCCATTTCCTGGGCAAGAATAGGGGCAGCTATGACTATTGCTGTCAACCCAGGCCAGGTACAAGGTGAGAAGGCATTTCTGACTATGGTTGCTTCTTGGCAGCAAACCTCAATGGGCAGAGCAAACAGAAGACATGGAGCTGATAACGCCAAGGTCATGGGTTTGATCCCCGTACGGGCCACCAAATGCCGCAGTCTTGCTGGGCACAACTCAGGAGCCACTTATCAAGCAGAAACGAACTTTATTTTTAGAACACACACGCACGCGGCACACCACACGAGCTCTTCAGGAATCCCCTCAGAGCCCAACTGCCACCACCGGCTTCCCACAAGCCTCTCAAACCCCCTCCCCCACTCCTCCTGCTCTTGAGGCCGATTGGCTGGGTCGCGTGAGCGGAGCCAAAAGAGTCCCCCAATGAGCAGCTCCGTGGTCTGAAAGGGCGGGGAAACAGCCCAATGAGCATCACCACAGAGGAGCCAATCAGCTGGCAGCTGGAAGTTTGCTGGGGCCACGGTGAGCCAATCAGTTGGAAGTTTGCTGGGGCTGCTGTGAGCCAATCAGCTGGAAGTTTGCTGGGACCCCTTCGGCTGTGGCTCTCAACACAGCCCCTGGAGGACTTATGGTGGATATTACTCCTTCCCATATGCAAGAACCCACAGGTCCCCAGAACCCCAGAAGCTTCTCATAAGGTCTTACCAACTAGTCTGCTTTCTCCTAACTGTATTCATAACTTTGTATCTACTAACTACATTTCCTGTCTTTCCCTCCTCCCATAATAGAGTCCCTCTCCTAATTCTCTTTCTCATCAGTACTTCCCTACTTAATAAAAATGATTTTCAATATGGTTTGAAATGATCATAAACTGCACATTAGCCACTGCCATTGTGTTTTGTATCAATCTCCAGAAATTGTACATATCACACCTTCTCACATTCATTTATCCTCACTCCAAGCCAGTTTTAATTTTTTCTTTGTCTTCTTTCAACTATAACGACCTACACCTCACTGTTCCCCCATCACCCCTGAAATGTCAATCCAAGACAAACCCTGATGGTGCCTTAGCAAGGACTGTTTGACTTTCCATCACCTTGTCCCGTTTTTACCAGCAGTCAATTTTGTTTTCCCAGAACAAAGCCAAAATTCCAACCAGATACGCTGCTCCCTGGCACCTGTTCATTAACAGACTATTCACCACTTGGAATAGTCAATTACAGTTGGCATGGAGAACTCCCAGCCTGCTCCACCCTCCAGGGTGTAGGCACATCACACCTGGACTCACTTCTGTGGGATGACCACTTGCTCTTCTCCATCCCCACTGGTTCAGAAGCTCACTGCTTTGTGAACAGGGTGAGGTCAAGGGTCCCAGCTGGGATTGTTTCTAAGGGTAGCCAATGGGAGGGGGGTGGAACCTACTAACAGGGAGTGTACACAGCTGGTGAGACAGCTGTGGGTCTCCCATCCACCCAGACTCTTGGGCTACCGGGGTTGTGAGATACACAGCTGGGAAATGTGGGCAAAGGAAGACAGATGTGGCAGGCAGCTCATTGCCCAGGCCTGACTCTCCACCCCTCCAGCGTAGTAGGCATCTGCCAGCACCCCACCCTTCTCTGGAAAGGGTGAGTTATTGACTGTGAAGGAAACACAAATAATAGAGGTTATTTCCGTGCAAAGGCAACACGAGATAGGGTTCTCTTTTAGGTAGTAAGTTTTATCAACAATGGCTTCCCTAAGTGCCTCCAAAGTGTCTATCCATTAGAGCCAGAGGAGGTGCTTTGATTCTCCCTCAGAAGAGAGAGCAGTTTAATAAATCAGCAAGTGCTTGGAGCATCTAAATCCAATAATTGTGAAGTGCAGATAAATCACTGCTGTCAATGCTGCCTGTAGACCTGATTCATTCAAAAGAGTTAAAGTCAAGCCCGATCCTCCTACCCAGGAGGGGGATGCACACAGCTCAGACCCCTGTCACCCGCTACAGTGTGTCCCAGGGATGGGCCTCGTTCCTGAGTGACTATTGGGACATGAAGGAGGTTGAGTTACAGCCCGAGAGGACCCATTCTCATGACAAAGATGGAGGAAGCTCAGCGTGAATAACTCATTGTCCCGTCCGACTGTGCATTGGGTTTCAGCCCTGGAGCTGCTGAGGAAGACCCCAGGCACTGGCGTTATATGTTGGCTGCACAACTGGGCCTTCCAGCTCATTATTTGTGGTTGATTTGCTCACCAGCAACAATGGTGCAAGATCAAAGCTGGAAATTTTGTAGATTCAGACTGAGCCAAGACTGGAAGGGTGTTTCTATTTACTCCACCAGATTCTTGCTCATACAACACAGGCCATTCCCACCCCCTCCATTCAATTCTAAGTAAGTTTCATGTGAAATGCAAGAAAGTGCAGCCCTTATATTTATAAACATGCCAACTTGCAAATGGTTGGGTAGGTATTTGAATTATTGATTGTTAAATATTTAAGCTGAATTCCTCATCCATCAGTTCTCGTGAGAAGCCAGGGGACAGATTTACGATGCTGGAGTTTTTCTGGTTAGTTGGCAGTTGGCATCTCTATTAATTATAGCTCACCCGGTAGGTTCTGCAGCCTTCATCGCAGGCACTCAGAAGTGGCATCTCTATTATTCCTTTGAAAGAGGGTTTGTGCAACTACAGCCCCTGAAATGGAAAAAGAAAGTAACATGCCATCTCTGAATTACTGCTACCACTTTCTGAGGTCTTGGTGGGTCCCACTGGGTCTCTGAATAGAGAGTGTCTCTGACTAGTTAAAAGAGCAACATTCTCAGAGGCAGATGGATCTGGATTTTTAGGTTTGCTCCCTCATTTCTGGATTGTGGGAATAATTTACCTCATCCCCCTGAATCTCAATTTCTTTATCTAAAAAAGGAGGGAAACTAATAATAAACTGACTATGAACAGAAATGTGTCTACATATACATACATATGTGGGGGACCTAGATAGTCAAGTAGAGGGTGCCCACCAAATAATGATAAACAGCCACAGTTCTTAGGGAGTATAACATGAACTCCATAAGGAGATAGATTCTAGTTTGTTTTATTCACTGTTAATCCCCATTGCCTAGAACAGTGCCTGACTCAATTCAACAAATATCTGGCCTTCTAAGTTTCATGGGCTGTGTGACCCCGTGGAGAGGGGCAAATACTCTCTAGGAGGTCATTGGTTGTCTCTACCACAGGGAGATGTCTGAGGCATGTTGAGCTTCACGATGAAAACTCAAAATAGAGTAACCTTTCCACTCCAAATGAGTGGTGGCTGCAGGAGAGGCGATGGGCAATGTAGAAGCTCATGGAATTTTCTCAAGGGTGGGACAAAGGTGTAGAGCATGGGAAGGAGAACACACTGAGGTGTTCAGGAAGGAAGGGCCCCCTCACATCTCTAGGTGGGTGGCTGACATACTGACACCACCCTCTTTCCAGAAGAAACCCTCAGCAGGAAGGGGAGAGAAGGAGCTGCTCTTGGAGAACCCTGTTCACCAGCTGAACCCACAAGAAGGTTGTGAGGAGGGGCTATGGTGTTTCTCTGATTAATGCTGGAATGGTGTGTGTGTGTGTGTGTGTGTGTGTGTGTGAGAGAGAGAGAGAGAGAGAGAGAGAGAGAGAGGTGAACAGACATGGAAATCATGAAGGCAGGGACTACACCTTATTGAATCCCACAAAGTCCAGTACATAGTGGCTACCCTGCCATTCTTTGCTAAATACAAGGATTCTGGTCCTGTCCCCCACACAGAATAGCTAGTATGACTTTAGCTTCCTCTGAGCAGGCATGAAGCTAAGTAGCTTTACTGTAGCTGCGAGTATTAGCAGCCTCACATTATAAATGAGGAAACTGAGACTCCAGAAGTTCAAGTCACACTCCAGCAGTTATGTGGCTAGCGAATAGAACAGGCCAGCAGCCACACATTGACTCAGATGCCAGCTCATGTTCTCTGCAATACACCATGCTGCCCCGAAAAAGGGAGCACCTTCACATGCTCCAGCTACACCCACCCCAGGGTTTCCCCTCAGCATCATTGACATTTGGGGCCAGATAATAGTTTGTGGTCAAGGACTGTCCCGTGCACCATATAATGTTTGGTAGCATTCCTGACCTGTACCTTCTAGAGCCAGCAACCCCTTCCCACCCTTTGTGACAAACACAAATGTTTCCAGACATTATCAAAGGGTCTCCAGCTGGGATGTGGTAGGACCACAAGGTCCCCCACTGAAGGAGGTCCATGGCTGTCTCCACCACAGGGAGATGTCTGAGGTATGTTGACATCTGTGCTCCCCTGACTCCTGCTGTGCTGGTTTGGATCTGGAATGTCCTCCAAATGCTCATGTTCTGAAGGCTCAGTTCCCAAGGCAGCAGTGTTCCCAGGTGGGGATTTGGGGAAGTGGTTAGATCACCAGGGCTCTAATCTCATCAGTGGATTAACCCACTGATGGATTTTTAACTTGATGCTATTATTGGAAGGTGGTGAAAACTATAGGAGGTAGGGCCTATTTAGAGCCCCTTCCTCCCTCTTTCTCTCCCCCTCTACTGACCATCCTCCATGAGGTGAGGAATTTTGCTCTGCCACACCAAATAGAGCCAGCCAACGATGGACTAACCCTCTGAAACCATGAATCTAAAATACACCTTTTCTCCTCCAACCTGATTTTCCCAGGTGTTTTGTTACAGCAACAAAAAACCAACATAATCACCTTTTCATGACAAAGTAGGGAGAAGCTGATCTCTTGGGACATCAAGCCTCAGGTATCCGGTTGCCCCTGGCCATTTCCTTCTGAATGTCCCTCGGACTTTCAACCCTAGAACTGAGTTTCTCATCCTCTCATGACTCACATGCTCACCCTCCTATATGTTCACGCTGCTTCTACAGACTAAATGCTTGTGTCCCTGCCCCCCATTCACATGTTGAAATGCTAATCCCCAATATGATGGTAGTAGAGAGTGTGGTGATGATATAAAAAAGAAGTGACCATCTGCAAATTGGGAAGCTGGCCCTCACCAGCACCAAGTCTATAGGCACCTTGGTCTTGGTCTTCTGGCCTCTGACACTGAGAAATAAATGTAGTTTAAGCCACCTAGTCCATAATATTTATTGTACCACTCCATACTGACTTAGACACCTGCCTCGGGTGGATTGCCTAGATGGCAATCTTTGGGTCTTATTTATCTCTCCATTTATGCTTATTCACCCTCAGCAACAAGTCAGCCCCAAGTCTTCTGTTTGACCTTTTTAAAAACTCTCAAGTTTGTCCACTTGCCTCTGAATCCCGCCCTGTGACTTAGCATGCCCCTCCTCTCAGTACCTGTGAGTAACAAACTACGTTTTCCATGGTAATACTCTCCTGATCTGTTGGTCTCCAAATACTGTACTGATATTAGTAAAACTTACATTTGAAAATGGAACAATAAGTGAAACATCCTCACATACACACATGCCTACATATATAAATGTACAATAGGCCTTCTACAGACTAAATGCTTGTGTCTCTGCCTTCATTGACTTGCTATGTGTCAGCACTGTTCTAATTGCTTTACATGTTACGTAACTCATTTCATTCATACAACAACCTTTGAGGTTGGTACCATTTATTATTCCCAGATCATAGCTCAGGACATTGAGGTATAAATGTTTAAAGAACCCTTCTGAGCTCACGTAACTGGTAAGTGGTAAAATTGGGTTTTGAAGCTCTGAATCAACAGAATTTCCTGCGATGAAAGAAATATGTTCTATCTCTGCTGTGTAAATGGTAGACACTAGCCACATATGGCCATTGAATGGGGTCATCCCAAGGGGATGGGCTCCAGGACCCCCAGAGACATCAAAATCCATGGATACTCTGAAAGTCCTTCATCTAAAATGGTGTAGTATTTGCTTATAACTGATACACACCCGCCTTTAATCATCTCTGTTACTTATAAGACCTGATACAATGTACTATGTAAATAGTTGTTATATTTTATTGTTTAGGTAATGACCAGGAAAAAGGTTCGGACTTGTTTCATACAGACTCAGATTTTCACCAAATATCATCCACCATGGGTTGAATCTATGGATATGGAACCCACAGAATCAGAGGCCCAAGTGTACTTGTAAGGAATTTAATTTTGTATTTTCATTGATTTATATTTAAATGCCCACATGTGGCTAGTGGCAGCTGAATTGGACGGTGAAGATCCAGCCCTGTCCTCTAACCACCACACCTTGGGAAAATCCAAGTAGGCTTTTCCCGCAGGGCTTCTCAGAGCCTTTGTGTGTTAATGAGCATTGTGAAACCCCAAAGGAATACAATATCCCCAACAGCATACAACCTCTTCTGTTTCTCTGGAGATGACAGGTGACTTTTGCCCTTGCAAGGGAATGTCTGGGGGGCTGACACCCACAGCCAGAACAGGTGCCTTCCCACACAGTGCAATAGAGGCTGCCTGGAACCCAGATTTTGTCCCCAAACTTCTACCAGTAATAGAAACTCCTCTGGCTTAGAAACAGAAATGTTTCCTCACAAAGTACAGAGGAGGCAAGAAATATAAATTACCTTCTGAACATATTCCTATTTTAACACAAGTTAAATCAATTAATTAAGATGGATACTTTACAAGTTACAAATTAGCATCTTGTATCAATGCTACTCAAAGTATCATCCCCACCTCCAGCCAGCAGTTTCCATTGCCTGGGAAATGATCAGAAGCAAGTTATCAGCCCGGTTCATTCCTACTGCATCAAGGCCCGGGACTAGGGCCCAGCAATCTGTTTTAACAAGTCCTCCAGGTGATTCGCTCAAGTTCGAGATCATCTACATAAATTATCTAATTTAATCTATAGAGCTGGAGTAAGAGCGCCGCAGGGAATTTAAATAACATGCTCAAAGTTATACAATAGGGACATTTAGAGCTCAGTTCTCAAGTTGCGGAGGATCCGTGTCTGCGTGCAGTGAGGCCCTCCAGATCCTCTGGGGAGCCCCAGCTGCTGGTTGGCCCTCTGCTTTGTGCTGGGCCAGGACTCTGAGTAGGGCAGTGGCCATGATGGTGGCACAAAGAGCCAGTCATGTGCTCTTTCCTCCCGACCCTCCCCCCTTCACCTCCTGTGGATGGTCCCTGTCTGACCACAGTAGGCAGCATTTTCTGTCTTTCCCTCATCTCCCTCCTAAGGCTCATTGTGGTTGTTTGTGTACTGCGGATGGAACCCAGAGCTGCTTTGCCAGGGAGTCACATCCCCAGCCCTTTTTATGTTTTATTTAGAGACAGGGGATTGCTGAATTGCTTATGGCTTTCACTAAATTGCAGAGGCTGGCTTTGAACTCATGATCTTCCTGCTTGGCCTCCTGAGTTGCTGGGGTTACCAGTGGGCACACAACCTCTTCTGTTTTTCTGGAGATGATAGTGCTCCTCCTCGGGTTTGTATCCATCCCTGGTGTCTCATGTAAAGTAGAAATGTAATAAGCATAAGAGGGGTTGGAAGAGAAAAGGGCTCCACAGCTTGAAACAGTTGATTGTAAAGGGTTAAGTAGGTTTTATTATTACAACTGGTTCAGCTCCTTTGTTATGAAGGTGATTAAGTCACGAAGGTGGCGCCTACATGAATGGGATCAGGAACTTCATTAGAAAGATGGAAGGGAGCCCCTTAAACCACTTTTGTCTTTCAAGGTGCCATTTTAAAAGCAGGGACATGGCCCTCACCAGACATGGAAGCTGCCAGCTACTTGACCTTGGACTTCCCAGCTCCGGAACTGCGAGAAGTAAAAGTTTTTTTATCCAATCTGTGAATTTTGTTATAGCAGCAGGAACAGACGAAGACAGAGCAAGACCCAACAGTGAATGCCCCACAGCTGTGCTGGCACTTGGTCTGTATGCCAGCTAAGGCAGTCACTCACTGATCATGGGGATTGGGAAGGGATCTCCAATGGGGCACAGGAACTCTGAGTCGATGAGGATGTGTGACTATTCTGAGAATTCAGGGCAAGAACATTTTGCCAACTATGGAAATATTTCAATATTTGACAACAGATACAGCTATCCTGGTACATTCTTTTCCACATGAAATTAACTACACGTCTTATTAAACATAAAATGTGGTTGGGTTATTCTACAAGGGTCAATATCTCAAATTTTTGGTTAAAGATAAGTTCTCTTTTAATTTCATCACCCAGTGGCTCTACTTTAAGTACTTCATCTTTCTTTAGGATGGTCGCAGAGCCCAGGTTCCTGGCTGGCAGTTGCCCATAATAGGACAATTACTAAAATTAAACTTCATGCTGGTTCTGGTTCTGCCACTAACTAGTTATGTGGCCTTGGGAAAGTTATACACCTTCTCTGAACCTCATTTTCTTCCTTTGAAAAATGGACTAATCATAGCATAACATACATGAAGGCAGTTGGTATAACATATATAACATGCCTTCCATAAGTGTTGCAAGAACTAAAAAAATTTCATCATAAAATCTGGAGAACTGGAAAAGCCAACTAACTCATTATCTAACTAAAAAACCACATGCACACGTACATACCCACTCATTCTGGGCCACAGGCCTCATTGGACGAGTAGACAGTTGGTTTGGATTTGGATATGAGGGAGGAGTTTGAGATTAACTGCCTCCCCGGCTCTGCATCCTGACAAAGTTAAGGAAAAGCAGATGTGGAGGCAGGAAAGGAAGTACTAATTTGAATGATGAAACCTAGGCTGGCAGAACACATGCATGTCCCAAAACAACCACCCAGGCTAACGGGGCAGAATCAGAGCCCAGAAACAAACGTAGGCATGTACAGTCAGCTAACGTTGGACAAAGGAGCCAAGAAAACACAAGGGAGAAAGAACAGCTTCTTCAACAAGATGGTGCTGGGAAAACAGGCTATCCACCTGCAGAAGAAGGCAATCAGATCCCTGTCTGACTCCACGCACAAAAATCAGCTTAACAGAGATTAAAGACTTAAATGTAAGATCTGAAACCTCAAAACTTCCAGAAGAAATCATAGGGAAAATGGCATTGGTCTGGGTAGTGATTTTTTTATATGACATCAAAAGCAACAAGGACAAAAAGCAGGACTATATCAAAACAAAAATCTTCTGCACAAGCAAAAGCAAACAAAGAAAACATTGAAATGAAAAGGCAACTGACAGAATGGGAGAAAATATTTGCAAATCATATTTTTGATAAGGAGTTAATATCCAAAACATATAAAGAACCCAGACAAAACAATAGCAAAAAAACAAAACAAATAATTGAATTTATAAATGGGCAAAGGACTCAAATAGGCTTTTTTATTTTTTATTTTTTGATAGGGAGAGAGGACAGGTACCAGGATTGAACTCAGGGACTCTCCACCACTGAGCCTCATCCCCAGCCCCGTTTTGTATTTTATTTACAGACAGGGTCTCACTGAGTTGCTTAATGCCTTGCTTTTGCGGAGGCTGGCTGAACTGGAGGTCCTCCTGCCTCAGCCTCCTGAGCCACTGGGATTACAGGTGAGCACCACCATGGCTGGTGAATAGGCATTTTTCTAATGAAGACATACAAACAACCAACAGGTAAATGAAAAGGTGCTCAACATCACTAATCATCAGGGAAATGCAAATTAAAACCACAATTACATATCACCTCAACCTGTTAAGTGGTTGGCTATTATTTTTTTTAAAAAGGCGATAACAAGCGTTGATGAGGGTGTAAAGAAAAGAAATCCTTTGTACACTGTTGGTGGACGTGTTAATTGGTGCAGCCATTATAAAGCAATATGTAGGTTTCTTGATAAATTAAAAATAGAGCTACTTGTGATCCAGCAATGCTTTGGCTGGGTATATATCTGAAGAAAAGGAAATCAGTATGTCCAAGAGATCCCTGTATTCACATACTTATTGTAGCATTATTTAACAGCCAGGATACCCAAACAACCTGTGTCCATCAACAGATTATGGATAAGGAAAATGAGATATATATACAATGGAATATCACCCAGTTATTTTTTAAAAAAGAGGAAAATACATTTAGGATGAGATAAATGAGGGCATTATGCTAAGTGAAATAAGTCAGAGAAAAAGAAATACTTCATAATGTCACTTATGTAGTGAATTTAAGAAGGTCAGGTGTGGAAACTAGATGAAATGGTGGCTACTAGAGGCTGGGAGCTTGGGGAAATGGGTGATGTCGGTCGACGGTTATACACTTTCAGTTATAATGTGAATAAGTGAGTTCCGAGGGTCTAACGCAGGGCATAGCAACTGAAGCTATCGAGCTGTTTCCCCCTTAGAACTTGCTAAGAAAGTAGATCTTAGATGTTCTCCTTACACACACATGCACTCACCCACATATGGTAATTGTGTGAGTTGATGGTTGTGTCAACTAATGTGAGTGTGGTAATCACTATATATGTACAGGCATATATGAAATGATCACAGTGTGTACCTAAACTGGAGTTGCATAGAGTTCTATTTGTCAATTATACCTCAATAAAGCTGGGGGAGGGGAGAGTACACTTAATCCCAGCTCTAAGGATAGTGTGCCAGAGGTTACCACAACCCAGGAAGAGACGAGAGTACCGTTTCCTCACCTTCAATGTGCCACAGTTTGTTCTTAAGCCAAATCCACCAATCATCAAGAATATCTGCATCATTACCAAGGCCACTTCTCTGTCCTCACCTGGTGGCTCTTCACGTGAGGTGATCTCAGTTCAGTGACCCTCTACACTGGGTAGGTGGCACCTATAATCATAATTTAAGCTCTGATTTCAGGAGATTTGACTGGTCTTCTGGCCCTTCTCAGGTCCATGAGCCATCTTGATCAGAAAGGGTCCTCTTTGTATAATGCCTTCGAAGGAACCTCAGGTAGGAAAACCAGAGAGGTTATATTTGTTATTTCAATTCACACTGTGTATTAATAGCATCCATCAGTTAGTTTTTGCTAAGTAACAAGCTGCCCCAAAACTCGGTGGCTTAAGGCCACAACCACATACTCATTGTTCTTTGGATCTGGATCTGGGGCTGAGTCATCTGGTCTTGACTGCACTCGCTCTGGTATGTGCAGTCATCTAGAGAGACAGCCGGCTATGTCAGCTAGTCACCTACTCAGCAAGTTGAGGCTATGATGCCTCAGTGAAGGTGGCCTATCCCTGCTCCACACATCTCTCATCCCCCAGCAGACTAGTCCAAGCCTGTTCACTTGGCAGCTGGGAAGGAAGCCATGACAGAGGGGGAGTTCTCAGACCTCTCAAGGCCTAGGTTCAGAAGGGCACAGCATCATTTCCAAGGCCTCCTAGAAGTCAAAGCAAGTGTCAAAGATAGCAGAGATTCAAGAAGTGGAAAAATAATCTCTACCTCTTGTAAAGCATCTGCTTAGAATGTGTTAGACCCTGGGCTTGATTCCCAGAACAGAGAGGAGAGGAGGAGGGGGAGGAGGAGGAGGAGTAGGAGGGGGAGGAGGAGGGAAGGGGGGGGGGAGGAAGAGGAGATCTCAGAAGAAATCTCTCTCTTGACAGGAGGAACCTTAAAGTCACATTTCAAAAGGGCAGCAAACAAGGGCAGAAGTAACGGAGTTCTTTTTGCAAACTATCCATCCAGAAGTATGTCCAGGAATTCTCCGAGTCTCTTGGTTTTGAGGTATAATGGGCCTCTCCTGTTTCCCCCACCTATCTCCATTTCCGATCCTGACGGGTGCACTCAGGATTTCACTGATCACCTCTCATCCTAGTTCTAGTCAACAGGTGGACACGTATACCACAGGCCAGGCTTGACTGGGCACTCTCTGCCTAGAATTTGCACATTGAGAAAAGAGACCACGCAGAGCAGCCGGGCCCCCACTTGGCTCCAGAAGGCTGCTCCACTTGCTCCTGCTCTCTTGGCTCTGCAGGGTAGCCCTGCCACTCCCTTTCTCAGCCTGGCCGTCTGTCCACTTCAGTCCTGGCCTTCCCTCTTGAGGTTCCTCAACTGCTGGAAGAGCTTTTTGCAGCACCCGGAGAATCGCCCTTGGCTACCTTACCAAGATGACGCATCCTCCCTGTGGGTGTCCTCCCCTTCACTGGGGGAGCAGCTGAGGTTGCTGCTGTACCTGTGTCACAGTTCAGCTCCTCTTTCCTCTTTCCTGCTGCCCTCACTTCCTCCTGAGTTTTGTTGCCAAGAGCACTCTCCAGTAAATGTCATACAGAAAAACTTCCAATAAAAAGATTGTTTCCTATAAGCTCAGCAGAAGATATCCCACAGCCTCCAAGAAATTCCATTTTTTTTTCATGAGTGGGTCACTAAGTCTCTGTTTCATACAACCAAAAACTGCTAAAAGATATTTCCTTCCAGGATGCTTCTCACTGTATCATTTTCTATCTCCTACTTATTGAGTGACTACTATTTACTCAATTAAAATAACACTGTCACATTGGTATAGTTATTGCCATTTTACAGTTGGATAATAACCTTCAGTGAATTGCCTCAGGTGAACAGTTTATGAACAGAACAGGTTAAGAAAACTGACTTGGAATCCAGGCTACCTGGATATGACTTCTGCATCCATCTTCATTACCAATGCCACCTTGAGCAAGTGAGGAAATCTCTAGGCCTCAGTTTTCTCCTGTGTAAAATGGGGATAATAATAGTATTTATCTCATGGGGTTTCTGTGAAAATTAAATAAGTTAATATATGTGAAGTGTTGAGAGCAATGTTTGCCAACAGTAAGCCTTCTTGCTCCTGCTGAAGTTGATGTTATCAGCAGTAATTGTATTAATCCACAGCTTTTCCATTCCAAAGCCCAGGTGTCTGTGAGTACCGGGTCCCTCACATGCAGATGAATTCCTCAAGCCCACCTTGCTTCTCAAATGCCATAACCTAAGTAGAGAGCCATGGGTCTCTCATGAGAGGGATGGCAGCCCCAGCTCTGCTGACAGGCTCTTTGCCTGCCTTGACGTTTATTATTATTATGGATCTGATATACTGTCTCTCTCACCACCCACTCACTGGTTTTGCTCTAATTGTCTTCTTGGAGCAATCTGAAAGGTGCTCCTGTTCAGAGTATTGGGGCCTGATGGTGATGTAATTTATTAAAATATATTTTATACACAATAGACTCCCAGGGTGATTCCTGAGCAGCTGGTTTAATTATTAGGATGGTTCTCTGGGCCATTCTTAATCTCAGGCCTGCACCTGTTATCTGCTCATCTTGTAATGGAACATAACATGGATATCAAGTCAATAAATTATAAATTTTCAAGGGTGGGGCCAAACCATAACCAACTGGTTACTGGACACCAGCATTCTCATAGAAATCACCATCCTGAAACAATAAATAAAGGCTGGGGGACACATTCTTATTGTGGGGCACATGCTGTTCTGATGTCAAAATAATCTGAATTGAACTTAAAACCTAGGACCTTGTAATTACAAGGGATGAATAGTTCTTAGTTAAAAGATAAACATACCTGGGGCTTAACCAACTTCAATTTGGAAGGCATGACACCAGGGTGAATGTGAGCAACAAATCGTGGCGGAGTGCCCCCCAGTGAAGAGAAAAGTCCTGCTGTCCTTCCAGAAGAGAGGTGAGGGAAGGGACCCAGGAACACAGCTTTCCAAGAGAGCCAGGGAGAAACGGAGGGATCACAAGGAAAGGCATCCAAAGAAAACTCAAGGTTAAGGGTGTGTGGGGGGCGTGTTTCACAAAGCTGAGGATTCTAAAGGTGAGCTTGAGGAGGAGACAGGCAGGTGCAGAAGGAGAGGAGCAATCCAGGCTGAGAGCAAAGTTCCAATAGCACAAATGCATGGACAACTTTGGGAACCACAGCATCCCCTAATTACACCCCACACGGATACCTCAGTGAGTAAGTTCAGACCCTCATCTTTTTTTTACTTTTTTTGAACATCTTCTCAACTTCCTATCCATAGCCCCCGGTAACCATCATTCAACTCTCTGCTTCTATGAGTTCAACATTTTAGATTTCATATATAAATGAGATTATATGGTATTTGTCTTTCTGTACCGTGCTTGTCTCAATTAACATAATGATCTCCAGGCAGATCCATGTTATTGCAAATGACAAGATTTCCTTCTTTTATAAAACTGAATAGTACTCTACTGTGTGTGTGTGTGTGTATTTTTTTCTTCTTCCTCTTCTTCTTCCTTCTCCTCCCCCTCCCCTCCTTCTTCTTCTTCATTTATTTATCCATCAATGAACACTTAGGTTGATTCCATGTCTTGGTTATTGTGGATAATGCTACAATGAACACAGAAGTGCAGATGTCTCATGATATACTGATTTCCTAACCTGTGGATATATGCTGAGTGGTGAAATTTATGGATCATATGGTAGTTCTAGTTTTAGTTTTTTGAGGAATCTCCACCATGTTTCCTATAATGTCAGTGCCAATTTTCATTCTCACCAACAGCAGGCAAGGGATCCCTTTCTCCACATCCTCCTCAGCACTGTCACCACTTGTCTCTTTCATAATGGTCATTCTAACTGGAGTGAAGTGGGAATACCTCATTTTGGGTTGTGATTTGCATTTTTTCTGGTAACTAGTGATTTTTAAAATTTTTTTAGACATTGATTGGGCCTTTATTTTGTTTATTTACTTATATGCAGTGCTGAGAATTGAATTCAGTGCCTCACATGTGCTAGGCAAACACTCTACCACTGAGCCACAACCCCAACTCCTGATGACTAGTGATTTTGAGAATCTTTTCATACACATATTGACTATTTCTATGTCTTCTTTTAAGAAATGTCTATTTAGATCCTTTATTCATTTCTTAATTAGAATATTTGTTTCCTATCAAATTTTTTGAGGTCCTTACATATTTTGACACTGGCATAAAAACAGACCAATGCTAAATTAAAAAAAAAAGTCTACAGAATGGCAATTATTAAGAATACAAGTAACAATAAATGTTGGTGAGGATGTAGGGTAAAGAGTACATTCATACATTGCTGGTGGGATTGCAAATTGGTGCAACTACTCTGGAAAGCGGTATGGAGATAACTCAAAAAAGTAAGAATGGAACCACTATTTGACACAACTATCCCAAATAATTTTCCAATATACTTACATGAATACACCATAGTGAATCCCACTATCATACACATCCATAGAATGGGGTCCTAACTAGGATAAGATATATTCCATGCTTATACAATTATATAGAATAAATTCTACTGCCATGTATAACTAAAAAGGATAAATTTTTTAAAAATAATAAAGAGCACAGAAACAAATCCATACATTTATAGTCAATCAATTTTCAACAAAGGTGCTAAGATCACACAACAGGGAGAAGACAGCCTCTTCAGTAAATGGTGTTGGGAAACTGGATAAACACATGCAGAAGTACAAAATTAGACCCTTATCTCACGCCATATACAAACATATTCTTAAAATGGATTAAGGACTTCAATGTAAAACCTGGAACTGTAAAACTACTAGAAGAAAACAGGGAAAATGCTATAAGACATTAGTCTGGGCAAAAACTTTAGAAAGCATAGCAAAAATAGGATTACATCAAATGTAAAATCTTCTTCACAGCCAAGGAGATAATACAAAGGGTGAAGAGGCAGCCTATGCAATGAGAGAAAATACTTGCCCACTATACAAGCTTTCATCATCTTTTACTGATAAATCTAGGGTGACTTTGTTAGTACTGCTGTTTCCTGCTCTCCCATGCCTTCCCCACCATGACTACCACCCTCCCAAGTCTATCCTTCACCAATGTTCTGCTTTCTCACTCTCCATCTCACAGAGCTTCAGAAGGGCTTGCCAAGATAAAAATCTCATCATCTGTTTTGCTTCTTAGCCAGTGAGCTAACCATGGTCTCCCTGAGGGAGCCTTCTCCACTATCTTGTGCTCTGGTCACAAAAATCTAAAATTTGAATGTCATCTGAGTGCTAGGCAGTGTACTGAATGCTTCCCCTTTATGTATTTGTCATTGAAACCTCCCAGCAACCAGATGGGACAGAGCAACTTATCCTCATTTTGCAGATGGGTCCAAAAGTTAAGCCAATTTGACCTAAACACGCATGCTATTCCTAGGGCTGTAGTTTGGATTAAATTTGTTTATGTTCAGGCTTTTAAAGTAATGATTTTAAAACCCTAGAGAAATAAAACTATATGTTAGTTACATAAAAGAAAGATAAACATTTGGCCATAATCATTAAATTAACAATCCACTTACTAACATCTCCTTAAAGACCTAGAAATGACACTGAACACCATACTTTGGCTCCTGACCACCTGTCTGACCTAATTTTCTACCAGTCCCCCTCCCACTCACTGTGTTTCAGCCGCACTCGCCTCTCTGCTCTTTCTGAGTGGACCAAGCACGCTCCAATGGCAGGATTTTCCTACCAGCCATTCCTCTGTCTGCAAGTATTTGTTCATCAAAATATTGCATGACACCCTTACTCACATCATTGAGATCTTTGCTCAGATTTCCCCTTCACAGAGAGAACTTTACTAGCTGCACATTCTAACATCATCATGTTCAGTCTTTCTCTTTCCTGTTACATTTATTCATGCCCTTACCACTGCATAAAATTGGATGCTTGCTTGCTTATCCTCTTCCTTCCTTCAAAGGATTCTGCAATGGTCGGACTTGCATCTCCAGAACCCAGAACAGTACCTGATATGTACTAAGCACACAATGTTTGTGGAATGAAGAACAAAATGGCTCCCAACCCTCAGCCCTTGACTGTGACCTGACTGAAAGGAATAGAGTAAGTAGATTGGATAGAATCATGTGCAATGTGGCTTGGGTTATTGGTAGACAATGGAAGAACGGGGGAGATGTTCAGGCAAAAGTTGGTGGTGGGTGCTCACCCAAGCACACACCGTGAAGAGAAGGTCTGATAGAGTCACACAGGTCACAAGATACAGAGATGAACACCTTTTTTTTTTTTTTTTTTTTTATCTCCAGTGCCTGGCAGAGAGGAGGCCCTGTATAAATTCTTAAAGTAAGGATAAATTTCAGAATTTTATAGTTGTATCACCCTGCCTCCAGTTGGTTTAACTCACATTCTGAAAGTTCAGTTTGGTCAGTGATTTTGCAAGTTGGGAGAGATTTAATTTTGCATCCGTTAAAATCTTGTGTTTGCTGGAGTGGCGGCATGAGAAGTCTAATTTCTGGTTCCTCTATTGGATAGAAACTTTTTGTGTAATTCTCAAGTTTGGCTCAGACAGCCTGCGGAGTCTGGGAAGCTGAGGACTGACTGTTCCAAGGTCCTTCTCTATTGGGGCGGTTAGTGTTTGGCAAGCTCGGTGAGGATTCTGCACCATGGGAACCACCTGATTTCTCAGTGTGGCTTGGAACAGCTGGATGATTAAAGGCACATTCTGCAGTGGTGTTTTTCCATTTGTAGGTTGTGGTTAGTGAAACTAATACAATGAGTCACTTCCAGCTTTTTAAAATAAAATAAATTAGAGAAACTATAACTGGTGTTAAGGGAGAAAAACATCTTTTCCTCACTCATCATAGATTAATGGCAGAGGCCCCGATAACAATGGCAGATTAGCTGGGGTTGTAAGCTCAGTGGTAGAGCGTTTACCTAGTGTGCATTAAGGCCCTGGGTTTGATCTCCAGGACAGCAAAATAATATAAAACAAAACAAAATGTCAGATTAGTAAGAGAAAAGCACACAAATTTATTCAATGTAAGTTTCTGGGTTTCTTTCTTTCTTTCTTTGTTGTTGTTTTTAGTTGTGGATGGACATAATACCTTTATTTTATTTATTTATTTTTATGTGGTGCTGAGAATCGAACCCAGTGCCTCACATGTGCTAGCCAAGAGCTCTACCACTAAGCTACAACCCCAGTCCTCAATGTAAGTCTTTATGACATGAGAGACTTCCCAAGAAAATGAAGAACTGTAGAAACAGTATAAGCTGAGTATTTTTATGCTAGTTTGAAAAGGAGTATACAGTCATGGATAAATCTGATAGCACCCAGGGGTATGAGCAAATGATAATAAACTGAGGGAAACAGCAAGGCCTATCTATTCAGATTCTTCCCTGTGACCCTTCCTCTTCAGAGATGGGGATGCTCCTTCCCTCCAAGTATAGGGAGAGTACCTCTCACATGACAGTCTCATCGGCTACAAGAGTGAAGGGCAGGGGGATTGAGTGACCTTTCTGTTTCTGCACCTCCTTTAATATGCCAGGTAGCATGTTTTGGAGTAGTACATCCTGAACCCCATCATTAGCAAACTGGAATCAAATATTTCAAAAATGAAAGCAAAATAAAGACCTGTTTTAGACAGCAGAATCACACTAAAGATGTTTTTCAGGCAGAGAAAAATGGTTCCACACAGAAACATGGACATACAAGAAATAAAGAACAATAGGAAAGAAAAGTTTTAAAGAAACAAACTATAGCCAGGCGCGGTGGCATACACTTGTAATTCCAGATGCTTAGTAGGGTGAGGCAGGAGAATCACGAGTTCAAAGCCAGCCTCAGTAACAGGGAGGCACTAAGCAACTCAGTGAGACTCTGTCTCTAAATAAAATACAAAATAGGGCTGGGGATGTGGCTCAGTGGTCCAGTACCCCTGGCTTCAATCCCTGGTAACACCTCCCCCCCCAAAAAATCTATAAAGTAGTAATAGTAATGTCTTATGGCATAAAAAACACATAGAAAATTAAAATACATGACAGTGAAGCACAGAAGTTGGAAGGGTAAAAATGGAGTCAACATATTCCAAGGTTTTTACATTGTATCTGATTGTCATGTATAATGATATATAATAAATAATGCATTGTATCAGTATTTAGCCTTATTACAATTACTATATTAATATTTTAAGTCAAGTATGCATATTATACTGTTCAGGATAAATACTAAAAAAGTGAAAAAATAAACAATAAAAATTAATCAAAAGTAGAAAAGAAAGTAAAGAAACAGCAACATAGAAAGCAAGTTTTGTGTGTATAGGGGATGGTGTGATCCCTTTTGGCCATTAAGTGACCTGTCCCAGGCCAGCCAAGAGAGCATGGAATAGGCAATGTCACTGTTTCTGCCTCATTCCAGGATAATATGTTTTTGTTTTTCAATATTCTATTTCTTTAGGTACTGAGGATTGAACCCAGGGGTCCCTTCATCAATGCATCTCATCCCCAGTCCTTGTTTTTCATTTGAGATAGGATCTTGCTAAGTTGCTAAAGCTGTCCTTGAACTTGCAATCCTCCTGCCTCAGGCTCCCAAGTCACTGGGACTACAGGAGTGTGCTATCATGCAGAACTTGGAACAGATTTTTTAAAAAGCACAATGGTATTTCAACTAATGTAAGTCAGTCATTATATTAGATTTCAGTGGAATAAATACTGCAATTAATATACCAAGACTGAAAAAATTAAAATAATAAATAAAAGACAAAGACTGGATAAATCAAACCAAATCCCAATTAACAAAGAATGAGAAAACAAAATACTGCCTAAAGTTTATAAGAGATGCAATGTAAACATAAGCATATAGAAGAATTGAAAAGAAAACTGTAGAAAAAGAAATATAATGCAAACCTAAAAAAATAAACAGGGCAAGGCCCTATGCAACTCAGTGAGACCCTGTCTCTAAATAAAAATACACAACAAAGGGCTAGGGATATGGCTCAGTAGTTCAGTGCCCCTGGGTTCAATACCCAGTACAAAAACATACAAACAAACAAACATGGTTGTGTTAGTGTTCCAGAACTATAACAAATACCTGAGATAATCAACTTGTGAAGGGAAAAAGGTCATTCTGTCTCCTAGTCTTGGTAGTTTTCATTCATGATCAATTGGCTTTATTGCTTTTGAGCCTGTGGCAAGGCAGCACATTTTGTTGAAAGCACATGCTGGAGGAAAATCACTTGCCTCATGGCCATGAAGTAAAAGACAGAAATAAGAAGGGGCCAGAGTCCACCATATTCTTTAAGGGCACACCCTCAGTGACCTAAGGACTTCCCATGAGGCCTCACCTTTCAAGGGTCCTATCACCTCCCATTAGTGCTACCCTGGGACCAAGGCTTTATCAAACAAACCTTGGGTGTGGGCATTAAAAATCCAAACTATAGCAAGGGTACAACTATATCACTATCAAACAAAATAGATTTCAAGGCATGAAGGTAAGAAGTGTATCCATGTTGTAGGATGAATTAGGACTTCATTTCTTTAATGGCTGAATATTTCATTGTATGTTTATATCATATTTTGTTGACCCATTTATCTGTTGATGGACACTCAAGTTGTTTCCACTTTGGGCTATTTTTTTAAAATGCTACAATAAGCATTGGCATGCAAGTATCTGTAAGACTCCCTACTTTGAATTCCTTAGAAGTGAAATTGCTGAGACATATAATTATTCTATATTTAGCTTTCTGAGGAACCATTAAGCTTTTTTCATCACTTTCACCATTTTAAATTCTAACCAACAACGTAAGGGGTTTTAAATTTCTCCACATCTTTAGCCATATATATATATATATATATATATATATATATATACACACTCTCCCCTCATACTGAGTATGGAACCCAGGGGTACTTTACCACTGAGCTACATGTCCATCTCTTTTTACTTTTTATTTTGAGACAGGGTCTCATTAGGTCACCAAAGCTGGGCCTTGAATTTGTGATCCTCCTACCTCAGCCTCCTGAGTATTTGGGATTACAGGTATGAACCACACTGTGCCTGGCCATTTTGACTTAATTATTATATATGGAAAGAGAAAGAAGAATCCAGCTTTGTTCTTTGGTTGTGGCTGTCTGGTTATCCAAGCACCATTTATTGAAAAGGCTATCTTTCCCCCATTGAATTGTTTTGGCCCCAATGTTAAAAACCAGTGGACCAAAATGTAAAGATTTATTTCTAGACTATCGGTTCCAGACCATTGATCTATATGGCTCTGTTTTTGCCAATAACACAGTGTCATAAATTACTATAGTTTGATAGTGAGTTTTGAAATTAGGAAGTGTGAGTCCTCTAACTTTGTACTTCTTTCTCAAGATTGTTTTGGCTAGTCAATTTTCTTGCATTGCCATGTGAATTTTAGATTTACCATGTTGATTTATGGGGAGAAAAATTCATCTGAGATTTTTCATAGGAGTTGTATTGAATCTGTCAATCATTTGATTAAGTATTGATATTTTGACAATATTAACATTTCCAGTCCATGAACATGGGATGTCTTTATTTGCTTAGATGTTTTTTGGTTTCTTTCAATTATGCCTTGTAGTTTTCAGCATTCAAGTCCTACCATTCTTTTTGTTAAACTTATTCCATAATGGCAAATTTCAATACACCTTCTGAGTAATTAATAGTAATTTTAGACAGACCAAAAATAAAATTGGAAAATATATAAAAGATATAGATGGGTGAGGTGGTGCACATTTGTAATCTCAGCAACTTGGGAGGATGAGACAGAAGAATTGCAAGTTCAAAGACAGCTTCAGAAACTTAGTGAGGCCCTACGAAACTTAACAAGACCCTGTTTCAACATAAAAACTAAAAAAGGGCTGGAGATGTGGCTCAGTGGTTAAGTGTCCTTGGGTTCAATCACTGGTACAAAAAGAAAGAAAGAAAGAAAAAATATGAATTACATAATTGAAAATTAATACAATAAATCTATGTGGAATATCCTAATCAGTAATTAGAATACACATATTTTTCAAGTATATTTTGAATATTTATAGTAAGTTTTGATATATGATAGTTTAAGTCCTCAAATTTTGTTCTTCAAAATTATTTTAGCTAAATTTTTATTAACATTTTTATAGAAATGTTAGAATCATTCTTTCGATTTCCAAACAATAACAACAACAAAAACTAACTAATATTTCGAATGGAGTTGCATTGAAACTCTGGATCATGTTGTGGAAAGAATATTTATACGATATTGATATTTCATTGCAGGAACATGCTATATTCCTCAATTATTTAAATCTTAGTTGATTTCTTTAAACATTTTTTTATGGTATAGTGGTCTTTCTTATATTTATTCATAAATATCATAAATTATACCTTTTAGAAATGATTTTCCAATTTGTTGTTACTGGTATGTAAAAGACTACTGATAATTGTATATTGACTTTGTATTCAGAGAACTGCAAAATTAATTTCTTAATTATGTTTAGCTTAGATTCTTTTGGATTCCCTGTGTCAGAATGTCTGTGAATAATGAGTTTTCTTCTTTTAAATCTTTACCCTTTTATGTTTTCATTTTATTGTGGTGAATAGGACTTTCAATATGATGTTGAATAAAATTCTTGAGGTGTTTTATTCCCATTTTCAGGAGGAAGCTTTTAATATTTCATCAGTAAAGAGAATATCTCCTTTAAGTTGCTTTGCTTTGTTTTTTGGAAACCCTTTATCATAGTGAGGATGTTCTTACTCTTAATTTGCTATGTTTTTTGCTCATTTGTTATCACAAGTGGGTATAGAATTTTTACCAATATTTCTATTGGAATAAACACAATTTGATCTTGTTATTTTCTGTAAGGAATTTTGTTTCTGCATTCATAGAAAAAAAAAGATAGTGAATTCAGAATGCTGTGTGCTAAAGACTGTGGAAAGACTTAAAATTATAAGAGAACATTTCTTAGGGATATTTAACCAAGTGTCTGAGAGCCAGGGAAGGCTTCCCATGGAAAGAGAAGTTTAAGTTAAGGGCTAGTAAGAGTAATCCTGGTGATGGTGACATGGGGAGGGGAGACAGCACATTCCAAGTAAAGTAAAGAACATGTTCAAAGGCTTAGAGGTAAAGCAGAGAGCCATTTGTGTTCCCGGGATTGAAGAGACCTCAGTACTCCAAGAAGAGGCCTGCCTATGGGGGAGGGAAGGCCACATTAAAATTTGTTTTAGGCAGCTTTTATCTTGCTCCATAACACTAAGATAATTGATAGGATGACCAACACTGAAGTAGTGTTAGTTCAGTGATTTTCCTGCCTCTGCTCTAAGTAGCCCAGGAATTCCGCAGAGATGTCCATGAACTGGGTCAGGATAGAAGGTAGGAGGGCAGAACAAGACCGTCTCCATCAGCTATTTCAAAATTCACCCTTCAACCAGAACACTTTCATGTTTATCTGATTTACAAAATGAACGTCTATGTAAAATGTCACCTGAAGAACAGTTCAGCTGATACATGTATCATTAGGTGGTTCCTAGGATGTGAACTATCATCTCATGAACTCAAAAGTGTGCTCCTAGAAAAGCCCCCAAACTCTGTTCTCTAAGGTAAGCTGGAGTGGGGGTGGGGGGGTGTCTTCTTGGTAGAATATGCCAGATGTTTCCAACATGCTGCAATGAAAACTTGAATGTTCCCAGAGCTGAATTGCAAAAACTACATGAGGGAAGAGATGAAGGAGGAAAGTCAAACTGTGAATATGAATGTTTTCAGGGACCTTGCAAAAGGAATCAGGAAGAGGGGGGCCTGCAGGCACTCAGGAGCCTTCCTAAGAGGACTTTCCTCAACAAAAAAGCTTCTCCTTGTCACTTGTCTTTATCTCAGAGGGCTAAACAGTGAACAAACCGAGCATTTCTCTTCCCACCTTCTATGTCACTACTCCTCTCACACACCCACAACCCTGACTATTGGAAGAGGATAATTTGAGTTTGGCAGAAAATGCAAAAACAGTTCATTTTCCTAAGACTTTGAAAAAGAGCAATTAAAACCATCCCCAACGCCTTGAAAATTAATTAATTCTTTTCCAATTAGGCTGATAGCCTTGTGAAGGCAATAACCTCATCTTGTTAATATACATTGGAACATTTACTCATTATTTCTCCATATCTACCTGTCTTATCTATCTTTATTTGGACTTTTACAAAGTAGTTACTGAATTGTGTGCACCAATAAATGCATTAACTCAGTGCAATTTCATGGAGATTTATGCACCTGCGATGTTGAATATATTAAGTTCCCATAAAAGCTTGGCATTTTGGGTATGTTCTTTCCAAAGACCCTATAGGGTACATTTTCAACGTGGAGAGCGATACGCAAGAATCAAAATCAATGGGTTTAAATTATTAAAATTCTAAGCAGCCGTTACAGATTGGGTCAAGTATTATAAAACTTACAGTCCATCAATTTACTTTCAATATTAATTTTAGCCTTGTGCCTTGCCATGAAAACCATGAGAATGGAAAGCATGTAACATCTCACTTACAGCTGACACAGAAGGGAAGTGACTCTGAAATATAGACCCCCTCGGCCTCTGGGGAAGATTTATGTGGCGAGGATCACTCTCCTCAGAGTGAGACGGCAGGTGAGTGGCAGGACTGCATTAGAAATGCCTGGGGTAACTATAAAAACATAAATGGTATCAGGTTATTGATTTTTTTTTCTTTCTGGAGTCCACAAATTAGAAAAGTCACTGCTAAAAATCACTGGTCTATCCACAAATTTTAATTAAAGCATAAATAAATCATTTTAGTTGCTGCACTTGCATATAAACAAAGGGGGAGATGGCATCTTTACAAATGCTTGTCAACATTTGGTGACTAATGGCTCACAGTGAAAATACAATCTGAAGCAACTGAATTGAAAGCAGATTCTGGAGCTAACTAATATCACATGCAGACCATCTAAAACTATTATGGCAAGAGGCACTGAAACCACAGATCAGTTTTTTTGCGGGGGAGACGGGTGAGGGGATGAGGATAATTTTGTTAAGTAGAGCAATACTATTTTTTTTTATTAAATAAAGTGAAGCCCTGTAATGAGATATTACAGCTGCTGCACTTTCGCCACATGATGGAGAAATGGATACTGCACCCCTTACAGCAAACACTAACCATATGCTGTGATGATTCTGAATGTTGATTTTATTCCTAAATAAATACATAGCAAGGACTAATATAAATAGGTCTTTAGAAAACAGGGGCTGAAGGGGATATTCTGAGCAATCCTAGATCCCATTACATCAAAAAGGAGAAATTGAGACAGTGAATATTATAGGAATTCCCAGGGGATTTCCAGTCTTGGCATGGGCTCTGGAAGCCAGAACATGACTTCCATGTTTTGCCTTGGCTTTGGGGGAAAAACATGAAATGCTCCTCTGCAGGCATGGTTAGCTGGTGAGAGAGCTCCCTTCTGCATCTCTCCTGGAAACTGGGATGACGCAGAAGCAATGTGGCACCAGACTCTACTGCAGCTGCGGGGGAGGGGGGTGGTGGTGGCAGGGATTGTACAATCTGTGGCCAGCACGTCTTAATGCAACGTTCTGCATGCAATGAGAAGATGGACATTATTGGATTCTCTTTGCAGCTAGACTGAGAACTTGAAGAAAGCATAAAGAATATTATCAAAATAACGACTTGTTAATTGTTAGTAAAATAAGGAACACAATTTGTTCATTCATTCAATTAGCAAACATATACTTAATATGTGCCATGTGTGGTGTTAGCTATTTTAGGATGAAGAATGGCATAATACAAAGGTTCTACCCTTAGGAAGGATCTGCAAGTTAAAAAAAAAATCATTTGACCCAATGTGGTTAAGTAAAATACAGCATCCTAAAGAGACTAGAGCCAGTCTAGAAGAAGGCAAGCTTCATGTTAGAAGAAAAAAGATGGGGTCCGGAAAGATTTGCAAAGACGGGGATATTTAAGCTAAATCATATCATACTAATGTGCATGATAAATAAAAAATGAAATAAAAATTTCAAGCAACTAGAACTTAACCCTTTGCGTGTTGAAAGTTGAAATCTTTTTTTTTCTTTTCTTTCTTTCTTCATCTTCTTCAACAGGGGCATTGAACCCAGGGACTTTAACCCTGAGCCACATCCCCAGCCCTTTTTTATTTCTTTTTTTTTTTTTACTTATTTTTTCAATTTTTAAAAGATTTTAATTTGTTATATATATGACTGCAGAATGCATTACAATTCATATTACACATATAGGGCACGATTTTTCATATCTCTGGTTGTACACAAAGTAGAGTCACAGCCCTTTTATATTTTTTATTTATAGACAGGATCATGCTAAGTTGCTTAGGGCCTTGCTAAATTGCTGAGACTGGCTTTGAATTCGTGATCCTCCTGTCTCAGCCTCCTGAGCTGCTGGGACTATAGATAATGCACCAGTGCACCGGCTTGAAATCTTTCTCTTTATTAATTACTAAAATAAGGAAATCTTATTATAAACAACAACTTGAAAAACATACTAAGGCCATAAAGAATGAACCCTGAAGCTGGACTACTTAGCTGTTAAATCCTAGTTCTAGCACTTGCTAGCTCTAGGAATTGTTTGACAAGTTTCTTACCTTCTCTCTGCCCCAATTTCCTAATCTTTAAAATGGGAATAGTCATACTACATACCTCATATTGTAACAAACAAATGAAAGCCAATACCTGTAAATATATGAGTTCAGGGTCTAGCATCAAAAAAGCATTGTACCCCACACATGTATTAATATACAGAATCCATTCCCATATACGTTCTCTTGCACACACAGAGAAATTATTATAATGAATATGTTTGCTTGATGGCAAATGTTTATTGAGCATAAATTATGTGCCAATTACTATGTCAGGCACTGAGGATAGGTGATAAACAGAAAAAAGTCCTTGATCTCATGATCCTCAGTTTTAACTAACTGCCTATGTCACTGACGTCTAAATCTGTCTTTGGTCTCACCAAAAGACAGATTTGTGACTAAGTAATACTCTTAGTCACAAATGCCACCTCTTTCTCTTACAGTACTCTCTTACTGAAACCTATACAATATCCTACATATTGTACTTCTCCCTAAATCTCTTCCTTTTCCTTGGATCTTGGCCTGAATTGGCAATATCATCACCCAGCCAGAATGTCTAAGAATCATCCCTGATTCTTCTCTCACCCCCAAATTCCATCACCAAACCTTTACAAATGTGTCAAAGAGTAATATCAAATCCACCTCCTCTTCTTTATCCAGATATCAACTCATGGAGTTCAAGCACTCAACATTGTTCTTCTAAATGATTCCCATAGCTCTCGAGCCAGCCTCCAGTTCAACCCATGGGCACCTCCTCCCAGAGAGAACTTTCCAAACTATAATCTGGTCATTGGTCACTCACTCCAGTTCCTTCAATGGATACTGATTCCTTGTGTACACCGCATGGCATTCAAGGTCCAAATGAATCCCGTGTTGTTAGGTCAAATGATGCTGAACAGTCTCCTCACTGCCTCACCTTGTATCCTCCTTCAAGATGGAGCTACCTTTGCTCTCAGCATACTCCTCTCTTTCTCTTAACCATTTGGAAAGATTCCCTGGTCCCTCCTCTGGCTAGTGCCTCCCTTTGTATTCCTACACCTCCTTACCATGACTCTTCACGGCATTGCAGTGAGAGTACAGAGTATCTGTACTCATGTCTCTTACCCCATGCACAGTGAGCCTGACACAGTTAGCTGGTGAGAGAGCTCCCTTCTGCATCTCTCCTGGAAACTGGGGTGACACAAGTTGGAGCATTATAAATATTGGTGGAAAGAACACAGTACTTTGTCAATTCTAATGTGACTTGCTGCAGTGTGCACTATTTTTTTTTAAGTTGTAGTTGGACACAATACCTTTATTCTATTTATTTATTTTTATGTGGTGCTAAGGATCGAACCCAGCACTCACACATGCTAGGCAGGCACTCCATCACTACAACCCCAGCCCTGCAGTGCACTGTTATTTTATATACCATTAAGGAAAATAGTGCTGCCATTAAACTTATACTTCATATTCTTACCCTGTCTATTATATGACATATCCCAATTGTAGACACATTAAATGGGAAAGATAGGTTTCTTGGACTATATAAAATATGGTAACTAAAATTATTTTTATGACTTTATTAGAATAGTACAGTAATTAAGACATGAGCTCTGTAGATAGATCAAAGTCCCATCTGAACTGATATAAGGTATGCAAACCTGAGCAAATTATATCCCCTTTCTATGCCTTGGCTGTCTTCTTTATAGAATGGGATTGATAATGGTCCAAGTCTGGAGATGTAGCTCAGTGGCAAAGCACTTGCCCAGCATGTTCAAGGTCCTGAGTTCAATCCCTAGCACATATGTGTGCACATGCACATACACACATATAATATACACAAAATATATACATATATTTACATATAAATTTATTTATTTATTCCAGTTGCACTGTCCTTGCATTTTGTACTTTGAATGCTGAAGCTGTTGACTTTCTAGAATAGTCTATTATGTAATTGGTAGATGTATGCTTGTCTGTCCTTTGGAGAACCAAGCCTCACCCCATTCTGGTATCTTGCTCAGTTCACATGGCTTTAGTGGGATGATGACACTGCTTTTTGCTCAGTGGGAAAAGGCAGCTAAAGTCACAGGAAGGGAAAGGGCAGGCAGTTACAGACAACCAAGCTGACCAATGAGAGCACATCAAGTTACTTGGCCACAGCAATTGAGTCAAGGATAAATAAATAAATAAATAATAAAGGATTGAGGTGATGTTAATATTTTTAAAAAGTTCATATAAAGAAAGCAGGTAAATAGTGTTTGGCATGTGGTCTACATGAAAGGGCCATTCATTACCACCATTGTTACTGTGGTGAATGAGCTATGATATAAGGAACCCGGAAGTAAGTTCTGAGACACATAAGGCAGGTGTCCATATTCTAAATGCACCTATGAATATCCGGTAGTAACTGGACACCTGGTAGAATGTGAGCTTTATAAGGGCAGACATCTTCATCTTATTTGTCCAGTAATATATCCCAGATGCCTAGAATAGAGTCTGGTACATAGTGAGTGCTCAAAATATTTGTTGAACAAATGAACTCTTTTGTTTTTCTGTTAACTTCTCTTGTCTAGGTTTAGGAGGTTGTTTTGTGCTGCTTTCAATTAATCTACCTCGAAGAGTCCTCCACTTTCTTCCTCTCTCTCTCTCTCTCCCTCTCTCTCTCTCTCTCTCTCTCCCCCTCCCTCCCTCCTTTTAGTTTTACTTCTTTTATTTCTAGCCACATAGCCACACATATTAGACTTTTCTTCCTCTAAGTGCTGCCCCACAGCAGTCCTTTCTTGAGCACAGCTGCATCCCTGGGAAGCCCAGGTGCATCTTATGAGATCATTGCCTTTTTTGATTGACAGAACCTGACACCTTCAGAGACAACTGTTACCCCAATTTACTTTATGTTTTGCTCCTGAGTGTGGCACTGACACACGCTCAGAGTGATCCTAAGGAAGGTGTGGGCATTTAGGTGGTTCTCTTGGTTTGGGACCTCTTCTGCCAACTTGCTTTCATTCCTATCACCCCTTTCTGATTGACTGCAAACTTTATACTGAGATGGCTAATGCCATCTCAGTTCAAGGGACCTCAAAGATTCCTTCCTCCCTCTCATCTCAGAAGAGCACAGCTTGGAGGGGAGAAGGAGTTTGCAACCCTGAAGCCCCCATTTTAGACCTAATACCACAGCTAGAGAGGTAACTATTGGAGCTTATGCTCATTGTCTGAGATCATGTAGAGAGTAGGACCCACCATTTTTTCACAGTGTAAAGTCCCGGGTGGTGCCCCTAGGACAGTGGCTAAGGGAAAAATCCCAATAAAACCTCAATCCAAAGGGATTGGCCAGAGAGGTGGCAGGCAGCAAGGAACAAAGAACTGGGGTAGAAAACCAAATCACTAGAACAACCAAGTGTGATTGGTAGGCACAGGTGAAGCTAGAATCGTTAAGAAAAGTAATAGTTCTCATTTTTTAAGACCAACTAGGAACTCTATCTATGTTGCTTCATGTAATTCTTACAGCATACCATAGCAGAACCAGGTTCAAACCCAGGTCTATCTGATGCCAAAGCCTGTGTCCTTGACCACTCTACCCTGGGCCTCTGTTCTGAGATGCCTAAGTGGAGACACTAGGAATCTGAGCAAAGTGTCAACAGTAGGAGAAGCAACTAGAGGTTCAGTGATAGCAAAGAATGGTTTTGAGGCCAAAAATAAATTATACTCAAAACTAGTCAGCACCTACACAGGGCTCAAAGCGCCTCCCAGGAATTCCAGGCTTAGTCACGCCACCGTCTGTGTGACCCTACAGCTAGGTTGGAGGATAAAACTTCCCATTTGCATATGGCCCTGTATGGGCCATATCACCCTCAGGTCTGCCAGCACACCCTGAAGTCAGTACCAATTTATATTAACCACAGAAATAACAAAAAACATGGTGAAGAAAGTCACTCCTGTAGTTTTGGTTTGATTCTTGGCTCAACTACTTCTCTGATCCTCATTTTCCTCTTTTGTAAAATGGAAGAATTAATAATAGAGTCGATTTCATGGGATGTTGTGTATAATGCACTTATAGTAGCTCCTGGAATATTGTACATACTGTAGGTAAGTATTAGCTATTATATATTATATATTATAGTGAGCACAGGATCAAGGGACAGTGCCCATTTTGTATGCATTTTCTCATTTAAACATCTCAAGTCTATGAAATAGTCACTATCATCACACTTGTTTCCAAAAAGGAGAGACTTCAGGCACAGAGAAGTTTATTACCTCATCCAAGGTTACACAGCTAATAATTGGTGGAGAGGGGTTTTGAACCCAAGAGAATAGATTCCAGATTGTGTTCTCAGAACCACCACATTGAACTGTTCCTGGCAGAAAGTCATGCTTCAGCCACATATTTCATGCAACTCTTGGCATAAATAATAAATCATATTGTCCTCTTTGCATCTGTCTTAATTATTTGTGGCCTTACCTGCTTCATCTCTCAGGCCTGACATTTTGCCAATTGGCATATGACCTTGGACCCCTCCACCAATGCCTTCATCAGACACACTGGGAGGCACCCTCCAGGTCTAGCACTCCATATCTCCATGTGAGGTTCCTACAAGCAGGCCTGGGAGGGTTTGCTTCCTTCCCAAGTGCCTCAATTTGGGGATACCTATTATGCCGTGTGTAATAAATTCCCCTGGATGGGAAAATTGTATCATGAGGCCCCCCACAGTATCGTGGGACATTAGTTAGTTAAGACTTCAAATGAACTGGGAGTTTCCAAGGCTCTTCTTCCTAGATTTGGGAGGCAGGAAGGAAAGTAATGTTCCCCAAAGAATATATCCTTGAAATGTTAGTTTCATGTTTCTGTGGATATTTGGAATTTTGCACAGCCAAAAGCAGAAGTTGTATTTATTTATTTAGTTTAGCATTTAGCATTTGGGTCTTTTATTGGGGGGTCGTTAATGGCAGAGGAACTTATGAAGTTACAACAGACGTTCCTGATGAGGAAGGAGAGACTTCCAGGGCAAGTGCACTTACATGGGAAAAGGTGTGGAAGGTCCTCAGGTCCCAGGCAGTCTGATCATGACCCAAAGAGGGGCAAGTGCTCAGAGGAAACAAGTTGCTGTGTGGTGTCTAGAGATGCAAGACACAAAGAGCAGGGGCTCCAGTCTCACCAGGGTTCCAAGTAGAGCACCTGGACCTGAGGAAGTCCCTGGCAGGAAACAGTGGGCACCTTAGCAGTGATCAGAAGGGCTAATCAAATGGATGGTCCTTTGTAACTAGATTCTTTAACGCAATGTGACGTTTTTAAGATGCAGCCGTGTTGTAGCATGTAACTATATTTTAGGTATTATAACTAACATTCCATTGTAAAGATACTTCATGTTTTATTTATCATTCATCAGTTGATGGACATTTAGGATTTTCCCACTTTGAGTTATTATGAATAACGATGCCATGAGCATCCATACAAGTTTTTGCATGGACATATGTTTTCATATACTTTGGAATATATAACTTGGAGCAAAATTGCTGGACCATATGATAAATCAGACAAATGCCAAAATGTTTTCCAAAGCAACTGCACCATTTTACATTCCTACCAGCAATGTATGAGGCTTCCATTTTCTCTCTATACTCTCCAACGCTTTTTATTATAACCCTGTTAATGATGTAAATATCATTCTGATTTGATTTACATTTCTCCAGTGACTAATTATGTTGTGTGTTTTTATATGTGCTTGTTGACCATTTGCTTATTTTCTATGGTGAATTGTCTGTTCTAATCCTTTGCCCATGTTAAATATTGGGTTGTCTTTTTACTATCGAGGTAAACAAGTTTTTTTATGTATTTTGGATATAGGTCTCTTATCAACTTTTCATTTTATTTTTGGTAGTGCTCAGGATGGAATCCAGAGCCTTAAGCATACTAGACAAACACTCTAGCACTAAGCTATATCCCCAAGCCCCATATCTGCTCTTTGATTTGTAAATATTGTCACCCATTCTGGGGGGGTTGTTTTTTCACTTTTGGGATAGTGTTGTTCACAGCACAAAAGTTTTAAATGTTGGTGTAGTTTAACTTCTCTACTGATTCTTCTGCTGCTTGTGCTTTTGGTGCTATTTTTAATAAACTACAACTAACCCAGTCATATTCTCCTATTTTCTTGTAGGGCTTTTTTTTTTTCCATTTTTAAAATTTGTTCTAACAAGTTATACATGACAATAGAATGCATTTAGACACATCATACATAAATGGAGTAGAACTTCTCATTCTTCTGGTTGTATATGATGTAGAGTTACATCAGTCATGTAATCATATATGCACACAGGGTAATAATGTTCGATTTATTCTATTATCCTTCCTATCTCCACACTCATCCCCTCCCTATACTCCCCTCTAACTCTGGGACTGTTTATAATAGCATTTTTAAAGTCTTTTACAAGTCCATCATAGGGGCCCCGTAAAATGAGTTTCTATTGCTTTTCCCTCTGTTTTTTGAATATCTTAAAATTCTCAATTGAAAACTGGGCATTTTAGATAACATAGACTAACAACTATAATAAGCAGTCCTCCTAAGGGTTATTATTTGCCTGTTTGTTATTTAGTTTGCTTAGTGATTTGATTGAACTGATTTTACAAAGTCTGTTTCCACTGAAGTGTGCAGCCTCTGATGCCCCTGCTCAGAGTTTTGTCCCCTCTTTGTTTTCATCATTTAGTCTAACTGCTCAGGGTCACCCCTGGGTTAGCATAGCCACTTATCCAGCAAAAGCTGTGCTTAACCTCCTTAACTAGTTTTGACTTTTTACCATTTAACTAATGAATGATTAGGAGGCTTCTACACAATTCAGGTGATTTACTCCCCCGGCCCCCCACCGCCCCTCCCCCAACCACACACACACACACACACACACACACACACACATTCAGGGAAGGACTGCAGGCTGAGTTTCCTTTTATGTCACTCCTGAGAGGGGTGCAACCTTGGGCATTCACACAGTCTTCTATGTAACCAGGGCTGAATGTGATTTTGGTTTTAAACCTGGCTTCCTAAAAATCACTGCTAGGTCAGAGTAGTTCATTGCTCAGTGTTTAGTCAAATGTGGTGCTTAAACCCTTTATGCTAATGGACATCTTCCCTATGCTCATAGCTCTGTGTGCATCTTGGGGGATACTTTCTGTTGCCCCCACCTCCTGTTCTGATTGCACCTGAGTAGGCACAGCCAGGCATATAGGTACATCCATTCTTCCTGAACCCTAAATTGACTATGACCACAGGAAGACTCTTCTTGGTTGTCTTTTCCTCTGATTCCTTTTACTAAATTTCTGTTCTGCCATATAATGACACTACTTCTTGTATAATGACACTACTAGTCTCCTTTTAATTCCTTTCCATCAAGATCTCAATAGTTTCAAAGATGGCTCATGTATGGAGTTCTCCATCCTGTTCTAAATGAAAACAATCCCCTCAGGCAAAATGGTGGGACTCTTCTCTCCTTAAGACCTTCCTTTGTCCTAGGCTAAACCCCTATGCCCTTGCACAGCCACAGGGAATTTCTTTTATGACAGGGACATCCTTGACTCTTACAAACTTCCCAACATATAAACTCTATCCTATGAGCCAGTTAGGGTGGCAGCAATAGAGCTCCATTGTGCTCAGTCTATGCACAAGAGAAGAGACCCCCTCCATCTTAGTCAGAAATGGGGGTTGGGGAACTCAATCCTTTTGATGATGTCCACATAGAATAGTGCTTCTGAAACATGGGCAGATAAGAAATGGCAGCTTCCTCCTCCCCCATGAGATGGGGCTGAAGGGCAAGGTAACCACGGCTTCTTTGCCTTCATAAACCTGGAGTAGAGTGTTGTGTAACATGAAAAGTGAAAAAGAGTAAGAGGCTGGATTCTGGCTCAAATGCCACAGACTCTTGCTGCTCTTACCAAGAATTAATAGATTTTCTTGAGTGAATCTTTCTCCATTTGCTGCATGCCCTTAGGATAATTTTCAGAGATTTAAATGATTATCATTTATAATTTTCACCAATTAAATTGTTTGTCTGGGCAGAGACTACCTAGATTCATATGCCTCCAATCATTGTGTGGAAAGTTTTGAATCCACACAATCCATTATTTGATTAAGATAGGCTTTATTCATTCACTTGCCATATATTTATAGAGGATCAGCTATGTGGCAGACAATACTTTTGTTACTCATTTATTGCCAACAAACTGTTTTATATTCATGTATATAGAGAACTCACATTTCCAACTGGATCGAGTGCAATTTGATGGAAGAAGCCATCTCTATTTGGGCTTCATAAATCCCGATGGCACTCAGCATAAAGTTGGAATTTATAATGCATGCTTTCATTCAATTAATCCCTTCCTGATTTCTTTTCTTGATGAACATTATAGTTTCAAAACTACATACTTTTCTGAAGTGCTCATTTCCTTTTGCCTTTACTTAGCAAATTACTCTAACTGGTCTATTATTTGTCTCTGATATCAAAGTTATTTTGCCACCATTTTTTGTGCTTCATATGCCTTAAGTCTTTAGATACGCAATCTCATTAATGCTAGCATTAGCCCATGGTTGAAGTATTCTTGACCCGTTTTGCTGATAAAAAACCTGAAACCCAGAAAGTTTAATGAAATGTTTTAGTCCATTTTGTGTTGCTCTAACAGAATTACCACAGACTGGATAATTTATAAAGAAAAGAAATTTATTTCTCATGGTTCTTGGTGCTGGGAAATCCAATATCAAGGTGCTGGCTGGCATCTGACAAGGGCATTCTTGTTGCAATATCCCACAGTGGAAGGCAGAAGGGCAAGAGAGCATAAAGCCAACCCCTCCTTTTATGGGGAAACTACTTCAATAACTGAACCACTCCAGTGATAGCAGCACTAATTCATTCTTGATGACAGAAGCCTCCTGGCTTAATCACCTCTTAAAGACCCCTACTCTCATACTGCTGCACTGGGGATTAAGATCCAACATATAACTTTTGGGGTACAGATTCAAGCCATAGCTGGAGCTTACCTAAAGTTATATAGCAAGTAAGTGGCAGAGTTGCACTGCCTGACTCCAAAGCTTGTTTTCCTTCCTCCATGCTGACCTACCCTGACAACCTCCTTCTGAGAAGAGAAGAGAACTACAGCAAGTTTGAGGGAAATCATTTTTGACACCTTGAGTCATCTACAGCATTGCATGCTTTGGAAGCCTGCTAGTTTTCCCAAAGCAAATATGCTATCTGGCCTTTCATGCTTGCTGCACTTTGGCACACAAAATGACTAATGAAGAACCACAGAAGTGAGATGGAGTGACCTTGTTGAACCACCCCAAACCCCCCAAATGGCCCCAATTAAGACCACAATCTGGCCTATTTACAAATATGCAGCCCACAAAACGGCAAATATAATTCGACCACAACCAATCTGGCCCTTGTTAGCTATGTTATAACAAGAACTTGAATAAATATCATTATGAAACACTTATTTAGGACAAGAATTGTGCTGAATTCAGGCTTTTCTAACCTTACAGGGAAAATATCAGTTAGGAATAGTGATGCATATCTCTATTTTTTTAAATTGTTTTGTGAGTATCTTCAAAAATTCTGTATGCTTGAGAACTTTCAGCCCTTCAACAGGATTTGAGTGGCTCCATTGGATCTTATTGGTTGCTTCCTTTAAGCAAGTCTAATCTCTTACTTTCTTCACCAGGCTGCAGAATCAATAAAGCAAGGAGGGTAAAATTGGAAAGAATTTGAGTGGAAACCTCTGAGGAAAATGTGGTTTCCATGGCAGGAAGAAAAGTTGACATTTCCTTAAATTATACTAGACTATAAACTTATTGGGTGTTGGACTGCCTCTCCTGTAAGCCCTATAAAACACCACGTAGTATTATTTACCTACCAGGAAGTCTTCAAATATTTGTTGATTATTGCAGACTGAATCCTCCCTGTGTGAATGGAGCTGGGGTTAACTCACTTTAAGAGTTTGCTCCTAAATATATTCTATTACTAGTCCTCACCTGCCATAAGGCATATTTAAACCTTCTTCTTTGCATCTCTCTAAGTAGTTCCATGCTGGGGTTGGAATGGCTTATGCATCATTTGTGCCTTTTCCCAGACATCTCTCCACTTCTCATCCTCTGACTATTGCTTCTGTTATGTAGAGCACATTCTCATCCTGATCAACCACATTGATGATCTCTTGTCTGTGTTGAGAGGGTTCACTCATGTTAATCCTTCCCTCTACACAATTTCTGAACCCATGGAGAAATAAAGTACTAAGATGGAACAAAACCAAAATATCACCTACATTACTGAGAAGAGCTAGGTTGAAGGACATGTTTTTTATCTGTGAGCTAGTGCACCTCTTACCATTTGAATCAGGCTGGGTTGGCCATCAAGTCCCGGGGATCATAGATCCACCATTGCAAGTTTTCCCAGTACAGTCAGTTTCCCCTGCCCCCCCCCCAGTGGAGTCAGTTTCCCCTGTTACTTGTGGCAAGGAAAGATAGAGTGTGTGGCCTTGGGGAAGCTTGCTCACAGAAGGAAGGAGCAAGGAATTGACCTATACCCAGTTTAATGTACCAGTTAAATTTTTCCAACTGTCCTGGGAAGAAGTGAATATAGGCACAGGAAAAAAAAGGGTGAGTGTTACTTTTATTGAGCTCACTCCACAAAATGGTGACCATCGAATATGGTGGAGAACTTTAGCTCTCTAATACCCTGGAGCATTTGAGTGGCCCCAATATGGTAATGATGATATGTCCTTGGCCTCCAATGTCACTGAGGTTTCCTGAGTCTAGATCTAGTCTAGATTGCTAATTTCCTGCCACCCATCCTCCTGCCGCTACTCTGACTAACCCATTCAAACTTTCCTTTCTTTTTTCATAAACCGTTTTTCCATAAGGTAGAGGGCCACAGGAAAATTAGGACAGGGAAAGAAGAGTATTAAGAATATCAGACAAGTTGGGAAACTTTTTTTTTGCTTTTTCCCTTTTTTTCTTTTTGGTGTGTAGCCAGTTTATTGAAAGGTCTAAACTCAGTAGAGTTCAAACAGAGAATATATTTCTTCCCGTGACTTCCCCTGAAAAAGCTCTGGTGAATTTTACTTTCTTCCCTGAGTGACAGTTTAGGTAAATCTTTATTGTAATTTTCAGATATAAAAATGCCTAATATAATACAATTGATCTAGTTGAAAGTTCCAAACTCATGTCCTACTTAACTCTCTTCCTCCTAACTCGGGAGCCTTCTTGTCCACTGTGGAAGGAGTTCTTTTCTCCTTCACCTTTCTTCTTCCTCTACTGGTTTCCCTTTTCTTCTTCCATCTTTCTGGGCCTTAAAAATAGGTGGAAGGGGGAGGCAAAATTCTACGTAAGTATTGAGGTTAGTCCTTCCTCGGTAGTCAATGGTCACATATGGCAGATGTCTAAATGTAGAGTCTCTTGTGGGTCAAAATAATTTAGTGGGATCCTTTAAGGGCCTCACTCTGCATAGCATCTGCTAGTGGAGATGCATTCCAACATGATTGCTTAAAATGCTCCACTATTCCCTGAATTCTGATTCTCAATGGTAAATTCCAATGGGAAAGGCACACCTGATTTTCAGGAGCAAGATGTTTTTTACCTGCCCCTGGGATCAGAGGACTATTTCTCCACTGGATCCATGGAACAGGAACACTGCAAGACACAGACACTTCTGTGTTCCATGTCAGACTACAATAATGAGTTTTTCCAGACTGGTTTTTATAACAATATGTTTTAGGCAGCTTTTTGCCACTGTAGGCTAAAAGACACAACCAGCACAATTTTAGAGGAGGCAAGTTTATTTGAGGGTTCATAGTTTCAGAGATCTCAATCCATAGACAGCTGGCTCCATCCATTCCTGGGGCTCAAAGTGAGGCAGCACATCATAGCAGAGGGAAGTGGCTCACATGATGAGCAGGAAGCAGAGAGAGACTCTACAGATACAAAATATATACCCCAAAGGCACACCCCCAATGACCGCCTCCTCCAGCCATACCCTACCCACCTTCAATCACCACCCAGTTAATCCCATCAGGATTGATTCACTGAATGGTTTAAGGCTCTCATAACCAAATCATTTCTTCTATAAATCTTGCAGTGTTCACACATGAGCTTTTGGAGGATACCTCACATCCAAACTGTAATACAATATAAGCGCCAGAGATACAAAACAACCAAAAACAGTCCCTGTCTCAGGCTGATTTGATCTAGTCAGGGATGTAAATAAACAGATAAGCGTCATATGCTATTAAAGTATCATACTGGAGGTGTTGAACAAGATGCAAAAGAAACACAGATGAAGCAGAGCAGTGACACTGAAGGTAGGACTTCAAGGACACATTGAAGTTCAAAAGAAGGAAAGATAGAGTGAGCCCTGCACTCAAAGGTTGTGGAGGCTTCATAGAAAATAGAAAATGCTTGGGTCATAATAAGCACAAAAATACTATCTCATATTCAAAACAAACATACAACACATTGAAAGGAAGTGTACTACTCTTATTTGTTGCTGCCTTCTTCAATTCAGGATGCTGTCACAGAATACCACAGACTGGGTGGCATATAAACAACAGAAATGCATTTCTCATGGTACAGGAGGCTGACAAGTCCACCATAAAAGTGCCAGCAAATGGGTGTCTGATAAAGGTCTATTTCTTGGTTGATAAACCTCCATCTTCTCATTGTAACTTCATATGGCAGAAGAGGAGGAAGAGGAGGGAGGAGGAGCAAAGAAGAAGGAGGAGGAGGAGGATAAGGAAGAAGAAGGAGAAGGAAGAGGGAGGAGGAGGAGGAGGATGAGGATAAGGAAGAAGAAGGAGAAGGAAGAGGGAGGAGGAGGAGGAGGAGGAGGAGGAGGAGGAGGAAGAGGAGAAGAGAGCTCCCTGGGACCACTTTAATTCAGACACTAACTGCATTCATGGCCTAATCACTTACCAAAGCCCCACCTCCAACGCCATCGCATTGGGGACTAGATTTCAACATAAAAATATTTTGGGGGGGTGGGCATAAATATTTAGTCCATAGCAGTTGTTATTTCTAAGAAATCAAATTATAGGTAATTTTCATATTTTATCATCAGCTTTTCTATATTTTCATATTTTATGAGGAAAAGGTCATTAATTTTTAGTGACTGGTTTTGGTTCTAAGAGAAGACTCAGATAAAAGTAACTTTAAGTTTTTGTCATGCATGAAGTATTCCAGAATGAAATAATATGAGGTCTGGGATTTGCTTCAAAATAATGTGGGGCAGAGGAAAAAGTAAATAGACAGGGGCATAAATGAGGCAAGACTGGCCATAAATTGCTAATTATTTAAACTGAATGATTGATGGGCACATGGGGATTCACTACATTATTCTCCACTTTAGTCTATACTTTAAATTTTCTATAATAAAAAGCTGAGAAAACAAACACATAGGTAAGAAAAATGTCCATGGTCATTAAACTCTCTCTCTACTTTAGTTTGCAAAGTAACGCCCACCTCATATAATAGCTGTGAGAATCCAACATGTTAACATATATTAGACGCTTATAACAGTGCCTGACACATAAGTTAAAAACATAAATCATATTTATAATTGCTTAATCCAGGGGCACAATTACCTTCTCAGGATGCCAGGTTCCTCATCTTTCTGCTCTACCATCTCAAATGTGTGATAGCTCTCGTGACCATGTGATGCTGAGATTTCTTGGTATCTTCTCTTCCATTAGGCCTGTTCAGAAGCAGAAAAGAAGTGAACCCCTGTCTCTTTTGTGTTTGCTTTATTATTCAGGAAACTTTCCATAAAACTCCTTAGCTGGCTTCCTTTTACTTCTTATTGATAAGGATGATCATATACCCATGCCTAAAGACAAATCACTTATAAAGGGGATATACGTTCTATGTTGGTCATATACTAATCAAAACCTACACTCCAGAGCTTCATGGGGCCCCCTGAAGAAGGTGATATACAAATGCCTAAATGAAGAATATGCATAGCTATTTTAGAAAGGATTAAAAACAGAAAGAGGCTAAGGGGCAGTCAACCAACAGTGAATCCTGCTGGCATGTTAGAAAAGAGTGAGCTCTCTGTGTAACCAGTGCATAGGATAATACCAGGAGCAGGAACAGAGCTGGAGACAGCAGCACTGGTGGATTGGGATTCAGCACTGAAGACAAGGCCAGTTAGAGGATATTGCTTGTTTCTCTACAAGTAGTGGGAAGCCATGAAAACTGAGGCACAGCAGCTAAGGAAAACATAATGAAGACATAGGGGGAAATGTGGCTAATTTCATTTTAATGTAGAATTTTCCAGAAGATGATATGTAATCTCACGGAAATTACATGTGCATCATATGCAAACGTACCTATTGCTACCTAAAATATTTTTCACACTTGGTTGTGGTATAAAAAAAAAAATCTAGGTGGAAATAATTGACTCAGCAATCATATGTCTAAAGGAGAAAGCCAACCAGCCTTGGGTTCTATATTTACATTTTAACTTCATTTCTACAGGCTGTTTATGATCTGCCTTCAAACTGTGAATGTCCATACCCCTCACTATAGAACGTCTACCTTCAATGTGGAGTGGAATTATCCCTGTGTGAAAATGAATTACATAATAATCTTTTGAGGAAGGCAGAGTCTGTTAAGAGATTATTAAATCACAAATGAGAGATGCCTTATTTGATTCATTAAAAAAGACCATGATGTAGGGGCTGGGGTTGTGGCTCAGTGAGAGAGTGCTCACCTAGCATGCATGGGGCACTAGTTTCAATCCTCAGCACCACATAAACATTTGTGTCTACCTTAAAAAAAATAACCAAAAGAGGCTGACCCCAAGCTGATGAAAACTTTTCAAATTAAGATGCTGAGAACTTCATCATTGACATAAATTTTGGTTGATAGTAGCACAGCACGTGATGAAACTGCAACAGATCAGGAAGAAGAAATTGTCACACATGGGACCTTCCAGAAAAATGTTGATTTCAGCTAGATCTTAGCTGAATATGGAAGATTAAAACTTTGCTCCCATAAAAGTCAAGCACCTCCTGCTCTTCCATTGGCAGAAATAATATAAAACAATGTTCCACAAATCTTTACTCCTCACACTTCAGATAGAGCCCTAATATCCAGAGTATACAAAGAACTCAAAAAATTAGACAATAAGAGAACAAACAACCCAATCAACAAATGGGCCAAGGACCTGAACAGACACTTCTCAGAGGAGGACATACAGTCAATCAACAAGTACATGAAAAAATGCTCACCATCTCTAGCAGTCAGAGAAATGCAAATCAAAACCACCCTAAGATACCATCTCACTCCAGTTAGATTGGCAGCCATTATGAAGTCAAACAACAACAAGTGCTGGCGAGGATGTGGGGAAAAGGGTACACTTGTACATTGCTGGTGGGACTGCAAATTGGTGCAGCCAATTTGGAAAGCAGTATGGAGATTTCTTGGAAAGCTGGGAATGGAGCCACCATTTGACCCAGCTATTCCCCTTCTCGGTCTATTCCCTAAAGACCTAAAAAGAGCATGCTACAGGGACACTGCTACATCGATGTTCATAGCAGCACAATTCACAATAGCAAGACTGTGGAACCAACCTAGATGCCCTTCAATAGATGAATGGATTAAAAAAAATGTGGCATTTATACACAATGGAGTATTACTCTGCATTAAAAAATGACAAAATCATAGAATTTACAGGGAAATGGATGGCATTAGAGCAGATTATGCTAAGTAAAGCTAGCCAATCCCTAAAAAACAAATGCCAAATGTCTTCTTTGATATAAGGAGAGTAACTAAGAACAGAGTAGGGTCGAAGAGCATGAGAAGAAGATTAACATTAAACAGGGATGAGAGGTGGGAGGGAAAGGGAGAGAGAAGGGAAATTGCATGGAAATGGAAAGAGACCCTCAGAGTTATACAAAAGTGCATACAAGAGGAAGTGAGGGGAAAGGGAAAAATAATACAAGGGGGACAAATGAATGTCAGTAGAGGGGGCAGAGAGAGAAGAGGGGAGGGGAGGGGAGGGGGGATAGTAGAGGATAGGAAAGGCAGCAGAACACAACAGACACTAGTATGGCAATATGTAAATCAATGGATGTGTAACTGATGTGATTCTGCAATCTGTATATGGGGTAAAAATGGGAGCTCATAACCCACTTGAATCAAAGTGTGAACTATGATATATCAAGAACTATGTAATGTTTTGAACAGCCAACAATAAAAAAAAAAAAAGAAAACAATGTTCCATGCGTCTGGCATGTTTGAGGATGGGGATGTTTGCCTTGATGCATACAGCCTCACAGAAATTAGATACACACTCAAATTTGTTGAATGAATGACTAGTACTAACTCCCTAACTCCAGCCAAATCCCAAGCCAGATCAACTGAAAATCGTCGAAAATTTACATGAATATTATCTTCCTTGTCATCCATTCATTTATTCAACAGATTTTTTATATAGAGCTTCTATACAGCAGTTTCTGTTCTAGGAGCTAGGAACACAGCATTGAATTAAAGAGGCAAAATTCTCTGATCCCTTGGAGTTAAGATTTTAGTGGGAGATTATATAAAGTAAACAAGATAAATAAGTGATAAATATGAATATATAGAGAGTATGTGTAGAGAGTGACATATGCTAAAGAAATAAATATAATGGGTTAAGGGATTAGAGGATGGCAAAGTGGTCAAGAAAGCCTGCAAATTTTGATAGCATGGCTGAGGAGGGCCCCAGCTAGATGGTGGCCATAGTAACCATTAATATTATAGTACTCCTCATCAATTTTTCTGATTCTTCTTCTGAGCACATGGTAGGATTTTATTATCTTGCTAAATTGCATTTAGAGATTCCCAATGACTTGGTTTGTCTGATAAAATGTGCAAAGAAGTGATATATTCTGCTTTGCTTTAAGGGCTACTATATGCTTCATCATACTCTATTTTCCTGTCTGCCATGGCAATAATCCATTAGTAGCTGTTCTGTCAGCTTGGAAACTGTAGGGAGAAGGACATGAAGCAAAAGAAAATTCTGCATGTATTAGGACTTGTTCTAAACTACTGAGATTTTGAGGGTTCCTTATTACTGCAGCACAACATAGCCCATCCTGTCTCAGTGGACAACAGTGACAATGATGATCATTGTCACTGATCACTGATGACCTGACAGGAGTGGGGAAGTGAAAAGTATGGATATCATAAGAAGAGCACTCCAAAAGATTTAATGCAATTCTAATCAAAATCCCAATGGCATTCCTCATAGAAAAAGAAAAAGCAATCATGAAATTCATCTGGAAAAATAAAACACCCAGAATAGCTAAAGCAGTCCTTAGCAGGAAGAGTGAAGTGGGTGGCATCACTATACCAGAACTGAAACTATACTATAGAGCAATAGCAACAAGAACAGCATGGTATTGGCACCAAAACAGACTGGTAGACCAATGGTACAGAATAGAGGACACAGAGACTAACCCACAAAATTACAAATATCTTATATTAGACAAAGGCACCAAGACATGCATTGGAGAAAAGATAGCCTCTTCAACAAATGGTGCTCGGAAAACTGGAAATCCATATGCAACAAAATTAAATTAAACCCCTATATCTCACCATGCACAAAACTCAACTCAAAGTGGATCAAGGACCTAGGAATTAAACCAGAGACCCTGTGTCTAATAGAAGAAAAAGTAGACCCTAATCTTCATCATGTGGGATTAGGCCCCAACTTCCTTAATAAGACTCCTATAGCACAAGAATTAAAACCAAGAATCAATAAATGGGATGGACTCAAACTAAAAAGTTTCTTCTCAGCAAAAGAAACAATCTGTGAGGTAAATAGAGAGCATACATCTTGGGAGCAAATTTATTACCCCTCACACATCAGATAGAGCACTAATCACTAGGTTATATAAAGAATTCAAAAAGCTAAACACCAAAAAAGCAAATAACCCAATCAATAAATGGGACAAAGACATGAACAGACACTTCTCAGAAGAGGACATACAATCAATTAACAAATATATGAAAAAATGTTCATCATCTCTCGCAATTAGAGAAATGTAAATCAAAACCACTTGAAGATATCATCTCACTCCAGTCAGAATGGCAGCTATTGTGAAGACAAACAACAATAAATGTAGGCGAGGATGTAGGGAAAAAGGCACACTCATACATTGCTGGTGGGCTGCAAATTGGTGCAGCCAATATGGAAAGCAGTATGGAGATTCCTTGGAAAATTTGGAATGGAACCACCATTTGACGCAGCTATCCCTCTCCTTGGTCTATACCCAAAGGACTTAAAAACAGCATACTATAGGGACACAACCACATCAATGTTTATAACAGCACAATTCAAAATAGCTAAACTGTGGAACCAACCTAGATGCCCCTCAGTAGATGAATAGGTAAAAATGGCATATATACACAATGGAATATTACTAAGCAATAAAAGAGAATAAAATCATGGCATTTGCAAGTAAATGGATGGCTTTGGAGAAAATAATGCTAAGTGAAGTTAGCCAATCCCAAAAAAACAAATGCAGGATGTTTTCTCTGATATAAGGTGACTGACCCATAATGGGGTAGGGAGGGGGAGCATGGGAAGAATACAGGAACTCTAGATAGGGCCGAGGGGTGGGAGGGGAAGAGAGGGGGCAGGGGGTTAAGAAATGATGTTGGAATGTGATAGACATCATTATCCAAAGTACATGTTTGAAGACATGAATTGGTGTGAAAATACTTTATATACAAACAGAGATATGAAAAATTGTGCTCTATATGTTAATAAGAATTGTAATGCATTCCACTGTATTTAAAAAATAAAATCAATTTAAAAAAAAAGAAGAGCACTCCATAAGGTGGTAATGGTGGTAAATACAAAGACCATAAGGTGGGAGTCTGGTTGGCATTTTAGAGTCAAATGAATGAGGAAAACTATAGTAGAAGGAGCTTCAAGAGGGGAAGGACAGTCAACACCATGTAGTCTTGTATATCATTGGAAGAACTTTTTCTGAGTGAGATGTGAAGTCATTCAAAGAGATATAGCACATTGAGTAAAATTTTTAAAAACACTACAGTTGGTTGTTGAGTTGAGAGTGGGATGAGGTGGGGTCAAGAAAGGAACCAGGAGAACAATAAGGAGGTTATTGCTATAAATTCATTGAGAAAGTGGAATTGCTTGAATCAGGCTAGTTGCAGTGGAGGCAGTAAGAACTGGTTGAATTCTAGATGTATTTTTCATAGAAAACTGATAAAATTTGCTCATGTATCAGATGTGAGTTGTGTCTTAGCCCATTTTTGCTGCTATAACAAAATACCTGAGAAGAAATAATTTCTAAAGAATATTATTTCTTATAGCTCTGAAGTTGGATGCCTAAGATCAGCATGGCAGCAGGTTCAGTATTCAGGAAGGCTACTCTCTGCTTCCAAGATAGTGCCTTTTTGCAGTGTCCCCAGAGATTCCCTCCCGAGGTGATGAATTCTGCCATGCTTCACATGGAGGAAAATATGGCAGGCCACAAGGACCTAGCTAGTTCCCTCCAACCATTTTGTGAGTCATTAATCCCACCCGTAAGGGTGATATTAACAAAACCACCTCCTAAAAACCCCAGCTCTTGATATTGCTGCATTGGTTGCATAAGTTTCAACTTGAGTTTTGAAGGGACATACACATTCAAACCAAAGCAAGTTTGAAGAAAAAAAATGGAGTCAAGGATGATCCCAAGGTTGTTGCCCTAAGTAAAATGGAAGAACACGGCTGTACTAAAATGGAGAAGACTGCAGGCAGAGCAAGTTTGGTTGGGAAGCCCATGACCTCGGTTTTGACAATGTTAACTTGGGGAGACCCATAAGATTTCCAGGTAGAAATGTTGAATGGACTAGAGATCAATGATGAAGACATCAATTTGGGGACCATTGGTGTAGAGATAGTATTTGAAATCATTCAATACAACAATAGCACCAACGGGGAAGTGTGGAGAGGAGACACAGGTCTAAGGACTTCCTTCACTGAGTGTTACGAGCTCAGGGAGAAGAGGAGCAACCATAATGTAGTCTGGGGAAAGCTGTCAATGGGACAGAAAGAAGGAAAGAAATCCATAACAAGGGTTGAAGAAAAGATTTCAAAGTGTTAAGTTCTGCTGATAGGGTCAAGTTAGGTGAGATCTGAGATTCAACTATGAGCGGTTGAAAAGAGAAGTCATTAGTGGCCTCCATAAGTGGTGTGTCAAGAGCTTGATTGGAATATGATCAAGAAAGAATGGGAGATCGTCGTGTACAACTATAATGTGCCACATTTGTATAATGTCGGGAAAAAGAGAGAATGGGAAAAAGAATGCAGAAAACTCATTTTTTGTAAAACAAATGGAACTTATTAAGCAAGATATGAAATAGAAAGAAGATATTAAAACAGAAAACTAATAGCAATTTTGTGGGCTAAATTGGAAAGATCTGATTAAGAGGAAATTTTTGATAATGAGAGAGAGGAGATTGTCAGAGTAGTCTTCAAATAGACAAAAAGAAATAGCTCATAAGTAGAGGAGTTGGGCTGGGGATATAGCTTAGTTGGTAGAGTGCTTGCCTTGCATTCAACAAGGACCTGGTTCTATTCCCCAGCACCACACACACACATACACAAAAAGACAATTAGAGTAGTTGATCTTTGCTCTGGAATCATCCAGAAGTGGGAAGAGATGCAGGGACATGGGTTTATATGGAGATGGGCGTATGTTCAGGTTATCTTCTAAGTACTTCTATTTTCTCAGTGACATTAGAAGAAAGCTCATCAGCTCAAAATAAGAATGGCCTTTGAAGGAGAGATACAAAGGACCAAATAGCTGTTGAGGAGAATGAAAGTGAATGAATTATGAAAATATACTATGATTGCCTGGCAGCATTAAAGTGAGTAAACAAGAATTTAATGGAAGACCCATGTTCATAGTAGGATGGGTGGAGGGCAATTGGAGAGATGGGATTGCACAGGTAGCAGTTTTGCCATAGTAGTATGATGAAGAAAGGAAGGGGCAATAGAATTGAGGGTTTAGGCAAGGGTGTGATAATATTGTGATTAACTGTGAAATTTAAGCTAGCCAAGGGGTGGAAAGTGAAGAAATAAGGATGGTGAGTTATTGAAAAATAAATTAGGATCAATGGGTTGTAAAAATAGTAGTAGTCGCAGTAGCTGATTGAGTGCCTATAATGCACCATTGCTGGCACATTGCTTTACATTAATTCATGCCAATTCTCACGACAACCTTGTAAGGTAGGTATTATAAATTCAAATGTGCATATTGTTCATCCACTGATCTCATACATTGAGATTACAAGTGAAGTCCCAAGAGGTATTTGACATTCAGTCAGTTATCATTTTGATCTCCAGTATTCAATGAATGTATGTCAATAACAAGTGCCATTTGGCTCTGGGGACTCAGAAGAAGCCTATAAGTGTGGATACTATTACAGATCTTAAGTGCCAAGGGAATGCCAATCCCAACCAAGAGACTGGCGGGACAGGAGTTACATGCTTTTTAAGAGTATTCAGAGTTAGGGCTGGGGATGTGGCTCAAGCGGTAGCACACTCACCTGGCATGTGTGCGGCCCGGGTTCGATCCTCAGCACCACATACAGACAAAGATGTTGTGTCCGCCGAAAACTAAAAAATAAATAAATAAGAGTATTCAGAGTGAAATGTGTTTAAACTCCATGGACAAAGGCTATACAATAGCCCCCTCTAGAAATTGATCTGCAAATATAAAGCTTAGCATATCCAAGCAGTCAAAAACAAGAATCTAGTCAGCTTCCTGCACTTAATAACATACAAGCAAACTCAAAACGCAACTCATGTATTACATAGGAAGATATGTAGGTTTCTTAGTTGAAGTCCAAGAGAAGTCCCTGTAAGTGACTGCAACTCCAGGTCTCTTAATCAAAAATAACTCAGTGACTTATAGTGATATATATATAGATAAGTATAAAAGTATTCAATAACAATATTTCACACTAAGGAACCTCAAGGGTTGGGGTATAGCTCAATGTTAGAATGCTTGGTTAGCATATACAAGACCCTAGGTTCAATCCCTGACACCACAAAGAGCAGGGGAGAAAGAGAGAGAGGGAGAGGAAGAGAAATCTGTACAAGTGTTACACATTCTTAACATTTACATGAACTTGGCCAAAAGAATAATAGTCTTATAACTCCATCTTAAATTATGTAATCAAATAATCAATTAAATTAGTTGAATCTATGGTTTTAATTAAAGTTTTACTAAATTTATGTATCAGATTAGAACAAGTAAAAGATATGCATTCCCACATTTATAAGTTTGATTTTTTAGATTTTTAATTTTCAATACTCAAAAAAAGTTTATTTGTTTTATTTCAGACACTGAAATCCTAAAGAAAGGAATCAAGTATAGTAAATGTATAAATGTACTTTAAAATATTTGAAAATGTTTAATTAACTAAGTTTATAAATGAAACCAAATATTAGTCATAGGCCTCCTTAATGATGATTGTTAAAATTTTCCGGACTTACAAATGGATTAATAAGATTTGAAACTGAACTTAAAAGCTTAGAGAAGAACTCAAGTTTTAAAATTATAATTTAATGAAAGAATACTAATTTAAAACACAAACTAAGTTTCTGATTAATCTTTCTATGCATTCTCACTGTATTTTGAGAATACAAAAAGAATTTCCAACAGATGAGGAGATTAAGGCAGACAGTTATGCAAGGGAAGACTTGGGATTTAAACCCAAGTCTGCCAACTATAAATATCCATGTTTTTTTTTCCATCATTCTTTGTTGCCTTCCCATGACAAAAAATTAGACAACAGTAACATGCAATTAACATAAAACTTGAAAAGAAGAATTCATTCTTTCTCCCATGTCCTGCAATACCTCCAGGTTATAATTATATCATTAATGCACAATTCAGTCAGAGGCAGAGTAGGTGTTTAAGGATTGGGCTGAATTAGCATGACTTTAATTATAACATAAGCTGCAAAGGGCTTCTCTTACTAAATCCCTGACGTTGGCATGTGTGTATATACGTTGCCAGTTTCTCATAAAAGTACAGTATAAATAGAAGAAATCCAATAACCTATGGTTGGTTATTTAAGTCATGTTTGTTTTATAGATAAACTGGAGTTTCCTGTCCTCAAGCTTTTCCCTTAGATTGGTTCTGGGAGCCCCTAAGGGAGAGGGATTGCATGGAGGGTGTTCCCAGTTAAGCACGTTAATGAAATCCAAAACCCGAATCCCCAAGTAGATGCCATATGATTGTTCTCATTAGCAGCCAGCACTATGGAAGCTGCAGTCTGGCCACCCAGCCAATTATCAGTGGCTGCTCTCTTCTTGCAGACTGCTGTAGCTCTGGCCACAGCTCCCTCGGTGGTGCCTATATCCAGTTGTCTGTGCATTTTCTGTAAAGAAAGGAAAATCAGTGGTGACTACCAGAGAACACAGTTAGTGGCCTTCTCAACGGCCTTGGCTCTTCCTCCTTGCTAACAGATCTCCAGTTTTGTTCAAACAGGTAGTCCAGGGAAGAGCTATGACCTTCCTCAGTTCTTTGCCAGCAATAGGTACAAAGGAGAGTGCGTGGCCTTGTTTAAGTCAAAGGGAAACCAGGAAAAGACCCCAGTAGTGGACAGGAGGCTTCTGGGAAAGATCTTTTCTAGATACAGGAGTGAGTATTATGTGGAGAAGCTCTTCTGGCTCTGCCCTCCTTCATGCCAGGATGTTGTCCTTTCAATAAGGAGTGTCCTTTGAACAAGCCACCCTGGACTGTAAAGGGTAGAATTTCCACTTGCATCAGTACTTGCCTAAAAGGCACCAAAACTTTCCTAAGTGTTTCATCCCACTGGTCTGAGCAGCAATACTACAGAAAGGACCTTGAACTTTGAGGCACTCCAGCAAAGGGACCTAACTGAAGACTCTGCTGGCCCATGAGCAATGAGACTGGTTTTAACAAATCATGCCGATTTATAGATTTATTCTGCTCTGTCCTGAATACTTTTCAAGCCTCAATTAGCCTAACCACCCTGAAGCATTCCTCATTTAGCACTTAAAAATCTTTGTCTTTGCCCCATCAGGAAATTTCTCAATGAGTTTTTTCATTGATATGTGTTCCTTTGACAATTAATTTAATAAACTTGCATTTGATTCTAAAATAGAGCCCCAAAGATATCAGGTGTCTTGGTTTTGTTTGCTCTTAAGGGAAACCTTGGAAATAATTCTCCAGTTCCTTCACTTCAAGATGTTGCAGAGATAACATTGAAACCAGCCACCGCTCGACCTCTTGCAAAGTAAACCTTAAATATCCTTATGTTTTATGCCAGTTACAGCCTATGGGACAATAACTGGTTTTATTGAAACACAACCCTACTTATTTGCTATCTATGTCTAGCCCCTTTCACATAACACTGCCAGAGTTTATAGTGCCTCAGAGAAAACATGGCCTGCAAAATCTAAAAATATTTCCTATCTGGTCTTTTACAGGAAAAAATTTGCTAACCCCAGTTTTTAGTACTGTTAGCAGTTGGGTTTTTCTATTACGTGTTGAAAGTATGCCAAAGACAGCTACCTCCTCCAATTCCTGGATTCTACCAGTAAACTCCAGTTAGGTCATGGGCATCCCCTGCACATGTTGCTTCATGATGCAGCAAGGACCAAATTCAGTACCTATTTAAACTAACATCTTGTATAGCTGATATCACTCCTGCCCAGTCATCCCAGCTCTTGCTCAAGTCTGTGGCTCAGCCATGCTCTATCTTAATAAGAATATCACACCTCTAGCCTGGAACATTCTTGAAACTCTTCCCTTTCCCTTGGCTAAATTCCATTCATGGTTTTTACAGTTTAGTTCAAATGCCATTTCTTCAAAAAGGATTATCTGACCCATCAGACCAGGCCATGTCCTTGTTTTGTAGTCCCATGGGGTCCTAAACTTCTCCATCAGAGCCATTATCAAAAACTAATAACTAAGGCATGGATTGTGTGATTAACTTTTAATATCTCCCTTCCCTTTTAGGAACGAAAATTCCTTAAGTGCAAAGACTCCCTGTCTTGCTTGTATTCTGTATCCCTAGAGCCTAGAACACACAAAATGACATGCAATAAATGAATGAAAAATTGTGAATGAAACAAATAGTCCAATCCTACTTTGAACCTTGTGAAGTCCTAGATCCTTGACTGGAATTTTCATCTTTCAGATAAAAAAGATTCAATTGTGTTAATCTGGTGTGCTTTATGAGAGTCTGAGAGAGTCCTGGCAAGGATGTCAAGTGACACTTTGGCCTCCCCACCTTTGCCAGCGTTGCTCCTCATTTTTCTAAGAAGACATCTCAATTGCCTACCCATCCACCTGGTGCTCTTTCATTCACGGGTACCAATTTTTGCTTCCCCTGGCAAGCTTCCTAAGCTCTGCTTTCTCCTGTAAAATGAAGACAGTGCGATGGAATGTAAATCAGAGACTCCTCCTACCATGAGAAGATAGTTCAACTTCCGTCTAAGCTCAGACATCCTATCAGAAATAAGGAGGGTAAATATCTCCAGAAGGAAGAGGTAGTCCTGTTAAAAACTCCACTGAATATTTACCTGACACCGTTGTAAACCTAAAGAAACCATGTTACTTCCATCAGTGATCCTGAAACTCCCCCTCTCCATTACTGGTAATGGGATCTTGAGATCAAGATGGATCTATGAACATGGTATTTTCAATTATATTGACAAATTCCGCTGAGTTTAAGACAAAATTTAAATTTCACTTCTAATTTAAAATTTCTGCTCTTCCCAACCCACCCCAATCTGTAGGCCTGAGTCATGATCAATAATCTTTGATGGGGAGTGGGTGATAGTATGAGATTTGTTCTCTTCACTCTATTGACTTCCCAGATTTGGGGTTGAAGGGAGAGAAAGAGGAAGAGATGGAAACATCACTTCGCTGCTGCTGCTGCTGAGGTCCCCCCTGGCTATCACTGCCTGTCCCCCACAGGAGGCTTCCACACCCTGGGTCTTTGGGATGGCTGGATGAGTGAATTACCTGGAAGCACTTGGTAGACCTCAGACTGGGCAGCTCTCTAACATTAGTGAGAGCAACACACTGTCCACCTGATGTATTGCAATCCACCCCCAGCATTTGTAGTTACTCTACTGTCATTTACTGCTGGGGTAAACTTCATAGAGCTTTAAATCTTTGAAACATCCCCTTGGCCCAAGGACCCTTCCATGCTGAGTGGTGGAGTCAGGGTGCACCTCTGCACCCTCTCCCTTTGCTTTACTCTTGCAAACTGCTCTTGTGGCCTCCTACCTCCAGGGAAGGAAGCATGTGTCAGGCTCCCAAGAACTTGCTCCCTCTACTCTGCTTGAGAAGCAGCACCCCTGTGAGCCTGGGGGTGTCTGTGACTCAGCCAGCATCAAGCCAGGAGTGAGGAGCCAGGGTTCCCTTCTTGCAGGCAGCCCTGACTTCTTGGGATGTTTCTCTTAAGAGCTGCTCTCAGGAGTCTCTGGAGTGGAGGCAGTGGGAGAACGGTGCTGGGGACTGAATTGGAGAGAGCTGTGTTCCATGTCTTTGTGATTATGTCAGGGTGTATACTGGTGTTGTGTGACTAAAAAGAAGAAATAATAATAATAAAAAAAGAGCTGTTCTCATATATCCTGAAAGGCGGGGGACTCATGGGGAAAGTAAGAGAGATAACACAACAATCCCCATTTAACCAACAGCTCATTAGTAGAAAGTTTAGCAAACTGAATTTGAGTTTCTTGTCTTTTCTTACACAGGCTGATTGGGGTAGGGGAACATTGCAAGACATTGTGATCCACCTTTTAATAGCATCTGCAGGTAGGTACTTAGCACCTCCTCTTTAGATGTGAGGGTCCTTATCACCAATTGCTTTCAGCTTTATAGCTGTGTCCTAGAGCCCAAGACAAGAAGAATCCCATTTATCAAATAAATTCAAATATATGCACATATAATATTTTACCAAACTTGGGTCACATTATTTTATATAATGATTTTATATAAAATTTTAATTTTTTAAAAAAATTTAAGATATGTTATATAATTTCCCAATAATACTAAGTGGGATTTGAAATGTTATTTTTAATGGTTGTGAAAGGGGAACATAGAATCTCTCACAGCATCAGTAATATTGGAGCTGGATCTAAAAGGGTGAGTCACAGTTTTCCAGAGAATAAAGGAAACCTCATATTGAAAGATAAAGAAAGAACATTAGGTGTTCTGGGAACTGGGGCCAGGAGAGGGTGGCCACAGAGACCTCAGCTGTACAATCCTGTGAAATTTAAGGATGAGCACTTACTATAATTATTATTATTATTTATTATTTTCAAAAGAAGTAAACATGGCTTAGAGAGAGTAAAGTATTCACTGAAGAACAACTAGCCAGTTAGCGACCAAGCCAGAATTCAAAGTTGGGATTTCTAAAAATGAAGAGAGACTGAACATAAGAAGGAAAAGAAGAGGTTTCCTAATGGGAGCAAGTAGGAAGGTGAGGGAAAAACCTCCGCTCCATCTCTAATTTAGTCCCTTTTGTTCTCAGAGAGACTGGGTTGGCCACCAATCTCTCTCATCTGATGAGTGAAATGTAATAAATATGTGCTTTGCTTTCTTGTACGAATGTGAAATGCCTTCCAAAATTAGCCCTGTCCAACTGTTAAAATCCCCAAGTTCCCAAACTCTCTCAACAGGAAATAACCAGCAGACATCCAGATGTTTCTTCTCATGATGTTTGTCTGTGTAGTGTTTACATTTATCTTTTTCTTGTCAAATCATGACTTTATAAAATGCCTTATTATAGTCATTGATCATTTGCACCAAAGTGCTAAGAAGTGGGACTGGGGGACGCATAGGTATGAGGTGGCACCTGGTTGTCCATCTCAGAAAATCACTTCTGAGAGTAACACTTCCAGAGAATAACTAGACATGAGAAGTACACAAGTGTGTGGCTCAGCTGAGACTGTCCTTTTTCGGTATGAAGTTCTCTTCATGAGAACTAGCACAAGGAGCAACCTTGACAGAACCACCCTCTGGAGTTAAAGAAAGAAATGGATCTGTCCACAAATCACTGAGTCTGCCAAAGGCTGGGTATACCAAGGAAGTATCTTCCTACAGAAAGAGCTGGTAGAATGATACCATGGGTATCATTCATTACCCCTCACCTATGCCAAGGACTGGACTATCAAAAGTTAGCATTTCTAGGAAGGTTAGCAGTCCTAGGAAGGAAGGACTACCACCCCCTCCTCCGGCCCCCTCACTGTGCATTGAACTCAGGATCTCATGGTATAGCTAGGCAATCTCTCTACCCCTGAACTACATCCCCAATCCCTAGGAAGTACTATTTTCATGCCCTGTTTATAGATGAGGAAACTGAAACTCAAGAGACTAAGCACCTAAAAGGTTACACTCCTGTTCACTGACTGATCTAAATTCCAACTTTAATGTATCTGAGGCAAAGGGATAGGTTTCTGTATCCATTTCTAACAACATAAGAACTGCCTGGTCCTTTCCTCTTTTGGTAGCTATTTGATGAGACTTATTCTCCAGTGTATAGATACGCTGGAGAACAAGCTATTTTGTTTAGAAGATCGGTCACTTTTAATAACTTCTCTCATCTTCCTTTTTGGCTGCCATTGATTTGTTCTTTCTTTGAGCCGTGAAGAAAGATATAAAAGGTAAACATCACGTACCTGGCACAGTTATTAGCAATGGAAAAAGCAAAATGTTCCCAGGGTTGGATCCTGGAAGCCTTTCTCCTACCTGGTAATTGTGACCCAAGAGATAACTTATCACACTTTCCAGTGATATCATGTTTGATGAAATGGTCTTTCTTCTTTCTTAATTAATTAATTGGTATTTCTTCCTCTTTAACTATATTCATAACCAAAACATGCCATTTCCCCCACTATTAAATAAAAGGTAAGATGAAAAATGAAGATCGGTATAAACCAATGTTATTCTATTTGGATCTTTTGTCTCATTAGTAAGTTTATGGGTTTGCTGTAGAGTGATATTTAGCATAGAAAAGGCATTTTCTTTTTCTGTTTTTTTTTTTTTTTTAAACTGAATGTTTAATTGGTTCATCCCCTTTGGCTGAGCTGAGAAGTGCCTCTATCTGATGTGCTCACACTGTACCTAATAATGGGCATAAACAAAAGGCTAACATCTGCTCACCAGACCTGCCCCTAAGTCTTCTTCTTAAGCTCCCAGGGAAGCATCTCAAGTGAGTCTCCAGTTGGACTTTGCAGGAATGTTGGATTCTCTGTAGTGTTTTTGCCTCTCACCTTTCCTGGGAGTTTATAGGGGGCTTTGAAGTTCCTCTGAACAAACAGGGTCTCTGTGTTTCACTTATTGCTGAGCCAAGCCTGGGGCCTTGGTTCTATCAGCTCCTTATTAAGTGTTTAGTAATTTCAGTTTCCACCTTTTGGTCTTGCTCGTTTTGCAAACATCTGGAAAGAATTAGCTCCCAGGCCTCTGTAACATACCCATTCTGTGGTTCTAGGGAGAGTTGTGTGCTAGGGGATGGTGGTGCACTTAACGAGCTTTCTTTATGGTGTTTAACTGTAAAAGGTACCCTCGTTAATATTAATAGACAAAGAGAAAGCAAGGCCACTCTACCCCTATATTGTAACAGCTTTACTCTGAGCGAGACCTTCGTGTTGAAGAGGGAAGAGAAAATATGAAAATGGGATTAAAGTCAAAATAAAATAAGACACCATAATAGAAATAAGTCCAGCTTCAGAAAAGGAACTTAAGTTTATACCTTTGCTATTCAATATGTTGACCACTGGCCTCATGTGACTTTGGAGAACTTGGAATGTGGCCTCCACATAATAAGATTCAAGTATAAAACATACACTAGATTTTGAAGACAATATAAAAATGAGAAATATTTCATTAACAATTTTTATATTGATTATATATTGAAATAATAATAATTTGATGATATTAGGTTAAATAAAATATACTATTAAAATTAATTTACCCACTTCTTTTTACCTTTTTAATTTGTCTGTTAAAAAATTTAAAGTTACATAAGTGGTTCACATTTGTGGTTTATATCATTTTTCACAGACAAAAGTGCATTAGAGGGCCAGACAGATTGTTAGCAGGATAGAACTAGAACTGTGAGATTCCTGAGACCAGGAATCCATGTGACATCAAAGTGAACAGGAGAGGTATTAAAGGAGGCTCTTAAGAAAATACCATCCTGAATTTCAGCAAAGGCAGCCATCTGATTGGTAAGTTACTACTGAATATTTACTAGTTTATTTGATTTTTCAGGAAAAAAAATTTAGAATCAATTGTGAAATACATTTATGAGAAAATTAGGAAACAATTAGATGATTACAAGGGACTGAGTTCACTAAAAACAAAGTATTTCACATTAAATTTTTACTTTTGGGGCTGGGGTTGTGGCTCAGCAGTACAGCGCATGCCTAGTATGGGTGAGAGCTGGTTTGATCCTCAGCACCACATAAAAATAAAGGTATTGTGTTGTGTCCGACTACAACTAAAAAAATATTTTTTTAAAAAATTTTACTTTTTTTTTTTTTTTAGTAGTGGGGATTGAACTCAGGGGCACTCAACCCCTGAGCTGTATTCCCGACCCATTTTGTGTTTTATTTAGAGGTAGAGTCTCACTGAGTTTTTTAGCACCTTGCTTATTGCTGAGGCTGACTTTGAACCCATGATCCTCCTGTCTCAGCCTCCCAAGCCGCTGGGATTATAGATGTGAGTCACCATGTCCAGCTAAATTTTTGCCATTTTTAATTAAGCCACTAGTCTTACAAATCTAGGAAATTATATAAAAATGCCTGAATTGGGCAAATTATTAGACAGATTTTCTCATGGAATCCTTGAGACCAAATTTCAAAAACTTGTATTGTAGAGAAAAACCACAACTTGTTGAATATTTGTGAATATTGTAAATAGTCTTGAAAATTTGCTTATAAAAAGAATTATAGGAGATGTTACAAAGCTAAAACATATTAAATTAATGGTAGAGACCAAAATCAGTACTCAAAAAATAATATGTCAATAATGAGAACATGACATTTAAGTACCATAAATATAAAGTGCTGAGTCCATAAAATGAATTGTGCAGGTACAACTCTAAGTTGGCCCAGCTTAAAAATAACACCCATGAAAAGAATTAATTTTTTTTCTTAGAGAAAATACAAACTTAATGTGTGATAACTTGTGGAAAAATATCATAAGACATAGTCTTACTTTCTTAATCCTGCACTGGCCAAATCTAGAGTATCTTATTCAGCTGTTGTATAAAACACACCACAATGTATTGGAAAGGAAGGCCACACAGCTTAACAGAGAGGAGTTCTGCTGGTGACAAGAAACATGTGCTCAATGCCATCACTTGGAGGGCATAGACGTACGCTTGGCTACAACAACCAGGCAGCTCCAAGAACAATTAGTGGAAGATACAGGAAAAATAGGAACAAAGCATTATAAAGAAAAATTTTTAATAATCTTGGGGCTCTCCAGGAGGCTGCCCAGTAGATAATGAATGAGCTCCCTATCCTTACACGTGTTTCACAGACTTCTCCTTTGGAAGGGAGGTGAAATTAAGTGAGATTCTTTATATTTCCAGCTTCAAGGTTGGAAGTCCTATTATCAGGCTTTTCCTTTATAAGATTAAGCTAAAATCATCTGGAAGCTTGCTAGTGAATGATGCTGCGCCAGCAATTAGACTACCAAGAAATCTACAGGTGGCTCTGTGATGTGTTGGGAGCAGGACTGGGAGGGAGCAAGGTCCTTACTTGTAGTGTTTGACAATTCCTGTGATATAAATACTCCTACTGTGGCAAATTTTAATTTATTCAGTTTAACAATCAGCTTAGAAATTTCCCCAAAATTTAACAAAGCTCTCACAAACCAGTATAAGCCAGCTCCCATATACCACGGTTGGTGTATCATTTAGCTGTCAGAACATGGTGTCAATGAGATAGCATCAACCAATCAATCAAATGTTTGTTGTTTATTTGTTGTATGTTTGCTATGAATTGCATACTCTGAAATATATTAATGTATGACATGGTCTTTTCCTTCAAAAACTTAAGGTCAATGGGGAAGGGGATGGGGGGTAAAAATAAATACACTTTAGAAAAAATAAGATATTCTTGGACGTGGAGCATCCCTACTGTAGAGATCTTTGCTAATGGAGCTCAGAAAGCTGTAAAGGGACAAGAGTTAGTGTTTGTTGAGCATTGAAATGTTCCATGTGATGTGTGAAATACCCCTTTTTCTATCTCAAGAAAAAGATCTCTGTGAGGTAGCCACTGTGCCCCTTGTATGGATGAGGAACCAGAAGTCAAAAATATCAAGACATAGACCTGAAGCCACACGACAGGCAGGCAGCGCAAGTCTATCTGAATCTGCAGATCAAGTTCCTGCCTCTATTCTCTCTTTTGCCTTATCAAGAAAGGAGAAAGTTGAGACCGAAGCTTTTCTGAAAGGGTAGGAAAAAAAGTAAATATCTTGTTTCAAGGTCTTAAAAGGGGAGGAACTAGGGGATGGAATTGAACAAATTATGTCATGTGCATGTACGAATATGTAACAAGGAAGCCCACTATTATGTACGATTGTAATGCACCAGTAAAAAAAAAAAATGACCTTTAAATAACTACATTTCTTTCATCTTTCAAGAATCACTTGCACATTTATTGATAGAGTTGCTTGTTTTTTTTGGAGGTAGATTTTTTTGTTCTTTATGTTTTCCAGTTATTAATCCTTGGTCAGAAGAGTAGCTGGCAAAAATTTTCTCCCATTCTATAAGTTCTCTCTTGATTGTTTTCTTTGCAGTGCAGAGGATTTAATTTGATGCCATCATATTTATTAATTCTTGGTATTATTTCCTGAGCTTTAGGGGGTCTTATTGAGGAAGTCATTGTCTTTGCCTATATATTGGAATTTTGACCCTGTTTTCTTCTAAATTTTGAAAAGTTCCTGAAATATGTGAAAAAGTGTTCAACATTTTTAGCAATCAGGGAAATGCAAATTAAAAAACCTCACTGAGGGCTGGGGATGTGGCTCAAGCGGTAGTGTGCTCGCCTGGCATGTGTGCGGCCTGGGTTCGATCCTCAGCACCACATACAAACAAAGATGTTGTGTCCTCCGATAACTAAAAAATAAATATTAAAAATTCTCTCTCTCTCTCTCTCTCTCACTCTCACTCTATCTTTAAAAAAAAAAACAAAACCTCACTGAGATTTCATCTCACTCCCATTAGAATGGCATCATCAAGAATACAAATAACTATAAATGCTGGAGAGGAAGGATGTGGGGGAAAAAATACTTGTACACTGTCAGGGAGATTGTAAATTAGTACAACCATCGTGGAAATCAGTATGGAGGTTCCTCAAAAGAATAAGAATGGAACCATCATATGATCCAGCTATACCACTCCTTGGTATTAATCCTAAAGAATTAAAGTCAACATACTATAGTGATAAACGCACACCCATGTTTGTAGCAGCACAATTCACAATAGCCAAATTATGAAATCAGCCTAGGTATTCTTCAGCAGAGGAATGGATAGAGAAAATGTGGCATATATACAAATTGAGTTTTATTCAATCGTAAAAAAAGAATAAAATTATGTCATTTGTAGGAAAATAGATGGAACTTAAGAACACTGTTTTAAGCAAAATAAGTCAGGCACAGAAAGTTGGGAATCTTGTGTTTTCTCTCCTATGTGGGAGCTAGAGAGAAAAGATGGGGGAAAGCAGGTGGAACTCATGAAAATAGAAGGGAACACAGTAGGGTTAAAGAAAGAGACCATGGAGAGTGAGGAGGGGAGGGAAAAGGGAGGCACGGGGTACTGAAATTGACCAAATTGGGTTGTGTGCATCTATGAATATGTTGCGATGTACCCCATGAATATGTAAAATTGCAATGCACCAAAATTGTTTATAAAAACCACAGGTCTACAAAGTCGAGGAATAGTCCCTGGTGCTGTTGACTTGGACAGCTTCTCTGATGGCAGCATCACTTTTGAGCCGTAGCTAATTCAGAAAGCTGGGCGAAACGACAGCAGCAGGTTTGTGCCCCAAACCCTGCACATCTGCACAAAAGTGCTTCTGACGGCCACTCTAGCAAACTGACTTGGATGCAGGTTTTTAGATTTTTTTAAAATTCCAGCAGTATGAGTTAGGGAAGTGAACAGCTGAGTCTCAGTTTCTTCTTTGGGGAAGTGTAAAGGAATGCTGTCTAATTCACACTTTGTTAAAAAGGTTAAATATGTTAATTTCACAAAACACCTAGCACAATTCCTAGCATCCAAAATAAATATTCAATTCCTTTCCTTTCACACGTGTGCATGGTTGTCTCCATAGCTGGACAGTCCTATGCATCACTGTGTCCCCGATAACTAGCATAGCACCTAGCAAAGAGCAGAGGCAAGCCCTTTTTAGTTTCAGTGCTGATTCATTACCTTAGGCTCAAAAATATTTTTTACATTAAATAAAACAAGCATATATGCACCTGTGTAAATCCATTATAGGGTCAAGAAGTTAGCATATGCTTTTCTCATGGCTAGTCGCTTCATGCAGACAAAGGGAAGCCAGCTCTCAGTTAAGGCATCCTGACAGTCTGCTCACCTATCTGCAAAGTGCCTTGATCTGTTTACAGTAGCTCCCTTACTGTGTGGGGTACATTCCAAGACCTCAGTTAATGCCTGAAACTGTGGATAATACAGAACTGTGTATGTGTATGTATATATTTATGTTATTTTATATATTTATATAGATAGATAGTTTTTCCTATGCATGCATATGATAAAATTTAATTTATAAGTCAGGTATAATAAAAGATTAATAGTAAAATAGAATGGTTGTATCACTATATTGTAATAAAAAATTATATGTACATGGTCTCTGTTTTGCTCTCTTAATCTTTTTTTTTTTTCTTTTTTGGTACAGGGATTGAACCTAGTGGTACTTAACCACTGAGTCATATCCCCAGCCTTTTTTATATTTTATTTAAAGACAGAGTCTCACAAAGTTACTTAGGGCCTTGTTAATTTACTGAGGCTGGCTTTGAACTTGTGATCCTCCTGCCTCAGCCTCCTGAGTCACTGGGATTACATCTTCCTCTCAATCTTATTATACTTCATTCACCCTTCCTGGGGTGATGTGAGATGGTTCAATACCTGCATGATGAGGGAGAGTGAGGTGATTGGTGTCACATTGTGATGTAGTGTTAGGCTACTGTGGGATCTTCTGACAATACATTCAGAAGGAAGATGGTGGAGCCAAGATGACGCTGGCTGACCATGGGTAATTGAAACGTCACAAAGTAGATAAGGGGGAACCACTATATTTACTTCAACAAGGTCTCACCTTTCAGCCATGGGTGTTTTTATTTAGTGACATGTTTGTCCCATTGCACCAGCAAAGGATAGCTGTGAGTGGAGTTGCCATGAAGGATTCAGGGAAGAGTGTCAGGCTGGGTGCTCGCACTCAAGTACTATGGCAGCTGGAAGCAAGTCCAGTCAACCAGTGATGAAACCAGTGATGAGGCTGTTGGGGAGGTCCTCTGATCTCTATGAATAGCCTTGTGTCCATCACTGCAGCCTGGAAGATAGACCAGTGATGGCACAAACAGGGGCTGGAAGGAATGGCGGTCCGGGGTGTGTCCTGACATCAGGGTCGACACTGTGCAGAGAGCTCCAAGAGTATTATGCAAAGGCCCCCAAGCACGTTAATGCACCCTTTTCGGGAACTCATCTCCCCAGTCCAGCACTGCTTACCAGAGGCGCTCCCCATGTGTGTGCCTCAAGAACCCACTATGAAATCTACCTATGCTCTTTCTATGGGATCTGGCTCTGATTTTAGCAGTAAGCACAAACTGTCATCTGGTTTTCATTAAATTCCATAAGTAAGAGAGTAATTCATACTCCAAAATGTTACAGTCCTACTATTTACATAGTGAGACACTAATTGAAAACTGTTTTGTTCCTTTCTGCTTTTCTTTATTTTGCAAATTTTCTTTAATGAGCATGGAGCTCTTTTATATTTAAAAAAAATACAAAGACTAGTTCATGGTAGAAACAGAAGCATAGGCACAGAAACTTCTACTGCTAGGGGCTTTGAGAACAGTACTCCCAGCAGCTCTGATGATCGGAGTCATCCCACTGGGGTGTTCCTACATTCTGGAGACCATCAGTCAAAATGGAAAATGATTCCTATAACTAGAAGGATAATTTGTTGGTTGAATTTCCAAGTATCAACCCTAGTTTGAGTTCTAGAGTAAGTGCTTAGAAAATTATGCTTTTTCAAAAGTTGGGCTTCCTCAGCATGGGATGACAACATATATGACAACTCTTTGTCCGTTCATTTATTAGGCATTCACTGTGTGTCAGGCACTATGCTGGGCACTGAAGACACAAAGATCACTTGTGTCTTCACTGGAGCTAGGAAGGTAGATATTACAACAATATTGCTATACTTGGGGGGTGAGTCATGTACAAGTGGGAGAGTCTTCAAGAGCATGTTTCATAGAGGCAGGACATTTCAACTGTGGTCACTTTGGAGTGGGAATTTGCTAAGCAGATGAGAAGTAGTAGGATGGTAAAGAGATGGGTATAAAGGGAGCCCAGCAGAGGGGAAAGTCTATATGAAAGCAAGAATTTTGAGCTGGCTGACCTGTGGGATTGTCAGGACCCCAGGACCATAGAAGTTTCTCAAAGATAAAACTGTTCTTATCCCAAATAAGAAAGTAAACGAATAGGTCACGATGAGCCCCAGTTCCATCAAACTCCTATTAGCCCTGCCATGTGTCCAGTATAAGTACAGGGATGAGAAAAAAAAAACATGATATCAGTGCAGAATCCCTTGATGATCCGTGAGTTGTCTTCCTGCCTTTTGGTGAATACAAATTAAACTCTGAAGCTGCCCATTCAAGAATGAGAAATTGTGTATTAGGGTTAGCATAATAAATAATTCTGTTTTATATAACTTACTGGAGATCCTGATTTTTTTTTCCAAAAGAAATTATGAGCTGGGTTCTGCCCTGCCACTTAGATAGATGGGAACGGGAAGAGGGCTGGTTCCGCCACCAGTGCTTGCTTGTGTCAGGGCAAGAAATAAAAATAATTGTAAGGTAATTTTAATCTTTACTGAACTCTCTTGAAGCATATCAAAGGGAATCCCAAATGCACAGCAAAACATCTTAAAATTGCCTTTCACTACCTCTCTCAAGTCATATATATCACACATTTATGGCTCCCCTCCTCCTGATTTCTTTCCTCCATCTTTCTCTTTTCCTCTCAAACTCTCATCAGCCCAACTACAAGAGCACTTGTCTTCTCACCCCAGCTCCCTTCCCCCCTTCCTGGATTTATTCTTCCTGTGGCTGGTAGCTCTCTCTTCCCTTCTAAAGTAAATCAACTTCACCTCTCCGGCCCCCTACTCCAGTCACCATCTCAGTAGTTTTATATTTGTGTCAGAAGTTTAATAGGTAGAATGGGGGGAGGCTTTGCAGGGTCTAGAATACCCAGGAGAAAGATTTGTTTTCCTTGTCATCTGAGCAGCAAGCATTTTCAGCCCCTGCTGTTAAAGTTTCTTTCTGGTGGCTTCTATGTTTTAGACCATGGCTCGCCTAAAAACATACCGTAGAAGCTAAATATGAAAAGATCTTCCTAAGTCTTTTTTTTTTTTTTTTAAGTTTTTCCCTTTTATTCATAGCAAAGCTGAGTCTGGATTCCTTACTCACCCGAGGTGGTCTACTTGGAGAATGCTACTTGTGTTTAACATGTCATCTCCTTGCCAGCTCCACTGGGGAAAGACCCAGGCCAAGACTCTAGTTGAGCACAAGCACTGTCCCTGGAAAACAGAATGCGCTCGTTCATTGGTATATTTAGAATTTGTTGAAGTGAGTTTAAATGTGAGAAAAATCCTTTTTTGCCCTTTTTTTTGGAGAGGGTGGGGTACCATGGATTGAACCCAGGGGTGCTTAACCACTGAGCTACATCTCCAGCCCTTTTTATTTTTTTTATTTTGAGACAAGGTCCCACCAAGTTGCTTAGGGTCTCGTTAAGTGGCTGAGGTTGGCTTAGAACTCACAATCCTCCTGTCTCAGCCACTCTGGGATTGCAGGTGCTGGGATTGCAGGTGTTTACTACCATACCTGACAGAGGATAAACTTGCAAAAAAATCTTCGAGTCCTTGGAATCAAGTGTCATTGAAGTCATGAAATATGGAGCACCCACAACTGCTTTTCACCCTGACTCAAGCCACCATACAAATGGGTGGGTTGGGAAGCAATCTTCCCTTCACAGGTTTTGCTCCAATATCTATCTTGAAAGCCAAGAACCTTTGGGTATAGAGAAAGCCATAAATTTCCTTTGCTTTGAGGAAAGTGACCAGATGCAAATTTTCAGACCCAAGTCTGAGCCCATTCTGGCATTTGAAGAGTTAATCTGCTGCCACCTAGTGGCTCTCAGCCAATTTGCAGGAACCCCAGCTCACATCAGAGAGATGAGGGTGACAGTGGAGGTGGGGTGCCAGGTCCTGGAGGGGCTGTCTTCCCATCCCAGAGTACTAGTTATGAGTGTTGGCTCTTTTGTAAACATTCTCTCTCTCTCTCTCTCTCTCTCTCTCTCTCTCTCTCTCTCTCTCTCTCTCTCTCTCTCTTTCTTCTTTCTCTCACCTCCTCACCCCTCATCCCCTGTCTCCCCCTCTCCCTCTCTCAGGCAACTGGGGCCTGTTTCCTGTAGACCTGAGGCAAAGCAGTAGTGCAGGCTGGGATTTCTTCTTCCAAGTTTTCCGCTGTGGGGTGCCGCAACAGCTGTGACCCTTTCTTGATTTTGATGTAGACTTCAAGGGCACCGTCCCCAGCGGGGGTGAACATTTTTACCTCAGGAGCCTATTCACATTGGTAGCCTTGGCAGGGAAAGTTCCAGAAGCTTTGATTACACAAATACCTCTGCTAGGTACAGGCCCCGTCTTGGCAACCTGGGGAGAGAGAATGTGCACGTGGGCTGATTAAACCAAACGACCCGTTTCCTTTGCTGGGACTGGGGGCTGGGGGTCTTCAGCTTGGAAATGATTTTTTTCCTTGGCTGTGTTGCCTGGAAACTTTGAGGGTTTAATTAAGACTGGGGAGGGTTTTGGCTTCTGCAGCTGCCTCTGCTCTTCCCCAGGGTCTTAGAGTGAGAGAAAGAGAGACACAGAGAGAGAGTGTGTGTGTCCCCTGCAGTGCAGGCCAAAGCCGTCTGGAGAAGTGAATTGTGTACTGAAGCAGATGTGACTCTTTTTATTTCAATTGATTTCACTTAATAACTTTTAACCTTCTGAACCACAGTGAGGCTGCGTGTGGTTTATGTGTCACATACTGGAGTCTGGACAACTGAGTGGAAGTGGTAACTATTATCCTACTGCCTCCCTCCCTCCAGGGCCGTCTCTGGAAAGTTTTCTAAACATTCCCAAGCAAATCCAGGAAAAACTGCCCTCAGTTAGTGTCCCCCTGACTCCAAGTTGCAAAGGAGAAGTAGGACAGAGTCTGGCCTGCCCCCAGAACAGCTATTCTATTTGGTTAGGGAAAAATCAGAGCCAACAAATTAAAATACAGTGTTTTTAATTTTTATTAACTTCAATATCCTTTATTAATCCTCAACATGACCAATTTGTTGCTCTCCTATTTGGAGATTTGGCAAGATTGAGGAAGAAGAAATTTCTCTTCTGTATTTCTTTGGTATATTTACTTGTTTTTATTTGTTTTTTTAAACTACAAATCGTACAGATAAATATGTTCTGGTTGTAAAGAAATACAGAAGCATGATCCCTCTTGCTCAAAGGCAGATTTTTTTCCAGCTAGGCTCAGGGTGGATCTTCACACATTTTGGCCCGGCCCTCTTTTTCCTTCCTCCCTCTTCTTGATTTCTTCCCTTCCTCAACCCTTTAAGGAATGGTCACAGCAAAACTCTTCCCTATGTGGAGGAGCTCATAGAAATGAATCACCATGTGTTCTAGTTTCTTAAGGCTGCCTTAGCAAAGTACCACAGACTGGACATCTTGAACAACAGAGGTGGAAGGTGGAAGTCCAAGATGGTGGTGTTAGCAGGGTTGGTTCCTTCTGAGGCCTGTGAGGGGAGACTGTTTCATGCTGTTCTCTAGGGCACACGGGCACCGTCCCCAGTGGGGGTGAACATTTTTACCTCAGGAGCCTATTCACATTGGTTTTCTGAAAATCTTTGGTGTTCCTTCACTTGTAGGTACGTAAGCCCCATTCGGGCCCTCAGTTTCACAAGGCATTTATCCTATGTGTCTTTGTCTCTGGGTCCAAATGTCCCCTTTTTATAAGAGCTCATCCAAAGACTATGTTTTTATTTAATTACCTCTATAAAGACCTTGTCTCCAAAAAACATCACATTCTGAAGCAGTTGGGTTAGATCTTCAACATTATTGGGAGGACAAAATCGAGGTCTTAACACAGTACAAGGATAGCTCTGTGCACTTGGTACTGTGGTAACCCTCAGGAGTACAAAACATTTAAAAAGGGAATGATGGGATATATTGGATGGCCCTAATAACATAATTCCTTTTTTTTTCTTTTTAGATTTTGTTCATTTTTATTGACATTTTACATATCCATATACTTAAACTTGTTTTACAAGGCTTGTTATGAAAAAGAGAGTACACAGGCTGCTTAGTGAGCCTACTGCATACCCTCTAAGACAGTCGCTTTCAACTCCCCTAATTCTGGTTACTATTTAATTTAAATTTCTAAATATCAGTTTCATGTTGCTATATGATCTTTCAGTTATAGACATTGTCTATGGCTTCTCAATATGAAAGATGGGGAAGTGCCCAATGTTTGCCTCACATAACTATGTACACGTTGCCCGTGACTGTCACAGGGGACAGCAAGGGTATCTTCTCTTTCCTGCATAACATTTTTCCCACTTGGAGTGAGTTATTGGCTTGTTTTTCTCTTGATTTGTTTTTAATGTGCTTGTCACTGATCAAATCCAAGTCTTGTCCTAGCTGTGTAAGTTTCTCAATTCCACTTCAGACACACCCACTCCAATTAGGCACTGAAGAGGAAATGACTCTCCTGTTTCCTAGGGAACCCTCCTCAGTTGCAACTTTTCCTCTTGGGTTGGTCAGATGTCCAGTGGAGATCTTCATACTTTAAAGATATACAGTAGTCCTTCCCATAAGAAGTCTTACTGCAGTCTAAAAATATTAAATGAAAAATTCCAAAAATAAGCAATTCCAAAGATGTCAGTTGTGCACCATGAGTAACATGATAAGATCTCATGCCATCCTGCCCCATCCTGCCCAGGATGTGAGTCCTCCCTTGGTCTAGCATGTTCAGGCCATGTTCACTACTTCTCCATTAGTCAGCTGTCATCATACCAGGACTGTCATGAATCAAAGTGCTTGTGTTCTAGTGACCCTTGTTTTACTCAATAATGGCCCCAAAACAGAGAGTTGTGATGTTGGCAACTTGGAAATGCCAAAGAGAAGCCATAAAGTGTTTCCTTTCCACAAAAGGGTCAAAGTATAAGAAGATATTTGGAGAGAGAGAGAACGAGAGCAGTCACATAACTTTTATTATAGTATATTGTTACAATGGTTCAATCTTTTATTGTTTATTGCTCTTAATCTTTTACTATGCCTAACTTATAAGTTAAACTTCATCATAGGTACACAGGTATAGGAGAAAACAGTACACATAAGGTTGAGTTCTATCCATGGTTTCAGGCATCCATGAGAGGTCTTGGATCATAGCCTCCTGGATAATGGGGGTCTATCTGCTGGCTGCTGTGTTCTGGGAGCAGAATGTGAGAAGGAGGTTGAAGCCCAAACATGAAAGCAGTTCATCAATATGTCTGTAATCCCTCTACCTTCAGAACAGCATCCTCCCATACCCCAACTCTCTCTGGCATCTCCAATTCAGAAAACCCTGGTAACTATTTCCAAAACATAATTCTCTTCTATCATTTATTGCAGTGGAGAAAAAGGAGTCACATGGATGGGTGGCATGGATGGGGGGTCTACCTGCTCCTAAGACCCTCTCCACCAATCCCCTTTTTTCAGCTTCACCCTCACTCTCAGCTTCTGAGGTCCCAGGCCACCAGATCCTGAGCTTTTCACTGCTCCAAATGTCAACTGAGTTGCTTTTGGAGTCTCCACACTGCAGGCTCAGCATGAAACCTTATTGGGGCTGTTAAGCCCGTCATCAATCTTTCACAACATTTCAACTCCAAGTTTTTGCTGTTTTCTCCTATTCTCTTTGTTTTTGTGTAAGTGAGTCTTCAGAAAAAGGAGAACTAAATGCATGTGTCCAATTTTCAGCTTCAACTCTAAAGCCATTCCTGTGTAATCAGCATGTCCTGAAAACATTCTCCAAATCCAAAGGAGTCATCTTATTCTTGGCTTATCTGGAAGTGGAGGGTGAGTTTATGGATAAGAGAGGCCCTTCTGAGATCCTGCCACTTGTAACAACATGGCAGAAACCAGAGGACATTAGTAAAATAAGCCAGACACAGAAAGAAAAATCTCACATGTGCAATCTAAAAAAGTCAAATATATAGAAACAGAGAGTGGAAGAGTGGTTACTGAATGTGGGGAGAGGGAGGAAATGAGGAAGCACAGGTCAAAGGGTAAAAACTTGCAGTTATATAGGATAAGTCCAGAGAGGTAATGAACAGTATGAAAATTAGGGTTAATAATATTATGTTGCAAACTGGAAATTGAGTAGGAGGGCTGATTTCAGGTGTTCTCACCACCAAAACCAAAACAAACAAAAACACAAAAGGTTAACTATGTGAGGAGATGGATATGTTAACTTATATAGTAATCATTTCTTTTTAGGAGTTTGGGTTTGAGAGTTGTGCTTCGTTTTTCTTTCTTTCTTTTTCTTTTTCTTTTTTTTTTTTTTTTTTGGTGTGTGTGTTTATTTGTTTGTGCCAGAAATTGAGCCTGGGACACTTTACCATTGAGCTACATTCCCAGCCCTTTGTATTTTTTATTTTGAGACTAAGTCTCTCTAAGTTGCTGAGGGTCTTGCTAAATTGCTGAGGCTGGTCTCAAATTTGTGGTCCTTTTCTCCTTAGTCTCCTAAGTCTCTGGGATCACAGGCATCTCACTGCGCCCAGCTGTAGTCATCATTTCAATGTGTATATGTACATAAAAACAACATGCTGTACCCCTTTATATATATACACACACACACACACACACACACACACACACACAGTAAAGAGAAGGACCATCAATATGTTTTATTTGCTATGTGAACATAGCCACACACTTTCATGCACACACCCACCTGCACAGTCACCACTCTGGATAATACAGCTAACTTGGGCTGAATAGTTGGATTCACTAGTCAGATACTTATTTTGTTCTCCCTATAATTCTCTTAGACCCCTGCCCCAATTCATTCTTGAGAATACAGCCAATTTGTTCCCTTTAAAATGCAAATGCAATAATGTATCACTCTCCTTCTTGAAAGCCTTCAAGGTCTTCTCTTCACTTTTCAAATGAAAGTCAAAACTCTATATATCCCTGTCCTGTAAGTCCCCTCACAGTCTGGGCCCCTGCTGCCTGCCCAGCCTCATGTTAGTCTCTCTGTTCCTGGCTAAGCTTTGGCTATTTCTTAGTTCCATTAGGCCCTTGCACATGTTCTGTTCCCCACCTGGAAAGCTCTCTGCCCTTAGCCTCCCATACATTGAATTGAACTCTGCATTTCACATTCCCATGGTCCCAGTGCTTTTGCTTTGAAACCACTTAAGTTACCTGACCAGGCTGGACTGGAAGCATCATCAGCACAGCGACTCCTTCTGTCTTGTTTGCATTATAACCTTGTACCTAGCACCAGACATGGTGCACAGGAGAGAGTCAAATGATACTTTTAATGAGTTATACTTTTCCCTTAGATTTTTCCAATCTTTGCTCTCTACAGGTCTAATAGGTCTCATTCTGCTTGCTCTTAAAGCAGAAGATCCCTCAAGATTGTGAAGAGAAATAGGAAGACTTAATTTTTGTTTTTCACAGGCAATTGGGGAAGTTGAATGTAGTGATAAAGTTAGCAGGTCATATGTGGAGTCTCATAAAATAAAATGAACAGAGGTATCTGTTATAGAATTACAATTGCATTAAGACATGTAAAGGTCACCCCAGATTCTTTTCTCATTGCTTTTTTATTGCATGAAAAAAATGCAAAAATGGGGGCTTGTGTATGAAAATTGGAAGTTTGAAACTGAAGCTATTTGTTTCCTCATTTGTAAAATGAGAAGGTTGAACTAAAAGTCCTTTTAAGACTGCTCTAAAACTTAATGACCTTATTGTATGACTCTTTCTATAAGTGTTGTTCACGAGAATTCTGGGTTTCTGAAAATACATTGTTCTGGAGGAAATCAAAGTTTTATTACAGTGTTTTTTAAAAAATACAAACACATTTGTGAATTTGGTAGGGAATCAAGTGAAGAATACTGTGGATTTGAGATCTGCCAACAATGGTACAATTCTAAAGAGTTCAACAGCCACCATTTTAATACTCAGCATTGAACTGCATGAGAACTAGATGGACTGAAATCTTCAGTAGCAATTTTGGAATTTTGGGTTTTATACAGGAGCAAAAATTAAATAATTGCTCCCTAAATGAAAAGAATTAAATTAACTAGATTTAAAGATAAGCAAACAATAAAATGCTTGTGTGATATTTTGTATTACTATTTAGAAAGTAATTACGTCCTCCTCTTCCTACCACAGGACTTCATCTCCCTCCGCTGTTGATGTTGGGTTTGGCCAAGCAGCTTGCTTTGGTCAATGAAATATTTGTGGATATGACATTTGCCCTAAAAGTGCTTGCCTGGTTAATCTTCATTCTTGTGCACTGATGACCCACCATGAGATACACATGCCCTGGGTAGCTACTATCCCTTTAGCCTGGACTCCAACATTTAAAAAGAAAAAAGAGAAACAAAAAGAAACACAGAGCCTCCCAGAAGAGTTCAGCCAAATTCAGTCAAATCAGTTGATCTGCAGACCTTTAAGCATAAGAATAATGTTTGTTGTTTTAAGCTACTGACTCTTGAAGTAGTTAGAACACAATGTGATTATGGGGGAAAACTGACTAATGCAAAATACAATATGGGCTTTCATGAGCTGGCCAACAGTTAAGAATTTTGGCATAACTTGTTTTGAATCTCACTTCTCTTACATACTAGAGGTAAAATGTATATAACTTCTCTGAGATTCAATGCCTTCATTTGCCAAGTTGGAACCATTATGGTATCTATCTCATAGCACGGTTATGTGGACCAAATTATATAATATACATCAAATAGCTAAAATAGTATCTGGCACACAATCAGGATCCCATAAATGTTATTAGTAACAATAATAATAATTGTCTTTTCTATATAATGAATCTTATTTTCCTCTTAACTTACATTACAAAACTGGATATAAGAGTATTCTGAGAAAATTAGAGTAGGAAGCATCAAAAATCTGTTTTCCTGCCCAGACAATAACTATATAGCAGAATCCGTCTGATGCAGCTATTTTGAAGCTCTAAAGTTTAATAAAGGCTTGCAACTTCCAGGAGAAGGCATGGAGGATAAATCATAGTTAATTTCATCAACTTTAGCTCTCTGACCAGAATTAACTACCCATCATTCTTCTCAAACCTCATGGCAGATGCCTATGTGAGCATTTCTGGAGCAGCTTGCACAAACCTTTGTGGAACCAGGGTGGGCAAAAACTACCTCCAAATATCATAGATCTATTCTCTGCTAACTGATTGCTACTTCTGACCATAGAGTTCCAGAAAAATCAGCTAAAAGCCATTACTGTCACATCACTTTATACGGTGGCAAGCCCCTCTTCCCCCAACTGACTTCTGGGGGCTGAAAAAGCTAGTGCCCTGATCCCCTTTCATTTTCCTCTTTTATTCCTTTTGGTAACCAGACACTAAAAATCAGAACATTCAAAGGCAATTGCACCTACAGGGAAAATTAGAAAGTGACAGTGTATGCCCAGGGAAAGTTACAATTTTCAAAAATAACTAAAAAGAACTTAAGTTTATACCTTAGATTGATCCTTGGCACAGAGAAAGCCTACAAAAATAAAAAGGAAAGAAAGAAAAAGAAAATGATTTCCTGAGTTAAATTATTTGGTACAGGTGTCCAGTTTTTGATTAAAAAAAAATCACCAAGCATACAAAGAAACAAGGAAAGGTGACACATTCTAAGAAAAAATAAACAAATCAACTGAAACCATTCCTGAAAATGAACTATTGGCAGGTCTATTAGACAGAAATTTTAAAATAACTTTCTTAGATATACTCAAAAAACTAAAGGAGGAAGTCAAGAAAACAATGTCTGAACAAAATGGAAATATCTCTAAAAAAATAAAATAAAATCTTAAAAAGAAAAACAGAAATTCTGGAGCTGAAAAGTACAGTAATTGAAATAAAAAATTCACTAGAAGAATTCATTCCAAGGCAGATTTGAGCTGGCAGAAGAACCAGCAAATTTGAAGATAGGACAATAGAAGTTATTACAGAACTTAAAAAGCTAGAGGTAAATGAATAGATATGCATTACCAAAATACTAGAAGGAGAAGAAGAATGAGAGGGATGGAGAGACTATTTGAAGAAATATAGCTGGAAACATCCCAAATTTGATAAAATATATTAATATAAACAGTCAAGAAGTTCAATGAACTCCAAATAAGATGACCTCAAAGAGACACAGTATAATTTTTAAAAAAAATTTAAGAGAAAGGAAGAATCTTGAAAAACATTAAGAAGTGACTTATCACATACATGGGAATTCAATAATATGATTTGTAGATTCCTTAAGACTATGGGCCAATATATTCAAAGTGCAAAAAGAAAAAAATTATCAACCAAGAATCCTATATTCAGCAAAACTGTTCTTCAAAAGTGAGAGAAAACATTCCTAAATAAACAAAAATCAATGGAGTATGTCATCATTAGACCTGTTCTGCAAGAAAAGCTCACAGGAGTCCTGCAGGGTAAAATGAAAGGATATGGAACAGTCATTTGAAGCCATATGAAAAAACAAAGTTACAAATTAAGGTAAATATTTGGGAAAGTAATAATTTATAACTCCACTATTTTCCATATTATTTAAGAGACTAGTGTATTTTTTTAAGAGTTAGTCCAAAAGTAGTGTTATTGTAACTTTAGTTTATAACCCTACATTTTCTTTCCTATATAACTTAAGATACAATTCATTTAAAAGAATGAATTAGCTTATTTGGAGGCATACAATATGTAAAGATGTAATTCTTTGACATCAACAGCTGAAAGGGATGAGAATGGAGCTGCAAAGGAGAAAAGATTGTATATGTTAGTGATGTTAACCTGGGATAAATTCAAATTAAAGTGTTAGCCATGTCTGGTGAGACATACCTATAATCCTTGCAGCTCAGAAAGCTTAGGAGAATCAAGAGTTCAATGCTAGACTCAGCAACTTAGCAAGGCCCTAAGAAATTTATGGCTGCATATTGGTTGCACTGGGTGCTTAACATTGATATCTTCCTTAAAGGTGAGGTATTGGTAACCTGCAGGGACAATATAAGTCAATTGTATCTAAATAAAACATAAAAAGGAGACTGGGGATGTGGCTCAGTAGTTAAGTACCACTGGGTTCAATACCCAGTAACAAGGAAAAAAGAAAGAAAGAAAAAAAGAAGAAAGAAAGAAAGAAAACAATGACAAATTAAAGTGTTATAACTTAGGGTGTTAAATATAAGTCCCATAATAACTACAGAGATGATAGATATCAATACACACAAAGTTAAATGACATGGGGGCTTAAACATTAAACTGTTAAAAAAAATCAACTAAGCACAAAAGAAGACAGTAACTCAAGAAAAAAGAGCCAAAAAAAAAAAAAAAAAAAACCCACCCTATAAAGCATTCAGATAACCAATAGCAACAGAAGAAAATCCCCTCTCAGTAATTACTTTAAATGTAAATGGATTAAATTCTCCAATGTAAAGACAGAGATTAGAAAAATATATATATATTTTTAAAAAATGATCCATCTATATCATGTGTACCAAAGGTTCACATTAGCTCCAAAGCACAAATAAATTGAAAGTAAAAGGATAGAAATATATATTCCATGTAAATAGTAGACAAAAGAGAGTATAGGTAGCTATACTGATATTAGAAAGAAAAAACACTTTAAAATAAAAAGTTTACAAGAGACAAAAGAAGACATAATATATTTTAAGAAATTCAATACAGCCCAGAGAGGCCCAACCCACAGCCAGTGGCCTGCCACTGGAGAGGAACACTGCACCTGTGCAGAGACACTGGGCCATGGTTCCCTATTCACTAACATCAAGGTACCTATAGGCTTGATGTTGCTGCCACCACCAACTAGGGACATGGCCGCTTCCATCTAGGGACAACAAACAGGACCTGGTAAACTGTGACTAACGTCCCTGTGGGACCCATTGCACCAGTGGTATCTCTACTAGGTGTACTAACAGACACCATCCTGTTGCAGAGATAACAGGGAGGCTTGCATGAAGTTGCCTTTCTCACTTTTTTCTCCTGCTGACAACCAACTAATTTTGATTATCCTTTCATTAGTCATTATAATCTAATACCTCTATATTCTCACATCTTACCTCATAAACATCACAGCCTACCCCCCATCTACCATTAGAAACTGTAAACCATTATGAAAACCTATTGACTATATGGTAGAAGACAACTGAACTCATCATTTCTGTTTATAGCAAAAAAAAAAAAAAAAAAAAACTGTAAATGTAAAAATAGAAGCCAATTGATTTATGGCTGCATATTGGTTGCACTGTGTGTAACATTGTAACATTGATATCCCCCTTAAAGGTGAACCTGCAGGGACACTACAAGTCAATAGGGTGGAAGCTGCAATACCTCAGATCTGCAATGTAAGAGACAAAGACATATAGACAACACGAAAAAAAGGAAGAAAGTGCACCAAACAAACCAAGAGACTACAACAATAGAATCCATCAACAGCATAATAGAAGAAATGTCAGAGAAGGAATTCAGTATGTACCTAATTAAAATGATCTGGGAATTAAAGAATGACCTAAGTAAGAAAATACAGGCAAAAATTGATCCCTTCAATGAAGAGATAGGAGAGCAAATACAGGCAACCATCAGTCACACCAACAAAGAGATATGAGCACAAATACAAAAAAAAAAGATTACTTCAAGAAAGAGAGATTCTGAAAAAATAAAATAAAATAAACAAACAGAAATCCTTGAAATGAAGGAAACAATAAGCCAAATAAAAACTCAATAAAAAGCATCAACAACAGACTAGATCACTTGGAAGACAGGACCTCAGACAATGAAGACAAAATATACAATCTTGAAAAAAAGTTGACCACACAGTGAAGATGGTAAGAAAACAGGAAAAGAACATCCAAGAATTATGGGATAACATCAAAAGATCAAATCTAAGATGTATTGGAATAGAGGAAGGCACAAAGATTCAAACCAAAGGAATGTACAATTTCTTCAAAGAAATAATATCAGAAAATTTTCCAAGCATGAAGAATGAATTGGAAAATCAAATACAGAATCTTACAGGACACCAAATGTACAAAATTACAACAGATCCATACCAAGACACCTTATAATAAAAATGCCTAGCATACAGAATAAGGACAGAATTTTTAAAGACCTCAAGAGACAGGAGTCAGATTACATATAGGGAAAGATCAATTCAGATCTCAGTAGATTTTTCAACCCAGACCCTCAAAGCCTGGAACAACATATACCAAGCTATGAAAGAGAATGGATGCCAACCAAGAATCTTACATTCAGCAAAATGAAGCTTCAGATTTGATGACAAAATAAAAACCTTTCATGATAAACAAAAGATAAAAGAACTTACAGTGAGAAAGCCTGCACTACAAAGTGTTCTCAGCAAAATGTTCCAGGAGGAGAAAATGAAAAACAACAATGAAAATCCACAAAGGGAGGAACTACACTAAAGGAAAGGCCAATCAAAGGAGAAAACAAGTCAAAGTGAAACCAAAAATAAACCAAAATGACCAGGAATACAAAACATGTCTCAATAATAACCCTGAATGTCAATGGCCTAAACTCATCAATTAAAAGACATAAACTAGCACATTGGATTTTTAATCTCACAGGAAAGACATCCACAGACTGAAGATGAAAGGATATGGAAAAAAAGTATTACTCACACAGACTGTGTAAACAAGCAGGGGTTTCCATTCTTATATCAGATAAAGTGAACTTCAAACCAAAGTTAGTGAAAAGGGATAAAGAAGATTATTTCATACTACTTAAGGGAATCACACATCAACAAGACATAAGAATCATAAATATCTATGCCCAAAACAATGGTATATATATATATATATATATATATATATATATACACACACACATACATATATCTCCTCTGAACTTCAAGAATCAAATAGACCATAACAGAATAATAATGGGTGACTTTAACCACACCTCTCTCACTACTAGATAGATCTTCCATACAAAAACTAAACAAAGAAAGAACTCAATACAATAAAGTAATCAAATAATTTAGATGTAACAGACAAAGATATAGTATTCCATCCATCAACAAATAAATACTTTTTTCCCAGCAGCACATGGATCCTTCTCCAAAATAGACCATATGTTATGCCACAAAGCAAGTCTTAGCAAACATTAAAAAAATAGAGATACCTACCCTGCATTCTATCATATCATAATGGAATGAAATTAGAGACCAATGCTAAAATTAAAAAAAAAAAAATAGAAGCTACTCCAACACTTGGAGAATAAATAACACACTATGGAGTGATGCATGGATAACAGAAGACATCAGGGAGATTTTAAAAAGATCTTAGAGGTAAATGAGAACTCCAATACAACATATCAAAATCTCTAGATCCTCTATTCTGTGCCACTGGTCTACAAGTCTATTTTGGTGCCAATACCATGCTGTTTTTGTTACTATTGCTTTGTAGTAGTGTTTAAGTCTGGTAGAATAGAGGACACTGAGATTAACCCACATAATTACAGTTGTCTTATATTTGACAAAGGTGCCAAAAAAGTACATTGGAGAAAAGACAGCCTCTTCAACAAATGGTGCTGGGGAATTTGGAAATTCATATGCAACAAAATTAAATTAAACCTTTATCTGTCACCATGCACAAAACTCAACTCAAAGTGGATCAAGGATCCAGGAATTAAACCAGAGACACTGCATCTATTAGAAGAAAAAGTAGGCCCAAATCTCCATCATGTCGGATTAGGCCCCAACTTGATTAATAAGACACCTATAGCACAAAAATTAATACCAAAGAATCAGTAAATGGGATAGGATTTAAATTAAAAAGCTTCTTCTCAGCAAAAGAAACAATCAGTGAGGTGAATACAGAGCCTACTAATTGGGAAAAAAATCTTTACCCCTCACACATCAGATGAAGCACTAATTTCTAGGGTATATAAAGAACTTAAAAAGCTAAGCACCAAAAAAAAAAAAAAAAAAAAAAAAACCAACAATAATAACCCAGTCAATAAATGGGGCCAAAGACCTAAACAGACACTCTCAGAAGATAATATACAATCAATCAACAAATATATGAAAAAATGTTCATCATCACTAGTAATTAGAGAAATGCAAATCAAAACTACTCTAAGATTTCATCTCACTCCAGTCAGAATGGCAGCTATTAAGAACACAACAACAATAAGTGTTGGTGAGGATGTGGAGAAAAAGGCACACTCATTCACTGCTGGTGGGACTGAAAATTAGTGCAACCAATATGGAAAGAAGTATGGAGATTACTTGAAAATCTTGGAATGGAACCACCATTTTACCCAGCTATCCCTCTCCTCAGTCTATACCCAGAGGACTTAAAAACAGCATACTACAGGGACATAACCACATCAATGTTTATAGCAACACAATTTATAATAGCTAAACTGTGGTACCAACCTAGATGCCCTTCAGTAGATGAATGGATAAAGAAACTGTGGTATATATACACAATGGAATAGTATTTAGCATTGAAAGAGAATAAAATCATGGCATTTTCAGGTAAATGGATGGAGCTGGAGAATACAATGCTGAGTGAAATTAGCCAATCCAAATACTGAATGATTTCTCTGATTTAAGGATGCTGATTCATAATATGATTCTGGGGGGCAGGGTGCGGATTAAATGAACTCTAGATAGGGCAAAGGGACAAAGGGGAGGGAGGCAAAAGGAAGGGCAATAGGCATAGGAAAGATGGTGGAATGCGATGATCACCATTACCCTAAGTACATGTATGAAGATACAAAGGATGTGACTCTACTTTGTGTACAACCAGAGATATGAAAAATTGTGTATAATATGAATTGTAATGCATTCTTTTGTCATATATAACAAATTAAAATTAAAATCTCTTGGACACTATGAAAAGAGTACTAAGAAGAAAGTTCATTGCATGGAGTTCATTCATCAAAAGAAAAAAAAAAGTCAACAAATAAGTGACCTGACATTACAGATCAAAGCCCTAGAAAAAGATGAACAAACCAACACCAAAAGAAGCAGAAGACAGGAAATAACTAAAACTGGGCTGAAATCAATGAAATTGAAACAAAAGAAACAACTCAAAAATTGACAAAACAAAAAGCTGGATTTTGAAAAAATAAATAAAATTGACAAACCCTCAGCTACCCTAACAAAAAGAAGGAGCGCAAACTCAAATCACTGAATTTGTGATACAAAAGGAAATATCATAACAGACACTATTGAAATAGAGAAGATAATTAGAAACTATTTTGAAAAATTATACTCCAGTAAAATAGAAAACCTTGAAAACACTGACAAATTTCTAGAGGCATACAACCTACCCAAACTGAACCAGGAGGACACACACACCTTAAACAGATGAATTTCAAGTAAGGAAATAGGAGATGCCATCAAAAGCCTACTAACCAAAAAAGCCCAGGACCAAACATATTCTCAGCTGAGTTTTATAAGACCTACATAGAAGAATTAATACAATACTCCTCAAATTATTCATGAAATAGAAAAGAGGGAACTCTTCCAAATTTATTCTATGAGACTAGTATCACCCTGATACCAAAACCAGACAGAGACACATCAAAGAAAGAAAATTTTAGGCCAATATCTTTAATGAACATAGATGCAAAAATTTTCAATAAAATTTTGGTAAATTGCATACAGAAACAAAAAAAAATTAAAAAAATAGTACACCATGATCAAGTAGGGTTTGTTGAGGGCCACAGCTGAGTCGGGATGACGCCTGGCATTTTGCCAGAAGTAATGGTTGAGAGACTAGCCATTAAGATGATTCTGAATTGAAACAGGTTGTGTATTCAATTGTATATAGACCCCTGCTGTCCTCCTCGAGCGCCCGGCTACTTTGGAGTTCTCACGGGGATTCCTGGGGAGTTCGCGTTGGTTGGGGAAATTCCGGTGGAGGGAGTTCTGGTTGGTGTGGTGTGCCGAAGAGGGGCCATGTGGGTGGCGTTTGGGAGAGTTCCCGGGGAGTGTGCGTGGAGTGCTATTGGAGTTCAGGCAATAAAGTTTTCTGTTTGAACATACAAGTGTTTTGTGGCGGCTTGGTGATTTGTGCCCAGCCAGACTGCGGCAGGGTTCATTCCAGGGATGCAAGTTTGGTTCAACATATGGAAATCAATAAATACAATTCATAACATCAATAGGCTTAAAAATAAGCCTATTGATGTTATGAATTATATATTTATATAATATGTTATGAATCATACTGACATATGATTATGTCAATTGATACAGAGAAAACATTTGACCAAATACAGCACCCTTTCATGTTCAAAACACTAGAAAAAGTAGGGATAGTAGGAACATACCACAACATTGTAAAAGCAATCTATGCTAAACCAAACATCATCCTAAATGGAGAAAAATTGGAAGCATTTCCTATAAAAACTGGAATAAGACAGGGATGCCCTCTTTCACCACTTCTATTCAGCATAGTCCTTGAAGCTCAAGCCAGAGCAATTAAACAGACGAGAGAAATTAAAGGGATACAAATAGAAAAAGAAGAACTTATGCTACCATTATTTGCTGATGACATGATTCTATACTTGGAGGATCCAAATAATTCCACCAGAAAACTTCTAGAATTAATAAATGAATTAATCAAAGTAGCAGGATATAAAATTAATACCCATAAATCAAATGCATTTCTATATATCAGTAATGAATCCTCTGAAAGACAAATTAGGAAAACGATTCCATTCACTATAGACTCGGGGAAAAAAAAACACTTGGGAATCAATCTAGCAAGAGAGGTGAAAGACCTCTACAGTGAAAAAATACTGGAAACTAAAGAAAGAAATTGAAGACGACCCGCGAAGATGAAAAAATCTCCCATGTTCTTGGATAGGCAGAATCAATATTGTCAAAATGGCCATACTACCCAAAGTGCTATACAGATTCAATGTGATTCCAATTAAAATCCTAATGTTATCCCTTATTTAAAAAAAGAATTAAATTATGGCATTTGTAGGTCAGTGAAGTAAGCTAATCCCCAAAAACACAAAGGCCAAATGTTATTTCTGGTAAGTGGATTCTGACTCATAATGGGGCGGGGATGAGAAAAATGGAGGAACTTTGATTGAGAAAGATTTCAAATCAAGAACCTGACTTTATAACTTTGGGAATCAGAATAAAACCAAACTAAATCCAAATCTAGCAGAAGGAAGGAAATCAAAAAGATTAAAGCAAAAATAAACAAAGTAGAGATCGGAAAAGCAATAGAGAAAAATCAGTGAACTCAAAAGTTGGTTCTTTGAAAAAAAGGAAACAATAAAATTGACAAACCTTTAGACAAATAGACTAGAAAAATTAGAGAGAGAGGGGTTTTAAATTACTAAAATCAAAAAGGGAAGTGAGAAATTACTATGAATTCTATACAGAAATAAGGAGGATTAGAGGGGATTTAAGATAACTGATTAGAGTAAAGCTGCATTTCTAGTTGCCCCATGAGTTGGGATTCAAGAAGTCAGAGTACTGCTTCTCAGCAAGGTGCTGAGAATCTACTGGGACAAGTACACAAGGCAGAGACTCTATTGCTGACTTAAACCCAGCCAAGAGACAACACCTTGTTCCACAAACAAATTAACCATGCTCAAAATTCAGCAATACTGGGCTGGGGTTGTGGCTCAGTGGTAGAGTACTTGCCTAGCATGTGTGAGGCCCTGCATTCATTCCTCAGCACCACATATAAATAAATAAATGTATTGTGTCCATCTATAAGTAAAAAAAAAAAAAAATTTAAACTCAGCAATATTTGGACATATCATGGAGGAGCTTTCAAAATGGCACACTAGAAAAGGTCACTTTCCTGGCTGCTCTGTGGCATGAAACCAAGAAAGCAGATAGGCAGCTTCTCAGCAAGGTGGGTGAAGAAAAAGGGGGAGACATTACTGGGATTTCATACTGGTCATTCAAAGCACATTGGAAAATCAGGAGGTTGGATATAATAAAATAAGGAAGAATCCCAGTTCCACCACTGCTGCTGCAACTGGAGGCATGAGCCAGAGTGGTCCCTCCACGAGCAAAGTGGAGGGATAAGGGAATTAAAGGAACCCACATTTTTAGGAAGCCCAAGATAGAGAGATCACAGATCAAAGATATTGCACGACTAAACTGAAAGGTGTGCTACACAATATTTTTGTGTGGGAAAGAAATCCCATCTCTCCCTGCTGCATGCAGAGGACAGAGGAAGGAACCACTTTGCAGGCTCAGTATGGGGGTCAGCAGCCAGGAGAGCTGATTCCTGGCAAACCCAAGTTGGGTTTGAAATACAATCCTGGCAAAGCCACACTGCATGACATAGAGTGCCTAAGTGACCAGGAGAAAATCCAATGTGGAGAGAGGATTTCACAGGAGAATACTGGTCATGGAAACCCACCTGACTCCCCTCACCTCCAATCCAGCTTCTTGCAGGACCAGCTGCAAGAAATGCACCAGGCCAGGAATTCAAAAGGGCAGTAGTGGGAGTGATGCAGTTTGAAGACTGAACCCAAGAGACCAGGAAATATGTGGGTCCACAGGTGACAAAGGGAACTAACAATTGGCTCCTTCACTGCATGAGTGGAATTCAGGGGACATCCCTGGGGCACAGTCTTCCGGCATGAACTGGCAACTTCTGGGCCCTGGAGGTGCACTGATTTAAAATCTCCAGACTAACTGCCATTCAAAATTCAGCAATACTGGGCCAGGGTTGTGGCTCAGTGGTAGAGCACAGGGAGCCCACCTAAGCCTACACTCCCTACCCAGGAGTTCTGCCTATGGAATTTCCTCTTCACTTCAGCAGCCCCACTCTGAGGGTGGAGGAGGAATCAAACTCCAGGCCACCCCACATAACACTGATGAGAAGGGAAGCTGAGAATCTTTTGAACTCCCATAGAAACAGTTCTTTAACTTTTCATTGAGATTTTTTAAGAAAAATATTTATTTTCCTCTTTCTTTTCTCATTTGATTGTGACCTTGCCGGAGCCCGGCTGGCTGGGCAAAATAACCGGGGGGTGACGAATAATTTGTGTACGTTGATACAGCAGGAGTAGGAGCCGTTTATTGCAGGACAGGAGCAGTATTTATACATTCCACACAGCTTATCTAATTAGCATAAACTAGATACGTCAGTCAACCAATAAGGAATCTCCACACTCAATGGCTCGCTTTTGTTACTTCTTAAACCATTCCCTCTGGCATTTTGCCAGGTACCATCCAGACTTGTTTACGAACTCTAACATTCCCCTGGCAAAATGCCAGGTGTTATTTTGACTTGTTTACAGACTCTAACATGACCTGAATGGTTCATGGACACTTATACATATTTATATTTGTTTTTTCTCATTTATAACATTTTTGAAGCCAGTTATTTTTCATGGATCAGTATTTTGAGAACTAGGAAGTTTGATTAGTATATTTTGGTAATGATTTTTATTCCTTTACTTTTATATTTAATTTTATTTTTTTTAAATTATTACATATATTTTTCTCTTGCTTATCTGTTTCCCTTGATTCCCTTTCTCTTTGTTCTTCTGCTAACGGACAATCTCTATTATTCTCTCTTTTACTCTTCCTTTAATTTTTTACTTCTATTTTCTCTCCTCCTTCCTCATAATCATCACATCCTACCTACATCACTTCTGTTCTCTCACCATTCAAAATTGTAAACTCTTTTGCAAACTTACCATTTTTAACCTGAGCAATAACTGATTGTGTCATTTCTGTTTATTGTGACAATTAACATTATCTATATCATAGCAGAAACTATTTGGGTTAATATTGTACATTGTTTGCATTGGTTGTTGTTATTATATGTCTCCCCCTAAATGGTGAGTTACTGGAAAGCTTCAGGGACACCAGAAGTCCACTAAAAGCCCCAGATCCATACTGTTAGGTGGGTAGACACACAAACAACATGATAAAGCAAGGGAGAAAATCACTCCAAACAAACCAGGATAGTTCAATAACAGAATCCATTGACACCACGGTGGAAGAAGTTTAAAATGTACATAGTTAAACTGATGTGCAAGGACAATGTAAGGAGTGAAATCAGAGAGAAAATACAAGAAATGAAAAAAATCATTTCAATAAAGAGATAGAGATTCTGGGGGGGAATCAAGCAGAAATCCGAAATAAAGGAATCAGTAAACCAAATTAAAAATTCAATAGAAAGTATCATCAACACATAAGACCACCAAAAGTTCTATACAGATTTAATGTGATTTCTATTAAAATTCCAATGATGTTTTTACAGAAATATAAAAAACAATCATAAAATTCATTGGGAAAAACAAGAGACCCAGAATAGCCAAAGAAGTCCTCAGCAAGAAAAGTGAAGCAGAAGGCATCACAATTACATAGTAACAAAAACAGCATGGTATTGGCATCAAAACAGATATGAAGACCAATGGAACAGAATAGAAGACACAGAAAGAAACCCACATATATACAGTTATCTCTTACTAGACAAAGGCACCATAAACATCCTTAGAGAAAAGATAGCCTCTTCAACTAATGGTGCCAGGAAAACTGGAAATCCATATGCAATAAAATGAAATTTAACCCCTATTTGTCACCCAGCAAAAAAAATCAACTCAAAGTAGATCAAGGATTTGGGCATTAGACCAGAGACCCTATGCTAGTAGAAGAAAAAGTAGGTCCAAATGTCCATCATTTCGACTTAGAAATCAACTTCCCCAACAAGATTCCTAAAGCTCAAGAAGTAAAATCAAGAATAAATAAATGGGATGGTATCAAAATCCTAAAAATCTTCTTCACAGCAAATTAAACAATCAAGAACATGACAAGAGAGCCTATAGAATGGGAGAAAATATTTGCCACCTGTATCTCAGATATAGCATTAATCTCCAGGATATACAAAGAACTAAAAAAAAAAAAAACTTAACACCAAAAAAGAAAACAAAAACAAATAATGCGATTAATAAATGAGCAAAAGAACTGACCAGGAACTTCACAGAAGAAATATAAATGGTCAATATGTGAAAAAAAAATGTTCAACACCTCTAGCAATTAGAGAAATGAAAATTAAAATTACACTGAGATTGCATCTCACTCCAGTCAAAATGGCAATTATCAAGAATACAAATAATAATACATGTTGGAAAGGGTGTGGGGGGAAAGGTACACTTATACATTGCTGGTGGGACTGCAAATTGGTACAACCACCTTGGAAAGCAGTACTGAGATTCCTTAAAAAACTTGGAATGGAATCGCCATTTGACTCAGTTACTGTGCTTCTTAATATATACCCAAAGGACTTAAAAGCATATTACAGTGACATGGCCACATCAATGTATAGAAGCTCAATTCATGATAGCTAAGCTATGGAACCAACCTAGGTGCCCTTCAACAGATGAATGGGTAAAGAAGATATGGTATATATACACAATGGATTGCTATTCAGCCATGAAAAATGAAATTATGGCATTTGCTGGTAAATGAATGGAACTGGAGACTATCATACTAAGTAAAATAAGCCAATCCCAAAAAATCAAAGGTCTAATATTATCTCTGATATGCAGATGTTAACACACAACAAGGGGAGGAGATAATAGAAGTTTAATGGATTAAACAAAGGGGAATAAAGGGAAGAGAGGAGGAATTTGAGTAGGAAATGTAGTAGAATGAATCAGACATAACTTTCCTATGTCCATATAAGGTACACACAACCAGTGTACCTCTACATCATTTACAACCAAAAGAATGGGAAATTATACTCCATGTATATAGAACATGTCAAAATGCACTCGACTATCATGTACATCTAAAAAGAACAAACAATAATAATAAAAAGAAATTATATATCATTTTAAAAAATTCATTAATAGTTTAATACAAAGAACAGAGGAGACAAAAACCCATAAACTTATGATCAGATACCAAGAGGGAATGGCTAAGGGGTACCCTCAGGCTCCATTCATGGACATTCCCTCCTACAGTAAAAACAGAGAGAATTAACACAATGACTGTGGACACCACACCTTTGAGGAGTCTTAAACTAAATCACTACCATACACCTTTAGAATATACAGAGTTATTAAAAGAAGAAGAAAATCAGAGGGTGTACTCCACATATGCTTCTGTGTAAAACACAATTGGCAGATCCAGAAGGAGGACTCCACTCTTTTGAGACCTATAGGAAAAATGAAACCCTCAGGCTCTGAAACAATGTACATTAATCAAAATGAAAAAACTAACAGGAAAAATATATTACAAAACCCATTTGAAATATATATTGAAAAATTCAAAACAACCTGATATCCCAGAACACACTGGCAAGAGAAAGCTGTGCCCAAAACAGGCCCACATAAAGTGGAAGACAAATCCATCTCAACAGATGCATAAATATAATATACGAAAAAACAAGGTGACATGATGCCTCCTAAAGTTCACAATCCATTAGTGACTAATCCCAAAGATATTGAAGTGGATCAAATACCAGACAAAGAATTATAAGGAAGCATTAAAAAATGATCAACGAACTCCAAGAGAACACAGAAAAACAACTGAATGATTAAGGAAGTCAGTAAAGAAGGTGAATGAAAAATTCAATAAGGAGATGAAAATACTGAAGAAGAACCAAAGAGAAATCTTGGAAATGAAAGACATGATAAATCAAATAAAATGTTCAATCAAAAGTTTCTCTCATAAAGTAACCATACTAAAGACAGACTCTCAGAACTCGAAGACAAAGTTGCTGGCCTTGAACATTCAGATAGTATATTTAGATAGAAAAGAAAAGAAGTAACAATGATCAGAATAAACAAGAATTCTGCAACATTATTCAGAGAACAAATTTAAGAATCATTAAAATTGAAGAAGTTGTATCTATTCTAATGGCATAGGTAACTTGTTTGGGGAAATAATAACAGAAAAATGTCAAACCTTGAGAATGAGATGGAAATTCAGGTACAGGAGGCATTCAGAACTCCAAATAGACAGATCAAAAGAGAACCTTTCCAGGGCAGGGGTTGTAGCTCATTGGAAAAGCACTTGCCCAGCATGTGTGAGATACTGGGTTTGATTCTCAGCACCATATACAAATAAATGAAATAAAGGTCCATTTACAACTAAAAAATATATTTTAAAAAACCCAAACCTTCCATGACACATTATAATTAAAATTCCTAACTTACAGAGCAAGGATTTGATTTTGAAAGCCTCAGGAGAAAAACATCAGGTTACATTTAGTAGCAAACTAATCAGAATTACTTCCAATTAGTTAGCCCAAACTCTGAAAACGCAAGATTGGAATGATATGTTCCAAGCCCTGAGTGAAAATAGTAGTCAATCAAGATTGCTATATTCAGTGAATCTATTCTTTAAAATTTAAGACAAATAAAAACCTTCCAAGATAAGCAGAAACCAAAAGAATTCATGACTACTAAACTGGCACTACAGAAAATACTTAAATAATTTCTACACAGAGAAGAATAAAAAACAAACCCCAGAGCTCACAAATGAATAAATCTTATTTGAAGAGTTGCAAGCAAACAAGAAACAGTATCAAATTAAACATCAGAAATAAATCAAAATGGCAGAAATTAATAAACATCTCTCTAATAATATTGAATGTTAATTATCTCAGCTCTCCAATTAAAAGGCAAAAGCTGGCAGAATGGATGAATAAACAAGACCCAACTATCTGTTGTTTGCATGAGACTCACCTTACAGGCAAACACAGCCACCATCTAAAAGTGAAAGGATGGAACTTTACATGCCATTCAAATTCAGCCCGAATGCAAGCAGGAATGGCTACTATCATAGTTGATAAGGCAGACTTCAAGACAAAATGTATCTGAAAAGACAAAGAAGATCTTTAATATTGGTAAAGGGATCAATCCAACTAGAAGATATAATGATAGTAAATATTTATGCCCCAAACTTTGATGCTCCTAATTACATAAAACAGACACTACTCAAATTGAAGACTCAGATTCCAATACAATAATATTGAATGCTTTGAACACACCTTTCTCACCAATAGATAGATCATCTAGACATAAACTCAGTAAAGCCTCCTCAGACATACATAAATCAAATGAACTTACTAGACATCTATAGACTATTTCATCCAACAACAGCCAAAATCATTTTTTTTCTCATCTGCTCATGGAATCTTCCCCCAAAATGGACCATATTTTAGGCCACAAAGCAACTCAACAAATTCAAACAAATCAATATAATTGCATCTTATTTGATCTTTTCTAGTGCAATTAGAAATCAACACACAAAAAAAAAACCTATATAAATACATGAGGATTGAACACTACACTTTTGAATGATGAATGGGTGAGAGGAGAAGTCAGCGGATAAATTTAAAAATTCTTAGAATCAAACAAGAACAGTGATGCAACATGCCAGAACTGCTAAGACACCATGATGGTAGTTCTTTTTTTTTTTAAGGTGCTTTTTGCTTTTTATTTATTCATTTGCCTTATTTTCAAGTGTGTTTCCCCTGGCTACCATGATGGTAGTTCTAAGAGGAAAGTTTACAGAAATGAGTGCCTGCATTAAAAAACCAAAAAGTTCTAAATAAACAGTGTAATGATGCACTTCAAAGCCCCTGAAAAAAAAATTAATTCCAAAACCAGTAGAAGGAAGGAAATAATGAAGAGCCAAAAACAAAGAAATAGAGAATTTTTAAAAGTACAAAAGATCAGTGAAAGTAAGAGGTCTTTCTTTAAAAAAGATAAACATAAAAAAGATAAAATAATTGATAAACCCTTAGCCAACCCCCCCCCCAAAAAAAAGACCAAATTAATAAAATTAGGGAAAAATCACCACAGACTTCACAGACATACAGAGGATAAATAGGGACTATTTTGAAAACTTATTCTCCAATAAATTGCAAAGCCCAGAGGAAATGGATACATTTCTAGATACATTTGACCTGTAAAATTGAATTCAGAGAAATTAGACTACCTAAGCATTCCAATAACTAGCAAAGAGATAGAAGCAGTAATAAAGCCTTCCAAAAGGAAATGTCCAGAACCGGATGGATTCATGACTGAATTCTACCATACTTTTAAATAAGAAGTAATGCCACTGCTCCTCCAATTATTCCATGAAATAGAAAGGAATGGAACATTTCCAAATTTATTCTGTGAAGCTATATCATCCTTATACACAACCAGATGAGGACACATTATGGAAATAAACCTACAGATTAATATCCCTAATGAAGTTAGATGCAAAAACCCTTAATAAAATATTAACAAATCATGTATTAAGAAGGTTGAACATCATGACCCAGTTGGCTTTATCCCAAGGTTGCAAAGGTTGTTTAACATATTCAAATCAATAAATGTAATTTGCCACATAAATAGAATTAAGGACAAAAAAAGAGTCATCTCTAGATGCACAGAAAGTCTTTAACAAAATTCAGTACCCATTCATGATTAAAACAAACAAACAAAATATACTGAATAACCTAGGATAGAAGGAACTTACTCAACATATGTAGCCTTTATGATGTTGAGTAAGTTCCTTCTATCCTAGATTATTCAGTATATTTTGGGAAAAAAAAAACAGAAAGCAATTTCTTTAAAATCTGGAATAAGACAAGGTTGCTCAATCTTATTGGCCCTATTCAATATAGTACCTGAAATTCTTGTTAGAGAAATGAGAAAATAGAAGGAAATAAGAGGGATAAAAACAGGAAAGATTCAAGTGAAATTATCACTGTTTGCAAATAATATGATCCTATATCTAAAAAATTTAAAGAGAAAGCTCCACCAGAAGATCACTAGAGCTAAAAAATAAATTCAGCAAAGTAGCAGGTTGCAAAATCAACTTACCAAAGTCAATATCTTAGAGTTGGGGTTGTGGCTCAGTGGTAGAGCGCTTGCCTAGCATGTGTGAGGCACTGGGTTCGATCCTCAGCACCACATATAAATAAATAAAATAAATATCCATTGACAAAAATATATATATATATATATTTTTTAAAAGAACCAATAGGGGCTGGGGTTGTGACTCAGCGGTAGAGTGCTCGTCTCGCACGTGAGAGGCCCTGGGTTTGATCCTCAGCACCACATAAATAAATAAAAAGAGATATTGTGTTCAAATACAACTAATAATAATAATAATAATAAAAACAAAGAACCAATAGCCTTCCCATATACCAATAATGAATCTGCTGGGAAAGAAATTAGGAAAAACAATCCCATTTACAATTGCCTCAAACAAACAAACAAACAAAAACCTAGGAATAAATCTAACCAGGGAGGTAAAAGTTCTCTATAATGAAAACTATAGAACATTGAAGAAGACACAAGAAGATGGAAAGACCTCCAATGTTCGTGGATAAGCAGAATTAATATTGTTAAAATAGCCATATTACCAAAAGCAACACACAGATTCAATACAATCTCCAGCAAAATACCAATGACATTCTTCACAGAACTAGAAAAAAATAGCCCTAAAATTCATTTGGAAGAATAAAAGAAAAAGAATAACAAAATCAATAATAAGCACCTACCCCCCCCCACACACACACACAAAATCATAAAGGCATTTGGGGCATCAAAATACCTGACTTCAAATTATAGTACAGAGTTATAGTAACAAACACTGCATGGTACTGACATAAAAACAGACCAGACCAATGGAACAGAATAGAAGGCACAGAGATATGCCAAAAACAGACATTGGATAAAAGGTAGCCTTCTTAACAAATAATGCCGGAAAAACCGATTATCAATACATAAAAGAATGAAACTAGATTCTTATCTCTCATCTTGCACAAAAGTAACTCAAGATGGATCAAAGACATAGGAATTAGACCAGAAACTATGCAACTCCTAGAAAAAACCTAGGGTTAACATTTCAACATTAGGCACAGGAAATGGCTTTCTCAACAGGACTCCTAAAGCTCAAGAAAAATACCAAGAATTAATAAATTGAATGGCATCAAATTAAAAAGCTCTTTACAGAAAAGGAAAAATTGAGACTATGAAAAGAAAACCTATAGAATGGGAGAACATATTTGCTATCTATTCTTCTGACAGAGGATTAATACTCAGAACACATAAAGAACTCAAAAAACTTACCACCAAAACCCCAAATAACTCAATAAAGAAAAGGACAGATGAACTAAACAGACATTTCTTGAAAGAAAACCTGTAGTGTTTTTTAAACGTCATTATTTTATACATGCATTACAATTGTGGGCTTCCTTTTTACATATTCATACATGCACCTAAAAAGCATTTGCTATATATTTGATATCATTTCAAGGCAAAAAAAAATTAACAAAGTAGGAAAAGAAGGAAACTACCTCTCTGGGAGTGGTGGTGGCATATGTGTGTAATCCCAGCGGCTTGGGAGGCTGAGACAGGAGGACTGTGAGTTCAAAGTCAGCCTCAGCAAAAGCAAGTCCCTAAGCAACTCAGTGAGACCCTGTCTCTAAATACAAAAGAAGGGCTGGGGATGTGGCTCAGTGGTTGAGTGCCCCTGAGGTTCAATCCCCAGTACCAAAAAAGAAAAAGTAAAAGAAGAAGAAGAAGAAGGAAACTACCTCAACATACATCAAGCCATACATGAAAAGCTATAGCAAACATACTCAATGACAAAAGACTGAAAGCTTTTCCTGTAAGATCATGAACAAGGCAAGAGTACCTGCTTTTTCTATTGCTATTCAACATAGTCCTGGGAGTTTTAATCAGATCAACTAGGCAAGGAAAAACAAACAAATAAAACGCATCCAAATGGAATGAAAGAGGTAAATTTTTCTGTGTTGACAGATGAGATGATCTTATCTGTATAAAACCCTGAAGATGCCAGCAAAAGCAAAAGCAAAAAAAAAAAAAAAATTAGAATTAAGTGAATTAATTAAGCAAAGTAGCTGAAAACAATGCAGCTGGTGTGAAGTCAACACACAAATATTAGTTGAATTTCTAAATACTAAAACAATCTGATGAGAATTTTTTTTTAAATCCCATTTATAATAGCTTCAAAAGAATAAAGTGCATAGGAATTAACCAAGAAGATGAAAGACTTGTGAAATAAAACATTGCTAATAGAAAGTAAAGACAGGGCTGGGCTGGGGCTCAGTGGTAGAGTTCTTGGCTAGCATATGTGAGGCACTGGGTTTGATTCTCAGCACCACACATAAATAAATAAAATAAAGGTCCATTGATGATTAAAAATATATATTTTTAAAAAATAAATTTAAGACATAGAAAAATGAAAATCCATCCCATGTTCATGAAATGGAAGACTTAATATTGTTAAAATGTCTTTACTACCCGAAGAAATCTACAGATTCATTGCAATCCCTATTAAAATCTCAGTAATATTTTTTAAAGAACTAGAACGCCCATCCAAAAATTCATATGGAATCTCAAAGGACTCCAAATAGTCAAAACAAACTTGAAAAAAAAAAAATCTGTGGTTGGGGATGCAGCTCAGTGGTAGAGCATTGATCTAGCACATATGAGGCACTGGATTCAATCCCCAGGGTAGGAGAAAAAAAAGAAAAAAGGACCAAAAAGAAAAAAAGAAGGAGAAAAAATCTAGAGGACTCACACTTCCTAATTTCAAAAGTTACTACAAAGCTACAGTCATCAAAACAATGAGATCTTGGCATAAAGACGAGTGTATAGAAAAATGGAGTAGGATAAAAAAAATAAATAAACCCTTGCATAGGAAATCGAAGGATTTTCAACAACAGTGCCACGGCCATTCAACAATTCAGTGGTGAAAGGATAGTATTCTCAACAAATTATGCTAAGAAAAGTAGATATCCACATACAAAACACTGAAAGATATAAACATAAGACCTAAAACATAAAATTCTTAGAAGAAAACATAGACAAAAGTTTAACAACATTAGATTTGACAATGCTTTTTTTGTATATGACACCAAAAACAGGCCACAAAAGAAAAATAGACACATTTTACTTTATGAAAATTTTAAAATTTTGTGCATCAAGGGACACCGCCAACAGGGTACAAACACAACCTACAGAGGCAGAGCTCTCATGAGTGGCATTTGTGCCTTTATGAAAAGAGACTGAGGGAGCTCATTCAACCTTCCACAAGGTGAAGACATGAATCAGGAAGCAGTCCTTGCCAGACACTGGATCTGCCAACGCCTTGATCTGAGACTTCCCAGCCTCCAGAACTATGAGATATAAGTGTTTGCTGTTTAAAAGCTGTCCAATTTATGTTAGTTTGTTATAGTGACCCAAATAGCTTAGGACAAGTATTTTTAACAGTGTCCCAATCTGAGCTCTTTTTACCCTCAGAGTTTATATTTCCATATCCCAAAGTCTAGGATATGAAGCATGTTGTACTTGGCGACATTATGCTCAGTGAAATAAGCCAGTAGTCTAGGTCAGATTCCGTTACTCTCATGTCCAGGATTGGTCCTTGGAGTTCAATTCTAATAGTTCCGTGCTGTTATAATTTGCCATTCATGTATTTAGCACATATTTATTAAGTACTAGGTATTACATTTGGTGCTAGAAGTAGACAGCTGAATAAGACATGGTTCCTGCACTCGTGATATCGGCAGTTTACCTACAGATTGGCAAGTGTGTTTCACTCGGGGGTCGATGCTGTGGAGTTTGAGGGGCTACCCAGAGCACTGGTTAAAAATAACTCCAGCCAATCTTTAAACTCAGAGGAGTGGGGAGCTAACAGTATAGAAAGAAATAATGGTTTTGAAAGTTTGCTAAGCCAAGTTTAGCTGCGGACAGACACACATACAACAAAATATAATTTAATATGGTAAATGCTACTTGTGAGATAAGAACAAAACAGGATCAAACACAGAGCAAGAAGTTAATTGATTTTGCCAGGAGGAGAATAAAGAAAGGAAAATCTTAATTAAAGGGGTGAAATTATACCTAGGTCTTGATGGATGGCTACAAATTTAGTAAGTGATGAAGTGAAGAAAGAAGATGTGGGACCAAGAACATATAGTGAGCAAAGGCAGAGAAATCTTTAAGTACACAGGGTGCCAAGGGAACAGAGTAGCCCTTTTTGGTTAGAGCACAGGCTGTGAGGGAAAGCAAGGCTGTATGGCAGTGGGTTGGGACCACACTGTGCTGCTTTAACCTCTGAGCCACAGTCTGTGCTGAAGTCTCTTAAGAAGGAGACTATAGGGTGAAACATGAGCTTTTTAAAAGTTCCTTAAGAAACTAGATTGAAGGAGAGAACAGAGAAAGAGGAAGATAGTAGAGGGAAATTACAACTGTGCAGATAAGGACACCTGACCTGGGGTGGTGTGGAGCAGGCCGAGAGAGGAGGCAGCACTGTCATGTAGCATGAGGAGGCCCTCTCCAAAATGATCCATCCATCCTTGGGGCTTCCACTGACATAAAGTGAATTCCTTAATCTGATCTTTTCATTGCTCATGTTTGAATATCATTGCTTGTATATGTTTGTTTGTCAATAAATTACACATATAAACAGAACCTCAGATTTTAAACGTATGTGCCGTTGTTTCCATTTTAAAGAAAAAAAATAAAACTGAGGCTTAGTCATTTAAAAAGCCCAAGACCAGTGATATTAGACCACACATCTTCTGAGTATCAAAGATGGCATACGGACCCAGAGCAATTTGACTCAAGAGTCTGTGCTCTTAATTAATACTCTAGACCACATGAACAACTAATTCTCCGATGTTCTTGTCTATCTCTACTTATATACTAAACCTCCTACACAATACCTTTCCTTTCAAATATGGATATGAATATAAATGGTGTAGGTATAGGTATAAATGTAGGTATAGGTGTAGATAGATTGATAGGTATTAAATGAGAAGATATCCAATAAGTATTTAAAAGTGTGAGTGCAAAAGAAAAGTATCAAGAAATATAAAAATTATCTGAGTCCAACCTCTGAAATAATCCAGGTGACATGCACTTGAACTCTAAGAAAAGCTATTGATTTTTTTTCCCTGAGCATATGAGAGATTCCTCAAGTAATTCTGAACCTCTCTGTCTACTAGAATCGACATCAATCAGTCCACTGGCAGTGTACCTAGCACTGAGCTTGGGGATATGTCACACATCTTTCCAGAGGAAAGAGCCAGGACTCTGGGACAGGAGACGGGGTTGGGAGTCCTGGTTCTGCTATTAACCTGCCACATAGCATGAGTCAAGCCCCTTGACTTTTTGGATACTCTGTTGCACCACTGGAAATATCCCTGGTGATCTCAAAGTTCCTTATCAGTCCAATGGTATCCCCCCTGCTTTACCAGGTTCATTTCAGGGGTGTGTATTGTAGGATGGGCAATTAGTATTCAATATAAAGCAATGAAACACGCTCAGTTGCTGTAACTGGATCAGCATAATTTGGCCTTCTGAGATACAGCTCCCTAAATATGCAGAGGGAGGAGCCAGGTGTGGTGGTGCACACATGTAATCCCAGCAATTTAGGAAGCTGAGGCAGGAGATCACAAGTTCAAGGCCAGCCTGGGCAACTTAGCAAGACCCTGATTCCGAATATAAAAACATTAAAGGAGACTGGGGATGTGGCTCAGTAGTAGAGTACTTGCCTAGCAAGTGTGAGGCCCTGGGTTCAATCCCCAGTACTCACCCCCTGCCCTAAAAAAATAAATACAAGGGGAAGTGTTTATTGCTCCTACACAGTTGAACCCTCTGCTAAGAGGACAATCTTCAATTTCTTACTTTTTCAGAAGGTGCTGAATTTGAAATCTTGCAGGATGTTTAAAACCGGTTTTAGAGGATCTGAGCCACTGTGAAGTTGAGATACTTGATACTTTTTATCTTGCCTGGAGAATTCCCAGTGGAAATTTTTGAGACATGTTAAGGTGCTTACTTAATTGAGGTGGTTAGAGTTTGGGCAGAGCAAACTCTGAGGGGAAATTCTTTATGTGATAGCTGGAGAGGAACACTGTGGAAGATGGTGAATAGATGTCTGCATCCCCTTTATGCAGGGGGAGCCTGTGGGTTGCATGCAAACACAACTTGTTTTTGCCCCTTCAACAAGGAGCAAGCATGGAGTCTTGCAATAGAGCCATCCTGCTGCCTCCCAGTTCTAAGAGACCATGTACAAGTCTCCAGAGAATGCAGTCTCCACACAGTTATTAGAAATGATGGCATTCCCGGAGTGCTGGGGCTGCACACTCTGCCCTCCAAAATAAACAGTTCTCTTACGGCTTCACCCTCTGCATTACTCCTTAGATTAACATGGGAGCTGGCGGGTTGGTTAAGAAGATGCAACTAATATTTTTGAGGGCATAAAAGATGATTGTGCTGGTTCTAATTCCAGAGCTGATCTTTTTAGCAGATTATGATGGATGACTCGCTGCAGTGGTCAGCGCCTCCTGTATATTTTAGGAGGAATGCTTTCTTTTGACACTTACTTTACAGAGACATATGTGTATCCTATTTTAATTAATGGAAGAAATGATTCATTCACAAGTGAAAGATTTAATTAAATAAAGGGTCAGCATGGGTCAGCCATGAATTGCAAAATACCTCAGATGTTTATTATACCCTCTGCCATCTCTGCTCGCCGTCTGGAGCATACATAGCAATAAAGGCAGGCCATGCAAAGAGATGAAATGAAGTTTCATTCATTCATTCAACAAATATTAATTGGGCCCCTACTGTTTTGAGGCACTGTACTGGGCCCTGGAGACACAACGGACAGATTGACATGATTTTTGCTGGAATGGTAATTAAAATGCTGTGGAAACAAAAACAAATGAAGGACAAATAGGGCATAATTATTACAGATCATAACATGTCTTATGAAGGGAAAAATAAGTTTGTGGGATGTTTTCCTTACAGCATTTTGGAATTGTTTTTAAAAGAGCTTAATACACATCTTTATAATGCCATACTTGTTTAATTTTGGAACGTATATCTGACTTTAATCTGATCCACATCCAACACATGAAATATTGTATTTCCAGAAGCAGCAGCTATATATATATACTGAGTTACCCAACTTAGGATCACTATTATTTCCCCCAAATATTGGAAGAACACAATTGCTGGCCTCATCCGTGCTTCCTCTGAGTTGCTAAACCTTGTGTTTTAAAATCAGACAATTTGCCAGGTGTGGTGGTGTATGCCTGTAATCCCAGCAACTCAGGAGGCTGAGACAGGAGGATCTTAAGTTTGAGGCTAGCCTTAATACCATAGCAAGACTTTGTCTCAAAATAAAAAATAAAAAGGGCTAGGGATGTGGTTCAGTGGTTAAGCACCCCTGGGTTAAATCCTTGGTACCAAAAAATTTTTAAAAATCAGACAATCCTGGAACCAAATCCTGACTTCTTGGCTTACTCTCTCTGCCCTGTGGCGCTACTTTGCTTACCTGACCTCAGGGAATGATAAAGTCCGTAAGGCACTGAATCATTTTTTTTAGATAATCCATGAACAGTGCCCAGGGCACAGCAAACCCACCATTAATATCTGTAGCTCAATTCTTATTACATTATTATTATTAATAGTAGAATTTTTTCCTCCCTTCTGGAACTTACCTCAATCCACTTTTTTTCTGGTTGTTCATGTTATTTTCCTATCCTCTTATTTGATGACAGAGGTCATAACTTTTGAGTGTTGGACCTAGCTGATACTGAAGAAGGAATAAAGGAAATTCTTTCTACCTCTTTTTGGAAGTAACAAGAAAAGAAACTGCAATAAACCAAGTTTCTCAAGGCCTTTTCATGGCACTTGAAACAAAATTTAAATTCCTTGTCATGGCAAACAGGAGCCTACCGTGACTTGGTCCCTGCCTCCCATTCCGGTCTCCACCACCACCACTTCTCTCCCATACTCTGCTGGAGCCACTGGCCTTGCCTGGGACGCCTTTGTTCTAGAAGTCTGCATGGCTTTCTACTGCCAGTCCTGTTCAGATAACTTCTTCTCCAAGAAGAAGTTACCTTCTTCTAAGCTCCTTACCAATTCCTTTCCTAACACCTCACCTTAAAATGATGCTGTATATTTTCTTTATAGATTCATCACTGACAAAATTAAATTATGTATTTCTGGTTTTACAAATTTATTGTTTATCTCTCTTCTTTATGATATGCAAGTTGCTGAGGGCAGGAGGCTACTCTGTTCTTGGTCAGCCCTGAGTCACCATGCCCTTGAGTGAACCAAAGGAAGAATCCATTTTCGTTTTCCTTGGAAAAAAATAGGTGTAAAAACTATCCAAATAGCTTGCAAAGTATAGTAGCCTCCAAAATATCAGAGCTTCCCCCAAAATTTCAGGAAGAGGGAAAATAAATTTTCTAATCACAGGGGTGGTGAGACACAGCCAACAGGACGGCTCCCAATTTACAAATTTGCACAGATTTCATACCCGGCTTTGCTTTTTCATCATGAGTCTGTTCCTTTTTTAATCACACTGCCTTTGTGATTAAAAAGGGCTTGTGAGCTCTCTCCTATCCTCGGGGCCAGCAAATATAGATTTTCCTTGGTTTGCACATGATCTGTCTCAAAGCACAGATCAGGAAAGTTGGATGTTTCATTTGGCATGTTGTGCTGCCTGAGACTTGAAGAACTGCAGACAAGAGAGGTGTCTCCATCCGCCTGGGATGTCCTGAAGGTGGAGAGGAAAGGCAAGAAATCCGTGCACCAAGATATTGTCCAGGAAACAATAGCTGTGGTTAACCGTCCCTGAGTTGGAAGAAAGGAGTGGGCACTGGTCGGTTTTCTTCCACTCCTGTGTAAGAGGTCAGAGCCTGGGTGTGTGCGCTGTTGCGTGGTGTGGGGCCTTGCTGTGGTTGTTTGGAGCAGTTTGTCCCGGAAGTCTCTCCAAAGAGCCAAACAATGCCGGCTGTTCCTGGCAAGGTCAGGCTTGGCTTACTCACATCAGTGTTTTAGGAGAGGTGCTTTGGGGTAACAGAACTGGCTCTATTTCCACCATGACCACATAGGCCCTGGTTTCCGCCGTGCAAAAACAAAATTTTTAAAAATGTTACCATACCAAATTGTTTGCGGCTTTTGTTTTATAAACAATTTTTTTCAGTGTGTGGAAACTGTAATAAGACCAATACCATATCCAGTTGTTTTTCAGAGCGCCAACTCAACTTGGGAGACTGTCTCCCATCACAAGGTTCTGTTCTTTCCTAGCAGATAGTCCTGAAATATGACTCCATGTGGGCAAGTGCATAGTGATGGGAACTTGGCCTCACCTTGGAAGCACAGGCTTCTTTCCAGTTCTGGAAGGGTACGATTCAGACCTCATGGAGCACCAGGGAGACAGAGAGTCAAGAAGTGATAGATCCAGATTCCGCTAGGCCAGGGAGAGACTCCTTGAGAAGTTCAACACATTTGGGCTCATGTATCCCACTGGCCAGGAGAGTGCTCTGTGGAGGCCTGGACATTCCCAGGTGCCTTTATGATTCCCCCAAGCTCACTGCTTCCAAATGCCTTTCTTCTTTCCTTAAGATTTCATTTAAGGCAAGTGGATGAAAGCTTATGACCGGATGTTACTGATTTTTCAAACAAAAAGCAGGTGAGGGTAATAATATTAACAAAATAAATATGTTCTAGAAGAAAATAATCTAGTAGATCCTTCTCACTTACACATATGACAAATCACAAGGTTGAATTGAGCCCAGGAGCCTTTACCTTATGAGGAAGAAAGCTTGGGCTATCTGCAATAATCCCCTGAGGATGGATTCCATTTATAACTGATTCCAATGGATAATTTATGGCTAATGGATGGCATTTTTACTCCCAGATTGTGCAAAGCAGTAGTTCAGAATCAGATTGCCATTTTCAAATCTTGCTTTGCCATTGACTAGCTAGGCCTCCAATTCCACATCTATGAAATGGGAATATGTTTACCTAAAAGTATTGTTGGGAAAATTAAATTAGATAATCCACAAACATATTTGGCATAGGTCTGACATAAACTAAGTTCTCAATAAATGCTATTTTAAAACTACAATTTGTTGCATTATTGTTAATGTTTAATATTTGTTGTTTATTAGTCCTATCCACTTCTTCCTTTTTCTTCAACATTTTTACTCTCTTGAATCCTGAGCCCCAGCTTGAGGTAGTATGCCAGTTATGAACACTCTCCCGAGTGGTAGATCAAAGGAGGGGATTGTACTAATTAGTGTAATGTATCAGGCATTTGAAAAGTATGGGGTAATTATTAATTATAAGGAAAATGGGATTGGGTGCTGTTAATAAGTGCTATTGATACTTAGAAAAAGATAATAAAAAGCAATGTAAGATCACCAGGCAATTGAAAAGCCAAGTGTGCAGCTAACATGACTTCCTAGAAGGTTATCATAAGGTTCTCATCTGCTGCAGGGGGTGGAGGGATGCATAGAAAGTTGAGGTCAAGTGGCTGAAATCCTAAAAAGGTTAAATTACCAACCAAAGCATGTCCTTTATGCATAGCCAGGGACATGATTGGGAAAAAAATGGGACCTGACAGTTGGGAATATTTCTTGAAAAACTTAAATTCCTAAACTCCTCTAATCTTTTTCAACCTGTAGAAATGGCTCACCTCTCCCTGTCAGAAGAAAGAACTGGAAGACAAAGCAGAGTAGTCTTCTCTACCTAAAAGACAACATATGCCTCCCTCAAGATTTCTCCCACCTCTTTTGCTTGCCATGAGGCTTGTAGCTGGGATTAGACCATCATATAATCCAGCTGGGGAGAAACAAGGCTGATGAGGGAAGAGAAGGAATGTTCTTCAAAGGTCCCACAAGCCACCTTTGTACAAAGCCAATATGTGCTAGCAGAAACTGAGGAGGAGGGGCAGGGCTAGATTCTAAGGGTATTGATCAAGGAGTCTGGAACATAAATTAATAGAGGTAACTTTATGAATTTAGGAGGACTCTGAAAAAGAAGATTTAACCTACTGGCAAGGACCTAGGAGATGATGTGAACTTGCTTCTAGGATAGATCCTGAGAGTATGGAAAAAGTGATGATAGACCACCTTAAGTGAAATCAAAAGGTCATAACTGCTGTACTAGATGATAAAGAAAGTGATTAAAAAGTTCAGAAAAGAATCCATGCTGAAGTGGACACATCAAGTAAAACTATAAGACTCAACTAATAATTGTATTCTATGAGAAGGCCAAGAAAACATACCAAATACCAAGAGCAAAAGGAATGTGCTAGTGCTAATGGCAGAAAGCTGCCCGAGTAACTTCTCGCAACACAAACACAATATTTTGACCCCTTGCTTTAAAACTCATTATTGGCTCCCCATTCCTCCCACCATCAAAATGTTCTAGAGACCTGCTCAGTAAGCCCGAACTATAACTAGGAGATGATATTTGGGAAGTAGACTGACTAATCAATGGGTATGACAGCACCCCAAAACAGCAGAGGTGGTACTTAGCTGCCAGAACCCAGGTAGACACATGGCCCCAGTAAATATGGCTGGAATGGCTTCCAAAAGGGCCTAACCAGTGGAGATTTGTGGAGATATCAGTATTACAATGAAGGGTACTAACTGGCAGGCAGCCAACAAGGATCCTAATCAGTTTTTAACCTCCAAAGAAATCAAGGATGGATGATCAGGAAGTTCAAGGTAGGTATAGGAAAAACAAACAAAAAAAGGTCACAATTTCTTGTCCACATTCTGAACTTGAATCTTCTGTCAGAATCAGCCTCATAAACTGAACTGGAAGCCAGTTCTCCAGGAGGAAACTTTCCCCCAGTCTTTTGTGAAAGGGACCTAAGGCCATGCACTTGGACAGTTATATACTGAGGAAAAGGAAATACCCAAACATTTCAAGGACTACTGGGCCTGGTCAGCATGAACATTCAGAGGTCTAAACCATCACTGTAGCTTCTTTCAGAGAGTGGAGGACTAAAGGGGCTGGTAATGGAGGAAAACCTGATCAAGGTTTGCAGTATATTTACTAGAAAAATCAGCCCACCCACTGGTCATTCTCAAAGGCTAAATTAGTGCATTAAATGGAGATATCATGAGATGGCCATCAAGCTGATTAGAATTGCAAGACAGGTAGAAAAAGAACAAAGAAAGAATGGTTATTCCTGGGAAAGGTAAGAGATTGAGACATTGATGCCAACAGAGAAATATAGTAAACTGTGAAGCTATCTGTTTGATTTGGCAAGAATTATCTCACTAATGTCCTTAGAAATGGCAATTCTAGCCAAATCATTCACTCGTTCACTTAACACATAATTATTACATAGGCCAATGAAAGGGAGGAGAAGATAGGGAGAGGAGATAAGGAGAGAAGAGGGGAGGGGAGAGGAAGAGAGAAGAGTAGGATAGGAAGAGGCAGTTGGAATAGGATGTGCAGAGCCCAGCAACTGACGAGGTTGGGGTGGGGGGGGAATGGCAAAGTCTATGGAACATATACCTGACACCCTCAATGTGGAATTTCATTGTTGTTATTGTTGTTGTTCTAATTAGTTATACATGACAGTAGAATCCATTTAGACACATCATACATAAATGGAGTACAACTGCTCATTTGTCTGGTTGTACATGATGTAGATTACGGGTTGTGTAATCATATATGCACATAGGGAAATAATGTCCAATTCATTCTACTGTCATTCCTATCCCCATGCCTCTTCCCTTCCATTCACTCTCCTCTATTTAGTCCAAAATACCACTATTCCCACCCACCTTATTGTGAATTAGTATCCACATATCCGAGAAAACATTTGGCCTTTAGTTCTTTGAGACTGGTTTATTTCACTTAGCATAATATCCTCCAGCTCCAGTCATCTACTGGCAAATGCCATCATTTCATTCTTCTTTAAGGCTGAGTATATATAATACTACTGTTTCTTTATCCATTCATCTGTTGATGGTCACCTAGGTTGGTTCCATAATTTTTGTGAATTTTGTGAATTGAGCCATGCTATAAATATTGATGTGGCTGCATCACTATAGTATGCTGATTTTAAATCCTTTGGGTATAAACCTAGGAGTGGGGTGACTGGATCAAATGGTAATTCCATCCCAGGTTCTTCTTTCCAAAGTGGTTGCACCAATTTGCAGTCCCATCAGCAATGTATGAGTGTACCTTTTCCCCCATATCCTCGTCAATATTTATTGTTGCTTGTATTCTTGATGATTGCCATTCTGATTGGAGTGACATGGACTCTCAGTGTAGTTTTGATTTGCATTTCTCTAATTGCTAGAGATGTTTAACATTTTTTTCATATATTTGTTGATCGATTATATTTCTTCTGTGAAGTGTCTTATCAGTTCCTTTGCCCATTTATTTATTGGGTTATTTGTGTTTTTTATGTTAAGTTTTTTTGAGTTTTTTATATATCTTGGAGATTGATGCTCTATCTGAAGTGTGTGTGGTAAACTCACTTTAAGTGTGGTAAACTCACTTTAAGTGTGGTAAGTTTGATTTTGAAGTAAGATGCAGAACCATCTTCATGGTAGGATGGGGTCCTCAAAGTATCTGGGCAGCCAGATCGGGGTTGGCTGTACAAAGTGATCACAGACTCCACCTCAGTGCAATGGGGACAGCTGTTGTATTGGACAGGGTCCAAGCTCAGTATTACAATGGAGGGGAATCCATACAGAGAATTGGTTACAACGATGATGGAAGGTTGAGAGGGCAGATAGAGGCAGCCCCAGATGTGCATGACTGCAAAAAAGCAGGTGTTAGTCAAGGGTTAGGAGAATCAAAGAGGAGAGGTAAAGCCCAGTCAGAGGAAGTCCCCACATTCATGCTGCTGCTCAGGCCTCAGGAAGGACACAGCTGGTTGATGTTGCTACTTGGAGGAAGGAAGAGCGCGACTGGGTTGGAAGTGCTAACTGAAGCTGGGGCTATAGCCATTGCTGTAGTTTGGTGCTGTTTTTGTTACAGGGACACCAACACTAAAATCAGAAATAGTCACTTCCTCTTCTTTCCATCCTCCGATCTTCCTCCAGTTCTTCCTATTAGCTAATAGGAAGCCAGCTGGCAGGAGTTTCTGGAAAAATACAGTTTGCAGACCCTGAATTCAGCATCACAGAGCAGAGCACAGAAGAGTGGTTTAGGAACTGAAAGATGAAGTTAGTGCTATGGTTTCAACATTTGTGTCCCTCCAAAATTTTTATGTTGAACTTCTAACCCCCAAAGCAACGGTTTTAGGAAGTGGAAAGTTTAGGATGCGAGGGCAAAACTCTTATGAATGAGATTAGTGCTCTTATAAAAGAGGCTTCAGACAGACCCTCACCCCTTCCACCATGTGAAGATAGAGAAGGCACCACCCATGTGCCAGACACCAGATCTGACAGCATCTTGTTCTTGGATTTCCTAGCTTCCAGAACCATAAGAATAAATTCCTGTTGTTTACACACTACCCAGTTTATGACATTTTTGTCACAGAAGCCTGAATGGAGTTAGACAGCAAATAAATGCCACGATCATACCAGAGAACGGAGATGGCTAAGGGGGCTTAGCTTTCTGTTTACAAAGAAACTGGTACTCTGTGGCTATGGGGCCAGTAAGTGTAGGGAAGCCAGCAGGCATGGGGTGTGACCAGCGCTTCTCTTCCTCTTTGTTGGCTAACATTGACAGCTGCAGGGATGCCACAGAGACTGATGGCAGAGATAAAGCACTGGCAATGGTCCTGAGCACATCTGGTGACTGATTCTGTAGTCCCGGGGGTTGCAGCAGACTGCCACAGCTTTGTCCCCATTGCTAAGGTTTTTCCCAGGTAGAAAGGCTTTAGATGAGTTTTTTCAGGCAGTCAGACCATCTGAACAAAATTTAGAGGAGAATAAATTTTCAAGTCACATTTGGAAGATAGTCAAAATATTTTTTTTCTTTCATTTATAAGATGAAATAAATATTTAGAAATCAATAGTTTTCTTATATAGCAGAGGTAGCTAACTAAAAAATACAATAAGAAAATATCACACTCTCAATATCAATAGAATTATAAAAACCTAGAAACAAACTTAATAAGAAATATGTAGAAGCTACCTATAGATAAAGAAAACTGAAAGTTTAAAAGGACCAAATATAGCACTGGAATAAAAAAAGACATAGGCCATAGGAAGGCTCAGTATCACTACAATATAAATTATTCCACAACTTAATTAGAGGTTTAATAAAGTTACAAAGAAAAACTCCTTTGGCAGTTTTTAACCTGTATAGGCCTAAATGTCCAGAAAACTAATCATTCTCAAACAATTTAATGAGTATATAAGTTGATAAAATTATTCTAGAAAACAATTTGACTGTAGGAATCAAGGGTTATTTTAAATGTTCATATATTTTGATCTGAAATTTTACTTTTCAAATTTTACCAAAAGAAATCATTAGAAATGCTGATACAACTTGCTGACAAGGCAATTTATTGTATATTGTAATTTATTTATAATTAACAAAAACCAGAAATATTCCAGATATCTAAATATAAGATAATATTAAGTGAACTAAATATCCATGTATTACATATTATTAAACAATTTAAAAGCATATTATCCATGAGTACTCAAAGATATGGCAAGAAGTTAGGCTGGCATTATAGCTCAGTGGTACGACATTTGTCTATCATGTGCCAAGGCTCTGAGTTCAATCCCTAGCATCACAAAAGAAAAAAATTGTCAAAGTTACAGGGGGAAGTTTAGTATAAATGTTAACTAGAACACAAAATCCAACACTTTATATAATGAAACCATATGCTTATGTGTATGTGTGTATATATGTATGCACAGATATATACATAAACTTCTACATACATAGAAAAAAACTTGGGAGGAAATTTATGTAAAATTGAATTTTTACCATGAAAACATGTAGCCAGAAAAAAAAGTTTATCATATCATTTTATTTCCTCTAATTCTTCTTTCAAAAATTCAACACTAAGGGCCAACATGTGTCATACATCTTGTCACAGTCTGCCATTTGAAGATCAGATCCCCTTGATCAGTTGAGGGTCTACACTAGGGACAGTAGGAAATGGGACAGGAAGGATGGCTTGCAACAGGTAGTTTATGGTTTTGTAAATCAGACAGGAACTTGGATTTGCTATGTCTAAAGTGATCAGTGTGCAGGTAAACTGTGAAGGTAGCAATTGTCTTCTGAAAAAAAAAAAAAAAAAGCATAGCCCTTGATTCCATTCTTGTCCCTAGCCTGTTTGTGGAGGAAATGATTACCATTGCACTTTTTATACCACTGGAAGCTGTCTCTGAATTATGAAGACACGTAAGTATTGAGACTCTTCCTTTCTGTACAAAGTCCCCAGAGATAGGAGCAATTTCTATCAAAGCTGTATCAGACATAAAAACCACAGGAGCTTCTAATGCAGGAAAGTAAATATGGCTAAAAGTAATTAGAGGTAGATTTTTACTGGAACAGGGCTTAAAGAATCATAAGAAGTCCTTTGCCCCTATCCTTGCTGCAGACAATAGTGTCCTTAGCAATACATCTAGGAGGCCATCCAGCTTCAGGAGACACACCAGACTTAAGTCATAAAGGTGGTTGTCCATACCTAAATTCATGATCTTACACCAAAAACTTCCCCTGGTGAATTATGATACTATATACTGGGTTACCAAAGCTAGAAAACTAACTAATAATCATCTCAGACTCCTCCCTTTCCCTCATCAATGACATCAAATCAGTTGTCCTTATTGAGATATCATTAATATCTCTTGAGTTGCATTACTAAAATTCAGATCTTTATCATTTATCACCTGGATTACTACAATAGGTCTGTCCATCGTCCAAATCCCTTCATAGATCCTTCATAAACTAGTCCTGTGGGATTTCCAAGCCTTTTCCCCTAACATCCCTGAAAATGTACTACATTCCAGCCATGTCAAACCATCTGAGAGTTTGCCAAACAGACCTTACCCTCTGTCATCTCTCTGCGTTTATTTATTTATTTATTTATTTTGCTATTTCTACTGCCAAAAAATCTATTCTGCACTCCCCCACCCACGTGATAACACCTATTTATTTGCCCATTAAGACTCAACTAAGCCAGGCACAGTGTTGTACAGAATTACTGAATGGGTTATAGAAATCCAGTAACTCAGGAGATTGAAGCAGAAGGATGACAAGTTCAAGGCCAGTCTGTGTGATCTAGTGAGACTCTGTCTCAAAATAAAAAAAGAGTTTGGAATGTAACAAGGTGATAAAGCCCCGTGGTTCAATCCTCAATACCCAAAAAGCAAAAACAAACCTCAACTAGGACTTGCACTATTCAGGAAATCATCACCAATCCCCCAAATCTAATTTATATGTCCCTATTCTGTGTTCACAAAATTCTCTGTATCTTAGTTATTTCTCCTTGGCATTCATTTAATTGCTATAGCTGTTTAGCTGTTTAAATGTCCCTCTTTCTCACTATACTGAGTTTCTTGAGAAAAGGACTGAGTGTCTTTCTGTGAGCATTGGTTATATTTGTCTGCCCAGGGCCATTCTTTCTAGGGAAAAGTGCCACCCCTCCATCTCATATGGCTCTGCTAAACATGACATCCTATCTGCCTGCTTGCAGTAGCCCTATGCAGAGGACCCAGGCTTGACCTATCCTTTGGTACCATATCCTCTGACAACAACAACAATGATCTAAACATAAGCATGTGATTTGAAAGTATTCCTGTGATATTAATATCTGCAAAGATCCACATAAACATCTTTTCCATTTGAATGGAACATAATAATATAGAAGCTTTGAACCACCAACAGCCAATTTCCCATCTCGCGTAAAGAGCATGCTCTTGGATTTAAGCTAACCTCAGAAAGGGAAGCAGAGGTAGGATATGGAATCTCTAGAGCCTACATAACATCACTTAGCCCCTAGATCTAGTATATGAGAAGCCAGCACATTCCACATTTCCCAGTTATATAAGCCAATAAATTCTCTTTTGTGTTGAAAGCATTTGACTAACATTCTGCTACTTGCAACCAAAAATTCTGACTAATACATCCTTGGAATTTGTATGTTTTTCTGAATCACAATGACTAGCGTGTAGGAGTAGGTTTGGATAAAAAACGTGTCACAAGGAGGAATGAAAACTTTAGCAAAAGGTTTAGTAGTTGCCTCCGCGGTAATTGAATTCCTTGTGCCCGCAACTGCTCAGTGTCTGCTATTCATCAACAAGATACCCACTTCTTGCACTTTTTTTTTTTTTTTGGTAATGGGGATTAAACACAGGGACACTTGACTAGGGAGCCACATCCCCAGCCCTATTTTGTATTTTTCTTAGAGCCTTTATTTAGGCTCTTCAAAAGTTGCTTAGCACCTTGCTGTAGCTGAGGCTGGCTTTGAACTCGCAATGCTCCTACCTCAACCTTCAGAGCCACTGGGATTATAGTCGTGCACCACTGCACCTGGCTAGTTATGGTTTTCTTCATAAGCAAACTTTATTTAATTTCAAAATCTTTTTCTCTATATTAGTTATACTTGGCCTATTCAGTTATTTCCTTCCTTTTAAATTAACAAATTGAATCCTGTTTCAACATACATGTGAAAATCACAGCCTTTTATGTTCAAAATGACTCAAAGTTCTTTGAGTCAGAAACAATCCCACTTGAATCCATTTAACTCATGTAAATATTTACCAAGTTCAAAAAGAATGCTTCTGAAAGTTTTCCTCTCATTATTTCCTAGAGATAATATCGAAAATCATCAGAAAGACAATCACTGTCTATTTTCTCTCATATGTGGAATCTAGGGGTGGATGTAACAGGATGGCATCATGAATGTAGAAGGGAGACCATTAGTGTGAGGAAGGGGATTAGGGGAAAGGGAAGGGCTGGGGACAGGGTCTTGGGGATAAAATCAATCATACTATGTTATATGCATATATGAATATGTCACAATGAAACACATTATTTCATGTAATAAAAATGTACCAATAAAAACTCTAACATCACCAAAAGTATGACATATTTTTACAGCAAAAAATAAGTATGTAAAGAAAAAGAAAAGAAGACATTAGAACTAGGTTTTTCAATTGCTATTGAGGGGTTAGGAAAATCTAAAAGTGTATGGTGACTTCTCTTGAAAATTAAGTGTAACCAAAGAGACCAAATCAGGTGCCACCCATCCTCAGCAGAGAATGAGAAGGACCATCCAAGGCAATAACGGTATGGCTTCTTACAATGTAGGGATTTTGAAGTTTTGACACAGTTTTTGTACTCACGAAGAAAAGCCAGAGATTGTGGGAATTTGGAATAGTGTGGAGGGGGTTAGATTGTTCTGTGTAGACACTGGGGTGAATTTTATTTTATTGACAAATAAACATTGTATATATTTATGGAGTTCAACATGATGTTTTAAAATATTTATATATTTCAGAATGGTTAAATTAAGCCAATTAACATATGCCTTATCTCACATACTTATTATTTATTTGTAGTGAGAACACTTAAAATCTATTTCCTTTATCTTTTATTATTTAAACTATCTATGTTGCTATATCTCTCATTTGTCTTACCAAACCTTAGTTCACCACATATACTGTGGCCTTTTGTGATTAAAACTAAACAATAACAACAACAACAAAAGGATAAATAAGAATATGAGAAAGTCATTCAAACGTGGCACAGTAGCCTTTCAAACCAGGGTAGAAACAAAGTCTCTGAGGATAGTGAATAACTACAGGCAGGCCTGGCCAGAGGAGGGTCAGACTGAAAAAAAATTTTGTATTGCATATTGAAATAAAAATGGATTAATACCATATTATTATTTCACTCTGCATGTAGGCACATCATTTGTAAATACAACTAGAAACTGTAATTATAGAAAGCATCTCACATGGTCTTTAATATTTAATTAGTCTCCCCACTGGAAATCAACCACGTAGAAAAGAAATGCTTTCTCAATAGGTTAATATTAATTACTTAACAACCCTGACATCGATATTTATGGAATACTTATGAAACAAGCTTTCATGAAGTGCAAGCATGTTCATCCGTCTACTGGGAAGCTTGCAGCATTTTTCAAAGTGTCAAATTCACTTTGCGCTCTGCTTCTTTATGTTGTGAAAATCTGAAATTACTGTTGATTTGAAGGCTCTTCAAAAGGCTCTTTTTTTATCCCTAGCTGAGAAAAAAAATCAGAACAGATTAATCCAGTATTCTTCACGTATGTCATCTCCCAAACTTGCAAAAGGAAGAGGATAATCATATAAGGAAAAGAAATATTATGAAGTAGAAGAAACTTGAGAGGCAACATCATTGTATGCAATTTATGACACAAAAGTAAAAAATTATTTAAAGCTAGAAACTGGCCTTAGCAAGAAATATAGGACTGGGGACATAGTTCAGTGGTAGAGTGCTTGCCTAGCAAGTGAAGGCTCTGGGTTTGATCCCCAGCACCACCAAAAAGAAGAAGAAGAACAAGGAGAAGTAGAAGAAATAGAGGAGGAAGGTATTTGATTTGAAGAATTTGAATTGAAGAATGTTAGGAAACAGCACCAATCTACACATCTTTTTCAGAACTGTGTAAGTATGGTACCTAACAGTACCTAAGATTATGTCCCTTATACCTGGTGATCATTTGTTCATTCATTCTCTCAGCAATGTCTATTTAATGCCCACTCTGCCCTACCTTAGTGCAGGTACTGGGATACAGTGACAAGTAGAAACCAGCCACGGTCCTTAGGTGCCAAGAGTCAACTGGGGGACACCCAATTGAGAAATAATTGCAAAACACTGTGTCCAGGGCAGCACAAAAATAAATACTGGTGATAATAGGAATTGTAGGTGAGGAGTGTTAACTTTTACATAAACATGTTGAATATTAAATAAATACATGGTGCAAAATATTTCTCTTTCTCCTTAGCACCTGCAAATTCTTCTACTAACTAATCATGAATTAGCATGCAATGGAGCAAGACATGCTAGACCCTAAACCAGCTCTGTCTTTGCCCCTTATCATCCCTGAGACATTCAGCAAGGCCTGGGAGTCCTAAGAGCCTCAATGGCCTCCTCTATCAAATTAGTTCATTTGTCCTGATGATCTATAAGCTACTCTCCAGGCTTGACAGTCTATGAAGCTTCATTTAAAATGCAAATGTAATCCTCAAAGGGTGATGCATGAAGCCAATGGGACTTTATTGTGCATTAGTTAATTAAATTAGCTAGCCAGTCACCTTGCAGAGCCCCTGAGTAAAAGGGACACAGGTGGGATTCATCTCAAAAGAGGAGAGGAAGGGTCCTAGAATAAGGGTGAATAAGAAAATAAAATCTTGTTAAATAGATGCAGTGGACGGCATTGAGCCTCTGGGGGAGTCTGCAGAGGGAAAGGAACCCCCCAGGCAAATTTTTAACACATTGTAAGAGAGTGTCTTTCAACCTTGCTTTCAGAATAAAGCATTGAACAGATGATGTGATCAAAGACTATAGTAGCTCTAGATTATCTACACAGGAAGGGCTGAAGATAGTGGCCTGGTTGAAGAGGGTGCTCAGGAACCCACCTTGAGAGTACATTTGCATTATATTTGCACCTACCACGTTTGCTTGAGTAGTTGGTTTATCTGGGATGATGGATGTGTGGGGGGGAGTGAAGATGAGATTTTGTAATATGGCTTAGGCTATCGAAGTGACCCCAAGACCAACCAAAGAAGAAGGAAACTAAAAATCCTCTTGCTTTTTCTTTAAAAAAAATTTTGTTTTGCATTACAATTCTTAATACACCTTTATACCACAATTTATCATATCTCTGTATATAAGGTATGTTGACACCAAATTCACATCTTCATATATATATTTTGTATAATGATGAGGGTCTCTTCCACCATCCATGTTCTTCTCCTTCTCCCTCCCTTGCCCTCCCACCCCTATTCCCTATCTATAGGTAATCTTCCTCCCTTGCTCTCCCACCCAACCCCATTAGCTTTTTCTAAGAAAGCTCCTCTGATGTCACCTGTCACATCATGCAGACTACTGAAACTCCACACCTCTGCTTCCATCCGACCACATCAACTAGAGGGAGAAAACTGACTGATTCTGCCTTTTACTGTCTTTGACACAGAAAAGTCACTGTCCAGGTGCCATCAACCTAGCAGCTTTAGCAAAGGACACATGTGAAAGCAGGGTATATCTAGCCCTAGTTACCCACTTTTGATCTTTCTGCATAATCATTTCAATTTTTTTGTTCTTATCATATTGATTTTTACAGGTAGAGATTTTTACAGAGGATAAAACTTCACTGATGTATTTTCCAACCAAAGATAAAGTGATTTTTTTAGGTGCTTACAAAGGGCTGTGACAACTGTGGCTAGAGTTCAGGAATGAAGACCTGATAGGTTGGCAGAAATGGAGAACCCTGTGCAATAACTAGGCTTGAGTACAGCCATGTGAGTCAGGGACCAATTGGCAGGGATCAATCCATTGGTCCAGTGTTGGTCAGTTTCACATGAGAGCACAGAACACTGTGCTCAGAGTGGCTGCGGAAGAGCGTTAATATGTTACACAGCTTAGGCCAGGTTTGAGCTGTTCTAAGTTAATATCTGACACCAATCAGTTCAAGGTATTTGAAAAATGAGATGCCTGCAAATAATTTCCACATTTGAAAAAGAAAATGAAAAGTACATACACATCTATATAACTATTTTAAACAAATGCCTCTTCTATGATTGAAGCAGACACTGGTTCAGCTATGATCGCATGCCCTGATTTCTCACATTTGGGCAGGGAGGGGCCTTGCAGGTCCTGGTAGCTTCCTGACTTTCTTTAGAATAAAGCCACTTTTCCTGCTTCTCTGTGGGGAGCCAAACCCATTGCCAGCCTTGAGTCCTCATTCCCACTCTCCCAGACCTTGTTCCATCAATTTTCCTGAGTGTCCCCTCCTAAAATCTCAACCACCCTCTTAGCTCATGAGAATGGTTGTCTTTTACATCTACATGTAAACTCTTCCTTTCCTTTGTATTTTCCCACTAATTATCATCTCCTTTTTTTCTTCTTCATATACGAACTTCTTTAACAGTATGCTATTTTTGATGTTTCCATTATCATTAACCAATCAACTCATTACAGTTTATCTCCTTTTTCCATCAAGAAACAGAAACTCCCTAACAAGAAAAGAAAGCATGTAATTTTCAATGTACTGAATAGCACCCATTCTCCCCTCCTTGAAGAATCTAGAAAGTCAGACTTTTGTTGCAAAGTTTCTATATGCAAATTAGGTTCTGATAACGAAGGCATTCGCATATTTTTTTACATAACATCTTTATTTTGTTTATTTATTTTTATGTGGTGCTGAGGATCAAACCCAGTGCCTTACATGTGCAAGGCAAGCGCTCTGCCACTGAGCCACAACCCCAGCTCATTTCACACAAATTTTGGAAGACAAATGGAATGGAAGCTTTGTTCTCTAGCTCTCTTGCTAACAGGCAAGCTCACAAACACATGAGCATCAGAAAGCGCTGTGGGGCAATGATGACCAAACTCAGTGCCTAGTTAACATCTTTATGAATGTCAAGAAAATTTCACTCGGTTACAGAAAAAATGACTTTCTAACCCCAACCACCTTATCTCTATTTTATTTTATATTTTTATTTATTTATTTATTTGGCACTGGGACTTGAACCACTGAGCTACATCCCCAGCCCTCGTTATTTTTATTTTTTTATTTTGAGACAAGATCTCAATAAGTTGTCAAGAGCCTCACTAAATTGTTGAGACTGGCCTTGAATTTATGATCCTCTTGTCTCAGTCTCCTGAATCACTGGGATTACAGGTGTGTGCTACCATGCCTGGCTCAACCACCTTATCTCTACATATCATCTATTATGATGAGTATCAAACTTAATAGTTCCAGTCATGATCTCCTGAATCATATTGCCCTAACATTCTCAATCATTTTTTTTTTTAATTTTTTATTGTTGGCTGTTCAAAACATTACATAGTTCTTGATATATCATATTTCACAATTTGATTCAAGTGGGTTATGAGCTCCCATTTTTACCCCATATACAGATTGCAGAATCACATCAGTTACACATCCATTGATTTACATATTGCCATACTAGTGTCTGTTGCCATACTAGTGCCTTTCCTATCCTCTACTATCACCCCTCCCCTACCCTCCCCTCCCCTCTTCTCTCTCTGCCCCCTCTACTGACATTCATTTGTCCCCCTTGTATTATTTTTCCCCTTCCCCTCACTTCCTCTTGTATGTACTTTTGTATAACTCTGAGGGTCTCCTTCCGTTTCCATGCATTTTCCCTTCTCTCTCCCTTTCCCTCCCACCTCTCATCCCTGTTTAATGTTAATCTTCTTCTCATGCTCTTCGACCCTACTCTGTTCTTAGTTACTCTCCTTATATCAAAGAAGACATTTGGCATTTGTTTTTTAGGGATTGGCTAGCTTCACTTAGCATAATCTGCTCTAATGCCATCCATTTCCCTGTAAATTCTATGATTTTGTCATTTTTTAATGCAGAGTAATACTCCATTGTGTATAAATGCCACATTTTTTTTATCCATTCATCCATTGAAGGGCATCTAGGTTGGTTCCACAGTCTAGCTATTGTGAATTGTGCTGCTATGAACATCGATGTAGCAGTGTCCCTGTAGCATGCTCTTTTTAGGTCTTTAGGGAATAGACCGAGAAGGGGAATAGCTGGGTCAAATGGTGGCTCCATTCCCAGCTTTCCAAGAAATCTCCATACTGCTTTCCAAATTGGCTGCACCAATTTGCAGTCCCACCAGCAATGTACAAGTGTACCCTTTTCCCCACATCCTCGCCAGCACTTGTTGTTGTTTGACTTCATAATGGCTGCCAATCTAACTGGAGTGAGATGGTATCTTAGGGTGGTTTTGATTTGCATTTCTCTGACTGCTAGAGATGGTGAGCATTTTTTCATGTACTTGTTGATTGATTGTATGTCCTCCTCTGAGAAGTGTCTGTTCAGGTCCTTGGCCCATTTGTTGATTGGGTTGTTTGTTCTCTTATTGTCTAATTTTTTGAGTTCTTTGTATACTCTGGATATTAGGGCTCTATCTGAAGTGTGAGGAGTAAAGATTTGTTCCCAGGATGTAGGCTCTCTATTTACCTCTCTTATTGTATCTTTTGCTGAGAAAAAACTTTTTAGTTTGAGTAAGTCCCATTTGTTGATTCTAGTTATTAACTTTTGTGCTATGGGTGTCCTATTGAGGAATTTGGAGCCCGACCCCACAGTATGTAGATCGTAGCCAACTTTTTCTTCTATCAGACGGCGTGTCTCTGATTTGATATCAAGCTCCTTGATCCATTTTGAATTAACTTTTGTGCATGGCGAGAGAAAGGGATTCAGTTTCATTTTGTTGCATATGGATTTCCAGTTTTCCCAGCACCATTTGTTGAAGATGCTATCCTTCCTCCATTGCATGCTTTTAGACCCTTTATCAAATATAAGATAGTTGTAGTTTTGTGGATTGGTTTCTGTGTCCTCTATTCTGTACCATTGGTCCACCCGCCTGTTTTGGTACCAGTACCATGCTGTTTTTGTTACTATTGCTCTGTAATATAGTTTGAAGTCTGGTATCGCTATACCGCCTGATTCACATTTCCTGCTTAGCATTGTTTTTGCTATTCTGGGTCTTTTATTTTTCCATATGAATTTCATGATTGCTTTCTCTATTTCTACAAGAAATGCCGTTGGGATTTTGATTGGCATTGCATTAAACCTATAGAGAACTTTTGGTAATATCGCCATTTTGATGATGTTAGTTCTGCCTATCCATGAACAGGGTATATTTTTCCATCTTCTAAGATCTTCTTCTATTTCTCTCTTTAGGGTTCTGTAGTTTTCATTGTATAAGTCTTTCACCTCTTTTGTTAGGTTGATTCCCAAGTATTTTATTTTTTTTGAAGATATTGTGAATGGAGTGGTTGTCCTCATTTCCATTTCAGAGGATTTGTCGCTGATATACAGGAATGCCTTTGATTTATGCGTGTTGATTTTATATCCTGCCACTTTGCTGAATTCATTTATTAGCTCTAATAGTTTCTTTGTAGACCCTTTTGGGTCTGCTAGGTATAGAATCATGTCATCTGCAAATAGTGATAATTTAAGTTCTTCTTTTCCTATTTTGATGCCTTTAATTTCTTTCGTCTGTCTAATTGCTCTGGCCAGTGTTTCGAGAACTATGTTGAACAGAAGTGGTGAGAGAGGGCATCCCTGTCTTGTTCCAGATTTTAGAGGGAATGCCTTCGATTTTTCTCCATTCAGAATGATGCTAGCCTGAGGCTTAGCATAGATTGCTTTTACAATATTGAGGTATGTTCCTGTTATCCCTAGTTTTTCTAGAGTTTTGAACATAAAGGGATGCTGTACTTTGTCGAATGCTTTTTCCGCATCTATCGAGATGATCATATGGTTCTTATTTTTAAGTCTATTGATGTGGTGAATAACATTTATTGATTTCCGTATATTGAACCAGCCTTGCATCCCAGGGATGAATCCTACTTGATCATGGTGCACAATTTTTTTGATATGTTTTTGTATCCAAGTGGCCAGAATTTTATTGAGGATTTTTGCATCTAGGTTCATTAGAGATATTGGTCTGTAAGTTTTCTTCCTTTGAAGTGTCTTTGTCTGGTTTAGGTATCAGGGTGATGTTGGCCTCGTAGAATGAATTTGGAAGTTCTCCCTCTTTTTCTATTTCCCGAAGTAGCTTGAAAAGTATTGGTATTAGTTCCTCTTTAAAGGTTTTGTAAAACTCTGCTGTATACCCATCCGGTCCTGGGCTTTTCTTAGTTGGTAGTCTTTTGATGGTTTCTTCTATTTCCTCAATTGATATTGGTCTGTTTAGGTTGTCTATATCCTCCTGACTCAATCTGGGCAGATCATATGACTTAAGAAATTTATCTATGCCTTCACTATCTTCTAATTTATTGGAGTATAAGGATTCAAAATAATTTTTGATTATCTTCTGTATTTCTGAAGTGTCTGTTGTGATATTGCCTCTTTCATCCCGTATGTTAGTGATTTGAGTTCTCTCTCTTCTTCTATTCGCTAGCATGGCTAAGGGTCTGTCGATTTTGTTTATTTTTTCAAAGAACCAACTTTTAGTTTTGTCAATTTTTTCAATTGTTTCTTTTGTTTCGATTTCATTAATTTCAGCTCTGATTTTAATTATTTCTTGCCTTCTACTTCTTTTGCTGTTGTTTTGCTCTTCTTTTTCTAGGATTTTGAGATGAAGTATGAGATCATTTATTTGTTGGTTTTTTCTTTTTTTAAGGAATGAACTCCAAGCAATGAATTTTCCTCTTAGAACTGCTTTCAATGTGTCCCATAGATTCCGATATGTTGTGTCTGTGTTTTCATTAATCTCTAAGAATTTTTTAATTTCCTCCTTGATGTCTTCTATAACCCATTGATCATTCAGTAACCTATTGTTCATTCTCCAGGTGATGTATTCTTTTTCCTTCCTTCTTTTATCGTTGATTTTCAGTTCCATTCCATTATGATCAGATAGGATGCATGGTATTATCTCTACTCCTTTGTATTGTCTAAGAGTTTCCCTGTGACATAATATATGATCTATTTTTGAGAAGGATCCATGTGCTGCTGAGAAAAAAGTGTAACTGCTTGATGTTGGGTGGTATATTCTATATATGTCAATTAAGTCTAGGTTATTAATTGTGTTATTGAGTTCTATAGTTTCCTTATTCAACTTTTGTTTGGAAGATCTGTCCAGTGGTGATAGAGGTGTGTTGAAGTCTCCCATGATTATTGTATGGTGGTCTATTAGACTCTTGAACTTGAGAAGAGTTTGTTTGATGAACATAGCTGCACCATTGTTTGGGGCATATATATTTATGATTGTTATTACTTGTTGGTGTATGGTTCCCTTGAGCAGTATGTAGTGTCCCTCTTTATCCCTTTTGATTAACTTTGGCTTAAAATCTATTTTATTTGATATGAGTATGGATACTCCTGCTTGTTTCCGAAGTCCATATGAGTGATATGATTTTTCCCAACCTTTCACCTTCAGCCTATGTATGTCTTTTCCTATCAAATGTGTCTCCTGTAGGCAGCATATTGTTGGGTCTTGTTTTGTGATCCATTCTACTAGCCTGTGTCTCTTGATTGGTGAGTTTAAGCCATTAACATTTAGGGTTATTATTGAGATATGGGTTGTTCTTCCAGCCATATTTGTTTATTTATGTTACTAAACATGGTTTGTTTTCCACTTTGATTATTTTCCCCCCTTTAGTGTCCTACCTCCCACTGTTGGTTTTCATTGTTATTTTCCATTTCCTCTTCCTGTAATGTTTTGCCAAGGATGTTTTGAAGAGATGGTTTTCTAGCTGCAAATTCTTTTAACTTTTGTTTATCGTGGAAGGTTTTAATTTCATCTTCCATCCTGAAGCTTAATTTCGCTGGAAACACAATTCTTGGTTGGAACCCATTTTCTTTCAGTGTTTGAAATATGTTATTCCAGGATCTTCTAGCTTTCAGAGTCTGTGTTGAAAGATCTGCTGTTATCCTGATTGGCTTACCCCTAAATGTGATCTGCTTCCTTTCTCTTGTAGCTCAATCATTTTTTTAAAACATCTCATTTCTTGTGTAAGATCCTTTCATGATTAATATATTGTGTTAGTCAGCTTTTCATTTGTATGACCAAGATACTTGACATGAATGACTTCAGGGAGGACAGTTTTATTTTGGCTCACAGTTTCAGAGGTTTCTGTACATGATTGACTGACCTCATTGCTCTGGGCCTGAGTTAAGGCAGAACATCATGGTGGAAAGGTATGGCAGGAGAAAGTTCCATATCTCATGACAACCAGAAGGCACAGAGAGAAACAGGAAAGAATGAGCCAGGGACAAGATACAGTCCCCAAAGGAACATCCCTAAGGACTTACTCTCCTTACTAGGTCCCACCTCCTATTGTTTCTATCACCTCCAAGTAATCCAGTCAAACTATAAATCCCTCAATGGATTAATACCCTGATGAGATCAGAGCCCTCGTGATCCAATCACCCCCACAAACCTCATCTCTGCTGAATTTGGCAACATTGGGGACCAAGCCTTCAGGAAACGAGCCTTTGGGAGACATTTATAACAAAAATATAGGCTTTTTTCTTTCTCCTATTCTGAGCCCTAATACAGGTTGTGAGACTGCAAGAACAGATTCTCAACACTAGAAATTTTAGGAATAGATACCTGATTCAGTGTATTTAAAGGCAAGAATGATTCAGTTCCCACTGAAAAGCAGAAAACTGGCAGTCCAAGGTACAGTTGCAAATAGACTTTCTTAAATTATCACTTATTTGGTAGGCTTCAATTAAGTGCCTAGTGAAGGCAAGACTTTTGGTTTCTACTGATTTGGGCCAAATCAGTAGAAACATGGTAAATGAGGACTAAGGGGCAGGCAGCTGAACATTTCTGAAGTTATGGTGAGCTTAAGGAAAGAATTGTAAGCTTTTTAAATGTCCTTAAATGCCAAGCTCTAAGTCAAATTAGTGGATTGAAGAGTGTTTTAGTCAGCTTTATCTCTGCTGTGACTAAAAGATCTGACAAGAACAATTTTAGAGGAGGACAAGCTTATTTGGGGGTTCACAGTTTTAGAGGTCTCAGTGCATAGACAGCTGGCTCCGTTCCTCGGGGCTCGAGGTATGGCAGGACATCACTGCAGAAGGTCATGGTGGAGGAAAGTGGCTCACGTGATGCTCAAGAAGCAGAAAGAGACTCCACTTGCCAGATGCAAAATAAAGCCCAAAAGGCATTCCCTAAATGACCCACCTCCTCTGGCCACACTGTACCCATCTTCAGCTACCACTCAGATAATCCCATCAACAGGGTTGGTTCATTGATTGAATTAAGGCTCTCATAACCCAATCATTTCACCTCTAAGCCCTCTTGCATTCTCTCACACATGAGCTTTTGGAGGATACTTCATATCCAAACCATATCAAAGAGTTCCTTTAACTTCCATCAAACATTCTCTAATCTTTTAAAGCAAATGGAATAAAAGTAAGATGCCAAGGCAGATCACAGTTTTGAATTACAAATTAATTTGAATTTTCTGCCTAACTTGGTCTTCCATATTTAAGTTAGATTTTTGGTTAGGAAACAGTGGATGCCTAAAAATTGAGATGAGAACAATTTAAATAAATTCAGATAAATACAAATCCCTGGAACTCCCAGTATTCATAAACCTCCCTGACCAATAAAAACAGTCTTTCCTCTCCAAACAATAAAGCTAGTTATGGCTTGTGTGGGGACCTTGCAATGACCATCCTTCCAGAGGATGCCAAGCATCCTCACGTTCCACCAGAGTAATTTTCATTGTAACTTATAAAAAGTCACACTCCATCATGTATCAAGGATAATAGTAAAGACAGTTTACTATTCAAATATTTGCAATGTTTTGGTTATTTATATTAATAGAAGCCTGGAAAAAAATGTGTGATAATGGATTCATGCATGGGAAAGGTAAACCAAAAAGAAGAAATTATCAATATAGATGTATTGGCTAGAGATTTTGAATTCAATAATCTAATTAAAGAGCGTGCATCTGTTTATTCAATTGATCAACTAAAATCTGATCTCAAAAGAAGCCTACCATCCTAAATGAGATAGAAATGTCAAAAAAAAAAAAATCTTGAACATAGTGGAGAAGGGGAAACAATCTGAAGACATATGTAATGAAGAATGTGGAAATGCTCATTCACTATCAAACTGCACTTGACAGGAGGACCCAAAAAATACACCCTTCGCTGAGATACAGAGAAATACATGTGTAGTTCAAGCACCAGTCCCACTTAAACACCAGTGGTTCTCTCATGTGGGAGATACTGTTATCATAATAGGCTCCCTGAGTTCAGTAGTGATGTCAGGATTCTGGAGTGGCACTGTCCCAAATATGAATTGTAAACTTCTTCCTTGTCTCCTTAAAGAAACCAAAGCTATATGCCAGGGTAACTGTGCATTGGAATCTGAGGAATATCTGCTGCAGTCTGGCTGGGCACAAATCATGAGCCACTGAAGCAGGAACAAACTTTATTTCTGAACTCCACCAGCACACTCCACACACACTCCCCGGGAACTCTCCCGAACGCCACGCGGCTCCTCCTAGAACCACCAACCGGAAATCCCGCCTCCGGCACTTCCCCAACAAATGGGAACTCTCTGGGATTCCCCAGGAGAACTCCAAAGTAGCAGGCCAAGGCAGACAGCAGGGGTCTAATACACACAGCTTAACATAACCATTATCATCTCAATGGCTTGCTGGCATCACCTCTCAACCACTCCGTTCTGGCAAAAATGCCATGCGTCATTCGGACTCTGCTATGGCTCTCAGCAAATATTCACACATTGTGGATATAACAAGATCTTGATTCTTGGCTAGCACTAATTCTTAGGGATGAAAGGGCAACTGTGATCAACTATTAAGAGTAATGACTTGGATACTATATATTGTTGGCACCAGTTGCTGTTACCATTTGTTTTACCCTATTCTGTGAGGTGCTGGGAACATACAGGGACACTGCAAGTTCACAGGGTAGAGGCCCTGCTGCTGAGCTAAACTCAACCAAAAACAGTGCACCTTGCACACAAATAAATAACACTCAATCTTCAGCTATACTTTGATAAAAAGAATAGAAGAAACAAAAACCCAAGCTCATGACCAGGTTCCGAGTAGAAACAAACATGGGTAGGCCCCCAGGTTCCACCTACAGACAAACACTGGTACCACACACACACATCGCAATCTAGATTACTCTAGGACACTAGTAAGTGAAGACAGTGTCCTAAGGTGCACTCATAAGAGCAAAAGAGAAATCCCTCCCAAGAGATGCATAAAACCTAACACAGGAATGCAAGAAATATAAAATAATAAGATAACAAAACACCTCCTAATATTCATAATTCACCAGCAAATGACCCCAAAGATACTGAAGTAGATGAAATATCAGATAAATAATTCAAAAGAATAAATATGAAAATTATCATTGAACTCCAAGAGAACACAGAAAAACAATTTAATTAATTAAGGAAGACAGTACAGAATATGAATAAAAAAATTTAATAAGGAGATTGAAAAAAGAATAAAATAAAAATTTTGGAAATAAAAGACATAAAAAAAGAATCAATTGTAAGTCTCTCCACTAGAGTAGACCATGCTGAGGACATAATCTCAAACTTGGAAGACAAAGTGGCCAGCCTTGAAAATTAAGAAATTAAGACAGCATTAAAGAAAAGAAAATAAGTAACAATGACAAGAATACACAAAAGCTATGGGACAACATGAGACCAAATTTAAGAATCACTGGAATTGAGGAGGGTTGTAAGATGTAGGCTAATGGAGTTGATAACCCCTTCAGGAAAAATAATAACAGAAAATTTTCCAAACCTTGAAAATAAGATGGACATTCAGATATAGGAGACATTCAGAACCCCAAATAGACATATTAAAAAAAAAATTCCATAACACATTATAATTGAAGTGCCTAACATACAGAACAAGGACGGAATTTTAAAAGCCTCAAGAGAAAAACATCAGGTAACATTTAGAGGCAAGCCTATCAGAATCACTTCTGTTTTCTCAGAACAAACTCTAAAAGCCAGAAGGGTTTAAAATTGTGTGTTCCAAATTCTGAAAGAAGATAACTGTCAACCAAGGTTTATCCAGCAAATTTATCCTTCAAAATCAAAGACAAAATAAAAACCAAGATTAGCAGAAACTAAAATAATTCATGACTACTAAACAGGCACTATAGAACTTACTTGGAGTAACACTTCACAGAGAAGAAATCAAAAACAAACCCTAGCACTCACAAATAAATAAATCTCACTTGAAGAGTAGCTAATCAAAGGAGAAACATTAAACAATAGAAATAAATAAACAAAAGTGGCAAAACTAATAAATATCTTTCTATAATAACATTGATTATAAATGGTTTCAATTCTCCAATTAAAAGACATAGGCTGTCAGCATGGATTAAAAAACAATATCCAACTATTTGTTTTTTGCAGGAGATGCACCTTACAGACAAAGACAGCACAGGCTGAAAGTGAAAGAACGGATATTGATATACCATGTGAATGGAGCCTCGGGGGGAAAAAAAACAGTAGTGGCTATTCTCATATTTGACAAAACAGACTTCAAAACAAAATTAATCATAAGGGGCAAAGAAAGTCACTTCCCACCAGTAAAGGAAACAATCCAACACAAAGATATAATAATAATAAATATTTATGTCCCAAAAGTGGGTGCAATTAATTACATAAAAGAGACACTACTCAGGGGGCAGGTGTTGTGGCTCAATGGTAGAGCACTTGCCTAGCAAACCCATAGGCACTGGGTTTGAGTCTCAGTACCACATATAAATAAATAAAATAAATGTCCATCAACAACAATAAAAATATTTTAAAAAGAGACACTACTCAAACTGAAACCTCAGATAGACCCCAGTACAATAACACTGAGTGATTTCAACAAATTTCAACACATCTCTCACTATTACATAGGCCATCCACACATAAATTCAGTAAAGCTCTTTAAGCCTGAAAAATGTTATAAATTAAATGAACTTAACAGTTATAGAATATTTAATCTAACAAGAGCCGAATACACTCTCTTCTCAGCAGCTCATGGAATCTTCTCCAGAATGGACCATATTTTAGGCCACAATAAAATGCATGGCAAGTATAAAACAAGAGAGAGAAAGATATAATTTCTTGCATCTTATCATAATGAAATGAAATTTTAAATCAACATGACAAAGCCCTACAGAAATTTTATAAACATGGCGATCAAACAATACATTTTTGAATGATGAATAGATAATAAAAGAAATAAAGGGAGAAATTTTAAAATTCTTAAACTCAAATGAGAATCATGGTACAATATACCAGAACATCTGGGACAATATGAATGCAGTTCTAAGAGAAAAGTTTACAGATATGAGTGCCTACGTAAGAAAATCAGAAAGATCCAAAATAAACAACCAAATGATGCACATCAAGGCTTTAGAAAAAGAAGAACAAATCAATTCCCAAACCAACTGAAGGAAGTAAATAATTAAGATCAGAGCCAAAATCAATGAAACTGAGAATAAAAACAATACCAAGGATTGATGAAACCAAGAGTTAGTTCTTTGAAAAGATAAACCACATTGATAAGCCCTTAGCCAAACTAACCAAAAGAAAAAGGGATAAAACCCAAATTAAAAAAAAAATTAGAGATGAAAAAGGAGAAATTACCACAGACATCAAGAAATCCACTGCATCATTAGGGACAATTTTGCAAACTGATACTCCAATAAATTGGAAAACCAAGAAGAAATGAATGCATTTCTAGATAAATAGTGTCTGCCAAAACTGAATCAAGAAGATGTAGAAAACCTAAACAGACCAATAACTTGTAATGAAATAAAAGCAGGAATAAAAAGCCCTCCAACAAAGAAAAGCCCAGGACCAGATAAATTCACAGCTGAATTCTACCAAATCTTTAAAGAAGAACTACTACCAATATTCCTCCAATTATTCCATGAAATAGAAAGGGATGGAACACTTCCAAATTCATTCTATGAAGCCAGTATCACACTCATATCAGAACTAGATAAGGCCATATCAAGGAAAGAAAACTTCAGATCAATATCCCTGAACTTGGATGCAAAAATACTTCATAAAATATTATCAAATCATGTTCAACAACATATTCAGAAGATTTTACACCAAAGCTGGGTTGGTTTTATTCCAGAGATGCAAGGATGGTTTAATATACATAATAAATAAATGTAAATCATCATAAATAGAATTAAGGACAAAAATCACTTAGTCATCTCAATAGATGCAGAGAAGGCTTTGATAAAATTCAGTACCCATTCATAATAGAAACATCAAAGAAATTAAGGATAGGAAGAACCCCTCAATATCATAAAGGTTATATCTGAAAAACCCAAAGCCAAGCTCATAGTAAATGGGGAAAACTGAAAGCATTTCTTTTAAAATCTGGGACAAGACAAGGATTCCACTCTCACCATTCCTATTTAATACAGTGCTAGAAATTCTAGCCCAAGCAACTAGGCAAGAGAAGGAAATAAAAGGGATAAATTAGGACATAAAGAAGTAAAATTACCACTATTTGCAGATGATATGATCCTATACCTAGAAGATTAAAAAAAAATACTCCACAAAAGATTGATAGAGCTAGCTAATAAACAAATTTGGTAAAGAGACATGTTATAAAATCAACTTACAAAAATCAATACCTTTCCTACATACCAACAATGGATTTGCTGGGAAAGAAATCAAGAAAGTAATCACATTCTCATAGCCTCAAACAAATAAAAATCTAGGAATAAGTCTAACTAAGGAAGTGAAAGACCTTCTAGGAATAAGTCTAACTAAGGAAGTGAAAGACCTCTACAATGAAAACTGCAGAACACTGAAGAAAAATTGAAGACCTCAAGAAGATTGAATGACCCCCCATATTCATGAATAGGAAGAATTAATATTGTTAAATATTACCAAAAACAATATATAGATTTAGTGCAATCTTCATCAAAGTACCAATAACATTCTTCACTAAACTAGAAAAAAAACAGTACTGAAAATTCAGTTGGAAGAAAAAATGACCAGAACCACCAAAGCAATTCTAAGCCAAAAAACCAGAGCTGGAAGCATCACAATACCAGACTTCAAGTTATAATTCAGAGCTGTAATTAACAAAAGCTTCATAGTACTGGCATAAAAATAGACATCTGATCCTTGACAAAGGTCCCAAAAACATACATTGGAGAAACAATAATCTTTTAAACAAATAGTGCTGGGAAAACTGGTTATTCATATGTAGAAAAACTAGTCCCTTATCTCTTACCCTCCACAAAAAATTAACTCAATGGGCTGGGGTTGTGGCTCAGTGGTACAGCACTTGCCTAGCATGTATGAGACACTGGGTTTGATTCTCAGCACCGCATATAAATAAATGAATAAAATAAAAGTCCATCAACATCTTAAAAAATATTTTTTTTAAATCAACTCAAAATGGATCAAAAACCTAGGAATTAAATGACCAGAAACTATGCAACTTCAAAAAGAAAACTTAGGGTTAACATTCCAACATATAAGCACAGGCAACAACTTTCTCAATAGGACTCCTAAAGCTCAGGAAATAATATCAAGAGTTAATAAATGGAATGGCATCAAATTAAAAATCTTCTGCACAGCAAAGGAAACAATTAGAAATGTGAAGAGAGAATCTACAGAATGGGAGAAAATTTTTACTACCTACTCTTCTGAGAGATGTTTAATATCTAGAATATATAAAAAATTCTAAAAACTTAACATCAAAAAATCAAATACCCAATTAATAAATGGGCAAATTAATTAAACAGACACTTCCCCCAAAAAAATACAAATGGCCAACAAATACATAAAAATTTTTCAACATCACTAGCAATTAGGGAAATGCAAATCAAAACTACACTGAGATTTCATCTTACACCAAGCAGAATTGCAGTTATCAAGAATAACAAATACTGGAGAGGATGTGGAGAAAAAGGAACACTTTTACACTGTTGATGGGATTGTTAATTAGTACAACCACTATGGAAATCAGTATGGAGTTTCCTCAAAAGACTAGGCATGGACGAGTGTTCTCTCTGATATGCGGATGCTAACACAGCATAAGTACAGGGAGGGAATAATAGAAGTTTATTGGATTGGACAAAGAGGAGTGAAAGGAAGGAGGGAGATGGGAATAGGAAAGACAGTAGAATGAATTAGTCATAACTTTCCTATGTTCATATACGAATACACAACTAGTATAAGTCCACATCATGCATAATGGGAATTTATATTCTGTGTATGTATGACATGTCACAATACACTCTATTATCATGTATATCTAAAAAGAACAAATTTTTTAAAGAAAGAATGGTGCCATTGAAAGGAAGCCTTAAAAAGAATTCTTTTTAATATTTAATAAATAGGCATTGATTTATTTAATAAACAAGAGTTAAATTTAAAAAAAAAAAGACAAGGCCATATGACCCAGCTATACCACTCCTTGGTATTTATTCTGAAGAATTAAATTCACAATACTACAGTGATACAGCCATACCCATGTTTATAGAAGCACAACTCACAATAGCCAAACTATGGAACCAGCCTAGATGTTCATCAATGAATGAATAGATACAGAAAATGTGGTATATATATATACACAATGGAGTTTTATTCAGCCATAAAAAACAATGAAATTATGTCACTTGAAGGAAAATGGATAGAACTACATATGCTAAGCAAAATAAATCAAACTCAGAAGATCAAGGGATGTTTGTTTTCTCTCATAGGTGGAAGCTAGAGAGGGAAAAGGAAAATAAAGATGAGGGCACATCTCATGGAAATCCAAGGAAGACCAGTAGAGGAGAAGGGACCAAGGTTGGGAGGTGGGGAATGAAGGAGAAAAGTGCTGAAGAGTGATATTGGCCAAACTATATTGTTATATTGCATGCTTGTATGAGTATATAATAATAAATCTCATCATTGTGTAAAACAATAATGCACAAATTTTTAAAATGTGGGGAAAAAAAAGTAAGGACTGGGAAGGTCATGTGATACATACAATTTGGGCCAGAATCCATCCTGCTGTAAGTCAAGATAATTCATGAGCTCCATTCTGTGGTTATCTTCCCATTTCAGAACATAAAGTTGGACTAAAAGGTAGCAGAATCTATACATTGATTCCCTTATCATGAAGAGAAAGAATGAGTTTGCTGAACAAAACATTGAATCAAAAATAGTATCACACAGGATTGGACAGGGCAAATTGCAGGGGAAAAGAGGGGATAGGAATGGGAAAGACAGTAGAATGAATCAGACATAACTTTCCAATGTTCGTATATGAATACACAACCAGTGTAACTTCATATCATGTACAACCACAAAAATGGGAAGTTATACTCCATGTATGTATGATACGTCCAAATACATTCTACTTTCATGTATAATTTTTAAAAATTAAAATTTTTTAAAAAAAACAGTATCACATCCCTGGTTGAGTACATATTAATACCGTGATCAAAGATCTAGATTTGCTGAAACTTCCCACAAGTCCTACTGAAAGATTGATATAAGACCAGTGATTCAGGAGACTAAGGAAGGGGGGATCACAAGTTTGAGGCTAGATTCAGCAACTTAGTGAGGCTCTCTAAGAAATTTAGCAAGAACCTGTCTCAAAATAAAAATTAAAAGATCATGGGATTGGCTAAGTGGTAAAGCATCCCTGGGTCCAATCCCCAGTGCCAAAAAAAAATTGATGTAAAACCAAATATAATCAATATTTACAACAAAACTAAGTGCTAATATATCCCCACAAATCCCCAAGTACAAATGGGTGAGGGAAAAATGCCAATAATAACAAGGTCTACATGTTATTAGCATCTACCTTGGGGAAATCAGAGAAAGCAATAATGAATGATGGGCTGAAAACTACCCCCAAAAGCAAAAGATCCTGACTGAAAGTACAACTGGTCAATTTGGGAATAGAGGCAGAAACTCTACCAGTGGTTGAGTGCTTAGGGGCCAAGAGTGAGGCCTGTAAGTCCAAGCCCTCTGAGATCTTGAAACAGACCCAACAGAGCTCCCTTTCAGAACCAAACCCCACAGAAGAAACTGCTGGGAGTGGAAGAGGACAGGAGCAGGATAAGAGCAACAGAGATAAATGAAAAGGAAGGTCCAGATCACAATGGAGAGGGAAACAGGGCCAGGAAATCTCAGAAAGCAAGCCATCATATTTGTTAACACTGGGGCTGGGGGTAAGGGTGAACAGGAAAGGAAACTCTGTAAAGTTGGAAATCTATCTGGAACAAGTGTCATTTTAAAAGTTCAATAAAACTAAATTTATATTAAAATGAGTAGCCAACAAAAAAAGTATCAAGATCAAATCCCAAACCAGACATGGTGGCACATGCCAATAATCCCAGCTACTTGAGTGGCTGAGGCTGGAGGATCACCAGTTCAAGCCCACTTTGGGCAACACAGCAAGACTCTGCCTCAAAAAGAAAAAAAAATTAAAGCCCATACCAGGTTATTATTAGGAGGAAGAAGAGGAAAATGAGAAGGAGGAGATGAGACAAAGAATATCCTTCCAGACCTTGAAAGCATATCTGAAACATATGCTCAAGATCACATCAGCACTGCAACATACTATTTCAAAATTAGCTGAAAGGTACTAAGAAAATAATATGACATTAATAAAACAACAGAATTCAGAATCAGAAAAACTCAGAAATGACATGACAGAACTCAAGGAAAAAATTACCAATGAAAGAAAAAAATTTTAAATGAAGATTATAATAGGAGAAACAGAAAAACAAATACAACAAGTAATTGCCTTCAAAATTGAGGGTTTAAAAGAAGAAAAAAATTACATTAAAAAATAAGGAAACATGAGGGTTGGGGTTGTGGCTCAGTGGCAGAGCTCTTGCCTCACATATGTGAGGCACTGGATTCCATCCCCAGCACCCAAAATAAATAAACAACAACAACAAAAAGACATTGTGTTCATGCATAACTAAAAATATATATTTAAAAAAAATAAGGAAATATGAAAAGAAATAAAGAGAAAGTGACAAATATTGAAGATGGGCAAATGCAATCCAAGCTACAGATAATAGGAGTCCCTGAAGAGCCCCCAAGGAACAGGCCAAGTATAAAATATTTCTTGAAATAAAAAATAACAGTCTTTGAAATTAAATGTCAAAAGAGCACACTTTGTGCCTGAAGAAAGATCTATGATCATCATGACATCTAATAAGTTATTGTTTCTTTTATAATAAATGTTCTCTGTTCTAATTATTGCTGTGGTTTCCACCTCCTATGTGGACACTGACTGATACAGATTGTATAAGCAGTGATCTTAGGAAACAGATCCTTAAAGATTGAATATAGAGATTGATGGGATCATGTCCATGGACAGGAACAAAGTGGTGAACTCTGCCCCAAAAAAGGTGGGGGGATCCTAGGTAATCCATGGCATGCAGCAGTATCCGTAATTAATAAAATTATCATTTGCAGTTAATTGTGAGGAAGTGTTTACCAAAGCATTTAGACATATTCTAGTAAAATAACTGAGTTTTAAAGAAAAAGAAAAAATCTTCCAGGCCTTCAGACAAATAGTACATATGATTATAAGGGAAAATTTATAATGTCACAAAATTTATGTCATATTATTAAGAATAATATGACATAAACAATATGACATAAATAAAACAACAGAATTAGGGGGTATTCTAGTTCAATCACATCCTTAAGAATTCAGAACTTCAGGGGCTCGGGTTGTGGCTCAGCGATAGAGCGCTCACCTAGTGCATGTAAGGCCCTGGGTTCGATCCTCAGCACCACATAAAAATAAATAAATAAAGATATTGTGTCCAACTACAACTAAAAAATAAATATTAAAAAAAAGAGGGGCTAGGGTTGTGGCTCAGTTGGTAGAGCACTTGCCTTGCACGTGTGAGGCACTGGATTCAATTCTCAGCACCACATATAAGTAAACAAATAAAGGTCAATCAAAAACTAAAAAAAATTTTTTTTAAATAATTCAGAACTTCAATATGTAAAAAAGATGATAAGATGTATTATAGAAGAAGTTAAGAGAAAAAAAATGTAGTCTGAATATAAATTAGAAATATCGGTATGAACTAAAAACTATGACCAACCCTGTAAAAATGAGCATCCCTAAGGCCCAGATTGTGGTTTCAAAATATCATTTCCCATTAAAGGAAACCAGGGATTTCTGAAGAAATGACTGATTCCAAGTCTGTGATACGATATGTACAAGATGTGCCTGAAACATATTGACATACCAGATAGCAAGGAAGCTATCAAAGATCATTGGGGATATGTCCAAGAGATTCAGGAGCCAACTTGGAAAGGCTACTATTTGCCAAAGATGGGAGTAGTAATTTTATTACAGCCCCATTTAGTTTACCACTATCGCCTCTGCTAAAGATGTATGAGTTTTGAAAAATGATTGAATTCTCTGAAATTTAGTTACACAGCAGCACTTTAATTTCAACTCCAATAAAAACTTCAACAGATTGAAACTCACCAAATATGTTAAAGTCAATGAGTTTATAATATTACAATTAAAAACAATTAATTGGCCACCTTCTAAGGATAAAAAGGAACCAAATTCATTTTCTTCAGAACTGGCTAAATTAAAGGAAAGAAGCATTCACCTTGCCTTTTCTAAGTGAACTGTCTAACAAAACTGTAGAAAAGGAGAAGTGTTTCCTTATAAAATTATTCTAGCTAATATGAAAATAAAAATGTGAGCGTATTATGATTTTGAAGTCTCCAGTAAATGAATGTGTGTAAGCCTTGAACTAGATGCTAAAATTGTGAAAAGCGCAAAAGTTAGATAGATTACAGGCCTTCTGATGAAAGAGCACATCACCTACAGTATTGTCAAAGTATTGAACTGAATCTGAGTCCAATCACACCTCTGGAAACAGCTGCCAATGCAAAGGAAATCAGAGGACAGAGAAACACATTGAATTGTTTCTTGAGTATATGATAAAATTCCAGAGGTTGGGGATGTAGCTCAGTGGTAGAAGCCATGGGTTCACTCTCCAGCACACACACAAAACAAACACAGACATATAAATTTCAAACTTTGCATAATTAAACTATAACATTAAAGACATGCACTTGGGGGATAACAGCTCAAAATGTAAAGAAATGATCATGACGGTAAAGTTAGGATAGTTGTTTTTGAAAGGAGAGGGGTATTACTGGGTTGATGCACCCATAGTGCTTCTTCAGATGGTTTGTAAATTTGTCCTTGACCCATGAGTTGCTCACAGGGATGTTCACTTTAATATTATTCACTAAGCTATTAAAAAAATAAGATTTGAAAGATGCCGGAGTAGTAATTTTATCACAGCTCCATTTAGTTCACCACTATGGCCTCTGCTAAAGATGTATGAGTTTTGAAAAATAACTGAATTCTCTGAAATTTAGTTATACAGCAGCACTTTAATTGCAATTACATTTTAAAATATGATCTCTTTACTAGAGCAAATCAGCTCAGAGGCTAGCACTTAGAATGCAGGTATCAGTCTAATGAATGCTTTGTTCTCTATCCCAACAAGCAGAAAATACCAGAAGAGTTTGCTTTCATCTGGCAAGAAATGAAAGTTCACCTGTGCTGTCTTATCTCAGGACTATAGCAACTCTAGTTGTCTATCAAAATTTAGTCAACAGGACATCAACTGGCTCACCATCCCATGGAACATCATGGTAATTCCGTACATTGATGATATTGTATTGTTAAGACATTGTAAATAAGCAGCAGCTTGAGAAAACATTTGTGCATGAAAGGGTGTAAGATAAACCTCCCCAAAATCCAAAGCTCTGCCACCTCAGTACAGAAATCCATAGAGGACCTCTTAAGATTTTGGAGGCAACTCATACCACATCTGGATAAGCTGCTGGACCCACTTAACAAGTTACAGCTAAGGGTGTCAGCTTCACGAGGTCCCAGAACAAATGACAGTTCTCTAGTTGGTCCAGAATGGGGAGCATGTAATACAATTCAGCATTCAACTTGTGTATGGTAGTAAGGATACTGGATAGATAGCACCAATAGAAGAATCAGAATATAAGCCATAGGGTTTGGAGCAAAACCAAAGAAAAATTATGACCAATGATATCAGGATTTCAGCCACTCTTCCACAAATACATAGTGTTTCACTGTTTAAGACACATCTCCTAGCTAGCAAAGGCTGAATGGCCATGGAACACACAAAAAAAAATGGACCATGTTGCCTGAGCTGCCCATTATTGACGCATATTATCTAATCCATCAAGCCATAAAACCAACTGTGCATAGTGACTCTCCAAAATCAAGTGAAAGTGTTGAATGGGAGAGTGAGTGCACGAAGGCAGACTGGAGAGTGTATCTACTCTTCAAGTACTGCCACCTAGTCTTGCAACTCACTCTAATAGCCTTGTGGGAAGCCGCCTATGAAAAGCAACCCAAGAAAGTGAAAAAATCTGCAGGAACATGAAGCAACAAAAAGTGGACTGCAGGAGTATTATGTCCATTGTGACCCAGAAGGACAAAAGGGAAAGATAATTCTTGCAGTAGACAGAACCTGAAGAATCTGCCTGGAAGGAAACAAAAAGTGGGAAAGACCTATTGCAATTTGTGGGTAGTGCTGAGTAATTTAGCTAGATAGCCAAAGATGTGGGAAGAACAAGATTGGAGGGTTGGTAAAAAGGATGACTTGAATTCTAGATCTCACAGAATGGCCTCAGAGTGCAAGAATATTTGTATTCTGTGTGAGTGTTCATCAAAGGTGCCCACAAGGTCTTGGTGACATTAGAAAAAGAACTGATCTGTATCAGTGAACAAAGATGGCTATCACTTAAGGATTCAATAAAATAGAAAGATTTCTTCCCTGTTGTGTTGGAATCTGGTTAACAACCCTGCTGAAAGCTCACTCTTCCAAGAGCAGACACCCAAGTTCAGCCTCCAACAGGATACCATGTTCTGGGGAAAGCAGCCAGTCACCTGGTGGCAGATTAATTGGACCATTTCCATAGCAAAGGGGACAATTGGTCCTTAGTACTGTAGAAATTTGTTCTAGGCATGGATTTGCCTTCCCTGCCAGCAGGAGGACTCATCACCATCCATTTGTGTAATTTTGTTGATCAACGCATGTCCAGACTTGTCCATAAGAATAGTGTAAATATATATGTATAAGTTCACTTGTTGCAGTGTTTTAAGTTGTCAATGTGGACTGTGTCTTAAGTAAGTTTATATAGGAATTAGCTTTTGAAAAGATGAAATGTGCACTATGAAAATAACACAATAACAACCAACAAAGGAAATTCAATATAACCTCTGTCATAAAGAGAACATTAGGGGGCTGGGGATGTGGCTCAGCGGTAGAGTGCTCGTCTTGCAAGTGCGAGACTCTGGGTTCGAGACTCTGGGTTCGATCCTCAAAGCCACATTAAAAAAATAAAATAAATGAGTGAAATAAAGGTATTGAAAAAAAAAGAGAATATTAGTATATCAATATTTCCCCTTATGCCCAATAATATGTGAAATATACAGGTCTAATTTCATTGACTAAAAAAAAAAAATAGAAGATTCAGATATATAGAGGAAAGATCAGAGGTAGGAAAATTGAGCACAACTAAAATAACAATAATAATAATAACCCAAAGCTACCTGAAGTCAGTCTATGTCTACCAGATGCTACCATCATCCCTGTAATTCCTCACTGTTGTGCTTCTTCTTATCATTATAATCAAAATTCCCCAGAGTAGGGGCAGTGTCTTGGCTGCTCACCATTGTATCTCCAGGACCTAGGACTCTCCCTGGGACACAGAAGATATATACATATGTTTGTTAAAGATTTATTCAATGTCTATACATTTTAATATTTATTAGAATCCTTTAAAAAATAACTTGGTATTGGTAGGTGCTTATCAAACACTTATAAGTAAAATAAAATTATGACCAACTACCTCAGGAATCAACTAAGGATAGCCTGTGGGCCAAATCTGACCTTTCACTGCTTTTATAGATTTACATTTTTAAATCTTTGAAAAACATTTTAAAAGAAAACTTCTTAACATGTGAAAATTATATGAAACTTAAATTTCAATGTCCATGAAGTTTTATTGAAACATAGTCACACTTATTTGCTTATCTGTTACCTAGAGTGCTTTTTTGTATTTCAACAGCAGAGTTGAGTCATGACAGAGATCATACAGCCTGCAAAGCTGAAAATATCTACTCTCTGGAGCTTTATAGAGAAAGTTTGCTAACCTATGAGTCTGATCTCCTAAAGCATAGAACACAATTCTTAAGAAGATAGTTGAGCCAGGAATAGTGGCGCACACCTATAATCTCAGCAGCTGGGGAGGCTGAGGCAGGAGGCTTGCAAGTTCAAAGCCAGCCTCAGCAACATAGCGAGGCACAAAGCAACTCAGTGAGACCCTGTCTCTAAATAAAATATGAAATAGGACTGGGGATGTGGCTCAGTGGTCGAGTGCCCCTGAGGTCAATCCTCAGTACCCCCCTCTCCAAAATAAAGAAGATAGTTGATAGAGTCTGCTCTCTTCTCCAGAGCACAGCTACTTCACTTCCATTTCTTCTAAGTTCATGGCTTTGGGGATGTGGTTTACTCCAAAACTTGTCAGCACCCTCAGGCTCCAAGTCTGCTGCAGTTGGGACAACAAGATACACAGTAGCCAAGACAGTTAAATACACACAAAAGTACATATGGAGAGCAATAGAGAACATCAGAAGAAGCAAGGGAACACCACGTTTTGGCACACTAAATCCATAGGGAAATTTTCCTTCAGCGTCAATCCAAAATTATGTAATGTGGCCTTTTCCAGTGCTTGGTACTATTTTTCTGACAATACAATGTTATTGTGGTCACTGAGACAATTGTCTTATAACTGCTATTTACTATGGTAGGATTCAACCTGTATTTAGAGAGGCTATTTTAAAATAATACACTGAAAAAAAATAATATACTAAGGTTCATGAAGGAAACATCAACTCTTTCCAAAGAAAGAAATTAAAAAGTTTCTTTTCTTGAATAATTATTTTATTAAATTAGAAAAAATGGGCATATTTTTGCTACTTCACTTCATCAACCTCTTTATTTTTTTTTAATTTTTAGTTGTAGATGGGCACAATACCCTTATTTTATCTATTTTATTTTTAGTTACTGGGGATTGAACCCAGGGGCACTCACCCACTGAGCCACATCCCCAGCCCTATTTCATATTTTATTTAGAGACAGGGTCTCACGGAGTTGCTTAGTGCCTTGCTATGTTGCTGAGGCTGGCTTTGAACTCAAAATCCTCCTGCCTCAGCCTCCCAAGCTAATGGGATTACAGGCCTGGCCACTACACCTGACTTATTTATTTACTTTTATATGGCATCAAGGATCAAACCTAGTGCCTCACACATGCTCAGCAAGCACCCTACCCTAAGCTACAATCCCAACCCCATCAATATCTTTAAATGGATCATCCTGCTTATCTACTGTTCATATGGAGTGACAACATGCTAGTAGCTGGCTTCCCTTGATTTTTCTGTACTCTTCAGAAATTCTTTATCATTTAATTTATTATAGGCAAGCAGACCCGGTCTCTATTAAATTGACAAGGACTATTTCCTTAATTACTGTGTATACATAATAGCATTTATTCTGGCAGTTCCAATGCTATTCAGTCAGCAAGATTCACTACAATAAAAAAAAAGAAAGAAAGAAAGAAAAAAAGCTAATTTCCATGAGAGATTAGCCTAAGCATCTACAGTCACATTCTATTTTTCGAAGTTTACATCCCTCAGGGAGAACTTCTTGATGGAAGTTCTATTTAGAATTACAGTGGGATTATGATATTTCTACCTGAGATAGAAAAACAAGAAAGGCAAGTGGGTCATTTTAGAAATCATAACTTTTAAGCTAATTGCAATCTTGCAAGTAAACCTTCTGGTGCTTCAGAGAGCAAGGAGAATGTCTCCACATTCTCCTTGGCAGCACTGTGACTTCAAGCTGCTAAACCCGTTGCACATTCCTTGTCTTCTGTGTGGGTCTGCATACCTTCATCAAGGATCTTGCTCATTCCTGGGTTTTGTGCTGTGGTGCTCATGATTGATGAATTATTGTTAGAGACAAAGTAATTCTCTTGCTTTTTACCAAAACAAGTTCATATGGAGTGCAAAAAAAAAATTTAAGAGAGAAATGCAGATTTAGCATTATGTATTTTTGTTAACAGGTTAGACAGGACAAAGGGTGGATGAAATGAGAGGAAACCTAGGAAAGCAACTACAAGTAGACAACTTGAATTAAGGGTCGATATGTACAAATTTTCCTGGCCCCAAAGCTGACTTCTGAGGATAATGCCAGTGTCACTGATTATTTTTCAGAAATTAAAATGGCAAATACCCAATTGTTTTGCCTTTTACTGGACTCCAGAGAAAGAAATACTTCTATCCCAACCCAAAATGTCACTTCCAAAAAAATTACATACATATGCCCATAATGACCAAAAAGTATGAAAACCTTGTTTTGTTATCCCTTCTGAATTGTTAAGGCAGTTTCTTGTCCTCTTTCCTTGTTTGTCCAACAATCCTCCTCTATAGATCCTTAAAATATCTTCTGTGAGGGGCTGGGGTTGTGGCTCAACGGTACAGCGCTTGCCTAGTGTGTGTGAGGGACTGGTTTGAGATCCTCAGCACCACATATAAATAAATAAATAAATAGATGTATTGTGTCCAACTACAACTAAAAAAATTCTTTTTAAAAAATCTCTTCTATGATATAAACCAGAGATTCTCACTGAGTCCATTTCAAAACCTGACAAGATGTAAAACTTACAGGTACTTCTCTGAAATAAAATGTACATTCATTTGATTCAAGTGTGTGTAAGTGTCTCAGGACTTAACTTACAAATCTCAAAAATACTGTAGTACAACTTTGGCACTAAGAAGTAGGAGAAAGGATACATGAAAAGAAAAAAAAAATTTTGATGGAACTAGTGGGGGAAAAAATCTACGCAATTATTTGTTAATTATGAGTAGTGGGTACAAAAATGTTGGTCATTTCTGGTTTTCCTGTATTTGGAAAGCTTCATATGTTTGGAAAGGTTTTTCTCAGAAAAAAAAAAAAGCTAAAGAAGTTATCAGGTGCACAAATTCTAAATGAAGAAATGAGAAGGAAGGGGAGAAACTGCACTGCATTTTTTCTTTTTCAGGGGCAGTAAGTTGAAGAAAACTCTAACTGCAGTTGCATTGGAGGGACAATGATCAAGGGGGTCCCTGGGAGTAATATTCCTGTTCCACTGAAGGAGGTGAGCCAAGATACTTATAAGCTCTAGAGAACCTTTAACACAGGAAGCTATTTATCATAACAAGCTTGGTTGATACTGTTCCCATACTGAACCAATTAGGTTCGCCTATTTCGTCATACTTCATAACTTGGGATGATAGGTTTCCAAGTATGGTACAGTGTAGTAATTGAATTTTGATCAAACACACATGGCCCATAACCCAGTATGTGAAATTTTCAGAACAGTTCACAGCTTTTAAATATCCAGTCAACATGTTGCCAAAAGTACAGGATGTACTTGATGCAAGGGGGAGAGGAGGGGAGGGCTGAATCTTGGTAGAGCTGTAAAACAAATATTTTTGTTCTTGTTCTCTTCTTATTTTTCAAATAGCAGTGGAGAAAGGCCGCAGGATATCATATCATAAGTCAAGTCTTCTTTGCTTGCTCCATGTGGATAAACATCTTTGAGTCTCGTTTCAAATTAGACCCCATCTTTTTTTTTTCTTTCTTTCTTTTTTTTTTTTTTCATGAAACTATTTTCATGTCATGGGCCTATTACACATGACTTGCTAGCATGTCTCATCTAGCAGTATCCAAAAAGTATTTCTTGAAGCCTGTTGCATGTTAGGCATAACAGGTAAACTCTTTGGAGCAAGAGACATGATCCTGCTTTCAGGTGATCTACTGTGGATAGAGAGAAAGACACAAAATAAATCAAAACAATAATTTTATGATTGCAACCTGTGGTAAGCACATGAAGGAAAACTAAAGCATCAAAAGTGACAGTAATGGTGATCTGATTTATCCAGAAGGATGGAATGCAGAAGAGAAGCTTATGATGCATTTCTAAGAAAGTGCTGTTTCAAGAGTGAACGCTGAGAGAAAGGGTATTTCTGGGAGAAGCAATAGGTTTGAAGTGGGCAAGAGTTTGGCAAGTTCAAAGACCTAAAGGATATGTATTCAGAGAGAGAGAAGGTAAAATGATGGGGGTGGAAAGCAGACCACACAAGACCATGCAAGGGATTATGCAAAGCATAGTCATTGAAGGGTGGTAAGCCAGGGAGTGACCTGATGGGAGGCAAGACTAGAAGCAGAAAGACTAGAAGGCTTTGGCATTTGTCCAAGTAGGAAGTGATAATGGCTTGGAACACAGCAGGGATGGAGAGCAGTGGACAAATCTCAGAATATCTTGAGGAATTGACATGACTTGGTAACAACTAGATATGGAAAGAGGAGAGGGAGGTTCCAAGGACATTTCCAGTTTCTAGCTTGAGTAACTTAATGAATCAAGTCTAATGAGTAACAACTTGTCAGTCTAACTCTTAAGAGGACACTAAAGTGGTGTAAGTGTCACATGGCTCTCACAAGCTCCCATGTCTGGAGTGGTACTCTACTCTCACTGGATTCTGTATGAAGCAATGCATAATCAGGTACCAGGGATACAGAAATTTTCCACCTAAATGTTCATCAAACTTTTTCTTTTTAACTATAAGCCAGAAGAATGTCTCTGAAAAAAAAACAACATTTGAACATAAACTTTAAAATTTTCTTCCCAGCTCTATAGACTTGGTAATAGATATCTGACAGTTAAACTAGGAGAACCTGAAAGAAACAAATTTCCCCTTCGAAACAAACAAACAAACAAAAAATGTCTCTTTATCATTCAACAGATTTTACTGAATGCGAGGGGTATAAAGTAATTAAGACATGTTCCTTGTCTGGGCAAAGAGAATATTCTATAAGAAAAGAAAATTATTAAAAAAAAAAAAAAGATATGCATGGTGCAGTATGGTACAGACTTACATTTAAGATGACAGGATTATTAATTCTACAGAGGGGCTGGGGCACAGACATGGCTATGGAAAACTTCAGAGAGTTCGAACTTGAGACAAGGCTCAAAAGAAAACTAAGTGTGCCAAGTGGAGAAGAGTACAGCAAGAAATTTCAAGAGAGGAAAAACAATACCAGCAAAGGCAAGGAGGCCCTGAAGAGTGCTGAGTATTCAGGGCCAAAGCCCTGAGACACAGTAGTAAGGACGGTGATTCCAGATTAGAAATCAGCATCTGCATTTTACTCCAGATTTTATTCTGAAATCTGAAAAGCACTGCCAGCCCAATATATACTATGGCTTGAGCCACATGGAGAACTCTAATTTGAGTGGTCTCAACCCCCACACAAATGGTGGCTCTCTTCCTGCACCCCAGCCTGAATATTGACTATCTTCTTGTGGACTTGGGTTTATGGCAGGTCCTCTCATCCAAGAATCATAAGCAGGCCCAAGGCAACAGGACCCAGTTTTCTAGGGTGCCTAGAAAGTGTGACAGTAGCCCCAAGGTAACACTCATGTGGGCTGGGAAACCAAGACAACAGAATGGCTGTGACATCCAATCTCAGTCTGCAAATTGGCACAGATGCCCTTGTGCAACCAGCAGGCAGGGTAAGTGACTGCCACCAAAAACGAACAACAAAAAAGTGTGTCTGTGTGTCTCTCTGTGTTTGTGTCTGTGTGTGTGCATGTTTTAAATTTTAATAGCTACTCAGACAGTCCTTGGAGAGAGGGAATTGGCAGGTTCAGCTCCAAGGCTACTCCCCCACCTGTCTCCAGGCACTGCAAACACAGCTGTGTAAGAAGGAGACCCTCAAAGCATCCAAAGAAAGAAACGATGCAGTGGGGGCGTCCGGGTGGGGCTAGGAGAGCCTTTCCCACAAACCCACTTGGGATAGGGCCTGTCTAGCAACTGCATAACTAAGAAAGGGGGACGCAGGTTCTTTATACGACTTAATATTAAGAAAAATCATTCAAAACCCAACTCGAGAGTTACTTTAAAAAAACTTTTTTTTTTTTTTAAGGTGAGAGAGCACACAATTCAAACCAAAGTAAATGCGTTTCTGGCAAAGTCCACGTTCAGGTTTTTCTCTTAGTATCAAGATGAAACGTAAAGAGGATTTATGCACTGTCATAGAACTTGTAGTTCCTCTCACAAAACACAGAACTTCCTGGTAAAGTGCCTAGAAACTTCTTTATCTGTATTTCCCCAGGCTGAAAAGTGCATACATATTTTTAAAGTTGGATTCTTTTTTTAAAAGTCGGCGGAGGCAAGATTTCAACCACCACAGATCCAAATGTTAGCAATTCTGGAGCGGTCAGGGGTTTGCCGCTCCCAAGAGCAAGGGCGCAATTAGAAGAGGGGAAGAAGTCGTTTAAGAAGATGAAAACCAACGCAAGGAGGTATTTTTGGTATCATTTTAATCACAAAATAGCACGAATGCGGTCTGTGCCTGCGTGCTACCCAAACGTCGATTTGAATACCACTGAACGCTAGTTTGAAAATTTCCATTTTTGTAATTTGCTTTCCTTTGTTAAGCCAAGACTTGAGAGAAACCTGGCAGCCATCTCCAAGTCTGGCACGATTTCACCTCAGACGCACTCGGCTGGTTTGGAGGCTGGGGAGACCGCACAAGAGAGCCGGAAGAGCGCGGCGCAGGGAGCGGGCGGCCATGGGGGCGCGGGGCGCAGGGCGCAGCCCGCCTCCCCGCCAGGGCGTTTGGCGCCACCTACAGGATGCCAGGGGTGGAGACTCAGACGCCGCTTCCCCAGGAACATGGGTGGGTGAGCTGAGTGACAATCGCCCTGAGAGTTTCCCAGGGAATAGGCCTGGAGGGGAGAGCGGTAAGGATGCAGAGCGCGGATTTCATCACCAGATCAAGGGAGTCCTAGCGTATTCACTACAGAAATTCACGTCTGGAAGAGAAAAGATATCATGCTGCCTCCAGCGACCTAGAAATTGATCTGTTTAAATGAAAAACTGCCTTTGAGAGCCAAGAGTACCTTGTCCCAGGACAAGCCCAGAGCATAGTGTGTGACTCAGCTAATAACCGTTGAGTGAATGAATGAATGAATGAATGAACGAAAAAAGGAATAAACTTAGCCTACAGAATAATAACAATAATAACAGACCTAATGTGTTTTTTAAAAAAAGAAAAAAGAAACATCCCTTTCCCTACACTTGTTCCCTGCACCCAGGTATACTTATGTGTTGTCAAGCATTTTGTTAATGGCTAGTAATTGCTACAAAAATCCTGTACCACGTAGGCTGATCCACTGTTCCATCTCCAACGTATGTAGCCATTAATTGATAATGGCCAATTTCACCCCACGCCCTCATTTTGCAGATGAGTAAAAAGAGGCTTCGGGAGGTTAAAGACTTTTTCCCAGCTCAGTTTTCCTGACCTCTTTGGTATTTATTTTGTAAGGCAAGAGAATTATTTTGCCTTATTGTAGCTTGGCCTGCACGGATATGCTTAGCTGATGAGCTCTCTCAGGAGGAAGTTGGCTTCTCCTCCTCTACCTGATGTCCAGTGGAGCTTCTGTCACAGCTTCTGCTCTGGGTCAAGTCGACTGCTCATGCAGCTTGACTCCAAACACCAAGTGCTGCCTGGAGCTGATACCAACTGGTTGCTAAACTTATGAATTAGTTTTGTGTTGCCTAAAGGACAGAATCCTTGAGCTTATTTATTAGTAAGCTACGAATAGGCAGGTGTGTAGTTTTAGCAAAATAGGAATCATGTATCTGGTATCTATTACATCTACTTTACCCAAAGTGCTTAATCATCAGTTTTTGAACTTCCCAATCATGGTATCTGCCAATTGAGAAAGAATTTTTACTGTAGGCTGTTAACCCTCAGTTTCCAAATAAAAAATGAGCACCTGTCTGGTAAATGAGACTCCATTTGCATTATGTCATATGAATATGATCCAATGAAAACTGAGGATCAGAAGATACAAGTTCTAACTACAACCCATGTATAAACCAGAAATAACATTGTCATGATATATGAAAGGATGGAAATAAATCAACATTATTAATTATGCTAGTAATCATAGTTTCAAACTAATATTAAGTGCTTACTCTATTCCAGGCTCTCTGTTAACCACTTTATATGTATTACCTAATTTACCCAAGTATGTTATCATTATTATCCCCATTTTATAGAATGAGAGAACTTAAGTTCAGAGAGCCTAAGATACTATGGTGACATTTTACAGTGGTTAAGCCACTGTTGGAACGCCTGACTCCATGCTCCTAAACATTATCTAACATGGTAAATCACTGATTCTGTTGCTGGTAGCATTCAAATTTCAATCTCTAGTCCTGAGTTCCCAAAGAAACTTTATATTTCTGTTTCCAATGTCTGAAAGAATATCATTAACTATGTATCCCACAATTCTCCCAAACTTGAAAGGGCCTAAGCCAAACTCTTTTCTTCCTTTCATGAGCATTTATTGAGAGCCATTCATGTTCACACCCCCATAGTTTAGCCTAGGGCAGTGGCTCTCAACTGGGGGTGGGTTCACCCTTCAGGGGACATTTGGCAATGTCTGAAGACATTTTTAGAGGTTGCAGCAGAGGTTGGTGCTGCTACTGGCATCTGGTAACCAGAGGTAAGAATCGCTGCCAAACATCCTCTGATGTACAAGGTAGCCCACTACAAAAGAAAGGATTCTCTATCTCCAAATGTCAATATCTCTGAGTTAAGCAGCTCTGGTTTAGAAATGTGCAAATGAATCGGATAGATATCATCATCAATCTCCTGCTATAGGAGATACGAATATTTTATATATATATATATATATATATATATATATATATATATATATATATATATATATTGTACCAGGGATTGAACTCAAGGGCACTTGGCCACTGAGCCACATCCCCAGCCCTTTTTTGTATTTATATAAACTTTAAGCATAGGTTTTACACAGATACCTGTGTGATGACAAAGGATGAGGGCCTCAAGGTGTAGCAAGAGTTATGGGGTTTATTGCAGGTTGGGAGAGATTTGGTGGAGGAGGTAGCACTTGAGCCAGGCATCAAAGAAGAGATAAGATCTGGATTCCAGATAAAGGGACAGGCAGTCCCTGGAATGTGGGCATGTGTGAGGAATGCTAGCTGATTTTAACTGGAGCAGAGGAGGTGTGAAGAACAGTGGTGAAGAAAAGGGGGTAATAATTTGTTGGGGCCAGATCAAAGGGCCTGAGGACAAGAAGGTCTTTGGACTTCATTTGTAAGTAATAAGAAGCCATCTGACATTCTTACATAGGGGAGTAATATGATCAAAACGCTTGGGGGAGAATGAAAAATGGATAGCTGTGAATAAGAAGCTAAGGACAGGAAGACAGGTTACGACACCGCAGCCATATATTTTGCTCTTAAAACACTTAACTATTTTTGTTATTATGAGTAGCAAACAATAGTAGAGTAATGATTGTGATTCAGGGTCCAAGCTAAACACAATATATGCAATCCTACTTAATATTCCCCAGTATTCTAAGAACTCCCCCATTTTGTAGATAGAGAACAGAGTCCCAGAGTAGACAAGAAGTGGCAGAGTAAACACTGAAGTCAACTCTGGCTACCTTGTGTGCTGGGTACATAGGATTCTCGACCTCTTGACCAAACCAAACTGTTCTCATTTCTAAGGTGGGCAATCAAAGCACACAGCCCAGGTCCCCAGTGTGAATGGGATAGTCTAGGACAAACAGTCTTAGGAAATCTGCCTCTCCTTGGCAGGCTAGAGCTGACTACAGGCAGGGAGTGTTTTGCCAGGCTAATTTTGGTGGCACAGGGAGCACAGGTATACATATACCTATTTCTAATTCACACACCCAAGCCCCCCTAAATCTCTTTAAGTTGGTTCCTCCCAGAAGAATAAAAAACCGAAACGGGACACAGTCCAGAACATCTGAACCAGAGCTTGGGGTTCTTGTGTCAGGCCTCTCCTACCTGTTGAGGTATCAGGCAGAAAATATGAAGTGGGGACTAGAAAGGCTCGGACTCCGAAGTTCCTTGTTTACCTGGCTCCTGGGTAGATTGCCAACCAGATTCAGGTGTGTGCCCTATTTTGTTTTAGGGACTTTTGGACAGTCAAGAAGGACACAGGAAGTGTCAATCATATCTGTAGATAGAGTAAGTGGCAGCAGTGGAATTGCGAAGCTGACAGGTTTGGCCATGCACCAGCAACAGTGGCAGGTTTTCAGTGGACCTGCGGATAGTGTCGTTGGTGAGGCAGGGCACCAGCTTTTACCGTGAAAGAAGACTCATTGCAGGGAGCTAGAGAAGGAAAGCCCAAATGGTGGCTACCACCCAGTAGCCAGGGACCAATAGATGAAGTTCACATGAGAACCTCATTGAGTATTTTTAGAACTGTCCATGAGGAATCGAGATGGTGGACATTCTCCCAGAGCAGGCAGGGTGGAGCAGAGACACTGTTTGATGAGATCTCCGCTGTTGCATCCGACACTTTGCAATGTAGAATGATCTTTCAACTATTTCAGAAAGTTTGTGATTTATAATTTAAAAGTCAAAGGTTGTAGGATTGCAAGATTCCAAAGCTGCTTCCTAAAAAATCTCATAGCTTTAAAGACACATAGAATTCTTGCCATAACCTCTAAATTTTGACATTGCAATAACTGGACTATTTTAAAAATCTGGTTGTGATCTTCCTCTCTAGACTTGAGCTCCTGAAGGTTAAGGGTTGACTCTGCAGCACTGAGCTCAGGTGCTAAGAAATGTCAGCTGAGTTTTAACACAGCACAAGGTTCATCCAGACCATCAAGAGAATTCATTAAGTGCATTAATATAGCTCCTTCACTTAATTACAAAGTTAAAACACTAACCTTATGCATCAATATGCCTGTTTTCACAAAGCCTTTGCCCACAGTCTGTAAGTTGTCCTAATACTAAGACCAAATGCCAAAAAGCAAGTGGTTTTTTTTTCCCTTGAGAAAATCTGGAAGAGGCAATTATACTAAAACACACTACTCAAAAAGATCTGTTTCACTGTTTTTACTTGTGTATGTAGCATAATTAGACCTCTTCAAACCAAACAGTGTCCTGAGCAAAGAATGGAAATCAGAAATTCAAAGTTCTCGTTCCTGTGGTCTCTCCATTCTGTTGCCCTGCATGGGATATTCCTTCTGGAAAATGAGGCTGAAGACTAAAAGCATCAAGACGTTAGGACCTTCAGACAACTAGAAATATTCCTAATCACTCCATACACACCCCACCCTCCAAAATATCCTCTCTGATGGGTAATAGTTAACATTGAAGCATCAAGTTGGCTTCTAGCCTTTATTGAGTACCTATCATGCATTCAGAGAAGAGTGAAGTTATAAAGTCAAATTAGACCCTGGCCCCAAAGTTTGGCTTATGAACTAGTTGGGGAGACTATAGCAAATGTAGAACAATGGAAGACAATATTCACTTCTCATCTACTGGCTTAGTGCCTACTTTGAGCCAGGCCCTGTGCTATAGACAATAGGACTACCAAAGCTAAATTGGTTCCATTTTGTTCAGTTCAACATTTATTATTCATTTGGCATGTGTTTATTAAATGTGTTTGTATGAGACCACTGCTTTTCAAATGTTAATGTATATGTAAATCACCTGGAGATCCTGATTCAGTCGGTCCAGGATAGGTCCTGTGATTCTGCATTTCTAGCATGATCATAGGGACACTGCTTCTGCTGGTCCACAAACCACACTTTGAGTAGTAAGGGACTGTACAATATCCTAGTACTTGGGTGCACAGACATAAATAAGCAAGCCCTATAGCCTTTGCTCTCTTAAATCTTATATTCTAACAATGTACATAACTATGAAGCAAGGAATTATAATAACGTGCAATGTTAGGAGAAGTTCAAATTCACTTCGAGAGCATTGTGTGAGGGAACCTAACTTAATCTGGGTGTCAAAAAGGCTTTCCAGGCTGGGGTTGAGGCTCAGTGGCAGAGTGCTTGCCTTGAATGTGTGAGGCACTGGCTTTGCTTCTCAGCACCACATATAAATAGAAAAATAAAGGTCCATCAACAATTAAAAATAAGTAAATAAAAAATTTTTAAAAAGTTTTTCCTAAGGAAGTGATGTTTACATTAATAGGAATTTGCAAATAATAAATAAAGAATGTTTCAGACAGAGAAACAACATGTTGCAAAGTTTGGAAGTGAAGAAAAAAGTTTAATTTACAAATATTTACTGAGTTTTTCCATTGCCAGGCTCTGTATTGGAAATAAGACTGTGACCTGAAGACTACACTGAGGGAACAGATATGAGAGAGGATAAGTTGAAAATACTGTGGTAAGAGTTCTAACACAGAGTGTCAGAGGAATTGTAGAGGACTACCTAACCCAGCCTCTAAAGAAAAAGGGTATTTGAGCTGGGAGTGAAGTGGGCACGAACTTGAGTGTTACCAACTCCAATTACCCTAGGAGTTCAGAACACAAAGAGCTCCAAAAAGGTGAGAATGTGAGCTGAGCTTGAAGAAAGGGTAGAATCTGTGGGATTCATCCATCCAGAGAAGGGAAAACTACCAGGGACATTGCTAGGAGTGAAAGGTGAAGAAAACAGGAAACGAACACAAAATAGAGTTTCTTAACCCAGGTCCATAGGGTCCATGGGGTGTCTATGATGCTCTAGAGATTATATGCAAAGTCCTAAGAGTATATATAAGGGCTGTTTTTCTGGGGCGAGGATGAGAACCTTCATCACATGGCCAAGGGAATCCAGTGACCCTAAATAGTTTAAGACACCGGGGGAAGGACAGGAAGCCTATTCTCCATGGCCAACAAATTACTTAGCGATGACAAATAATGATGCCAATGGAATCCCAGCATAGTAAACCCTGGGTCCAATTGAGTTGGAATGGTTTCTGCCTTTAAGTGGCATTTTAGCATTTCCTTGCTGCTGTCTATCAATCCAGACCTGTCCCTCCTGTCAGGGTATCCTTAGCTGCTGATCGAGAGACCTCCTTCCAGAAGCAATTTATATGCGCCAAAATCTTTTCTCCTAATGAATCTCTAGTGAGGACAATGCCTCTTGTTAGAATGTCAATTGTTTACGTTTCTCTGTTCTTTTCTTGGAGCTTCCGTTGAGCAGCAGTTGCAGCAGCCACCTGAGCATCAAATGGGCAATTAATTTGAACAGATTTAATAAATGTACGGTAGAAGGAAGCTGTGTGTTTATGGACCACAGTGCTTTCATGGTCATGCATAATGGACCAGGCACTTTTGCGCCCACCTGCTTATGCTACCACAGTGAACACAAAATTTACATACCTGGAAGAAAACAATATTTTCTGAAACATTAATAATAATGCAGAAACTTTGTTATGGGTAAAACATCTCCATGGCTTTGCACCATTCTGTTCTTGGTTAAAAACATCTTCAGTGTTTCCCCTTATCATCTTCTAAAATACAGTGGTGGTAATTGAAATGGCTCTTCTTAATCAAGTATCAGGATTTTGTGAAATAGCATAATATCCCTGTTTGAGGGAATAGGGAATGTTTAAACTTCTTAGAATTAGACAACTTTAGGATAGAAACCTTAGCAACTAGGCTGTACTAACAGAAATATCATATTCAGAAGAAGGGGGCAATAGCCCCTATCATAAGACCCTCAGCATAAGCAGTTCGTATATTTTCAATTAATCTTGATAGAGATGATTGATAATCATGACAATGAAATTATTGCCATTATATGTGTAAGCATGAGTGTGTGTGTGTGTGTGTGTGTATCAGTCTTGTTGCACGGATAGAGTAAACACACTATGAAAGCAGTGACCACATAAACTAGGCATACCTACTTCCCAGACTGAGCACAGAATAGGGCATAGATAGGTCTTTCTAATATCTTTTGTTAAATAAAATAAGTATTTTTGTAATAATTTTCAAAATGCCTCAAAAACCAATTTACCCATCATGTTATTGGAAGTGTGGGAGGAAGGAGCACTCTGAAGTAATTAATTGTGAGGTCACTTTAGAGGATATGGGCAATAATTATCAAAATATGAAATGTGTGAACTCCTTGACCCATAGTTACACATCTAGGCATCTATACAATCTGTTCTACAAATACACTAATACACATATATAAAGATATATTAACATATCTACATATCTTTATATAGATACACACAGACATATACACATACACACACAAACATACATACATATTCACACAAAGATTTATACACATATATAACACACACACAAAGTTTTGTTTTATTATAGTTCTGATTGTGTTAGCAAAACAGAATGGAAAGAAACTAAATGTCCATCAATAGGGGAATGGTTAAAATATTGTTTGACCATACAATGCAATACCATATAGCCATTAATATATTCAAATGGATGTGTTAGGTTAACTTTAAACTTTTTTTTTAATCTACAAACCCCCAAGCTCCCTATTTCTCTACTGGCACAGGCAAGAAGAACAATGAAAAATTAGCCTTAATTATTCAGGCAAAGAAACCCTGATGATTATGAGGACAAGGTAAAAAGCAGAACCGTGCTTGGATTATCTCAGCCAATTGCCTGAAATTTTCCTGCTTACTTTTCCTGTTTAAACCTGGCTTTTCAGATAAATGTGAGGTGATCTGTTTTTTAGTGATTGAGAACCTCACTGAACTTGGTGGGGAAAGAAATACAAAGAAAGGAAGAAAATGAAAGGGGGACGTGAAGGAGTGAAAGAAGATGGGCAGAACTTGAGAAGCCTTCATAAAGTCATATAACACACCCCATACCCTCTGGGGACAAAGGGACAAAGCTGATAGCACAGAACAGATGTTCTCCTTCCCAAACCATGAAAGCACAACACCACACCCAGAACAACTCCTCCTGCACGGAGTGGCTAATACCTCTGCCAGAATATACAACAAAGGATTTTTTGTTCTGTTTCTTTAGATGTTTGTAATAAAGGACAGGTTGCTATTTCCAGGTACTGTCAAGTGTGGGTTGTCCCAGTTTTGAGTTTCTCTTGATTCTTATTTCTCTAAATTAGCATTATTAAGGTGTAGTTTGCATACAGTAAAATTCACCCATTTTAACTGTAGATGTGCATGCGTTTTGACAACCACCACCATACTCAAGATCCAGAACATGCTCTTCATCCTAGACATTCCCCTGTGCCAGTCAATTCATATCCTCAGCCCCTGGCAATCACTGGCTCTGCTTTCTGTCACTATAGATCAGACTTTTCTTTTCTAACACTTTATATAACTAGAATCAAACAGTGTGTCCTCTTTTGTGAGTGGTTTCTTTCACTTAGCATAATTGTCAAGACGCACCCATGTTTCTATGGGCATTGATGACATGTTCCTTTTCATTGCTGAATATTTCATCCATGGTTAAACTGTGACCACAGTTTACCCATTCACCAATTGCTGGACAATTGGTTGCTTCTAATCTTTGCCTATTATAAATAAAGCTACTACAAGAATTAGTTTGGGGACTGGGATTGTGGCTCAATGGTACAGTGCTTGCCTGGTATGTTTGAGGCCCTAGGTTTGACTCTTAGCATCACATATAAATAAATTAAATAAAGGTCCATCAACAACTTAAAAAAATCCTTAAAAAAATAATTAGTTTGACTTCATATTTAAAGAGAGATTCACATCTGTCCATCTGGTTGGGGCATCGATATGGGAGATAAAATTAATATTTTTAAGCAGCTACTAAGTGTATATCAGTATTCACAGATTATCTCTTAAATCTTCACAAGAACCCTCAACTGTAAAATAGATTATTATTAGCCTTAATTTATCAATAAGGAAATAGAGGCACCAAGCTAATATGTAGCAAAACCAGGAATTTGAACATAGGCTCCTGTTTGACATTCTGTAACCCTGTTTTTAATTGCTGCCTTTCTGGTGGAAGGCTTGGTAAAGAGAGTCAAAGGCAGGATTTTGATTAGAGGTATTGTGTTGACATAGCGCAGGGAAGGTGGAAAGGGAAGAGGGCAGTGACTGGGGAAAGAGAGAAAAAAGAAAGGAAATCAGAAAACAAGGTAAAAGAAAGGGAAGCGGGGAGCAGTCTTCCTACCCATAAAGAAAGCATGCAAAGCAATGAAGGATTCTAAAATCCAGCAAGGAGCTAGACTCCTTGGAAATGCCTAAGGCCTGAAATTCTGCTCACAATTGAAACTTTCTGCAGCCAAGGCACTCCTTCTCCTTATCAGGGGCTAGCTCCTGACCAAGAAGCCTACAGAATGCACCTTCCCAACTGGCTGGCCTTCCTTGCTGTTTTTCATGGAGAACGATGCTCCTTGCATTTGAGTTTAAAAATCAAGAAAAAAGGCCTGCTTAGAATTAGAGCAATTGAAAGAAATAAGATGACTCATGTCAACAGTCTGAAAACTACAGAAAGGTCGACCGACTCTTTAGCTCAAACATTAATTGAATGCCTAGAAAGAGAAAAAAGGAGCAAAAATGAAACAAGAAAATCTATTGCCCTCGATATGTGTCAACAGTGAGTTGTGCGTTTTACCTGTAACACTTGAATTGATTTTTATAACTCTGTGAGGCAAGTACTGTTTTTACCCCTATTTTACATATGAGGAAATAGTGTCTCAATGAGGCTGAATAACCTGACCAGGGTCACACTGAGTAGAGCAGAGTCAGGCTTCCAACTCACTAAACACTCTATCCCCTTCCTGGGGACTATGAACCAGTGACCTGGTAGGGTAAGAAAAGCATCTAAAACATGGCCCCAGCCTTTGGAGAATTCAGGGGTAAACAGTGGACAATAATTTTACTTTGGCAAAGTGACCTAATATTTCTGATTAAAAAAGGAATTAATAATCCTTTAATGCCCTCCTTAAAATATTCATTTATTTTTTTACATACATTCTGGTTAAACATGTGCCAGGCAGAGGCTCAAAGTCCCTTGTGGAGTTTACATTCTAGAAAGAAGAAAAGGCAATAATGAAGTAAAAAAATGATATATAAATAAGTGGAGGGGGAGAAGGGGAGGGAGAAAGAAAGAAAGGAAGTTTTCTCCTGCTGCCTAGCAAATTCACCAACTCAGCCTTTTATAACAAGGAAGGAAGGAGGGAGGGAGGGGGAGATATTTTGGGCCAGTAAGAAATGCTGAGAGGGCTGGGGTTGTGGCTCACTGGTGGAGCGCTTGCCTAGCATGCACAAGGCACTGAGTTTGATTCTTTGCATCACATGTAAATAAATAAAAAGTCCACCAACAACTAAAAGAATTTTTTTAATTAAAAAAAAAATGTTGAGAAAAAGCATGTGGCATGTGGACTAACAGGGTAAAGGGTGATTTTAGGTGTAGAGGTATTGTTACTTTATAAAAGTTAGGCAAGAATGTTCTCTGTACAGAGATGGCACTGCATCAAGACCTGAATAATGAAAAGTAGCCAGCCACATGCAGGTCTAGGGACAATGAGTTCCAGGTGAAAATCAAGTACAAAGACTGAGGTAGGTGGGACTGTGTTATACTTGAGGGGCACAAGGAAGCCTGCATGGTCAGAACATGATGAACTGGGTGGGGAGTGCTAGGAGCTAGAATCAGAGGTAAGCAAGGCCAGACCACAAAGGAATCAGGATTTGGGATTTTACTGTAATTACAATGAGAAACCATGGGAAGATTTTGAGAAAGGAAGTGGTATGACCTTGTTTCCATTTTTTACAGACCACTCTGGCTGGTGTGTGGAGAGCAGATTTAGGGAGGACCAGCAGGGAATCAGGGAGAGCAGTAAGGAGGTCATTACAGCGTAAGAAAAGGACTGGGTAAGAGATGATAGTACCTTGCTGAATGGCGATGACTATGAAGTGGAAACTAGTTATTAGAGTCAAAATTTATTTTTGGAGGTATGACCAGTAGGACTTGATGATGAATTGAAGACTCAAGGGAACTTTCAGGATTTGGGTTTGAACAACTCTTTGAATGGTGTGATCCTTAGCAAAGAATAGGAGGAGCACATGTGTGGTTAATTTTAGAATGGAAGAACATTCACAGACCTCAAAGATTCTCCAGAAGCATACTAATGCTAAAAAAGAAGTCACCAGGAATCCTACACCTGCAAGGAACTGAATTCTAAACTCTCCTGAATGATCTTAAAAGTAGAGTCTTCCTTCCCCAATCAAGTCCCCAAATAGAATGCAGCCCTAGCTAACACCTAGAAGTCTGAGCAGGGGAATTAGCTAATCTACTTGTGTCCCCCAGACATGAAACCATGAGTTAATAAATGTGTGTTTAAAGCCACAAAGTTAGTGATAATTTGTTAGGGAACAGTAGAAAACTAACACTGGTAGGGAGTAAATTATTAAGTAACAGAAAGTCCTGGAGTACTACTGATACAAATCTAAAGGACAGGGACCACTTCAGTCCTAGCTGGTTCTAATCACACTCCTCATCCCTGATGGACCACGAGCAGAATCTCCTTTATGGAAAGCTTATTTGATGATTTTGTGATCCCATTAATCTTTGTCATTCTCTCTTGCTAGCCCACCACCATTCCCAAATGCTGAGTTAATCTATTCTTTGCTTAATCACCACATTTGGTTTTGCTGAACTTGCGGAAATTTATTAAGTTAAGAAAAGCTGCATATATAAGGCTGTCATCTCTTCTACTAGAGGGATAAGAAACAGACCCTTCAAAATGAGACTACAATTCCCACCTGCTCCTCGAAATCTTTCCACAGGACCTCAGGATGGGAATGTTGATGATGCTCACATAGATAATTCTCCCAGCAGATGTCTGCATATTCCACAGCTTGTCTGCCATGGCCTCTTGAGTGAACGCCTCCAAGGAAGAATGGTGGAGAGAGATATACCTGATTCTAAATTATGACTCAGTTTCCCACTACCTGTGGATTATAGGAAAATTCCTTCATGTTCTGGAGCCTCAGTTTCCTCATCTGTAAATTGGGGATAGTAAGTAACAGCTTTATTTGTTTGAATTGACCTTATATGAAGCATAGACCCTTGCTTCTCCCTCTGTCTCCCTCTAGTGATGAAAAACTTTAGCCCAGTCCATTATCTCCCTTCTCTGATTTCTTTAATTTCTTATTCTCTTTAACAACCATTTTTGACTCCTAGTTATATGCTATGTTTCATTGTTCTTCACTTACTTTGTATGCATAGGTCATGACCTCCCAAAGAGGCTGAGGATAATCCACCATATTTTATATTTCTTGGGGTCCCACAAAGGATTTAGGTCAATCTAGGGCATGCAGCAAATATACAATAAAACTGTAAAACCTGCCAAATCAAATTAATGATCCATCATCATCAGAGTAACTTAAAACTGGCCATACTCTATGAACTGTCATTTAATTGGAATTTCTCGTAAAAGGGCCCCCTTTCTATAATATCCATTTTCGAGTTAAAAAAAAAAATACTGAGTGCAGAGTCCTTTGCTTTTAAAAAGAAATCTTTTATGCACCTCACGTTTGCATTTGAAACATGATTTCACAAACCAAAACAAAAAAAAAGTGGGGGGGGTTGAATAATCATAAATTGTACAATTCAGGTGTTGTTCCCTAACCCTAAGACACAGAATGCTGAGCCCTAGATTTGCCCCTTTCCTTTCTTGCTTGCCTACCCATTCGTGTATTGAAGGGTTAAGATTTTAAAAGATTGGTTTTAAAAAGAAATGAATCCTAAATCTACATATGAACTGTAAGGTTCTCACTTCAAGTGAATACAGGTTAGAATATGTTTTACCATAAAAGCAGTAAGGCTGGGGTAAAGTGCCATGAGGAATCTATTGAAAGAAATGGGATCAGATAGATGTGGTGCACTCCTCTTAAGTGCATATCACTTAACTGCATAATCAGCTTGTGCTCCCAAGAATTATGCAGTCTCTCTCTGGCCCCCATTAGATTGAATGTGTTGCTACTCCGGTTAATTGCATATCAGCAAATTGCATAATTCAACTATATGCACCCTGAACTGAGTTCCAAATGCCCATCCAGTACAATGTAATCAAAGTAGGGAAGTGAAGAGCTGGAATACTTATGAGATTCTGCCCATTTGTCACATTTAGTTTGAATTGTCTGTGCTGTAAGAAGGTAGCCCATTGGTCATAGGCCTGAGAGCTTTGGATTCCTGTATACCCACCCCCACCCCTGAAACAATAGCACCTCAGGTAGTCCCCACTCCAGAATTAATTAAAATGGACCCAAAAGAAATCAGGATGTCAGCATGTGAAAACCTGATTAAAAAGTGAAAACTCATCTTAACTATGGTGTTTTCTTTCCTAGAACTGTTATTAGTTGAAAAGCAGGGCAGAAAAAGCACAGACTAGTCTGGGTTTGGCCACTAACTTGCTGGGCAAGACTATTCCTCTCCCTAAGTTCACTTTGCCTACCTTGCTAAGCTGTTATGAGGGTTCAATGCAACACTGTTTGGCAACCTGCACGTTAACAGAACTCTCTGACTAGATGCAGCAATGTGAGGATGATGTGCTCTGTATTAAGGAATACACAGAGACACTTCAGTGAGTATCCTGGTGGCAGAATGGTAAATAGAAATGAAAAGAAGGAAATGTCACTGACTCTGTGGCAAATCCATCACAGGTTGGATACTGTCCTTGCTTTGGTTCATTTTTTTTTTCAGTATTTATTTTTTATTTTTAGGTGGACACAATATCTTTATTTTATTTTTATGTGGTGCTGAGGATCGAACTCAGTGCCTCACGCATGCCAGGTGAGCGCGCTACTACTTGAGCCATATCCCCAGCCCCGCTTTGGTTCATTTCTTATTTTGTCACGACTCAGTGCTTTTTCTCATGTACAGATGCACACATGCCATGCAATGAGATGCTCACTACATTGCTTGTTTGGCAGAAATGGCAGCATATCCACATCACCCAGCAACAAGTGTAGGGACGGTTCTGAAGGCAGAAAGTACCCTTCACACAATACTCAAAGCTATCCAAATATCCACAAGAGGGGTGTGACATGCAGGTGCACGCACCTTGGAATTGAGGAAATGCTCAGGTGCTGATTTGTATCCTTGGAGTGCAGTGGTAAGATTTCAGAGGTCTCCTTTTGCTCTTTGCAGATTTCTTTCCACAGATGTTTTATCCTCAACTTGTATCTTTAAGACCATGAGTGATATCTTTCAGACACCTTTTCTGCCTATAAAATATGCCCCCTGAATCACTTGAAGGAGTCTCTAAGTCACTAGTTTCCCAACTATAGAGTGGTTGACTGCTCATTTATTGGGCTGTGGAGTGGGTAAGATTCGATTTCTAGTTCATGTTTCCTAATCATTACATAATCCTGGAAATGTTGCTTAATCTCATAAAGTATTGCTTTCCTTTACCTTTAAAGCCAATAAAAGTACCTAGCTTCTGGGGCTTTGGCAAGGGTTAAACACAGCACTTGTGCAATGCCTGAGACACAACAATCACAGGTGTTACAATGTACTAGCACAGAGTTGTGCTTACCCAAGTTACACTCATACAAATCATACATCAACATTTTTATGAAGTAACATTTGTTTCAACAAAAATTTGGGGTTCCAGGCAATATAATCTGTTCATTGTTTGGCTCCCTTAAGTGCTTTTGCTTTGGAATGAGGACATCAGTGTATAAAATAAATGTGGACACAAATCACTTGAGAAAATTGGCAGAGAAAGAAGTGACTCAGTATTTCTACTCCACCCAATGTTATCAGATGAAGCCACATTAAACTGTTTGAGAAGGCAATAATAGTGTGCCTGGAGGAGCTTGTATTTGAAGGCACTTCAACATTAGCTGAGTTGAATTTAGAGTCCATTGAGTTGAATTAATGGAGAAATGCAATTGACCAGTTGTTCCAAATGGAAGAGCCAACTATTTATCTATAGATGTACCTAAAACTGAGCAAATATTTTAATCTGATGTTCAAAGTCTTTCAAAATTGATCTCTTATATTTAGCACTATATAGCTCTACCATCTAATTCAGTGCCTGGCAGTACTATGTGCTTAATAAATAATGGTTGACTAAGTTAATAATGACTCCCATCTTTGTTTTCAACCTTATCTTCCAGCATAAGCCCTTCATTACACCAGGCTGATTTACTCAGGTTTTCTTAAACATCTAGCTTCCTCACCCCTATCTCCAAGACTTTTTTTGCTCACTGAGACTTGCTAACATGCTGCGTTCACTACTATTTCGCAAATTTATCAAGCTTTTTAAGGTGTGATGATTTTGAACTGTATCAAGTTGGCCAAGCAGGAACCACACTTCCTCAAATCTCTTCCTGTATAATTACAGGTTCGGGTTGACCACAAGCGAAATGTGTGAGTGTTCTGGAAGAATAAAGTCTTGATTAGATGTGTTGATTGACAGAAAGAAGAACAAACTCTTGCTTGCTCTTTCCTGTTCCTGAGACCAGCTTTTATTCCCAACTCTTGGTACTGATGACCGTCAGCTTCCCCAGCCCATCACCATATGTCAAGCAAACAACCTTCTAGAGGCTTCTTCATCAGTTCCTCTTAAAGGGTCCACTCTAACAGCTAGGTATATGTGGCTTTCTGGACTTCCCTAGCAAGCTCCTACTCACCCACCAGTGCTGGAGTTTCAGGGTGGATGCTTGCCAGGGATTTTATTTCTTATACTCCAGCTCCCCTTTCTGGGCCTTCCATCCCCAGATCTCCTTACAATTAGGTGATGTCTAGTTGCTTTAATGAATCCCTTCTTACATGACTCACAGTGGTTCTGCTTTCTTATCCAACTTTAATACAGTTCATGTGACAACTGTTCTTTGATGCTTCTCTGTCTATCCAGAGCGATTTCTCTATACTTCTTTGGCACAATGTATTTGTGGTACTCCTCCAGTATTGGTCACATAGTGGCTTATTTTGCATTTCTATGAATATATATATGCCTTCATGGTGCTAAGTAAATGGTTGGTATTAGGGAAGAGCTTAATGAGCAAATGAAAGTTTACATGGCCTATGTGTCGCCATTGTCCCCTCGGAGTTATAGCAGACATTATTTATTGATCCCACCATTCATTCCCATCACGCTTCAGCTCAGCCTCGCAATCCTTTTTGACACAGTGCTATAGACAGGCAATTGGAGCTAGCACAAAAGAGGAAACCTGCTTTCCATATTGAAGCCCTCTGAGCATAATGACTTAAATTCTTCCACAAATTAAATAAGCATAAAATGTCCCACAACGTGCACATACTAAAGCTCAGTAGATGTTACTTCCCTTCTCTACCTCCTTCCCTGCTGCATCTGTTTCACACAGTAGGTACCCAGGAAATTTTGTTGAATGAGAGAATATCAATGTACCCTTCACAAAATGAACTATGTGATCTCTACAAACTAAAGTGACTCACAAAGGTCCCACCCTTGAAAATAATGAATAAACAAAAGGGCAGCTGACATGCTCTTCTTGCATTTTAAGAAGTCCATTCCAGCTATTAATGGTCCTTTCTAAGCTGAAGAAAGCATAGTGTAAACAAAAAGCAAAGTATATACAAAGCCCAGGACTCTACCAAAAGAAAAAAAGAAGTGCCCCCTTGCCAAGTACTTGGGAAGAGGGAAAACCCTTATAGCTTCTGTCCACCACATGACGTTAGCCCACATCTTGGCAGTCATACAAGAAGAAAACTGCGGAGACTATGCTCTTATAACTATGTCAAAATGGATTCTATATCAGGTACAACTAAAAAGAACCAATAAAAAATTCATCCCCCCACCCTCACCCCCCCAAAAAAAAAGAGATAAAGAAAACAAGTATGAGGGGAAAGGATAAGTTTAAAGGAGTCAGGTAGAGTTATTAAATCGGAAACATGGGATCAAAAGAAGGGATTTTTGTTTCTTTCTGAGAATGGAACAGGAATAAAGATGGGATTAATTGGACTCTTAAAAATATTATCTTTGACTTCTTCTCCTTTCCTGAGCATTGCCTTGCTAACCAAAGCCCATACCGCTTAAGAATTCTAGAAGGTGATTCCCATTCCTGTGCTCATTCTTTCATTTCCTACTCCTATGAATAGAGAATAATGGTACCTATGATTATCCTGGAAATTGATAATTGAAAGTATACATGTCAGAAAAAGATAAAGACAAAAATAAATCTGTGAGTCAATTCTAAGGGGTAGAAGTGAATTTACTCTATTGGGCAGATGATGCCAAAAGTAAATTATTCTTCCTAATCCTTTAATACACACATACAACTATCATGCTAACCAGAAAATAAAAGACAATATTGTCCTTCCACTTTCTCTTTCTTACTTGAAATATGTGTGTCTTGTTTCTGTTGGCTTCTCATTGGAAGAGAAATTTTGAGAATATCTCAACTTCGACAAGAATTCATACACCCAAGTCTAGAATACACAGGACAAAACAAGTACAACACTGCATCTTCTGTTTCCCACCAAACAAAAAAAAAAAGCACTAAGCTCAAGTAATTTAAATATGAGATATTCCCATTTCCCCTCCACATTTTGGGAACTGCTAGCATAAGATACCTCCACTGACAACACAGCCCAATCAATAAAAGGGCTAAGGAACTGAACAGACACTTCACAGAAGAAGAAAGACAACTGATCAAGAAATATATGAAAAAGTGCTCAACATCTCTAGCAATTAGAGAATTTCAAATCAAAACTACTCTAAGATTTCATCTCACCCCTGTCAGAATGGCAATCATCAAGAATACAGGCAACAATAAATGTTGGTAAGGATGTCGGGGAAAAGGTACACTCATACATTGCTGGTGAGACTACAACTTGATGAAACCACTATGGAAGGCAGTATGGAGATGCCTCAGAAAACTGGGAATGGAATCACCATTTGACCTAGCTATCCCACTCCTTGGTTTATACCCAAAGGACTTAAAATCAGCATATTGCAGTGATGCAGCCACATCAGTGTTTATAGCAGCTCAATTCACAATAACTACACTATGAAACCAACCTAGGTGTCCCTCAACAGATGAATGGAAAAAGAAAATGTGGTATATATACTCAATGGAATATTACTCAGCTTTACAGAAGAGTGGAATTATGGCATTTGCCAGTAAATAAATGGTTGAAGTTGGAGAATATCGTGCTAAGTGAAATAAGCCAATCCCATAAAACCAAAGGCCAGATATTTTCTCTAATATGAGGATGCTAATTCACAATAAGATGTGGAGAGGGGGGGAAGCCACTAGGGAAGAATAGCGTTACCTTAGATTAGGTAGAGGGAAGTGATGGGAGGGAAGTAGAGGGGATGTGGGGATAGGAAAGATAGAATGAAACAGACATTATTACTATATGTATATATGTGACTACATGGCCAATATGATTCTGAAACATGTACACTCAGAAAAATGAAATTATATCCCATCTATGTATGATATACTGTCATGTTTAACTAACTAAAATAAATTTTTTAAAAAAATTAAAAAGCTTCTCCATAAGTCTGAAAGCAACATGAGGGCCAGATATTATTTTTGTGTGTGTTTAGAGCCCCAGTGTCTAAAGCAGACCCAACACAGAGTGACAAAGAATGCTTGTTGAGATGAATGGATAAAGAAAATGTGGTACATATACACAATGGAATATTACTGAGCCATAAAGAAGAATAAAATTATGGCATTTGCCCGTAAATAGATGGAACTGGAGATTATCATGCTAAGCAAAATAAGCCAATCCCCAAAAACCAAAGGCCGAATGTTTTCTCTGATATAAGGATGCTGACTCTCAGTGGAGGAAGGGGGTGTTCACAGGACTGGACATGAAGGAGTGAGGGGAAGGGAGAGTGAGGGGAAGGGAGGGTGATGGGAATGGGAAAGATAGTAGAATGATATAAATACACGACCAGTGTAACTCCACATCATGTACAACCACAAAACTGGGAAGTTATACTCCACGTATATATGATATGTCAAGATACATTTTACTGTCATTTATAACTAAAAAGAAAAACTAAAAAAGTAAAAAAAAAAAAAAAAAGAATGCTTGTTGATTGAACAAATGACTCTTACCATAAAAGTATTGTAAACAGGGGGCTGGGTTTGTGGCTCAGTGGTAGAGCACTCTACCAGAATGTGTGAGGCACTGTGTTCAATCCTCAGTACCACATAAAAATAAATAAATAAATATAAAGGTATTGTATCCAACCACACTATATATATTTAAAGTACTGTAAACAGAATACCTGCACCCCCACCAAATATGTCCACACCTAATTTCTAGGACCTTTGAATATATTATGTTATAATCCAAGTGTGGTGATGCACATTTGTGATCCTGGCAAATTGGGAGTCTGAAGATCCTGTTTTGAAATAGAAAATGAAAACGGCTGGAGAAGTGGCTTAGTGGAAAGTACCTCTGGGTTCAATCCCCAGTACCAAAAAAAATTGTGTGTGTGTGTGTGTGTGTGTGTGTGTGTGTGTGAGAGAGAGAGAGAGAGAGAGAGAGAGATGTTACAGTGAGAGAGATTTTGCAAATGTGATTAAGTTAAGACTCCTGAGATGGGAGATTATTCTGGATTATCTGGGTGGGCTCAAGATAATAAGGTTTTATAAGTGAAAGAGGAGGCAGGAAGGTCAGCATCATCAAAGGAAACAGAATAACAGAAGCAAGAGGTGGGGGTGATGAAAAAGGCAGGGGCACAGGTTCTCCCCCATGGTCTCCAGAAGGACACAGCCCAGACACTTTTATTTTAGCCTGTAAAACTCAGTCTAGACTTTGACCCCAAGATCTATAAGATAATAAATTTGTAGTGTTTTAAGTAAGGGAACTTTGCAGTAATTTGTTACAACAGCAACAGGAAATTAATACAATTAACCCTAACATTAGTCAAGCCATATATCATGCCACTGTTAATACGTAATAATCAGAACATTAGCTAGCATTTATTGAGCACTTAGGAAAGTGCAGCACAAGATGCTTTACAGATGCATCTCATTAATTCAAATTCTCAGAACTGTACCATCAGGTAGGTAACATTATTATTACTCTCGATTTATAGCTGAGGAAACTAAGGTCTAAGAAAGTTCAGTTACTTGATCAAGATCACACAGTTAGCCAGTGGCAGAAGGATTTCAACTCAGGCAGACTGACTCCGTGTCACACTTTGTCCCACCACACTCTCTGTCAGCTAGTGCTGGGAAATGTGGAAAATGAGAGACAACTGAAAGACAATCCTGGCCTTCAAGGAACAAAGAGCACGGGAAAGACGCCTCTAGCATTAATGCCATTTCAGAGCGTACATCACAGATGGTAAATGATGTCTGACCTTCCTCTAATGAAGAAAAGAGGAGAAGGCAGGAATACTTGGAATACTGGGTCCCTCTGCAGCTGGACCTTGAAGGGTTCTTGTGCTATGGAGTCCCAGGCCTAGTGGAGCCCCCTTTCTAGGCTGTGGAAAGGAAGGGCAAAGGAACAGTTGGTGTGAATGAGCATAAAAACAGGGAAAGAAAATAATCAACAGGGGCTGCAAAGGGAAAAGTCAGAGAAAGAAAAACAGGAAAATAAAACACCTAATTATTTTGATGGGAATGGTAATATTTATTGAATACCCATTCCACCACAAAAGGCACATTCACATTTGTTGCTTTATTTAATCTTCACAAAAATGCCACCAAATAAGGATTATTAGTCTAATTTTTACAAAAGAGGATATTAAACATCCAAAGATTAAATAATTGCTAAAAGGCACATATTCAGTAATTTTGATTCTAAAATTCATGTTCTTTCCTTTGTTTCTTTTTGCCCTACAGGAACCTCAGCCCTTCTCTGAGAAGGAGCACAGTTCTGCCCAATTAAGAAGGTCAGGTGGAGCTGTCTGAACAATGTGGAAGGAACTAGAATGGAAGGTGACACAGTAAAGGCTAGTTTCATTCCAGCTGTGTTCAACAAGCATTTATTGACAAGCCCTGCACTGAGCATAGAGAAATCACAATGAATAGACACATGTTGTCCCCTCTCCTCTTGAGGTGCCAGCTGTTTAATGAGAAAAGCAAATGAGTAAAAAGACTTTTGCACAGTGACTTCAGATTGGTGTTTACCTTTAGGGGGAAAAAAAGTAAAAAAGTAGATAAAGGTTTTGGAGGGGTGGAGCTTCAGTTATGTTTACAAACTCTTATTTCTTAAGAGGCATAAGAAAAGCCTGAAACATAAAGAACTCAAAACACTTAACACCAAAAAATAAAATTAAAAAACCAAATGCCCCAATCAATAAATTGGCTAAGGAACTGAACAGACACTTCACAGAAGATGAAATACAATCAATCAACAAATATATGAAAAAATGTTCAACATCTCTAGCAATTCGAGAATTGCAAATCAAAACTACTCTAAGATTTCATCTCACTCCAGTCAGAATGGCAATTATCAAGAATAAAAACAACAATAAATGTTGGCAAGGATATAGTAGAAAAGGTACACTCATACATTGCTGGTGAGACTACAAATTGGTGCAACCACTCTGGAAAGCAGTATGGAGATTCCTCAGAAAACTGGGAATGGAATCACAATTATCCAGTTATCCCACTCCTAGGTTTATACCCCAAAGACTTAAAATCAGCATACTACAGTGACATAGCCACATCAATGTTTATAGCAGCTCAATTCACAATAGCTAAACTGTGGAACCAAACTAGGTGCCCTTCAACAGATGAATGGATAAAGAAATTGTGATATATATACACAATGGAATATTACTCAGCCTTAATGAAGAATGAAATTATGGCATTTTCTGGTAAATAGATGGAACTGGAGAATACCATGCTAAGTGAAATAAGCCAACCACAAAGAACCAGAGGCCGAATGTTTTCTCTGATGTGTGGATGCTAATTCACAATGGTGGAGGATGTAGAGGTATTTTGTATTAGAGAGGAGTGAAGGGAGGGGAATGAATATGGAGGTAGGAATGACAGTATAATAAATTGGACATTATTACCCTCTGTGCATATATGATTACATGAACAGTGTAACGCTACATCATATACAACCAGAAGAATGAGCAGTTATACTCCATTTATGTATGATGTGTCAAAATGCATTCTATTGTCATGTATAACTAATTAGAACAAACAAAAAATAAAATTAAAAAAAGAAAAGCCTGAAGCAAATATGTCAAATAACTGACAGGTATTTTATCTCAATGCTGAGTACACAGGTGTCTTTTACACTCCTCTCCTTCATTTTAATTTGTTTGTAATTGCTGTTGTCTGGATGAATGTTATCCCAAAGGTTCATATGTTAAAGGCTTCCTTGTTGGACTGTGGTACATTAGGAAGTAGTGGTACTTTTAAGAGGTGAGGCCTAGTGAGAAGGAGTTAGGTCACTGGAGGTGTTCCTTTGAAGGGGACACTGGGGCCATGCCTTTTTTCTCTTTTGCTTCTGCATTGCTGTGAGGTAAGCAACCTTCTCTGTCACATGCTTCCACCATGAAGTACTGACTCACCACAGGCCCAAAAGCAACAGGCCAACTAACCACAGACTGAAAACATGAGCCAAAATAAACCTTTCCTCATTTTAAGTTGCTTATCTCAGGTATTTGTCACAGTGATGGAAAGCTGATTAACACAGCAATATGTCTCAATAAGGCTGCAATCACCAAATTGAAGAAGTGTTGTTATGGCTTTTGAAAGAGATTATCACAATTATATATAAGTGGGACCATACTGCAGGGAAGACAGGGTGTTAAAGAAGGACAAGGAAGAGCCACTAACTCAATTTAAATCAAATCTGGAAAAAGTCAAGAAAGAGATTCTCCCCTGCAGACTTCAGAGGATGCAGCCCTCCTGACACTTTCTTTCAGCCCTTGTGAAACATAATTTGAACTTTTTTTTTTTTTGTACCTTTTTTTGGAGATTTAACCTTTTTGTGTACATTTTTTGGAGACTGAACCCAGGGGCACTTATCTACTGAGCCATATCCCCAGCCCTTTTTATTTGTTTTATTTTGAGACTGAGTCTTGCTAAATTGCTTAGGAACTTTCTAAGTTGCTGAGGCTGGCCTCAAACTTGCAATCCTCCTGCCTCAGCCTCACAAATCACTGGGATCATAGGTGTATAACACCACACTTGACTTCAATTTGAACTTTTGGCTTCGGATCATATCTTCAAAAACCTGTAGGAGATACCTAAAGGGGGTTGAGCAGAGTGCTTCAGAGCAAGGAGGAGCAGGAAGCAAAGGTCTCAGACTCGAAAAGATCAGGACATACTCTAATAACACAAAAAGCCAGTTTACCAAGTAATGACAGTGAGGAGAGGACAGGGTAGCTGGGACTCAATCAGGAAAAACCTTTTAAGCCTGAAAAGGGGAAATGGATCTTTATCTTAAATAAAATTGGTAGTTTACGGAGGGTTTTAAGTAGAAATTAGAGATGATCATCTGGTAGGAATAGAAAGGATAAACCAGAGGAAGGTGGGACTCTTGCCAAGTAGACAGGTAGGTGTTTATAGCAGGATCACAGATGAGAGGAATTCGGGGGCCTGAATGAAGGAATGACTTCAGAGAATTTATGAAGTGGAACTTAAAAGTTTGGAAATTAATTGAATATATGAAAGAACTTGCATCAAGTGGGATTTCTTTCTTGGTGGACATGCTGCTGTTTCCCTGAAATAAGGAATGAAGGAAAAACAAGTTTAAAAAATAAGATTTGAGCCTGGCTCTACAGCACACACCTGTTATGACTTTGCAGGCTGAGGCAGTAGGATGGCAAGTTCAAGGCTAGCCTCAGCAAGTTAGTAAGATCCTTAGCAAGTTAGCAAGACATCTCAAAATAAAAAATAAAAAGGGCTGGGGATGTAATAAAGTAGTAGCAAATAAATAAATAAAAATTAAGATGAATTGTCCACAAATGGTACTAGAACAACTAGATATCCATGTTTAAAAAAAAAAAAAAAACCCTAGATGCAGACTTTACAACCTTCACAAAAATTAACTCAAGTGAATCACAGACCTGAGTGTAAAACACAAACCTTTAAAACTCTCAGAAGATAATATAGGAGAAAATCTACAGGATCTTGGGTTTGGCAATGACTTTTTAGATACTAATCCAAAGGCATGATTCATGAAAAAAAAATTATAATGATGCTCATTTTATAATTAAAATTTCCTGCTCTGCAAAGGACACTGTGAAGAGAATGAAAAGGCAAACCCCATTCTGGGAGAAAATATTTGCAGGAGGCATATCTGATAAAGAAGTTATCCAAAATACCCAAAGAACTCTTCAAACTCATCAAAAGTTGTACATGGTGGTATATGCCTATAATCCCAGCTACTCAGAAGACTGAGGCAGGAGGACTGCAGGTTCAAGGTCAACTTCAGCATTTGGGGAGATCCATCTCAAAGGGATTTTAAAAAAAGAGAAAAAGCTCAAGAAAAGAAAACAAAAAATAAAATTGATCCTTTATCTAGTAATCTTATTAAGAAGAGGAGGAGGAGGAGGAAGAGGAGGAGGAGGAGGAGGAGGAGGAGGAGGAGGAGGAGGGGGAAGGGGAGGGAGAGGAGAAAAAAACCCTGATATTAAAATAGACCCAGTGGTGCATACCTGTAACCCTGGCTATTCAAAGAGGCTGATGTAGGTAGATTGTAAATTCAAGGCCAGCCTGGGCAATGTATGAGACCCTGTTTTAAAGTTTTAAAAAAGGGGTAGGGATATAGCTCAAGTGGTAGAACTCGTGACAAGCATTCATTGACCTTGGGGTCAATCCCCAGTACCACAAGCAAAATAAAACAAACAAACAAATAAACGATGATGAGATATTTTGAGCTGGGGATGTAGCTCAATGGTAGAGTATTGCCTAGCACATGCAAGTCCTGAGTTTAATAGCTAGCACTGCAGGGGGAAAAAGGAAGGGCAGCAGAAATGGGCCAAAGACCATAACAAATACCTTACCAAAAAAGATATATAGACGGCAAATAAGCAATGAAAATGTTCTACACATCATATGTCATCGAGGAAATGCTAATTAAAACAACAGTGAAATACCACTAACACCTACTAGAATGGCCAAAATCCGGAATAACAGCAAATACTGGCAAGGATGTGGAGCAACAAGAAATCTCATTCATTGCTAGTGGGAATGCAAAATGATGCAGCCACTTTGGAACACAGTTTGGCAGTTTCTTACAAAACTAAACATATTCTTACCATATGATCCAGCAATCGTACTCCTTGGTATTTACCCAAAGGAGTTGAAAACTTATGTCCACATAAGAACCTGCACATGGATGTTTATAGTATCTTGGCTCCTAATTACCAAAACTTGAAGCAATCAAGATGTCCTTCTGTAGATAAATGGATAAATAAATTGTGGTACATCCAGAATAATGGAATATTATTTGGCATGAAAAAGAAATGATCAAGCCATGAAAAGACATGGAGGAAACTTAAATGCATATAACTAAGTGAAAGGAGCCAATCTGAAAAGGCTAAAGTTGTATGATTCCAACTATGTGACATCCTGGAAAAGGCAAAATTATGGAGACAGTAAAAATATCAGCAGTTGTCAGGTTGGAAGCATAGAGGGAAGGGATGACTAAGTAGAACACAGGAGATTTTCCATACACAGAAACTACTCTTAAGATACTATACCAGTAGATACATGTTGTTATACATTTGTCCAACCCTATAGAATGTACATCACTGAGAGTGAACTCTATGTAAAAAATGGACTTGGGGTAATTATGATGTCATTTAGGTTCATCAATTGTAATAAATGCATCCATGTGGTGGGAGATGTTGATAATAGGGGAAGCTATACATGAAATCTCAGTACTTACTGCTCAATTTTGTTGTGAATCAAAAACCACCTTTTAAAAAAGCTTATTATTTTTTAAAAAAGAACAATTTTTAAAATGTTGCATATCAGTCCTGAGATATATAAGTAGAAATGTTTTAGTAGGTTGTTTTGTATTAGTATTTCATATTTAATTTATAGATGGGGAAATTGAGGCAAAGAGACATGAAGCACCTGGCCTAAGGTCACACAGCACATTAAGTGGCAGAGAGTTGAATTTGAACCCAGGAAATGTGACTCCCTTGCCCAGAGAGGGAGACACATGTGAAATAAGGTTTTAAGCCTTATATTTGTTTCCTGTTGCTGCAAAGCCAAATTACCAAAAATTTAGTGTCTTAAAATAATACAGATTGATTATCTCTGGTTCTGGAGGCACAGAAGTTCAAAATGAATCTCAATGAGCAAAAATGGAAGTGGGAGCAGGGCTGTATCACAGAAGCTCAGAAAAGAATCTATTTCCATACTTTCCAGGCTCCTTCTAGAGGCTGTCTGCATTCCTTGGCTCATGGCCCCCTTCCATCATCAAATCAGTAATCACATCACTCTGACCTCTGTTTCCACTGTCACATCTCCTTCTCTGACCAAGATAAATCATAATCAAGCTTCTGAAAACTAAATATTAAAAAAAAAAATCTTAAAAAGCCGTCAGAGGGATATTTGCCTAGCATGTCTAACATCTCAGCACTAGGGAAAAAAAGGGGGTGGAGGGATGGGACCTTTTGCCTATAGAGTTCTGAACACGCATTTATATGAGGATGAAAGTTTATCTCAAACCAAGATGGAAAGAAATAGCAAAATACTCTTCAATTGGTGATAGAAAAGATCTTCCCATTCGTGTGGTGACACTAACCTTCAGAAAAGCAAGGGAAATAAAAATGAAGATATTCTCAGATGAAGGAAAACATAGGATCTGCTGCCAGGAAACTCACCCTTAAAGAATGACTAAAGTCAAATTTCAAGCAGAAAAGCAAAGCAAACAAAAAGAATAACAAAATAAGACTGGGAACTTTAGGAGTTAAAGAATAACTCTCTGTATGTAGAGGAAATACTTCAGACAAGCATATTTTCTAAGTGGGGAGGATCAAGAGATCTAAAGAGAGCTGAAGAGAAGCAAGCTTTCAACCTTTACTCAAAGTAGTAGCACGATAAGCATTTATGCTGGAATGTTTAGAGTAACTACAAAATAAAAAATTATGCAGGGTGAAATGTTCAAAAACATTATAAATTAAAGAAAACTAGTATAATGAAAAATGTTTAAGTAATACCCAGAAGACAAAAAGGAGAAGAATGGGAAACAGAGGAGGGAAAAAACAAATAATAAAATGGCAGATTTAAGCCCTAATGTATCAGATGCTAAAGGTGTAGCTCAGCAATACAGCACTTGCCTGACATACATAAGATCTGGTTCCATCCCCAGAACCACTAATGAAAATAAAATAATTCCCCTATATAGATAATTAATTTTAATGCCAATAGTCTTAAGTAAACCAGTTAAAAGACAGAGATTAGCAGAATATAGGGGAAATGCAACAATATTCTGTCTGTTAAAAAATACTCACTTTGAATATAACTACTTGTTTCCTACTTCCCTGGTAACAATTTACCATAAATTCACCTGGTTAAAACCATCCATATCTTATCTTACTGTTCTAAACTAAAATGAAGGTATCAACAGAGCTGTGTCCCTCTAGAGACTCTAGGGGAAAATTCGTTTCCTTCCTTTTCCAGCTTCTAGAGACCATCTACAATCCTTGGCACATGACTCCTTCCTCCATCTTTAAAGCCACAGTACAGTGCCATTAACTCTCTCTCCTCTCTGACCTCTGCTTCAGTCCTCTTTCTCTGACACTCATGCCAATCTTTTCCTTATAAGTCTCTAGTGATAGTATTGGGCACACCTGAATAATCCAGGATACTCTCCCTTGTCAAGATACTCAACTTAATCACATCTTCGAAACCCCTATTGCCATGTAAGCTAACGTTATTTCCAGGTTCTAAGGATTAGTGTGGCAGCATCATTGGGGAACAATTATTCTGCTTAATACAATACTGTAGGCAGAAAGGTAGACAGATCAAGGATTCTTTCCCAAAAGTCTCAATAACTAAACTGCAGTCTGATGTTATCAGACATTCATGGAGCTAAATCCTCTCTAAAGCCTGGTGTTCCATGGAGATATAAATAATGGACATTTCCAGGTACCACTGACTCCTAGAATGAAGCTGCTAATGTCTTGTCTGCTTTATAATGGCCCAGGGCTTGGTTGGGACTGGACCTACCAATGGCAGATTTGATTACAGGCAGCAGAAGTAGTCAGGGATACTTCTAAATATGGGGGAAATCTGGAAGAGATATTTATCAAATATTCTTACACTGTTTGGAAAAGCCCAGTATAGGGAAGAGGGCCATACTAATTTTAATTTAAGCAACAACAAAATAACAATAAAAGTAAAACTGTGTGTGTGTGAACTCATGCGTGTGAGAAAGAGAGAGAGAATTTATACAACCCAGAGCATGAAATAACTCATAACTCACTTTAAGAAACCAAAACCTAATCTTTCCACAAGGTGCTAATCTGGAAATCAGATAGGCAAAGCCACTCACTCCAACATTTCTGAGGAAATTCTTGGCATTGTTTATATAGAACAAAGCGATACTTTTTTATGATTAGTGGTGGAAATTATGAAAAGAGCACAGGATTAGGCATCAATAACTTCTATGTAATGAGGAAAAAGGCTAACTTAGACATTTATTCCAGCTCAATAATTTTGCAGGTCCAATCTTTGAGTTAAAGTAGTATTATATTTGGAAGGACCCACAAAAATTTTATAAACCAAACTACCTTGATAAATGTTAATTTTTTTTTAATTGAGAGGCCATTAGGCAGACATAGCTCCAGCACTTTACATTCCTACATAAGCAAACTGAAACCCTATGTAAACAGTAAAATGAAACTAGAAACTTTACCAATCAGAAATTGTCAACTAACCTTGAACTAGGTTCTTTCCACTCTAACCAATCAAATGTATTTTTTTTTTTCTTTTTTCTTTTTTCCCAGTACTGGGATTAGCCCACTGGTGTTCTATCACTGAGCTATATCCTCCTCAGCCCTTTTTATTTTTTGAGACAGGATGTCACTAAGTTGCCCAGGTTGGCCTTGAACTTGAGATCCTCCTGCCTCAGCCTCCCAAGTCACTGGGATTACACAGGTACACCAATACACCTGGCCCAAATGTTTGTTTGTAAATGTTGTATTTTTGCACTCAGCCTGCTGCCTACCACGCTGCTACAAGTAGAACTCTCCCAACTTCTGTTGGTTCTGAAAGCTGCTCAATTCATGAACCCTTAAACACTCAAATAAGGTCTGTTAAATTTACTTTAAAGTTTTCTTTTAATACAGGGAAACTCTCTAAACTGATGTGACAAATGGACCTTCAGTCTGTGCTTAAGGCCTCTAGGTGGCGGAGCAAGAATCTATTCTATTTTATGAACAATCTCGCGGTAAGAGAGACATCCTATGCTGAGCTGAAATTGTTCTCCAATTTCTACCACTTGGTCTGGTTTTCCTCTTTAAGCCACACTAATAGCTACAATCCATCTTCTTTTAAAAATAGAAGCCATGGGGCTGAGGTTGTGGCTCAGCAGTAGAGCACTCGCCTAGCATGTGCAAGGCCCTGGGTTTGACCTTCGCACCACATAAAAATAGATAAATAAAATAAAGATATTTTGTCCAATTATAACTAAAAAAAATTTTAAAAAAATAGAAGCCAGTTGGGCATGATGACACATGCCTGTAATCCCAGCAACTCAAGAAGCTGAGGAAAGAAGATTCCAAGATCAAGGTCATCTTGGGAAAATTAGCAAGACACTATCTCAAAATACAAAGGGCTGGGGAGGATATACTTCTTCAATGGTAAAGCATCCCTGGGTTTGATTCCCAGTACCAGGGGAGAAAAGAAAATAAAAAATTGGAATACAGCTAATTTAAAAAGACACAAATACAAGTGTTGGTGAGGATGTAGAACAACTAGAATTCTAACATTTTGGGCTGAGGATATAGATCTTGAATTCCAACCTAGCACCCTACACACAAACAAAAAGAATTCTCACATTTGGCTGAAGGGACCGTCAAGTATTATAACCACTTCGTAAAACTGTTAAATATTGTCTACTAAAGCTAAACATGTGCCTACAGTATGATCAAAAAATTCCACTTCTGCATATATACTATATATATATATATATATATATATATATATATATATATATATGCAAAAAAAAGTTTGTTATGTCTAACAAAACACATATACAAAGAGGTCCATAGGAGCCCCCAAATAGACACAAATTAAGTGTCTGACAATAGTGGAATGGGTAAATATGTTTGGCATATTCATACAGTGGAATACTACAACATAATAATGATGCACCAAAGAAGCCAAACACAAAATGGAGCAAACCACCTGATTCCATTCATATGGAATTCATATTGGCAAAACCCATCTATGGTGATAGAATCACTGAAGAGTAATTATCTATGGGGGATGTGTACTGCAGGAAAAGAGTACAGGGAATCTTCTGGAGTGCCCCAATTGTCCTTAACTTAAACTAGGTGATGATAAAATTGGTGTATTGTCATACAAAAAGTCATCAAGCTTTACCTGGGCATGGTGGCACACACCTGAAATCCTAGCAACTTGGGAGGCTGAGGCAGGAGATCAGAAGTCCAAGGCCAGCCCTAGCAACTTAGTGAGAACCTCAGCAACTTTGCAAGACCCTGTTTCAAAATAAAAAATTAAAATAAAATAAAGAAAGATTTGGGGATATATGGCTCAATGGTAAAGCATCCCTAGGTTCAATTCTTAGTAAAAAAAAAAAAAAAAAAAAAGCAAAAACAAAAACCACGAAAGTTTGTCAAGCCTTCTACTTAAGATTTGGGCATTTTAGATATACTTCAATATAATTTTTTAGCCATTAAGGCTTTGTAATTTCTCTTTCCTTTTTGATAAAAACTCCAGTAGGGAAGTTATAAAAAATGGAGATAAATGCCAGTTGTCCATCCAGAGAGGACTTAATGGAAAGGTAACAGTGTAATATCTAGGAGAATGGACTTAAGAATGTCTGACCTGATTTCAAGTTTTGAACAAATCACTTGTTAGCTGCAAAACCTTAGATATTTGATATCTCAAACCCTAAATTTCATTATGTATAAAACAGGGAAACATAAAATGGAATAATGACCTCATAGGAGTGTTCAAACTACTATATAAGAAATGTAAAACTCTTAATTATTTATCATTTATTAAATACACACTATGTGCTACACACACTGTAAAGTATATTACCTTACCTAACCCTACAAAAACTGTATGAGCAAGATATTAAAATGTCTATTTTAAGAATAAAGAAACTAAGTATTAAAGGGCTTTCTTATTATAACTGGCAGGTGATTTTGATCTTAAAATCCCTGAATATAAGCATTACCCTTCTACAGACATTGATATACTTGGATGAAGAGATGGGTTGTTACTGAAAAATAAAATCAGTAACTAGCCTAAGTCCTGCAGAGGAGCACCATATTTAACTAAAGCTTTCTGTTAACACCTAAAGGACTAGCAATTCATCTGTAGCATAAATATCCTTGATCACTGTAAGGAAACAAAATGTCTCACAAAGTGATTGTGTGAATTTAATGAGATAAATTAAAACCTTTCTTTCAGGTCACGAAAGAATGTGACAAGTAACAGGTGGTCCAGTAACTCCGTCCATACTGTTTCTAATAATCTACTTGGTCTTTTTTTCATACAAGGTAAAAATTCAATTTTTATACAATTCTTAGCCTATACCAGGCACTGTCCTAAGCAATGGGACCATTAAGGATTTGAATGGATCACCAAAGGTTCATTTCCTCACCCACTCCCTATAAATAAGAATTAGGGTTGGATTCATGTTTGGATGCCAAATTCCTAAACTAAATTATCCAAAGCAGGTTGTTTAATCTCAAATCAATTTATATTCCTATTAACCCATTTCAGTGTTCCCATCCAATAAAAAAATGTTTTTGAACAAGTATATTCAAGGAACTGTTCTAAGCAAAGATAATTCAAAGTCCCTACCCTCATCAAGCTTATTCTAGTAAAGGAGACAAAGAGAAAATAAACACACATTTCAGGGAGCAAGAAGCACTGTGGAGAGAAATAAAGCAGTAGGGATTCAGAAAGTGAAGGACTGGGGCAGTATATTACAAAGAATAATCAGGAATAATACTTAGGCAGTAACCTGAATGACTGAGGAAACAAATTGCCAAAACCCTGGGAAAGACTACTCTAGGCAAAGCAAAGAGCAAGTATAAAAATCTTGAGGGAGGAACCAATTCGGCATGTTTGGAGCATGACAGGAAGCCACTGGAGAATTGGCAGAAAAATGACAATGTTCTCAGTTTTATCACTTTAGCTGGTGTGTGGAGAATATAGGAGGGCAATAACAGAAGAGTTGCATTGTAGATTAGTAAGTAGTTAAGAATTAACAATTCATTTCTTTTTAAGCCACTTTAAAGAATATCTTCATAGAAATAAATTTGTGTCATGTCTCAGACTATTTACTCCAACCATTTGCCTCAATCACAGATCAGAAAGGTGTGCCGTTCTTTCTAAGGTTTCTATGTTGCAGTAATAAATGAAGTTCATAATCCATTTATATACTTAGTCAAATCTTGGGTTTTTCTGAAAATAAAAGGTAGGAACTTGAGCCTTCTTAATCATACCCTCTTAAACATAAAATACACTTTTTAAAGGGTTCTGGTAAAATGTTCTTTCCTTGGTGAATGCAGTTCAAATAGCTCTAGCCTTAATCACTTTTCAAGTTTTAATCTCCACATGCTTGGCATATTCTGATAACACTGACAGGTTAAAAGCAACACTGTGTTGTATGCATAGTGATTGCTTGCAATTAGCCATAATTTAAGCTGAAAGTAGACTGATCAGCTGCCTCACAGCAACATTTCTAAATTTATTAGATAAATATCTCTGGAGAACTTCAGATTAAAAAGCAGCAACAAGCTCTGCAAAATTTCAGCTTTCCTTTACCTAAACAGAGTATTAAAAGAGTGAAGGTGCTGATAAAACAAATTCTTGAGAAAAAGAGACATTTGGGGCCCTTATTACACCAAGTAGCTGCAGATAAGGACAACGGATGATGGAGATAAGAAAAGAGAGATAAGGAAAACAATGTTCCAAGAAGGCTCTTTACCTTCCTTCTGTAAAAGGTACTTTGCAGCCTACTGATATTCAAAGCATAACCACACTACAGCAGATGTATGGAATCTCTTGCACATTCTGAATGGACCTCACCAGCATCTGATGTTATCATTCCATCCCTTTAAACTGTGCTCAACAAATGACAACTATTATGTATGACATTTAATCTCTCAATGTTACCTGACTGATGTCATTAACCCTACCTATATGAAAACAAGAATTCAGAACGATGATGTGCTCAGTCACGAAACAAATTAGTGAAAGAGACAAGATGCAAACTCAGGTCTGTTTGATATCAAGGCTTGGGCTATTCCCATTCTGCTTAGATGCCAAATTTTTATCTCATCTACAGGGTCAAGGCAAAAATCAGGACGAGGAGGAAATGAGAGACTAGCCTAAGACTGTTTAGTATTCTTTGTTCTAGTTTATTCATTATTATTTATTGTATCAAATAAATGCATGTAAATGAGGAGTCTTAACATTAGAAAATTAAAGATAAACTAAAAAGAACAATCTGCAATCCCATCACCTGCAGATAGCTCTAGCTTTGATCTACCTTGGCAAGACTAAGCAGAGCCTAACAATATGGTCCTGCCCACTTCTAATCCTCTTGTCATGCAAACATAATCCCCAAAGCTAATTTGGCCAGTTTTGGTCCAGAAAGTGTTGCAAATGTCAGGTGAAGCAGCAGAAAAATCTTTGGGTTTTTGGCAAAAATTACTGCTCTTAGTTTCATTTGGATAGTCATAAAATATTTTAGCATACGATATGATAAAGTTGAGAAATTTGAATAAGATTTTTTAAAAAACAGCAAAATTATCTGTTAAGCAAAAAGGCTCAGTTTAGGCATATAATTCCATTTTTACCAAAAATATTAAACAATGTATTTTTTTAGAATCTTGGGCTGCAGGTACTTAAGGACTTAAGTTCAATTTGGGGCGAGGGGGACTTAACTGAAACTATTCTTCATATTTAATTGGTAATTTCCCCCATTTTCCAAATTTACCCAACCTCCCTTTCCCTCTCTGCTGAAGGGAATAATGAATAAGCTTCTTATTCCTCAAAATTCTCCTACTCCCTTGACTCAAAGCTTTCTGGAGGACAATTTGATAAGTCAACATTGCCAAACAGATTCGCTCCTGGCCTCCAATATTCATAACACCATTTCTTCAGCCCTGTTCTGGTCTCAAAGTCTTGATTTTTTCCTGCGGTCCCTAGAATGTAAGGAACAGCAATCAGCACTAATAAGTAGTGGCATCATTACAGAGCAAGGGATTGACTCAGGAACTTGAGTTTGGGCTATTTAACTTCATTCCTTTTCTGTTACCCTAGTTAACTGAGAATGTACATATGTATTTAAAAAAAAAAAAACCTACTATATGATTACTCTTTGACTATGAATGACAAATCTAGAGGGGAAAAAAATCAGAAAAGTTGATTGCTTGCTGGAATAACAAATTCCAAACAATAAGGGATTGCATAAATAAGTTGGCATAGAGATGGAAAACACTGTAGTCATTAAAAAGAATTTTGCAAAGAGTTATTTACTGAAATAGAAAAATCTTTACAATGTGAAGAAACAGGCTACAAAATAGTACACATAATATATAATTTTTATGAAGAAAATATACTTAATATGCATGAAAAATTGGCTTTAGGACATACATAAAAATACTTTTATCTGTGAACTGTGGAAGATGCTTTATTTTCTTTGCACTTTTTGGTGTTTTCCCAACATTCTGAATCAAGCTTGTGTCAATTTTGTAAAGAGGAAAAAAACGCACAAGAGATGCTGATTTAAGGAGAGAAGGGAAAAGGAAAGCAGCCAGAACCCTAGGGAAAACCTACATGTTTGAAAGAGAAGAGGAGCCAACATCTTAGACTTGTTCTTTTTCAAAACCAATTTTGTTCCTTGCCAGCTTCTTGCTCTTAGATCTATTTTAGCTTCTTAGATACCTATCAATATTATACTATTTAACTTAGCCTTATGTATCTAGGTTAAAGTAAGTGAAAACGACATAAAACTGTTTTGTAAAATAAAACATACCCCGAATTAGTATTTCTTATAGTTTTAGTGGCCCCATGAACAAAACCTGGCTATACGCAAAAAGACTTTTTGATATCTGTATTGGAAATGTAATCCTCAAATCCCTATAGTGATAGTATTTAAATGAGGGGCCTCTGGGGTTCAAGTAGGGTTACATGAGATCATGAGGGTGGGGTTCCAATGACAGGATTATCAATAAATGGGATGGATTCAAACTACAAAGCTTCTTCTTAGCAAAAGAAAACAATCATGTGAAGAGAGAGCCTACAGACTGGGAGAAAATCTTTACATATATATCTCAGATAAAGCATTAATCTCCAGGATATATGAAGAACTCAAAAAACTTAACACCAAAAATAATAATAATAACCCAATCAATAAATGGGCTAATAAACTGAACAGATACTTCACAGAATACAATCAATCAACAAAAATATGAAAAAAAGTTCAACATCTCTAGCAATTAGAGAAATGCAAATCAAAACTACTCTTTAAGATTTCATCTTACTGCAGTCATAATGGCAATTATCAAGAATCCAAGCAACAATAATGTTGGTGAGGGGGAAAAGGTACACTCATACATTGCTGGTGGGAATGCAAATTGATGCAAACATTATGGAAAGCAGTATGGAGATTCCTCAGAAAACTTGGAATGGAACCACCATTTGACTCAGCTATCCCACACCTCATTTTATACCCAAAGGACTTAAAATCAACATATAACAGTGACATGACCACATCAATGTTTATAGTAGCTCAATTCAAAACAGCTAAACTATGGAACCAATCTAGGTGCCCTTCAACAGATTAATGGATAAAGAAATTGTGATATGTATATATACACACTCATATATATGGAATATTGCTCAACTTTACAAAAGAATGAAATTATGGAACTGGAGAATACCATGCTAAGCAAAATAAGCCAATCCCCAAAAACCCAAGGCTGAATGTTTTCTGATATGTGGATACCAATTCACCATGGGGGGGTGGGGAATTGAGATACTGGCATGCACCACTGTGCCCATCCTGAGCTCAAATTCTTATTCTCCTTGCCATATCATGCAGCAAGAAGGCCCTCCTCACCAGCTAGGCATGGTAGCACACACCTGTAATCCCAGCAACTCAGGAGGATGAGGCAGGAGATGTGGGCAACAAGCTATTGAATTTCCTACTGTTAAACTATTAAAAAAAAAAAATCTACCTCTGTTCTTTATAAATTACCCAGTTTCAAGTAACTTTGTTACAGAAGCAGAAAATGGATTAAGACATACAGCATAGATAAGAAATCTACCTGGGTAAAGAGGTACTTCTGGAAATTCTATCAGTCCTTTCAGGTTGAAGTAGTACCTTTTATAAATTACTGCTACTGGGTATTAAATGTTCCTGTAAGACTGAAAGAATCAACTCCATTCATCCTAGACAGTTTGGGAGCAGCCTATTTAATGACTGAGCTAATCCATCTCACAATTCTCAAAAAGCAGGGTTATCAAAAAAATATCTGATAGAAAGGCCTTAACATAGAATTCAGATTCAGTTGCGCTAATGAAACAGTGCTCATGAAAGGGGAAAAAAAATGAAAAACTTATATGGAATTTAAATGCACTACCAGGCCCAGTGGTGCATGTCTGTAACACCCAAACACATAAGGCTGAGGCAGGAGGATTGCAAGACCAAGGCCAGCCTCAACAACTCAGTGAGACTCTGACTCAAAATTTTTTAAAAGGGCTGGGGATGAAGTACAGTTGTAAAGTACCCCTGGGGGATGACGGGGGAGCACTCCAGTAATGTATACACACACACACTCACACACACGCATTCATGGGGACTTATATGTTTATTATATCATTACCTATATCAAGCATCAGAGAATTAGACAAATTGGAAGTGATCTTGTCATGTAAACTTAGGAAACTCTGGTGAAAGTCTAAAGGTATGTTTTGTTGTTGTTTTTGTTTTCTGGGTTTTTTGGGGGTACCAGGGATTGAATTCAGGGGCACTCGACCACTGGGCCACATCCCTAGCCCTATTTTGTATTTAATTTACAGATATGGTCTCACTGAGTTGCTTAGCAAGCAACTCACAGTTGGTGAGGCTGGCTTTGAACTCACAATCCTCCTGTCTCGGCCATACAATGTATTTTGAAGGGACTTTTTTTCTAGATTTTATCAACAACTCATCTGGAGTACAGCTTATATGAATAGACACTTTGAGAAGGATATGCTGTTACCAACTTTAACAACAATGGAGAATCAGAAATTTCTTATTTAACTGAACATATGTGACTAAAGAGATGAGGCTTTTAAAATCTGGGCTTTTATGCTCCTGAAGGAAACTTCAAAGAATTATGTGCAATCTAAAATAACCAGGGAGGACTAGAACATGGGCTTAACTCTGAGCAAAAACATTGTCACTGTGAAAAGTGGATCACAAGAGATCACAAACTCCCAAAGCTAGGGATTTTTGTGTCTAGTTCACTGCCTTTTAAAAAAGGGCTGAGGATGAAGCACAGTTGTGAAGTGCCCCTTTACAAAATAAAATACAAATAGGGAGTTTTGTGTCTAGTTCATCCCCACTTAGAATAGTGCTTTCCACCTTGCAGACATTTAGTATTTAATGAATGAATCAAAGAAGTGCTCCTGGTGCATGGTAGAAGTCAACTGAAATTCACTTCATATAACAATATTTAATAATCTCATGCCAACTGGAGAAGCTATTACTGAATGGCTAATATGTTACAAAGCTAATTATACCATACTGTATACTTTCTAAGGGAAATTATGGTTTTAACTTTAAAGAAGCTGGACCTAGTAATTTTGAAATTGATATTATCTGCTACTAAGGAAAGAGTGGAGTAGTATTATGGGCACACGGCATTCCATGCATTTTCATCTTCTTAAAGCCCTCTGCACACAGAAAGAGAACATACAGGTGCTGCTTCCTTCAGACCCTGGCACATCACTTGAGGCTCCTATGCTAGCATCTGCCTAGCAGTGCTCACAGATGGAAGCCATTAGTCACCTGTTTAGTGTTCCCACCTTGTCCATCCACCTTCAAATGTAACTGCAGTGAGCTGAAGGAGTCAGCATCTAGTCTTCCACAGCTAGTGCATCACTCCTCAAGCAAAAAAGGGAAAAGTTTACACTTCAGAGGATGGAAGTATCCATGCTGCTTCAAGGTTTCACAGACTTCTTAATGATCATTAGTTCCAACAATACCAAGACAAAGACAGCTAAAAGCTGCAGAATCACAGGTGGGCTGTCACACAGGAGACTACAGGCTTGAGCACTATAAATGATATTTGTTCACACCAGATTAATTGCTTAGAAGGATCAAAATGCAGTTGACAGCTACATATTGATTTTCTTAAAAATAAAGCACAAAAAAATATGAATAAATTATACTTTTATTTTTCACAAGCAAAAAAAGATAAATGGCAACTTGCCTTTGTAAAAGACATTAAAGAATATCAGAGTAATAAGCTACCCATCTCATAGAGACAGTAGCCTCAGAAAGCCTATTATACAGCTTTTAAAGAAAGTCTTATTAAATAAATCTAAGAATAATATACTTTTAACTAAATGAACAAATCAAAAATGACCACACACACATACCACACATACCACACAAACAAAATCATATAGAACCCACAAAGTGGTAATGTTTAGAAGGAAAAAGGAAAAACTGGAAGTTCTTTATTAAATTCAAGGAGGCTCAAATCCTAAAACAGAAAAAAAAAGAAATATATTAAAACACAATATTTTAAAGAGTATATTATAGTTTGTTTCTTTCTCTCTCTTTCGTGGTCTCCAGTCTCAGATATACATTTTAATGCTTAATTTACTCAAGATATTTCTTTCTTACTCTTGGAGCAATTTTATATACCATAAAGAGATCACAAGACTGACAATGTAGGTATCTGCCTTCTTAATGGGCTCTTCAAGTTTTATATTTCAAATCTGATTCTCGAATCCTAATTAAATGTTTATATAATAGGCTTCTGAAAATGGAATTACATTTTAAATTGCATTTGCTTAATTTTTACACATTATAGTTTATAAACACCACCTTCATACTTTTGAAAGAGACACAATTTATGGTATGAATAAGGCACATGAAAATACATAACCCTTCCCATAAAGTATGAAGATGCCCAATACAAAATGATATGGTTGGTGGGGAGTAGGTAGAGTGGGAGGTAAAAAACCACCATGTTACAGCATATTACAGAAGGCCTAGAGTCTAGATTCTGTTCTTCACTAGCTATGTCTCAACTTCCTTAGGTTTTCTTTCTGATAAGAAAAAGCAGATGCATCTCTCAGAATTGGAAAACCTTTTTTGGGCAGTTGAGTAAATGTCTCAAATTTTGCAAAGCCCATCACTATTCAATCAGATGGCAATAAAAAAACATTCCATAATCTCACTACAAGAAAAAAATCTACCTAACATTCAAAATTATACTTCATATCTGATTTATACATTATGACATAAAAAACAAATGTCTGTTTCCTTCCTGGCCTCCAGAGCATTCTCTGAGATAAGAGACCACTGAGAACTCTAGTGCTATGATGATGGATAAGACTCTAACCTGCTTTTCTTTTGGTTTACCTGTCTCTCTAAAAGCACCTATTAGAGAGTCAACTATTACATAACAAATTCCCTGTACCCTATATATTATATAAAACTTCTTCATTATAGAGAATGATTCTACCAGGAAATTTTTCCTGACATTCTACCAAAATCTTGCTGAAAAAAATCTTGCATTGTTGGAAAACTATTTATTAGAATAAACTGATGCAAGGCAACTGAAAAAAAACTTTGTAGTAGCAGAGTCCTAAAGAACAAAAAAGAGTTGAATCCCTAGGACTCACAGTATCTCTCACTTATAAAGGTCTAATAGCTACTTAAACCTTAAGTTAATTAATAATTCTCATGGGCCAGTTCAAACATTGAGTTAGAATAAGTGCTTTCAGGTAGTTGAGGGTTTGGATTATATCAACTTTCAAGTTTAGGGAAGAAAAAGAAAAAAAAAATAGGTTAAAGATCATATTGAGGGCTGGGGTTGTGGCTCAGTGGTAGAGTGTTTGCCTAGTACATGTGAGGTACTGAGTTTTCAGCACCGCATATAAATAAATGAAAAAAATAAAGGTTCAGCAACATCTAAAAAAATTTTTTTTAAAAAGATCATATTGACCCTCAGATGGACAGCAGAAAACATCTGCCACATTGAACTAGCCACAGCACATATTTTCATTATAACATCATATAATGAGTATTTCCTTGGTTTAATTTTATTTCCTTATGAATTTTTCCCTTTTTTTTATATTTATTTTTCAGTTTTCGGCGGACACAACATCTTTCTTTGTATGTGGTGCTGAGGATTGAACCCGGGCCGCACGCATGCCAGGCGAGCACGCTACCGCTTGAGCCACATCCCCAGCCCGAATTTTTCCCTTCTGCCACATTCACTACAAAGAATTTGAACTAGAAAATGTAAGAGCAATGAACATATATAAAAATACTTTTCAAAGGATCAGAGACATTCAGACATATGTAGTTTTCTAAGAAGCAAAATTAAGAGGTTTACAACACTAGATCATCTCTTGAAATTTCCTATGGGTCTATAATTCTCACAAATTTATATTAATAATATACTATAATGAAGATTAGATATGCATATCACTTACTGTTTCTCTTTAAATATTTATGGATATAACTGTGTTTTTCTAAATGTTTCATTAGTAATACTAAGTCTTGTAAGTCTGGTTCCATAATAATCTATAATGTAACTACTTCCATCTGAAGGTCCAACAATCTAGAAGAGATAAATTTTCAAAAATTAGCTCATTTTGAAAAATACATTTCATAATGCTTTGAATTTACTCAGTAATTAATAAAATTGTTTCAATTGCCATAAAATTTCAACTCTAAGCAAAATAAAAAAGTTAACTGAGTGGCTCATGTAGCTCACAGATTCAAAAGAAGAGCTACAAAGTCTTCAAGAACCAAGGCGTTAAGGACTGAATTCTGTGTCCCACAAAGCCCCTGGGTTTGGCCTCCCTGCCTGTTTCCTTTGCTCCGCTTGTCTTCATTCTGCAGGCAGGCATTCTCAACTGATACTTACAAGCTAGAGATTCACATATTCCCACATTAGCAGCTCCTCAAAAAAAGTAAAATATTCTTCCCCAGTGTTTATATACCAAATCCAGAGAAAGACTTTCATTTATCTGCCTGTTTTTTATTATCTATTACTAGACAAATTACTATATCCAAGGAAATAGAATTAATAAGATTATTGTTAATCAGATTCCCTGTAGGAGATGATGCAATGTGATTCAAAGTCCTGCCAGAACCACCTGGAATGGAAAAGGGAGAGAGAGAAAAAAAACAACACATGTTCACTACAATCATCTTGTCCATTTAACCATATTTGTGATAATTCAATTAACATAATGTCTGTAAATTATCCGTTAAGGTAGCAATCTTCAAAGTGAGCTTTAAGGGTAGATAAGGAGCTACCATGGTGTATACAGACCCAGTGAGTTCTACTGGTATCCATTTTGAGATACTAGATTACGAACAGATCTGCCTGACATTATGCTATAGTGGAATATTTAGCTGGTTTTCTTTCCAACTTCTCCTCTCTCTATGATCCTCTTTCCAGCTTGGTCAGAGTAAAGCATCCTGCCATCAGAGCTCACCTGAGTCTCACGATAGCACACTGCTCTGATGTGCAAAACCTCTAAAGGGCCAAATCAAGGGGTAATTCAAAATACCAGACTTAGGAAAATTTCCTCTAATTAGAGATCCAAACATATGTTCTGCTACATTTTGTTCTAAAATTGCATTCCCAATAACATTTAGCTCTTTCTTCTTAAAAATAATCTGTTGAATTTGTAACACGTTAATGCTGTTTTCAACCATAACAATTATAATAACTCAATCCAGATAGCTCAGAAAAACTTTTAATTTAATTTTAATAAATAAGATGATTAACAGAAAGTTTTTAAGCATAAAAATACATAAGTTAAATTTTGTGCAAGAAGGAAAATAGAAATCAAATTCAAAGAGAAAAAAAGCAATGTGAAATTATAATGATTTGTGAAGGGTTCATTCATGTCTTTTTTAAGAGGATGACATTTTAAATCCTATGGCATTTATAGTCTGTTGGATACATTTAAAAATTGATGTAACAGTTTTATTTAAATATGTCAATATTTGAAATGACATTCTTTGCAACTATTTAAATTTATGATAAACTTAAATGTCAATTTAAAAATACGTAGAGGGCACAGACTTAAAAAAATTTCTTCTAGGGGTTATTCAACTAGAGTTTAAAGAAAACAACTATAAAGCACTCCCCAGCAGGGCACGGAGGCTGAGGCAGGAGGATCCTGAGTTCAAAGCCAGCCTCAGCAACTTAGCAAGACCCTGTCTCAAAATAAAACATAAAAAGGGCTGGGAATGTGGCTCAGTGGTTAAGCACTCCTGGTTTCAACCCACGGTAACAAAAAAAAAAAAAAAAAAGAAGAAGTGTATGTATTGGGGGAGGACTTTTTTGTCTCTGAAAGTGACAACATAAGGAAATGATGCTAACCAAAAAATATGATGATAGCAAAGAAGATAGGAAAGAGGGAGGGAAGAAGATGAAATAGAAGAGGGAAAACTGAATGGAATCCATACTATATCATTTTGCTCTGAATTAAGAAATCTCAGAATTGTCTAACCTCCAGATTGTTGTATGATACAATAAACTCTAATGTTACTTGTACAGTCAACAATCCTAATAATGCACTTGTCTTCAATGTCTCCTACAGATAACTGCCAGATACCCAAAGCACAACACTAGTGGTATTTATGCTAAAACAGTTTAAAGAACTGTTCAACCAAATTAAGTCAGTGTGTAAAGCATTGGTCCAAAAGAAAAATTTTGACAAAGCTTATAGCTAACTAGCTTTAGGATCAAATAATTTAATCCTCTCTGGTTCTCAGTTTTTCTTATCCATATACAGGAAAACTTGAAGAACAGATCAAGCTGATCTGTACAGCACTTTTTAAGTTCTAATGTCTTCCAAGACTACAACATTTAAGTACAAACATCTCAGTTTAGGCATCTAAAAGCTATCATTAATATGCTTTTCTATGAACCAGCCCATTTAAGAAGAAATCACCAGGCGCAGTGGTGTTCACCAGTAATCCCAGAGACTGAGGCAGCAAAAGATAGCAAGTTCAAGGCCAGCATCAGCAATTTGGCAAGATCCTGTCTCAAAATAAATAAATAAATAAATAAAAAAGGTCTGGGAATGTAGCTAAGTGGTAGAACACCCCTGGGTTCAATCCCCAGCACTAAAAGGGGGAAAAATATGATTCTTCTCCCCTTACTTAATTATAAAGAAAACTATCTGCTGTAAAGGTTCCAACTATTCAAATCCATATTCCCTTACCAAAATTTTAAAAAATACTTAATAAATGTTTCAATTATAAAACCTCTTATTATGAAGTTGGTATTACATTGTTAATTATAAAACTACAAATCTTTAAAAATATTCCATACTGGGAAATTTTTTACTTAGTAAATATAACCTATTAGTACATTGATAAGAGAATATGAAAACTAAAATTATTAATTTAGATTTTAATTATACCCCCAGCCCCAGTTTCCTGTGGCTGGGGGTATAATTCGGTAGTACAGTGCTTAGCATAATCAAGGTCCTGAGTTCAATCTCCATCACCAAACAACCCAGCCCGAAGCCAAAGTTCCATAGTATGCAGTATTTCCAATCAATATTCCTCTCTTCCAGCAGAGACAGACTTTTGAAATCTATAGGGTGAATAAATACCACCTCCATGCTTCATTGCAGTTAATGAGCCAAGAAGTTGCTATAGAGGTTTTCGTCTTAATAAAAGGGGGAAAGAAGAGGGCCACTACACTATGAGGGGCAATTTTCCAAAATATGTATCAATGTCTCTCCATAAGAAGCCCTATTACCACAAGTAAGCAACTGCACGTCCCTCTGCACGTTTCCTTAAAAATTACCACAATGTTGTGAACTAACACAGTGGACATGAACAGTTCTGGAGGTCAGAAGATCTAAATCAACATAACTGTTATGTCCTACAGAGACTCTAGGGAAGAATCTTTTAGGATTCTAAGCTTCCACTGATAACTGGCATTCTTTGGAATACCTTTGTTTGTAGCCAATTATCAGTTTAATCACATTTGAAATTGGACTTAGGGTCTACCAAAGTAATCCAAGATTATCTCTTTATCTCAAGATCCTTAACTTTTTCTTTCTCTTTCTTTCTTTCTTTGGAGGTTGGGGGTGATACTGGAGCTTTCCCCAGGGCCTTGCACATGCTAGGCAAGCAATCTACGACTAAGTCTGTGATCCTTAAATTAATCACATCAGCAAATACCTTTTTTTCCTAAATAAAAGAACATTTGCAGGTTCCAAGGTTTGATATGAACATGTTTTAGCTTATCACATCCTCCTTCTATGAGATGTTGTGGTAGTTTGGAGAGATTAAGTAAAACTACCTCTTTTGTGTTATTTCTGATTTTCAACAAGAAATTTTACTGGCATAGTAAATGTTGAAAAAAAAAAAAAAACCTCATTGTTTATATAAAAGGATAGGCTTTTCTATAGGTGCAAAGTCTATAGCAAGAAAAGTAAATTTAAAAAAATTTAAAGAACATATTAAAATCGAGACTATTATGAAGTGGTCACCAAATTTCCTATTTTTCTGTTCTTTATCCTTTTTTTTTTTTTTTTGTGTGTGTGTGTGTGTGTGTGTACGTGGTGCTAGAGATTAAACCCAGGGCCTTGTGCATGCAAGGCAAGCACTCTACCAACTGAGCTATATCCCCAGCCCTATTCTTTATCCTTGATGCCCAATGTCATTCTCAATAACTTCCTCCGAACTACTCATAGGCAGCTACACAAACAATGGGAATTTCATTAATTTGGCATTTGACTTGGATATACTCTTATGCTTAAAAATGTGATGTCCTTTGAAAAGTACACTTAACTTATCTGAATAGTTTAAAACTATGCTCTGATTTTAAGACATTTCCATGTAACTGTCAGGTACATCTAGGTAAGTACTGCTATGATTATTCTAATGTTACAGAGAATGCGTCCATTCTCCTATTGGTGAACCCATCTAGATTGATTCCAACTTCTTGCTACTACAAAGAATGCTACAATAAACATCATTATACATGTCCAAATGTGAACAGGAAGAAACTTTTTTGGATAAATACTAAGAAGTATCTCTTGATTTACTTATTAATTATGTGGGTATCCTTTGCTATGAATTGCCTAATTATTTATTATGTTCATTTAACTATGAGGCTCCCTATCATTTTATTGATTTGCAGAAATTACTTGAATATTATGGACAGCAATTCTTCTTGCTAGTATGTTTTTACTTAATCTGTGAACTTAACTTGGTCTAAGGACTGGAGATAAAGCTCAATGGTAGAGTGCACAAAAGGCCCTGGGTTCAATCCCCAGTCCCACAGGAAAAAGAAAAAAAAAACTTAACCTGGCCTATTGCCTTTAAAAACAGAATTGCTTAATTCAAATTTGATTTTGAGTAGTCAAATTAATTGATTCCTGCCCCCCCTTCATGTTTTATGTTTTGGGGATCTTGTTTCAGACTCAACCCATTCAAGACCATAAACTCTCTTCACTTAGTTTAATATAAAATTTAACTACAAAGCTCAGTGTCTATACCAAACCCAAATCTGCTGGCATTTTGATCTTAGGCTTCCTGGGCTCTAGATTTCTAAGCAATGAATTTCTGTTGCTTATAAATTTACCTATCTAAAGGTATTTTGTCATAGCAGTCCAATGCTCTAAGACGGTCCTAAAGGAAAGCATTCACTTTTTTTTAAAAGTACCATTTTTAGCTTTTCATACTGCTAGTACTTGGCACAAAACCCACACTTTTTCACAGATAGATTGTATTCATTTAAATCAGAAAAAAAAAAATTCAGGGCATATATGTTTAGCATACTACTAAAGAAATTTTCCTCAAGAAATTAATGTGTGAAAAGTCAAACCTGGTGTTTAAAAGCTCAGAACAGTAATAATACAAAGCAGTATATAAGCCAGTGCTAAAATGAGTGGCATATAGTAAGTGCCAAAACAATAAGATACATTTTTCAAATCTGATAAATTTATTTACAAAATTCATAAATGTCTCGGAAAGTATGTGAATTACTACTCCTTATCCAGTTGAGCCCTTTAAAAAAATACAATGAGTAACATTAATAGGAATAAAAATGAAAATAATTTCTTCCACGATACACAAAATTTTTAAAAACTGAAATAAACAAAAAAACAACATACTTTCTTCTAACTACTTTCTACATCCCAACACATATTTTCATTTTCCCCCTTATGCATATTTATCTTCCTGATTTGTGGTTATCTTCCCTCTACTTAACAAAACTTTGATAGAGTAGACATCAGTGATCATATAATTTAAAATGTTAGACTATGTGAGTGAAAAAGGAGGTTTAAGCATAAATAAAATATTCCATTTTTTATAATAAAAAAGCTTATACCATCTAATCTATTCTTTATGGTGCATATATATATATATATATATGCATCACTTAATAATGACATGTTCCCAGAAAAGCATAAGCAGGCCATTTTATCATTTTGCAAACTTCAGAGTGTAGTTACACAAATCTAGGTATATACCAGTCACCTGACCTAGCCTATTGATGCAGTAAACATAAGATGAGGCAGATGCTAAAATAATACAGCATGCTATTTCACAGTAAACTTTTTTAAATAAGTGGACGTATACTCTAAAATAATGATAATACTATAATAAACACTTAAATGACGAGTAATGAAGTCATTTATTATCACACATTATATATTGCATATAACTGTTTGTGCTATATTTTTATATAACTGCCACTAAAAACAGGTTCGTTTCCATGAGCATCAGCAAACATGTCAATAATACATCACACTACAACGTCAGGGACAATTATGATGTCACTAGGTGATAGGAATTTTTCAGCTCTACTACAATCTTATGGGACCTGCATGATATATGTGGTTTATTTCAGTTGGCCAAAATGTCTTTATACAGGACATAATTATATGCAAAAATCCATAGATACAACAGAATGACTGTTTTTAAATCTACAAACCTACCTTAAGAATAACTATATATAATTTATATATAATTACTTACAGCTGAAAAATTGTATACTCTAGGTATCACTGATTTACATTTTTGTTGACTGCATTCTATTTACTATTTCATCTTATTCATGATTTATATTGTTTCCTTATAATACAAATATAAAAATATAAAAACTTCCAAATTTTATTAACAGATAAAGGCTATGTGAGCTAGACATGCTGGTACAGGCCTACAATCCTAGAGACTCAGGAGGCTGAGGCAGAAGGATTGAAAGTTTGAGGCCAGCCTCAGCAACCTAGCAAGATGCTATTTCAAATGAAAACTAAAAAAGGCTGGGGATGTGACCCAGCCATTAAGCACTCCTGGGTTTAATCCTTGGTACCAAGAAGAAAAAAAAAAAAAAGTATTTTCAGTGAACATAGCGACATATAAACCTTCTTTACTGTAGCAATATTTTATTTTCTTATTTTATTGGTACTAGGGATTGAACCCAGGGGCACTTTACCACTGAGTCACATCCCTAGCCCTTTTCATTTTTTTTATTCAAGACAGGGTCTCATTAAGTTGCTGAAGGCCTTGATAAGTTGCTGAGGCTGGCCTCAAACTTGGAATCCTCCTGCTTCAGCCTCCCAAGTCACTGGGATTACATGTGTGTAACACTGCAACCAGCTGTGCATTATACTTTATGTTGTTTTGGTTCTAACATGAAATAACTGTATTCCTATATTTTTGTAATAAAGATTGTGAAACAATGTTTTTATAGGTCCAAATCCACGTATATATTTCTGAGATCATAGTCCAATAGAAAAACACTCCTATTCACTGGGAAATAATATTTAATGGCAAAAGAAAAAGAAGTTAAAAAAAAACAGGCATGGAGAAAGAAGAATAAACAAAAGGTCTATTAAGAAATTTAAAAATATAATCAGGACATAAATATTATAGTTGATGATATTTAAAGTAAAAATTATTTGATTTGCTGAAAAAAACTCTACTAAAACTGATGTAGTCATCATTGCTTTGAGTATATTAAATGACAGATAAATAGGCTACACATCTTACTTGGTTATGTTTGAAAATTGATTTTATTACCCCAATCTGAAACAGTTTAAAGTGGCCAAATGTATTAAAATATTTTATTCAGAGAAATTAACTGCAGAAATTCAAACACTAATTCTATTTCAATAATTTCTTAGCTCAGCATGGTGGCCCATGCATGTAATCCCAGTGACTCAGGAGGCTGAAGCAGGAGGATCTCAAGTTCAAGGCCAGCCTCAGCACGTGAGACCCTGCCTCAAAATGAAAAATAAAGGGCTAGGGATGTAGTGGTAGAGCACCAGTGGGTTCAATCCTCAGCAAACCCTTCCACCATCTGCCAAAAAAGGAAGCTCAATGTTGTAGAGTCCTAGACCCAGAAGTTCTTTAAAAAAATAGCCTACCTATTGTGAAAAGTTCAGGTATACATATGTAAATCAGAAAACAGTAGCTGATCAAATCAGCTGTAGAATTTGATATAACTAAAGCTGCAAAGCAAAGATAATATCACCAAAGAAAGAACCTAGCCTGGTTGGGATACAATTCACTTTGAATTCTGGATATCTTAACTTGAAGAATCCCAATAATTCTGGATATCTTAACTTGAAGAATCCCAATAATTTATTTTTGCTTTATTAACAAATAAACATTAGTACCATCAGTTGGTAGAGTGCTTGCCTCGCATGCACAATGCCCTGGGTTCAGTCCCCAGAACCACCAAAAAAAAAAAAAAAAAAAAAGAATACCAATAATCATTCAATTCCTTGGATCCTCATTTAAAAGGAGAAACCCATTTCTAAGCATATGTGTACAAGTAAGTACTTTAGCCTCTTCATGCCTGCTTGCCTGTCCCACAGTTAAAGAAGGCAGGATATTTGGTTAGGCATATGTTTATGAGCAAAGGCAGGAAAATTCCAACTTTAAAACCAAATATTTTCCTTGTTTAATTCTGGTATCTTATTGGTCCATATGCTGCCTCCTCCTCACAGTATGGTACCAAAATCTCTTAGATCTTGACTTTCTTTTAGCATGTAATGGTAACATCAAGCAGACAGAATTGAAGAATAGAAATACTGGAAGAGAAAGCAGAGCAAAACAGATGATGAACTAAATGTATACTGATACCCCTGCTAAAGACATTAGGTATTCCATAAATGCTTGTTGAAGATAAATTCATCTTTTTCCCTTAATTTAAGAATTCTTGAGTTAATTATAACTCCTTTTTTGTGTATGTGTACGAAGGATTGGACCCAGGACTTTGTATGCTGAGCTATATCCCATGAAGCTGACAGATCCAGTCATCTTGTCAATTAACATAACAGGACATTGATGAGACTCTGATATATTTATATATATACACACACACACACACAAACATTATGAAAGCAGAAATAAAATTGTCTTTTGCACTAGACAAGTGTTCTATACTAATATTCTGCTCATTGTGTGTTATAAAAGCTGCAACTAACTGGCCTATGCCTCGCCCTACCCCCCCAAAAGGATTGTATGAGTGCTCCATAAAATGTCTAGGAGGGGGACCTGGGGTTGTGGCTCAGCAGTAGAGCGCTCACCTAGTATGAGCGAGGCCCTGGGTTCGATCCCCAACACCACATAAAAATAAATAAATATATTGTGCTCAACTACAACTAAAAAATAAATAAATAAATATTTTAAAAATGTCTAGGAGCGGGGCTAGCTTCAAGAAGACCAAGTCCATGCAAACAAATGATATATTTCAAACTCTCCTGATATTCATCTCTGTTTCTCTGTATTGGCCTCACTTTCTCCTGCTTCAATTAGGGAGGGAAGCAGGCAGTTTGTGAGATGCTATTCTTTAAGCACTTAAAAGATATTTTTTATGCCCAAATGTCTAGAAATGGTGGCACCTGCTTGTAATCCCAGCTACTCTGGAAGTTGAGGCAGGAGAATTGTAAGCTTGAGGCCAGCCTCAACAACTCAGTGAGACCCTATTTCAAAATAAAAAAGAAAAAGGGTTGGAAATGTTGCTCAGAGTATCCCTGGGCTCCATCCCCATTACTGAAAATGAAAATAAAAAGTAAGTTTGAGAAATAACCACAATACCCTCCCTCTAAAAGACTCAATTTGTATTATAAACATTCTGAAAAGTTATTCAATAAAGAAAACTATTTAACAGTTGAACTCACATCTACAAATCACATTTGAATATGGAATCCTTTTTTAAGAATATCTTATCTTTAGAACCACAGTTTGGAAAACAATAAGTTGAAAAATGATGACAATCCAGTATTTGATGAAAAACTGAAACAAACATTCTATCTGCTTACTTTTAAATTTAAAATATACCAGAAGACCACCAAATTCAATTTTGTATATAAAAAAGTTTACATTCCAGATTAAAATGAACTTACCTGCATCGAAATAAGAATGAAATCAATTAGGCTCCCAATTCCACAAAATCCTACAGTGCAAAATTTTAACAAACCTAGAAAAGAAGATAGTCATTTACAATCTAAAAAGTCTTACAAATATTAGTGAACTTTTCCATTTTTCTAATAAGCCCTGACTATAAGCTCTTTGTAGTATTATAATAAAATCAATATTTTTAAAAAATCACATCATCTAAAAATATTTAATGGATTCTCATATACAGAAAAGTCACAAAATAATTTATTTTTGCTTTATTAACAAATAAACATTAGTAAGAAAAACTCAATGTAATCTTGCAAAACTTCTCAAGGGAAAATACCTAAGGAAATAAATTTTTAAATCTTTTAGTCCTAAAATCCTCACTGACTTACTTAGACTTAACACATCAGTGATCCAAATTTTGCTATACATTTAGAATAGAAAGTTCAAATATATAGCGATTGGGGACTTATCTCAATGGCAGAGTACTTGCAAAGCATGCACAAGACCATAGGTTCTATCCTCAATACAAAAAAAAAAAAAAAAAAAGTGAGGAAAGAAAGTTCAAATATATAAATTGTCATATATCTCTCTCATAAACACACACACACACACAAACACACACACAAAAAAATCAGAAAGCAACACTAATCATTTAAAATTGCACAATTTTATTAGTACCCAATTACCTCTAATTTATCCTATACTTTTTTCCCTAAGCATTTTCTGTTTACTAGTACTAGTCAAAATCAATAGTCCCACACTAAGTACTTTATATATACCATTGGTCCTTGGTCCTAATCCAAGAATTAGGATACTAAAATAGGTGATAAAAGAGCATTGACTGACTGTAGGATATATATGGGGATATAACCCCAAAACATGATGATTACTGGGAGATAAGTGATCCTTCTTCAGTATTTGAATTTCTTACAAGGCATCACAGTTGAGATTTTAAAATGGCATGAAAAAACAACTCTTTGTGAAAAGGAAGTTGCAAATATCAACTAAAAATAGGTAACAGCTAAAACTAAGTGTAAAAAAAGATCAACCCTCGCATACAACCTGGAAACACACACACACAAAAAAAGATTGAAATGCATAGGTACATGAGTTGATTTTCCCATCTTCTTAGTATAAGACACACTGTAGCATAATGTTATAAGTACTGGCTAACAAGTTACAAATAATTTAACAACTATTAAAAATATTATAGAAGCTGGGCTCAGTGGCGCACACCTGTAATTCCAGCAGCTGGGAAGGCTGAGGCAGGAAGATCACAAGTTCAAAGCCAGCCTCAGCAAAAAGTAAGGCACTAAGCAACTCAGTGAGACCCTGTCTTTAAATACAATACAAAATAGGGCTGGGAATGAGGCTTGGTGTCAAGTGCCCCTGAGTTCAAACCCCCATACCAATAAATAAACAAACAAACAAATAAATAAATAAATATTATAGAAAATTTCACTTTGTTTTCTTCAAAACATTTATTATCTACACAACATTTTGAGTTATCTTTTTATTTTGAGATATGGTCTTGCCAGATTGCCAGACTGGCCTCTATATTGCGATCTTCCTGCCTTAGCTTTCCAAGCCAGACTATAGGTATGTGCTGCTGCTATATCAGGCTACAAGTATACTTAGTTTATATCTAACTATGCTTTTAGTTATACATAAATATAGTTTTATTTATAACTTAAGTTATGTATTTTAAAAACACAAATTTGGACATATCCCTTATTACTCCATTCATTTTATTTATTTATTTTAAGGCAGGTTCTCACTAAATTGCCTTGGCTGGCCCTGAATCTGCAATCCTCCTGCCTCAGCCTCCTGAGCTGCTGGGATTAAAGGTGGGTGCAGCACACATATACTGTATCCAGCAGTATATGTTGCTCCATTAATATGTACAGTTGTTATTTTTTAATGTACCAGAGAAGAAATAAATTTTTAAAAAATGTTATTTTGAAACATTCGAAAAGTAATTACTACATTATCTATTTAAGGATTATAAAGTTAATTTTTATAACATTAAATAAATAAAAATTTAAAATTAAAATAAAAATGGAAATTTAGTAATAAGATTTATTTAGGTATAAAGTAAAAAGATAAGATAGCTGGGGATACAGCTCAGTAGTATAGCATTTGCTTAATGATATAAGGCCCTGGGTTCAATCCCCAGAACTTCCAGAAATTAACTTGATATTCACAAAAAAATCTGTGATAATTTTTTGCTTTAGAAGTTGGGTCTTGCAAATACTATTCTGTCTGCAACAGTTTTGTTTTTCTTTTATTATTATTATTTCTTTTTTTTTTTTCTTCTTTTTTTTAATGTTTACAGTACTAGGGATGACACCAAAGGGCACTTTACCACTGAGCTACATTTCCAGTCTTTCAGGCTTGAAAAAAGGTCTTGTTAAATTGCCAAGACTGGCCTCCAAATCACAATCCTGCTTCAGCTTCCTGAGTAGCTGGGATTAGAGGCTTGAGTCATCATGCCTGGCTCTCTCTCTCTCTCTCTCTCTGTGACTGTTTTAAAAATGCAGATTATTTCACATTGAGGTTGCTGACTATCAAATCACAAGTGTTTTACAATGATTTGATAACTAGGTATTCTTATCCTTTTTGTGTATACATCTATAAAAGAGAGCTTTCAAATCTTAGAATAAAAGTTTAACCCATAAATCATTTTATTTGTCCTAGTATCAGTGGTTATTACATACCAGTTCAAACTTGTAGTTTCAAAATTAACCCATTAAGTCCCAAGTTTTTAATTCTGTAAATATTTCTGTAAAACTGACACAGGAGGGGCTGAGGTTGTAGCTCAGTGGTAGAGCATTTGCCTTGTGAGGCACTGGGTTCAATCCTCAGCAAAAGAAAGAAAGGAAAGAAAGAAAGAAAAAATTGTGTCCATCTACAACTAAAAAATATATACTTTTTTTTTAAAAAACTGAAGCAGGAATAATAGCCAAAGATGTTTAAGATTTGAGTTTTAAAACACACCTTGTTATTTTCATAACAAAAAAATACTTACATTTTAAATTCAATATCTCTATGAAGAGTCTTTTCTTTTATTGCTTCCAAAACACCTATTAAGAATCCATAATCTTTTAATGTTGCAGATGGGCAAAATATGCCAGTTACTGCATATTTTTTAAAAACCACAGATGTTAACATAGAGTTAAAAACACAAATAATACTATTAGAAAAATAAGGCTTCATGGTGAAAAAAGGCTTCCAGCTAAAGCAAATACTGAGGAATAAATCAATTAAAGGAAATAAAGCTCTACATAAAGTCACAGAAAAGAACCAAACTACAGCCCTAAATATTTTTTTTAATTTTCTTAAATAAATTTTTATATCTTGCAAGAAAGTTCATCTTCCACAACAAGTTCCTCATTTAATTCTGATACATCACACTTAAAACTAAATTACTTAGGAAATTTCACACTATCATGATTTACAGTATTTATTCTAATAAAATTCTAGTCATTCATTAATGGACATTATTATGAATAATGATATAAAAAACACGGGAATGCAAATATCTTATCAAGTCACTGATTTCATTTCCTTTGAACACAAACCCAGAAATGGGATTGCTGGATCATATGGTGGTCCTATTTTTAATTTTGGAAGGTTTTTTCATATTGTCTTAAATAATGGGTATATCAATTTACATTCCCCAACACTATACAAGGATTCCCTTTTCTCCACATCCTTACTAACATTTGTTATCATTTCTTTTTAATAGATGATCTAAGAAGTGTAAGAATAATGATTAGTGATGCTCAACACCTTATCATATACCTATGGGACATCTGTTTGTCTTCTTTGGCAAGATATCAATTCAAGTCGGTGGCCCATTTTTAAATCAGGTTATTTGTTTTTCTGCTATTGAGTTGTAGAAGTTCTTTATATGGTCCCTTCTCAGACATATGGTTTATAAATATTTCAGAATACATATACAGTGGACTCAACCTTTCAAAAGGAGGAAATCTTTCCATCTGTAATTATGAAGATGAACTTGGAGGACTTTATGCTAAGTGACACAAGATAGCCACATAAAAACAAATATTTGATGAGAATACTTAATGTAGTATCTAAAATAGATGAACTTAGAGAAACAGGGCAGAATGATGGTTGACAAGGTTGTGGAGTGGGAATAGAGAGATGCTGGCCAGGAAGAATCAACTTTCAACTACAAGATGTACCGCCCACGTCCCGCAGGTGATAGAGTCAGGGTCACTCAGCATGAATTGGGCTGGCAACAAAAAGACTACACAAACACAGAAATATCTTTTGTGGAGATCAGGGACAGCTCTGAGATCTCAGTTCCCACGTTGGAGGGCAAGAGGAACAAGGGAGGCAAGAGAGAAAGAAAGTACCCCAAACCCCTGTATTTATTAGAGGAAAGACACTGATAGAATATTCCACCAAATAAGTCAAGGGATTGTGTTACAACAAAAGGGGGTGTAGCCCAGTCCCATGGGTGATGCCCAATCCTAGCGCTGCACTTCCTTGCCAAGCGAAGGTAAGATCTACTTGCTTTGCACTGCATGAAATGCCAGTTCAATACCCCCATTACTCAAGGCTGAGGAGGCGTGCTCAGCTCCAACTCAGGTGCCCCCCCACAAAGATGGATGAACTTCTAAGTATCTATAATACTATATGCTAAATACAGTTAATAATAATGTAATATATACCTAAAATTTGCTATGGGAGATTAAATTTTTTGATACAAAGAAAGTATATATATTTATGCATTACCATGTGACATTTCTTTATCTATATACATCATGTAAGGGGAAAGATTTTGTATACTCAGTACACAAACTGAAAAAAGAGCAGGGTAGGGTAGGGGGAGGCTGGAGTTGTAGCTCAGTGGTAGAGAACTTGCCTAGCACACTTGAGGCCCTGGGTTCAATCCCCAGCACCACAAAAAAGAACTACATAAGGCATACTTATACAAATATATTGTTGGGGCTGGGAGTATACCTCAGTTGAACATCACTTGTCTAGCATGTACAAGGCCCTGAGTTTGATCCCTAGCACTGCTAAAACAAATCCTTGCCAGTGCAGTGGCACATGCCTGTAACCCCATCAATTCAAGAGGTTGAGGCAGGATGATTACAATTTCGAGGCCAGATTAAGCAGCTTAGCAAGTCCCTGTTCCAAATAAATAATAAAAAGGTCAAGGGATACAGCTCAGTGGTAAAGAACCCCTGGTTTCAATTCCCCGTAGCACAAAAAGTTTTTTTAAAAAAGAAAACAAATCCTTATTGTCACCTTAAATATACACAATTTTTAATTGTTAATCATACCTCAAGGGCTGGGATTGTGGCTCAGCAGTAGAGCGCTCACTTGCCTAGTATGGGCAAGGCCCTGGGTTCAATCCTCAGCACCACATAAAAATAAATAAATAAAGTTGTGTCCAACTAAAAAATAAATGCTTTTTAAAAGTCATACCTCAAAAAAAATCTAAAAAAAAAAATTCAATGACCATAAACAGTATTAAGGAAGTATTTTTAAAAGCTTTATATAAATAAAGTCAATGCTTTTTATAACCATGAAGAAAGACTAAACAAGACAATTTGAAGGGCTTGGGATATAGTTCAGGGTAGAGTATGTGCATAATATGTGCAAGGTCCTAGGTTTGATCCCCAGGATTGCAAAAACAAAATAGCCAACACTGTATTACCCAGTTAAGAATGTTTTCTATCCTGGTATAGAAGGCATACCTGGAGTCCTAGCACTCAATAGGCTGAGGAGGGAGAATCACTTAAGGCTAAGAGTTTGAGATCAGACTGGGGAACACAGAGAGACCACAACTCAAATAGGAGGGGAGAGGGGGAGAATGTTTTTAATGACAACAATCATTTTAACTCAAATTAGTGTAGCTTAGTGGTAGAGTGCTTGTTTAGCATGTATGAGGTTCTGGTTTCAATCCCCAGGACCACACACAAAAAGAAAACACTAAAATTCCTTCACCTTAGATTTGTAATAAAAATTAAAATTTCAGCCAGGTGTAGAGGTACAGGTCTGCAATCTGAATTAGTTGGGAAGCTGAGGCAGGAGGATTGAAAGTTGGAGGCCAGCTCATCACCTCAGCAAAACCCTGACTCAACATAAAAGGATAAAAAGGGCTGGGGTGTAGCTGAGTGGTAGAATGCTTGCCTTGCATGAGCTCAATTCAAGCATTAAAAATAAAATAAAATTTAAAACATTTAAAATTTTTATATTAACACTAATTTTTACATATTAGATTTGATCAGCTGATACAACATACCAAGACCCTTAGTATTAAGATACCTCTTAAATCCAGGTTAATTCAGTAACACGTGCCTGTAATCCCAGCTACTTGGGAGGAAGACTTAGGGGATTCTGTCCACTAAAGGTGGTCTCAAACTCTTAGGCTTAAGTGATTCTCCCTCCTCAGCCTACTGAGTGCTAGGACTACAGGTATGCCTTCTATACCAGATGAGGGATGTAGTTCAGTAATAGAGCATTCCTGGGTTCAATCAGCTAGTACTGCAAAGAAAAAAAGAAGCTTAAATGCAAGTAAGATAGGGATACACACACACACACACACACACACAATATATATGTGTGTGTGTGTGAATTTGAATGCTTAAAGAGATAAGAAGATTTTCAGTTAAAGATAATAAATTTGACATACTCACTTACTCTTCTCATTCCAAGATCCTACTAAGAATGGAAAGATTAAAAAAAAAAAAACACAAAGCCAATGGAAAATAGGACAATAGCAACAAGCTATGAAGCAGATGAGAGATTGTTTCCTTTCTCAAGTTAGCACTCAAAATATTTGGTGAATTAAACAACATCCAAATGTTATTGATATAGTTATGTTATTCAGAGTTTTAAAAAACATTCACACTGAAGTTTAAAGTTAATGTAAAAAAGTAAATCTGTGTTAGGTGTGGGTTACACACGCCTGTAATCCCAGTGACTGGGAAAGGTGAGGCAGGAGGATTGCATAAGGTCAGCCTCAGCAACTTAGCGAGATTCTGCCTCAAAAAAAAAAAAAAAAGGACTGGGGACTTAGCTCAGTGGTAAGCGCCTCTGGGTTCAATCCTCAGTACCAAAAATAAATAAATAAGTAAATTTGCAAATTTATGAAACATCAGCCTCAAAATCAAAGGTTCTCTTTGGCTTATATTGATAATAGACTAGAAGTGACAATTGCCACAGAAAAACAGCTCCTGCTAAAAAAAAACTAGTAACCACTAACCAGAGCCACTATATGTATACAGAGTTTTATTTTGCAAGAAAAAAAAAAAATTCACTGCACTGTCTAAAACATTAACTTACACTGTATGTCCAACAGCCCATCTGACATAACAAAAAGCTAAAACAAGTCACTCGTTAAGCCAAATATTTTAAATATATTTATTATTTCGTATCATCATTTCAGAGTAGGATGGGGGTATAGCTCCATGGTAAGAGTACCTGGTTAGCACACACAAGGCCCTGGGTTTGATTCCCAGCACATGAAAGGAAAAAGAAATAGAAAAGTATAACCTCATCACAGAATAAACTGTTCTAAAGAATACTGTTTCTTTTTCCCTCACAACCTTTCATGAACATTTTAAAAGTTAGAAATCCTTCCAAAAACTATATATGGTCTAGTCTTCTTAAAGAGGACAGAGGAAAATGCAAGAACTATTAGAAGTCAGGAGCAGTAGTGCACAGCTATAATCTCAGCTACTAGTGAGGCCTAAGGCCACAGGATCATGGATTCAAGCCCAGCTTGGCTAACAAAGCAAGACCCCATCTCAAAACAAAACAGAAAATACTTGGACACGCTGCAACTACCAGATCATATCACTTTCTCTTTATGAACTTAGTTTCTCCATCCCTCTCATCTAAAAATAGTTAGACTAAATGATTTTATTTGGCAAATCAGAGGCTTTCCTGTATACTATATGGTTTCAGCTGTGTTACTAAAAGGTATTGTTGCTCTAAGGAATGGACAAAGTATAATTATACTATCATTCAAGCCAAGACTATTCCATCAACCTTTTTTTAGCTTGTTCTGCTATATAAGCCTTTCCCCAATCAAGCCATACCTCACAATTCCTCCAATATTAATCTTTTTGAAAGGTAACTATGACCATGACACTTTTATGTAAAAACCTTTATTACTTTTGATGTCTAAAAGGTAAAGTCCAAGTTCCAAAGGAAGACACTCAAAGCCTTTTTATGATCTGACTACAGGCTACCTCTACAGTCAATTTCATATTCTGTGAGCATTTTTCCTACATCCCAGGCTAAATTATCCCCCTTTTTCTCAAGGCACATTCATATACTTCAATACCCTGTGACTTTGCAAATGCCATTCTCTACAATGCCTAAATCTCTTTAATCTCTTCATCCTTAAAACCTAGATCAAATGTCATCTCCTCTAACAGATTTTTATTTATGCCCATGGCCTCCTGAACCAATCCCTTTTCTGTGCTCTCACAGCACCTTGCTATGGCTCTATCACAATCTAACATCATAAACTGACCTACCAACATATTAATTTTATTTCACATTTATTTTCTTTAACCAATATACTCTGGGATCTTTATCATTATTTATATAATATGTACATAATTAGTTTCTTAAATGTTGAAGAAATGGGTAACTGAATAAATTATTGTACACAGTACTTTAAGTTCTGACTTTTCTTTATGAACATAAAACACTAAGTTTTAGATATAGCTATATGAAACATACCTCTGTTGTTGGGTAGCAACATGGAAGGAATAAGGTGAGTTTTGCAAGCTGGAAAGCAGAGCATTCAAAAATTTTTGTGCCCACAAGATTAACACCTGCAATCCCAGCTATCTGAGAGATTGAGGCACAAGAATAGAAAGTTTAAAGCCAAGCCAGATGTGGTGGCACCCACCTATTATCCTAGAAACTCAAGATACTAACAAGAGGATCACAAGTTGGAGGCCAGCCCCAGCAACTAATAAGACTGCCTCAAAACTTGAAAAAAAAAAAAAAGTGGGTAGGGGAGTTGGGGATGTAGCTCAGTAGTAGAGCAGCCCTGGGTTCAATCGCAAGTATTGCAGGGGAAAAAAAAAAAAGAAACCTACAAAAAAAAAAAACTTTATTTGCTCAGTGATGGGCTAATACAGAAGTAGCATACTACAGTAAATAAAGCATGATCATTGGAACAAGAGAATTTGGTTTCAAATTAAGGTCACCAGTTGAATGTCCTTGGTAAATCTCTTAATCTCATGACAATTTCCCTACCTATAAAGATGATAATAAAAGTCACCAACTAAGGTAAGGTCTCAAATTCAGTAATCCCTTAACTCTCTGGTGAGTTTCCCTACCTGTTAAAGAGGATTTAAAGAGGAGGATAAACTCAGAGCTATAAGGTTTAAGTAAGGGTAAAACATGAAAGAATTGTTTACTAAAAGCTGTGGTCAAAGGTAAACAATTTTCTTTTTGGAAGGGGTGGTAGTAGAGACTGAACCCAGGGGTGTTCTACTTGTTCTACCACGAAGCTACATCATTAGCCTTTTCTATTTTTTTATTTTGAGACAGGGCCTCATTTACTTGCCAACACTGGCCTCAAACTTGCAATCCCTCTGCCTTAGCTTCTTCAATCACTGGGATTTACAGGTGTGATTTATACTACCATGTCCAGATACAAACTGTTTTCATAAGCATTAGTAATTATGGAAAATGTGAATACCGCAGGCAGAAGGAAGGTATGGAGAAGGATGCTAACAGGTAATAAATCAGCCTCCCTCTAGGCACAGTAGCACACATAATGAGCTACTGGGAAGGCTGAGGCAGAAGGACTACAACTTGCCAGTCTAGGCAACTTAGCAAAACCCATCTCAAATTTTTTTTTAACTTTTTTTGAGAGTGGAAATAGACACAATATCCTTATTTTATTTTTATTTATTTATTTTTTTTGTGATGCTGAGGATAGAACCCAGAACCTCCTCATATGTGCTAGGCAAGTGCTCTACCACTGAGCTACAAGCCCAGCCACCATCTCAAAATTTTTTTAAAAGGGCTGGGACATAACTCAGTGGTAGGTACTTGCTTAGCATGTGCAAGACCCAGGTTCATTCCCTAGTACAAAGAATTAAAAAAAATCTGATTCCCTCCAGCTCATGCTGATCATCAAAATTCCAAAATCAACTTATTCTGAAAAAAGTAGTTTCTATTCCCAGGGTAACAGTGAAAAAATTTCAAGCAAAAAAAATGTGTGTCCAGCACTGGCACTCAGAGTTCCAAGTATTACTGTCGTAAGTAAATCCCTACACTAACTGGAGTACGTGTTTTCCTAAGGTAAATACACAGGAAAAGTCAGCATTTCTTACTTAAACTGAATTGTAGAGATAGCTCTATACTCACAGGAGAATGTTAACTATTCAACTCCAATTACATGGAACTTGTAATATTAACAGTATGCAGAGATTTAATCTAAGAATATACTTACCAATTTAAAAAAAAAAAATACTCTTGACTAGAATACAAAATCACGAGAATTTGTTTTTTCTTTTAATGAAACATACTTACCCAAGGCAGGGTATCCAAGGTAAAATCGATCTGCTCCCAACCATCCAAGAAAAAGAGATAATGCAACTGCCACTTTGTATGAATAGCCATTTCTGTACAGAATTAAAACTTGAGCGTCATATTCATGTTTCCAACATGTGAAAATTTTTAAAAACCAAGCTGTAAATTACTAATTATTTTTAAATGGCTCATTCATTCATTCCATTAATGCTTTCTGAGGTGCCTTCGGTATGCTAAGTACTACTTTAAGCTACTAAGATACATTAATGAATAAAAGCAACAAAGATCCCTGTTTCTGAGGAGCTTCCATTTTAGTTGCAGAAAGCAAAAAGCAAATATATTTTAAAAGAAATCATATAGTTCATTAGAAAGTCATAAATATTATGGAAAAAAAAAGTAGTAGTAATAGTAGTAGAACAGCATGGTTAGGGAATCCAGAATGCCAGAGGCCACTTAAATGGGGTAAATAGGGTCATAAGGTAAGCCTCACTGAGAAGGTAATGTCTTTGCAAGACCTGAGGGAAGTAAATGAATTAAGCCATGCTAGGCCTCTGAGAGAAGAGTGACCGAAGCAAAAGAAACAGCTGGTACAAAGACAGCACACCTTGTAGGTTTGAGGCCAGTATAATAGGAGCAGAATGAGAAAAGCACACACTATTACAAGATGAGGTCAGAGCGATAATGGGGAGTAAAGGAAACCCATCATGCCCTGTACACCACTTACAAATACTCTTTTGAGTTTTACTCTGGTGGAAATTAGGAAGCTACTACAGCATTTTAAGTAAAGGTGTAACATGATCTGATTTAAATTTTTATTAAAATAATCACTCTGGCTGCTATGTTGAAAACAGACTGGATGAGAATATTCATCAACTAATACCATGGTAATGTCATATATCAAACCACTCCAAAGCTCAGTGGCTTGTAACAAGCTTTTATTCTCATAGATTAAAGAGAGGTTCAAGAGACATAGGGTAGCTAAACTGAGATTTTCTGCTTCAGGCTGCAGTTTGGTTGAGCTTGGATCCAAACAGTAGATTCAGTTGAAATCAGTTTCACTTAACAAGGACCCAACCTGATCCTGTAGCAGCTACTTCAGGCAACTTCTTCTCATGACATATCAAAGAACAAAAGGAAAGCTAATGCCCACAAGCACATAAACTTTTGTTTGTTTCACACCTACTAACATTATATAGACCAAATTAAGTAACATGGCAAATTCAAAAGAGTTTGAAAGATATTTTAATAATTCAAGTGAGAATTAATAATGGTTGGATCCAAAGTAATAGCAAAAGCAGCAGTGAAAAGTAATCAGATTCTGAATATATTCTGAAATACCACCAATTAGATTTCCTGATGTATTAAATTAGGGTATGAAAAAAGAAATAATTAAGAATAGCACTGACGATTTTATCCTAAACAACTCAGATAAAGCTAGCATTAATGAGTTGGGAAGGCTGAGGATGGATAAATATTGGAAAGAAAATTAGAATCTCAGTTTCAGATGTGAGTTTGAGGTATGTATCAGACATTCAAGTGGAGTTGCCCAAAAGACAACTGGATTTAGAAATTTGGAGTTATGGAATGACGTCTAGGCTAGAGATAAAAATTAAAAAGTTACAAACATATAAGAAGCATTTAGAGCCATAAGATTGCTGAATATAGACAGACAAAAGAAGAGATCTGAAAACTGAGCCTGAGGGACTCCAAGAAGAAGGAACCAGAAAAGAGACTAAGGAGGTGAAGAAAAAATAGAACTGAATGAGAATGGTATCCTGGAAGTCAAGTAAAAAATGTGGCTAGTATACCATGTGAGATAATAACTGAGAATTTACTACTTAAACTTAACTAAAAGGAAATTATCAGTGATCTCACAAGAGCAATTTTGGTGATATGATGAAGGCAAAAGACTGAATAGAAGGAGACTGAGAAAAAGTGGAAAGAGAAAAACTGAAGTATTAAGACGACTCTTCTAAGGAATTTTACTGCAAAGGGGAATAAAGAGAGAGATATCCAGAACCAAAGTCAAATCTGATCAAGTCAGAACCTTATAAATAATCCTGTGGGGTTTTGTTTTTTTCTTTTTGCACTGCACTCACAATTACAACATTTTCTTGGAAAGTTGGGAGGAGATGGTAAATGGCCCAAAGATCCTCCTGCTCATGTGTTTAATATTACAATAATATCCAATTTTATGCACAGGGCAGTGGTGCCCCATCCACATTGTAATGAGGTACCACACTAGAAGTAGAAAAATAAGTTAGGATGCTTTCCAAAAACTCAGGTAGTAGCAGCAGCACAAAGAAGTAAACAAAACTGTTAAATACTGGGCCAGGGATGTAGTTCAATGGGAGAATGCTTGCCTAGCAAGCACAAGTCCCTGGTATGTCCCCAGTATGACAAAAAAGAAAAAGGAAAAGGAAAAGAAACCTCCCTCCCACCACACACACACACACAGGTAAATATTAAGAAAGCAGAAGTAACAGACAAAATATGAGGAATAAGGGGGGAAAGAAATGAAAAGAGCTGGGCCCCTGAATGGCTTCATGCAAAATGAAAACTGTCGACCTGTTCATACCCTCTTCCTCAGACTTCTAAGCCAACCTAAATTGGATCATGGTATGAATGAGAAATAACTTTTATTGTACTAAACTACTGAAATGTTAAAGACATTTATTACAGCAGTTAGCCTGTTTCAACTAATATAAGTGGCCACTATAAACAGGTGAATTGCTTGCTAATCAATCAGACATGGTTACCAGTTTTCATTTTCTGGGGAATACTATAATATGGTTGTATCTGCAATACTAAGATGGAATTTTAATCAAGTATTCATGTAATATATAATTTGAAAAATAATATGCTAACAGGAGCAAAAAATATGTAAACCAGAAGAGGGACTCCCAGTAAATAGGAATTTGTCAGTAAGTCTATTCATAGCTGAATAGCAGCTGCCCTTTGGCTATGCATGTATTAAATATCCTGAAAAAGAAAAATGATACATCAGGCCATCTTAGTTTTATAACTCTTACCACTAACTTCCATCGTTCAGATTCAATACTCATCAAGCAAATTTTATTTTAGATTTGTAGATTTTACTATGGGAGGGGAATAAATTGGTAGTAGACTTGGAGTATCTGGTTTTCTTGATGGTGATATGCCTTATCATAACAGACATCAATGTCTTGTGAACATTATTAGTGCAGCTCAGCTGCATTGAGCCTACTCTACTCTGAAGACACTGAAGGAAAAATCAGCACTCATTTCAAAACTACATAACACATCTTATAGTGTTACTATTACATGTAATGAATTTGTAAGGTTCAAATTGAGTAGGTAGCTATACTCAACAGATGATTTTCTTAGTTGTATTTTAACCTAGATATCTTGGACTAACACTTAATACACTGTTATTTGTAGTGTTTTAGGCAGAAATATTTATCTGTAGTTTAAACACTGACTACACCATACTTAAGTACATTGAAAGTAATTCCTTTAAACGATTTTAACTTTGCTAATGAGAAATTCTGAAACCCAAGAAGATTAAGTGATTGGCTTAGGATTACACAGCAGGACAGAATCAAAACCTCACTAACTCAATGAACTAGGGTCAAAAGAGAAAAGAAAAAAGGATTCTAAGCTCAAAGGATTCTGAAAGAAGTTGTAGAAAGAGCAAAACAGTGGTTACTTCTTGATACAATTATAAACAGATGCCATCAAATAAAATGCAACCATATACAGTTATAAGGTAAAAATAAATTCTGATTTTAGTACAAAGCAAGAATAAAAGAATAGGATGTAAGTTTTACTGTAATCAATATAAAACTCAAGCATAAAAGTCCTTTAAACAGAGAACATTAAATCCATTTGTCTTATTATTCCAAAATGAAAACTTTGAATTGTTTCATTATTATTCAATATCCATATCCAATTCAAAGAATTAGTCAAGTTCAAACTGCTCTTAATGTGAAAATGAGTAATAACCATTTGTGTTTTTCTGATATAATAGGCATACAATACCTATCTGTATTCTAGAAATCTCCCAAATTTTGAAAACAGTATTTTTTTATAATTCATTTCATAGTTCATTTGATAAACTTATTGCCCCTACTCAACAAGGCATGAGACCATTTATTGTCTTATTCCACACAGTGAATTTAGCTCTTTCTTCATTGGTGAATTACATTTATAAAAACATATGTATACTTAAAAAAACAGAGACTCTGAGACAAGCAAAAACATAAACATTACATCTGCAGGATTTCCCCATAAATTAACTCTTCATTCTATGATATCAATATATTACATAGGCAAATAATCTAAAATTTTAGGTATCAGTAATGGTACTTACACATTTCGGCAAGATATAGGCTTGTGAAAACCAACTTCATTTCCAGTAAAATGTGTTTCATTGCCACTGAAATCCTTACAAGTTATATTGGGTGCTGGAAAACATGAAACTAAAGGCAGAAAAAAAAAATCAAAAAAATATTACTTCTTTTTATGCAGTAAAGGTATGTAATACTTCCCCCTAATATTGGCAAAGCACACAAGAAAATTCAACAAACTACCTTCCTATGTAACGTCTGACAGAAGAGTTTAATTTAGATAGGAAAAGCTACCAAAAAAAGAAAGAAAAAAATATATATGTATATATAAAATAAATAAAATGATAGAGTGGTCTCAACACAAATATGAAAACTGCCACTGTGTTATACAAGGTCCATCTAGTCCAATCTCTTGCCTCTGACAAAGATGACAAAGGAAGAATTGCACAGTATTATTTGTTTTACTTCATCTCTAGGATAAAGAATATTTCTTAAAGTTTTGTTGGTAATTCATTTTAACATAATCTGGGTTTGAATATTCAGTTTATTTTAACTATTATAGGCATTGGCTGCCATAAATTAAAACTCTTTATTCTATGTATTGTACTATTTCAGCATTTAGCAATTTAATCTATATACATAACCTACATGACATGAGAATTAACACAGTGTCTGCCAGGCACAACTTGACACTATCAATTGTTCAAGTTGCCATATTTTGAAAATTTTAGTTTTTAAAGTTATTTAATCATTCCTATTGGCTACTTTACATTGATATGAGAAAAAAAAAAAAATGAAAGAAAAATGGCTAACAATCCAGGCTTAGAACCTCAGAAAAGGTGGTAAGAAGTATAAGAATGAAGAGAAAACCAAATTGCTACAATGATTCTACAGCAGTTTTTGTCAGAAGTATGAGCTACTTATTTCAAGGGATGAAAACTCTACACACTGGGCATATTAACTGTTGAGCATTCAGATTTTTCTAATGTACAGTTAATGTTTTTGTGGGCAGACTCATTAAGATCATGCAGCTGCTATAATCCTAGTTACTTGGGAGGTTGAGGTAGGAGGACTACAAGTTGGAAGGCAGCCTGGACTTAGTGATACCCCATCTAAAACTAAAAAGGACTGGGGATGTAGCTCATTGGTAGAGCTTTTACCTAGCATGCACGAGAACCTGGATTCAATCCCTAGTACTGGGGAAAAAACTTGCAAACAGCCTATTCTTCATCAAAAATTTTCCCTACAGACTGGGCATAGTGGCGCATACCTGTAATCCCAGAAGCTTGGGAGGCTGAGACAGAAGGAGCATGAGTTCAAAGCCAGCCTCAGCAATGGGGAAGTTCTAAGCAACTCAGTGAGACTTTGTCTCTAAATAAAATACAACATAGGGCTGGGGAGGGCTGGGATTGTGGCTCAAGTGGTAGATGCTTGCCTAGCATGTGTGAGGCACTGGGTTTGATCCTCACCACCATATAAAAATATAATAAAGATATTGCATCCACCTGAAACTAAAACATAAATATTTTTTTTAAAAATGGGATGTTCACTCAATCATTGAGTGCCCCTGAGTTCAATGTCCAGATTAAAAAAAAAAAAAAAAAAAATCCCCTACATTCACCATCTATTGATGATTCTAATCCCAACTGTTCTTTATTATGATAATAGCAAAATAGTGGCTTTTCCAACTTAAGCATTCCTCAAGGAGAACTGTGTTTCAATGCTGGAAATATGGAGATGTTTTGGCTCTTGTCACCTTTATCTCTAGCTTTTGTTTTGACATGAATTTTAGATTGGCACATTTCTTTATAGCTGGTCATTATACAGTATAACTTGTTATAGAAATCACATCCAGTAGCTGGGTGTAGTGGTGCAAATCTGTAATTCCAGTGGCTTGGAAGGCTGAGACAGGAGGATCACACGTTCAAAGCCAGCCTCAGCAATTCAGCAAGGCCCTATCAACTTAGTGAGACCCCGTTTCAAAATAAAACATAAAAAGGGCTGGGAATATGGCTGGTATTTAAGCGTTTCTGGGTTCAATCCTCAGTACCCGCCCCCCCCAAAAAAAGAAAGAAAGAAATCATATCCAGTCTGACATTTTTAAAGATACTGTTGGACTGGGGTGCACAATATGTTGAAAATTCACTCACATGTTAAAATGCCAATAAAATCCAGCTGCAAAATAAACCCTGCATTGCAACTAAATTACAACACTGAGTTATTAAACTCCAGAAGACCAATGGAAAATCACAATGTAAATGCTGTGACAGATCAGTGCCCAGCACCACTTCTATTCCTACAATAGCTGTGGGCACTACGGCACCTCAGAGCAGAAGTCAGAGGATGCAAAGGCAGCACTGCTTGGCCTAAAGTCTGAGGACCAGAAACATGCCTTTATCCAAGCCATGATGCAGGAAAGGGACTCTCACATTCTACCACAGGGAAACAGGCTTCCAGGGTGATTTGACATCCTCTCTGATCAGGATTTAGATCAGATTTACCATGGCTACCCCACTAGCTTTTATGTTTGAAAAAGGACAATTAGGGAAAAGAAAAGAAAAACAAAACAAAACTCTTGTGGATTGGCACAGACTCAAGCATCAGACTGGGTTGGAAGAACCTACCCCAGCTCTTGGTTCAACACCTTTGTACCATGCATAAATTACACATTAATATGAAGAAGCCTCATGATTCACATTTGTCTCAAAACTTTTGTTTTCTTTTTAAAATCATGGTAATGATTTAAAGTTCTTTATTAATGGGGTGGGGAGATTACTGGGGATTGACCTAGGGGTAGTTTACCACTGAACCCCACCCCCAGCCCTTTTTATTTTGAGACAGGGTCTGACTGAGTTGCTGAGGTTGGCCTCTAATTTGCAATCCTCCTGCCTCAGCCTCCTGAGTCACTGGGATTACATGTGTGCACCTTCCACTGCACATGGCTAAAGTCCTTTATTAATCTTTAAAGTCATTTATTTTTAAATCTAGAACATTTTATATGTTTCCAGATTTAGTTGGGCAAACAGACTTTTACACGTTTTATTCTCTTCAAATTTTATTTGAAAAGCATTTCTTTTATTTTCCTGCACCTCTCCCCTTTCATCCTATAAGCACTTCCTGATACCATGACTAATTCCATAATACCTTGAATTTTTTCTAGCAACTTGATTTGCATATGGTTATAACTTTACTTATCAATAATCCTTAAGAGAATTCAAACTTATTTAATCCAAAATAGACACCTAACTGGAGAGCAGAGCTCTTTTCGGGCAGAAACTATTCTTTATAGTTGTATATTTTCCTTTAAAATCTCTATACAAAAAATCCCAAATGCTAGAAGAAACTTTTCTGAGAGTGTCTGCCAGTTACATATTTGTCACAATAGTACGCATAGATTTCCAACATCTTTCATATGAATGATTATAAATAACTATATTTGAGAGCTTTCTCTTCTTTATGCATGTTAACTCTATACTACATTCTAAAACCGATAACATTAAAGACTTCTAACTGTAAACAGGCAAATCACAGCATACTTACAGGCTAACCAAAGAGGGATAAATTACAATATTCTTTTAAATTAATGTATACATAATAAGCAATATCTACTATGAAAATCATATATTTATATGTATACATACATCTATTATCCTATGACTGTTTATATAATAAAATCTCACTATTTCAGCATAGTAGCAAAAAGTCAATAATAAAGGTTTAACACAACTTACCTTATATTTTTTTTGGTACTGGATTGAACCCAGGGTACTTAATCTACGTCCTGGAACTTTTTATTTTTTGAGACAGGTTCTCGCTAAGTTGCTTAGTGCCTCGCTAAGTTGCTGAAGCTGGTCTCAAACTTGTAATTCTCCTGCCTCAGCCTCCCAAGTTGCTGAGATTACAGGCAAGCTCCACAGCTACCACTTACTTTCAAGTATCTCTTCTAACTAGAATTGGGCTAATAATGTGACAAAATATAAAGACATAAAAATCTTTAGAAGGAAAGACTTAACAGGGAGTAAACTATTATATTTTATCAGGCATTGTACATAATTTAGAATAGAAGCTACCCAAAATCATTAGACTGAAAGTCTAATAATTTTTTTTGACCCATTATCAAAACACCCCTCTGAGAAAATATTAATGCATACTGTTAGGATATATCTAAGTACATGTAGAAACATATATAATGTAGGTGACATAGTTTGTCACTATATTTTACAAAACCAACAGTCTCAATTCACTTTTTTTGAGTAATTAAAAACTCTAACCAAAGAAGTATCTTTGCACACATCTCTTAAGAAATAAAAGGCTATAATTGCTTAAGGAAATACATGTTTACCCTGATTTAAATATTACACAATGTATACATATATTAAAACATAACATGATACCCCATAAATATATACAAATTTTATGTTTTTATATATCAATTAAAAATAAACTTAAATAAGAAGAAAATGAGGGAGCTATATAAACTGATGCAAAAATTTTAAATATATAATGAAAATACAAAACTTACAATTTATATAATTAAGGAAATAAGATTCTTTTTTAATTTAAATATTGGGGCTGGGAGTATAGCTTAGTGGTAGAACACATGCTTAGCATATGTGAGGTCCTGTGTTCAATCTCCAGCATCAAAATAAATAATTAATCAATTAATTAAATCTTGACAACACCTAGCCAGTTCTTCAAATTTAAATTCTTCTGAAAACTGAATAAAATGTATAGCTTAAGAAAAAAATATATTTATTAATTAAATTTAGTGGTCACATACGGTCTATGAAATAGTGTTTTAAAAATTATTTTTAAAGACATAATTCTTGAAGTCTTACCATGAGCTGTGTAGTTTGTACAGTTAACTGGTTCTTGCGTAGCATCATTTATTTTGGGATCTTTACAAATATATGTTAAAAAAAAAAAGTTAAGGAAATAAGAACTATCTAACATAACACCACATGTAAAAAAGAAGCTGCTGGTTTATCCAAGTCAACAAGCACAGATATAAACATTCTTCTAGTATAATACCTAAATAATACCTGAATGTTAACTTATTATAAGCAAAGTATATAAATTAAATGTATGTATTTAAAGCTCTAGAGAGGGCTGGGGTTGTGGCTCAGTGGCAGAGTACCTGCCTAGCATGTGTGAGGCACTGGGTTCGATTCTCAGCACCACATATAAATAAATAAATAAAAATTCATCCACAATTAAAAAAAAAAAAAAGCTCTAGCAGAGAATTTCATCATTAAAGAACATCAATCAGGATATAAACACAAAGCAAAAATTAAAATAAACATTTTACTAAGTTATTATTAAGTAGGCTTCAGGTTAACAAATCAGTTTCCAAAGATTTGTACTGAACTAATTTGCAGAGCCCTAGAATTACCATACACTGAATTTCATTTAACACAAACCTGTGAGGTAGATGCTATTAGCCCCACATCACAGAAGCAAAAACTGAAGTTCAAAGTTTGAATGGCTAATGCAGCCATATAAATGATAGGTGATAAATCAGGTTTCCTTATTTAAAGTCCATCAGATTGCAGAAAGATGGGTGTATTCTATATGGACACTCTAGCAGGATTTTAAGTTTTTGAAAAGAGCATAAGAACCAAAAATGTCCAAAAGAGAAACTGGAAGTTTTATCTCCTAAATGTTTTATTACTGACACTCTAATAGGGGTGAGTGTGGTATTCACAAAATGTCTCTAGAGTCCATTTAAGATTTTTGAATCTCTATTGGAAACTTCATACTAGGAATAAAAGTGATTATCCAGTTGTCATCACCTCACAGTTCTACAGGCTCATTCTTTCCAGGGTTCAACTTTGATACTGCCCAATTATTTTAGAATCACTCCCATATTTCTTCCAAGAATAAAATTCAACTTATTAGGTCCATGATTCTCAAAGTCAAAACATAATGATATTCAACAAATTAGAGCTATTCTGTGAAAACCTTTAATAGTAATAGTGTCGCTCCTCAAAGCACACAAAATCACTAGAATTTTCTTCATATCAAGAGTTCCTCTTACAGAATCTTTCTTATACAGGTTGAGGATCCCTTGCTTGAAGTGCCACGTCGGTGCTCAAAAAATTTTGGATTTTGGAGCACTTAGTAATTTTGGTTTTTTGGTTTAGAGATAGTCAACCTATATTTCTAGCTTCCATTATTAGTTTTCCTGTTCCAAAGTAGCTATTTTAAGCACAACTCATCCCTTAACCCTGATTTGGCCTGTTTCCTCGCCTGTAAATAAATAGCTAACACATACATTGCCTACTATACCAGGCACTGTTCACACCTGTACTAATTAAATATCACAACAGCCCCTTAAATTGGCACACTTGTCATTCACATTTTTACATGAGAAAATGTAATGTTCAAATAATTTGCCCAAGGATACAAAGTGGAGCAGGAATTCATCTGGCAGTTTAGCATCTCAGGATAACATGAAGTATTATATGTAAAATTAATTGTAAAAGAATAATACACTTTGATTGGAGGAAGCACTAGTAATTACTTGTCTCCCTCGACGTTGGCAAACTTTTCCAGGGTAGAGTCTGTCAATATTTATATTTCTAAGTGCCTAGAACAGGGCCTGGTATACCTTAGGATCTATGTTTAATAAGCACACCGGTTACAAAAAGAAATGGATGAGGTTAAGAAGCACCAACCATTAGTTAAATCCTACGGAAAGCACACGGGCTGGCCTCTGCCCCTCCGATCCCCAAATCCCCCCTCGTCCCCCGGCGTCCTTAGAGGTCACGGGTCGTCGTTCCTTCAGTAGACCTAGCCAGTACTGAGAACCGCGACCCGGAATCTACCTCGCCATAGAGGATATTGCCCCACTTTGAGGTCCTCGCACTTAAGCGTCTCGTCGCCCCCGGCGGCAGCGGTAGCGACAGCCCCCCAAGGTCCCGTGGTGGCTGCCACGAGCCACAAGACTCCAAGAAGGTGGGCGGCCACGGCCTCCGGAGAAACAGGACCGGAGGGCCAGGCGGCCGCCATGTTGGGGACCGGCTCTTCCCCCACTTCCGGTTCCGCCCGCGTCCGGCGGCAGAGGGCGGAGTCAGGGCTAGAGGCTCTTAAAGGGACCGCGCAGAGGTTGGAGAATCCCTTGTCACCTTCTCTTATTCTAGGACTCCGCAGGATCACCCGAGAGAGTGTTTTTTAAAGTGAAGCCCAGAGTTCTTCTTTCGGACAGAGTCCATCTTCTCCCGCTCCGACCCGAACCCTGGGATGAAGGGAGAGGTTCACGAGGGCGGGGGCGGAGGCGGGGGTGGGAGTTGGGGGGGTCTTAGGCAAGCTCCTCCTTCGAATTCATCCTGCTCTGGCACTTCAGTGCCCCCAGACTGCGAGTTTGCGTCTTCAGGAGTCCTAATAAGATTTAGATTTACCAATAAAGAGCTAAGCTCGAAGACGCTGAAAGCTCGTTTACCTTAGTTACTTAATTACTGAGTTGGACGGGGGGGGAGGGGGCGTTGAAGTTTGCAGGATTTCAGAGTCTATGCTCTTACTTATAAGATATCATGGGCTCCCTGTAACCTTAGAGAAAGATTTGTGGAAGCCTGCCAAGGACTCTGTGTCACAAGAGAGTTATTACAGGTTTGTTTCTGTTTTCTTTTTTTTTTGTTTTGTGGGGGGAGGGGGTACCTGGGATTGAACTCAGGGGCACTTCACCAATGAGCCACATCCCCAGCCCTTTTTTTTTTTTTTTTTTTAATTTAGAGATGGGGCCTCCCTGAGTTGTTTAGTGCCTGGATAAATTGCTGAGGCTGGCTTTGAACTTGCGATTCTTCTGTCTCAGCCTCCCAAGCCACTGGGATTACGGGCTTGTGCCACCCCAACAGCTAGGCTTTTTTAATAATGGGAAATAAAGGGAAATTTTAAGAGGGTAGAGACCCATAACAAAAGGAGAACAAGACATTTAAGACTAAATCAAGTAGAAAGTGGAATGGTTTTTCCCTTCATCTCTTCTAAGTTTCTTTTTCTAAAATTCTGTATTGGGGAAATTTCATAATAAAAAATTTATTTTAGTGAAAATTTAATCCTTCTTGTCTAAACATCTAAGAATATTTGCTTTTGAGTGGTGCTTCTTCATCCACATCAGCAAGTTTGGAAGAAAAACTGTGCACTGGTTCTCCAACTTTAGCCTCAGAAGATGAACCCTGCCTACAGTTTCTGATCCAAAAGTTCTAGGGCGGGGTTTTGCATTTCTAAGGAGTTCCCAAGGGATGCTGATATAGCTGTCCCAGGGACTAAACTTTGAAAACACTGGTAGAATGTATTTATGAGAAGTATCGTTTTGGATTATGGGCTGGAAGACATGAAACAATATCAAGTAATAGTATTGTAAATACATTTTTCTCAGTAAACAAGTTTGTTAGCTTTAATGGCCTGCTTTTAATTTAAAACATTCATGCATAATTAACTTATGAATAATTAACTTATGCTTTTTTAAGCCCAGTGCAGTGGAGCAAGCCTGTAATCCCAGCAACTATGGAGGCTGAAACAAGAGGATTGCAAGCTTGAAGCCAGCCCCAAATTTAAGGAGCCCCTAAGCAACCTAGCAAGACCCTGTCTCAAAATAAAAAATATAAAGGGCTGTGGATGTGGCTCAGGGTAAAGCATCAGTATGTTCAATCCCATGTTTTAAAAAAAATCAGGTTTAAATGATAAGAAATTTGAAATTTACTATTCTAGTTCAGTTTTAAGCTTCCTATTTAAGTGAACTTTTCCTCTTTCCTTCACTTTTTCTCTCTTTCCTTCACTTTTTCTTTCCCCTTTCTTTCTATTTCTACCCAAAAAATAAAATGTTTACTAATCATTTCCTATATACTAAATCAAGTAGAAAGTGGCTAAGCTAGCCCCTAGCAACTCTAAAAAGCACTTATGTGTAGTAGGAAAATGATAACCAAAATACTGTTTGAGGGCTGGGATTGGGGCTCAGTGGTAGAGCACTTGTCTAGGATATGTAAGGCACTGGGTTCACTTCTCAGCGTTACATATAAATAAGTAAAATATAGGTCCATTGACAACTAAAAAAATGTTTCAACCTCAGCAAAAAAGCAAGGTGCTAAACAACTCAGTGAGATCCTGTCTCTAAATAAAATACAAAATTGGGCTAAGTGTCTCTAAATTCAATCCCTGATACCAAAAATTTTAAATACTGTTTGTAAATGTTACAGTAGAAACACCTGAATGGGCACAGTGGCACATGCCTATAATCCCTGTAATCCCGGGTAGTCAAAAGTTTTAGGCAGGAGGATCACCAGTTCAAACCCAGTTAGGACAAAAGAGCAAGACCCCATGTCAAAGTAAAATGAAAAGGAATAGGGATATAGCTCAGTGGGATAATGCAGGAGGCCTTGGGTTTAATCCTTAGTACTATAAGGAGACAAACAGATGAGGATGATAGGAACAGGAGGGATTATCACCCAGAGTACTAATGGGCTTGCCCCCTACTTCAGATTGAGAAGCTTGATATGAAATCCTGGTCCTGTGAGTATGAGGACCCAAAAGGACAAAGAGAACATGTAAGACAAATTTTAAAGGCAAATGTCCTCCCTTAAGTTAAATAGTTATCAGAAAGTTAGTATCCTTTATTCTGAGTGAGACCCAGTTCTCTCTACCCTGAAAGTTTATTAAGTGATGGTAGACTCAGCACAGACAGAGCAGGATTTATTATAGAAGTCATTTAAGGGCTTCACAGTCTCCCAGAGTAACAAGTCACCCAGTAAGAGTAGATAGTCCAGAGGCTTGCACCCTTTTCATGACCACCCATGAAGAAGGAGAGAAGTTATGACTATGCTGGTAAGGTTAAGTCCAGGGGTTATGGAAGGAGAGGTGGGAACTGCTGGCCTCTAGAAGGTACAGAATGGGGAGATGTCCCCTAGCCAAAGAAACAGTTTCCTCAGGGCAGATGCTCATGTTCTGGTCTCATTTATTCATTCATTCAGAGGGAAACTTCAGCCTCAAAAGGATGACCTAATCACAATAGAAAACAGGAGATGCCTGAGAACTTTCCACATCCAAACCTGGACTGATTACCAATTGAGGGAACAGAAAAATGGTCTCCAGAGGGAAACATTTTAACGCCAGACCTTAAGAGACTGGTGTTACAAAAAAGGGAGAATTTTTTTTATTAATGGTCAAAAAAGTGCTTTATGGAGCTGGGGTTGTGGCTCAGTGGTGGAGTGCTTGCCTAGCACGCGTGAGGCACTGGGTTTGATCCTCAAAACACATGAAAATAAATAAATAAAATAATGGTATTGTGTCCATCTACAATTAAAATAATTATTTAAAAAATTGCTCTGTGTATGAGTTTTTACCTCCTATGCTCTAAATGACAGCTTTCTCTACTCTTTACCTGCCTGATACCCATCTAAAATGTAAGCTATGTGAGCAGGTACCCAAATCAGTTTGAGGGTAGGGTGTCACTTTTAAATCCAAGCTGCTGTGAACATAAATGGTTGTTTTGTCTGTTCTTTATTCTGGGATTCTGCAAAGTTCCTCCCTAATGCTAAAGAACAGGAGAGACAGGGGATCTGGAAAGTCAGGCTAGACCAGGTCCTGGACCCTTTAGGCACCCTTAAGAGGTATGCATTCTGCCTTAGACAATACATTGCCCCAGGATGCAGGGATCACCTCCACAATAAGGGGATGCACTAAGGGAGTTTGATGAACCAAGGAAGTAGGGAGATGCCCTGCTTCCTGGGGTATTTTTAATTCTCTACAGTTGGGCACAAGGAAGGAAAATGGAGAGATCCCATAATACAAGTCTTCTTTACCTTAAGATCCTTTGCCTGAGGAATGTGACATAGCCTATCCATATAGGCCAGGCAAGGCTGCCTGTGAATTTCCTCTTGGAAAAGAAAGCATGTGGGGGTCAGCACAGTGGGTCCATTGTATAGAATTACTCTCTTAACCTTGTATTCCCACCATCCTCATCTGTCTGCCCCAACAGTACCACATGTATACAAAATAAATAAAAATAAAAAACACCTCCTAATTATGGTAACATAGAGGGTTTTTTTGTTGTTGTTTTGAGACAGAGTCTCACTTGTTTCCCAGGCTGGCCTTGAACTCCTGAGCTCATGCAATCCTCTTGCCTCAACCTCCCTGTAGCTGGGACTACAGGCATAGTGCAAGTGCCTGCTCTATCACCAAGCTACACCCTCAGCCTTAGGACATGGGGCTTGATTAAGATATTTAAAAAAAAAAAAAAAAACAGTATTTGAAAGCTGAGGTTGTAGCTCAGTGGTAGAATGCTTGTTTTTAGCATGCTTGAGGTCCTGGGTCTGAACCCCCAGCACCAAGGAAAATCCAGAAAAACTTCAAATACCATATTTTGTCATTAGAATTATTCCAATTTTAGTATATGCTGCCAAAGGTATATAAGTGATGCCAAAGGAAGCACAGTCATTCACCTCAGAATAATTAAAAGTCCAGACCAAACTGAATTATCAGAGATGTATCTTTTTTTTTTTTTTTTTTTTTAATACTGGCTATTGAATCCAAGGGTGCTTAACCACTGAGCTACACCCTAGTCCTTTTATTTTTTTATTTTGAGACAGGATCTCGGTAAGTTGCTTTGGATCTCCTACATTGCTGAGGCTGGTCTCAAACTTGTGATCCTCCCACCCCAGACTCCCTAGTCCCTGAGATTACAGGTGTGCATCATAGAACTCAGACAGAGATGTATCTTCACACAATTAATGACCACCTGAAAATGTACAGCCTAGAAAACTAATCATGAACTGTAAGTTAAAAAAAAAAAAAAAGCCAGGCACAGTGGCGCATGCCTGTAATCCCAGCAGCTCAGGAGGCCAAGGCAGGAAGATTGCAAGTTTAAAGCCAGCCTCAGCAAAAGCAAGGCACTAAGCAACTCAGTGAGACCTTGTCTCTAAATAAAATACAAAATAGGGCTGGGGATGATGGCTCAGTGGTTGAGTGCCCCTGAGTTCAATCCCCAGTACCTCCCCCTAAAACACACACACACACACACACACACACACACAAAAGCCCCCAGTAATGTGTGTATTATACAGCTCAATACCATCCCACAACCTCATCCTGAGATAAAAGTTAGGGAAGGAATAGTGGTTGAGGATTAAATCAAACTCAAGAATAAAGATCAGAATAGGTTACCATATATCATAAGTCATGTAATATCTATTACAGCAACTTTGCATTTTGATTACTATTTTGACTCTTTTGGCATAGTCTGGTTTGATTTTTAAAATACAGCCTAAAGAAGATCAAGAGTTTAAAGAAAGCAACTATATACTTTCAGTTTATTGAAATTATGATAAAATTAGATGTTTCCCTACTGACTGCAAGAATATTGCTGATCTTTGTATTTGTGTCAATTTTTTCATAGATTTTGAACAATTAACTTTGAAAATGCGTATGCTTTGCTGATTAATCCCATTACAAAATCTATTTTTATGGTCTTAGTGATTATTTTCTTCTACAAGATATAAATTAAATACAATGAGAAGATTTCCTGTGAAAATAAAGAAATGCAAAATTTTTGACTCTTGAACTGATGCTGTATTAAAAAATTATTTCATATTGCCCCTTAATCCATTGTCTCATGACTCAGTAAAATATACTTACTCTGTTTCTTTACAAGCAGTTTCAGATCCCATAATTACTAACATTGTTTAAATTTAGTAAGAACTTAATGGTAAATTTTATTTTCACACAAAGCACTACAGAAAGTCTATAGAATTCTGTAAAAAGTGAAGACTGAATAAAGCAACTCACAATGGAAACTGTACAGAAACATGAGGAAAGAGGATTACCAGTGAAGGCTGAAGCAAGGCTTCCTCTGGACTCAGAGGCTCTGCTGGTTGGACTTTTCATTTCATGCACAACTAATTACATTAGCAGATGGTTCTGCCCATAGCAAAGCTTTCTGAGGAAACTGATCTAACTCCTGTTGCCATGGGTAAGACAGAAATAAAAGAGATAAAAGATTGTCACTCTGAAACTTCCTTTTTATTTGACTACCATGGGCATCCCACCCCAGGCCCTGTGATAAATTCATAACACCAGGCCTCTGCCAGATCTTCGTTACACACCTCTACACAACATTTAGAATTCTATAACCATACTGTTGGCCCCCAACTATTTCTGATCATGTACTCTTTGGTGCACTGATATAACTGCCAGCATGCTCTCTGACTAAATTAACTTTGATTCACCACTTAATAAGGTCCACTCTTATATGCCAAATATATTTTATCTTGAATGTCAAATAGAAGATCTAAAATGGATTTTATCAGAATTCTGCCTGTCATAAAAAAATAAATAAATAAATTGAATTTTCTCAAATTTATGACCAATACCTCTTTTTTTTTTTTTTGTACCAAGGGCACTTAACCACTGAGCCACATCCCCAGCCGCACATCTATCGATCAATCGATCTATCTATCTATCTATCCACATATACAAAATATGTATACATATATAATTTTTTTTTTTTTAGTTTAGAGACAAGGTCTTGCTAAGTTTCTGAGGCTGGCCTTCAACTTGTGATCTTCCTGCCTCAGCCTCCCAAGCTTCTGAGATTATAGACATGCACCACCACACCCAGCTCCTCAATCCATTTTTTGTACATTGCTTCAAACAAATCTCTCATGTAACATAAGAAGTCTATATAATATTCAAAATCCTATTCAAAACAATTTCAGCACTAGAAAGAGAGATGCTATAAAATAGTGGGAAAGAGAGGAGTGAGGGAAATTAATAAATTAATAAACATTAAACAAAATTTCAGAGCTGGGCATGGTGGTGCATGTCTGAAATCTCAACAATTTGGAAGCCTGAAGCAAAAGGACTGCAAGTCTGAGGCCAGCCTGTGCAACTTAGCAAGACCCTGTCTCAAAATAAAAAACAAGAAGGGATGGGGATGTGGTCAGTGGCAGAGCACCCCCGGGTTCAAATTTCAGTATAAAAAAAAGAGAGAGAGAAAAGAAAACACAAAAAAAAATTTCAGTAGTTCTTTGATTTCTTAGAAGTGAAAGGAAATTCTTATAACCTAAAGTTCTCTGTGTTAGTCTCAGGTCCTCCATCACCTGCTGTGACGTCAGTTTATTTACTGCTACTCGAGCCTTTCCCCTTGCCTTCACCAGTTTCTGCCATGGCACTCCCATCTATGTGCTGCTTCATTTATTGAATATGTTCTATGTGCCAGGTATATGCAATATACATATACATTCATTTAGCCCTCAAAACCACCATATGGAGCGAGCACTATTACCAGTTTCACTAATGATAATTAGAAGGGCTGACTTGAAGAGAGCACATGTGTAATTTTTAAGAGCATGAGCTCTAAAGTCAGATATCCAGGATTCAAGCTTATATCTGACTTTAGAGCTCATGCTCTTAAAAATTAAATTCATCTTCATCATTCTATGAATAAGACACTCTTTTTTTAAACTTTTTTTTTTTTAATTTTTAATATTTATTTTTTAGTTATCGGTGGGCACAACATCTTTGTTTGTATGTGGTGCTGAGGATCGAACCCAGGCCGCACGCATGCCAGGCGAGCGCGCTACCGCTTGAGCCACATCCCCAGCCCGAATAAGACACTCTTGAGGATTCCCAGAAGTAAATATCTTCTGACACAGCGTAAGCTCCTTTAAAAATATATTGAGTAAATTTAAAAAAAACCCTTTAATTCCAAGTAAAAATCAAAGGAAACCTTCCATTAAATGAACAACACAAAAATATGGAGAGAATTAGGTTAAATTTGATGGAGATGGACACTTGCTGGGGTGGTCAGAGAGGGAATTTCCCTTACGACTCAAGCCTAAGCCCTGAAGGAAGGGTATCGAGGCAGGGGAACGAGGATGAGTAATCAATGGGAAAGCCACGGAGTGGTGATTCCATTGGTATAGAGTAGAACATTTGGCCAGGGTACAATAAAGGAGAGGTGAAATACAAGATTAGGTTGAAGAATGAGTAAGGAGAGGAGAGTTTGGAGGGACTTGAATACTGAGAAAGAAAATTTGAACTTGATTTTATGGTCAATTCAAATATGCATTTTTTTTTTTTTTTGAGAAAGGAGGAATAATGTTCCTAACATCAAAATTTAAAGTGGAAAGACACCCATGAGCTGGAATGTAGATCAGTGGTAGAGAACCTTCCTAGACTGTGCCAGATGTTGGGTTCAATCTCCCAGCACCTCAAGAAAAGAAACAAAAAACAACCCAACATTTGTTAAGATGATGCTTAGAAATAATTGGTCCCCATCTTTCTTTATGACACCCCCTGATTTGGGAAGTATTGTCTTCTTCATTTATCTAAGTAAATCCTGCTTTAGTCAGCTTTTTCATCTCTGTTCAAACTACTCAATGAGAACAACATAAAGGAGGAAAAGTTTATTTGGGGATCATGGTTTCAGAGATCGCAGTCTGTAGATGGTCAACTCCATTGCTCTGGGCCCAAGGTAAGGCAGCAAGCACATCATGAGGGAAGGGCCCAGCAGAGGAAAGCTGCTCAGCACATGGCGGACTCAGGAAGCAGTGTGAGGAAGGGGTTTTATGGAAGATGTACCCTTCCAGGGCACACCACCAGTGGCCCATCCACTCCAGCCATGCCCTACCGATTTACAGTTACCACCCAGCCATTCCAATCAGGGTGCATTGATTAGGTTACATTTCTCACAATCCAGTAATTTCAACTCTGAATGTTCCTGTATGAACACAGGAGCTTTGGGGAGAACACATCTTATTCAAACCATAACATTATACCCCTGGCCCCCAAAAGCTCATGTTTGTCTCATAATGCAAAATTCATTTAGCCCATCTACAGGAGACCCATAATCTTAACAGTTTCAGCATTACCCAAAAGTCCAAGTTCAAATTTTCCTCTGAGAATCAAAGCAAACTCTTGATGTTGAGCCCCTGTACAAATCAAAAGCAAATTACATATATCCAATATACAATGGCACAGAGTAAACATTCCCATTTTAAAAGAGAGGAATAGGGCATAGAAAGAAGGAATGGAGTCAAAGCAAAACTGAAAAACGGCAGGACAAACAGGTTCAATAATTCTGTGTACAGCATCTAGGACATATGGTGGTAAGATGACACCTCCAAAGGGCTTGGGAATCCCTGCCCTTTGCAGTTTGCAATGAACATGGGCTCTTTTTTAGCCTGGTTCTCCCTACAGCCAGCAGCTTTTCTCAACACGATCCACATTACTGGCACCCCTTAATTCCTAGGGTCTCCATTCCAGCTTTGAATTCACCTGTACAATGTCATACATTGCCCTCTTGGGAGCAAACAGCAGGGATACGAACCCTGCTCCAATTTGCCTGGCCTCCCAGGCCTTCCTTTAAAATCTCAGTAAAAACTTTCATAATCTCTTAACTTTAGCATCCTGAATTTCTGTAGAACCAGTACCATGTGAACGATGCCAAGATCCGCTGCCAGTTCATGTAATACTTGGGCCCCCTAGGATCATAGTTGTAGTGTTGACCAAATGCCTGCATGGCTGGATAAGATGAAGCAACTTCTTAGCCCACCCCCCTGTTGAAGTGGGGCACCCCAGGATTTCTTCTCAAAGGAATTTTTCCCTTCTACATCCTTGAGTTTGCAATGGGTATGATCTTGCAAATTCCTGAGATGCCCTCCACACAACTTTCCCATTGTTTTTGTGCAAAGTACTTATATCTCTTTCGGAGCTGTAATCTCTTCAACAACCACACCTTTTTTCACCCCAGCTTTACATGCATTTTTCTGGTCAAGCTGTAAGTTTTTAAAATCTTTAACTCTGTTTTCTGCCCCAAATTCTCACAGTAGACCTGGCAAAGCTGCCAGCAATATCCATGCCACTGACTAAACGAAGTGCTACCTTGAAAATTTCTCTACCAGACAAATTAGTCCATAACTTTTAAAATTCAACTTCATAAAAGTCTGAGGATATAGGACATTCTTTGTTAGAACATGACACCAAAAGCTTCTATTTTGATTCCCAACAGATTCTTCATTTCCTTCTGAAACTTCAAGAGCACAGTTCACATCACTATTGATATTCTCATCTTCTGACTTTCCACCAGAATCACACATTAAGCGCTGCTTAAAATATTCTAAAGCTTTCCAGCTTACATTTCTAAACTTTTCAAAATCCCTCCTGAAAAGCAGCTCCAAAGTCTTCTGAATCCAATGGTCAGGTTAATCACAGCAACATCAGTTTCACATCTCAGTACCAATTTCTGTTTTATTTAGCTTTTTCATCACTGTGACAAAAATACTCAACAAGAGGAAAAGTTTAATTGCTCATGAGTTCAGAGGTCTCAGCCCATTGATGACCAACTCCATTGATCTGGGTCCATCCTCCATGATGAGGCAGTACATCATGAGGGAAGGGTCTAGTGTAGAAAAATTGCTCTGTGTATACCATGATCAGGAAGTGGGGGAAGGGGTGGTGGTGGTGGGAAGAGGCCATAAGGAAAGTGCACCCTTCAAGTGCATGCCCCAGTTACCTACCTACTCCAGTCTTGTCCCTCCTGTCTATACTTGGCACACAGTCATTCAAACTAGGATGTACTGACTAGCTCTCGCACTATCCAGATTTAATGCAATTCCAATCAAAATTCCAATGATGTCCTCATAGAAATAGAAAAAAGCAGTCATAAAATTCATCTGGAAAAATAAGAGACTCAGAATAGCCAAAGCAATCCTTAGGAAGAAGAGTGTAGCAGGTGGCATCACTATACCAGACCTTACACTATACTACAGAGCAATAGAAACAAAAACAGCATGGTATTGGCACCAAAATAGACATGTAGACCAATGGTACAGAATAGAGTACACAGAGACAAACCCATACAAATACAGTTTTATCATATTAGACAAAGATGCCAAAAACATATATTGGAGAAAGGATAGTCTTTTCAACAAATGGTGCTGGAAAAACTGGAAATCCATATGCAATGAAATGAAATTAAGCCCCTATGTCTCACCATGCACAAAACTCAAAGTGGATCAAGGACATGGGGATTAAACCAGAGATCCTGCACCTAATAGAAGAAAAAGTAGGCCCAAATTTTCATCATGTTGGATTAGGCCCTGATTTCCTTAATAAGACTCCTGTACTGCAAGAAATAAAATCAAGAATCAATATATGGGATGGATTCAAACTAAAAAGCTTTTTCTCAGCAAAAGAAACAATCAGTGTGGTGAAAATAGAGCCTACAGAATGGGAGCAAATTTTTAACACAGGTACATCAGATAGAGCAATTATCTCAGGGATATATAAAGAACTCAAAAATCTTAACACCAAAAAACAAATAACCCAATTAATAAATGGGCCAAGGAACTGAACAGACACTTCTCAGAAGATGATATACAATCAATCAACAAATACATGAAAAAATGTTCAATATATCTAGCAATTAGAGAAATGTAAATGTATTTTAGTACCTGTTATTCACCCTCCTTCTGTCCCTTCCTCCCCACTGTCTTCTGTCCTATGAAGTCAACTTTCATAGCTTCAATATGAATGAGACATAGCATTTGTCTTTATGTGTCTGGCTTATTTCTTTTAACATAAGGTCTTCCAGTTTCATCCATGTTACTGCAAATGACAGGATTTCATTCCTCTTAAAGGCTGAATAATATTTCTTTTTTTTTAAAGAGAGAGAGAGAGAGAGGAGAGAGAGAATTTTTAATATTTATTTTTTAGCTTTCGGCAGACACAACATCTTGTTTGTATGTGGTGCTGAGGATCGAACCCGGGCCGCACGCATGCCAGGTGAGCGCGCTACCACTTGAGCCACATCCCCAGTCCCTGAATAATATTTCATCATGCGTATATACACCACATTTTCTTTATCCATTCATCTCCTGGTAGACATCTTAGCTGATTCCATAGCTTCATTATCCTCAAAAGTGCTGCAATAAACACATGAGTGCCAGGGTTCCTTTGTTTTATTTTTGTGTGCTGTGAATTTGAACCCAAGGGTGGTCTGTTACTGAGTTACATCCCCAGTCCTTTTCCTTTTTTGAGAGAGGGTCTTGTTACATTGCTTAAGCTGGTCTCAAACTTGAGATCCTCCTGTCTCAACCTCCTGAGTGGCTGGGATTCCAAGCATGAACCACCACACCTAGTGCAGCTCCCTTTTGGTGAGTTGGTTTCATTTCCTTTGGATATACATCCAGTAGATAGCTAGATCATATGGAAGTTCTCTATTTATAGTTTTTGAGGAAACTCTGTACTGTTTTCCATAATCCTAAACTAATTTATATTCTCAGCAACAGTGTATAGGAGTTCCATTTTCTCCACATCTCCTCCAGCATTTGACATTTTTTGTCTTTTTGATTATAATCATTCTAACTAGCGTTGAATGATTGAATGATGATATCTCCTGGTGGGGTGTGTGTGTGTGTGTGTGTGTGTGTGTGTGTGTGTATGCATGACAGAAATTTAGCTGGGCCTAGTGATACATGCCTGTAAAACTCAGAGACCCCAGGGGCTGAGGCAGGAGGATCAGAAATTCAAGGCCAACATTGATAACTTTGAGGGAGACTCTCAACAATTTAATGAAACCCTGTCTCAAAAAAAAAAAAAAAAAAAAAAAAAGAACTATAGATATAGCTCAGTGGTCAAGAAGATACAACTTACACCTCCTGGGTCCAACACCCAGTGTGAGTTTGGTAAGCCAGCCATTGATATGGGAGGGAAAGTAAAGAGTGGTGGAGTGATAATTTATAGAGAGGAAAGCAGACATATTCATCAAAGAGAACCCATAGGTCATAGAACATAGAACTGGGGATAATAGAGAACTTCATCAGGGCAGCTGTAATACTGTCCTGGAAAGAAGGAACTAAACCATAACACTCTGCTCCAGAGATATTCAAAGTCAAATTGGTGAGAAAGTAGATTTTATTCAAAGCCATTTTGGGAGAATATGGGGAAAAATTGATTGTTTCAAAAGTTCCATCTCCAAAAGCTCTGGGTGGAAGAGGACTTTTAGAAGGAGTAAGGGATGTGTTGGACAAGAGATGAAATTTTATAGGTTTCAAAGAGGTTTTCACTTGGGTTTTAACTCCTGACTTACCATGTCAAAGGGAACAAAATTTCTGCATCTATACTTTTCAGTTTCAGAGAGGAAGGTTTTCTAATCTTGACTCTTGGGCTAGGGTTGTTGCTCAGTGGTAAAGTGCTCACCTAGCATGAACAAGGCTCTGGTTTTGATACTCAGCAACACATAAAAATAAATAAATGAATGAATAAATAAATTAAATAAAGGTATGTGTCCAACTATAACTAACAATTAAAAAAAAATCTTCACTCTGTACAGTCCATGTGGACCTCTCTGAAGTAATCGATTTAATCCTTCCTGAATGTCCATATTTTCCATCTTTCTAATAAACTCCTCACTGTTCCTATGTGTGATTAACTTGAAACTCTTCCTGTGAGAATGCAAGAACTAGTGGCTGAGAATCCCCTCTTGGCAACTTTGGCTCCACGGGTGGGGCCACTCTGCAGCACCCAATACCAATATGAACAAATTTATTTCCTTGAAGTTCCAGATGTTGTCACTGGGATCTTTTATTTACACATCTTGCCTTTTATTGCTCTTTACACTTTAGAGAAGCAGTTCTTTTAAAAATTTTTTTATTTGTTATGATTATCATACATGACAGTAGAATGCACTTTGACACATCATACATAAATGGAATATAACTTCTCATTCTTCTGGTTGTACATGATGCAGAATCACACAATTCATGTAGTCATATATGTACATAGGGTAATAATATCCAATTCATTCTACTATTCTTACTATCCCCAAGTCCCCTCCCCTCCCTTCACTTTCCTCTGGCTAATCCAAAGTACCTCTAGTTTTTCCCAGCCATCCCCCTTATTGTGAATTAGCATCCACATATCAGAAGAAAACATTCAGGCTTTGGTTTTTTGAGTTTGTCTTATTTCACGTAGCTTGATATTCTCTACCTCCATCCATTTACCTGCAAATGCCATCATTTCATTCTTCTTTAAGGCTGAGTGATATTCCATGTATATACCACATTTTCTTTATCCATTCATCTGTTGAAGGGCATCTAGGTTGTTCCATAGTTTAGCTATTGTCAATACAGCTGCTATAAATATTGATGTGGTTGCATCACTGTAGTATGCTGATTTTAAGTCCTTTGGTTATAAACTGAGGAGTGGAATAACTGGGTCAAATGATGGTTCCATTCCAAATTTTCTGAGGAAATTCCATATTCCTTTCCAGAGTGGTTACACCAATTGCAAATTGGTCCCACCAGCAATGTATGAGTATACCTTTTTCCCCACATCCTTGCCAACACTTATTATTGTTTATATTCCTGATAATTGTCATTCTGACTAAAGTGAGATGAAATCTTAGAGATGATGAACATTTTTTCATATGTTTGTTGATCAGTTGTATATCTTTTTCTGTGAAGTGTTTGTTTAATTCCTTAGCCCATATATTGATCAGGTTATTTGTTCTTTCGATGTTGAGTTTTTTGAGTTCTTTATATATCCTGGAGGTTAATGCTCTATCTCAAGTGTATGTGGTAAAGATTTTCTCCCATTCTATAGGCTCTCTCTTCATGTAATTGATTGTTTCCTTTTCTGAGAAGAAGCTTTTTTGTTGTTGTTGTTTGAATCCATCCCATTTATTGATTCTTGATTTTAATTCTTGCGCTTTAGGAGTCTTGTTAAGGAAGTCAGTCCCTAAGCTGACATGGTGAAGACTTGGGCCTATTTTTCTTCTATTAGGCACAGGGTCTGCATTCTAGTGCCTAAGTCATTGATTCACTTTGAGTTGAGTTTTGTGCAGGGTGAGAGATAGTGGTTTAATTTCATTTGGTTTACATATGAATTTCCGGTGTTCCCAGTGCCATTTGTTGAAGAGGCTATCTTTTCTTTAATGAATGTTTTTGGTGCCTTTGTCTAGTATGAGATATTTAGTTCTATAGTTTCTTCATTTAGTTTTTGTTTGGAAGATCTATCCAGTAGTGAGAGAGGTGTGTTAAAGTCACCCAGTATTATTGTGTTGTGGTCTGTTGATTCTTGAAATTGCGGAGAGTTTGTTTGACGTATATAGATGCTCCATCGTTTGGGGCATAAATATTTATTATTATATGTCCTGTTGATATATAGTTCCCTTAAGCAGTATGAAATGTCCTTCTTTGTCCTTTCTGACTAACTTTGACTTGAAGTCCACTTTATCTAATATGAGAATGGAAACCTCTGTATGTTTACACAGTCCATGTGAGTTTTATGCATTTTTTTCCCATCCTTTCAGTTTCAGTCTGTGGATGTCTTTGCCTATGAGGTGAGTCTCTTGAAGACAACATATTGTTGGGTCTTGTTTTTTAATCCAATCTGCCAGTCTATGTCAGTTTTTTTAATCTTTATCACATGCACCAACACATTTTGTATAACTTTTTTTATTTAGTTTTTCTGTGGTGCTAAGGATTGAACCCTGTTCCTCACATGTGTGAGGCAAGTGCCCTACCACTGTGCTACAACCACAGCCCCAGTCTATGTCTTTTGATTGTTAGGTCATTAACTTTCCAGCGTTATTGTTGAGATATGATTTGTATTCCTGTGCATTTTGGTTTATCTCTGGTTTTTAATTTGACTTAGTTTCCTCTTTGATTGCCTTTTCCTTTAGTGTAGTTCCTCCCTTTGCTGGTTTTCATTTTCTTTTTCTCCTCATGGAATATTTTTCTGAGAATGTTCTGTAGTGCAGGCTTTCTAGTTGTGAATTCCTTTAACTTTGTTTATCATGGAAGGCTTTCATTTCATTTTAAAATATGAAGCTTAAGTTTTCTGGATATAGGATTCTTCTTTGGCATCCACTTTCTTTCAGAGCTTGGTATAGGTTTTTCCAGGACCTTCTAGCTTTGAGGGTCTGGGTTGAGAAATAAGCTGAGATCCAAATTGGTTTCCCCCTATATGTAATCTGATACTTTTGTGACCTTTAAAATTCTATCCTTGTTCTGTATGTTAGGCATTTTTATTATAATGTGCCTTCAAGTGGATCTGTTGTAATTTTGTATATTTGGGGTCCTGTAAGCCTTGTGTTTGGATTTTCAACTTAATTCTTCAGGTTTAAGAAATTTTAGGATACTATTTAATTGAAAAGATTGTGCATTCCTTTGATTTGTATCTCCACATCTTCCTCTATCCTGATAAATCTTAAATTTGCTCTTTTCATGTTATTCTGTAGTTCTTGGAAGTTCTATTCATTGTTTATTTTTATAAAATTCTTTTTTTCAGGGGGGTACCAGGGCTTGAACTCAGGGGCACTTTGCCACTAAGACACATCCCCAACCCTATTTTGTATTTTATTTGGAGACAGAGTCTCACTAAGTTTCTTAGTGTCTTGCTTTTGCTGAGGCTGGCTTTGAACTTGAGATTGTCCTGTTTCAGCTTCTCCAGCTGCTGGGATTACAGGCGTGAGCCATCGTACCCAGCTTTGTTTATTGTTTTTTTATATCTTTCTGTGGTCAACTTTATTTTTTTTATTTATTTTTTATTGGTTATTCAAAACATTACAAAACTCTTGACATATCATATTTCATACATTCGATTCAAGTGGGTTATGAACTCCCATTTTTATGTGGTCAACTTTATTTTCAAGATTATATATTTTGTCTTCAATGCCTGAAGTTCTGTCTTGCAAGTGGTCTGCACTGTTGGTGATACGTCCCATTGAATTTTTAATTTGGTTTATTGATTCCTTTATTTCAAGGATTTCTGCTTGATTTCTTTTCATAATCCCCGTCTTAATGGAAATGATCTTTTACCTCCTGAAATTTATCTCTGATTTCACTCCTTACATCATCCTTTAAGTTGTGAATCAGTTTAACTTATGTACATTCTGAACACTTGCTCTGACATTTCTTGTACTGCGTTGTCAATGGATTCTATTATAGAGCATCTTGTTTTGTTTGGGGTGCTTTGTTCCCTAGTTTTTTCATGTTATTCTTGTGTTTTCCCATCTAGCAGTGTAGATCTAAGGCAGTACAGTTTCTACCCTGTAGGCTTATAATGTTCCTGAAGGTTTTCAATTCCTTGCCTTTATGGGGGAGATCCATATTAACAGCACCCAATGCAAATAATATACAGCTTTAAACCAAATAGCTCCCTGGGGCTGTAGCTCAGTGGCAGAGTGCTTGCTTTGCACATGTGAGGCACTGGGTTTGATCCTCAGCTCCACATAAAAATAAGTAAACAAAATAAAGATATTGTGTCCATATAAAACTAAAAAAAAAAAAAAAAAAAAAAAGAAGATGTCAGGCTGTCAGGCATTTTTCTCCCAGGTGGTCCTGAAGGCTGAGTGCTTGGACCTGTGCACCTGTCGTGGAGAGTGGTTCTCTATTGGGTGGATCAGGACCAGGCTTTGAGAGGTCCAGGCCTGCCATGTAGCTGTGAGCACTGGAGTGGGCTGGTGGCTAGGGAAGGACTGGCAGATTGGGAATTGGGGATGGTCCTGTCGAGTGCTGGACTGATGAAGGAACTGGTGAGACCAGGATATCAGTGGATACTCAACTGGGGAGGGATTTAGGGTCCAGGCTTGTACCAGGGCCCAGCAAGTGCCAGCCCAAGTGGGCTCTGGGGAACCAGTGCGTGCCAGACTGGCTGGCTTGGTGAACTGACAGCAAGATAACCTCACACTCTCTTCCAACCTTCCCACCTACTATAGCCACACTCAACTATCCCTGAGCACTTCAGGACTCAAGGAGCTGGGGAGAGTCTGCCTCCCTCCTGCCTCTGCTCCAAGTTGGTGGCCAACAGCACATCAGCAAGAAGACTTCAGGTTGCCACCAAACCCACAGGCACCTCAACAATGTACCTCCAGGCCCTGGCTGGTGTTCCCAAATGGTGGCTTTCTTGTCCTGAGATGGTGGCGGCTGTGGCAAACCTGCAGGCACCTTGATATTGGGCTTCCAGGTCCTGGCTGGTGTCCCAAGATCAAGGCTGCCAAGTCTTAAGATGGTGATGGCAGTGGCAGTGTTCAAAGATGGAGGTGGCTGTGTTCAGAGATGAGTCAGTGGTGGCAGGCCGTGCGGAGGTGGAGGGCCTTGTGGTGGCCCATCATTGGGATTTTGATTTGCATTTCCCTGATGATTATGAATATTGAGCATTTAAAAAATATATTTTTTGGCTGTTAGTGTATGCTTTTGTGAGAAATGTCTTTCAAATCCTTTGTGCATCTTTATTTTGCTTTGTTTTTCTGTTGAGTTTTTGAGTTCCTTGAATATTCTGTATTTTTTTCCCAATACTAGGGATCTAACCCAAGGGGGTGCTTTACTACTAAACAACATTTCTAACCCTTTTAAAATTTAAGTTTTTTTTTTAATGGATCTATAACTTTTTTTTTTTTTAATTTTGAAACAGGGTTCCACTAAGTTGCTGAAGCTGGCTGGAATTTTGATCCTACTGCCTCAGTTTCCCAAGTAGCTGGGATTGCAAATTTGTTCCAACATGCCCAGCTATATTCTGACTATAATTATTTGGTGGATGAATAATTTATGAGTATTTTCTCCCATACTGAAGTTTGTATCTACATCCTATTAATTATTTAATTTGCTATGCAAAAGTTTCTTAGTTTGACATGATCCCATTTGTCTATTTTTGGTTTTATTGCCTGTGCTTTTGGGGTTTTATCCAAAGAAACTATTGCCTGTGCCAATATTCTGAAATGTTTCTCCTATGCTTTCTTCTAGTAGTTTTAGGTCCTTTATTTAGTTCTTTGATCCATTTTAAGTCAATTTTTGTCTATGGTGAGAGATAGGGATCTGGTTTCATTCTTTTGCATATGAATATACAGTTTTCATAGTACCATGCATTGAAGAGACAGTATATTTTTCCAATTCATTTTTGGCATCTTTATTGAAGACCTTTTGACTATAAGTATGTAGATTTATTCCTCGGTTTTCTCTGTGTTCCATTGGTTCATGTCTTGATTTTTATGCCTGTACCATGATGTTTTGGTTACTTTGGTTTTGTAGTATGTTTTGAAATCAGGTATTGTGATACCTCTGGCTTTATTCTTTTTTTTTTTTTTTATGAGTGCACTGTTATACATAATAGTTGGGTTTGTGTTGACAAAATCATACATGCATGGAATTTTTTTTTTAAAGAGAGAGAGAGGTAGAGAGAGAGAGAGAGAATTTTAATATTTATTTTTTAGTTTTCGGTGGGCACAACATCTTTGTTTGTATGTGGTGCTGAGGATCGAACCCGGGCCGCACGCATGCCAGGCGAGCGGGCTACCGCTTGAGCCACATCCCCAGCCCCATGCATGGAATTTGATTTATTCTATTTCAGTTCCTCAACCTCTACCCCCTACCCTTCCCTCCTCTGCTCCCTCTATTCTTCTGTCTCTTCTTTACTGGTCCTCCTTTTACTCATTCATTTATTTATTTTTGATTGGTGCTTTATAGATATACATAAAGGTGGAATTCACACAGGCACATAGTATCATTTTATCAAATTCATTTCCCATTTTGTCCTCTTTCCCATCCTTCCTCCCTCTCTTGATCTCCTTCTTTTATTCCATTGATCTTCCCTATACCTTTATGATATTAGACCTCTCCCCCTTTTTCCCTAATTTTGTTCTAGCTTTTGCATATGAGAGAAAACTTTTTTGAGCCTTGATTCTCTGAGTCTAGCTTATTTCACTTAGCATCATGTTCTCTACTTCCATCCATTTACCTGGAAATTCCATGATTTCATTCTTCTTTATGCTGAGTAAAACTTTATTGTGTATATACTTCATTTTTTTAATCAATTCATCTATTGACATGCATTTGGACTGGTTCATAATTTGGCTATGGTGACTTGCCCTGCTATAAACATTGATATGGCTATTATCACTATAGTATGCTGATTTTAGTTCTTTTGGGCAAATACTGGGGAATGGGATAGGTGCATCATATGTGTCTTAGTTTTTTGAGGAGTCTTCAGACTGCTTTCCAGAGTAGGTATACTGATTTGCACTTTCACCAACAGTGGATGTGCAATATCACCCATATCCTTGTCACCATTTATTACTATTTATATTATTGATAATTGCCATTCTGACTGGAGATAAAATGTTAGTGTAGTTTTAATTTGCATTTCCCTGTTGGATCCTGGACTGATGAGGGATATGGTGAGACCAGGGTATCAGTAGATGCTAGAAATATTGAACATTTTTTTTATATATTTTTTGGTCATTTTGAGAAATGTCTGTCTAGTTTTTCTTTCCATTTATTGATTGAATTGTGTGTGGCTTTGTGTGTGTAAGTTTTATGAGTTCTTTATGTATTCTGGATTTTAATCTCCTGTCTGAGGAGTAGCTGGCAAAGATATTCTCCCATTCTGTAAATTCTCTCTTCATTCTCTTAATCATTTCCTTTGCAGTACAGAAGCTTCTTCATTTGATAGCATCCCACTTATTGATTCTTGGTTTTATTTCTTGAGCAATAGGGGTCTTGTAAGGAAGTCTGCCTATACCGATATGTTGGTATTGAGTCTATGTTTTCTTCTGACAGATGCAAAGTTTCTGGTTTAATTTAAGTTGCTGAACCACTTGATTTGACTTTTGTGCAGGGTGAGAGATAGGGATCTAGTTTCATTCTTCCACATATGAATATACAGTTTTGCCAGCTATCTTTTTTTCAACATCATTATCAGATGACCATAAGTATGTATGATGGTCTGTGTGTCTTCTATTCCATTGGTCTTCATGTCTATTTTGATGCCAATACTATGCTTTTTTTTTTTTTAATTATAGCTCTATAGCATAATTTGAGGACAGGTATCATGATGCCTCCTGCATTGGTCTTCTTGCTCAGAATTGCCTTGGCAATTCTGCCTCCATCTTTAATTTTCTTTTTTGCTTTAGATTGCTTTGGGTACTCTTTTTTTTTGTTTCATATTAATATGAGGATTTTTTTCCTATTTCTGTAAATATTACCATTGACATTTTGATAAAAATTTCATTTAACTTATATACTACCTTTAGGTAGTGTGGACATTTTAACAACATTACTTCTTCAAATTCATGTACATGGGTTGTCTTTCCTTTTGCATATTAGTGTTGTGTTCTTTTCAATTTCTTTCATCAGTATTTTTTTTTTCAGAGATAATTCACTTCGATGCTTAGAATTATCCCTAGGTGTTTTAAAGTATTTTTAACTACTGTGAGTGGGATTCATTTCTTAATTTTTTCTTGCTGAGTTTATTATTTGGTATAAAATACTACTGATTATTATTATTGGTGGCATGACTCAGATGCAAACTGAGGTTGCTAGTGGTAAAACACATAGTACTAGCCACTATATGATGATAGTTGCTACAGATTTCTGTATTCAGCGACTTTACTAGTTTATTAGGACTAAAAGTTGTTTTTGTGTGAAGTCTTCATGTTTTCCTATATATAAAGTCAAATATCTGCAAACAGGGATGATTTGACATCTCCTTTCCTTGTTGGCTGCCCTTTATTTCTTTCTCTTGCCTTATTGCTCGGGCTAAGGCTTCCAATAATATATGGAATAAGATTAATGATGTAGGGCATAGGCCTTCTATGAAGCTGAGGCATCCACAGAGGCCCCCCCTATAACCCAATTTTTGAAATCATGCCCCCCAAATTTGAGACATTTTGCTCAGAGTTGCAGGCTTGAAGGGCTTATTGAAAGACTAGGAAAGGGAAAAGGGATCATTCTTTAAGTAGAGAGTGGGTACTCTCAGAGAAAAGAAGGACAGCATGTCCCTCTACCTCCAGTTCTATTGGGGGGCCCCAGGGAAGTTTTCAAAGAGTCCTGCTCAGGTCTACCTCTTGACTTTTAACTGACAGCAAGATAACATCAGACTTTTAAGCTACCACTGTGCATGAGAGCTTTAGATTACTTTGGCCCAATCTGACTGGTTTTAACTGGAACCTGTTTTTACAGATTTTATGGTGAGGGGGAAAAGTCTGGGAGATAGGTCTGTGTAAGGGTCAAGGAAGTACCCTCCAACCCCCTTAAGAGTAATTTGTGCTTTTATTAGCATGTGGGCCTGTAGGCCTCCAGTAGATAACAGGTTGTTTGCTGAGGAATGTAACATATCCTGTTGATTCAAGCTAGGCAAGGCTGCAGGTAATTTGCTTTTTTTTTTTTTTTTTTTAAGGAAAGTATATGGAGGTCAGCACAGTGGGTCCTTTTTTTTGTGGTGAGGGGGGTTGAACCCAAGCACTTATGCATGCAAGGCAAGCACTCTACCAACTGAGCTATATCCCCAGCTCACAGTGGATCCCTTTTATAGACATTCCTTTAGCCTCATGTTCCTACTGCTAGGGCTTTGTATTCCCTATCATTGAAAGTGAACATCCTTATCTTGTTCCAGATCTTGGAAGAAAACGGTCTATCTTCCTACCAGACCTAGAGAGACTCTGTCTCAAAAACAAAGAAAAACAAAAACCCACAAAGGCAAAACAAAACAAGGGAAATGTTAAAATGTATTGTAAAATCAATACTGTATTTAGAGTCGAAAGACTTTGGCTGGTACTAAATTTGAGGTACTAAATCTACCAGGTGCCTAGTGTTTTTCAATAAATGCGATAATATTTAAGTTAGCATCTTGCATATATAGCTAGCCAATACAGCTCGATTAGTTTTTGTAAAATTAAATAAAAAAAATAAAACTCCTACAATTTATTCTTCTCTGCCTGAAGAAGGCTACGGATTGACACTTAAGAAATTTTATGTTGTGTCATCAGATATAGAAAACACAAGGTGGGATAAGAAAATGGGGGAAAGAAAAGGACCAAAGGACAAAGTGCAAAGTGGATTTGACTCCGTGGTTTCATCAATATCCACCTTCGATTTCCTTGGTTTGGGGTCTCGCTCTCAGCCCACCCCTCTAACCACACCTGTCCGGCATCTTCCTACCCGGTCAGCGCCAGGTGCCCTCACCACGAGGAGTTTCATCTGACCTCTTGGTCCCCACATTCCACCCCTCGGGCTCTTTAACATCTTTTGCCAGTGGAACCACACCTGGACAAAACAGTGAAGCCAGCTGGCCTCCCCAGTCCCAGACTCTCTCGCCCGCCGCCCCGCCCCGGTCGGGGAGGGTCCGATTAGGGGAGGGACTGCAGGTGAGGAGCCCTCACCCTGGGCCTCTCACTTCCGCCCAGGTGAAAGAGAGCGGCCGCCGAGCCCGCCACGGGCTCCCACCCGCGCCTCCGCAGGACCAGGTAAAGCGTGGGGTCCCAGCACTGTGGGCGCGCTCTGCACCCCGGGGATCCCGGTTCCCTGAGGCCGGCGGGGACGGCGCTTCGCCCGCTTCCCGAACCTGCCTTCCCGGCTCCCAGCGCGCCTGCCCGGAGGTGGGTGGGCCCGAGGCTGCAGACACCGCCGGGCGCTCGGAGGGGTCGCGGCGGGTGCGGGAACCCGCTGGGGTCCCGCTGTCCTCTTGCGTTGGTCCGGCGTGACCCCACCGCGGACCCCGCCCCGCCGCGCAGGCTCGCGGCAGGGCCGGGGCAAGGGAGCCGCCCAGTCTCCGCAGGCCTCCCCGGCCTCAATTCCGGTCGGCTGCGCTTCGGGACGCAGGGGTTGGATTGTGCACCCAGATCGGTGCCTTCCGCTGCGCCCCCAGAGCTGGGCGGAGTCTTTTCCTCCACGAGTGACTGTGGAGGGGGTGCACAAGTAGTGCCCCGGCTCGGGAGCCCGAGAAGAAGCGGGGCCCAGCTGCGGGCCGACTGGGCGACTTGGCTCCGGCCAGGTCTCGGCCAGGATCTGCCAGCCCCACTGCGCAGATCCGCAGGACCGGGCGGAAAGGGCTCTGGCCTTTGGGAAAATTACAGGATTCCTGCTTCAAGTCAAGCTCAGGAAAACATTCCCAACAGAGCCTTCCCACCCTTCAAAGCACCAGCCCTCGGGGTACACGCGGCGGGCCAAATTAATCTCCCCCTGGTGTGTCCAATTGGCACTTTAATCTCTCCCTAGAAGGCCCTTATCACTTCGGATTCGAATTTCTAGTTCACTGGTTTGTCTCTGTGATTGAGGTGCGCTTTACACGGCCTGATTTCTCTAGGTTGCTTCTCACCTGCGTTTGGGGTCTGCTCATTGGTAGGTGCGCAATCCCTCAGTCTTTTCCTGAATGAAGAAGCCTTCTGGAGACCTAGAAGGGAAATCTCAGTTCCACTGGGAGTGGTAGACCACATTGAAGGCGGACGAACCCCCTATTGGCTGCCGGTTCTTTTGCATGCGTCTGGTTTAAAGGAAAGCTTTAATAGAGGAGGGAGTTAAAAACAAATGTGGTTATTTTGCAGAATCAGAAAATGTCAGGTGAGGTGGTGACCTGTAGTTAAAATGAGATTTATGTTTCCAGTACCCTAATGGCCTTTATAAGGATCATAAAAAATTTAAAGTAATTAGAAAGTTAATAAATATGGACACGAAAGGTAATTAATGGGTAGAATTTATAAAATGAGTTCCAAAGAGATTTACCCTGTCTAGATGCTTTTAGCGGTCACAGAAAATGGGGCTTATCACCAGAAAAATAGTTTTGTTTAAAATTGAGAAGCAGTTGTATTGAGCTCTTGTCTGTGTTTAACAATGCCTTAATGAGGCATTGTTATGTATTTAAAATCACATTGTCATGTATTTATCATTAGTCTTTTTATGATGATTGTGCTAGGAATTAAACCCTGTGCCTCGTGGATGCTGAGCAAGTGGTCTACCACTGAACTGCAACCCCAGACCCTTAATATTTTTGTAACTATGAAGTTAGCATATTCATCGTAGGAAAATTGTAGAGAATTGTCAGAAGAGCAGCTACAGGCACCCAGAAGCCCACTCACTATTGAAAGAAAATCACTAATAACATTTTTCCATTTGTATTTTGAAGTTAGAAATATCTGTGTATTGTCTTGTAGTCAATTCACTTTTAAATACACTTGAGACTTTGAGAGAGTGGCTCAGAATTTCCTAGTCCTTAAAATTGTGTTTAAGCATTTAATAATTATTTTTTTTACATAAAGGAGTTCAGTTTGTTTACTTAATACTTGCTCACTTTGATAGTAGAGGAAGTTTTTTTGAGAAAACAGGATTATTCTGCTCTGATATTGAGATTGTAAGACTAGGGCTACGTCTTTCTGTCTTTTCTTCTTCTATTTTACTTAGAGATTTTTGTTTAGATTTAGATGACTTTTTAAAAGCTCCCATTTTAGGTTCTGTGAAAATGGAGAGAAATTTAGTGCCTCTCAGTTCCCTTTCTTTTATTTTCATCTATTTTTGTGGTGCTAGGGATCAAACCCAGTGCATGGGCATGCTAGGTATATCAACCACTGAGCTATAACCCCAACCAATATCATTTCTTTTAGTAGGTGGGATGTATCAATGCTGAAGAGATAGAGCCCACTTTTTGTTGTTGTTGTTGTTTATACAGCTGTGAAACCTGCATAGTTTGAAGACATGGCATTAGGTCTACTTACCATATGATTTTTGGTAAGTTGTTTGATTCTGGTCCTCCATTTTCCCATTTGTAGTTGATCTTCTGAGATTTGGGGTAGGTAGAAAGAAAATGTTGTGCCTTGTAAATTGGTAAGCTATTATTCTCCCACTTTTTGCTCCTCCATTCTGAGGTTTAATTCTGATAGAATTATGGAGATGCAATCTTTTTATGCATAAAGCTCAATTCTGTTCTCCCAGTTGCTTTGACCATATGACCTGACAAACAAAAGTCTTTTCTGAAAACACTGTGCAGGGATTTTTGTGAAAAGGTCTAGGTTAATACTCCTGTCAACACAGTAAACCACTCGCACATGTGACTACTGGGCTCTTGAAATGGGACTATTTGGTTTTAGAGTGTAAATGTAAAATACACACTAGATTTTGAAGAGATTTAGTATAGAAACAATTTAAAATACCTTCACAAATTTTTATATTATTTAATATTGAAATGATTATCTGTACTGGGTTAAATGAAGTGTATTTGAAGTTAAATTTTACCTGTTTCTTTTTACCTTTTTCATGAGTCTACTAGAAAACTTAAATGTGTGTGTCACATTACATTTTTGTTGAGTAACACTGGGTGAGAATTCAGTATGTTTTTATCCTTAAAAATCTTTAAGATGGTTTAGTTTACTGAAGCACTTACCCTCTTACCCTTTGTTAATTTAACAAAGCTCATAGATTACATATAAACTGATTTTTTAACTCTAACTTATAGGATGTCTCTGTATAATCTCCTCTCTTGTATTCATTGCAACGGTGAAAAATTTTATTGTTCAGTCTTCTCAGAAATGACTGTTATTAATTACACAGCAAAACCTCAGCTACAATTTATTAGCTTCCTTGAGGCCCCCAAAATATCTTATATCATTTTGATTGAAAAGAGCTGTTCATTTGTTGAATGTGTACCAGTTGAATATTCTGCTGTATCTCATTTAGCCCTTTTTACTACAAATGTATTAATTTCTATTAACTTTTAAAAAACTATCTAAATAATTTTTATTGACTCTGTGTTATGAGAGGAAGTTGAAATAAGTGGATATTGAGCGTCAGGTTGACAACCCTCCCCCCCATGTTAATTCCCTTCAGTTGCAAATTTTTTACTATTTATTTTTGAAATGGTATCTTCTGTGTTGCCCAGGATGACCTCAAACTCCTGGGCTTAGTTGATCCTCCTGCCTCAACCACTTTTGAGTGCTGGGGTTATAGATGTGAATGATCATGCCTGGTTGTACTTTTTTTTTTTTTTTTTTTTTAAATTTAACAAAGCTCATAGATTACAGAACCTCCATAGTTCAAGAATTAGTTATCAAAATAGATATTTAGTTCTTTCTTTTTTTTTTTTTTGTGCCAGGGATTGAACTCTGGGGCACTTAACCACTGAGCTACATTCCTAGCCCATTTTTAATATGTATATTTTATTTAGAGAGAGGGTCTCACTGAGTTGCTTAGGGCCTAAGTTGCTGAGACTCAGCCTCCCAAGCCACTGGTTTTTACACCGGCTGGATAGTTAGTTCTAATCCTGTTTTTGTGTTAGTGACCAATAGGAAACAATCTAAAAATGCTTTTTAATAGATTGGGTGTGTATTCCTATGGTGGAATGTTATTTAGTTGTTACAATGACTAAGGAAGAACTGCATTTATCATCATGAATACATTTTAAAGATAGGAAATTGCCAAAGAATAAATACATAGCAAGCCATTTATAAAGTTTTAAAAACCTGACAATATTATTGCAAATAGAGATAATATTTTAAGAATTTCAGATTTAAAACCTGTGAATATTAAGTGCATGTATTTGGGAAACTCTCTTTAAGGTTAAAAGAAGTTAGTAAGTTTTCTGTGAATGAGCACTCTTTAATGTAGGTCTTGCCCTTAAAAGTCTTGCCATTCGCTTTGATACTTCTTGTCTGGTTTTGTAGATACTTTTGGTCCATAGCCTTTCAGGGATAGGTCAGTTTTTATTTCCCTTAATGCACACGGCTTTGATGATAGGAACTGCAGAGGACTTCTGGCCTATGCTACTGTAGAGTAATTTTCTGAAACTTCTTATGAAGATCCAAGACAGAGTGTGGTAGGAGAAGGAGGTGAGATAAGTGAATGGTGAGGGACAATGTTGTTGACAAATGTTCCTGCTATTTATAATTCGAACAGTCTCTCCCCGCCCCTTTTGGTACTAGGGGTGCTTTACCATTGAGCGTATCTCCAGCCTTTTTTTTTTTTTTTTTGTAGTTGTAGATGGACAGCATGTCTTTATTTTATTTGGAGATGGGTTCTTACTGAGTTGCTTAGGGCCTCATTTAGTTGCTGAGGCTGGTTGTGAATCCATGATCTTCCTGCCTCAGCCACTAGAGCTGCTGGAGTTACAAGGCATTCACCACTACTTCTCATGCTGCCTCTTCTCACATTTAATGTAGCTGTTTGTTGAAAAAGGTCATTAACACTGGATACTGAACCCCGCCCCCCAACTTAACACCCCACATTTTCCTCTATTTTAACTTTTTTTCATAGCATTTCCTCTTTTTTTTTAATTGTAAGGAGTTTTCTGTATTTACAAATGGAAATGATAGTACATTGTTAAGAATGTAAATGGGATAATTTTATACAGAGTGACATTGTATTGTATTGTACATAGTAGGTATTAAAAAAATTAATGCAGGAGAATGATTTTGGGGGGAAGGCAGGAGAAAAACGGAGGGTGAAGGCCGGTGGGTAGGACATCCACAACCTAGAGTGGCCTATTCCATAGTTTGCTAGGATTATTTTGAATAGTACAAACATTCCAAAAACTGTATGACCAGAATTTCTGGAGAAAAGTTAGGGCACACATCTGTAGTATGCTTGAAATGGAACAGAATTTTTGGAAACAAATCATTAATCACTGACCATTAGTGAAGAGTCTGAATGCCCAAGGTCCTTTTGTGGGGAACTGGCTGCGTCATTAGAGAACCATAAGTGTGAAATTTGCCCAGGTTTTTTTTTATTGTTGCTTGTGGGAGAAAACTGTCACCAAGAGGAATGTGGAAGTATACCATAGAGCAGTTTAACTTTATTCAGAATTGGCCAAGTTACAGGGAGTGTATGGGTTGAATAGATTCATAAAATTAGTATCTGGCTAACTGAATATTCTGAAGAACTGACTCAATTTTTAGTTCTGAGTTTGAATTAACATGATGTCTTTCAATTTTGATTCCAACATTTCCTGAATGTTCAGTGTCAAATGAACTTCAGCATTGCATATGGCTTAAGCATTTAGCCCCAAATGTCAGTTTCATTCTGGAATTTATATCTGTTTCCAAAATTCTAGGGATATAGTGTTTTGACAATGTTAAAAAAAAACAAAAAAAATTATTTTTGTATCTAAAGGGTTTAGAAAGACCTTGATCATTTGGTAGGAAGCCAAGGCGAGAACACCTGAATCTGTGTGTGTATGGCAGCAGATTGTATTTATTTGGAGTCTTGGTGGGGAAACACATTGCTGTTTGGCTAGGAGTTCTTTTTCCATTTAATCAGTACCTCATAAATGCTGAACTTTGAGGACAGGGAATGACAATTAGACGAATCCTGAGCTTCACTTTCCAAGGGAAGTGATAGAAACTTAAAGCTGTTCATGGACTTCAATTTTTGAGTGACTTCTGAAATCATGAATTTATACTTAATGGCTCATCGATTCTTTGAACTGCCTAATTCATTGAGCTCTGGGAAATTTCCATTTAGGAGTCATGTGTAGTCTAATTGTGATGTGTCCAATTCACACATGCAGTTAGAGACTAATTACCTATACTTTCCCCAAGAAAGTAGCCAGGATCTTTTTCTCCTAAAATTTCAAGATAGCAAATCAGATGTCTTGTTAAATCAGTGGGGAGTTACATTCTTGTGAGTAACTGGGGGTCAGAAAAGTGTGTTTCTTGGGGTCCTTAATTTGCCTAAATTCTTGATCTAAGGAGATTAATAAATCTTTCCAAAGAGTTTTCAAGCAGAAATTTAAATTAAATTTCTATCTCTGTCAGCTTCCCCCCGCCCCCCAATGATTCCATTTAATTGGTATTGGCTAAAAACATGGATTTTTCAAAAGCCACAATATTATAAGAATTTCCTTCAATCAAATCCTTTGGTGAATCAGATATGAAAAATTCATGGCCTGAACTCTCTTGATCAATGATGGAGTGGAAACTGCTGAGCATGATAAACTTCTCATTCTTTTAAGGCTGTTATGACTATGGGGACAGTGGTACGCTGTGGCATTTTAATGTCTAACTCCTGCCAATTGTAGGTAACTGATGACCTGCTGGACTCTCCTTTATAATGTTTAAACAAACTTTAAATTCCCTTCCATAAGCCCTGCTAGTTTCTTATTAAAAACATTAAATTTGGCCAAAGATTTTCTATGATAATACCACAAGGGAGAAACAGGATCCATTTAACCCAAGTGCTACCTTCTGGGTGTTTAGCTGTGAAGATTACTTGCATTTCTTTCATATATTCTTAGAGCTTTAGTCCTCTCCCCTAGTTGTTACCTAAAACCATGGAATTATAGTAGTTTTCCAGGCGTGTGTGTGTGTGTGTGTGTGTGTGTGTATGTATGTATATATGTGTGTGTGTATATATATAAAATAATATACACCCCCCCCCTTTTCTGGAGATGAAACCAGCACTTTGTGCATGCTAGACAAGCACTTTGTCACTGAGCTATACACTTTTAGCCCAGCATGTTTTCAATGTTCTGGAAATGTGTGTTTAAAAAAGTTAGACTACACTGATCAATACTATTATCAGAATTACTTTTTAAAAATAGAAATCTGAACTGAATACTTCCTTACTTAAAAGCCTTTAATTACTTCCTGTTGCCTCCAGGATAAAGACCAGTCGGCTTAGCATTATTTAGAAAGACTCTTTCAAAGCTGTCCATCTAAATCAGTGCTTCTCAAACTATCAGTGGTGAAAGGTCATGATCTCTTCTTCTCAATCTTTCAAAGACTGATTTTTAAGAAGAAATCATTTTAAAAATGAAATATAAAAATATACACAAAATACAATGTCATTTTTAAAAAATTACTAAATATAATAGACATCTTTTACTGTGCCATTTTGCAGGAAGGTTTCTAAATGCTTATTTACAATTTTGGTATTTATTTGTGGGCCAAGCATCAATTTGCAGTTTGTATTTGGAACGCTGGTCTTAATTACTTTTTCCGGGCTTTCTGCTACATCTAGAGACTTTACACTGGGTTATTTTATAGCCATATATGTGAATGTCTGTATATACATACATCACTGAAATTTGTAAAGTAATATATTTTGGTATAGTTGTTATCACCTGCTGACCAAACATGACCTGTTATCACTTGACTATGGCTTTTTAAAGAAATCTGATGGATTAGTTGGGGGGGATTTGTCTCCTTCCAACCAATTATTCTTTTATTTTTGATTTTGGATCACCCAGAGACATCTTTTTTGCGGTGTGGGATTAACAAACAAGTTCTGAGCCATCTGTACAGAAATATTTTTTCCTAAGAAGCCTTTTCTGTCTTGGGACTCTAATTCTATACTTCTTTAGTTACACAAATAGAAAATGTTTGAGTAACCCATTTCCCAGCCAGCCATGCCCCATAAATCCATAAATTCTCAGATTATTTACAAAAAGCAGATATAGCCTGACATTTTAAAATAAGGGACTTTGTTATCTATCAGCAACCTTAAGTGTTGTTGGGAGGTCTGTTTTGAGGGGAATCCCTCAAGTTGAAAGAGTGGGCCAAAGGCAGGCTGTAAATGTTTCCTCTTCACTCCCTTTTGGTATACTCAGATCTACTTTATTATTGTAATGACTGAGAGTTTAAATTTTTCAAAAGTTTTGCTGTTAACAATGCAGGGGCTGGGGTTGTAGCTCAGTGGTAGAGTGCTTGCCTCTCATGTGGGGGGCACTGGGTTTGATCCTCAGCAACACACACACACACACACACACACACAAATAAAGGTAGTGTGTCCATCTACAACTAAAAAAATATTAAAAACAAAAAGCAAACAAACAAAAAAATCCTTAAACCAAAAAAACCCAGTGCAGTAGCTGGTGCCACATGCCTGTCATCACAGCAACTCTGGAGGCTAAGGCAGGAGAACACCAAGTTCAAGGCCTGCCTGGGCAATTTAGACCCTGTCTCAAAAAAGGACTGGGAATGTAGCTCAGGGATAAAGCTCCCGGGTTCCATCCATAGTTTAAAAAAAAAAAAAAAAAGTAAACATGCTTGCCATACAGAGTGTCTGTTTGCAATTATTTCTTTAGGAGAGACTCTCAGAAGTAGAAATTCTGGGTAAAAGAAATGAAAATTAAATATATGTTAATACATTTATTGACATTGCTAAATCTTTCTCCTAAAAGATTATGCTGATTTATACTCCAATCTCTTTTTCCATGATATCTGGAGCATAGGGTATTGTTGATCTTTAATAAATTAATAAATGTCAAGTTTATGGCATCTTAACTGTTTTATGTTTTAGCTTTCTTTCTTTGCCTTAGAGAGGTTGATATGTTAATTACCACCAAGCTGCTCTTGTCAGTGTTTTGGGGCTGTATACTGTTATAGAAAAAGATAGTGCCATCCTGGCTGCCTCTGTTATTCAGTCACCTATCAATGGGTAGTAGTAAGGGTTGCCGGAGTGAGTCAGAGAGCACATCAGAAGTAACTTGAGATGCCCTGTTCAGCATTTCTTTTGGGGGTTCCCATTGAATCCAGTGAGCATTTGGATGGACTGCTTGGACCTTTTTATCAATGCTGATGACATCCCTTATGTTTTTTTTTTTTTTTTTTAAATATTTTTTTAGTTGTAGATGGACACAATACTTTTATTTATTTTGTTTGTTTATTTTTATGTTGTGCCAGGGATCAAACCCAGTGCTTCATGCCTGCTAGGCAAGCACTCTACCACTGAGCCACAACCCTGGCCCCCCTTATGGTTTTTAGTATGATTTCTTGCTTAACGAGCTTGATTTAGAAGATAAGATCTCATTCAACCATTGTATTTAGGCTGATATAAGAAAATTTTGATTGTATAATACTCATATTTCTTTGGTTCATTTCAGCAGTGTATCACTAATAAAAAGGATTAGCGACAAAATGTCATTTTGGTTATAGCAAAGGGAATTGTTAGCCTTTTGAGCCTTGATTACATTACATTTTAGGCTAATTTGAGCAAATGACTGGAATTAAAAATCATCATCCATAAAGTGCTGTTTTGGGTGGCTTCCTTCTGGAAATTCTGATGACTAGTAAGAGTTTAGGATACTACTTGGGATTTTTCTTTTTTTAATCTCTAAAATTTTACACTTTATTATTATTGTACTGGGATTTATTTATTGTTGTTTTTATTATTATGTATTAGTGATTGAACCTAGTGGTGCTTAATCACTAAGCCACATCCCTCATCCTTTTTATTTTTTATTTTGAGACAGGGTCTTACTAAGTTGCTCAGGGCTTCACTAACTTGCGGAACTGGCCTCAAACTTGTGATCCTCCCACCTCAGCCTCCCAAGTCACTGGGATTACAGGTGTGTACCATCATACCCAGCTGATACTGGGAATTGAACCCAGGACCTTGCACATGCTACTTTTTTTTTTGGTACTGGGAATTGAACCCAAGGGCACTCAATCACTGAGCCACATCCCCAGCCCTATTTTGTATTTTATGTAGAGACAGGGTCTCACTGAGTTGCTTAGCGTTTCGCTGTTGCTGAGGCTGGCTTTGAATTTGAAATCTTCCTGCCTCAGCCTCCTGAGCCTCTGGGTTTACAAGCATGTGCCACTGTGCCTGGCAAGTGGTCTACTATTGAGCTACATCCCCAGCAGGTTTTTTTTTTTTTTAATTTTAAATTTTTAAAATTTTGGGACAACATGTTGCCAAATTAATTAGGATGGCTTTGAACTTGTGATCATACTGACTTAGCCTCCTGTGTAGCTGGATTGCAGATGTGTGCCACTGTGCCTTATTTCAAATGTTCTTTTCCAGCTCAGCTTCCTTTAAAAAAAAAGTAAAATTTACATACAATAATGTATACCCTTTAATGAATTTTTATAAATATATACATCTGTATAAAAAGTATCCCAATCAAACCATAGAGCATTTCCTTTATACCTAAAACCTCCCTGAATCCCATCCCAATGTAGGGGAGGAAAAATATCTTTCCTTCTACTCTTCTATATTCTCAGGTGGGGCCGCTGTAATAATGAATTAGAAATAAAACAGGTGTGGTGCACAGCTATAGTCCCAGCTACTTGGGAGTCTGAGGCAGATCCCTTAAGCCCAGGATCAACCTGGGCAACAGAGACCTCGTCCCCCGACCCCAGTACCTCTTTTCAGCAGCACATATATTGGAGTTAGAACAATACAGAGTGGATTGGCATGGCCCCTGTGCAAAGATGACACAAATTTGTGAAGTGTTCCATATAAAAAAACAATAAAAAAATCACATTTGTTTAATATAAGTTTTATGTGAAACAGGAGTCTTCATAAGGAAATGAAACCCAAAGAAGCAGTTAAACCTCAACATTTTAATACTAGTTTTGATGAAGAGTAGAGTTGTAGAAAAATATATAATAAGTTTGAATCCCAAAAATAGTATGCTGGGGACTTAGGATTATAGCTGTGTGGCCGGCACATGCTTGGCATGCACAAGGGCCTGGGTCCTATTCCCAGCCCTGTAGCGGGAGGGAAGAAAACTGACGAAAACCAGACAATCTGTAATGACTCCATTCATGAGAAGCTGGATAACTCACAGACTAACCATAACTATAGATTTGTTTACTGGAGCAGTGTGGAAGAGTGTTGACTAGTAATGGGGTTCAGAACATGCTACCCCTACATACCATGCTTTGGTGTGTTGATGATCATCAGCTGAAGCAATGTGAGAAATAACAGATGCAGGAAAGACTTCCTCGGAAGCATGTCAAAAGCTCCTCACCTGAAAGGTGGTGTCCTTCCTCTGCCCAGAGGACAAAAGCATCTTTATCTCCAAAGATGGGCACATCGAGAAGGCTCAATACACAGGCCTAAGTCTTCCCTAGTTTCCTCTGAGCTCAGACCCCTGTTGCCCTATCACATTTTTCTGTAATTCTCTTTATCAAAACTAGTATTAAAATGCTCAGGTTTAACTGCTTCTTTGGGTTTTTATTTCCTTATGAAGACTCCTGTTTTCTATTTTTCCTTTTTGTTTCTGAATTATTTATATACTCTTATTTATCCATTTGTTATTAGAAATTTGGGTATTCTAGTTTTGGGCCTTTATAAATAAAATTGCTATGAACTTTGATGTACAAGTCTTTTTGTGGACATATATTTTATTTGGGTAGATATTTATGAATGGGAGTGCCAGTGTATTTTTAACTTTATAAGAAATTATTTTTCTGTACATTTAAAGAAAAAAACTACCAAATAATTTTCCAAAGTGATTATGCCATTTTACATCCCTTAATTAGCAAAATATGATAATTTTAGTTGCTTTGCAGTTTTGTCAACACTTGGTATTGTCTCTTTTTTTGGTTTTTAAAATTAAGCCATTTGAGTGGACAGGTAGTGGTACCTCACTATGGTTTTAATTTAAATTTCACAGGGACTTTTGATGAATGTTTTTAAAGTTTTCTTTATTTTTTCTGCAGGACTATAGACATATTTACTGATGGAATTCATCCTTGTATTTAATTTTTTTTTTTTTTTAGGTTTCTTTAAAGGTGATTGAAACAATTAATCCAAAATGCCTGAAAATCCTGCCACAGGTATACTAGATATATAGTTTTGTTATGAAATTAATGACTGATTCATAAATGGAATATGAGATCGTATTTAACCTGTCTTCTGGTTATTCTTCTTCAACCAAGATAAACTGCAGGTCCTACAGGTCCTTGATCGCCTGAAAATGAAATTGCAGGATAAGGGTGACACTTCACAGAACGAGAAACTGAGTATGTTTTATGAGACACTAAGGAGTCCTCTCTTCAACCAGATACTCACACTGCAGCAGTCCATCAAGCAACTGAAGGGGCAAGTAAGTTAGCATGGAAGAGCTCTGTGTTGATGTGTAAAACCAGTGAGAAAAGACAGGAGGAGACGATCAAGGACAAGCTGTCTGTGACAATCTTGTCTCAGCAAAGACCAGACATGGGCCTGCAGCCTGTGGGTAGCATTAGCATAGTTAGTTTTAAAATGTTGATAATCAAGCGGGTGTGGTGGCTCATGGCCTGTAATCCCAGCATCCCTGGAGGCTGAGGCAGGAAAATCGCAAGTTCAAAGCCAGTCTCAGCAACTTAGCAAGACCCATCTCAAAAATATAAAAAGGGTTGGGAATGTGCTTAGTTATCAAGTGCCCCTGGGTTTAATCCTCAGTACCAATCAATCAATCAATCAATCAATAAGATAAAAACTAAAAACAGTGTTGATAATTAATTTTATGTTGAGCTTTGGAATATGGGTTTTCTAAACATATAAAGGTTAGAATTAGAGAATTCTGAACATTTTCTTCAAAATTATAAAATGGTGGTTAACTTAATTTTTTTTCTTTTTGGAGTTGGTGATTGAACCCAGGACCTTGCAAATGCTAAGCTTGTGCTCTACCACTGAGCTATATATCCCAAGCTTCTTGACATTTCTTCTTCTTCTTTTTTTCTTTTTTTTCTATTTAGTCGTGGGGATGAACCCAGGGGCAATTTACCAATGAGCTATATCCCCAGTCCTTTGAATTTTTTATTTTAAGGCAGAGTCTCATCGAGTTGCTAAGGCTGGCCTTGAACTTGGCACCTTCTTGCCTCAGCTTCTTGAGTAGCTGGGATTATAGGGGTGCACCACTGCTCTGGGCTTGACATTTGTTTTTAACGTTAACTTTATTCCATTATGTTGAGCTGTATCAGCCAGTGATATTTTAAAAATCCTGTTTTTTTGTCATTATAGGATTCTTTTCTATTAATGTTTAAGTGGCTCTGTGACTCACTCGCTATTAATCTTGTGTCAGTTTCTTAACCCCTGAGTGCCTCATTTTTCATGTTCATGAAAATGAGATAATGATATTTCATAGAACTATTGTCAGGATTAAATGAGGTTATAACATGCCAGAGTCTCAATACAATACTTAGCCCTTAGTAAGTATTCAGGAAGTACTGTTGTTATTGATGTATACTATCTATGGATTTTTTTTTGTGGCTTTGCATGTGGAAATGTACAGATAAATGCCATAGGGCTTAGTGTCTTGTGCTTATATGACAGGTTGCATCTGTGTGTGTGAAGGGTAATGAGACGTTAGTGTACATTCTATGAACTTGGGGTAGTCACAGAAGGCAGGAAACAAGAACAGATTTTAAGGTATTTGACATTTTTGTGTAATATTAAATTTAGAAATTTTAGCCTTATGGGCACACAGATTCGTTTTTATGCACCTTATTTCTTTCATACATGTTTTTTAACATACAATTTATACCCATAATGAGCAAAAGAGAATATGTAATAAATAGAAATGATTTCTTTTTTGAAGGTTTCTGTTGATGGTTCTCTTGTTTTTCTCTCCACCAGCTCAGCCATATACCCTCGGATTGTTCAGCCAACTTTGATTTTTCTAGAAAAGGTTTGTTAGTGTTCACGGATAGTTCTATTACAAGTGGGAATGCCCACAGGCCCTGTAATAATTTAACTGCATCTGGGTTGTTTCCGTGGACCGCAAAGTTGGGAAATGAAGACTTTAACTCAATCATTCAACAGATGGCTCAGGTAAAGTTATACCTTGTCATGGGAATATTTAGCTTTATCTTTCCTGCTTCAGGTTTAAAAAGAAACCCACTCTTTTTGTCTTAACATGTGTTATGTATTTGCTTTTGTTTTTATGTTGAAAGGAGGAATTGGCACCTTTTTCTAACCTGTGTTTTGGAATTTTATTATCTTAAAATCACACAAGAAAATGTCCATGTGTGAGGTGAGGAGAACTTTTAGGAAAAGACTTCAATTGAACACATCTCTATTCTTATAAGGAAAGAGACTTATTTATTTGTTGATACTGGGGATTAAACCCAGGGGTGCTTTTACTACTGAGCTCCATCCCCAGCCCTTTTTACTTTTATATTGAGACAGTGTCTTGCAAAGTGGCCCATGTTGGCCTTGAGCTTGTGATCCTCCTGTCTCTGCCCTCTGAGTCTCTGGTATTATAGGCATGTGCCACCGTATCCAGCAGGAAGAAGATTCTTACTGGTTTTGATCACAAGATGAAACATTGAAACAGTTTTAAATTTTATATCAAAACAGAATTAGTGGGAGTTGGAACAAATACAATTTAGAAAATTGGGGGAAAAAATTGACAGTTGTAGCTTCTGCTACCTTAAAAATTAAATAATAGTCGAACTTTTGAATATGTTTTGTGTTTGTTCAACAGTCTTTAAAAATGAAACTTTTGTTTGAAAAATTAAAAAGAATCTGTTTAAGATGTGATATTTAACTAGTGTTCTGGACTACTTTTTTTGCTTAATAGTTCTGGTCCCTTCATGTGATGATCTTGTTGATTACATTTATAAAGTTCACATAAAAGCAATTATTAACTAAAGTAATCAAATTCCTACATGTCACAGGTAGAACCAATTTGAATGGTGGCCTTTCCACAGTCTTTTGAATTGATTGAATAAATGGAATAGTAATTCATCACTATAGAATTAAAAACAGAACTCTAAAGAGTTGCTGGTTCTGTGTAGGCTTAATACTAGTGTATTTTTGATATATCCAATATACTTTTCCTCATTAAAAAATTGAATTTTGCATCAAGAGAATTTAGGGAAATTCAATATAAAAAAGTAATTTAGAATTTACTGTGGGAAAGAGCATTTTTCTTAGGCATTCTCATCCAGCTTGGGATTCATCGCGAAATGTGAATGAAGTGTGAAAATACCTCTTCAATTCCCTAAGGTTACAGTGCTGCACACTCTCTTTTGTTTTCTACTGAAAATAATCAAGTTAGAGAGTTCCTGGAATAATGTATTACTGAAATGCTGAGTTATTTTGAGTTTATTTGGTTTTGTAGAAATGTCTCAGAGAAGCTATTTTTCTGCTAAGCAATTTCAGTTCTGTGGAAAGGGTGCATTGGTTAAATGTAGATTCATTGACATTTATATTTTTCTTTTATCCCCCTTCATTAGGGCCGGGAAATTGAATATATAGATATAGAACGGCCTTCAACTGGAGGCCTTGGATTCAGCGTGGTGGCCCTTAAAAGTCAAAATCAGGGAGAAGTTGATATCTTTGTGAAGGAAGTACACCCAGGGAGTGTAGCAGACAGGTAAGGATGGTGTTCATTTTATACTCTGCTAGTTTTTTTCTGATGATTCTGAAAGCATTATTATACAAGAGTATAAGAAACTAGTGCTAAAAGCAGTAACAATAGCAGCTAACAATTCCTTTAGCACTTCCTATGCGTTCATCAGGCCTTTTATAGATGTTCTTTCATTCACTTGTGGCTGCAGTCCAGCAGTGTAGGTGTTACTACTCCATTTTATAGATGAGACAGCTGAGGTTCAGAGAGGGTCAGTGGTTTTCCTGTAGTCACAGAGCTATTAATGCTGGGACCATGATGTGATTCTTACAGTAACTGCAAAGCAGCTAGTGCTCTTTCCACTGTATCACTCTCTCACCCAATTGGTGATCACTAGGATGGTAATTTTTTTCTTTTTTTGTATTGGGGATTGAACTGAGGGGTGCTTAAGCACCCCAGCCCTTTTAAATGTTTTTATTTAGAGACAGGGTCTCACTTAAGTTGCTTAGGGCCTTGCTAAGTTGCTGAGACTGGCTTTGAACTTGTGATCCTCCTGCCTTGGCCTCCTGAGCTGCTGGGATTATGGGTGTGCATCACTCAATGGATGGGAATCATTCTCATTCTGCATACTACATTGTTTATTAAATTGATAGTTATAACACATTATTGATTATTATGCTTATTGTTAAGAGGCCCCTCAATCTATGTTATCCTTCATGGATTGCACTTCTTTAGGTTTTTAAGAGTGATATGCTGGCCTTATATTTTATCTCTATTTGATTTCCAGTCTTTGGTTTATTATTCATTTAATAAATAATACTATTCACACGTGCCTGTTAAATAAAAGCAATGTCACAGTGTATGATTATAAAAATTCTCAGCCAATAATATAATTTTGAACTCACATTCTCTGTATATGGTGATTACTTCTAGTTTCCCCAATTAAAATTGGATATAATGGATTTTCATGATTTTCCATCTTTATTCTGCCATCTAATGTTGCATTTCAAATGTTTTGTGGGTCCATAGCTGTGGTCAGATATATTTTAGAAACTCTATCCTGTCTGTTCTTCAATACTGGGTGTACATAGTTAGGGTGATCTTATGATTTATTGTTCAAGTTAGGATGGTTTTGGGTTGAAGTGGTATGCTGTTAATAATGAAACAGATAGTAGGTATAAACTTGAACTCTTCTTAGGCAATACAGAATATATCTAGACTTATAATTGCTTAACATTAAGCTCATTTAATATTGATTAGCCAACTTTTTTTTTAATTCCAGTTTTTTTCCTTTTAAATATTAGGATATAATTAACATAAACTTAATTTTAAAGTGTACAAGGTCATGGGTGTTGTTATATTCACAATGTTCTGCAGCCATTCCCACTCTTTAATTCCGGTACATTTCTACCACCCAAAAAGGACTTTTTAATATACCTAGTTCCTTCCTCCCTCCATCCCCTGGCAAGCACCAATCTACTTTCTTTCTTTTTTTATCTTTATTTTTTATTTGTTTTTTATGTGGTGCTGAGGATCGAACGTGCTAGGCAAACGCTCTACTAGTGAGCTACAGCCACAGCCCCACCAATCTACTTTCTTTAAACAACATGTTTTAAGTTCTTTGTAACACCTTGGAAAGTACTGATCTAATGTATTTATTGTCCTTCCTGACTGTGTTATTATATACTTGGTGTTTAGATGCATGAATGCTCTTGATGAAACGTTGAGCAGCATTCCATGGCATGGGGGTTGAGTCTTCACTACAAATTAACCTTCCAGTACCATAATCTTCAGGCATGTCTGTCAGTGATCCATACAGTTGTCCTGTTTTTCAGCATCGGCATCTCCATTCCTTTATAAGATAATCGTAAGAAGCTGTCTTAGTCTGTTTTGTGCAGTGATAACAGAATACCTAGGACTACACACATTTATAAATAGCACATTTATTGGCTCATAGTTCTGGTGGCTGAGAAGTGCATTGTCAAGGTGTTCACATCTGGTGAAGGTCTTTTTGCTGTATAATTATGTGGTGGAAGCCAGAGGGGGGAGAGGAGACAGAAGGAAGGGACAAACTGGCTTGTGCTTTTGTAAAGAATCAGTCCCACCATGAGGGTGAATCCTTAATGGCCTGATTGCCTCTTAAAGGTCCCACCTGTTAATCCTATTACCATGGTAGCTGAATTTCAACATAAGTTTTGGAGGGGACAGACATTCAAACAGCAGCAAGCTTGTCAAATACCTTATTGACATGTTACTATCCAATATCCCTATCATATTTCCCTGATCTACCACATAGGAAATTGAATACATGTAGCCTTTGATCCTGAGTGCTCAGAAATAGAACCAGTATCTATGAGGCAAGGTTATTTATGGTAGATAATCTTTCATTAGAAAAGGATAACTTAGCCAATGCACACTTTGGCACATGCCTCTCATCTTAGCAACTTGGGAGACTGAGGTAGGAGATTTGTAAGTTCAAGTCCAGTCTGGGCAACTTAGGGAAATCCTGACTCAAAATGAAAAATAAAAAGAACTGGAGATGTAGCTCAATATTAAAGTACCTCTGAGTTTAATACTGGCTTTCAGTATTTATTTATTTATTTTTTAAAGGTACTTATAGTTTCATTAGGCAAAGAAGTCTTGTAGTATTAGTCTGAATGTTGGTTTTCTATCTAGCTGTGTGATCTTGGTCAAGTTACTTATTTTGCTAAAAATTTTAGTAGTTGTGTTTTTTTTTGGGGGGGGGGGGAGGGGGAGGAGGGGTAACTGCAGATTGAACCCAAGGGTGCTTAACCACTGAGTCATATCCCCAGGCCTTTTTATTATTTTATCTTGAGACAGTCTTGCTAAGTTGCTGGGGCTAGCCTCAGACTTGAGATCCTCCTGCCTCTGCCTCCTAAGGCTTTTGGATCACAGGCGTGTGACACTATGCCCAGCTTAAAATTTTGTTTCTTTGATGTGTAAAATGGCAATGTTATGTTAAGATACAGATGAAATAATATTAATAAAGCTGATTGAGTAGTGCTCAATACATAGTAAGGGCTTCTGTGTTCACATGTTCCTTATTCATGGATCTAATCAACCATGATTGAAAATATTTGAAAATCATGTTTGTACTGAATGGGTACAGACTTTTTTTTTGTCATTTTCCCGTAAACAATACAACATAACAATTTTTTAATATACCATTTATATTGTATTAGGTATTATAAACAATTTAGTGATGACTTAAAGTATATGGGAGAGTATGCATAGGTTATTTGCAAATACTGTGTCATTTTATATAAGAGACTTAAGGATCATGGGCTTTTTGGTATGAAGTAGTCCTAGAACCCATCACCCCCATGGATTTTAAGGGATGAATAATAGTATTTGTTCCTCTTATGGCAACATACAAAGTAGCATGATTTACTTCATACAGTTTTTTTCTTTCCTCATATTGGGATTGAATGCAGGGGTGTTGTACTGCTGTACTACATCCCCAGTCCTTTTTAAAAATTTTATTTTGAGACAGTGTCTCACCAGGTTCCTGAGACTGGCCTTGAAGTTGCAGTCCTTCTGCCTTGACCTCCTGAGCACCACTGCCTGGCTTAATAAGTCTTTAAGACACTATATACATCTTCCTATTTTCCTCCCAGTAATAGGGTACTGATTCACTGTGGGATGCCTGATGATTTATATACATCATTATTTCTGTAGCTCCCAACATACTAAATAGCATATAGTAGTTGCTTAGTATCTATTTGTTTAACGAATGATAAGTAAGTGAACTATCATTTATTTGTGTTACTGGGATTTTGAATAATCAAAGAACAAAGTTTGTGTGCCTGTATGTTTGAACTTTTGCTTTCACTACATTAATAGAGGAAAAAAAACCAAAACAAATAGTAATGCAGTAGGCTAATAACCTGAGAAAATACTGTAGATGGTGACTTTAGTATTCTTTGCCAAAATACATTAAAAATATATAAAACAAATTGAATAACAAATGATATGGCTAGTGTGGACCACAGATGAGAGGGAAGATATGAAAATGTGTAATGTATAGGAATACAGAAAACATTTACAAAGAACTTCTCAAATTTTTACCAACTCATCTTGCTGACTAGAAGATAATGAGGAAAGAACTGGTGTTTAATGCTTTAAAATGAAAGCCTAGCAGCATGGTGGTGCATACCTCTAATCCCAGCGAGTTGAGAGGTTGAGGCAGGAGGATTGTAAGTTTGAGGCCAGCCTTAGCAACTTATTGAGACCCTGTCTCAAAACAAAACAAAACAAAACCAAAAACAAAACAAAAAAGAAGGCTGAGGATGTGGCTCTGTGGTTATGTACCCCAGGTTCAATCCAAATAAATAAATAAATAAAATTTTCTAAATAAATATAGAAAAATTTCCAGTGGAAACAAATTTTCGCCATATTTTTGTTCAGTGGATAAAGAAAAATCCCAGATATATATTTATTTTTTTCCATGATAAATTAAAGTAACTTATAAAAATGGTTTATCAAATTTAAGAAAAACAAATATTTTAAGTATGTTATTTTGGTGCTGCTTTAGTAACTACTTTTTGTTTTACACTCCATAGTACTTTCCCCGCAAGCTGTTTTTTTCTTTTTTGTTGCTCAGTTTTGAACCCAAGGCCTTGCGTGTGCTGGATATGCTCTCTGTCATTGAGTCACACTTCCAGACCTCCCCTAAGCTTTATTTTCTTTTGGTACCAGGGATTGAATTCAGGGGCACTCAACTACTGAGCCACATCCCCAGCCCTATTTTGTATTTTATTTAGATGTAGGGTCTCACTGAGTTGCTTAGCGTCTTGCTGTTGCTAAGGCTAGCTTTGAACTTGTGATCCTCCTGCCTCAGCCTCCCGAGCCACTGGGATTATAGGTGTGCACCACTGCACCTGGCTCATCTAAGCTTTCTTGAAGAAACAAAATGGAAGCTTTTCTGTGAGGGAGCAGCTTGTATTTTTAATAGACATTGTTCCATATGGCACTGTTACACACACCTGCTGGAAAAAGTTGGGAATTAGAAGTAGTAATAAGAGGTGGCAGTGAGACATGAGCAAAATAGAGAGGTGCCGGGAAGCTTTCCCTGCACAGGGGAGGTATATCTTCATCCGCCTATTCATTATTTAACTTTTTAAAATATTTGCTCAGGATGGTCTTGAACTTGTGGGCTCTTGTGATCCTTTTCCTTCAGCCTGCAGAGTATCCTGAACTGTAGGTGCCATCATGCCTGGCTTTTAACAGATATTGAATTTTGATTGTATGCTATGTTTTGGGTATAAAATGTTAAACAAAAGAGACATTATTCCAACCTGCTTGTAGTCAATTATTATGTCTCAGTACTTTTTAGTAATAGGTCTGTGATTACAAATTGAATGTTTCCAAAAAGAGGAAGTTGATGATTTGAGTGGATAAGAACCTTGACCAATGGCAAGGAGTAAGGTGGCTTCTCAGAGGCAATGGGAGACTTGGAGAGACAGCAGGGTCTGAAGAGAACAGAATGTATTGGGGAATGGAATAGCTCATTACCCTCATGAAGAGATGGAAATGGAACACAGGTCCTATGCTTGGAGCGTGATTGCTATTTATTTGGAGGAGAATAATACAAGATGATGCAAAAGGGGCAGAGGGAGAGGTAGGTGCCAGCCATACAGGACCTTCTAGATATGCTAAAGGGTCTTCATGATCTTGATCAGTACTTCCTTTCTTCTGAGGACTTTCCACACAGATACTTGCCTAACCTGCTGGCTGTCAAAGTCATGGAAATCCACTATTTCTGAATGTTGTGATGGAGACACAAGAACTTGTTTCCTCTTGAATGGAAAGTGTGAATTCAATATGTGTGTGTATATAAAAATTAGTATGAGGGAGCTAAATTGCATATATGTTTATATGGTATAATTATGTATAATTATATAAACTACAAATTAGTGTGGGGAATTTAATTGTATATATAGTATAATTATATACTAAAATATAAGTATAAATAATTGCATGGAGGAATTAAGTAGAATGTGTCAAAAAAAATCCAAATTTTCCTCAGTAGTTTATTTATCCTGGATTGAGTTTATATTCCCTGAGCAGATTTTATCTTGGAAAGAATGGATTTTAACTCAGAGAGAAAGGAAGTGTCCTTGAAGTCTATTGGGTAGGGGAAAAGGTAGATTAAAATAGATTGATTTTTAGAAAATAGAAAATCCAGGGGTGAATTAAGGACTTATGAAAAATGAGTTAGATCAGGGCTAAAAAGATTTAAATGTATCTCACTCATTTAGGATTAATTAAGAGAGTCCCTGGATGAACATGCTGTGAATAGAAATTTAGTTGAAGAAGTTAGAGAAAGGGGGATATGGAGATGGAAGAATGGAAATGATTCCTGTATATTGTCCTGTAGTATTTACATTTAAGAAGAAATGTTTCTTTAATACCGGGGAGATGCTTCGCAAGCAGCATTCTCAAAAAATATTCTAAAATTATGAAAATCTGTTATGCATATAATAAAAAACTATAAAGTATGGAAATATAGTAAGTAAAAATAAAAGTCTCAAGATACTTGAAACTTTCTTTTGAAATGTGCTGAGATTGAACCCAGGGCCTTGTGCATACTAAATATGTGCTGTACAACTGAGCTTATACCCTAATGCTGAAATATTTGAATTTTGAGCATCCTGATACAACTGAGAAATATGCTTTCTTTTCTTTTTTCCCAATATTGGGGATCAAACCCAGTATTCTCACATACATTGTGAGAATAATGGGTTTGATCTACTGCACTATACCCCCAGTCCATAATGTTTTCTTTTTTGTAAAGACAAGGTCATAGAATATATACACTTTTACATCTTGTTCTCACCTTATTATGTCATTCCTAATATTAATGAAAAGATTTTTAAACAACATTTTTAATGCTACATGATTTATTGTGAAAGACTATTTTAATATCAAAAATTGGAATATTAACTGGGCATAGGGGTACCTACCTGTAATTCCAGGTACTTGGGAGGGCTGAGACAGGATTGAAAGTTCAAGTCCAACCTTGGCAACTTAATTCTATCTCAAAATTTAACAAAAAGACTAGGGATGTAGCTCAGTTGTAGAGTGCCAGTGTGTTCAATCCCCACTACTGTCCAAAAATAAATAAATAAATAAATTGAGATATTGAACTTGCTCTTTCCAAGGAAGACTCCAAAACATGAGTACCTGTCTCCAGGAAACTTAAAATCCAATAGGGAAGGACTTAGCTAACTCTGTAGGCAGCATGCTTAACCTACCTGAGTATTTAGTGAGTGAACTAGTGGTTCAGAACATTGTGGACTGAGATATGAGACTCAACTGAATGGTGACAGGTGGAATTGAATTTGGCTGAGTAGAGTAGAAAGGTATTAGATGTGGAGGGAACAGTTTATACCAGAGCAGGAAATGCCACACATATTTGAGAGAGAAGTCATAAGTCAGAGTAGTTGAAGAAATAGTTTGTGTGGACAGAATCCAAGTAGGAAGAGTACTTAGGGGCAGAACATTGAGGCCTTCAAGACCAGCCAAGTTTACCCTCTGTCCTAGAGGTCAGTATTCTTGATATTCTGGTCCATGACAAGGTTTTCCTGACCTGTTATGAAATGAGAGAAAAAAGGAGGCAGGGGGCAATATAATGGACTCGTCATAATTCAAAATTGTATTTGTGAAAAGGATTATTCTATTCTGAAATAAATCCCTTCCTGTATTTTAAGAGGTAAAAATGTTCCTTTATGAAATAGTCATGACAGGAGTTTGTTTTCATTTCTTTGCTGCTTTCTTTATTGGTTAGCAATAGCTGATCATTACACATTTTTGAACTGGAAAAGATACCAGCATGCAGAGAGCCTAGAAATGTAAATCTGATGGAATCTTGCGAATTAGATTTTAGATGTTAGGTGAGGATTCCAACTGGAGAGTAGGAATGGAAAGGAGGAGATGGGTGGATCCAAAAGAGACAAAGAAGGACAAGGAAGTGTTAGGGTACTGTTGCTTGGCCAGCAGGAATAGTATTTCAATGGTATTTGGAAGATAATAGTCAAATGCAGTAAACCAGGATAGTAAATTGTAGACTATCCTTAGAATGCATGTTACCATAGCAGGTGATGACTATGCTTCAGAGTCAGACTCTTCAGATAAGGTGTTAAGGTAGTCTGAGCTTTAAGTTTTTGTACGTAAAACTTAACTACTTTAAAGGTGATTGTGAGGATTACACGAGATAATAATGCACGTAAAGCGCTTAACACAGTACCTGACTCCTAAGGGCTCAGTCAATTTTAATTATAGTAGTGCTTTTTTTTTTTCTTTAGAGATTGTTATTTTTTTTATTTTTATTTTTTTTTAGTTGTCCTTTTAACCTTTGTTAGCAGTTGGGAGATTGGTTTGGGAGAGAGAAAAGGGATTAGATATAGGTTTGGAAGTAATCGCCATGGGTTTTCAAGGAGTATTTGGCCTCTACTGACAAGTGATAAAGAAGTAAAGAAAATGGAGATGGGGTGAACCTGCCAGCGAGGAGGCTCTTGGTGAAGTTCAGAAAACGGTTATCCTAGTATAGTATGGATAGAAATCAGATTGGAAAGCTTCCAACAGTACAGGGTTCATGCAGTATTCACACTTGCTAACCCTTGGCAGTAGGGCCTTCTAAAGTGTTTTGGTTTATTTTTCTAACCAACTGACTTTTAAAATGTGTGTGTGTAAGTGTGTATATAGGGATGCACTAGCTAATTAGTACATTAGTTATTAAGTGTTATGAAAAGGCACTCTGAGCTCTGTTATGTATCTACATAATTATTCAGGTAAATGTATTGAGTGAAATAGTACCATAAGCAATAAATTGCTGAACTTAAATAACAGATATTTAAAAGTCAAGTTATTAGATCACTTTAAACATAACCTTCTTTTCTTATATGATTAAGGGATCAAAGATTAAAGGAAAATGACCAGATTTTGGCCATTAATCACACACCACTGGATCACAATATTTCTCACCAGCAAGCAATTGCATTATTACAACAAACGGGTGGATCTTTGCATCTGGTTGTAGCCAGGGAACCAGTCCACACAAAAAGCAGGACTTCTACCAGCTCAGCTGATACAACTCTGCCTGAAACAGTGAGTTGCAAACTTGGGAAAATAATTTTGAATTATGCTATTGGTGATAAGAAGTATATATTCAGGTGTCATTTACTTGTCATGGGTCAAGAGGGATGATCATATCTCCAAGTGCATCATATTTAAGCAAGATGTTTCATGAAGGGCTATTTAGTCTTTTCAATGTCCTGTGGGACTTTTAATTTAAGATTATTATTTAATATAGGGGTCAAATTGAGTGTTAGGTGTAGTTTATTTGGTGGTGGTGTCTTATGTTCCTTTATAGAAAGTTAACTTTATAGAAAGTTAACATTTCAAAAACATTACTTTTATGAATTATAATGGGAGATTATGGGTAGGTTATTGATGCTACAAAATTATAGTAGGTTTTTTTTTTTTTTTCATGTAAGGATATATACTTCACAGTTTGGAAGAAAAAAAGTATGTCTGTTTTAGGAATTTCTTAAAGCTGCTTTGTAACATTTACCAGATTTTGGCCAGCGTCTTCAGAATGCCTGCTAATAAATCTTATTTTCTTATAACACTAAGTGCTAGCTGATTTATATAATTTTCATTCCTCGGGACAAAAGAAAAAAAACTGTCTGGTACATTACAAGGTCACAACACAAATTAAAGTATAGGCATTTTTCCTGTTACACTCTGTAATATTTATACAGCACAATTTACATAATAACTACAATGGACAAAGTGGGACATTGTCTAGCATATAAAGAATAAGGGTGTTGGAGTCATGCATTGGTGGGTTCACGTCCCTTTCTTCCTCTCCTAGTTGTGTGACACCAGCAGGTCCTTGACTTCTCCACACCTCAGTCTCTCTGTTACTTAAAACTAGTAATAGTTGTAAAGATTGAAAGAGGTGTGTGAAGAGCCAAGCGTAGGGCTGGTGCCAGTTAACACTCTGTGAGCAGTAGCTGCTGTCATTGATTCAGGCTTCTTTTTTGGGGGGTGGAGGAGCACCAGGGATTGAACAGGGGTGCTTAACCACTGAACCACACCCCCAGCCCTTTTTGTATTTTATTTAGAGACAGGGTCTCACTGAGTTGCTTAGGGCCTCACTAAATTGCTAAGGCTGGCTTTGAACTCATGATCCTCCTGCCTCAGCCTCCAGAGCCGCTGGGATTACAGGTGGGTGCCACTGTGCCTAGCAAGGTTTCTTCTACTGTTTTTTTTTTTTTTTTAATTCTTTTAGTTGGTGATGGACCTTTATTTTATCCATTTATTTATAGGTGGTGCTGAGAATTAAACCCGGTGCCTCACACATGTGAGGCAAGCACTCTACCACTGAACCACAACCCTAGCCCCCAGCCAGGGTTCTTATTTTAACAAACATGCTTCCTAGTTACTAGGCATTGTTCCAGACATGAGCTTATTAAATATTCCCTATATTCCTGTTTATTTTAACATTGCATAGTAGTTTTCCAATTTTATGTAATAGAAGAACTAAATAATGATTATGCCCTCATGATCTTGAGAGGGAGACATTGTTCTGCTGTTGGATTATATGAATTTAATGCACATTTCTCATGGAAACCTGCTAGTCGGAGGAAAAGTGCTTATTTCTTCTTGTCTGATTTGTATGATTTTATTAACAATATCTTCAGTTGGGTCTGCCTTTCTTTTCCCTCATTAATGCCTCCTAAATTTGTCTCTTTACCTCATCATGTTCTTACCATTTCATTCTTTACATTGCTGCCAGATTAATTTTCACAAGCCACTGCCTTCTCCTTGTCATTCCATTTTCTAAAACCTTGAATTCCCATTTGTCTTCCCAGTTAACTCAATCTATTGACTGTATCTTTGACCCATTCCACTACCTGGTCCAAATTTGTTCTTGTCTTCCTTCTTTGTAGTGTAGTTTATGTTTTTTTTTTTAATATTTATTTTTCAGTTGTAGGTGGACACAATACCTTTATTTTATTTTATGTGGTGCTGAGGATCGAACACAGTGCCTTACACATGCTAGAACGCTCTACCACTGAGCCACACCCCAGCCATTTCTTATGACTCTTCTCTCCCCCAAACCTCTGAAGTCTTCTTAACATTTTGTGACTTCCAATTCAAGTTAAGGGTTTTTTTTTTTTTCTCTTCCCTGATGCTCTTTGTGCCTGCTAGGTGAACACACTACTACCAGTACACTTCTATGGAGCCAAATCCCCAGCCCTGTGACTTTCAATTGAAGCAATCACATATTTATTGGTTCCTATACAAGCCAGGCCTTCTGCTAGATTTGGTCATAGACTGGGGAATGTTTCTTGTCCTCTTAGAGCTACAATGTTTTGTCTGATATTCTGCCTTGCATTTTAATTGTGTTTTAGCTTTTTCTCTCCTGGATATAAGATCCTTAGTTCAGGGCCTATAAATTTTAGCCTCTGGATTGCTGCCTTAATTAAGTGTATGAATATTCATTTTCTTGTAAATCTATCATTTTAGTAGTGACTGTATTGGAAAGTTAAGATCTGTGTGTTGTACCAGTATCGTGGTTCTTACTTGCCTTTAATTCATAGGTTTGTTGGGGCCATATTGAGGATGTTGAACTCATTAACGATGGCTCTGGATTAGGATTTGGAATAGTTGGAGGAAAGTCATGTGGCGTAGTTGTGAGGACCATAGTTCCTGGAGGATTAGCTGATCGAGTAAGTTGATTTCCTTTTATCATTTTGGTTTTATAAAATTTAAATTGTATGACTTGAGTTGTAATTTTATAACATGAGTTACTAGGACATATGACTCAATAAGTAGAGTTTAACTACAGCTTAAAAATGGCTTATTCCATAAATACTAACGTGTATTCTGCTTTATTTTACATGGGCAACATTTTTTTGGTGGGTGGGGGGAACAACCTTCTTAAATTTATCAAAGGATAATATTTCTTGTTGAAAATAGTTGTTAGTACATTTTGAACATCTGTATTATTCTCCAGAGTATAATTCAAGGGCATAATGATAAAATCAGAAGGTCTGATGATTATAATAAACATTTCTCCTAATATTGTACATGTAAGATGTCACTTGAATTAAAATTTTCTGCTATTATAAATCAAATCTCTGTCCTTCATTATTTAGCAGTGCTTAAACTGAAAGTGGACCATTTAAAAATTTAGCCATTATTTTTACTTAATTTTAGAGGAAAGAAAATGTTAAATATCACATTTTAAGGGTTTTTTTTGCTTGTTTTTTTTGCTACTCCTAAGCTACACACTCAGCCCTTTTAAGTTTTTATTTGGGACAAGGTCTCACTAAGTTGCTGAGGTGGGCTTCCAACTTGCAATCTTCCTGTCTCAGCCTCCCAAGGTGCTGGCTTTATAGGCATGGGTTACCACACTTAGCCATATCAGTTTTTAGAAATTTGATTGTAAACCCACTGAATAAAGAGCTCATATTATGTAGAACATCCATGATAAATCTTAAATAACTGTAATTATTTCCATAATCCAAATAATACATAAAATTTCACTGATAATTGTCCAGGTAGATATAAACTTATCTCTTCTAATAGACATATAAGTGAAAATAAACTTGACAGGGCTCTGGGTATAGCTCGGTGGTAAATTGCTTGCCTAGTATGCAGGAGGCTCTGGGTTTCAACAGCTGCAACACCACATAAAATGAAAAAACAAGAAAACTCAGAAACTTTTTTTTTTTTTTTAATTCTTTTTGTATTTCTTTCTTTTTTTTTTAAGTTGTCAATAGACCTTTATTTACATGCAGTGCCGAGATTTGAACCCAGGACCCCCAAGTGCTCTATCACTGAGCCACAACCTCAGCCCCTAAAACTCAGAAACTTGCTGTGCAAATGCAGCTTTGAGATAAGTTCCTTAGCCCCTTGTTTCTGATCAAAATTACTTTTACTATATACAAACTGTGGAATTGTTGATGTTTCCATTGTCCTTCCAGCACCTGAGAGTGTTTATTTAAAGCGGTAGTTCTGATTGGTTGGCCTCTGGGGGTCTTTGAGACTTGCAGGGAGTCTATGAAATCAAAACTATTTGTACAGTAATACTAAGATGTTATTATCTTACTGTGTTATTATAAAATATTATTATCCCCTTTTATTCCATTGACATTTGTACTGATGATTCAGAAATAGTGTTTGACAAGAATTGCTGGTGTTGTAGTGCAAAACAAGGCGGTGGCCTCAATCTTTACTGACTGTCACTGCATTCTTTCTGGCCATGCTCTTGCAACAAGAAAGTAAAAAATTCCAGGTCCATGTATGGTTCTTTATGATGCAGTAGAAACAATACAATTTAGTAAAAAAATTTGACCTTTTGGTACATGTCTATTTACGATTGAAGGACAAAATGGGAGGTATGCATACACTCCTGTGTACCAAAGCATGGTCATCTTGAGAAAAAGCATTTGTGAAGTAAAGAAGCCATTTTTTAAAAACATCCAAATGGGATTTATTTTGAAATTTTTCTAAAAGGATAATATATATAATAAAAATTTCTATAAAGATGATAAAAATGGGCACATAGTAGACTCTCTACAAATAAGTAACAGTATCATTATGCATAGCAACGTTCACTTTGTAATAATCAAATGATATTTTTCTTTTTAAGAAGCCATTTTTCATATGTAACAGCATTTTTTATTTTTGAACTAATAATTGACAGAAAAATTGTGGTTATTCAGACTTAGGTATTTGATGGATATTTCCTTGACAATTAATGAAGTGAACCTATTTTAGGAGAAACTCTTGGCGGTGTTGGCAGTGACAAATTTTTTTTTGTACTGGGGATTGGACTCGAGGGCACTAAGCCACACCCCTAGCCATTTTAAAAATATTTTTATTTAGAAACAGGTTCTTGCTGAGTTGCTTATCGCATTACTAAGTTGCTGAGGCTGGCTTTGAAGTCATGATCCTCCTGCCTCAGCCTCCTAAGTTGCTGGGATTACAGGCGTGTGCCACCGTACTGACGACAATGACAAAAATTCAGCTTTCGAGAAAAATTAAAGTTTTGAAAAATTTTGTTCATGAGCTTAAACTTGCCAGTATTTAAAGAGTTTTTTTGAGTATGTTATTAATGATAGTCACTAATGTGATTTTTTATATGTATAATGAAATATGTCAGTATTTTGGAAGATCTGTATACTCTATGAATCAATATTTTTTGAAGATCAATATGTGATATGACAAAGTAATTTATGTGTAAAAGATCAAAGGGTTTAATGAAACAGTGTCTAAAAGTTTTTTGATGTGGCTTTAGATTCCACATTACAGCTGATCTTAAGAAATCACAACTTGTCAGGTTTGGGTGTGTTATCAAAGAAGAATTGGCTGAAAGGACTATTAAAATACAACTCCCTTTTCCAAGTGTATATCTGATTGAGGCCAGATTCTCTTCATATATTTCAACCCAAACATCTCACAACATATTGAATACTGAATGAGATAAGAGAATCTAGTTGTCTTCTTTTAAGAGTTTTGCACAAATGTGAAAAGTAACACTCTTCTCACTATTATTTTTTGTTTGGGAAAATAAAACTCTTTTTAAAATTAAAAATATATACACTAATTATTTTAATACATGTTACTATATTATTATATATTTAAAAAATTCTTGGAGCTAATTTCTAATTCAGTAGATATTGACAGATAATTCATAAATGAAAACACTGAAATTTTCAGTGTTATATTTTAGAGCTTTACTAATGTAAAACTGACATACAATAAATTGCACCTATATAAAGCCTGCAATTTAATAACTTTTGACATAGGTATATACTTGTGAATTCATTTTTGTCAGAGTTTTTCAGAGAAATAGAACCAATAGGATATATGTATGTAGTAAGAGATTATTTTAAGGATTAGCTCACAGCATTGTAAGACTTGAAATTTATAGGGCAGGCCAGCAGGCTAGAAACTCAGGAATTAATGTAGTTCTGAGTTTGAAATCTCTAAGGTAAACTGGCAAGATATTTAGGAGACCAGGGCAGGATGCTATCCAGCTGTGAGATGTTACCAGGCATGAGACAGTTTCGTTTCTTCTTTAGGAAACCTCAGTTTTTGTTCTTAATGTTGTAAACTGATTGGATGAGGTTCATTCATATTATCAGTGGTTATTACCCTGAAATCATCTGAGCTATCAGAGACTCAGACCCCAGGGTTTTATTGGTTGTTGATCACATAGCACACACTAGGCACAAACAAGTCACATCTAGTTTGTAGATGAGACTCACATTTACAAAATACCTTTGTAGCAATATCTAGGCTAGCATTTTGCCAAGCAGCTCTATGCTGCACTCTAACCAAGTGACATGTAAAATTTTAACTGTCATACTGTCCATCACCACTAAGATAATGAACACATCTGTCACTCCAATAGTTTCTTGTGCCATTTCATAATCCTCATCTTTGTGGCCTCAACAATTTTAAACAATGTAAAAGGATCTGATAACAAAATATTCATTTTATGGGTCTTTAAAACACATCTGTGGCACAAAACATAATATTCTTACAGGGGGGTGTGTGTGTGTGTGTATGTATGTATATATGTGCTGGGAATTGAACCCAGGCTTCTTGCATGTTAACCATGTACTCTACCACTGAGCTACAACTCAGCCCTGAGGGTTTTTTTTGAAAGGATTTTTTTGTAACTAGCAAAGGGATGAAACATTTTGGAGTATTTCGATTCCCACCCACCCCACCAGAAATTTTAATAGGCTTGTTTGCTGGAGTAGTGTTTTTCAAAGTGCAAAGTAGAGTAGTTATTTTGAAAAACAAAGGGTCAAATAAATTTAAATAAAATCAAATATTTTTTTAATATAAGAATTTTCTGGCTTTTTAATGTACTAAGTTGCACTATGAATTTCACAAGGACAATATGATGTGCAGAGTTTCCCAGATTAATTCTATTGACACAATATTGGGAAAAGCCCAAGTCTGATTTTTGCCCTTTACTGGAAGGGATCGTCACTATTTCAGATCATCAAGGAGGGGGTAGGGTTATGCCCATCACAGAGTTGTAATGGAGAAGCAAATGCTTATGGCAGATGTTGTCATCTGCCTAATATACATTATTCTAATGTAATCCTCAGAGCAGTCTTATGAGTTTTATTTCCAAGTTATTGACATGGGGGAACTGTTAAGAAATTGCCCAAGGTTGCATGGCTGGGAAGTGACAAAGTCAAGATAGAGCCCATATCTGTTCAACTATGCTTTGCTGTTTAAGTCTATTTATCAAAAGTTGATCCTAATGCTTTCCTTTTCTTGATGAACACTGTGCAGTCTTGGTCAAATCTATCAACAGAGAATAGCCAGCTCTAAGAAGAGCAGAACTTTTGACTTTTTCTAGAGGGAATAAGGTGAGGTATACACATGAGGACAGTTTTGTGTTTGCTTCTTTATTTCATCTCAGCTGATGGCAGGTAAAATTCCTTCAACCTTATGGCTATAACCCATTTATTTCATGCCTGGCCTCAATTTTTTTTTTTTTTTCTTTTCAGTGTTAGGCTTCTTATAACTCATGAACTCATTTTGGCTGTAGTCCTTTAATACACCAGTCTGTGGCACAAGATGTGGTTTATACACTTTCTGTTAGCTTCCTCTGGGCAGATTCTTCTCAACTGATCTACATCTTGAGTAAGCATCTCTGAAAGGAAAGAGCATAGCATCATAGCATGGGAGCATTAGATTCAGATAAAGGCTTGAGTCATGGGTTCACCACTAACTCTGGTCAAATTACTTCTTAGTGTAATTTCATGATTCTGAAATAGTCTCCCAGACTACCTCCTGGGATTTGCTAGGAGGACACATAGGACTCAACATACAGTTGGATTCATGGCTGTGATCTGTTATAATGACAGAATACAAAGCCAAAACAATAGCAGAAAAGGGGCATGAGCCGGGCATGGTGGCGCATGTTTGTAATCCCAGTGTCTTGGGAATCTGAGACAAGAAGATCGTGAGTTCAAAGCCAGCCTCAGCAATGATGAGGTGCTAAGCAACTCAGACCCTGTCCCTAAATAAAATACAAATAGGGGTGGGGATTTAGCTCAGTGTTTGAGTGCCCTTGAGTTCAATCCCTGGTATGGGGGGGGGTGGTACATGAAGTGAAGTATCAGAAATGTCTGCGTGGAAGCCATCGAAGACTCAGAGCCCAGGGTTTATTAGGTGCTGGTCACGTAGGCACACACTGTCCAGGACATACCAAAGTCCCAGACTTGCAGACAAAAGCTGGTATTCAGGAGAAAGCATGTTGAACAAATCATTCAAGCACAGTGAGCCATTCTTAACAATGTAGTGGGAATGTCCATAGAATCTGAGCTCCCAGATGTCAGGCAGTGCCATCCTTATAAGATAGCCTTTCCAAGGTTAGCAGTTTTAGGCCTGTGGTGATTTCCCTAGTAGGGGAATATGGCTGTCTTAGGTCATTAATGTGAAGGCATGATCGAGGTTACTTGTGATCATAGAGTGATCCTTTTAAAGGCGTTAACTAATACTGCTTTTTCAAAGAATATTGTTGTGTTATGAAATTAGTAAAGAAGTTCAGTATTTCTTCTTTAAAGAGGTTTAATAAAATAGCTCTTTGAGTTGAGAAGGTGTGACAACATTGAGATCACTGCAGCTTAAAGAATCATCAGAAATGGGTGCATTTGGTGACTTGATATGAACAAGGCACTAGGCTAGACATTTTACATGTACTGTTGAATTTAATGCCCACACTCTTATGAGAAAGGAATTTATTCATATATTGCTTAAGGTTTAGATTAGGATAAGTAACTGACCTTTGACTATACAGCTTGGCCAAAGTAGCTAGCTTTTGAATTTGGGTGTGTCTGACTCCAAAGCTCTTCTTGTCTTTCCCTGTGGATTACCCCGAATGTTAGGAAGTTAGGAAGAAAATAGCCTTCATTGTTGTTTTTTGGTACCAGGGATTGAACTTGGGGCGCCTAACCTCTGAGCCACATCCCACCCCCCCCTTTAATGTTATGTTTAGAGATAGGGTCCTGCCGTATTGCTCAGTGCCTCACTAAGTTGCCGAAGCTGGCTTTGAACTCACAATCCTTCTGCCTCAGCCTCGTGAGCTGCTGAAATTACAGGCATATGCCACCGTGCCTGGCATACAGTCATTGTTTTTAAAAAGTTGATGTATGCGAAGCTTTTTGAAAGCATTTGTTGAGATCTAGTTAGTTATAATACTGGTCAGTTAATATAATTAGGGCCAATTTTGGGTAGGAAAATACATGATATTGTGCAAGGGGAACTGAAAGGCCTTTCTATTACTAATCCTCAGATACTTTCAGATACTGGAGAGTATTTGAGTATCCATAGTGCCTGAGAGACATGTCTTAGAGCACTCTATCCCATTATGACAAAAGTATAAAAATTTTTCAGAAACTAGTTTTCAATTTTGTTTTGAAATTGATAACAGGTGGTGTAAAACTTCTTTGTTTTGTAGAAACCTCTTTCACATGGTCTGGAGGAATTCTGGGGAAGTAAGATCCATTGGTCATCCCATTGTGTTCAGAAGGTGACTGTGATAACATAGCCTATTTAAAAGTTGTCATAAATCATTGACATCTTGGCATGAGACATTTGTAGTATGAATCATAGCAATTATCCAGTAACCTTTACTATTAAGAAGGAATGGAACCAAGGAAGGGTTGGACAGGGGTGTGGACTATGGAGGACTTTAGTCAAGAGTAAGCAAGGTTTAGCCACTAAACTGGTGGTTTTCCCCAAGCAGTTTTGTTTTGAGTGATTCTGTAGACAGATATTTTCCTTATCTTTAAAAACCAGTTGATGCGTGCTCTGGGGATTTGAGTAGGATGGATATGAAGACTTGGGTTTAGTACTTTAATCTGTTGATAGAAAGAGTGTGTATTTTATAAAGTCACTGTTTTCTGTTAATGACATGTTGCCTTTTGACCCATAATAGAACCGGCCTGTAAGCAAAGATAATAATGATTTCATTTTCTGAGTTATGGAAATATTTGGTCCCTTTTTAAGTTTTTGGAGTAATAAATTTGATCTCTTGACTGTTTTTGTAGCTCAGCTCTGAATTTCTATAGTCTTTCAAATAATTTTTTATTTTTAACTTGAATTTTTTTGATACCAGGGATGGAACCCAGAGGTGTGAAACAGTAAGCCACATCTCTAGCTCATTTTCTTTTTTAAATTTTGAGGTCTCCCTGAGTTGCTTACAGCCTCGCAAAGTTGCTGAGGTTGGCTTTGAACTTGAGATTCTCCTGCCTCAGCCTCTTGAGCTGCTGGAATTACAGGCATGAGCTGCTGTGCCTGTTTTAAATAATTTTTAATTGAAATTATCTACAGCAATGTATCAGAGAACTTAACATAGAATTTTTTTTTTAGCAAAAAGACGTTAACTTGGACTAAAGAATTTTTTCTTTTTAGGTTATAAGTGATATTATTAGTATTTTTACTATGATTGTGTGATATCCTGTTGCATCAAACATTTTAATTTTTTGCCTTTCACGTTATCTTTGGCAATATGCATCATTTTTCCTTTTAGAAGAATCTTTGGATTAAAATAAACTTATAATTGAATATTTGATTAGCATCCTATGCTTGAATGTTGGCATAGCTGTTTATTAGCTTTAATTAATTCATGATTTCTGTTAAAGAACAAGATATAATTTATTATGCATCTTGGTTCCCTCACTCAGTCTACAGGTTATGGAAGGAGAATGTTGATCAGAATATATCAATAAAGTGCAGTGCTTGGGGCTGCTGGACTTAGACAAGGTAGCTGTCATTTTGGTGTCTTTCCTATCAATCTAATGACTATTTTTGCACTTATGAATTCCTCCAGAACACCTGTTTTTCTGTAAGAAGAAAATGACTTTTAGTGACAGATGCAAATGATCTACATCATTTTAAAGTAAGAGATGAGGTAAAATAGGAAAAAAGAGTGCCTATGAAGTGACTAAATATATACTTTTTTGTGAAATGCCCCTCTTTTACCAAGTCAAGTATGAAAACATTTATTAGCTATTCTTTACTCTTTTAGTCAGCTCATAATTATGTTCAAGAGTAGTTTGATTCACAGGACACTGACTCTCTTGAGCAGTTGTTTATTTTACTTCAACTTTCTTGAATGAGTGAGAACAGAATATCAAATTATCATTATTAAAGTATGATTTTTTATTAGGGAAAATGGAATAAGGCAATTCTTAATTCCTTTTTCTCTAATAATTTCTCCTTGCGTCTGTTTCCTTTCTCAGATCTTTCCAAATGTGTCTGAATTCAACTGTATATGTGCAAACTTGCTTATCTTCACTTGCAGTTACTTCTAGCACCTTCTGCAGTATTTATACTAAAGCCCAGAGTTTTGTACTCATTATTTTGATCTGAAGACCTCCTTCATTCAGGATCCTGCAAAATTGGAGAAAAGGAAGGATGGTGAATGGACTTCAGTTTAACGCTTTTAAAAACTTCTTCCTTCAGAATTTCATCTGTAGCCTATAGAAGGTGCCACCTGGAAGCAGGATTATGAAGCTTAAAAATCAAATTAACCCAACAGTCATGCTCTATTCTAAGCTGTCTTGCTCTCCCAGTTGCAAAATAACTTTTTCATCTTCATTCCATTTGAACTTTTTGGCAGTTACAATTTCTTGAGAAACAGTAAATATTCTGTCTAATAATAGCCTTCATGTGTGAGAGATCACCTTGCTACAATAACGTTACTCTGGAGATATCAAAATACAGGGCAAATATAAGTAAATGAGGAAAAACATCAGTGGTCTATTGGATTGAATTTTGGTTCTTCTACCTAGCTGCTTCATGAGCTTGGTCAAGTCAGTCACCCTTTTTGAGTCTCAATTTCTGATTGTTCTCTGAAGGAGATAATATGAGAAAGTGATTTTTAACCTGCATAATTTTTTTTGAAAACAACTATGTTGACATTTTGTTACCTTTCATATACTGTATAAATGGTAATTCAAGAGAAATCAAAATTTCAGATGAAACAAATTGGTGAAACTGCAGATGAATCAGCTATTTCACAAACTCCACAAACAAATTATAAATATTTTGAACTGACATACATTTTCATAAGCTGTATCAAATTTTTCTGACATACATACACATAAAAGAATAAATACAATGTCTGTGCATATTAATGTCATAATCACAATAATAACCACCAATGTACTTATCATCCAGCTTAAGAAAGAGAGCACGTTGCTGAGCCTGGTGGCTCACACCTCTAATCCGAGTGATTCAGGAGCCTGAAGCAGGTGGATTGAAAGTTTGAGGCTAGCCTCAACAATTTAGTAAGGCCCTAAGCAACTTAGCAAGGCCCTGTCTCAAAAATATAGAGTCTGAGGGATGTAACTCAGTGGTTAAATGCCCCTGGATTCAATCCCCACTACCAACCAACAAACAAACAAAACACAAAACAAAAACAGAAAAAACCCGGAAAAGTCTGTGATCAGGACTCTAAATGTCTCCTATGTGCTTTGACTCCCAAATTCAAATGTGCAGTTTGGATTTCTCCCCTGAACTGCAGCCCTGTAAATCCAGCTGTATAATTTATAATTCCACCTGGATGTCTGATGGGCATTCAGTCTGCTTAACTCTGGCTTGGAACTCCAGACTCATTCCCATTCATCTGTTCCTCTGTAGTTTTATCTCATTTCACGGCAACTCTATCTTTTCTAGTTACTCAGGCTTACATCTTGGGGTTCTGATTCCTTTTTCTCTTTTCATACCCCATGTAGAAACTATCAGCAGATCTGGTTGACAGTTTATTAAAAATAAATCTAGAATCTGCCATTTCAACACTTCAACTACTAACCAAGTCCAAGATGTGACCTCTTCCCAGAGTTTTGCTAAAGCTTCCCAATTGGTATCTTTGCTTTGTTTCTCCTATAATCTATTTTAAGCACAGAATCTTGGTGGATCTTGTAAAAAGTCAATCAGATAATGTCATTCCTCCATTTAAAACACTCCAATGACTACCGGTCCCAGTCACACTGAGAAATGCCCATCATGAGAGAAATACCTGCTGTTAAGTAGTTCATCTCTTCATCTACTCTCCTCTTTCCTCATTCTCTTCTGCTCACACTGGCAACTTCCTGTTGTAGATGTGGGCTGAGCTAGTTGTTCTTTCCTGTTCCTTAGCTTTGTGTTAGAGGCTTCTGTTCTGACCCTCCTCCCTTGAGGTCAAGGCTTTCTGATCTCTTCCTTGAATACATTGTCATTAACACCCTGGCTCTAGTTTTGCCAAGTCAGCCATTCATTAAAAATACTGTGTTTTGCTCAACATTTTAGATCCTTCTTTTTGTCAGAATTGAAAGTCTGGTGAATTGTTATCAATTAGTGAATTAGATTGATTTCTCTGAATAATTTTGTTTTTCTTATATTAAAGGATGGAAGACTTCAGACAGGGGACCACATCTTGAAGATTGGTGGCACGAATGTGCAGGGAATGACAAGTGAGCAAGTTGCCCAAGTGCTGAGGAACTGTGGGAATTCAGTCAGGATGCTTGTGGCTAGAGACCCATTTGGCGAAATTTCAGAAATGCCTCCTACTCCTGTGGCTTTGCCGGTTGCCCTGCCTGCTTCTGTTGCCAACACTAGCCCTTCCTCTGTGAGTGCTCTAATACTTCTTAAATCAGGCATGAGGTATGAGACAATGAAAGATAAGAAATCCTTTCTACTCACAGTGCCACATGGGCACGAGTAGCAGCATCTCATTGTTCAGAGTGAAGCAGAGGAGACCCCAATTTGGAGACAACCATATATACCTGATTTTCTTTTTTGCTGTTTTTAGGATTAAGTCATTTAGTTTCCTTGAGCCTCAGCTACTGATTTGTAAATTGGAAAATTTTAAATTTTCCAAATTTCGATTTTATTAGATTGGTGGGTAGACATCTAGATGATGGAAGGGAAGCTATAAATACTGATCATTGTACGTATGAGAAGTATCACTAATAGAAACACACTGGCCACAGGGAATTAGATACTAATAATAATGTTTATTATATTTGTTAACAAGTAGTTTTTATAGTTATAAAATAATAATGATAGTTATTAGTCAATGTCTAGGTGCTTCATGATGAAATCTTCACAGTACTTCTACAAGTTAGGTCTTATCCATTAATAGATGAGAAAACTAAAGAACTTATTGAAGGCATTATAGAGAGTAAATCTACAAAAGCTGGAATTATTTGAATACAGATCCTTTTATTTCATTCCAAGGTTTTCCTTACTGTATCTCACAGACTCTGAATGAATAAGGCAAAAGCAAAGAAATAACTTTAAAAAGGAGGTGCGAGGAGGAGGAGGAGAGAAAAGAGAAGTGACTCTGAGGGTGGAAGGCCACTGTGAGATGTCACTCAGGGTCTTCTGGGAAGTTGTTTGTCTTTTTCTACTTGGAACCATAGGAATGAAACTTTTAAAATCTATAATATTAGAGCTTTAATTTAAAAAAAAAATTCTCCAAATTGTGGTTATAACCATGACTTTTCTCTCCATTACTCTAGCTACCTAGTCTTTTTCTTTAGTGAAGGACCAGTGAAGTTGTGTGATAAATGAGAATTCGAGCCAATCAATTATTTACTCCCCCTCCTTTTCTGGTGGTGGGACTTGAACCCAGGACCTCACATGTGCTAGGCAGGCAGTCTACCACTAAATTATATCTCCAGCCCTCAGTACTTGACTTTCTAATATTCCTATTTTGAATTGAAAGCAAAGTGTTATATGTTTAGATACCTTCTTTACAGAAATGTTTTTATTAATGAGAAGTATTAAAAGCAAATTTGCTGGTGACACATGCCTGTAATCCCAGTCGCACAGGAAGCTGAGGCAGGAGAATCAAAAGTTCAAAGCCAGCCTCAGCAACTTAGTGAGGCCTTAATCAAGTTGGTGAGACACTGTCTCAGAATTTAAAAAATAAAGTAAAAAGTCCTGGATATGTGGCTTAGTGGTTAAGTGCCCCTGGGTTCAATTCCTGCTTCCCCTACCTCCCCACAAAAATGTTTAGGGTCAGTATTTTCAATATTACTAAGGTTTTTCTAAGTGAATGTTAGTTTTCTAGTGTATAACAGATTACTACACATTTAGCAGCTTAAAACATTACCCTTCGTTTGTTCACATTTCTGTAGGTCAGAATTCAGGGTGGGCTTGGCTAGGCTGTCTACTTAGATTCTTTCCTTACAAGGCCAAGATCAAGGTGTTGACCTGGCTGGACTCTTTCCTGGACATCCTTGGAACAATCCACTTTTAAGTGCATTCAGATTATTGGCAGAATACAGCTCCGTGCAGCTGGGGGACTGAGGTCTCCTTTTCTTAGGTAGCTATCAGCCAGAACATCTTTCAGCTCCTTAAGCTCCCCACCCCCAGTTCCTTCTTATATGACCCCTTCCATCTTCAAACCACGAGTTGAGTTCTTATGTTTCAAATCTTTTCTTTAATATATTTATTTTTTAGTTTTCAGTGGACACAACATTTTATTTTATTTTTACGTGGTGCTGAGGATCTAACCCAGCGCCCCACGCATGCCAGGTGAGCACCCTACCACTTGAGCCATATCCCCAGACCTCAAATCTTTTTCTCTTTCTGCTACCAGTGGAAGAAAGCACTTCTTTTAAAGGGCTTTTGTGATTAGATTAGGCCCACTTGGTAATCTCCCTTTTGCCATGTAATGTAACATAAACATGGGGGTACCTCCAGGGACTGAATGTCACAGGAACCATCTTACAAAGCAGCTTGTCACAGAAAAAACTTGGCAAATCTTGCACAAATTGAGTGTGTCCACACAGTCATATACTAAACATATATAATTTATTTCCTCTTAGGACAATTCTTCTCTTTTTGAAACTTACAATGTTGAACTCATTAAAAAAGATGGACAGAGTCTTGGTATTAGAATTGTTGGCTATGTTGGAACATCACATACAGGTAAATGAATCATTTCTATTTTATATTTGGAAATAATTGTGAAGGAAGTAAAGGTTTCCAGACACTAAAATTAAGTGCCTGCACGTTTTAATTTAAACCTTGAACAATAAAACCATGAATCTGTAATAGCAGGCAGTTACTTTTCAGTGATCAGAGAATCACATTTTTATCTCAGTAGTTTAATAACTGGTTTGATAGTCATTAACAAAGAATTTAATTGTCCAATTCAGTATATAACAGGTGAAGTGAACCTCCTTGTGTTCTAAAATAGATATATTTTAAATATTGTAATATTTAACAATATCTTAAGGTATTATGTCTGATAAATACTGCATATATTGCATATTGTGAAAAATATTACTTATGTTTAATTGCTAAAGAAACACAAAAGTATTTTGTTAGAATTATTTTCATTTTACATAAAGGAAATACATTTATGCATTGTGAGGATAAATACATGGCTCAAGTATCTCTGAATAATGACGTTCTCTCAACTTTGACCTATAAAGTTAACTTTGGTAATTTTAACTGTAAGAGTTTTTCTTTTATTACGAGAGAATTATTAAAGTAAGAAAAAAGTAAATATTTCGAAAATATCGATGGGTTACATGAGAATTTAGTTCAAATTTTTTTTTGTTTTTCTGAAAAAATAGCAAGATTAGAGAGGTAATTTCTTTTTAAAAAAATTGTTATTTTGCATACTTACAGCAGGTGAGAAAGATTAAGTGTGCTAATGTATTCAAAGTCCTGAATGAAATTCATGTCAGACCACCTTGTGCTATTTCAGCCTAATGAAATGCCTTTTTTTCAAACCTTTAGATTTTTCTAACTGCCACCTTTTTAGATTCAGAATTTAAATAAGTTCCAAAAGAGCTAAGTCTGGGTTTTATAATAATGTTGCAAGAATACCGTATTGAGTAGTTGTCAATATGATAAGCCTGGTTAAGAAATCATAGTTTAGTTTCTAAACTTATGGCTTAGATTGTAAATAAAAGTGAGTGACTGATAGAAATTGAGGAAAACTGATGTTTATGTTATTGAATAAGGAAAATAATCATTTTACTACTTTACCATCAAAAGAAGTTTTTGAAATTGTGTGTTTTGGGGAAGGTGGGCAGGTGAATCAAAAGAACTAGACCATTTAAAACTCATCATGCTTTTCATGCAGGTAATCTTAAAAAATAAGTTTTACTGTATTCTATTTATTGGACTTTTTAGGCAACCCTTGTTTAGTTCTATAGGGTAGTCCTGAAGTCCCAGCCACTTCAGAGGTGGAAGCAGTGAGATCACTTGACCAGGAGTTTGAGAACAACCTAGACAAGGTAGTGAGACTCTGTCTCAAATAAAAAAATAAAATAAAACTTTAAATGTTTGAGGATAACTGAAATGTATGTTTTAGTAGAGATATGAGCAAATTGTCATGGTATAGCAGATGAAAGATTCAGTTTGATGAAGGGAAATGGAGAATTCACAAAGAAAGAGGTATTTGAGCTAGGAGTTAAAAAGGAAGATTTTGATGAAAGGGATGAGGTTGACAGGATGGAAAAATTAAATGAGAGAAAATATAAAATTATGACAGAACTTAGTTTTTGATGGAATGTCAGAATCTGGTGTGTGTAGACATTTTTTTTAAAGGGATATAGTAGAGATGACATCGAAAAATAAGTTTATCAGGAGGTCCTTGAATGTAATTCTGTGAAATTCATATATTAGTAGGCAGTGGGAATCTGTTAGAGTCTATAAACAAGTCTGGATGGTGCCTGGCATTTTGCCAGAGGGAGTGGTTTGTGAAGTAATGCCAGCGAGCCATTAAGTGTGGAGATTCCTTATTGGTTGACTGCTGTATCGAGTTTATTTAATTAAGATAAGCTGTTTGGAATGTATAAATACCTCTGTTGTCCTACAATAAACGGCTCCCACTCCTGCTGTATCAATGTACACAAGTTGTTCGTCACCCCCTGGTTATTTTGCTGCAGCCGGACTGCGGCAGGAATCCACAGATGTGTATTTTTCTTCAATAAGCAATGTTTTGAGTTCATTTGAAAATTAATAAATAAATACAAAATTAGTCCAAGCCATGTTTTTTTTTTTTTCCTAGTTTCCCTTCTTTTTATCTAGCCTTTGTTTTATTTTATGGTATAAGGATTATTTCATGTTCTGAGCTCATTCTGGTTTGGTTTCGTAAAGAGCATGAGTACTTTTCTTTCTTCTGTGTTTGGATAGCTTACATGAGCAATGAACCAACTAAGCATAGGCAGGAAGACCTGTTAGGAGACCATTGTCACAGTGTTGGTGAAAAATGATGATGCCTCATGCCAAGTCAGCAGTGAGAATGGAGATGGACCAAGACTTACCCTGGGCTCTCCTGAATTCCAGCTTAGACTCAAGCGCATTTCATCAAGGTTCCATTACTGATTATTTTTCCAGAAGAGTAGTCATCAGTCAAATCATTTTGAATTCGGGTCACTTGTGATGGTGACAGTTTGAAATAATCCATCAATTTCTCTGCTTGTGTTCAAAATAGTATTTATCAAACCTCCAGTCAGCCTCTTCAGCTAATTAACCTCTTGATGTGAATTTTGCAATCAAGGCCTAATTAGAGCTTTCTTCTTTTTCCATATGGCTGTGTACCTTCAGGGGAAGCTTCAGGGATTTATGTGAAAAGTATAATACCTGGCAGTGCTGCATACTACAATGGCCAAATCCAAGAGAATGACAAAATAGTTGCTGTAAGTAACTGACCTCTTATTTAGATTCGAATCAAGTTGAAAAAAATGTTGATCTTTATATCTTTGAGAGAATGACTTAATCTAGTTTCCTAAGGTTTTAAAAAAATGAAGTTTACTAGTACAGTGAAGTCTTATTAACTTGACCTCTTATGGCCTTAAATTTAACTTTTTTTCCCACAGCCAGTAAAAACACAATTCACTAACCATATTGATAGGAGAAAATCACACAAATGTTTGGATGTATGCTTGTGAGTAGTCAGAATATTTGAAAGATGTTTTAGCATTATCCTAGGAAATGCTTTTCAAGTATTTCTGTGTTTTTAAAAATTACTCATTTTATATACAATTAATAGGCCACTAGCCAGCTCTTTTCATCTTTTTGTGAAACTAGTTTTGCTACTAACAGTAATTTTGAGTACACCCAAAATTAAAATTTTTATATATTTGAGAATATAACCTTTTACTAAAATTTCTTTCTCCATTTAATAGGAAATAAATTGTCAATATATATTTTTCGTATTTGTATACATACACACACCGGCACACACACACAGTGATTTACATGGAAACAAATGCTGGAAGGTATGATTTGAATTTTTGTCTTCAGTCCATCTAAGGAAGCACCTTTTCTGGCTCTTGGCTTTTACATTAATGGGCTTTGGAAGTGTCTTGGTGATTTCCAGAGTCTGGAGGCCGGCAGTAGCAGATGCTTTGAGAAAATACGAGGATAAATAAGTAAAGGTTTGGCCAAGGTGCAGAACATTGAAAGAGAAGGCCTCATGGTCCTGATGAACTTCAGAATTGTGGAGTTGGGCTTGACTTTGATGAAGAATACCATTTTTGCATATACTTTTTCAGAACATTAGAAGACCTAATGGAGGGACATCAGTGTGTTTCTTTGGGAAATATTACAGTGATAACATAGAAAGATGAAGTATTAGATAATGTCTTTGATTTTGATAATAATGACTTTTATTAACACATCTTGAGCTATGTGTAACAACTGATCATCCTTTATGGAATTTTGAATTTTGAATAATGTCAGAGAATAAAACCCTCTACCTCTCAGGCTATTAGTTAAAATGTGTGATTTAGGAGTACAAATTTGAATTTGCTTTTTAGTGTGTGTAAAAGTTTGTCAGCCTGTTTTACTTCTTTATTCAAAAGTACTTTTAAGGTTTAGTATAAATTAGGATAACATGAATTGCTTTGTATTATTCAACTTTGCCAGGATTAAAAATAGCAGCTAATTTGAAACCTCTGTTTAATCAGTCCATTAATGTTTTAGGTTGATGGTGTAAATATTCAGGGTTTTGCAAATCACGACGTTGTTGAAGTGTTACGAAATGCAGGGCAGTTGGTACACCTAACCCTAGTTCGCAGGAAAGCGCCATCATCTGCTTCTCTCCTGGAACGGCCTGCAGACAGAGGTAAATAATGTTGGCATCCCTCATTCCTCATGGAGTATAGGTTTGAAGAATAGCAAAGTTATGGAAATTTTTCTGTGAGTTCGAGTAGGAAAAATTGTCCACTTTGAGTAATGCAGTGATGGAGAAATGAATCAGCTTGTTTGTACCTTGAAGAAGTGGTTTATGTGCTTATTATAATGTGTCAATCCAAATATTAGGACACAAATCTTGATATGCACTAAGCTCTTTGAGCTTCTTTAAAATAGAGATGGGAATCCAAAGAGCTTCTAAATTTCATTTACTATTTGTATTTGAAAAATAAAGCTTTGACACTCTTTATCAAAATTAAACAGGGAGCCACTCAACTTGTCTAATACTTTGACATTTTACAAACTTCAGGTTTTTTTATTATTTTTATTTTTCCTTTTTTCTCCTCCTCCTCCTCCTCCTGCTTTTCCTCCCTCCCTCTCTTCCTTCCTTTCCTCTTTTTTCCCTTCCTCCCCACCCCCATTACTGGGAATTGAACCCAAGGGGACTTTAACTACTGAGTCACATCTCCAGCCCTTTTTATTTTTTATTTTGAGTCCAGGTTTTGCTGAATTACTCAGGCTGCCCTAGAATTCCTGATCCTCCTGACAGCCTCTGAGTCCCTGTGATTATAAGCATGTGTTACTGTGCCTGGTCACCACTGTTTTCCTCTAAATTGCTATGCTTCATATACCTTCAATATGCATTCCTATACCTATTTGTTTACTCCTAGAGGCATACAATCATACTACTTTGTATTGTAAAATTTGGTGGTGTATAACACTTTTCCCCAGCTATACTAGCAGCTCTGATTGGCATTTTTAAAGAAAAATTGTGGTAACAAACACTTAGCATTAAATTCACCCTCCGAACAAATTTTTAATTATACAGGACAGTATTGTTAACTCTATTGCACATTGTGTGCAGGAGATCTTCAGAACTTTTCTGTCACATAATCAAAACTGCATACCCATTAAATAAATCCCTGTTTCTCCCTCTTCAGTCCTTGGCAACCACCATTCTGTTTTCCATTTCTATAACTTTGCTTAGCTACCTCACATAAGCAAGAAGAATCCTGTGGCATTTGTTCTTCTACCATGGGCTCATTTCACCATTTCACTTTGTGTAATGTCATCAAGTTTCACCATGCTATATGCAGCATGTGACAGAATTGCTTTCTTTTTTTTCAAAATTTTTTTGTAGTTGTAGATGGACAGAATGCCTTTATTTGTGGTGCTGAGGATCAAATCCAATGCCTCACACATGCTAGGCGAGCACTCTGCCACTGAGCTACAGCCCCAGCCCAATTACTTTTTTAAGACTGAATAATGTTCCATTGTTTGTACTACATTTTTAAATGTATTTATTCTTTTTTAAAATAGTCATTTAAATTTTTTTTTCTAATTTGTTATATATGACAGCAGAATGCATTACAATTCATATTACACATATAGAGCATAATTTTTCATACCTATGTATTTATTTTTAATGTACACTTATGTTATTTATACCTGGTGGTTACTGTGAATAATGTTGCAATGAATGGTTGGCATTTTTTTTTTTTTTTGTACCAGGAATTGAACCCAGGGGCACTCAACAACTGAGTCACATCCCCAACCCTTTTTTGTATTTAATTGAGAGACAGGGTCTCCCTGAGTTGCTTAGGGGCTTGCACTCCTTCCCGGCCTCCAGAGCCACTGGGATTATGGGCGTGTGCCACCGTACCCGGCTGGCATTTCTTATTCTAGTAGTTGGCTGTGCATTTGTGGATATGAATGGATTCATTATCTAAAAAATAAAATATAGTGCTTAAAGTTTCATGTTAAGATCATAGAAACTTTTTTTTAAGAGGGGGGAGAGAGAGAGAGAGATTTTTAATATTTATTTCTCAGTTTTCAGTGGACACATCATTATTTTTATGTGGTGCTGAGGATCGAACCCAGCGCCCCCCCTCAGCACATGCCAGGCGAGCGTGCTACCGCTTGAGCCACATCCCCAGCCCCTCATAGGAACTTTTAACTGGCTATATTTTTTAACTTTTTATTGTTAAAAAAATTTTAAACAAACAGAAAAATAATAATATAATGAGTTTCACAGAACACACTATTTAGATCCATGGTTACTGTTTTGTCGTATTTCTTTATCTAGTTACCTTTTTTACGCTGAACCATATCAGTGTGAGTTGTAGACATGATGACACTTTATAAACTTTAGTCTATCTTATAAAAATAAGGACATTTTCTTATATATTTTTATCACACTAAAGGAAATTAATAGTAATTCCTAATATCAAATACTCAATATGTGCTTGAAATTCCAAATTTCCTGAAACTGTGTTTTACACTTTCATTTTCTACTCCTTCCCAACTCCAGTTTCCCAAAAAACTGCCACAAACCAAGGCTCAGTCATGCATTGTATTCATTGCATCTGTCATTTTTTTTTTTTGGGGGGGGGCGGTCATTAATCTAGAAGAATTCACCTCCACCCCCATAGCCTAACCTTTTATTAAAATTAAAAAAAATAGTGCATTAGTTATGCATAATAGTGGGGTTTGTTTTGACATATTTAGAAATGCATATAATAGTTTTCTCCATTTCAGTCTCCAGTACTATTTCCTTCCCTCCCCTCTTTGGCATAGACCTGTTGAAGGGATTAGTCCACATGTCATTAGAATGCCACATTCTGAATTTGTTTCCTTGTGGTGTTATTTAATTTGTTCTACCTGTGTTTCCTTTGAGTTAGGAGTTACATAGTTAAGGAACTACGACTCCAGTTAGAATGGCAAGCCATCAAGATTACAAACAATAATAAGGGCTGGAAAGGATGTGGGAGGGAAAAAACACTTTTTTAAAACTCTTGGTGGGATTTATAAATTACTATAACCACTATGGAAAATCAGCATGGTGGCTTCTCAAAAGATTAAGCATGGAACCACACATGACCTAGCTATACCACTCCTTGGTATTTATCCTGAAGAATTGTAGAGATACATGCATACCCAAGCTAATAGCGCAATTCACAATAGCCAAAGCATGAAACCAGTCTAGGTGTCCATCAGTGGGTGAATGGATGAAGAAAATGTGATATCTAAACACATGGAATTTTATTAGCCACAAAGAAGAATAAATTTATATCATTTGAAGGAAAATGGAACTTGAGACTGTTACGTTAAATGAAATAAGCTAAGCTCAGAAAGTCAAGGGTTGTATTTTCTCTCATGGAAGTTAGAGAAAATGAAAAAAAAAATGGAGCGGGGGTGATTCTCATGAAAATAGAAGGGAGACCACCAGTAGAGGAGAGGAGAGAGACCAGGGGAAGGAAAAGGGGAGATACTAGGGACTATATTGACCAAATTATATTTTATATTGTATTATTTATAAATATGTAATAATGAATCTGTTACGTATAATTTTATTATACCAGTAAAATACTTGGAAGAAAAAAAGAGCTAGCTTTGTGCAGTAACAATATCATAGCCAATGAGATTTACCCTCAGCAAGATTATTGCAAATTGAAATCAAAACTACTCTGAGATTGCCTCTCACTCCAGTTATAATGGCAAGCCATCAAGATTACAAACAATAGTAAGTGCTAGAGAAGATGTGGGAGAAAAAAACCACTTTTTTACTCTTGGTGAGATTTGTAAATTAGTACAACCACTATGGAAAAAAAAAATATTTTTCCCAATATCCCACCATGACAATTTGAAATATAGTCAGCATTGGCAATGTTTGACAGCTCTATGGAACAAATGAAGAAGAAGTTAGGTCAGAATGATATTCAGGCTAAACATTTTAATAAGAATACTTTATAAATAATGTACAGTTCTTTTCAAAATAAACTATTATGAAACTTGTTCAACTTTTCTTATATTTGAGAGACATAGTGACTTTCTGATGACTTTGGATTGCTCCTAGTACTTTACTTAGCTGAGTAAAGAGAGAGGAATGGTCTGCACCCAGGGGAATTCCCTCCCAGTCCCTTGCAGTTAATAAATCTGTTATACATATGGTGGTTACATGCTAGAACCTAGTGGAGCCCAGAGTAATTGGTTTAGCTTATTATGCATATCTTTTTTCCTACCTACCACAACAGCAAGAGCATCAGGCCTTGACATTTCTCCTATTCTAAAGCTGTATTGAAGATCATCTGCCCTTGCTTTGTCATGGACTTCACCTTTCTTTTCTTTTACGTTGCTTCATTCCTTTTTCTTTTAATACTATCAACAAGTTTACTTTTGGAATCTCTTGATTATTACACATGGCATTTTAGGTTAAAGAAATTAAAGGTATAAGTTACCTGAGATGGCCTTAATGAAGTTTTGAAAAGGGAGAATAGGAGTGACCTATGTTTACTTAAATACGCATCTCAGCTACTGGCGATTCAAGTCTCTGTTCTTGTTTTAGGAACTGTTGTAGAACCACCCAAATCACCAGCTCTCTTTATAACTGGAGCAGTGGAAACAGAAACTAATTTGGATGCAGAAGATGAGGAAATTGAAGAAAGAATGGATAATCAAAAAAAGGACAGTATACAAGCCTTAGAAAAATTGGGTAGGCCCAAAGCATTTATTTCAGAGCACTTTGACTTTTTCATTTGTTAACCACTTCCTCTCTTTATAGTTCATCTGAGTAATCATAGACATTTTGAAGATTTAAAATGGGGTATTCATATCAAAATCTTAATGTTTGTGGCAGTAGGGGACCAAGCATGTTCTTGTTTAATCTGTTAATTCCATTAATTTTGAGTGCGTATTTGTTAGTATGTAATGACTGTTTTTTATCTTGTTCTTAGCATTTTTAATTATTGCGTACTTTAGCTTGTATATTAGCATTGATGAATATTCCTAGATTATAGCTATCTATACATGTAGCAGTGTTTCCCTTTCACCATAAAAATTAATAATGTGTAAATGTATATATATTTTAATATTTTTTTAGTTGTCAGTGGAACTGTATTTTATTTATTTATATGCAGTGCTGAGAATCGAACCCAGTGCCTCACATGTGCTAGGCAAGTCCTCTACCATTGAGCCACAATCCCAGTCAATAATGTATATATTTTTATATTGCATCAAAGTTCCAGGATGCTATATGTTTACTTGTTGATTTTCCTTTTAATTGCTCTGCACTTCTTCCTTTGGCTTTGTACTTTGATACGTCAGCTATGACAGTCGACAATATTCTGCATAGATATGGAGTCACAGCTTCATCCAGTTTCCCACACACAGATGCTCAGGAAAAGCCTTGTCAACTGAGTGAAGCACCTTGGAACACTTATCACTATCCATTTTCCAGAGACATTTTAGCTTTGTCTTGCCTCATGAAAGAATGGCCTCAAGGAGGGAGTTAGCCCCTCATTTAAGTTAAAAAAAAAAAGTTCCTGATTTGAAAACCTACCTTTCTTATTTTTGACCTAGGTAAATAGTAGTTAATCCTTGCTATTTTAATTCAGTTGAGCTCAGATTATTTTTAGTGAGATGTCAGGTGAAAGTAAAATACATTCTGAAGTTAGAAATAAATAAACAAATAAACAAACAGATTTACATATTTGGTATTGGGCCTGAACCCAGGGATGCTTTACCATTAAGTTATACTCATAGTTCATTTTATTTTCCATTTTAAGACAGGGTCTCATTAAGTTGCTGAGGCTGGCCTTGAACTTGTGATCATTCTACCTCAGCCTCTTGAGTCTCTTGGATTTCCAGCTTAGGCCATCACACTGGCTAGATGTATTTTATATGTGCTTTATTTTTTTTTGGTTTGGTACTAGGGATTGAACTCAGGGTGTGGGTGCTTAACCACTGAACCACATCACCAACCCTATTTAGTTTTTTTTTTGAGACAGTCTTGCTAAGTTGCTTAAGGCCTCTCTAAGTTGCTGAGGCTGGCTTTGAATTTGCGATTTTCCTACTTTGACCTTTTAAGTTGCTAGAATTACAGGTGTGAGCCACTGTTCTAGGCTATTCATGCTTTTTGTATTAACTTCACTACATTTTTTTCTTCATGCATATGAACAATTTTAACTCGGTAGTAAAACTCAGATCTTCTAACTATTATAAAGTTAATTTTCTTTTTTGCTTTTGGAATAATTGTTTAAGATAGTCATGTTAATCATTTGTTTGATCATTTTGTGTAGCCTAGAATTTATTCAGCTCCTGAAAGTAAATTAATCTCTTTCCTCTGACATGTAGTCCTTCATGCTGTGCCTTATAAAGCATAACTGTGTTTTTATTATATAATTGAAAGGTGGAAAGTCAAAAAAATTATTGGTAAAATATCAACATTATTTTATATATGTGTATGAACTGTCATCTAACTATCATGTTTTTAGGCTTAGAATTCAGACAGTACATTGCAGATTTTTATTCAGATTCATTTACACATAAAAAATTAATGCCTGGAACGTAACTTATCAGGCAAGATGCTAGAACTCTCTTAAAAATTTCTAAAGAACTCCTAGAATTTCTTAAGGAAATGTTAACAGGCACACACAGACACAAATGTGCAAAGCCCAAGTGAATTTGATATCTTGTTTTTAATAGGATCTTTGGTTATTGCCTAAATGTAATCTAGCATATCAGTCAGTTAATTTAGTTATTTCATGGATGTTCTTTTGTATGTCTGTTAATTCAAGTTCTCTAGTGTTCATTAGTCTTAGACCCTGGTTTCTGAGGTTAGCCTGTTTTACTTAATGATTTGTGTTATGTGATCAAGCATCACATGCACCTGAGATGAGCTGTCTGTGCTGAAGACTGAAAGAGCTGATGCTGCATATGACGTCTGATTTTAGGCAGATGGTCATGTCAGTTGTGATAAGTGTTCTGTAACTGGTCCAAGCTTATGACCAAATTGAGAGTTTAACTTAAAGAAAGAAGGTGGAAGTTTTTTCGTTATTTGTTATTAATGTGAATATAAGTTAAAATTGTAGTTTTTGCACATGGGCTTTTTTTTCTGGTCGATGTTATTCAGACTACAAATTGCTCTGAGCATCTGGCTAAGACCACATGGAGGACAGGCAAGACACTTAAAATCTGTCTTAGCACTTTCAAATGATCTTACCGAGGCAAGAAAGGCAATATTACATCAAGCAAATCATAAAGATACACAGATCCTAATAACAGGGACAGAAGACTGGTGTCAGACCAAAGGTTGTGTTCTTTAAAACTCATACAGCTTGGAGTCAGACCAGACAAGCCTGTGTATCCATCTGCAGAGGTGGGAGCCTGCTCGTATTGTGTTGGTACACTGGATTGTAAAGATGTCTCAATGAGCTTTTATTTTTCCAGTGGGTAGGAGGAATGGCACTATTTTGGAACAATAAACCTTTAAATTAAATCCTTGTATGCCATAAACAAATAAAACAAAGCCAGATGCATTTCACTGTTAAACTATAGAATGTTTACATATAAACTCTGTATAATTCAAATTTCACTTATAACTCATCATTTCCTCTTTCCTTCAAGATATTCCTTAACAACAAAAGCCCCGTCACAATTTTGTCACAGCTGGTCTTTACATTAACATTAGTCTTATAAGTTACCTCTGATTTACTTTTCCTAGTGGACCTAAGTTAATGCATTTTTCTTTTTATTCATTTCCCCTTTACTTACTGAAACTGTGCTTTTGTTGAAGAATTTAGTAGTTAAGTGTGTTTGGCTCACAGTAGCTTTAATGTTCTTTTTTTTTTTTTTTTTTAATGTCCAGAAAGAGTCCCAAACACTCCAGAAAATGAGCTGAAATCCAGATGGGAAAACCTACTGGGCCCTGATTATGAAGTAATGGTATGTTAAAATCCTCTAATAAAAAACATTCAACGTCTCATTTCATGTCAAGCTCCTAACACTACAATTGAAAAAAATGGGAGAGCCAAATAATAACTGGCCTGCCTTAATTTTTTTTTTTTATTCTGCTTTGTACTCTATTGGATCAATTGATTTTTTTCCCCTTTCCTTCTTTTTTAATTTTATCATTTTAAGCTATATAAAATAGTTAAGGACTGTACATAAGCTTCAGTTACGATTAGTAGACACTTAGTTCATGTTGAAATCATTTAAGTTGACAATAGGCAGAAAAATATTAGGAGAGAGAGGGCTCGCCTTTAAATACCTGGATCAGCTGCTTAAAATTGTTGGCATTTTTATGATTGCTTTTATGATCTGTTTGTTTTATTGTACACCGAAAGGGACTGTGGATATTAGTCCTATGTTTCACAAAGAATCTTACAGTTTTATGAGAAAAATGAAAGAATAATTATCAAATGTATTTAGAAGAACAGGAAGTAATTTAGGTAAGGTATAAGTTTATAGTGCCAGTGGTCCATTAGGCTTCCTTTCACCTGTTATTAGGTTCATCCAGTAAGGAATTGGTTACATTTCCCCATATGAATCCAGATGAAAGCAGAAAGTGGTGTTAGAAAAGCCCAGGCAAGGTTTACAAATGCGGTAGTAATCAAATATTATTTTAAATTTCTATTGTCATTCACATTTTCTTACATATGTTTATCATTAATACTTCCTGGAGACTCTTTTTCTCTTGGTTTTGAATATCCAGTTGCTATTGTCAGGAAATTTCCAGTGTCATTAAGATGAGTCCAAATGGTTCACACTTAAACTGCCTTTGCTAATTTTGTGCTTGTTTGTCAGTTCTCATAACTGTTGCTTCTCTACTCCACAGACTGAGAATCCTGTCATTAGCCTACCACCTAGCAAATGGCCTTTTACCCCCTATCCTTAGTAGTTTGTTATTCGAAAGAATGTGGTTTACCAGTATTCACCAATGGCCAATATTGTGATAGGCTTTTGTTTGTTAAAATTTTATCCTCCTCATAACTACCTTCCAGATTTTATTGATTCTATGGTGAAGTCATAACCGAGGGATTAAAAAGAGGAGACGGAAATTAAAGTTGGAACTTTAAAGTGACAGCTTATTCACTTGTTGGCTTCTTGTTCTGAGAAATGAGGGGCAAAAAGAGGAAGCCAGGCAAGATGGATGAATGAATGCACATAGTCTACTATTTCTTATTTTCTTCAAGGGTCTACTTATCTGAAATGTACTTTTAGAAGCTTTAGTTGGATCATTGTTTAACTTATCCCCTCCCTCCAGATGCAGCATATTTTATTAACAACTTACAGATGCAAATCGTCTATGAAGTACTTCTGCTTGCAAGGAATTTGCTTCTCTGGATGTCCACCACTGAAGCTCAGAACAATAGTTTTAGGCCAGGATTTAAAGCTTTAAGTATTCCCCACATTTCCCACAAGGGACCAGATCTTTCTGTTTGTGCCTTTGCCAGCTATTTCTCCTGGGGAAGTGACTTGAGCTTGTTATAAAAAGTCAGACTCTCTATTTTACCAAATTTGCCTGACTTTACTGACCTTGCAAATTTTAAGAACCAACTTTGAAAGTAAAAATAGCCATGCTCTTGCTTTTGTCAAAAGAGTATAATTTTTATGGATTCAATATAATGAAGGATTATATTAACATTTTAGGGATCGAGGATTTTTAAAAATGGTAGAGTCAGCTCTCTGTATCTGTTGATTACATGTTTGTAGATTCCACATTCTTTTCAACCAATTGTGGATCAAAAATATTGAAAACAATTTGCATCTGTAGTTTGTTTTCTTGTCATTTCCTAAACACAAAAGAACCATTTATACAACAGTTACATTATATTATGTATTACGATTAATCTAGAGATGACTTAAAGGGTGTATGTGAGTATATTCCTAGATTATATGCAAATACTATACCATTTTATGTAAGGGACTTTGGATTTTGGTATTCTTGGAAGTCCTGGAACTAATCCCCAGCAGATAAGTGAGAGACAATTATATATATTTGCCTCTACCCTTCCTTTAACTTTTGGGTAATTTAGGAAAAAAGATTAATATTGAACAAAAATATAACAATTTTATATTAAGTTCTATACATATGTGATTTCGGAAATACAGGACAGAGGTTTTCAGATGGAGTGGTCAACATATTATAGGTTTTGCAGATGTTTTCAGAAAACCTATGAAGAAATAAATTTGTGCTTTGACAAATATGGAAATATTTTTCTTTGAAATTTAGGTTGCTACTTTGGACACACAGATTGCTGATGATGCTGAGTTACAGAAGTATTCAAAGGTAAGCACTATATTTTGAATGTTACCAGTCTCTTATAGTCGTGAAGAACCTTCTCTAAATTCTTGCTGAAGAAACTGTGTGACCTGCAGTTTCCAAAACTTAGTCATAGATGTTTTCTGGAATTGTCATGGGTTCTCATTGCTATGAAAGGTGATGGTTGGATATGCCTGGGAGAGTGAGATCCCTCAGCCACTTTTAGAAGCCATACACCCAGGTGTGACTCTCTGGCCCACCTGAGAGGTAGTACAAGTAACAGAGAATGTCAGCTTTTCAAGTATCATAAGAAGTCTTTTGAATAATGTTTCATGAAAATCAAGTCCAGGAACATAGACTTTAAAAAAGCCTCAGGTCCACATGTTCATCTTCTGAGTACAGGCAGTGGTTGTTCTTGAACTCAAAAACATATTTTGTTATCTTTATTTTTAATGGCAAAATGTGGGAAGGTAACTTTGACAGATTTTTTTTGACTCTTTTTTTTTTTTAGTATTCTCTCACTTTATATAAATCAATTTTATAGTTTCAGATGTAGATAGTCAAGAGCCATGGCAATTAAACCTGGAGAAAACTTCCTGGTGGCTTTCTCAGCAAATGATATGCAAGGCAAGATTTTCCTGCCAGAATAGTTTCAAAAAACATTTTGTAATTCCACATGAGAGATAAAAGGTGAGCCTACCTTAAACTCTGCAGTCAGATGCAGTACTCAGCATGGATTTTTCAGGGCCCCATCTGGGTTTTCAAAGAAGTGGAGTATCTCTTTAGATAGTTCTACTGTTTCTGCCTTTGTATATTTGTGATGAATATTTTTCTTTCATAATTTTGTTACATGTGCTCTTATCTCTTTGGTTTGTATTTTCAAGGCTGACACTGGAGATTATTTCTTTCCTTCTAAGTTTTCCTATATTTTGAGCCACTTGTTATGACTGTTTTGACCAACTGACCAAGCTTTCCTTAGATGCACAATGTAAAAGCAACATGGCTCACGTTGTAGTTAGTTTTAAATTATTTGCCAAGTCATCTTTATATTAGATCAGTCATTGATTAAATAATTCCATCTAAAGATGTTCAGGGAGATTTAATTCAAAATAACAGGAAGAAATTGAATACCTCTTCAAACTTCAATTGCTCTTAATTACTATAATATGGTTGAACATTTACTTGAGTCCTGAAACCAAACTGCCTGAGTTCAAATCCTAGTCACCCAGAGTTTGATAGCTAGGTGATTTTGGAAAATTATTTAAATTCTGTATCTCAGTTGTGCATGTAAAATAGGACTATCAATAGGTTATTAATGTTATTAGTTGCTTTATGATTTGCATAAGAATGCATCTAGAATATTTGTAAGCACATAGTAGGCTGTTATTTATTTTTATGACTCTGGGGATCAAACCCAGGGCCATGTGCACACTGCAGTGTTTTACCACTTGCCCCTTGTTGGTTTTATTTTTATTCTTTTCTTTACCATAGAAATCAATTGATGTTTAGCCCTAAAATTAGTTTTTAATTTATACTAAATTCAGATATTAGAAAGTTTCTATATAACTGTCTTCTGGTTTACTGGGTTTCCTGTGCCTATTCTACTTGTAAACACCCATCTACAGAATGCTTAATTTTAGTTATTTTTCTATTTTGGATTTTCCATTTTAGAGTAAAATTTTGAAGTGAAATTCTCAATGTGAAAACAACAACAGCAACTATATTTGCCATCTTCTAGTTCTTGAACATATTAATCATAGATTCTAAGGACTTTAATTCAAATATCCAGGTGAATTTTTGATCTGTTTTCTACTGTTTGGTGTTTTCTCTTGTTATTGGTTTTTGGTTGTCTTTCTCATCATGCCATAATTTGAACGTCCAACATTATGAATGACAACTACAGAGGGGTTCAGGGCTTCCGCTGATGTTAGCTTTCTCTGTCCAGAGATGTCTCACTCTATCTGTAGATAAATGTGGGGTTATTTATGCTGGTGGGCCACCCTCTCAGTGAGGAGGCAGGGGCAGTTCTGGGAGGGTTCAGACTCTTTCTGTTTTCCCTCATTTTTAGGATATTGCCTTCCAGGAATTCCAGGTCAGTGCAGGGAGTGTTACTGGTCCCCTCAACCCAGTAGGACCACCTTTCCGATCCCATCTCTTCAGCACTGTGGGGCTGCTGGAAACTTTATATTGCTTTTCATAGGTTTCCAGATTTGCTTTTCAACCTCCTGTGCCATATGGCTGTAGACTTTTGGGAGTTGTCCTTGGCCAGAAAATGTGTCCTGGATTAGGCTCAGTTCATCATATGGTACAGGTTTTGTTATCTGTTCTTTTATGCATGTTCAAAGCCATGGTGACCAATATCATCATATTTCATGATATGTGAGAAAGGACAATAAGCACACTGACTTGGTGTTCACTTCTCAAGAACGTGATTCTCTCTCTGTTCCGGCAGGAGGTATTCTTCTGTCTTGTCTTCCCTCATTGCCTACTGCTAGCCTTACTCACTGTGTCTTCTTTCCTGAGCAGCCTCTATGTAGTATACAGATTTGTATTCAGTAGTGCTGGTGTATAGGGTGGGGAGGAGATGAACAGAGCTTCAGAACCCCTTTGTGAAGTGTTCCAGTACATTCAGCTGTTCATTCATTCATTCATTCACCCACTCATCAAATAGTCTACTCTGTGTCAAGTCTTCTTCTGCGCATTTGGGATTCCAGAAGAGAACAAAGCAAGGGGGGTGGTGGTGGGGGGAATCTCTGCTTTGTGGAATTTATTTCATTGGGGGAGATCGAAAATAAATAAGTTGCTTAGTGTTGGTGACATGTGTCGTAGAGACAGGGAATTCAGGAGTGGGGTAAGTTTGCAAGGCCTCATTAAGATGACATTTGAGGAAATACTAGGTGAAATCTTGCCTAATTTTTCTTTTAAATAGTATGAATAATAATACCTGTGTTGCAGAAGATTAAATATAAATACATGTAATAATCCAAAGTACACATATGAAGACACAAATTGGTGTGAATATACTTAGTATACAGCCAGAGATATGAAAAATTGTGCTCTATATGTGTAATAAGAATTGTAATGCATTCTGCTGTCATGGATAAATTTAAAAAGTTAATTAAAAAATAAAAAATAAACACATGTGATATGTGCCTTAGTTAATATAGGGCAGAGATAGCACATCAGAAATGGCCAATAAATGGAGATTTTGTTTCCTAGAGTTATACCTCTAGTCCTTTTTAGACTTTTCAAAGCCCCTTTTTTTCTTTGATTCTTTCTTTATAAATATTTATTTACTTGTAGTTGAACACACAGTATCTTTATTTCTTTTTATGTGGTGCTGAGGATTGAACCCAGTGCCTCACACATGCGAGGCAAACACTTTACCACTGAGCTATAGCCTCAGCTCCTGCCCCCGCTTCTTTTAATGTGCTATTTTAAAACATCTAATTATTGAATTGAAATTTTGTTTTGGCAAAAGCTTCTCCCCCACACACGGGAAGAGAATCACCCATATTTTATTTTCTTCCTTTCATATTTCATTATTACTTGTATATATGTTTGTAGCCAGTATACTCTTCCTTTGTTTAACAGGCATATGAGAGAGAAGGGGTATATAATGTTTTCATACATTTTCCTACATTAATTTCTCAACTGAAAATGTCCGTAGAATAATTCTTCATTTTGGTAAGTCATACATACACACACACACACACACACACACACACACACACACACATTTAATTTGGTGGCGCTAGGGCTTGAACTCAGGGCCTTCCGCATGCTAGGCAGTTTGTCTACCACTAAGCTACATCCTCAGCCCTATAATTTTTCAAATCTACTTGTAATTGGAAGTTTAGGTCATAAGTCAGTAACTTCTTATTTTCTCCCTAAGTGTAGCCAATCACAACCATTTCACAGAAGAGAATGCTAAAAGTTGCACAGGTTGAATGACTAGCCCCAAATTATACAACTGTATAGCAGCAGAGAGTGGACTATTAGTGTTTTCATTTACTTCTGAAATAGTTACTGAGCTCCTACTATTTGCCAAACATTGTGCTGAGGAGTGAAACATAGTAAGACCTTGCTTGGATTCTGGGTTTGGGTAGAGACATAGTAATAGACAATTGAAAGATAACTGCATAATAAACTTATTAATGCCTTGAGATGTTCTACAAATGAATTAACAGGGTGAACAGAACATAACTGGAGAAGACCACTTTATTATTATTATTATTTTGTTTTTCAAAAATTTATTCTAATTTTAATTCAATTTTCTCCATGGAACATATATTGTAAGACATGATGAACAGTGGGGATGAGGAACATTGAAAATAGGTCTTATAATTCTCTGTAATTTTTGTTTTACTTTTTGCATGTATGATGTTTATTCATTTTTATTACTGAATAGTATTTTTATATTTAATTTTTAATTGACATTTGTGCTTATTTATAGTGCACAGTATTAAAACTTGATAAGTGTACATAATATGTAATGATCAAATCAGAATACTCAGTATTTCCATCTCAAGTATTATCATTTCTATGAATTGGGACCATTTAAACTCTTCTCTGTTTATTTGAAATGTGTAATAAACTGTAGGTATCCTATTGTGTAATAGTACATTGGACCGACTTCTATCCCTCTAACTGTACCCATTATCCACCCTGTCACTGTCCTCTCCCCTTCCATGCCTCTAGTGACCTCTATCCTACCTTCTCCCATGTAGTTATCTTTTTTAGGGGAGGATACTTTGGAGAGGGAGTCAGGGAAAGCTGCTTGGAAAATAAGAAAACCTTGTCTATGAAGGCAAGCCCATCACACATGAAGATGCTCCTTGAATCTTTAAGAGTGGAGGCTGCAGGGTGGCAATGATCTAAAGATAACCACCTTCAGCAGCACCAGCTACAGCCATGAAACATGAACCTCCTCACAGGGGAGTGGCAGCTTCTTGGAGCATAGGCTTGAAAGGTCAGAATGTGAAAAGCTGGGGACAGGTGAGCATCAGGTGCAGCCGCCCTGTTGTGGGGAAGGGCTGGCATGTGGGAGGAATGAAAGTTGTTAGCTTCAGAGTGTTTGGGCCTGACTCAGGACACTCTGTGGTTAAATGAGGCTGGTGGGGAAGACCAGGTGCCACAGGGCCCTGAGAGCCATGGTGATCTGTACCAGGTAACAGCAGTGGATGTTTTGATGTGGTGTCATGGCATGATCTTATGCCAAGGATCTGCCTCTGCCACTCCTTTGTGAGGAGGTTCATGTTTCATGGTGCTGCTGAGGGTCTGGTTGTCTTTAGATCATTGCCACCCTGCAGCCTCCACTCTTAAAGATTCAAGAAGCATCTTCATGTGTGATGGGCTTGCCTTCATAGATAAGGTTTTCTTGTGGGTGGAGTTGTGGGAAAAAAGGAAGCAAAAGCCATTTGCAGTGGCTTGAGCATTAGCTGTTCGGTTTCTAGGAAGCTGTTAATCATGACACAAGAACAGTTTTCCCGCATCTGGGGAGACTTGCACTTTTAGGGATGCTTTCTTGGCAAGTGTTTACTATTAAGATAATCACAGTGCTATGAGAGAAGAGCATTAAGCTCATTCTGTGACCTTTCTGCTGGCCATCAATTGTAATACAAATGAGCATTAGTAATATGCACAGTATGGGAAGCAGAAATAGCAGGCAGGTCTGTCCTCTGGTTTTGACAGAACAAATTGACAGATTTCACTTAATTTCTCCCCTGAATTATGTTCCCTGAGCCAGAGAACTTTAAAATGTGATTTTCCCTTTCCTTCTGTAATGAGAAAATGAAATTTTAAGGTTGTGGGATGTGCAGGACTCTCCAGGGACTGCAGTAGTGTTGCCATTACACCATCACCAGGGCTTGGTCTTTGCTCTAAATATATGTTCTTCATTTTTCACGATGATTCTGTTGGTCTGCAGCATTTCCTCCTTCGTATTTTTCATATGAGAAAATTAAGCATCAAGCAGGTAAAATAACTTGCCCCAAATCAGATGCAACTTGTAAGTGGAAGAATTGGATAAGAAATCAAGGATTATACAGCTTCTAGACCTGCACTCTTTTTCCCTCCCCACTCTTGTTAATTTTTAATCGATAATGTGTGGACAAGAAAAAAATTCATAAGATACAGGTGCAGAAAATTAAGTTTCTCTCCCATCCCAGTTGCTGCTTTCTCTTCCCTAGAGGCAACCACTGTGAACCAGTTCTCAAGCACTTAATTTTATACTCTGCTGCTCTCTTTTAAGTAGAGAACAACACACAGAGTCAAAAGTGGCAGTAGCAGCAGTTGCCCACTTGGGCAAGGTCTCTATCAGGAGCATCAAAGGTGCTTTTTCAAAGTGCACATTCATTTTGCTCTTGTGGTTTTGGGTAAGACCCCCTAAGGGAATTTCGGTCTCTTCCTTGTCCCATTGCATTGAGAGTACTGTGCCTGTATTGCTAAAATGCATAATGCACTTTCACGGACATAGACACTACTTCTTTAAGACAGATGAAGGAGGCATATTGGGAGGATGGCATTTGAACTATACTCAAGAACGGATTTGGAGAAACAAGTGCAGTGATATTCCAGGTGGAAGAAATACTATGAGCAGAGGTGGGAGAGTGTCAAGTACAGTATTAGATCAGGTGTCAAAAACTCCCATATCATGTGGGCCAAGAAGATAACATAAACAATATCTAAAATGATAACTGCCAACTGACCTGTGACCTTGGGTTTAGGATTCTGAGAGAACTCTCATTATCCTGTACCACAGAGTACATACTACATATTTTTTGAACATTCAGAATTAACATTTTAGAAGGAGTGAGAAAAACAAATACTGTATAAATGAAGCTCTAATGGCTTAGTTGATTGTCTTGAATAACCTCTGAGTGAGCACAATTAGCTTTGTGGCCATTATGCTTGTGGCTCATCATTACTTTAAACATTTAGCTTCATTCTTGGGAAGTTGCTTTTTGTTTATGGTAAATTTAGTAACCACCTAGTCTTTAAACATTAGTTACTCCCTAATCATTAAACACAATGGCTATTTAATATTTTCACTCTGGGAGTATATGTGTGGCAAGAACCCGCCATGGGGTGTGTTCTTATTTTGAGTTCAACTTTTTTGGAAGTCCTCCCCCATCCAACTGACACATCTTTGGAGCATTTCTTTCCAGAAGTTTTTCCTCCCCCTGAAGCCATAGCACTTATATTCCCACATGAGCATTTTGATATCTTACTTTAGGATCCTAAAAGCAGAGCTTTTAGAGAAATGCATGGGATGCCATTTGTTTCATGACAGGTCTTTCTACTCCTGGGTTGAAGACCTCTAGCTTTCTTGATCTCGGTTGACCTTCCTCATCTCAACAGTGACAGTAAATCACACAATGGTCACACTTTTTGGATGCATTTCCTTCTATCCTTTACCTGTCATATCAGGATCATGAAAATCCTGCTGCTCATTAGCTTTGTCAGTTTCCATAGGACCCCTCATGAAGCGCATCGAATAAACATCAAGAAGCATGACATGGGTGTGTGTGAAGGTATCAATCATCTGTTGCACCCACTCCTGTCATTTCAGCACTTTCCCCTCTCAAAGAACTCAGAATACCAAAGGGGTGGACAACTGAAAGAGATGAAATGGTTGATTTGTTTAGTTGCTAAGTGCAGCTGGGACAGGTAATTAAACAGTCCCGCTCCCGCGGAGAAGCCTGCAGCAATGTAACATGATGTCTCAGAAAGCCAGCTGCACTCAAATTTAGATTCAGAACTAATATTAGGTAGGCCTCCTTCAGATTGACAGATCTCATAAACATCATTTCTGGTTTATTTGTTCAGCATGGTTGAAGATGAAGCCTTTGTGTTTTGTTTGTGGTTTAAGTTTTCTAGGGAGCATGTGGTGTTCACAGATATCTGTAGGAGTAACCTAGAAGGGCACAGCCCCATATCCAGAGGGTAAGGGATGCCAGAAGTGAGCCTCTGCCAGTCCTCAGTGCCCTAGCTCGTTCCTGACTTCATGTGTTCCATTGGAGGTGGGGATGGGGTTAGCCATATGACTAGATGAGGATGGGTTGGAGGGGTAGGTTGGGTGGGGAAGCCTGGAAGGGGAGACTGGAACCACTTTCCTTCTTATCTTTTTTAATTTCGATGTAGCATATTGTTCTGTAGTAGCCAAGGTGTCTCTATAACTACAGCATGTCTTTGTCATAATTTGGGCACTTATTTCCATGGAGAGATTGTCACCACCATCTGCTCATTTATTCACATACAAAATTTAGTAATTATCTTTTTCACTCACCTCCTATAAGCAGTCTCCCAGAAGGCTTTTTGTAGGGCAGACTCATTTTATCCTTTTGAGTCTCACCTCAAATGTCTCTTTCTTTTTAGAGCCTATACTGGCCACCTTTCCAGACTGACCTTCAGTGTTGTGTCCTTATGCCATGACCCTCAGTGGTTATGTCAATGAGGTGCTGGTAAATGTCTAGCTCTCAAGAAAAGAAGGGCAGCCCCAGTTGTAGCACTTACCAATATCTGTGGTGTGAGTGCCCTGACATGGCCAATTTCCAGCTATCAGGTGACATCATTTATTGCTGAGTTGGGAAGCCATGCACAGTAGCACTTCATTGTTAGGCTCTTCTGCAGAAGCAGGACTATTTAATTACCTGCATTTAGCAACTACACAAATCAACTATTTCTAATGTGTTTTTCAGTTGTGCACGGCTTCGGTATCTCTGATGTCTTAGAGAATATGTCTACCATATGGATATAAATCACTTTGAGAAAATAGTGGGAAAACATAGAAATAATGAATTGATGGATTTTGAGTTCTTATTTTATTTATTTTAGTATTAATTATAATTTTATACAACTTAATTTTAAATAATGGCCAGGTTTAATAACCTGGCTCACAACTTTGCTAGAAATTGAATGATCTCCTTTCACATGCCAGTGTGAGCCAGCTCCAGCACCCCACTGGAGGGGATCTCTGGTGGACACCGACAACTCTCTGCCCTGCAGTGTTTGGCTTATAAACAAAGGAAGGAAGACAGTTGGCAGAGATGGGTGGATTTCTCTGAGAGTTCTTACTTCCATTAAATATACTATCAAAGAAAATGGCATGAGTGTCTCCTATCTTGATATATGTGACTTGGGTCAGTGACTGGACAAGAGAATGAGGTGGCAGCAGTGAGAAATAACGAAATCACAGAGAGGGAATAGCAGTGGAAATAACTTTAACCTTCCACTTAGGGTAGTAGAACATCTTATTGCCAGAGTTGGTTTTACATCCCAGAGTGCTTGGTGGTCAAGGGCACTTCATTTTCAGAAAATTAGCCCAGGGCCAGAAGTCCCTCATGCCTATTTTAAGTCACTCAGGTCGTAGTCAGCTAGACCACTTGCCACTTCACATTTGTCTGCATGTCTGTTGTGGGATGTAAATGAGTCCTCAGATGGTGTCTGAACCAAGCCGGTGGAACACTGGGGACTCAGAGCAGATGACTGAGGGGAGGTGACAACTCAGGGGTGAGGAATCTGATTGTAGGGAGAATGAGGGAAGAAGCCACACTGGAGATGGGTAGATAGAGGTAGCCCTGCTAGTTTAGATAAATAGGTGATCTAGAAAATATATTAGTAGTATTTACCATTTTTTAGTATATATAGCCACAATGAGAAATCATGAGCTCCATCTTTCAAATTTTGGGGATATGGTGAATGTCTTGTCCTTTGCAACCAACAAAGATGAGAGCAACAAAGGTAGTCAGCTCTTTTCTCTGACATTGGCTAGAGTGTCTAGATCCTTCACTCATATCGTAGTCCACACAAATCCTTATAAATCAACAGAATCAATCCTAGAATGGTTAATGTCGTCCCCAAATCAGAAATGTTATCACTTAAATTAGCAAGATGGAAAAGGACATCTTTTACAGATTAGGTCAAATAACCTTCAGTGTGCCCATATTCAGTGCCTGAAACTGTTCTAGGCCCCAGGCTATAGGGATTAAAGGTACAGACTTGACATTCAAGTGTGAAGGGGAGAAACAAAGAAAATAGAATTCTAAGCAGTACTTGTGAGTCATGATAGAAATGTGCACAGAGTGGTCTCGAACTCCCAATGGAGGCAGGTTAACTAAGAGCTTCCTGAAAATGACATTGCTTTTATATTGAAGTGTGAATGGAAGTTATTTATGAAACAGGGGAGTTAGAGATATTCTGGGGATGGTGAGCTCTGTAAAAAAAGAGAAACACAGTGTACATACTAGGAACTGTAGAAATCGTGGGGGTACCTGGAGCTTAAAATTGAAGACAGAACTTTGTAAGTCTGTCTCTTCATTTCCAGGGAATCTGTAAGGAAAATAGGAGTAAAGACAAGAACTTCAAGAACAAGAACTTCATAATTTTACTTGAGGCTGCTTTTCCCATTATTGTCTTCTTTTGGGAGTTTGGTGATCTGATTCAGGTGGTGGTGTTTTCATCTCAACATTGGTACTTGTTGGAGGATTGACACTCATCTGTGTCCTCTCATGTGTAATATGTCACTCTGTGTCTTGCTATAGCTGCTGCCTATCCATACTCTGAGGCTTGGTGTGGAAGTGGATTCCTTTGATGGGCACCATTACATTTCTTCAATTGTTCCTGGTGGTCCTGTTGATATGCTGAACCTTCTACAGCTAGAGGATGAGCTTCTTGAGGTAAAGTTTATGGGGGGAAGAAAGATACCAAGCACGAAATTTTAAAATTCTAGGCAAATGTGTCCACTGAGTTGCAGTGTCACCAATGCCAATGTAATGTGAACTCTTAGATTGGAAAACAGAGTAAATTGGATGACAAAAGGAAACCAGTTTCACTCCATCAGTTCATTTTTGCCATATGCTAAGGCTCCTCAGAGGTCCTTTTTAAAAAAAATTAATTTTTAAAAATTCTTTTTAGTTATACATGATAGTAGAATGTATTTTGATATTATACATTATATATGGAGTACAGCTTCCCATTCTTGTGGTTATACATGATGTAGAGTTACACTGGTCATGTATTTATAAATGAATGCAGGAAAGTTATGTCCATTTTATTCTACTGTCTCTCCCATCCCCCTTTGCTTCCCCCCATTTCCCTCTGTTCCAATCTGGTGAACCTCCACTTATCTCTCCCCTCCACCTATTTTTGAGTCAGCATCCACATATCAGAACATTCGTCCCTTTTTTGGGGGGATTGGTTTATTTCACTTAGCCTGATAGCCTTCAGTTCCATCCATTTACTGGTAAATGCCATAATTTCATTCTTCTTTATGGGAGTGTAGTCCATTGTGTATATGTACTACATTTTCTTTATCCATTCACTGAGATATCCTTTTTAATGTGTATCAAAGTGATGTACTAAGAAAGGAGTTTGACAGCATAATTTGTCTTTTTCTAAGCAAAATGTTAAGAATCCAATCCCTGACCCTAGGTGTTTGCAACACGTAGTCACATTTATACATTGATAATTTCTAATAAGGATTAGAGCTGAACAACTTCAGGCACATGTACAGTTGACTTACATGTAGATGCTTTTGGGATAGTCTGCTTAAAACTCCCTATCCACAGGGTGGCCTCCAGTGGGCTTGCTCAGGCTCCCGAGCCTCTCCTCAAAGAAGTTCTATAGTAGCTTTGAAATGATTTTCTCTAGAGATTTAAATAATTGGAAAATTCAGTGTTAACAAACAAAATAATCACGAAACCCCATGTTTTACAGATAAGAAAACAAGATGCTAACTCCCCAACTTTATACACAAAATTAGTGGTAGAATGTTAACTTTAGCTCGTGTTTCCTAACCCCTATTTCATTGTTGTTGTTTTTTTTTTCAAATACAACATACTATCTCCTGACCTTCTGAAAGAGATATAGGAACAGCCAAGCAAGAAGACTACAGAGAAGAGGGTTATTTCAAGAGTTAGGATTTACAACAGCCAGGCACTGTGGTACACTCCTTTAATCCTAGCAGCTTAGGAAGCTGAGGCAGGAGGATGGTGAGTTCAAAGACCAGCTTCAGCAACTTAGTGAAACCCTGTCTCAAAACAAAACATAAAAAGGGGTTGGGATATGGCTCAGTGGTTAAGCGCCCCAGGTTCAATCCCTTGTTTAAAACAAAAAACAAAAAACAAAAAAAACCAAAATCAACCTAATAGCCTTAGCCAAGATCAGACTCTCATGGACCCTGACTTCTATTTAAAATTTATGTTTGCTCAAAGCGAAATGACAAAGATGGTACATAGTTTTCATGTTGGGTGCAATTACAGTTTGTTTGTAGTGTACACCCACCTAAGGGAATATATTGAGAATTCTGGGTTGAATTTCAAGGTCAAAGGGAAGAGTGCTTTGACTGGTTATCAACTTCTGACATAGTGTTGGAGGACAGGGTGTTGGAGTCCTTTTTTTTAAGATGTGGAAAGTTGCTTATTTTTTGAATTTAAATTTTTTATTGATACAAAACATTAAAATTTTACACGTGGGGTGGGCATGGTGGTACACATCTGTAATCTCAGTGGTTTGGGAGGCTGAATCAGGAGGATCTCATGTTCAAAGCCAGCCTCAGCAATTTGCAAGACCTTGTCTCAAAAAAAAAAGTTAATGGGGCAACAAGTGATGTTTTGTTAGATGTATACATTGTATAATGTTTGTCAGGTTCAACATATTTATCTCCTCAAGAGTTAGTTATCTTAGAGGTGTTGACAAGTGATCTTGGGCTACTTATTATAGATTCATGCCCTCAATTTTACTAGATGATTTAGCTTTCTTTCTGATGCTGGGGTTGGGTCTTCCTCTGCTAGTTGGCAGGATATGGGCAGTGAGGATTCCGCAATCTGTGGATTGAAGGCTATTGCTATTATATGTAGTTGTTGGGTGGTGAGAAATGAGATATGTTTGGGAGGTGTGAGGCATGAGTTAAACCAACTTAGTTCATTTTATTATTTTAGGTAATAAAGTTTATGTAACAGAAAATTTACTGTTTTAACTTTTTAAGTGTAAAATTTAGTGGCACAAAGTATTAATCACTACTAGTAAGTGATCTGTGCTAAAGAAACGTTGGCTGGATTGGGATCGAGCAGGTATAGGTGATCCCAGCCATCAACTGAAGGTTCCATGCTTCAGCTGAGATTAGAATGCATGGGCCTTCCACCCCAAAATAAAATGTTGTGTTTTGAATTCTGAAATGCAGATTTCCCATGAAGTAACTTAGGGTAGGGAAGGAAACCCAGGTTTGAAAGTCAGAAGAGCTCCTTTGGGTTCTGAATTTGCCACAACTTGCCCTGTGTCTCTTAGCATGTAAGTTAACTTTTTTAAAAAATCTATTTTTTAGCTGTTGATGGACCTTTATTTATTATTTATATGCAGTAGTGATAATAGGACCCAGTGCCTCCCACATGCTAGGCAAGTGCTGTACCCCTGAGCCACGACCCCAGCCCATCACTTAACATTTTGAGGAGTCCATTTCTTCATTAAATGCCATTTCACTATGTGTTTGTGATGATCTAACAAAATGTCATCCGTGTACGCTACACAGCCTAACCTTACTGAGAAGAGCTGGCCTCAGTATCCCCATGACGAAGTCATGTTAACAAGCTTGGGGGCTGAGATGAGGATTCAAGGTGGTAGTATGGGTGACAGCACTTGGGCAGAATTCTGTGTTCTGGAAGTGTGTATACACATGTGCATTTTCTGATGAAAAGAGTTGGATAATTGAGACTTTACAGCTTTTAAGAAGGTCTCAAGTTGAGGGACCTTGAGAAATATTGTGAATTTTAAAATAATAATTGGCTGCTTCTGAGTAACTGAATATAGACATAGAAGGCCTCTGTAAAATTAGCCAAATAAAGTCCTTGACGTGTGTGTGTGTGTGTGTGTGTGTGTGTGTGTGTGTGTGTAATGTACTCCTTAGAGCTTAAAACCAGAAACACAAAAATGCTTTGGGGTTAGAACACTGTGCCAAGTCTCAGCCCAGAGCAGCCGTTTACAACAGCCATAAATCCCCTTAGATAGGAGTTGGTAATGGGAAATGTGACCAATCCCTTTAGTAAGAGAAAGTAGTGAGGAGGACTACCAGGCACTGCTGTAATAATTGGAGACAATTCAAATTAATAAATAATGAGCTAAATAAATATTTAAAGGTACTCCAAGATAAAAACCCGAGAAGTGACTTTCTAATTTGTTGAAGTGAAACACAAAATAATACTTGTGTATGGGTAGAATTCCTGCTTTGATCATATCTACTTGCTATTTTTAATATGGGTTGCTACCCATTTAAGTGACTTTCGGTCTTTTTGTGCTTATATCATCAATTGGTACTATGGATATGGTGTGACCAGTGATGGGTACCTTTTAGCCCTTTCTTGCATAAAGGTTGACTTACAGTTCTTCCAAGGAAAAACCTTTTGTCTGCTGACAAACCTGCTGTCCCCTGGACCCCTTCATTGTCGTAAAAACTGGGGAGGTAATATTTATTTTTCCAGTAGAGACAGCTCCCTAAAGTGCATGTGGGTCCCTCTACCGTGGGTGCTTTCTTTGTAAATAATTAAGTGGCAGGGAAATGTCTGGCCTGATGGCTAAGTGCTGGGTAGGTTACAGGCTTGAGAGTGGTTCCCAGGGATGATGTCTCTAGACTCCTCCCGCTGCTGATGAGATGCTTCCAGCAACCCAATGTACTTAAATTCTCTGGTGCAATGACAGGTCTGTGGAAAGGCTGTTCCCAGTAAAGTTGGCCCAGTCAGTTATCTGAACATTAGCACTATACCTGTCAGAAATTAATGCCAGCTAGAAATTTCATTAAAACTAATAATGTTGCTAAACCCTCCCAGGAAGGTAGGAGTCAGATATGAAAAGATTATTGTGCCTGAATTTTGTCCATGCCTCAGCTTTTGGGGAGGAACAGACAGGTTAGCTTTTAGTGACCAGTAGTCAGAAGTGAGAGAACTCTTTAAAGTCATAAATGTAATCTTTCTAAAATCATCTTTGGTGCAAAGTATTATTAAATGATATGGAATGTGGATAATTTTTCACGAGGAAGATTAATCATTAGTAGGGAATAGTTCTCTTTTTTAAACATGAAACACTTGAATGAAATAACTTGAAATTGACACTTCCTACATAACTTGATGGCTGCATCAGCTAAACTTTACAAGAATGGAACTGGAGCGAGTTATGCATATTCCTTTTCTATAGAAGCGATTTTTCTAGGATGGTAATAAGAGTGAAAGGATGTTGAACCGATGTTAAATTTTGATAGCCATGCATCTAAGATTTTATCACCTACACATTGTAAGGTGAGCAGTTTTTAACAGTCTTGAGTTTAGTGTTAACATCTATAGTGATATTATTATTCTTGTGAAAGGAAATGGTCTTGATAAGGCTGTAAGTGATATTTAGTGCATTTTAGGAGAGGTAGGTAGAAGTAGATGAGAGAACACAATACTGGTGCACCCGTAGGAGAAGCTGTGGAGCTGTGAAGAATCAGATCACTCATCTAGTAACTGTTGTACTCTGCACACGTTTTACAATTCATTCATTCAAGTTCAGTAAAGATTCAGTCTTAATTTTGATAAATAGGATTTCTAACATTTTTAGGGACTATTGAGATAATATGACTAGGTCCTTTGTTTAAAGAGAGCATAAATGATATCCCATTCAAATTCTGGTAGATTGATAACAAGAGATTTTTTGTCTCTTCATTTGGGGCCTCTTCAATGATCACTTACCCCTTGTCCTTCTAGGTCAATGGTGTGCAGCTTTATGGAAAATCTCGCCGAGAAGCAGTTTCCTTTCTTAAAGAAGTGCCACCCCCTTTTACCTTGGTTTGCTGTCGGCGGCTATTTGACGATGAAGCCTCTGTAGATGAACCAATGACTACTGAAACCCCTCTTCCTGAGATGGAGGTACTGAATGCATATATTACACTTCCCATAGGCATGCACATTCAGTAAGGATACCCCAAAGAAGGTACTACAGGGTTAAGAGAGGAGGACCAACCCTGCTCTACTCCTTTATATTTGACTGAGGCAAACAGTGCATCACTTTTCAGGTTATTATTTTCACTTACCATCCTAAAACTCTTTTCCTCAAAGTGTTGGTGACATTGATGTGCATGCATTTTGATTTTAGTAATTGCCTGCACTCATTGCTTTTGGCTCCTGGTTCAACTCAATTCATCTTAATAAGGTTAAGATTTTGGTGGATGTTGAATATCTAATGATCTTTTCTTTCTCAGAGCCTTAAAAATAAGAAGATGTGTGATCAGTTTTGAAGTGAGTCTAAAAGTTGCCATAAAACTTTTAGAAGACCAGAGAATGAAATAACTTTATCTGCTGTTGGAACTCTTTCTAAGAGCATTGTAATTTCAAAAAGAGTTTTGAGCACATATTTTGCCATCATGAGCCCTTGGTAATTGCATGTTTGTGCCACTTCTCATGTTTCCAGACGCTTAGGTTATAATTCCATTCATACCAGCTTAGATGCACGGGCTTCCTTTCTACCTGCCTTTGGTCAGGATTTCAAATTACATGGACTCTAATCCTGCCTTTAGCACTTAATATTCATGAATCTTGGGAAAATAACCTTGTTTTCTCTTCATATTCTTCTGAAAAATGGTGCCCTGATTAGAACTTACACATCTCATGCATTTATGTAAGAAGCAATAAATGTGCAAAATAAATAATATGTGCAAAGACCTTTCTGTGATGGCTTGAGTGTGGAAAGTACGCCACAAAAGTTAGTGATCACTTTTTTTGACTGCTGCAGTCCACCAATCTTTGTTTTCTGATTTTCTAAAGTACATTGGAATCTAGTACTAACTTACAGTCACAGATCCGTCAGTATATATCCATCTTGTTTTTCCAAGAAGACTGTCAGTTCCTCGTGGTCAGAGGCCAACTCTTAAAATTATTATTATTTTTTATTATCTCATAATGCTTTTATTCTGTACTGGGCAAATAAAAAGGAAATTTTTTGATAATTGATTGACAATCTTTTTTTTTTTAATGTTTATCTTTTGCAAAAAGAAAAAAAAAATCAAGTATGGAACTCAAATGCCAAACTTTTGTGACTTGCTCTCCTTAATGAAATGAAATATGGGTGGTGGCTTCCCTTTGAGGGCTGATAAAATGCCTTTAATCTAATCCTATAGGGTGTGTAAATCACCAACCCAGCTTGCTGACTCTGTGCTCCCATCTGTCATGCTTTACCACAATGGGTGAACAACAGCTTGAATTATGCCAAATGTCAACCTGGCTGCCCATTAGTTGATTGCTTTCCATTTTGTAAATATAAGAATTATGCAAAATTGATTATATCAAAGTGATATATTTCCAGTTGTTGCATGATATCTTATGTACCTGGGATGCCTTGAAATTTCTACAAATTTGTGTTAATTGTATGTGGTTTCCTAAAGTCCTGACTTTCTTTTCCCATCTATCTCTTTTTTCACTTATACTGATACCATCTTATTTTATTAAACTATCTGGTTAGGTGGCTCAGCCAAAATTCAAACACTCATTAATCAGTGAGGGTATTAAGTTCCCAGTAAGACATCAATCATATTGTATTAGCCATTGGAACTGTGCATTTTATTGGAAGATATGAGTGTTTTCTTTTTAACTATATCACTTCATCATATCAGGATGAAATATGCAGAGGTTATTGATCTAGAACGTTTCTACTTATTTCAGGTTATATAATCTAAGAACAAGGAAATTGTTCCTACGTTCAGATTCCATCTTCCATGGACTGGGTGTTGATCTTCCATGTCCTACAAGCAACTTGCATCTGGACCAGTCCTAATTTTGGGGGGTTGGAAACTGGGGATTAATTCAGGGGTTCTTTACCACTGAGTCACATCTTCAGTCCTTTTTATTTTTTGAGACAGGGTCTTACTAAGTTGATGAGGTTGGCCTTGAACTTGTAATTCTCCTGCCCTTCTGCCTCAACCTCCTTAGTCACTGGTATTATAGGCATAGGCTGCCAGGCCCTGCATAAGAATGTTTTTGTACTAACTGTGGTGCCTTCCTCTTTAAATTATAGACTCTGCCTCCATTCCTTTGATTCAATTAAATGAGTTTTCTTATATGGGTCACTCAAAATTATATTAGTAGAAATGATACATTTTCATTTTATATTCTGAGAACAAACCCAAAATTTCAAGAAATCTGCTTTTAAAACTTGTTATTTAGTATATAACTTTACCAAGAAGGAGTTTTAAGAGAAACACACTCAAAAGTAGATGATTAATTAATGCATTGGACAGATATTTATCCAGTGCAGGCAGGCAGTAGGAGTCAAGTGGCAGTCTGCAGGAGCCCTCGCAGAGCCTCCATTCTAGTCCAGGAGCCAGGCTTTTTGTTAGTTGTGAGGGCCATAAAGCAAAAGGAGGTATTTCTTGAGTGTTATGCAAAAGGTCAGAGTTATGTTGGGGAAGATAAACTGGATGACAACAATATAATGCTATAAATAAAAACACAAGGAATAAAAGACTTTGGGTTGTCAAGTCAAGAAAAGTCTGCTAGGCACTTGGGCTGGCCTTTCCTCTAAGATCAGATTTTCATTATTTCAACTCAGTGATTGTGATAGCTTTCAGTCACTGTGTCAAAATACCTAAGCAGAAGAGGTTAAAGGAAGAAAACTTTATTTTGGTTCACAGTTTCAGAGGTTTCAATTCAAGGTCTGCCAGCTCCATTGTTTTGAGCCTGTGGTGAGGCAGAACATCATGGAAGAAGGGCATTGGAGAAAAGCTGTTCAGTTTATGATGGCCAGGAAGCAGAGAGATAGCAAGCAAGGGGCCAGGGGCAAGATACACCCCTGAAGGGCATGCCCCCAGTGGCCTACTGCCTCTAACTTGGCCCTACCTCTTACATTCTCCACCACCTCTAATAATGCCATTAAATTATGGAGCTAGTGGTGGATTAATTCACTGATGAGGTCAGAGCCCTTGGAATTCAGTCACTTCCCCTAAGCCCCACGTCTGACCATTGCTGCATTGGGGACCAAGCCTTCAACATCTGAACCTTTGGGACATTGCAGATCTAAATGATAATGTTGATTTTTACATATTTTTAGAATCACACAATGCTTAAGGACTTGGATTTCTTTTTTCTAACTTTTCTAGTGAAATCCCCCTGTGAATTGTAAAACTGTGACATTTATTAGCTAGCGAAGTTTTTATTGAAAGGACTCAACAGGAGTGATTTCTCTGTGTCCTGCGCTGGCTTCTCTCTGTGTTGACATTGTTTTCTGTCTTTCATTATAATTATGAATCTAGATATTGCTTTTTAAATATCTTGTATGTTTCTAGTTTATGTGATGTTTTTGTTTTTACTTAAATTGCATATTTTTCCTTTTATGCTTCTAATGGGATGACAGAACTCATTGAAGTATAAGAGGTTAGTGTTAATACTTTCAATGAAAAATGTATTTTACATAAAAAAAAACATTGTATGGACAATCTGCATTTTTAAATGCTTGAATTTTTAAGACCATCTATCTCATCCTAAATTGTGTGTGCCTGGTGCATGCCCTTTTTTAAAAGAACAAGAAGGAAAACTACTCATGTCAAAGAGAATTCCCAATTTGAAAATAAGCTGTGAGATTCCTAATATTTTCATTCTTTTCAGGAAAGAAAGGACTGTTTGGAAGCAATTATCTTCTTTGGTTTTTCAGGTTGAAAACAGGATAGATGTCAGTCCTGAAGATGAGGATGATGGGGAATTAGCTTTGTGGGCTCCTGAAGTCAAGATTGTTGAGCTAGTGAAAGACCATAAAGGCTTGGGGTTCAGCATTCTGGATTACCAGGTAAAAGAGCCTGTATAGAGGTTGATTTGATTTGCTGGTGGTTGTTTCTGTTTCTGTTTTGGTTTGGTTTATATTATGTGAAGTAGCAATTGTTTAAGGTACCTATTTTGACTTAAGCAAAACTGAATCCCAAAGAAGGGATATGATACTTCCAATCGTTACCTTTAAAATCAGTTGCTCTCATAGTGCTCACCTATTAATCTCAATGAATAAGTAGAAATATTCTTGGCGAGATTACATGTTTTTATTAATATATATATAACACCTATGCATTTACATACTTACAATCACTCTGGTTCCAACTAAAGTTACTGCCTCCCTTTTGGAAGGGAGGTGAAAGATCATGTTATACAGTTTACCAGTTACTGCTGTGTTTTTAGACTTCTGATTGTTTGGGAGAATTAAAACTGTTAGCAAAAAGCCTTTTACCTCTTTAGATGCATATTTTAATACTTTAGTGCTTCCTAAAACAGTGTGGTTTGATAAAGCAAAATGTCCTCTGTTGAGATACATAGAATGCCAGTGTTATAAAAATCAATTTTTTTTAAATACAATAAGGCAATTGGGAACAAATTAAAAGAAAAATACTTTGAGCATTATGTCAGAACATTAAATTCTTTTTTTGTAAGTGTGATTTAAAGGTACTGAAATAGATTATATGTATTTCATTTTTGCTAGCATATTTCTGTGCCAGATAACCCTCTATGTTGTTAGAATTACTTTTTGGAGTATTATTGGAGTATTATTGAATTGTGAGTTGGTGATTCCAAATGAATATTTTGGAAAATATTTTTATCAAGAAATATCAATATGGTAGAATTCTGGAAGTTTACATATTGGTTAATACTAGGGCACATAAAGCAAGTAGCAGGGGCTATCTCTTTTCTCCCCTTCCCATTGTAGCCCTATTATCTACCATCTAGTAAGTGGTTTATAAATATTTGTTCAATAATAAAGTTTAGATTAGCCAAAATTAATTGAATTTGGATGCACAAATTCAATGGGCATTTGTTAACCATTCTGATAACTAGGATTTAACTTAGAAAGCATCTTTCAGATATGGTCTCAGATGTTCAGCTACTTTTCCATTATCATAGGATTCTATGTATTTGCATTCTTTTATACAGTAAGTATTTACATCCTAATGGTTGCTTCTACTTTCTCATGGACATTTTCTGCAAGTTTTATAGTTTGAATATCATAGATATTAAAACAAATGTTTCAAAATTTAAAAAATAAAACTTCAATGAAGGATGAAAAAACAAAAATCCCTTGATAGTGCTTATTACTTTAATCCCTAGTTGACAGGAATATCCCTTTATCAGCTCTGTGCTTTATACTTTAAAAAAAAGTGGAATTTTTTTCTTCACTGCATCTGTATAGGTATGCATTCTAACTTCTATTGCTTTATTTATAAAATTTTAGGTTTGTTTTTTCTCCTCAGATTCCTCATAATCATTGGCACACATACATTTATTTATATCTACACAAATTATATGAAATAATTTCCATGCAAAATAGTATTAAATATTCTGCTTGCCTTTGTGTTTCTTGGAAAACTGATAGAAAAAAATACATAATCTCTTAAATCTGTGTGTGTGTGTGTGTGTGTGTGTGTGTGTGTGTTTGTTGCTGAGGACTGGAACCGGGTTTCTTGGATACTAGCTGAGTATTCTACCACTGAGCTGAGCTACAACGCCATATCCCCTGAATGTTATTTTGATTTAAGTGAAAGGGTTCACCTTATTTATTTCTGAAGCTAAACCTTGGAAGAAAGAACAGTCAGTTTTAAATTTTAAATTGAATGTTTTTCTTAAGTTTAATCTTAAGTATACTCACAGATGGGCTTAGCACCTTTTCACCATTTGTCAGTGGTACGTAAAATTGTTATCCGTTATGACATTCAGATGACAGGTAAACACAATTTAAAATTTGGTTTTGTGCAAGTTAATTAATCGATTATGCCATCTCTTGTTGTAATTAGGTAATAAATTCCAAAGTTCAAGAATATTTTTTGCAAGGCCAGACAGAGGTTTGGCAGAAGCCATGAAAGGCCGCGTTCCCTACTATTACTGTATTCAATGTGTCCTGAATGAATTTATTAGGTTGCAGATTCCTGCTTAGCATATTTAGCGTAAGAAGTAAGGTAGGAAAATTTTAGTCACAAGGAGAAAGTATTAGTGTGGTAGACCATCCAGGTTGTTCATTCTCAGCAGTGAAGAGATTGTACTTTTATCTTGGAATATTAATTTCAGTTAACCACTTTCCTCACTATGGGTTTTTCTCAAGAATAACAACTTACTGAAGAGCCTGGCAAAATTATGTACATCTGTTCCATTGATGCTTATGTAGTTTCTTATCTATAAAATGGGGATTATAACGTCTAGCTAGAAGAATTGTGTAGATTAAGTGAATTAATGTGTGAGAAGTAGAAAATGTTATATTATTGTGGAAATGTATTATTTACCATCATCTGATTTAGAAAATGAACACAAAGTTTTAAAAACTATCCTCAAAGATTATGCCATAAAACAATGTTTGAACTTTATCTGTTTTTAACTACCTAGTTATTTTAAGAAAAAAGGCTTTGTTTAGTGGAGTCTAAATTTAATTGTAAAATTGCATTCTAAAATGCAGCCAACTCTTGATGAGCCATATGTGAATTACCCAGTTGTGGATTATTGGGCAGAAGTATGCTTTTTACATAAATGAGAAGAACTTTAGGAAAATATGAGTGAGCAAGATAAAGGATCTTGAATCTGTCCATGGAATGATGGGGTGGCTGACTGCACAGGTCAGTGATTCAGAATATTGATAGAAGTTGCATAGCTGATCAAAGAAAAAAAGCATGCCTTTGTTTTAGTAGCTTTTTCCATTGCTGCAACCGAAAGACCTGACAAGAACAATTAGAAGACAAAAATTTATTTTGGTGCTCTTTGTTTCAGAGGTTTTAGGCAATAGTGGCTGACTCCATTTCTTGGGGCCTGAGGTGAGGCAGAACATCTTGGTGGAAGGGTGTGGTGAAGGAAAGAGGCTCAGGACATAACACTAGGAAGTAGATAAAGAGTTCTCTTCACACCAAGGATAAAATATAAACTCCAAAGGCAGGATCCAAAGACCCACCTCCTCCATTTACACCCTACTTGCCTCCAGTTACCACCTCATTAATCCCTATCAGATGATTAATTCACTGGTTAATTTAAGGCTCTCATAACCCAGTCATTTCACCTCTAACCTTTTTTTGCATTGTCTCACTCATGAACTTTTGGGGGACAATTCACATTCCAAACCATAGCAGTTTTTCTACCTGAAATGAAGAAGCTGAGTTCTACAAGTCAGTGCTATGGCCAAAGAGCAATGTGGAAATTCTTCTCCATGAAAGGCATTTTAAATTAGATTGGGGCAAAGGGAAAAGAGAAAATAACAGGGATGACAATAAATATGCACATTGTAAATTTTTCCTTAGATTTTAGTGTAGTAGCCTTTGTGGCTTTGATTTGAATAGAGGTAGAGTATTCATTAGTCTCAAATATACCTAGGCATTACCCTGTGTAGTAATTCATTAAAATCCTGCCTGGTATGTGTACCATACTGGAAAATTCACTGGTTCCTGTGTAACTAACTTCATGCCTTATAGGATTAGGTCATGGAAAACAATGAAGCATGTAATCTGTCAAGAGCATTAATATTATGGCGTGACTACTCTGTTTTTGCACAACTTAACTCATCAGAACTTGGTTTTAAGTTTTTATAGCTTAATTCTCACCAGGTTTTAGATGAGATTTCTACATCATACCTTAGTTATATTTTGGTTTTCAGTTTCCTAGTGTGATATTATGTGTGATGTTTTTATTCCTCAGAATATTGTCTTCATGAAATATTGTTAATATATTAATACTAACATTAATATAAATATAATAATAATAGGTAACATTTATTGAGTGTTATGTGCTAGTAAACCCTAATAGGCCCTGTTCTAATTGCCTTATATTTATTAGCTCCTGCATTCCTCATAAGAACAATATGAAGTAGGTAGAATTATGACCCTAATTTTAGAAGTGAGGAAACAGGCACAGAGAGGTCAAGTTACTAGTCCAAGATCACACTACTAGTATATGGTAAAATGGAATTTGAATTCAAGCAGTCAGGCCCCAGATCTTTTTTTTTTTTTTTTTTTTTTTAAGAGAGAGAGAATTTTTTTAATATTCATTTTTTAGTTTTCAGTGGACACAACATCTTTACTTTTTATGTGGTGCTGAGGATCGAACCCAGCGCCCTGCGCATGCCAGGTGAGAGTGCTACTGCTTGAGCCACATCCCCAGCCCAAGCCCCAGATCTTACTCCTTTTAATCATAATTTCCTGTTATTCCTTTCTTTGTGAATCGTATTTTCATATGCCTTTTATTATAGGGCATCACTATAGTCAACTTACTACAGCAGATCTTCCTGTTTTTCCAGCTTTTAAAAAATTTCATATTTTAAAGACTAAGCTACTAAATCGTATTCTCATTTTTAGTGTTTATATGAAAGTTTAGTAAGTATTAAAAATTAATTAATGTAGTGTGCTCATATGCATTGTGTAAGAGGAAGTATTTATTGTTTCAGAAAAAAATTGCAAATTTAAGAATCCTAAATTAGTGCAAGTAATTTGTTGTGGGTTAATGTTCAATAATGAAGCAATTATTAGGTAGTCTGAGAGTGTAATTTTTAATTTCTACCAAAAAGCTTGAAAAAAATGTGAAGCTATATGGATTTTACCTTCAGTTGACCTTATAAATTAAACATGGCAAGTGGATATTTTCTAGTGTTTTGATTTATGCTGAACTTTGAATAACCCCTTATGATTATAATTCACTGGAAATGTTTGACATTAGCCAATTTTTGAACATTAGCCATGATATTGCCATCCTTGGTACTTTTGAATTTCAGTGATTTAGAAGGTAAAATTTATTAACTAATAATTCTCCTCCCTCCTACGTCCTGTTCTTCTTATCTCTCCTCTCCTGACTGACTCAGTTTTTACCTAAGCAGATATTTTTGAAAGACTTTGGGTTTGTCTCAGACATTGGAAGAGATAAAAATAAAAAGCATCATACATAGTACAGCAATTTAGAGGTGATTCATGTTTAAATACTGTTAGTAATGCTTTAAAGATCTGTTTGAAAGTCCAAAGACAAATGATGACTCATTAAGAATAACAGTGAAAATCTCCCTTTCTATAAAAATTAAGTTATCAATTTTTCTTAACAGAAGAAGTGGGTTATAAAACCAAAATAGTATGAAGGTAAAATATTGGAGTATTGCTAAGTCTTTTTTTTTTTTTTTTTTTTTTTTTAAACCAGGCTTGAACCCACTGAGCCACATCCCCAGCCCTTTTTATTTTCGTTTTGAAACAGGGTCTCACTAAGTTGTTTAGGGCCTCACTAAGTTTCTGAGGTTAGCTTTGATCCTCCTGCCTTGGCCTCCTGAGCCTGTAGGATTACAGGCTTGTGCCATCAGGCCCAGTTCCCTAGAAATTTCTTTACAAAAGATTTTTGAAAGTTGCATACAGGGATCATGTAAATTCCACAAATGTGTCTTAAAGTTGGCTTTATTTGTGTAACACACTGACTCTCTGAGCACACTAAATGTTCTGTCCAACATGGGTATGACTAAATTAAAATATGTATTCATGTGGGAAGGAAAATGTAAAATATGAAAACATTCATGTTATTGTGATGTGATTAATGAATCTTTACTTTTTCAATAAAGTAATTTCCCTTTTCTCTTTTCTAAACATTTAAAAAATAAATTCAAATTTACAGAAAAAAAAAACCAGGTAATACATGCACAAAGATTCAAAGGTACATAGAGATTCTGTGACAAATAAATCTTCCTTTGACTATAAACCTTCACTTCTGTTCCAGGTAACAATGACTGTTTTTTACGTCTGTCCTTGCACAAATATTTTATATGTATATGGTTATAGAAGTAATAGTTTTGTTATTGCTTTGTAATGGTTTTTATTTTTTGACACATAAATGGATCCTTTGCTTTTTTTCTCAGTTATATCTTCTTTCATTTTGGTGTTTATGGAGCTACCTAATTACTTTAAATGACTGCATAGTATTTTAGTGTTGATATACAATAATTTATTTAACCAGTCTTGATATACAATAATTTATTTAACCAGTCTTCTATGCCCAATTGGTGTTTTGTTTTGTTGTGGTACTGGAGGTTGAACCTGAACACTTTAATCACTGAGCTACATCCCCAGTCCTCTTTCATATTTGTTTGAGACAGGGTTTCACCCTGAGTTGCTAAAGCTGGCCTGGGACTTGTGATTCTCCTGGCTTGGCCTCCAGATTTGCTGGGATTACAGGCCTGTGGCACCTTGTCTATCTTAGTTTGTATTTTAAAAGAGGCTGAGGTAGATATTTTTGTCATTCTCTTTTGTTAAAAAAGTGACAGTGTCTTATGGTAAAGTCCCAAAAGTAGAATTACTCATCAAAGGAACATATATCTTTTAAATTTTGGTACAAATTATTTGAACATAACTATGAGACATATATCTTCAGATCACTTAAAATTGATACTTCTTATGTAGAATCATTTCTTTCTTTAACTAACTCTCTTGGAAAATAGTGTGAGCAGGCGTGTAATTCATGAATTTGCTAATGGTTTTCTATAATATAGACAGATTAAGTGATAGCAATATATAGCTATCAATTTTGTTTCAGCTTTATATATAGTGGTAATTAATTTATTTGCCTTTGTAGCTAGGAAGCTATAAAGTATTTATATTCACACCATGATATTAGTGCCTCAAAGTCTATTCCTGTTTCCTCCAACTTTAACCTTGTTTATCAGAAATTTGAGTTTTAAAATGTTGTGGGGGGAATTAGGACTTGAATTTTTGCCAAGAGACTTGAGGTTTTGAAGGAGTCTTGGTGTTGGCTGGTAGCATTCGGTAGCTTGTGGAAGCCCAATCTTTATGATCATCTTAGATGATTAGCATACAGAATCCAGGGTATGGAATTAGAGATACTGACATAATTTTAACATACAGAGAACACAAAATAGTGCCATTGAAAAGTCTGATAAGAAGTGATACTTTCTTCAGAATCTAAATATAGAGGATAGTCATGTGCTGCAAGTCAGACAGTTTCACTTCAGTGCTCAAGTGGTCTTGTAATGTGGTCACTGGCGTCTGGTTTGTGGGTTTTGTTTGTTTTTGTCCCACCCACCCCTAGATTTCTTTGGCTTCATTTCACTCTTGTAAGAGATTGGTATAAGCAAAATGCGGTCAATCTGCTACCAATGGCAGCATTCATATTCTTACATATATATTATATAGCATGGTGTTGAAAAATCACACAGCTGTGTTTAAAGGTCACTTTTTGCTTAACAGAACTTAGGGGAACTGATAAAGGCTACTTTTTACCCATCCCTGATTCCTGTCCACATTTATTTTTATTAACATCAAAGTACTATAAGCTCCAGTGCCAACTGGGCTGAAGATTTCTTTTCACACAGGATTTGCTTCCTTTCCCTCTATGGGAAAGTTCTGTATCCTTTAAATCATTTTAAGCTGCTTCATTTGAAAAATAATTCTTCGTAGTGTGTTCATGGAGTGGATTGATTGTGGCTACTGGGGAAATTCTCTCATGGCTTAAATATTGCTTTTCAAGCCTGCGAAGTGGGTGAATGAAGGGAGTCCACTCCTGGTGTGTGGAGTTTGTAGTGTGCTCAGGATGACGACTGACTTCCAAAACCCTCAGTGCAGCAAGACTAAAGGCATCAGGAGACCAGAAGCCACTTAATAAGAGATCAAAGAGGCTGTGTGTATATCAGCTTGAAATCCAGATAGTACAGATCAAAAGCTTGCCTTAGCGAGGCAGCTGCAGGGGGATGAAATTAGCAGGAGGCCTCAAAGATCTTAAGTCAGGCCTGATGTTGAACTTTGCGGGAATTTCATGGCTCTGGAATACAAATTTGGGAAAAAATCTCATTGTGTGTAATGGGAGTGAAAGAGAATAGCGGGCAAGCAGCAAAATGCCTGTCAGCTGGATGGTGCGTGCTCATAGGGTAGCTTTCCATTTAACAAATGTGTCTCCACAATCGTTTCTGCTTCACCCTAGAAGGCACTGCTGAGGAGAGAAGCCTGAATGTGATATATTGGCTGTATTACCTTTAGTGAGTATTTCAGAAGTGGACAACTATAAATATTAGTGTTGATGAAATGACCGCGGAGAGCCAAAACATGGGCATAAAAATGCTCAGATTTACTGTAATACCTGGTAATCACAACTCTCCTATGAAGTGCTCAAGATATTCCAGGAAGTTAGTGGATATGTCTTGCAATGCATCTGTGTCTCCCATGTAATAAAACAAAAACAAAAACAGAACAGCTATTAAAAAAAAAAAGAGTGGATCTAAAGGAGAAACTTGGTCTCCAGAGGTGTCTCATCGCCATTCTTCTCCTGCCTCCAAACATGGCTTTATTTTGGAAGTTCCCACTTGATTTTTATGTCAGTGTTGAGGCCCACAGTAGATGAAAGCCAGCCTTTCCTAGACTGTGGCTGAATGACTGAAGCAAATCAACAAGCAGGTACTGGGAATCTCTTTTTTCCAAGGCAGGATGGTCAGTACTGATCTTTTTGCTTGTGGATGTCATTTGGATCCAGATGGTGATCTAGGAAGGCTAAGCTTTCCAAGTGAGACCAGGAAGTGCTGCTACCTCCTCCTAGTACCAGCGGTTCACTCTGTTAATGATTCATGAGAGGGGATTGGCTGTTTGATTCCTACATGCCATTTCTAGGGCTCAAGTTCACCTTTCAGCCCTAATCAGGTACTACACTTAGCACTATACCATGGTGAACATGTAGTATATTAAGAGCACTGGCTTCCCAGTCAGGAACGACCCAGAGGCCCTGGTTTGCGCTCTGGCTATCACATACTCCTAGGACTTTGGACAAGCTTATAAGTCTTTTCTTATTCTCAGTGTACTAAAACAATAATCTCCAAAATAAAACAATATTTTCTTTACGAAGTTATAAGAACTAAATAAAGGAGCACTTATAAATACCCATATTTTTCTCTGAGCAAAATGACAACACTTTGGTAAATGTTACCATTTACTAAAAAACAATGGTGATGATGGTGGTGGTAATGATGAAGATTTTAAAATATAAACTTAGCACAGAACTGCTTTGCCTGTCATTCATTCTTAGCTTTCAAAGAAATTGTTGTTTTCATAATGCAAGCTGGTATGGAGGATATATAGATGGAAAAAGCATGCTCCCTTTAAATATCTTATGTACAAATGTTTATTGAGCATCTCCAATGCATCAGGGAGCTAGCAGTGAAAAAATTCTGTCTTCATGGAGTTGGAATTCAGTTAGGAGAAGGAGGTAGACAAATAGCCACATGTCGCACTGTAATAAAGGAAACAGTCTTAGGTGCCATTCTGTAGGATACACTATGGTTTTAGCAATGATGGAAGTAAAATCTGATTCTGAGGATTATTTCTTAGCAGCCAAAGTGGCTTCACAAGGCATTGAGGCTGGCTGTGTAGACAAGTGGGTAGTGGATATTCCAGGCACAGAGAATGACTGGAATTGATGTTAGTCCTGATTTCATGTCTTTGTTTTCTTTGGTATCTGTGAAGTGCTTAAGTCTTTCAAATTTTATTCTGTTTAATGAAAAATCCTCTGAGAAACTTTATGTCCTAATTTTTTACTTGGAAAACATGACCATATGATGATAATGGCAACAATTATGTACTGCTTTCTCTGTCCAGCAATGTTTACAGCACTTTATATATATTAGCTAATTTAACCTTTTCTACAGCCCCAGGAGGTAGGCCCTGCAATTATCCTCGTGTGATGGATGAGGAGACACACTGAGAAGTCAAGGAATTTGCTCAGGACCACCTGAGTAGGAAGTGGTGGAGCTGAGCTCCTGAGTCTGTGGTATGGAACCATGAAAGTATGCTCCTCAGGCCAGAAACCACACCGATTCTTCCTAATGATGACTAAACTGAAAAATGGTAGAGATTTCCATTTTATTTTTCTGCAGAGACAAAACAGTTCTGAAAGCTTTGTTTCACATTATCCTTGAAGTTTATGATACCTTTCCTTTACTCCTCCCACCTGGGGCAAAGCTCTGCAGAGATTTGATGATTTTTGCTGCCAGAGTATAAACTGTGTGTGCTTTGAGTTTCCCTGTAGGACTCCTTGGCCTTTTTCCTATATAGTTTCAAAGTTAGCAAAGTATTCTATGCATTGTGTGCCATATATCACAGAGTATCGGTTGACCTTTCAATGATTAAAAAAAAAAAAAAAAAAAACCACACTATAGAATCTTTCTAAGAATGAAGGGCATCCTATGTCCTTGATGTGGCAGCTGTGGTTGTCAGCCTCCCAGCCTGAAGATGGCTCCTGTCCTTCACTTCTGCTAAAGGAGAATGAGGACTGAGGGTGCCTTGCTGTTGTGAGCCACTTTTTTAGTACAATCTGGAAGTTAGAGGTCACAAATCTGGAGAATATAGGTTCAGCTCTGTATTAACATATATTATGTATGTTATAATATATGTTATATATATTATATCATAAATTAACATTTAAGTGTGACATCACAAATGATAGTACTGTTGGTCTCAGTCATGCATGTTCAGTTGAATTTAGCATGCAATAAATGAGATGGAAACTGATAACTCCTCAAACCCATATATCCTGCTAACTTTTTTTTTTTTTCCTCCCTGCATTCTGTTCCTCCTGCCTCAGCCTCCTGAGTTGGTGTGCACCATCCTGCCTGGCTTACTAGCTTCTTTTCTATCCTTCACAGTGATAATAATAGCAGTGTTTATGAATTGATTACTGTGGACTTACTAGAAACTTTGCATGCTTTATCTAATTTAATACCTTTAACAACTCTAAAATCTATGCTATTATTTCCATTTACAGATGAGAAAGTCAAGTCTCATCTAATCAACAACTTGACCAATATCACTCAACGAGTATTTGTTTAGGTGAAGTTGAGTGATTTGTGTAGAAAATTAAAATAAATTCCAAAATTAATATTTGAAAAATTTTAAGTTTCACATGTCTATAATTTCCCTGAATCTTAATAACTTTCTTTTTTCTACATTTTGTTGGTGCATTATAGTTGGGATGGGATTTTTTTGTTATGTATTCATACATGAACACAAGTAGCCATATAATTTGGCCAGTACCGTGCCCCAGCACCCTCCCCCTCCCCTGTTTCATAACAAATTTCAATCGATTTTTTTTCCCTCTGAATATGCGCAGCTATTTTTAATATATCAGTTCATTTTCTACATTTAAAAATATTGTGGTTAAATGTATATAACTTAAAACCTACCATTTTAATCACTTTTAAATACAGATCAGTAATGTTAAGTATATTCACATTTCAACTAATGTCATTTTGATTATACTGCTGTTAACTGGCTGCTTGGTGGTACCTCAGGCATTTCAGCCAGATGATAGGGCTTTCAAATGAAAGGTACTTCTGACTTGTTTTGTTTCATTTTGTTTTCTATAGAACCAAGCAAAAGTCCTGTACCAGGAGTAACTGATAGAGACAAACTATTAGAGTATAGTGTAAAATTTTCAAGAAATGAAACACTCAAAGAACATATCTAATGACCAAGGAAAATATCTAATGGGAGTATAGAAGGGGATAAGAGAAATAACCCCTTCAAGAAGTGATTTCTTTGGTACATCTGCTGAAATCAATTTAATTATTATGTTGAAAATAGATTTTTGAAGTCCCAAGTTATACAGAATAAAATGAGGTACAGCTTATGTGATTTTTGTTTCCTCCTTAGGATATATTTTGATCTGCAAGTTTCTCTGCCCACTTGTCTTCCATTGTACTTTAATTGCCTTATATGCTGTGCTTACTGTGCTGCTCAGGGACCATTTAGTTCTATGTATGATGCGTGAAAAAAATCTATCCTTAATGTCTAATAGTGTTTAGGAAGCAATAATACACAAGAAGCCAGAAACCATATCTGTTTAATCTATCTTGAGTGGACTGAATGTATTTTGTGGGCACACACTTTGAACATGATGGTGTTGTGGTAATTGGTATGATTAGTTTAATACTTTGCTATATTGTAGAATAGTTAAGAGTACAGTTGGAGTCTAGATTAAGATAGCTTGCCCATTATTTAGTACAATCATTTAGTTATTACCTTACTTCACTATAAATACAGAAGAAGCTTTTTGAAATAATTAATTACATCCCACTCTCTTAAACCAGAACTATTCTAGTAATTTTCATTTCAACTAATGGTCCCTGACATGTTTTTTGTTGCTATCTTAAAATAGCAAGCAGGGAAAAATGTGTTTTACGTTTTGTCTAATAGAAAAGGAGGGTACATGTTATCATAGATATTTTGTTGTTTGCTTGTTTTGTTTTGATGGACAATACCCAGGAAGTTAGTCTTATAGTTATGGTCTTTTTATGAATTCCTAAACATTGGCATTAACTAAAATTATACCATATTTGTTACCATAGTGTTAATGTATTGTTAATGCAGTGTTTTGAATTAACATCTTTATCTACTTTTTTCTTCTTCTTTTCTTTGAGCCAGGACTTCTCTATGTTGCTCAGGCTGGCTTTGAACTCTTGGGCCCAAATGATCCTCCTCCAAATGATCCTTCAGCCTCTTTTTATTTTTATTTTTGGTGGTAATGGGGATTGAACCCAGGGCCTTGTGCATGTAAGGCAAGCACTCTACCAGCTGAGCTATATCCCCAGCCCCTCTACTTCAGCCTCTTGAGTAGGTAGAAATATGTGTATACAACACAGTACCTGCCCAGTATCCCTAGTTTTATTTTGTTTTTCCAGTAGTTTTGTGACTGTTTGGTAGAAATTAAGGACAAAATTGACTCAAGATACACTGTTAAATTTAGTTAATAGGAAAATAGAGCTGGGGGAAGGATCATAACTCTTGTATCCACCTTCCTTATTTTATACTTGGAGCAACAGACTTAGAGAAATGAAGACACTTCTGAAACTGTATACAGCCTGTTGCGGACAATCCTGCAGCTTAAAACTTGCTCCCCACCACCTTCCTTCTTTTTTTCTTTTGTGGTGCTGGGGATTAAACCCAGGACCTTGTGTATGCTAGGCAAATGCTCTACCACTGAGCCACATTCCCCAGTCCTTAGAACTTGTCTCTTGAATTCAGTCCACCTTCATCCTATAACTCATAGGTTGAATATCTGTGTTCTTTGTCTTTTTCTCTCATTTTTCTCCTTTTTAAAAATCTCTTAGTTCCTATTTTCTGACTGGCGTTGCTCACAGTGGAAATTTTAATTCATGTCAGCTGTGCACCAGAGCCTTTCCAGAAGACTCTTACTTCTTAAGATGTACGTATCTCTGTGTGTGTGAAAAAACGTTGCCTTCGCTGCTGCTCTTACTCCATTCCTTCTTTTGCCTCCCTCCAGAATGAGAGTTAGCTCCTTCCTTTTAATCTGTAATCTCCATTTTAGCAACTTCCATGAGATATTATTTTGAAAATTTATTTAGCTGTTAATTGTTTTATATCATAGCTTAATACTACTTAGCTCAGGTGATCACGGCCACACTTGCCTCCTAAAGAAACTCATACCTGATTGCTGGCTGTTTCATAGCTTCTTCTCAGTTGACTATTGCTTATTTGGAATACTCTTTCAATCTAATATTACATAGCCAAATATTCATTGTCCAGAAACTATGTAGATACTTTAGAATTATCTCTGAAACATAACTTCCTCACAAACACATACTTGTGACAGGAAGCTTGAAGCCTACTTCTGCAATAGTGTGTACCCATCCTGACTTCCCTGGTTGGGAGGGGGTTTCTTTTGTAGAGCTAGCTGATGTTTTTCTGGTCCTTCCCTGGAATTGTTTCATTCTTGGTGAGGGACTCTGAAATACACCTGCAGAGCAGGTGTTTGGTACAATGAGCTGCTCTACAACACAGTATAGAATTTTGATGACATACCAGTAAGGCCTTGGGAATGAACCATATTACCCCTCTTGAGTTTATATTTTAATACACTCAGTTGACAGTGTCAAAATTATCAAAAATAAACAAATTTGTAGCCAAATTTTTGTCTGAAATAATCTAAGGTCCAGTTCTTGGCTATCTTGCTATATGGTCTCTGAATCCCTATCCTTTACTTAATATCTTAAGTTTGGGTGTTAAATGCAGAGTAGATTTAAAATTTAAAAAAACCCTGAAAATTATTCTTTATTTTGATTGTGATTAAATCATTGTTACACCTTGATTTTTTTAAAAAATTTTCTTCATTGGGACAGTACTGCAAAGCATAGAGATGTTAAATGTTAGAACAGGCCTCTGTGTGTATGTCACATTTCTCTTATTTAAGAAAATCCGTCTTAATTATACTTTTGCCAGTTTGTTAAAAATGGAGAAAGTGTAACTACTTTTCTTGTTCGTTCCTGTGTGCCCTCTTTATATGGAGTCCCCTACTTCATGCTTTTCCAGGGAGTATGTCTGAGCTGCTTTCTTATATTTGTAGCTAGGTTGCGGAGAACTTCGCAACTACAGCCCTCCACATCTTCCAGGCGCTATTTGTCTTGACAGCCCACATTTCAGTGGAACCTCTCCCCACCCCAGGTGACGCCCCTGCACTCTGCTTTAGTTTATATGAGATCTGGTCCCTTTGATCTCTGGGAGTGTACACAAATATTCACATAATACATTTTATAGACACTTCAGAAACTTCGACTCCCATCCGTTTGGGCATAATGATTGTCACATGTTTGCCTTCACCCGGGAAAAGGTGTTCTTATGCTCCCCAAATGAGTAGCTTCTCAAGAAAGTAAACAAATTAAACAAGGAAGTGCGTGACTTACCTGGATGTGTAGCATGTTGTGCATTCTTCGCTTTCCTCTGCTACGTAATGAAATATAAACCTCTATTGGCCAAGTGTGATATTTGAAGGACTCAGTTTTACACACTTGGAAAGGATGATAAATGTTCTTTCCTAACATGTTTGTCTTCTTTCAGTCTTCATTTAGCAGAAACTAACTTTCAGGTAGAGAAGCTGCATTGCTTAGTGGCTAAAAGCATAAAGACTGGGATTTAATCAGCTGGTTTGAATTCTGGATCTTCCATTTACTACCATGTGCTTTGGTTAAATCATTTAATTTCTCTCTTTCTTTGTTTCCTTGAGTAGCAGTGGTTGAAAGAGAGCATTCCTAGCAGAAGCGATGGCTTGCACCATGTCAGAGCGGAAACCAAAGCGTGTCACAGTTCCCAAGTTTCAGTACTACTGTATTGTTGGGACAGGGTGTGGGGTGCATGGGAGCAGGCAGTGGTACATGAGGGGAGAGTGAGCAGAGATGGGACAGAAATGTAGATCTGAAGGAACTCTTTCCATAAAGGATAAAGAAGTTAGGACATAGTGGGTGTCACTAAAGTATTTTAATTCCTACCTTAAGGAGAAGTTCTGCTCACTTGTTTTAAAAAAGAGGATTCCATTATCTCTAAGGAAAGTGGACTGATGGTCAGATTAATGATGGTAGACCAATCAGCAAACCATAACATTTGCCCAGGCAAGGAATAACGAGAAGCTGAACCAAGGTAGCGATGCTGGAAATGGAGAGTAAAGGTCAGATAGAAAAGGGAGAAGATCCAATGGATCCGGCTCTGCGAGCATCTCAGCGGAAGAGGAGGGAAAGTGAGTGCTTGGGTACGCTGATGCCACTTGGAAATGATGGAGATGAGGAGTCTGTCAATTCCCTGAATACTGAAGCACCCTATGTTTATAATAAATATCAAATGTTAGCATCCCTTCGAGACACCGAGAAAAAGCCCTGTTGTGCAGGTTTCTTGAGGTAGGTGTGGTGGTTTCATTCACATGTGAGACAAAGCAGTAAGGTGGTCCTCAAATTTCCTTGTGGAGTGGAAAGGTGTGGAATGCAGGTCTGTTTTCTTCTCCTGTCCCCTGGTGCTATATTCTGATGAAACTTTGTTATTCTTAACTGGGTAGAGGAGTTTGGTAACATTTTTAAGAGCTATCAGGAGCAACTTTCATAAATGGTTGATTCGAAGCAAACATATGGGACACTGTTAAGAGCATGTGTAATAATATAAAGCTTTTGAATAAAGAGGAAAAACCTCCTCTGGAAGAGAATAGCTTGCATACTATGATTAGTCTTTAGTGCCCTCTATTGGCTATTTAGTCTAAAGCAACATCTTGATTCTTGAACACAAGTGTTTCTTGCCAAAAAAGAAAAATTAGAGATTTAAAAATTATGACAAAATATGCTGAAATCTGATGGTGGCTTTAAAATATGTTTGAAGGGCCTTGGGATTGGGTAGGGGTCTTGAGAAATGTCTTTATGACACTTTCTTTGCTATAGCGTGCCTGTGACAGCCTGGACTGTATTTTCAGGAAATGGACGTTTCTGAAGAGCAGCAGCCTGAGTCAGGCTGGTGTTCCAGCACTTTTCACGCAGCAAAGCCTCAAGAATAGCATCCGCCCCGTAGGCAGTGACAGCTGCTGTTTTTCCAGAGGGTGGCTGCTACATGTGATGGCCATGAAAGGAGATGACTGTTCCTCATTAAAGGATTCTATTCAGCTCTGTGGTTACATGGTCAGAAAAGTCACCCCAGAAAATGCAGCAGTGATTGCACAAAGTGGAGCATCTTCAGAGGTGGTAGTTCCTCTTTTTTTGTTTTTCACTCCCTTCCCTCCCAGGGACAAAGAAGCTGTCTTTGGGTTCAGTGGGAGTGGGGGTAGTTTAGACCCAGTGTTTAGACTGACTAGCCGTCTAACCTGAATAAACTTTAGTAAGCAAGTCCACCTGGCTCTGGTTTAGGGTTTGAAGAAGACTGCTGTGTGTAAATGGGTGATTGCCTGCCCTTGCTACATTAAATGAAGTCGATTACTCTTTCTAGAGTACTCTTTCCAGAGTACTCTCTCCAGCATGTCCTGGTGAATCTTCCTAATTATACAATTCGAATCTTTCTAATTATTTCAGCCTGTAGTATTTTGAAAATGTATTCATTCACCTATTCAGGTTAAAAATAGTCCTTTTTGATTCAGCACTATATGTAACTACAGAGATTGCTTGAAGCCAACTTAGGGAAAATCATTTATTTACTTTTGGTCTATGTTACTGTTGCAATTTTCTCTAAGAAAGTTTACTCATTATATGAAGTATTGCTAGCTGCTTTCTGTGTTTCATGAGAGGAATAAGCTATTATGTAGTTTCCCTTCCCCCCCAATAAAAAAGCCTTTCATCAAAAACTGACATCCTAAATGAAGGACATAATTGTACAGCTTATTTATTAGTGTGTCAAACTTAAAATGTAATGGTTTCATATTTCAGAATGAAAAGTGTGTTGTGATTCATGGTTGCTGGTGACAAAATAGACAGCTCTTTTTATATTACTGTACTGATTGCTTGCTGATATGCCACCACGCTCTTTTTTCCTTCTGTTCTCTTCCTGTGCAATAGCTCCCTCTGCTTGAAAATATTGGTGTAATTATAGTTTAACACTGTATACTTTATTAGTGCATTCCCTTGACTATTTTTTTTCTTTTAATTCTGTTCATAAATTGTGGCACTAAATATTAGAGCGTGTAGAAAATTACCAAGGGTCTCTTAGCTGGGGGTGGAAAGGCAAGGTTAGTTGAGAAAAGCAAAATAAACTGAAGACATTATTTTTTTTCCCCAAGGAGTTAGCTCTGTAGTCTTTGTTGATTTAAATATGGTAGATTTGTTTAAAATTCAGTGCAGTGCATTAGAAATGAACCTTATATGTCTAAAACATAGAGGTATAGAAAACTAGATCAGAAAAGTTCAAAAAAGTCACCAGCCCCTTCAAAAAGAGCCGGGAATGTGACAGATCTTCACTTTGTTAATTCCAAAATCTTATAATTCTACATAAAACCTGGCAGTTTTCCTCTAGTCACTCAGGAAGTATTTAACAAAAGCTGGCAGAAGTAGAGTCTCTTCCCTATATGGGACAATACGTGCATGCAGAGACAATAGAGACAGACCAAAGCAAACCAGAGCAAATGCTTTGTATCTATTTGTTGGATAAAGTAAACATTAAAGGAGTTACTGAATTGTTTTTTTTAAATTAACCAAATGTATTGATAACATCAGTGGTTTTTTTCAGTGCTTAATGAAAAGAAATATGGGATTCTCTCACTGGATGAAAAAGATCCATACATTGGTTTTGTTCATGAGTTCATTTCTGTGTATTAGAAAAGTTCTGATGTAGGGCCAGATAACCATGTCATAACTTTGCATGTTATTTTTCAGTATACTTTGTGTTTGTATGTTGCTGGGGATTTAATGCAGGGCTTTTTGTTCATGCTAGGCAAGTACTCTATAATTGACCTACAACCCTAACCCTAAATAAATAAATATTTTTATTTTTGTTTTATATATATATATGTGTGTGTGTGTGTGTGTGTGTGTGTGTGTGTGTGTGTGTGTGTATTTTTTTTTTTTTTTTTTGGTACTGGGGAATAATCCAGGGATACTTACCACTGAGCCACATCCCTGCCCTATTTTGTATTTTATTTAGAGACAGGGTCTCACTGACTTGCTTAGCACCTCATTTTTGCTGAGGCTGGCTTTGGACTCATGATCTTCCTGCCCAAGCCTTCCGAGCCACTGGGATTGCAGGCATTCACCACCATGCCTGACATAAATATATATATATATATATATATATATATATATATATATATATATATATATATATATATATATATATATAAAAATACAGTGAAATATGCTGTTGTTTCCATGACTTTTCTGAATTTAAGTGGTTTCATGAGAGGATGCTCTACTGATAAGTATTTAAGAATGGAATGCCATTTCCCATAATGCTTCTCTTAGAGCCTACTTATGGCCTAAGAGGAGTCATAGTTGGAAGTCATAGATGGGTTTGTCTTTGATCCACAGTGCTTGAGAATATCAGATAGTCTTGCCCAACTCTTTGCTGACCTCTCATGGTCCAACAAAATGTCAGTCACCAAAAGTTTTAAAAAGACTTTGATATGTGACTGAGCATGCAGAAATTAAATTGAAACTGTTTAGGTATATCTTTACTTTGATATAAGCTAATATTTTTATGGATGTATAGAGAGATTTAGAAAAATGTTACCAGAATAAATATATGGAATAAATATATGAGATTCACTAAACATACACTGTCTTAAGTCCTGTTTTAGTCAGCTCTTTCACTGCTATGACCAAAAGATTTGACAAGAACAATTTTAGAGGAGGAAAAGTTTATTTTGGGGCTCATGGTTTCAGAGGTCTTAGTCGAAAGACAGGCAGCTCCATTCCTCAGGGCCTGAGATGAGGCAGAATATCATGGCGAAAGGGTGTGGCAGAGAAAAGCAGTTGGGAACATGGCACTAGGAAGCAGAGAGACTCCACTCATCAGATACAAAGACATGCCTCCAATGACCCACCTCCTCCAGTCATACTCCACCTGCCTATAGTTACCACTCAGTTAACTCCTGTTAGGGGGTTAATTCACTGATTGGGTTAAGACTGTCATAACCCAGTTATTTCGCCTCTAAGCTTTCTTGCATTGTCTCACACATGAACTTTTGAGGGACATCTTACATCTAAACCATAGCAAACCTGCATATTTGTTTACAGGGAATCAGCTCATTGTTCTTTGCTTGACTCACAGGACCCTTTAGATCCCACAAGATCAGTGATTGTGATCCGCTCCCTGGTAGCAGATGGTGTAGCAGAAAGAAGTGGAGAACTTTTACCTGGAGACCGCCTGGTCTCAGTCAATGAATATTCTTTGGACAATACCACACTTGCTGAAGCTGTGGAGGTACTGAAGGCCGTGCCTCCAGGCACTGTACACCTTGGTATCTGTAAACCTTTGGTGGTAAGTGTCGAATTTTGTTAATATAAGAAGAAATGATAATGCAATAGTTCTGGATTTTGGAGATAAATATGTCTGGCCTCTAAGTGTTGAAATTTGTTAACATAGGAAATAGTATTGCAACAGTTAAGAACATGGACTTTGGGGGCAAATACACCTGACCTTTAATTCCTGTTCCACTGCTTAATGCATCTTTGATCATAGTCAAGTTTTTTAATGTCCTTGACTTATAGCATCAGAAAAAATAATGTCTCTCATACGGTTTGAGGGTTTAAAGAATATTATATTCAGTAGGTGCTTACTGAGCACATTACTATATATCTGCTAGCTGTTAGCATTTCTAGTCTTACTAGTACCACTTTTACTATTTTCATCTTCATGTTTTGCACACAGAATCTAAGTTTCTATCATATTCCTTAATGCAAATTAAAGTAAGTATGTTTACATATTAACTTTCATTAGGGAATTATGTTAAGATAGTACAATAAGTTGAAGTCAGTCAACCACATCATTTAACATTATGACAATGAGACATTAACGCTTTTCCAACTGTCATCAGAGTACCCGGTGACTCCTAGCACCCAGAACTTCTATATGATCAAACAGTCTTATTGCTTAATGTACTATGTCAGGTCAGTCTTCCTGACAGAAGGGTACCTCAGTTATGGTGCTGTTAAGGTCCCCTGTACAAAAATAATAATAATAATAATAATAATTATTATTATTATTATTTCAGTCGATGTTAAAATATTAAAGAGTGCTTACTAATGACAATATTTTAAGTCTACTACATGTAGAAGCCACATGTAGTAGTAGCTGAAGCAACTTTAAAGGTCACCCTTTTGTACTCACATTACAAATGAGTCAGTGGAGGCACAAGAGAGTCGAGTAGCTGACCCAAGGTCATATGCTAGCAGAAAGCAGAGCTGGAATATGAACTTGGCCAGGCTGCTTCAGACCCTGTGTTCCTGGCTGCAGGAACATAGGAACATGTGCTGCTGTTTGATTGTATTGTTCCTTTTTTTTAATTTGTAGGTAGCATGTCTGAAACAGCTTGGTTGTGATAGGTTGTTGGACTGGATTTTAGGAAACATGAACTCTGTTTCTAGCTTTGCTCAGAGTTATAATGCCCAGTGGGTTTCAAACTCAAAAATATGTAATTTTACATAAAAATTACCTGGGAGATGTTTAAAATGCAATTTTCTGAGTCTTGCCCTCAAGAGATTCTGATTGAGAAATTTTGATGTACTATTCACAAGCCTCCCTCTTCAGTGGGTCACCTCTGTAATTTGATCAACAGGTATACTACTTTTTTTCTAGTAACCTAAGTTTTTCATTTCTTAGAAGAATGAACAAGTCTAGAGAACTTCTAAGGTCTTTCTGAACTCTAAATTCTTTAATCTATGAAATACTTCAATATATTGCCCAAATAACATAAGTACTCTGCTAGCTAGCTAGTTATATTTATATATAGATAAAGGTTGATGCATTACACCTATTTTTTCTCCAAGAAACCTCAGTGTATTACTTTTTAAAATTTTTGCTGCTGAGGACTGAATCCAAGGCCTTACTCCTGCTAAGTACATGTTCTACCACTGAGCTACTCCCATAGCCCCAGTAAGTTTTTTTAATTTTTCATGTAGTACACATAAAAAGGCCTGTATATTACACTTAACAGAAACTTTAAATGTTTCAAAATATAATCTAACACATAGCTAAATCAGGTTCTTGACTTTTTGTGTATTTGGTGTGTTATCTTAACCCGTAAGTAATACACCATGAAGTGCTTGGTTTGATTTTTTGGACAAATTAAGGAAGGGAAAACCAAGAATATTTTCATGGGACCTCATCTCCTTGTTATTTTAGGTGGTAGAAGGAACTTTTTCTAGATTACCTAGGTGATTATTTGCTAGAATTTTGTCACCGCATGGGAAAAATCCCAAGATAGTTAGTCCTATAGGACTTAAGCAGCCCAGCCTATACCATTAAGCAGTTTTAGGAATTCTGAAGCAGTGTCAATAATGGGACTTAGTACCAAAAGAGTGTGGATTCTTGGGTGATTTCTGGCAGTCAGAGCTGCAGAAACCTCAGACTCCAGGGCCTTGCTCTAAGAGTGTTTTGGAACATAATAATTGTGGAGTGGAACTTTGCCCAGGACTCCCTTAGTGGATCCAAGGCTGCCAGCAGACTTAGGAGTGGGAGGCCAATAAAGGGATGGAGAGAAAGGTCAATTTCAAGACTTTTTTCTTTTTTAAACTATTAAGTAATTCCTTCTTTAGCATCTGGGTTCTTTTAGCAAAACTACTCAGGAGCTGTAGATTCTAGAAACCAGAAACGGATCTCCTCTGAGGTCTATGTCCCTGTCCCTTTCTTATTGTACATGGTGGCTGCGTAGCTAATGTTAACTGAGGATTTACTCAATCCATAGAAGAAACAGAGAAAGAGAATGTAAATAAGAAGATCCTAAGTCAGGTTGTGGCCAAGAGAATGTGTACATATAATAGTTATGAGAACAAAATTATTTTTATTAAGGTATATGACATGTAATACTTAGACCTGTATAGTTTCAGTTATACATTTTCATCTTAACCATAAATGTGATTTGTCTCCTCTTTTCTGCAAACTTACCTTGAATATACCAGATCCAAAAAAACAAAAGGAAAAAAAAATTATAAGCTGACTTTAAAAATTGCATCATTCTCAGAATGAAGAGGACAGAACAGGCAATGGAACTCTGAGATAGATAGCTGTGGGCTTTGCTCAGTTCTCTGTGGTTTGCAAGGCCCTGTGTTCTTGGGCCAATCATTTTGTCTCACTAGCACCCATCTTGCTCATCTGTAAGTTGGAGACTGCATGGTGACTGGGAGCACAAAGCTCAGTGACAGGCAGCTTGAGTTTGCTTTCTGGATATGTAACTGACCAGCTGTGGGATATGGGGCAAATGGCTGTACTTCCTTCTCCACATCAGTAAAATAGAGTTAGTATGAGTTCCCACTTTTTAGAGCATGTATTAATAAATTAGTGTGTTAAGTATGTTTAAAGTACTTAAACATATACCTGGTGGATAGCTATATATATAAATCACCAAGTAATTTTTCTTTAAGGGATACTTAAAGTTGAGAAGCCCTGACCTAAGTATATCTTTCCTTTTTTTATTTTTTAAATTAATTTTTTATTTGTAGTTTGACACAATACCTTTATTTTATTTATTTATTTTTATGTGGTGCTGAGGATCGAACCCAGGGCCTTATACATGCTGGGCAAGCGCTCTGCCACTGAGCCACAACCCCAGCCCATCTTTCTTTTTAATTACGAAAGTAAATTTGTTCTAATGATACAATTTGCATAAATTTTGTTGTGTACTTGTACAATATGAGAATTAATCTGAAGAAAGTTTGAAGCTAAACTCATGAAAGTGGTTTATATTTTCAGGAAGATGAGAAAGAAGAAAGTTGTTACATTTTACATTCAAACAGTAATGAAGACAAGACTGAACCTCCAGGAACAATTCTTGATATGAATTCATCTTTAATACTTGAAGCACCCAAGGTATGTAGTGAATTTCCCATCTAAATGATTTGCTGTGCTAAGGTTTTTCTAAAGAAGACAAAGCTTGTCCCACTCCCTTGGTTAAGTAGATACAAATTAAAGAATCCCCATTCACTTGTTACTATTATTATTTTTAAAGTGAAATCTTTTCCTTCCTGTATTACTTTGACTCTTTAAAATGATACAAGGAATATGTACGGCATTTCCAAAGAATGAACATTTTATTTTGTATCACTAATATAATCCTCAAATTTGGGGAGGAGAACATATTGTTGAAAATAGACATGTATTTTAAATGCTGTAGAAAATGGAACTATACAAAAAAATTTCATTTTGAATACTTTCTTTAGTCAAACCCCACTTTAGGCTATAATTGTAGAAAGTGATTTTGGAAGTTTTCCTCTTGATTTTTAAAATAAATTGTGTTTTATTCTTTGCAATTAAAGTATGGCTTGCTTTGCTTGATAACTCATGTCTGGTGACATTCTTGGCAACCGTGTTGACAGTGTCTCACACTGATGGGTGTTCCTGTAATGTCCATTACATTTTATTTTAAAAGACTAGACTTTTCTGGTTAAAATTTCCTATCTATGTGATATGTTCAAATATACTCTCTAATTAAAGTTTATTTTTTCACATAACCAGGTTGCATTATTTGATATTAAATTTATATTAATTTAAAAGCTTCACCACGATGATGTTGAGCTGTGTGAAGAAAGCAATGGGAAAGAGTAGAATTATCCCAGGCATTTATATCCCGTAATACTTAGGATAGGAATTATCATTGATGTCTTAGAAGGAATTGGGCCTCACTGGACTCTGCACTGACAGGTTCCCCAGGGTTAAGTCAGGGGCTCTGCAAATCCATATATACATTAGGCATTAGCCAGAAACTCAATAAAATTTCTGCACATGTAGAACTATTTACTTTCAGTGGTATGTACTGGCTTCTAATTAGTGAAATTATAAGTTAATTGAAAAGCATATTGTATTCTTTTCTTTTTCTTATGCATTTGCAGCATAGATGAAAAATATATTTATATGATACAAATGAATCATACTTAAAAGTAGTGGAAATATACTGCCCATTTATTTTATAATTTTTTTGTTTGTTTTACGTAGTTACACATGACAGTACAATGATCTTGACATATCATACATTTGAATCAGATGGGATATAATTTCTCATTTTTCTGAGTTGCAGAATCACATTGGTCATGCATTCACATACATATACATAGTAATAATAATGTCTATTTCATTCTACTATCCTTCCTATTTTTTGAACATTGAATAGCTGTGATTTCTTTTAAGTTACTTAAGCTTGATGATCCTGATTTTTTAGTCTTTGCTTTCTTAAGTATTAGTTTTTGTATTTATGTACTACTTTTTATATTGAGTACATGGATCAAATATTTAGTGTGGCAGTTGACAAAGTTCCCAGTTCCAGTGGAGAATTTTCAGGTGGTTAATGTATAATGAACCTTTTAGAGTAGTCATTCACCTTGCCAAGGGCAGATTTCTACCTCTTATTTTACTGTTTTTCCTTTTTCTGGGTTGCGGGTTGTTTGGAAGTGAGCTTCTGTTTCTTCTTTTTGATGGAGAAATATAGCTCCTGATCATGTCCACCATGCAGTGCTTATGAGGTGGTGCACTGCAGCTATGGCACCATTTTAATGTTCCATTTAAGGTACATGCTGAGCTCTAAGACGGGTGCAGTTTAACATTTTTTGCAACTTTTCCTTACAGGGATTTAGAGATGAACCCTATTTTAAAGAAGAACTTGTGGACGAGCCATTTCTAGATTTGGGAAATTCTTACCAATCTCAACGAAAAGAAGTAGACAGCAGCCAAGAAGCCTGGGAAATGCACGAATTTCTGACTCCTCAGTTGCAGGAAATGGGTGGAGAAAGAGAAATGCTTGTTGATGAAGAATATGAACTATATCAAAATCAATTTCAGTCTATGGAGTTATATACCTCTTCTAATGTTCAGGAGGCCACTCCTGTGCCCTCCAGGCAGGAACTCCACTTTGGTACACAGTGGTTACATGATAGCCACTCAGCTGGCGAACCACCGGAGGCTCAGAATGCAGGACCCATGATGAGCATGTACTCCCAGGGGACACAGCAGTACAGCTACAGCCCTGACCACACGGTGAGGCATTGTGACTTTGCTTCCACATCCTCCCCTCTGCACCCCCCGCCTATCCCTAACTCTCATAGCTGTTAAAAAAAAAAGCAAAACATCAGCGGATCTTTTTATGATGGATGATTGCTCTAAGATGTACCACATTGTGTGTGGCCATGAGCATAAGTGTCTCTTGGGAATCTGTAAGCTTCACTTGCTTTGGTGTCACAGTGGATTTCTTTCTGCTTTGCTTTTTAGTGATGTTTTTCTCTTGGTTTCTTGTTTCAAAGAAGAATTCTTTTAACATTTGTGATTTTCTTTTAAATTCCAATTATGGGAGAAAGTGGTTGTGTGTTTCTTACATGGTATATTTGTCAGGGAAAATCAAGGCAAAATTAATGAAAAACACATTGTATCTTTTTTTAAGGGGGATTGAATGTCTTTATTAAATAAATGAGTAAACAGCAGCACAAATCAGCAGCAGTAATTTTGGAAGGAGTGGGAACAAGGTGTAGGGGCAGAATGTCATTATTTATTTCATGGTCTTAAGGTAGCTTTAGAATTGTGCCTGAGGCCCACTGATTAGTGGTATCCTGTATTGCAAATGAGGAGGAGGCAAGACTAAATACTCAGGACCAAACCTTATGCCTTTCAGAAGGCTAAATCAGAACCTTACAAATTATTTTATTAGCAAGGTTTTTTCTTAAGATTTGAAATCTGATTTTCCTAAGCTAGAATTATCATCCCACAGTTAGAGGCAAAGTTGTAAGTGAATAAGCTCAAGAACATCCTTTTGGACTATGGAGGCTGAAAAAAGGATCACAAGTTCAAGTCCAGCATGGACAACTTAGACCCTATCTCAAAATTAAAAAAAATAAAATAAAATGGGCCAGGATATAGTTCAGTTGTAGAACACCCCTGAGTTGAATCCTCAATACTGTAGAAAACAAAGAACACTTTTTGGAAGGAAAAAGTTTCAACTATTTTGAAATGATTTAGTGCTTTCCCATATTTGCATTTTTTATAATGTATTATTTCCTCTTGTTTTATACCTTTGCCCCCAATTTCTCTGGGGAAAATAATGTATTATAAGAAGGAACAGAATTAAAAAAGAAGACAATCACCTTAGCATTTTGGAAACCATTCTGTTGTGGCAAATCGTCTTAAAAATTAGAAGGTTTTCATTAACTCTGGGAAAAATACTTAATTTACTGGTAACCATAGAAAACTACAAAGGTTTGAGCAATCTTTTTCTTTTGTGTGGTGCTAGGAATCAAACCCAAGTTCTCACATGTGCCAAGCAAGTGCTTTACCCTCTGATTTGAGCAATCTTTGAAGCTGATTAAAACTGGAATCAAAACTGTCTTCCATTTTGTACTCCTTTATTACTCCCTGATGCCTCCACAAAGCCTGTTTTCTGGGGTTAATAATCCAGGGGGTGGGTATGGGATTTCTATGATCCAGTACTCGATTGCTTGAACCCTTTACTTTAGTTTAAGGGCTTTTGAAAGAAATGGAGTAGATAGATAGATAAATAAATAAAAATCAACTGGCAGATTCATCAGCACCACCACACAATAGAGGCTAGAGAATATGATTAATTTGGGAAAGGAATGAGAAGGAAGGGGTTTGAAAGAGAAGACAATAAGGGCAAGGTGGTGGGAGAGATAAGTCTTGGCCTTAGAGCAAATTCAATTCCAAGAAGTGGATGCTGGCAACGGGAGCTCTCCATAAGTTGAAGGTTCTATACTCTAGGAGGGTACCACCTCCTGGGTTTTTCTCTTGCTCTGCTCCTGTTGCTTGCCCAGTCATTTTGCCATTGCTGCTGTCCTTGATCTTGTAGGTGCATATATCTGACAGCCCCAGGCCTTCCAGCTCCAACAGATCCAGTTCTAATATAGGCATCCTCCAGAAAAGAAAGGAGCTGTACTGGCTACTCACAAGATCCCTCATACTTTCCTGTTATCAATGAATTACTAGAGTGTTCCAAAGACAGAGGGAGGGCCTCAGGGGCTCCTGGGTCAAGATGTCCACAAACTCCTGTATACCTGGAAGGAGCAGCAGCCTTTCGGGGCTGCTGAGGTCCCTCTCATATTTCTCTAAATTGCAGTGCCTCAGCAGTCCTTGGGGAACCTATGTGCTCAGTTTGGAGCCGGCCAGGTTTCATCTACATTTTCTGTATCTTGGCCATTCAGTGTTCTCTGTGTTCTATGTGACTCAAAAGCAGTGTACACTAGAAAATCATCTTTGCGTTTGAGATACTGTCTATGTATAACCTGTCAGGAGAGTATTACATTTTAATAGGTTTTCCCTTGCTATTAAGTCACCAGTGAACTTTATTTTTTATAAAATTATATTTAACCAGACTCAAGTTGAAATCTTTTATTAGGGACTTTTATTAATGTTTTATTTTTATTTCCCACCCTGAATTAATTTTTAGGAAAATGAAAAGAAAGTTACTGAACAAGGATGCATTTAGAAAACCAGCTTAGCAGTGCACTCAGATGCAGTGGGCTGTGCTGCCTGCAGAGGCTGGCATCTTTCCCAAGGCCATGTGCAGACAGGCCTTTCTTTTCTCTCCCACAGGGCCAATGGAGGTGGTTTCTTCCCCTCCTGCCCTCTTTTCTCCTCCTGCTAATCTTTTGGGTCTGTCTTCTGGGCAAGATTGTTTGCTAGCTGCATCTATGGGACTCCTGAAGTAGAGGGCCCTGGGCACTCTACCAGGGAACAGTTGTTTTTGGAATTTGTATTGGTCCTGGAGAGGGAAGAGGTGATGCACAATGGACCAGTGTGTGCCGTTGACCCTGCTTGCCGCCTTTCGTCTTCGCCAGCTCCTCTCCTACATCCTAAGTGCTCAGCCCCAGATGAATTATGCAGTTATATTAGCAAGTTAGAATTAGAGATCACTGAAAATTCATAAATATCTACTTGTTATGGCTGTTTTTTCCTCTGTAAAAGAAAATTTTCTTTTCATTTAAATGAAAGGCAACTTGAAATATCAGTGCTTTTTAACATATAAACTTTTAAGGTTATAGATGAAATAGTTGAATATATATTCATAATATTTACTTAATAAGTTTAGTTAAACATTTGTATTTTAAAACATGTTAATTTGTTTTCTTATTCTCACACTTAATATTTTATTCAAATTCTTTCAATACATATTCAATGTCATACATTTACTACAATCACGTTTTTGATAATTTAACACAGTTTTACAAATATATCATCTTTCTTTCTAGGTATTTGAGACACAGCATTTTTGAATACATACTGTCACTCAAAATTTTATCCTTATCTAAAGTACTCATTTGCATAACATTACTATTTTATAAAAAATCCTTATCAGGTAATATAAATGCTTTTCCCAATGTAACCACTTACTGCATTGTTTGTGTTCTTTAAAACCTTATTCAACAGCACTTGCAATTTGAAGGTCTTGCATCCTAATTACTAAATCTGTGTTAAACTTCATTTGCCCCCTTTACCAGTTCAGCCATATTTGCTTGTTAGAGCTGTTTTCTTCTACAAAAAGGAAATTTTCTATTTCCCCAAATAAGAGGCAATCTGAAACATGAGTCCCACTTAATATATAAACTTTTATAGATAAAATGTGTAGTGATAATTTTTTTATGTTTAAATGTATAGCCATATTTTTTATGTTTAAACATTCATATTTTTAAATCTGTAAAATGTTCATTTCTTGGCCTATTTTTAATTAATGATATTATTTAAGATTATAGAACATTGATTATTTCAGCCCTAATGTGTCCTGAGCAGTTTTATTTTCTTTAAATAATTCTGGATTCTTGCTTGGGGTACTGATTCTTTTCCTCCCTTCCATAGTGATGACAGTTTATATCCACATTATCAGGGTGGGCTTGGGTTTTCATTTGTCCACCTTTCATTATTGATGAACCCTGTAATGATAATTTAATCTAATTTATCATTGGGTACAGGTTGAACATCCAAAATGCTTGACACTAGAAGTGTTTTGGATTTCAGAATATTTGGATATAGATATGGATATGTTGGGGATGAAACACAAGTCGAAATCAAATCCATTTATATTTTGGGTACTGGGGATTGAACCCAGGAATGCTTGTTTACCACTGAGCTACCTCCCCACTTCTTTTTATTTATTTAAAAAATTTTAATACAGAGTCTTGCTAAGTTGCCGAGGGCCAAAAAGTAATTTTGCCTATTATTTTTAGTATGCCTGCATTTTGATTGAGACTGTCATATGAGGTCAGATGTGGGTTTTTCCACTTGTTGTACCATATTCATGCTTAAAAATTTTCAAATTTTGGAGCATTTCGGATTTCAGGTTCTCAGATTAGGGATACAACACCTGTTACATTATGTAATTTTGCAAGCCCTGAGAGATTTTTAGAAATACATTCAAGTGTCTGATAAATATGTGATTTTTAGTATCTACTTAGAGGGTGCCCTCCAAAAGAGTAGATTAAATATTATCATTTCTATGTTGGTTGTAATGTCCATTTTAGACTATAGATATTAGCAGTATTTGTACCTAACTGCTTTGGAGTTCCTCTTTCTCCATCACTCTCATACTTCAACTTAGTTGAAGGGTAAATCATGAAGTTTATAGATCTGGTTTTTTTTGTTTTGTTTTTAATCATTGGTAAGATACACAGAACACAATTGAATGTTTTAATCATTTTTAGGTGTAACATTCAGTGGCCTTAAATATACTTAGATTATTCTTAGCCACCACTTTCCCTATCTCTAGAACTTTTTAATCTTCCCACTCTGAAGCACTTTACCTACTGAACAATAACTGGTATTTATCCCCTCTCTCATCCCATCACACCAACCACCATTCTGTTTTCTGCTTAAGAATTTGACTGCTTCATACAAGTGGAATGATATAATATTTATCATTATGCATCTGACTTTTCATTTAGCACAATATCTTCAAGGTTCATCCATGTCATGCAGGTGTCAGAACTTCTTTCTTGGGGCTGAATCATGTTCCCTTTATGTATACGTCAAGGAGAAAAAAAATTTTCCTCTATGCTAGTGATTAAGACTTATGAGCATTAACAAGAGAAAAAGAAAGAGTTTCTATGGGGGTAACAAAGGGGTTTGCTTAGGAAGGGCAAATGTGGTGTTAGAACAAAAACGAAATAAGGAGGTTAGTGATCATGTTGATTTCTGCGGGTGTGAGTCCTGGGGTAGGCCCAGTCCAAGGGAGTTGATGACAGCCTCCTATTCCAGAAGTTACTACTTTAAATCCTGTTAGGGAAGCTGTAAGAAGCCTTGTTTTGCTTTTTTCCTGCATCTGCCAAATTACAAATGTCTTTAGCTTAAAATAATCTTTTTTAAAAAATATTTTTAGTTGTAGATGGACACAATACCTTTATTTTATTTATTTAGTTTTTTTATGTGGTGCTGGGGACTGAACCCAGTGCCTCACATGTGCTAGGTAAGTGCTCTACCATTGAGCCACAACCTCAAGCCCAGCTTAAAATAATCTTTATATCCAAGAAGTTCCCCACGTATATACCACGTTTTGTTCTTTCTTTGATCTGTTGATGGATGTTGGGTTGTTTCCATCTTTGTTCCTTGTGAATAATGCTGCTTTGGACATTGGGGAATAAATATCTGTTCAAGTTCCTGCTGCTCTTCTGGGTTGTCAAACTAAATGATCAGAGTGCCTCTCCAAAGAACAGTGTTATTTATTTGGGAATGACAGAGCATTGCAATGGGAATACATTTGTCCTAGTAAACTGTTAGTGAGTGCAAGGAGTTTGAGGCAAGGGGAAGCTATTAAAAAGGGAGAAATTGCTTGGCACACACCTGTAATCCCAGCAGCTTGGGAGGCTGAAGCAGGAGGATCACAAGTTCAAAGCCAGCCTCGGCAACAGGGAGGCACTAAGCAACTCGGTGAAACCCTGTCTCTAAATAAAATACAAAATAGGACTGGGGATGTGGCTCAGTGGTCAAGTTTCCCCTTAGCTCAATCCCTAATACTTCCCCCTGCCCCTCTACCCCCTGAAAAGGGGGGACAAATTGACACAATCTACTTGAATGCAAAGTTCACTGACTGGTCTTGGAGACCCAAGGCAGGAGTTGGTCAGCTCAGTAGTGGAAATGCCCATTGATAGAGGCAAACATTCTGTTAACAGCATGTTATCTAAATTGTTGCGGTCTTAAAGAATGTTCAAGATAAACTCTGTAACTGAAATTCGTGTCTCCTTGTAAGGTATGTAAAGCATGGGGTGCACTTAGAATGAAGGGGAAATATCTTTGGGGTTTTTAGAAAGTCTTTGAAAAAGCCCTTCTCTCAGACTGGGAAGAGCCCTCCTCCTTCTTAACTTCTCAGCTCCACATTGTCTGAGTCTGACAAGAATGCTTTGGTCTTGGTGTTGGACGTTCACCAGTATACAGGAGAGGTGGAATTGTGCAATCAAATGATGATCCCATATTTGTTTTGAAGAAACACCATTCTGTCTTTCATATTCCCACCCGCAGTGCAGTTTTCTGATTTCCCACATCTTGGCCAATACTTGTCTGCTAGGTGTGTGTGTGTGTGTGAGTGTGAGAGAGAAATACCATCTCATTGTGGTTTGGGTTTGTATTTCTCTAACTATTAATGATGTTGAAAATCTTTCATGTATTTAGAGGCCATTTTTATTTAATCTTTGGAAAAATATTTATTATAGTCCTTTGCCAATTTTAAAATATCTGGTTCTCATTTTCTGTGTATCTGAGTAATAACTCATAATGTAATTTTCATCTAAAAATATCTTTTTAGCCTCAGGATTATTTACTTGAGAGAATAATTGTTATTTTTGTCGTGATTTAGAAGGAAAATACTGAATTTGTTTACTTAAAGATTGAACCTTTCAAATGTACCATATTGAAACCTAGGTTTGGGTATCAATCATTTATTTATCAGTTACATTGCTATTAAATTTTATTTTATTTATTTCTTTTGTACTAGGGATTGAACTCGGGGATGTTTTACCCCTGAGCTACACATCTAGTTCTTTTCATTTTTAATTTTGAGACAGGATCTCACCAAGTTGGCTGAGGCTGGCCTTGAATTTGAGGTCCTCCTTTCTCAGCCTCCTAAGTTCCTGGGCATGCACCATAACTATGCCTGGACTGCCATTAATTTTTCAAAAAAAAAAAAGCCGGTTTTGATAAAAGCCCCGATTCTTTACTTAGGCCTGCAGGTGCCCAGTGGGTAGCTGAAAGCAGGATGAAGCTTGGCATCTCTGCCTCCATCTTGAATCTGTTTCCTCCTTTACTTTAAAATTTGGATCAGGTCCCTGTTCAGCTCTGCACATAGGCTTGTTAATCATTTAATGGGTATTCACCTAAACAGCAGGCTACAGGGTTTATTAGCTCTAACTTTACCTAACCTATCTCATTCCCTTTCAAGGTCGAGGCAGGATTTGCTGCATCCTGTTTTTCACCCCTGGAGTGGCACATGGAAGACTTCATTCCTTGTCCTACCCCTTCCAGAAAATCACCCCATCATCCTATGATGATATGCAGCCCCCCCAAACAGGAGTGATCAAATCATTGGAACCAAATCGCCCCTCCCCCACGCAGGGTCCTAGGTCCCAAAGATCAGCATCCCAAGCAACAAGTGGAAGCTTCAGGGCTTCTCTGGAGCCACGTCCCAGAACCAAAACCAAAACCTCGATCCACCAGACCACCGTTTGACCAAGACTGCTTGACCCTTGTCCCCTGCCCCAATTCTTCTCTGTTTAAACCTGAAGCGCCTGTCAGCACCTCAAGACAGGGCCAAGATGTTGGCTCTTTCTTTGCCTTCCCAGCATGGCCATGTTGACTGAAGTTTTTTACTGCTTTTCACCATTACTTTTTCTGTTTGTTTTTTTGGGGGCAAGTGGGTCCCCCAGAGTCAGGCCTTTGGCCTAGGTCTCTGCTAATAGCTTATTCTTATTTATTTTATTCAAGACAACTAAGTAGTTAATCTCCTTTCTTACCCCTACATAATATTTGGGTTGAATTCTATGTTCTTTAGGCTCCTTTGGGTATCTGAAGTGATTATGTCCATATTTATATTCAAAATTTATTTGAAAAAAGCCTGTAGTATTTAGTATACCATTTCACAAGAAAACCTTCTCTTACCATTGAAGAGAAAGAAGGTTCAGTGAAGTCTGGTTATGATTTTATAAAAAAAAATTTAGAAAGGACCATTGTAAAAAATGTAATTCATATTTTTGTTTTGCATAAGCAAGATTTCTAACAATGAAGAAGTATTATTTGGCCAGAAGTAGTGGTGCATGCCCTATAATCCTAGTGGTTCAGGAGGCTAAGGCAGGAGGATCATAAGTTCAAAGTCAGCCTCAGCAACTTAGTAAAGCCTTAAATTCCTTAGCAAGACCCTGTCTCTAAAGATCCAAAAAAGGACTGGGGATGTGGCTCAGTGGTTAAGCGCCCCTGGGTTCAATTCCTCGTAATCCCCCCCACCCCAAAAATAAATAAATGAATAAATAATAGTGTTATTCATCTTAAATGAATTAAGATAGATCTCTATGGTGACCATAGAATTTAAATTCATGCTTACAAATTTTTAAAAATATATAATAAAGTATGTATGAAAATTTTTTGTTCTATATCTTAGTCTGTGTGTACTGCTATAACAAAGTACCATTAATTACCTGTGTAACTTACAAATAACAGAAATTTGTTTTTTCACACACTTCTGGAGACTGTAAAGTACAACATCAAGGGGCTGGAAGATTCTGTATTTGGGAGGGCCTGATTTCTGGTTCATAAATGCCATTTTCTAACTGCTTCATAACATGATGGAAGGGGCGAGGGCCCTCCCTCTGAAGTCTCTTTTATGAGGGCACTGATCTCCTTCATGAAACTTCCACCTTCATGACCTAGTCACCTCACCAAAGGCCCCGCCTTGTGACACCTTTACCTTGAGGCTACAGGGGCAGAAAACCTCCATTATCATCCTAGCAGGGTCATAGAATTAAATCAACATAGGCTAGGTTAACAGAAGGAATGAAAGCAAATTTATTTCACAAATTTCATGTGGCACAGGAGCCCTCATAAAGAAATGAAGACTCAAAGAAGCAGTTAGAATCTATTATTTGTGTCCTGGATTGGTAAAGGGTAATAAACTGTGAAAATGTGACCAGATCATGGGAGGAGGCTTAAAACATAAGTTCTTCTAATGAGGTCTGTAAGGGATTCTGTCTCAGTGTCTCATCTTTGAAGATACAGATGTTGACTTTCCTTCTAGTTTAGGGAGAATGGCATCTTTCACACTGAAATATCTGTTTTTGTCTTCTGCGGCCACGAAACAGCATGAAGGACACAGTGATCATCTGTGTCTCAAGTCCTTTTGATTTAAATAGTCAGTGTATGAGAAGAGCATTTTTTTTTTTTAAAGAATTTTTTAATATTTATTTTTTTTAGTTTTTGGCGGACACAACATCTTTGTTTGTATGTGGTGCTGAGGATCGAACCCGGGCTGTACGCATGCCAGGCGAGCACGCTACCACTTGAGCCACATCCCCAGCCCCGAGAAGAGCATATTTTAATCCCTTCCTAAGTTAGGACTTCAATGTATGAGTTTTAGGGGGTCACAAACAGTTTTAGCTTTCTGGCAGATTGTAACTTCAGAGAACCAAGAAAGCATTCGTATATAAAAGGAAAGTGCTGTGAGTTAGGTTTATATCCAGGTTTTAGGTTTTGGTAACTAGATGTTCACTAGGCAGATAAGAATGCTAGGGGAGGCAGAGCACAGGCTTAGAAATATGAAAATTTGCAATTGTCTTTTGGGATCAACAGTGAAGCTATTTAAGTTGTGGGCATCTGAGCAGCATGATCAGGAGATTGTGTGCTTCCAAACGATTGATCGTGCTTGTGATGGTAGATGGATTTTTTATTCCTCCATCTTGGTATATGTTTATTTAAACCTACTTATTAATGTTTACAAAACAAAATTTTTGTTGGAAATCTAGTGTTTGGAAAAAATAAGTTTTACTAGCCTTACAGACACTGAGTAACCAGGATTTGTCACTGCTTAGCACAGCATACAGTATCCTATGAGCAAAACTGTTTTTAGGTCCAGTTCTCCACTCTTATTATCTGGTTTGAATAGCATTATGATGTTCCGAATTTATTCATAAAGTACTAATGCATTTCTACTTTTCTTCCTCTCAAGATGAAAGAACATTTTGGCATTGATTCCCTCCCATCCATATCCTCAACTGATGGAGATTGTCAACATAGCAGATTTGATGACATGGAAAATCTTAATTCGTTAGCAAAAAGCAGTCTGGATTTAGGTATGTGAGTTTCGCTTCTTATAAGCACAAATTATATTATTTGCAATCTTTATTTTGTATACAAAATGGATTTCACTGTCATACTTTGATTTATTATGATGTTTTAAACTTAAATCTGTTTATTAATCTGCTTCAGAATATGCAAAAGAATAACCATGACTCAGATTTCCACTTAGAATTTTCAGATTCAGTTTTCTGAGAGGGCTACATTTTCTGAACCTCATTTTTCTTTTTATTAGAAGTATGCATTAAAACTAAAACTAGTTCCTTACACTGAAATAAGTTTCTACTAATATATGTTAAAATCTCTAATGCTATTAAGTGGTATTGTTAGATCACTGAATGGGGTGGTTAAATATTAATAAAGAGAGGCATATTTTAAACATTTATGATACATTTTATAGCCATATATTACAGTCAATTTTAGTACATTAATAACTTAGTTTCCATTAAAGATTTCTAAAAGTATTGTGCCTCTCCTTGCCTCTCTTTAATATCAGCTCTCAGCTACTTTTGAAAACTTGATTTTAAAACATAATTGTTCTTCATTCAACACTGAAATATTGAATGTCATTATAATATTAGCATCCCTAGGTGAGCTGTATAGTTCCTCCATGCACTGGGATTTACAGAACTACTGTTCAGGATTTATGCTGTCTTTTACCTGTTACAGCTCTATGTGAGGAAGATTCTTCCTCTACGGGCATTTCTCCTATTAAGAGATGGTGGCGGGGGGGAGAGCTGTAGAATGTGATGTAACTGTTTTATATGAGATCAGAATTCTGTTATGTAATATCTGCAGAGTGGAGTTCTCATGAGCTGGTAACACCTGTCAGTTCCCTGTGGGTCAAGACAGTGCATGGGTGGTTACTCTTGAATGTCTGTGACTAGATGTGTCTATCCAATTTTTCAAGATCATATATACTTGGGTGAAAAAAGTGCCTTTTGTTTTTTGGCTCTGAAACTCTCCAGGCATACTACATTGTAAATTCACATTTCTATGATTCTCTGACTACTGAATCCTTGGACATGAGACATAAAATAACACAAATGAATAGGCTATCTGTTTGACTTCCATTGGGTCTTTGTGGCAGTCTTGTCACTGTTTAGGACCAGATCTTCTTGTGTGGGGGTGAGCGGCTCCCCTGTGCACTGCAGCATGAGTAGCTACTTCCCTGGCCTCCACCACGGAGGGCAGTGACAGTCCCTCTCCCAGTCTTGATCAAAATCAGAATGTCTCCAGACATTGCCAGATGTCTCCTGGAGGGAAAACTGCCTCTGTGGTTGTAACCATTGCTTTATATCCTCAGGACTGAGAGGAGGAGACTGGATATATGGGTGGGTGTCTGGGGAGTGATGCAAGGGGTAGTTGGGAAGAAGACAGGGGATGATCCAGTTAATTGGATAATCCAGTCCCATTGATCTGAGTCCTGCTTTGCATATCTTCTGAGTGAGTCCAGAGTTCCTTCATGTGCCTTCTGCTGCCTGTGTTAGTCTCTTATGAAGCTGTAACAATCTACTACAAACCTGATGGCTTTAAACAGTAGGCCTACTTTCTCACTGTACTGGAGGCTAGAAGTCCTGCTTCAAGGTGCCATCAACACCTGTGAGGGCTCTGGAGAAGAACCTGTTCTTGGCCTCTCTCAGATGCTGGTGGCTTCTGTGTTCTTTGGCTCACAGCTGCATCAGTGCAGTTGCTGCCCCTGTCTTCATGTAGCTTTTTTAGCCTCATCTGGCTCTTCTCTTCTGTCTCATAAGGACATCAGATTTGGGGCCCACTTGTGTAATCGAGATGATCTCACCTCAAGATCTAACATTCATCTGCTAATACCCTGTTTGCAAATCAGGTCACCTTTTTAGGTCTGGGACATATCTTTTGGGTGGGAAGCACCATTCAACCACTACATTGCCTTAATCTGTTACTTTTCAAGACCCTAGGTATTCATTCTTCGAGATTATAACTTTGGGAATGATGCTAAATTCATACATCTTAGACCTGAAAACACTTACTTTTAGGAAAAACTTTGAGAGCCTCCACAATGTTGTATGTTAGGCAAGAATATTTAGATTAGTGCTAACCATGGTGGGTTGAGGGATTATTGGTACAGAGTTGTTAAAAATTTCATCGGCATGTGTATTGAGTTAATTCTATTCTAATTCTCATTTTTCTCTTGAGATCTCTGTCCAGCAAATATAACTCTACTTCAGTCCCAGGCCCCTCTGTACTAAGCTGTTAACTTGCCATGTCACCAGGCAAGCCCCTGGCCTCTCCACACCTTTCCATTTCCTCAGTTGTGAACTGAAGGATTTGGTCTAAGTGTTCTCTGAGGCTCCTTTCAAATCCATAGCTTGTTATCTACTCTCTGAGTAACAGACAATCTTAGATTTTATAGGACAATCTAAAAACCATTTTTGAGAACCTGTGTTCTAAGGGCTATTCTTGACCCTGAGATTAATCCAAAATGATGTATAACTATGGACCGGTTATGTAACTCAGTGGCAAAATGCATGTTGGGTTTAAGCCTTAGCACCACTAAAACAACAATGAAAAAAACCCAAACCAATATTGTGTTATCTTTAAGGTTCTTATACTCTTCATGAGCTATGAAACTACACCTACAAAATCACATGGCTAATAATATAAGGCATACAAGCTAAATTCCAAAGAGTAATACACTTGGTGTAGCAGGATTTCAAACAGAAAGTAATTCCATTTTCCTGTCTCCTACTGCCCTGTCCTGATATGTACCTACAGTGGCCTTGGATGAATTTCCACCATTGGCCCCAAGAGCCAGTGCATGTACTCATCTGCAGGCCTGTCTTGTGCTGTATACTAAGCTTCTGAAGGACAGGATGTATCTGATTCTGTTACCATAGTATGCACTCAAGAAACGTTTGTTCAGTGAGAAAGTGATATACTGCTCTTGGAGTTATTCCGCAGCATGCCAACCCTCTAATTTTTTTTTCTTTCATTTGCTCAGTTAGACAGTCACCCAGACCCCCCCTCTTCTTATATTCTTCTTGCCTTTTTTTGGTACCATTCTGACCAAGTAATAAACCTTTTGAAAATTACCCGCTTTCTCTCCTGTAAGCATTAACTTCCATTTATCCAGAAGTTTTGTTTTTTTTTTTAAAGCTTCCCTGTTTTTCTAACCTCTGTGCCCCTGTTTTGGCCATTACCTAACAACTGGAGAGGCCCTCCAGGACGTGATTTGTTTTATGGGCTCCTGGGTCCTGTGGTGCACTTGGAGAACAGCTCTGTAAAGTGTGTGTCAAGCACTGTGAGAGGTCAGAAATGTGTGCCTGAGCACCCACAAGGGTCCATCGAGGAGGCAGTAGAGCAAAGGGCACGGGCAGCCTTTGCATGCAGTGGGTAATGAAAAGTTTAAACAAACTGCAGAACCTGTGCAGCCTAACTGTGTAATTTAATTGAACAGACTGCTTTTACCAACAAAGCTGCATGGGAAATAGCTCTGCAAATAGAACCAGATCCCTGGTCTTAGGCCTGGTCTCTGGTTTTAGGCCATCCTGCCTGAGTCTTGCCCCCACCTCCAGGCCCTCTTCAGTGTTTGTGCTTTCTCAAAATAAAATGAAGTATAGAAGCTACATTAGACCTTTTATCTTTATCACATTTTCTAGCTTAAGTTCTGTAAGAAATTTTTAAAAATTCACAAGAAGCATCAAATCAAATAATAGATGTCTATAATCTTAATAAGGATTACAATTTACTTATCATTTCGATCAAAGCTATGCTATTTACTATTATCCAAGGGTTATGGTTTGAACCTGGAATATCCCAGAAAAGCTCATGTGTTGAAGACTTGGTCTCCAGGCTGTGAAAGAGGCAGCTCAGAGGTGGAGCTCTTAGGAAGTAATTGGATCATGAGAACTCTGACCTCACTGATGGATTAATCTACTGATGGATTCATTGCTGAATGGACTATTGGTAGGAGATGTGACCAAGTTAAAAGGCATGGGTCCTTGGGGGTGTGCCTTTGGACTGTCCCCAGACTCATTCTGTCTCTGTTTCCTAGACACCATGAGGTGAGCAAATTCACCTGCCAGGATTCTCTGCCTCATGAGAGGCCCACAGCACTGGACCCTGTCAACCATGGATTCAAACCATGAGCCCAAATAAATCTTTCCTCCTTTAGTTGATTTTCTCAGGTATTTTGTCGCAGTGACAAAAAGCATATCAATCAATATCATAAGCATAACATATCAATCCTGTAAAATAGTATTTCATCATCTTCCTTATATTTGAGCTTTCATTCAACACTTTAATCACATAATTGGTGATGTTTTAAAATTTCTTCAGAGAACAAAAATTTCAAAGAAATATTTTGCAGGAAAAACCTGTTTTTACCTATGCATCCTGTGAAGCTGTGCCGTAAACCCCAGGGTAAGACTCCTGAGGGTCCTCCCCAGGCACCAAGGCTGCCTGCTGCTGGGCCCTCCTGGTTTCTCCATTTCTCGTCTTGTACTTCACTCTACGCTGAGTTGTGCACACTCACCTCTTCAACAGCACTGCTTTTCTATCTGTAATTATTGTATTTTCTAGAAGAAAATGGAGAACAACAAATAATTCCTTAGGTTTCTGTAAGATTTGCCAATACCTTACAAAGCACTTTGTATGTAGATTTTAGTCTCTCTCTACATTGTTTGACTAAACAGAGCTATTTTAGGCTCCCTATTAATGTTGTTTGAATAAATACCATTCCCAGATCACAGAAGGTGTTTAATCAGAAGTCTCAAACCACTTTTCAAGGTTATAAAAGATACACATGTTCTTTAAATGGGCAGAGTGATGCAAATAACTGTTATCCGTGCTAATAATAACATTAGCTGTGAACTTTTTTGATTTGCTTTCTACTTAGGAAAACAATATATTCATCTTTTTTTTTTTAACTTAAAAACTCAGTTTTCATTTATTAAACCAGTGTCATATTTACTTATATACAAAGGTGCTTGCTGGGTGGTTTCTGTATAGGAATCCTGAAGGTAGAATTGTGAACAAAGTCAAGTCTGTTCCTGGAGCTTACGCTCTGGTGTGGGCAGAACATAACACATCTGTGTGTGCCATGGTATGGGTGGTGAGGGAAATCAAGCAATGTAAGTGGATACAGAGTGGAGAGGGGTGCTATTTTATATGGGGTATGTGGTGCAGAGTGACATTTGATGGGGAAGTGAATAAATAAGTGAGGCCTCTGTGAAGATATTTGGGTAAGACGAGAAAACAATAAGACTGTGCAGATTAGCACAAAGTAGATACAAAAATTATCTGCAAAGGCATTTGTGATTTGGTTTATATCCCTCCAATTTTTTCTAGTCCACATGAAAAAATTTTGGTGTACCTCTTCTTTGGCTCCTCTCAGCTTCCTCCCTCCAAATCCCTCCCAGATCTGTGTGTGTTTGTTTGTTTTTTAAATACAATAAAACCATTAAATTGCAGCCTGATTCCCTATTCATGGAAAATTGTTGTGTGGAATCCCATGTATGTTTTGTACCTTGTGCATTATGTTATGTTCATATAGTTGCATGTGAGGATGTGTGTAGACAATCTATGCAGACTTACATATACACTTGTGCTTCACAGTATGCTGACCTTAACCTGCTACATCAGCACATGTTCTGTTCTGTTGTGGTGAGACAAAAGAAACTCCCTCTAGTTTATTACAGCAAATGTAAAGAGAAAAGCATGACTTATAAATTTTTTTTTATTAATATGGAAATTCTACAATATAATGCGTAGACCTAGGGAAGAATGTAAGAACTAAGCTCCAAAGCTGTTCCCCTCTTCTCAGCAGCACATCCCAAGCTTATTATGCCAACCATCCTAAGAAGAAAACAAAATTAATAAGAATTTTACAAAAATGTTTTGTGGTAAATGTTTAAATAAATTGTGGTCACCTACATACCATACAATTTTAATCACCAGGTAAAAATTGGCAAAAATTCCCAAACCTGAGTTTCTTCCTATAAGACAGTTGATGATGTCTTTTCTTCCTTTTAGTTCAATGTGAGAACTAAGTAAGATAACTTTTAAAAATGTAATGTTTAAAAATATAAATGTTTTAATTTGGTTATTAGTTACCATGGACTAATTTTTTTTTTAAGTGTCAGAGTACCTATAATTGGGACAGCCTTCATTGATAAAGGGAAAATTTACAGTAAGATTAGGAAACTATCATAGGAAATTATTTTGATAAAACTATTACATATATATCATATATGTATATATCATATACGTATATTTGTGTATACATAAAATATATGTATATGTAATATATTTATGTATACATGTTTTTGAGTGAAACCACATTTAAATTGTAACCTTTTTCTACTCTGCAGTCCTTTCACTTTTCACCTTAGTCCTTACTACCACCTGACTTTGCATCTTTGTTTAATATTTCCTAGCTGAAATCGTGCCTACCCATAGTGGCTGCCCTAACTTACTGAATGCCCAAAGGATAAGTGACTGTGTCTTATATTTCCTATTGTCTGGATTTGCTCTTCAGATTTGATGATTCCAAATGATGTCCAAGGTCCTAGTATGCTTACTGATCTTCCTGCTGTGGCTCCTAGAAGGGAACAAGATGATTTACCTTTATACCAACTGCCCAGGACCCGAGTTGTTTCAAAGGCCTCTGTCTACCCAGGAATGCTGTCTTCTAGATATGCTACCGATGCATGGTACAGTATCATTTCGCCTTGTTTTTATGTTACAAAATAGGGTTTCTCCTGATTTTCATTTTTGGATTTTTTTGTTTGTGAGTGTGTGATTTCTAGAAAATGCATGATTTTGGTGCAACACTTGGAAAATAAAATGAAAATTATGACTTAGTCTATTATATTAGATAATCACTATGAGATTTCACATAGTAACCAAAATTGGGCCATGCATATAATTTTATATTTTTGTGCACACAATGGATTATAAAGAATATTTTCTTATAGAATGAAGATTAATTCAGAGTTCATGTTAATAGCACAGGCAAATACATTGAGGACAAATTGAGAGGGTGGACTTAAAGAATCTCTAGGAGGTGGCAACTTGGTAAGCATAGAACAGTTTCAGTAGAGTTTACATCAGTGAGTAAGTGAGTAACTGCTTCCTCCTACTCATACACTTTATGAGTAGGAGGAAGTAGTGAGTATGGCTTTTGTTTCTAGAGTAAGAAACTGGATGGACAGTGGGACATTAATTCTGTGATCAAGATCATAGGAGCTCATGGTTGGAAGGGAAAATGATGAGTTCCCTGTGGGACATGTCACATGTAGAAATATCCATAGGAGCACAAAGTGAAATGAAGACCATTAGACACATTAGTCTGGGGACTATTATTGACAACTGTCCTGATACATATAATTGGCAGCAAGGTCAAATATATGTGAAACTCCAGCATTTGAATGGTCATCAAGGGGAAGCTCAGACAGTAAGAACATAGGGCCCAGATCAAAGTCCAACAAAACAGTAGGATTTAAGACATTGGAGGAAGGAAAGAGTAAGGGAGAGTGAATAAAAGGTAGAAGAAATTGGTGAACTTTTGGTGGAATTTGAAACCAAGAGCACTTTAACAAAAGGATCACCACAAAATATGGTCACAATGTACAGACAGGTCAAGGTAGATAGAGAAGTTTTCAGGGTCACATGGATGCCCTTGGTAAGCATAGAACAGTTTCAGTAGAGTTTACATCAGTGAGTAATGGGTTGAGAATGGAACAGAATATTAGAAATTGGAAATTGTAAGAGTAGACTATTTTAAGAATCCTTGTCATGAGAAAATACTGATAGAATGCATGTTACCTAGGTAACTCTAGGGCAAGTGGTAGGTTTTACATATCTATAACTACATACATATGTAAGTACATGTTCATTAAGTATTACTAATTCATATATAAATGAATAGATAAATGAAACTTGAGAGCATTTTATTTGTGTCTAGCAAATGAATATCTAGATGCTAGAAAGGGGTGATTAAACAGTCTTTGAAGATGGTGCTAGGAGGGGATGATATTGCATACCTATAGAAATTCATCTGTTAGAATTTGATGAAAGGAAGCTTACCTTCTCCACTGGGAAAGGGGCCAGGTTTGAAAGGAAGGTACAAATATGGGTACTTAAAATAACTTGGGACAGGAATCTAAAATTCTTTTCCAGTGAGTATTTTTTTTTCGGTCATTTGAGAGGCTATTTACTAAGAATGGTAGGGTGCTACTAAAGTGGGTGGTAAAAGGAGAGATATGGGGCTGGGGATATAGCTCAGTTGGGAGAGTGCTTGTCTTCCATTCACATGTCCCTGGGTTCAATCCCCAGCATCACAGGGGGGTGGGGGGAAGAGAGAGAGAGAGCTATGGTGATGGAGACAAGCTTTTGAAACAAGGATAGAAGTTAGAAAAATATTGACCCTCTTTTCTGGCTCCCAGGGAGTGGGAGAATGAGCATCAGCCACTTGAGTGTAGAATCTCTGACAAGAACCAGAACTGTTGAAGAGGGCTACAAATTACATGCAGCAAGATGGCAGGGGATAGGAGGTTTGTTTACATACTGAAGAGACGCCATGCTGTGATGGACCAGTGGGGCAGGCCTTGGGATGCCATATGGCAAGGGAGAGCATCTGAGGACAAGCCTCAGGAGTTGTTTTGGTATTGGCATAGGAGGAGGCATCTTAGACTTCAGTGATGTGTATTTCACTGTTCTGCAACTCGTGACCTTTGCCCAGAGTTTTAGATAGACGATTCATAACAATTTTTTTTTTTTAATATATATATATTTTTTTTTAGTTTTCAGCAGATACAACATCTTTGTTTGTATGTGGTGCTGAGGATCGAACCCGGGCTGCACGCATGCCAGGCAAGCGCGCTACCGCTTGAGCCACATCCCCAGCCCACAAGTTGTTTTCTATGCATAACTCATCTCTGAAGGGAATGAAGGATGTAGAAAGGCCCAGCTACTTAGAGGGATCTGTTGGCTTTTTCCCTCAGTAGAAACAGGCCAGAGTCACAGGAAAAGTATTGTCAGGTCCAGTGTCCTAAAGTGAAAAGTCCTGACAGTCCTCAGAGGAATACATGGTGACAAATAATGGATTTCATTCCTTAACAGACATGTCTGAAGAAAAGTTAGGAGCATAGTTTATAAATTTCTGTGTAGCCCAATTACTCTTCAAATGTCATACACTTGATTCTTCGGTTTCTCTTGTACTTAGTGTAAATAGTTGAATCTCAAAGAACTCAAGAAATGAAACTACTTCTCTAAACTGTAGAAATTGGAAAATATCTAAACACATGTCCAAGCCCACCCACCTTCCTTGCACAGAGAAAAAATTGAGGCTGTCAATTCTCCCAGCCTCAGGAAGGAAGCTGTGCTTTTCTCCTGTCCCATTGCTTTTTCTCCTCGAATGAATACTTTGACAAACAGATTTCATATGCAGGCACAGGCATTTAAGGACTCCAGACTGACCTTTGTCTTAGGAAATCAGTCTTGCATTTGAAAGTGGTTTTTTTTTTTTTTTTTTTTTTTTTTTTTGGCTTGCTGTCAGAGATGTAGGATATATTTAAATCTCAGCAGGTTCTAGAAGAGTTCCCGTAAATCATACTCCCCCTTCTTAATACTGCAAGGTATGCCTCATGGAGTTAGGTTCACAGGTGAATATTTATTGCCACTCAGAATCCCATAGATTCTTTTGGAGGATGGTCTTTAAGATAATCAGGGTATTATGTAGCACTGAATGGCATTTTAGAGTTCTTCTTTGCCTTAATATTTTGTAGGACTCTGCAGAGGGGTGTGTGTGTGTGTGTGTGTGTGTACACCTATGCTTGTGTGTTTGCTAAAAGTAAGGATTCAGTGACTGATATTTAGTGTGTACTGTGCTTTTGATCAAGCCAACTTGTTACCTTTAGAGGCAGAACTAGGATTAAGAGTCCCAAAGTACCTCGAAGCTTAGTGACTTCTACAATGGGCACCGTGGGAGGGAATCTAGATGAACTTGCTCCAAGTACCCTTTTCCTTAGGCTATTTGAGAACATGTCTTCAGAACTCCTAGGTTTCAGTTTCTCTTCCTCATCTCTGCCATCACCTGCTGCCTAAAGGCATATGGGTGCCCATAGTGCGGGGACAAGGGTGTTTCTCAGACTAATAGGTCTACAGTATGAATACATCATAGATACCGTTCAAATCTTTCTTCTGTTATTTGCGTGACTCAGAGATTTTCCTGTGTGCCTGTATTTCCTTACCTGTAAAGTAAGCCATTCTATAGGTTAAATAAGAATATAAATACATGACTTACATTATTTACTTGCTAACTGTATGACAGTAAAGCTGGGAAAAAATGTATATAACAGGTTAATGCAATGCCTTGCCCATAGTAAATTTTCAATAAAAGGCTGGTGGTAATAGTGGTGGCAATAACAATGATTGGTTCATGGGCCTTGATGTGTTCTCTGGGTAGTGTCGATTGCTGCTGAATTTATTAAAAGGAGATTGAAGATTTCGTTTCTAAATTGAAGATCAAACCATAGTAAAGGAAAGTGTCAAAGACACGGGAAGGATAATGAACTTAAGATGAAAAACTTGTATTTAAAATTGAAAATTATTGGGCTGGGGATTAGCTCAGTTGGTAGAGTGCTTGCCTTGCACGCACACAGCCCTGGGTTCAATCCCCAGCACCAAAAAGAAAAAAAAAAAGGAAAAAGAAAGACATTATGCTGTGGATATAACAGGATGAAAATGAACAGAAATGGTTTCAGGCATTTAAGACTTTATTATGCATAGAAGGTGGAGTAGGAGGCAGGATGTCATAGTTGGGGAAAGAATTAAATAAATTAATGTTATATTTTACGTCCCCAATACAGTACCTGGCATTTAGTGCCTTTTAAATGAGTGGTGGCTATCTAATAGGTTTATCTTTGAATTCAACTTCCCAAAATTATGTGTAAATCCAGAACATTGGTAAGAAATCTAAGGATAAATAAGTATATTTGAGAGAGGGCTACCCTTAAATGTCAAAGTTGGAAGGAAAAGGGAAAGTGAAGCACGGGAGTATAGCACAGTGGTAGAGTGAGTGCTTAGCATCCATGAGGCCCTGGGTTTAATTCTCAGTACTCCCAAAAAAGGGGGTTACCAGGCAGTTTATAGCCTCATGTATGTGATACTTGCAGTTCTTTCTTGCTGATTTTTTTTTTTTTGGTACCATTGTTGAACCTACAAGCACTTAACCACTGAGCCCCTTCCCCAATATTTTTTATATTTTATTTTGAGACAGGGTCTTGCTAAGATGCTTACGGTTAAGATGCTGAGTTGCTGGGACAGGCTATGAACTTGTAAACCTCCTGTCTCAGCCTCCTGAGCTGCTGGGATTTAGGCACGATCTGCTGTGTCATGTGACACTTTGTAGTTCTTAAAATGCTACTGCAGGCCAAAATGAGAGTGAAAATTTAAGATGAAGATTTATATAGAGGGGCTGGGAGATGTGGCTCAAGCGGTAGCGCGCTCGCCTGGCATGCGTGTGGCCCGGGTTTGATCCTCAGCACCACATACAAACAAAGATGTTTTGTCTGCCGAATACTAAAAATAAATATTAAAAACATTTTTTTAAAAAAGATTTATATAGAAATAATACACTAATGCCATTGAAAATAAAAATTAGATGTCTGATTACAAATCCAGGTTCTACAGAACATTGGAAGAGAAGTAAGGTTGACCCGAGGAAGCAGTTTGCCATGTATGACTTCAGCTTTGTTTCTTAACACTCAAGCACAGTTTTGCATATTAATAAAAATATACATATTTTAGGATATAGTTTGAGAGAGCTGTATAATCATGTTACCCATACCCCAGTGAAGCCACAGAACATTTCCATCACCCTGAAAGTTCCCTCCTCTTCCTTTGTCCTACACCAGACAAACACTAATCTGATTTCAAACACTGTAATTTAGTTTTTCCTGTTCTAGAACAAATGTAAATTGGTCCTACAGTAGATCTTTTTTTGTGTCTGATTTCTTTCACACAGTATGGCAGTGTCATTCTAAATATGAGTGTAAGGGAATACCTAATTCCTTATGTACTGGTCTCAGGTAATAATTTGCTTTGCAACTTGAAAAGCATAGTGCAGCATCAGTATAAATAAACCTATAAGTTTGGAAAACACCAGCACTCGTTCTCCCAGCTTCCAAACATTCATATTCCCTGTGATATATCACAGAAAGCTGCCGTATAGATTCTAGATTTAAAGAGAAAAAATCTTTAGATTGCTTAGTCACAACCAGAGCTCTATCTGCATCTGCTGTTTTGGAATGCTGAGTTTTTTTGACCCTTATAAGGCTTAGTATGTAAACTATGAAGTACTTAGCTATCTGGAATCTTGTATGATGATGAAAATTTTATTTGCAAAGAGATTGTATATCATGATCAAGTCTTGCCATTAATGTCTGCTTGCTCACTAAGTGAGTATTCCATCTTTTCTCCCCAATCTGTAAAGAATAATAACCTTGGGCATTTGTTATATATGGAATGAAAGCCTAGAATGAAAGGCTAATTGGATGTCTAACTCCTTTGGAGGAAAAAGTCTATAAAAATTCTGGTTGAATGTGAGAGGCAAAAGTTTAGTTTTTTTTTTTTTTAAAGACTTTATTTTCTAGAGCAGTTTTAGATTCACAACAAAATTGAGAGGCAAGTGCAGAGATTTCCCTTATACCCCTGACCTACACGTGTGTCACTTTTCCCATTATCAGTATTGCCTGCTAGGGCAGTACATTTATTGTGACTGATGAACTTATTATCTCCCAGAGTACATAGGGTTCACTCTTGCTGTTTTATGTTATATGAGTTTGAAAAGTTCCATTATTTTAAGATGTGAGATTTTTAACTGATAGGACTATTTATCATCTTTAATTACAATACAGTTTATAAAAATTGAGGTTAGAAATCTCTTGTTAATGTTTCAAATGTTTGTGTAGATTTGCATTTTAATGGGTACAGTGTAAGTATTTTATTTTCTCAGTTAAATGTTAATTCAGGTTGAAAGGTAGTTGAGTTCACTAATGTTAACTGACTCCTTTAGTGTGTATACTTGCTCATCTGTTATGACTGCACTTGTAGAGCAAATTGTACTGTATGGATAAATTTTCACAAGTTTCATCCCTCCTTAGGTATGAAATAATCTGAATAAAATATGTATAGACACACTCCCTGAAGACGGGCAGTAAACTGTGGAAAAAAATTAGTGAGTCTCTTTGAGCAGAATAATCCTTTTGTTACATACTTTATCAAAACTCAATTTTTCATGTTTGAGACAGAGTGGTTCCTGTACTCCCTTATGTTGTGTGTGAGAGCCAGCTGTTCAGAAACTTTTTGGTTTTTACTATTTAAATTAGAAAAACAAATAACCTGTAATATTTATTAAAGCTTAGTTTCCCTTCTATTTTAGATTTTTTAATTGATGAAATTAATTTTTATGATAGTATAAATGTGCCATAGTAAAAATGTTTATTTTCCTTTCCCCGTGTAAAAGAAAAGTGGAAAATGGAGAAGATGTTTAAGGTTGTTTTAGTTTTCATTTTCACTTCAATTAACATTTATTTAAAGGAGACTTCAATTCTAGAATACAGCAGGACATGAAGATATTCTTTACAGTAATGTCCATATTCCAAAAAACAGGACATAATCTAAGTGTATTATATATTGAAATGACATATACATTAAATTATATCAATACCATGAACTAAGATGGTACTAAATTTTAAAAAAATGATGTATTTATGGTAAGGTGGAAATATTTTATATGAATTCAAGTGAAAAAATTATAATGAGAATGAATATTGGTTGAGAGTCGGTTAAATGTTAATCGTATCTCATTTATTCTTTGTTACTGTTAGAGAAGATCATCAAAATATGAAAGTTTATGCCAGGATTAAGACTGTCCAATGAATATATACACCTACACGTGTAAAGACCAATCGTGATAGGACAAGTTACAATTCACATACATTTGTGGAATTGTGAGTGTGTTGTTTAGGAATTGCAGACAGCTGCTCATAAAGAGAAACCCACATAGTGTGGCTTGAGCAAACAGGGCCTTCATTTTTTTTTTTTCCCATGTAAAAAGGGCCACAGAAGGTGTTCTTAGGTGATATTGTGCTATTGCCGTCAGGGTCTTCAACTCTTTTTTTTCCCCCCTCTTCCTCGTTGCTCCACATGAAATCAGTCCTCTTTGTTTCAGGATCTGAAGATGGTCACTTCCCCATTAGGACCTCTACATTCTACACAAGAGGAAGGGGAGGCACAGAGCAGAAGGCTCTTGCCGGCCAATCCTCTCTCTAGTGAGCTTTTCCTGGAAACCTCGTCCAGAGACTTCCATTTTTCACATGCTTACCAGGGAATGGCACACTGTTCCCTTAGCTGAAGGAATTCAGAAATTGTATTCTTTTCCCAAGGTGGGCATGGTGTTACCTGAAATAAAGGAGAAGTTATGTTGGTAAGGAAAAAGGGAGAAAAAGATACTAGATAAGTAACTGGCAAATGTCTTTCAAGGTGTTTCCCCATCCTAATATTATGATCCTTTAATTCATGAAAATTAGACTGGCTAAGGTAAGAAATAACCAGGAGTATCTGAGGCATAATGATCCCAAAACTGATGTTTGAATGATCTGTATCATTCAGCTTCTTTCCACGTGGGCTTATGGCTATTATTTCCTAAAAAGTCTGTGTAGCAGCAGGTAGATAGTGTGTTGCCATTTTTTAATAGGACTTGAAAGTTCAGAGAAAATTGGAGCATTGACAGTATGTGCTGAAACAAAGATTTGGATACTTGTCCAAAGCTTATGAGATTATGTGGTATTCCTGAACATTTTCTGAGCCTCAGTTCCTCATGTGTAAAACAACATAATCCATCCAGCTGTGCTTCCTTCAGGGTTTTTTTATGAAAATAAAATAGAAGAGATAGTGCCTATATTTTTTTGTGTAGGCTAACACTATTTATGGTATCTGGCATTATTTTATTTTATAGTGTAAAGTCACACATCCATTTCATGAAACAGGTTAGACTTGACTTAGGACTCCCAACTCTTCTTCAGATAATATTTATAGCCTGTTAGATCACATTTCTGTTATAACCAATTACTCTGTAATTCAGCATTTTTTGTTACCCAGTTCAGCGGTTCAGTACTGACCTTACTTGACAGATGAAAATATGAGAGTGGTAGCTGGGAGTATGTGCGTATCAAATAGATAAATTTAACTATGTGATTTTTAATTACGAAATTTCTCTGTAAACTACACAATATTCATGGAATACAAAAATGGGAATTATTTAAGGTTAAAATGATTTACAAAGGGATGTGATTATGAAAGAGGTATATTTACCTGTTTATGTCCATTTATATTGATTGGACTATCCACTTGGCTTTTCATCATAAAGGTATATAGGGTAATAATGTCTGTCTCATTCTTCTGTCCTTCCCATCCCCACCATCCCACCCCTCTCCTCAACTCAAAGTTCTTCCAACTGAGCTATATCCTCAGCCCTCAAAATTCCTTCATTCTTCCCTACCTCCCCACAAACCTCCCATGGATCAACATCTGTTTATAAGAGAAAACATTCAGCCTTTGGTTTTTTGGGATTGGCTTTTTTCACTTAGCATGATATTCTCTAGTTCCATCCATTTACCTGCAAATAACATAATTTCATTCTTCTTTAAAACTGAGTAATATTCCATGTGTATATGTACCACATTTTCTCTATCCATTCATCTGTTGAAGGGCATCTAGGTTGGTTCCATAGTTCAGCTATTGTGAATGGAGCTGCTCTAAACTCTGATGTGGCTGTGTCACTGTAGTATGCTGATTTTAAGTCCTTTGGGTATAAATCGAGGAGTGAGGTAGCTGGGTCAAATGGTGGTTCTTTTCCAAGTTTTCTGAGGAATCTCCATACCACTTTTCATAATGGCTGCACCAATTTGCAGTCCTACCAGCAATGTATGAGAATACCTTTCCCCCTACATTCTTGCCAACACTTATTATTGCTTGTATTCTTAATAATTGCCATTCTGACTGGAATGAGATGAAATCTTAGTATGCTTTTTAGTTGTAGATGGACACATACTTTTATTTTATCCATTCATTTTTATGTGGTGCTGAGGATCAAACCCCAGTGCCTCACACATGTGAGATAAGCACTCCACCACTGAGCCACAACCACAGTCCCTCTTAGAGTAGTTTTGATTTGCATTTCTCTAGTTGTTAGAGATGATGAACATTTTTTCATATATTTGTTAATCGATTGTATTTCTTTTGTGAAGTGTCTATTCAGTTCCTTAGCCCATTTATTGATTGGTTTTTTTTTTTTTTTAATTTTAGATGGACACAATATCTTTATTTGACATTTATGTGGTGCTGAGGTCCGAATCCAGTGCCTTGTGTGTGCTAGGCGAGCACTCTACCACTAAGCCACAACCCCTGCCCTGATTGGGTTATTTTTTAAATATTTATTTTTTAGTTGTAGTTGGTTGGAAACAATACCTTTAGTTTATTTATTTATTTTTATGTGGTGCTGAGGATCAAACCCAGGTCCTCATATGTGCTAGGTGAGCGCTCTGCCGCTGACCCATACCCCAGCCCCAGGTTATTTATTTTTTTGATGGTAAGTTTTTTGAGTTCTTTATATATTCTGGAGATTAGTGCTCTATCTTAAATATGTGTTTTGAAGTATGAAATGCATACTGAAAAAATGTATAAATAATAAATATTTTAGTTAAGTGAACATATCTGTATCACCAGCTTCCAGATTAAGAAATAGGACTTTACCAGCACCCTAGTAGCCCTCTATATGCCGCTTTTCCATTAATAACCCATAGCCCTTGCAAAGTAATACTAAGTTTTAAGAAACATTTTACCTATTGATAAACAAATGTGAGATTGTACAAATTGAACAGTTTTTTTTAAAGAAAAATCACATGTAGAGTGTCACCAATAATCATTCTATGGTTTTCTTATATGTGAGGATTTGTTGTGTTGAATGTTAAAACAATATATGTTTCTTTTGTATATTTATTGATGGAAATATTCTGAAAGCATAAAAATGACTGAGCATTGTGGTACATGCCTGTAATCCTGCCTACATGGGGGGGCTGAGGCAGGAGGATTACAAGTTTGAGGTCAGCCTGGGCAACTTAGCAAGACCCTATCTCAAAAAAACTGGAGGTGGTGGTAGAGAACTTCCCTACCATGTGTGAGGGCTTGTATTCAATCCCCCGTAGCACACACAAACATACAGCTTAAAATTAAGAACCATTTAGCAGTAATTATGGTTTGGATGTGAGGTATCCCCCAAAAGTTCATGTGTAAGACAATGGAAGGAGGTTCAGAGGAGATATGTTTGGGTTGTGAGAGTCTTAACCCAATCAGTGAATTAATCCCTGATAGGGATTAACTGAATGGTAACTGAAGGTGGATAGTATATGGCTGGAGGAGGTAGACATTGGGAGCGTGGCTTTGGGGTATATATTTTGTATCTCGTGAGTGGAGTCTGTCTCTGCCTTCTGATCATCATGTGAGCTGCTTCCCTCTGCCACACTTCTCTGGCATGATGTTCTCCCTCACCTAGAGCCCTAAGGAATGGAGCCAGCCTCCTATGGACAGAGACCTCTGAAATTGAGCCCGCAGATGAGCTTTTCCTGCTCTACAATTGATTTGGTCTGGTGTTTTAGTCACAGCAGTGAAAAAGCAGACTAAAACAGTATAGATTGTGCAATTTCAAAACTTTCCACAAACCTTTCAGAATAAGAGTACGTCTTAAAAGTTGTGGTTTTTTTTTTTTCCTTTCTCCCCCTCAGTGAGTTACCTGAGAGAGAAGAAGGTGAAGGAGAAGAAACACCAAACTTCAGCCACTGGGGTCCACCAAGAATGTATGTGGGTGATATTATTGGCGTTCTGTATAGAAGCACATTCTCTGCATGCTCCTCTGTCGTAATAGAGCATTATTTAGTCACACTCTAATGATTGCACAATTGTGGTAATTTACATGTAAGATGGCCTAAATTTTAGTTTCATTTTGTTTTATCTAGTAATTTTAGCCAGAATAAAAGACCAATATTAGGAAAATCTTTGATATTTTTTCAGAGGAAATAGTTTAATATCCATTTATGGTAGAAACTAATGGACTAAATGTACTTTATTCTGCCTCTTTCAGTGGGTTGGGTGGCACTGTTTCAGATATGGTGACACTGCCCTCATGTAAACAGCAGCGACCATGGCTGTAGGTTTTTCTTCCTTCCTCCCCTGGTGGGGAGTTCAATTCTGTGCCTTGTTTGAACTAACAATGTGTAAACTGATCTTCCCTTGATTATGGTTATTGTTTTAAGTACTCACCAGGGCCACATTTTAAGAAGGTAAAAGTCTTCCTTTAGCTGCTTTCTCCATTCTTTATGCATTATTAATTCTTCCAGCACCACCCAGCCCGTCTGTTCTTTTCTTGCAATTGAATTCTGAGTTTTGTCTTAAAAACTCTTAGGAGCTGTTTTTTGAGTTCCGTTTTTATATGAGTTAATTACTGGTCATATCTCTATGGTTTAAGCAAAATCCATAATATTTACAAAGGCAAATTTTATTCCATATGTTCTTTTTAAAATGACATGGTGGTGGAAAGAAAAGAAAACTTTCTGGCCTTAGGAGCAGATAACATCTGTGTTATGTTTGAAGAACCACAAGGTTAACCTTCTGATTTGGAGTAGCACTTTGTGCTGTGAACCTCTCAGTGATAAGTTTATTTTATTCTAGAAGTCTGAGCTTTTTACTAAAATGGCATATGTGACTTTCTTGATGTTTTAACCCATCTCATTTTCTCAGTCCATTCTCTGCTAATGTAATGGATATAAAGGAGATGGACTAATCACAGAAAACGTATTGTAATAGGAGATGGAAGTTTTGAGGCCTAGCTAAACCTTCTCTAAACCTCAAGAGCTGTTTTTATGTTTTAGAGATCTATCTATTTTAGAACATAAACTTTCACTTGTCATAAATTGATAGCATCGTGTAATTTTGGAACTAGGTACAATTCCTATAACATTTGTAAAAATATATTTGGAAAATTTATTTTTATAAAACAAGTCACAAGAATATGGAATACATTGAATGTTTACAGTGCAAAAAATTAACTTGTTCATGAGTGGATTTTATTTTTCTCTTTTGTTGTAGTGTTGAGATTTTTAGAGAACCCAATGTGTCTCTTGGTATCAGTATTGTTGGTGGACAAACGGTTATAAAACGCCTGAAGAATGGAGAGGAAATTAAAGGTATATTCATCAAACAAGTGCTAGAAGATAGTCCAGCAGGAAAAACAAATGCACTTAAAACTGGAGATAAAATCCTTGAGGTAAATGATGCTAAAATATTGTTTTTGTTTGAAACATATTTGAGACAGTAAAAGAATCGTAGCTAGAAGACCTTTCCTCACGTGTCGGTGCATGTATATATAATTGGTCTGTTCTATTTATATGCCTTAGTTCAGATGTTGTATTACAATTTGTGAGTTTCTCAAGTGTAGAGAAGAACAAATAATATGATAAAACAAAAACCCTCAGCTGATTGAAAATGACAGTTTAAAAAGGGGCTCTATATAGAATTGGGCAGATGGTGAGCATTATGCTTCTCCCAAGTCTTTAATGAGCTCTAAAGTTTATAATTGTGTTTCAGTGGAATATGTGTGCTTGCCTGGAGAAAGGAGTCCACCCTTCAAAGTTGAAGCCTCCATCAAGGGAAGGGGGGATCCATGGTCTACGTGTGGTGGGCTTTGGAGGGGCCAAATTTTAAAGGCACATCAAAGCAAAGAGATGTCATAGGATTGGAATGTGATTTTCCTTGTGCTAGATTTATTAGATGACATTATAGTTGGTATCTCTCATCCAAGAATCTGCTTGTCCTTGATTTATGGTTTCTGGTAGAATGCAAAGGGCCCTGGGGGTCATGGGTCAAAATCCAATAAATTATTAGTCCCACCTTATTCTTAGTTTCCAAATAAATTGGAATTGAGAATTCAAACCTACTGACATCATCATGAAGATTAAATCAAAGAACTACATCAACTTGCTCTGTGTGGACAAATCGGGGGTTATGGAGATTGAGTGTTCCTTATCTGAAATGCTTGAGAGCAGAAGTATTTTGGAGTTCGGATTTTTTCAGGTTTTGGAGTAGTTGCAAATACATGCTGCACTATCTTGGGGATGGGACTCTAACCTAAACACAAAAATCATTTGTTTCATTTATACCTTACACACAAAACCTGAAGGTAATTTTATGTAATATTTTTAGTGCATTTGTAATTGTAACCTGCTGCATGAGCTTAGTTAGGTATGGAGTTTTCTAATTGCAGTAACCCATCAGTGCTTTACAGAGTTTCAGATTTTGAATTTTTTGAACGAGGAGTGTTCGAGTTGTATTTGTGCTTGTGAAATACATTTCTTAAACACAATAATAATGTGGTAGTGAAGAAAATGACCAAAACTTGCTCCCCTTACAGCGTTAACATTGATAGTGTTAACTATGTTTGCTTAATATAGTGTTCTTGGAGGTACGTAGACTGTGTTAACAAGTTAGGTTTCCCCACTTTCTATAATAAGGAACCCTTTAGAGTTACCCAAATTTATTGAACACAGGCTCTTTTACTAAAAGTGTTCTATGTTGTTAGGGTACTTCTATTTTAACACAATTTGAAAAATATTCAACTACTCAATTGTGATAATCGGCAGTTGGTTTAAAATATTCCTGTCAGTTTAATGGTGAGATAGCAAAAGTCCAGAAAGAGATTCTCCACAATCGCCACACCCCCAGAATTGTGTACTGTGCTAATGACAAGAGTGAGAACTTAAAGTTCTATCATACACAATAACTTATTTCACAATTGCCATACAAAGGGAATTAATTATGTACCATGCTCTACCAATTTTGGATCATTATATTTAACCAGGGCCGTTGTTAATAATGTATTTGTCATATTAATTTTCATGAAGTTGAAGTGTTATTTTTCTAAAAAAGGCAAAGCATTTTGTGGGCCAATCTTATTTTTTTTCCTGGCTGTGGTGTAATCAATAGACTCTGGCTGTTCTCAACTTACACGAACTTTGAATTAACTTACCAACGATGTCTAATGCCTTTCCAGTCAGACTAACTCACTGTGTTTCAGGTGTCTGGAGTAGATTTGCAGAACGCCTCGCACAATGAAGCAGTTGAGGCCATTAAGAACTCTGGGAACCCCGTGGTGTTCGTGGTTCAGAGCTTGTCACCTACTCCGAGAGTAAGTTTTAGTTTCTGTTTCCAAAAGGTTAATAATATTCTTTCTTTCTCTAATCAAGCTTTACCTTCAAATATTTTATAAGTGTTTTCTTTGTTACTTAGCTACATTATTTTTGAGAAAAAGGTATTTGCTTTATACAAATTTAGTCATTAATTTCAATTTTGATTTTTCATCCCAATTTTGATCTCTTGGTCAAATTTGAGTTTTTACAGTGTGCATTGAGCTTAGTCACAGGCTTTGGTGGCAAACAGACCTGTTTTTAGTTTCTCAATTCCTTATTTACCAGCTTTGCTAACTTGAAGGCAAGTTATTTCACTTTTCTAAGTCTGTTACTCTGTTTATGAAATGCTTTGAACATAGAGAAGGTCAGGTGTAAACACATTCTAAAGATACCACCAAATGTTCTATATATTTATTAAAGTATATGAAAATGCAGACATGTTGACAATGATGCATGTTCTATTGGAAATTTGAATTAAAAAATGACAGTACTGCTGGACACAGTGGCACATGTGACTCGGGAGGCTGAGATATGAGGATCACAAGTTCAAGGCCAGTCTGGGCAACTTAGTTTGACCTTGTCTCAAAAAAATAAAATAAAATAAAAAAGGACAGAGATGTAGTTTGGTGGTAGAACATGGGTGAGGCCCCTGGGTTCAATCCCCAGTACCACTACCCCGCCCCCCCCCCCCAAAAAAAAAAAGAAAGACAGAATTTGATTCTAAAAATTTTCTTCTGTAATTAGTTATCTGGTATGGAATTGAAATTCTGACATGAAAGTGTCAATGGCAGGTTGTATCATATTATATTGCAATGTGCTGCAGATGTGTTATCCTTAAATCCTATAACTGAAGAACAGTTGTTCAAAATTTGGCACTTCTGAACAGTAGAAAATTTTGCATATTTAACAAAAATTATTTGCTTTTCAATATAGTCTCATGCTTTTGAACGTTTTGAACTGGCAGGTACATGGTTGGTTGCCCCAGCAGGAGGCTTTGATGGGGTAGGTCAGCATTCTTGTAACCTGTTGGTATGAAGTGGCCTCGGCCTTCTCCCATTCTCCCATCAGCGGCTCGGTGCTGCGCCACAGTACACAGCCTTCCATTCTTAGTGCTGTTCTTACACCATCCAAACTGAGAGGGTGAACTGAATAAAGTCCTCTCATTTTCATAAAATCTGAAATTTAATTAGGTTTTTTGGAATTCAGTTTTTAACTCTTATACTATTGAGAATGTAGTTGAGGCCATCACTTTTATTTCTGGAAACTGAATTCAATAGGAAAATTGGCCAGATTATTCTTTGCCAAATGTCATTTCCCAAGAAATAAATTCTGAGTAAAAATGAGTCAATCAAATTGTACATTTATGTGGCCAACTGTGTGAATACCCTACTGAAAAATATTCAAAGCATTTAAACAGGTTATAGAGTCAGCCAAAAAGGCCATGTTTTCAATCCAGCCTTTGCTAGTGAGCTGAAGTGGAAATTTCTTGCTTGGAGGACATGAACAGTGCTATTTCTTTCAATTGTTAAAGAAAAGAAAGAAAAGAAAAAGAAAACCTCTTAATCATCATGCTACACTCACATCACTTCTCCCCTCCGTGTGCTGTAACAGGCTGCCACACTGTGCACTCCGATCGTCAAGCATTGAACCGTAGTCTGTGGTCCCAGCCAAGGGAGTACATCCTATGGATGGTGTTAAAACTATGTCTATGACTTGTTCTATTTTTAACTCGGTTTTAGCACAAAAGGATTCCTGTTGAATGAGGCAAGGAAACAAACCAAGTTTAATACTTCGCAAAATGATTCTTTTGGCTTAATTATTGGTGCAAGTCATATAGACCATCCAGGAATAAAAAATATAGGCAATGCCTTAGTTTTTTTTTTTGTTTTTTTTTTTGTTGTTGTTGTTTAATTTTTGGGATTGGTTCTCACAATGTTGTTGCCCAGGCTGTCCCTGATCTCCTGGGCCCAAGTGATGCTTGTGCCTCAGCCTTCTGAGTAGTTGGGTCTGCAGGCATATTCCACTGTGCCTGGCTACCTTAATCATTTTGACCCGTTTGCATTAAATTTTGAACAATTCCCTCAAAACCTAAAAAGTCATTTCCTAATGTTATGCCCATCAAAGGCCCAATATCTAAAAGTGCCATAGTAACATAAAAATTCTCACGATACTATGAATTGAGTGGTGATCATCTTATGTGTACCTTTTAAACCTCTCTGTAAATTCTCAACTGTATTTTCAGCATGTTGGAAAAATTTCTGTATGTGTTTAGAATTTACTTGGCAAATGCTTATTTGAGAGCAGAACCCATGACTTATATTGTACTCCTCTACAGGAAGTGTATATGCCAAGACATTATTTTTTTACTTAATAACATAACTGCATCACATTTTTTTAAATTTCCAAAACAAATTTTTTGAATTGGGTTTAATTTCAGCTCATTAAGTTTATCATCATTTTCTTCTTATAGTCCAGTTGTACTTCCTTAATACCATAATGGCACCTGTTTTTTTGGCACATGCATGTTTTGCATTATCAATCTCATACAAATATATATTTTTTTACTTTTACAAGAAATATGCTGTCTTCTATTTTCTCAAAAGTTGTAGTCTTTTTGTGAGCATTTTGTCAATTTAAATTTAATAATAAGCATACAGAAATATTTCTCCTCTATTCAAAAAACAAAAGTAGACTAGCATTGTTCTATTTTAAGATTTTTTTCAGGATAAGAAATGAATTTCTATAGACCTGCCAATCTCTGATTTAGGTTGTTGTATACATTGAATAGAGAAATAAATACTAAGCACTATTATAGTGTCTGTTCAGATAGGAAACACTGACTTATATGCTAACAAGTCATTACTATTATATTCTTCTTAAATATTCCTGAGACTTTCTCATTCATTCTGAATTGATTTATTTCTTTAGCATAGTAAAAGTGAAGAAAATTTAATCTTAAATTGCATTTAGAGGGCTGTGGCTCATGGTAGTGTTTGCCTGGCACATGTGAAGCACTAGGTTCTATCCTCAGCACCATATAAAAATAAATAATAATAAAAAAGGTATTGTGTCTATCTACAAACAAATATATATATATATATATATATATATATATATATATATATATATATATATATATTAATATGTATTAAATATATATAAAAAATTGCAATTAGAGAGAAGTAGATTATTTTGTTTTAAATTTTGTCTAGATAGGCATTTAGGCAGTTCTTAATTTTCCAAGAAAGCAGAGTGATTTTTTTTTTTTTTTTTTAATTTTCATGTCTGTCATCAGGGTGACTATTGCTATTAACCATTTGAAGAGCTTTAAAAGAATAACCAAAAATATTATATTTTTCTAAGATTTTTTCTTAGTTTTACAAAAAGAAATGAGTCAAAAAGTAGTCTATGTTGTTGGCATCATTAAGAATTAAAATCTTTTTATAAAATTGAACTTCATTTATTTGTAAACATTTAATGAATGCAACTATATATTAGGTCCTTTTAGAACACCTAGGTCAGCATTCAGATTTTACTTTGGAAAATGAAATGAAGTCTTCTTTATTATCTTTTGGATCCATGCACACAAACCTTTTAATTTTTATTCCTGATATCTATCTATCTACATTTTACAGTATTTTGAGGTCATTTATCTTGACAAACTTCCAAACTTTTATTGTTTGCTTAGAATTGTACTTCTCATATCTTTACTTTTAGATGAAGTCATGAAGTTAATTAAGTATTTGTTGTTTTAAGAAGTAGAGTAAGAAGGACTGGGGTTGTGGCTCTGTGATAGTGCATTTGCTTACCTTGCATAAGACCCTGGGTTATATCCTCAGCACCACAAAACAACAGCAACAGCTGGTAAATGGATGGAACTGGAGACTATAATTCTAAGCGAAAGAAGCCAGACTCAGAAAGTGAAGGGACAAATATTTTCTCTGATATGTGGAAGGTAGTCTAAAATTAAGGGGGAAAAGGAAAGAGAAGATAAAGAAGATGGAGTTAGGAAATTCCATCAAAATAAAAGAAAGATCAGGGGAGAAGAAGGAGATTTGAGGGAGAGGGAGAAAAGACAGAACAAGGTACAAATAGTGGAATGAATCTGATTAACTTTCCAATGAACATATATGAATATACCACAGTGAATCTCATCATTATGTATATGCACAAGACACTAATTTTTTAAAAAAATAATACATGGATCAGTAGAGTAGAGGAAAGGGATCAGAGGCAAGGAGGAGGGGAGAGTAAGGCTAAGTACTAGAGACTAATTAAAGCAAATTATATTTCATGCATTTATAATTGTCAAAATGAATCCTAATGTTATAGAATCAATAAAATTGAAAAACAGTAACAGCACAGTAAGAACTGTAATGTGCTGGCATTTGAACTTATTCTTTTTCCTCCCTCCTTTTTTTTTTTTTTTCTGTGATCATAGGTCATTCCTAACATACATAATAAGGGCAACAAAATCGCCAAAATCCAGAACCAAGACACTCCAGAAAAAAAGGAAAAGGTAACTTGAACCTTTCAAGCTTCTAAAAATATTTATGGTTTCTTCTTGCATTTTTGAGCTGTAACTAATAAAAATGTTTGTTTTTTGATAACTGTCAGTGTAGATGCTTTGTGTAAGTATTTGTTCCCTGTGCACATAGCTGGTTCTCACCAGGACGAAGGCCAGAAACCTGGGGAAACATAGGTAGAAAAATAGTATAAAAGACCAGTCAGCCATCCTTGTCTGTATCTCTCTTTCCCATTCAGCTGGACCAGTGTTTGGTCCATTCCTAGAACATGCTGCTCACACTTGGGAGTTTCTGTGACTTGGTTCTCTCAGCCTGGAAGCTTATTCTCACATTAATTTTCCTAAAGAATCCTTTTTATACTTCAAGGAACAGACCAAAGGTCATCTCTGTTATGAAACACTTGACTCTCAATCAGAGTTAATCACCCATTCCTGTTTTCCCACCTGTAGTCAAATAGAATTTGTTAACCTAAAAATTATTTTAGGATATGGTATCAGGTAGGGTAAATTTTCACTTTTTCCCATAAAGATAACTAGTTGTCCCACTGTTTAAAATAGGACCTCCATTACCTACTGATTTACATTGCAACTCTGTCAATACTTGGGTTACAAGGGGAGTCTCTTTTTGAGTTTCATTTGGTCACTCACTTTTCTATCCCTGCACATATGCTGTCCTACCTAAATTATAAATATAATAAATATACAATAAAAGATGTACCGTTTAACATTTATATTAACATTAAGAATTTTCTTCATGAATGATATTGACATTGAATTTTATCAGACATATTATCTGCATTCACTGAAATAATTATGTGTATAAGTTTTTTCTTCTTGAATCCTGTAATGTGGTAAATTCCATTTATAAATTTTAGATTGTTGAACTACCCTTGAATTCATGAATTAAATTTAATTTGATCAAGATTTTTTTTTTTTACCATTGCTAGTATTAATACTTTCAAGATTTTTGCATCTATGGTCATGAATGAGATTGGCCTGGAAATTTTCATTTATATGGCTTTGGTTATGCTAAACTACTAAAAGGAATAGTTGAAATATTTTCCTCTTTCACTTTTCTGAGAATTTGTATAACATCTTAATTACCAGTTCCTTTATTGTTTGGTCAAACAAAACTATGAAGCCATTGCGGGCCTGTGTCTTCTATATGAGAAAAATTTAAAGTAGTAATTCAGTTATTGAATAGTTGTTGAACCATTCCAGATTTTCTATTTTTTTCACAGTCAGCTTTGGTCATTAACTTTTTCCTAGGAATTTTTATATCCCCCACATTTTGAAATATTTTTTGGCATAAAGTTATTCATATATTATCATAAGTTTCATCATCTTTGCTACAGCTATAATTCTTTTTTACTCTGAATATAATGATTTGCCTTATCTTTTTTTCAGTCTCAGATGTAATATTTCATGTAGTTTTTCTGTTTTAAGAAGTACTTTTGAACTGTGTTGATCTTCTCTGTTTTGTCAATTTTCCGCTTAATCACTTTTGCTCTCATTTTTATATTGCCCTTTTTGTTTGGGCTCCATCCATTTACTCAACCCCCACCAAATTGCAGAGTTTGATTAATTTTTACCCTTTCTCTTTTCTAAAATACTAATTTAAGACCATAAATTTTTCTAAGTCCCACATTTTCTACATTTTGAGATTTTAAGAATTTCTGTTGTTCAGTACTGTTTTTTGTAATAGTATTTACTTTTTTAATAGTTTATTTATTTATATGTGGTCTGAGAATCAAACCCAGTGCCTTACACATGCTAGGCAAGCACTCTGCCACTGAGCTACAACCCCAGCCCCAGTACTAAATCTTTTTTAGGCTTCCAGCATGATTTCTCTTTACTTAGGTTTATTTACAAATGTATTTTACCTGTCTATATGAATATTTTAAAGGACTTTTTATTTCTAACATTTCAGTTATAATCAGAGATTGTTGTTTATGAAATATTAGTCCTTTGACATTGGTTGAGACCTTTTTGTGGCCTAGTACGTAGTTGGTTATTGTAAATGTCCTTCTATTTTTGATAAAAGAAGAATGGCTATGTTATTTAGATTCACATTTTTATCAAAAGTTGTTGGGTCAAACTGAGTTATTCAGATATATACTTAACTAAGTTTTTGTTGTTGGTAGCATAACTTAATGCTCATTCATCTTGATGTTAAAATTAGTCTATTTTTATGTAGCTTTTAAAAATTTTATTTACACATTTTCAAACAAGTTTATTAGGTCCCTATAAGTTTAAAATTGTTATACATTCCTAGGGAATAGATGTGTATATTAATATGTAGATATGGTATATAGTGATGTCCCAGCAGCTATTTCATCTAATATTAGTAAAAGCATGATGGCTTTCTTTTTTGTGTCTACCTGATATTTTGGCTTGGAATTTTTTGAGCTGCACACATAAAATGAATTCAAGTCTCCCAACCTGGGTGTATCTGGACTTGAATGAAACTGATAAGGAACATCTTTCTTCTCCTTTTCTCTTCCACCTTAAGCAAGGCCAAAGCCAGTAAATATCCCTACAATCTTGTGTGATCAGATGTTTTGGTTTGTTAGATCTGTTTTTATCTTTATCCATGGTAGATTTTTTTTAAAGCCATAATAAAATTGTACACATAGGAAAACTTTATAGATGTGTACATGGGTACAATGAAGATGCTAACTTTGATGAGGACTTGGGGAAAGGGTTCTTGAAAAGAATGACAGCTGACTCTTGTCTTGAGTTTAGATTGTAATCACAAAGATTATATTCGGGTTGGCAGTAGCACATATTGTGTGATCAAGATTCTGTGGTTTTCCACAAATAATATGTAGATTCTAGAAGACTGTTGTTATTCTTTGTGGAAGTGTTCCGTACAGATTGCAGGTAATCATTGGCAGAATATTTCCTCAACCTTTTAGAAGTTACAGGCTTTATTTTCAGGGATAGGGTTGGGGAAGATGATATTTTTATTTATTTATTTATTTTTAATTTTTAATTTTATAATTTTTTTTAATTGGTTGTTCAAAACATTACAAAGCTCTTGACATATCATATTTCATACATTTGATTAAAGTGGGTTTTGAACTCCCAATTTTACCCCAAATACAGATTGCAGAATCACATCGGTTACACATCTACATTTTTACATAATGCCCTATTAGTAATTGTTGTATTCTGCTACCTTTCCTATCCTGTACTATCTCCCCTCCCCTCCCCTCCCATCTTCTCTCTCTACCCCATCTACTGTAATTCATTTCTCTCCTTGTTTATTTTCCCATTCCCCTCACAACCTCTTATATGTAATGTTGTATAACCATGCGGGTCTCCCTCCATTACCATGCAATTTCCCTTTTCTCTCCCTTTCCCTCCCACCTCATGTATCTGTTTAATGTTAATCTTTTCTTCCTGTGGAAGATGATATTTTTAGTCCAACTTCCCATCTTTCTTGACCTCAAAGGGACATTTGGAACTCAATAAATTCTTAGCTCTCATTAGATAAAAATGAGTAGATATATATAATTGTGTTCCTCTGATGGTCTAGAAAATATAATCTATAATAACAAAACAGATCAGTGGTTCCTAGGAATGGGGTGCCAGATGAAGGTCTGGAAAGGACTTAAAAAGAGACATAAATAAACTTTTGGGGGTGACATTTATGTTCATTATTTTGATTGTACTGAGGTTTAAAATTGTGCACTTTAAAATGTGCACAGTTTTTTATATGTCAGTCATGCCTCGGTATAGTGCAGTGAAGCTGTTGAAGATAAACAAAAATCATCCGCCCTCCTAGAGCTTACGTTCCAGCAAGGCAAGACAAACAAGATAGAATTCAGTGACTGCTACTTGACAGGCCCATGTATGAGAGGGTTTGGGTTTGGAATGTGAGCTGTATGAGGGCAAGGACATCATGGTCTCATTCAATTGCCTGGCATCTAATAGGCATGAAGTACAAGTTTACTGAATGAATACAGAATCCTAAATACAGAAATCTCTGGTCTTAGGTCACCAGGGATAGATGCATATCCTCCAGGCAGGTGTCACCTTCCTGTACTCCACTAAACCTCCTCATTTAAGATTTATGGTTGTTTTTGGCCTGGAAAAGTTACAAAATCACTTTTTAGAAATTTTATCCATTATTGTGTGATAAGAAGAGTTTCTCAGAATATTTAGTCTACCGTATTCCTGGAATCTTAGTGATTAATAATGTTGACTTGAAGGTCTGACTATTCATCAAATATTTGTTGGAAACCTCAGCCAGTTACTGTGTAGCAGTCCAGAGATATACCTAAAATGAAACTGACATGGTGTCTGTGGGCACCACAGAGTTAAATAAAGAGGCTACTAATTTAATTACTTCTGGCAGGTAATTTAGTTAAATCAGGAAGCTCCCACATAAGATCCCAGGAAGAAAAAGGTTAAATGTTTGATATCAACTTTGGCCAGCTCCATTAAGCCAAATACATAGCAAGGCTGTCTGTGTTTAGTGAGAATCTAGTAGGAGTCCAAAACTACTAGCAGTCAGTCTTCAGCTAAGTTCCTCATTACAAAGAAAAACAACTGACCACTAAGCTGAGGCTGTATGAAATCGTATCCCAGTCTACATCTCCATTACAGAATGGCGTTTAGCGACTGCAGAATGCTCTTTGCTATTTTCCTTTTCTCTGAAATCACATCTCATGTGCCAAGCCACTTATTGCATTCTGGAATGATGAAGCACCTGCATTCCAAGAGGCACACGGATGAGGGCAAAGTGCAGAAAAAATGAACAGAAATAAAATTAGTAATTAATAGAAGTATTCCCAGGGCACCATGGGAGCACACCCTTTCCAAAGTCAGTATGCTCAAGTAGTGACTGATCCATCTCTTCAAAAGTTATCACCATCAGAAGAAATTCTTTTATGCATTATTCTCTCCTTAAGATGAAAGCAATATATGTTCTCTAGAATTATGGACAAACAAAAGAAGGCAATAAAAAAAATCACCCAGAACTCATTCCTAATAGCTGTAGGTTAGAAATAGAAATTTTAGCTTGAGGTCATTTCCATTAAATTTTTTTTTTTAAATAAGAGAGTTACTAAAAAACTAAAAAAGAATCAATTAGCAGGTCTCAAATTCCTTGTCTTTCATTTATGCCTCATTTCAGTATTTTCTGACCTGTTTTGCATTATGTAGAGCCTGAAAGAAGAGGCAATCAAGATTATAGGTCTTGGCTATATTCCCAGCTACTCCAGAGGCTGAGGCACAAATTTGAAGCCAGCCTCAGCAACTTAGTGAGACCCTGTCACAAAGTAAATAAAAAGGACTGGGGATGTGACTCAGTGGTAAAGCACCCTTAGGTTCAATCTTGCTACCAAAAAAAAAAAAGTAAAATTACTGAAGGTTTATAACAACTCTTTTATATTTTCTTCCCAATTTTTTAAAAGTTTTATTTTGTGTATTCTGTGAATGGATTTCACAGCTGGGAGATTTGTTACTGGAGAACCAGTCCTTGACAATTAGTCAACTTCATGTTTTTCCCCCCGAATATCATCAAATGAAAATGTTGTCTCTGGCAGAGACCCTAAAAATGAAGATTTTTAAACTTATAAAAATGTTAGACTTATAAAAGAGATACATTGTAAATTGCTGCTCAATTTACATTTGGGTCATGTCCCAATAAGCCCATAATAAATTGAAAATATTGGAAGTTGAAAGTGCATTTAACACACCTAAGCAAACATGATAGCTCAGCCACACTACGTACTGTATAGTTGCTGCTTCTTGTGGTCCCATGGTTGAGAGCGGTGCTCACTGCTGCTTCTGCTGCCTGGCTTCTGAAGAGAGTGCTGTACCATGTCACTTACCCCATGAAAACATCAAAATTCAAAGTACTGTTTCTCCTGTTGGTGTATTGCCTTTGTACCACTGTAAAGTCAAACCATCATATTTTGGGGACCAGCTGTACTGAAAATGAGAACATTTTCTTTTATGTATTATAACTCAGTAAGATTGATGTTAGAACATTCATCTAGTCCCAGTAAAGATCTAGATTTCAGGTCTAAGGGGGACCTTGTGAACAAAATGATTTCTTGTGAACCTCCTGATGGTACCTAGAATATTAAAAAAAAAAAAAAAATATATATATATATATATATATATATATATATATATATATATATATGCTCTGATTATTCTTAACAACAAATAATACAGTGTTCAGTCAGTCATATTTCACATTGTGCTAGGCCTTCAAATTGGCTGGTTGTATTAGCTTTGTGTCACTGTGATCAAAATACCCGACAAGGATATCTAAGAGAGGGAAAAGTTTCTTTGGGTTCACAGTTTCAAATGTTCAGTACATGGTTGTCTGACTCCATCACTCAGAATCCAAGATGAGGTAGAACATAATGTTGAAAGGACACAGAGGAAGAAAGCTGCTTAGCTCATGGCAGCCAAGAAGCAGAAGATTGAGGGGCCAGGGACAAAACATAAACCCCCAAGGCACGCTCCCAGTGACCCGTTTTCTTCCAGCCATGCCCCACCTGCCAGCAGTTACCCCCTAGCTCAGTACTCCTTTCAAATTAGTAATCCATCAATAGATTAATCCACTAATTAGTTGACAGTTCACACTCTAATCATTTCACCTCTGAACACTGCTTCATTGCCTAACATGAGCTTTTGGTGGTGGTGGTAGGGAGTCATCTCATATCCAGTTCATAACACTGAAAATATTCAGGTTGATATGTAAATATTTGTGAATTCAGATATATATTCAAACATATACATGTGAGTACGGACCTAGCACATGGTCATGCGGGTGTCATGTAGCATTGTTTTTATAGTCCTGTATATAAGATTGTTTTATAATCTGCACTGAGATCAAGGAGATCAGGAAGAAGTATAGCTGTTTCTAAATTCTCAAATCACTTTGACTATGTGAATCTGGATTCTTACATAAAAATGCTTGTTGGTTTCTGTGAAGATAGGTTTTTTTAAGGCTGGCACATCTAAAGTCATAGTTTATTATTTTCTAGAAACTCTGGGAATATGAGATTCCATAATGTTTATTGCTCTCTATAAGCCAATCAGATTTTGTTTTGTTTTAAGAGATGTACATGTACTCTATTAATATACTGAAGATAGGAAAATATTATATATTGAACATGAGAAGCAAGGACATTTCTTACCTACAGGCACTCAGACAGCTTTCAATGTCTGTCCTACAATGCAGACCCAGAAATGCAAAAACACAGCTGGGTGTGGTGGCGCATGCCTGCAATCTCAGAAACTTGGGAGGCAGAGGCAGGAGAACTGCAGGTTTAAGGTCAGACCCAGCATCTTAGAGATGCCCTATACAACATTGTGAGTCCCTGTCTCAAAAAATAAGAAGGGCTAAGGATATTGCTCAGTGGTTAAGCTCCCCTGGGTTTAATCCCCAGCATCCTCCCCAATAAAAAAATGCAAAAACCCACCTTCTATCTGTCAAAGCACTGTTGTTTCCAGTAGACACAAGACATTTTTTTTTTAGTTCAAAACCACAAACAGGCAAAGAAAAGAGAATAACAAGCATGTTCTCTGTTACTTCTTAGCTCATGGAGAGTAGATTCTTACAGAAACAATCTCCTCCTTCCAACAAATGCCACTAAGTGGGCAGACCATAAAACCAAATCCATTTATTGCTGCTACTAATGGGAAATAATTTATAGCCCAAATACAAAGAACCAGCTTTTATCTACTATCAGAAATTAAAACACAGAATTGAAAATTTTTTTAGTAAAAAAGAAAAAATTCTTTTATTACTTTGAATTTACTATGGGAGCCTAGAAATCATGTAAGTGGATTTAAACAGCTCATGAATTGCATATATGAGGCATCATAGTTTAAATTGGTTCTGGAAGGTGAGTCTATTTGAACATCTCAGTGGGACTTCCAAAATTGTCAAAGTATAATTTAACAACAACAAAAAAAAAGTGCAGGTATCAGGTATTTATTTAACTCAATCAATGAGGGAAAGAGATCGTAAGCCTGGTGCAGAGAAAATTGAAGAGTGAAATACTTACAACTACTGAAAGAACAAATGCTTCAGACTCCCATTTAGGTATAAAGTTGGTTAATGTTGTATATGGCGAGAAAACTTCAATCTTTGGAGTTATCTTTTCTATAGGACTAAAATTATTTGTATCTCCATCAGATAAAATTAATATGCAGTACTAAGAATCATTTGCATTTCTAAAAGTTTATCGGGGAGCCTGGGCAGCATCAATGACAAGCAGTTATTTAGTCATTCAGAAATTACTTAAGGGAGGCCTACTCTGTGCCTCGGAAGACGCCACTGAGTCTGTCTTGTTCTCTACCCTCGTGGGGATGGTCATCACCTGGCCAAGCTGGGTAGACCTTGCTCTAGCCTTCATTACTGCAGGGAGAACTGGGTGCTGTCCACATCCTTCTCCCATATGCTGTAGAAGGATGCCCCAGGTATTTGGCAACCCACATATAGACTGTAGGCAGATCTGGATATGCTTATTCTATATTCTTTTCAAGAGTGTTGGTAGAAGCCAATCAAATAATGTATAATTTTTCCTTAAATATATTTTAAATCTATTAATAAAAATTCATACTCCTTAACATTATTTTCAAATCCAACTATCCTTGTTCTAGATGTTGTCTTTGACGAAGAATAACCTTATTCTGAGAAAAAGGTTTCTTGAAAAGAATTCATTTGCCCTTACTCTCCATTTCACTCACATGCATTTTTGCACTCAAAAAAATTAAAGACACAACGATCACCCTTCTGGATTCTCTTGTTGTTTAATAAGCATTTTGTACTTGGCATCTTTTCTTCCTCTATTGCTCTTGTATTTTATTCATTTCTGAATTTTCTACAAATGTGGATAATGGCTGCTTTGGTTAAACATTGTTTTAAATAAAAATGGGTTTGTGTTTTCTTTCATGAGTCTCAAATAGTGTTTTCTATTTTAGAGGAATTTATCGTATGCCTGCTCTCTGTAATCGAGCAGGCATTGTCCACTTACTGAAGTATATCCTGCCATTAGTGCTTTTGTCCTATAAAGGATAATTGAATGTACTTTATTGAGGTCCTGTAGCAAAGCAAATTTTAATCCAGTTATTTTGGTATTGGTGGAGGACTCGGGTATGTCGGCTCCTATTCTTCTGAACAGCTTGGATCTCTATAAAGTTTGGCATGTTTTATTTTTCTCCACGTTTAAGAAAATGTCTCCGTCCTGTGAAGGTAATCTGATCATAGAGTTTTATTCTACTTCAATTATCTATATAAGTCAAATGGTGATGTGCTCTATCATTGGAATATAAACTGAAAGCATACGTATACAGAAATACTTATGCATCACAGAGATTTCTTTTTTAAAATATTAAAATGTGTCTTGGCCATCTACATACAGATGAATACCTTTTAATTTGGGAAACCTTGATGTTTCATTATTTTTTTAAAGAATGAAATCTGTAGATTCTATAATGAAAAAAAAAAATCAAATAATTATAGAATTAACACATTGGGCAGTTTTTATTTTAGGTTTATTTTAGAAATGTTTTTCATTTGAATTATTTTGTTTATAACAAAGAAGATTCAGCTCCCCACAATGTAAAGAAAATGTACATACTTGCCTTTTCACTGGGAAAGAATGCTTTCTTTTAGGTGGGTCAGCAGCCTTCATAGGTGTGCTTTTGAATTTCTGTTCTGCCTTCCTATGTTTACATCCCAAGAGGCACCTTTATAAAATAACATAAGCATAAGAGAATAAATTATTTGTTTTTGAATCCTTGAATTATAACTGAAGTTGGCTACAGTCAAATATTTCCAGACTCTCTTTTTATGGTTTTTGTCAGCAAAGAAAAGGATTGTACAAAAGCAATTAACCCTTCTCTCAAATTTTGCATTTTCAGAGGCAAGGAATAGCTCCACCTCCTATGAAACTGCCTCCTCCTTACAAAGCACCGTCTGTAGACAGTGATGAAAATGAAGAAGAAAATGCATTTACTGACAGTGAGTTCCTTTTTGTTTAATAAATGCAGGATTTATTAAATTATGCTTTAATGACTTCTGTACATTTTTCAGTAAAGGGCAGGGGGGGAAGCTTCAAAAATGTGCATGAATATATGCCAAAAAAGAAAATTTATATTTGAAAGTTTTGTGGCTAATTTCCTAGGCTTTTCTCTTTGACATTGACAGAGAGAATATTGAAGGAAGCATTGTTATACACTATTTTACCTGTGTTCCCTTCCAGTTTTGCTATTTGGTTGTGAATACAGAACTGTTAAAAAGTCCTTTTAACTCAAGTTTGATCAGTAATCTGAGTTGGGCATTGATGCCAGCTCTTGATTATTTACCTTACTCAAAGTAATGTTGATATTGCTAACACAAAATTATTGGTGGCCCACCAAGTCTTATTTAATCCTTTATAACTCATAATTTTTTATACTAATTGCATCAAATATACATTCATACATTATTTAACTGAGACTTTATTTGAAAGAATTTGCATTTCTTTTATGAATGTATAGTATCTGGAGTTAGACCTGATTGCTAATGTATACAGAACTTCTTTGGGAAGTGAAGAAAATGTTTTAAAATTAGACAGTGATGATAGTTGTACAATTTGTGGATATATTAAAAACCACTGACTTGATTGTTTTAAATGGGTGAATTTTATGGTTTGTGAAACACCATAAAATATATGAAAACATTTTTCTAAAATATATGAAAGATTTTTATATAGAAATTAAAAGTTAAAAATTCTGGCTGCAGCAGTTAAGATTGCCCTGTTTTATAAAAAGGATATAATAATGGTTCCTAGTTCATAGGGTTGTGAGGAGGATTGAAATAAAGCAATACAGTCTTTAGCTTGCCACTTAATATTCAAAGAATACTATATTACATCTCTTATTGTTGTTAGTAATAATTATTAAGTTAACTTTATATTTTTCCAAATATAATAGTAAATATATAAATAAATAGAAATAAAATATGAAAAATAATGAAACTGCTAGGCTCAGTGTTACGCGCCTGTAATTCCAGTAGCTTGGAGGCTAAGGCAGGAATCTGGCAAGTTCAAAGCCAGCCTCAGCAGTTTAACAAGGCTCTCAGCAACTTAGCAAAACCCTTCTCAAAATAAAAAATAAAAAGGGCTGGGGATGTGGCTCAGTGACTATGTATCCCTAGGTTCAATCCCTGACACAAAAGTAAATAAATAAATAAATAGATAAATAGATAAATCTATAACTGAGTTAACTTTATAAAAATTTGATCTTTCAGTTTTATAGAACCCGTTTTCATGCATTATTTTCTTCATTTATTCACATCTTAATTGAATACCATTTGTCTTTTAGTGACAGTATTAAGTGAGTCTGCTGTTAAATGGGTAAAACACAGCTAGCTCCCTTTATGTAGTAGAAGCACTAGCCATAAAGGGAGGGCACAAAGGCATGAGGATAAAGTTAGATGTGGACTCTGGTGATGTGATTCTCAACCTGTTTGAAGAGTATATCTGAGCTTGTCCTGACGTTCTCCCTTGTTCTGATAGAGAGGAGAGGTCAGCTGCACAGAGCGGCAATAGATTGTTGACTCTCCATAATTCCTGACTGCTAGAAGTCAGTAACACCTAATTACTGGGAAACCTGACATAAGTGTGCAACTAAGACTGTTCTGATATTGGTTCTACCACGCAGTAGCTGTGTGTTCTTGGACAAGTCATTTAACTTCTTCAAGGCACACACTGGTTATCAATGAGGGAATAAGGGTCTGTCATAGAATAACCTGTCTCATAGGATTGTTGCGAACAGTGAGAAAGCTCAACATAAGAACTGGGTTACCTGGTAAGTGCTCTGGGTAACCAGGTGTGGCCTTTACATATATTATTAACACAGCTGACATTTTGTGAGGACTCTAATTAAACATATAAGAAAACAAATTCAGAAAAATTAAGAAATGGGTCACATATAGCTAACAAATAATGAGAATTGGGGAGTCACAGGCACTGTGACTCCAGAGCCAATATTATCATCTACATTTGCTGTTGCTTAAAACACATTACTATAGCAGAGATAGGTACAAAGTGATGTGGGGTTCTTCTGTGAATGGCACTCTTGGGCCGGGAGAAAAGTTGAGCATCCTCTCCCCCTCCTTACTATGGCACGCTCAGGTATGTGTCACATGCACAGTCACAAATGCATGGCATCCTGAGGCTCAGAAAAGATAGTTCTACACTAAATGCATAAAAAGACTCCTGATGCCTTCTGACTTTAAACTTGTGACATCTCACGTATTCTCCAACAAACCTATTTGGGTTGTATAGGTGACTCTTCTCTTCATTTATTTTGGTCTCTGATGTTTTCCTTCTCAATGTACATTCCCTTCCTGTTTAAATCCATTTGATTTCACTGTTAACCTCTAAAAAAGTTTGAACTGTATTGAGTATTTCTTGGATGGTTCATATTTATAATACAGGCAAGCCTAATGTCTCTGGCCACTGTATATTTCCTTTGGGATGATCTCGTGGGTTTTTCTTAGTTTCTTAACTCTTGCTACATTAATACTCTGCTCTTCTATCCAAAACTGAAAGTAGATCAGGTCACTGTTTTATCAGATTTTTACTGTCCAGTCTAAACATTTCTTTTTATAGTGGTGAAATATGATTATCTAACTTTCCTGAGGTCCTTAACTCTGAAATGAACAGGTTGACTTCAAGGGTTGGGCCCATGAGCCTAACCTTTCTTAGCAAGATCACCAACATGAAGCTCACCTCACTTTAAAGGTATTAAAAGGTCATTAATTAAAAAATTCATCCAGTCAAGAAGTGTTTGTCAAGTGGATGTCACAAGGGGGCAAACACTGTTCTAGGGGTTTGGAATGTGGCAGGGAACATGGTCATTCTTTCATTAGCTGATATTCCAGTAGGGGAGGAAGATTATAAATAAGATAGTTTAAATAGTGATAAACATTATGAATAAAATAACTAGATTTAAATAAATAAAATTTAAAATAAAATACAAAAAAGTAAATGCCTCGGATGAGGCAATGTTAAGTAGAATGGTTAAGAAAGGCCAAGATAAGATCTAACTGACAAAGGTCTGGCTCTTACAGTCATCATATAGATCAAGTTTTGTTTTTTTTTTTCCTTTTGGACTCTGACTCATGGTAACTTAAAATTTTACGTGTGAAAAAAACAACTGTGTGAGTTAGATTTCCATCACGTGACAGAATATTTGAGAACATCTGCTTAAAGGAAAATATTTTATTTTGGCTTCAGTTTCAGTCCTCAGTTACTTGTTTGGGGCCTTTGATGACCCAGTACTTCATGGCCAAGGAGATGCTCACCTCTTGGGGGCAGAGAGAGAAGGAGAAGGGGCAGGTCGTCATCCCAGTATCCCTTCAGTGGCATGGCCTTCATGACTTTAACTTCCTTCCACTAGGCCCTGGCTCCTAACGGTTCTACCGGTTCCAATAGGACCTTTGGAGGACACAAAACCCCAATTATAACAACTAATGCAGATGCATATATGCAGGAATATGTGTATACATTGAAACAAAAGTTTCATAAACTATTGCTTTTTTATAATATGATGAATTATTCATTTTTTAAAATGCTGGTAGCAATTCAGTTTATTTCATAACTAACAGATAATTGCAAACTATATTATGAAAAACACTAATCTAGATCATTGGTTTTGAGTCTTCTGAGTGCATCGGAAACACCTATAAAGCTTGTTAAAATAGTAATCGAATAAGGCCTACCCCCAATTTCTGATTCCTTAGATCTGTGAGGACCCAATAATTTGCATTCCTAATTTGTTTCCGGTTGGTGCCATTGCTTCTGCTACCCAAGAATCACACTCTGAAAACAATCAGGATGCTAAAGTCATGCTGATGAGTTTATTGAGGATTACTGTGTAGACAGCAAGGATACCTGAACCCAGCACCTACCCTGCAAGTCAGTAGAGGAGCATTCTAGCATAAGAACACTTCTAGATTATGAGATTACATAGTTTGTGAGAAGGAAGTGTTTCAGGAAAGCTTCCATCACTTAATCTCGAGGATCAACCGTGGAGTGTTACTGAGAAATTGAGAAGACTGGAGACGTAAATGTAATCATTGGATTTAGCACTAAGGAATTTATAAGGAAGGAGGGAAAGGTAATACTTGATAAAGTAACCCTAGTAATTACCTTTTAAATTGTTGTGGAAATTAAATGTTCCAGCCACCATACAAAGTGTGGTATGCAGTAGGTGTTTATATTTTAGATCTTTTATTTTGTCTTGTTTAACATGTTTCATGACACAATAATTTCTATATCATAAGAAGTCTTACAATTGTTAGTTGAGCCAAAATTTCATGAATTTGAATTAAGAATTGTGGAACAATTGGGCTGAATATATAGCTCAGTGGTAGAGCACTGCACCTAGCAGGCACAATGTCTTATGTTCAGTTCCCAGCACTGAATTTGGGGGAGAACAATTATGAAACAATTAAGAATTAAGCATGTACCATGTCAATGCTTAGCAATTGACAAAATTACCATTATCAAAGGTTGCAGGATTTGCCAAAGGTATGTATTGATGTTGCAGAATCTTTTTGCTAACTTCATGGGAATAGCCTTAAATCCAAAGTTAAAAATGATTGTCTTGGCAAGGATTCAGGATCACCAAGGACATGAAGAGATCCTTCACCCTATCTGGTCTCCTACCCAGATTTTCAGTTGGCTCTTGGAAACATTTAAAGTGTTTTTTCCACTAGCCCTTTACATCCTTTCAACAGGATAAGAAATTGTTTTCCCCAAGGCTGGCCTTTTACTTTCTATTCTCAGTTTTAGGTAAAGTCATTACTGAGGTTCTCATCTCGCACCCCAGAATGAATCTTAATAAACTCCATCACTATTTATTCCCTGTCTCTCTCACATTTCTACTTTCCTTTACATGTCTATTGCCAAAATTTTAGTAACTATATGATAACAGTCAAAATTTTCTGAGTATGTACCATATGCCATACATTCTAAGTCTTCAAATACATTCTCAATACTTAGAAGACTCTTTAAAGGAGATATTAAACCTTCTGCCAGTTTCAGCTCAATGACTCCTCTAGAAAGCTTTGCCTGACTCCTTAATCCAGTACAAATTCCTTTATTTTTATTTATACCACTTAACAAAATGTTGCTTTTCATGTGATTATTAGCTTTATTTCTGTCTTCCCCACTAAACCCTCTAAGTTCCATGAGGCTACTGACCCTCTCTCTGTTTTGGCCTGACACATTACAAAAGTTCAGATTTGGGGACAAATGGGTGGCAGGGGTATGTGGCTTGCATGGTCAACAGTGGGGATGAAAGTGTGAATGAGGTTAGGTGGTGGTGCTTCGGAGAGACCTTTTCTGCTGTCCTGCGCCATCCTTCAGAGTTTTGTGTGCAGAACAGCTTGGCTTTTTCTTTCTCAGTAGGCAGTCCTCCAATTTATCTAAACATTTCAATCCTTTGGGAACGAAGTCTAGAGAAGTCTATCTCCATAAAGACCAACTTTGATCTCAGAGGTTAAGTTAATGCTTTTACACCAGCCACGTGTTTTTGACTTCTGGGCATTCATTCTTTCAACTACATTTTCAAACCACAGGGAGCAGCAGGTTTTGGAATGACTTTTGGTAAGATATAAGAGGGAGATCAAAAGAGCAATGAGAATGACATGGTAGGCTTGTTTCTCGACTCAGATGAGGCCCTAGAAATTCTGAATGCAGTTGGCCTATTTGTTGTCCCTGGGCTTTTAAGTGGAGAGCACAGGTATGAATGGAACCCTATACCAAAAGAATCCTGAAGCCCCTTCTTTCTACCTTAATTCCTGAATGGAAGGCTCTCCTAAGTGTTTTGCTTTTCTACCTTAATTTTTTTTTTCTCTGAAAAAACCTGGCTTAATTGGTGACTGAACTACATCTTTATGGGCTTTGTCACAGACTCTCCTCCTCCATTATGTTATAAAGGAATATTTATATTAAGGGTATATTTGAGTTATGAAACAATGATAAAATTAGCCTGCGATCTGGCCCATGCAAATAAAAGTTAAATTGCCAATACCTTGCATAATCTTGATTTACTTTAATTCTTATTGTTTTATTTCAATTATTTTAAAAGATAAAATACTAGCTAAGGCCTTCTGAAATATGGTTTATTCCCAAATCTGTAACTTGGAGTCACAATATCTGTAAGGGAAGATGACTTTTTAAAGAAAACTTTATTGAGATATAGTTTATATGCTATACAATTTACCCACTTAAAGTATACAGTTCAGTAGCTCTTAGTATATTTACAGAGTTGTTCAGCCATCATTGTATTTATTTAAAATTCTTTATATGCATATATAAAATATATATCTAAATTTAAAAAATAGTCTTTCTAGATAATTCTCACGTGTTCCCATGGAATGGAGTGAATTGGGAAACCTGTGTTAAACCTCCTCCTAAAAACAAAACAAAAAAGAATTATATTTAGGTATGGAATAAGAGAAGGATAGTTGCTAGCCCAATTGTCTTTAGGAATTCTGCAATTAGAAAGGTAAAACTCAAGCTGGGGGCATAGTTCAGTGGTAGAGGCCCTGGATTCCATCCCCAGCACCAGAAAAAAGAAATGTAAAATTTGTAGAAGTGGGCCATAACACCTTGAGTCACTTATTAATAGGCACTGTCATGAAAGCAAAAAGCCACTCTCCAGAAAAATGTGTGCTGATACAAAAACATCATCACCCATGTGTACACACACGCACAATTTTGAGCATCATTTTGACTGTTTGGTGGAAATCTTTAACCCCATTTAAGACTTCTAGACCACAGGTTAACAACCCCTATAGTTTCTTTTTTTAAAACAAAACTGTGGAACTTAATAAAAGAATAGTTGAGGAAAAGATGAACGTACTATTTTCACAATGGGAAAACTAAGACTGTAGATTTTAATGTCAGTTTATAAGTTTAATGTAATTTGAATTAAAATCTTTATTGTATTTTTTTTAAAAAAATATGATAACTTGATTAACAATTTACTTGGAAATTAAATGCTACACAATTTTGGAAAACAAAAATAATGAACAGGGAACTTAGCTTCTCCTAGTATCTGAATTTGTTCTAAACTGATGGCTTTCAAAATCAATCTAGAGCTTGTAAGTGTGAATGGTAGTGTTTTCTCAGCCCTGACACTGTTGCCAGCTTGGTTTATTTTTTGTGGTGGGAATGGCTGTCCTTTGCATTGTAGAATGTTAAGCAACATCCCTGGTCTCTGCCCACTAGATTCCTGTTCTGGTTCTGACAGGTCAAAACATCTACTTATTATCATCTTCCCTGGTTTAAATGGAAATGGAGATTCTACTTTCACTTATTGTTTGGAGTATTAGGGGATAATCCCGTACAATGAAGGATTATCCTGTTCAGGAGCCAGTAGCACACCTGATTAAAAACATCCAAACTGTGGTAATTAAATCATTACATTGTTTACGTTAAAAGTAGTCAACAAATAGACCCAAGTATTTATATAGAATTAAGAAAATAGAAAATGCTTTTTTGAGGGCTGGGATGTAGCTCAGTGGCAAAGTGTCTATCTTGCATTCACAAAGCTCTGGGTTGACCCCTAGCTCCAAAAAAGATGAAAAAAGAAACCCATCAATTAATAATAATAATAATAATAATAATAATAATTTAAAATGATTTTTTGAAATAGTGAAAATAGATTATTAATAAGTGATGAAATATGTAATCATTTGGAGAGAAAATGTAGAGATGTCATTTCTCATCAAAATTACAAATTAATTCCAAAAGAATTACTCTATCTAAAAACTGAAACCATAAACATACTATTTAAAAAATCTATAAAATATTTTTTAAAATATGGGGTGGGGTTGTGGCTCAGTGGCAGAGCACTTGCCTAGGCACTGGGTTTGATTCTCAGCACTGCATATAAATAAATAAAATAAAGGACCATTGAGAGCTTAAGAAAAAAAAAGATTTAAAAAAATACCTGTAATCTCAGCGGCTCAAAAGCCTGAGACAGGAGGATCACAGCCAGCTTCAGCCATTGCGAGACACTAGGCAACTTGGTAAGACCCTGTCTCTAAATAAAATACAAAATAGGACTGGGGATGTGGCTCAGTGGTTGAGTGCCCTGAGTTTAAAATATGTGTGTGTGTATGGATATATATACATGTGTGTGTATGGATATATATACACACGTGTGTGTGTATGGAGAGAGAGAGAGGGAGAGAAAGAGATAGATATGGGTGGAAAACAGCCCAGGCAGGGACTGCAATCAGGCTTGATGAAATTTTGGTAGGTCTCACAACTCTGAAAGTTCACTCAAAACAATTTCACACCTTAAAAAGCTATTCAAAGTATTTCACAGTTAAAGAATCATTGGTAAGGGATTTTTAAAACTTATGCAAAGTCTACATTAAGAGAAGGGGAGTTGTCGAGTGGTAAATTACCTTAGGAAAGGAGTTATGGTGTATAGACTAACATCTTCCTCATTTATGTTGGGATTTGAAAGCCTTCAAGCTCAGTTTGTCTCGTTTTATAGTTGAAAATGAGGCCAAGAGTCTAGAACTACAAAATTAGGTATTGATGAGGCCTGGCCTAAAAGCCAGGTGACTGGGTGTGCAGGGGCACATGTAGGTTCTTCTTGTCTTCCTCTGTGTGCCAGGCCAGTTTTTAGCATGAAGTAAACTCATGAGAAATAAAGATTTATTGAGCAACTAGTAGCTTTTTCTTGACCATTTTTGTCTATTTTTTTTTTAAATCCATGTGTCTCTGTGGTTGATCTCTGCCTTGCCAATAGATGTCACTACAATCAACGGCAATTTACCAAGCATTTAAAGAATGTTAAGAATGTGCACTTTAAATTGACAATCAGCATTAATGACTTCTAGCAGCATTTACCTGTTCATTTTTATGAAATAAGTTATGTGCTCTTTATTATTATTTTTGGACAGTGCAAAACAGAGGGGAAATTATAAGAAATAAAGGTTAAGATATAATTTTTTAGTTTTATGTAAATTCTTTTTCTCATTTCCTGCACAGTTAATCATCTTTTTATGGACTCTTCATATTTATAAGTAAGTTAAATAAATAGAATTTTTATGCTAGCCCTATAATGCGAGATTCCTGGTGAAGTTGGGCTATCTTTAACATTTTTTTCATTCTGAAAACTTTCTAAGCTACAAACCTTGATATCATTTGAATGCATTTATTGTAAATAAATAAAATGTTCAGTTCCTTTGAGTAGCATTTAAATTATGTTCTGGTGTTCTTGACTTTTTAAATATTACTCCTCATACAGTAATCACCTCATACAGTGATCACAGATATTTTTATTCTACATTTTACAGAGAAAGGTTAGAAGATCCTGCAGTAATTGACAGGTAATTCTGAAGTAATTGCTGTTGGTGATAAGCTTATTCAGGTGTGCTGAAGTAGGGCTGGGTATGGGATGCAAGGTAGCATTTTGAAATTTAAGATTATTTTTGTAATGATTTCTCCAAAGTTATACATTTTTTTTTTTCATATTCTTACCTCCCAAAAGCTAAATTGAAGACTTGACTGCCTAAATGGAATCTTTACTGCGCATTTAAAATGTTACTGAGACATAAATGCATCTCGCTCTGGGGAGATGGCATGCACCAGTTTCTTTGTTACAGACAGAATTCAATGCTGGGAGCTGTAAGGAAGAGAGAAGTTGATGACTGTTCCCCCTCACTTCGGACAGGCTGAAATCAACTGCTGGCTTCTTTTAATTTGCATTAGAAAGATGCCACTAATATAATGCACTGTTTCTCAGCAGGAAACTAGGTCATTAAAATGATATTAATTGAAGCTGGCCACAAAATAAATGGTCGCGTTTATATTGCCTCCTGTTCTGGAATGGAGCTATCATCCTGATGTGAGCAGGGTAACAGTGTCACAGTCGGCAGCGGGAAGCATCCAGGGTCAGATGTTGGAAACCAGGAATTTTGCTTCTCCCGGCAGACTTTTCCAGGCAGCTTTCACCTGCTGACAGATGTGGCTTTAGCTTGAGGGCTAGCTGGAAATTAGCTTAATTGATTGCTTCTCGGGATGGAAAGACTGACAGGTTGCCCTTAAAGAGAATAATATCTGAGGGGGAAAAAAATAGGCCCAAGGTCGTCAGAAGAGAGAGGACAGAGTCCATGGTGAGGATCTGAGCTGCTTCCAGCACTGAATGTTTGTCAGGAATGCAGATACCCTGAAGGGAGCACAGGTTCAGCAATGGTCCAGGGGGGTTTCCCAGGTAAGATTCTGTTGTCTGCATGATCTGTGGGGCTTTCTGAATGCAACCCTGGGCTGTTTTCCTGCTGGTGCAGAGTGTTGTTTAAACAATAGTAAGCTAAGGCATTTATCTTAAGTAAGAAAGGGAGGGTACATATGCATGTGCAGGTGAATGTATGTTAGAAGCAAACCTCTCATGTTTCCTTTCATATGTATCGTGGTTTGTATCATCCTTTTGATGTTTTTGAAAAGTGGAGCAGTTTGTCACACTGTCAAGAATATACTGATAGTTTCGGTGCCAGAATTCTTAACACTCTGTTCATGCAGTATCCTCTCCTTTCAGAATTGTAATTGAGAAGTAGTTCTCCTGGACATTTATTATCATCATTCTTGCTGTTTGTGACTTCATCATTAAAAAAAAAATGATTTGCATTGGAACAAAGTTATTCTGATTAATTTAAAAAACTGACTATTCAGCATTCTGTTGTAAATGAAAGCAGAATATTATTAAGAAGTCATAACAGTAAGCACAAATTTTTACAAATTTTCTAAATTGTAAAATAACACCCTAACTATTATTTGCTGATTGTGGTTAAAGTTCCATTAATCTAAGCCTACAAATTAAAATGCATTAAGAATGGGGACTCTGCATTGGGAAATTTTACCATTGACTTCCTTTTTAACATATGTTCTTGAAATTATTTCTAGATTGACAATGTAATTTTATGTAATAGGGCACACTCTTTAGTGTATGCTTCTGCTATGAAAAATTATTAGAACCAGAGCTGCTTTTTATCACAATAAGATATAGAATATTTATACATAATAGAGGTCTTCTTGTTTAAGTATTTTTGCCCAGGGGAGTCAATTGTAAGCTCGGTGAGTTAGACATCACATTATAGCCTTTCTTTTTATTTTCAGCAGTGCACATGCAAATTAGGTTATTTCTACTGCAACAGCAGGATATATGCTGCATTCCGGATTTAAGGTATTACACCTTATTTCTGGCTATATTGTCAAAAAAAAAAAAAATCAAGCAAGAACTTTTTTGTTTGCCTAACATATAATTTCTGAAGATCTTAAGTTGAGGGTCCTAAGCAGTACCTAGCTAGTATCTAGTGCTATGATTTTGGTTTAGAGAAAAGATTATAGCTCTTAAGTGGAATGCGTCACAGATTCCCTGTAGTGACAACTGTCCGTATTGTGTCTGCTGCTGTTCTATAGTTGGAGTTGCTTGAAGTTGTCATCTTTTCAGTACTACTTCTCAAACTCACATTGACAAAGCAACCATGGAAATGATCCTGAGTATTCACGGATCTTACCAGATCCTCAGACCCCTGGAGCAATGAGTTCATTTTCCTTTTATTTTTGGCAGTTTCTTGATTTTTTTTTTTTTTTTTAGATCTGTTTTCTACAGATTATAAGTACATGTGTGCTCGAGTTTTCTCAGGATAACTTGCCATCCATGACCACTTCCATGATCTCTACCTCACCATTTTGAAGTTGCCATTGTCCCTGTTTTAGAAACCACAGTAGAACCCTCAGGAACCCCCACAGCAATTTCCCAGAAATTATATTAATTATGTGTGGTCTTTAGGAATTACTGTGTCCTCTGCATTTTGTCAAAATCATATATGAACTCAGTTTTGAAACCATTATTAGCCAGGCACAGTGGTGTGCCCCTGTAATCCCAGCGGCTCAGGAGGCTGAGACAGGATGATTGTGAGTTCCAAGCCCACCACAGCTATGGCTAGACACCAAGCAACTCAGCCTTGTCTCTAAATAAAATACAAAATAGGGCTGGGAATGTGGCTCAGTGGTCAGGTTCCCCTAAGTTCAATCCCTGGTACCCCCCAAAAACAACAACAAAAACCTATTATTAACCCTATATACATGTCCCACAGTTGACACACTTTATGTATTGTATAGATCACTTTTTCAGTGTTTCTGCTCAGGATTAAAGTTTATAATTTCGTATAATTATCTTCACTTGTTAAAAGCTTCTGTTTTTAATTCCAACTAGTTCATACATGATAATATTTTTATGTCTTAATCTAATATTATGTTTACTGCTTCTGCATTCAGTTAATTTTAAAAGCATCTTTCTATTTTGTATCTTTTTGACACATCTTGCAAATATTAGTTAACATGTAGTAGACTCAAGGATGAGGTCTTATCTGCAGAGGATTTACTTTTTTTTTTTTTGTACTTGCATGGAAACATGCTATTTGAATGGGCTTATATTGCTTTTGATTTTAGAAGTTTTATGCTACTTTAGAATATTTCAATTTTATCTTTATGAGTTTAGGTTAAGTAGTCATCATTTTAATTGATATAATTCAGAACAAAGAGCATTATAATTTGAATTAATCAGATAATGTAACAAAAGTTAAGTAGCATTGAAAGTTACTTCCTTGTAGAGACATTTGGTATAAAGTAAGAAATACCACTCCTAGGTTTCTAGAATGTTTTCTTATTTAGATAATTATGTAGTTTAAAAAATATTCTCTCATTTCTCTTTATATTTATGATATGCCTAGATTCTGAGATAATTGCAGAGGGTGAAGAATTCATGTTGTGTATTTTGAATGTATCTCCCAAGTCAGTCAATAGTGTTATTCCCATTGTGTAGCTACTAAGTCTTCTAAGGTAAGCTTCCAGTGGTTTATCCAGAGGTTGGTGAAAATTTGACATAGCTTCAGTTCCAATGGTGATATATCATCAAGGAGTTCCTAAAAAATTTCATCTTGAAGATCCCTAAGCCTAAGGAGGAGAAATATACCATCTAACTGGTTTTTGCCCTCAAGAAGTTTATAGTCTTTTCTAGAATGAGGAAACATGTAGGCGCAGGAACAAATGCACCTGTGGGCCTTTTGGAGGAGGCTAAGTGAGCAGAGTTGATAGGGTTGGTGTCAAAATGGTAACTCTGCCCATGGCGTCCACAGAGAGCCCAGCGCTACAAGCAAGGGCTGGAGGGAGAGGAAAGAAACTCAACCAAGAGGGGATGCGGTGAGATGGAGTTTCAAAACTTTTTAAGTTTAATAATGTATTTTCTGAAATACAAATCAGAGTGGTGGCTAGGTTAAGGAGACAACATTTTAGGCCAATGAAATAAAATTTATAGTTTCATTTCTTTACTTTTTTGAATATTTATCTTTCAGGCACTATGCTAAATGCTTTAACACATTATTTTCTTCAATGAATATAATTTTATAAGGTTTTTTTTTCTGTCTTAATTTTTTAGGTAAAATCTAGATAACTTTTACCAAGTTTTAACTTTGCATGTTTTCAAGGATCTGCTCATATAATCTAATTCCATTTGCAAAGCCAGATTGATTATTATTCTCTTTTTATCTTTTATTTTTTATCTCCACTCTTTGGACAGATAGATATATAATTAAGAAACCTTGCCCCTAAAAAAGCATGTTGAAGTTCAAAATGCTAAAAAATGTTTATTGTATTTTTTGGCAAAGCACATTTTAATACTGAAAATTTCCATTTAAAAGGGGGGGAAAAGTCAGAAGCTAAATGAGGCTAAATTGAGGAAAAATACAGTCATGTAGGTGTGCCACGGGGCTTACCGGCTTACGGAGACACTTCACCAGGGCAGCACTCAGCACAGTGTGAACTCGGCTTCTTGGCATAAACAAATTTCTTTTCCATCTTTGAAAAATTTCTACATTCAGAGAAGAAATAGCAAGTCTCTTGATGCTTACCAGATGGGGATAGGTGAGTTTCGAAGGTATAAGAGACAGGTGAAATTTTGCAAAATTGTATTTTAAGTCACTCAGTGTTTTTAGGCTTGTCCTAGGTTAGATGGAAATGTATTCAAATTTTGTGAAATGTTTTGAATCACATTTGGGTTTTGGCTCAGCATTGCCTGTACCTACTTCAAGGTAGTCAATATCTGCTGTCTTAAATCTTTAAAAAGACAATGCAGACACAAGAGCATGGTGGGGGTGAGAAGGCAGCACGAGGCAAAAGATCATGAGGTGTACATGGTTTAAAAGAGAGAGACGTTTATATCTAATGGGTGGCTTGCTAGCTGCCCAGCCCAGTGTTCTGGTGAGTATAACCCATGCTTCCTGGAAATGTTTTGCTTGTATCTGCAGGGATAAAACATGCCTCCACAGTGATGGTCTAAAAACAAAATTATGTTTGTTATGGCTGCTTATCTATGCTGGTGAAGCCTCTGAAAACATCTCTCTTTTGTGTAAAATTAAATATTTTGGTTCTTTATCTGGGAGACATTGGGTTTGATTTATTGCTAAGTCACTTTCATAATAATTTGCAAGTTGTTTAGTTGCCCATTTTGGTTGCTCTTTAAGAAGAACCAGTATGGCAGATAGATAACCTGGGTTTTCACAGATCACAGAACCTACAAAATCAAACTTTCCCGTCTTTATTCCCCGGGAAACTGTGACTTCCACCTTGTCTGTGCTGTTCTTTCCTTTTGTGTTTAATAATCACTTCCCCTTGTGAATATGGCTATTAATGTCCTTACAGTGCTATGTTGAGATTAGGAGTATAAGTTTTGGTTTCTTCTATATAGCAAGAGTTTTAGGTCATTTTAGATGTTTGTTTGTTTTGTTTTGGGTACTGTGATTGAACTTGGGGCCTTGCACACGCTAGGCAAGTACTCTACCCAAAATTATATCCCCAACTTCCAATAAATATTTTGAATTGATAAGAAAAAGCCATTCTTGCATGTAACCTAATGTATATTCATGAAGGCATCGCCAAATCTATTCAGTTTATAAATGGGCATTCTCTTGGAACTGTGGCTCAATAAGAACAATGAAATCATTCTAGCATCTACATGTATTGCTAAGAAGGTTGTTTTGGGGAAAGAGAGTTAAAAAAGGGTAATGGGGAAAGTAGATAAGATCAAAGTATTATATATATACATGAAAATATCATACAGAAACCCATTGTTTAATATGTGCTAATAATTATAATTTTAAAAAAATGAATTGGAAAAAAATCATCTTTTTATGGGCCACAGAGTACAAATATAGTATATAAGAAAAGGACATCTCTCCCAGTGGACCAGTTGTTTTCCTTGGAAAAAAGATTTCCCCCCCCATAATCATAAAGGATTATGCATTTGGGGAAAGTGAGTAGTAGAATGAGAAGCAGATGAGGTTATTTTCCTGCTCTCAATCTCTAATATGATTTATGTATTGCAACATGCTTGACAAGAAACAGGGGAGTTTCTTAGCCAGTTAGGAAAGAGTGAATATTTGGTGCAGGGTATGGCCCACAATGTGTTTTTGTTTTTTCTTTTTTGATACCAGGGATTGAACCTAGGAGCACTTAACCACTGAGCCACTGTTTGTTCCTCAGACTTTTTTTGAGACGGGGTCTTGTTAAGCTGCTTAGGGCCTCACTAAGTTTCTGAGGATGGCTTTGAACCTATGATTCTCCTGCCTCAGCCTCCCAAGCCACTGGGATTATAGGTGTATGTCACCATGCCTGGTGTGTTTTTGTATAATTATATGTTATTATAATTATATTGTAACACTGCCACAGCCATTCTTTCAGGCTACAAAACAAAAACGTTAAATAGTTGTGACAGAGACTATATAACCTACAAAGCCCAAACTATCTACTGTCTTCTTATTATGAAATTCTCTGAATGGTGATTTCCTTTTCTTTAAACCACCTATTTAATAAAGTTTTCCTGGTGATTAAATGACATAAAATATATAAAGTTTTTAATATATTGCTTTTTACCTTCTGAAAAGATGAGTTTGATAACATGTGCATGCACACACTTACATGGATATATCAATTGAGAAATTTGTTTTCCTTTGTGCAAGATGGGAAGTTGTTACCTTTATTATGGTATGTTCTTAACTGTGAAATAATTTGTTTACATGGTTATTGTGACAATTGGTGACATACTCATTATTTCTAATTCTGTATTTGGATGCCATACATTTTGTCAACCTAGTTAATTATTTAGGTTTCTCTATGTCAGCTGTACCAGCCCTAAGTTAATTTGTAGTTAAAACATGGCACTCCTCTGGCAAGCAATAGTACCGAATACTAAGTTATCAGACCAGAATATTTTAATGTAAAATACATGTCATTATGTCCTTCACTACATGCTTATTTAATATTTAGGAAACACCCAAGACCTAAAGTCTCTCTGGTTAAAGTCCCTATGATTTTAGAGCCAGAAAGATTCACCTTGAACACTTTTTCAAGATTTAAGCAGTGCCTTCTGGTTCATTTGCCAGATTATTCTGCCCTTGGGAATACCCATTGGGAATAAGGCCCAGAGTGTCACCAAGTAGAGGGAGGGTGGGGTGAGGCCCAGAGCTCAACGCTTGGGGTTAGTTTGTGACCAAGTGGCCAAGCCACTGACCTTCTCTACAGAGCTGTGCTTTCTTACTCTCTGAAACAAGTATTAGATTAATTCATTAAGATTCCTTCTAGACCAGTGATTTTTAGAGGTAGGGAATGTTTTCTTTGGTTAGGGCAGACAAAACTTTGAAGATAACTATTTTCAGTTAATAAGCACCAAGGGCCTAAATTGGGATTTATAGCCTGGAGGCCATCAGTTCAGGAACATTTCTAGTATCTGGACTTCTGTGTACACTTAGAATACATGGGTTTTCTTGGGGGAGGGGACATTCTTGTCTTTATTATATTATCCATGAAACCCATATCTCAAGGCAGGTAAAATACCACTGTTCTATAAAATCAGTGAGGGAAGGATAAATAGACGACACTTCAAACCAGCATAGGCCAGCTAGACTGCTACATTGCAATGTGGCATTTTTGAAAGGAATGAATGGGGCCAGGAATTACATAGCAGATAATAAGTACATACAATATTTTATCTCCTCAAATTAGTCAAAACTGCAATAAAACTTAAAAAAAACTAAATAAATGAATTTTCAAACTTTAGGAAAGCGACAATTTCCACTTCTCTAAAGAACTTGGCCACTGCTTACAAAATGGATTTGTCACATGGGTTTCGACATAGTCCTTTGTACTATGTTGCTTGACAATAATTGGTTAAGGTTGGATGAAAGACTAAATAATGTGTATTTATTGTAGTTGTTTGTTCAGTAGCTATATTAGTTGGATTTTTGTTCTAGTGAAAGTCTAATCATCCTTGACTATGTAAGTTCATATCATCCATAACTTAGTGGTTCAGGGATTGTGATCTGGAGTCATTTAATTTTAGTCCCAGATCATCTCTTCATTCAGTTTCTCTGAACCTCCTTCCTGAACTGAGAAGCTGAGGAAAGCATCTCCCTCACTGAAGTATGGTCGGGACAATGTGTCTTGTCCATATAGTGGGGACCAAGTGTCTCATTTATATATAATGCAGGACCTCCTGCCCCTGTGACCATCCTTTCCCTGTACCTTCCATTGCACAGGTCTGAACTCAGCACAACATTTTTAACCTTTTCATAAAGTACGATTTTTATAGAGAAGCTTTTGAATTCCTCTTAATCTTTTAGAAATTTCTGAAAATCTTGATGCCAATTAGAAAGAGTTCATTTTAGTGAGCTCTTTTTTTTTTTTAAGCATTCTTAGTTTCATATAAGGAGGGGAACATTGATTTCTGATATTTTAATTTTAGCATGTTGCATCTTCATCAAAAGAGTTAAAAACTGATACCATGTAACAGTACCTAAACACTGAGATGAGAAAGAAAGGGCTGCCTGTTTTAAAGATGGAGAGACAGAGACTGTCCTAGGTTATGGGTAAGCTGTCAAACGAGTCTGAAGTCTCTTCAGTCATCTCTTTACTACATTAATTCTATGAACTATCCAGATCTGTTTCTTTGTATGAACTAGAGAAAGCCCATCCCCTCAGAAAGACACTGAATAAGGACACAGGTAAGGTAAAAGGTATTTGCTCAAAGGAAAAAGGACCCAGTATATCCTTTGGATGTAGTACATCACAAACCAGAGGTCCATGAGTGGCACATGGAATAGATACTAACCACCACTCGCTGTGCAGTGCACTTGCTGCAAAACGAAACATGGTTGACTATATTTATTACTAGACCTTCTGAATCTTGGTCCTCTGATGTCTTCTCCATTCCTAGCTGTTTTAGTCAGTTTTTTTTGCTGCTGTGGCTGGAAGGTCTGATTGGAACAATTTTAGGAGGAAAAGTTTATTTGAGGGCTCACAGTTTCAGAGGTCTTAGTTCACAGAAGGCTGGCTCCATTCCTCAGGACTCCAGGTGAGGAAGGATATCATGGTGGAACATTGTGGCAGAGGGAAGCAGCTCACATGATGATCAGAAAACAGAGATGAGTGTGAGTCTTGTGAATGCATTTTGAATGCCCTTTCTAGAGTTGATTTTCAAGTTACTTGTATAAAGCTTTTCATGGTTGACAAAGCAAACATAAGGCAAAGTAACCTAGAGGTGTGGATTAATCAGAGTTTGTGGGGTGAGGCGGCAGTGTTCTGAATGAAGTAAGACTTGTTCTTATGGTTAGTAGCAGACTAACCTGTGATCTGAAAGGAGACTTAACTTCCTGACAAGTTGCAACAGATACATGAAGATACATTCAGTTCATGAGTGAAGAAACCTGGAAATAAGTTATTTTAGAGATCAAGCTTGTATTTTTATGTCTGGGAGTGGTCACTGCACGGTACCCAGACCTGGGCTCTTCTTTGACTCTTGCTGTCCTGAGCACGGCCTGCTTTCCCTACCTCACCTCAGTGCCAGGAGCACACTAACTCCCCTCCCAGCCTGCCTTCCATCCACCAGGGAGGGAACCAGAAAAGGGCAAGGGCAGCCTTCCTTCGTTTTAGGATGCTCCTGGAAAGTTGCACATAACTCTTTAGTTTATATGCCATTGTCAAGAGTTTGATTCTATAATTAGCTACAAAGTCTATAACTAGGCTGAAAAATGTCATTTTCTTCGGTGCAGACACATGCCTACTTTAATTTATATAGTTCTATTACTCCAGAAAAAAAGCTAGAGTGGCTATCAGAGAACAAATTAGCAAACTTTCCACTGGTGGTTTTTTAATATTCCGGGAAAGATAGAAAGAGGGCCATAAGTTAATGTAAGTAGAATGTTTCTTAGAAAGCAAGGTGTGCAGGCTTTCATTAACAGGCACTTATTTAGAGCTGTCATAGAGCCAGTGTAGTGTAAATGTAGAACCAGGAATAAAAGTGAGAGCAGAAGTGATTGACAGGGAGAATGGAGAAGGCTTAGCACCCAGCCCCAAGGAATATCTCTGGAACCGCCTGCACAGCTAAGCCAGTGTGGGAGGGGTGATGTGTTGACCTTCCTAAGATGGAGGGCTTCATTTTCCCAAGGGGGACCAGAGACCTTGGGCCTGGTGCTCATCAGAGTGAGCCTACCACCCTCGCCCTTCTGCCCTATCACCTTATCATTTAGTAACTTCTTTTCTTTTTGATGCTGGCCCTAATCATTACTTCATATTCACTTTATAGTTTGAAATTTTGCAAATAAGAGTTGGGAGAAACCTATGATGTGTAAGCTGCGCTTTTTAAATTTATGGAATGAGACCAAAATATACTTTTTCATATAGTACTTCAAGCATTTTATTTTTGAAGTATAGAATAAAAAAGTAGCATGCATTATCCCTTTTAAAACTTCATTTACTTGTTTGCTTGTAGTTAACTATTTAAAGCAGGAAAGAGTGAAAATTTTGGCCTACATAATCTTTTGATTCTCTTGGTGCTATTTTTAAAGGTTTATGATTTAATTGAGTATTATTTGTTCTAATGTAATGATTTCTAGAAGGTAGTGCATATCTTATTATTGTTTATTATGGCTCACACTTAGGCATGTTAAAAAGCAATATAGTATCTTATGTGTTCTTGGCTATTCTTAAAATAACTACTAGTTAACTGAAAACATGGTAGGTTGGCAGATTAAAGCAGAAGAGATTTCTTTGACATATGGAAAAGGTATTAAAATTCAGCCAAAATTGTAATTTGAAAAGAAAGGAAGGCAGCTTGTTCTCTTAGAGGTAAAAGTCAATAATTTATAAGTATCATGTACTCTACTACTTGATTTTTTGTATGTGCTTGGAGTAGTATAAAATTGCCATAGAATATTAGAAGTTAATTTACAAAAAACAAAAAAACCCAAACACTCATGTTTCCATGTTTGAATAGGACTTTATATCTGTGCCTGAAATATTAAAATATTCTTTGCTTTTTATTATTCCAACTACTATAAAATCTTAACTTTTTTGGAAATTAACAATGTAGTAGTTTTAGTTAAATTTTATATATAATGATCAAGCTAAGAAAACATTTGGATACCTTTGTAGGTAAGTCATTTATCCTGTTTTGCTGACAGTTTCAGGGGCTTCCTGTTACGCTAAGTGTCTTCGTGGTCTGGCCTCAGGATCTCTGCCAGACCCTCCAGAGCCTTCCATGCCTTCTTTGTTCCGTGCACAGTGGCAGGTCCTCCAACACGCCTCCTTCCTCCTGGCCTCACAGTCCTGGTATACAATTTTCTGCTGCCTAATAGTGTCCATCTTCCATCTGTCTTAACTCAAACCCTGCTTCCTTTGTGTCCAGTTCAGACACTTGATTCTTGTCCTGTACACTCTCCATGCTGCTCTCTCTTTATACCTTTAACCTGAGTTCCTTGTCTGATTACTGCATCCTGTCTCTTTCACTAAGTAGTAGGCATGGAGGCCAGGTCTCCATTGCCCATCAGCACCTAGCACCATGCCTGCTACATGATAAGTGGCACTGAAAACTTGTTTTGAGTGAATGAATGTGTGAGCTTTTTTATTTTATTTTTTATTTTTTTTGAGACCTGTGGCTTCCTACTGGAGAGCTAAGCAAAGCTCACTTTCACCTTACTGCTCCTGGTCAAGAAAAGTACATGATTTTTACTCGCCTTTTGTCTTTGGAATTAAAAATCCCATGTAGTATAGTCAAAAGAGCCTTTGTGAGTCGGGCCAGAAGAACTGGATTCCAGTTTGTGCACATCCACTTTATATCTGTACTCTGCCAGTCAAGCCTCTTGAGTTTCTGGGCTTCAGTTCATTCATATTTATTAAACGTGGCAAATGCCGGCCTCGCTTGTTGGAGTGAGGAGTAAATAAGGAAGGGACATGGAAGAGGACAGTGCCTAATACAAAACTTGTTCTTAAGAGAGATTATGTGTAGTCAAATACAGTAACGATTATCTTTACTTCTGCATCCATCTTGCAACTGTTTTCAATATCTGGAAGCCAACAGTTGCATAATCATTTAGTTGTTTTGGCTTTTTGTTTTTAGTATTGGGGATCGAACCCAGAGTGCCTCATACATGCTAGACAAGGACTCTACCACTAAGCTACATCCCCAGCCCTACATAATTATTTAGTGAACAAAATGGTTCTCAAAGTTTAGTCCCTTCTCCCCCATAGGCAAGTCAAGCAGAGGAACCTTTTTTATTTCTATTCTTTGATCCTGTGGAGGGAGATGGGGATCAGGAAGTGATCAGTTCAGTTGGCCAGGGTCAGAATAACCTAGTGACAGGAAGGAAGAGAAGGCAAGAAGTAGAGAGGGCATAGTAGCCTATGGGTTGTAATTATCACGCTGAAAGCTCCCAAATGTGGGGAGTTCAGGGATTCTGCAAAGTCAAGAGGAAAGAGTAGGAAGTATTAGGACCAGGTGTTTGTTAAACTTCAGGTGCATTTCCGCATATATTTGTCCAACAAACCAAACACATAGTCACTTTGATTATTTTTATCCTATACATGATGTGAACGAGGAACTATCACCCCAGGCAGCCCAGGGTTTCCTAGCTGCAAAAGGCAGAAGGATTTGAACCCACATTAGCACTCCAGAGCCCACTGTTAGTCATTAGGTTTTGCTGCCTGATCTAATTGAGGAGGCCATGCTTTGGCTGATGTGTATACCAGGAGCACGGCAGGAGAGTTTAAGAAGGTGAGATAGGATGATCCAGGCTTCCCAGAAGCATCCACCTGGAAATTCATCCTGAAAATTGCTGTACAGGCTAGTAGACTTTGGGTGTCCTTTGTACTGGGTTGCTTAGACTTTAATCTGCTGTTCCTCCATGTCCTTGTTTTTGAATGGTAGTCTGCTAGGTCCATGGAATTCTGTCAAAATTTAAGCAAAAAGCATTAAAAATATTCAGTTTCTCATCCTTAACTTCTTGAGGCTACAAAACACATATTAGTTGGTTAATTAATTGGCTCACTGTGGCAAACACCCTTACTGGCCTTAGGGATACAAAGTGAATAGAGCCCAGTTCTGGTTCTTTGTGAGCCCTGTCCTCCTGGGAAGGTTAAGTCAGGGAGGAGGAGCCGTGAGAGAGGAAGGCTCAGAGCACCTTGTGAATAAGAGGACTCCTGGTCCTTCAGAGGGATGGTTCAAGGTTTCTGTGGGCCATTGAGATGGGGAGCAGCACATCACACACCATCACTAAGGCATGGAGAATAGAAGCTTTGACACGATAGTGTGGCCACAGTGCATTGTGTAGGGGAGTGGCAGAAACTAGAGCTACAGAAGAAATATTTACTGAACATTTTTATACATCTGTATGGAGCTAGGAGTGTTATGGGCTCATAAGTCTATTGAAAATATGTTTATTTTATTTTAATTTGTCTATGCTAAATTAATGATCTTTCTTTTATTCCTAAAATCATAATTTTAAAAAACTTGCTTTTGATAGTTATAATGTAGTTTTACCAATTTAACCTTATATCGTCTCTAAGAAGTACAATTGTGTGTGTGTGTGTGTGCGCGCGCACGCACACATGTGCTCAGGCTCATGTGTGCTTATCAGGATTGAAACCAGGGCCTCACATATGCTGGGCAAGCACTCTACCACTGAGCTACACCCCAAGCCCCTTAAATTGTCCTCTTAAAAGAGATGAACTTTTTATTCACAGAAAGAAAGATACCTTTAACAAATATTCACACCTGCTCTTCATAGGATTGACTTGACAGGCATTAGAAAAAAGATAAGAAGAGTACAGTTTTGTATTACCTCTCTAAAAAAAAAAGAATGTTATTTATAATTTGTAAAAAGAGAAATTTATTGATGTTAAAATATTGATTCTGACCTTTCCTGCCTAATGTTCTTGGGCAGTTCACTTGATCCATCCCAGCCTCAGTGTTGCTTATTTCTAGACGAGACTGTTGAGGTATTAAGTGAGATAATTTATTTGAAGGTAACTGTCACTCAAAAGGCAGTATCTGCTACCATTGTAGGTGTGAGTTCAGAATGGCCCCTCAGAGACTTGGGCTTAGTTAGCCTGAAATGCATGTTTCCTTGCCTGCTTGCCTCCTGTGCCGGTCCTCTTATCTATTTTGCTTGCTTTTTCCTGTCAGGCCCATCCCCTCTCATTTATCTTCCCTGTTATCTTGTGAGAAAAGCAGATATTCACTGAAGTGCAAGATCCTGTCCAGGTTCCAGCTGTCAGCTGCTTTCAGAGCCTTGGTCAATTTAAAGACAAGGTACAAATGAAAGCCGGCTGCCCCGATGCCTGAAAAATTTCTTTTCCTTGTTATCATCTCAACTGTGCCTAAAAAGAGCCAAAAAGATACAAAAGCCCAAGGGGTAAAGTTATGAACGATGCAGAAGCACCACCCCACAGAGGAAACCAGTATGCACTCCTCTGGGGGAACATGCGAATGATGTCACTGTCAGGTCATTTTGACAGTCTTTGGCATCTTCTTTATTTCTTTATTAAAAGCATCCTCACTGTCAGCCTTTCAGAATCCCTTTTGCCTTCTCTTGTTAGGTTCTTCACGTGGGTACATGCTTCCTCTCATCCAGCAGCTTTTTCAAAGAACACAAACAGGACCTCTCTTGACTCAGTTGTCCTGTTGGAAAATGCAGATGTGGGTCACAGCATAACTTGAAGTGAATTTTCAGGGGTTAACTTTTTTTTAATAGAGGCTGTCTTGTTTTATTTACTTTATTGTGGTAAAAAATTATAAAATTTGGCATTAAAATGGTTAAAACCATTTTTTAAGTGTATAGTAGTGGTGAATCTGTTGTTGCCTGTACTTTTGGTGTCATATTCATATTTGTATCTGTTTGATATAAAACAGATCTCCAGAACTTTTTCTTCTTCACCAACTGAAATTCTGTACCCATCATTAACTCCTTGTCTTTTCCAAGTTTTGTAACAACTCTTTTTCCCCATCCCTTTCTTGCCTATTGGCCTCTGGTAACCACCATTGTATTTTCTATTTCTATGACCTTGGCTACTTAAGATACCTCATTTAGGGGGAATGATATAGTATTTGGCTTTCTGTGACTGGTTTATTTCAGCATAACATCCTCAAGGTTCATTTATAGTGTAATATGTGACAGGATTTTCTTATTTTTAAAGGCTGCACAGTATTCCATTATCTGTCTATACCATGTTGTATTTGTCCATTCATCCATTGGTGGGCACTTGGGTTGTGTCCGTCTCTTGACTGCTGTGAATATGGACCCTGATTTGGATATATATTCAATATGAGATTGCTAGATCATATGGTGGTTTGATTTTTAATTTTTTTTGAGGAAGTGCTGTACTGTTTCCCACAGCAGTTGCCTCATTTTGCAATCCAGCCAACCATGCACAAGGATTCTCACCAATGCTTATATACTTTTTTTTTTTTTTAAATAGCCATCCTAATGGGTATGAAATGATAATTCATTGTGGTTTTGGTATGTATTTCTCTAATCATAGTAACACTGAGTACCCTTTCATGCGCTTTTTTTTTGTTGTTGTTTGTTTGTTTGGTTGGTTTTTGGTACCAGGGATCTATCCCAGAGGCGCTTAACCACTGAGCCACATACCAGCCCTTTTTACGTTTCATTTTGAGAAAGGGTCCCACTAAGTTGCTTAGGACCTAAGATGCTGAGGCTGACTTTGATGGTATTCTTTTGTTTGGGCGGGGGGTGGAGGGGGCAGGTACTGGGGATTGAACTCAGGGGCACTCGACTACTGAGCCACATACCCAGCCCTTGAGGCTGGCTTTGAATTTTCCATCCTCCTACCTCAGCCTCCCAAGCTGCTAGGATTACAGGTGTTTGCTACCACACCTGGCTCTATACCCTCTATAACAGTGTACATTATTCATTTTGATCTGTGCCAGTTTGTTAGTTGAAAGTGATATCCTATTGATATTTTAATTTGTATTTTTTGATTAATATTAAAGTCAAACATTTTCCTGTTTCTAAACATTACCATCATTAACTAGAGACTGTACCACCTGTACCACCCCTTACTTTCAGGTTTTTCAAGGGCATCTAAAGCTGATTTTAAACCAGTGATTCTCCAACTTCATCATGCATCAGCATCATTTTAAAAAAATATTTTTTAGTGTAGTTGGACACAATACCTTTATTTTTATGTGGTGCTGAGGATTGAACCCGGTGCCCTGCACATGCTAGGCGAGCGCTCTACCGCTGAGCCACAACCCTAGCCCCCCTTTCATGTGTTTGCTAGACATTTATATATATCATCTTGGAGCAATGTCTATTCAGGTCCTTTGCATGTTTTGAGTATTTGATTTTTTGTTGTTGAATGGCAAAATTACTCTGTTGATTATATTCTTTGATAAATGAAAGTGTTCTATTCTGATAGTATCAGTCCCATTTGTCTATTTTTGCTTTTATTGCCTGTACTTTTGGTGTCATATTAAAAAAAAAAATTGCCAAATCCAATGTCACCAAGCCTTCCCCCAGTGTTTTCTTCTTGAAATGTCATAAAAATGACACTGTTTACTTATTTGACTCTGTTTTAGGGTCGTAGCAAAATTGAGCAAAAAAAAAAAAAAAAATACATAGAATTCCCATTGTCCTTTTCCTACGTTTTCTCCCCCATTATCAACATCCTGTGTCAGAGTATGTTCATTCCAGTCAGTGAACCTGCATTGATATATGATTATTACCCAGAGTCTATGTCATTTATGTTAGAACCACTGTTTTGACAAATATGTAATGACCTGTAAAAACCATTATAGTATCATGCAGAATACTTTCACCACTCTAAAAATCATCAATGTTCTGCCTATTTTTCTCTCCCATGCTCCCTGTGAAGGGGCTTTTTTTTTTTTTTTGGTCGGTGGTAGTACTGGCAATCATTCCAGGGTCTTGGAAACACTAGGCAAGCTCTCCCCATTCCTTTTGAAACAGGCTTTCACTGAGTTGCCCAAATTTGTGATCCTCCTGCCTTAGCCTCTACAGTAGCTAGGATTACAGGCATGTGCCACCATCCCTGGCTATTTTTTTTCTTTTTTTTTTTTATTGGTTGTTCAAAACATTACAAAGCTCATGACATATCATCTTTCATACATTTGATTCAAGTGGGTTATGAACTCCCATTTTTGCCCCAAATACAAGTTGCAGAATCACATCGGTTACACATCCACATTTTTACATAATACCATATTAATGAATGTTGTATTCTGCTGCCTTTCCTATCCCCTACTATCCCCCCTCCCCTTCCCTCTCATCTTCCCTCTCTACCCCATCTGCTGTTGTTTAATTCTCTCCCTTGTTTTTTTTTCCCTTTCCCCTCACAAACTCTTATATGTAATTTTGTGTAACAATGAGGATCTCCTTCCATTTCCATACAGTTTCCCTTCTCTCTCCCTTTCTCTCCCCCCAATCGTCTCTGTTTAATGTTAATCTTTTCCTCATGCTCTTCTTCCCTGTTCTTTTCTTAGTTGCTCTCTTTATATCAAAGAAGACATTTGGCATTTGTTTTTTAAGGACTGGCTAGCTTCACTTAGCATAATCTGTTCTAATGCCATCCATTTCCCTGCAAAATCCATGATTTTGTCGTTTTTTAGTGCTGCGTAATACTCCATTGGGTATAAATGCCACATTTTTTTTTATCCATTCATCTATTGAAGGGCATCTAGGTTGATTCCAGAGTCTAGCTATTGTGAATTGTGCTGCTATGATCATTGATGTGGCAGTATCCCTATAGTATGCTCTTTTAAGGTCCTCAGGGAATAGACTGAGAAGGGCGATAGCTGGGTCAAATGGTGGTTCCATTCCCAGCTTTCCCAGGAATCTCCATACTGCTTTCCATATTGGCTGCACCAATTTGCAGTCCCACTAGCAATGTACAAGTGTACCCTTTTCCCCACATCCTCGCCAGTACTTATTGGTATTTTACTACATAATGGCTGCCAATCTTACTGGAGTGAGATGGTATCTTAGGGTGGTTTTGATTTGCATTTCTCTGACTGCTAGAGATGGTGAGCATTTTTTCATGTACTTATTGATTGATTGTATGTCCTCCTCTGAGAAGTGTCTGTTCAGGTCCTTGGCCCATTTGTTGATAGGGTTATTTGTTATCTTATTGTTTAATTTTTTGAGTTCTTTGTATATTCTGGATATTAGGGCTCTATCTGAAGTGTGAGGAGTAAAAATTTGTTGCCAGGATGTAGGTTCCCTATTTACCTCTCTTATTGTTTCTCTTGCTGAGAAAAAACTTTTTAGTTTAAGTAAGTCCCATTTGTTTATTCTTGTATTTAACTCTTGGGCTATGGGCGTCCTATTAAGGAATTTGGAGCCCGACCCCACAATATGTAGATCGGAGCCAACTTTTTCTTCTATCAGGCGCAGAGTCTCTGATTTGATATCAAGCTCTTTGATCCATTTTGAATTAACTTTTGTGCATGGCGAGAGAAAGGGGTTCAGCTTCATTTTGTTGCATATGGATTTCCAGTTTTCCCAGCACCATTTGTTGAAGATGCTATCCTTTCTCCATTGCATGCTTTTAGCCCCTTTATCAAATATAAGAAAGTTGTAATTTTGTGGATTGGTCTCTGTGTCCTCTATTCTGTACCATTGGTCAACCTGCCTGTTTTGGTACCAGTACCATGCTATTTTTGTTATATTGCTCTGTAGTACAGTTTGAAATCTGGTATCGCTATACCTCCCGATTCACACTTCCTGCTTAGAATTGCTTTTGCTATTCTGGGTCTTTTGTTTTTCCATATGAATTTCATGATAGCTTTATCTATTTCTACAAGAAATGCCGTTGGGATTTTGATTGGCATTGCGTTGAACCTGTAGAGAACTTTTGGTAATATTGCCATTTTGATGATGTTGGTTCTGCCTATCCATGAACAGGGTACATTTTTCCATCTTCTAAGATCTTCTTCTATCTCTCTCTTTAGGGTTCTGTAGTTTTCATTGTATAAATCTTTCACCTCTTTTGTTAGGTTGATTCCCAAGTATTTTATTTTATTTTTTTGAGGATATTGTGAATGGGGTGGTTTTCTTCATTTCCATTTCAGAAGTTTTGTTGCTGATATACAGGAATGCCTTTGATTTATGCGTGTTGATTTTATATCCTGCCACTTTGCTGAATTCATTTATTAGTTCTAGTAGTTTCTTTGTGGACCCTCATGTCATCCGCAAATAGTGATATTTTAAGTTCTTCTTTTCCTATTTTTATGCCTTTAATTTCTTTTGTCTGTCTATTTGCTCTGGCTAGTATTTCAAGGACTAAATTAAATAGAAGTGGTGAGAGAGGGCATCCCTGTCTTGTTCCAGATTTTAGCGGGAATGCCTTCAGTTTTTCTCCATTTAGAATGATGTTAGCCTGAGGTTTAGCATATATAGCTTTTACAATGTTGAGGTAAGTTCCTGTTATCCCTAGTTTTTCTAGTGTTTTGAACATAAAGGGATGCTGTACTTTGTCGAATGCTTTTTCTGCATCTATCGAGATGATCATATGGTTCTTATTTTTAAGTCTATTGATGTGGTGAATAACATTTATTGATTTCCGTATATTGAACCAACCTTGCATCCCAAGGATGAATCCTACTTGATCATGGTGCACAATTTTTTTGATATGCTTTTGTATTCGATTCGCCAGGATTTTATTGAGAATTTTTGCATCTATGTTCATTAGAGATATTGGTCTGTAGTTTTCTTTCTTTGAAGTGTCTTTGTCTGGTTTCGGGATCAGGGTGATGTTGGCCTCATAGAATGAATTTGGAAGAGCTCCTTCTTTTTCTATTTCTTGAAATAGCTTGAAAAGTATTGGTATTAATTCTTCTTTGAAGGTTTTGTAAAACTCCGCTGTATACCCATCCGGTCCAGGGCTTTTCTTGGTTGGTAGTCTTTTGATGGCTTCTTCTATTTCTTCCTTTGTTATTGGTCTGTTTAAATTGTATGTGTCTTCCTGACTCAATCTGGGCAGATCATATGACTTAAGAAATTTATCGATATCTTCACTGTCTTCTATTTTATTAGAATATAGGGTTTCAAAATACTTTCTAATTATCTTCTGTATTTCCGTAGTGTCTGTTGTGATATTGCCTTTTTCATCCCGTATGTTAGTAATTTGAGTTTTCTCTCTTCTTCTCTTCGTTAGCATGGCTAAGGGTCTGTCGATCTTATTTATTTTTTCAAAGAACCAACTTTTAGTTTTATCAATTTTTTCAATGGGTTTTTTTTTGTTTCAATTTTGTTGATTTCCTCTCTGATTTTAATTATTTCTTGTCTTCTGCTATATTTGCTGTTGTTTTGCTCTTCCTTTTCTAGGGTTTTGAGATGTAGTATGAGTTCATTTATTTGTTGGTTTTTCTTTTTTTGAGGAATGATCTCCAGGAAATGAATTTCCCTCTTAAAACTGCTTTCATTGTGTCCCATAGATTCCGGTATGTTGTGTCTGGATTGTCGTTTATCTCTAAGAATTTTTTGATTTCCCCCTTTATGTCTTCTGTAACCCATTGATCATTCAGTAACATATTGTTTATTTTCCATGTGATGCAGGATTTTTCCTTCCTTCTTTTATCATTGATTTCCAGTTTCATTCCATTATGATCAGATATGGTGCATGGTATTATGTCCACACCTTTATATTTACTAAGAGTTGCCCTATGGCATAATATATGATCTATCTTTGAGTAAGATCCATGTGCTGCTGAGAAGAACGTGTATCCACTTGATTATGGTTGATATATTCTATATATGTCGGTTAAGTCTAGGTTATTGATTGTGTCATTGAGTTCTATGGTTTCTTTATTCAGCTTTTGTCTGGAGGATCTGTCTAATGGTGAGAGCGGTGTGTTGAAGTCACCCATTATTATTGTGTTGTGGTCTATTTGACTCTTGAACTTGAGGAGAGTTTGTTTTATGAACGTTGCCGCACCATTGTTTGGTGCATACAAATTGATAATTGTTATGTCTTGTTGGTGGATGGTTCCTTTTAACAGGATATAGTGTCCTTCTTTATCCCTTTTGATTAACTTAGGTTTGAAGTTGATTTTATTCGATATGAGTATGGCCACTCCTGCTTGCTTCCGAGGGCCATGTGAGTGGTATGACTTTTCCCAACCTTTCACCTTCAGCCTGTGTATGTCTTTTCCCATCATATGAGTCTCCTGAAGGCAGCATATTGTTGGATTTGTTTTTTTGATCCAGGTTACTAGCTTGTGTCTCTTGATTGGTGAGTTTAGTCCATTAACATTTAAGGTTACAATTGAAATATGATTTGTACTTACAGTCATGTTTATTTATTTATTTATTTTAGTTTGGCTAGTTTTTACTTTTTGGTTATTTTCCTCCCCCTTTACTGAGATACCTCCCGCTGTTAGTTTTGGGCACTATTTTTCCATTCCTCTTCTTGTAGAATTTTGCCCAAAATGCTTTGCAGTGCTGGTTTTCTGGCTGCGAATTCTTTTAGCTTTTGTTTATCATGAAAGATTTCAATTTCATTGTCAAATCTGAAGCTTAATTTTGCTGGATACAGTATTCTTGGTTGGAATCCATTATTTTTCAGCGTTTGAAATACATTGTTCCAGGATCTTCTCACTTTCAAAGTCTGTGATGAAAAATCAGCCGTTAACCTAATTGTTTTACCCCTGAATGTAATCTGCCTCCTTTCTCTCGTAGCTTTTAATATTCTCTCCTTGTTCTGTATTTTGCTTATCTTCATGATTATATGTCTTGGAGTTGGTCTATTACGGTTTTGGATGTTTGGGGTCCTGTAGGCTTCCAGGATTTGGCAATCCATTCCATCTTTCATCTCTGGGAAGTTTTCTAGGATTATTTCATTTAATAAGTTGTCCATTCCTTTGGTTTGAACCTCTGTGCCTTCTTCTATCCCAATGACTCTCAAATTTGGTTTTTTGATGAGGTCCCATATCTCTTGGATAGATTGCTCATGAGATTTAAGCATCTTTTCTGTGTTGACTATATTCTTTTCAAGTTGATAAACTTTGTCTTCATTATCTGATGTTCTGACTTCTACTTGATCTAGTCTATTTGTAATATTCTCATTAGTGTTTTTAATCTGGTTTATGGTTTCTTGCATTTCTAAAATTACTGTTTTTTTTTTTTTAAGATCTCTATCTCCTAGTAAAGTTCGTTCTTTGCAGTTTGAATTTGTTTGTTTAGTTCGTTTTCAAAATATACTTTCAATGCTTGGACTTGCTGTCTCATGTCTTCTCTAATATTCCGTTCCATCTGAGTTAGGTATGCCTTGATTTCCTTCCCTGTCCATGTTTCTGATGCTTCTAGGTCCTCCTGTAGATTTAAGTTGTCCTGCATTATCTGTAATCCTTTTTTCCCTTGTTTTTTCATGTTGTTCACGTTACTTTCCAGCTCTGTTTGACTGCTTTGTAACTGCTTTCTCCTATACATTTCGTTTGGCTTTGTATATCTCTGTTGTCTCTCCTTTGTGGTGGGAGATTATGCCTAGAGATGTTGGGCTTTATTGTACTTTAGAGCTGGTTCATTCAATTTATAAAGGGCTTCCGGATTTTGTATGCATATAGTGATTTGTTGTTTGTTCTTAGGACTTTAGGTTAGGTGCTATGAAAGTATAAGGGTTAGTATGTCTTGGCTACTTTAGAAGGTTGCTCTACTGAAGGGGGATACTAACCGTCGATTGGATCAGGGTGTTGGTAGTAGCTAGGTATTTAGGAGCACTATAGACGGCCTCGAAACATTCACCTATTTGCATTTAGACAGTTACACGAAATGGAGGACGTAATGCTTGGGATGAAAGTTGGGGGGAAGGGGAAGGAAGGTGTTCTTGAAAAGAAAGAAGGAGAGGGAGATAGATAGCATAGAGGAGACTGGACAGAACAATAAAACTTGGAAGGGGAAAGAAAAAGGGGAAAAGGGAGAGGAAAAAATAAAATAAAATAAGAAATAAAATTAGGTCTTAGCGATCCATTTTCTTCTCTTCCCGTAGGCAAAGCTGTGCCCTCTGGGCTGAGTTTTGCCTTCCATGTGTCGACAGTCTCTCAATCCTGTTGGTCCAGAGCCGTTTCACTTCTAAGGCCCCTCTTCCCCTTCCTCCTGCCAGCCAGCCAGGTCCTGCTCCCCGGAGGCAGTTCCCCAGGGATCTGGTTACACTTTCAGCCCCACCGCGTGCCCTGTTTCCCGAATGACTGAGCACTCTCTCTGTCATTCATCTAAGCCCCAGTGCTGTGGAGCTGTGGTCTGGGAGTGAATAGTTTAATTTTTCCAGACCCCTTTGGTGGGCACACCCTCAGAAGCTGGCGGCTAAGACCTTTGATGTCGCCTCTGGTGGTCATGGGAGTTGGGGGTCGAGGATCCCCTCTACTTCCCTCAGCCCTTACAATCACGACCACTCCGCTGGCGGTAGGAGGAGTTGGGGGTCCTCTTTTTCCCTCTGCCCCTACCATCACTCCCTCTCAGTTGGCAGTTGGGGGAGTTGGGGGAGTTGGGGGTGGGGAGTCTTCTCTGCTTCCCTCCGCCCCTACAGTCACGCCCACGTCACTGGCATTAGGGGGAGTTGGGGGTCGGGAGTCCCTTGGCCCTTACGGTGGTGCCCACGGAGAGATTTTTGAAGTTTCCTGGTTGTTTGTATCTGATGTGGGTGGGAGTCACACACCTGCTAAAGTAGATTCCGCTGGGAAGGAATCTCATTGGCCGAACTTTGGTGACTTCCCCTCTCTGTTATGGCGGGCCCCTGGCTCCTTGCTGGAGTGTCCGAAGGGAGGGGTGGAACTGGCTTGTCTCTGGTCTGACTCAATCTCTGGTTTTAGTTCCCAGTTCGCTATTTCATAAAGGCTTGGTTAGATTCCCTACACGTCGCCTCCTTAGCCGGGCGGGCGGGGGGGCGGGGGGGGGAGGTCGGTCGTTCGCCGTGCGGGCGGGGGGCCCGTTTGCCGTGCGGGCGGGGCCGTCAGCAGAGCCGGGAGGGCGGGGGCTGTCTTCCGGGCTGGCGGGGACCCTTCTCGCTGCGCAGGGCCGCTGGAGGCCGCTTGCAGAGCCGGGCAGGCGGCGGCCGCAGGACTGGACCTCTGCGCTGGGTGTCCAAGAGCCGAGCGGGCGGGGGCCGTTTGCCGGGTGGGCGGGGGCGTTCGCAGAGCTGGGTGTGGGGGGGTGGCGTTTGCAGCGGGAGCGGGGGCCGCCAGCAGAGCCGGGAGGGCGGGGACCCTTCTCGCCGCGCCGGGCCGCCAGGGGCTGCTTGCAGAGCCGGGCAGGTGGAGGCCACGGGACTGGACCTTCTGCTCCGCGTGGTCAAGATTCACTCGTCTGGGACAAACTATCACCTCTAATAAACTTACTAATTTCCGGCAGGTCTCCTTTCAGTGGAATTTTGCTAGAAGTTCCTCAGTAGGTAGAATTTAGGTGTATTAATGGGTCTTTCTGATCCCGTTAATGTGGAGATACTGAAAGTGCTGCTTCCTTGCCAGCCGCCATGTTGGTTCCCCTTCTTCTTTTTTTCTTTTTATGTGTTTACTTTTGGTGGTTCCAGGACTTGAACCCATGGCCTCTAAGCAGTTAATTTTTAATCAAGAAAATTTGTACTGTGCAGATAATATCACTATCAAATCACTTGATACCCAAATTGCAGAACTGTAAGTTACCTCTAAGGTTTTTGGTCACCTGGTTTAATAGTTATTGAAGTAGAAATTTAATCATGATTATGTTCCCTTTCTTACAATCAATCTTTGTGAACAAAAGCTTCAAAACCACAAAGCTTTAAGAAATTGCCAGCTTCTTTGCATCCTTTTTGAGCCTGACAGGTAAGAATCTTTTACATGTGTTCTTTGCTTTTATTTTTTATAAATTTTGTGAGATAATTAAAAAGTTGGATTCAAGTGAGTGATTTACCCAGGATTTCTTGTCTAGAAAGTAGAGTCTAGATTCTTAATCCCAGATCTGCTATCTTTCTAGTGCACCATGTTGCCTCTTCTTTTGGCCAAAGAAATATGTGAAAATGGAAATAGTCTTTGCTATGGTGAATGAGATCTTGCTAGTGACTGGTTTCTTGCCTAAGCTTTGTCTGTTTGTCTATTTATTTCTGCAGTACTACAATTGAACCCAGGGCCTAGTACATGCTAAGCAAGCATTTTACCACTGAGCTACACCCCTAGCCCTCTGTTCATCATTGAATCTGACATGATGTGGGGGTGAAATTGTTCAACAGAAGTACTTGTTGCTGTTTAAAATTATTTGAACATGTGAATTACGTTTAGGTCTTCTAACAAATGATGTTTTGTTTTTGTTTTTTTGCCATAAAACTGTTTTCAAAGGTCTCATAGGATATTTTTTTGCCATTGTTTAAAAATTAAATATTGAAATAATACTGTGTGCTGTGCAATGGTGGGCTTATTACTTAAACCCTCATAGCCCATCTCCTCATGTGTAAGATAAAGACAATAATAGCAATAATTTTAACACATGCTGTGTAATTGAAGCTGATTTACATGGTACTTTGGGGAACAAAGTATCAGAGATAAAGAAGGAGAGTTGTGGCCTGTGAGGGAACAACTTTCAGGGCTATACACCTGTGGGTGCTGGGCTTTAAGCAAAACACTTCACCTTCTTTAATTCTATGTGCTCAAGCTCCATAGGTTGGAAAAATGATTGTTTTAGATTTTGAAGATGGGAATGTGAAGTTAAATAATTTTCAGGTCAACAGGTACAATAATATGGAATCAATGAAATTTGGGAACCATTCTTTTTTGACATCCACATGCCTTTTGGTGAAGATCTTTGACTCTAAAGCTTCTGTACCTTTTTTCCATTTGACTCTGGTTCAATATATCTAAAACATAGTATTTCTAATAATAAGGAAACATCCAAATTACCCAGAAAAGACATCCTTGTCAGGTTAATCTCAGAGTCTTTTTTAAATAATTTCATTATTGGGGAAAATAAAAATATTAATTGAAAAAACAAGTTTTTACTCAGTGTGATTTTATTGTTGTAGTTTTGCAGTACTGGGGATCAAACCCAGGGCCAGTGTTCTACCTGCCCATCCCCAATTAGAAATTTTGATTCAACCTGGAAAACCTGTTTCTTGATAGTGAAGAAAACCTATTTCTTGATAGTGAAGAAAACCTGTTTTTTGATAGTGAAGAATTTTGAAGTTTGTTTTTGTTTAGCTTATTTATATATTTTGTTGTACCTGCTTGGAGCCAGGAACTCTTCCTACATTAGCAAAGGTAGTTTGTTCTCTCATGAAGCTAAAAGATAGTGAGGAACATGAGCAATAAACAACTAAACACAGCTCAACAAATTGTTGCCCAATCTCTACTGGAGTTCTTCCTTTTTCTCTGAACCTTATTCTGATGGTTATTAGAAGTAATACCTATGTTCAGAGCCCTGGGCAATCAGCCTGAGAGCTTTCCAAACTGGTATATGGTTGGCTCTCATAATACCTGTCACAATGGGTTCAGGTCACCGTTCAGTTACAATCCCTTTTCTACATTTTCTATAATCCCTTTTCTATATTCTTCTGTAGTTTCCTTTAACTATTTGAAATCATTTTTTCCCTTTTACAAAATATAATTAAACACCTAAAGTTGTCAGTGCCACTGCTGATTACTATGATGTGGTGCCAGTTTGAAACTTTGGTTGAACATTTTTGCATGGCTGGGTAGTGATCAGTGAGCAAAACCTGCCCACACCTTCATTTCTACCATGCTGCAACCACAGTCAGCTTGCTGCTCCATACTGGAGTCATGATTAAAGGACCACATTCTGTGTTCTCCTGCTACTTAAAATGTACAACAAAAATTACTGTGTTCTCCTGCTTCTTAAAATTACATTTGGCTTTTTTGAATGCTGTTTCAAAATTAAAATATTTTTACTGGTTTTTCTCAAGACTTGTTAAAAATTCTGAGATAATAACCAGACCTTTTTCACTCCTTGTTTTCAGGCATCTCTAAGGGTCATAAAGGCATTCTGAGCTGCCATAGGGACTTGCCTTCAGTTTTTTGACAAGTCTTTGTTCCTATTTTGGTTTTTGTTTGTTTGTTTGTTTGTTTGTTTGTGGTGCTGGGTACAAACCCAGAGTTTCAAGCATGCTAGGGAAAATTTTCTACCCCTGATCTACACCCTTATCCTGACAGTATTCTTTAGTATGCTTATGAAGTACACAGAAGTCTGTTTTAGAAAAGGTGTTTTAGTCAGCTTTTTCGCTGCTGCAACTGAAGGGCCTAACTGGCACAATTGTGGAGGAGAAAGGTTTATTTAAGGGCTCACAGTTTCAGATGTCGTAGTCGATAGAAAACTGGCTTCATTCCCTGGGGCTCAAGGGAGGCAGAACATCATGGCAGAACATCCAACCTGGAAATTGCAAAATGAATGAGGCAAAGTTCGGACTTCGTTTTGTTCCCCTAGCAGGTGCAAATACAACATGCATGTTTATCTTTCTTTTGCTGAAGGTGATAGCATGTGGATCTGAACCCCAATTATGAACTTAAAGTTGAGGCTCACCTTCCCTGGCCTGTTTTCATCACTGTAAGAAAGGATGGTTGTATCTCATAGGATTGTCGAGGAATTTTGTTTTGTTTTCTTTAGTTAAGAAAAATTTCTAACATTTGCAAACATGAAAAGTCAATGAATTCACACATATTATTATTCCTCCAGGTTAAATAATTGCCAAGATTTTACTATGTTTGTTTCATCCATGTCTTATTTTTCTTTTTTTTCTCTTCCCAGACATTTTGTCATTCTATCCACACATATGCATCACTTAAAAACACAACTATAATACCATTAATATGCTCAGCACAGTAATACTTTTTTCCTAATATATAATTCATAACAAAATTTCTTTATTACCTCAAAATACAGTAGATATGTTCAAATCTGAACTCAGACCAGGTTTTTATATTACATTATTTTCTAGCTATTTTTAAAAAATAAAGTCATTGAAATATATATGAGCAGAACTGTGTACTATATTTGCTTAATTTTCACAAAGAACATTTAACCACCATCCAGGTCATTAAATGGGATACTGTTAGCACCTAAAAGTCACTTTGTGTCTCATCTGATTCGTTATTTCTTCCCTGTTTCCCAAAAGTCATCACTGTCTGGACTTCTAAAACCATAGTTTAGTTTTGCCTGGTTTTGAGCTCCACAAAAATCATGTGACAGTGCACACTCTTCTGTATTGGTTTCTTTAGGTCAATAGTGTATTTCTAACATTTACCCATGTCGTTAACTCTGGAAGTAGTTTGTTTTCATTGTTATATGATGCCCATTGTATGAATATGCAATAGTTTGTTTCTCCTTTCTACTCTAAATGGATATCTTGAAGATTATATTTTATAATTAGGATTATTACTAAGAGGTCAAAATAATGTCTAACAGAGGAAGTTCACTTTATTACCATTAAGATTGTGCCTCGTGTTAAAGATTGCTCATTGGTTTGAATGTTGGTTCATTTAATGAGAAAAGTTTAAATTTGTTATTGATTTTCTTTTTCATTTTTATATCTAATATGGATTGAAATTTCTATTTTTTAATTACTTTTTATTTGGTTTAGTTATACATGACAGTAGAATGCATTTTTGCACTTTGATATATCATACATACATGGGATATAATTTCTCTGGATTGAATTTTTATGAGAGAGAAAGGAAGGAAATGATTTAACATCTTTGTGATTGTCTGAGATTCTCATATGATAATTTTTGTTTAATTCCAACCCTGATTCTCTTGTAAGGTAGTGGGTTCCAGAGCCAAACTTTCTGGGGTAAGCCCAGCTTCCCCACTCATCCCCACCACTGTACTGCTTGTGTTACTATGTGCCATACCAGACCTCTCTGTGCTGTGGTTTCCTCATCTTTAAAATTGGGGATAATAATACTGCCTACTAGTTTTTATGAAGATTAAGTGAGTTAAGCTATGAAAGCATTTAGAAAAATGTCTAGCAGGTAAGAATTATATAAATGTTAGACATTATTATACTTTATTTTAGTTCCATGATTTTATTTTAATTGTTAATCTCTCTGTCAGTTCATGATATTATCAAGTTTGTATACTGACAAAAATAACTACTAGAGGGAAAAGTTTGCTGTGTTGTAATATCAAATGTAGCTTCATTATTTTTTCTATTTGATCTGAATATTCACTTAAGATTTGTTCCTTCCTATTTGAGTTCATATGTTCTTTCCTCTGATTTGCTATGGTTTTGCTTCACATATTTTTACTTCTCAAATTTGCATGTACTGTCAGAGAATTAAAAGTTGGTTAATGCATAAGAAAAATTAGTTTGAGATGTTTGTCATACCTGATTTTTTATGTGGCATTATCGTACCCACTGAGTAGGAAAAATCATTCAAAATATTTTCTCTGTACCAAATTTTTCTTGTTATTTGGAAATAGACTGAGTAACTAAATGCTTCTGAAATTGTACTGAGTCATTATTCCAGTGTGTTGAGCATTTGCTATTAAAATACTGGGCAATGACTTGAATTAAGCTTCTTTCTTGGGAGAAAGGCTCTGTTACTTAGCAACACATGATATCCTATGATGAGAGGAAACACTCTGAGACCTACTGGAGAAATCTTATTGGCTTTCTCCAAAAAGGGAAAGGCACTGATGCTTTGATTGAGAATTATGAGCAACTTGGGATTCCTTTCTTCAGATAACATTGTCATGAGACTAGAAAATCCATGTTTAAAACAAGCATATCTTCAAAGGATTCAAAAGAGAAGAATGGTCAAAAGTCTCTATTTATTCTAGTCCACTGTTCATTCTCTTTTCTGTCCATTTATTCTAGTCCACTCTTCATTCAGGGATACCTGATGTAGAAAGAAGTAGGTTGCTTATCTCCTTCTCTCAGATTTTCAAGTTTTTTTTTTTTTTAAAGAAATGGGAGGCTGATGGGATTATTTGAAATATTAACTACTGCCATTTGACTTGCACACTGTAGAAGTGTAGGGGAAATTAAATGTCTTTGCTTTCCATCTTAGGTTTATGTCTGAGGCCCTATAATAGAAGACAGGTTAAAAAGAGAAAAACACAATTTAATACATGTTTGATGTGACATGGGAGTCTTCATAAGGAAATAAAGTCCCAAGGGAAGAAGTAAACTTGTGTATTGTTTATGATAGGTTAGATGTAGAAATGCCCAAGTGTGATGGTCAGAAGGGTCATGATCTAATGATAATAACCAAGGGGTCATTTGGCAGGCCTGTTTGTTTGGATCCTTTTCTGTGTCTCTAGAAAGAAAGATGTTCCTCCCACTATGTGAGAATCTTATAACATGCTATAGGGGAAGATCAGAAAAATCTTTTCTAGTTTTTAATGCCTGTTTCAGGGAAGAAGAGAAAAGGAGGTAAGAGTGACCTCCTGCCTCTGCTGTTTCTCAGTTGCTAAGGTGCCATCTTTGGGTATAGAATGTTGTGAAGTCCATGGAAAGTCAACAGAAGTCAGTGTAAAGAATGGCTATTAGAAATGTTTCCCAGGAAAACAAAAACAGCTGTGGTAAAACTCTGAATCATTATAACACTTTTAATATTTTGTTGCTAAAAGCTAGTATTTATATATTTATAGATGGACATGTGTGATATTTGCATGTGTTTTTGTGTATGGAAAACAAAATATAGGTCCTTTGGATTTTTTTGTTTGTTTCTTAATTCTAGGGGAAAATCCTATTGGGTTTAAGTAAAAGAATACTCTTTACCCCTTGTGTAGGTCAACTTTTGTCATGTGACCAAAATACCCAACAGGAACAATTTAAAGGAGGAAAAGTTTAATTTGGGGCTCACAAGTTTCAGAGATGTCATCCATAGTGGGCTGATTCCATTGCTCTGGGCCTGAATTGAGCAAGAGCATCATGGTGGAAGGCATGCAGAGGAAAGCTACTCAGTTCATCGCTGTTGTGACCCAGAGCACAAGGAGCTGGGGATAAGATATATAATTCCCAATGGCATGCCCCCAGTGACCTGTTTCCTCCAGCCACACCCCACCTGCCTACAGTTACTACCCGGTATGGTAGACCTTTCAAACTAGTAATTCATCAAATGAATAATCCACTGATTAGGTTCCAGCTCTCATCATCAAATCATTTCATCTCCTTATGTTCCTTCATTGTCTGTCTCATGAGTTGGCAGGGGCAGGGAGGCACCTCATATCCAAACCAGAACACCCCACCTCTTTAAAATAGTCTTAATTAATTTTAAGAAAACTATTCTTCATACATTTTCTTCCCTCCCCATCCCATTGGTTGCCATGGAAACGATGGTCTGCAGCCCCTAGAGCAAAGGCCCTGCAGTGTGGGACTCCCTATGGCGGAGCCCCGCCCTGATGCTGCAGAGCAGTCTGTGCTGACTCAGCGGAGCATAGGCGCAGTGCTGCTGCTTTTCTCTCTTCAGTTTTGAATCAAAAAATAAACTGATGGGTGTTCTCTTAATTTTTCAAAAATGAGGATCAGAGTCTGTTTTTCACACACATACTAACTTTATTTTTCTTTTCCCCTTTGAAATTCTAGTTAGCCTTTTATTATACCTACCAAAGAGAAGCAACTGTGCTGAAAATAACAGGAAACTCTTTAGATTTGGGAAGCTGGGAAGGAGGAGAGAGAATGACAGGTTCTAAAATACTCTGCTGTACAGGCAAAACAAACCTCTTGTTAATCCTGAGTCATGATTATGGAGACTGAGAGAACCTCCAGATGAGATTGGTCTTGTGTAAGGCACATTTATAGGCTGTCTTAAATTTAAACTTTATAGTTGACTGTCATGGTCTCTGTAGAAAAAAAATTAGTTCATTGAATGAGAATTATTCTATAGTTACAAAGATGGTGACCCACAAGAATCACCTGAACACTTTGTCACAAAGAGACTCACTGGCTCAGAATCTCAGCTATCTGGAACAGCCATGATTTCTATCTTACAAGCTCCAGGGGTGATAAATTGTGTGTGTGTTGTAGTGTCACAGGGTTCATGACTGAGACCCCTATAACTGAAGACATAAGAGAAAAGTGTAACAGATTTACTTAAGCAACATTTTATGTGACACAAGAGCCTACAGAAATGAAGACTCAGAGGTTGAAGGTGTAGTAAAGCATGTGCTTATTTAGCACACCTGAAGCCCTGGGTTCAACCCCTAGCACCAAAAAAATTTAAAAAAAAGAAAAAACAAATTAAATGAATGCCTAAAAACTCAAGGAAAACTGTATTTTTATGGACTGTAATGCAGAAATATGGTAGACCAAAGCATATGATCTGATGGTACTTCACTGAGAGAAACTTGGCACAGGCTGTTGGTTCAGATTTTTAAGGGCTTCCTGTTCACTTGTTCCCTGATGGTATAGGACAAGACACCTGCCACAGGAAGGTATTCAGGGAGGAGGGGAGGGAAACAGAGTTTCCTTCATTTTATGGCCTGCTTTAGTGAAGGAATAAGAGGAATTCTAGTTTCTGTGACCCACAACCCACATCTGGAGAGAGTGGATAATAGAAGGTCAGAAGAGACCTTCCTGCTTCTGAGATTTTAGTCTCCTTCAGCATAATTATCAGTAGGTCAAAGGGCCATATTTGGAGTCTTCTGAGCCTTCAGGGTAGCCATTCTTGCAATAAATCTAGGCCTGACAACTAATCAATGGGAATTAGACCCTGTACCATGGCTTCAGCTCCCTGAAGAGAACCTCTTAGCATTCAAGATTTACTGGTCTAAGAGAAAGCTGTGGGGTGCTGAGCAGGTCACAGCCCTGGAATTCAACACACTTGACTTGACCTTGGCTGGATTGCCTCAACTTCCTGAGCATCAGTTGCCTCCACTTTGTAGATGAGATATTTGCAGAGGTGTGAGAAGATTTGACAACATAGTGAGCTGAGCCTATCTTGCTGTGTAAGGAGGTATTATGGTACAATAAGAGCCATTAAACATAGCTTCTTAAACTGAAGAAAAAAATTGAAATCTTTTTTTTTTCCTTTAAAATGTTATTGGAGCCAGTTATGGTGGCACACATCTATAATCCTAGTGGCTTGGGAGGCTGAGGCAGGAAGTTCACAAGTTCAAAGCCAGCCTCAACAAAAGCAACTCAGTGAGAACCCTGCCTCTAAATAAAATACAGAATAGGGCTGGGGATATGGCTTATTGGTGTAGTGCCCCTAAGTTCAATCCCAGGTACCAAAAAATAGATGTTATTGGATTATGTGTATTATATCAAAATGCATTCTATTTTCATCTATAACTAATTAGAACAAATAAAAAATCCTTTAAAAAAATGTTATTGTAGGGGCTGGGCATGGTGGTACATGCCTGTAATCCCAACAGCTCAGGAGGCTGAGGAAGGAGGATAACAAGTTCAAAGCTAGCCTCAGCAATTTAGCAAGGTCCTAAGAAACTTAGTGAGACCCTATTTCAAAATAAAAAATAAAAAGGGCTGGGGATATGGTTCAGTGGTTAAGCCCCTCTGGCTTCAATCCCTGGTTACCCCCTAACCCCCCTCCAAAAAAAAAGTGTTATTGGAGGCGATGAGGGTGTAATTCAGATAGGGCCAGTAGGCCTGAGGTCTTTAGGATCCATCCCCAGCACTACACACACACACACACAAAAAAAAAAAAAAAAAAAAAAAAACACATAAAAATGTGACATGATTTGATGGAAAAAGAATTGAGCTACATACTAGGAGACTTAATTTCTGGCTGTCAATTGCCTGTATAACCTTATAAGAGATCTTCATTCTTCAGTCATTTCTTTATCTATAAAGTAGAATTCATAAGTAGGTGTGGAGCTGTAAGAGATTGTAACATTACATGATGTCTTAGTTCGTTTTGCCTGAATTAAAAGTCTCTGATTTCATGAGATCAGGAAAATATAGCAATCAATTTGAGGAGTGGAACTTATTTTAAACCTCTTCCAGCTATGAGTCTAAATAAAATAATAGGATAGCACAAATTCTGAGGCCTGAAAACATTAATAATACAAATTCAACTGAAGCATGTGTTACAGAGCATGTGGTATTTGTACTGTCTTGTTGTTCTTTGTGCTTTATGTTTCACTGAAAAATGAGAAATTGTAAGCCTTATTTGCATTTTGAGTCTCTTCAGTTCAAGAATCTATTTTAGTGTATTTATTTGTTTATTTTCAGAGGTTGCTGGGGATTGAAAACCTAGGGCCTTGCACATACTAAGCATTTCTTTTACCACTGAGCTGTATGCTCCAGCCCCTCATAGAGTAGATTTTTAAAGAAAATGTACACATAGTAATTTGTTTTCTAATAGCACAAATGGGCTCTATTAACTGTGAAATCTAGAGAAGAAATTTCTTTATCTTTAATTGAAGGAATGCATTGTCTTGGGGAAAATGTATGTATTTTGTGATTCTAGGTCTCAAATAGGTTTTCTGTATCAATGGAGGGAGTTGGAACAGCATGACATAGCAATGAATGGGCATCATTTATTTATGCTTTCAACAGTTTTAGACTGAACTTGATGTGTGCCAGGCACTGTTGTAGATGCACAGACAGCTGTGAGGTAGACCCTCATGGAGTTTATATTGAAGGAGAGAAAAGTAGAAGGAAGTAAAAAATCTAGAAAGATACTTTCAGATAATACTGTGAAAACAAATGCAAAGAACTGGGTTTTCATCATTATTGTATCAATGACTATGTAGGGACTTTTGGCAAGTGATTCAACATCAGCCTTACGTCCCACATCTGGAATGCAGATTGGATTGATCTTATCTGGTAAGATGGTTTTTAAAGGAAAGAAAATTAATTGAAAGATATTGGCATATTTTCTGCAACTTAGCAAGTCCTCCATATATTGTTAGTAAAATTTCATAACTATGCAAATATGCTCATCTTTAATGTTCCAGGGTTTGCTTTTTTTTTTTTCTGAGTTTCTATTCATTTAGCTTACCTCATTTCCTACAGAAGATGAGGGGAAAAAAACCAATAAAATGAAGTTAAGGAAAGCCAAACAACTCATTTGTTAGCATTTAGGAAAATGACACTGGAACAAGCCAGATGCAGAATTGTGGAAATGTTAATGAGGCTTTGGCGTTGTGCAGCACAAGATATAGCTGACCAACAGATTGCAATTTGGCCACAGTATCTAATATTCAGGCAGTTTGCAGACATCAGTTGGTTTTCCTGATGATTCACTGAAATGGATGGGTGTCTTCAACTACTGGCATTTTTCTCGTTGCTCTCATCTCTACAAATTAGAGTTAGTCCTATGTACACTTGTCCCTGCTGATAGATTTTGAGATCCTAGAAAACAAATTTAGTTATTAGTCCCTGTGTTTCACAAGCCTGCCATGAATTTGAATTCAGCACATAATCGTTCATTGAATAAATAGGATCGTAATAGTGTCATTAAAAACATTGACCAGAAAATTAAAGCTGGTGGTTTCAAAGTGAGGATAAATCTCTAACTCTATCCCTTGAAGAGATATAAATAAAGGTACCAAGTTTTTGAGGGTATTTTAATGACAGGCTTCCCCCCACCCCGGTTATGGTAAAATACACATTTAAAAATTTTCATTTTAACTGTATCTTTCAGTGCTGTTGAGTTCATTCACATGGTGCAACCACCCCTGCCATCCAGCCGCAGAACTTTTTCATCTTCCCTAACTGAGCTACTGAAAGAGTTTTGATTCCACACTTGACTATCACATGGTTTTAAAGCTGCCTCTCTGGCTTACTTTTCTTGGGACAGCACTCAATCCGGTGGTGTTTCTTTGCACTTTTTGCAGAAGTGTGGGGGACTCCTCAGCGTGCCTCACTCAGAGAAGAGAACCTATGGGAGAATGGAGCTCACCCCTTCCTCCTGCTTCCCAAGGGGCTGTGTGGCTTTTTTCAAATCAATATGGGGGAAGCTTTACTCACTTTCATAAGTCTCAATTTTCCACAAGATAGACAAATTTAAGAAGAAGAGGAGGCTTTGTCATCGACTTAGGATGTTTAAAACCTCGACATAACTGAAGTATAGACACTAAATCATCACTCCCAGCCACCGTGCACATCTTTCTGCCTCCTCTAAGTCTTAATAATCCAGTTTTCATGTTTGCCAGTCTGACATGTCTCATTTTAATATCTCATTTACTTACTGTCTCACTTAATATTTTGATATCTCATTTTAATCTGCACTTCTGAACTTACTAATAAATCTGAGCATTTCTTCACATATCTATGAAACTTTTGAGTATGAATGCTTTGGCCAGATTTCTGTTGAGTTTGCATCTTTTTAAGCTTTATCTGTAGAACTTCCCTGCATATTAATTTTGTTGGTTTAAATCACTGAAAGTATCTTGCTGTGTTTTATTTCCTATCTGTAAATTTAAATGCAAAAAGTACCTTTCTATACTGTTTTGTGAAAAGTTTCATTTTGAATCTTAAATAGGAGTAGGTAATCCAATGGTTTTCTGCATTTGTTGGTATAATCTTTGAACTTTCTCCTTTAGTTTACTAATATGGTAATTTTTCTTGAAAAAGTGTCCTGATTTTTTAACTCTTTGCATTCCTGGGATACCATTCTTCACATTATGTTCCAAAGTTAGATAACAAAAAAATTGATAATTGCTATTATGATTAATAGATTCTCTTTACTGTTTTCTTCTTTTTTCTTTGTAATTCCTCTGTTGTTCTTTTTCCAACTTCTTGGGTATAATGCTGAACTTATCATTTCTTACATTTTTCTTGTTTTGTGATGAATAATTCAAAATTGTGAATAGCCTTCTGAGTTGTGTATTGTCTCTCTCAAAGGTTTGATATCTAGAATTAAATTTTTTTTTAAATTGTGAGTACTGTATTTCTCAATGTCCTTCTTATATCTTGGACTTTTTACTAATATTAATTTATTTCTAAACATATCTTTTTTATTACTAACTTGTAGTGTTTGGGTTTTATTGTCCCATATTCCAAGAACAGAAATCTGTCTGATACTATTTCTTTGAGAATTACTGAAATTTCTTTTATGGCCAAATAACACAGTCCATTTCTATAATTGTTCTTTGTGTGATTTCCCAAAATGCATTTTGTGTGTCTAAATTGTAGAATTCTTTTATATATTATCTTGAGCTTATTGTCTTATTAAAGTCTTCAGTATCTTTCTTAGAAAAAAATGTTCTACCTTATTATTTTCCAAAAGAGGTGTGTTAAAATGCTTGTCTCGTGGTCTTTTCTTAGCTTTGATATTATTCCTTAACCAATTTGCCCTTTAAGTTCAATAAACAAAGCAGCCAAGTGTAAGTGCTCTGGGGAAATGGTCTTTAATCAAACCTCTTCTCAAGGCCCCATCTCTACCCCAAAGCACCTGTGCACAACCCCTAAACTGCAGTATTATTACTGGAAACAATCTATCGATTAACCTTTTTACCTTTCAATCTTATTTCTTATCACCCACCACTAACCCAAAGAGATTCCAATTTGTAGCCCACCAGTGCTGCCTCATTCCCTCCTCACTTCACCTGCTCATGTGCTTTTTCTCTTGTCATCTCACCCACCAGGAGTCTTCTCGTGATCAAATTCTGACTCTTCCAAGAAATCTTTTTAAGCCATATTAGTCTTTGAATTCTAAAAGCAACTATCACTACCACAATTGATGTAGTAGTATTTATTCACTAACTTCATTCACTAATAAATTAATTTTTCTCGGTGCCCAGGAATTGTGGTAGTCAGACCTTTTATTTAAGTACTTGAAGTTGTTTAATATCTGTTGTGTTATTGGCGCTGTGCAAAGATCTTGAGGATAATGTAGATCTTTGTTTGCTAAAGTTCCCACCTAGCATCTTGTTCTTGGTAGCTGAAAAACAAAAATGTGTTGGGGTAATTTATCTCACTGTGAATATAACTTAATGTTTTTCCTATGTAGAGGACAGTTTTATGACATTACAAGTCCTTTGTTTTACTGTATTTTACTACATGTTTCTTATTAACAAGCTGTCCTTGCAAGTTAAGATTCTCTTCTAAAGCAGAGAGATATAATCTCTATCTTAAATAAGCAGCCTCTTATGCTAGTTCTTGTAATATAAATCTATGCATAGAATTGTTTTTACAGATTTAAGTTTATCTACTTATAAAACCATGTTTGTTAAGGTTGATAAAGTGATACAATGGAGGAGGCTGTCTTCCTTTCTCCTCTACCTTAAGACTAATTATTTGATTTAAGCTTTTAATTAGCAAGGTCCCCTCCTAAAGAGGGTCACCATAATATAAGTGAAGCATTAGACTGAACATGGAAAGTTCCAGGAAGGTTGGAATCTAGCAATTTGTTATGCAGCAGATGAGACCGTGGCTGCAAACCTCAGTATTCACGTAGTCTCTAGGCTCGGGGACACACCCAGCCTGAGTAGAATGGGCCGCAAGACCTGCCTTAAGCAGGTCCTGTAGTGTGGCTTGTTGCACTGAACCAGCACAAGTGAGATGTAGCAGGCCAAATCCTAAAATGTAGGTTAGACCATAAAGGAGAGAGAGGTAGCAGGGTAAGACACGAGATGAGAAAAAGGAACACTTGCCAACCGTGGACAGTTAAGTCCTTCAGCGTATACTTTATTTAATTTTCCCCAACATCCAGGAAACGAGTATTATCATGCCCATTTTCGAGACAAAGAAGTAAAGATAAAACGTTGTATAGATTTATGGATATGAGTAAATGTGAGATTTGTGGATTGCGTTTAGATCCAACAGCAAAACCAACATCCCTAATTCCCTTGCTTTTGATCACCTAACCCAATGTTATTTTGTACCCTTTATATAAAGAATATATTTATTTTTATTGTTTTGTCATGATATATAATAGTGGGATTCATTATGCCAAGAATATATTTTAGAGTAAATATGTTTTCAGTGTATTTTAGAATAAATTGTTGACTTTCTTTCCTGCTGGACCATGAATGCATGAAGTAGAAGCCATGACTGAGGAAGCACTGTGTCTTTAAGACCCAACATTTTAATTGCTTGCTCAGGAAATAGCCTTTGTTTCCCCCTTTTGGAGGCAATGAGGCTAGAATCCGCAGTGTATTGACCATCTTAAATAAGAAATCCATCCATGGAAAGTCTAGGCCAGTATGAACCAGAACAACATGAGGTTTTTACGGTTGAGCTGAACTTCTTAGGCCATGCTGACTGTATTAGACAAAATACCAGAGGGAATCAACTTATAAGGAGGAAATTTTTATTTTGGTTCAAAGCTTCAGAGGTTTCAGTCCATGGTCACTTGGCCCCTTGCTTTAAGGCCTGTAGCAGCACAGTATATTATGATAGGAACACATAGTGGGGGTTTTGCTCACCTAATGGTGACCAGGAAATAAAAGAGAGAGAGGCAGAGACTTGGGTCCCAATTTCCCCTTCCAGGGGCTGCCCCTGATGACCTAACTTCCACAAACAAGGCCCCGCCTCTCAAAAGATTCCACCACCTATAGGTAGTGCTACTAGTTGGGAACCGAGCCTTTAACTCATGGGCCTCTGGGGGTCATTTCAGATCCAAACTAAGCACTACCCTTAATTACTTCATTCTAAAAGAGTGACCCTTGGAGAGGAGAACGCCAGGGAAATGCTGGTGTCTCCATAATACAGAGTCAACTGCTCTATTTAATTTTTTAACTTACTTTTTTTTCCCCCCTCACAGAAAAAATCAGGCAAAGGTATGCAGACCTACCTGGAGAACTGCACATTATTGAACTTGAAAAGGATAAGAATGGGCTGGGACTCAGCCTTGCCGGCAATAAAGACAGGACACGGATGAGCATATTTGTGGTAGGAATTAACCCAGAGGGACCCGCTGCAATGGACGGACGAATGCGAATTGGAGACGAACTGTTAGAGGTGAGAGGCGTATGTGTTGAATTCTCTTTTGGTTATGTGGAGAGGTTCGGAAAATGAAGTGAAGGGGAAGAATGTTGACAAATTATATTTTCTTCAAATATTTAAAATAATTTTCCAAAACAAGAATAGAAAATACTGTTTCGAATAGTATTTGCTGCTTGAGGAGGGACTAATCTCAGAAACTATCTTAAGACCCCTTAAGTAAAAATTTCATGGAAACATTAAAAGCATAGGGCTCGGGCTAGGAGGATAGCTCAAGGGTAAAATCTTCCTTAGCATGTGCAAGACCCAGTTATCTTTGGGGTTGGAATAAACCATAAACATAACTGTTTGTTACTTAGGGGGAAGTTTTTAGAGCCAACAGAAGCCTGTGAATTTGTCAGAAGTAGTTAATGCCTGTCAGATTGGTGATGTGGGTTAAGACCGTGAAGGTTCATTATGTAGGAATAGAATAGAACTCAAAGAAGCTAAGGAGAAGACTAATCTTCTGATATTACTCTTTAGATGATTTCATCAATAACCTGAAAAGATTATTCTTATTTTCTTAAATTTAAAGTCAGGTCTTCTGAGTTTCTCTTAGTTTGATATTCATTTGCTTGCTGGGTCACTCATTCTTTTGGCTACCAGTTTTTGATTGTCAGGACCAGACATAAAAAAGAAATGAATAGGGTTGGAGATGTAGCTCAGCCTACTATGGGTTAAGTCCTCGGGTCATTCCCCAGCGCTGCCAAATAGAAAAAGACAAATACATCAAGTCCCTTCATTCAGATAGTTGAAGAGGTCTTTGCACTCCAGGATTTAAAATATAATAATAATAAAAGTTAACAGCCAATATATACTTACCACCAGACACAGGAATCTCTTTCACCACTGAAGTCACAAAGTATTAAATAATTGTGCTGGGATTCAATATCTGGCAGTTAGACTTTTTAGCTCTTTTTTAGCCACTCTGCTTTAAGGTCTCTTAGAAAAAATGCCCCCGTATTTGGACATTTAGGAGAGACTAGTCACAGGGACACTGAGTTTCAGACTGCTTACTTGAAATGAAGGATTTCCTCCCCAGATTCCAACTCAGAATTTACAGTACAACTCAGTAGAATTTACAGTAAATCCATAATTTGCCTAATCATATCTGGAGGGAAAGCTAGTCAGATGCAACTGTGAGATAGTCGGCCTCACCTGTCAAATGTCAGCAGCTTCTCCCCACTTAAAATCTGTTTCTACAAAGACATCACTTGTGGGATGGCTTTGCTGTTCCTGTTCTTTTGTAACATAGCATCATGAAGGAGACCCACACTGGTAGACACACTAACTAGAAGAATTATTTAATAAATAAGTCAAAGGTGACTTGTTCATTAGTGAATATAATTAGTATAATTATAGTTAATACAATTCATTGCTTCAAGTATTTCCTTTGGCAACTTTTTAGAGAATTTCTTAGAGATGAGGCTAAACTGATAATAATGATAAAAGTGAGAGCTAATTTACTGAGTTATTGTTAACACTGTACCTATACATCCTACACATTTGTATTCACTGTTCTTTAGAGCCCTATATGGTCAGTACTATTACTATTCCCATTTTATGGGTAAGTAATATGCCTAATATTATAGAACCAAGTGTCTTAAGTTTGAATAATAACCCAGAATTAACAGACCCCAAGACTCATACTATAACCATTGACATGTACTGTGTTCCCTATGGTGTTCCGTTGACAAACATGTCATGTTTTAGTCTGTTTTCTGTTGCAAATAACACAATACCACAGACTGAGTTATAAAGAAATTAGATTTATTTGGACTCATGGTTCTGGTCCAAGGTTGAAGGGCCACATCTAGTGATAGCCTTGCTGGCAGAGTCCTGAGATGGCACAGCATTCTAGAAATGAAGCCAAGCTAGCTTTCATAGCAGACTCACTTTTTTTTTTTTTCTTTTTGGTACTGGAGATTCAACTTGGGGGCACTCGATCACTGAGCCACATCCCAACCCTATTTTATATTAGAGACAGGGTCTCGCTGATTTGCTTAGAACCTCACTTCTGCTGAAATTGGCTTTGAACTCACAATACCCCTGCCTCAGCCTCCCAAGCTACTGGGATTACAGGCATGCACCACCAGCCCCATCCAGACACACTGTTAAGATAACCTATTCACCTACCAGTAGCATGAATGGATTAACCAGTGCATGAGGGCAGAGCCCTAATCACCCTTAAAGGTCTTATCTAATCCTATCTCCTAAGTATCAGCATGAGTTTTGGATAGGACGAACCACAGTCAAACCATTGTGCTCCATTTGTTTAGATCCACGAAATTCCCAATGCATGATGTTCTAGTCTTTAGGGAATCATGTCTATTAAGCCTCTCTACTTGTTATTCATATCTAGACACAGACTTCCTGGCATGGTACATGGAAACACTCCAAAGGTGATAATTTGGAACATGAAGATTCTACCTTATTAAGACTCAAGATGGAATTTCCTGTAGAATCTAGACTAACAGGAGCACTGATGTTTTATCTCTCCATCTGGCATTTGATTAGATGATAACAAACAATAGCTGCAGAGTAATGAGTATCTCACAGGCCAAGCGTAAAGATCAACACAATACAAGGGGATGAGCACTAGACCTGAAAAACCCAGTTCTTTGGGTGGTAATTGTGTTTTAGAAGAGGTTTAGCACAATGCTTCTCTTACACTGTCACCACAACACCAACAGATGCCAGATGTGTTGAAAGCAGAAAAACACAAGCAGTTCCCCAGTGAACACAAATGCACATCCTAGAATTAATTTCAGTTCTGACACTGTCTACCTGGAGACAGTGGAAATTCCACAGGTCACACTCCCATAAGACTGGGTCCTGCCACTGCAAATGTTGTTCACAAGTCCCAGGTTATGCCCTATACTCCTCATTCACCAGCCATAAATTAGGGGCTCCCATGCTCTCCTTTTCTTTGATTTGATTAATTTGCCAGAACATCTCACAGAAATCAGAGATACACTTATTGCTTACCCATTTATTATAAATGATATTACAAAGGACACGAATGAATAGCCCCATAGAAAAGATGCATAGAGCAGAGTATGGCAAGTGGGGCAGAGCTTCCATGCTCTTTCTGGGCACAGTATCCTCCAGGTACCTCCCTGTGTTCAACAACCCAAAAGCTTTCCAAACCCTGTAGTCCAGGGATTTTGTTTTTGTTTCTGTTTTTGAGAAAATATCTTACTATGTTGTCCAGGCTGGTCTCAAACTTTGGGCTCAAGTGATCTTTCCTCTTTAGCCTCCCAAGTGCGAGGACTGTAGGCACACACCACCAGGCCTGTCTTAGTTCAAGAATGTTTGAATTGGGGAGAAGCGGCTGCAGCGCCAAGAGGAGGCAGAAGGCAGATAACGTGAAGCCACTGGGTGGGCACCATGGCTGGGATCACCACTGTCGAGGAGATGAAGCGCAAGATCCAGGTTCTGCAGCAGCAAACGGATGATGCCGAGGAGAGGCCTGAGCGCCTCCAGCGGGAAGTTGAGGGAGAAAGGCGGGCCCGGGAACGGGCTGAGGCTGAGGTAGCCTCCTTGAACCGAAGGATCCAACTGGTTGAAGAGGAGCTGGACCGTGCTCAGGAGCGCCTTGCTACTGCCCTGCAAAAACTGGAGGAAGCAGAAAAAGCTGCTGATGAGAGTGAGAGAGGTATGAAGGTTATTGAAAACCGGGCCCTAAAAGATGAAGAAAAGATGGAACTCCAGGAAATCCAGCTCAAAGAAGCTAAGCACATTGCAGAAGAAGCAGATAGGAAGTATGAAGAGGTGGCTCGTAAGTTAGTGATTATTGAAGGAGACTTGGAACGCACAGAGGAATGAGCTGAGCTGGCAGAGTCCCATTGCCGAGAGATGGATGAGCAGATCAGACTGATGGACCAGAACCTGAAGTGTCTGAATGCTGCTAAAGAAAAGTACTCTCAAAAAGAAGACAAATATGAGGAAGAAATAAAGATTCTCACTGATAAACTCAAGGAGGCAGAGACCCGCACTGAGTTTGCCGAGAGATCGGTAGCCAAACTGGAAAAGACAATTGGTGATTTGGAAGATAAGCTGAAATGCACCAAAGAGGAGCACCTCTGTACACAAAGGATGCTGGACCAGACTCTGCTTGACCTGAAAGAGATGTAGAGCTCCCCAGTCCCGCCCTGCTGCTGCTCCTCCCTCTGACCCTGACTCTACCTGAGGCCAGCCAGCCCGAAGCTGACCTTGAAACTGAGGGCTGATCTTTAACTGGGAGGCTGCTTTCTCCTTTCAACACCCCCTGGAACCCCTACCCCCTTGTCTTTTTCACCAAACTGTGTCTGCTTCTTCCCAGAGATTCCAGCTGGGCTAGAGGCTGAGCACCTTTGGGAACAGCATTTAAGGGAATGTGAGCACAACCCAAAGTGTCTTTAAAAGCATGTTGTGATATATACATTTTGTAATTACTTTTTTTGTTGTTACAGTAACCATTTGTAAAACATTCCAAATAATTTCATAGCTCTGAAGCAGCAATCTAATTCCCTTCTCACTTTTGGAAGGTAACTTTCCAGCCTAGTCCCTATTGCCCTCTCCATAGAGGAGGAAAAGAGGAATGGGCCTGCCTTACTGAGAGCCAAACAGAGCCCAGGGAAAGACTCTACTATGGCAAACCTCATTGCTCTGTGCAAAGTACCAGCCAAACCAGAAAGGTGATTCTAAGAGGAGATCGCCAAAAAACAAAAACCTTGCTTATTCAGGTTTTGTTTTATTTTTAGCTTTAAGGTATCTTTAGACACTGTATTCTTATTTTTTACTTTTTTTCATCAGAAATGACCAAATTAACATGGTGAGACCTCTGAGACTTTTTGTTTTTCTGGTGCTGGGGATTGAACCCAGGGCCTCATGCTTGTTCGGCAAATGCTCTACCACTGAGCCATATTCTTAGCCCTGAGACCAAATTTTTCTCCCATCTCTACCCACTTCCCAAGTGTTCACAGAATGGATCACGGGCCCCTTAATCTTGCGTGACCACTTAATTGCTCTCCTGCTTGCTTGAAAGAAAAAAAGAAAGAAAGAAAGAAAATTATGTTTTGGCCACTGATTTAGCCATATGAACTCATCTCATCACCCTTTTCTGGGTCTGAAGCTGCTGTATCTAAAAGTGCCATCTCATTGTGCTTTGTATCAGTCAGTGCTGGAGAATCTTGAATAGCTTATGTACACAACTTTTTAAATTTTATATTATTTTGAAACTGCATCTTTGGGGTGGGGTACCTGGCCACCTCGTCTGGCTGTGAGAGTCCTGCAGTCTGGGCTGGCAGTGTGCTGATCTTTCAAAGTTTCTTTCCCAGCCCAATCCCCACTTTTTTAGGTGAGGTTTCGTGAGGTCTGTTAGGTGTACATCCTGCAGCTTATTGGCTTAAAATGTATTCTCCTTTGTTGTGATCTCTTTGGGGCCAGTTGGGAGAAAGACAAACAATAGTGCAACTGTTTTGATACTGAATATTGACAAGTGTCTTTTTGAAATAAAGAACCAGTCCCTCCAAAAAAAAAAAAAAAAAAGAATGTTTGAATTGGTTTTTACCACATAGGCATGATCCATCATTAACTCCATCTCTAGCTTTCTACCCATCAGAAAGGCTGAAAATTTAAAGCTTTTAATCGTGGCTTGGTCTTTCTGTTGACCAGCCTCCCTCTATCTAGGAACCTACCAAGCATTGCGTGGGGCTGGGGGTGTAGCTCTTTGGTAGAATACCTGCCTAACACTCAAGACCCTGTGTTCAATCCCCTGAACCAAAAACCAAGAAAAATGTGCCGCCTTAGAACAAAACATGTTCCTCTCACCCAGGAAATCCCAAGGAATTAGATAGCTGCTCGGTGTCAGGGACAGGCTCTGAGACTAAACATTAGAACAATAGATGGATGTAGTACCCTTATTGCTTAGGTAATTGCAAGGATGTTAGCTCTGTTTTAAGAACTGAGGATAGAGACCAAATTTATCTTTTTAATGATATCACAATGATGCAGCATGGCAAATAGTTAACTATTAATTCAATCACATTTTCTTCCTTGTGGACAGAAACTTCAGGTATCTTTCTACCAGGTTGGGGGCTGGAGGAGCTCTCCTAAATAATAAACAAAGAAGCAAACAAACAAATAAATAAATATTAGCCTGTCTTTTTGGATCCTTCCTATTCCTTCCTTTAATGCTCTGAATTTGGTCCTTTCATTGCCAACTCAGCAATTTTATCTTCATTCAGAGAGGAAAAAGCAAGAAGATTAAATATGGCAATTAACTTAATTCCCCTTCACCATCCCCCCAAAGATTCTCTAGTTTCTAAAAGGTGACAACAAATAAAAATATGTTAGAACACAGATTTTAGCATTCTGTGTCATCATCTCTAAGCCTCAGCCATCTGCTTTTTCAAATTCATTCAGAAAATATCTTATTGTGCACCTGCCATGTAGCAGGCACTGTGTTAACAGGGTTGATTGATTCTGTGGTGCTGATACTGGTTCTCACAGAGCTCACAACCCAGTGATTGGATAGCATCAACCTCAGGAGCTGTTGTGGGGAAGAATGAGAGAAAATATATCACAATCTCAGGCACACCGTAATACCTGAATTCATTTTAGCTAATAGTATTCATAAAATATTTTTGTGTGAATTTGTGTACATCAGTTTTAGTTTGTTATACTAATATTTTCATCTCTGAAAGTATGTCCTAGAAGAAAGTTATCTTCTTATTCTTTAATAGCTTCATGCACTATTCTGAAGATTGAAAAAATAAATATACCAGATTCTTAAGCAGTTATAACCCATCTTTTTTGACCTTAGGTCAAGGATGACAGGGGAATAAATGTGGAAAAACAGTTCCTTGGTTTCTTGTCATTTCTCTTTGATAAGTAAGAAACTGGTTTATAGTACAATATCAAATCCAGTGTGCTTGTTAGCTGAGAATAGGAAATTGATTTAATGATGAGAGCCAGGAAAGTTAAAAGCCAGTGTTACTGTAGCTGTTTTTTTTTTTTTTTTTTTTATATTGCAGTATAGTAGATTGTTGAAGAACACTGCATTCTGTAGGAAGCATTTGCAAATGGGCTTTTAGATCATACTTACTGGATTTCTAGGATAGGGCAAATCTTGTATTTCCTGACCCACTGCAAATGCATTTATTTTTGTGGTCTCTCCCTCAAATTCAAGTTTTCAAGTAAAATTCTACCATCCACTTGTATTATTTCTCATTATTACTTTTTTGACATTTTTATATTATTGCTTTGTTCACTGCCTGCTTTTACTTTATAGTTGATCCTATTTGCTTAAGACCCTAAATGAGGTTAAGATGTAGAAGGGGAAAAATGTTCAGACACTCCGTGGCTTCTTTTAAGTCAGACACTGCCTCTCTGCCAGTCCCTGCGTGTGACTGATTCTTGTCAGGACACTTGCCAGCAGTTTTGTCGCAGTGGGATTGCATTGTTACAATGGAAGAGCATCACTGAGTTTGGTCGATCAATGGCCCAGTTTATGTATAAAAGAAATTTTACATTAAGCCTTCAGAAGACGCTGTGATTAAATCTCAGCTTCTTTACCCTTTACTTCCATGCTAGTGTGGGGTTAGTGAATTAATTTCAAAAGGCATTAGCATATAATTACTGTGTAGACGGGAATGAGACCTACCCTAGAGTATTGGCTTTCCCTGAGCAATTAGTCCCCTAAAAGACACAGGCCTGGCATGGAGCTGTCACGTGAATATCGGATTTATTTATAGTCTGCCCTGCAGTGCAAGTGTGGGAAGAGAGAGCTGATAGTGCTGTGCAGGGAATTGGAGTGATTTGTCAGGTTACAGCAGCAGCCCGGAGGAACAGAGTGGGTGGCATGAGAAGTATGCAGTTGATGAGGCTGGCGTGTGGAGCTGGGCCCCTCTGGCTCCTGAGACCTCAAGACAAGAGGAAGCTCAAGGATTGCTCCCTTTGTAACTGTGCCTGCAGTAGAGCCTAAACTGAATCTCATCATTCTGTATGTGTATAATATGGTATTAAGAACCTTGGAAGGGCTGAGGTTGTGGCTCAGTGGTAGAGCGCTTGCCTCGCTTGTGTAAGGCACTGGGTTCAATTCTTAGCACCTCATAAAAATAAATAAATGAAGATATTGTGTCCATCTAAAAAAAAGAACCTTGGAAAAGCATGGATGCTTGCTATGCTTACCAGGGGATAAAGACAGAACCACAGGTAAATTCAGATCGTAATTGTCTCATGATATTAATTTGATAAGAGAAAAAGCTAAAATCATAAAAGTTAAAGGACTGACCCAGGTATTTGCCACTGCTTCAAGGCGGAACTCCTACCTTAGTGCCAACAGCTTGTCCTTCATTCTCTGATGCCAGTGAGTTAATTCTGAAATATCTTGAAAGACTTAGATGTGATTTGGAAGTACGGTACAGTAGTAAATAAATGCACTAGATTTTGTGCATCCATGGATACAGTTACTTGGAATTTACAATCAAAAGCTTATCATTTAGATTGACTCTTTTAGGGCAGGGGAAGTAGCTCAGAGATAGAGCACTTGTCTAACATGCATATGGCCATAGGGTTCCATTCCCAGCAAGCGGGTGAATTAGGTTTGCTCGTTTAAATTATTAGTATACCTGAATGTAAGTTTATAAAGTATGATTTTTTTTTTGCATGTGTTTGTGTGTGTGCAGTACCAGGGATTGAACCAATGGTGTTCTACAACTGAACCACATTCCTTAGTCCTTTTTATTTTTTGATACAGGTGTCTTGTAAGTTGCACAGGCTATCCTTGAACTTGTGATCCTCCTGCCTCAGCCTCCTAAGTCACTGGGATAACTGGCTCATCTTAAAATTTAATGCCACTTTAATTTTATTAAAAGAATAGTGCAGCTGGTGAAATTATACCTATCTCTTAAGAACCAAAGAGAAAAATGATCATTTTTTTAACTTGCCCTTGTACAGTACAGGAAATTCTGTGAACTTAATGATTAAAGCACTTTCCCCTTCATTTCCATGCTGGAGTTGGGCAGGACTTTGTTTTCAGGCTACAGAAGCTGTTATGTAAAACCTAATTCATATTGGGCAGCCTCCTTCTCTTCTGTTTCCTGGTGTGAAGTTTTTTAGCTCTATTTTTGCTTTTTTTTGTTTCTGGCCCTGGCTTATTAGGGCAAGACCTAGTTAAACTTCATGTGTTTATGTCACTGAAATACTTAAGCCAAAAATCTGTATTCTTACTGTTCTTTTGAAGGAATGACAATCATTTAATTTTTATTTCTGCCGTCTTTGTTATTGCTCTCACAAAAGCTTTATTTGGGGGCTGGGGATGTGGCTCAGTGGTAGAGCACTTGCTAGCATGTGTGAGTCCTGAGTTCAAGACCCTATATTTAAAAAAAAAAAAAAAAACTTTATGTGGGATCTCTCCAGTGAGCCAAGTTATTTTTAAATCCCAGAAAGAAAGTGACATGAAAACAGAAAGTAAAAATGAAGGTTATTGAAGAAAATGAGATCACAGGGGGAAACGGAAAGGTAGGGGTGAGGTGAGCTGGGAAGAAATGTGCCATTGGAAGGACTGGTTTTAGCAATGTGTCTCTGAAGAACTGGTGCCTGCAGTTCTTCCTCACCTCTTGCATGTTGGCTTAGGACGGTTCTCCAGGCAACTATCCCCATTCTGTCCAGCATCTTTCCTTCTGTCTCCCAGTCCTTCTCATTGCTATTGTAGTGACTGTATGGAAATGTAGGCTGGAAAACTATGCATTATTTCAAAGAGTGTTCTTAATATCAGCTGCAACGTGTAATTTATTTCTGTATTTTGCTTTATTTGCACAAAAGAAATTTCCACCTCACTAACAGTGCTGTGGTCCACCCTTGTCCAAATGAGATATATTCCAAGACCCCCAATGCCTGAAACTATAGATAGTGTTGAACCTCATATAGACTGTTTTTCCCTGTATGTTGCATACATATGGTAATTTGGAACACTGAGAGATTAACAACAACAATAATAAAATAGAACAATTATAACAATATACTATAGTATTCTATTATCCTATATTTTCTTTAGAAAAATTCTTCATATCTTCTGTTGTGTGTGTCTTATGCTTTGGGGTCACTATTAAGTAAGATAAGGTTGCTTGAACACAAGAACAGTTGATCTGGCAACTGAGACAGCTACCAGTTGAGCAACAGGCAGGAGGATAGACACACTGCATTTGATTCCCCTCCTGGGAGAGATGGAGTGAGATGGTGTGATACTACTCATCATGCTACTCAGAATGGTGCACAATTTAAAACTTACGAACTGTTTATTTCTGGAATTTTTCAACACATGTTTTCAAACTGCACTTGGCCACAGGCAACTTGAAACCCATGAATATGAAACTGTGGCTATGAGGAGCTGCTGTATATGAGAGTCTGTTTTCCCCACCAGATCTAGCAAACCCTGGATAACATTAGACCCCACCCAACCTGATAGGCGCTGTTTTTTTTTAGTTGAAGAAAGTTATTCATACATATGCCATACATAATCACTTGAGAAAGTATGAAAATAGTATTATTCTCTGGTCAGGCAGTTTTTAGTGTTGGTACTTGTATTGAGGTTTTCTCTGCTAACAGTTACAACACATGAAATGAGAATTGCTGTGTGCTAGTGAACATGGGAAGTCCACATGAGTGTCCTTGGCTGTTCCAGGAGGCAGGTCAGGTGTGCCCCTGATCAGTTATTCTGATCTGAAGATTTGGGTATTTAAGGCGTTAAGATAATTGCCTAGGTTGTTCATGGAGTTTTTCATCAGTATATCTGAAACCATTAAATATAATGATAATGATCATAAAGCACTGTTTCTGAAAACACCAAATGAATAATGCCTGGAAGGAGAATTTTGTGATATTGCTATTGTGGTTGAAGATGTGAAATTCAGAGCACACAGATGTGTTCTCACTGCTTGCAGTGCCTCCTTTAAAAAGCTCAAGATGTTTGAAGTACATAACTCTTCAGTAATACAAATTTTCTTTGCTCTGATAAATTTGAAGAGGTCCTGAGCTACATGCACACAGCAGAGATTTCTATGAAAAAGGAAGATGTTAATGGATCAGATTCTTGCTATCCAATTTTTGGCTAAGCCCTGTTCTAAGAAGCAAGTTGTGTCTAGTCCCAATGAAAATAATGGCCAAAGAGTATTACCTCAAAATAAACCTCCCCATTGGAGCTACTGCTGACACCCATTATCTCCAATGATGCTATGGAAGAAATTGGGGATTAGGATGACAGTTTTTCCAATGATACAGTAGAAGGCACCCCCTCCCCGCCCCAGGTCAGAAGGACAGGTCATCTACAACTATGCTTAGGGTTCAGGAAGTGGTTTTGAAAGAGCTGGGAAGTGAGGAAGTTCAAAAAGTAAATTGTTGCCCGGCATGGTGGTGCATGCCTGTAATCACTATGGCTCAGGAAGCTGACCCAGGAAGGAGGATCTGGAGTTCAAAGCCAGCCTCAGCAATGGCTAGGTGCTAAGCAACTTGGTAAGACCCTGTCTCTAAATAAAATACAAAAAAAACCCCAAAAAACATAAGGCTGGGGATGTGACTCAGTTATAGAGTGCTCCTGAGTTCAATCCCTGGTACCCACCCTCACAAAAAAAAAAAAAAAAAAAAAAGTAAATTTTGCTACAGCCAGAAAGAGTCTGTGGAGACTCCAGAGTCCAAAGACTTGGGGTACCAGACCCCTCAAGCCTTAACATTCAGTGATGGGATGAGTTCTTTGAATGATGAACAGACACCAGGTGAACAAGAGCCCAAGACACCAGGTGAACATGGAGCTTGAGTATTTGCTTTACAATCACCATCAGGAGCACTTTGCCTGTCAAGCATGTGGGAAGTCATTTTCTGATGAAGGCAGTTTGAGGAAGCATGAGAAACTACCCAGTGGACATGAGAACAATATGCACAGTGAAAGGAAGCAGGTCACCCCCGGGGCCATCCAGTGCCAGACAGGACAGTCACAGGCAGCCACTGTGGCAGCAGAAGCTGGCAGCAGAAGCAGAGCAGCAATTGGAAACAGCTGTATCTAGAGGTGGCAGGACAGGAACACTACACCTGGGAGGCCGGGACCGAGACCGCATTGATCATAATCAGCCAACGCCAGTTATTATGTTTTCCTGGAAAAAAATGGAGCAGTGTACTCTCTGGCCTTATGGGGGTGGTGGTTTATGTGTTTTTAAAACTTTAGGAAGTTACCATCCTAAGTTCTGACTCATTTCACTGTCCTGTCTGGTGTCTGCTGGTGTTGCCGGCAGGCTCTCCTCCCCTTCTTTTTTGTGATTTTAATTTGAGAACCATGAGCAGTTTGGAAGCCAGAGACTTCTGATCCATTTTTAATTCCTCTGTACTCTTGCTGGGGAGTGCACTGCACTGGGTAATCATCGAGTGCTTGATTTCTTTATCATCACAGTTATGTGTGACTTGTGGTCAAAACAGCAGTCTTCTTATGCTTTTCTTAGTACATTATAGTCCTATATAACAGTTGGGTTCATGTTGACGTAATCATACATGCACAGAGTTTAATTTACTCCATTTCAGTCCCTGGCGTCCCTTTCTTCTCTCTGCTCCTCCTTCCCCCTCTGGCCCTTCCTCGACTGGTCTCCTTTCCACTCATGCATTTATTTTTAATTGTTGCTTTATAGATACATGTAAAGTTGGAATTCACTGTGGTATATTTATATACACACGTAATGTCATTTTGTCATTCATTTTGCATTTCCTCCCCTTTCCCATTCCTCCTCCCTCCCTCTCAGTCTCCTACTCCATTAACCTTCCCTTTGTGATATCTGCCCTACCACACCCTTGTTTCCCCTTTGCTCTAGCTTCCACGTGGGAGAAAACATTGGACCCTTGACTTTCTGAGTCTGGCTTATTTCACTTAGCATGTTGTTCTTCAGTTCCATCCATTTACTAGCAAATGCCATAATTTAGTTCTTCTTCATGGCTGAGGAAAACTCCATTGTGTATGTATAACCACATTTTCTTAATCTATTCATCTGTTGACGGGTACCTGGGCTGGTTTCGTAACTTGGCTATTGTGAATTGTGCTGCTGTAAACATCAATATGGCTGCATCACTGTAGTATGCTGATTTTAGCTCTTCTAGATAAATATCAAGGAGTGGGATAGCTGGGTCATGTTCCATTCCTAGCAAAACAGAAGTTTGGTTTTTATTTTAACAGTTTTAATACCAATAAATGTATCTCATGAATGTAGAAAATGCTGGTGGGTGCTTGACCAAGGACATTGGGCAAAAATGAAACCAAGTTCTGAAAATGCAGAATGATGTTAGATTTGTATTTGGTTTGTTAATTTTTTTATGGCTCTGTTTTTCACTGTGTTGTGATAGTTGCTTTGTTGAGGTGCCTTTTCATCCATTCTCTTTACCCTTTATCTATCCCAAAGTCTGCAATCACATGTACCAAGGCTGAGGGAACCCACCAGGATACTGGTGGTCCTGATACTGGGCTTATAAGTCCCTCTTTGGGGGACATTAGTCACTTTGCACCAATAGAGATTTGTAAAGTAGACCTGTGGTAGGAGGAATAAAACCACTCCCAAAGACAAGATTTTTACATGTGCACTAATGCTAAGATTTGCTAGATCAAAATAATTCTTAATTGGTTTTGAAGTTGGATTGTATTTAGCATCCTTCCTTACTCCCTCCTTTCTTTTCTTCCTTCTGTCTCTAAGGATTGAACCCAGGGACTCACCCATGCTAAGCACTTGCTCTACCATTGAACTACATACCATAACCCCAAGGCAATAGGAAATTAACAGTAGGCAACTACATTATTTGTTCAAGTGAACCAACCTATAGTAATTCAGGCAAATTCTACAGAAACACTAAAAATCAAAGCAATATATAAACCTATTTCTCCATTCACTTTTTTAAAGTTAATATTTTTCTACTTATGGCAGGGGTCTAGGATTCAAAAGAGTATCGTGCTATTTTCCTAATGCACCAAATACATCTTTAGAAAGAAATAAGTTACATATTACTATTAATCTGCCATTAGAAAATATTTCAATTTAGAGCCAAGCATGATGGTACATGCCTGTAATCCCAGTGGCTCAGGAGGCTGAGGCAGAAAGATCACAAATTCAAAACCAGCCTCAGCAACTTAGCAAGGCCCTAAGCAATTTAGTGAGACCCTGTCTCAAAGTGAAAAATTAAAAAGGGCTAGGGATGTAACTCAGTGGTAAAGTGCCCTGGGTTCAACCCCTAGTACAAAAAAAAAAAAAAAAAAAAAAAAAAAAGGAAGAAGAAGAGAAAATAGAAAATATTTCAATTGTGTTTGAATGTTTGAGAAAAAAGAAATCTCTCATGCTTAAGCCTTTTAAATGAATATGATCCTTTGGGAACGTTGTCCTGAACAAGCAATAGATTAAATCAAAGTTGTGGCAAATCTCATTTTAGCACTGCATCTGTTATATTTAGTCCTTAAAGCCTGCTATTTTGTCCAAAGTACTAAGAACTTGCTCCTTGATGTATATTAATTTTTTCTTTTTTGAGGAAAAAAAATGTGATAAATTCTCCAAAATTCTTTGCTCATTATTGTGGGACTGTGTTTTCCTGTGAATGTTGGTCACCTTCCCTGTTCCACCCCTCGCCTTGGTAACCCTTTCCTCCTCTCAGAACTGAAGCAGTGGTTTGGAAAGAGAGTGTCTTCATCATGGGACTCCTAGCCCAGCTTTTGGGGAAGAAAAAATATTCTGAAAGTCTGCAAAGTCTTTATTTATACATTAGTCTACTTCTCTGTGCCTGCCCAAAAAGCTGCACTGAGGTACCTGTGTTTCCTGGAAAGAGACAAGTTTCACACCTGCATTCGTCTCACCTGCTTATCCCCAACCTAGTGCCACTCACCTCCTTCCACGCCTGCTAACCTGCTGTCCTGCTGCCTGCTCTGAGAAGAGATGGCTGCTGCTTGCTTTATGCCCACATCCACCATATGGCAATGCAATTATTTGTTTCCAGGGCGATGCAATTATTTGTTTCCAGGATTTGTGTCATTTGTTAGAGTACCAGGTGCTTGAGGGCTGGGACCATAACTGACTCAATAAAGTCATTCTTACAAAGTAGCTTTTAGAAAATCTGTTATCTGTTCGGTATATGGCAGCTATCATGATGACAGCAACAGAAATTCCTGTATTTTTATCAAGTGTGCAGTGACTGTTGAATAAGGGAGCAAATACAAGGTACACAACATGACTATTACACTTTTTTGGAATATTTCTTGATCTGGGGTTTCTATTTTGTGAGCCTTATAAGTTGGAATTAATATTTCATAGGATTATAAATGAGTTACTTAGCCTATGGCTTCTTTTTTTCACCCCAGATAAATACCCTCAAGGATTTTTTTCTATTATTAACAAGCTAGGCTTCTAGACTCAAAGAGAACTGGCTGTAAATTCTGGCTGTATATGTGTTATATTGGTCAAATTCCTTGAACTTACTAAGCCCCAATTTCTCCATGTATAAAGATGTAATAAAGCACTCCTCTGCTGATTAGTGAGATAAATGAAGTAGTATATTTAAGGTGTACATGTACATGTGCAGGTGAGTAGCGTGTGTGCCTTGTATATTGCTTATTAAATGGTGTAATTATAAGAAATTAGTATTGAACAGTGGAAATCCCACTGTCAGAGATACTGGCTTTGACATAGTAGAGGCAGTCACAAGCTTCCTTTACATCCACACAGGAACTTTTATGACAATCATGTGACTAATAAGTAGGTCACATGATATTCATTACTTTTTTCACCCAAAAGTGTTGTTTTTGCAACCCATCCAGAGATATAGCACATCCCTCACCTCCTTTTAATGGAATGATGTTCCATTTGTTGACATTTGACCATGAATACAACAAGCCTTTTGTTGAAGAAATGTAAGTTTTTTCCCCTATTAAAAGTATATCCATGATAGACATTTTGATGTCTGAATTTTTAATATTTTAGGATAAATCTTTAGAAGTGGAATTAATTAGATTAAAAGTTAATGTGTGAGATTATTCATCATCTTAAGCACTTAGGAATTGTTTGGGTTTTCCTGCATGTGTGTTTTATTTAATAAAAGAGATAAAGACAAAATTAAACTGTATATTTTAATGTCTTAAATTGTGAAATTCAGGATATATGAAAGTAAGGAAAAGGACTCAATATCATTATCAGCAATTTAAGTAATGTGAATTTCAACTCAGCTTCTAATAATTATCACTTTTCATAGTAAAGTCTTTTGCTTTTTAAAAAAAGCATCAGCAGGGTTATTATTGAGTGTAATAAATTATGACATGATGTTCAAACCTCAGGCAGATCTGTTACTTGAACTAAATTTTAATTTTTGTATAATTAATATTTTCAACCCTAGCTTAATTAACTTTTACTTCCAACTTGATATGTCTTTTGAATAGATTTAATTGAGCTGCTTTGCAGCATAAATTTATATTCATGTTCAGTTGAACTATGGAAAATTAAGAGTATTTAAAACTGTCTCTTCATAATATTTTTTGAATAATTAATTTTATTGAAACAAATCTCATTAAAGATCTTTAAAGTGAAAATTTATGTAGTATTAGAAAAGAATTTTCAGCATTTACTTTGCTGAATCTTTGCTGGATTAACCCTCATTCTACTTCCAACACAAACTTTGAAATATTTCAGTTGTCTCCCATATTTGATATATCGGGGATTTACCTTATAACAGGCCTTTGCTCTTTTTCCCTCTACAATAGCAGAAACCAAGCCACAAGGGCAAAAATTAAATGCAATGAAGACCTGTTTTATACAAGTTTTGCAAATACAGGTGTATCTCATTTGGGGTTGTGGACCTCATTACCCAAAGCTGTTATAATTTACTCACTGAATTGAAAATTTAGAACCTGGAAAAAAGTGAACTAACTTACCCATCAGATGAAAGGTTATCACCTTTCTGGGACCAGAGATCATGGAGCTGAGACAGAAGTTACTATCTATCTGGAAGTCTCAGAAGACCCTCTTTGACAGTAATCAGAAGAGAAAGTCCAAAACAGAAAAGAAAATCAGCATCTAGGTGAAAAGCACAGAAAGCCCCTTTGGACAGGGAGCCTTTTTATCTTTCTTCTTTCTCCTTAAGGATGCTAAGGGATAATTTCTGAATATCTGAGAGATAAGTTATGTCACTTAGATGTATTAATTTTCAGAATTAGAAGGGGCCTCAAGAGCTGTATCAGTGGAGACTTTTCAATTGCAAGGAACAGAAATTAGTTCAAATGACTGTATAAGTCAACTTGGGCTTCTGTAACAAATGTCAGGCACTGGACAGCTTAAACAACAGATATTTATTTCTTACTGTTTTGGAAGCTAGAAGCCCAAGAACAAGGTGCTGGTCAGTTTGTTTCCTGGTAAAGCCCCTTCCTGGTTTGCAAACGGGCTCCTTGCTGTATTCTTGTGTCTCCTCTTATAAGGATCCTATTCCAATTCGTTAGAGTTCCAACTTGATTAGAGGATAATATTAAAGATAAGGACACGTCTCAACAATGCTTTTATTCTTCCCTTATATCATTGACTCACCTTTAAAAGGAGAATACTTTGGGAAAGGCACTTATCTTCTCTATTTCTGTGTTTACTTGAAATAAGTAGAACTTAATGATGTTTGCCCATTGTCTAGGTTATCTGAATGGTCACTCAGATTATGAAGGGACAGGGGCAGTATTTGCCCCCAAATGAAATATTTTAATTGTTTTCCTTTGATTTGGATCAGAAAAAGCCAAAAGGATGCTCAATCTGTATATATTCATGTAGTGGGAAAAAATATCAAGAGGTTTAATAATTGTTCAGGGTGTAGTCTGTTCGTCAGAAGAGAAAAACACAGCCCGCAAGACTCCATACTACATTTGGGCCTTTAGAAAGCCTCCCAGTCAGCCACTGGACATTTCCTCTACTGGTGTTGACCTCTTCATCTCAGAAGCCCAGGGCCTAAAATGGGAGCTGCCTGGCACCTTCTGTTACTGATCAAAGTTTATAGGCATGTTATGAAGATGGCCTCAAAAAATCATCTGATTTTTTTTTTTTTTTTTGTCTTTTGAAGTGTGTCTTACAGCCATGTGACTTTGGTGTGCCCTAGGATTACAATCTTTTAAGCTCATCACTAAATTACCTTGGCAAATTGTTCAGCTTTTCTGTTTCAATTTCATAATTTAGTTAAAAAAAATAATACCCTGGCTGGTCTGAGATTTAAAATGAGATACTACACATTGAAGAGTCTGGCAGTGTTGTGCCCCAGTAAGCCCTCAGTAAGGGGTAGTCATTGATTATCTTTAACCTGAAAGACTATGGGGGAGGTGTAGAGACTTTGTTTTTTGCCTATGCTGTGCTTAGAAGATCACAGACATCTGTTGTTTAAATAGTGCCCTCAGAAAACAGCAGTTTCTTAGTAATCAGAGGCAGTCTAAAGTTAATTGTGCACAAAATGAATCATTCTTTCTAATTGCTTACTGAATTTTCTCTGGAGTACTTCATTTAGGAAGGAGGAAATATAAAAACTGCTTATGTAGTTGGAAGCCATCTACCTTTAATTTCAATACAAAAACAAAAAGGAAAGCTGCCTCTCCTAAAACTCAGAGTTGCTCATGTGTCATTTTTAAGGGCAGAATGAGGCTTTGTCTTGGATGTTCTTTACCCAGAGATTTAATCCATAAGGGCACGTTTCTCTCTGTCTTGAGTTTCTTGCTCTGTTCCCAGTTTCCCACTGCACAGCAGCTTCCCAGAGCCTCTGAGCACTGGCAGGGAGCAGTCCCGTTCACAGTAGCTGGCACTGGAAGAAACAGCAGCAGTGAAGGCCTTCCTCCTGCCAGAGCCTCTGAGCATTTGCAAACAGCATCATGAAAGGCAGAACTGTGCGTTCACTCTTAAGTAAATTAAAATTAACAAACTGCTTTCTTCACTTGGGATATTATTTTTCCCTCTTAAGATTATAGTACCATATAGTCTATTCTGTCAAAATGGAGGTTCATGGCTAAAAAGTAGGAATGGCTGTGAACCTGAAACAGTGCGAGATATATATATAAAATGCTCAAGCTTTTTGCTGATCAAAACCAATTTTTTTAAACTTCAATCGTTTTGAAGGCTGGATCCCATGTCAAAGGAAGCATACTGGCAGTTGATTAAGCGCCACTTTCACGCAAGGCTCTGCAGTTCGTCATATCCTCACTGAGCACCACTGTGTACAAGCTGTGCACGCCAATCTAGGAAATACCAAGAGGTACATGCCAGTTTCTGCCCTCAGGAGCTTAGCTCAACTCAATAAATGTTGTGTACCTGCACTGATGCTTTTCCATGCTCTGCCAGCATTCAAGCACAATAAGAAATTTTCTTAAGCCTAGTGTCATGGAGTTCAAAGGCAGGCTTAAATAGGTTTGGTTTAGAAAAGGCTCACTGGATGCAGAGGCCAGGCACAAGGGAGAAAACATTCGCAAACAGTTATCTGAGTGCAGGCTTTGAATCAGGTTTGTTCCACATGTCATCTCATTTACAAATATGATTTAACGACTCTTGTTTGTAGTTCTTTGTAAGTTAATGACGTTGGAAAATATGATTAGCAAAAAACATGATCAGACTAGACATACTATCCTGGAACCTGGTTTTGCTGCTTAATACATTTTGGACGTTTCCTATGTCGTTAAGTATGCTTTTTCACATTACTTTTAATGACTACATTATTTCTCCAGCCATTTCCCTTAGTTAAATAACTAAATTAGGTAAGAAGATATATATAAATTGGGTGTGTAGCACAATGGTAGAGTACATGCTTAGCATGTGCAAGGCCCAGGGCTCAATCTCCAGCATCCCTTATAAAAAGATATAGATTGATATCTATCTGCATATATGTGTGTGTGTGTGTGTGTGTATAATGCATATACATATAATTTATATAAAATTAGGTTTTACATATAACATGCTATTTTGGGACCTGGTTTGCACACCACACACATGCACCCACACAAACTAATTATATAAAAATTACACCATGAAAACAGAAAATATTTGTAGAGAATATATAATCTGGAGAGTGGACACATTTCTAAATGCATGATATTATAACTAAAAACAGATGAATGGTTTTGAACACAAAAAGAATTATTGGGTATTAAGAGCACTATAAATAAAATGCAAAAGCATTGCCCCTTCTAATTCTCAGAACAGTTCTGTGAAGTAGGTACTTAAATTCCTTTTAGAGGGGAGGAAACTGAGTCCCAGAGAAATGACATTGTGAAAAAACAGATTCCTGTGAGATCGAGAGCTTGGTGAAGCAGGAGGCCTGATAGATAGCAGGTAGAATGAAGAGGTAACTCAAGCTGGTCACCACAACAGCCCTGGGTATGAAGCCTGGCTCAGCCTCTTTTGGCAAGGTGATGGACAAGCTTCTTTCAAGACAGTTACAAACATTATACTTTCATTCCAGCTTTTGAAGCGCTCACTTATATCTGCTCTCTCATTTTAACTGTTGTGACAAAAAAAGATACTTTTGTGTCTTCAAAGATTTGTCAGGTGTATTTTCAAATGCAAAATTTCAGAGACATCATGGGCAGACAAAGTAGGTTCTGATTACTAAAGTCTTTGATACCTTTTTATTATCCCTTATAGAGTATATTGTACTATGTTTTAAAAAGTAGAAATTATCAAGGTCACAGTTAATAAGGTTACTATAATAGTATACTATTATTAATTGCTCATTAGAGAGAGATAAAGCCAAAATGTAAGAGCAATTATTAATTCAATGATATAAAATAAGAGAATGATTATAGCTATCCTCACAGGCTATCAGTGGGAACATCTAGAATGGAAAACTTTATATCTCATGTTTTTAGATCATATGTAGGTGACAGCAATCAAGTTTAAAAATTCCTCATCTTAGACATGAACAAATGGCTCATTGATTGTCTACTGTAAAATATTTGTATGCATTTGATCTACAATTTGACTTAAAACGGGAATACATATTTATCTCCTCGGGGGTAGCAAAATTTATGCTGTGTAATAACCTTGACACATTTACAGAATCACGTTTAATGGGTCCTCCAGAGCTCTGGTGAATACTATAGTTTAGTCTGTTTTCTGCATTTTTTAGGAATCTGGAAAAGCTGTAGGAAATGAAATATGTATCATAAAGTTTTTGCATTGAGCTCAACTACTGTTTAGTGAAACAATCAAGAACTTATGTTCTTTTTAACTGTAGTCAAAATTGAACTTATGAGATTCTTATGGCTGCTTAGAATTAGTGTTTGTACTAAAAAGAATAAAGATTTTTAGCCTTATTCAGACCTACATATAATCCTTGAAAACTAATAGTCTTGCGATGGGAGTGTGGCTTAGTGGTAAAGCACTTACAAAGCATGCATAAGGCCCTGGGTTTAATCCCCAGCACTGAAGGAAATTAAAAAAAAAAAAAAAAAAAAAAGGAAAACTTTATTACTTAGTTCCAAATACATACATATAGACTTGTAAATGTATATAAACATATTTTACATAAAATATACAGATGGTGTTTGTTCAAGTACATTTTTTTTTCCTCTCAAACAGATAAATAATCAGATCCTCTATGGAAGAAGTCACCAAAATGCATCTGCCATTATTAAGACTGCCCCATCCAAGGTCAAGCTTGTTTTCATCAGGTAAGATATAGATAGGTCTGGTTTTCTAAAATCTATAGTCTCTTCTAAAGATGTTTTTATTGGTGTAATATTATTTTAGTTTTGGTTTGTGTAAGAAAATCGCTGTCTTTTCTAAAAATATCTTTTCCTTTTCTGTCACATTATGAAAAGTACAGTTGTTTTTAACTATGGGATTTTTCTTGTTTGATTGTTTTGTTTTGTTTTATTTTGTTTTACATGATAGAATTGGGAGTTGAGGTCACTATTTATGTTTCCATTATTAAAAATTCTTACCTTGCTGGATTTGGTTACTGTGTATATAAATATAATTTCTCCTGGCACCATCTGTGGACTCACTAACGTCTTCATCAGAGAATCAGCAGGAAACAACCCAGGAAAGTTTGGGGAGCTTATTAAGAGTGCTGGTGAGAGATCCAGAGTGAGGAGATGTCAACTCTGCCATTGAGAATGGTGTGTGTTTGGGGGGCCACATTTACCCAACCTGACTTGCTACCTGACTGAGCCCTTGTGGTGTAAGTGAATCAGAGTAGCCATTATTGCCACATCAGCAGTAGAATGAGGTTCTTTAATTCTCTGTTATTTGGATGAAATGATAAGTAAATCTGAATTGTTTTTAAGTGATGTAACTAGCCCTATTCATTAATGTCGCCCTCTAGGCCTTGGTTATCATCTGTAAAGTGGGGATAGCAAAGCCCTACCTCTTTCACTGGGATATTTCAAAAAGTTTAAATGTCAACATAATGTTGAACATATAGTAATGTTAGCTGCTATTTTATAATTTGTCTTGTTCTTCCCTTTCTCATTAGTTGCCAATCACAGGAAACACTGGGATTAGAGGGTACTTTCGTTCCCAGTATTGAAATATTCCTTCCCATGTAGATATTCAGCCTCACCTGGACTTGCTACTTTTCTTCTGAAGCAGTCCTGCTCTGGAGCCCTTGTCTCCTACCTGGTGGTCCTTTCTGACTTCCTAATTTTCTACCTTACTAATAAGGGAGGAAACGTTGCCAAACGTGGTGGCGCATGCCTATAATCCCAACAGCTTGGGAGGCTGAGGCAGGAAGATTAAGAGTTAAAAGCCAGCCTCAGCATCTTAGTGAGGCCTTAAGAAACTCAGCAAGACCCTGTTTCTAAATAATTTTTTTTTTTTTAAAGTGGGGTGGGGGCCAGGGAAGTGGCTCAGTGGTTAAGTGCCCTTGGGTTTAAATCCCTGTTTTTAAAAAAAAAAAAAAAAAAAAGCAGGAGAGCTTTCTTCCTTCTCATGTGCCCTTGTATGTTCAGGCTACCCCTTCAGACTTGCTCACCTTGATGTGCTCTATTGGCACCTTCTCCATTTTTGGTTCCCTTGTTCCTCTTGTCAGGGGTTGAATGAGAATTAGATGATAAAACTTAAACAATTTTGAAGAAAATTCAGCCATGTTAGATGTCGTCTGCAAGAGAGGTCCACACAAGTAATGGGTCTAGGTGTGAGGACGTCATCTAAAGCTGTGTGAGGACTGCGTGAGAAGGTGTGTGAGGCACTGCTGTGGTCTGGATGTGGTTTGAGTGTGTCCCTCAGGGATCGTGGTTGGAAGCTTCGACCCCAGTGTGGATATGTTAAAAGGAAGGGGGACCTGGAAAAGGTGAGGCCTAGTGGAAATTGATAGGTCACTGGGGACCCCACCCTCAGGAGGAATTAAGGTGGTTCTCAAGGGACTCTGTGGTAGTTCTCTTGAGAGCAAATCATAGAATAAGCCTGGGCTGGGGGTATAGCTCAGTGGTACATTACGTGCCAGGCATACACAAGGTCTGGTTTCAACCCAGAGCACTGCAAAAGGAAAAAGGAAAAATGAAAAAAATGAAGGAAGAAGACGCATCCTGCCTCCCCATGTGATTTCTGCCTCTCTTACACACTCCCACTGTGATACAATCTGTCACGAGGCTTTTGTCAGAGCCGCCAGTATAATGCTATTTGGACTTTCAGCCTCTAAAACTGAAAACTAAACAAGCCTCTTTTCTTTATGAGTTTCCCATTCTTAGATATTTTATTGTAGTAATGGAAAATGGACTAAGATACGTTTCTAACAATGTCACTCTATAGGGTTTAGTATTGAGTGGTGGATGCTGCTGCAAGTGTTGCTGTTGACATTACTGCAACCTCTTCAGCATCTGTGAGGTCTTTATTCCCAGTTCTGGGCTATCCTATTTTAATAGAGAGAAAAAAAAATTGAATCAGATCCAGAGGAAATAATGTAATAAAATGCAGCATTTAGGAAAGAGTACCCTTTTCCTTCAATGAAGAAAGCTTAAATGATTTAAAATTATATAGAATACAGAAGAGAAAGCTGAGTAGAATTTTAATAAACACAATAAGGCCCCATTGATTTAGTGTCAGATTTCAATTTCAGTTGTTCAGAACAGAGCAGAATCAGTCAAGAAAATAATTTGCTGAGTAAATTGATGGTGCTGCTAAATGCTTATTTATTGAAGTGATTTTCAGTGATTTAGAAATATCCATGTACATTCAAAATACTTAATTATGAAATATATTAGTCCATTCTGGCTGCAATGACAAATGCCATAAACTGTGTCTTATAAACAACAGAAATTTATTTCTCAAAGTTAGGAATGTTGGGAAGTCTGAGATCAAGGTGCTGGCAGACCTGGTTTCTGTTGAGGGCCCCGCTTCCTGTCTTATTTCGGTGTCTGCTGTTGGGTCTTCTTCATGTGGCAGGCGGGGTTCCCTGAGGCCCCTTTTACAAGGGAACTAATCCCTTTCCTGAGGGCTGCACCTCTTTCCTCATATTTTCATGTTGGGGATTAGGTGTCAACATATGAACTTGGAGGAAAACACAAGCATTCAGACCATAGAACGCACATTTCTTACAAAGTCATTCAATTATAATGCCTAACAAATAATGAGCATTCAGAAAACTATTGAAAAAAATTTCCTTTTTAGCTCCAACAAAACAATTGTAGACTATTTCCAAAAGCAGCAATCATAGTTCAGTTACTGTTATTATAATTGCACAGATTTAAATATATACATTTATTTACTTATTTATTGAACTCAGTATTCAACAAAATTCTTGAGGACTCAGTCCCTCTTCCTATTATTGTACCAAATTCACTTAAGTTTGGAAGATCTTTATGTATTCTTTTATAGAAAGAAAAAAGACATAGGAGTGTTTCTGAGTAATCAATTGTCATATTCACTTTGTGACCATGAGTTTAAATTGAACCAGGAGAGATGTACACACAATTGATAGCTTTTTGTTGAGTAGACGTATATCTGATAATTTGTGTGCCAAAATTTAATTAATGCTTAAGTTGCCATAAAGGAGGAACTGTTCTTCTGACATTCTTTCTTCCTTAAAGAGATAGCTTTCTTTCCTAAAGCCTGGCTGAATTAAAAGACTTTGTGATTGAGAAAAGAAACCCTGGATTCATCCTGTCTGGACTTGAATCCCAGCTCTATAGAACCCCAGCTAAGGGAGCGTGGTCAATTTCCTGACTCCGTAGTATGGGTCTGGTATAGCCATCTCATAAACTCTCTAATGTATTAGTTCATATAAATTACTAGTCCACATGGACTCAACAATGTTTGCCATTATGGTGATGATTATGATTATGGCAAAAAAAAAAAAAAGGGTGAAAGGAGAAAGAGGAAGGAAGGAAGAGAAACCAGAAAAAAAGGAAGAAGGATAAGAAAAAAAAAAAAAGAATCATTGTCTCTTATATACTTTTCCCCTCTGTTTACTTTTGTAACTCCATAGTGTTGAATATTTTTTAAGTGAATCACATTCATAAAGAAAAACCTAATTAACACAAAGGAATCCCCATATCTATTATAAAATATAATCGATTATAAAATATAATAGATTTTACCTGGGTGAGTAATATCAAATAGTGTCAGAATTTGAGGCACTTAATGCAAAGAATAAAATATTTTATTGCTCCTCAAGTCTGCATATGACTAATGGGGAGTAATGATAGTAGATTTGCATCCTCTTTATATGTAGTGACCTTTATGGATACTCTGGGGACACATGGTAGATTTCTGTCCTATTTATACATTGGGACCTGTATGTAACCAATAGGGTTAAAATGGTAAATTTGCATCCTGTTATACTTGGTGGCCTGCATATTCAGATTGTTTGTCTAGCTCATTATGTACCTAGATAGTACCTTTTCACCTCTGCCTTATATATTACCACTTTCCAACTATTGTTATAAAAACCCCAATTTTGCCTATTTTGAAACCAAATCCAGAAACAAGTAAAAATTGATTTTTTAACAAGTTTCAGGAGCTAGACACTTGAATCATCTCAGCACCACAAATGGGATTATAATTATGAACTCTGTGTCACTTGTACTGTGTTACAAGGTTACTTTGAAAACTAGTCTCTAAAGCTGTTAGTGTTTCTACTGGCAAAATTTCCTTCCTTAGTTGAAATTATTATTCAGTGTGCCTTTCCATTATACAGAAAATCTTGCCTTTTATATCGTGGCAGCTCTTTTTCAAATTTTTTGACAACTGAAATAAAAACAGACACTGGCCACAGGTTTTGAAGTGAGATTAGCAGTAATCTCAAAAAGCTGTTAAACTCTGCTGTGCACAATACTTTAATTAACTAAAGGCCGTCTATAGTGATGTACACTTGTGTGATCATGTCCTTGTCATATTCTCTTAACACATGTATTTATTCATACACTAATTGATTTGTCATTTGCAAGGGATCTATGGGTCATTAGTGAAAATTAACAAGTTATATATACATAGCTTACATCGTCATTTTTCCTCTTTCTTTTTACATCATTAGATTTCCACAGTCCTGTAGATTGTATCCTAAACATGTCAATTCTCATATACTAAAGTATTTAACTTTGCATCATCCAGATGTGCATCACAGTCTGTGTTCTTACAGTGTACCACACATTTAATTCTATGGGTTTTCCTGTTTGGCATTATCCCCTCTACATGAGCAAACCAATTTAAGTACAGAAGGAGACCTCTATCAGTACGATGAAGAAGGAATTGCTGCATTTGGCAGTGCAGGGATCCAAGGAGATTAATGATCTTGCCTGCAGCTCTTGTCATACCTTCCCCCACTATCGAAAATTAAATGTCATGTATAACAACTCACTCTCCATTACTTAATTACATGTGGAAAATGTGTACTGTGTAAAAACTCCTGGGGCTAAAGGAGGCCAAATGAAACTGAAACCCTCGGAAAGATTTAGTGCTGGCTGTCAAGCCCTCCTGAGTAAAAGTGAACTCACCAGGGGGTCCACCTTACTGTATCGATTGAACATATGTCTTGTTTGTAATTAAAAACACAGTGTGGCCCATTGTCCTCTGGCCATATCCCTGAAAAAGGATATTGAGTTGAAATTAATGTGACTGTCAGAGTCATCACTAGGATGATGACCCTCTGAAGATGGAACTTGAATGCTGGATTTTAAAACCTGTATTATACTCTTGATTCATGAAATCTAGCTTTGATAAATAGGGAAAAAAGACTGTTTGCACTGCACAAGTTTTACTTTCATGAAGAAAGTCGTTCATTTATTCAGCAGGTATCCCCCGAGTGCCTGCTTGTGCTGATTGTGTGAAGTCAGTGAGGCGGAGAACACAGTCTCTGCTAAAAATGGAGACTGAAGGGCTGGGGTTGTGGCTCAGCCGCAGAGCGCTTGTCTAGCCATGCGAGGCACTGGGTTCGATCCTCAGCACCACATAAAAATAAATAAATAAATGTCCAACTACAACTAAAAATATATATATTTTTTAAAAAATGGAGACAGAGAATAGGCCACAATCTAGTGCTTTATCCAGTGAGAGAGGTCCTGCTGTGCTGTAGGAATGCACAGAAGACGCAGCTAACCTTGTCTTTGGGGCCTATGGGAAGAAGTCACAGAGACAGATGCTTAACACATTAAGTCCCAAATGTTTGATTCTGTGAACATGTCAGTGAAATTAACACAGGAGGCTTAAAATAGGGTGGAAATCATAATCTTACATATCCTTTATATATCTTTTCGTATGATATGCCTACCATATATATAATTCAAACACTGTAATCGTTCACCTGTTTCTTTTCTCAAAAGAACAGAACTCTAAATGCATAATATTCACTTCAAAAGTTACTATAAGTGATGTATTTATTCAATTTAAGTTTTTATTCATGTCCCACATTTGTGGTGATAGAACTCAACAGGTTAACTAAGACCTGAAGGATAAAAGCAAAGTCACAGCACGTATAGAAACCCAAAGTTTCCAGAACTAGGTGTTATGTCCAGTGCATCTGAACATGTACTTGTAGGAGAAAAGCAGTCCTTTCTTAGGAGAGAACCATTAAATGGTCCAGCTGTGTAAGTTCATTATTTGGAATCTGGGAAGGAGACATCTTCTTGACTTTCGTGCACCATTAAAGAATGCAGTGCCATTTTCAAATGCACAATAAAATAACACACGTGGTATGTTTGACCAGAAGTGTTGAGGAGGTGGCCTGTCATTAGCCCTGAACCCTTCCAGGAGTTGCAAGGAGGAAGGAAGCAGAGACACTCCGGCGGCTTCAAGGATCTTCTGTCTCTGGTTAGTGACACCATGTGGGAGACCCGCAGAGTCTCTCGGAGTACTCTGAAATGCCCATTCTCACCTCAGTTCTTGCAGTACTTGTTTCCTGTATAGCACTATCCATGTTAAATAATAACAAACTATCAACTCTTGTAACTAGAAGTTATAGGCTTGTCATCAAGGATAAAGTAGAGTTAGAATGTTTTGTATTTCCATATTTTGTCAGACATTGAAAGGTACATCCAAGTGAGAAGCACTGTTCCCTTTGAAATACTATAACCTGGGGAACTTGTACATTTAATACAGTTATGATTCCACTGGGTCATACATTTCTGGAATCATCTTAAGCCTATGGCATATTCTTTCTAATATCCATAATAGCTATATTCTTTTTTTCTTTTGAGGGTGATTTAAGCCAATCTGGAATGACCAAATATTTTATAGGGCCATTTATGAGTTAGGTGAATTCAGTGAATTAGATAAAGTACTAAAACCAAAAAGAAGTCCGTCTTTCTTTCTTTCTCTCTCTCTCTCTCCCCCTCCCCCTCCCTCCCTCCCTCCCTCTCTCTCTTTTTAATGTTCTCTTATACAGTGCTGGTGATTGAACCTAGGACCTTATACCTCTAGGCAATCACTCTATCCCTTATCTTTCTTAGATAACTCATAAAGTATCTTTGAAAATCAGTTTTATTATTTCATAAAGAGAATTTTTATTTGCTATGCCCATTCCTTAACAGTACCAGCATATAGCTTATAGGAATTATGACTATTTGTTTCATCCCTTTTGGCACTCAGAAACACCTGTGGTCATTAGGGATGATATGGGCATTTTTTCCTTGTTTGCTGGTTGATGTTTATGCCTATGAGGATGGAGTTACAGTTAAGTGGCAGAGCACTTGCCTAGCATGTGCAAGGCCCTGGGATCAGTTCCCAGCACCACACACTCTCTCTCTGTCCATCCACATAGACATACACACACATGCATACATATGCAAATATACATACATATCTCTGACATATGTTCTTTGTCCTGGAAATTGCCTGTTTCCTTTAGTGTACCTTCCACATGCAGACACGTGTATACACACATGTTCACAGCATAAGCACACATGTGCGTGCATATACACATGGTGGGACAGTAAAAATAACAAATCCAGATGCCTATCTCCCAGTGGAAGCTGAAAGAGCCCGCTCCTTCTTTCACTGCTGAGTTGCGGCCAGTAAGTGTTCATGTGACCTCAGCTTGGACAATGGGAGACCTTAGGCTTAGAATTGGAAGCTAATAATGTGAATGATATGTATATGAATGGTGTTTATTCCCATTGACCACAGTGTCCTGATCAAATGTTCCTGCAATGACGTTACTTTGCTTCCTGCTTCCTTGTTCTCTGGAGGTCTCTTAGTTCAAAACTATTCCCAGCCTGGTCCTATAGCCCTTCTTTATTTTGAGATCCCAGTATTGGGATCTTACATTGGCCCAAATTCATTTCTCTTGCTTGCTGACAAAGAATCCTATTAAATAGGAAGGATTGTAAAAGTAGAGCTTTCTGAACAGGACATGAGTAACCAGAGTGAGAAATTTAGTTTCCTCTGTGCATTTTCTTGTCACAGGCAGGCATTTAGTCTCCATTCTCAGAAGTTTTTGTCTTTGAAACACCTTTAGCAGAGCATAGGACCTCTGAACAGGTCTCCACAGCATGCCTCCTATTGCCAAACCATTTATTGGCTCTGGAAACAGGATCAGCATGGTTATGGCAGAGGAATCAAAACTTATCCTGAGCCAATCTCTGTGGGGAGGGTCACCTTCCCAGCACATGGGTTGGATATCTGAACATTTGGGCTTTTTCAGCCAGGCATAAGAGGGGAATGGCTAAGGGCATCTACTATACTATCTTTTAGAAAGAATGGCTCTGAGAAGCTTATTTGGCTAACTCCTCCACCCCATCCAGTCCTAGACTCCCTACCTCAACCTTCCTGCCAGTTTGTACTGCCAAACATTTTTTAAGCCACCTTTTCCTCTGTGCAACTGTAACAATTAATTTAGAACATGCCTGGGGGCACCTTTTAAAATGTGGGTCTGGATGCTGAGTTACTGTCAGCAGCTCTTGTTAGTGATTGACATTGGCATGCCAAGAAAATAGAATTCATAAGTCCACTGTCATTGAACTTTGTCTCTGCTCAGCACATCCAGCTTTTTGATTGCTTCTTCCATTTGTGAGTTGGAAACTACTCATTCTGTTCATATAGTTAGGGATAGCTCCTGGCATCTTTTCAGAAAGGAATTTAGTTCCCATTGAGCTGTAATGATTTGCTTTGTCTTATATGTTACTTTCAGGTCATTTGTATGAGGTTTTTCTGGCTGAATGTTAATTCAATGTCATGTTCCAGTTGTAAAGTTGTTTTTGCTTTTTTTTTTGTTTTCCCAAGTGTCTTGAATCACTCAAGTTAGTAGTCAGAAAATAATATTTGTGCCTGTTGGGTTCCTCTGTCCTTGTTTATTCAACATTTTTGTAGTGTGTGCATCTAGATTTAGATTGTAGTTGGAATTGTTTTAGAAGAGGTTGGAGGGAAAAAAAAGTCACCTAAACCAACCTAGTTAGCATTTCATGATAAATGCAGGCCCCAAACTTCTGCTTTTAGCACAGAATAAAATCCTCTAGGTTTGGTGAGAGTACATTTTGAAGAGGTAGGACCAGAACAGTCCTAAAGAAAATAGTGATTTTAAATAGTAATCTCAATAAGTCCAACATTATTCCCATCACCATTTACTTTCTTTTTCTTTTTGTTAATTTTTTTGTAGTTGTATATGGACACGATACCTTTATTTTTATTTATTTATGTTTTATGTGTTGCTGAGGACCGAACCCAGTGCCTCACAAATACTAGTTGAGTGCTCTACCACTGAGCCACAACCCCAACCCCTACTTTCTGTTTCTTTATCAGTTCATTTTAAAAACATTGTGGTGAAATACATATAACACGAAATTTATCATCTTGGCCATTTAAAGTTTATAGTTGAGAGGAATTAAATGCATTCACATTGTTCACCCTTCAGTACCGTCCATCTGCAGAACATTTTCATCTTCTAAAACTGTAATTCTTTTTTTTTAAAAAAACTGTAATTCTTTATCCATGACAAAACCTCCCATTCCTCTCTTCACCCTTGGCAATCACTGTTCCACTGTCTGTCTCTGAATGTGTCTGTACTAGGTACCTCCACACAGCAGAATCCTGCCATATGTGTTCTTTGCCTAACCAGCTTATTTCACTTAGTGTGTTAACAAGATTCATTCATGTTGTAGCATCTATCAGAATTTCCCTCCTTTTTAAGTTTGAATAATATTCCATTGTATGTATATTCCATCTTGTGTATGTGCCACTTTTTTTTTTTAAATCCTTTCATCCATTAATGAATACTTGAGTTGATTTCACCTTTTGGCTGTTGGAAATGATGCTGCTGTGAACATTCATTTGTAATATTTCCTTTGAAATGCTGCTTTGAATTCCTCTGGCTATAGACCCACAAGTAAAATTGCTAGGTTGTATGAGTATTCATTTTTTAATATTCTGAGAAGCCTCCATCCTGTTTTTCCTGGGAGCTGCACCATTTTTATTTTTCCCACCAACAGTGTACAAGGTTCCCGTTTCCTCACATCCTTGCCAGTACTTGTTTTCTGCCTTTTTCGCCATTCTAATGAGTGAACAGGGGTTTCTCATCATGATCTGGATTTGCATTTCACTGATGATTAGAGATATTGAACACCTTTTCGTGTGCTTATTGGTTGTTTGTATATTTTCTTTGGAGAAATGTCTATTCATATCCTTTCCCTGTTTTTTAAATCAGGTTGCTAATTTTGTTATGATTGTTATTGAGTTGTAGAAGTATTTCTGTATTCTGAAACATGATTTGCAAATATTTTCTCTTATTCCATAGGTTGCCTTTTCACTCTGTTGGTTGTGTTTGATGAAGAATGTTTCAAATTTTGATGTAATCCCATTTGTCTATTTTTGCTTTTGTTGCCTGTGCTTTTGGTGTCATTTAAAATAAATCATTATTAAGATCCAATGTCACAGGCTTTTTTCTCCATGTGTTTCTTCTAAGAATTTTCTATTTTATTTCTTATTTTTAGGTCTTTGATCCCTCTTTTTTTGTGTACCAGGAATTGAACCCAGGAGCATTTAACCTTTGAGCCATATCCTCAGCCTTTTGTGTGTGTGTGTGTGTGTGTGTGTGTGTGTGTGTGTTTTATCTAGAGACAGGGTCTCACTGAGTTGCTGAGGCTGACTTTGAACTCACTATCCTCCTACCTCAGCCTCCTGAACTGCTGGGATTACAGGCATGTGCCACTGCACCTAGCATTTTGATCCATTTTTAACTAATTTTTATATATAGTATAAAGGAAGGATCTACCTTATTCTTTTTGCATGTGATTATCCAGTTTTTTCAGCACTAATTGTTGAAAAAATCTTCATTTCCCTTGTTGAATGTCTTGCTATTCTCCTTGAGAATCATTTAATCATATAAATGTTAATTTCTGGACTGTCTGTTCTATGGCATCCATATATCTTTATGCCAGTACCACATGGCTCTGATTACTGTAGCTTTGTATTAAGTTTTGAAGCCAGGAAGCGTGAGACCTCCTCCAAATTAGTTCTTTTTCAAAATTGTTTTGGCTGTTTAGCTCTACGAATTTTTGGATGGGATACACTTTCCCTTTTAAAAGTAGAAATACCCATTGGAGAAATCTCAGACCTTGTAAATGAAAAGTATGGCATTCTACAAACACACAAACACGCTTCATTTACATTGGTAGCATCTTTTATTTTTCCTCATTCAGAAATTGCTCACTGAGCTTCCCAGAAACATAAATTTGTTGTGTTTATAGCCCATTAATTCTTCTTTTGACCACAATTTGTCATGTTCCTCTAGAGTTTATCTTAGAGCATCTTTTGTATTTCTCTTTGGGAATTAGTCAAGGGTTGTTGAAGTAATGCTTTAAAGACATGTTAATAAACCCCTTGTTACAGTTTGAATTGTGTTTATAATTTTAATGGATAAAAAATATGCAATTGAATCAACAAATCTCTGTATATGACATGTATGTGCCTCTAAAAATGTAAAGTATCCTTAAAGAACAGGATGCAGTTGCTGAGAAACCATGTAATTAGTTTAGAAATTCAGCAGGGAGTGGCTGCTATTAGAGAAGTAGGTGCAGCAAGAACCTGCTGATGCTACCCAGGTAGAGTGATGTGGGCAGGAACTGAGTCCAAACTTCCTAAACAAATGCAAATATTTACTGAGGACCTACTGTATGGTAGATGCTATGCAAAGCCACAAGTTATGAAGTTCTCCAAGAATTGTAAGACGTGCAAATAAGTAATTACAAAACAAGCACCAATAAAGGGAGCTCTTGGACATGGGTTCTTCAGGTTCCATCTTCAGGCTTGTTTCTAGGGGATAGTTTTCACAGTTGAGAAGGGAATGATTTCAATTGATTTAGATGCAGAAAAAAAAAAAAACAGAACAAGGAAACCAGTAGGGGCACTCTTTTTATGATCCAGGCAATTCAAAAGGTACAAGAATTAGGCTGGGGACAAGGAACTAGGAGAAAGAATAAAGCCTTTAGAATGAAACCATTAGTCTTGGTGCCTTTAGTTAACTGAAGACGTGGAGCCTGGAAGTTTAAACATCTAAGGCTCAATATCATGAAACCATAAAACATAAAATTTTAACTGTTATTGCACTTTACCCTTTGCATTATCTCACAACAACTCAGCTAGTAGATATTATCCCAATTTCATAGGTTAAGAAACCAAGATTGTTAAAGCTGTTCTGTATCTTATCTATAAGTTATCAGTGATATAATCTGTATTTTTTCTCAATCTCTCTGTACCTTTGCCTAGATTTCTTTCCAGGATAGCCTAGTTGTTTTCCTTTACTACATATAATCACAGATCTATTTTTCAGTTGTAGCATAATTTATACTCAGCACAACAGATTTTAAGTGTTTAGTTTGTTGAGTTTTGATAATTGCATAACCTGTGTAATCTTCACCCAAAACAAACATACAGAGTATTTAGTCATACCCAAAGTCTGTGGGTGCCACCGTCTAATCACTCCCTCCTTCCCCCAGAATAAAGAGCTTCCTGATTTCTGTCACTCTGGGTTAGTTGTGACAGTTTTTGAACTTAATACAAATAGAATCAAATAGTATTTATTTTTTCACGTCTTATTTCTTTCAATCAACATAGTGGTTTTGAGATTTATCCATGTTGTATTTAGCAAAAGTTTTTTCCTAAAATTACTCCTTAAAGTAATTTTGTATTTTACTGTAATATACAAAATGTGTAGATCTGTTCTTCTGTGGATCCTGTGTAGATCCATTCTCATGTATAGGTCCATGGGCATTTTGGGTTGTTTCTAATTTTTAGCTATTATGAATAAGGTATAAAGATAGCTTTTTAAAAATTATTGTAAACTTGTGTAGCTTGACTCAGAACAGACTCAGTCCGTGAGGAATAGACTCAGTTACGCTTCAGTAACAAACAGCCCTAATTCTCAGTGACTTCAAACAAAAAAGATTTATTTCTTTCCTATGTTACATACACACTGAGATTTGGCAAGAGGTCCCCTCTGCTGTGTTCCTCACTAACTGCCAATACCATCAGTGGCAGGAAATGTGTTTTAATCGTTTTTGTATCCACAGTACAAATATCTGTTAAATAAATGTATGTATTCAAAATAAAATGAGAACTATATTGTTGAGTTTCAAGCAATTAAAATAAGCTGTAGCCAGTCTAACTCAAAAGGAGTGTGTCATAAGAATACAAGGATGTCGCACAGACTCTTATGAAAGGAGTCATACAACTAAGACTGAAGGGAAGGCACCCAGGCATCCCCAGAGCTGCTAGCAGAAGGGAGTTCTGAACCACTTAGCCTTGAGTTTTGCCTTTGGTAGTGTCTCCACACCACAGTCCTGAGCTCTGTGTGTCTCCTCTAGAGTTAAGAGTCCTGGAGAGAGAGAATTTGGCCCCAAACTAAAACAGGTGTCTGCCCCCTCCATCCACTCAGATTGAGGCAGTGTTATTTGAGTTAGCTGGTGTAGACATGATGACCCATCCAGGGACTGACTGTGAGCTGAGCAGATACTCCAAAGAATGGCCTTCACATGTGGTACTTCTGAGAGCTGATCAACCATTGGCAGCACATTGTTATTAACTTATTGAAGCAGCATAGAAAGCACAGGGCGTAGTTTGATGGCTCTGCTCTCCTTTTCCTGCCTTGTTCAGGCCCCTCTGACTCAACGGACATGTGCAGTATGCCTGCTCTCTGGCTCAGTACCCTGCTACAAGCTGGGATTCAAAGAACTAAGATCCCACCCTTGTTCTTGGAGAGGGAGAAAGAATAGCATGGCAAGTATAGAGAGCAAGTCACACAGCAGTCACACACTCCTGTGGTCTCAGTTACGCTTCTGAAAATATCTGTGTTTGTCTTGACTCTCAAGATAGACCATTGTCATGTAACTTTACTACATTATATTGTTATAATTATTCTATTAGTTTTAGTCTCCCACTGTGCTTAGTTTATAAAATTAAACTTTATCTTAGCTATGTGTATATAGAGAAAACTAGAATAAATGTCAAGTTTAATAGTATCTGTGGTTTCCAGCATCCCCTGGGGGCCTTGGAATGTTTTCCCCAAGGACTGGGAGGACTTCGTACACACACAGAGTTCTGTACCCTGGAAAATAGTTCTCTTATCCGAGGTCCAACTCCATTATCTCTCCATCATCTATGAAAGATAATTATAAGAACACTACCAAACAATTGTGATCGAGAATTGCCATTCTGTATGGGGCACCACTGTCTAAGAAACTTATTAACTTTATGGAAAGAAAGATTATTTATAAAGCAAACAGATTTCATTCCTTATATGATTCTTAGGGGGTCAAAGATTCCCTACAAGTCATTCAGGCTTACTGCTCAGTTACAGTATAAGTGCCTTCTGTCCTTTGGCTTCCCTCTTCTTTATTTTCTCTTGAAATTGCTAGTAAGTCAGCTTTCTACAGCTTGATGCTGAGGTGTGTGAAAATTCACTATGAAGCAGAGTATAAGGAATTATGAACTATAACTTCTTATAGCAGCTTTCCTGTCTCCGTTGGGACTAAGTGTAGGTTTCCTATTACTTGAGATTTTTAAAAATTTAAACTGACTTTAAAGGGCACTGAAGTCATACTAATTTGGGGAAAATCATTAAATTATGAAGGGATAACTTGGCTGATTTGAGCTAACTTGGTCTCATTAATCAGGATTTCTTAATAAGAATTTATGTGTAGTCATTTTCACTGCTGGTAACCTTTGAAAGAGATATAAAAGCATCTACTTAATTACTGCCAAATGCACTCTGCTGTGTGAGTTCCAAATCTGGAGCAGATATGTCCCATTGGTATTAGGCTCTGAGCTGAGCTCTATTGTGTTATTCTATGGAAGAAACTGGGAGGAGTATTACCACCGGGAAAATGGGATTACTCACCCCAGGGTAACTGACTACTTTTTCTATGTATGAGCAAACTGCTGAGGAATGGATTATAACCCCTGAAAACCAGTAGCCATCTTTTACATAATAGTGCATACTCAAGGCATCTGTAATGCTGTCAGGAAAGAATAGATACATTTTGCATCCTCTCTGGCACTTCATAGTTTTAGTTTTTCTTCCGATTGCTTTGGTTTGGCTCACTAACTAGATAATCCATGAATCCAAGAAGTGATACCTAGACTTCATTTCTTTATATGCTCCTTCATTCCACAAGGAATTTACACCAGAATTCTTGTAATTGAACCTACCTACATCAGCACTCTGGAAACGGAGGCTATGAGAAGCAATTTTCCCAAAGCTCAACTCTAATGAGTGAATTTCTCTCATAAAATAACACAATACACTTGATCCTAAGTGCAATGGGAGGATGTTAAGCAAGGGATAGAAATATAATCAGATTTGTATGTTAGGACCACAACAGCTCTGCTGGGTGAGGGATGGATTGGGGAGGATTGCTGAAAGGACGGAAGTGTGGAGATGAGTAGAAAGCTCTCCATTAATTCAGATGAGAAATGATAATGACTTACAATAGGGTAGGATGGAAAGAAGTGGAAAGATGCAAGATAACATTTTAAAGACAGAATAAACATTACTAGTTGATGGCTTGAAGGTACAGTTGAGGAATGAGAGGTATTAATGCTTAATTCCTGGTTGAATGACAGGTACAGATATTGTTGATGGGTACTCAGGTGAGGAGACTTGGCCTTGGAACCATCTGGGAACTGAGAGGAATAAAAAGCTCTATGTTATTTGAGATGCTCGTAAGACATCTAGTGGAAAAAACATAAAGGAGGAGTTGAATATATAGCTCTTCAGCTCAGAAATTGATGTGGGCTAAATATGTGAATGTGGAGGATGTCAGTATATAAATAGTCTCTGATTTTGAGGGAATGATTCACCTATTTGTGGTTTATTGAACTGACACTAAAGGAAAAGGATGGGTTTGAGGTATAAATTGAATAAATACTGGCATTTCATATATGGCAATATAATTAAAGCACCAAAACAGGAATGACATGGACCAATGGACTTGTTACCCCGTCAGGGAGAAATCAGAAGTAAAATGGGGTTGGTCACTGCTCCTGAGTCAGGCCATGGCTTCCCTTACATACATTGGTTATATGAGCAGAGATCTATATGAACTCTTAGACCTTTACATATCAACAAGACTCCTTTTTGTAAGCTTTATTGATTTATATTATGAAAGATAAATCAAAGCCCAGCACAGTGGTGTATACCTTTAACCCCAGCAACTCAAGAGTCTAAGGCAGGAGGATCACAAGTTTGAGGCCAATTTCAACAACTTATTGAGACCCTGTCTCAAAATTTAAAAGAAAAGAAAAAAGCGGGGGTTGTAGCTCAGTGGTAGAGTGCCCGTGAGTTCAATCCCCCATACAGAAAAAAGAAAAAGAAGAAATGATAAAGCTTGCATAATTTGAGATAATTATGTTGGTCCTACATCATGAATGGTGAAGGACAGCCATCTCCCACATAACCACTTACTTCTGCATTTGCTAGTAATATGGTAGAAATAGGCCCAAATAATCAGAACTGCTGCTCTAGGAGTTGTGTGCCTGTTGCCCTGGTGACAAGGTTGCAGTTCCCACTTCCTCTGCTCCATTAGGATAATGAGGAGAATTCACAAGGCATTGTCTACAGGAAGCTCCACACTCCCATCCATCACTCTTCACAGTCCACTATGCAGGGCCTGTTGTAGACATCCACCATCCTTCTTTTGGCAGAAGGAAGTTAGAAACTGAGAGAGGAGGCTGGGAACCTTTCCAGCTCAAAGAACAAAATGTTCTAGACGTTAATGGGGCCTAGAGATCATATACACCCATTTGAAAAATTTCTATTCCACCTCGCTAAGCAAGTTGACGCCTTTCCAAAATTATCTTTCACAGCACCTGACTTTCCAAGCAAGATTTGGCAAACTCCTAGCATCATCATTCTTTGTCACTAATAATTGTATCTGAGAATCCCTTGAGTGATACATCTCTTTCTGTGTCTAATTGCTCCATGTGCTTGGAAGCTATATATTTAAATATGTATTTAATTCTGTGCGATGCATGTGCATTTTCAATTGAGAAGTAAGGAAGCACTTGTAATTTGAGCCAGGAACTCAGGATTTACTCTGTACTGATTCTGCCTATTTTAACATTTTGCAGAAATGAAGACGCAGTCAATCAGATGGCTGTTCCTCCCTTCCCATTACCATCAAGCTCCCCATCTTCTATTGAGGTAAGGCTGCTCCTGATGAGCTCTGAGTGCATTATGTGGTTTTGCCATGAGCATTTTCCCAAATTTGACATTTGGGATTTTCAGCATTTAGTATTACAAACACATCATATGTGTATTAACTAGCAAATTTCCCTAATATAAAAAACATTTGAGGTATTATTAAAAAGTAATGTAATGGCCAGGTGCAATGGCACATGCCTGTAATCCCAGCGGCTCTGGAGGCTGAGACAGGAGGATCATGAGTTCAAAGCCACTCTCAGTAAAAAACGAGACACTATGCAACTCAGTGAGACCCTATCTCTAAATAAAATACAAAATAGGGCTTGGGATGTGGTTCAGTGGTCAAGTACAATCCCCAGAACTCTCCCCTCCCCCCAATAGGAAAAAAAAGTAACGTATCAAAATATAGTCTACTGTCATGTGTAACTAATTAGAACAAAAAAGTAATATAAACTATGTTAAACAAGCATATCAGAACTTAACCATATGAATATTATCATCTTCAAAGTTGCTTAAGATTTCCTCAAGTTCTATAATTTTACTCTGATTAGACACTTCAGAATTTATTAGAAGATCATTTTATGGCTGAACTGTACCCTTTCTTTATGGTTTCAAAGCACTTCAACACCTGCAATAACAAATGTCTTCAAACAGTTACTTCATCTATTAATGGAGAAATTATTAGAACAAGATTGTTATAATATTGGCATGCTTCTAGAGTTGGAGGGAAAGAGATAACTATTGTTATAAAGGTTGAGTATCTCTTATCTGATATGCTTGGGACCAGAAGTGTTTCAGATTTTGAATATTTGTATATTCATAATGAAATGGCTTAAGAATGGGACCCAAATCTAAACACAAAATTCATTTGCGAGGGGCTGGGATTGTAGCTCGGTGGTAGCATGCTTGCCTAGCATGTGTGAGGCACTGGGTTTGATTCTCAGCACCACATACAAGTAAATAAAATAAAGGCCCATCAACCACTAAAAAATATTTTTTTTAAAAAAATTCATTTATGTTTCAAATATATCTTGTACACATAGCCTAAATATAATTTTAGGCAGTATTTTTAGCATGCCAGTGTTTTGATTATGACCCTTCACATGAGATCCGATGTGAAATTGTCCACTTATGGCCTTATGTACATGCTCAAACAAACAAACACAAAAAGATTTAGGAGCGTTGTAGATTTGGGAATATTTGAATTAGGGATACTCAACCTGTATAATCAATTCGTCTCTTGAGATGAGAGAATATTCATTCTTTTCACATTTTTTTAAATTTTTTACTTATTAAATTACTTTTATTCATTCCAAGAAGAAATACATACTTATTTGTAATTATAGATGTGAAATTATTATTATTCCTTTCACTACCAATTAATGGTTACTATTAAGTATCTTTCCATACTTTTTTCGTTGCTTCCACAACAAAAATATGTAACTATATATAAGTAATGTTCTTTTTAATAAAAATTTAATAATACAATAACACATTCTTCTCATTCATTCAATAAGTATCTCATAAGTTCATACTATGGTATTAGGCACCATTTTGGATATTAGAGATATTTGTGTGAATAAAATAAGGCTCCCTGCCATGGATCAGCTTACATTCTAATGAGGAAAGAAATATAAATTAACTAACAAATAAATACACCAAAAAATGCTGAGAGCCATAGCTGAGTAGGAATGAAGCATGGCATTTTTGGTTGAAGGGTGATGCCAGCAAGCCATTGAGATGATAATGGTTATGTTAAGATGTGTATTCAATTGGATATTAGACCCCGCCTGGGCCTGCTACTTTGGATGAGGCTACTTTGGAGCTCTACAGGGATTCCAGGAGAGTTCCCATTGGTTGGGGAAGTGCGGTAGGAGGGATTTCGGGAGGAGGGATTTCCAGTTGGTGTGGTGTGTCCCGGGAGAAGGTGTTCGTGGGAGTTTTGGAAATAAAGTTTGTTCCTGCTTGAGTGGCTTGCTCGTGATTCTGTGCCCAGCCAGACTGCGGCAAAAAAAAATTACCAGATAGTGGTCAGTGCCTGGCAGAAAACTAAAATAGAGAACATGGCCCAGTAACCACTTTCATTGATCATAGAGAAGGCCTCTTGGATAGGTGAAATTCAAATAAGATTGGAATGATAAGGAGCCAGGCTAGCGTGATTGTGTCCAGCAGGTCTCCTCTGCAGCAGTCATTTATCTCTGCCTTCTCTTCCTACTAAGTGCGTGCCACCACCCCATGGAAGATTTAATGCAAATAGATGTGAACCCTCCTGAACTGCTCTTTGGTTGTGAATTAAAGGCTGATAAGTATTTTAGGGTGGATGGTGAAAAAAGCACCTGTTATCATTAAGAACGGTTTAGAACCAAGCACAAAGTCATGTGCTTGTAATCCAAGCAACCAGGGAGGCTCAGACAGGAGCATAGCACGTTTGAGGCCAAGCTGGGCAACTTAGTGAGTTAGTGAGATCCTGTCTTAAAATAAAAAAGAAAAAGGGTTGGGGCTGTAGCTCAGAGGTAGAGCACCCCTGGGTTCCATCCCCAGTACCACCACCAAAAAAAAAAAAAAAAAAAAGAAAAGTGTCTGCTTAGGAGCTGTTGTACAAAGGATAAACTGCACATTTTTTTAAAAAGAGGCAATGAATTATGAAGTCAGTCCAATTTAAAAAATACTGGCATCTGTGACAATGTCTGTACAATCAACAGTTTCACTTGGAGACTTTGAAATTACACCACCTGTAGTCTTAAGGGTGAAATGTGATTTAGGGACTGATCGTTACTGGACAGCACTTAGTAGTTATGGAGGAAGATGCAGAGTTTGAAGATGAAGAGGAGGAGAATGGAAAACTCTTGAGTCTCTGGAAAGCCAGCTGCCCCTGGAAGTGGTAGTACAGTTCCACAGAAGAAAGTACAACGCTCTGACATAGAGTAGTAGGAGGAGGGCAGTGATGAAGGTGAAGACCACAAGATGATGGTTTTGGTGATGAGGAAACTGAAGAAAAAGCTCCAGTGAAGAAATCTATACAAGATACTCCAGCCAAAATTGCACAAAAACCAAACCAGAATGAAGCCATCGATACTAAAATGAAGGTCAAGAATCCAAAATGCAGGAAAAATTCCCCAACACACCCAAAGGACGTAGTGCAGTAGAAGACATTAAAGTAAAAATGCAACCAAATGGAGGAAAAGGTAGTTTTCCTTCCAAAGTGGAAGCCAAGTTTAATGATTTTGTGAAGAATTGCTTCCAGACAACTGCCCAGGAGGCTATTTGAGCTCTCCAACCGTGGAGGAAGTCTCTTTAAGAAAATGAACATTTCTTCAAAACGTTCTGTCTTGTTCCATATCTGTAACAGTTGATATCTGGCTTTTTTGTTTTTTAATGCAAAGTGAAAACTTCCTCCACCGTGTTTGATAAATTATGTCCACGTTCCATTGCCAAGAACATGTTGTTCAAAATCCCTGTTTAGTTTTAAAAGATGCAACTCCACCATTTGCTGGGCTCAAGTACGTAGGGAATGTTATGATAGGACATAGTAACAGTGGTGGTCGGCCACGGGAATTGTGGGGAGACAAAAATATACCTGTGAAGTCAACTCAGCATTGAAAAAGAAGGAGCCAGACACAGAAAAGCTAGGAGGAAGAGTGTGCCCTGGAGAGGGGACCGAAATAGCTCTCAAGTGAGAATGAGCCTGAGGGAGAAGGAGGAAGGAGGCGGAGAGGCCTCAAGTCTGAGCAAGAAGCTGGTGTTGTATTTTGTGTGCTGTGGAAGCCAGCGAAAGGTTTTAAACAGGAGAGTGAAGTGGCCTGATACATAATTTTTAGAGATCCATCTGGTCATTTGAGGGATGGAAAATAATTTTTTTCTTTGGCCCCCATGGTTTCTAGTTAGAACAGACTCCTATAACAAAAGACAGATTACCAAGACAAAAACAGAATTTTATGAGTATATTATTTCACATATAATATATGAGAACCCAGGAATGAGTAGTTGTCAAAGAGATGCTTTTGAATTCCAGTTTTTGTAGCATCTTCACCAAAAAAGAGTAATTTTTGTTTGTATTGAATCCAGAGTTGATATATTCTGAGCAACATCCCCAATCCCATTTATTTATTTGTTTGTTTAATTTCTTGAGACAGGGTCTCAGTCAATTGCTGAGGCTGGCCTCAAATGTCCTGCCTTGGCCTTCCAAGTTACCAAGAAAAAATTAGTGAATTTTCAGAGAAATGACAAGACAATGGCAAAAGACTTTGACTCTAGGGTTGGTAACTTAGAAGAAGGCAAATATCTAGTAAATAAAGGCTAATTAGTAAGTCTTGTTGCTGCAAGATTCCTCTGGTGCCATCTCCAGACCAGTAAGGATCCAAAGTTGTCTTCAGTGGCTAACTTTTGTTCTCCCTGGTGATTGCGGGGGATGACATTTTGCTGTTTATCTTTGTAAATCTAAGTCCTGCTTTTAGGCCCATATAGGAAAGGCAAGGCGTTCTCCTACATCTGCTTTTTAATTGCCTTCAGCTCAACAGCCCTTCTTATTTTCTGTGGGGATATGGGGGTATATATTACAGTCTTCTACAACTTCTAGGTAAGGAATGGACGGTAGGAAGGTAAACATAATATGCTGGAAGGCAGAAGTCCAGGTGAGACCTGAATATGGCTTGGATGAGGTACAGGTTATTAGAAGCAAAGAAAAGTGAGCAGAATCCAGCTGTTTCAGAGTTTTGAGTCAGACCTGATGGGTTAAAAGTGAGAGCTGAGGGGAAATACAGAATCACAGATTCCATTTTCTGGGTGGATTATGGTGCCATTTACTATAGTCTGTAGAAAAATTGCTTTTTCTCAATAAGGAGATAGAAATTAAGACGTTTATTTTAGGAGATTAAATTTGATATGTCGTACACATCATTCTGAATAGAGTCTATGCATTAAAAAAATATATTACTCTGTTTGCCCAAGTGTATTCTCACTTTAAAAATGTTTCAATATGCTCTATCAGAGTTTTTTTCCTGGCTTATAGATATTCAGATGGTCTCCAAAATCTTGGCATTAAAAGAGCACCAAAATGTATGTGCATGTGTATGAGAGAGGGGCATTAAGTGCTTTTATTTTTATAGCACATATATCTCTAATGTACCATTTCTGTAAATTTGTAAAGGGTATACAAATTCAAAATTTTAATCTATATTGACCACCAAGAGCCATTTTGCCACAGTTTTGCCAGCACTGAAGTTTTTTTATTTCAATGAAGACCCAGGAGAGATAGGCAGGTAGCATGGCAGTGGGTAGCACCCACATTTCCCTTCTCTAAAGGAACATTGCAATAGTTTCAGCCTCATGAGGTTATTAAGATTAAAATATACAGTAGTCCCCTTATCTGTGAATACATTCCGAGACCCCCAATGGATGCCTAAAGCCACAAATGTTGCTAAACTCTATATACAGGCATTATGATAGTGTGAGTTCACTCCGATAACTCAGATAGCTGCTGTGCGATTCACAGGCTGGTAGTGTGCACAGCTCAGGTATGCTGCACAAAAAGATGGCTCACATCCAAGGCAGAACAACAGCACAAGAGTTCATCATGCTACTCAAAACAGTGCACAATTTAAAACTAATGTGTTTAGACCACCATTGACTGTGGATAACCAAAGCCACAGAAAGCAAAACCACAGATAAGGAGGGACTACTGCATGTGTTTATATAGATCTTGTGTCTGGTACATGATTGCTGCTCAATAAACATTAAACTAGGCTTGGTGGAACAGCTACTGCGATGGGGCTGAGGCAGGTCCAGGCATTCAGGGCCAGCCTGGGCAACATAAGGAGACCCCATCTTGAAAATAGAAGTGACTGCTTGTTAATTCTTCTCTCATATTTATAGAAAGTCACATCAATCTTTTGAGGGTGGGAAGTATTTTAGAAAAATTGTTGACCATGTATGTTTCCACTAAAATATCCTGTAGAAAGTGAATTTGTCTTTTACTATAAATATTGTTTTCTGCAAGCAAAATGAAAGTACTTTTATGCTTTTAGAAAGCCAAGAGAAGTTGGCTGTATTTAAGTTATGGAGTTTCTGAGATATCTAGTCTTTTGAGCAGAGAAATGTATACTGTTGGTGTCAGTGTTTAGTTTCAAGAGGACCATTTCTGGGGTTTCTGTTTAGTTCTGTTGGTTTTCTCTGTCAGGAATGACTTTGGATACCAGCTGCATGTCTTCTTAGGCTGTTCCCAGCCAGCTGGTTTCTTCGGCCTTCCTGCTCACAGGCCAGCACTTAAAGAGAATGGTTCAGCATGTGCTATGTCGATGCTTCCCATACCTAGTTTCATGTCTCACTTGTATGCAGACTGGGAGACATGACGATTTTCATTCCACAGAAGAGACTGGGGCTAAATGAGGTAATAAACCTTCCCGTGTGCCCACGTGCAGGTACACAATACAGCATCAGTTCCTTGTCTGTACCTGGGTGTGTTACCACCAAGCTTTTAGAGACTTGTTATAAAGACCCAAGGGGAGGCTGAGGCAGGAGGACCACCTGTTCCAGGCTAGTCTCAGCAACTTAGCAAGACCCTGTCTCAAAATAAAAAGTAGTAGTAGAACACCCCTGGGTTAGATCTCCAATACCACAAAAAATTTAAAATATAAAATAATGAATAAAGGGAGCACTGCATATAAAGCCTTTGGTATAGTTTATGACACAAAAGAATTACTAAGTGTAAACTATTTTATTTATCAAAATGTTGAAGTATACTTAACTTTCATTATGTTGTATAACATTAGCTATTATTTTCACTTTTAAATGTACTAACCACAGAAATGGTTCTAATCATTCTGTCACCTATAAAAAATTTTACTTATACCTTAACCTAGCAGCATCAGTGATCATCCAGAAAAATAACTTGTTCTCATTCAAAATAACATCATTGTAATCTGAAAAATTAAAACTGATTTTATCTTTAAATAAAGCATGCTGGTAATATATGAAAAGTATAAATAATGCCAATCTTAAGCATTAGGAACCTTATAATAACTGAATCAAGCCAAGTGGGTTGGTGTACCCCTGTAATTCCAGCTACTCAGGGGGCTGAGGCATGAGGATTATAAGTTCAAGGCCAGCCTCAGCAATTTATCCAGACCCTACGCAACTTAGCAAGACCCTGTCTCAAAATTTAAAAAAAGGGGGGGGGGGCCTGGGGATGTGACTCCATGGTAAAGAACCCCTGGGTTCAACCCCCAGTACTGAAAAACAAAAATAAAAAAATCAAGAGTTAATAAATGGGATGGTGTCAAATTAAAAAGCTTCTGCACAGCAGAAAAACAATTAGGAATGTGAAGAGAGAACCTACAGAATGGGAGAAAATCTTTGCTCACTATTCTTCTGACAAAGGATTAATATCTAGAATATATAAAGAACTCAAAAAACTTTACACCAAAAACTCAAATAACACAATTAAATCAATGGGCAAATAAATTAAACAGACACTTACCAAAAGAAGACATACAAATGGCCAACAAATACATGACAATTTTCAACATCATTAGCAATCAGGGAAATGCAAATCAAATTGAGATTTCATCTCATACTAATCAGAATGGCAGTCATCAAGAATCCAAATAATAAATGCTAGAGAAGATGTGGAGAAAAAGGAACACATTTACAATGTTGGTGGGATTGCAAATTAGTACAGCAACTATGGAAATCAGCATGGAGGCTCCTCAAAAGATAGGCATGGGGGGACTGGGGTTATGACTCAGTGGCAGAGCACTTGTCTAGCATGTGTGAGGCACTGAGTTTGATCCTCAGCACCACATATAAATAAATAAAAATAAGGGACCATCAAAAACTAGAAAATATTTTTTAATTGTTTAAAAAAATGGAACCGTCCTATGATCCAACTATACCACTCCTCAGTATTTATCCTGAAGAATTAAAGTCAGCATACTACAATGATACATGCATACCGATGTACGTAGCAGCCCAATTCACAGTAGCCAAACTATGGAACTAACCTAGGTGTCCATCAACAGATGAATGGATAAAGAAAATGTGGTATATATATATAATGGAGTTTTATTCAACCACAAAGAAAAATGAAATTATGTCATTTGCAGGAAAATGGATGGAACTAAAGACCATTATGTTAAGCAAAATTAATCAAACTCAGGGGGTTAAGGGTAAGGATCATAAGTTTTCTCTCATATGTGGAAGCTAGAGAGGAAAAAGGAAAGGTAGGAGGGGCAGGGATCTCATGAAATTCAAAGGGAGATCAGTAGAGGAAAGGAACCAAAAAGTAAGAGATGGGGGAGAAGGGAAAAAGTGCTGGGGAGTAATAATGGCCACATTATATTGTTATGTGTTATGTGCTGTGTGAATATATAACAACAAGTCTCACCATTATGTACAACTATAATGCATCAATTAAAAAATGTGGAAAAATTAAAAGGACTGGGGGTATAGTAGAGTCAGTTCTCAGTACTGCCAAGAAAAAAGTAAAATAGCTGAATCTTACTGTAGGGTGCCATCCTTTACATTTCATTTTCAAAAATTATTAACCATAGTTGGGCATTTATATAAGTATAATAAATCCTTTTCTCTAAAAGGTTATGCTCTGTTTCTGTTGCACCACTACAATTTGAATTACATTCTCAAGAGGACTCTTGAGTTCCCCTCTGGAGTTTTGGCTCCAGTAGAGGCCACCAAATATCAAAGCCACCCCTCCTGGGGTGTGTGTCTGAAGTGTATAGATGTGATCTGGTCCCCCCCCACACACAGCCTCCTCCCTTCCACTCTGCCTGTGTGGCCCTTCTCACTCTGCCCCATGCCCCTCAACTGTTTCTAGTAAGTGTTTAAGCATAACTTACATCTGGCATAAGACTGAAAGCACCCATTTTAATCATAACCAAACAATAAAATGTTGCCATATCATTATTAAGTTGTACCTAATAATAATAATTCACCATGATTGAATAGCACTTTTATTGTGTACTAATCATACCTCATATTTACCCTATTATATAGCAAATGTTTATTGAATTTTTAGTATGAGTCAGGCAGTGTTCTAGACACCAAGGGTTTAGCAGAGAACAAAATTGCTTCATGCGGTTGTGTGCTGGTAGAGTGAAAAAGAAAGCTATCAATTGATCAAGAAGCTTGCCAGTGTGTTCTCATTCTGGCTCTGCCACTTAGTTATTGGGCATATGACCTTGGGAAGGGCAGTTAACCTTCCAAAGTTTGTATTTCTATGAAGCCGGGTAATAGCCTCCCCGATGGGTGTCCAATGAGACTTATGAGGATCAGTACTAAATATAGGTAAAAGTGTTTGATAATCCACACATTAAATGTATTTATAAGGGATTATTAGCATTTCTACTGTGCTACTGTTGGTAATTTTTAATACCATCAGAAGTCAGGTCCAAGTCCTAATCTTTATCCCATCATTTACTAGCAGAGTGAGCTTTAGCCAGTTAAGCTCTGTATCAGTTTCTTCACATTTAAAGTGGGTTCGGTAAAAATAATTAATTCTGTGGATTTGTTGGAAGAATTAAATAATGTTTATAAATCCCTAACACTTTTTTCCTGACACACAGTAATAATTTATTTTGATTGTGATTATATTTTTAACAACCTTCTAGCAGAATTGCCAGGCTCCAGAACCTGGATTTAGATACAACATTTAGATACAAACAGAATCTCTTTCCTTCTTAAATTAGTCAATTTTTAAAATTGATATATAGAAATTATAAGTATTTACCAGGTACAACATAATGTTTTGAAATATGTATGCATTCTGGGATGGCTAAATCAAAGCTTTAACATGCATTACCTCACACACTGATCTTTTGTGTATGTGTGTGTAAGGAGAACACTTAAAATCTATTAGAGGAAGAAAGTCTCAGAGATTGTTTTCAAGAATACAATATAATGCTTTTTCCTCTTTTTTTGGTAGTTCTAGGGGTAGAACCCCGTGCCTTACACATGCTTCACAAGTACTCATCCTGTGAGATACAGCCCCAGCCCACAATATATCCCATACCATTGTTACTATAACTATAGTTATCGTGCTGTACAGTTATTCTCTTGAACTATTCCTCATGTCTAACTGAAATATTGCATCATTTGACCAACATCACCTCAGTGCCCACCCCCAGCCCTTAGTAACCACCATTCTGCTGTCTCTTCTGTGAATTCAACTTTTTTATATGCCACATATAAGTGAGTTCACTTGATTTTGACTTTCTGTGACTGACATGTTCATTCATGTTATAAATAATAGGATTTCCTTCTTTATAAGGCTGAACAGTATCCCATTATGTATATGTACACCACATTTTCTTTATCCATTCATTCATTGATAGACACGTATTTTGATTCCATTCTTGGCTATTGTGAATAATGCTCAATGAACCTGGGAGGATAGATAGGTCTTCAACATATTGATTTCAATTCCTTTGAAGGTATACCAAGTGGTATAGTTGATGGATCTTGTGATAGTTCTGTTTTATTCTTTGAGGATCCTCCATACTATTTTCCATCATAATTGTACTAAATTTCAATACTGCCAAAAATGTGCATGCGTTCCCTTTTCTCTTCATTCTTACCAACACATATATTTCATCTTTTTGATGATAGCCGTACGAACAGGTATGAGGTAATATCTCCTGGTGGCTTTAATTTGCATTTCCCTGATGATTAGTGACATTAAGCAGTTTTTTCATAGTCACTGGTGAAAAATGTCCATCCAGGTCCTTGCCTGTTTTGTAATCATTTTATTCATTTCCTTGCAATAGAGTTGTTTGGCTTCCTTATATATTTTGAATATTAACCCTTAACTGTTGTAGTTTGCAAATATTTTCTCACATTCTCTAGATTGTCAGGATCTCTTTCTTACTTATCCTCGTGCTCAAAACTCTTTAATACCTCCTTCTTGCCTATAAGAGCAAACCGTTACTTCAAGGTTAAAGTTATGCTTACCTCCACAATTTGCCAACTTTATTTTCCTACTAATGTATAATAAAGCACTAGCTACTCCACATGCATCTCTATATCTCCCCACCCCACCCCTTCCACATACACACCTTGGTCTCTGCAGCTCTTATGTCTTTGCTCCTTTTGTTTCTTCCCCTTGGGTCGCCTTCCCACTTCCTCTTTATTAATTCACATCCTGATTCTTTGAAGGATTGTCTTTTGGAAGATTATCCTTCACATTTTCTATGACTCAACTTGATAAAAAATAATGTGCAGAAAGTAATGACCTTGGTGTCTAGAATATAAGAGGTGCTCAAGTGTGTTATCCTATTATGGTGACTGGCTTTATTCCACACCATTCCCTTCAGTAATCTTCACACCCTTTGTGGTTGTGTGATACTCATGACTTATTTAGCAAGATAAAAATTATCCCTTGTCCATGGTATGATGTCACATGGGCCTCATGAAAAAAGTGAAACCCATTTCCAAATGGATTTCTCAGCTAGGGCTCTGCTCCTAATATTTACTTCATTATTGCAGTATTTTAAGGATATGTACTAGAAGCAACACACTAAATTGTATTCTTCTATAGGTCTGGGCTTCTTGTCTTCATCACCGCAGAATCACCAATGCCTAGCACATAGTACTGGTTACATAAATATTTGTTGAATGGGTGAATGACAGGAACAGTATTGTTGCTTTTCTATGCCTTTACTGTGCAGGCTTTTCTGTATCTTGATGCTTTATTTCATTATTGAATGATTACTTCTTATTGATTCAGTTCATTTTGGTACTGTTTACCAAATGTCTACTTTGTGTAGAACATAGATTAATCACACAGTCTCCACTCTCAAAGAACTTTAGAGTCTTATAGGGAGAATAAGACACACATGTACAGTACTAAAATGCAGCATGCCCTAAGAGGTAAAATAAAGCTTTAGGAGCAGCTCAGAGAAGACGAATATTCTTTCCTGATGGGGGAATCAGCTATTTATGGTGGATAGATTGGACATTGAAATATGTGTGTGCTTAGGTGGAGTCCCACAAACAGAATCACCGAAGCAAAAGAAAAAGCGTGGAATACGGAGAACATGAGGGGTGTGAAGGGTATAATAATAATAGAAGATGAAATTCAAAAAGATAATCTAAGTGAAACAGAGAGACTTGATTTTAAATGCCAGAGGTTTGAATTTCACACATTAGGTGCTTGGAGCTCTGGGAGGCATTTTGAACCCTGAAATGGTCTCCTTAAGTTCCACTTCAGGCAGGTGAGTGGAACAATGACTGGTAATGATATCCTGAGGGAGAAACTATGTTGAGAAGCCACTGCTATGGTCTCCTAAGAGATGCTAAGGGCTCAAGTAGAACTGGAGTTTAGTAAGGTGTTTATACTCCATTCCTCGACCAGAAGATATTCTTTTAGAATATCTTCATATAAGCAAGAACCTTCATTTTCCCTTTTGCTCAGAACTTGTGCTCTTTTGAATCCTAAGTGAGATAGAGCTGGCCTCGTGAAGAATGAGGAGGTGGATTACACAGGGAATGCTGTCAGCATGAGTTTCATTTTATTTTTAATTGTGCACTGCCTTTTTGAAATTTTGAGTAGCCTAATAAATATGCTGATGATCGGGAGTAGAAGGAAGAATTTCAGTTTGTTACATCTTTTAAACATGGTTTTGTAGAAAGAAATATTTGTGGATTTAGGCTGGCAATGAGAGTAATAAATCATGTTATAGTGTTTTTGAAAATAGAATTGGACTTAGGAAATATGGGGATGAAAAAATTTAAACCAAAATAAGATGTATTTTTAAAGTAAAGAACTTTGTAAAAAACTTTTAATTGTATCAAGAGGTATGGTTGCATTTTTTAAAAATATACTTAGTAACATCTCAAATCAAAGGGAAAAACAGTTGTATATACTGATACTGTTTTGTCCTGTTAAATGAGGGAACAGGGTAGCAACAAACACTGAACACCTGTCTAATCAGAAATGCTTTTCCAATCCATAATACCATCTTTAATGAATTTAACTTGTATTGAGGGTTGACTCTAAAACATCATTCCTGCTAAGGTTCTCATTTCCCAGTTGTAGGAAACTCTTGGTGAATAGTAGGCATGAAGAATATAAAGTAGCATAAAATAAAATAATAACCATCATTGCTTTATTTGGGAGATTTTGGAAGGAGAGTAGAACATTCTGAAGGTTTTGGCAACACTGGCCTCAATGGGGACTGGCCCTGTGGCTTACCAGTCTGGCTTTGGGTGAAGGCCCTTAAAAGTCCAACCACGAGCCCTGCCTCTTGCATGGGTTCACCTGTGGAAGGCAATTCCCCATGCAGTCTGCTGACTGTAGTCTTCCTGGGGAAGGTCGTTCTCCTTGAGCAGGCTTGGCTGAGCCAGCAGCTTTAGACAGGTGGCTTTGACGATCAGCAAGCAGGAGGGGTATGCCAGCCATCCGGATTAGCTGAGTCATCTTGGGTGTCAGTGGCCACCATCCATCAGCCAGATGGTCCTCAGGCCCCTGGGATCCATCGTGCCTTAGGATTCATGATGCTGACCTATTTCTTCTTCCTGTCTCTGACTGCTTGCCGTTTTCTGAGCTCCTGGTGAGTGGGGTGTGTTGATGGCATCTCACCCCGTGAACCATTCTGATAACAGAGCAGAATTCACAGTGCAGTCACTCCAGCACAAACACGCTTACCGACTTTAGCCCCCCAAAAGTAATGCTTCAATGCTGTCCTCTCTCAACTCCACCTTCCTATTTGCTGAGTCTCCTCTCCTTCTGGATTTGGACTTCACAACTTCCTCAGTGGAATCACATCAAGCTGAAATCAGAAGAGAACATTTAACTGTAAAGTAGGAAAGAGCATGGACGTGGAAGTGAGACAGACCTAGGAGGAATGTCAGAATGGCCTAGACAAAGGAAACCGATAAGGCACAGCTGTTAGATTCAGAGGGCTTTGATTCTCATCAGAGAGATGAGAATTAATATACTAGTTAGGATGTAAAAGAGATGATGACAAGTGACACAAGAGGACCAGGTAAGATATTAGGTGACCTTAAAGAAAAGAGAATTTTTCCTAGCTGGGGGGAAGAAATGGGTTTAATGGAATAAGTAGCATTTGAGACCTGGCTGGTATGGCAGACTGCTTCATTTGAGCCTCTAGTTCCAAAATGTAGCTTTGGATGTAGGTGTAGTGGGTGTTGTTTTTGTTTCTATTTACGTCTTAAAGGATGCCTTGACCTTTTGGAATTTATGTTGCTTTGCCCATGTGTTCCTAAGTCTTCCAAGGTGAAACATCAACTAAATAGCTGTTTCTTTTCCACTTTAGTATTCTTTTTATGAAGTTCAAGAAAATCTCATCTTCTATACTCACATTACTGATAAATGTAAAAGTAAAGATTCCTCTAGTTTGAGGAACACTTTCCTCTCCCCAAGGAAGAGAAAAGAGAGATTAGATGAACAGCATCATTTGATGACCATCCTATTGAAAATCTGCTCTCATCTCCGACCAGAGGCAGAGGCCATTTTGCAGGGCTTCTAGAAGAGCTGCCTGTGGGTCTGTTCTGCATCTTTCTAATGTGCTGTGTTTGGATACCACAGCCTCCTCAGGGGCCACACAGTCCACAGAACCAGACACACTAAGACATTTGGACATTAAATGTTTTCCATAGATTAAGTCCTGAGTTTTTGAAATGGTAGTCCATTTGTTCAGATTTTTTTTTTTTTTTGTCTTTAAAACTTAACCTACTGTCTAACATGCTGAAAATCTAAACATTTTTAAGATTTCTTAACTTGGGCAAGCTTTACACAAAATTTACTGAGAGAAGAATGTTGTAGCTAATGAAATTTTCTAGTTAACAAATACTAAAATGCTTTAAAAAAATCCACAGTCTCATGGTCTAATGACAATCATTTTATTTTTATTTTGGTGTGTGTGTGTGCCAATAATGGAAAAGGACTTCACACATACTAGGCAAGCACTCTTCAACTAAGCTACATCTCTGGTCTGACAATGATTGTTTAAAAGACTGGATCTTGTCTTCTGTAAGATTAGTTGTTAACAATACTGATGGAGGAACAAGGGAGCTTATTTAGGTCTAGCACAGGTGCCAAGAGCCTTGCCCTTAGTGGCAGTATTTTTGAGCTTTGAATCCTAGGTCTATCTCTTGCTAGCTAGAGTCCTTTAGTATCATTGTCCTGATCCATGGTTGGGGATCACAGCGGTGTAATTCTGTATAGGGTTGTTAGGAAGGCTACATGAGACATGGATAAAGAAGCTGCCTCAATAAAAAGCCAGAAACAGAAGTTAACTGTAGCTGGTGCTGTGCCCACTGATGTTTCATGTCAGCTCCGTAACCTGATAGGGTAGGAGTTTTTTTGGTGTGGGGTTTGGGGGCAGAGTTGTGTGGTATCAGAGATCCAACCCAGGGCCTCATGCATGCTAGGCAAGCAATCTACCATGAACTACATCCCCAACCCTTTTTAAATTTTTTATTATGAGACAAGGCCTTGCTGAGTTGCCCAGGCTACCCTTGGACTTGAGAACCTTCTGCCTCAGCTTCCTGTGTAGCTGGGATTATAGATGTGTGCCATCTTCCCAGCAAAGTCAGTATTTTTAATCTGACATTTTTATGGGCGCCTTTTGTGTGTGTGTGTGTGTGTGTGTGTGTGTGTGTGTGTGTTAGGATTTGAACCTAAAGGTGTTTTACCACTGAGTCACATCCCTAGCACTTTTCATTTTTTTAAATTTTGGAACAGGATCTTACTAAGTTGCCTAGGGTCTTGCTAAATTACTGAGCCTGGTCTCTAACTTGCAGTCCTCCTGCTTCATTCAGCCTCCCAAGTCACTGGGATTACAGGCTTATCTGTACTTAAATACAAGTACAGCCATGTGTCATTTAACAACAGAAATGCATTGTTGGATAATTTTATCATTGTGCAAAAGTCTTGGAATATAAACCTAAACCTAGATGGCATAATTTACTACATACCTGGGCTATATGGTGTGTGTATGTATCTAGTATAGACTTTTAGTCCTAAGGCTGTGATGAGCAAAATAACATGAAATTAAATCTATCATAAGATGATGTAGTCATAATCAGGAGACACAGTAAACATGAGATGTATAAAGAAAATTGCTAGCATAACAGCATATTGTTTAACAGTAAACTTTTTTATAATGTCAGAAATTACAGTATAATTAACACAAATGATAGACATAGCAATAGAAAGCGTAGTACAGTAAATATGTAAGTCAATAACAGTTGTTTACTACCATTATCAAATATCACATGCTGTGCATATACTTTCCTGCAGCTGGCAGTGCAGCAGGTTTGCCCACACCAGCATCGTCATAGACATTAACGCCCTGTGCTGCATCATGACAGCTGTGACATCAGGAGGCAACAGGAATTTTTCAGCTCCATTATTGTTATATGAGACCACATCGTATACGTGGCCTGTCATTGACTGAAACAATGTCATGCAGCCCACGACTATACTCAGATTTAGAAAGCTCCTCGCCCCAAGTCATATAATTCCAAGTGGCAGAGTTGAGATGTGTACCACAATGTGACCAATTCCAAAGTCCATACTACTTTTTTTTTCCCCCTTAGATGACCTTTTCTTTTAGGTATTTCTCAAAGCCCTCTTTTTATTCTTTTTCCTTTATTTTTACACAGCTAATTTATTTTTATACATGGTAATTCTTCTCTAATCAAATAGTACAGAAATAACTAACATAAAAATTCCCCGTTCTGGGAGATCCTTAGAGTAGAGGAAAGAAATCAGGGGAAGGGAGAAGCAGAAGGAAAGGGGAAATACTGGGGGATGATATTGGCCAAATTATATTGTTATATTGTGTGCATGTGTAAACACATAACACCGATTCCCACCATTATGTACAACGATAATGCACAGATTAAAAAATGAAAAATTCCCCATTCCTTAATCCTGTTCCCTATAAGTGATTTTAAAAATGTGTTCTCTATGCTTATAGATAATTTCATTGTCATTTCATACTTTCTATGAAAATTTTGTCATAATTTACATTCTCTCAATGCTGTAAAAGTTCCCATTTCCCTGCAATATTATCAAGGCTGAATGTTCTTTTTCTGTTATGTTGTCCATTCTGTATCTGAAAGAATACTGTATCTTTGCTTTAATTTGCATTTATTAAATTACAAATGAGATTGAATGTCCCAAAACCCAAACTACTTTCTCTATAAACTATTGCACCGGAATTTGTAGTAGTCCCAGGATGGTGCAGTAGTTAATTAACTATAACAATTAGTATGTCATAATTCAATTGAATATGCCTAATGTGTTTTAGAATTTTAATGGGGCTTATTATTACTTGATGTTTTATTTATGTTAAATACATATTTTTAGAATTTTGCAGGAAAAAAATCATCAAGGAAATAAGCAATGTATTTATTGGTCTAACCAGTGCTTGCTAAGCACAGTGCTAAGTATTTGATTCAGAAAACTAAACAAGATAGTGCTGGTTGTGTAGCTCAGAGGTAGAGTGCTTCCCTAACATGTGTGAGATCATGAATTCAATCCCCAGCACTGCAAAAATAAAATAAGCAAAATAAACACATTTTCAAGAGTTTTAGTCTTGTATATAAAATAAACAACTGCCTCACCAAAAAAGCTTTGGTTGGAGGTAACAGAATAGCTAACTCAAACTGGCTAAAACAATGAGGAAATTTATTAGTTATCATTCTAGAAGGTGGCTAAGGATAGGGCTGGCCTCTAAGTTTGCCTGACCCCATAGCCCTTAGAGGACCAGTTCCTTCCATCTCTGTCTTTACTCTGTCACCCACTATTTCAGCTTCTTCCTAAGGCTGGTTCCTCCATCCTCATGTGATGGCTGCCTGTGGCAATTTGGGCTCCCTGTTTTCTTTCTGAGAGATATGTGGGCATCTTACAGCTCTATTAAGATTAAGGAAGAACTTTTCCACAAGTTTCCACAAACAAACCTCTCTCTTTTTGTCTCATTGGCCTGGGAGGTGGGGGGGAGGCGGGACCCATGCCTGAGGTACCCATTCCTTACAAAATTGTTGGGAAAAGGAATGAGATTGACTTTAGGCAATCAGAACTCTGCCTGGAACAGAAAGGAGGGCCCAGCTTTTCCTAAGGCATATTTGTACGCAGTAGGATAGATACCTACCAAAAAGCAAATAAATAAAAGTAAGCAACCAAACACCAAATGGCCTTCTGCTAGAAATACAACAGGAATGACTTCTGCAGAAGCCAAATGATAATAAACGCAGCAATTGAGTGCACAGTTGGGGGCAGTGTGAAAGTACTCACACCACGATGTGAGTGAAGAATGACTTCCCTTTTCTTCTGAATGTCCCACAGGATCAGAGTGGCACAGAACCTGTTAGTAGTGAGGAAGATGGCAACCTGGAAGTTGGTGTTAAACAATTGCCTGGAAGTGATAGCTCCAACCTGGTGAGAATCCTGGGTGTCTTTCGTTCGATGTTCTTTTGGGGGATTGTATTATTTGAATTTTGTACCACCTCGGAAAGGACCATCTGTTGTGTTTGCTTTCCTTGGAATTTTAATCTCTGAGACAGAAGAAGCTTTCCACATAGCAGATCACCCTTTCACACCATCTACTGCCATCTTCACACTTGAGTTGTGCTGTCTGGCGCTGGAGAAGCAATTGCCCCCTTTAAATCTAGATTAGTGTTGTTTTTTACAGGGCTAGGGCTGTGCTGAGTTAATCCTGGAGACACAGGAAGAGACATTAAATGTTTTCCATTGATTCACGGTAAAAGATACCTATTCACCAGAGGCTGCTCAAGCCTTCCAGGAGAGTTTAGAGAACTCTCCCTCCTTACATACCTTAATGCTTGATATTATATTTGACAGTTGTTGAATGCTTGCTGTGTACCTGGAACTGTTTTGCAGCCAAGAACTTCTAGGGTTGGACTATAAGTTCTAGAAAGAAATATTGAGGCTTTTTTCTTTGTGATTTAAAATTCAAATATCAAGAGGTGTCACATGCCCAAAATCCCAGCAACTCAAGAGGCTGAAGCAGGAGAATTGCAGGTTCACAGCCAACCTCAGCAACTTAATGAGATCTTGTCTCAAAATTAAAAATAAAAATAAAAAGGTGTGGGGGTGTGGCTCAATGGTAAAGTACCCCTGGGTTCAAGTTCAATTCCCCCCCCCCAAAAAAAAAAACCCTCAAAGAATTCATCACTTAGAAGTCACTCTGATTTTAAGACAGCTTGAAGTTTTATTTTGCTTCAGGGAATTTGAGATATCACCCATTTGTCTTCTTTCACCATTTAGAAAATATATTTTGAAGCTGGGCATGGTAGCATGTGCCACAGTCCCAGCTACACAGGAGCTGAGGCAATAGGGTCATTTAAGACTAGCCTGCGAGATAAACAAAAGAAAGAAAGATCGATAGGTTGATTACTGACTTAAATTCCATATCCTAGAACTGATTCTTTCAGGTCAAAAGGAAAAGACACATCAGCAAGAGTAGAAATTGTAACAGGCCACACCTGAACAAAGCTACCTGGGACCTAAGACCCCCCAGCATTGAGAATAGGACCATTGTTCATGGAAAAGGCATCCATAGGCTAAACCGTTCCTTTTCCCACATAGACCACACATTGGCTCCAAAGAGGGATGTGTGACATCAACAAATTTCACACTGAAAGCCCTTCACTTAAAAATATTGCAGCCTGTTCCAGATAAGTTAAGCAAAAGTCTTTTAAAGCAGCATGGAAAAGTCTTTTAAAGCAGTATGATTCTGTAAGTAGGGGTCCCCCTGTTTCATCTCATAGGAAATGTAGAAGGTGGAGCACTCCCTTGCTTCCTGGAAGACTCTGGTAGTCCCAGTGACATTCCCAGGTAGCCTGAAGACCAAAGCCTCCTCCATCAACTCCCTTCCCAAGCAGGCAACAACAGTGATGAGCTCAAGTGTCACATAGTCGAAGAGCCCGAAGGACTGAGGCTCAGCTCTAGGTATTGTTTCATATTGCTTTTCACGAAGGGTAACAGGCTCCCCCAAAGCCATTTGCTATTTCTCTTTATCCCCATTGTTTCTTTCTCTTTTCCTTCCTTAAGTTTTGGAAGCCTCAAATTTCTTTGTCACTATTTCTAAAGGAATAGTGCACAGTCTAGTTGAGAAGAAGAAAGATAGCTTGACTTTGACAGCTTTTATAGTGTAAACATAAATGGCTAGCATAAAGCATTAGTTAAGATTATGGCATGGGGCAAGTTACTTGACCTCACTAAGCCTCAGTTTCCCCCTCTGACAAATGGCAGTTATCAGGATGTTGGGAGGAAACAAATGGACTGACTCTTCAGAATAAATCCACAGAAAAATATAAGGCAGAGTGTCAGAACTTAGTTTATTCATTCCACAAATATTTTCCAAATGTCACTACACTCCAAAGATTGGGAAAATGTAAAAAAAAAAAAAAAAAAAAATGCCTCCCTCATAAACTCATTCCAGGGTGATGAGTAGAAGAGAGATGGGTAACACATAAATTGGCAAAATATTAGATTTAATCATGAAATTGCCCGTTTATGGGGAAAATAATTTTATATAGTTCAACCTAATATACACGTTTCTTATAATAGGATATTGATAACTGTTAATCATCTGCTACGATATTCTTAAGGGGGAAGTAACTTGTTTGTGAATAACTAGTTGTTATTTGACTACTTCTCTTATAATATTGCTGTACCATCCTAAGATTGTTACTGAATATTCCTTGTCCAAGGGCAACATCTAATCTGTACAGGCCTTGACTATTCTCATCCTTAGTTGGAAACGAGTAAGCTTTAACTCCTCAAAGTTTCTCCCTTGTTTTTTTTTTTTTTAATTTTTTATTGTTGGTTGTTCAAAACATTACATAGTTCTTGATATATCATATTTCACACTTTGATTCAAGTGGGTTATGAACTCCCATTTTTACCCCATATACAGATTGCAGAATCACATCAGTTACACATCCATTGATTTACATATTGCCATACTAGTGTCTGTTGTATTCTGCTGCCTTTCCTATCCTCTACTATCCCCCCTCCCCTCCCCTCCCCTCCCCTCCCCTCTTCTCTCTCTACCCCCTCTACTGTCATTCATTTCTCCCCCTTGTATTATTTTTCCCTTTCCCCTCACTTCTTCTTGTATGTAATTTTGTATAACCCTGAGGGTCTCCTTCCATTTCCATGCAATTTCCCTTCTCTCTCCCTTTCCCTCCCACCTCTCATCCCTGTTTAATGTTAATCTTCTTCTCATGCTCTTCGTCCCTACTCTGTTCTTAGTTACTCTCCTTATATCAAAGAAGACATTTGGCATTTGTTTTTTAGGGATTGGCTAGCTTCACTTAGCATAATCTGCTCTAATGCCATCCATTTCCCTGCAAATTCTATGATTTTGTCATTTTTTAATTCAGAGTAATACTCCATTGTGTATAAATGCCACATTTTTTTTTATCCATTCGTCTATTGAAGGGCATCTAGGTTGGTTCCACAGTCTTGCTATTGTGAATTGTGCTGCTATGAACATCGATGTAGCAGTGTCCCTGTAGCATACTCTTTTTAGGTCTTTAGGGAATAGACCGAGAAGGGGAATAGCTGGGTCAAATGGTGGTTCCATTCCCAGCTTTCCAAGAAATCTCCATACTGCTTTCCAAATTGGCTGCACCAATTTGCAGTCCCACCAGCAATGTACAAGTGTACCCTTTTCCCCACATCCTCGCCAGCACTTGTTGTTGTTTGACTTCATAATGGCTGCCAATCTTACTGGAGTGAGATGGTATCTTAGGGTGGTTTTGATTTGCATTTCTCTGACTGCTAGAGATGATGAGCATTTTTTCATGTACTTGTTGATTGATTGTATGTCCTCCTCTGAGAAGTATCTGTTCAGGTCCTTGGCCCATTTGTTGATTGGGTTGTTTATTATCTTATTGTCTAATTTTTTGAGTTCTTTGCATACTCTGGATATTAGGGCTCTATCTGAAGTGTGAGGAGTAAAGATTTGTTCCCAGGATGTAGGCTCCCTATTTACCTCTCTTATTGTTTCTTTTGCTGAGAAAAAACTTTTTAGTTTGAGTAAGTCCCATTTGTTGATTCTAGTTATTAACTTTTGTGCTATGGGTGTCCTATTGAGGAATTTGGAGCCCGACCCCACCGACTGTAGATCGTAGCCAACTTTTTCTTCTATCAGACGGCGTGTCTCTGATTTGATATCAAGCTCCTTGATCCATTTTGAATTAACTTTTGTGCATGGCGAGAGAAAGGGATTCAGTTTCATTTTGTTGCATATGGATTTCCAGTTTTCCCAGCACCATTTGTTGAAGATGCTATCCTTCCTCCATTGCATGCTTTTAGCCCCTTTATCAAATATAAGATAGTTGTAGTTTTGTAGATTGGTTTCTGTGTCCTCTATTCTGTACCATTGGTCCACCCGCCTGTTTTGGTACCAGTACCCTGCTGTTTTTGTTACTATTGCTCTGTAGTATAGTTTGAAGTCTGGTATCGCTATACCGCCTGATTCACACTTCCTGCTTAGCATTGTTTTTGCTATTCTGGGTCTTTTATTTTTCCATATGAATTTCATGATTGCTTTCTCTATTTCTACAAGAAATGCCATTGGGATTTTGATTGGCATTGCATTAAACCTATAGAGAACTTTTGGTAATATCGCCATTTTGATGATGTTAGTTCTGCCTATCCATGAACAGGGTATATTTTTCCATCTTCTAAGATCTTCTTCTATTTCTCTCTTTAGGGTTCTGTAGTTGTCATTGTATAAGTCTTTCACCTCTTTTGTTAGGTTGATTCCCAAGTATTTTGTTTTTTTTTGAGGATATTGTGAATGGAGTAGTTGTCCTCATTTCCATTTCAGAGGATTTGTCGCTGATATACAGGAATGCCTTTGATTTATGCGTGTTGATTTTATATCCTGCCACTTTGCTGAATTCATTTATCAGCTCTAATAGTTTCTTTGTAGACCCTTTTGGGTCTGCTAGGTATAGAATCATGTCATCTGCAAATAGTGATAATTTAAGTTCTTCTTTTCCTATTTTTATGCCTTTAATTTCTTTCGTCTGTCTAATTGCTCTGGCTAGTGTTTCGAGAACTATGTTGAACAGAAGTGGTGAGAGAGGGCATCCCTGTCTTGTTCCAGATTTTAGAGGGAATGCCTTCAGTTTTTCTCCATTCAGAATGATGCTAGCCTGAGGCTTAGCATAGATTGCTTTTACAATATTGAGGTAGGTTCCTGTTATCCCTAGTTTTTCTAGAGTTTTGAACATAAAGGAATGCTGTACTTTGTTGAATGCTTTTTCCGCATCTATTGAGATGATCATATGGTTTTTATTTTTAAGTCTATTGATGTGGTGAATAACATTTATTGATTTCCGTATATTGAACCAGCCTTGCATCCCAGGGATCTCCCTTGTTTTCTGAGAGACAAATGTCTCCTCGGGCACAGTGCAGGATGCCCCAGTTGTCTCTAAGAGTAGAACTTAGGCCTTGATCTTATTCTTTGCATCATCAGTCAGAATAATAAAATTTGTATCTGAAAAACTATACCAGGCTGAAATGCATGGAGTAGGGGATATGTTATGGGAATTTAAAGGAGGAAGGAAAACCATCTCATTCAGGAATTAGGGACAGTTTCTTAGAATAAGGGCCTTTAAGGTGAACCTTTGAAGATTAGGCAGTGGAATGCTGAGGCTGGCATGAAGTCGAGAAGGGTTACCAGATAAATCAAATAGTCTGGGTGGGCTGGGGTGCAGCTCTGTGGTAGTAGAGCACATGCTTAGCATGCTCGAGGCCCTGAATTTGATCCCTACCATCAAACCAGAAAACCAATCTGGATTATGGAATAGCTGGTAAGGAGTAGGCTTTTGTAGAACAGCAACGGACAATAGCTTTGAACAATGGAATCACAGAATTGAAGAGACTATATGCTGCGAATTATAGAATAATTCATTTAATTTATCAAATTAAAAGATTATTCATCTCTTTATGCTCAGTGCTTGTTAAATGTGTGAGGATAGCTGGGATGATTATGTGTGTACACAAGCTGCTACCTGAGAGAAACTGCACTCCAGAGAGCTATCCCCCACCTCTGCAGGGCTACTCACTGTTTTCAGAGCTAAGAGGATTCCCTGGGCCTATGCATTCTCCAGTGCTATTCCACCATTCAGTGGAGTCTGGCCCTGGTCCATCTCAGTGATTCCTTAGCACACAGCCAAGGCGTTTGTCATATCTGCAGAAGGTATTCCATCTCTCTACGATATTCTTAAGGGGGATGTAACTTCTTTGTGAATCACGCCATGGTTGTGATGCATGGATTCCAATTGTGAGAAACGGGAGGCAGGCAGGGAAGCATCTGGAATCCATTTCAGAATTCTAGGTGAGAGCCTGTTAAGATTATTTTTTAAGCCTTTGGAAAGAACATTTAAAAAAAAAAAAGGTTTACACAGAACTTTGCAATTTATGAAACAAAATTTCATCTATCTCATTAGCTTGATTTTTAAATATCTCAATTTTTTCTAAAATGGTATTAAGTGGGTTCATGATCTATTCAACATTATTCCCAAAATAACTGCATATAAAAGTAGGGCAGAAATTATTTATCCAACATTTATAGATGAGACCTTATCTGCTCAGTGAAGTATAGTAAAACTAGGAACTGGGGAAGCCAGGGCTCACTCTGAAGGGCCCTATGCTCTTTGAAGCTTGCTGGCATAGAAGCTAATGGATCCCTAAAATAATTATTTTAATCTATGGTTAAACCCAGTGTTTTTCAAATGTATAGGATATGCGTATTCATATGATTCTTTTTTAGTAGTACAAACACTAGAGCCAGACTTCTTGAATTCATACCCTGGTTCCACTATTCCTAGGGAAATGACTCAACCTCTCTATGCCTCCACTTATTTTTTATAAAATGAGGGAAAGAAACAGGGATGTTGTAAGAGTTAAAGGAGTTCATGTTAAGTATACTTAGAACATGCCAGAGTACAATGTAATCACTGTTTAAGAGTGAGTTGTTGTTAACGATGATTTTGTAATTCTGATTAAAGGAATAAGGTTTAGCCATAAAAGGATTAGCTATTCTGAGTGAAGAATTAAGGTATAATATGAAAATTGAAGTAAACTTTTTAACCCCCAACATGTACTTTTAATGTATTAGTTAGGGTTCTCCAGAAAGACAAAACCAACAGGATATATAGATACATGAGAGGAGACTTATTAGGGGAACAGATCATAGGGACCAAGCCCCACAGCAGGCTGTGGGCAAGGGGGAGAGCTAGGGAAACCAGTTTCATGTCTCAGTCCAAGTTCAGAGGCTGGAGAACCTAGAGTTCTGATGTCCAAGGACAGAATATGGTGTCCCGACTCCAGAGGAGACAGACTTTGCCTTTCCTCTGCCGTTTTGTTCTATCCAGGGCCTCGACCAGTTGGATGGTGCCACACTGAGGGCAGATGTTACTTACTCCCTTGATTCAAAGGCCAATCTTTTCTTGACACATGGTCACAGACATACCCAGAAACAATGCTGTACCAGCTCTCCGGGTTTCCCTTCATGCAGCCACATTGATAACTAAAATTAACAGTTCCTGCTAATAATAGTAGACAGCATCAGTTGAATGCTTGTGTGCCAGGTTGTTCTGATCTTTTCATACATTCACATAACAGCCCTATGAAGTTATCAGTAGTATTATCACCGTGTAAGAGATGAAGAAACCGAGGCACTGAAACATTAAATTAGTTCCTAAAATCACTCTCGCTCTGGACCAGGGGCTGAGCTCTAAACCACTTGGCAGTGCCACTTGTCAGCCAGACACACAAGAATAGCAACACAGTTACACTGGCACTCAACTTTGTGATTTTCATTTTCCTTTGTCTTCATCTTGATCTCTTAATGTAGGAGACTGGCATATAAACTGGTAAAGAGTCTGAAGTTTGCCTATCAGACTTTTTACACTGAGAATTAAAGCTATGTATAGATCTCAAACAGGTGTTTCATAAAATAAAGGAAACTGTTTCAAGAAGCAGACCTGTGCCAGATGTTCTCCTAACAGCTATCCCCACTGCACACGTTATTAGCCCTACTTGACTATAAGAACTGACTCTTGAACATAACACGTCCGTTGTGGAGATCCCACAGCTGCTGGGTGGCATGGTTAGGACTAACCCCAGTTCTCTTTGCCTCTCCAGCCCATCTGCTCTCCCATACGTAGTTCATGTAGGCAGCCTTTTGTAAAATAGAAGAAACACCATTGTGTGATCCATTTGTTTAAACAATACATACTAACCAGGTAACTCTTGTGTGTCAGACATGGTGTGTGTGCTGGGGACTCAGCAATGAGCAGCCCTGTCAGAGCTTCTGACAGGGCTTGAAGTGGAGGAGGACTGGAGCTCAACATCAGCCTGATGTCCTTAGAAACTTAGTAGTTACTTCAGAATGCAGGAGAGGGAAGGGAAGGAAGAGACAGTACTGCTTTCTTACCTCTGCCTTTGTATCACTGACCCTGTGTGAGTCCATAATTTTCTGCTTTGATGTAAAGCCAATTTGCCTCTTCTTTTATTCTTGGCCATTCTTCTCCATGCTGTGATAATTTCTAATAGTCAGTAAAGTAATTGAAAAGCAACCAGTTTACAACAAAATAATAAAAACAAAAATAACCCAAGTGAAAAGTGGGTAAAGGTCTGAATAAGCATTTCTCCAAAGATATGCAAGTGGCCAATGAACAGATGAAAAAATGCTCAACAGCTTCACCATTAGAGAAATGCCCATTGGAACTACAATAAGATACCACTTACACCCAGTAGGATGGCTGTAATCAAAAAGACAGATAATAAAAGTTGCTGACAGGATGTGGAGAAATTGGAGCTCTCATACATTGGTGATAGGAATGGAAAGTGGTATCTGTGGTTGGGAAAACTGTTTGTGGTTCTTCAAAATATTAAACATAGTTGCCATATGACCCACTTTCACTCCTAGCTATATACTCAAGAGAAATGAAACATACAAAACTTATACATGAATTTCATAGCCGTATTTTTCATGGCAGCTCCTCAAATAGAAGGAACTCAAATATCCATTATCTGAATAGATAAAATGTGGCATATGCATACAATGTAATATTTAACAATGAAAAAGAAAAAGGTACATGATGCTACAGCCACATAATTGTATAACTCTATTTATATGCAGTGTCTAGAAGAGGCTTATCTATAGGAACAGAGAGTGGATTAGTTGCTGTGTATGACAGGGGACAGAGGAATAGAGTATGGGGTTTCTTTTCAAGGTTATGAAAATATTCTAAACTTAGATTGTGATGATGTTTGCACAACCTTGTGAATATACTGTAGCTAGTCATATTGGATTGCATATTATAGAGCGGTGAATTATATAATGTTAATTATGTCTTGATAAAGATTAAAAAAAAAAAGCTACAACCAGAAGGAAGAGGAAAGAGGGGAATTAAAAAAGTAATCCACAAACTGAATCAGAAATGCTGAAACAACCTTAAAAAAAGTCTCCACCTTCCGGAATATTTTGCAAGTGTTCAATAATCTGTATCTTACTAGAAAAGGTTCAGTGTCTTTGTCCACCAGAATTAAAGGCTATAAGTTCTTTCATTCTGCTGTTATTATACCTGTGTTAGATCCTGGGAAGATGCTACTGAAGGTAAACAAACATAGTCTCTTATGTTGCTTACAGTCTTCACAGAGAGAGATGTTACTCAGACGGTGTCACAAATAGATTGACACTTCAACTTTCATCAAAGCTGAGAACTAGAGATACTTACTGCAGAGGATGTATGATAGGGTTTGATCTTGTCATGGGAGATTCACCCAAGGATAATTGACTTGAGATTTGAAGGAGAGGTTGACAATACAGTCATTCCTCAGTACCTTCAGGGAATTGGTTCGAGGACCCCTTTGAAATACCAAAATCCTTGGATGCTCAAGTCCCTTATATTATAATGGCATACTGTTTGCATATAGCCTGTGTGCATCATCTCATTCTCTCTAAATCATCTGTGGATAATAATACCTAATATAATGTAAGTGCTATGTAAATAGTTGTAATATTGTTTAGGTAATAACAACAAGGAAAAAATCTGTACATATTTAATATGGATATAATTTTATTTTTAATATTTTCATCCATGGTTGGTTGGATCCTTGGAGGCAGAACCTATACACAACAAGGACCCACTGTAATTGAGAATGTGGCCAAAAAGAATCAAAGGAAATTTCTAGGTGCTCTTAGAGACTCAGGGAGTCCATGAACTGTGAGTCCATGGGTGCCAGAACTAGTGAGATGGAAGCCAAATTAGAGGGGTCAGCAGGTGCCAGGTCACATCAAGGAGGAGGCCTCTAGGCTGACAGCAAGGGGAAGCCATATAGGACTGTAGGAGGTGGGGCTTCAGTGAGGTGATCAAACTGCACAGGCCAGAGTGGAAGCCAACAGACTGGATGGGAGTTTATGGCAGAAATGGCAGTCAGACAGTGATGGCAGCAGTATGTATTCTCAGATTTTGTTTTTGCAAAGACCACATACAATAAATATGCTTTCCTCTCCAGCAAGGAAGTGTTTGTGTTTACCAGTTAAGTACCATAAAAGTTGCCTGTAAAAGGATTTGCTTTTCTTGCTTCCAGTGTACAAACCCACTTCTGCATGTGTTTGGTAAACCTGCCTGTGACTGCAGGTTTAGAGCTATTTAAATGGTAATAGTTTCACTCTCTGGGTCTTCAGAATAAGCAGTATCCCAGGGCTTGGCTGGCAGCTCACTATTACCCTGCTAGAAATGGCTCCAACAGATGTGCCCTGCATTCTTTCACCATTTTGTATAACTGCTCAGTAGTAGTACAGTCTGTGGGTCAAGGACAGTTGTCATTACACACCTGGTTCGTATATAGCAGCCTCAATAACATTTCAATTTTCTACAATTTTTCAAAACTGTTTGAATTTTCAAACTGTCGATGGTGTCTGTCTTTACTGTTATCTTTTCATTGCAAAATATAATTCTGACCCTTTGTGTAGGACTAGAAAAATGAACATATTCATGTCAACTCAAGGTAGCATCCAATCTGCAGTTTCTGTGGATATTTTAGAATTACAGGGTAGCAAGATGCTTGGGGAAGCATGAAGTGTTTCTGGAATTAACTTAAGTGGGCTGTGACATGGAAACTCACACCACAGCTGACAGCACATTTCACCATGTCAGCGTCCCCACCAGCTAGAATACCAACATCATAAGAGCATTCTTGACCTTCTCTCTACCTGATGTACTTGATCCACATACAGTTTTCAAATATACTAATGAAAGATCAGGGTTGTACGTTATAAGTAATACTTGGATCTCTAAATGAATTGGCAGTACTTGCCTTCCCAGGTGAAAAAGGCATCAGAAACAACTGATGTCTCTCAGCTCTTTGAGACTTGGATCTGCATCTGCCACTCCTAAGCTCCTACCTGGGAAAGTGGCCTGTGCTGTCTGTCTACATTTTTTTATCCCAAAGTGGAAAAGGATGATGCCCACCTTTATGTTGTGAAGAGTGAGAATGATTTTTATACGTGAAACTCTTAGCACAACACTTTGCATGCAGCAAGACTCCATAAATGACAACTAGCATTATACCAAATGTTGACTATAGAAAATCTAGGTGTGCCAGGGCTCTTGTTATTCAGTACACACCTCTAGGGAGAGGCTGTGATGGGACAAGCTCTACAAATATAAAGATAAATAAGGTACTTTCATGTATAGGAATACACTGTATCCCGTCTAATGCAGAGGTAGTAAACCAGTTGTGAGGACTCAGAATCAGCCCACAGACATGTTTCCCTAAGCCTATACAATATTCTTAAGATGTTTGAGCTAAGTTTATAGAGAGGAGCTTCTACATAAAAATCCTGGTTTCCATTTTCTACTAAAAATGGACCAGCCTTCTAAGCTGCCCCTTCAATTATGTACCACCAGTTTATTTCAGTCCCACTTTTCTGCTATGCTTTTACTGCCCACCCCCAGCCTGCCTTCCCTAACCCCATCTCTGGTAGGTAACCAAGTCTGCATCCCTGGACTGGTACTCAAGACCACCCTGGGTACTCAGGAGCTGGATGGTGGAGGGCCTTGTGGGCCAGGAGAAAGGTCTTTATACCCAGGGGAACCTTTCAGTGGAATTTGATAGGATTTTAATGAGATTGGCTTTCTGAAGGGCTTCTGAGTGCTCTGTGAAGAATCATTTAGAAGATATTAAATCTGAAGTCAAGGAGAAAGTTAAAAGGCTATTAGAACAATCAAAAGGAAAGTTGATAGTGACCCAAACCAGGGATCTAGTAGTGAGGGCAGAGAAATATGGACAGTATTTTCAATATGTACAGGTGTTAGAATTAATAGGAGTTAACAATCATGTGAGTGTCAAAGTTAAAATGGGAGAAGTCAAGAATGATTCTCAGGTACATCAAGGGCAGCTAACTGGCAGGTTAGTTGATACTATTTACTAAGAAAAGAAACAGGAGGAAGAGGATATTTGTGGGGACAGATGATAAATTCACTCTTGACTGTTGTAGATGTCTCTGTAATACAGGGAACAATAACTGAATGCCTTCTTAGTAGGTACCTGTCACTCATCATTCTTTATCTCTTCTGTTTCTGAAAAATACTTTACATATTATCTCATTTATCCTGACAGAAATAATACAGTCCACCATTTCTTAAGCACAGGAACTGAACAGAGTGTTATCTCCATCTCCCGTGAGTAAAAGCTTTCTTATTATCCACCTGCATTTTGCAGATGAGAGACCTAAGCATGCTAGAAGTGAATTTACTTGCCCAAAGGCTAAGAGCCTGTAAATGCCATGATAAAGGACTCAAAGCCTTCAGTGTTGGACTCACTGACTTTCAAAGAATGAAAGGCAGCATAGCCACAATGCTTTACAAAGAGATAGTTGCTATTAACCCATACAGAAGCTGAAGTCCACTGGGGGTCATGGTGCATGCCTATAGTCCCAGTGACGGGAGACTGAGGCAGGAGCATCACAAGTTTGAGGCCAGCCTTAGTGAGACCCTGTCTCAAAATTAAAAAAAAAAAAAAAAAAAAATAGAAGGTCTGGGGGTTGTAGCTCAGTGGTAGTTAAAGCTTAAAGAAGTCAATTTTTCAGAGAGTACATAACCTAACGTAGGAAAACCAGGATATGAACCACTCTCAGACTCCAACAACTAACCTTTTCTTCTGTCCAAATACTACTAAAGTAGTGACCCATGTGTGGCTGTGAGAAGAATGAAAAGTAATAACCGTTCTTTTTTTTTAATATTTATTTCTTAGTTTTCAGTGGACACAACATCTTTGTTTGTATGTGGTGCTGAGGATCGAACCCTGGCCGCACGCATGCCAGACGAGCGCGCTACCGCTTGAGCCACATCCCCAGCCCAGTAACCATTCTTCATAAATCCTTATCTATTCAATTTGAAGGACTTGTTTTTAATTTGTGTCCTACCTAAATTTTTTAGTGTTAAAATGACTCTTCCTACATGGCATTTTTCTAATAATGTATGATGATAGCTTGCACAATTATAGTTAATGTGTTGAATCCTTTGACATCGCTGATATTTAACCATTTTGACTTGCAAAGTGGCAACTTATGAATTATGCTGGAATAATATTAGTTTGCTCCAACTTAATATTTCTTTGGTCTTAGTTACTTGCTCCCCCATAAAGGGAGAGGTAATTCTGCATCTCCAAAGTTTACCCCAAAGGTTTCTGACCTGTGAAATTGCAGTCAGAGAATAATCTACTTTGCTTCATGTTGTGTCCATAGAATTAAGAGTACTTGGAAATGATTCAATGAAAGCAGGCATGAGAGAAGTCAGCAAGAGCAGGCTGTGATTTTAAACCTGGAGGAGTAAGAGGTTGATATTGTCACAATTAAAAAAAAGAAAAAAAGGTAAAACCAGATTTGTGGGAGACCATAACGAGTTCAGTTTGGAATTTTAACTTTTAAGGGAATAATATGGCATGTGATTTTTGATATAGGCTTAATTTATCAATTTTGATTCCCATGTTTAATTTAAAATATTCCTTTTTTGAAAATGCTGGCATTCAAGTTTAAAATGTGTTTCTAATGCTTATAGCTCCTTGTTAGGTTTTACTTCAAGGCTGGAATTCCCAAATGTAATATCCTGTTCATTTTTAAAACAAGGTCCTGAACTGTATATTTAAAATCCATTTTGACCCCCAATTTGCAGTCCATCAAGAACTGCTGGATTTCTGCTTTGGCTATTGGGAGCAGATGTAACTGGGAATCTTATTTTCTGTTTCAACCCACTGTGAAAATGGAATCTATAGCAAGGGTCTGAGAGTTAGTTCCCTGTGAGGGCAGGAAAATGTGCCTGAGTCAGCAGGAGCCTCTCTTTTGTGACAGTATGCAAATTGGCAATGGCAGAGTTCAAGTGCATTCAAATATGTGACATTTTTCACAGCTCATCATTCTTTATCTCTTCTGTTTCTGAAAAACACTTGAGATTTGTGTGTAGGATAAGTTCTGTTTTCCTGGTCATAAAATATTCGGTAGATTCACAGTCAAATTTACTTCCTTCATGAAAATCACAAGAGAAAAGCTTTGGCAGGGGTGTAGCCCAGTGGCAGAGCACAATTTGCACGTGAGGCCCTGAGTCCAGTCCCCAGCACTGAATAAAAAAAGGAAAGAAAAGCTTTTGTTTTTTTTCTTCCATTCTGTTCCCTTCTTTGTGACAAATGAAGATAATTTGGAGATGTGAGGACGACAAGGAAAGTAACCTCATGAACTCAAAGACAGTAGAAATACAGGTGCCCATCTGTAACAGAGTCACACCTCTTACATCTGCTCACCTTTACTCCCACCCCCTTTAACTGGGGCTGTGGAGACTTGTTATTCAACTTGAAATTTAGCTTGCCTGGATGGAATTACTTGCTATCAGATTTTTTTTCTAAATTGGGAAAGTAATCTTATAATCGTAATTCTTAGCACTAAGACTCCAAAGAAGTGAAATGATGTGACACTCAGTGCAGAGCTCATCGTTTCTCACCCCTAGCTGAGGGCCCATCTTCTGAGTCCTAGACCCCATGGAAGCCAGCACTGCTCAGGCACGATCTTATGGCACTCTGTTTTCTGGAGAAGTGAGTTTGTATGGAGGGCCCGTTATGTCCTGGGCATGGTGCTAGCTAGCCACAGTGCCTGTGGAGTGGACAAGACCCAGGTGCTGCCTTCAGAACTACTGAGAATAAAGTAGCCGACTCTCTTGGCATGTACCATGCACTGCAGTGGGCGCCATTCTAATTCATATGTTATAGGAGATTGATCTGCTCCTATCCCTATAGTGTGGATAAGGAAACTGAGGGGCAGAGATATTCAACTATTGAATGTTGCAGCTAGGATTTGCATCCAACTTTAAATAAGTTTTACATACACATACACATATATATTTCGAGGTTGGGTGTGGTACTGAGGATGGGACTTTAAACCACTGAGCTATGTCCCTGCTTTTTTGTTTTTTTATTTTGAAATGGGATTTTGCTAAATTTATGAGGCTGGTCTATAACTTGAAATCCTCCTGCCTCTGCCTCCTAAGGCACTGGGATTACCACCCCACCCAGCTGCTAAATAAGTAATTCTTACCTGGACACAACAGCCTACACCTGTAGTCCTAGGTACCGGGAGACTGGGACAGGAGGGTTACTTGATCCCAGGAATTCCAGGCTAGCCTGGGCAACATAGCAAGACCCCATCTCAAAATAAATAAGTAAATAAATATGTAAGTAAGTAATTCTTGTTGTTAACAAGTATTTTTGAAAGGCAAAGAAAGGTGTTGTGCTAAGGCAATTTCACCTAATCTAGGTGGTTGGATGAGTCAGAATTAGGCTGAGACTGATCCAGGTAAAGGTTATCTTTTTCTAGTCTATTCAAGGGCTACAAAGTGGAAGCCCAAAACTCAACAGCAGACATTTGTGTTTGTTGTTTGTCTAATGGGCATGTTTAAAACTTGTTGAATATGAATTGTTTGGTCTGAGCACTCCCTCACTAGTGTGCTGCTTATACTCATTTCACCTCATTCATTGCCATTTGAATGCATCTGAGTTTGTTGTCCCAAGTCCCTTCTAGGAGAGATGGTCTTCACTCCAATTTAATCAGGAATCTCTTGGCTACAAATGACAGAACTTCAACTTGACCTTATTTAAGCAAAAGGGGAAATTTTTTTCACATTTTTTATTGGTGCATTATAGTTATACAAAATGACTGGATTTGTTGTTACATATTCATATGTGCACACAATATAATAATATAATTTGGTTGAGATCATTCCCTAGTATTTCTTCCTTCCCTTCCCTTTTCCCTGGTCCCATTCCTCTGGTCTACTGATATCCCTTCGATTTTCATAAAATCACCCACTTTTCTTTTCCTGCAAAAAGGGAAATTTGCTGAAAAGCTACAGGTTGCCCTCCTTACACCCCCACACAGGAAGGGCAGGATTGTCCCACTGAGCCTCAGGGACAGTTGGAACTAGAGATCTACAAGGGGGATTCTCTGCTTTTCTGTCGATTCCTTTCTGCTGCAGACATGCTTCTTCAGCATGATGTGACTGTGGCTACCAGAAGCCTGCCCAACGCAAAGAAGCTGAATCTTCCCTTGGGTCCACTTTGGAAAATCTGTAGGATGTTCTTGTTTGGTTCAGATGTCTACCCTTAGACCAATTAGATGATGTGTTTTGATTACCCAGATTTGGGACTGAAGTCAACCAGCTGTAGGCATTGCTGCAGGATACTTCTGTCATTAACATCTATCACATATATTCCCTGTTGCCTTTTATGTCTATCCCTCAGAAATTCAGAAGTGTCTTTCTTTTTTTTTTTTTTGATGATACTAGAAATTGAACCATTGAACTATGTCCTCAGCCCTTTTTATTTTTTATCTTGAGACAGGACCACACTATGTTGCTCAGATGGGCCTTGAACTTGCAATCCTCCTGCCTCAGCCTCCTGAGTTGCTGGGATTGTAGGCATGCCCGGCTCAGACGTGCCTTCTATTGATCAAAATAATTTCCCTGACCCACAAAGCATCATCTTTTAAAAGCTCACAGAACTGTCCTCAGGGTTATAACATAATGCCAAAGAATGTGTCATATCAGTCGGATTCATGAAACAACATGATCTTTCCATATGCTTCCTCAGTCTTCTTATTTAGGGGCTCTCTGTGCAAAGTTAACATCTTGGATTGTCCCCAGCTCAGCTTTTAAGGCACTAGGAGTCCACTGGTGCATAAAATTGAGTACTGACTCAGTAATCTCCCATAGTTGGGAAATTAACATATGGGAGATTAGCAAATTCTAAATAGATATTTAAACACAAAAGAAAGTGACCCAAGTTTCACTGTGGTGGCCATAGTTCCTTCCTTCCCTTCCTTCCTTCCTTCCTTCCTTCCTTCCTTCCTTCCTTCCTTCCTTCCTTCTTTCTTTTATGGTTCCTTATACTTTTTAAATTTTTATTATTTTTTTACTTATATATGACAGCAGAATGCATTACAATTCATATTACACATATAGAGCACCATTTTTCATATCTCTGGTTGTATACAAAGTATATTCACACAAATTCGTGTCTTCATACATGTACTTTGGATACTAATGTCCATCACATTCCACCATCATTTCTAACCCAATGCTTCCTCCCTTCCCCTCCCACCCCTCTGCCCTATCTAGAGTTCGTCTATTCCTCCCATGCTCCTTCTCCCTACCCCACTCCGATGGTTTTGGTTTTTCTTCCCCCATCCCAAGTTCAAAACAGGCAGGCATGACTTGTTCTGACCCAGCATTGAACATAATAATGGAATCGCTGACTAAGAGCCTCCTGTGTTGTTGGAGGTCAGCAGTGCTTTCCCTTCCCCTTGCCATTTGCTCTTGGTTGGGAGCAAGTTGTGTCTGGGTTAACTTCTGGCTTAGCAAATAATTAGCTTCTCTGTGCCTCAGTTGCCTCTACTCTAAAAAGAAATTATAATAGTACGTTATCGTGTACATCAGTAAGTGTGTAATGAGCCTAGCTCAGAAGCAGGGACAGAGTCAGTGCTCAGTAGAAACCAGCTGTCGTTATTATCATCCTCAGTACTACCAGCCCCTTCCCTGGGTTCAGAGGGCTGAAAGTAGTCAGCCTGAGAAATGAGATTGGCCCAGGCATTGTGATAAATAGAAAGATAGTCCATTTTCAGAATATAACATTTAGCCTTAGTTGTATTCAATTTTAGCCATTTTAATTGTAGCCCTTTGTCCACCCCAGTTTTAAAATGAGCTAATCATGTTGATGGTACCCCCAAGCTCCTCTAGTCGGGGCGAAGGGCTGTGCTACATTAGGGATGTAGCCCGCTTGCTAACCAGGTCCCTGTAGCACACCCTTCTGGCAGGAGTAAATGCCTTGCCCACCCGCTTTCAAGTACAATCAGACCTAGGTTTGATTTCCTGCAGCACCTGAGCACCTTGGTTATTTCTAACACCTTTTCAGAAGTTCAGTTCCTCACTTACTCCTTCTACATTTTTTAGGAGACTCTTACTTTTGCTCCCTCTGTTTGATTCACACAAGAAGGGAAAATATCAGTGGTTTCTATTTATAGGGCAATTTGGAGTTTTTACTCTAAAAAAAGCACCTGTTAGCCCTGTCAACCTTTCCATGTTTTTTTTTCCTCTGTTCTTAACCATGATCCTTTATAAAATAGAGGACAGAGAGTTACATTCACTGTTAATACTTTCTTTTCCTGTCTGGTTCAGAGTCTACCTGAGGGAGCAAAGATGTTCATATTGTGCATGGGAGATGTACATAAAAGGAAACAGTACAATATTGCATAAATAATGATAAATGATCATGAAGGGCTACCTCCCAAGGGCTCAGGGAAGAATTATGGGATGTGATGTTCATTTTATGTCATTTTATGTCTTATGATCTATTCAGGAACAAAGTTTAAGGGAGGGAGACATGGATTCCAAGATTTTTGCCCCATAAGAAGGAAATTAAAAGAATTTAGATGAGTGAGAAGAGTCCAGCCCTATAAAATAAGTCAGCTAAGGTAGTCACAACCATCGGGGGGACCTAGGTTTCAGTCTCAGGATTGTGTGCTGGGGTTAAATTTCTCAGGCTGTAAACCAATAGAGAACCAGTGAGGCAGGATGCCTTGTTACCTAATCTCATAAGGAGCAGCTGGGCATAACCCAATTGTTATCTATGTGTTGTTACAAATCTGGCGGGAGCCTATTGAGGAATGGGTGTGTGAATAAGCCCAGAAAAGGAAGTCACGGTAGGGAATGTCAGATAGTTATTCCAACTTTCCCCAAAGGAGAAAGTGTCCCGTCCAAGTCATTGGTTTGTTCTGACCAGTTCACCCTGCATTCAGGAACATAGCTCAATTCCATTTACTATCATAACGAGTATCGTCATCAAATGCTGATATTTGCCAGATGTTGTGCCAAGTGCTTTCATACATTGCTTCATTTAATCCTCTTAGTAGCCCTAAAGTCTGACTACTGTTTTTTTTTTTTTTCCAATTTTGTAAATGAGGAAATTGAGGCTTAAAGAGGTCAAGTAATCTGCTCAGGTGTGCAGAGTCAAGGAATTTCTTTTTATTTCCAGATCAGTTTCCCTTCCCACATTCTGAGTGCTAGACCCCAGCCAGTAGTCTCTCAGATTTTCCAAGCACCAGAGCAGACTAATGCTTTCTCTTGTCCAAATCAGTGTCTCTCAATGTTTCCTGCCTTGCCCCCACCCAATTGCAAAAGTTCATGCCTTAAACTAAATAATCAGATGATACTTTCCCCTATAAATTTGCCTATAATAAAAGGGTAAGATGTGGTGGGAGGCAGACTTTAACATTCTGACCAATTTATAAAGTATCATTTCAGTTAATAAGCTGTCCTTTGGCTATGCATTGGATTCTGACGTGTCTTGGTAATTTTCTTCTCTGTTAAATGGTCACTAACTGCCAAAGTTGGAAAATGCTACTGAGCCTTACTATGTCACTAATTGATCTCATCTTTCATGATTCAGGAAGACCTGTCCCAGATGATTGGTCAAGGTGTGGTGGCAGACCATCAGAAGACACTGGAGTACCCAACTGATGATGTATGTAACTTGTACTTAGGTTTTGCTCTACTGGTGTGGTGTGCAATATAAACTATATTCTAGAAGAAGTGGAGGTGATTACCATAAGATCAAATCCTTTATCACTTAATAAATAAATAAATATAAAATTTCCATTATTCACTATTTGTATGTTTCAGAAACTGTAGGTAACTAGAGCTCAAAAGGAGTATATGATATTTCAAACACTGCCAAAGAAAATCCCTTTGAAAATTCTCTGAGATTCTATGCTAAAAGCCTAAATTAAAAAAAAAAAAAAAAAAAAAAAAAGATGTAGCTAGGCTCAGGAGTTACATAGCTCCATGGTTATATACTTGCCTAGCATGTATAAGGCCCTGGGTTTGATCCCTAGCACCTCAAAAAACCAACCAATCAATAAATGTAAAAAGAACTTTGCAAAATAATCAAATTAAGTTCAATGGAAACTCATAAGCATTTTTTTTTCATTTAAAACCAGATTTTTGTGTTATGTAATGTGTTTACAAATCCTGTTAATGTGTTAGCATTTTATATATTATTGTTCATCTCAAGTCATGTATAAAGCATCTCTAAAATTTCATAACCATTGAATTTTTAAGCTGAGGTAAATCCTAACATTATCTGGTTTTTCTTCTCCATTCTTAAAAATGTGCACTGAGATGTCTAAAGCATTTTCCTCTGGGAAAATAATAAGCCTTTTCTGTGGCTGCAGAAGAGAAATTATCAGAGATCAGTGGGGCAGCATCTGCAGTGAGGCCAGGTTAGCTCATTATAGAGATCTTCCCAACTGTTCAAGCTGCTCCACATGGCATGAGCTTCTTCATGGAAATGGAATTTTCCATCCCTGAAGATTATCAGTGAGAAGCTCCTGATAGCTTATTAGCATGTTAAAAGAGGACCAAAAAAAAAAAAAAAAAAATTAAAAAGAAAGAAAGCATTAATAGGGTTGGGTTATAGCATGTATGTAGACCTGGGTTCCATCTCTACCCAGCTCAGGTCAGGAAGACCTGTCCCTTCAGAAAAAAATAAAAATTAATAGTTATTCTTAATTGGGTTCCTAGGTTATTCCTGGCATAGTAATAGATTTATTTATTTATCCCTAACCTTCATGATAACCTTGCAAAATACAGATGCATCACTCTCAATTTATAGATGAGGAGGTTAAGTGACTTGTCTATGGTCATAAAGTTAGTGGTAGCAAATTTAGCAATTCATGTCTTCTTTTAAGTAGTGATTTTTTTTTTCTTATAATGGGGACCTGAAAAAGTGGAACACTTTTCTTCAAAAAATCCTAATAAGTGTAATTTTGATACAACCACAGAGGTTTTACAACTCCCAGAATTCAGTCTGTGAACCTCTCAGAAGCTCTGAGTTAATCCATGATTCTTCATCGACAGTGGCACACACCTATAATCCTAGCTACTCAGGAGGCTGAAGCAGGAGGATCACACATTCCAGGCCAGCCTTGGAAACTTAGCAAGACCCTGTCCCAAAATCAAAAATAAAAAGAGCTGGTGATATAGCTCAGTGTTAAGAGTGCCCCTGGGTTCAATCTGTAGTGCCAAAAAGGAAAACAACAACAACAAAAAAAAACCATCATTTTTAACTTTAAACAATAAAGTCTCAATTTTTAAAAAGAAAGAAAGGAAGAGGGAGGAACACTTTCCCTGGACTTTGTACCCTTTGCTATTTATTTGGTCTGGAATGGAGGGAAGTTTCTTTTTTAACTTTCTAGGTATTCCTGTTGTGAGACAGGGTTGAGAATCACTGGTTTAATTGGGTTGGATGACATGCAAAATCCACTCCAACTTTATAATCTGTTATAGTGATACACGATAGCAAATCCATTCTCTTCTTCTCCATACTTAGTAGTTTGATTTTGTGCTAATGGGTGAGCCACAGGAGACCAACTTTACCTGTCACCACACCTACCAGCAATTGTTCTGCCTCTGCATCTATGGTTAGATGTTCCATTTGATCTCCATAGACTGTGTCCTTATTTTTATTGTTTTTTGGTTTGGTTTTTTGCAGTGCAGGGGATTAAACCCAGGGCCTTACACAAGCTACACAAGTGCTCTACCACTGAGCTACATCCTTAGCCCCTATTTTCTTATTTTTAAGTTGAATTCAATTCTACCTGTATGTATTTTCAAAAATATTTTTTAGTTGTAGATGGATATAATACCTTTATTTTATTTATATATTTTATGTGGTACTGAATATCAAACCCAGTGCCTCACACGTGCCAGACAGGCACTCTACCACCAAGCCACAACCCCAACCCTTATTGGTCATTTATTAAGCACCAGAGGCTACATGGAACTGGGTTACAGAGAAGAGCTACAACCATTCCCTGCTTTTATAAAAGTCCTGATCTAGTAACTGTTTACTCTATACTTTCCTGTTATAAAATTCATATGGTTTTTTTAGAAAACAACAACAAAACTTGTAGCTTGCCTTTGGGTTTGTTGGGAATGCATGTTCTTTCTTGAGACAATGCAAAGTGAAAGCTGGATGTAAAGTACTATAAGAGTTAAAATACAGACTCAATTGCTGCAAGAAGCTTCTATTTCACAAGGCAATCTGGGTGTAATCAATTTCAGCATGCTGTTGTGTCTCCACAGTGTCATGGAACCTCTTATCTGATAACCATTCTTACTGGATTACCTCCGTCCAATCATAACATCTATTTTCTGGTCTAAGATGGCTGCTGTATTTATTACTGGTACAGCTGCATTTCAGCCAGGCTGGAGGGAAAGGCAGGATCTTTCTCTTTAAGAGAATGACCTGGAAACTACACGCCCACTGACCAGGACTTCTGGGCACACCTGCCTTCAAGAAGGCTGGTAGATGTGATCCTCTATGCAGCTAGCTATCTCAGTTATTTCAGTGCTCAGTTTTCTGGTACTAACCCCTTTGTTGTCTTTTTTCCACTTTTCTCTCTTTAAAATCACTGCTCAGTATATAACTGAGTCTTTAAAATATATGTACAGTCACTAATAAATAATCATGATAGAAAAACTGCAAGGAAAAAAACTAAACCCCCATAGAATTATGGCCTAGCAGCTCTTTGGTAAATGCTTTAAACTTGTAGTGTTCTTCACCTACTGACTTTCAGTCTACCTCTTACTCAAATTAGCTATGTGATTTGAGGGTTGTCACTTGACATTTGTGTCTTGATTTATCAAAACAAAATATTATTGACTAACTCTCAGGGCTGTTCATTGATTGATGGGTTCACAGATATACAAGTGTTTTGAAAACTAGAAGCATGATGCCCTGTGCTAAGAAACAGCCCTTCCATGGCAGAATCTTGAAATGTTATGGTTCTGGAGCAGTTCTTGGTCCTATTTCTAGACTCCAGGATCAGCCTGGTGCTTCACTACATCCACCAGAATCCTCCAGCTGGGGATGGGTTCCCTGACTAACAACAAATCCAGAAGGCAGGTCAGGTCACTGCCTCTTTCTTAACTGCCTGTTAAGCAAGCATGGAGTCCTTTTGTCTTCTCTCAGTGTTTTAATATTCATTGGGGGTATCATCAGCAAAATCCAGAATTACAAGTTAATTTTCCAAAGCTCACACAGAAGTCCCCATAGGTCACTCAATTGCATGTTAACTTCCAACCCTGAGTTTCCCATCTCTTTAGTTTTGATCTTCTGTACCTGTTCATTCATTCATTCACTCATTCATTCATTTATCAAACATTTATTGAGTACCTGCTATTTTCCAGGCACTGGGTATCAAAGGTAAATAAGGGACAGTTCCTTTAGATGAATTAAATGTAATTGATGTACCTGGCATTTAGTAGGCGTTCACTGGATATTTCTTTCCCCTTCATTCCCCTGGTGTTGCTTATTAACCTACCTAATGTATCTTTGACTATTGTTTGTGTATCCTGCAGGGAAAGACAGTGTTGTGTGCTCAGAAAATCTGCAGCATAGATTGTTTTTCACTGAGCTCAGACAGACATGTGGACTTGATATTGTTTTTCTCCAGCCCAGCTTCATATACAGATCACAATGATGAAGTACCTTCAGCTTTCTTCCTTACTTTCTTCCTTCACTAAAGCATCTTACCTATAAAGTTAAACAGGGATGCATGGGGCAAAAATCAACCTAATTACTCTTGCCACCTTCCCCATCCTTAAGTCTCAAAAGACAGTATTGGAATGTACTTTTATTTCGGTATCATGTTACCACTCCTGTCAGTCTTTGATGTTCATCTAATTTTCCTTCCTTTCGTAGGCTGCCAGCCAGATGAAAGAGCAAAAATATTCAACAAAAGCCTCCTTCAGTTCACAAGAGATACCGTTAGCGCCAACTCCATCATATCATTCATCGGATACCGACTTCACCAACTGTGGTATGATTCTTTCCCCTGAGCTGCATTGACTTATGAAATATTAGAGAAGGAAGGGATCATGGTGTCCTAAAAAGAGAACTGGACCAGAGACAGGGAGTTCTGCACCCCTACTCCATTCCTCAGCTTTGGAACTTGGATAGATCACTGTACTTCCTAAACCATTTCTCCATCTGTGCCGTTGGTGTTGCCTACTACTGGTGGAATATAAAAGAACTGGAACAGACAAGGCCCGTAGTAAATGCTATTTGTTTTTCTGTTTGTTGGTTTGTTTTGGCTTTGGTAGTGGTGATCACCCAGAACCTTGTGCATGCAAGGCACATACTGTACCACTGAGTCATCCCCAGCCCAGTAATTGCTATTTGAGTCTGGCCTGATAGATTAATCTCTAGTCACTGCAAAATATTATATTTAGGTCATGATTAATATCTTAAAAAATCATATTGAACCCAAATTTTAGCACTACATGTTGATGTAAGCCATTTGAAGATTTATTTTCAGTGCTTAAAGAAATTGATGTGTACTTTCTTTCTTTAACTTCCTGGCTTGAATTATGCTGACTGAGGGTTGAACACAGAACTTTGAAATGAACAACAGATATTTCCACTTTGATTTTATGCAATATTAATCAGTGAAAAATGGATGCTTTGAAACACCACTCTCACCATTGGCAAAACATAACCCTGTGTTAATTCAGCAGGCCTGATACCTTTTGGTATTATTTGTCTTTAATGTCTATGTGTATGTAGTACTGGAAATTGAACCAAAGGCCCTTGCATATGCTAGAAAGCATTCTATCACTAAAGTACATAATCAATCCTTTTCTTAAAAAAAAAAAAAAAAAAAAAAAAGTTATTTTGAAATAGGACTTTGCTAAGTTGCCCAGTGCTGCCTCAAACTTGCCATTCTCCTGCCTTAGCCTCCTAAGTAGTTGGGATTACAGGTGTGCATCAGCATGTCCAGCTTGTCTTTAGTATATTTTTTTCATAAATATTAACTTTTTTATAAAAAGTTTATCCAGTAGGTTTTATTTTAAAGCACTGTGTTTATAGTAAAATAATTAATGAACATGATCAAGAAACTATGGCCTGTGAGTCAAATGTAGCCTACTACCTCTTCCTGATTAGTTTATGAACTTAAAATGGTTTTTACTTTTTTAAAATAGACATAATACCTTTATTTATTTATTTTTACATATAATTTTTTAGTTGTTGATGGACTTTTATTTTATTTATTTATATGTTGTGCTGAGAATCAAAACCAGTGCCTCACACATGCTAGGCAAGTGCTCTACCACTGAGCTACAACCCCAGCCAGGTTTTCACATTTTTATTTTTTATTTTTCACATTTTTCAAGGTTGGGAAAAAAGCCTGTTTTATGAAAATATGAAATTCATATTTCCATGTTCACTAATAGTTTTATTGAGACTCTCATGTATTTACACAAATGAGTAAACAGCATGCTGCTTTCACACTATAAAGATGGAGTTAAGTAGTTGCAGCTGAGACTGTATGGCCAGCAATCTGCAAAATATGTATACCTGGACTTTGACCAAGAAAAATTGCTGACTCGATGTGTAGACAGTTGAATTTTGGTAATATATATCAGTATCTATACCAAATAAGAGAAATTTATGACTTTACATTTTAATTTATGGGAATTTTATTCATTTCTCACCCACTTTCCAAACATTTATTGAAGAATTGATATGATCCCGATTTGGACCGAATTCTATTAAGAGAAATAAATTCAAAGACTGACTCAGGACTCGCTAGGATGAGGAAGGAGCAGAGGAGGGAAAGAAATGCCATCTCCCATATCTTTATTGTATTCTCTCCTCATTCGGGAGAGTAAGCTGGTCATTTACAAAAGCAATATAAACTTTTAAAAGCGTCCGTGAAATTGTGCCAGTATTGTCCATCATTTTTATTGTAAATTAACAGGAGTGGCAATGTGAACTATATATGCTGCACAAAGATCTAGAAACAGATTAGGTTTACAATTTAATATTCTTCTAATAGGGCACTTTTATTGTTACTGAGGTTGTATCACTAAATTTCTTTTAACTGGGAGACCATTAGATTAATAAATTCCATGTGAACAGTACAGCCAATGTGAAGAACCAAGTAGTTAATATTTTAGCCTCACAGGCCAGATGTTCTCTGTTACAGCTACTCAACTGCCCTCGTAGTGTCACAGCAGTCATAGACTATACATATGTGGGCTAGTAGGCTGTATCCAATACAGGTTTATTTATGGAAACCAAAACTTGGGTTTCATATACCTTTTACATGAATGGAAATATTATTTTTCTTTAATTATTATTATTATTTTTTTTTTTTTTGCATTTTGAAAATGTAAAAACCAGTTTTGGCCAAAGGGCTGTAGTATGCAGTCCCCTGCTTATTATATAATCTAATGAAGCATTGTGGATTTCATCTTGGTTTCTGTGCACTAACTACAGCTCACCAGCAGATGGGGCCCTCTTTTCTCAGCCTTTTAAATTATATCACAATGTAGGAATCAGTCCTCAAGATGATCAGTCTTAGTTATTAACAGAAAAGTTGGCATTGTCTAGAAATTTCTATCTACTAAGAGTCTCTTGAAAATAATGTTTTGAATGTTTAGACTTTGTGTGTGTGTGTGTGTGTGTGTGTGTGAGAGAGAGAGAGAGAGAGAGAGAATGAATGAGAATGAATGAATGAATATGTGTGTGTACTGGGGATTTAACCCAGGGATGCTCTACTACTGAGCTACATCTTTGTTCTTTTTATTTTTTATTTGAGTCAGTGTCTGGTTACGTTGTCCAGGCTAGCCTTGAACCCACGATCCTCCTGTCTCAGTCTGAGGCACTAGGATTACAGGTTTGTGCCACCATGTCTGGAAGAATGTTTTGTTTGTTTGTTTGTTTAATAGACTAGGTTTATTTGTCTGGTAAATGCACATATATAGAAGTGGATCAAGGGGTGTTATTAAACCTCTTTTTTTGCATATAATATATATTTTTTTTAGTTTTTAGAAAAATCCATTCTTAAACAATGATTTTTTTTCTTTATTTCTTTTTGTTTTGTTTTTGGTATTGTGTATTTAACCTGGGGATGCTTAACTATTGAGCCACATGCCCAGCCCTTTTTTTTTCCATTTTGAGATAGGGCCTCACTAAGTTGCTTAAGCCTTGCTAATTTGCTGAGGCTGGCTTCAAACTTGGCAATTTCCCTGCCTCAACCTCCTGAATTGCTGGGATTACAAGTGTGCATACTATACCTGGCACTAACACAATGATTTTTTTTTAAAGTGAAACTTATAGATCAGCAGTAACTCCTTAAAAGACTCTCACTAGGGGCTGGAGTTGTGGCTCAGCAGTAGAGTTCTCACCTAGCATGTTTGAGGTCCTGGGTTCAATCCTTAGCACCACATAAAAGTAAATTAATAAAAAATAGGTATTGTGTTCAACTACAACAAAAAAAATAAAGTATTTTTAAAAATTCTCACTAATGGATCCAGCAAGTATTCTTGAATGTTTTTTATAATAGTTTTTTAAAAATTATTTTTACTAGTATATTTACAGGGTGAGTATCCCTTGCCTAAAATGCTTAGGACTAGAAGTATTTCAGATTTTGGATTTTAGAATATTTGCATATACTTAATGAGATAGCTTGGGATGAGACCCAAGTCTAAACACAAAATTCATTTACATTTCATATCTACCTTATATATGCATTTTAACTGGACTATTACCCATTCTATGAAGAGAGGAATGGAATTTTCTTTTTTCTTTTAATTTATTGGCAGGACTGGGGGTCAACCCATGACCCCATGCATGCGAGATGGAACTTTCCACTTGTGCCAGCATCCTGTCAATGCTCAGAAATTTTTGGGTTTCAGATTTTTGGATTAATGATACTCAACCTGTAATATATTTGAAGATAAATTTTAAGTAATTGTTGGATTCAGTTAAAACATACTTTATTGATTAAATATTTTATATATTATAATCCATATATTGTGTCTAACTGAAAGTATTTAAGCACTTTTAGTGTTTTATAACTCAGGATCTCCTGGCATACTAAACTTTTTTAGTCATTATAACATATGACTTTATGTACCCAATGGCTTAATTATGTTAAATTTTCCCCTGATGGTTCTCATGATGTGTTTTGAGGTTTAAACAACTTTAAGCAGATCTAAGATCCATCTGGGGTCTCTGGTTTGCTTCAAGGGGGCTGGGGATGTAACTCAGTGGTGAAGCGCTGGCCTGGGATTCGTGAGGCCCTGGTGCAAGCCCAGCACCACCAAAAAAAAAAAGTCATAGGAATGTCACATTTCATCCCTGAGTGAATGACCAAGGTTTTTCCTTCATGATTCTTGGCAGGAGAAGAGTGAAATGATAAACACATGCAAACTCTGTGCTCTGCCAGTAATGGAGCATGTAGGCCAGACTGCCTCTCATTATTCTGTCTTTCTTTCCCCCCGCCAGGTAGCTTCCAGGCTCCTCTGTCAGTGGATCCTGCAACGTGTCCCATTGTCCCTGGCCAGGAAATGATTATAGAAATATCCAAGGGACGCTCAGGCCTTGGTCTCAGCATTGTGGGAGGAAGAGATACACCCTTGGTAAGTTTCTATGTAAAATATATCGATTATCCCAGAATTAACTGTTGGGGCTCTTTATGGCCCTGGAACACATCTATGGAAGACTCAGCATTTTAATATTATGGGAAATATCATGTGCTTCCATATAATTGCCAGTTTTCAAGTGTTTCTTTTCTTTTTTTTTTTCCTTTCTTTTTTTTTTTTTTCAGTTGTAGATGGACACAATACTTTTATTTATTTTTATGTGCTGCTGAGGATTAAACCCAAGGCCTCACACATGCTAGACAAGTGCTCTACACTGAGCCACAACTCCAGCCCCTCAAGTTTTTCTGAACATGTAATTTTCACCGGGAGTTTCTCCATCTAGGATTTTGAGGGGTTTTGTAAAGACCAATTAGACCTATAGGAGCACAGCATTTAGAAGTACTAAAACAGTATTTAGAGCAGTGCTTGGCACATGGTAAGTATTCAGTAAATAGGAACTATTATTATCATCCTCCATTACCATTGTTACTTAATGGAATGATAGATAAAAAGTAAACAAGCCAGGTACAGTGGCACATGCTTTAATCCCAGGAACTCAGGAGACTGAGGCAGGAGGATTGTAAGTTCAAGGCCAGACTCAGCAACTTAGCAAAACGCTAAGTAACTGAGTGACACAACGTAGTGGTAAAGCACTTTGGGGTTCAAAAAAAACAATATAAATATCAGAGGCTACAGGTGTAGAGCATTGCAGAGCATTTTCCTAGCATGCACAGGGTCCTAGATTTCATCCCCAATACCAATTAAAAATATATATATATAAATTATTCGAGCCAAAAAAATTAGAGTTCGAATAAACTGATAATTTTTTTTGAAAAACTAGTCTAGATTCTTAGCTTTTCCTAGGATGATTTTTTAATTGTTCAATACCTTTTATATGTCACTATTCAATAATGCATTGAAATATAAAACTTTCTGTGTGTGCTTTTTTTTTTTGCTCAATATGTGATTAATCAGTGCATACATATTAGAATCAAGTAATACATGCATGTTGAACCAAGTTAGATTGGCATAAAAGGCTGTAAAATGAAAAACAAATCTCCCTCCGACTCTTCAGCTCTATTCAGCCTGCTCTTTACCACCCACCCAACCCCCCCAAAATAGGGAATCGCTTTTATCATGAATGTGCATTTAAGTGAATATTTATTTTTAATGTTTATTCCTAAGTTTTAGGTGGACACAATATCTTTACTTTACATTTATGTGGTGCTGAGGATCGAACCCCGTGCCTCGTGCATGCTAGGCGAGTGCTCTACCACTGAGCCACAACTCCAACCCCTTAAATGAATATTTTGATATTTCCTTTGCCCATTTATCTAGTAAGGCATGAAGTATATGGGCCAGGTTTACAGATAAAACAAATACATGATCCATGAACTATTTTTTTTCCATTTTGGGCAGGAGCATAATGTTTCTGTGTTGTACCTTTGGGGAGTGGGGAGATTCTTTTGTTCTTCTGTAATAAATACTAATCACCTAAAGCAACAGAAGAGTCCAAGAACTACAGGTATTGCAGAAACCCACTCTTACTGTCTCTTCCCTGTTCACTGGCCTGATCTAGAGAATCCTGGCATGTGGCCACATACCAGTCATTTAGTCATCTATGCACATAGGGTAATAATGTCAGGTTCATCCTACTATCCTTCTTTCCCCCATACTCCCTTCCCTCCCCTCTACCTAATCTAAAGTAACTTGATTCTTCCCTAGCTCCACCGCCCCCCTGATAATGAATTAGCATCCATATATCAGAGAAAACAGTCGGTCATTGTTTTTAGGGGATTGGCTTATTTCACTTAGTGTGATAGTCCCAAATTCCATCCATTTACCTGAAAATGTCATAATTTCATTCTTTTAAGGCTGAGTAATTTTCCATTGTGTATATACATACCACATTTTCTTTATTCATTCATCTGTTGAAGGACACTTAGGTTGATTCCATAGTTTAATAATTATGAGTTAAGCAGCTATAAACATTGATGTGACTGCATCACTATAGTAGGCTGATTTTCAATCCTTTAGGTATGAACCAAGGAGTGCGATAGCTAGGAACAAATAGTGTTTCCATCCCAAGTTTTCTGAGGAATCTTCATACTGTTTTCCAGAATGGTTGCACCAATTTGCAGTCCTACCAGTACATCCTGGCCAACACTTATTGTTACTTGTTTTCTTGATAATTACCATTCTGACTGAAGTGAGATGAAATCTCAGTGTAGTTTTAATTTGCATTTATCTAATTGCTAGCAATGTTGAACATTTTTTCATATATTTGTTGACTGATTGTATTTCTTCTTTTGTGAATGTCTGTTCAGTTCTTTAGCCCATTTATTGATTGGATTATTTGTTTTTGTGGTGGTGTTTTTTGAGTTCTTTATATATTTTCTCCAATTCTGTAAGCTCTCTGTTCATGTTCTTGATTGTTTCCTTTGTTGTGAAGAAGACTTTTAGTTTGATACCATCCCATTTATTGAATCTTCATTTTACTTCTTTACTTTAGTATTCTTCTTAAGGAATTTGGTTCCTAAGCAGACATGATGGAGAGTTGGGCCTACTTTTTTTTTCTAGTAAGAACAGGGTCTCTGGTCTGATGCTTAGGTCCGTGGTCCACTTTGAGTTGAATTTTGTGCAGGATGTCAGATAAGCATCTGATTTCATTTTGTTACATATGGATTTCCAGTTTTTCTAGTACCATTTGTTAAATAGGCTACTTTTCTCCATTGTGTGTTTATGGTGCCTTTGTCTAATATGAGATAACTGTATTTATGTAGGTTTGTCTCTGTGTCTTCTATTCTGTACCATTGGTCTTCATGTCAGTTTTGGTGCCAATGCCATGCCATTTTTATTACTATAGCTCTGTAATATAACTTAAGGTCTGATATTGTGATGCCTCTGCTTTACTTTTCTCACTGAAGATTACTTTGGCTATTCTGGGTCTCTTATTTTTCCAAATGAATTTCATGACTTGTTTTCTATTTCTATAAAGAATATCATCAGAACCTTAATAGGAATTGCATTAAATCTGCATAGTGCTTGTTAGTGTGGCCATTTTTGACAGTATTCTGCCTATACAAGATCTTTCCATCTTCTATGGTCTTCTTCAGTTTTTTTCTTTAGAGGTCTGTAGTTTTCACTGTAGAGGTCTTTCACCTCTTTTGTTATATTGTTTCCAAATATTCTCTTTTTTTAAGGCTATTGTGTATGGAATAGTTTTCCTACTTTCTCTTTCAGTTGATTCATTACTAGTGTATAGGAATGCAATTGATTTATGGGTAGTTTACCTCTTTTTACTTTGCTAAGTTCATTTATGAGTTCTAAAAGTTTTCTAGTGGAGTTTTTTTTTGGGGGGGGGGTCTTCTAAATATAGAATCATGTCATTGGCAAATAGGGATAGTTTGAGTTCTTCCTTTCCTATTTGTATCCCTTTAATTTCTTTCTTCTAATTGCTCTGACTAGAATTTCAAGGACTATGTTAACTAAAAGTGGTGAAAGAGGTCAACCCTGTCTTGTTCCATTTTTTAGAGGGAAGGCCTTCAGTTTTTCTTCATTTAGAATGATGTAGCTCAGGTATGGTTCTACTATCCATAGTTGTTCTAGTGTTTGAATGTGAAGGGGTTCTATATTTTGTCAAGTGCTTTTTCTGCATCTATTGAGATAATCATGTGATTCTTGTTTTTAAGTTTATTGATATGATGAATTACATTTATTGATTTCCATGTTGAACCAACCTTGCATTCCTGGGAGGAATCCCCCCCCCTTGATCATGGTACACTAGCTTTTTAATGTATTTTTGTAGGTGTTTTGCCAGTATTTTATTAAGAATTTTTACATCTATGTTCATCAGGGATATTGGTCTGAAATTTTCTTTCCTTGATGTGTCTTTGTCTCTGATTTAATTTTTGTAAATATGTCTTCTTATATTGTTTAATGTAGGCACAACTAGATTTGCCATAGGAATCAGAGTTCATTCAGCATGGCTGGTCTGGCTGAATGAGTTGTGGCTTTTGTTTCGGTCTTTGTTGTTGGTACAGTTTTGCTCTTGTGGATTACTCAGATTTGTGGACAAGATGTGCCCATGCTGTTCTTGGGTCTGTAATATCTAATCTGCTTGGACTCCAGGTATCAACCTGTGGACATTCGCTGAGCCATGTCACCTCCTGTAACTTGGGTGTGAAGCCTTTTGTTGAATGCTTCTCTTATCACCATGAGGCAGCCAAAAAGAAAATTCTTTAAAGCATCATGAGGTTCATAATATATAGTTCTGCCTTTTGAGACCATAAATCCCATTGTCCTTGGAAGGATAAGCACCACTTAAAAATGAGGGATGGGACATAGTTTTTATTTCCTAACCTCATGTACCTCGTCAAAACCTATAAGTTAGACTCACAAGAAGATAGATTGGCCTGTCATTTTAAAGAGAGAAAAGCAGGGGGATAGAAGGTACTTTAACAAATAAATCCAGTGTTCCCACAATGAAGATCTTTATTTTTTTCTTTTTCTATTCCCCCTTAAATTTCAGTATGGAACATGCAACCTAATTGACTCTCTGGGTCACATTTTTCAGTCAGGTCTTGGGTTTGCATCCAGCCAGCAAGAAGTTCACAAACAAAAATGAAAGCTTTTGAAAGGGACTTGTACAAAGTGTTGAGGCCCAGCATCAAAAGTACTCTGCACATGAGCTTATGTGATACATGCTCCCTGCAGCTCTGTAGCAGGGAAAAGTACATTCTGAATTTCACCCCACCCTCCCGGTTAGGGTTTCCATGTCCTCTTTGTTGTGTGGCCAGCAGATATCTGGGGCATCTTTAGAGGAATTAAGTCTCTGGGACCTAGTCTTGATACCACATCAGTCATCTCTTCTATAAATAGTTTCTCTCGGGCCAAGACAGATGGCTCCTGAGATCACAGGGGAGATCGCACTCACTGTCCCATTGTGTCTGCAGCTGGGTGTCCAGGCCAGCCTTTTAAGTACCAAGATAATGATGAGGGTGAGCATTTCAGGGTCGTTTACAAGCACACCTGGACCCAGTCCTCAGTGACAGCCTTCCGCCTCAGATGCTTTCATCTAAGATGCCACTCCCAGGTCTGCCTCTGGGGAGCATGGCTCTTCTGCGATAGTGCAATAGGTTGCATATGTTTGTTCAAAGTCTGTCCTTTGCTTAGTGCTGAGGATGCAAAATTGAGTGAGATAACTGTTCTCAAAGAGTGCACACATTCATTCCTGTTTAATTCTACTGCCTTTAATGTTTATGCTCTCTCTCTCTCTCTCTCTCTCTCTCTCTCTCTCTCTCTCTCTCTCTCTCTCTTTTCCCCCCCTCCCTTATGTGATGCTGAAGATTGAACTCAGGGGCACTTTACCACTGAGCTACATTCTTAGCCCTTTTCATTTCAGGGTCTTGCTAAGGTGCTGAGGTTGGCCTCGAACTTGTGATCTTCCTGTCTCAGCCCTGAGTAACTGGTATTACAGGTGTGCAACACTGTGCCCCATTGTTTATGATCTAATATTGGAAATCAACCAGTGAAAAATCATAATAGGGACTATTAAAGTCTCTGGAAAGCATTAAAAAAAGTAGTAAGAACTTTCCAGATTTAATCAATATAGGCTGTTATGTTTTATGTAAACTCAAAAGCCAGAATAAGGCATGCTATAGAGCAGAGGTAATATATTAATTCATATTTTTTGTTTCCTTCCACCCATCATCTGTGCAGCAGTCCATCCTTTCATTCTGTCTTTCCTCACCCTTACCATTTCACTCTCCCCTTGGCTTTGTTTGGGTATTAATTTACATGAAATCCTACATCTCAGAGGACTCAATCTGCCAATGAAAGACCAAGAGCTCTTATCTCTTCTGACATTTGTGCAATATTCTTAAGCCTCTCCCCAGTCCCCCCTGTGTCGCCTTCTCAGAAAGATTTCCTGATGAGGATTTATTACCAGTGTCCTCAGAAGAATTAAGATATAGCCCCCTTGATTCATTGAGGCTATTATGTTACGGACCTTGGGAATTCTAGAGAAGAAAAAGAAAAATGTAGGAAGTAAATCTTTTATCTTGGAATACCCACAGACTTGAACTGTTCTTAGGATTGAACAAAGGAAGTGGAGAAAGAATGAAGATAATATCTCAAGGACCCTCTCCCTATGTATTTTCCTCTTTCTGCTGAGCATTGCCAGACGTCCTAGGCTTTGGGCAGTGTGTTCTGTGAAATGCAGAGGGCAGCACTGCAGAGCATTGGTTCAATTTTTTGGCATCAGAAATCTCAGATCGTTAACTGCATGGCTCTGGACAGGCAACGTCTTTTTCAATTTAAATCTGCTGTGTTTACCACTTAAGGTTGTTATGTGGATTGATTAAGATAATGAATATAATGGACTTTGCATAGTATGCATCATAGTAAGCCCAGCTGTTGCTGATTACCAGTGAGCATTGCATTAAAGCAGATCCTCGCTCTCCTCATCTGAGCTTCTCAGTGTGTTATCTGCACACTGCAACTTGACTATTCCTAGACAGTTAGGTATTTGTTTTTCCGCATCATGCTCTTTTTTTGAGAGATAGAGGTACTAGGGAGTGAACCCAGGGTGTTCTTACAATGAGCTACATCTCCAGTCCTTTTATATTTTATTCTGAGAAGGTTGCTGTGGCTGGCTTTGAACTTGCGATCCTCCTGCCTCAGCCTCCTGACCAGCTGGGATAGTGCACCACTGTGTCCGGCAGCATCAAACTTTTTGACATCTGATTTGAGTTCTGTTCTGGATATGTAATTGACATGTATGTGTCCTCTCGGGTAATCCTCAATCCACCCTAGAGGACAAGTAGTAGTGTTTTCCCCACTTACAAACGAGGAAACAAATGCAGGATAAGTTGGACTCCAGAGACGTCTACCAGCTGTTGGCCTGTTGGGGTTCAGACAGTCCACTTGATGTGAAAGCCACCCTACTTGTCCCTTTTCCCAGGGGTACCACCATGTGTCCCCTGTCCTCTGTGACAGGGAAAGACCCATCCTGCCCACCAAGCCTGTGTATCTGCAGTACCCCGAGCAATGCCTTGCACACTTAGAAACACAGCTGCTCAGGCCTCATTGCGCCTCTGAATTCCAGTCTGCTGGCCACCTTGTCCTCCAGCCAGTCCTGCTCCCACATGCTGCCAGGCTTTAGCCTGCTTGAGCTCAGTCAGGGGTCCTCCAGTCACTGTTGCTGGAGTGTCCTGTCCATTTCTAAAAAAAACAGCATTGAAGCCACGTCTTTTGAAGAAGAATTGACTAGATTGAAAAAGGGAAGACCAGAAAGTGAAAGTTTATAAATCCCTATTTTCTATACTTGTGTTACCTTGAAATCTCTTTGCAAGAGGAAAAATGAGACAAGGGCCTTGTCTTCATGTTTTTGTACTATTCCGTGGTGAATGAAGTCCATGGATTCCCAGGTTCAATTGTAAAACTTAGATATTCTCAAGTTTAAAAAGGCCTAGGAATGTCAAATTTAGAATCTGATCATTTCTCTCGAAGTTTCAGGTCTGCATTGTTTTCACCACTGGATTTAATGCCAGTTTGTTCATTTTGGTGCTGGGAATTGAACCCAAGGTTTCATGCATGCTGAGCTTGTGCTCCACCACTAAGCTGCACCCCTGCCCTGGGGCCCTTTAATTTGTTCTTATTACACGGAAGTTCTACAGAGCAATACCAATGTATTTCATCCTTGTGAAACAAAAGTTCTAGGGACAGATACATTAGTAAGTCCCCTCGAGGTAGAAGGACTCTCCCATTTGGATGTCACATGACAGAGTTCATCTGTCTAGAAATTGAGGTGAAGAATGCCTGTCCTTCCACTGCAACCATCTGTCATGTTCTGAAGTGACCTCACTTAACCCCTCATCACATTGCATGCTATCGTGTCCTTATTACTGCTTTTGACAATTTAAAAGTGGACTGCGGCAATTTAAACCACTACATGTTTTTAAAGTAAGCAGAGTGGAAAGCTATTATACATTTGATTAAGTGTTTTATTTTGCTATTCCCCTTCATGTGAACTTTGTACAGTCTATTTCATGAGGAGTGTGGTTTGCTTTGGCATGTAATCCCCAAAGCCAAGCTCCTTTTATCGTTATTGCTTAAGTCATATATTTTTATAGAAAACATCTTATTACCTTAGTTTTACTTTCAAATCAAAGCAGAGTTTGCAAAGTCTATGAATCACACTGAAAGAATGTTAACGAATAGTACCTCTGAATTTCCAGATTTGGACATTTCTGGTCCTAAAGAATATGACTGTAAGCAAAAATATTATGCAAGCTGAGTAAAATTTAAATAAATAAGGACCAGATGGAACTATAGGGACTTATAAAATACAATGCAAATATTATCCCATTTCCTTAAATAAATCTATATTTCAGTATGAAAAATTATATTCATATTGATGAATATCAACTTTTTGTTAAATCACACTTGGCCAGAGAACTCTACCTTAAGTAAATATGAAAGGGTTTCATTTTTTGAGCTTGGGAAAGTTATTCACAATCTTGAAGTACAAAACATTTTATGTATTCACAGCAATTCTTATATTAGCTCTTTAATTGCTATGATTTTCATTTTAAATTTTAGTTACCTGTAAATGTATGCAAGAGTTTGCAATCCCTGAGTTTACATTTTAGAATTGCTTACATAGTCAATTGCATTAAAACACATGCACCTGCACACATGTGTGTGTTATTTCTTCCAGTGAGTATTTAATTCTTTTATGTCAAAAGAGCCACTCTACCTATTGCTGGCTTACTGTTTTCTTGTTATCTATAGCTTCTTGCCTAAGAATGTTACATTATTCCAAACTAATAGGGAACATTTTGCTCCATTTTCTTCCTCTTCTGTAATGCATATTAGAATACAGACTCTATTTGTTCCTTTTATGTCAGTTTTGTATGGGTTAACTGAAGCCTATGTTCCAAGGTTCTCAAAATCTGTGTAAGTGAACTCAAATTATTAGCAGAAAAGAGTATCCTGACTTTTTTTTTTAATCAGGGTTTGAACCCGGGGCACTTAACCGCTGACCTATATCCCCAGCCCTAAATACACACACACACATACACACACACATTGTTATATATATTATATATATATTATATAATATTATATATTACAATATATAATATATTATATTATATATATGCTATATAATATGTTTTATATATTTTTAATACATATTTCCCATCTCATGAATCAATAAGATGCTATCAAATACTCTGCATCCACAAATATATATATTATATTATAATATAAAAATATTATATATATATATTAATTGTAGATGGACCCAATACCTTTATTTTATTTGTTCATATGTGGTGCTAAGGATTGAACCCAGGGCCTCACACATGCAAGGCAAGCACTCTACTACTGAGCCACAACCCCAGTCCCCCCAGCCCTTTTTATTTTTGAGACAGGGTCTTGCTAAGTTGCTTAGGATCTCACTTAATTACTGAGGCTGGCCTCAAACTTGCTATCCTCCTGCCTTAGCCACCAAGTCGCTAGGATTATAGGCATGCATTGAGTATCCTGATTATTAAAACTTATCGTTTCATGTGTGATCTAGATAAGTTCCTTTCCCTCTTTCTGGCTTCCTTTGTATAATTTCTCAGGTTTTTGTGACTAGAAACAATATCTGTTCAACCTATGAGGTTAGCAAGTAAAAATGACAACAATTTGACAAATACCACATTTCTTCTGAAGTAATAGTCTTTTATTGTGATCATGGAAAGCAGTACATTAAATAAACACTTGACCGTGAGATTCGTCTTGTTATCTTAGAGTAAGGAAAGCATGGCGCTTCCTCAGGTCCTGTGTGCTTTTAAAATTAAGTAGCCTCTTAATCTTTCACATCTCGTGAATCAATAAGATGCTGTCAAATACTCTGTATCCACAAAGGGAAAAACCCTTGTTTTATGAGTAGGGAAGATCAGCAACTTGCTACTCCTCTTGAATCATTTCTGAACTTCACCTTTGTACCCAGCTTTCTTTTCCTTCCTTATTTGCAGTGCTGGAGATCAAACCCAGGGCCTCGAACATTCTAGGCAATGTTCTACCACTGAGCTCTACCACTGAGCTCTGCCTCCGGCTCCTGAATCTTACTTTTGTAATTGGTTCAAAGAATGGAGAGCCATTGGGAGGCTGAGGCAATAGGCTCACAAGTACAAGGCCAGCCTTGGCAACTTAGCAAAACCCTGTCTCAACATAAAAATTAGAAAAGATCTGGGAATGTAGCTCAGTGGCAAAGTTCCTGGATTGGATCCCCAGTACCACCTACAAAAAAATTTTTTTCATTAAATTCATGTAGGTATCATTGTAACAACACAAACACAACATGTTTTTAAATTTCCCATCCCTGCCCTATGGTGGCAAGTACAATGAAGAACTGCCTTTGTCAAGGGGACCTGTCATCTCTATCACAGATAGTATGTGTCTCCTTTCTACCTTAACCAGCTTTCACCTGAGGCTTCCCAGTTTCTTGTAGTGAAGGATCGCCAGGAAAAAGCAGTGGTGGGCAGGACAGGCAGTTCTCAGTATTTGTTCTATCAAGTCCAGGCAAACACTCAGTTATGGAAGACCGAACCACGGCTTCTAGGGAAGCACAGAGAGATGTTCCTCCAAGCCTCTGATCACAGCATTTTCAACAGTCAATCAATACACAACCTTGTTTTTTGTGTACTTCTATTTAAAGATATCTTATTTACTGTGTGCTGCTGACTCATTTATGTTGAGCCAGCAACACTAACTGGTGCCTGGACAAAGTCTAGCCCACACACAGGCTTTCTCTTTAAGGAACATCACAGCCTCTCTCACTTAGGAGCACTAAATGGCATTTCAGCCCTATGCCTGGGGAGCTTTTTTTCTTTTTTACTTTTTAATTTTTTTTTCTAGTACTAGGGATTAAGCCCAGGGCCTCACACATGCCAGGCTAGTGTTCACCACTCAACTATACCCCCAGCCTTTTCTCTTCTTTTGAGACAGGGTCTTACTAAATTGCCTAGGCTGTCTTCAAACTTTCCATCTTCTTCCTCAACCCACCAGGACTGCAGGTGTGCACCAGCATGCCTCACAGGAGGGACTGCTTTAAACAGCCAAATCACAACTAAAACCCACAAAAATGCAAGAAAAAGCACTAAGTAGACCACAAAATGGGTACTTGTTTATAAGATAAGAACTAGGGGATCAAGGAATTAGAAAACTCAATATTTTCAACACTGCATGTGTCTGTAAATGACAGTGAAAGTACTAAGCACTGATTTAGGGGTTACAAATGCATTTTAGCAAATAGGAAAATTAATAAATATGGACTTGATGAACAATAAAGATTATACTTGATAAAAAAGAAATCAAAATGTCTGGGAGCAGGATTCCTATAGACTAACTTAGAGCTGGTTGGCATTCAAAGGATCCTTTGGGCTTAGTTCTGACTTGAGAAAGGATAAGCTAAAATATTCCTATAACACAGTCTTTCTTAAAAAGGAGAAATCAGTTATATTTTGGAATATTCATGATAACAGTAAAATTAGAAATGAAAATATGGACCAAAATTGTTGTTATTCCTTAAAATCATCAATTTTGACCACTCAAGTATATATATATATATATATATATATATATATATATATATATATATATATATATTCTCCTCCCTTTATTTGCTAGATATGCCCCTTAAAACCTAGATATCTTCATCATCTTGGGGGCCCTTGTTAGCAATTGTTCGGCACTTACTATGGTTCACACTTTACACGTGACATTTCAAATGTATAAAACCTTATTTTATACCCAAACTCTGAAACGTAGGATTTATTAGTTCTTTTTACAGAGGCAGAAATACTAGCTCAGAGATTTTTAATAACTCAATGAGAGCATTGATCATAATGTTCTAATGAACTAGACACAATGCCAGCTACTCGTGAGGCTGACTCAGGAGGATTGCAAGTTGGAGGTCAGCCTCAGCAACATAGCAAGACCCTGGTCTCAAAATGAAAAAGGGCTGGGGATATAGATGAGTGCTTGCTCAGCATGTGTGAGGCCTTAGGTTCAATCACTGCACCACAAACAAAAAAAATAAATAAAGTTGTGATAAGTAGCAGATTTCAAATCTGAATGCAGGTTTCCCTGACCAAACCAGGGCTCATCCCATCTGGCATTGTGGCTTTTCACTATTTACAGAGTGGAAAATTCCCCCTGGCAACTTGACAGAGGCTGTGAAAGGTTAAAATTGACCTTAATTTTTATGCAATTTCTTCCAACATTCCGTGAGTCTGACCTGGTCCATTGATTTGCACTGACCAATAGTGTGAAACGGCATTGAGTGACTTCTAATCCTTGGCTCCAGTAGGCCTGTGGCTGTAGCCCTGGCCCTCCTAAAGCTCCACCATTCTGTGAACAGGCTTAGACTGCACCCCTTGAGGGTGGGATGCCTCATGGAGGGACCACACGGAGGGAGAGAGGCCAGCCTCAGCAACTTAGCAAGACCACTTTGCACACTGCTTAGCCTAGTACAGGCCTAGAATTTTAGAGCTGGAATGATGTTCAATGTCATATAGGTCTGCTCAGCACTTCGCTGATAATTTTAGGTGTCATTAACAACGTGAGCCAGTTGGTTACCTCCAGAACTGTCAGAAAATTTAACTCCTCTGACCCCCATTTCTCCACACACTACTGTATGAATTATATCCTAATTGAAACTTGAGTTTGGGGGTCTTGTTTTTCTCCTGCGGTGCTGGGATTGCACCCAAGGCCTTGTGCATGTACTAAGCATTCTACTTCTGAGCTACGTAGCTACATCTTCAGCCCTTTCCTTAAAAAAAAAAAAAAAGATACAGGATCACACTAAGTTGCCCAGACTGCCCTCAAATTTGCAATCCTCCCACTTCTACCTCCCAAGTAGCTGGGATTACAGGGATATACCATCATGCCCAGAGAAAGTACTTTTAGTACTTAAAGAATTTAGTAACAAGGTTGAGGGTGTAGCTTAATGATATAGTATTTGCCTAGCATGCCTGAGTTTTATATCCACCATTAAAAAAAAAAAATCCCTAAAAATTTAGTCACAAAGGATTTGGGATGGATAAGAATCATGTTACGAGAATCATGTTCTTTTCATTTATATAAATACAGTTTACTCTTACAACATTGCTCAAAATGAGGTATACCTTAAATGTTAGCCCAACATTTTTTTAAACTCTGTAACTGCAGTAGACATCACAAATCGGATACTTAATCCATAACCATGTGCTTTTCAATATAGATTTGAGCATCGCTTTGATCTGGGTTTCACTCTCCTTTCTGTGTTATTGCCCCTTATTGGTGTGGCCTTCCAGCTGAAAAGGCATCCAAAGTTTAGAGGGTACATCTGTCTCATCTCTCTGACCTTCCAGTGACAGCTACAGAGAACTCCATTAATAGGTGCTTGAAAGTAGCATCCCTCCACTAAAGCACAAATCTGAACTGTGGTTTCTTTCCAGAAGAAAAGAAAAATGCCCATTTTACCATACAACATCTTTAATATTCTTTTGGTCTTTGAAGGTCTTTTTTATTAGGAGGGGTTTTTCCCTAAAAGCAAGGTAATAAGACAGAACATTTTTTTGGGATCATCGATAAGTAGGTTTTCCATCTTAAACGTGAAATTTAATGCGAAACTTTTCTGTAGTTAAAAAAATAATGTCCCTTGGGATTTTTTTTTTTATGAGAGTGTGGATGGGGGCTTTTATGAGTGTGGCAAAGATTGGGCTTAATCCCAGAGCGATCCAAATTAAGTCAACGTGCCTAGAAGCAGTAAAATTAAGCCATGTGTACATAGTCTTCTATAATTATCTACCATATAATTCTTGGTCAAAGTTTTCTCTTACATTGCTTGATAAAGCAATCTACTGAATATCTAAAATTGTGAAAAGCATAAACTCATTCTAAAATAGTTCAGTGACTAAAGGGTCTCTATGGATATCTTCAACCCACAGTTGAATTTTTAGTTAATTTTTCTAACACATGGGTTCTTTAAGTGTTATGGGCCTTTTGCCGAATGATTGGTATGGTGATGAGTTACTTTATCTACTTGTTGGCAGCTTGAACAATAAAGAAAATGTTGATTGATGGGCTGAAATGCCTGATGACTCTGCCTCTGTCTAAGCATACACTACTACATGCTAAGAAATTCTTTTCCTGCAGTTCAGAGTTTAAATCCCCTTGGAAGAGTTTGGGATTTCTGTGGGGCTCAATGATAATTAAGTCTCTTGTACTTGGCTCCTTTAAATTGCTCTATGAGTGAAAGTAAATTCTCTGGGAGTTCAGAAGGATTTAACATCCATTTGTGATGAGCATTTTGGTTGTGTATCACTAATCCTTTACGATCAGAAGATTGCTTGGGTTGGGACAAATGATGGCATACAAACCCCTCCTACCTCCCCCTTTATTTTTTATTTTTATTTTTTTGGGGGGACAGATACCCGGGATTGAACTCAGGGGCTCTCGACCCTTGAGCCCCATCCCCAGCCCTATTTTGTATTTTTTTTAGAGACAGAGTCTCACTGAGTTGCTTAGTACCTCACTTTTACGGAGGCTGGCTTTGAACTCTAGATCCTCCTGAGCCGCTGGGATTACAGGCAAGCACCACCACACCCAGCATCCTTTCTTCCCCTTTCTGAGTCATTTTGATCCCTATTTCTGTCTCCAACCCATTCTTCATAATCACTTAGTGAAAATTTATTTAGTGCCTATGCTTGGCTTAGCACCAGGATATAGGGATGAGTCAGAAGCAGCCCTGGTCCTGAAGGGTTTCCTTGAGGTGGGTGGTATAAGAGGACACAGATCCATAAACAGGCCATTGTACTGTTAGGGATAAGTTCAATACTGGGCAAGGCATTGGTGACCCACAAAAAGGATGGATCAATTTGGCCAAGGCAGGGAGTCAGAGAAGATTTCATAGAAGAGGTAGCGCTTGGTTGACTCAGATGGAATTCCATGAAACAGAGGAGGCAGCAGATAAAAGAGGACATGACCTTCAAGCACTTGGGGCCCTCAGACTTTCCAAATATAGAGGGTGTAGAATATCTCTGTCAAAGTGTCTGAGCAGCTTGATGGTGTGTGTTTCTAGACCAGAAGGTTAAGTGGGGGAGGAGCAGGACTGAAGAGAAGCTTTTCCATGCATGAGTTTTAGTTTACTTCCCTGTGCCTGCATTATCTTCATTTTAAAATAAATAAATACTTATTCTTTTAGGAGTAGAAACATTAAGACACTAATCTCTTAAACAATGTGATGAATTTGTTAGCCAGCCACTGCTTCCTGGGTATCTATTTTTAAGTCGTCTCTAACTGTGAAATAAAGGAGTGTTCCTCAGTTAAAGGGGTTTCAGAAATATGTTTGTAAGCAGAAGACTCTTCCCACATCTCTGAAATCTGACCTGACCCTAAGAGACTCTAACTCCAAGATCAAGTTCTTCTCTGACTGGAGTTATTAAGTCAAAAAACAAGTTAAGGTGTCCAGGGGAGGCTGTCCATCTTGTGTCAATCAGTGGGCAAACAGGTTGTCTTACTTAAAGTCCTGTCATCCCAATGACTATTACAACTACCAGGCGGAAGTTAGGTCTGGGCCCTGCCTCTCTTGGTTTTCTAGAAACAAACCTCAGGTCTGTGCCACTAAGAAACAGAAATTAATCTACTTTCTTGGGCTGAATAGCTCTTTATTTTGAACATAAGTTTGTCACTTATATCTGTGCTAAAGTTGGTTTATATCTTCTCCTATAGGGAACAAAAAAAACACACCATCTGATGAATGATATAAGTGCATAGAAACAGAACTCAAAGATGAAGAGACTGTTTTGAGGTGGGGAGGGGGCCTACCAGTCGTGCCCATGCACTGCAGGCCATGGCTCATGTGCCAGCGTAGCTCGGGAGACCCATCGATCTTCACCACCTCATTAGGCCAAGGGCTTCGATTTCCACTTCCGTGCATTGTTCCTTTGCTTGCTCTATAAAATGATCAACTCATGGCCTCAAGGTCTTTGCTGTAGAGTTGAGGTGACACTATTTCAACAGAATTGATGCCATATGGAAAATCTCGAGTTAGCTTTTGTACAAGTACACAATAAACTATTCATACCAGATGTGACACTTGCTGTCCTGGTGAGAGCCCAGGTTTTGGTGTGAAACCATTGTGAGTTGGAATGTAACTTCTTCCTGCTCAGAAGCTACAAAGACTTGTTGAAGTCTGGATCTTTATGAGCCTCTATTTGCTCACCTGAGAATGGGACTAATCATGCTGAACTTGCTTGGTTGTTACGAGTTGTAAGTGTATAGCATCCTTGGCACATATACATTAAATAAATAAGTACTAATAAAATTAGTACCATGTACTGGCATTGTACACAAACCCTTATCTATAGACACTATTTTTAAAACCATTAAAAACAAAAACAAAAATGGTATCCCAGAGAGGTTACCAGTCTTCCCAAGGCCCGTGGCCAGGAGTAGCAGGGCAGGATTTGGACAGAGGAAGTCTGACGCCGGGGAGTTGGCTCATCATCACTATCTCTAGGGCCTCTGCGCAGAACAAGCCAGCAGCCACCCATGGGGTGATTCACAGTTAAAGACAGATTCTGGAATAAAGAATTTTAGAGACCTTGGGACTGGTAGACGGACAGTTACTACAGTATTTTGGGTAGAGCAATGTTATATGCATGGATCAGAGATAGGAAGCATGCAGGGGGAAAACCCAGAGCCACAGTTTTGCTCAGAGAGCTTAGGAGCATTCCAGTTTAGGAGGATGGGCTGGGGATTTAGCTCAGTTGGTAGAGTGCTTGCCTCGCATGCACAAGACCCTGGGTTCGATCCCCAGCACCAGAAAAAAAAGGGGAGGGGGGAATTTAGGAGGATATCCAGTGGAGATAAGTATGTGCATGATCAACTCCACATTTTTTATTTAAATTAATGTCAGTCTTCCATTAATGACCCATTAGTTCATCTGATCAGATTTTTTTCAGAGCCAGAGAGAAGTAAAATTTTAATATTGCTTTATTAAATTGATGCCTAAAATATCTCAACTTAGTATCCTTTTTTCTAAGCTGACCTACCCTGTTAAGTACATAAGTTTTAAAAAATAATCAAATCCATGTTTCTTTTCAACTCATCAGCTTACATTTCTAATTAGCTCTTGGTCCCCCCCACCCCTCACCTCTGCCATCCCCGCTCAAAGCAACTATCCACAGTGATGGCTTCATAGAACGCTTTTGGCACACAAGGGCACAGAGTAAGAAAGGAAGCCTTTTCAATCAACAGGTCAGTGTCTCGTGTTTTATTGTATTTTTACTGATTCAGACAAATTATAGCAGTAGTCAAGCAAAAGGAAAGAAATGAATGGGGAGTTTTTCATGGAGCAAGATTTATGGACTGAAAAGGGATCCTTAGCAATGAACTCAGCATGTATTTGAGACTATTAACAGTGTCTTTCCTTTATGTATGGTAGTTCATGAGCACCAGAAAGTATGGAAGGGTTTTAGATTTGGGCCACTTTTATGGAATAAAGACTCCATGGGATCTCTTTCTTCCTTTTGACTCTGAATGAACAGAAATTTCCCATTTGACTTTTATAATGTTACAATATCAAAGGGTTTTATACTGAAAAGCAAGCTCTGAAAAACCTACTTGTGGTCTGGGTTCATTGTGTGATTCTTCCAGCCCAGGAAAGATGGGGCATTTGGGCACAAACCTTGCAGGCCTGCCTTGCAACACAGGTGCTCCTAGGAGCCTTCTTTAACTTCTTCCTGCCCTGCCTCAAACTAGACCCCAGGTGGGATCTTGGTAGAGTTGGGATCATCTCAAACCACTGACCCAGCAAGATCCTGAGTCTCCATGGAGAAGGTGCAAAGAAACAAACTCTTGGTAGTTAAATGCTCCCTAGATCTGCAAAATTCATGACAGAATTAAAACAAAGAATAATCTAAAACAATCTGTTGCTGGTACAGAATCTGAAAGATATATTACCTGGATCAGGGTAACTTTCCTGGCTCTTGAGAGCTGACTACCTCTCTAATTGTTATAATGCAAAATGTCTTCTAAATTGTGTAGTGATAAGTGAAAGTATTGTAAAGATATTTGGAATCCAGATGAGTTATTTGGTTATAAACTTTTTATTTTATTTTGTTGCTTCTCTACTCCAGAATGTGTATAAGAACCATTTGTGTATGTGTTTGTTTTTAAGAATATAGTTTAGTGTGTTTTTGTTTTTTCTGTCTTGTTTGTTATATTTTTGCAAGAAATATTTTAATTTTTTTTCTTCATTTCATGTGAGCTTAAATGCAAACACTCCATACTTCTCAGCTAATGTAAAATCCAGCCTCAGCCATTTGGCAGGCTCATTAGCTCTCAGGGTTGTTAACAAAGCACCCTAACATTGGTCAGTCCTTTGGGGTCATTACTGTCAGTCCACCCTGGTAACCAACAAGCCCTTACTAAACCAAGCCTATAAGATCTCTGTACATCCAGAAGTCCTATTGCTTGCAGGCCTGTGCTTGGGACACTGTATGCCTGGAGTCTGCCATAAAGGCTTCAACCTTGACTATTGCCTGTGTGCTGCAGGCAGGGAATGGGAAACCCTTGGCAGGGCAGGTCCCAGATCATTATTGTGGGACCCATAGATCTCTGTTTCCATCTCCACACAAAAACTCTTTCCCTCTTCCAGAGCCCTCGAGACACCCAGCATAATCCATTCAACATATTCCTTTTGGTGCCTTTGACTCTCTCAAACCCAGAAAGAGTCCAGGACTTCAGTTGCTTCAGTTTTCAGCACCACAAGATCCCACAGGCAGAGAATTTCAAACCTTGACTACTTGTTAAACAGGAGGGAGAAGAGGGAAAGATAATGTGAACAACTCAATATTTTTAGAATCGTCTCACCTGAATACATAACTCTTCGTTGTGTATATATGTAAATTGTCTGCAGAGGTCCTTAGGAAACTTCCAGTGGTGGTGGCCTCTGGAGAGTGGGACTGGGAGGTCAGGGTGAGAGGCACCCTGTGATGATATTTGTATCCAGATTCATGTCATTTTGATGGTGTTTAAAAAATATAAGGTTATTAATTTGAAGAGTTGCACATTATTTTTAATTCATAACCACGAAATATGTTCTTTAACCAAAGCTTCTACTGTAGATAATTTTGTCCTAATGTTGTGGATAAAGTTCAGAGGAGTGAATTTGCCCAGGATCACATAGTGGCAGGATTCAAACTCACAGCTGTGTTACACTTCAGTCCATGAATGCTCTTTCTTCTCCTCTAGGCTTTATCTTCCAGCAAAGGAGGACATTGGTTCATTCCACTAAGGTCTTTTCTTTCTTTGCCAAGTCACAAGACCTGGCAAACCCCCTTCATCAGGCCACACATTTATGCCAAATCCTTGAATACCAATAAATACCTGAAACTATGTTTCAAAATACACCATAAAATGTAAATAAGAATGACACATAGTTCACCCCAAGTTCCTACATAGCAGCAGTGTTCAAAGTTAACAGTGAAACACAGCAGGAAGTTTAACATGAAATACCAGGCAAAGTCAGTGCTTAAGAACTAAAATAATCGAAAGAAAGCTTAATTATTCGTCCAAATATATGATAACTATGTATCTTATTTATCCTTATGTCAAATATATAGAATGTGGCATTATGAACAAATCATGAGTTGCTGCCTGTGGTTTGGTTGCTTACTTAAGGAAGCATTTATGCTTATTGAAAATTAATTAGAAGGTGAAAGTGGGGCACAGTCCCAGTGACTCGGGAGGCTGAGGCTGGAGGATCACAAGTTTGAGGTCAGCCTGAACAATTTAGCAAGACCCTGTCTCAAAATAAAAAGAAAGAAAATTAATAAGAGTTTGCTTTTTGCAGGATGCTATAGTCATACATGAAGTCTATGAAGAAGGAGCAGCAGCCAGAGATGGAAGACTTTGGGCTGGTGACCAGATATTAGAGGTATATAATTTTGAGTTTCATTTTATACCAGTAAATATGGTTCCTTGCTGGGTGGGGTGGCACACACCTGTAATTCCAGCAGCTTAAGAGGCTGAAGCAGGAAGATCACAATTTCTAAACCAGCCTCAGCACTTAGGAGGTCCTACGCAACTCAGCAAGACCCTGGCTCAAAATAAAATACAAAAAATGACCGAGGATGTGGCTCAGTGATTAGGCACCCTGGATTAAATCCTGATACCAAAAAAAACTCAAAACAACCAATATAGTTCCTTTCCTGACTTTGATCTACAAAGTCAGTTTATCCATATTCTACTAAACTCTACCCTTTCTGATTTCTCACTCATTTAACAAAATATTTATCATGTTCTTTTTTTTTTTTTAATGTACATTGAACAACTCAGGTTTAGAATCATGACAGATTACCAACCTAATTAAAAGGGAAGTACATCTTATTGTTCTATCATTTTAATATCCATGGGCCTAGATAATATGGCAAACAGATTTTTTTGCTTCTCCATTGTACCTTAACTAAATTCCCTCCTGAAAACACATATAGACACACGTACACATAAGCATATATGCTTGAAATGTTGAAGACTTTAATTGCAGCTTAAATATTATTTTCTTAATCTTAATAAACCTTTATGCCTAACAGAAGCCCAGGCCTTGCCATCAGCATTTTCAAGTTGATGAAAAAGTAGAATCTTCCTTCTCCTGTATATAGTCCTTATTAAAAATTGAAATTCTAGGTCTGGGGATGTATGTAGCAGCAGAACACTTGCCTAGCATATGCCAGGCTGTTGGTTTCATCCCCAGCACCACCAAAAAAAAAAAAAAAAAAAAAAGAAGTGCTGAACTTGACTCTTTCAAATTGCCTTTCGTTTAGCAAAGTTGTTAAAGCCTTAAAACTGCCAGCATAGGCAGTGTCTGCACTGGGGATTGAATAGGAAGCCAATGCCAGGCGTTCTGGTAGGTGGAACTAAAGAGCTTTTCCAATGATGTGAAACCTTAAGGTATCATTTATTTCTTTCATTGGATGGATTTAATGAAATAGTTAGCATTTTATGGTGGGCATGTGCATTTTTGCTTTGCAACTTTAATATAGCACATTACAAATGACATCATAGAGTTTTATTTTCCCCCTTGGTGGTTCATTCCTGCCTCCCAAGATGAAAACAGAGATATAATTAAGGGCAGAAAATGTAGACAAGAAGGGGTTAAAGGAAAGGCCAACCTAACTACAAATTAAACTGAAGCCAAGTTATTGGGTTTCTCTGCAGACTTTGTTGTGCTTCAGAGTTGGATCAAGACATAGTTCCAGTACATTCATTAAGGCACAAGTGTGTGGGGTTACAAAAATAAGCAAGGCCTCTTTGGGAATTGGCCTGACAACTTTAGCATAAAATACAGTTTTGTTTTGTTTCGTTTTTTGGTTTTGGTACTGGGGATCGAACCCAGGGGCACTTTACCACTGAGCCACATCCCCAGTCCTTTTCACTTTTGTTTGTTTGTTTGTTTTAGTACTAGGGACTGAACCCAAGGGCACTTAACCACTGAGCCACATCCCCAGCCCTTTCTTGTATTTTATTTAGAGACAGGGTCTCACTGAGTTTCTTAGGGCCTCACTAAGTTGCTGAGGCTGACTTTGAACTCATGACCCTCTTGCCTCAGGCTCCCAAATTGCTGGGATTACAGGCATGTGCCATCACACCCAGCTACAACACAATATTTTTGTGAACAGAGGTTGTGGGGTTTTGGGAGTTTTATTTTTTCCTCCCTAGATTTTCTGATCATTTGGTATTTTTATAATTGGCTTTTGAGAATGAGGAGGTTAACTGTTTAAAAATAAGCAGATGTAAATATGCTTTTATATTTATATGGATTGTAAGTTCATCAATGTCCTATAATGTTCACTTGAAACAAAGTCTGATATGCTCATTTTCTTTGAGTATGGCAATAGCTGCACAGCATAAATACACGTCAAAATTCATCAAGCTAGCCGTAGTGGCACATGCCTGTAATCCCAGCAATTTGGGAGACTAAAATGGGAGGATCACAAGTCCAGAGCCAACCTCAATAATTTGGTGAGACCTTGTCTCAAAATGAAAGTTAAAAGGGCCGAAACTAGAGCTCAGTGTTAGAGTACTGGCAAGCTTGCAGTCCAGGGTTCAGTACTGCAAAAAATAAAACTATTAACTGTACACATTACAGCCATGTGCAAGGATACCCACATAGAATCCCAGCACTCAGGAGGCTGAAGTGGAAAGATCAATTAGTCCAGGAGTTTGGGACCAACATGGACAATATAGCAACATCCTGTATCTCCCTCCCTTCCTGTCCCTGCCCCCCAACACACACACACACACACACACACACACACAAACACAATTGACCATTAAGTACCTGTAATCCCAGCTATTCACAAAGTTGATACAGGTTTATCCCAAATTTAAGACCAGACTGGGTGTTTTAGCAAGACCCTATCTCAAAACAAACAAACAAACAACAACAAAAAGTTGGGAATAAATAATTAGAACAAATTTTAAAAAAAATAAAGTTGGGGATGTAGCTCTGAGATAGAATGTTCCTGGTTTCAGTTCTCAGAACCAAAAATAAATTGTATTTTAAATATGTATAGAGTTTTCAGCAATTATACCTCAACAGAAAAAAAAAATATTAACCATCTCTATTTGTATTGGATAGACCTTCGGCTAGAGGTGCTCTCTTCCATAGAGTATATTCACATACAGGTGAACATTCAGTAATGATTAACATGCAGCCGTGTGCGGTGGCGCCTATAATCCCAGCTACTCAGGAGGCTGAGGCAGAAGGATCACAAATTCAACGCTAGTATAGTTCAGTGATAGAATGCTCCTGGGTTCAATTTACAGTACCAGGAAAAAAAAAAAAAAAAACAGCATGAAGAAGGCAAATTTGTTTTAGATGGAAGAAGAATTTGAAGGTGAAGTTACCATTTCTGGCATTTCACAGAATTATATTGTCTGATCTGGATGGATTCTATACTTCTCATTAATGATGGGGAGTGTAGGATCTAATTCATCATAGTATATCGTAGGTATAGTTGGGAAATTGAGTTTGCATGTTCCTTTCCAAGCAGCCTTAGCCCCCACACTTGGATGGGTTCCAGTTGGCCATATGCACACATGCAGAATACACAGTCGGCTACTGGCCAGCTTGGGTGGGACATTTTAAGACCAGGAAATAAGTTCCCCTCATCAAGCACTGATGTGAGGACCTTCCCGTGGCCTTCTGCTCATGGGATTCCATTTTGCAGGCTGGTCTTATGGTTTTAGTACTATCCTCAGGTTAAAGTTAGGACAAGGCAGATTTCGCCTCCAAGGATATTGTCAAATAATGTTTTAGCATGGTGAGATTAATGAATCTATGAGGTTGCACTGTCTTCTTTCTGAATCTCCTTTTGGGTCCATCTTTCCTCTTATCCCACCCCTACTACCATTATCTCTTCTATGCTGGTGTAAGTGGGAAAAGAAAGAGAGTTGATGCCTAATTTTCCCTGTGGAATAAAATAATGGGGAACTACATTCCTGCTTTGGCTATCTTTTTCTTATCAAGTAGTGGTTCACCTACTTTTCCCATCCTGCTCAGGACGTGATGCCCTCTTCTTGATATCTGGGACTTTTGAGTATCCTTCTCAAATAGGGAGCTGCCTATTACCACCGTTCCTCTTCTGTGATCAGTGTTCTAAACAGTGCAGTGCTTGTGTGAGGCACTCAGGGGCGTTCATCACGCCACAGCACTCTGGCTGCACTGCGGCATTTCTGTTGTGATTATTACATTTAGTGGCCTCCTGATAAGCAGAGGAGCAAATGAAAACTGTGAACTGAGATCCCTTTGATCTGAGCAGACACCTTATGCAGAAATTTAGTAATTGCTTTTGTAAAACTAAAGAGTAATGGTAATGCTTTTAATTAAAAGTATATTTGTTAGAGCCTTTCAAAAGGAATTTAGAGGCTTAGAAAGTTCACCTTCCATCCGTGAGGATCCCCTCCTCCCCCTCTTTTTTTAATTAACAGGAGTGATCTTGTGTGCCATCTATTGGAATACAGGAAAATAACCAGCTCAGAGCACATTTTCTAGTGACATTGTTTCCCCTTTGTTCCCTGTGTGTATCTTGCAAACAATGAGAATGCATTCATTGGTCTAAAATAAAATGGAATTATCATGCAGAGAACAGCTCTTGGCTGAGCTTTCTTCAATACCTTGCAAACATCAACTTCTAACTTACATTAAACATGACTATGTGCCAAACCCTGTGCCAAATGCTTCATAGGACTTTTTTTTTTTTTTTTAAACCAGGGATTGAGGGCTGAGGTTGTAGCTCAGTGGTAGAGTGCTTACCTTGCATGCATGACCCTATCTCAAAACAAACAAAAAAAACAACAACCAAAAGTTCCATCTTCAGCACCACATAAAAGTAAATGAATGAAATAAAGATATATTTTACTTAGAGACAGGGTCTCACTGAGTTGCTTAAGGCTAAATTGCTGAGATCTAGCTTTGAGCTGTCGATCCTCCTGCCTCAGCCTCCTGAGCTGCTGGGATTACATGCATGTGCCACCGTGCCCAGCCATTATAGGGCTTATGTAATTTAGTCATCACAACACTAAATAGGTATTACTATTGTCTCCAAATCCATCTATATTCAATACCCAGGTCCTTAGCCACTGTTATTCTGGTTGTATTTAGTCTAAGTGAGTAGAGAGGCCACTGAGATACACCAGAGAAGAAAAGTCAGCTTGAAAATTGTGCTTTTAAAGCCAGGAACAGTGTCACGTGCCCATAAACCCACCTACTCAGAAGGCTGAGGCAAGAGAATTGCAAGTTCAGCAACTTAGCAAGGCCCTGCATCAAAATAAAAAGGGCTAAGGTTGTAGCTCGTTGGTAGCGCACTTGCCAACCTGACAGGAGGCCTGTGCTCCTTCCTCAGTACTGTGAAAACAAAGAAAGTCAGCTTTAAAACAATTTCTTGGCTCATAGAATCAGCTTTAAACAACAGCCCAATATCACCTTCTTTAGGAACAGTCTATTCTCTTTTCTCCCTTCAGGGTTTTTTTGATGCTGGGTCTTTGATACTGTTGGAGATACCAGTCCCTCATTTCTTCCAGGACTATTCTAAAGTAGTTGTGATGACAGCAATTAAGAGTGGGGGGGGGGGGGGCGGGGGGGTATCTGGGGATGGGGTTGGGATTGTGGCTCAGTGGTAGAGCACTCACTTAGCTTGCATGAGGCACTGGGTTCGATTCTCAGCACCGCATAAAGATAAATAAATAAAGATATTGTGTCCATCTACAACTAAAACATTTTTAAAAAAATAGTAACGATGTCAGTCAGGAGTGAACTGAGTCTAAAACTGCTGACTGACACTGTTTATTTCCCTTTAACCGAATTCAAATGATTCAGTCCTCTCCCCCTCTCCCCAGTCAAGTTCACAGCTATGTGAATTGCGTGATCATGTGCACTCACCCACCAGCGTCTATGCTTCTGTGAGGTGGGGTTGTGTAAGACTCCCCTTCTTCATATTTCAAGCAGCTCGTGCTGCTAGTGGTCACACCTGTGTGTTTTGGGAAAGACTGGAAATTCCTAGAGGTTTTTCACTGGTTGGATCAGGGAGCTTCCGCAGGCAGAGGGGGCTCTGTGTCAGCAGCCACCACAGGATGCCCATTGTTGCAGGTTAATGGGGTTGACCTGAGGACCTCCAGCCACGAGGAAGCCATCACAGCCCTGAGGCAGACCCCGCAGAAGGTGCGACTGGTGGTGTACCGCGATGAGGCACACTACAGGGACGAGGAGAACTTGGAGATCTTCCCTGTGGATCTGCAGAAGAAGGCCGGCCGAGGACTGGGCCTGAGCATTGTTGGGAAACGGTAAGGACTACTGTGCAGGTCAGCACTGACCTTTCCCTTCACACCTCTAGAACTAATGCCTATGGACACTGAAGGATAAAGCCTGACATAAAGTAATTATGGGATTTCTAAACTAAGATGCTTGTAGCCAGGCACGATGGCCCATGCCTGTAATCCCAGTAACTCAGGAGGCTGAGGCAGGAGGATCACAAGTTCTAGGCCGGATTGAACAATGTAACAAGACCTTGTATCAAAATAAAAAATGAAAAAGGAGTGGGGATATAGCTCAATAGTAGAGCTTACCTGGTTCAATCCCCAATACCAAAAAATCAAAATAAAACTAAAATAATTACGAATATGTAAACTTCATTGGTCATACCTCCAAACATCTTACCAAAAAAGAAAACTTACCATATCAAGATAGAACTCCAAATCCAAACAACCCAATCTATTTTATTTCCTTCTAGAGTAAAAACAGCTAGCAAGGTCTTTTCTACTTGGAATACCTAGGGAGGAGGCTTGTAGAGAGTAGTTAATACAACTATATCCAGAAAACAGCTCATGTTAAGAGGTTGATTCATACAATATTAGATTAAGAAAATTGATCTGGCATGGAGCATCATGATAATTTCATACTGTGTTAAACTAGTTGGTAGACATAGTTGAGTGGCAAGCATGATAGTAGTTTTCTTTTCAGAAAGATGTCCCCAGATGTGATGGCTTACACGTATAACCCTAGCTACTTGTGAGGCTGTGGGAAAAAAAATCCCAAATTAGAGGCCAACGTCAGCAAATTGACCATGTCTCAAAATAAAAAGGGTTAGGGATATAGTTGGATGGTAGAGAGCAATCCCTAATGCCATTAGAAAAGATAGGAAGGCAGGGAGGGAGGAAGGGAAAAGAAAGGAAAGATGTCCCCAAAATAATAGTTTGCACCAAAAATACAGATGGATCCTGGTGGCTAGGTTGCTCCAAGTCTGTACTGCTTAACAATGTGATAGGAATTAGAGTAATTGTTCCAGGATGACATTAGGAAGTTTCTCTTACACTGAATTGGAAAGGAAAGTAATATCACAAAACTGTCATCCTAGCTTCCATGGTTTACTGGTTTGGGTAACTAGCCTGCAAAAATTCTAGGTGATATGCCTGTATGGCCTTAGATTGCCTTGAACATCGTCATGGGAAGAATTTAAGTCCATGTTATAGATGTCATGGCATGTGCCCTCAAAGACCTCTGGTGACTCTCATGCCTTTATGCAGCAGTCCAATACGCAGCAGTATTAGCTGTCCCCACACCCTTTTTTTTTTTTTTTTTTGGTACTGGGATTGAACCCAGGGGCACTTAAGCACTGAGCCACATCCCCAGCCCTTTTTATGTTGTATTTTTATTTTGTTTTGGAAACAGTGTCTTGCTAAGTCACCCAGGCTGGCTTTTGACCTCATGAGCCTCCTTTCTCATTCTCCTGAGTTGCTGGAGTTACAGATGTACACCACCACACCCAGCCAGTCCCCATTTTTGAGTACTGTGCTGTCATGATACCATGACATTTTTACTTCAGCACAATAAAACCATCACTCTGAAAATGCATTTCAAAACAAAAATGCTTAATCTCTTACATTACTAAACAAAAAACAATGCACATGTGGGTGCAGAGCAACTGACAGAGAAATATTGAAGTTTGCTTTCTTGTCCTGAGACATACACATACCAGGGGAGTTTCCATTTAGAGTAATGACTTTGCTTTATTATCATGTGGTAGATTGATGAAATAATCATCTTCATACAGCATCATCATTTCACGTTGAATTTGTAAGAAGATTTATATTTCTTAGTACAAAAACTTGAATTGTAAAGAATCAGATGTATCTCTCTCAAAATTCAGTTCCCTTTCACTAACAATTTCATGCCTTGGAGTTTATCTTAATATCCTTGCAGGTATTTATTGCGCATTGTTTGCAGTAGCTAAAGAGTGGAAATAACCCATTTGTCCATTATGGAACGCCTACAGAATAGTATGTAGCCACAGAACAATGAGGAAGCTCCAAGTGTAATAAAGATCAGTTGGAGCAGGGGTTGTAGCTCAGTGGTAAAGCAGATGCTTAACAGGTATGGGGTCCTGGGTTTAATCTTTAAAACACACACACACACACACACACACACACACACACACAATTGCCAAGCTGTATTATTAAGTGAAAGAAAAAAAAGAAATCTGTGTATGGTCACTCATATATACTTATGTACTCTGCATGGGCATTTTGCTTATGTGTAAACAAAATATTCCTTTTACCTACCCAAGAAACAGGTAATGTGGGTTGCCTCTGAGAAAGGAACTTGGTAACAGAAGTGAGAGGAAAACTAAAGGTGTATACTTTTTAACCTGTCGAATTTTGAGATATAAATTTGTGTATTCATCAAATACATGTTATTAGGTCTTTAAAAATAAAGGCAAGAAAAAAGTGAGAAGACTAGAACTAGATCAAATAGAATATATCAAATGTTAGCTTATCTTCTCTAGAGAAATAACCTGTTGGTTTTAAGAGTACTTATCTCCATCTTTTAAAGTAAATTTCCATTTCACTCCACTAAAATTTTCACCTTGCAAAAAAGTATGTCCTTGGACCAATAAAAATTAATATGCAGGAGGCAGAATAAATGAGCATAAACTAAAGAGTGGCATGCTGCAGTTTATTATTTGGGAAGTAAGTGGAAGCATTGGCTTTGATCGTTTGATAGGGCCCTTCTGCCAAATTTTAGGATTTAGTGCATCTATATAGAAAGTTAACCATCTCAGTTTTTAACTAAGAAGTATGAGGTTTGCCTGTAACCCCACCACTTAATGGTATTAACAGAAATGGAAGCGGAGTGTTTATTTCTGACATCGTGAAAGGTGGAGCTGCAGACCTGGATGGGAGGTTGATTCAGGGAGATCAGATCCTATCTGTGAATGGAGAGGACATGAGAAATGCCTCTCAGGAGACGGTGGCCACCGTACTCAAGGTGAGTCCCTGGGCTGCCATGCCTGATTTTTCTGTCCTCTTCACCTCATTTTCTGAATGATTTCTCTGTCCATGAGTACTTTCATCAGAAGGGAGAAAGAAAAGAGGTGAATTAGAATCTGGTCCTTTCTGTGCATGTGGGAAGCCATGATGTGAATGCCACTGTGTCTAGAGCCGTCACTCTGCTAGGCTTTTGGGTGATGGTGTCTCGGTTGTGCCTTTTGCCTTCGCAACTCTTTCATGACTCTAGCTGCAGAGATGAGTAGAGGTTCTGCTCTAGTGTTTGAGAACCTGAATGCTACTGCTTTTCATTTCTGTTCCGTTCTTCCCAAGTGTGCACAGGGGCTTGTGCAGCTCGAGATTGGAAGACTCCGAGCCGGTTCCTGGGCCTCCTCGAGGAAGACATCGCCAAACAGTCAGGTGGTCCATGGCTTCGCAGCACACTGCCTCCCTGTCCTGCTCCCGCTGGGGGAAAGTTCCTCATTTCATAAACAATTGTTAGAATAATGTCTAATATTCAGCGTGTTCACAACGCCAAGTGCAGTGTGTTTTCATGTGTTTGAAATAAAAATGAAAGGTGGGATGGAAATTCATTAATTCCTAGATTTTTCTGTCCTTAATTGCCTGCAAATATTTCTTAGAACCCTTCCTCTCCCTCTATTAGTCTATATTGCCTAGGCACACAGCTGTGTTTACTTAAAAAAAAAAAAAAAAGGCAACATCTGGTAGCAATTTGACCCTCATTAGCACAACATTGTTCTATTCATTCAATTAAATATTGCTATAAAGTTAACTTGTGAATAGCCCCTCACACATGCTGAGGGCAATTAATGGCATAGTCCTAGGAGAATGAGGTGTGAGGGTTTCTCCCGTGGGAGGGAGGCCTTAGTGGGTGATATTTTGTGGGTTAGCAAACATCTTATGTTTATGTACAAGGCTGATGTAAGTGCCACTTTCTTTAAACAAAGTATATTTCACTGTATTTTTTTCTGTATAATGGCTGATACAATCAAGATTGCAGACTGTATGTTTAGTCCCATTGATACAAAGTGCAGCCATACAAACTTGCATGTGTGTCCTTGGTCTCCTTGTGGACAGGCCTTTGTTTTGAAGTTAAAAACATGGCTTTTAGTCCCTCCCTGGTCACCTTTGACACAGAGCCTCTCCCAGACCTTTGTTCAGAAGATGTTCTGATTTTGTTAGCACAACAGGTGCTTCCTGAAGGATATTAGCTAAATTTATTGCTGTCCCAAAATGGACATGGAAAAATATTGTTCAGATGGGCTCACAGACAGGCTGGCCTGTCATTTCTGGCATACATAATGGGCAGCAAATATAGGAAGAAAGACATGGTGCTGCTGTGGAATCCCATGGGTGACTAGTTGGTGATGGTTCTGACCATACCTGTATAGACAGTGGGCACTGAGGGTGCAAGTAGTTGTCTCAGGCCTCTCCCTGAATGGAAGACTCATGTTTGTTGAAATGATTTCATTAAAGCCTCATTGTACACAGGAGACTAGAACGCAGAATGAACCACTCTGGAAATGAGATTTTTCTTCTTGCCAGATTATGAGAGAGCTATTGAGGAGGTTCCACTGGGTATCACTTCTAAAGGAGTTTGAGGGGAAAAAAATTGCAACCTAGACAGAGTAGTATGCAAAGGCCCACTGAGGTAAGGGGAGGTTGTGTGTTTTAAGAGAAATTTGGAATGACAGCTGGGATGGTAGGAAGAGCTAGATTTCTGACTTTCTTGAGGAAAATATGTGAGCATCATCATAATTGATATATAAGTTATCAGATTTGAAAACCTGGGACAAAGTGTCAAATACATTTTTTTTCTTTCTTTCTTTCTTTCTTTTTTTTTTTTTTTGCAAGGGAGGGGGGCAGTAGTCCTGGGGATTGAACTCAAGGTCTTGCGTTTGCTAGACAAGCGCTCTACCACTGAGCTACATCCCAGCCCTCAAATGCTTCTCCCTAACTTTCTTGCACAGAATTTTTAGTTTAGGGGATAGAAATTTAATTCAGTGTTTTTAAAAGTGTATTTTGTCATCACCTTGTCCTTATAATTATGGGTGAAATATATGAGAATCCACCCTATTTGTAGGATTGTAGTTGACTGTGAAAAGGAACTGTTTTCCATTATCATGAGTCAAAGCCCATGACCCTGATGGAGAAAAAGAGAATTCCATTCCCAAATGTGTTCACTTCCAGACCTATTGAAAGCAGTCAGGACTTTCCAGGGGCACAGCTTTCCTTCTGAGCAATTATAAGGTAGAGAGAAAGATGCCACCTGTTGGGGATTAAGGAGAATGGTAACTCCATAACTCGTGATTTGATCCATAGAAAGTGGGTTTCTCAGGAGAGAGCTTGTAGCCTTGGGGCCACTGACACTCTTTAAAAATGGGTTTTTCTGCCAAGCAGGAGGAAGTATCTCAACTCTAAAGAGGAAAGTATGTATTAAGAAAAATCTTGTTGAGATAATCAGAGAAATCCTTTCCTCATGTAACTGAGGGAACACAGCCAGACAAGTCCAAATTAATAAAGGCCTTGGCAAATACATTATTCTGAGATTGTTTTGGGGCAGAAGTTACAATGTGCTGTACTTCCTTAATGTATCCATCCTCAAGTGTGCTAATATCTACAACTTACATTGAAATGAATTTTTAAAAACAAAGGAGTCATCTGGGTGAAGTGGCACATGCCTGTAATTCCAGCGGCTAGGGAGGATGAGACAGGAGGATAACGCGTTCAAAGCCAGCCTCAGCAACAACGAGGCGCTAAGCAACTCAGTGAGACCCTGTCTCTAAATAAAATACAAAATAGGGCCGGGTTTGTGGCTCAGTGGATGAGTGCCCTTGAGTTCAATCTCTGGTACAAACAAACAAAAAATAGATGAGTCACTTGATGAATAGATGATGTGAAATAAAGAAAATATAGCTGGTGCAATAGCCTGGATGCCTGGACAACTTAGCAAGACCTTGTCTCAAAAGTAAAAAATGAAAAGGGCTAGAGATGTTAGCTCAGAGGTGGACCGTCCTTGGGTTCAATCCCAGTACCACCACCACCAAAAAAAAAGGGGGGCTTGGGGAGAGAAAATATAGCAATTTTTCAATTATGGAATCTAGGTAATATGGTTATGGATATCCGTAACTCTTCCAATCTTTTGATGTATTTGAAATTTTTCATACTTAAGAAATGTTAAGATATTAAACATCTTGTACCATAGAGTTAAAGAAATGAATCAGATTATAATGTATCAATTGATAATAGTTATTTTTGGCTTATCTTAAAATGTCAATGCAGTTAGACATGGTTTTCGATAATTTGGTACGGAAAATATTCATTATTAATGAAATAGTTTATGTTAGAGAGGGTCTTCACTATGTTTTGAATTTTTATTAAGAGTCATTAGCCATAAATGACTATGCATTGTAGACCTCAAATATTTATTTAAATGACTAAAAGTTCAGGTAACATAGTTACAGCAGATTAGATTAAATTACTGTTGACTCTAGGAAATTTTTTGAGAAAAAAGTAATATATACCTAAAATAAACCTTTTTCCCTTTGTATTTGCTGCTTTATCCTACAATCAAGGGCTCCATGTGGTCAAATGTTTGTTAATTGAGATTTTTATCATAGTTGTTTTAGCAAAATACATAAGACAGTTTGGGTAATCTGGGAATACACGCTGATTGTAGCCACAAATGACACATTAGCTGGCCATTATAAACACTATGTGGCAACCAAGGAAAATGTTTTTGATTTTATGTGGAATAAGGGGAGCTCAAATGATTGCAGTTTTTCTCCCCTGATTGAAATCACATATAAAAGTACATATAATAGAGGAAACAGTGGAGGAAAGGTTCAGATGGGACTGGGCTTTAGTGGTGAAAGACTGGGTATGAATATTTTAGTTGTCTGTCTTGGCCTCTTCAGAATTCTGTTTCATGGCTCTGATGACTTCAGCAACAGGCTCACTAATGATAAGCATGAATTGTCAGGGTCAAATCAGCGTCTGCCCTCAGTGACCACTGGTTCTCCTTTTTAGGGGGATCTGCACGGCACACACAGCAGCTGTCGGCCTTCCTTGGCCCCTGTCATTGCTGGCCTACAGAACCTGGTTGGCACCAAAAGAACTCCAGATCCTTCCCAGAGAAGTTCAGGTATCATGTGGACACACCACCAGCCGAAACTTCCTGTTACCCAGTTTTTAAAAAAAATATTAGGGTTTTAAAAAAATCTTGTCTTTAAATGTTGAATCTGAGTTTGGCCACATAAGCCACCTTTTCAGAAAGGTCTATCCTAGCCAGAGGAGAGCCCTGAAGATTCCTGTTTGGAGTGTGCCCTTAAGAGTACACAGATCACATGAACAACAGAAGCAGAACTAAAGTGCATCAGAAAGCACAGCTATTGGGCTGGAGGTGTAGCTGAATAGTGGGGCACTTACCTAGCATGCACAAGACACTGGGTTCAATCCTTAGTACTGTAATAATGAGGAAAGTGTGTGTAGCTCTTTACAAAGTGAATAATAAATTACAGGTCACTAGGGGGAGGTCAGAAGTACACATGGCCACCTGGACACAGTGGCACATGCCCCAAGCCCTGCAACTTGGAAGGCTAAAGCAGGAGGGTCACAAGTTCAAAGCCAGCCTCAACAACTTAGTGAGACTCTGTGTCAATAAGTAAAAAGGGCAGGGGATGTGGCCCAATGGTATCATGCCCCAGGGTTCAATCCCCAGTACTTGGGGAGGGGCAAAGGAGGGTGCATACTCCACTAGGGACAGAGCAGACACAAGGGTCTTGGTGAGTCTTTCCTTGGGTGGAGGGCTAGCTTTGATTAGGAAAGAAAAGTATACAACAAAGCACTCTTGGGGCTCACCTCCCAGCCATGATCACCCTGCTTCAGGCAGCGCTGCTGCAGTCCAAATGATGATGGCCGCATCTATCTCAAACTGAGAGCACTTCCTTAAAATAAAGGACAGAGCCCTGAGGGCTTGCTGCCAGGCTGAAGTGGAGAGCAGGGAAAGCCTGCAGGCTCCAGCATCCTCTCTTGAAAGGACTAGAAAACGGTGCCATTTTTTGTGGGAGAGTATTATATATCCTAAATATATTGTCTCTGAATTTTACAAAGTTAATGGTCTTGCTTCTTTATTTATATAGGCACAGATATGGGACCAAGGACTGTTGAGATAATCAGAGTAAGTCATTTATTTCACTGTTTTTAATAATCTCAAGATTAATTCCTCTATGTGAACCTCTTGGATCAAAAGCCATGCTTAGGAGTTGGGGGCGTGGCTCAGTGTTAGAACACTTTCCTAGCAAGCACGAGGTCCTGGATTCAATCCCTAGCATCACCAAAAGAAATGCCATGCTTGTTAATTAGGGTTTTTATGTGTTGCTAAATTGCCCTTTTGAGAAGATTGCATAAGATGCGTCTCAGTTTATAAACTTGTTACACTAGAAAGTAATTAAAAAATTTTGACTGTGTTGTAATCATAATAGTCAACCACAGTAAGGTGATGTCCAGCGTGACTGTTCTCTGGACTCTCTCATATCTCTGTTGAGGAGTGCTATATTTATTCATTTGTCTGTATTTGTTCATGGGGGCTGTTATAACAGAATATCACAGACTGAGTGTCTTCAACAACAGAAATCTATTTTCTCATGGTTCCAGAGGCTGAAAGTCCAAGGTCAAGGTACCAGCAGCTTTGGTTTTTCCCTAGCCTTCTCAGTGACCTCTCTGTCTCATCATCCACCCCCATTTCTCTTCTATGTCCTAACTTCTTCTTTCACAAAGAAACCATGGAGTCAGCATCCTCATAAAGACAAGGGCCCACCCAACCCCCTCATTTTAAAGACCTCTCCAAATACACTCACATTTGGGGGCACTGGTACTTGGGCCTTCAAAATATGAGTCTTAAGGGGAATACAATTTAGTCCATAACATTAACTTTATGATCAACCTCAACTCTCTCATCTATAGAATGGGGTTGATAATACTGACTTCCCTTTAACGCCCATATAGTTGTGTGGACCAAGTGAGGAAATGCACATGGTATAGTATACCATGAATGCCCACAAAGTGGCATGGGTTATTATGGTCATTGTTGGACTAAGTCAGTCTTATTTGCTCCCAGTATCTTTTCACCAGAGCAGCGACTCAGATGATCCTATGATGGGGAAGTTAAATGTACCAAAAAGCACATAATTATGGATCAGTTAAGGACACATTACAATGGAGTTAAACCCAAATTATTTTATAAATTTCTCATCATTCCAAGATTTTAAAAACATTTTATATTTCAGTCTTTTGTTTTTACAGGCTTCTCTAATAAGTCCTGCTTACACCACCCCTATTCTCCCACACAGTGTCCAAGCACACATCATAATAAAATGTGTCTTACCATTTGGTACACAAGACTTGACTATGGGCACAATCAGGAAGTACATGTAACACACAGATGCTGTGACAACAGGATGTAAGCTACCTGTGATGAGAGGGCAGCATTGCCATCATCCTGAATTACAGGTGTGACATGGCAGCACTGATATTAATAACAAAGTATAGGGGGCTGGGGTTGTGGCTCAGTGGCAGTACCCTTGCCTAGCATGTGTGAGGCACTGGGTTCAATTCTTAGCACCACATATAAATAAACAAAATAAATATTTTTAAAAGTAAATACTATTTTTTAAAATTTATAATACATATGATGTAAGGTTTGGTTTGGTGAATTTTTGTTTGTTTTTTTGTGCTGAGGATTGAACCCAGGGCCTCATGCACACTAGGCAAGCACTCTGCCATTGAGCCACTCCCCCAGCCCTTTTTATATTTTATTTTGAGACAGCATCTCACCAAATTGAAGAGGTTAGACTCGAACTTGCAGTTCTCCTATCTCAATCTCCCAAGTCACTGGGTTATAGGTGTGTGCCTCTGTACCCAGCTTAATCTGTGTATATATTTAAATGATTAATTTAAACTACAGAAGCCTTGCAGTCATCCAGTCCCTTTTATCACACCACCACTGACATTTAGACCAAATTTATCATATGTTCACATCTTTATAAATTGTTTTGTTTGTATTTTTGTTTTATAGTGCTAGGGATCAAACCCAAGACGTCATGCATGCTAAATATATCTAAATAAACAGAGTTATAAATTTTGCTTTCAGCTGTCCTTTATATTCTAAAGGACATCAAAAGAAAATTGGTCACATTTTTCTGGGTTTTTGCAGATTGACTAATTTAGTATTTTACCCTGAACCTTATGAGTATTACATTGTATGGACGCTAAAGAAAGCTGATGTTTTAGCTATCATAATATAAGTTCCACCTGGGGATGTGGCTCAGTGGTAGAGCATTTGCCTAACATGTGCAAGGCCTTGAATTCAGTCCCCAGCATGGCAAAACAAAACCCCACAATAATACAGAATGCAAGTTCCATCTCACCTTTTGTAGGTGGTGGTTCAACTCCCAGTTCTGTTCTAGAAACCATGCTATGCCTATATGTGACCATCCCACATATATGTAGCTTAGAATTGAGCCTGAGAATTTTGTGGGTTTATTTGCAGAATTGGGAATCCCAGCTTTCCAGCTTTTTCCATGCTGGTTTTCCTGCCATATTCTCCAGCCACCTGGAGATCCTTTTCCTTGTTCCTCTAGCCAGAAAAATGAGTTTCTAGAGAACTTCAGCCTTTCACCCCACCTTTTGCACTCCTTGACGGGGAACCACATTCTGGGCAGAGCTTCCAGGAGAATGTTCTCATTCCCCCAAGTTCTCATTCACCACCACAGTTTAATTGGTTTCTTTACATTTCAGAGGCTGCAGGTAGTAGTTCTTTATACTTTTGATAAAGACTTCATTGTAATGAGCAGAAGAGAAATGTGTATGCCACCGTGCCGGAACAGGGACTTGTCATTTGTTCTTCTAGTGATTTGGAAAATATTAATCCTGTGGTACAAATAAGTCTAGAAGCCAAGTCTCTTCCCCAGAGTCCATCTTAGGGAGCACTTTCTGTAACATTTTGCTTCCCTCTCCAAACTGTTGTCACAACAGTGGGTGTCCCCTAAGATCCTTTGTTTTAATGCAACTGCACAGCTCTTCTGGAGCCAAGTGTGTTTGTTCACACCCAGAAGAGCATATGTGTGGCAGTTTAATCATAAACACCATATGAGAGCACACTTGCCAAGGCTGCCTCAGAATTGGCCACTGTACTGAGCAGGTTTTTGTTTGTTTTTAAATTTACTCCCACTATTGCCTTTTCTTGAGCCTTTTCTGTAGGCCAGAACCGCACTGCACTTAACCCTCAGCCATCGCTGCAGTCTTCTTCCCATTTTGTACGGAGAGGTGGGACTCCTAAGAGAGTGACTTCTCCAAGACCCTGCAGCTAAGCGCTAGAATTGAAATCTCGGTACCTCTGACTCCAAAGGCCCCGTGCTTAACTCACATGTTCTCCTGGCCTCCTGTGTCACGGAGGGGTTTTGTTCAACAGCATTTGGGGGACAATCAGGTTATGGCTTTTTATTGAACATTCAAGTGTTCTGTTTTCTTTCTTTTTTAGGAGCTCAGCGATGCCCTTGGAATCAGTATTGCAGGAGGAAAAGGGAGTCCCTTAGGAGATATCCCTATATTTATTGCCATGATTCAGGCCAGCGGAGTGGCTGCACGTACACAGAAGCTTAAAGTAAGCAAGAGGGGGAATGGATTAAGGGCTGACAGCATGGCACATGATGGCGTGGGGGGAGGAAGGTGCAGCCATGGGGACCTCGTTGAAACTTGGAATCCAAAAGCCATCAGAGATCCGTGCTGAGGGCAAAATGCATTAGAGAAACTTTATACCTGAGATCATTAGGTCCCTGGGCATATAAAAATGTTATTGTTTGTATCAAAGCTTCTCCATAAAAGAAGAAATTGCAGCCCCTTTGCAAACCTCCCCAAACCCATTTTAGCACTCCATTCTACTCAAAATTGGTTTTCAGCTCAGAGAGACTTGACCTTAGAATCTTCCCCCAACCAAAAGAATCAACATTTTTATGATTTTTTTTTCCTTTTCCACCTTAATCTTAACTGAAGTAGAAAAATAAAGCAGAAAATATTTGGCTCCCTCATTAGAGCTTTATTGAACAGTTAATTTGTGCACCCCACTATTACCGGCAAGTGGATGTATGAAACACCACAATTCCCAAAACACAAAAGTGACCTACTGTGCCTTTCAGCAATCAAATCTGACCCCCTTCTTGTTTCTCCAATTCGTCTATATTTGGGGAAAGCCATAAAAATTCCTCGTGCTTCTCTAACAGGCACACACACAGTCGAAACACAGAGTCATCACAATAGCCACAAATGGGAAATATGACTTACAAAGAATTTTCAGCATTCTTCTCAAATTTAATTTTTTTTAATGATAGTGATTTTCCACCACTTTTATATTTCCAGGTTGGAGATCGGATTGTCAGCATTAATGGGCAACCTCTGGATGGGCTGTCTCATGCCGATGTGGTTAATCTGCTGAAGAACGCCTACGGGCGCATTATCCTGCAGGTACTGTGATCAATGGGATGTGCAGCTGTGCGAGGCAGATAAGTGGCTGGCAGAAAAGATTGAGCGTCACTGGCAGTAGGCATCACCGCCCAGCGGGGTGCCTGCTGATGTGAATTATGAAGGTTGAAAGCAAGAAAGTATTATTTTTATTCAGAAATTCTGTAATGCCACCCGTACAGGCAGTGAGCATGATTATATGAAAGCATAACAAGGGGAGAGAAATTACTCTTTGCTTCACATGATAAATCAACAAGGCTTTTAATTTCCAGCGTTCTTTTGTAAATCCAAGTTTGCAAGAAATAGGAAATGATTTCCTTTTTTATATCCAAAGACTGTACTAGACTGTCCAAATGCTATTTTCTTCCTGTCCTTCTAAAGGAGAAGAAGAATACAATACTGCTTTTCCAGTAGCGTACATGATTGCCAACATGGTTAAGCTCTTGGTGCATGGTGGTCATCAATTAAGGCGGACAGTTATTGATCAGCTGTGGTCCCCACGAGTATTGTCCAGAGGCACAGAGAAATGTACCAGGAAGTCAAAGCAAAGTGTACCATTAATTACCTCCACTTATGTTTCAGCTGTCTAGAGGCAGCATACTGTCAGCAAGTTTCATTAGTGAGTATCCCCAAATATATAGGATTGTAATCACCACTATTCTGCAGAGGTAGTATAAAATGGTTTATAGGTAAAAAAGATCAAAACCCACCACCAGCCATTCAGATAAGTCTAGCCTTAAAATAAGAAGCTTGGATTGAAAACCCATTCCATTTGGGAGAACCAATTTGTGGTGCTTAAGTTTGACGTCTGAGTGATACAGGCCCCAAGTACTAAGGCAGATGTTAAAAACCGCAAATGGCTTCAGCATGTATGAGGGAAATCACGAAAATACTGTCACTGGTTTCAAGGGAGTTTATGTGATAGACCCAATATTAGTTCAAGGGAATTTATGTGGTAGGCCCAGTCTATTATTTGGGTCTCCAAGTTTCTGTTGAATGCAAAGCAAAACACTGTGTGGACAGGCCTGGTTCTGTTTCTCCTCAACTCCTTGTTGCTGTTCTCACTTTCTGTGAGAACTTAGGTCTGTAGCTGCCTCATAGTCCTCCCTACACCCCTAGAGAACCGTTTGCTGGTTTGCTGTACTCCCTTGTCCTTCGAGTTCTACTGACCTCTAGAGGCACGCATCACAAGTGCAGTGCCTGAGCTTCAGAGCTGTCAGTCACAGGGAATGTAAGAGAACATCACCTCCTATGGGAACCACGACAAGAAAAGTCTCTTAGCAAAATCTGGCATTGTGGGTATTTTCACATGCTGCTATAATTTGTTCGGCTCTACCTTGTTCACATAGAATTAAGAAAACACAATTTGAGTCTGGAGTGTAGTTGAGTGGTAAAGCACATGCTAGGCCCTGGGGGTCTAATCCCAGTATCCCCATACACATACCCCCCAAAAGATATAGTTTAAAAGTAAAATATTAGCTAAATTTTAAAAGTACCTGAAATGAAAATGAGCTCATGCTAGGCATTTTGGCTTACGCCTGTAATCCCAGCTACTCAGGAGGCTGAGACCCAGATATAATCACAAGTTCAAGGTCAGCCTGGGCAATTTAGTGAGACTCTGTCCCAAAATAAAAACTTAAAAATAAAGGACTTGCATCCAGGCACAGTGGTGCATGTCTGTAATCTCAGAGGCTCATGAGTCTGAGGCAGAAGGATTGCAAGTTCAAAGCCAGCCTCAGCAATTAGCAAAGCTCTAAGCAACTTAGCAAGAACCTGTCTCAAAATTAAAAAATAAAAAGGTCTGGGGATGTTGTTCAGTGATTAAGCACCCCTGGGTTCAATCCTTGGTTCCAAAAATATAGATTAAAATTAAAAATAAAGGGCTTGGGATATAACTCAGTAATAGAATGCCTGTGAGATTGATTCCCAATACCACACATGTGTGCGCACAAATGCACATGTGCATATGCGCACGCACACATGCACACACACTTTCCCATGTAGATTTAACACTTCATTTCAACCAAATTGCCACTATTAACATACTTTTGAAAGAGTTCCTTCTTTTTTCTATTTCTGTATTTTAAGAAGATGATGAAGTGTGATTTCAGAATGTTCTCTTGTTAATCTTGTGAGTTGTTTTTATTTTGTAACATGTGCTATTAAAAAAATTATGGAATCCTTTGAGATTTTGACAGTTGTAATCTTCACACTTACGGATACAGAGCATATGTGCTCCCAAAGGCTTTAGACACAAACCCAGGAAACTCGTGTCCCGCATCCAGCGCCTTCCAATTGCTCCGTGTGTTTGTTTTAATTAAAACTGTGCATGGAGTAATTCCAACAATACAGTTATCACAGCTGACTTGTCATTGGGCAGTTACTTTTATCCTTAGGTGGGCCAGTAAACTGGCAGAGCAGCAGGAAAGGTCAGATAATTGTGTCTTGCAAAGCAGTCAGCAAATGCTGGTGGCAACAGGGAAGACTAAGGACTGGGTCAAAAGGCTGCAGGGTGGAAGAGATGAGTGGGAGAGATAGCCGTCATGTCTGAAAGCTTCTCCCCAGAGTTTAAATTGCTAATGCTAAGCCAGGCATGGTTGCATATTCCTGTTATCCTAGAGATTTGGGAGGCTAAGGCAGGAATATTGCAAGATGGAGGCCAGCCTAAGCAGTTTAGCAAGACTGTCTCAAAAAAATAAAAAGTATTATGGATGTAGCTTAGTGGTAAGGATCCCCAGGGTTCAATCCTCAGCATGTAAATGAATGAATCAGTCAATCAATAAACAGTAGATAATTCTGCCCTTGAAGTCTGATGATTTCTTCTTGCCAATTATATATTGATCAATAACATTGATTTGGCCTTTTTAAATGTTCCCAATTTTATTTGCTTCTGTAGTTTGATAATTTGTCTCATTCAATTATTTTGTCTATGAAATTACTGTAAAAACTTTGGATAGACTCAAATAAGCCATACTCTGCTAGAAAATTGTTTTTGTTTCTGTTTTTACATCTTTCTTTAGGACATGGGAAATAAAAGAACATATTAGGAATTTTTTTTGTTTTTGTTTTCCTGGCATCAGGGATTGAATCCAGGGTGCTCCACCACTGAGATACACCCCAGCCCCTTTTGGTTTTTGAGACAGGGCCTCATTAAGTTGCCCAGGCTGGCCTCCAACTTGTGATCCTCCTATCTGAGCCTCCCAATTGTCTAGGATTACAGAGGTGCACCACCAGACCCAGTGGCATCTGACTTTTTTCTTTTTTTAATCAGCAATATTTTACTTAGAAAATTCCTTTAGAATATACTTCAACAAATAAGCAAAACAGGAATGAAGGAAGCCAGTAGCTGCAGTGCTGGAGTGCATTAAAATTTCTGGATGTCAGCTATGTGGTAGGCAAAGAGAAAACATAGGCAACCGGAACAGGAGGAAAGGGGGGCTTCAGGAAGGGTTACAAAGGAAAAAGAGGGATAGATTGTCTAATATGTGTAACGGGATTGGAAATCCAAGAACAGTTGGAAAGTGTAAGCCTAATGATAAATATATAAAAATAAAGCATGAGGGCTGGGGTTGTGGCTCAGCAGTAAAGTGCTCGCCTAGTACTTGCAGGGCCCTGGGTTTGATCCTCAGTACTACATATAAATAAATAAAATAGAGTTATTGTTTCCAACTACAACTAAAAAAATAAATAAATATTTAAAAAATAAAATAAAATAAAGTATGAGCTAACCATTAACCTTGGGGAAAATAAGTTTATACCAAAAAAGGAAACATATTTATAGTATAGTAGTTGGTGCAGTGTGAATCACATTTACATAAACATTTATAAGTCATCGTGTCACTGAATTCCTAGGCTGGGGGATACTAACCCTGGGGGTCCTACAGGTCAGACTCAGCCACCACCCCTGTCACAGACAGGTGCTGGGGAACACAGGAAAGGAGCTTATTCTCAATGTGGCCACACTCTGACAAAGACCCAGGATCGAGCTCAAGGATACTTAACCACTGAGCCATATCCCCAGCCCTTTTTATATTTTACTTAGAGACAGGGTCTCACTAAGTTTCTCAGGGTCTTGCTAAATTGCTGAGGCTGGCTTTGAACTCATAATCCTACAGCCTCAGCCTCCCAAGCTGCTAGGATTACAGGTGTGGCCCATGCTTTTAGCAAAAGCAGCCTCAGAGTCCCTATTACAATAATAAAACCAATGGAAGTAAATATTTTGATGCATGAGATAATAAAATGATAGGAATTTGTGATGTTTTAGTGGAAGGAAAATACAAGTTAGGAAACAGGTAAAACTTAAAAATATATAAATTATAGGTGGAGGATGTAGCTCAGCAGCAGACTGCTTGCTTAATGTGTGCAAGACCCTGGTTTCGATCCCTAGTACCACACACACAGACACATAAAGATACATAACTATAGATAGTGATATATGTTAAGTAGAATCCCATTCATATAGTTCTACATGTTGTGGAGTTACACTGGTCGTGTATTCATATATAAACATAGGAAAGTTATATCTGATTCATTCTATTGTCTTTCCTATTCCCATCTCTCTCGCTTCCCTTCATTCCCCTTTGTCTAATTCAATGCCCACCCCCATTGTGTGTTAACATCCACATACCAGAGAGAACATTTGGCCTTTGATTTGGGGGAGATTGGCTTATTTTACTTAGCATGATAGTCTCCACATCCATCCATTTACTAGAAGAAGTCATAAATTCATTCTTTCTTATGGCTAATATTCCATTGTGTATACATACCACATTTTCTTTATCCATTCATCTGTTGAAGTGCATATAAGTTGGTTCCCTAGCTAAACTATTATGAATTGAGCTGCTATAAACATTGATGTGGCTACATCACTATAGTATGCTGATTTAAAGTCCTTTGGGTATAAACCAAGGAGTGGGATAACTGGGTCAAATGGTGGTTCCATTCCAAGTTTTCTAAGGAATCTCCATACTGCTTTCTAAAGTGGTTGCACCAATTTGCAGCAGCAATGTATGAGTGTAACTTTTTCTCCACATCTTCACGAGCACACTAAATTTTCATCTGGTGGAGTAAGGAGTCATCATGAAGGTGATATATTTTCAAAATAGCCATGTAAGCATATTGTTTATTTTATTCCTCCAGGATTAAAAAGAGAAAATTTCTGTGTCTCTAGAGAGTAAAAGTGTCTAATTTTTTTTATCATGTAGTATCATTTTTGTTTTAATTTTCTATCATGTGCACACAAAAATAGAAAAGAATCAAGAGTACAAGTCCTTTTGACAGCAGCTAAAATGAGTTACCTATAGAAGTGCTTCTCAAATCTGTAGCTCCAAAAAACATCTGGAGGGCTTCTTAACCAGGATTTGCTGGGTCCCCCCAGAGATTCAGATGCTGAAGAACAGGTGTAGATGCAGGAAGTTTTATTTCTTCTCTAATAGCTCCCAGGTGTTGCTGATGCTGCTAGTTATGGACCACCCCTGAGATCAGCTGGACTAGAGCATTATGTAGGGATGAAGAGAAGTTTCTGCATTATTCTCTATGTATAAAACATCCACCTCTCAGGGCACAGTAGCACATGCTTGTAATCCCAGCAAAAGGAGGCAGAGGCAAGAAGGACTGGAATTTTGAAGCCAGCCTCAGCAACTTAACTTAGGGAGATTCTGTCTCAAAAAATAAAAGGAGCTCGATATGTAGCTCAGTGGTAGAGCATCCCTGGGTTCAGTCCCCAATATCTCAAAAAATTTTTTTTTTAATAATAATAACATCAGCTTGAAGTCCAAGGATGCTAAAATTTCTTTTAAATTTCTGGAGTTGGAGTGGTTTTCCACTTGACATTTGGGGTGCATGCCATTAGGTGGCAGTGTGTCTAGCAATCAGTTGGCCCTTCCATTTTCCTCCAAGCTTTTTACACTTCAAATCATTCAATTTTTTTTTTTTTAATTTTTTATTGTTGGCTGTTCAAAACATTACATAGTTCTTGATATATCATATTTCACAATTTGATTCAAGTGGGTTATGAGCTCCCATTTTTACCCCATATACAGATTGCAGAATCACATCAGTTGCACATCCATTGATTTACATATTGCCATACTAGTGTCTGTTGTATTCTGCTGCCTTTCCTATCCTCTACTATCCCCCCTCCCCTCCCCTCCCCTCCCCTCTTCTCTCTCTGCCCCCTCTACTGACATTCGTTTGTCCCCCTTGTATTATTTTTCCCCTTCCCCTCACTTCCTCTTGTATGTACTTTTGTATAACTCTGAGGGTCTCCTTCCATTTCCATGCATTTTCCCTTCTCTCTCCCTTTCCCTCCCACCTCTCATCCCTGTTTAATGTTAATCTTCTTCTCATGCTCTTCGTCCCTACTCTGTTCTTAGTTACTCTCCTTATATCAAAGAAGACATTTGGCATTTGTTTTTTAGGGATTGGCTAGCTTCACTTAGCATAATCTGCTCTAATGCCATCCATTTCCCTGTAAATTCTATGATTTTGTCATTTTTTAATGCAGAGTAATACTCCATTGTGTATAAATGCCACATTTTTTTAATCCATTCATCCATTGAAGGGCATCTAGGTTGGTTCCACAGTCTAGCTATTGTGAATTGTGCTGCTATGAACATCAATGTAGCAGTGTCCCTGTAGCATGCTCTTTTTAGGTCTTTAGGGAATAGTCCGAGAAGGGGGATAGCTGGGTCAAATGGTGGCTCCATTCCCAGCTTTCCAAGAAATCTCCATACTGCTTTCCAAATTGGCTGCACCAATTTGCAGTCCCACCAGCAATGTACAAGTGTACCCTTTTCCCCACATCCTCGCCAGCACTTGTTGTTGTTTGACTTCATAATGGCTGCCAATCTAACTGGAGTGAGATGGTATCTTAGGGTGGTTTTGATTTGCATTTCTCTGACTGCTAGAGATGGTGAGCATTTTTTCATGTACTTGTTGATTGATTGTATGTCCTCCTCTGAGAAGTGTCTGTTCAGGTCCTTGGCCCATTTGTTGATTGGGTTGTCAAATCATTCAATTTTTAAGAAACATAAAAGTCGATGTCACTGAAATTCATGTCACTAGATTCTAAATAAAAACTTTAGGCAGCTGTACTTCTTACTTCATTAAGTCACACCAAAGGCCAGGCCTAGGGTTTTCCCTAGTTCTAGAGTATCCCTCTCTGAAGATGCCAGCTTTCCTGTCTGTTTACAGCTCGTCTGCACCTCCCAGTCTAGGATCCACACTGGGTGTGAATGCTGAGTTTTATGCTTTATTCCAAAAGATTCAGGCCTTGACAAATCTAAGGGCCAGCCTTTTTTCTTTATAGGTTTAGAAGCCCAGAAAAGCTCTGTACACAGAGCCCAAGTTTTGTACATTGCAACATCTCACTCATCTACAAATTATTTCAACTTCTCCATTCTCAAACCTGTTTGCAAGGAGAGGTTCTCATCCTAGGGTCCATGCAACAAAGACATGTGCTTCATCACTCAGAGAGAAAGTCTACTGAACGCACAGTGTTCCCTTACAGAACAAAGTCTAATTGACCTTAGTTTTGCTTTTAACCTAAGTTATTAAATGTCATCATAGCCAAGGCACCAAAGAGTGTATCAGATTAAATACATTCTTGAGGGAAATGGGTTGAGAGGCAGGCACAGTTGAAGGACTGTTTGGAGGGTAAGCCTCTTACAGGGGTTCATTTGGAGGAGGAAGCTCCCTGGGGTGTGAGTGTGGTGGTGGTGGTAGGGGAAACCAGCCTGAGGGTGGGGGAAAATATGCTTACTGGTTCTCCCACTGATGCAAATACCTTCCACCATTCTTAGGCCCGGGGACAAGGTTTCATGTCACACATCTGCTGTTTCTTGGGTAGAGGGATTGCCCCCTCTTTTTCCTTTGTGTTGGTGGCCCCCGCAGGCGCCGCCTCAGGAGGGCAGGTCACAGCTTCCCCCCCCTTCCTGTTGGTAGTCTACCCTTTTTTGGGTGAATGAAGATCTGCTCCTTTCAAAACCCAATCTGATCTGCCAATCAACTCTTTTTTTTAATTCAGTCTGACTTTATCTTTTTATTTATTTGTTTGTTTATTTTAATTAGGTATATAAAATAGCAGAATGTGTTTTGATTCATTGTACACAATTGCAGCACAACTTTTCATTTCTCTGGTTGTACACGATGTGGAATCACACCTATGTGCAGTCATACATGTACCTAGGGTAATGATGTCCATCTCATTCCACCATCTTTCCTGCCCCCAATACTCCCTCCCTCCCCTTTGCCCAATCAAAGTTCCTTCATTTTCCCATGCCCCTTGCCCCCATTAGGATCATATCCGCTTATCAGGAAGAACATTTGGCCTTTGGTTTTTTGGGATTGGCTTACTTCGCTTAGCATGATACTCTCCAACTCCACCCATTTACCTGCAAATGCCATAATTTTATTCTGTTTTAATGCTTAGTAATTGTGTGTGTGTGTGTGTGTGTGTGTACACCATAGTTTCTTTATCCTTTCATCTATTAAAGGGCATCTAAGTTATATCCACAGTTTAGCTATTGTGAATTGAGCTGCTATGAACATTGATATGATTGCCAATTGATGTAGAGAGTCAAAGCCAGGCACAGTGGTGCACGCCTGTAATCCCAGCAGCTTGGGAGGCTGAGACATGGAGGACTGTGAGTTCAAAGCCAGCCTCAGCAAAAGCAAGGCACTGAGCAACTCAGTGAGACGGTGTCTCTAAATAAAATACAAAATAGGGCTGGGATGTGGCTCAGTATCTGAGTGCCCTGAGTTCAACCCCTGGTAACCCACCACCACCACCACCAAAAAAAAAAAGATCTAGAGAGTTGGTGCAGGCATCTTAGGGATGTGAAGAGGGTGACAGATTTGTGTTGTCCTGGTCTTCCTACAAAATACCAAGTGTCCTTCATGTTTCCCATTCAGCCACTTGGATTCCACTCCTACTAAATCGGCAGTGCTTGTACAGCTCCTAATCCTGAGGGCAGAGAGGTCTCCAGGATTTAATGTTATCAGTGGGTATTTATTTCCTAGCTAAGAGGTGAGGAATAAAACTGCAATTTGAGGCGGGAAGTGAGTTTTTCCATATATTTGTGTTAAGAGATGTTTTTCTGCCATGGATGTACATGCATACCTGTAGTCCCATCTACGGGGGGGCTGAGGCAGGTCATCACAAGTTCTAGGCCAACCTGGGTGACTTAGGGAAACCCTGTCTCAAAGTAAAAAAGGCCTGGGGCTGAGCACCAGGGATGTAGCTTAGTGGTGGAGCACACCTGAATTCAATCTGCAGTACCATAAAAAAAAAAAAAAATACAAAACCCAGAATTCACAGTCTCTCCATGTTAACTCCATCAGTCCTACTCTGCTCTGGAATTTCCGAAAGTTAAATTGCAGAATACTTATTCCTGGTCAAGGTTTTATATTGAGTCATTCACTCACAAGTACTTACTGAGCAATCTTTATTCACTAGGCACATTAACCTTATGCAAATAAGCAATCCTTGTGTTCATGGGTCCTGTGATTCGGTGGGAGAGACAGATAATAGTCAAACAGATGTGTATCAACACCATCTGTGTATTTACAGAAATACACTAAAAATATTATGGAGAAATTAAACAGGGGTGGTCAGCTGGGTGTGGTAACACACGCCTGTCATCTCAGTGACTTAAGAGGCTGAGAAGGAAGATTGCAAGTTCCAGGCCAGCTTCAGCAACTTAGCAAGATCCTGTCTCAAAAAAATAAAAAGGGCTGGGGATGTAGTTCATTGGTAAAGTTCCCCTTTGGTTCAATCCCCAGTAACAAGGGTTGTCAAAGAGGGTTGTATGGGGAGGGGGTGGGGGGAAGTGATGTTTTAACTACTTCCAGGCTGACTGGTTATGGGGTAGGTTGGATTCTAGGAGAGAACTGCAAAGGCAGAGAGGAGAGGAAAGAGATAGAAGGGATTAGAGGGGCAGGCTAGGGAGGGACTTTCATGTGCTTGGAATTTATTGCAAGTAAAAGGGGAAACCACTGAAAGGTTTTAAGCAGAGGGCTGCCATTATCCATTTTATATTTGAAAAGACGGCTGAGTACTGTGGAAAGAGATTAGAAGAGGCCGAGTCGGGATTCCAGATATAAGGCACTTGATGGTAGATCAAATTAGGATGGTTGCCTGTAGATAAGAAATAAACATTGAAATGTATTTTGTGTGTGTGTGTGTGGTGCTGGGGATTGAACCCATGTCCTTGTGCATGCAAGGCAAGCACTCTACCGACTGAGCTATATCCTCTGCCCCTTATTTTTGTTTTTACTCGTAGTGGGGATTGAACCCAGGGCTGCTCTACCACTCATCTACATCCCCAGTCCTTTTCTATTTTTTTTTTTTTCTATTTTGAAACAGGGTCTCACTAAGTTGCTGAGGGTCTTACTGAATTGCTGAGACTGGCTTCAAACTTGTGATCCTTCTGCCTCAGCCTCCTGAGTCACTGGGATTACAGGTGTGTGTCATTGCACCCGGCTTGGAGAAGGGTTTTAGAGGTAGAATCTGGAGGATTTGGTGGTGAATTACTATGGCAGATGTGAAGGGAAAGTACCAAACAAGAGACTGGTAAGCGAGAAATGAAAGAAACCAGGCAGAGATACACCCAAGAGTTTATTAGTTCATCTCTCTAGGAGAGAGAGGCAGAACAGGCTTGAGTTCTGGGACTCTTACAGGGAAGGCTCAGGAATCAGAGCTGGCGGGTCCTAATTTGGGCAGTTAAGGGTTGGTTGGTATGAGAGAGTGGTGAGCCCTTCTCAGAAAGGCCTTTGGGCGGAAAGCGAAACTTTTTTCCTTAAAATGGCAGCTGTCACTTAAGATGGCCATTCAGATGCTAAACAAGGACTTTATAAGATGAGCACTGAAGGTGCCAGGTGGATGGATATTCAGAGTGAGCACCAGTGTGACTAGAGCCTGGCTTCCTTTCCAATTGAACATGCACCAGCCACAGCCAAGTTTTTATGCCTAGTAAATTTCTAATGGAGTAGCTGAATGAAAAAAAGCTAGCAGAAAAGTAAAATGAAGGGGATGGGCTGATGGATCAAGAGTTTGGATTTTGGCTGGGCACCATGGCACAGGCCTGTAATCCTAGCCACTCAGGAGGCTGAGGCAGAAGGATGACAAGTTTGAAGCCAGCCTGGGCAACTTAGCCAGACCTTGGAGGAGCTGGGGCTGTGGCTCAGCGGTAGAGTGCTCAACCTAGCATGTGTGAGGCTCTGGGTTCTATCCTCAGCACCACATATAAAATAAAGGTATTGTGTCCAACTACAACTAAAACATAAATATTAAAAAAAATTAAAAATGGAAAAGACTGAGGATGTAGCCCAGTGGTAGAACACCCCTGGGTTTAAGCCCAGTACTGCTAAAGAATTTTTAAAAATTTGGATTTTATGGTGTTAATTAATTTTTGGCGGGGGAGGGGTAGGATGGAGTGGGTACCTAGGATTGAACTCAGGGGCACTCAACCACTGAGCCACATCCCCAGCCCTGTTTTGTATTTTATTTAGAGACAGGGTCTCTCTGAGTTGTTTAGCACCTCGATTCTTGCTGAGACTGGCTTTGAACTCATGATGCTCCTGTCTCAGCCTCCCAGCTGCTGGGATTATAGGTGTGTGCCACCACACCTGGCTTATGGTGTTAATTTTGTTATCCTTTTGAGATAGTAAAATACAGATCTCAAATTGTCAATCGGGTGTAGCAGACTAAGAGGGTGTTTTCAGTATACTGCTGGCATTTAAAGCCATGGGAATGCATGTGCTGTCCCTTGACCCTGAGTGTGCAGATGGGAGGTGGGCCCACAATTGAGCCAGGAAGTGAGTAGAGAATAACAAAGAGATGGAAAAGCAAACCTCAGCGGCAGGAGGAAAGCCAGAGGGAAGGGGTCATGGACATCTGGGCCAAGTAAAGGGGCTAGAAGCTGGAATAGAGCAGGTTTATGAAGACAGTGTACAATAAGAATAGGTAGAGTGTCAGAGATCATGGGCCAAGATGACACTGCCAGTAAACTTGCTGTGGAAGACGGCAGAAAATGCTGATGGTGAGGTGAGACTTGTGATCAGGGAGGATCTGACATTTCCTCCTCAAGCCTGTTGTCCTACCTCTGAGTTCCTGCTGTCATTCTTCATATGTGGTGTTTCCGGAGGATCCTCTAACTTGTGTAGCAGTTTCCCCCAAGGTAGGATGCTCCACCCAACATGTGTTGAGCCAGCTGAGGCAGACCTGTTACCTTTTTTTATTATTTTTATTTTTTTAGTTGTAGATGGACCCAATACCTTTATTTTGTTTGTTTTTATGTGGTGCTGAGCCCCCCATGCCTTTCTTGTGCTCTTCTACTCAACAAATGCAGCTGTAACGATTAGGCAGCTCTGCCCTCTGTTGACCGATTCTGAAATTGCTACCAAATCCAGCTCATACGTCAGCAAAGGTCCCCTCAGTACTCACAATGAGCCCTGCAGTCAGCCCTCCATGTCCTTGGGTTCAACCACCCTCAGATTGAAAATGTATTTACGCCTAGGACAGTTGCTTCTGCACTGCACATGTGCAGACTGTTTTTTGTCCTTATGCCCTTAACAATGTAGTATAACTATTTACACAGCATTAGGATTATAAGTAATCTTATAAAGTATTACAAATAATTATAAGGAATCTTAAAAAGGGCTGGAGATGTGGCCCTGGTCACTAGAAGCATATACAGGAAGATGTTCGTAAGTTATATGCATACATTATACTATTTTTTTTTCACTTGAGCATATGCAGATTTTGCTATCCTGGCAGGTCCTAGACGTAATCTACAGATGGCAAGGTACCTAGAAGCAGGACCACTGGTCAGAAACATGTAACCAAGGAGCTCCTGAGAATGAAGGTGTGGCCCTAGTTGAGGTAGAAGACAACTCCAGGAGAAGGAGGCAAGGCGGACTTTTACGATTCCCATTTAATAGATGAGGAAGCCCAGCATCATTAAGTGGCAGAAACTCAGTGCTGAAACTCCATCCTGAGCCCCAGTACAGGCTCTCGGAGCTTTATTTCTTCTCAATGCCTTAGAATGTTATTTGCAGAATACAAACACAATGTAAATAATCTAAATGTCATTATCCTATTATACCTTTGGTTAGGACCATCTAAAATGCAAATCTCAGGAAGTCAAAGACGTCCATTCTGTCACTCACCAGCTATTTATCGAACACCTCCTTATGCCAGGCACTATTCTAGTGATATGAAGACAGCAGTGAACAAAGCAGACAACTGTCCCCGCCCTCACATTCTCATATGCATTGGTAGATAATAAATAAGATGAATGAAGTAAAACCTACACCATTTATCGGGTAGCAGTGGTGGTAAGAAGTAAACCAGAAGCAGGGAAAAGGAGACATGAAAAGCTGGACCAGGATGTTGGTGTGGAAATTTTAGAGTGCTCAGAGAAGGTGACTTTGAAGACCTGAGGGAGCAGCCAGGTACAGTGGTACACACCTGTAATCCCAGTGGCTTGGAAGGCAGGAGGATCACAAATTCAACACTGGCCTCAACAAAGTAGTGAGGCCCAAAGCAACTTAGTGAGATCCTTTCTCAAAATAAAAAGTGAAAGGGACTGGGGATGCGGCTCACTGATAGAGCAGCCCTGGGTTTGATCCCTGGTACCCAGAGGGAAGTGAAGGAGCTGGACATGCAGATGCCCCATGCAGAGCATTTCAGGGGTAGGGCAGGGTAGCTTGTGCCAAGGCAGGAAGGGATCTGGCCTGTGAGAAGCAGCAAGCAGGCCAGCTACTGGGGCAGAGTGAATGCAGAGGAGATCATTAGGAGAAAGGGTAGAGGTGTCACAGCAGATCACCTGCAGATGAGCTTGTCAGTCATAGTAAGGACTTCAGCTTGTGATCCAAGAGAGTCTGGTTTCCTTTAGATGGTTTTAAGCAGAGGAGTGAAATAATTTGCTGTGTTTTAACAGGCTGCAGTGGACTGGGGCCAAGGCAGAGAGATAACCTGCTCTATTTTGTCTGGAGTTTTACAACTCCAGACAAAAGATATTTTTGAGGGCTGGAGTTGTGGCTCTGGGGTAGAGCACTTGCCTAGCATGTGTGAGGCACTGGGTTCGATCCTCAGCACCACATAAAAAATAAACAAATAAAATAAAGTTAAAAAAAAAAAAAAAAAGGTTTTTGACCAGGTGCCTTGGTGAACACCTATAATCCCATCAATTTAGGAGTCTGAGGCAGGAAAATCAGAAGTTTGAAGCCAGCCTCAGCAACTTACCAAGGCTCTAAGCAACTTTGTGAGACCTATCTCAAAAAGAACTGGGGATGTAACACAGTGGTAAAGTGACCCTGGGTTCTATCCCCAGTACCAAAAAAAGTGGGGGGATGCTTTTGCAGATTAGGCCTATAGAGTCTTCTGAGGGTTGAATGTGGGTTGTGAACACCAAGGTGCTCATGAAACTGGAATCAAGCGGCAGGCACTTGAGAGGAGGAAGGCTGCAGGCCCTAACAGCCCAAGAATCAGGCTTGGGCTACCTGAGAAACACCCACTAGAGATGTCAGGTTGGTGCTTGGCTATATGGGTTTGGAAGTAGGTAAAAGGAGGATCCAGGGATTATCATCACTTAGGTGGTACTTAAATTCGTGAAACGAGTCATATGTCTGAAGGAACATATGAAGATGGGAAAGATAAGACTAAATGCTTGAGGACCGAGCCTTGTGACACTTGGATAGTTCAAGGTTGGAAAGATATGAAGGAATGGCTAGAAAGGTGGACAGGAAATTAGGAAGGTGTGAGTCCTGAGATTTATTAAGAGAGGGTGATGTGATCTCTTCGAATTGGTGTGAGTATACTATATATACCACCAGAGATATGAAAAATTGAGCTCTATATATGTAATAAGAGTTGTAATGCATTCCACTGTTATATATAAATGAGAGAGAGAGAGATCCCTTGTGAATATCTAGGTGCTACCTATAGGTTGGATGAGATGAGGACTGAGGACTGCCCACGGGGTGCAGCCTGGTCTCCCTAATTCTCCTCTGCCTATGATGACATATCTTGTTCTAACTTCCCCTCCAGGTTGTAGCAGATACCAATATAAGTGCCATTGCCACTCAGCTTGAAAACATGTCTACAGGCCACCACTGTGGCTCACCCACTGCTGACCACCCTTCAGAAGACACGGAGTGAGTATTCTAGATGCAGAGGGCTTCTTCTGTGTGTGGGCCAAGCTCCTGAGGATTCTCCCCGATGCCAAAATATGCCCTCAAAAGGAGAGGAGAGGAAGTGCACGGTCCTTTTTCCAGCTCCTAGAGAAGGCATTAGGGTTCCCTTGCTTCCCACAAAGCTCTGTTTCACCATATAAGCTCTTAAAAGAGCATCGTTGCAGGGCCTGCACACACTGCTCTGGCCACTTCGACATGGTCCCCTGTGTCTCCCTCCCTAAGAAACCACAGACCTACATTCCCAGTGTACCAGCTTTCTTGTGCAAGGAACCATGTTCCCTCAACTTTCTAAGCTAAAATTTTATTCTGAGATTAAATCTTGTCATATTTGCTGCCATATTTCATTAAGATTCATCATTGCAGTTATAATTGTTTATTAAAGAGGTGTTTAAAGAAATGGGTTTGCAGACAGTATTTCTGCAGGCCTTATTTGTAAAGATCTGATTAGGTGGTCTACAGAAAAATCAGAAACCTGCTTTAACAACTTCCCCAGGGTGATTCTGAAGCAGTGCAAGAAGATGCATGCTTTGAGAAATCCACCTAGTGTTATTCCTTAGTACTACCAGTGCCTGGTCACTAGGAGGTGCTCAATAAATGTTTGTTGACTGATCTCAGTAGTTCATTTGAAGCATCTCATGATCACAGCCATTTGCAACTTTTGAGGGGTAGTTACATCAACTTAAATAATCTTTGAGGTTTTTTTTTTTTTTTTGGAAAGACTGTTAAATTAAGTTCATTCTACTTTCTTCTAACATATGCCATTGCCTGACATGGTGACATGTGCCGGTAATCCTAGTCACTTGGGAAGCTGAGGCAGGATAATACTAAATTTAAGGCCAGCCTCAGCAATTTAACAAGACCCTCAGCAACTTAGCAAGATCCTCTCTCAAAATTAAAAAAAATGAAAAGGTCTGAGTATGTAGCTCAATGGTAAAGCTCTCTGGATTCAAGCCCCAGTACCAATTTTTTGAAAAAAGCAATATATGCCATTAAAGTGTGACAAGAAAAATGCATTTTCAAGGTACAACAGCCCTTTAAAAGAAAATCAGGATGGTTATAGAAGAATAGTGTGTCTTAATATCCTTTGATGTGGCTATGGAAATAGAGGTACCCTTGTACTCTTGATTCCTGGAAAGTCAGAAACCACTAGCACAAAAGAATTTAAAAATCATTCCTAATCCCCCACTGCTAACATTTGGAGATTTTTTAAAAAGGAAAACTAATTGATTGGAAATATTAGGATACAGGGAGATAAATGGAGACAGACTCCATGTGATGTTACCAGTTAAAGAATAGAGCCTGGCTCCTCCCCTCCCCCTGCAAACACAATCCTCATTGTAAATGGGCACAATTATGAAGGCTTTAATGATTTGGTGCCCCCAGGGCGTCAAACACTGGCTTTGGGCACCTAGGTTCCCATTCCAATATCCTTGGAAATGGGGACTGTGTTTGAAAGAGGAAACATGAATCAATTATGTGTCTAGCCAGTGGGCCATTACTGAGAGTGCTCACAAGGCCACAAAGTGGAGACAGGTGGAGCTTTATTCATGACGTCATTACTGTTCAGCCAAGGGGATAATTCATCCTTATTTCAACAGACATTTACTGAGCGCCTAAGGCCAGGCACTTTACAAAAGCTAGGTCCCAAGGATTCCAACATGGATGTAGGTAAAGATATTGCCCTACTCCTTAAGGAGCTGCCAGAGAATTAGAAAAATAGGCCATAAATCCACAGTTATGAAAGAGGGGGTCAGTGTAGGAGACCTGAATGCAGTGAGGGAGGGCCCTGTGACCATGGATATGGGTATAACTCAATTAGGGAGTTAACTCAGGGAAGCTAATACCTAGGCTGAGTTTTGAAAGAACTGGAATAAGCAGGGCGACATTCAAAACAGTTAACAGTTTATATGGCAATTACTGCGGATGCCTGCTTCAGACCATGACTACATCAATAACTGGCAGCAGAGGGAACTAGCTGAAAGTCAGCCCCAAAACAAGCCACGCAGAACTGAGGAGGGAGAGAGGGAAGAATATTCTAAATCAGACAGAACCGAATATTCTAAGGTCACTTATATTCCATTTTTACAAGTTTCTCCGAATACATGAATGGCTGAGTTTACATCAGTTGACTCTGCCTCTCAGACATTCATGCTGCCACAAAACAAATGATGCTTCCCCTATCAATTGTGAACCTCCAAGCCAGGTGTAGTGGTACATACCTGTAATCTCAGCTACTCGGGAGGCTGAGGCAAGAGGATCAAAGTTTAAGGCTCGCCTCAGCACTTAGTGAGACACTGTCTCAAAATAAAAAAGTGGAAAGCGCCAGGGATGTAGCTCAGTGATGCATTCCTGGGTTCAATCTCTAATACAAAAAAAAAAGTGAACCATCCACCATCAATAAGATCATAGCGGGGCGGGGGCTTATGGCAGAGTGCTTGCCTCAGTAGCACATGTGAGGCACTGGGTTTGATCCTCAGCACCACATAAAAATAAACAAATAAAATAAAGGTATGTTGTCCATCTACAACTACAAAAATTAAGGAAAAAAAATCATAGGGCCTGAGATACCAGAATTCTTCAGGTTCTTACTCTTTGAACAATAGCATTTGGGAATAAGAAATTAGTATCACCTGAGTTTAGATTAAATTATTGGAGCCTACAAAGATAATTTAATTGTTAGCTGTGTTGTTTCTGAGAGAAAAGACTTCCACACTGGTCGAAGCTTTGAAAACCTAAATTGTGCATTTGAAACAGATTCTTTATCCATTTTGATTCATTTGGGTTTCTCTCTTCTGTCCTGGACATTAGTTCTCATCTACATGGTCATGTGAGTTTGTGACAAGCAAAATATAGCATATTGGTGTACTCAGGTGACTGAGATGAAGAGTTGACACCAGGTAGAGGAGAAAGAGGGCCACATAAGGCACACACCTGTCATCCCAGCAACTCAGGAGGCCGAGGCAGGAGGACTGCAAGTTTGAGACCAGCCTAAGCAACTTAGAGAGACCCTTAGCAACTTAATGAGACCTTGTCTTAAAATTAAATAAAAAGCAATGGGAATGTAGTTTTGTGGTAAAGTACTCCTGGGTTCAATCACCAGTACGAAAACAAACAAGACAGATACGTAATTGCAATATGGCACAATGAGGACCATCCTGGAAATTTGAACCAAAAGCAAAGGGAGCAGATGGAACTCATCCCCTTGAGGCAGTAGGAGGGCCTTCCATTGGAGGTGTGTTTTGAGATGAAAGTTCCTACCCTAGGCGGAAGTAGTGGGACAGGTGTGCCCAGGGCACGCAGGCAGGAAGGGGCAGTAGTTTCCTGAGCTAACAGGCTGCTATTACCTGTTATAGACATGAGGCCACCTGAGGACAGCAGTCTCCCACCTCGCTGATGAGACACTCTCCCTCTCTGTGCCATGCACATTCAAGATAGTTCCCTTCAGCTCTAAACAGTGCATTTAAGAGTTTAAAACCAAGCATGGGGGGAGGGGTGCTTGTGCTTGGACAATTTCAGCATCATGACTTTGTTTCTAATTAGAAAACAGTGGATTTTATGCAAGAGAAACCCTAAGCCATCAAGAATATTGTTATCCGGGCGTGGTGGCACATGCCTGTAATCCCAGCAGCTTGAGAGGAGGATCGTGAGTTCAAAGCCAGCCTCAGCAATTGGCACGGCATTAAGCAACTCAATGAGACCCTGTCTCTAAATAAAATACAAAATAGGGCTGGGGATGTGGCTCAGTGGCCTAGTGCCCCTAAATTAATCCCTTGTATCAAAAAAAAAGAATATTATTGATGAGTTGGCATGTCATGGGAAATTTAAAAATTAGTTTCCAGATTGTTAATATTATGATATGGTAAACTTACCTTCATAGCTTCGCAGTATGAAAGTCTCTCTCAAATCTGTGCTCGTCCATTAAAATGAAATTCCCTCTCCGTACCTATTCTCGAATTAAACAGCATGCATTGTGCTTTCAGAACACCTCCACCTAAGATTATTACTTTGGAGAAAGGCTCTGAAGGATTGGGGTTTAGTATTGTAGGGGGTTATGGAAGTCCCCATGGAGACCTGCCAATTTATGTCAAGACTATATTTGCAAAGGTATTTTTTTCCTTTTTACTGTACTTTTTTTTTTTTAATCAAAACTAGGTGAGAATTTTTTTAAAGTGCTTTGTGTTGCTTTACTTTGGGTTACCCGTGATGTGTGCATGTCTGCCTAGTTCCTGTGAGTTTTATAAGAAATCTCTACACCAGTGAGAGAAAAGATATTTTACAGTAATAGAGTCAAGAGAATTTTCTTCGGATTCTCTCACAGGATTTGCTCACAGACTTTAAGGAGTGTCTTCTTTCAGCAACAGTTTAGGGAGTGGCACCACATTCTTTAGAAGCTGGCCCTGGAGTATTGGTCTAGGGGTCTAGATTAGAAAAAAGATTTTGCATTGTCTTTAAAGAAAAGATACCATGGCCAGCTCAATACTAGAAAGACCCCAAGTTCCATCCCCAGTGCTGGAGAAAGAAAGAGAGAGAGAGAAGAAGAAAGAGAAATGTGTCAGCCACCAAAGGTCTGAGGCAGAAAGCTCTCTACAAGCCTCAGATCAGTGTAAGAATATAAATCGCTGCGCATCACAGAAAACCTCAGGATGCTTTAGATCTGCGTGGTTTCTTTGGTCCACAACTTTGCCAAAGAGGTAACATGTTAGACTAATTCTGGGGAATACCATGTTTTTCAGGCATTAAACTACTTCCAAAAATCCTAGTTAATTAGTAAGAGGCTGAGATGTCCACTACTACTGCTGCTTCTAGAAGGCTCTTAGAGTCACTATTTTTAACTTAGAGTTTTTACACTGGAATCTGTTAAGTTTGAAGATCTCTGAAAAGTGTTTGGTGTTGATATTGCAGCCTTTGTCTTGTGGGTTTTATCACAATCATTTGTTTATGAATTGATCCAGTTGTCTGACTGTTTTATTTTCAGTGGTAGAGCTTCCCTGGGTTCAGTCCCCATAACACACACACACACACACACACACACACACACAAATAAAGGTGTTCAAAAGCAGAAATCTTTATCTTAAGGTCGATCTGGTCTCTTTCTAGAAAGTTATATTATGCATTAAATATAAACTTGTTTTATATGTGCAGAGCATCACCTTTTAATTAGGCCTGCCTGAGGCCTAATATAAACCCTTAAGTCATTTAGCATTTGCTTCTGGACCACACTGGGCAGCTGCAGATATCCCCATCTGTTTCATCCTGCTGGGGTACCTGTTAAGAAGGCATATTATTATTATTATTCCCAAACACACACTGTTGAACTGCAGGTGGGTGAAAGTGGAGAGAGAAGGCAGCTCAGAAACATTGTGGATAACAGTGACACCCCACCTGCTGACACCTACAGTAGTTAAATCACACACTGACCATCCTTCCCCTAAGACATGCTTAACACTGCAGGAGGCATGACCATTCTTCTTATGTGGTCATTGTGATACTTTGCTTTTGAAAGAGTCAGCTATAAAGGTAGTGGGATGGCTACAGAGTGAGCTCGGCCCCCCATGATTTGGCAAGTCCTGCCACCCACCTTGTCCTCCATGGAGGCCCTCCAGGGTGTTCCTCATCACCGGCTCACTGTGGCCACATCAGCCATGGTCCAGAGACAGGGCTAGTTAGTCCAAAGTGAGTGCATCAGACTGTTCCCACTGTACCTATCTGCATGTTCACAGAGGCCAGTGGGACAGGAAGCCAGATCACCAGCATACACAGCTGATCATGAAATAGCTGTGTGTTGCTGGTGTGCTTTTAAAAGCAACCGCCATCGATAGGACAAGACTAGTGGGTTTAATGAATGGATTGAAGCTCACACAGGATGACCTTTTCAGAGAGCCCCACAGGCAGTGGCACATCTGTAATCCCAGCAACTCAGGAGGCTGAGGCAGGAGGAGCACAAGTTCCAGGTCAGCATGGGTAACTCAGCAAGGCCCTGTCTCAAAATAAAAAATAAAAAGGACTGGGGATGTAGGTCAGTGGTGGAGCGCCCTGGGTACCCTCCCTGCCTCCCCCCAAAAAATGAGGCCTAGGGATGTAACTCAGTGGTGGAGCACTTGCCTAGCATGCAAGAGGGCCTGGGTTTGATCTCTTGTGCTGAAAAAAATTTTTTTTTTCTTTCCTTTTTTTGTTACACTAAACCAATATGTCTGAATTTTAAAGTTTTCTATAGAGAATTAAACCAAAAACTAGCAAAAGAAAAATTTTTTCCCAATGGTCACCCAGGCTGACATTGGGTTTATGATCATCCTGCCTCAGCTTCTTAAATAGCTAGAATTATGGGTTCATCTGGCTCCCCCAAAGTAATTTTGAATTGTCTAGTAATTCTGATTTTATTCCCTGAAGTCACGTATGGGATCCTGTCTTTACTTTAATGCCACTGACACTTTACTTTCTTAAAGAATTTGAATGAATCTGCAAATTATTTAATTTTGGTATTCCTCTACCCTAGTGTAGACCTGGTTTGAATATTCTTTATTGTACAATTCATACAAGAATTTTCTACCCTTTTTGTTGTTTAGAAGTTCTAGAAAATTGCCTGAGCACCACTGGCCCTCCATGCTGCTGTGGAGCACAAGAGCCTCCTGGCTCAGTTTCTGATGGACTCTGGCCAGGGCTTGGTGCCCGTGGCCCTTGTTTCCCCAGCACTTTGGCCTCCAGTAGAGGACTTTTGGCCCTGATTTTCAAGGAACTTTAACAGTTATCCCAACAGATAGAGAAAGCCCCCTATAAATTATTTTCTAGGTCGTTTATTCCCTTACTCTAATGTAGAACATTTCTAGTAATATCACAGCATTTTTAGATACTCAGTTTTAGAATGAAAAAAAAAAAAATCCACGTTTCACTTGCTTTGTTCTTTGTTCCATTTTGAAGAGCCAGGCATGACTGATATGTAATAAAAGTAGTCATTTGAAAACCTATTTAGATGATCAAATATGAAGTTGAAGCTTTTGAATAGATTACAAAGTTTTACAGATGCCACACTTTTATATCTATAACAGCTTTATTGAGGTATAATTCACATACCATGCAATTCACCCATTTAAAGGCTACACTTGCTTTTGACAGATGACAGTTCTGATGGCTTAATAACGCAATGGGAACCTTACATGAAGATGGTATTGGCAATAAGACTAACACCAGACTCAATTTTATCTGCCTTCTCTTGTATATTACGTTTCCATGAATATGACATGATATGACATCCAATCACATTTAATGCTAAGTATTGAAATAAGGTTCTACCTCTATTAAAGGGAATGTGTCAGTACATTTCTATTGGTATGTTATTTAGATGATTCATAGCTACAGTTTCTATACACCCACTATTATTCAAACAATATATCCTACATTTCTCTTTTTCTGGTGGTACTGGGGATTGAACCCAGGGCCTTGTGCATGCTAGGCAAGCACTCTACCAACTGAGCTATATTCCTAGCCCCCATTTTTCTTAATTTAAAATATTTCCTAGAAAAAAAAAAAACTTTAGTTTTTTAAGTTCCTCCTTCACACAGACACAAGTTAGAGGTTTTAATATTAATGTAATATTAAACCATTTCACCCTGGATTAAACTGGAATGTTTCTTGTTTGTAGGGAGCAGCTGCAGATGACGGCCGATTAAAGCGAGGTGATCAGATTTTAGCTGTTAATGGTGAGACCCTGGAAGGTGTCACTCATGAGCAAGCTGTCGCCATTCTAAAACACCAGAGAGGGACTGTAACCTTAACTGTGCTGTCGTGAGCCACAGGCCCTGATCACAAGACAGATGCTGTTATTTAGAATATCCATAGGAAGACGAAGTTCAGGGTGAAGATAAAAGGCCACCTCAAGTAAAATTTACAATGTTCTTTCTTACCATCTCGTTCTCTCTGCTCAGGAGACAGGCTGAGGTTCCAAGTGATTTTTCCCAAACCAACAGTCATCTGCCTGATTTTTCCCAGCTTCTGTCACCTCTGGTGAAGTTAATTTCTAAAGTCTGAATGAACAAGTCTTTTCTGTTTTGCCTGTAACATCAATGTTTGCCAATTAGAAGTAACTGGTTTTGATTATATTTGCTGAAATTGGAGTTAACAGCCTCCTGTTCCTTACCCCTTCTCTCCCCCCGCCCTGTTCAGACAGATGCCTAATAGCAGCTCAGATCTCATGTGATGAACAGAAGCAAATGCTAAGCCACTTGTCATCTCACTCATGATTTACTTGTGCTAATTGTCTCTTCAAGTAAGCCAGCAAACATTAGCAGTGAAATTAATTCCCCCATGACGAAAGACCCATATTCTCCAAAGGGAAATTACTGTACTCTCTTCTGGATGACTTATAGTCAACTAAGTCTCAAATTCATTTCTCTGGATGAAACTTTACATGTTAGTCATTGGTGATTTTGATGAGTCAATTTGCAGACTGTAATCTCCTAAAGATTCTGAAAGGCTTTCTAATTGCTTTCTGAGCTACAAAAGTGCACACCACTGAGCAATTGCTCCTTCTTGACAAGAACAATTAACCTCCATGTTCTGAGTTCTAACAATGCTAACAGGTTCTAGTCTGTGAAGTTCATCTGGAGTTAATGGTGTCTCAGGCAGCATCATCCACACCCCTCAGTCTTCATATGAGGAGGTAGAAGCCCCAGAGGTCACCAAGCTTTGCCTCAAGTCAGATGAGCTCTGGGTGGCCTTGGCCTTGTGCAAAGTACAATGGCTAGTTGGATTATCCTCCCTTTACCTCCATACCAGCCCACACAACAGCACAGACTGTAGGAACTAGGTGGAACTACATGCTTCATCATTAATAACTGAGCAAACAAAGTGAGCCTAGGAACCAGCAGGAGAAAACGCCTGGCTGATGTTTCCTGGCCCCGAGGGTGCCTCTCTTTTGCTGAAGTTTGATATGCAAAGAAAGCAAGTACAGCAGAAAATATAATCCCTATAATGTTGATTATGGGCCTTCTTGTTGACATATTAGCAGGAAAAGGGCGAAGATGCTTCTTAATGAATGTTCTAGGGTCTTCTATAAAAACTTACCATGAGGATAAATATCAGAGTCAATAATAGAAGTAGTTCAGCACTATTTAACTATAAGACAATGCTGCAAATTGTTCACAGTAATTACCAAAATTTAATGGGCTTTAATTTAAAATCTTATTAATAAATATAGATTTTGCTGGGTGTCATGGTGCATACCTATAATCCCAGCCACTTGGGGGGCTGAGGCAGGAGGATGGCAAGTTTGAGGCCAGCCTCACCAACTTAGTGAGCCCCTATCTCAAAATTAAAAAAAAAAAAAAAAAGGACTGGGATGTAGCTCAGTGGTAGAGCACCCTGGGTTCAATTCCCAGTACCACAAAAATAAATAAGTATAGATTTTAATTGAAAATTATCTTTGAGTAGGTATAATCACAAAGTGCATTAACTCTTGTTGGAATACTTTGTGGCTATTCCAAAGTATAGAGTGCCTAAATTTTCTTTTGAAAATGTATTTCATGACTGGTATTGAGTTTTTCAAGATGATACACAGCTTTTCGAATTTCTCATATATCCAGGATCTCACCTTCCAATGCATGAGAAGCCACCAGCCTCAGAATGTTCTGTTTTAACTATGTCTGTAAGAACACCTCAGGCAGCCAAAGTGAAGTGAAGCTCAATGACACTTGAAAATGCACCTTAGATAGATACATATGCACATGATTCTTTTTAAATGTAATTCTGCTTAATTTTGATGGAATAGCCATTAAATATACATTTTTAAATAATCCCGTGGTTGTTGTGTTTCTTTACACGTTATCCTTTGGGGTCACACTATTGAAAGCCTCTTAAAGGAACTGTGATACTTGTTGCTGTTGTAACTTGGCGGAACTAGTCCTTCTCATACTTGGTTATGCCTCTGTTTGCATCACTAATAAATAATTGCCTTCCCAAAAAAGTTTTATTTGTATTGTTCTGTTTTGGTTTGGTTTTGTATCAGAACCTGCTGACAAGGTGAGAGGATAGGAAGATGGAAATTTATAAAAGTATTGGTCTTAGAGCCACATATGTTGTTCCAGCCTCATCATTTGGGTCATTTAACTATAGTGATGATATCACTGATTGGAGTTAGAAAATAAAACTGCTAAATGCATGTGTGAGATGTTTCTAAAGATTCTAAATAAATGTAGTTGACTAAGGAGCAGAATCTTTTTATAAATGAAAAAGTTTGTGCATCTGATTTTGTGTTTTCTTCAGTTTTTGGTTCCCTAAAAGAAAAAAAAAAAGAAAAGAAAAGAACTTAAATTTCCACAGGGTTTTTCAGTGTCCTGTTAAAATCTGGAATCCACTAATAGTGTCCCATGTATTTCCTGCTTTAGAATAGGTGCTTTACGAAGGAGCCCGTGCAGGAGTTCAGAGGTCAGGTCTTGGCCTCACACTGCCTGAGTTTGAATCCCCACTCACTAGGTATATGACCATGTCCGTGTCATTTCATCACTTTGTGCTTCAGTTTCTTCAATTAGAAGCAGGTGGGGGCAAGCACTGTAATGATTAAAATCCAAGTGGAACCTTAGTGCTGTGCCTGGCTCATAGTAAATGTCATATAAGTATTAGCAAAAGCGTATCATTAATGAAGGTGACCTGAAAATAGTCACTTAGCTGGCAATTAGTGGTTTTAATCAGTGATTACCCTTCCTTCCTTCCTTCCTTTCTTTCTTTCTTTTCTTTCTTCTTTTTTTTTTTTCCACAGTATTAAGGGCTGAACCCAAGGCCTTTCTCATGCTAGACAAACACTCTACCACTGAGCTATATCCCCAGCCCTGGTATTGACCATTTAAAATTATGTATGTTTTGCTAGTGAGAATGTGAAGAAAGGGGAACTCTTATACATTTTTGGAGGGAATGTAAATTAATACAACCATTATGAAAAAACAGGATGGCATCACCTCAAAAAACTAAAAATAGAACTACCATGTAATCCAGCTACTGAGTATATTTCCAAAGGAAATGAAATTAGTCTATTAAAAAGATGGCTTCGCCAGGCATGGTGGCATGCACATGGCCTGTAATCCCAGCGATTTAGAAGGCTGAGACAGGAGGATCGCAAGTTCAAAGCTAACCTCAGGGGCTGTGGATATAGCTCAATTGATAGAGTGCTTTCCTCGTATGCACAAAGTCCTGGATTCAATCCCCAGTGCCACCAAAAAAAAAAAAAAAAAAGCCAGACTCAGCAATAGTGAGGCACTAAGCAACTCACTGAGACCCTGTCTCTGAATAAAATTCAAAACAAGGCTGGAGGTATGGCTTAGTGGTCAAGTGCCCCTGAGTTCAATCCCCGGTACCCCCCCCCAAAAAAAATAGTACTGCATTTTTATTGCAGTACTATTCACAGTGACCAACATATGGATGCCCATCAATGGATGAATGAAAAAATATGCACAGTGGAATATTATTCAGCAATAAAAAATGAAATTCTATCATTTGCAACAATATAGATGAGAGTGGAGGATATTTTAAACAAACCAGGCATAGGAATAAAAATACTATATTATATCTTGGATTTTTAATTTCTGTATGTATGTATGCATGTATGTATTTGCAGTACCAGGACTGAACCCATGAGTGCTCTACCAATGAACCTCATCTCCAGCCCTTTTTACTTTTGAGGTAAAGTCTTGCTAAGTTGTCCAGGCTGGCCTCAAACTTTCTACCCTTCTTCCTCTGCCTCCTGAATTGCTGGGATTACAGGTGTCACCTCCACACCCAGTTAATTTGGATCTTAAATGTCTCCCAAAGGCCATGTGTTAAAGGCTTGGTCACCAGGCTGTGGCACTATTGGGAGGTGGTGGAACCTTTAAATGGGTTATATTGGAGGAAAGTTAGGTTATCGAGAACGTGTCCTTGAACCCCTTGGGATATTGGAACTCCATCCCCTTTTCACTTCCCAACTGCCATGTGGTTAACAGACCTCTGTCATGTGTGCTTGCTGTGATGTACTGTGCCACCACAGGCCCAAAGCAAAAACACCAAGTGACCATGGACTGAAAGCTCTGAAGCTATGAGCCTCAGTCCCCCACAAAAAAAATCCTTCCTTGTTTTAAGTTGTTTATCTCAGGTAATTTGTTGCAGTGACAGAAAACTAAACTCCACATGGTTCTACTCACTTGTGAAAGCTAAAATAGTCAACCTCATCAAAGAAAAGAGTAAAAAAAACCAGAAAAGGGAGCGGGGCAGGGATAGGGAAGTCAAATAATTGGTACCAGAATGCAGTGAGGATGAGTTAGTTCTGGTGTTCTGTAGCACAGTAGCATAACTAGAGTTTACAACATATCCTGTGATATATTAGAGCCAGGCACAGTGGAGCATGCTGTAATCCCAGCTACTCAGGAGGCTGAGGCAGGAGGATCACAAGTTAGAGGCCAACATGGGCTGTGGGGGACCAACCTTGCACGTGACTGGGTCACATTCCCCGGCTGGGTGCTGAGGCGCTCAGTCTCAGAAATGTGGCAGAGCTTTCCCCACCCTTGTTGGGTTCGAGGGTCGGTGTCTTGTGCATGGGTGTGTCTTGCTACAGCCCCATGGGTGAAGCTAGGCTCACCTGTTCCTTTGTAATATAACCCCTTGCCCTGTTTAGGATAGAATCTTCCATGGAAGTGCCTTGTGTGTGTCCCCTTCTCTTACTGAGTCCTTGGGTGTGGCCTACCCAGGTGTCAGTCAACCTGCTGACAGTGGACATCAAGAAGATAGACTCAGCCCCCTGAAACCTGACCCCTTGCTTCATTTGAATAGCTTCTCAATAAAAGGGTCAGCATGTGCTCTCGCTCTCTCTCTTCCTGTGGACCCTTAAGGTCAGAGGAGCTATCACAGCGACCCCAAAGAAAAAGGCATTTGTGTCTCTTGTGTGGTTATTTCATGCAGCCCAGTCAGCCCAGTTCAACTGGAGTGACCCCTGAGCCTTTTAGTCGTGTGAGCAGAAACCCGGCAATGAGCAATTTAGCAAGACCCTGTAAAGACAGGGTAGGATAGGGTATAGAAGAGATGTAGCTCAGTGGTAGAGCACTTACTTAGCATGAGCAAGCCCTGGGTAGAATCCCCAGTGCCACAAGGAAAAAAAAAAAAAAACTGAACCAGGACTTCCACCCTCAGCCATGCCATCAACTCCATAGGCCTACTCCCAAGGAACAAAGCAAGCCTTTAACCCAGGTGGAATCCCAACAGCAATTCTTCCTTTCTTCATTCCCTGTCACTGTCAAAGAAGTCAGCCTCTTGGGTCCCATGATCAGCTTTGAAAACAGGTGAGATCAGATTCATCTTTATGTGGATTCCATATGTACTTTTCAAATACTATATGTTCCATCTGTTGGCATGGGGTGGAGGGTTGTTAGTTTTGGGTTTTTCTTTTTCTTTTGAGGGTGTGGTACTGGGGACTGAGCTCACTGAACACACACTTGACCACTGAGCCACATCCCCAACCCTATTTTGTTTTTTATTTAGAGGGTCTCACTGAGTTGCTTAGTACCTCACTTTTGCTGAGGCTGGCAGTGAATTTGCGATCCTCCTGCCTCAGCCTCCCGAGCTGCTGGGATTATAGATATGCATCACCACACCTGGCAGTATTGTTAGTTTTTTGTCTGGGGTATTTCTGTTTGTTTTGCAATGTTGGGGATCAAAGCCAGGGCCTTGAGCAATACTGCGCAAGCAACTCTACCGCTGAACTACACCCTCTGTACCCTGGGGTCATTTCTTTTATATCTTCCATTTCCTTCCTCATCATTTTCACATTTTCCTTTATGCCAGCAAACTTAGAGTAAAAAAACCTGATAATAAATATCTAATAGGAGTTTGGAGTCTTTGGCGCAACTATTCAAATTTGCTACTGTAGCACCGTAGGAAGAAGGTTAGACAATACGTAGATGAATGAGCTTGGCTGTGTTCCATAAAACTACAAAACAGTGAGCCAAATTTGGTCTGTAGGCCATACCTGGCCTCTGTTTTATGTACTTGATCATACTAAAGATTCTGGTCACCAGAAACAATGGTACATGCCTGTAATCCCAACCACTAGTGAGAATGAGGCAGGAGGATCGCCATGTTCAAGGCTGGCCTCAGCAACTTAGCAAGACCCTGTCTCAAAGAGTAAAAAGGACTAAAGCACCCCTATGTTCAAACCCCAGTACCAAAAAAAAAAAAAAATTCGGTCTGCTTCTATTGTTTGATTTCTGTTGGTTTTATTTTCTGATTATGGATTGACCTTACTTTTACTTTTCTTCTTTGCATGCCTGGTATTTTCCTGCTGAGTGCCAAGCATCACAAAATGTATATTGTAGGCTGCTATAATTATATTTCTTTAAATAGCATCAGACTATTCTTACATGCAGTTAAGTTACTTGCAATCAGTTTGGTCCTTTCAAGTTTTTGCTTTAAAGCTTTCTTATGTTGGCTCTAGTGTAGCCTTTAATTTAGGGTAAAGTTTGGGCTAGGATGTTATCTCAGTGGTAAAGCACTTCCTAGCAGGTGCCAGGTCCTGGGTTCAATCCCTAGCACTGCAAAAATAAAATATAAAAATTAATGATTTAGGGCTAGTTTTGCTCCACTATTAAGGCACTATCCTGAGACTTCTCCCCAATCCAGGCATATTATGAGGTCTTTCCAGGAGGAATAGGCTGGTAGCTATCCAGGACTTGCTTCCTGGTGGTTCTTTCCTGGCCTTGAGGAATTTCCTCTCATACATGTGCAGATAAGTATCCAACAAAGAGCAGATCTCCACAGCTCCTCTCTGTGGGTAGGCTCCTCCTGTCTAGTACTCTTGCCTTACAAAATCAAGCCACTGTCAAGATTCATGATATTTATGTGAGATAGCAGGGATTACAATGATAATACACATGCTATAGTAAAGCATGAGCATTTTCAAAGATGTTGAGGCATGAGGAAGTTTTTAGAGGTCAAAGGGGAGAAATTTGCAACAACTACTAGATACAAATTTCATTATTGGTCATGGAGACCTGAGCTGGAATTGGCGTCAGCTCATTGATGGAGGTTACTGGGCAAGTGTTCTATCAAGAGCATCTTATCTGAATGTTAAACTTTGTTACAGAAATCTGTGTATACGCGCAAGAGGTGTGAAGTATGGAGTGTGTATAGAACAGAAAGGAATTTTATGTGGATCTTCAGAAAGTCTTTATCTCAGAAAGACAAGCTAGAATTGTCCCGCTTCATAATTTCCCAACTCTAGTTTTGTTTGAGACTCCCAAGAAAAATTTCATCTTGGTAGCTGGGTGCAGTAGCACATGCCTATAATCCCAGCACCTAGGGAGTCTGAGACAGGAGAATCATGAGTTCGAAGCCAGCCTCAGCAACAGCAAGGTGCTAAGCAGCTAAGTGAGACCCTGTCTCTAAATAAACTACAAAATAGGGCTGGGGATGTGCCTCACTTCAATCCATGTCACCTCCCCTGCCCCACCCCCCCCCCAAAAAAAAGATGAATGCAGGGCTTTTTTACCATCCAACTGCAATTTTCTTTTGGGTTGCTAGCCTACATACCCCATGTTTTCTGTAATCATGCTAATGTGAATGGAAGTTTGAGTGATTAAATATATGAAAAGTCCATTCACTGCAAAGAATCATTTTGCAAGGCAGTTACATTGGGTCTAGAGAACAAAATTATTCAAGAAATTCTCCAACTGGTGGTGACAGCACATGCCTGTAATTCCAGTGGCTCTGGAGGTAGGAGGATCCTGAGTTTAAAACCAGCCTCAGCAACTAAGCAACTTACAGAGACCCTGTCAAAATAAAATATAAAAAAAGGCTGGGGATGTGACTCAGTGCATAAGCAACTTGGGTTCAATCTCTGGTAAGAAGAAGGAAGAGGAGGAAAGAAGAAGAAATTTTCCACATATTCAGGTGTTTAGGTTCAAGGAGAAGGAGGAGGAATTCTCCACATATTTAGGTGTTTAGTTTCATTTTAGAATCCATGAGCCTTAAGCTGCTCTTTCTTGAAAACACCGACACTGCCAAATGGTTTCTTTTTGCCCTAATCACCTGCAATGCCCTTCCTGCTGTGGGTTGCTGGATTCCAATAAGAAAGTCATCCTCAGTCCCTGCCTGGAGTAAGTCAGAACCCTTAGTTGCATCAGCAAAGGTGTGGAAAGATTGGAGGTTCTGGAGAGTGGACATGGGATACTCCTGTGAGGCCAGCGAGAGGATAAAATCTCTTCCAGGTCCCCCTGGATCGCCACGTGTGGAAGCTGCTGTGGCCAGAAGACCCAGAGAAAAGAGCGCATCACTCAGCGGGATCCAGCCGCCATCACTGGGATGCAGGGAGACACTGGGACATGGGAGAGTGGTTCTCCAAACATCTCCTTTTCTTATACCATTGTCTTTTAAACTTTCTAAATAACTGAAACTTTTTGCACCATATTTCTCCACCAATTTTATAGCTTATTTATACTTAGATATTAAAGTCAACCAGAATAGTAAGACTATGTGTAGGGGGAGGAGAGCGAATTTGATACAGGGTTTTACTAAGTGGACTAAGTTGCTTAGTTCCTCACTAAGTTGCTGAGGCTGCAATTGAACTTGCGATCCTCATGTCTCTGCCTCCCAAATCACTGGTATTACAGATGTGGGCCACTGCAACTGGCCAAACTACTCTTTTTTGTTCTATTGAGGCCTTAAACTGGTTGGAGAAGGACCATCTACATTATGGAAGGCAATAGAAGTCCATTGATTTAAAGGAAAATCTCATCCAAAAACACCCTCCAAGTTGACACATCAAATTAACTCTCCCACAACATCATGGAACCTTGAGCAGATTCCCTGAGGAATGGCCTTGCCTTAGGTAACCATGGAAGAATTGTGTATTCTTGTATTCAACCCCTGCCCCCTCTAGTATCCACAGCTGTTGGGCAGCCCTGGTCACTGCTTCTACCTCCCCAGAAGCCCAGAGCAGATAGCTGGAGACCTGGCCTTGGCCATCCCTCCACCCAGGGATCCTATATACCCTTAGATACTAATCAGGTGGCTTGTCAGGCACTTGGGACAATGTCTAAACACAGCATAGTTGAGGGACCCTCCATGATTTCACTTCCATGGAAGTCTCCAGCAGTAGGTTAACTCTTGACTCACAAAACACAACCCAGGACAAGCAGAGCTCTCTCACCATAGGCCTTTGTGAGCACTATCCCTGAGCACTGACGGCAGTTCTCCAGACATAGCATGGACCACCATCATCAGTGTCATTGGGAGACAAGTACATGTATGTTCTACTTTGGAACAACTGGGTCAGAACCTCTAGAATGGGAACTGGAAAGGAGGGGAGAGGGAGGGCAGCACACTCATGCAATAAAAGTACACGGAGAGGAGAAAGGAATAGCCCCGGATCCCCGGCTGTAAAGAGAGGCTTCTCGACCGCCCCTGCCGCCAAGCCTCACGATGTTGGCGACCCCCCCAACCAGGTCGTTAACAGACAAGTGTCAACAGGTGTTCTGATGATCACCTAAGTTTGAGTACATTAGGCCCTGGTTGCCCTTTCTACTTTCAGTCTGTGGCCATTCACAATTGCCAAGTTCTTTTTGAGAAATGCCAGTGGACATCAGTTATAGAAGCAGATAGGAACACAGGTAAACCCTAGTCATGGCCTTCCTAGTGGAGGTATGTCACTCTGGAGAGCAAGCATCACATTGAGTCTGCAACTATATCAACATTTATTAGCAGCAGGAACAACATACAGCCCCCACCTATCCAGAAAGCCCAGCAAGCTACCCACACTGTTTGTTTAAAGCAGATGGTTTTTGATATTTTTTTTCCCCAGTACTGGGTATTGAACCCAGGAGCTCATGTATGCTAAGCAAGATCTCTACCACTGAGCTAAAACCCCAGACTTTTTTTTTTTTTTTTTTTTTTTTTTGAGATAGGGTGTCACTAAGTTGTTTAGATTAACCTTGAACTTGTGATCCTCTTGCTTCAGCTTCCAAGCAGCTGGAGCCTATGCCACCACACCTGGCAGGACAGTGATTCATAGCTTCTGCTATGCATTAAAATCACCTGGGGATGTTTTAAATTCCCATGCCAGGCTACAACCCAGACTACTCAAATGGGATCTAGAGAGAGGAAGAGATACAGAATTTTTGTTTTGTTTTCTTTAAGCTCCTCAGAGGATTCTCAAGTGCAGCCAGAATTGGAAATTACTGTTTTAGAGCCTCCATCAAACGCTTGGCTTAAAGGCTTCAGTCCCAGGCAATTGCAACAGTATTTTCTATCCAATCAGGTATGAGGAGGGGGGCCTTTGGGAGAAGACATGCAGAACTGAGGGTGCCAGTTCAAGCACCTTCACAGGGTAGAGTCGAGTCCAGGGGCCACAAATCCCCACAAACTTCTTCAAGGACCTCCAGCTGGGGTGTCATCACCAACTGCAGCCATAGACGCTTCATATGGCCGCAGCAAGAGAGGCGCTGCGATTCTGGGTCTCTGGAATCTAACCCTCCAGCGGTAGAAAAAAAAAGTGCTTTTAGCCTAGTCCTCAAAAGGAGGGAAGAGGTAGGAGGGCAGCACACACGTGTAGTAAAAGAACTCAGAGAAGAGAAAGGAATGGCCCCGGAGCCCCGGCTGTAAAGAGAAGCTTCTCCACCGCCCCTGCCGCCAAGCCTCCCCTTTTCCTAGCCAGGTCGTTAACAGACAGTACAGGAAGGTGGACATTGAAAGGAAAGTGATCACAACACTCAAGTGACCAAGAGATCTTTATTGCAGCAGTGCAAAAGAGGAGAAAAAGAGAGAGAGAAGCAAGAGAAGAAAGAGAGCAAGGGAGAGCGAAAGCAAGAGAGGGAGACAGAGACAGACAAGAGAGAGAGAGCGCAAGAGAGAGGGGCCCAGCAGGAGGGAGTTTTTATAGCTCAAATCTCTGGGTCTGCAAGCTGCATTGTTGGCACAAGGGGGGTTAAGTGTTCAGCCTTGAGCGGGGTCTTGAGCATTTGGACTTGAAGCAAATAGGTGATAAAGAACTAGACAGAGGAGGGTTGAGTGGCCAGGTCACCCTGCAATTGACTTTGTTTGGCATGCCCTGCAGACAGCTTAGTTCAGCCTGTCCTGCACCTAACAGACATGATCCTCATACTTGTGGGACTTTGTTCCTGCCTCTGACGGGGATCCATTGCTTTCCAGTCTGCATTTTTTCCATTAGCCATTTGGGTCTGTTTGGCCCTTGACACTGAGCAGTAAGGTATAAACGTGAGGCTTCAGGGCTTGGGCATGGATTTCAGTCCTCAGGTGTTCCCATCCCCACGCTTCTCCTGTCCCCTTCCAAGACCTGAAAGAACTTTTTATTTTATTGTATATTTAAAGCACTAAGTGCAGTTGTAGGTGCACTGAGGAGGAGGAGGAGGAGAGGAGGAGGAGGAGGAGGGAGAGAAGGATGAGGAGGGGGAGAGGAGGAGAGGGAGAAAGAGAAGACTGGGGATGTAGCTCATTGGTAAAGTGCCCCAGGATACGATCCCCAATACTAACAATTGAACAGTAATTAAAACTGATCTTTAAAATCCAGAGACTCCTGTGGGGCACTGTGGGGCATGGCTGTAATCCCTGAGACTCTGCAGGTTGAGAAAGGAGAATCAGGAGTTCAAAGCCAGTCTCAGCAACAGCCAGGCGCCAAGCAGCTCTGTGAGACTCTGTCTCTAAAACACAAAATAGGGCTGGGGACTTGGCTCAGTGGCCGAGTGCCCCTGAGTTCAATACCCAGTACCACCACCACCCACCCCACCCCACCTCACCAAAAAAAAAAAAAAAAAAAAAAAAATATATATATATATATATATATATATAGAGAGAGAGAGAGAGAGAGAGAGAGAGAGAGAGAGAGACTTAATTCCCAGTTTGGTGGTCCATGCCTGTAATCTCACAGTTTGGGAGCCTGAGGAGGTAGGATCAGAACTTCTAGGCCAGCCTCAGCAACTTAGTGAGGCCATGAGGAACTTGGCAAAAGACCCTGTCTCAGAATAAAAAGGCCTGGGGATGTGGCTCAGGAGTAAAGTGTCCCTGGGTTCAATCGCTGGTTTTTTTAGTGCTCCCCCCTTAAAAACACTAAAAACACATAGGAGGTACAGCACAATTTTTTCATGCCTTAAGTAATTTATTCAAGGTTGACTATGTGTCAACTTCAAGAGATACAAAACTGAGTAAGACCCATTTCCTGGGCTCAGCTTGCTGAGTCATCTGGGGAGACAGATGGGAAACAGAGATTGCAGGAGAGGAAGACAATGCTATTAGAGAGGAGGCTGGAATACAAAGAAGCAGGATTAGGGAGCATGACTAAGGAGCAAGGGTCAGGAAAGCCACCTGCAGAGGCTGCAGAGCAGTAGGAGTTAACCAGGTGGCCAGAGAAGTGATGGGGGTGTGCTTCCACATGGTGTCCCTGGAAAACAGCAGCATTTGAGAAGAGAAGGTTCCTCAAACCACCCAAAGTCATATGTGCCTCCAGCATGAGATGTGAGAAGTGGGTCCTCACGAGGAGCCTTCAGTTCACCCCTGCAGCATGACGGGGTCACTGAGGTATCTTCATGTGGGGAGTTTCAGTCAGATTTGCCCCTTAAAGCAATAAAGGTTTGGCCTCCATAGCATTGTTTTGTGGTTGTTGTTTTGGGATGGTTATTTGTTTATTGATTTTGGTGCTGGGAATGAAACCCAGGGTCTTGGGCACGATAGGCAAGCCTTCTACCACTCTACCTCTGATCTACACCCTCAGCCCTTGTGGTATCATTTTTTTCTCAGAGTGTGTTCCATAAACAGTTCCCATTAGGATCCTGGATAGGGGCAGGTGCACATTTAGACATCAGAATCTCACCTAGCGTGATGGCACACTCCTGTAATTCCAGCAACTCAGGAAGCAAAGGCAGGAGGATTGCAGGTTCAGGCCAGCAATTTATAGGGACCTTGTCTCAAAATAAATAAATTAAAAGGGAGGTGCAGCTCAGTGGTAGAGTTCCCTGGGTTTTATCTAGTACCAACACGTAGAATCTGCATTTTAACCTACTTCCTCAGGTGATTCTTCATTGACAGTGCGCGCACACATGCACGCGCGCATACACACACACGCACACACACACGCACACCAAATTACAAAGAACCTCAGATTTAGCAACTGGAAAAGCAGAGGGAACCCTGCATCTAATAATTGAAGAACCAGAAGTCTACAGAAAATGTCACATCATCCTGACCAGAAGATGGCGCAGATTTTCCATTTACCTGATTTCATGTGTGGCTATAAAGATGGAAATCTTGTTCAAAAGACATTGCTTGATCTCCCTGCCTAAATCCAGAAGAGGGCCCCCCAGAAATTGTGATGACAGAGAAAAAACCGGAGAGACTGTGCGTGTTTGAGTGGGGTGTGCTGGGGATTCAACTCAGGACTACCTGAGCACAAAACACATATCCTGCCCCTGAGCTGCACCCCAACCCCAGAAAAACTCTTTCATAAAAGGTGGGAACAGCCATTCATCTCCACAGAAGCCTCTTCCTTAGAGAAAGATTATCTCATAAGGACCTATCCTCTAGGCTGGAATAGTACCAAACCCCAAAGGAAATCTCTAATCTTGTTCTACTTGGGCTGCAGAGTCTGGGTGAGAAGAGGTGGGTCTCTGTAGAATTTCTGGCCTCCAGCCCTGGAAAAAGAAGAGGCTTCTAGACCCAGGGCAAGTGCAGATGGCTCCACAGGGTCCCTAGTGATCCCTCCCCACCAGTTTTTCCTAGTTCCTATTTGAGTCCTGGCATCCATAGGGCTGGAAGCAGAGCCACCACCTTGGCACCAATGCTGAGGAAGAGGTAAGTAGTTGTGGGTATGCAGCAGCCATATCTGTGCAAAACGCCTTGTTCCTCTACACTCAGCACCCTCTTTTGTGTGTGTGTGTGTGTGTGTGTGTGTGTGTGGAGCTAGGGATCAAACCCATGGCCTTGTTCATGTGAGGCAAGCACTCGACCAGCTGAGCTATATCCCCAGCCCTTTTTGTTTTGTTGGTTTGTTTGTTGGTACTAGGGATTGAACCCAGGGGCACTTAGCCAATGAGCTACATCTCTAGCCCTTTTCTTTATATTTTATTTTGAGACAGGACCTGGCTAAATTTCTGAGGCTGACCTTGAACTCACAGTCCTCCCACTTCAGGCTCCTGAACTGCTGGGATTACAGGTGTGGACCACTGCACCTGGCTCTGAGCCCTCTGATGAATTCCAAAAACTCTATCCAGATTTCCCTGCAAACTGGGCCAACAGCCTCCTCTGCCATTCCGTGTTGCTGTTCCAGTTGCTCACCTTTATCTTTCCTTTGCTTTCTTCCTTTAAGTACTGGGGATTGAGCCCAGAGTGTTCTACCACTGAACTACATCTTCAGCCTTTCTTATTTTTTATTTTGAGACAGTCTAGTCTCACTAAGTTGCCAAGGGTTTTCAGAGGTTGCCCACACTGGCCTTGAACTTGTGATCTTTCTGCCTCTGCCTCCTCAGTTGCTAGGATTACAGGTATATGGCACCAAACTCAGTTTCAAAAATGTTCTTTATCATAACTTTTAGTTTCAAAGGATATAATTTTCTAGTGTTTTTTATGTCATTAACACACTTTAAATGTATTTTTTTTAGTCAAAGACAGATTTAGTCCAGTGGATTTCTGGGAAATTTTCATCATATAACCCACCCAGTGGACGGTCATATCAGAAAAACCCTACTTTCTGTGGGGAAAGGCTGGGCTTCATATTTCAGTGAAATAATAATGTATGTACATCCTGGGCACATCTATCTCACTTCTGATTCTAAGTCCAGTGGAAATGTGAGAGTCCAGAAATTGCCACCCAAAATTAGGAAGGACTCTTAAACTGAAGGCAATTAAGAAAAAGCAGGGAGCTGTGGTTGTGGCTCAGTGGTAGAGCACTCGCCTAGCATGTTCAAGGCCCTGGGTTCCATCCTCAGCACCACATAAAAATAAATAAATAAAATAAAGGTATTGTGTCCAACTACAACTAAAAAATAAATATTAAAAGAAAAGAAAAGAAAAAAGCAGAAGTGGGAGGCTCCTCGCTTATCTGCTTAGAAACAGAACATAGATTTACAAAGACAAATATATCTACCCCACCTGGCTGCCCCCACCTGTTTGCACCAGGCAGAGCAAAGGTTAACTTGCTGTGCACAACTTAGGACTCTTGCCCGCCTGGAGACAGTACCCAGGACTATGTTAATAAGCTTTACTCACTAGCTGTTATCTACCAGTCATCCGCTGTCACCTGCCTCTCTAGACTGAAAGTTTTTTTGTTGTTGCCTTCTCATGGCTAAAATGTACTGTTCTTGGGCTGGAGTTGTGGCTCAGTGGTAGAATGCCTAGCATGAGCAAGGCCCTGGGTTCCATCCTCAGCTCCACATATAAATAAAGGTATTGTGTGCAACTACAACTAAAAAATAAATAAGCATTTTTAAAAAATAAGTAAAATGTACTTTTCTTTGTGGAACATACTATGTAAGCTAGAACTGACCACCATATCTGGTTTATGGCTCAGTTCTCCAACTCCCAGTTTGCTTCATGCTAAAAATCTCTTGAGGGCTTTTAATCCTAAATCTTGGCTAAAATCTTCAGGTTTAACCTGTTGGCCTCAAAAATCCTGAGCAGTGGTTTACCTGTGTGTGTATTTATTACTACAGTAATCAGTTATGTGCTTTCCTTAAAATTGAAGTGAGAGGCACCTCTCCATGCAACTTCAGTTATAAAATCACAGGCAACTCTGCTAAAAACAACAGCAAAAGAAATGCCAAGAATCATGCCAGCACAAACACACATTTCCATGTGTGAAGCAAATCAAATGCCATTTCTTTATGCCAAATATTCGGTTGTGGGCTGGGGATGTAACTCAGCAATAGAGCACTTACTTGTCTAGCCTATGTGAGGCCCAGGGTTAAATTTTCAGTCCTGCAAAAATTTTAAATTAAATTTTAAAAGGGTTAGGGGTATGGCTCAGAGGCATAGCATTTGTCAACCATGCCATGAGGTCTTGGATTCAATGCTCAGCACTACAAAAAAAGAAAAAAGAAAAAAAAAGATAAATATTTGGAGTTTGTATGTCTACAGACAATGGAGGTTGGTTTGTCTGCTTGGTTGGGTGCTAGGGTTGTAACCAGGCACATCTTCATCCATGCTAGATGAGGTTTTTACCACTGGGCACCAGTCCTAGGGGGTAGTTTTGTTTTAGAGACAGAATCTAAATAAGTTGCATAAGTTTTGTTTTGTTTAGAGACAAGATCTGAATAAGTTGCTTAAGGCCTAGCTAAGTTGCTGAGGCTGACTTTGAAGTCACGATCTTCCTACCTCAGCCTCCCCAGTTGCTGAGATCACAGGTAGCTTCCATCATCTCACCTGAGAATCTTATTTATTTTTATTTATTTATTTATTTTGCCGGGGCCAGGGGACTACCGGAATTGAACTCATGGGCACTCGACCACTAAGCCACATCCCCAGCCCTATTTTGTATTTTATTTAGAGACAGGGTCTCACTGAGTTGCTTAGCACTTTTCCTGAGGCTACCTTTGACCTTTGGTTCCTCCTGCCTCAGCCTCCCCAGCCTCTGGAATTACAGGCATGCCACCAAGACCAGTCCAGTCTTATGTTTTTGATATTTTAATTTTGACCTGAATAATTTTGATGCTTTCCTATTGAGATGCAACACAAAACTGTAAATGGAATTGCTCTGATTAAGTTTCCTGAATATTGTAAATGTTCTCAAATATAGATAATTTTAAAATATTGTCTTACCATTAAAAAGTAACAACTTGGGTTGGCATTGTGTTTCAAATGTAGAGTGCTTGCCTAGCATGGGTGGGGCACTGGGATCCATTCTCAGCACCACATATAAATAAATAAAATAAAGGCCCATTAACAACAAAAAATTAAAAATAAAAAAAAAGTAACAACTTTTCATCTTCGAAGCCTCCATAAAGATTCTCATGAATGTCCCAGCTGATGGTCTTTTCTTTTTTAATTTTCTTTTTTTTTTTTTTAGTGGTACTGGGGATGAAATTCAAGGTGCTTTGCCACTGAGTTCCATACCCAGGGGTGCTTAATCACTGAGCCACATCCCCAGTCCTTTTTATTTTGAGATAGGGTCTCATTTAATGGCATGGAGCCTTGGTAAATTGCTGAGACTGGCCTTGAACTTGCAATCCTCCTGTCTCGGCTTCCCAAGCCTTATTGGGATGATAGGTGTGCACCTCCATGCCCTGCTCAGGCTGATCCCTTTAAGATTATCAATGAGCCAGTGTGTAAATCACACCTGTAATCCCAGTGTAACAGTGGTCCATTGATGGTTTGGATACAGCCTTGCTGCTCTGCCACTGTGACTGTTTTTTTTTTAAGTATTTATTTATTTATTATTTATTTATTTAGTTAGTTAGTTAGTTAACGGCAGACACAACATCTTTGTTTTATGTGGTGCTGAGGATTGAACTCGGACCGCACGCATGCCAGACGAGCTCGCTACCACTTGAGCCACATCCCCAACCCATGGTTTTTATTTATTGATTTATTTTTAAATGGACATACATGTTTTCTTTTCCTGCTCCTCCCTAATCTCATCCCCCTCCCTATTCTCAGAGAAACAGGATTCCTGGACAGTTTTCTGTCCCTGAGCACACACCCAGCACAGAAACAAAGTAATCCAGACTTTGGGGATGGTCCCAGAAGATCTCAGAAATTACTGTCTCCCAAATTATAGTGGATTACAATTGGAGACAGAAGAGTTGGAATGTAGGGGCTGGGGATGTGGCTCAAGCGGTAGCGCGCTTGCCTGGCATGCGTGCGGCCCAGGTTCGATCCTCAGCACCACATACAAACAAAGATGTTGTGTCCACCAATAACTAAAAAATAAATATTAAAAAATTCTCTCTCTCTCTCTTTCTCTCTCTCTCCCCCCCACCTCCCTCTCTCTTTAAAAAAAAAAGAAGAAGAAGAAGACTTGGAATGTAGACTTTGAATCACCTCTTTTCTTTTTTTAATCTTTTTTTCAGTTGTAGATGGACACTGTGTCATCAGGCAAGGCGGGCATTGACCAAAGTTGGCAGATTTAAAAAGGCCGCTGAACGTGGCTTTATTCAAGATATCACTCCCAGGCGGAACTCATCAGACCCACAGAGTGGACAGGAGAAGGGTCTGAGGAGAAACAGCCTGGGAGCTTGACAGGACTGGACTTTTATGGGGCTTACAGCAGGAAGGGAAGGGCTTGGGACAGGAAAAGGTGTTTTTACTGTCCCTTGAACCAATGGAGTTGGTTGGGGGAGCTGGCTGAGCTCCAGGATTGGCCAGGGGTCCTACTAATTGACAGGAGTTTCCCTGATCACCTGATTGTTTCTTTCCTGAGCCTGCTGCTTTGTTTTAAGTCATGGCCACCGACCTGAGGGACACAACATCATTATTTTATTCATTTATTCTTATGCAGTGCTGAGGATGGAACCAGTGCTTCGTGCATGCTAGCTGAGCACTCCACCACTGAGCCTCAGCCCCAGCGCCTGAATCACCTCTTTAAAAGCCCCCTGCTCCCCTTGATGGGCAGAATCCTCTTTTGCTACCAAAGCAACAAAACTTCTTTTTCCTTTTTCTCAAAAGTGTATCCTCTTCGGGGATTTGGGCAAAACTTTCAGTCACATCAGTATCTCAGAAGGCTGAGAGAGCCCCAAGTTTGAGGTCAGCCTGGGCAATTTGGGAAGACCCTGTCTCAAAAGAAAAAGTAAAAATAAAAAAGACTGAGGATATAGCTCAGTAGTAAAGTACCCTTGGGTTCAACCCCTAGTACAAAACAAACAAACAAACAAACAAAAAATCAATGATGCTAAGATGAAAAGCAAACACCAGTTTTTTTTTCTTAGTTGTAGTTGGACACAATACATTTATTTTATTTATTTATTTTTATGTGTCGCTGAGGATCGAACCCAGGGCCTTGCATGTGATAGGCAAGCACTCTTCCTTTGAGCCACAACCACTGCCCTGTTTTTAATTATTTTTAAATTTTATTTATTTAGTTATTTATTCCCATTTTATTGCTTGGGTGAATTCAGGGCCTTGCACATGCTAAGCATGTGCTCTAGCAGTGAGCTGCACCTCCAGGTCCCAACATCAGGTTCTTTTTGGGCTTGATCAGAGGTTGTTGCCTAGTTTCTGTGATGATGAGGTATAGCATCAAGGAATTTGAAATCACTGATGATCACAGAGCTGGGAAAATTGTGAATTCACAAGCAGGTTAAACAGTTGGGGAGTCCTCAGCTCCATTGATGTGCAACTCAAAGATCTAGAAAAACAGAATAATGTGTTCCCATCCTGTCAGGTTGGCTTCACTGTACTGAGAATTTCAGGGGAAACATGAAGAAGCAAAAGGAAAACATAAGAGGGGGAAACCCTGGACTCTTTCTAGGGATGCATTATATACCAAACCAAAACATTTCCTCTGGTTTTTTTGTTTTGTTTTGTTTTGTTTTTTTGATACTGGGATTGGACCTAGGGGCACTCAACCACTGAGCTTCATCTGCAGAACTTTTTAAAATTTTATTTAGAGATAGGGTCTCGCTAATTTGTTTAGGGCCTCGCTATTGCTGAGGCTGGCTTTGAACTCTTGGTCCTCCTGTGTCAGCCTTCTTAGCCTCCAGGATTACAGGCATGTGGGAGACCAGGCCCAGCTGGCCTAGAACTCTTGATCCTCCTGAGCCATTGGAATTACAGGCCTCTGTCACAGTGGCTGGCAAAACAAAGGTTTCAATGGACAAACTATTAAAAAAAAAACAAAACTGTTACCAAAAGCTCAGTCCTTGTCCCCATTGATGCCAATCAAATAACAAAGACACAGTTTGAGAAAAAGGAAAAAGAAGGTTGATTGTTTTACTAGCAAAGGAGAAACACAGGGGGCTGCTGTCCCAAAGGCTGTGCTTCTGCCCATCAGCAGGAACAGGAGGCTTTTACAGAGGGGATTCAGAGAAAATGAAATTAGGGAGGAGAGATCAGGAAGGAGGTGAGGGGTTAGGAAAGAGAAGATGAGAGAATTTCAATGAAAAGAAGATCAGGGGTGAGAACATCAGGAAGAAGTTTAGGGAAAAGAAGATGAGGGAGGAGAAGATCAGGGAGATGAAGACTGGGGAAAAGAAAAACAAATGAAGTTTCAAAGCCACAAGGGATATAGTCAAAGCACCAAGTGAACCCCTGTTACAAAACTATTCACGCCTTTTCCTTCTGGAGGGGTCAGTGTGTCCCACAGACAGCACACTGCAATTTGAAGACCTCTACTCTAAGGAGCCATCACCCCAATTGCAGCCTACCCCCTAGCCAGTTGGCTGTATTTGAGGTGCACCATAAACAGGCTGATCCTCTATTAAACCAGAGAGGTTGCCTCAATGTTTATAGAGGGACTGAGGGGAAGCCAGACCAGTTGGGGGTTATTTCAGTGATCAGAGGGAAGATGGGCTTGGATATGGTTGGTGCATAGGAGCTGGATGGAAGTGGATTTAGAAAATGGATGCACTCTGGGATTAAAGAAAACAGAAATCGTGAGTGGGCTGAGCATTAGGCACAGGGAGGTGCTTTTTTAAATTATTGTTTTTATTTTATTGGTACCGGAGATTGACCCAAGGGGCACTTTACCACTGAGCTCCATCCTGTGGCCCTTTTATTTATTTATTTTGAGACAGGGTCTCACTAAATCCCTAGGCTGGCCTAAAACACATCATCTTCCTGACTTGGCCTCCAGAGTCGCTGGGACTACAGGTGTGCGGCCACGGGAACAGGTGCCTTTGCCAAGACACCTGTCTGGAGTCAGGATAGGTGAGGTGGAGATGCTCAGTGGCAGGCTTAGGGAGAGACTCTAGGGAGGGGCCTTGGCTGGCATGGGATTTGGGGGAGGGCTGGGAATGCAGATCGATAGGGGTTGGACCTAAAAATTTGAAAATCCTCAGGAGGGGAGGAGCCAAGGAAGAGGTGAGCAATAAAACAGCCTTGGCCGAGACAGTCTCCCACCTTTGTTCCCTGCTCACCACTGTGCTAGCGATCTCCTCCCAGGTAAGCCTGGCCCAGGAGCAGGCCCCGCAGCAGTTGGGCCCTCTTGCTTCTTGCCTTGCTTCATTCCCTATGAGTTGTGGGGTGCTAGGAAACAGCTTTTGTTAAATCTCCTCCATTTCCAAAGTGGGGATAGTAAACTAGCAGGGCCTTGAGAAGAAAGTGAAGCATGTGAAGAGGTCTATACAGTTCCTATCTATAAAAAGTTGGTGCGGTGGGGGGTGAGAACTTAATAGTGTCTTTTTCAGGAGCAGTGTAATAGCTGGAGCTGGTTTTCCACCTTCTCCATTGCCCATGGGGGAACTTGAACTTTTCTTTTTTTGCACTGGGGATTGAACCTTTGGGCACCCGACTATTCCCAACCCAATTTTATATTTTGAGACAGGGTTTCCCTGAGCTGCTTAGCACCTCGCTATTGCTGAGGCTGGCTTTGAACTCTCTATCCTCCTGCCCCAGTCTTCTGTGCCTCTGGGATTACAGGCATGCACCAAGGGTTTGGGGACTGGACAGTGGCGGGCAGGTCTGCAGGGTGGGGGAGTCCGCGGTGGGGGAAGGGTATCTTACAGTGAATCAGGTGAAGTGACCCTTTACAATCTCAGGAGTTCTAGATTAGATCTTTAGTGCTGAGCATGGTGGTACACACTTGTAATCCCTGGGATTTGGAAGGCTGATGCAAGGGAATCAAAAGTTGAAGCCAGCCTCAAGCATTTAGTGAGATCCTGTCTCAAAAAATGAAAGGGTGGTGTGCGGTGGTGCATGCCTGTAATCCCAGCATCCGGGGAGGCTGAGAGAGGAGGCTCAGCAAACTTGAGGCACTAAGCAACTCAGTGAGACCCTGTCTATAAATTAAATACAAAGTAGTGCTGGGGATGTGTGGCTCAGTGTTCAAGTGCCCCTGAGTTTAATCCCTTGGTTTCCTCACCCTAAAAAAAGGTGGGCGGTGGGAGCTGAGGATGTGTGTCAATAATGGAGAACTCCAAGCTCCTTGCCAAAATAATATATAAAAGGAGTTTAGCTTGGGGCTGGGATTGTGGCTAAGAGGGAGAGCATGAGGCACTGGGCTTTGATCATCAGTACCACATAAATATATTCTGTCCACTTATAAAAACTCAGTCTAGATACCAAATTTATAACTATTAAATGTAAATTCCAGATCAATTAACGAAAATAAACATGATCAGTGATCATTTTCCCACCCAAGATCCTAGCTACTCTGAATTCTACCCACAGGCACTCTGGGTGGAGAGTCCCTAGAAAGCAAGGTAAAACAGGCTGAAGCAAAATTGCTTGTCAGGTCCCAATGATAGCCTTTAAAAGAGGTTAGCATTATAGACCTAAGTGACTGAAAAACTAAGCTTTATTTTATTTATTTTTTTAATATTTATTTTTTAGTTATCAGCAGACACAACATCGCCGTTTGTATGTGGTGCTGAGGATTGAACCCGGGCCGCACGCATGCCAGGCGAGCGCACTACCACTTGAGCCACATCCCCAGCCCCTAAGCTTTATTTTTAAGCTCATTTTCTTAGTACTATGCAATAAGAGGCAGTATGCTTAGGAAGAACACAGTCCATTTAGCAATTCACAGGCCTAGGGCCTTAGGGCTGGGTGGGTTGGTGAATTCTCCCTAGTCTTTTTTTTAGATGTTGATGAACCTTTATTTTCTTGTATGCAGTGCTCAGAATCAAACCCAATGCCCAAGGTCACACACCTGCTAGGCAAGATCTCTACCAGTGAGCCACAAGCCCCGCCCCTCCTGCTAGTTTTAGGAATGGGAAAAGGAAATGTTGACAATTTGCATTTCCTTGGCTTGTGGCCTCCCTCTTTTCATGTGTTTATCAGCTATTTGTTTGTCATTAAGGTAAAAGCCTTCAAAATAGGCCCCTCCTTTTTTTTTTTCCTGACAATTTAATGAAATTCCTTTAGGCTCTGGCCTCAGTAGTCACTCAGTTTGGTGGGCTATTACTTATGGGGTGCAGGTTAAGAGAATAAAGTAGAGTGCCAACTTCAGTTCTAGTTAATGAGTCTCCTTCCTTGGGTCAGGGGCCTTTGACATTTTTAAATGACTTCATATGTTTCTTATGATTTTCTCCTTTCTTGCTAGTTGGGGTTTTGTTCTGATTCTGAGGCCAGGTGGTTGAAAACCTTTTAGTCTCTACAGATCTCTTCTCCTTGCTGTGCACTCTTCCAAGTTTGGACATTTTGGTGCCTTTGTTCCAAGTCAGCAGTGGGAATGTGGGTAATTTCCAGTTTTTCTCTCATGGTACTTGTGGCTTTTGCAGGACACATTACCCTAAAAAGTGTGTGTTGGGTGACAGGGCCTCTGTGAGGTTAATTACCCTAAGATCTAACAATGCCTGGGGTCCTTTTAAATGCAGCAAGGGCGGGCTTTTGCCCCAGTACTGGCTGTAGGGGCTTTCAAATACAGGGATGTGGGTTTTTCTGTGTTATTTAGGGGAGTGAGTTTAGGGGATTGAACCCAGGGTCTTGGGCATGCTAGGCAAGTACTCTACCACTGAACCCTGGCTCCAGGAAACTTATTTTTTGGTACCAGAGATTGAACCCAAATCCAGAGGTGCTTAACCACTGAACCACATCCCTACCCCTTTGTATTTTTTACTCTGAGACAGCCTGGGTAAATTCTGAGGCTGGCTTTGAGTTCCTGAATCCCCAGAATGACAGCCAGGTGCCCTGCACCCAGCTCTAGGAAACTTTTGATTTGCATTCCCTGAATAATAAAATTGAGCATCATTTCATATTTATGCTCTGTGGCTTTTGTGTATATGTTTACAAAGAACATGACTGCAGTATGTATTTTTTCTGCCACTTTTTTTTTTTTTTTTTTTAAGCTTGGGATTGAACCCAGGTGCCTTTTACCACCAATCTACATCCCCAGCCATTTTTTTTTTCTTTTGAGAACAGGTCTCACTGAGTTGCTGAGGGTCTCACTGAGTTACTGAGGCTGGCCTTGAACCTTTAGCCCTCCTGCCTCAGCTTTAGCTGGGATTACAGACATGCCCCTCTGGCATAGTCATCTGTTTGTGTATAAATCTATGTATATATACACACAGATTTCATATTATTTATCTTAAATTTGGAGGGGAGCAGAAGTGTTTCAGTTTTTTTTTTTTTTTCAGATTTTGGAATAAATCGTGTGTCTATGTGTGTATAAAATGAGATACGAAATGTAATGATGTGAAGGTTTTCACTGGCTTCTGGTTGGTGCTCAATAACCTCTGCATTTTGGAGCATCTCAGATTTAGGATTTTGATTATGGAATACTCAAACTACATATGCAGAAAATAATGTGCAAGTTTTAGGTATATAATTGGTGTGTCAGATATTTTATAGAATTACATGATGTGTACAAACTGTCATTGGATTAAGTTTTGTCTTATCAGAGGTCATTGTTTTCTAGTCACAACACCCTCAGTATTCAAAACCTTGTTTCTGGGTTTGAGTACTGGGGATTGAAGCTAGGAGTGCTTAATCACTAAATTACTGAGGCTGGCCTTCAACTTGGGAGCCTGCTATACCCTGGTGACTCTGGGGTAGTAGGTGCATGCCACTAGGCCCTACAAGACATTCTTTTGTTGTTGTAGATGGACACAATGCTTTTTATTTTTATGTGGTGCTGAGGATGAACCCAGTGCCTCATAAGTGCTAGGTAAGCACTCTGTCATTGAGCTACATATTCCTAAACAATTATATTCTCCAGCTAGTGAAATTAATATTCCTTGATATCAGTTAATACTCTGTCCATCCAAAATCTCTGCTGGTTTATAATTTTTCTATTCTGAAGAATAAACAAATATTACAATGCATTTGGAACATTCTGCTAAGTCCACAAGTGTATGGCTGTCACCAGACACATGTAAAAACTGTTGTTCTTTTTCAACAGATTTTTTGATAAGTTTTTTAAGCCTGGGAGTTTATCAAAATGAAGACAATTTTTAAAAAGTAAGGGACACACACAAAAAATTGGTCTATTCCAATTAGTATCCAAATAAGGCACACACGTTGCATATAATGAGTTCTGTTATTGTGAGCTAGAGAAGGCCTCTCTCTTGCCTGGGTGTGAGTTTTCAAGTCCTGTACAAGGCTCTGTGTTGTGGGTTGTTGTGGCCGCTTCCTCATTTGTGCACCACTCCTGGTGCTGGGTTGTCCTTAGTTTACTTCATTAAGAAGGTGATTTGTTTTGCAACCAGTTTGTCTGTTTTAGGTTGTCCAACAACTCCACATTCCCTTTGTCCCCCAGCTCCTAGCAATCACTTGTGTGTCTATGAATTTGACTACTATGGGAGCCTAGCTCAAATGGACTATTTCTTAGTTTGGGCCTACTTTACTTAGCTTCTATTCAGGTTTCTCTATGTTGTATTCTGTGTCTGAATTTCCTTTAAGGCTGGGTGATGTTCCACAGCATGTATATGCTGATCCTTATCCACCTATTCACCCATGGTTAGGTATGTAGGTTATTTACCTCTGGCTGCTGTAAATAATGATGTTATGCTATGGACTAGGAGCCAGGAACAGTGGAGCCTACTTGTAATATCAGCAACTCAGGAGGCTCAGGCAGTAGGATTCCAAATTTGAGGCCAGCCTTACCAACTTAGGTTGTAAGAAATCTAATGAAACCCTTGTATCCACCTCCCATCCATTGCCCTGCAAAAAAATAAAATGAAATGAAAATTTAAAAGGGCTTGGGATGTAGCTCAGTGGTAGAGCACTCCTGGGTTCAATCTTCCCCCCCTCCCTGCAAAAAAAGATTATGGTCCAACAAACATGACTGTATAAATACCCATATAAGGCCCTGGTTTTCTTTGGGGCATATACACAGAAGTAGAATTGATGGCTCTTATGTAACTATATTTACTGGGACATGTTGATTATACATAGTAGTGCGATGCATCATTCCATATTTGTATATGCACAGAACATTGTGATTAATCTCATCCCCCAGTACCTTCCCTGTTCTCCCTTCCCCATGCTCTTGCTTGTTCTACTGATTTCCCTTCTTCTATTACTAATCAGTTTATGGTAATTATATAGGAAAGTGGGGTTTATTGTGACATATATGCACATGGCTATGGCATAATTTGGTCAGTTTTGCTCCCTGGTACTTACCCATGCCTCCCTCTTCTCCTCCTGATTCCCTTCCTCTATTGATGGTCTGCCTTCTATTTTAGTGAGATCTTTTAATTCTTCTTTCTTTCTCTCTCGCTTCCACCTGAGGGAAAACATACAGGCATGTGCACCATGCCCAATTTCCCTGGCCTTTTTGTTTTATTTTGAGGCAGGGTCTTGCTAAATTTCCCAGACTGGCCTCAGACTTGAGATCCTCTTGCCTCAGCCTCCCACATAGCTGGGATTATAGGGGTGTGTCATGGCACCCAACTATTTGTTTTGAGATGGCAGGTCTCTGTTGCCCAGGTTTGTCTGGAGCCTGTGGGCTCAAATATTCATCCCACCTCAGCCTCCCTAGCAGCTGGGGTCACAGGCACGAAGGGCTACATACCTAGTTAATTCCTACCACTTTTGATAATTAACTCTGTTCTCCATTCCATAAACCACTGAATCCCTGCAAGGCAGTGGATTGAACCAGGGCAGTGTGCATGCTAGGCAAGCACTCTACCAACTGAGCTATTTCCCCAGCCCAATGATATGATTTTAAAGCAGTTTGGGGATTGTAAGCAGTGGTGAACTGGACTGATAAGACTTGAGTACCCCACCAGGCCACAGAGAGGAAGAGGGTGGGATACATGTCTACTGTCAATGGAGCCAGCTGTTGTACTGTGCTTTTCCTCCCTTGTGTCTGTTAGCTCCTGATTGAGGAATGGAGTAACTTCTTGCTCAGGTCAGGCATTTGTACGATATGGTGTATACAATGGTTAAAACCAAAAAGGTGGGCTGGAGGTATAGCTCAGTGGTGGAGTGGTTGCCTAGCATATGTGAGGCACTGGGTTTGATTCTGAGCACCATATATAAATAAATAAAGTTCTATCCACAACTCTCTCTCTCTCTCTCTCTCTCTCTCTCTCTCTCTCTCTCTATATATATATATATATACACACACACAAACACACACACACACACACATATACACAACCTAACTGAGGCTCCTTAAGCAAAGATATGTCCTGCAGGAGGTAGGAAGAGGGGTGTGGTTTACTTCTGCATTGATATATTAATATTTGTACTCTGAAAAAAATAATATTCTTCATTGATGCTGGGGGTGAACCCAGGGACATTGAACCACTAAGCCATATCCCTATCCTTTTTTCTTTTTGACATTTATTTTTTAGTGGTAGGTGGACACAATACCTTTATTTTAACGAGGTGTTGAGGATGGAACTCAGTGCCTGAGGCATGCTAATCTAGTGCTCTACCTCTGAGCCACAGCCCCAACCCCCTATCCCTTTATAATGGCTATGATGTTATAAGCCTCTTGCCTCAGCTTCCTAAGTAGCTGAGATTTGAGGTTGACACCACCACATACAGTTTGTCAGTTGATTTTTGAGGAATGGTCCTAATGTTATCAATCTCTGTAATTAAAAAGACTTCTCTTCCTTGGTTTTGTGCAAGATTCCACTCAGGTTGGTATGGGACATTGTTAAAAATGTTTGTTTTAGTTAATTTGTTTGATGCTCGTTATGCAGAATGTAAACTGAAAAAATAATACTATGGGAAATCAACTAGTTCCATTATTTTTAGTTATCAGCTGTCAGGCTCATCTGTTTTTCCTCCTATGCTGGGGAATGAACCCAGGGCCTTGCATATGCTACACGTGTATGGTGCCACTGAGCTACATCCCCCACACTTTCTATATATGTATTTTTTTGGGACAGGATCTTGTGAAATTGCTCAGGCTGACCTTAAACTTGTGATCTTCAGGTTCCTGAGGAGCCTCAAGTTCCCCAGCTTTCTGAGTAACTGAAATTATAGTATATGCTACCACACCCAAAGTGTAAATGGGTTTTAATGATCATACACAAATTGTGAATACTGATTTTCCTCATTTTATTGTTCATATGCCCATCTCATTAGTCGTACTCTTCTAATTTTTATGGAGTACTCATACTTCATCTAATTCATATTACTGAGTTTCTCAGTGAAATTCATTGGTAAATAATTTTTCATTTTTTTATATTTCAGGTGAGAGTTTTTTGAGGATTCTAGATTCCTGGAGACTAGCCAGTGTGCAAGAACCAAAATTACTCTTCAAAAGGGAAAACAATACGATCTGGACAACATAGACATAATGTCGCCTGTACAGTCAAAAATGTCTAGACTTGCAAAGGAACAGGAAAAATCCACCTGTGTCAAAAGAAATCAGCTAAGAGGAACTGATGAGGAGCTACCTCGGATGTTAGATTTCAAGTACAAAGATCATTTATCAACAACTATTGTGGAGAAATTTAAGGTCTTGTTGCAAATGCAGAACGTGATGTTTTTTGAGATGAGGGAAACCCTGAGAAAAGAACTAAAGGAAATGCTGGCAAAAAGTAAGGTATCTGAAACAAAAGATACAGAGCACGATGGTAGCAGGGAAGAGTGGCAGGAAGCGAAAGATTTAGCTTCACAAAAAACAGAGTTTGTGGAACAAGAAGAAAAAAATTCTAAATTCACTGAGTATACTGAAAACTTAACGTTTAGAAAGGGGGAAATATATGAGCCAAGTTGTAAATGGGACAAAGCCAAGATGTCCACTAGCAATCAAGGGAAGGAATTTTCCCAGAATGAGCCCCAAAGTTACCAAGCCATTGGAGGGATGGCAGAAGCCTCAGAAATGAACGACACATGTAGAAATGGCAGTCACCACATACGACTGCCCGACAAAGAGAAGCCAAAGCATAGGGAGGGTGGAGCAGTAAAAGCAATGGAAGAAGAAAACCACCAGAGCCTCAGTAACAAAGAGAAGACCATCAAAGCATCAAGAGAAGAAGAAACTCAGATGGATGAAGGAGTCGTGCTCACCCTGGCTGCAGACCCTCTGGCATTAGCCACCTTGGAAGTCAGTAAGCAGTGGGGCGACATCTTCAACATTTTGAGAGAAAATGGCTTTGGACCTGAGTTTCAGTGTGAGGTCCAACTAGCATTTAAATGTGATGGTGAGATGAAGACGTTTTCAGACCTGCAAAGTTTACAACAATTTACCAGCCAAAACCCTGTCATAGGAGAATTACTGAACCCTGTTCTCCGACAGAAGGAAAAACCAAAACAAGGAGGAGGATGTGGGATCCCCAAAAAAGGGGTAAGCATATTAATATGTCAAGTTATGTGCAAAGCAGAAGTAGTAGTTGGTGCAGTTATTCTGGAGAAAATCAGTGTTGTGGGTTTTTTGTTTTGTTTTTGTGGTGCTGGGCAGTGAACCCAGGGCCTTGCACAGACGAGGTAAGCACTCTACCAACTGAGCTATATTCCACAGCACGGAAAATCAGTTTTTATGAGACAGTTCCATTAAAGAAAGCATGACATTAAAAATAATGACTTAGTCATTTTCTTTACAAATTTTATTTACATTTACTTATTTGTAGTGCTGAGAATTGAGCCCAGGAGTATTTTACCACCGAGTTACATCCCACAATTTTTTTTTTTTTTTAGAGAGAGAGGGATTTTTTTTTAATAATTTTTTTTTTTAGTTTTCAGTGGACACAACATCTTTATTTTTTTAAATTTTTATGTGGTGCTGGGGATCTAACTCAGCGCCTCACGCATGCCAGGTGAGCACAGTACTGCTTGAGCCACATCCCCAGCCCCCACCAATTTTTTTTGTTTTTTTAAGTTTTTAATTTTTTTTTTTATGTGGTGTGAGGCTCAAACCCAGTGCCTCACACTTGCTAGACAAGCACTCCACAACTGAGCCACATCCCCAGCCCTTTTATTTTTTAATATTTGTATTTTTTTAGTTTTAGGTGGAAATATTATTTTGTTTTTATGTGATGCTGAGGATTGTACCCAGTGCCCCATGCATGCTAGGTGAGTGCTCTTCCACTGAGCCCCAGCCCAAGCCCTCCCAGCCCTTTTTGTATTTTCTTTAGAGGCAGATTGATTCTCCATGAGTTGCTTAGGCCTCAGCTTTTGCTGATGCTGGCTTTGAACTCACATCCTCCTGTGTCAGTCTCCTGAGTTGCTATGACTATGGTTACAAGATCTTATTACAATAACAGACAAGTGATGAAAATAAATTGTCAATTAGTGTCCTTTATGTACAAATCATCAAGGGATAGGGATGTAGAAGGTCGAAGGTATACATAAAGACATCATGAAAATTTGTTGCCAGTACTACTAAAGAATTTATGAATGTTGGACTAATCATAGAGACACTTGCCTTGCTTGGGAACTAGGCCTTCACAAACATGTAATTACTACGAGGCCCTGGGTTTGATCCTCAGCACCAAAAAAAAAAAAAAAAGAAGAAGAAGAAGAAGAAGAAATATTGAAGCAGTTCTCCCAGTACTTGCTCATTTTCAAAGTGGTAGTCATAGTAAATTTAGAGAGTGAAGTGAAAATTTTAATTCTGTAAGAGACATACATTTTACAAAACTTTTCTTTTGACTTTCAGGGTAAAGCTCTAGTAAATTCAAAACATGAACCTGGAGGAACAGCAAATGATGGCTTGCATTCCTTATTCATCAAAGAGGTAAAAGTCACTACACCAGAAGTGAAGAACTTAGAGACTCGAGAGGAAGAGTTTTCTGAGAGGAAGGATAAAGGAATCCCTACCTTTGAGGTGACAGGAGAAGACTCAGAGAGTGAAGAGGACAACACCTCTTATGTGAGGGCAGAAGAGGAAGAAGGGGCCTGTGCCATGGATGAGGAGGAATGGTGGGAGGAGGAGGAGGAGTGGTGGGAGGAGGAGGAGGAGTTGTGGGAGGAGGAGGAGGAGGGCGAAGATGACTCAATATTATGTGAGAAAGGGGACTCAACCTGTCGCCTTGTTCCTGCAACAAGTGTGATGGGAAAGATGGGAGCTGATGAAGAGATTATGGTGTTCTGTAAGGTACTGAATTCTGAGAATGAGGAGAAAGAGGAAGTAGGAGGGTTTTTTATGGGCAAGACTCTTCAAACACAAACATCCAAAGAGGCAGACCTAATCCAGGAAACAGAAACAAACTATAGAACAACTGTGATCGGTGTCCTCAGAGAGATGGGAGAAGAGATTGGAAAAATGAAAAAATGCCTTCCAGATATCTTGGAAACTGAGAATACAATAGATGATCTGAGGAGTAGAATAGACATCCTTGAAGAAAGACTTTGCAATCTAGATGATGAGATGAAAAAATTGTCTAAGAATACCATACAGATGGCCAAGCAGATAATTAATAAAGAAACTCTAAGGGAGAGGGAGGATCGATTCAGAAGTGCCAACATCCGTTTGATTGGAATCCCAGAAAAAGAGAGTGAAAAGAATGAAGCAGAGGACATAGTACAGGAAATAATTGAAGAAAATTTTCCAGAGCTTTGCAATTCTAGTCTTGGGATAGTGAGTGCTCACCGAATCCCCAGCATGATTGACAAAAACAGACTCACTCCTAGGCACATCTTAGTGAAGTTTTTGAATTGTAGTGATAAAGAGAAAATCCTAAAGGCTTCTAGAGAGAAAAAAGAAATCACCTACAGAGGCACAAGAATCCGACTGACAGCCGACTTATCACTGGGCACCCTGGATGCAAGAAGTCAATGGAGCAATATCATAAAAGTGCTTCAGGAGAAAGGCTTTCACCCTAGAATCCTGTATCCAGCCAAATTGGCATTTGATTTCCAGGGTCAAACAAAGGTATTTTTTGATATGGAAGAATTTAGGAAGTTTATTTCTTGTGTACCAACTTTGAAAGAATTATTGGAGAAAACAACGTAGGTGGCTGCAACTTACACTCTCCTCACCCCAACAGATACAGAAAATCGACGAATACAACATGTCCAGAAGAGTGGGAGCTAACTGTTTATTTGGGGTTGAGGGGAAAGGAGTGGTATTACCCAGATGTTGGGAAGGTTAAAGGGCATACTTTAAAAATTTAATGGTAGTCATTGTATTTTGCCTAGGGTGAGGATTCTGTATTACTGAGCGGGGGAGGAAGGAATCTGTCCATGGAACAGATGGGGAAAGTAATAGAAATGTATAGGAGAAAGGTGGCAGGGTGTATTAGAAAGAAAAATTGCAAATGCTGAATGTATGGGGAAGAATATTTCATAATTTTATCATTCTGTAGTGAATCTGCTTTTTCCATTTGAATATACTCAATTTGCTATTAAAAGTTTTACCTTTTCCAATGTACTTTGGCCTTACTGTATGTAGTTGAATAGTTTTTGAATTTTACTGCTTAACTCCATACAGATCAACTCTCTTCCCTGTGTTTTCAATAGTTGTGCTTTTGTTGTTTGCATTACTAGTGTTTGAAGCCAGGATCTTGCCCATGCGAGAAAATCCCTCTACCATTGAAGTTGCAGCCCCACTCCTGATGCAGATCTTAGAAAATGAGAAACCACAGAGGGTTAAGGCATTTGGTCCTGGTAAACAGTTGGGAAGATGGGCCCCTTAGTCAGAGTTGCCCCATTACCTTTCCACTTTGCCTTGACAGCTTTACAGAATTCCCACACACTTTTAAAAAACTTCTTATGGGAAGTTTTAAAAAACAAATGTCCTGCATACTACTCAGCCTGCTTCATAGTAACATCTTCAATATCAAGTGTGACATTGTTAACTAGATGATTAGGTTTCTACGGCCACTATAAGAAATTAATAAAATTGGAAATAGAAATTGACTCTCAGGTTTGAGGGCCAGAAGTGCAGCATCACTATCATGTGACTGAAATCACTATTATAGGCTTCAGGGAGAATGTGTTCTTACTCTTCCAGCTTCAGGTGACTGCTGGCATCCCTTGGCTTTTGGTCAGATGCCAAATTACTGCTGTTTGCCCTTGTCACCCCAAGGCTATTCTTCCCAGAGGCAGCAACTCTGTCCCTCTCATAAGGATGCTTGCAATTGCATTTAGAGCCTATGCAGATGATTCAGTATTTGGTCAAGTTTGCAAAGTCCCTTTTGCCACATAAGTAGTAAGTTCAGGGTCTCAAAATGTGGGCTGGATTCCTCCCCCTCCAAAACTATGGATTGAACTATGGGATTCTCTGACTGAGCTACACCTCCAGCTCTTTTTTATTTTATTTAAGTTGCTGAAACTGGCCTCAGTTTGTGAGCCTCCTGCCTCAGTCTGCCCGATGGGTGTTTTGAAGAAGAGTATGGCTTGGGACCTACAGGCTGTGGGAGATGATACAATGCTGACAAAGCCACCCTTCACACATCTCTAGTCATCCTCTGAAAGCTGAAGGGGTGGGTGGTTATACATAAAATAGTATCCCTCCTCCCAACTCTAAGTCCCTTGGAATCTGAAGGAGACATTGAAAGTTGGTGTGATTCAGTTAATTGAGATGAGGTCATACTAGATTAATTGTCCTTAAGCCAATCACTGGTGTCCTTGAAAGATACACAAGAGTATGTCAAGGTGGGGTTGCTTGGAGTGATAGTTCCACAAGCCAAGGGACACCCTGTATGCCCAGCAACCAGCAAAAGCTAAAGGGCAAGGAAGGATTCTTGTGTTACTCTGTGACCATGATCTACTAGCAAGTACCCTGACCTCCCTCCAGACTGAACATTCAGGCAACTGGGTATCCCAATCTCTCTGTGAAGGTGTGGGGTGAAGTGTGTGGAGACTCATACTTACTGTTACCTTCAGAGCTTAGCAAACTATGGGTTTTATTACAATGCCCTTCTTTAAAAAAAAATGTATACACAGTGGCTGGGGGAGTAACAGTGGTAGAACATCTGCTTAGCCGGCACACATGCAAACGGCTCCACCCTGGGACATAAGGTAGAGGACAAACTTTCCTTTTCTCATCCCTAATTTATTTGGGGGGTGAGTTACTGGGAATTGAACCTAGGGATGCTTTACTACTGAGCAGCATCCAACACTTTTTACTTCTTTATTTTGAGACATTCTCATTAAGATGCTTAGGTCTTGCTAAGTCACTGAGGCCGGACTGTGATCCTCCTGTCTCAGCCTTCCAAGCTGCTGGGATTACAGGTGTGCACCCCTGAGCCCAGCCACACATAATTTTTGCTTACTGGCCTTGTAGACTAAAAAGCATGACCTTAAATGCCATTGCATATTATTTGTAAACCAATCTGCTACTATTGTACCCGTGGGCTGTTTCTTCATTGGAGACAGCCTGGGAGGACCCAGGAAGTGAGAAGGTGGTGTCAGCTGAGCCTTCCCTTCATGGTAAACACTGGGTGCTTTTTATACACACATCATTTCACCCTCACTGAAGTCTCCTGTGCCATTATCTGCCATGTTATAGGTGAGGAAATAAAAAATCATGCAAATTACTTGCCCAAATTTACAGAAGTAGATAGCAATATGAATTATCTAAAATTTCAAATGGTCCATCCTTTCCACACTTATGCTATTTGCATTTCTGTACAATTCCTCTAAGTACTTATTATTTTATTTATTTTTGTGGTGCTGGAGATGGAATATAAGATTCTACATGCAAGGTAAGCGCTATATCACTAAGCTAGCCCATCCCCAGCCTTTTTTTTTTTTTTTTTTTTTACGATAGGGTCTCATTAAATTGCCTAGAGCTTTGCTAAATTACTGAGGCTGGCCTCAAACTTGCAGTTCTCCTGCCTCAGCCTCCTGAGTTGTTGGGATTACAGGCATGCACCATAATGTCCAGAGACACAGAGTTTTCATTTTGCCAAATTGAAACTCTACCCGTTAAACACAACTTTCCTCCGACTCCCCAGAAATGTTAACTTCCTGTTTTTATTATTCAGACTATTCTAGATACCCCATGGGAGGGGAATCATAGAATATTAGTTCTTTTGTGGCTGACATTTCACTTCCATAATATCCCTGAGGCTTATCTGTGTTGTAGCAGGTGTCAGAATCTCCTTGAAAAAGGCTGTGGAATATTCCATTGTACAGATGTACCACATCTTCATTCATCATCCATAGATGGGCATTTCTGTTTCTTTCATGTCTTGGCTATGGTGAATAATGCTGCCATCATTATGAGTGTGTGAAAATCCCTTTGAGGTCCTGCTCTCTATATATACCTAGAAGTAGAGTTGTTGGGTCATATGATAATTCAGATTTTAGTTTTACTTTTGTTTGTTTATTTTATTTTTTGAGGAATTTCCTTATCATTTTCCATAGTAGCTGTATTTTTTTACATTTGCAACTGCCTCTGTGTTTTTATTTTGACACAGGGTCTTGATAAGTTTCTGAAGGACTTGCTAAGTTGCCCAGGCTGGCCTCCAACTTGAGAACCTCCTGTCTCAGCCTCCAGAGTCACTGGAACTACAGGCATGCACCACTATGCCTGGCTTAAAGAAGATTTTGATACATAATTTTTTCCTTCTCCTTTGTGAAAGTTCACATGTTGTTGCTGGAGCCCCCTGAGGCTCTAGCTTCTGGCTCAGACTGCAACCAGGCCTGGCCACCTGACCTGCCCATGTCATTTGCAACCAGCACCACTGCTGCACCTGTGCACACACCTTGACTTCATGTGCGCCCCACAAGTGGGGCCAGAAGGACTGGGGTATCTGGCCCGTGCCTTTCTGTGCCTGGAGACAGCTGCTTTGACCTCCTTTTTTATCCTGTCCCAAGGAGGCTAACTTAGTGAACTGCCAACAGTCACTTCCATCAAAAGCAAGCAAGTTTCATATGAAAGTATGTTCTGGTTGGAAAGCCCACTGCTCTACCAAATAAAAAGACCTGAATACCTGCCTCCAAGTAATCTGCATGCATCTTCTTTGGATAGTGCATTGTAAGAGGGCAATCTCACTGCTGATTACATTTTCTCCCCACAACCTTTTCTTCCTCCCTCCCTCCCTCCCTCTCTCCTCCTCCTCCTCCTCCTCCTTCTTCTTCTTCTTCTCTCTCTCTCTCTCTCTCTCTCTCTCTCTCTCTCTCTGCTGGGGATTAGATCCAGGCTTCATATGCAGGATATGTACCACTGAGCAACACCCCCAGAACTGCTGATTGAATTACTAACTCCTGATGGGATCCTCTAGTGTTTACCAAGCTTGTTGCAAATTTACACTCCTTGGACTTGAAACTCTTGTAAAACAGACAGACTCAACACTGAACCACAAAGGAAACTATGAGGGAATGAAATCAAAAGCATTAATATAATAATATCCATGATGGAGTTTAGTAGCTGCTCACAGTGTGATTATTCTGAACCACTGCAGAACAGGCACTTTTGAATTTTGCATACCTTTTTGAAATCAGAGTTTGGTTGGGATTTCTCTCTTGAAACCAATAGAAACATTCCTTTCCCCAGTGTCAACAGAAGCTGCTGGTATTGGCAGTGGGGAGACAATGACCTAGATGGTGCTGACAGCAAGCTCCTTTCTCCACTACTCCAAGTTGAAACACAAATCAATTTTTCCTGAGAACATGTGGACTCAATCTATTGAAACATTTTGGGCTTTGCTAGCAAACGGTTGAGAAATTAACATGCAATTACCTGAGGCAAAACTCCTAAGTCCCCCAACAGATGTGCTAGGTCCCTTAAGATGAAGAGGATTGGGATATGCCTCAACAAATCCTCTTCTTTATTCCTACACTCTATCCCCAGGCCAAGAGCTCATAAGGGGAGGCCTCTGGGTTGAGCTCAGTAGTACATGCCTGTAGTCCCGCATGAGACACATCCCCAGCCGGAGAATTCTAAAATTTTCTTTCATAATCTTTATGCTTTATATCTTTTTCTAATCTAATTTTACTAATACACGTGCTTATAGAAGATCATCCATGCGTAGGGTTTCAAATTTATTATAGTAATACGTAACACTCTCAAGTCTATTTATATTTCCTCTACATATGGAGAAAGTTTCCATTTATTATTTCTAATTTTGTGTTTTTCCTCTCTCCTTTTTCTTTTTCCGCCCTTTCTTTCTTAGACTAGTTACCAATCTTCACCTTGTTCAGTGATGCAGATTTTATATTTACAAATTAAATTTTCATATTTTCTTAATCATTAACTTCTGACCTATAACACTATTGTCTTCTTTTTTCTATTCTTGGGGGGATTTATTTATTTTGTGGTACTAGGGATTGATTGAACCCAGAAGCACTTAACCCCTGAAGCATTTCCCCAGTCCTTTTTTAAAAAAATTTTGAGACAGGGTGTTGCTAAATTGCTTAGGGTCTCAGTTGCTGAGACTGGCCTCCACTGGCGATTCTCCTGCCGAAGCCTCGGGAATTACTGAGATTACAGGAATTCACCACCAAACATGGCTCATAATGTATTGTGGGTTTTTTTTGTTTGTTTCATTCTGTTTTGGTACTAGGGATAGAACTTCGGGGAACTTCACCACCGAGCCATATCTCTAGCCCTTTTTAATATTTTATTTAGAGACAGAGTCCCTTAGGGCCTCCCTAAATTGTTGAGGCTGACTTTGAACTCATGATCCTTGTTCCTCAGACTCCTGAGCCACTGGGATAACAGATGTACACAACTTCGCCCAGCTGTTTTTTTTTTGTTTTGTTTGTTTTTTAACTTCTTCAAATAGGTGTTTTTTTTGCGGGGGGGGGGGGGAAGGGGGGAAATTGTTGTTTGGGTTTTATTTTTATACTTTTTTGATTTTTTTCTAGTGGCAGTTAATGACTTTCTCTGGGCTCAACTGCGCCATCTGTTGACCTTCTGGGACAGCATGCCCACTGGAGAAGTCCTTTTGAAACTTGACTACTTTTCAAGGTATTTTGGAACCTATGTTCAAAAGACTAGAGAATCCTGGGCAAGATGGGAACATGCAGATACTGGGCATGGAGACCTCAAAGAGGCAGAAGACACCATATGGGAAATTCTTAGAGGAGGGGAAAAGGAGTCTAGCAAGAGGGAGTGACCTACTTGGGAGTGGTGGGTGTTAGGAAGTGGGGAAGATGGGCCAGACCACACTGGAGTGTGAATCCAAGGCTGGAGTTCAGAGAACTTCTGTAGGCAGCGGGGAGCTTTTGATTCGCCTATTGAGGGCAGGATGCCATGAGCTGAGAGGGGTTCACCAGATGCAGTAGACATCTGGGTGGTGGGCACTCCTGCCAGGTCAGTTCTCAAAGTCAGGGTGTGCTGGAACTCAGGAGCACTTTGGAAGAGTCCTAGGTACAGATGTCCTTGGGATGAAAGTATTTGGAGAGGCTCTGGGTCCCTAAGGGAAAGGAGGGAAGAGAAGAAAAGAGAATGAAAAGTTTTCAATGGGTAGGAGGAGAGAGGATCTGAGATGGAGCCCTGGGGGAGGAGAGCCAGGGAGAGCAGCATGGCAGAAGCCCAGGAGAGAGCAGCACTAAGCTCAGGAAGTCACTGCATTAGCACTGCACATGGTGAAGGAGTGACAAAACAGAGGAAGAGAGAATGGGAGAGACTGTTCCTGGTAGAGGGCTCCCTCATTCTGGCACCAAACCTGTTAAGGAGCAAAATGGAAGCACTGATGGGAAGTAGATTCTAGGAAAAGGGGGTTCTTACTGTTGTTGGGAGGTCAGAATTTTCCTTGTCTGGCTGGGTAGCACACACTTGGTGAAAATATTGACTGATGCTTTCTTTCTTTTCTTTTTTTTTTTTTTTGTGGTGCTGGGGCTTGAACCCAGGGCCTTGCACATGCTAAGCAAGCACTGTACCAACTGAGCTGTGGCCCCATCTCCTGGTGCTTTCTTTTAAATAATTAATTTTGTCCAAGAGAAGTCAACTAGATGAAAAAATCAAAACCAAGGAGTATTTCCTTCATGTTAGAGATTTGCTTCAAATTTCCTATAAATAGAGGTCTCTCTAAAGGTATTGGGAATATTTGATTTATAAAGATTGTGGATATGTTGAACTTTTCCATGCAACTTAGGTCTAACAAATGCCCGTGGGCTCTCAATAAATGTTAGTCACCCCACCTTCCACTCCAAGTACTTTCTAGGTAAATCAGGCTCAGTGTTCCACCCTAGGGAGGTAGGTTATTCCTGATTAGGAAGGAGATCAAGTCTTCTCCTGGGGGCCAGACATGTTTGCTTCTCTTTCAGTTCCAGGCCGTGTGCTTGCCAGCCTGGGTTGACCTTTCCAGACATATCAGCATTTACCTCTGCAACGCCTGCTCTCTTCTTTGTGTCTTTTTTTTTTTTTGGTATCAGGGATTGAACCCATGGGCACTTGTCCACTGAGCCATACTTTATTATATTTTATTGAGAGACAGGGTCTCATCGAGTTGCTTAGGGCCTCACTAAGTTGCTGAGGCTGGTTTTGAACTTGTGATCCTCCTGCCTCAGCTTCTAGGATTCCAGGTGTGCTCCAGGGTGCCTGGCTCACTTTGTCTGTCTGCAACTGGGTAATCACTTTGGAAGCTACAGGACAGTCCTCTTGCTTCCAGACTGCACATAGACCAGGAGGCATGTGGAAAAGGTCACTGTGTCATCAAATGTGACTTGTCCTTCAACGAACAGTCATCCAAACCATGGTTGATTCTAGTAGATAAAAGTCTGTCCAGGTCTTGAACAACTCTCCTAGCCCTTGATGGAACATGAATTCAAAGGCATCACCAGGTTGTGTGGCATGAGGGATGAGCTTATGGTTTTCAGGATTATTTTTACTGTGTTGATAAGTGTCTGAAAGGTGTTCAGGTTGAGAACCCTGAATAGACACGGTACTTGGCTATTCTGATGCTTACCTGAAATGCCTAGAACTAAAAATATTTGGGATTCTTTCAGATTTTGGAATAATAACATACAAATGATGTCTTTGGGATGGGAACCAAGTCTAAATATGAAATTTTAATTTGTGTGTATGTGTTGCGGTGGGGGGCGAGGGGGTCCTGGAGATTGAACCCAGGGATGCTTTAACACTGAGCTCCATTCCCAGCTATTTTTATTCTGAGATATGCTCTCATTAAATTGCCAAGTTTGGCCTTGAACTTGTGATCCTCGTTCCTCAAACTTCTGAGTACCTGGGATTACAGAAGTGTGCCATGATGCCTGGCAAAATTCATTAATGTTCCATAAACACCTTATACCCATAGATCTAAGGGGATATTACACAATATTTTAAATGATTTCATGCATGAATCCAAGTTTCATGTTATGGAATTTTCTACTTGTAGCATCATGTCAGAACTCAAAATGTTTCTGACTTTGGAGCAATTAGGGCTTTAGATTTTTAGATTCAGGATGCTCAGTTTGTGTTATTTCAGGAAACTTTTCCCATGGAAGATAAAAATTGCAAATAACTATAATTTATTTTAGGAATTTTCCAAAAAAAGTAAGCAAATTTCAATTTGTTTGATTCTTCAACAGATTGCATCTAAAAAACAGTTTACTTCTTTATACTCTTGTTATCTCTCACCTCAAAAATGCTCCCCTTGCTGTGTTCACCAGTTCTAAACTATTATGTCATATTTTTTTTCTTATTGTCTTCTTCACTGTACCTGGACATTGAACTGGGGACTTTGGGCACGCCCACAAGCACTGTACGACTGAAAGACACCTCCAGATCTTTTAAAATTTTATTTAGAGACAGGGTCTCTTTAAGTTGCCCAGCCTGGCCCTCTGTGATCCTCCTGCCTCAGCTTTCCAAGAAGTCGGGGTCATCAGCACGCTCCATGTCTCACTATTAGACTTTCTTAATCCTAATCATGCCCAATCCTCATGAGATCAGGTGCCGAAGGCTTTTGTATATCACAACTTTCCCTCATGGAGAAGCTACTAGCTATCTCATTGAGACAAAAATGAACTCAACTGTGTCTTATCAATATACTGTTCTGGTAGCACTTTTGAGAGGCCATCATTCAACAGTTTCATCTGACACCTCAGCCTCTCTCCAGGTTCTGGAACCCATTCTAACTCAGACAGATGGGGTCTAGGTTAGAGGAACTCTGGTCACAGGGGAAGGTTTTATTCTTATGTTCAATATAAGTGTAGGAAATCTAGCCTGGATCTACAGGTTAATGAGGTTTATTCCTATCTGCTCTGTATGAGGTCAAGAGCTAGAGTAATGGGAGTTAAGAGCTGAAAAAAACATGAAATCTCCATGCTGCTCTCCCTCCAGAGTTTGGTGATGGAGATACATCTAAGTCCATAAAATATGATTCATCACACCCGAGGAAACTATGTAGAGTACAGCTTCTCAAATTGCATTAAGAACAAATGTAGCCAGTTACCATGGCACATACCTGTAGTCCCAGAGAATGGGAGGCTGAGGCAAGAGGATCACAAATTCAAAGTCAATCATCAATTTCAGAAATTTAGCAAGCCCTGAGCAACTTAGGGAGACCCTGTCTCAAAATAAAAAGGGCTGGGGATGTGGGGCTGGGGCTAGAGCTCAGTTGGTAGAGTGCTTACTTTGCATGCACAGGCCCTGGGTTCAATCCTCAGCACTGCAAAAAAAAAAAAAAAAAAAAAAAAAAAAGTGAGGGGGATATGATTAAGTGCCCCTGGGTTTAATTCCTGGCACAATAACAAATAAATAAATAAATAAATAAATAAATAAGACTAATGCTGTCAGGCAAAATGGCACAAACCTTAATCCCAGCAACTTGGGAGTCTGAAGCAGGATGATTGTAAGTTTGAGACCAGTCTGGGCAATTTAGCAAGAACTCATCTCAAAATTTAACATAACATGGGCTGGGAACTTAGTTCATTCATGAAGCACCCCCGGGTTCAATCTCTACTACCACATATGCAAAGAAAAAAAAATGCTTCCCCTCAAAATATGTGGCCAATCAATACTTTCATAAATACCATTTTATGAGCTCTCTTGGACAGCCATGTCAAATTATCACACACCTTTGGGCTTAAAGCCACACAATTTACTCTCATAGTTCTAGGTCTTTGTCTACACTAGCTCCTGGCTCCAGGTTTCCCATGCAATGTGGCTGCTTTGTTTCAATTCTGCCTCTATCCTCAGATGGCCTCCAAGTATCTCTCCTTTGAAAGTCTTTTATATGAATTTGTCATTGGACTTAAGCTTCATCTGGATAATCTAGGGTCATTCATTTTGAGATCCTTTATTACATCTGCAAAGACCCTTTTTCAAATGAGATCACATTCACAGTGAATTTGAAATAAGATGTGAACACATCTTTTTAAAGGCCACCATTCAACCCACTGTCCCAATAAAAACAAGTTAATCGGAAAATAAAATGAAAATCAGACACCAGAGAAGCCCACAGATTGTAGGCCTTTGGAACTGAGCCCTTAACCTGTGGGATCTGACTCGACTCCAGGTAGATGGTGCACCATTGGTATCTCCTAGAGAATAGTTTGGTGGGCTGGGGAATGACTTCTGCACACCAGAGTGCTCTATGTTGACTGTGCAGGTTTTGAATAGGCTCTTGGGAGAGAAAATACTAGAGGAGGAGTTGGTTTCAGGGGGTCCCCTGTGTTGAGCTCTTGATGTTGGTTTGGGACATGCTGCATTTGACCTTCCAGTGGGCTAGTCAGAGGGAAGTGAGGCTGAACAGGGGTGGTGTGGTAAATTCATGGCCTTTCATCCAGATGTGAATGTCAATCTCTGTCAATCCTGGTTCCAGCATGTATTGGCCGTGTGACTTCGAGCCTTATATGGTTATGGGGAGAATTAATACAGGGGGAACGGCATTGGGTGGGTTTTTTCTTATACCTTGGAATTGGCGAGAGCCCTCAATCTGAGAACCTAGCTCAAAACTGGCCCATGCTTTGGAGAGCCAACTGACACTTTTCTGGACTTCCTATGAAGGCAGGTGCCATCCCCATGGACCTCCCTCCCTTCTCCCTGGCCTATCTTCAGGAGCCTGTAGGCATTCAAGGAGACTGGAGTGATTTTGGGGGGTGGGTGGGTAGTGGGGATTGAACCAGGGTGCTATACCACTGAGCTACATCCTCAGTCCTTTTTTACATTCTTTATTTTGAGATAAGATCTTGTTATGTAATGTTTTGAACAGCCAACAATAAAAAATTAAAAAAAAAAAAGAGATAAGATCTTGTGAGACTGACCTTGAATCACTCTCCTCCTGCCTCAGCCTCCTGCATCACTGAGATCAAAGTATACACCACTGCCCTGGCCAGGGCTGAAGGGATTCTGATGGTGTGGGTCTCACAGGGTATGTGGTGCTGCCCAGTCACCCCTCTACCCAACAAGATAGTGGACTTCCCTGGAGCAGAGTCCTAGGACCTGTTTTCAGCCTTCCCCAAGCATGGAAGTGGGATGGAGGCCAAATGTAGAGACAGAGAGGATGTCAGGGACCCCCCGAGAACACCAGCTGGGCTCCCTGGGTCTCCAGGTCCATTTATCTCCAGGATGGGGGTGGTGGTAAAAAAACTGATCTAAACTACTGTATTGGGAATTTCTTCCTTAGAAGCAATTGAGGAAATGTGGGTTCAAACATTTGTGCTCTGGATAGAGGCCCCTTTCTTTCTAGAAACACTGAGCATACGGGGCTTTCAACATCTCAACAGTTCTAGTCTTCAACACTCTCCCTCTTTGTCCTCTCTGTCCAGTGGCCGCCCAGCAGGACCTGCAGGTCAGTAACTGACTTAATGTTGGGTCCCTGAAGCAGCTTTGTTCTTTCAGCAGTGTTTGCCCCCTGCTGTCAGGTGCTCCTTCCCCAGCCTGGGGCACTGAGAAGGGAGCAAGAAGTGCTCTGGTGCATGACTGTGGGGTGTAGTCTCCAAGCCTGATCAGCTGGCTTGAAATCCCAGACCTGCTCTTTACTAGGCTGGTGGCCTTAGATGAGTTACTCAACCTCTCTGTGCTTGAGTTTCTTCATATAGAAAACAGAAATAACATCAGTACTTACCTTATAAGGTTATTGTGAGAAGTACATGGCTGTGTATGAAGTCATTAGAATCAATGCCTGAGCAGTTCTAAGTACAGTTGCCCTTGTTTCTAAGAATCCCTGAGGAAACCAAAATCTGTGGATGCTCAAGGCCTAATATAAAATGGCAGGGTTGGCACCTCACTGTTTATAGCAGCTTAATTCACAAGAGCTAAACAGTGGAAACAGCCTAGATGCCCTTCAGTAGATGAATGGAAAATGAAACTGTGGCATATATACACAATGAATTATTGCTTGGCTTTAAATAAGACTGAAATTATGGCATTTACAGGTAAATGGATGGAAATAGACAATATCATGCAAAGTGAAGTAAGCCAATCCCCCAAAACCAAAGGCCAAATGTTTTTTTCTAAGTGGATGTTGATCCATAATGGGCAGGGGGCAAGGGAAGAAGGGAGGAACTCTGGATTGAGCAGAGGGGAAGGAAGGGAGGGAGGGAAGGGGAGGGTGAGTGCGGGGGGAGATGGTAGAACGATATGGACATTATTACCCCTATGTATGGGTATGAATGCACAAATTATTTAACTCTACATCATGTACAACCAGAGAAATGAAAAGTTGTGTTTTTGTAAAAAAAAAAAAAAAAGAATAAATAAATAAAAATTAGTTTTTAAAAATGTCAGAGCTGGGTGATGGGGATGTGGCTCAAGCAATAGCGCGCTCGCCTGGCATGCGTGCGGCCCGGGTTCGATCCTCAGCACCACATACAAACAACGATGTTGTGTCTGCCGAAAACTGAAAAAAAAAAAAAAATTAAAATTCTCTCTCTCTCTCTCTCTTTAAAAAAAAAAAAAAGTCAGGGCTGGGATGTGGCTCAGTAGTGGTACAGCATTTGTCTCACATGTTTGAAGCCCTAGGATAAACCCCCAACACCAGAAAAGAAAGACAAATGAACAAACAAAAAGGTATAGTATTTGCAAATAACCTCTCCCCCACCCCCCACTCTCCTGGACACTTTCTTAATTTATTTATTTTGAAGTGCTAGGGATTGAACTTCCCATATTCTCTCTCTCTCTCTCTCTCTCTCTCTCTCTCTTTCTTTCACCAGAGATTGAACCCAGGGGTTCTTAACCACTGGGAAACAAGATTTGCTTAGTTGCTTAAGTGGCTTAGTACCTCGCTGAGTTGCTGAGGCTGACTTTGAACTCATGATCCTCTTGCCTCAGCTTCCTGGGCCTCTGGGATTATAGGCATACACCACCACACCAGGCTCTCGTATATTTTAAATTGTCTCTACATTACTAATACCTAATGCAATGTAAGTGCTATGTAAGTAGTTGTTTTACTATATTGTGGAGGGATTCATGAGAAGAAAAATAGCCTGTATGTGTTTAGTACACATGAAATACATCTTTCAGTTCACAGTTGGTTGAATCCACAGATGTGAAGCCCTCAGATGTGAAGGGCTGGCAGACCCGGGGAAGTCAAGCTGCTAAGCACATGGCCAGGTCTAGGGGAAGGGAAAGCTCTCTGCAGAGCTCTAGCTAATTAAATGCTTGCAAGAACAGAGGAGTGTGGGAGGCCAACCTTACGGGTGACTGAGTTACACTCCCCAGCTGGGTGCTGAGGTGCTCAGTCACAGAAATGGGTGTGTCTTACTACAGCCCCATGGGTGAAGCTATGCTCACCTGTTCCTTTGTAATATAACTCCTTGCCCTGTTTAGGATAGAATCTTCCATGGAAGTGCCTTGTGTGTGTCCCCTCCTCTTAATGTGCCCTTTGGTGTGGCCTACCCAGATGTCAGTCAACCTGCTGACAGTGGACATCATGAAGATAGAATCAGCCCCCTGAAACCTGACCCCTTGCCTCGTTTGAATAGCTTTTCCTCAATAAAAGGGGTCAGCGCGTGCTCTCGCTCTCTTTCTCTTTCTGTGGACCCTTAAGGTCAGAGGAGCCGTCACAGCAACCCCAAAGAAAAAGGTAGGAGGAACTGTCATCCCAGTTTTTAGATCAAGAGCCTGAATGGCCAAGTGGCCCAACTGGGATCCAAACCCTGAGACGTCTGAGTAGACACCAGGCCTTTGTTGGTTTCCGCAGGCTGCATACCCAGAGGAGGCATGGGAAAGACACTCACCTAGGGCAGTTACTGAAGGCAAGGGAGGTATGCATTGCAGCCTTCATGGAGCAAGGGTTGCCCTGGTCACATCAGGAAGTAGTTTCTCACCACTGCTCTGCCCTGAGCATCTGCTCCAGTCTTTCCATCTGAAGAGTTACTTTTGGTCCTCAGCCCACATGGCTGACCCTGGCACCAGTAGCTTCTGAGATCCACATGTTACAACCTGGACACCAGAAGGGGGCTGAAGCCCTCTTCTAAATCCCAGCTCCTAAGTTCCTGGTTGGCACAGGTAGTGTGTGGTACCTGTCGTTTGGGGGCCAGAGGCCAAGTTAGTTCTCTTACAGGAACATGGCAGCTTATTGGTACAGTCCTGGGATGAGGGATGGGTCTAGGAAGGGAGGTTTCCAGGCCAGGGGAACTTGGTAGGTAGTCCAGGAGGCAGCTACTCCATAAGCTTATTCTTTGCTCTTGATCTGATGCCCACTCCTAGTTCCTTCTTGCTCCTACCTTCAATTTGTCTTGACCTCTACTCATGCAAATTCAGCTTCTGTCCTCATGTCTCTTGCGCTCTGTGGTTGCACTCTCTGACAATAATCCACCACTATTGCCTGAAACTCTACATGTTTTTATATTCGAAATGATCAGATAATTCAATGGCTTTGCATTGATTTCTACACCAGGTCATTTCAAATTCACTGATTGGTTTAAGAACTAGCTGCCTTAGGGATCCCAGTTTCTATTTAGACATCTGCCAAGTGACCCCTTTCTGCAGGTCTTTGGGCTCAGTGCTTCCACTGTGGGCATGAACAGGGGCTGGTACCAGGAGGAGACATCCACCATACCTAGCTTTGCCATTATGCTCCTTCCAAAAGGCTTTCCTAAGCTTTTCAATGATGAAGTCCACTTATGGTATAACATTAGACCCTTGAGATTGCCATAGGGTGCTGAGGACATTTGTCCAACTCAACAGAGTTCCAAATGTACAGTGTTTTAAACAAGTTAGAATATTTTTCCTTGTTCAAATATCAAATATCAAATAGGGAATGAGTAGTCCAGAGCAGATTGGATGGAGACGAGGCTGCTTCTGACTTGCTGTTCCATCATCCCTCAGGTGTGGGCCTCATCTTCATGGACCAAGCTCTCTGGTTACCACATTCCAGCCAGTGGGAGGGGGAAAATGCATCCCCTTCACTTTCAATGCAGGAGTCAGTGTTTGTACCCTTTGCCTTGCTAATAGCTCACTAGCCAGTACTTAGTTGCTTGGCCACACCAGACTGCAAGGGGGGCTGGGAAATGGAGTCTGACCCTGGGTGGTTAGGTGCCCAGCTAAAATTTGGGAATTGTATTACTAAGGAGGAAGAGAACATAGATATGGGGACAATGGTACCACCATTCTCCTGTCACCCATTTCTGATGCCTCTCCACCATTCAGTATGTCACCCCATCTTGGCATGCCCCAGTTCCTGATTCCTTTCCTGCAGGGCTCTGTCTTCACCCCACCCAAATTGCTCTATATCCAGTGTCTCATAAGAACCTTCTAACTGATCCCTTTGCTTCCAGTCTCCCCCTGTGATCATCAGGAGAAGCAAATCTGATAAAATGGCCCCACTATTCAGAAATTTTTCATTGGCTCCCACTGCCCAAAGCAATTTGCTTTTTTTTTTTTTTCCCCTGTACTGGGCTTGAGCTCAAGGCTACTGAACCTCCAAGCTACACTACCTATAGTTTCTGATGATTGGTCTCCAAACTTAGGGGTTCACTTATTCAATTGTTGATTAATTTGCTGAAAAGCAGTAGGTTCTCTGAAAAGTGCAAAGATTCACCTGCGACCTAGAGACATGCTGCTTCCGTGGGACAACAATGAGGATGATGGGAGAGCTGGATGTTGGGCTCAGGAGTTCAAGGGAGGTGGGTTCCACCAGCTGTGTGATCTTGGGTACCTTACCCTATGCACCTTACCGTTTGGGACCTCAGTTTCCTCTAGCAAAATGACGGCAGCTCTATCAACCTCAGAAGGTCATCGTGGGGTTTAAATGATTTTGGCACAGGTTAGTTATCATCATCATCATCTCATCATCATCATCATCATCATCATCATCATCATCATCATATTCGTTGTTGTTGTCAATGTCCTCACCTTACCGAGACCTTTGTTTAAGAAGCCTGGGTCTAGCAGGGCTACTTTGCATGCTGGCTTGGTGGAATGGGCCAGTTTGCAGAATGGATCAATATCAGAGAGGTATTTCCAGTTTTACAACTAGAAGTGACTCTGTAAAGTTTGCTCCTTCATGCAGTTGTCTATAGCCATGGGTTTCCCAACCCAGGCTCCAAGCACTGTATTGCCTTATTAAATCTACAACAGTCTTGTGAGGTTGATTTTTTCTTGCTACCACCATATGGTTCCTTGGATTCTGCTGGCCATCAAGGCACTTTTCAGGACCAGAAGTTAAACACTAACCTACTTGCTAACTGCCCATAAGTCTCACCTTATCATTCAGGCTGCTGTTACAGGCCGGGTGGGCCAGAAGCAGGTGTACCAGGTCGGTGTTGCCATGGTGACAGGCCAGCATGAGAGCCCACAATCCATCATGGTCCTGCAGGTTGACCTCTGCCTGGCAGCTCAGTAGTGCTTGGACCATGTCCTCCTGGTCGTAGCTGACCCCCAGCATCAGGGCGGTCTGGCCTCCCTGCACACGGGACAACGGGGATATGGTGAGGCTGCAGCTGGTACCAGGGTGCTTGGCAGGGACTCCTCAAGAAAATGACCATTCCTTCCATCGTGGCTTTCCTTCTCTGTCTGGCAGAATTCTCCTTCCCCAGGGTGCTAGTCAGGTACTCCATCTGCTCTAAAGGCTTTCCAACCAGCCACACCACACAGGTGGGATTCATCACACTGGGCATCACAGCTTGTCAATCTCTCCTGTTCTCAAAGACTGTACAGTTGTTGGGAGGGACTGTCATCTTTGTCTCTGTCTCCACAGTACCTAGCACCCAGCACTGATACATGTGGAGCCATGGGGGAGATGAAGGTTGAGTGCTTCAGCAGCCTGCCTTCCTATCACTGCCCTGGCCCAACCTTCCCCAGGAAGCCTTGGTCTGCTCCATGCCTCTGGCCTTTTTAGATTAATGATACCCAGAAGCCTTTGTTTCAGTAAGCTCTCGTGTCCCTGTGGCTTTTCTAATCTGTAGCCCTTGACATCCCTGTGATCACGGGTGGACACAGCAAGAGAATCAGAAAGTGAGTCCCATCTCTAGCTCTGCCAGCCACCAACATGGGACCCTGGCTGCCTCGCTGCCTTCCCTGAATCCTAACTTTGTTTACAAATGAAAGGCCTTTCTGTGTGTATCTCACAGGACTTTTGTTGGAATCACATAAGATAAAGATGTAAATATAGTAATGTGTGATGGTATTTTTTCTGATAAAAATGAACAATATCTTATTTCCCATAGATTTTCTTGTATACACTATTTAAATTTTTTTATTTGTTCTTTTCAGTTTCTCATGACAGTAGAGTGTATTTTGACATCTTATACATATAAGGAGTATAACTTCCCATTCTTGTGGTTGTACATGATGTGGAGTTACACTGGTTGTGTATTCATATGTGAATGTTAGAAAAGTTTTGTCTGATTCATTCTACTCTTTCCCATTCCCATCTCCCTTGTATACACTATTTATATGTCGATATTTTCTTATAGTTCTCTTACAGGAATTTATTATATATATAGGTATTTTAATATTTTATTTTTTTAGATATTGGTGGACACAATATTTTATTTCTATGGGGTGCTGAGGATTGAACTCAGTGCCTCATGCATGCTAGGTGAGTGCTCTACCACTGAGCCACAACCCCAGCCTGAATTGATTATATTTTGCCCCTGTGGTTCTCCTGAGTTACAGGCAGGTCAGTGCTTTCTCTCTGATGGGATACTGGGCTTTGTAAGATGGCAAGAATCAGGCAAAGACTGTGTTTTCTTTCCTTTCAGATTCCTTGTGGCTCTGAACACCATGTCTAAAAAGTGCTGAGGACGTATTTGCTGCTGTGCTGGCTGATTACAAATCCAATCTGCAGTCCCTATGGATTGTGCTACCTGTTCAGCACCCTGGGGCTTGGAAAAAGGAAAGGGAGCTTGGAATCAGAAAAATCCAGGGTCTACCAGTTAGAACCCATATGAAGGTGTGCAAAATATCCTCCATATCTCTCCCTGATCAGGGAAGACAGGAATGACCAGCATTCTGGACTTGTAGTGAGCCCTGGGCATGTGTTACCTGTCAGGGTCTTCATGCAGGTTGGAGATGGTGTATGGCAATTGCCCAGTTCATGGTGTGCATTACTAGATGTCCTAGTCCCCCACTTCTTTGGAACCCAGACAGATCTTTCCAGAAAAGCCTGTATGCATTTTTGGTGTGTTTTACTCAGCCCCAAGGTAATGGTTGTTCACTGGATGAACCCAACTGTGAGTTTCCATCCAGACCCCTCTCCTCAACTGTTAGTTAATTCAAATGGCATTTGCAGCTTGCCCTCCCATCTACCCCTCTGCTTGACTCAGGGTCCCTTCTTCCCTCACCGTCTCTCTGGTCCAGCTCAATACACTCAACACACAATTCAGTGGTCATTTACAGAGTCCTACTGGTCGCTGGGCTCTGCACTGACCATGGAGATACAAAGACAAAAAAGTAGCTTATTCCTAGGAGACCCTCCACTCCATTCCATTTTACATGGCCTCTCCACCTTTTCTCATATGTAGAGGCCCCAGGGTAGCCGCAGGGGACAGCTGCAGCTATGAATTCCCATCCCTTGTTGGGGGAGCCGGGGCAACTCCCTTTTTCTCCTAGAGCACAGGTGTTTCCTCTGGAAAAAGAATAGGTTGACCTTGATCACTGCTGAACATCGGTCTTGCAAGAGGCCAAGTTAGAGAAAAATTCAAGTTTATGGGAAGAATATTATTTAAAATGAGAATAGCTATAGGGAGTCTTCTGGAATAGGAGTTGTAGGTGAGTGAAAATACTTTGTAAACCAGAAAGTGATCTACAAATATCTGTGTGTGGCTATCAGGAGGATAGCTATTGATGGATGAAGTGTCCAAAGTGGCTTTGGTTAGGTCCCTGTCTGCAGTTGTGTTGGGGGAGTGTGGAACAGTGGAGCTGTTGGGAGTCAGTTTTCCATGTGATTTCTTTCCTTTCTGCATATCTAGACTCAGATATTATCTGTTTATTTTTTCTCTCTCTTTTTCTTTTCCTTTTTTCTGGTACTAGGGATTGAACCCATGAACCAAGGAGCTTTCTGCCACTGACCTGCATCTCCATTCCTTTTCCTTATTTTACTTTAAGCCTCTCACTAAGTTATCCAGGCTGGCCTCAGATTGTCATCCTTCTGCCTCACTCAGTCTCCTGAGTCGCTGGGATGACAGGCATGTGCACCCAGTTTAAATGATGTTTTTAAGGGTGTTCATATAGCAATTGGCCCTGGAAGATAGAGGTGGTATCCTCTTCAAGACAGGGTCAGACTTACTTACTGCCCATTATAAGAGATAAAAGGCTAAGACAGGAGGATCTCAGATTTGAGGTCAGCCTCCTCAACTTTACAAGACATTGTCTCAAAATAAAAAAGAAGAAAGGACTGGGAAGGGGCTACAGTTATTGTGGAGCACTTGTCTTACACGTATGAGGCACTGGGTGTGATCCTCAGCATCACATAAATAAAGTAAATACAGATTATGTCCATATACAACTTAAAAAAAGAAACAACAACAACAAAAAGAAAACAAAAATGGGCTGGGATGTGGCTTAGTGGTTAAGCACCCCTGGGTTCAATCCCTGGTACAAAAAGAAAAAAGGATAAAATCTCAGATACTTCACACTTCTTGACAGTTATGCCATCATCTATGTGCACTCCAAATGGACAGGAAAGGGGCTGGGGTTGTGGCTCAGCAGTAGAGCGCTCACCTAGCCAATGTGAGACGAAGGGTTTGATCCTTAGCACCACATAAAAATAAATAAATAAAACAAAGGTATTGTGTCTAACTACAACTAAAAAGTAAATATCCTTTTTTAAAAAAGGGAGACAGGGGAGTTGAATGTACCCTATTCATTCCTGTGTGGTCAAAAGGGCAAGTGACCTTTGAAGGGCTCCCCAATGTTCTATGCAGAACCTTGTCCAATTCAAAGCCCTGCTAGGTAAGACCACTCCCATGCCCTGTGTTCTCAAGAAGAGGATTCCAGGCCCCAAGGCTCTGATTGCCTTGAATACCTTTGCTGTTCACAAGATCTCTCTTGGTGTGAATCTCAAACAACTTCTACCTAATCACTCTATGAAAAGTTCAGAACACTGATTTGGGGTCACTTTACACATTTATCAGAGTTGCTTGGTGCCGCAGTCTGGCTGGGCACAATTCAGGAGCCACTTGTCAAAAGAAACGAACTTTATTTTTAGAACCACACACGCCAAACAAAACAGCTCCTCAGGAAAAACCTTCAGAGCCCAACAGCTTTCCAGAAGCCTCTCAACCTCCCCCACTCCTCCTGCTCTTGCGGCCGATTGGCTGGGTCGCATGGGAGGAGCCAAAAAAGTCCCCCAATGAGCAGCTCCGTAGTCTGAAAGGGCCGGGAAACAGCCCAATGAGCATCACCGCAGAGGAGCCAATCAGCTAGATGTTGCTGGGGCCGCTGTGAGCCAATCATCAGCTGGCAGTCTGAAAGTTTGCTGGGGCCCCTTCGGCTGTGGCTCTCAACAGCTTGGGGTAACAGACAGGCTGCTTGAGAAGAGCATAGGGTTCCTGACATTGGAGGTCATGGGCTCAGAGAGCATTATAATGAAGCTGGAGGCTGGATGCCCTGGCATACGCCTGTAATCCCAGCAGCTCAGGAGGATGCGAGTTGAAAGCCAGTTTTAGCAATTTAGCTAAGCCCTAAGCAACTGGGTGATACCCTGTCTCTAAATAAAATACAAAAAAGGGCTGGGGATGTGGCTCAGGGCTTAAGCAATTTGGATTCAATCTCTGGTAAAGAAGAAGAAGGAGGAGGAGGAGGAAAGGAGAAGAAGAAGTAACTCTCCACATAGTTAGCTGTTCAAGGAGAGGAGGAAAAATTCTCCACATATTTAGATGTTTAGGTTCAAGGAGAAGGAGGAGGGATTCTCCACATGTTTAGGTGTTTAGTTTCATTTTAGAATCCATGAGCCTTAAGCTGCTCTTTCTTGACAACATCAACCTCCCAGAGACACTGGCAAATGTTTTTTCTTTGGTCACCTTAAAGCTGAAAAACCTAGCCAGATTCGGTTTCTTTTCACCCTAATCACCTGCAATGCCCTTCCTGCTGCAGGTTGCTGGATTCCAATAAGAAAGTAATCCTCAGTCCTGCCTGGAGTAAGTCAGAACCCTTAGTTGCACCAGCAAATGTGTCAATATTGGAGGTTCTGGAGAGTTGACATAAGATACTGCTGTGTGTGAGAGGATTACTTCCAGGCCCGCTGGATCACTGCTTGTGGAAGCCCCTGTGGCCAGAAGATCCAGAGAAAAGAGCGCATCCCTCAGCGGGATCCAGCTGCGACCACTGGGACCCAGAAACACCCTGTGATGCAGAAGTGCAGTTCCCCAAACATCTCCTTTTCTTATACTATTGTTTTTCAAACTTTCTAAACAACTGAAACTTTTTGCACCATATTTCTCCATCAATTTTATAGCTTATTTATATTTAACTACTAAAGCCAACCAGAATAGTGAGACTATGTTTAGGGGGAGAAGAGCAAATTTGATTCAGGGTTTTACTAAGTGGAGTTGCTCAGGTCCTCACTAAGTTGCTGAGGCTGCACTTGAACTTGCAATCCTCATGCCTCTGCCTCCCAAATCACTAGGATTACAGATGTGGCCCACTGCAACTGGCCAAACTACTCTTTTTGTACTATTCAGGGCTTCAACTGGTTGGAGAAGCACCATCCACATTATGGAAGGCAATAGAAGTCCACTGCTTTAAAGGAAAATCTCATCCAAAAACACCCTCCAAGTTGACACATCAAACTAACTTATCCCACAACATCATGGAACCTTGAGCAGACCCCCTGAGGAATGGCCTTGCCTTAGGTAACCATGGAAGTATTGTGTATTCTTATATTCCACCCCCATTCAATCCCTGCCCCTCTAGTATCCACAGCTGTTGGGCAGCTCTGATGGCTGCTTCTACCTCCCCAGAACCCCAGAGCAGATAGCTGGACACCTGGCCTTGGCCATCCCTCCACCCAGGGATCCTATATACCCTTAGATACTAATCAGGTGGCTTGTCAGGCACTTGGGGCAATGTCCAAACACAGCATAGTTGTGGGGCCCTCCATGATTTCACTTCCATGGAAGTCTCCAGCGGTAGGTTAACTCTTGTCTCACAAAATACATCCCAGGACCAGCTGAGCTCTCTCACCATAGGCCTTTTTGAGCACTATCCCTGAGCATTGATAGCAGTTCTCCAGGCATAGCATGGACCACCATCATAGTGTCATTGGGAGACAAGTATATGTATGTTCTACTTTGGAACAACTGGGTCAGAACCTCTAGAATGGGACCCAGAAATCTGTGTTCTGATGATCACTCAAGTTTGAGTAAATTAGGCCCCCATTTCCCTTTCAGTCTGTGGCCATTCACAATTGCCAGGTTCTTTTTTGAGAAGTGCCAGTGGACATCAATTATAGAAGCAGGTAGGAACACAGGTAAACCCTAGTCATGGCCTTCCTAAATAAGGTATGTCACACTGGAGAGCAAGCTTCACATTGAGTCTGCCAACTATATCAACATTTATTAGCAGCAGGAACAACATATAGCCCCCACCTATCCAGAAAGCCCAACAAGCTAGCCACTCTGTTTAAGGCAGATGGATTTCGTTTTTCCCCCCCCCCCAGTACTGGGCATTGAACCCAGGGGCTCATGTATGCTAAACAAGATCTCTACCAGTGAGTTATACCCCCAGCCTTTTTTTTTTTTTTTTTTTTTGAGATAGCATCTCACTAAGTTGTCTAGGTTGACCTTGAACTTGTGATCCTCTTGCTTCAGCTTACAAGTAGCTGGAGCCTGTGCCACCACACTGGCAGGACAGCAATTCATAGCCTTAGCTATGCATTAAAATCACCTGGGATATTTTAAATTCCCATGCCAGGCTACAACCCAGACTACTCAAATGGGAACTAGAGAGAGGAAGAGATTGAGAATTTGTGTTTTTGTTTTCTTTGAAGCTCCTCAGAGGATTCTCAGGTGCAGCCAGAGTTGTAAATCACTGTTTTAGAGCCTCCCACAAACACTTGGCTTAAAGGCTTTTCCCACCCAGGCAATTGCAACAGTATTTTCTATCCAATCAGATATGAGGAGGTGGGCCTTTGGGAGAAGAAATGCAGAACTGAGGGTGTCAGATCTTGAAGGTCTTTGGTTCCTTTGTGCCAGTTCAAGCATCTTCACAGGGTAGAGGAGAGGCCAGACAGGGGCCACAAATCTCCACAAACTTCTCCCAGACCTCCAGCTGCAGCCAGAGACGCTTCATTCGGCCGCGGGGGGGCGCTGCGATTCTGGGTCTCTGGAGTCTAACCCTCCAGCTGGAGAACAAAAGTGCTTTTAGCTGAGCCCTCAATGGGAACTGGAAAGGAGGGGAGAGGGAGGGCAGCACACCCGTGCAATAAAAGTTCACGGAGAGGAGAAAGGAATGCCCCGGAGCCCCGCGCCCGGCCACCAAGCCTCACGATGTTGGCGACCCACGACCCCCAGGCAGGTCGTTAACAGACCATACAGGAAGGTGGACATGATCTTCATATGTGTGGGGTTCCATTGCCTTCCAGTCTCCATTTTTCCTTTAGCCATTTGGATCCGTTTGTTGGGCCCTTGACACTGAGCACTAGGATACAAACGTGAGACTTCAGGTCTTGGGCATGGATATCAGAACTCAGGTGTCCCCATTCCCCCCCTTCTCCTGTCCTCTTCCAAGATCTGAAAGAACTTTTTATTTTATGGTGAATTTATAGCACTAAGTGCAGTTGTAGGTGCACTGAGGAGGAGGAGGGAGAGGTAGAGAAGGATGAGGAGGGGGAGAGGAGGAGAGGGAGAAAGAGAAGAGACTGGGGATGTAGCTCATTGGTAAAGTGCCCCAGGGTTGGATCCCAACCCCCCCCCTCCCCACAATACTAACAATTGAACAGTAATTAAAAGTGATCTTTAAAATCAAGAGACTCCTGTGGGGCACAGTGGGGCATGGCTCTAATCCCTGAGTCTTGGGAGGTTGAGACAGGAGAATCACAAGTTCAAAGCCAGTCTCAGCAAGAGCCAAGCATGAAGCAGCTCTGTGAAATCCTGTCTCTAAAACAGAAAATAGGGCTGGGGCTTGGCTCTGTGGCCCAGTGCCCCTGAGTTTAATCCCCAGTACCACCATCCTCCCCCCCCCCCAAAAAAAAAAGAAACCCAAATAGAGACTCAATTCCGGGTTTGGTGGTCCATGCCTGTAACCTTCACATTTTGGGAGGCTGAGGAGGTAGGATCACAACTTCCAGGCCAGCCTCAGCAACTTACTGAGGCCATGAGCGACTTGGCAAAAGACCCTGTCTCAGAATAAAAAGGCCTGGGGAGGTGGCTCAGTGGTAAAGTTTCCCTGGATTCAATCCTCAGTGCTCCCTCCTAAAAAAACTAAAAACACATAGGAGGTACAACACAATTTTTTCATGCCTTAAGTTATTTATTACAGGTTGACTATGTGTCAATTTCAAGGGATACAAAACTGAATAAGACCCATTTCCTGGGCTTAGCTTTCTGAGTCATCTGGGGAGACAGATAGGAAACAGGGATTGCAGGAGAGGAAGACAATGCTATTAGAGAGGATCCTGGAATACAAAGAAGCAGGACAATGGAGCAATACAAATGGAGCAATGGTCAGGGGAGCCACCTGCAGAGGCTGCAGAGCAGTAGGAGTTAACCAGGTGGCAAGAGAAGTGATGGAGGTGTGCTTCCACATGGTGTCCCTGGAAAACAGCAGCATTTGAGAAGAAACCACCCAAGGTCATATGTGCCTCCAGCATGAGATGTGAGAAGTGGGTCCTCATGAGGAGCCTGCAGTTCACCCCTGGCATGACAGGGTCACTGAGGTGTCTTCATGTGGGGAGATTTAGTCAGATTTGCCCTTTAAAGCAATGAAGGTTTGGCCTTCATAGCATTGTTTTTTGGTTGTTGTTTTGGGATGGTTACTGATTGATAGATTTTGTTGCTAGGAATTAAACCCAGGGTCTTGGGCATGATAGGCAAGCCTACTACCACTCTACCACTGATCTACACCCTCAGCCCTAATGGTATCTTTTTTTTTTTTTTTCTCAGAGTGTGTTCCATATACAGTTCCTTTTAGCATCCTGGATAGGAGCAGGTGCACATTTAGACATCAGAATCTTGCCTAGCGTGAAGGCCCACACCTGTAATTCCAGCAACTCAGGAAGCTGAGGCAGGAGGATTGCAGGTTCAGGCCAGGCTCAGCAATGTATAGGGACCTTTTTTCAAAATAAATAAATTAAAGGGGGTTGCAGCTCAGTGGTAGAGTTCCTCTGGGTTTAATCCCCAGTACCAAAAAGTAGAATCTGCATTTTAACCTACTTCCTCAGGTGATTCTTCTTTGACAGTTCGCGCACGCGCGCGCGCACACACACACACACAGACATAGACACAGAGACACACACACACACACACACACAAACACACACCAAATTACAAAGAACCTCAGATTTAGCAACTAGAAAAGCAGAGGAAACCCTGCATCTAATAATTGAAGAACCAGAAGTCTACAGAAAATGTCACATCATCATGACCAGAAGATGGCACAGATTTTCCATTTACCTGATTTTACGTATGGCTATAAAGATGGAAATCTTGTTCAAAAGACATTGCCTGATCTCCCTGCCTAAATCCAGAAGAGGGACCCCCAGAAATTGTGATGACAGAGAACTGGAAAGACTGTGGGTGTCTGGGTGGGATGTGCTGGGGATTCAACTCAGGGCTACCTGAGTGCTAAACACATAACCTGCCCCTGAGCTGCACCCCAGCCCCAGAAAGACTTTTTCATAACAGGTGGGAATAGCCGTTCATCTCCACAGAAGGCTCTTGTTTAGAGAAAGATTACCTCATAAGGACCTGTCCTCTAGGCTGGAATAGTACCAAGTCCCCAAAGGAAATCTCTAATCTTGTTCTACTTGGGCTGCAGAGTCAGGGTGAGAAGAGGTGGGTCTCTGTAGAATTTCTGGCCTCCAGCCCTGGAAAAATAAGAGGCTTCTAGACCCAGGGCAAGTGCAGATGGCTCCACAGGGTCCCTAGTGAACCCTCCCCACCAGTTTTTCCTAGTTCCTATTTGAGTCCTGGCATCCATAGGGCTGGAAGCAGAGCCATCACCTTGGCACCAATGCTGAGGAAGAGGTAAGTAATTGTGGGTGTGCAGCAGCCATATCTGTGCAAAATGCCTTGTTCCTCTACACTCAGCACCCTCTTTTTTTTTGTGGAGCTAGGGATCAAACCCATGGCCTTGTTCATGTGAGGCAAGCACTGACCAGCTGAGCTATATCCCCAGCCCTTTTTATTTTGTTTGTTTGTTTATTTGGTACTAGGGATTGAAGCCAGGGGCACTTAACCAATGAGCTACATCCCCAGCCCTTTTCTTTATATTTTGTTTTGAGACAGGGCTTCACGAAATTGCTAAATTACTGAGGCTGGTATTGAACACACAATCCTCCTAATGCAGGCTTTTGAACTGCTGGGATTACAGGTGTGGACCTAGGCACCTGGCTCTGAGCCCTCTTATGAATTACAAAAACTCTTATTCAGATTTCCCTCCCATGTTCCCTCTCCCTATCCCACTATGAATCAGCCTCCTTATATCAAAGAAAATATTCGGCATTTGGTTTTGGGGGATTGGCTAACTTCACTTAGCATTATCTTCTCTAATTTCACCCTTTTACCTCAAAATGCCATGATTTTATTCTCTTTTATTGCTGAGTAATATTCCATTGTGTATATATGCCATATGTTTTTTATCCATTCATCTATTAAAGGGCATCTAGGTTGGTTCCACAATTTAGCTATTGTGAATTGTGCTGGTATAAACATTGATGTGGTTGTGTCCCTGTAGTATGCTGTTTTCAAGTCTTTTGGGTATAGAATGAGGAGAGGGATAGCTGAATCATATGATAGTTCCATTCCAAGTTTTCCAAGGAATCTCCATACTGCTTTCCATATTGGCTGTACCATTTTGCAGTCCCACCAGCAATGTAGGAGTGTACCTTTTTCCCTACATCCTCGTCAACACTTATTATTGTTTGTATGCATAATAGCTGCCATTCTGACTGGAGAGAGATGAAATCTTAGAGTGGTTTTGATTTGCATATCTCTAATTGCTAGTGATGATGAACATTTTTTCATGTGTTTCTTGATTGATTGAACATTGCTGCAGTCTGGCTGGGCAAAGTAACCAGGAGGTGACAAGCAACTTGAAGGTTGAAACGGGAACTTCTTTATTACGTAACAACAGCGGTATATATACCTAACTGATTACACACAGCTTGACTCAATTAGCATCATCCAGATAAGCAATCAGCCAATAAGGAATCTCCACCATCTTAATGGCTCTCTGGCATTGCCTCACAAACCATTCCTCCTGGCAAACTGCCAGGCGCCACCTTGACTTGATTCGTGGCCCTCAATAGAACATCATCTTCTGAGAAGTGTCCCTCTGGTCCTTGGCCCATTTATTGATTGGGTTATTTATTTATTTATTTATTTTTGGTATTTAGCTTTTTGAGTTCTTTATATACCCCAGTGATTAGTGCTCTATCTGATGTGTGAGGGGTAAAGATTTGCTCCCAAGATGTAGGCTGTCTATTCCCCTCACAGATTGTTTCTTTTGCTGAGAAGAAACTTTTTAGTTTGAGTCCATTGTGGGAGACCAACCTTGAACGTGACTGAGTCACACTTCCAGGCTGGGTACTGTGGTGCTCAGTCACAGAAATGTGGCAGAGCTTTCCCCATCCTTCTTGGGTTTGGGGAATGGTGTCTAGTGCATGGGTGTGTCTTGCTACAGCCCAATGGATGAAGCTACACTCACCTGTTCCTTTGTAATATAATCCCTTGCCCTGTTTAGGATAGAATCTTCCATGGAAGTGCCTTGTGTGTGTCCCCTTCTCTTACTGGCCCTTGGGTGTGGCCTACCCAGATGTCAGTCCACCTGCTGACAGTGGACATCAAGAAGATAGACTGAAAAGGTTTCCTCCTGAAACCTGACCCCTTGCCCCATTTGAATAGTTTCTCCTCAATAAAAGGGGTCAGCACCTGCTCTCTCTCTCTCTCTTCCTGTGGACACTTAAGGTCAGAGGAGGTGTCACAGTGACCCCAAAGAAAAAGGTATTTGTGTCTCCTGTGTGGTTATTTTGTGCAGCCCAGTTAGCCCAGTTGACCTGGAGTGACCCTTGAGCCTTTTAGTCCCGAGAACAAAAATCCAGCAGACCATCCCATTTATTGCTTCTTGATTTTCTTTCTTGTGCCACAGGAGTCTTATTAAGGAAGTTGGGGCCTAATGCCACATGAAGGAGATTAGGGCCTACTTTTTATTCTATTAGACTTAGGGTCTCTGGTTGTATTCCTAAGTCCTCAATCTATTATGAGTTGAGTTTTGTTGCATGGTGAGAGACAGGGCTTTATTTTTATTTTGTTGCATATGGATTTCCAGTTTTCCCAGCACCATTTGTAGAAGAGCCTATCTTTATTCCATTGCATGTTCTTGGCACCCTTGTCTACTATAAGATGATTGTAGTTTTGTGGGGTAGTTTCTGTGTCCTCTACTCTGTACCATTGGTCTACCAGTCTGTTTTGGTGCCAATACCATGCTGTTCTTCTTACTATTGCTCTGAGCTATCGTTTAAAATCTGGGATAGTGATGCCACCTGCTTCACTCTGGGGATAGAGGCCTGTTTGCCTGTGTACCTGATGGAAATGGCAGGGATCAGTGGATTGGGGCTTCTGTAGTGGATGATGTGCAGAAATTTCCAACTTATTTTTTTTCTATTAACACATGATTGAAATCATATAAACAAAAACTATTCATCAAAAATAAAATAAAATAAAATAAAAAGTAGTGTTCTTGGGGCTGGAGTTGTGGCTCAATGGTAGAGAGCTTGCCTAGCATGTGCGAGAGCCTGGATTCTATCCTCAGCTCCACATATAAATAAAGGTATTGTGTGCAATTACAACTAAAATATAAATAGATATTACAAATAAATAAATAAAATGTACTATTCTTTGGTGAAGATACTATGTAAGCTAGAACTAGCCACCACATCTGGTTTATGGCTCAGTTCTCCAACTCCCAGTTGACTTCATGCTATAAATCTCTTGAGGTCTTTTAATCCTAAATCTTGGCTAAACTCTTCAGGTTTATCCTGTTGGACTCAAAAATCCTGAGCAGTGGTTTACCTGTGTGTGTGTTCATTACTACAGTAATCAGTTATGTGCTTTCCTTGAAATTGAAGTGAGAGGCAATTCTCCGTGCAACCCCAGTTATAAAACCACAGACAACTATATGCTACATGGTTCTTGCAAAAGAAATTCGAGAACCATGCCAACACAAACAGACATTTCCACATGTGAAGCAAATCAAATGCCATTTCTTGCAGCCAAAGATCTTTATGCCAAATATTTGGCTGTGGGCTGGGGATGTAACTCCGCAGTAGAGCCCTTACTTGTTTAGCATATGTGAGGCCCAGGGTTAAATTTCCAGTCCTGGAAAAATTTTAAATTAAATTTTAAAAGGGTTAGGCTCAGTGGCAGAGCTTTTTTCTACCATGACATGAGGTCCTGGATTCAAAGCTCAGCACATCAACAACAACAAAACAATCAAACAAACAAACAAAAAACAGAAAAAGAAAAGAACAGATAAATAATTGGAGTTTGTATGTCGACAGATAATTGAGGTTGGCTTTCCTGCTTGTTTGGGTGCTAGGGATGAAACCAGGGGCATCTTCCCCCATGCTAGATGAGGTTTTTACCACTGAGCACCTAGGGGGTAGTTTTGTTTTGTTTTAAAGACAGGATCTGAATAAGTTGCTTAATGCCTAGCTAAGTTGCTCAGGCTGACTTTGAACTCATAATCTACCTGCCTCAGCCTCCCCAGTTGCTGAGATCACAGGCAGCCTCCACTACCTCACCTGAGAGTCTTATGGGTTTTTTTTTCAGGAGGCTGGGGATACCGGGGATTGAACTCAGGGGCACTGGACCACTAGGCCAAATCCCCAGCCCTATTTTGTATTTTATTTAGACACAGGGTCTCACTGAGTTGCTTAGTGCCTCACTTTTGCCGAGGCTGCCTTTGAACTCGGGATCCTTCTGCCTTAGCCTCCTAACTGCTGGGATTACAGGTGTGCACCCCCAAGACCAGTCCAGTCTTATATTTTTGATAATTTCATTTTGACCTGAATAATTTTGATTCTTTCCTATTAAGATGTAAAACAAAACTGTAAATGGAATAGCTCTGATTAAGTTTTATGAATATTGTAAATGTTCTCAAATGTAGTTAATTTTAAAATATTGTCTTACCATTAAAAAGTAACAACTTGGGGCTGGCATTGTGGCTCAATAACAGAGTGCTTGCCTAGCATATGTGGGACACTGGGATCGATTCTCAGCCCTGCATATAAATAAATAAAATAAAGGTACATTAACAACTAAAAGTAAAAAAAAAAATTAAAAAAGTAACAACTCTTCATCTTCCAAGCCTAAATAATGGTTTTCATGAGTGTCCCAGCTGATGGTCTTTTCTTTTCTTTCTTTCTTTTTTTTTGGTGGTACTGGGGATGGAATTCAAGGTGCAGTAACCCCTGTTGTCTATACCCAGAGGTGCTTAAACACTGAGCCACATCCCCAGTCCTTTTTTCTTTTGAGATAGGTTCTCATTAAATGGCAAGACTTCTACCACTCTACCACTGATCTACACCCTCAGCCCTAATGGTATCATTTTTTTTCTCAGAGTGTGTTCCGTAAAGAGTTCCCATTAGAATCCTGGATGGGGCAGGTGCACATTTAGACATCAGAACCTCGCCTAGCGTGATGGCACACTCCTGTAATTCCAGCAACTCAGGAAGCTGAGGCAGAAGGATTGCCAATTCAAGGCCAGAATCAGAAATTTATAGGGACCTTGTCTCAAACTAAATAAATTAAAAGGAAGCTGCAGCTCGGTGGTAGAGTTCCCCTGAGTTTAATCCCCAGTACCAAAGAGTAGAATCTGCATTTTAACCTACTTCCTCAGGTGATTCTTCATTGATAGCGTGCACACGTACACACACACACACACACACACACACACACACACATAAACACCATATTACAAAGAACCTCAGATTTAGCAACTGGAAAAACAGAGGCAACCCTGCTTCTAATAATTGAAGAATCAGAAGTCTACAGAAAATGTCACATCATCATGACCAGAAGATAGCACAGATTTTCCATTTACTGATTTCATGTGTGGCTATAAAGACGGAAATCTGTTCAAAGGACATTGCTTGATCTCCCTGCCTAAATCCAGAAGAGCACCCCCAGAAATTGTGATGACAGACAAGAAACGGGAAAAGCTGTGGGTGTTTGGGTGGGATGTGCTGGGGATTCAACTCAGGGCTACCTGAGTGCTAAACACATATCCTGCCCCTGAGCTGCACCCAGGCCCAGAAAAACTCTTTCATAAAAGATGGGAACAGCCATTCATCTCCACAGAAGCCTCTTCTTTAGAGAAAGATTACCTCATAAGGACCTGTCCTCTAGGCTAGAATAGTACCAACCCCCAAAGGAAATCTCTAATCTTGTTCTACTTGGGCTGCAAAGTCAGGGTGAGAAGAGGTGGGTCTCCATAGAATTCCTGGCCTCCAGCCATGGAAAAAAGAAGAGGCTTCTAGACCTAGGACAAGTGCAGATGGTGCCAAAGAGTCCCTAGTGATCCCACCCCACCAGTTTTTCCTAGTTCCTGTTTGAGTCCTGGCATCCATAGGGCTGGAAGCAGAGCCACTGCCTTGGCACCAATGCTGAGGAAGAGGTAAGTAGTTGTGGGTGTGCAGCAGCCATATCTGTGCAAAATGCCTTTTTCCTCTACATTTAGCACCCTCTGTTTGTTTGTTTATTTATTTATTTATTTAGTGTGTGTGTGTGTGTGTGTGTGTGTGTGTGTGTTGCTATAAATCAAACTCATGGCCTTGTTTATGTGAGGCAAGCACTGAAGCAGCTGAGCTATATCCCCAGAACTTTCTGCTTTGTTTGTTTGTTTAGTACTGGGGATTGAAGCCAGGGCCACTTAACCAATGAGCTATATATCCCCAGTCCTTTTCTTAATATTTTGTTTTCAGACAGAGTTTCCCTAAATTGCTAAATTGCTGAGGCTGGCCTTGAACTCACAATCCTCCTAATTCAAGCTTATGAACTGCTGGGATTACAGGTGTGGACCACTGCACCTGGCTCAGAGCCCTATTATGAATTCCAAAAACTCTTATCCAGATTTCCCTCCCATGTTCTTTTATTATCTTCATGTTCATTATCTTCTCTAATTCCATCCTTTACCTGAAAATGCCATGATTTTATTCTATTTTATTGCTGAGTAATACTTCATTGTTTATATATGCCACATGTTTTTTATCCATTCATCTATTAAAGGGCATCTAGGTTGGTTCTACAATTTAGCTATTGTGAATTGTGCTGCTATAAATATTGATGTGGCTGTGTCCCTATAGTATGCTGTTTTCAAGTCTTTTGGGTATAGACCAAGGAGAAGGATAGCTGAGTCATAAGATGGTTCCATTCCAAGTTTTCCAAGGAATCTCCATACTGATTTCCATATTGGCTGCACCATTTTACAGTCCCACCAGCAGTGTAGGAGTGTACATTTTTCTCCACATCCTCATCAACACTTATTATTGTTTGTATGCATAATAGCGGCCATTCTGACTAGAGACAGATGAAATCTTAGAGTGGTTTTGATTTGCATTTCTTTAATTGCAGGTGATATTGAACATTTTTTTCATGTGTTTCTTGATTGATTGAACATCATCTTCTGAGAAGTGTCCCTTCTGGTCCTTGGCCCATTTATTGATTGTTTTTTGTTTGTTTGTTTGGTATCTAGCTTTTTGAGTTCTTTATATATCCCAGTGATTAGTGCTCTATCTGATGTGTGAGGAGTAAAGATTTGCTCCCAAGATGTAGGCTGTCTATTCCCCTCACAGACTGTTTCTTTTGCTGAGAAGAAACTTTTTAGTTTGAGTCCATTGTTGAAGACCAACCTTGCACATGACTGAGTCACACTCCCTGGCTGGGGGCTGAGGCGCTCAGTCACAGAAATGTGTCAGAGCTTTCCCCACACTTCCTGGGTTCAAGGGACAGTGTCTAGTTCTTGATGTGTCTTGCTACAGCCCCATGAATGAAGCTAGGCTCACTTGTTCCTTTGTAATATAATCCTTTGCTCTGTTTATGGTAGAATCTTCCATGGAAGTGCCTTGTGTGAGTCCCCTTCTCTTACTTTGCCCTTGGGTGTGGCCTACCCAAATGTCAGTCAACCTGCTGACAGTGGACATCAAGAAGATAGACTCAGCCTCCTGAATCCTGACCCCTTGCCTCATTTGAATAGATTCTCCTCAATGAAAGGGGTCAGTGCGTGATCTCTCCCTCTCTCTTCCTGCTGACCCTTAAGGTCAGAGAAGGCGTCACAGCGACCCCAAAGAAAAATGTATTTGTGTCTCCTGTGTGGTTATTTTGTGCAGCCCAGTTAGCCCAGTTGACCTGGAGTGACCCCTGAGCCTTTTAGTCCCAAGAACAAAAACGCAGCAGTCCATCCCATTTATTGCTTCTTGATTTTCATTCTTGTGCCATAGGAGTCTTATTAAGGAAATTGGGGCCTAATCCCACATGAAGGAGATTAGGGCCTAATTTTTCTTCTATTAGACATAGTGTTTCTGGTTGTATTCCTAAGTTCTCAATCTATTATGAGTTGAGATTTGTGCATGGTGAGAGACAGGGCTTTAATTTCATTTTGTTGCATATGGATTTCCAGTTTTCCCACAACCATTTGTAGAAGAGCCTATCTTTTTCTCCAATGCATGTTCTTAGCACCCTTGTCTACTATAAGATAATTGTGATTTTGTGGGTTAGTTTCTGTGTCCTCTATTCTGTACCATTGGTCTACCAGTCTATTTTGGTGCCAATACCATGCTGTTCTTGTTACTATTGCTCTGTACTATCGTTTAAGGTCTGGGATAGTGATGCCACTTTCTTCACTCTGGGGATGGAGGCCTGTTTGCCTGTGCACCTGATGGAAATGGCAGGGATCAGTGGATTGAGGCTTCTGTAGTGGATGATGTGCAGAAATTTGCAACTTATTTTTTTTCTATTAGCACATGATTGAAATCATATAAACAAAAATCATACATCCAAAATAAAGTAAGATGTACTATTCTTGGGGCTGGAGTTGTGGCTTGCCTAGCATGTGCAAGGGCCTAGGTTCCATCCTGAGCTCCACATATAAATAAAGTTATTGTGTGCAACTACAACTAAAAATAAATAAGTATTAAAAATAAATAAAATGTACTTGTCTTTGGTGAAGACACTGTGTAAGCCAGAAGTGGCCACTACATCTGGTTTATGGTTCAGTTCTCAAACTCACAGTTTGCTTCATGCTATAAATCTCTTGAGGGCTTTTAATCCTAAATTTTGGCTAAACTTTTCAGGTTTAACCTGTTGGCCTCAAAAATCCTGAGCAACAGTTTACCTGTGTGTGTATTTATTACTACAGCAATCAGTTATGTAATTTCCTTGAAATTACAGTGAGAGGCACCTCTCAGAAATGCCAAGAACCATGCCAGAACAAACAGACATTTCCACATGTGAAGCAAATCAAATGCCATTTCTTGCAGCCAAAGATCTTTATGCCAAATATACGGCTGTGGGCTGGGGATGTAATTCAGCACTAGAGCACTTACTTGTCTAGCTTATGTGAGGCCCAGGGTTAAATTTCCAGTCCTGCAAAAATTTTAAATTAAAAACAGAAAAAAAAAAAAGATAAATAATTGGAGTTTGTATGTTGACAGACAATTGACGTTGTTTTTTTCTGCTTGTTTGGGTGCTAGTGATGGAACCAGGGGCGTCTTCACCTATGCTACATTAGGTTTTTACCACTGAGCACCAGTACTAGGGGGTAGTTTGTTTTGTTTTAGAGACAGGATCTGAATAAGTTGCTTAAGGCCTAGCTAAGTTGCTGAGGTTGGCTTTGAACTCACGATCTTCCTGCCTCAGCCTCCCCAGTTGCTGAGACCACAGGCAGCCTCTGCCACCTCACCTGAGAGTCTTATGGGCATTTTTGTGGGAGGCCAGTGGGGGATTGAACTCAGGGGCACTCAACCACTCTGCCACATTCCTAGCCCTATTTTGTATTTTATTTAGACACAGGGTCTCACTGAGTTGCTTAGGGCCTCACTTTTGCTGAGGCTGCCTTTTAACTTGGGATCCTACTGCCTCAGCCCCCCAGCTACTAGGATTACAGGTGTGCAGCACCAAGACCAGTCCAGTCTTATACTTTTGATATTTTAATTTTGACCTGAATAATTTTCGTTCTTTCCTATTGAGATAAAAAACAAAACTGTAAATGCAATTGCTCTGATTAAGTTTCATGAATATTGGAAATGCTCTCAAATGCAATTAATATTAAAATATTGTCTTACCATTAAAAAGTAACAAGTTAGGGCTGGCGTTGTGGCTCAATTGTAGAGTACTTTCCTAGCATGTGTGGGGCACTGGGATCAATTATCATATAAATAAATTAAATAAATAAATATATAAATAAATTAAATAAACGTCCATTAACAATTAAAAATTGTTTTTTAAAAAAAGTAACAACTCTTCATCTTCCAAGCCTCCACAATGGTTCTCATGAATGTCCCAGCTGATGGTCTTTTCTTTTCTTTCTTTCTTTCTTTTTTTTTTTTTTTTTTTTTTTTGGTGGTACTGGGGATGGAATTCAAGGTGCTTTACCAATGAGTTCCATACCCAGGGATGCTTAAGCACTGAGCCACATCCCCAGTCCTTTTGAAATAGGGTCTCATTAAATGGCTTGGAGCATTGCTAAATTGCTGAGACTGGCCTTGAACTTGCAATCATCCTGCTTCAGCTTCCTAAACCTTATTGGAATGATAGGTGTGCACCTCCACTCCCTGCTCAGGCTGATGGTTTTAAGAGTATCAATGAGCCAGTGTGTCACTCACACCTGTAATCCCAGTGTAACAGTGGTCCATTGATGATTTGGGTACAGCCTTGCTGCTCTGCCACTGTGACTGATTTTTATTGATTGATTTATTTTTAAATGGACATACATGTTTTCTTTCTCTTCCTGCTCCTCCCTAATCTCATCATCCTCCCTAGTCTCAGGGGAAACAGGATTCCTGGACAGTTTTCTGTCCCTGAGCACACACCCAGCACAGAAACAAAGTAATCCAGACTTTGAGGATGGCACCAGAAGATCTCAAAAATTACTGTGTCCCAAATTTTAATGGATTACAATTCGAGACAGAAGACTTGGAATGTAGACTTTGAATCACTTCTTTTCTTTTTTTAATCTTTGTTCAGTTGTAGATAGACACTGAGACATCAGGCAAGGTGGGCAGTGATCAAAGTTGGCAGATTTAAAAAGCCACTGAATGAGGCTTTATTCAAGATATCACTCCCAGGCGGAACTCATCAGACCCACAGAGTGGCAGGAGAAGGGTCTGAGGAGAAACCGTGTGAGAGCTTGACCAGACTGGACTTTTATGGGGTTTACAGCAGGAAGGGAAGGGCTTGGGACAGGAAAATAATGTTTTTACTGTCTCTTAAACCACTGTAGTTGGTTGGGGGAGCTCCCGCTGATTGACAGGAGTTTCCCTGGTCCCCTGATTGTTTCTTTCCTGAGCCTGCTGCTTTGTTCTAAGTCACTGCCACCAACATGACACACACAACATCATTATTTCATTTATTTATTCTTATGCGGTGCTGAGGATGGACCCAGTGCCTCAGGCATGCTAGGTGAGCACTCCACCACTGAGCCCCAGCCCCAGAGCCTGGATCACCTCTTTAAAAGCCCCCTGCTCCCCTTGATGGGCAGAATCCTCTGGGACAGGAGTCCCTTGGGCTTGTCTTTTGCTACCAAAGCAACAAAGCAACAAAACTTCTTTTTCCTTTTTCTCAAAAGGGTATCCTCTTTGGGGACATGGGACAAACGTTCGGTCACATCAGGATCTCAGAAGGCTGAAGCAAGAGAGCCCCAAGTTTGAGGTCAGCCTGCGTAATTTGGGAAGATCCTGTCTCAAAAGAAAAAGCAAAAATAAAAAAGACTGAGGATATAGCTCAGTAGTAAAGTACCTTTGAGTTCAACCCATAGTACAAATTAAAAAAACAAAAACAAATCAATGATGCTAAAATGAAAAGCAAACAACAGGGTTTTTTTTTTTCTTTCTTAGTTTAGTTGGACACAATACATTTATTTTATTTATTTATTTTTATATGTTGCTGAGGATCCAACCCAGGACCTTGCATGTGACTGGCAAGCACTTTCCCACTGAGCCCCAACCCCCACCCTGTTTTTAATTATTTTTCAATTTTATTTAATTAATTTACTTAGTTAGTTATTCCCATTTTGGTGCTTGGTTCAATTCAGGGCCTTGCACATACTAAACATATGCTCCAGCAGTGAGCTACACCTCCAGGTCCCAACCTCAGGTTCTTTTGGGGCTTGATCAGAGGTTGCTGCCTAGTTTCTGTGATGATGAGTTATAGCATCAAGGAATTTGAAATCACTGATGATCACAGAGCTGGGAAAATTGTGAATTCACAAGCAGGTTAAACAGTTGGGGAGTCCTCAGCTCCAGATGTGATGTGCAACTCAAAGATCTAGATAAACAGAAAAATGTGTCCCATTCTGTCAGGTTGGCTTCACTGTACTGATAATTTCAGGGGAAACATGAAGAAGCAAAAGGAAAACATAAGAGGGGGAAACCCTGGACTCTTTCTAGGGATGCATTATATACCAAAACAAAACATTCCTCTGTTTTTTTTGTTTTGTTTTGTTTTTGGTACTGGGAATTGGACCTAGGGCACTCAACCACTGAGCCCCATCTCCAGACCTTTTTTGTATTTTATTTAGAAATAGGGTCTCGCTAAATAGTTTAGGGCCTCGCTATTGCTGATGCTGGGGCTTGGAACTCTTGGTCCTCCTGTGTCAGCCTTCTTAGCCTCCAGGATTACAGGCATGTGGGAGACCAGGCCCAGCTGGCCTAGAACTCTTGATCCTCCTGAGCCATGGGAATTACAGGCCTCTGTCACTGTGCCTGGCAAAGCAAAGGTTTCAAAGGGCAAACTATTCAAAACAACAGTTGCCAAAAGCTCAGTCCTTGTACCCGTGGATGCCAATCCAATAACAAAGACACAAATTGAGAAAAAGGAAAAAGAAGGTTGATTGCATTATTAGCAAAGGAGAAACACAGGGGACTGATGTCCCAAAGGCTGTGCTTCTGCCCATCAGCAGGAACAGGAGGCTTTTACAGAGGGGATTCAGAGAAAAGGTGATTAGGGAGGAGAGATCAGGAAGAAGGTGGAGGGTTAGGGAAGAGAAGATAAGAGAATTTCAAGGAAAAGAAGATCAGGGTGAGAAAATAAGGAAGAAGTTTAGGGAAAAGAGATCAGGGAGGAGAAGATCAGGGAGATGAAGACTGGGGAAAAGAAAAAAAAAAGTTTCAAAGCCACAAGGGATACAGTCAAAGCACCAAGTGAACCCCTGTTACAAAACTATTCAGGTCCTTTCTTCTGGAGGGGTCAGTGTGCCCCACAGACAGCACACTGCAATTTGAAGACCTGTGCTCTAAGGAAGCATCACCCCAAAGGCAGCCTACCCCCCAGCCAGCTGCCTGTATGGTAGGTGCACCATAAACAGGCTGATTAAACCTGAGAGCTGCCTTAATCTTTGTAGAGGGGCTGAGGGGAAGCCAGACCAGTTGGGGGTTGGGGGTTATTTCAGTGATCAGAGGGAAGATGGGCTTGCACAGAGTTGGTGCAAAGGAGAGGGATGGAAGTGGATTTAGGAATGGATGAACTGTGGGGTTAAAGAAGACAGAAATCCTGAGGGGGTGAGCATTAGGCACTGAGAGGTGTTTTTTAAATTATTTTTATTTTATTGGTACCAAAGATTGACCCAAGGGGCGCTTTACCACTGAGCTCCATCCCCTGGCCTATTCATTTATTTATTGACAGGGTCTCACTAAATCCCTCGGCTGGCCTAAAACTCATCATCTTCCTGCCTTGGCCTCCAGAGTTGCTGGGACTACATGTGTGCGGCCACGGGAACAGGTGCCTTTGCCAAGACACATGTCTGCAGGTAGGATAGGTGGGGTGGAGATCTCAGTGGCAGGCTTAGTGAGAGACTCTAGGGAGGGGCCTTGGGTGGGATGGGATTCAGGGGAGGGAATGCAGATTCAGAGGGGGTTGGGCCTAAAATCTGAAAATCCTCAGGAGGGGAGGAGCCAAGGAAGAGGTGAGCAGTGAAATAGCCTTGGCTGAGACAGTCTCCCACCTTTGTTCACTGCACAGTGCTGCTGTAGTGATCTCCTCCCAGGTAAGCCTGGCCCAGGAGCAAGCCCCACAGCAGTCGGGCCCTCTCCCCTCTCGCCCTGCTTCGTTCCCTATGGGTTGTGGGGTGCTAGGAAACAGCATTTTAAAAATCTTTATCTTCAAAATGGGGGTAGTAACCTAGCAGGACCGTGAGAAGAAAATGAAGCATGTGAAGAGGTTCATACAGGTCCTATCTGTAAAAAGTTGGCGCGGTGGGGGGTGAGAACTTAATAGTGTCTTTTTCAGGAGCAGTGTAATAGCCAGAGCTGTGGAGCAGGCACCTGGTTTACCATCTTCTCCATTGCCCACAGGGGAACTTGAACTTTTTTTTTTTCTTTTTTTTGCACTGGGGATTGAACCGGGGGCACCCGACTATCCCCAACCCAATTTTATATTTTGAGACAAGGTTTCCCTGAGCTGCTTAGCCCTCACTATTGCTGAGGCTGGCTTTGAACTCTCCATCCTCCTGCCTCAGCCTTCTGTGCCTCTGGGATTACAGGCATGCTCCACGGCTCCAGGCTCCTATCTTTTTAAGGAAACAGAACTAGACAAGTCACTGCTCTTTTCCCTGTTGATAAGATGGTGATTTCCTGCATAGTCAACCTTGAATCTTGACTTCAATATCATGGACTTGACCTCTAGGTAGAGACTGCTGACAGTAGACCACATCGTGCTCTGAAACTGGTCCTTTCCTGGCAGAGGCACGCAAGTGGGTGAGTTTCTGAGGCTTGGCCAAGTGTTTGGGGAGTGGACAGTGGTGGGCAGGTCTGCAGGGTGGGGGAGGCGGCTGTGGAGAAGGGTATCTTAGAGTGAATCAGGTGAAGTGACCTTTTACAATCTCAGGAGTTCTAGATTAGAACTTCAGTGCCCAGCTCAGCGGCACACACTGTAATCCCTGCGATTTGAAAGGCTGATGCAACGGAATCAAAAGTTTGAGGCCAGCCTCAGACATTTAGTGAGATACTGTCTCAAAAAATGAAAAGAGGCAGGGCACAGTGGAGCACACCAGTAATCCCAGCATCTGGGGAGGCTGAGAGAGGAGGCTCATGAGTTCAAAGCCAGCCTCAGCAAAGGTGAAGCACTAAGCAACTTGGTGAGACCCTGTCTCTAAAACACAAAATAGTGCTGGGAATATGGCTCAGTAGTTGAGTGCCCCTGAGTTCAATCCCTTGGGTCCCCGTCACCCCTTAAAAAAAGGCTGGCGGTGGGAGCTGAGGATGTGCTCAGTAAAGGAGACCTCCCCCAGGGGTCAATGCCAAGCTGCTTGCCAAAATAATATGTGAAAGGAGTTTTCCTTGGGTCTGGGATTGTGACTCCAAGGGAGAGCAGGAGGCACTGGGCTTCCATCCTCAGCATCACGTAAAGATATTCTGACCACCTATAAAAACTCAGTCAAGATACCAAATTTACAACTATTAAATATAAATTCCAGTTGAATTAATGAAAGTAAACGTGATCAGTGATCATTTTCCCACCCAAGATCCTAGCTACTCTGAATTCTACCCACAGGCACTCTGGGTGGAGAGTCCCTAAAAAGCAAGGTAAAACAGGCTGAAGCAAAATTTCTGGTCAGGTCCGAATGATAGCCTTTAAAAGGGGTTAGCTTTACAGACAAGTGACTGAAAAATTGAGCTTTGTTTTTAAGCTCATTTTCTTAGTACTATGCAATAGGAGGCAGTATGCTTAGGAAGAACTGAGACAGTTAGCAATTCACAGGCCTGGGGACTTAGGGCTGGGTGGGTAGGTGAATTCTCCCTAGATTTTTTTAGATGTTGATGGACCTTTATTTTCATATATGCAGTGCTAAGAATGGAACCCAAGGCCCAAAGCCACACACAAGTACTCTAGCACAGAGCCACAAGTCCAGCCTGTCCCCCTAGTTTTAAGGAAGGTAAAAGTAAATGTTGTTGATTTTCATTTCCTTGGCTTGGGGCCTCCCTCTTTTCATATGTTTATTGCTATTTGCATTGTCATTAAAGTAAAAGACTTCAAAATAGGGCTTTTTTCCCCTGACAATTTAATGAACTTCATTTAGTATAGGCTCTGGCCTCAGTAGGCACTCAGTTTGGTGGGCTATTACTTATGGGGTGCAGGGTTAGAGAATAAGGTAGGGTGCCAACTTCGGTTCTAGTTAATGAGTCTCCTTCCTTGGGTCAGGGACCTTTGACATTTTTTGATGACTTCATATTTTTCTTATGATTTTCTTCTTTCTTGCTACTTGGGTTTTTGTTCTGATTCTGAGGCCAGGTCCTTGAGAACCTTTTAGTCTCTACAGATCTCTTCTCCTTGCTGTGCACTCTTCCATAGTTTGGACATTTTGGTGCCTTTGTTCCAAGTCAGCAGTGGGTATGTGGGTAATTTCCAGTTTTTGTTTTGTTTTGTTTTCTGGTGATACCTGTGGCTTTTGCAGGACACATGACCCTAAAAAGTGAGTGTTGGGTGACAGGGCCTCTGCCAGGTTATTGACCCCAAGATCTAACAATGCCTGGGGTCCCTTTAAATGCAGCAAGGGTGAGCTTTTGCCCCAGTAAGGGCTGTAGGGGCTTTCAAATACAGGGATGTGGGGTTTTGTGTGTTATTGGGGGGAGTGAGTTTAGAGGATTGAACTCAGGGCCTTAGGCACCCTAGAGGCTTGGTAACAAAAAATAAGTTTTTTGGATGAACACCTGGCTCCAGGAAACTTATTTTTTGGTACCAGAAATTGAACCCAAACCCAGAGGTGCTTAACCACTGAACCACATCCCTACCACTTTGTATTTTGTCTGCCACTTTTTTTTTTATCTGAGAATTGAACCCAGGTGCCTTTTAGCACCAAACTACATCCCCAGCCCCCCCCCCCTTTTTTTTTTTTTGAAAACAGGTCTCACTGAGTTGCTGAGGCTGAGCTAATGAGGCTGGCCTTGAACCTTCAGTCCTCCTGCCTCAGCTTCAACTGGGATTACAGGCATGCCCCACTGCCATAGTCATTTGTTTGTATATAAATATATACACAGATTTCATATTATTTATCTTAAATTTGTAGGGGAGCAGAATGTCAGATTTTTTTCAGATTTTGGAATAAAACGTGTGTGTCTATGTATGTATAAAATGAGGTGACAAAATTTAATAATGTGAAGGTTTTTACTGGTTTAAAGTTGATGCTCAATGAACTCTGCATTTTTTTTTTAATTTTTTATTGTTGGTTGTTCAAAACATTACATAGTTCTTGATATATCATATTTCACACTTTGATTCAAGTGGGTTATGAGCTCCCATTTTTACCCCATATACAGATTGCAGAATCACATCAGTTACACATCCATTGATTTACATATTGCCATACTAGTGTCTGTTGTGTTCTGCTGCCTTTCCTATCCTCTACTATCCCCCCTCCCCTCCCCTCCCCTCCCCTCCCCTCTTCTCTCTCTGCCCCCTCTACTGACATTCATTTGTCCCCCTTGTATTATTTTTCCCTTTCCCCTCACTTCCTCTTGTATGTACTTTTGTATAACTCTGAGGGTCTCCTTCCATTTCCATGCAATTTCCCTTCTCTCTCCCTTTCCCTCCCACCTCTCATCCCTGTTTAATGTTAATCTTCTTCTCATGCTCTTCGACCCTACTCTGTTCTTAGTTACTCTCCTTATATCAAAGAAGACATTTGGCATTTGTTTTTTAGGGATTGGCTAGCTTCACTTAGCATAAGTGAAGCTAAGTGAACTCTGCATTTTGGAGCATCTCAGATTTAGGATTTTGTTTATGGAGTGCTCAAACTACATGTATAGAAAATAATGCACAAGTTTTATGTATACATTTGGTGTATCATAGATATTATAGAAAGATATTCTATAGAATTACATGATGTATACAAACAGTCATTGGAGCAACCATTTTCTTATCAGAGGGCATTGTTTTCTAGTCACAACAACCTCAGTATTCAAAACCTTGTTTGTGTTTTTTTTGAGTGCTGGGGATTGAACCCAGGAGCGCTTAATCACTAAATTACTGAGACCTGCCTGGAACTTGGAACCTGCTGACTCTGGAGTAGTAGGTGCATGTCACTGGGCCCTACAAGACATTCTTTTGTTGTTGTTGTTGTAGATGGACACAGTGCTTTTTATTTTTATGTGTTGCTGAGGATTGAACCCAGTGCCTCACAGGTGCTGGGCAAGCGCTCTGCCATTGAGCTAAATATTCCTAAACAATTATATTCTCTAGCTAGTGAAATTAATATTCCTTGATATCAGTTAATACTCTGTCCATCCAAAATCTCTGCTGCTTTGTAATTAATCTATTCTGAAGAATAAACAAATATTATGATGCATCTGGAACATTCTGATAAGTCCAGAAGTGTATGGCTGTCACAAGCCACACCTAAAAACTGTTGTTCTTTTCCAACTGATTTTTTTAAATAAGTTTTTTTATAAAACCTGAAACTTTATCAAAATGAAGACAACTTTTAAAAAGTGAGCCACACATAAAAAAAAAAAAAAATTGATCTATTCCATTTAGTGTCCACACAAGGCACACATGTTGCATATAGTGAGTTCTGTTAGTCTAAGCTAGAGAAGGCCCCTCTCTGGCCTGTGTGTTGAGGATTCAAGTCCTGTACAAGGCTCTGCGTTGTGGGTTGTTGTGGCTGCTTCTATTTGTGTACCACTCCTGGTGCTGGGTTGTCCTTAGTTTATTTCATTAAGAAGGTGATTTTTTTTCAACTAGTTTGTCTTTTTTAGGTTTGTCCAGCAACTCCACATTCCCTTTGTCCCCCAGCCCCTAGCAATCACTTGATGTCTATGAACTTGACTACCATGAGAGCCTAGCCCATATGGACTATTTCTTGGTTCTGGTCTGCATAACTTAGCTTGTATTCAAGGTTTCTCTATGTTGTATTGTGTGTCAGAATTTCCTTTAAGGCAGGGTGATGTTCCACTGCATGTATATGCCATGCCTTACTTACATTATCAATCTCTGTAATCAAAGAGACTTCTCTTCCTTGGTTTTGTGTAGGATTCCAACCAGGTTACCTTAGACTTTCATAAATTGCTATTGTAAATTGTTTAAAAATGTTTGTTTTATCAGCTGTCAGGCTCATCTGTTTTCTTCCTGTGCTGGGGAATGAACCTAGGGCCTTACGTATGCTACACATGTACTGTGCCACTGAGCTACATCCCCTACACTTTTTATGTTTTTATTTTTGAGACAGGATCTTGCAAAACTGCTCAGGCTGACCTTAAACTTATGATCTTCAAGTTCCTGAGGATCCTCAAGTTACCCAGCTTCCTGAGTAACTGAATTTATAGTACATCCACCACACACAGCATGTCAATGGGTTTTAATGATCATGCACAAATTGTGATTACTGACTTTTCTCATTCTAGTGTTCTTATGCCGATCTCATTAGTTGTCCTCTACTAATTTTTATGGAGTACACATACTTCATCAAGTTCATACTACTGAGTTTCTTAGTGAAATTCATTGGTAAATAATGTTTTCATTTCTTTATATTTCAGATGAGAGTTTTTTGAGGATTCTAGATTCCTGGAGCCTAACCAGTGTGCAAGAACCAAAATTACTCTTCAAAAGGGAAAACAATACGATCTGGACAATATAGACACAATGTCGACTGTACAGTCAAAAATGTCTAGACTTGAAAAGGAACAAGAAAAAACCACCTGTGTCAAAAGAAATCAGCTAAGAGGTACTGATGAGGAGCTACCTCGGATGTTAGATTTCAAGTACAAAGATCATTTATCAACAACTATTGTGGAGAAATTTAAGGTCTTGTTGCAAATGCAGGACGTGATGTTTTTTGAGATGAGGGAAACCCTGAGAAAAGAACTAAAGGAAATGCTGGCAAAAAGTAAGATATCTGAAACAAAAGATACAGAGCATGATGGTAGCAGGGAAGAGTGGCAGGAAGCGAAAGATTTAGCTTCACAAAAAACAGAGTTGCGTGAACAAGAAGAAAAAAATTATAAATTCACTGAGTGTACTGAAAACTTAACTTTTAGAAAGGGGGAACTATATGGGCCGAGTTGTAAATGGGACAAAGCCAAGATGTCCACTAGCAGTCAAGGGAAGGAATTATCCCAGAATGAGCCCCAAAGTTACCAAGCCATTGGAGGGATGGCAGAAGCCTCAGATATGAACAACGACACATGTAGAAATGGCAGTCACCACATACGACTGCCTGACAAAGAGAAGCCAAAGCATAGGGAGGGTGGAGCAGTAAAAGCAATGGAAGAAGAAAACCACCAGAGCCTCAGTAACAAAGAGAAGACCGTCAAAGCATCAAAAGAAGAAACTCAGATGGATGAAGGAGCCGTGCTCACCCTGGCTGCAGACCCTCTGGCATCAGCCACCTTGGAAGTCAGTAAGCAGTGGGGCGACATCTTCAGCATTTTAAGAGAAAATGGCTTTGGTCCTGAGTTTCAGCGTGAGGTCCAATTAGCATTTAAATGTGATGGTGAGATGAAGACGTTTTCAGACCTGCAACGTTTACGACAATTTACTAGCCAAAAACCTGTCATAGGGGAATTACTGAACCCTGTGCTCCGACAGAAGGAAAAACCAAATCTAGGAGGAGGATATGGGGTAAGCATATTAATGTATAAAGTTATGTGTAAAGCGTAAGTAGGGTCTCGATGAGTTGCATAGCCCTCAGCTTTTGCTGAGGCTGGCATTGAACTCACATCCTCTTGCCTCAGTCCCCCGAGCTACTAGGATTGTAGGCATGTGCCACTGTGCTTGGTTACAATGCAATAAACAGACAAGTAAGTAGTTATTTAAAATATGTTCAGGGATAGGGATATAGAAGGACCAAGGTAGGCATAACGACATCATGAAAATTTGTTGCCAATACTACTAAAGCAGGTATGAATTTTGGAATAATCATAGACAAACTTGCCTTGCTTGGGGATTAGGCCTTCACAAACATGTCATTTCTACAAGGCCCTGGGTTTGATCCTCAGCACCACAAAAAAGGAAGAAAGGTTGAAGCAGTTCTCCCAGTACTTGCTCATTGTCAAAGTGGTAGTCATAGTAAATTTAGAGAGTGAAGTGAAAATTTGAATTCTGTAAGAGCCATACAATTTACAAAACTTTTCTTTTGACTTTCAGGGTAACTCTGTAGTAAATTCAAAACAGGAAGCTGGAGGAACAGCAAGTGATGGCTTGCATTCCTTATTCATCAAAGAGGTGAAAGTCTCTAGGCCAGAAGTGAAGAGCTTAGAGACTCTGGAGGAAGAGTTATTGGAGGGGAAGGATAAAGGAATCCCTACCTTTGAGGTGACAGGAGAAGACTCAGAGACCCACAAGGATGACATCTTTTGCATGAGGGCAGAAGAGGAAGAAGGGGCCTGTGACATCGAAGAGGAGGGAGAAGAGGCCTTGCAGGTGAATTTTGATACCTCTGAGGAAGAAGAGTGGTGGGAGGATGAGTGGTGGGAGGATGAGGAGGAGAGCATATATTTCCCAATATTATGTGAGAAACGCCACGTTCCTGAGACAACTGTAATGGTAATGGAGGGAGATTATGAAAAGATTATTACTTTCAATTGGGAATATGATTCCGACTGAGGAGAAGGATGGCTTTTTACATGGAAGACTGTTCCAACACACACATCCAAAGTCGCAGACCTAATCCAGGAACCAAAGAAACTATAGAACAACTATGATCAGAATCTTCAGAGAGATGGAAGAAGAGATTGGAAAAATAAAAAGAAAAAAATGCCTTCCAGATATCTTGGAAACTAAGAATTCAATAGATGATCTGAGGAGTAGAGTAGACATCCTTGAAGAAAGACTTTGTAATCTAGATGATGAAATGGAAGAATTCTCTAAGGATACCATACAGATGGCCAAGCAGATAATAAAGAAATGCTAAGGGAGAGGGAGGACAGATTCAGAAGTGCCAACATCTGTTTGATAGGAATCCCAGAAAAAGAGAGTGAAGAGAATGAAGCAGAGGACATACTGCAGGAAATAATTGAAGAAAATTTTCCAGAGCTTTGCAATTCTAGTCTTGGGATAGTGAGTGCTCACCGAATCCCCAGCGTGATTGACAAAAACAGACTCACTCCTAGGCACAGCTTGGTGAAGTTTTTGAATTGTAGTGATAGAGAAAATCCTAAAGGCTTCTAGAGAGAAAAAATAAATCACCTACAGAGGCACATGAATCCGACTGACAGCCGACTTATCACTGGGCACCCTGGATACAAGAAGTCAATGGAGCAACATCAAAAAAGTGCTTCAGGAGAAAGGCTTTCACCCTAGAATGCTGTAACCAGCCAAATTGGCATTTGATTTCCAGGGTAAAACAAAGATTTTTTTTTGATTTGGAAGAATTTAGGAAGTTTATTTCTTGTGTACCAACTTTGAAAGAATTATTGGAGAAAACAACGTAGGTGGCTGCAACTTACACTCTCCTCACCCCAACAGATACAGAAAATCGACGAATACAACATGTCCAGAAGAGTGGGAGCTAACTGTTTATTTGGGGTTGAGGGGAAAGGAGTGGTATTACCCAGATGTTGGGAAGGTTAAAGGGCATATTTTAAAAATTTAATGATGGTCATTGTAGTTTGCCTAGGGTGAAGATTCTGTATTATTGAGCGGGGAGGAAGGAATCTGTCCATGGAACAGATGGGGAAAGTAATAGAAATGTATAGGAGAAAGGTGGCAGGGTGTATTAGAATGAAAAATTGCAAATGCTGAATGTATGGGGAAGGATATTTCATAATTTTATCATTCTGTAGTGAATCTGCTTTTTCCATTTGAATATACTCAATTTGCTATTAAAAGTTTTACCTTCTTCCAACATACTTTGTCCTTACAGTATGTAGTTGAATAATTTTTGAATTTCACTGCCTAAGTCCGTACAAATGAACTCTCTTCCCTGTTTTTTCAATAGTTTTGCTTTTGTTGTTTGCAGTACTGGTAGTTGAAGCCAGGATCTTGCCCATGTGAGAAAAGCCCTCTACCATTGTGTTGCACCCCACTCCTGATGCAGATCTTAGAAAATGAAAAACGACAGAGGGTTAAGGCATTTGGTCCAGGTAGACCCTTAGTCAGAGTTGCCCCATTATCTTTCCACTCTTGACAGCTTTACAGCTTGACAGCTTTACAGAATTCCCACGCACTTTTAAAAGACTTCTTACAGGAAGTTGCAAAAAATAATGTCCTGCATACTACTCAGCCTGCTTCTCATAGTAACATCTTCAATAACGAGTGTGACATTGTTAACTAGATGTTTAGGTTTCTATGGCCCTAAAGAAATTAATAAAATTGAAAATAGAAATTGAATTTCAGGTTTGAGGGCTGGAAGTGTAGCGTCACTATTATTTGAATGAAGTCACTATTGTAGCCTTCAAGGAGAATGTGTTCTTACTCTTCCAGCTTCAGGTGGCTGCTGGCATCCCTTGGCTTTGGGTCACGTGTCAAGTTACTGCTGTTTGCCCTTGTCACCCCAAGGCTATTCTTTCCCAGTGACAGTAACTCTATCCCTCTCATAAGGATACTTGCAACTGCATTTAGGACCTATGCAGATGACCAGGATCATCTTCTCATGTCCAAAAGATAATTTGGTCAAATTTGCAAAATCCAATGGTGTGCCCAGGTTCTCAAAATGGGGGCCTGATTGCTCCCCCTCCAATACTATGGATTTAATTATGGGATTCTCTGCACTGAGCTACACCTCCAACCCTTTTTATTTTAAGACAAGGTCTTCTAACTTGCTGAAACTGTCTTCAGTTTGTGAGTCTTCTGTCTCAATCTCCCTGCTGGATGGTTTGAAGAAGAGAATGGCTTGGGTCCCTACAGGCTGTGGGAGGTGATGAAAGGCTGACAAAGCCACCCTTAACTCATCTCTAGGCATCCTCTGAAAGCTGAAGGGGTAGGAGGTTGTAGATTAAATAGTATCCCTCCTCCCACCCCAAGTCCCTTGGAATCTCAATGTGACATTGAAAATTAGTGTGATTAAGTTAATTGATGTGAGGTCATACTAGATTAATTGTCCTTAAGCCAAGGGTGACCAGAATAGTATGTCAAGGTGGGGTAGCTTGGAGTGATAGCTCCACAAGCTAGGGACACCCTGTATGCCCAGCAACCAGCAAATCTAAAGGGCGAGGAAGGATTCTTGTGTTACTCTGTGAGCATGATCTATAAGCAAGTACCCTGATCTCCCTCCAGGCTGAACATTCAGGCAACTGGGTACCCCAACCTCTCTGTGAAGTTGTGGGGTGAAGTGTGTGGAGATTCATACTTACTGTTACCTTCAGAGCTTAGCAAATTATGGGTTTAATTACAATGCCCTCCTTTAAAAAAAAAAAAAAAAAAGGGTATACACAGTGGCTGGGGGAGTAACAGTGGTAGAACATCCACTTAGCCTGCACATATGAAAATGGCTCCACCCTGGGACATAAGATAAAAGCCAAACTTTCCATTTCTCATCCCTAATTTATTTGGGGGTTGAGTTACTGGGAATTGAACCTAGGGGTGCTTTACCACTGAGCAACACCCAGCACTTTTTACTTTTATTTTGAGACATTCTCAATAAGATGCTTAGGGTCTTGCTAAGTCACTGAGGCCTGCCTGTGATCCTCCTGCCTCAGCCTTCCAAGCTGCTGGGATTACAAGTGTGCACCCCTGAGCCCAGCCACACATAATTTTTGCTTACTGGCCTTGTAGACTAAAAAGCATGATTTTAAATGCAATTGCATATTATTTGTAAGCCAATCTGCTACTATTGTACCCGTGGGCTGTTTCTTCATTGGAGACAGCCTGGAGAGGACCCAGGAAGTGAGAAGGTAGTGTCAGCTGAACCTTCCCTTCATGGTAAACATTGGGGTGCTTTTTATACACACATCATTTCACCCTCACTGAAGTCTTCTGTGCCATTATCTGCCATGTTATAGGTGAGGAAATAAAAAATCATGCAAATTACTCGCCCAAATTTACAGAAGTAGATAGTAATATTATCTGAAATTCCAAATGGTCCATCCTTTCTACACTTATGCTATTTGTATTTTTGTGTAATTCCTCCAAGTACTGATGATTTTATTTATTTTTGTGGGGCTGGAGATGGAATATAAGATTCTGCATGAAAGGTCAGTGCTATACCACTGAGCTAGCACAGACGCTGCCTTTTTTTTTTTTTTTTTTAAGATAGAGTCTCTTTAATTGCCTAGAGCTTTGCTACATTACTGAAGCTGGCCTCAAACTTGCCTCAGCCTCCTGAGTTGGTGGGATTACAGGCATGCACCATGATGTCCAGAGCCACAGAATTTTTATTTTGCCAAATTGAAACTCTGCCTGTTAAACACATCTATGCCCCACTCTCCAGTAATGCCAACTTCCTGTTTTTATTATTCAGACTATTTTAGATACCCCATGTGAGTGGAATCATAGAATATTAGTTTTCTTGTGACTGACATTTCACTTCCATAATATCCCTGAGGCTCATCTGTGATGTAGCAGGTATCAGCATCTCCTTGAAAAAGGCTGTGGAATATTCCTTTGTATACATCTGTACCACATCTTCATTCATCCATCCATAGATGGGCTTTTCTGTTTCTTTCACGTCTTCGCTATGGTGAATAATGCTGCAATCATTATGAGTATGTAAAAATACCCTTGAAGTCCTGCTCTGGATATATATCTAGAAGTAGAGTTGTTGGGTCATAAGATAATTCAGTTTTTAGTTTTAGGGTTTTTTTTTTTTTTTTTTTGAGAAATTTCCTTATCATTTTCCAAAGTAGTTGTATTTTTTTTACATTTGCAACTGCATCTGGGTTTTTATTTTTACACAGGGTCTTGCTAAGTTGCTCAGGCTGGCCTCCAACTTGAGAGCCTCCTGTCTCAGCCACCAGAGTCACTGGAATTAGAGGCATGCACCACTATGTCTGGCTTAAAGATTTTGATGCATAATTTTTTCCGTCTCTTTTGTGGAGGTTCACATGCTACTGCTGGAGCCCCCTGAGGCTCTATCTTCTGGCTCAGACTGCAAACCGGCCTGGCCACCTGGCCTGCCCATGTCATTTGCAACCAGCACCACTACTGCACCTGTGCACACACACCTTTACTTCTCGTTTGCCTCAAAAATTGGGGCCAGCAGGACTGGGGTATCTGGCCCATGCCTTCCTGCACCTGGAGACTGCTGCTTTGACCTCTGTCTTTTTCATCCTGTCCCAAGGAGGCTAAGTTAGTGGGCCTCCAACAGTCACCTCCATCAAAAGCAAGCAAATTTCATATGAAAGCAGGTTGTGGTTGGAAAGCCCACTGCTCTACCAAATAAAAAGACCTGAATACCTGCCTCCAAGTAATCTGTGTGCATCTTCTTGGAATAGTGCATTGTAAGAGGGGAATCTCAGTGCTGATCACAATTTCTCTCCACAACATTTTTCCTTCCTTCCTCCCTCCCTCCCTTTCTTCTTCTTCTTCTTCTTCTTCTTCTTCTTCTTCTTCTTCTTCTTCTTCTTCTTCTTCTTCTTCTTCTCTCTCTCTCTCTCTCTCTCTCTATCTCTCTCTCTCTCTTAGTGCTGGGGTTTAGATCTGGGCCTCATACATGCAGGCAGATATTCTACCACTGATCTACACCCCTCCGACCTGCTGATTGAATTACTAGCTGCTGATGGGATCCTCCAGTGTTTACCAAGCGTGTTGCAAATTTACACTCCTTGGACTTTAAACTCTTATAAAACAACCATAAAACAGAGAGACTCAACACTGAACCACAAAGGAAGCTATGAGGGAATGAAATCAAAAGCATTATATAATATTATCCATGATGGAGTTTAGTAGCTGCTCACAGTGGGATTATTCCTAACCACTGCAGAATAGGCACGCTTTCTCTCTTTCCTTTAACCTGTTTCTCACTAGTGCCAAGATGTCCTTTATTATCACAGAATGTTTTGCATAGAAACAAGTTTCTTCTAGAGCCATACAAAGTCCTCCTTGTTTTAGAAAGAGAAGATCGAGACCCTATCTGTTTTCAGAGAGTCTAGTGAAACCTCTAGTTTGGAGATTGACCTTTTTAGTTTTCCTAAATCTATATCTATTTGAAAGCTGAGAGTTAAATTTTTTTTAGAGCCTGTGATAAGACCTGTAGTTCCTAAAGCAGTAGATCCAGCTAATCCCAAACCAGTCAGGAGGGGAACTAAAATGGGGGCAGCCAGTCTATGTTGATAAATCAGTGGGCTCTGGCCTTTTAATAGTCCAGGTGTGTTTTTTTTTTCTTTTACTCCATCAAAATAGTAAGTTACATAGTTTAGAGTTATTGACAGGTTGGAGATTTAGGCAAGGAGTTCGAACTGGGACCCAGGAAGCACAATTTTTGGTAAATGGGGAGTTGTCCCACTTATTATTTGGGTTGTGGAAGCAAGTGTCTCTTTCTGGGAGATCTCCCAGGGTGGTTTTGGCAGTAGTTCCCCAGGTACATCTTCCTGAGCTAGACATATTGGTGAACATCTATACTGACCATATTTTTCCTCTAATATTAGGGACCTCCTACTGTTGTAAGGGAAAAGGGTGATGACCATTCTTGCTGCTTTGAGCTGAGCGGGGGCAATGTGCAGTGGGCAAGCAGTTTGGAGTCCCTTTTTAGAAACTGAGTGGGTCAAGGAGGCCATGATAAAAAATTGGTTCAGGAAGAACAGGATGTAAATTCTCCTGGGGTGGGCACTTCTATGAGAGAGAAACAAAAAGACATGAGTGCTGAAGTAAGATTAATACAAAATAGCAATTGTAGCATCTGGAACCTGTCCAGATCATGAAAATGATAGAAATTAATAATTGTTTACCAGGAGGTGGAAGACCTGAGAAATTGTTCCCATAACAAAGCCTAATAAAGCCCTTTTTTAGGGACCATAAATCTTTAACATTGTCAGAATTATCAGGAATGTAGAGACAACATTTAGTTAAGTTAGTTAATGTCATCTGATTTTTGTAAATACCTTTTTGGCTTGACCTCTGTGTTCAGTAAATATTCCTTTGTTACTTAGGGTTAGATAATTATATTAATAAACATTAATTACATGTACCTGTGTAGAAAGTTAGGAAGATCTGTAGGCCTTAATCTGACTAAAACTTCTGGCAGTTTTTTATTGATAGTTATCAGGCATTTTTGCCTAAGAATTTCTCTTTTGTTGCCTCTAATCTTACTTATTTTGTGGGGAGCTAACACTAGTGTACACTTTAAGTTACATTAAATTAATTGTTGTTTCTGCTGCACGACTAGCACGCTAGCTTCATAGTAGAAGTTCTAAACATAGAAGTTAACTAGTGTGATCAAAATAAAGACACAGAAAACTCAATTTACCTTTTTCTTGCCCAGCTAAGAGATGGCCACTCACAGTTCTTGCCTCAAGCCACCTGATGTGGTAGCGAGGTTTACACAGGAGACCAGCAGGAGAGAGGAGGAAGCATGCCAGAGAATGGGCTTTTATTGGGGAACTAAAAATTCAGGGGAAAATTCTATCCAATGAAGGTTGAGGGGGACAGCATTCCAAGGTCAGGGTCAGTGATTGGTTTCCAGGTCAATGGTCAGTCACATCCCCACATGGACAGGCCCTCGCACCTGGAAAGGGTGGGGTTAAAGCTCTCACACAGCTGGCCTGAGCGCCTCACACACAGTCAGGGAGGTAGACCAATCACGTGTGAGAACGGCTTCCCACAGTTGTTTCTTTTTCAATGTCCAGGAATGGCTGTGCTTTGGTTTTAACTGTTTTTGCTAGGTGCTTAAGACCAAGCTAGTCAAACTGACCTTGTTCCTATCTGTTGGTAAGAGTCAGCTGAGTTTTCTTGGAAGACATTCTTGGGGAACTTGTGAGCAGCATTTTAGTTCTGTTAGTTTCATTTGCATTAGAATGGGTCAAGGTCTTGCTGACCATATGGCCTTCCTTGGAAGCATCAGGCATGTCTCCCCTTTTCAATGACCCTCATTTTTTTCAGCATAGACACTCATTGGCTTTCTGCTCTCCAGTGGTCTCAGTAATCTCCCTAATCAGGAGGGTATGTGGCCTGGAGTTGCAAAGCTTTTTCCCCTGTCCTGGTTTCAGGCTGACTCAGAGGGCCAGAACCAAATATTGGTTTCTTTGGCCCCTTTATTTTAAACTTAATATTTAAATTTGGCCTTAAACATCTAGCAAGATAGTTTTACCAGTTTTAAAGTAAGAATGCTGGGCTTTAACGTTAATGTTTATAACTTTACAGTTAATTTTTACATAACACAATATCCTTATTTTATTTATTAATTTATGTAATGCTGAAGATCTGCCTGAAGGCAGAATAGGACACCTTAGCATCTACTGTATGATCCAATCACTGTACGCCAACAAGGCAGCTTGCAGACCCAGAGACCATATTAGATTTTGGCTATAAAAACTCGCTCTTGCCTGGTCCTCCTCTCTTGCTCTCTCCTTTTCTCTCACTTTCCCTGTCTCTCATATTCTCTCTCTCTCTCTCTCTCTCTCTCTCTCTCTCTCTCTCTCTCTTTGTGTTAATCAGCCACTGCCACAATAAAGGTCTCCTGGTTGCTCTGAGTGTAGTGGTCACTTTTTTTTAGTTATAATGAAAATACAAAGTGAAATTAACACTAGTAAAAACATATTTAGCTTGTATATAATTTTGAACCTTGGCTGAGTTATATAATATATTTTCTATTTGAGATCACAGTAATCTTTCCAATAAAATCGATCTTTGAATGTAAGTTTATTATAACTTTGAATATAAGTTTATTATATTATAACTTCTGGCCTACTTTGAAGTTATTCTGACATGTTGTAAGTTGTGAGGCAGAGCCTTATCTCAGGTAAGGCAGGGCTCTTTATAAAACCTAGGTAAAGTGTTTTAGTTCTAAAGCTGATCTTTGTCTCTCTTTTTAGATATCATTTTATAAAGTTTACATATACTGTTTTCTGACTCTATGAATGTTAGTAGCACAATATGACATATATTTGAAACATTAATTTAAAAAGGCTGAGAGCCCTTAACATTTTTTTTCACGTGTTAAGTGGCAAAATATTTTATAATATTAATATTTAAATAGATTAGGCTCTCATTACTTTTTAAAATATTTTTAAATTTTTATATTTTAGTGTAAAAGGCAATATAAGTTTTGGTTACAAAACATCAAATAATATAAATAAATCCCCAATAAAATCTATTATCTTTATAAGTTTAAATTACCATTACAGAAGTTTGGAGAATACCAGCTTGATAAGATGTTTCTTTAAAACTTTTACCTTAAAGACTTTTATACCTGAAAGATATGAATACATTTAATCTGCAAAGAAAAGTAATGTACTACATTTTTATTGATTTTTTTATATTAACTAAGGTTAGCTTTTAAAGGAAAATCTAGACTCTGTAATGTAGGACAATACTTTAAAATAACAGTTGCTGTTTAACCACAGATGTAAAAATCTTAATTTTTTTTTAAGATTACTTGTTTTAGGGGATAAAATTTAATAGACACAATGTAATTAATATTTTTAGAAGTTTTTGTCATTTTAACATATAAATATATCAGTACATTATTATTTGTTCTTAGGGAACAGCTCGAATAGTTTTAACTATTTGTATTGCATATATAACCAACTTAGTTACATATAAACACTTTAATATTTGTCTTTTATTTATAGACCTTTATATTACTTAACTAGACCCTTTTGTTGTTTACTTAGATGTATTATAATTATACTTTACCACATAAAGGCTTTTTACCTGGAAACGATTTTTTATTAAATATATTTTTATATTTAGAACTTTTTAATAATTTTTAATCCATTGATCCTTTTTGTGTTTATACCTTGAAATAACCTTATAAATTTCTGAATTTAGATAAATTAACTCATTTTAATAAGATGAAATATTTGTGATTTACAGTACTTTAATTGAAATGTAGTTGAAACCTCTTGACTTCTTGTATGTAGAATTATACTTATTGGGACTTTTAATTTATAGTAACCTTGTTTTTATGATAACACAAAATAATTTTAAATTTCCTTTTTAGTTTACCAATTTATGAAAACACCAACATTGTTACAGTATTCTACCTTATGGAATTTAAGGAGTTAAAAGTACTTGATATTATATTTAACAGTCAGCATTTTAACTTTGTAAACCAATTAGATGTCTCTAACAAACACATCCATGATTAAATTTTTATACATTTAGATGTACTCTACGTATCTTTTTGAAACACAAGGTATTTGACAAGTGTTTTGAATAGTATTAGTAATCTTTTTTTTTTTTACTGTGTAAGAAAAAATCCTAGAGACAATGGAAGTCAGACACTTTATAGACATTAACATTTTAAAAGCCGTTTAACCATCTAGAACAAAACTGCGTATTAGTAACTTTAAAGACATTTGTAATTTTATCTATTTTCCCAATTTGAATTGAACCTTTTAAATCATATTAACCAAATGTATTTGGATCCATTTTTAAAAATTTTAATTTATGAGCTCATATGTCAATTTTTTGTAGCAAATATATGTAGACATGGCAATACATGTAGACAGACAAAGCCTTGTAGTTTATTTTTTTTAAAAAAACCTATTAGATTGAGAGTTAACCCTTGTAAATTGGCCTTAGAATAAAGCAGAGTTTAATCAGAAAAACATATTAATCAAGGCATATTGGATCAAAATTATGAATTTAACAAATATAGAATTTTAAAAGTTTTCTAAACTTTTTCCTGAGGTGGTCCTGTTCATGAAAGCTGAAAAGAATTGAGGGAACATAGACAGTTGAAGGGGGCTTATTTCTCCTTAGAGGAACTCACCAAAGATACACCTCCATTGGTCTCTTTGGGAGAGTCCCCTAGGTTGGGGTCCCATTCTAAACTGTGTTTTTCTGGTTTCTTGGATAGTGGCCATCAAATTTTAGCCTGACATTGAAAAATCTTTAGACCATTTTTTAATAGTTGGAAGTTTTTCATGCTTGCAAATACTGAGAGACAAAAGCCAAATTTTCTAGACAAAATCATGTTTTTTTGTTATACAATTTAGGAATAATAATTTTATAAAACACTTTAGTTTTAATCTGTCCTCTATAAGAAATAACATGATTTACCCAGTTGGCCACCTGGCCCAGTTCCTAAATGAAGGCAATCTCTAGAATGCCTTTTTCTTTTTACCTTTAGCATTTACTTTTGACAATTCTTTTAGTCCTCTTGGCAGCACTTTACATTTTAATGCAAGCTGTAGAGAGCACAGGTAAAACCGTTTTAACAATTTTTTTCCAATAGAAACAAACTGAGGTAGAAATTAACACAGAACACAAAGGGAACAAACAAAAACAAACCAACAGACAAAGTCCTGAAAACTGTTAAGAAAACAAGTTAAAGGGGCACAGGTAGAGATCTCTGTAGCACTTCCTTGTCCCATAATATTGGTGGAGAGAAGGAGTCCTGATGATAGAAGAGCGGTTATGAGAACAACAAAAGGGCCCATGCACAACACACGGACAGATAAACACAAGACAAATGGTCAGCAAACAGACACTGACAAATGACAAACAGCAAGGCAGACATTGGGCCATACATGAATAGATACACAGGACAAGTGGCTGGTGAACTGACACTGGACAAATGACAAACACCAAGAAGACACTGGAGAAATGACAAACAGAAGAATAGACCCAGGACAAGCAACAGTCACTGAGCTCACACAGGGAGACCTCTAATGGGGCAGAGACCACGTCTCATCCTGCCCCCAGACAGATGAGGCCTCACAGGAAGGCCTCCAGTGGGCCCCAGATACAGACAGATGAGGTCACATAGGGAGACCTCCAGGGAGACAGTGATAATGTCTCATCCTATCCCAGGAAAGGTGTAAGTGACTGTGTCCAATCTGACCTTTTTCCCCAGAAGAGTCCACTCACCAGAACTGACAGGCTGGCAGGAGGCTTTTCAGAGTGTCCTAGGAAGGACTGCAGTCATTCTTGCAGTGAGGCTGAGGAACATCTCTCAGGAACTACCCTCTACTCTGGGGCCAAGGTCCAAAGGCCCGACATTGGAGGCAAATTTGGCATAAGGGTAGGGAAGAAATGGATCCTGGATGAGCCCCCAAATGTTATAGTTAAAGCTTCGTCCCTGGGTTTCATAAACTGACTTCCAGACCACTCACATATAATTGAATCAAGCCTTTATTGAAGCACACTAGTGGTGGCTGACCAGAACATAAAGCTGTTCCCCTGATCAGCCCTGAACAATTGCAAGGGCACTCCTTATAAGCCTGAAAACCACCCTGTTCGGGGGTCCAGCCAATGCAAGCAAGCCAGGTTACAGAAGTGGGAGAGTGCAGTCAAGTGGGAAGCCTAAACAATCAGTTAGCCCAGTCACCCCAGTTAGAGAAACAGAGCCCCATTACACTAGTTACAGAAACAATGCCCCATTAGGTATTTCTGTGTTCCTAAAGGTTTCTATAGCAAACGGAAAATAAATCTTGCCCCAGTCCTGACCCTTCTACTTGGCGTGGTTGTTTTATAGGATGAAGTTATAAAACAAAATGGAGTCACATTTGCTTCTACTATCACAGACTCTGCTGGAAAGGAAGGCAAATGTCATACTCTGTTATTCTAGAATTTGTGTTCTAATTCAGGGAATTTGAATTTTAGAAGGTGTATATGTTCAAGAGACAGTTAAAGCAAGTTTCAAAATTAAGTCCAGGCAAGGAGTGAAGCCAGGGGCACTCTAGCCCTGAGATACATCTCCAGCCTTTTTATTTGGGACAAGGTCTCCCTGAATTGCCCAGGCTGGGTTCTGACTTGCAATCCTCCTACCTTCACCTCCCCTGAGTAGTTGGCATTGCAGGTTTGTGCTGCAAGGCAAGAGAGATTTCTAAAGACACTAAGATATCTCCCATCTTTCTTTCCATGTCCCCTGCTGATCACTCTGGACTAGCAGTTCTAGTAAACTGGGCCCTTCCCAATTCCTGATTCTCCTTGGGTCCCACATTTGCAAAGCCCTTCTTCCCATCCTCATCTGGGAATTCTTTCCACTTCTCAGATGTTGCCTCCACCAGGAAGTTGTCTCTGGGCCACCAAGGTTAAGATAAAACAGCCCTTTTCATTCTTTTTAAAATCAGCTACATTGGCCAGGAGACTGAGAGGCTGAGGCTCCGAGGCTGAGATTGGAGTATCGCGAGTTCAAAGCCAGTCTCAGCAAAAGTGAGGTTCTAAGCAGCTCAGTGAGACCCTTTCTTTAAATAAATACAAAATAGGGCTGGGGATGTGGGTCAATGGCTGAGTCAATTCCTGATACTTCCCTCCCCACCAAAATAAATAAATAAATAAATTAGCTACACTGTAGAGTCACATTGATGAGGCTGGAAGATTGACAGTCTCTTAGGGACAGCAGAACACTGGATGGAGCTTTTTCAATTTTCTTGACAAGCAATTGAAAAAGTTGATCTTTGAAATTGTAAAGTCCAAACTCTTACCTGTACTTCCAATCTGATTTCTCTATATTCCACAGGGGAAAAAAAAAGCAACAACTAAATGTATAGGGTGTTTTGGAGCGAGCTCAGTTCACCATGTATGCAAATTATTCTATACTGAGTGATGTTTGTATTCATGTACAAAATATAAGGGATGACCCTGAATTGGATTTAACAAGAAATATACAAGTGCTGGGCACAGTGGTGCATCCGTGTAATCCCAGAGATGCAGGAGGCTAAGGCAGAAAGACAGCAAGTTAGAGGCCAGCCTCAGCAAATTAGAGAGGCCCTAAGCAACTTGGCGAGATGCTGTGTCAAAATAAAAAATTAAAATGGGTTGAGGATGTAGCTCAGTGTTATAGACCCACTGGGTTCAATCCCCAGTACCACCAAAATGATGAAAATTTTAAAAAGGAAAAAAAACGAGGGCTGGGATTGTGGCTCAGTGGCAGAGTGGGTTCATTCCTCAGCACCACATAAAAATAAATAAATAAGTAAACAAATGTATCATGTTCATCTACAACTAAAAAAAATTAGAAAAAGAAAGAAGAAAGCAAGAAGCAAGATATCATGGTAGTGGCCCTAAGCCACTTGAGGAAGAAAAGAGGATGTTTTCTGTCTCTGTCAAGGTCACTACTCCTTCCCACATACCTTGCTATACTGAGCTCTGGATGAAGTGGCAGAACAGCCTAAAGGGACATGGTACCTTCTTAGTAGGAATGGATTGAGGGCTGCACAACCCCTCCTATTATACATTCATATTCAGGGAATGCTGTAGGAGTGGGTTATGGTGCCTTGACACCCAAAGATCCCAAAGGGGAAATCACATTGGGTAGGTGAGTATTGGGGCTATGGACGGGAACCCCAAACACCATATGTGGCTAAAGCTGTGTGCCTCATTGGCCCAGGACAGGCTGGCAGAGTCACCTCTTCCTTCTGTTTTCCTTTATTTAGCTGAATATCTTAAATATATTTCAATATATTTTTCAGGCCTGCACTGCCACACCTGGCTAGTAATGACAGTTTTGCAGCCACCTACTAATTATAATTTTCATTCAGTCCTTGCCAAGAATGCCTTCGAAGAATTTCTAGAACAATGTTCAATAATTTTTGTAATGTCAGGCATCATCTTACACCTGATATTATCAGAAATGCTGCACTTTAGTATTAAACTCATCCTGCCTTGGATTTAGAGAATTATTTCCTATGGGCTCACCCACTCCACCTGTTGATCTTCAATGGTATCACACTCACCAGAGATGGCCTTTTGGAATTCATAGGGATAATTTTTCATTTAAAATATTTTGTTATTTAATAATATGTTGTTGTTAACAGAATGTGTTTAGTCAAAATTCATGTGTTGAAGGTCTAATATGGTCATATTTGGAGGCTGGGTTTGGGAGGTAATTAGTTTTAGATCAGGTCATGAGTATGGACCCTCATGATGTGATTAGAGTCCTTAGATAGAAGAGGAAGAGAGGACACACTGAAGAGAGTCCAGGGGAGCCCAAGGTGGGAAGCCAGCTGTGTCTGTGCAGGTCAGATGTGTATCTGTTTGGTTTGAGTGGGTGCACCAGTGTACTCTCCGTCTACATGTATTGCCATGTCTACATATAGTTGGTACAAAAAAATTGACATATGAGCTCATAAATTAAAATTTAAAAAAATGGATCCAAATACCTTTGGTTAATATGATTTTAAAGGTTCAATTTAAATTGGGAAAATAAATAAATGAACAAATGTCTTTAAAATTACTAATGCACAGTTTTGTTTCTAGATGGTTAAACAGCTGTTAAAATGTTAATGTGTATAAAATGTTTGATATCCATTGTCTCTAGGATTTTTCTTCAACATGAAAAAAGGATTACTAATACTATTCAGTGCACTTGTCTTATACCTTGTTTTTTTAAAAAAAATATGTAAATTTCATCTAAACGTATATGAACTTAATCACGGATGTGTTTGTTAGAGACATCTGATTGGTTTACAGTTAAAATGCTAACTGTTAAATATAATATCAAGTACTCTTAACTCTTTAAATACCATAAGTTAAAATACTTAAACAATGTTGGTATTTTCATAAATTGGTAAACTACAAAGAAATTTGAAATCATTTTGTGTTATCATAAAAACAAGGTTACTATACATTAAAAGTCCCAACAGGTATAATTCTACATACAAGGATTCAAGAGGTTTCAACAACATTTCCATTAAAGTACTGTAAATAACAAAATATTTCATCTTATTAAAATGGATTATTTTATCTAAATTCAGAAAATTATAAGGGTTATTTCAAGGTACATACAGAAAGAAGAATCAATAGATTAAAAATTATTAAAAGTTTCTAAATATAAAAATATATTTAGTTAAAAATGTTTTTAGGTAAAAAAGTCTTTATGTGGTAAAGTATAATTATAATACATCTAAGTAAAAACAAAAGGGTCTAATTAAGCAATATAAAAGTCTACAAATAAAATATAAATATTAAAATGTTTATATGTAACTAAGTTGGTTATATATGTAACACAAATATTTAAAACTATTCAAGGTTGTTTTCTAAGAACAAATATTAATGTACTGATATATTTATATGTTAAAATGAGAAAAACTTCTAAAATATGAATTACATTGTGTCTGTTAAGTTTTATCCCCTAGAGCATGTAATCTTGGAAAAATTAAGGTTTGTACATTTGTGGTTAAACAGCAACTGTTACTTTAAAGTATTGTCCTACATTACAGAGTCTAGATTTTTCTTTAAAAGCTAACCTTGGTTAATATAAAAACATCAATAAAATTGTGGTACATTACACTTCTTTACAGATTAAATATATTCATATATAGAGAGAGTGAAAGGGAGAGAAGAAAGAGAGAGCAAAAGAGGGGGGTTCAACATAAGATATTTTTTATAGCCAAAATCTAATAGGTGTCTCTGGATCTACAAGCTGCCTTGTTGGCTTACAGTGATTGGATCATACAGTAGATGCTAAGGTGTCATCTTCTGCCTTCATGCAGAATGAGCAGGAGTCAAATGTGGGTTTTGTTGCAACAGACGGGTGGGAGTAGAGTGTTCAGCCTTGAGTGGGGTTGAGTGTTGACTTCAGACAAACAAGTGAAGCTACATTGTTCAGTCTGCTCTGCAACTAATAACCAATGCCTGTTAATGTTTTACAGAGGTAATACTTCATGAACATACAACCTAAAGTAATTTGAGTTATTAAGCCATCATCTGTAGACAGATAATAATTAAATGGGATTAAATTAACTGTAAAGGGGCTAAGGTTATGGCTCAGCAGTAGAATGCTTGCCTTGCATGTGTGAGGCACTGGTTTGATCCTCAACATCACATAAGTAAATAGAGAAGATAAAGATATTGTGTTATGTACAGTTTAAAAATTAAAAAAAAATGTTAACTGTAAATGTTTATAACTTTAAAGTTAAAGCCAGTATTCTTACTTTAAAATTGGTAAAACTGACTTGCTAGATGTTTAAGGTCAAACTTAAAAATTAAGATTAAAATAAAGGGGCCAAGGAAACCAATATTTGGCTCTTGCCCTCTGAGTCAGCCTGAACCCAGGACAGGGGGAAGAGCTTTGAAACTCTGGGCCACATAACCTCATGATAAGAAAGATTAATAAGACCACTGGAGAACAAAAAGTAAATGAGTGTGCATGCTCCAAAAGAGGAAGGTCATTAAAAAGGGGAGACATGCCTGATGCTTCCAAGGGAAGCCACATGATCAGCAAGACCTTGACCCATCCTAATGCAGATGACACTAACAGAGCTACAATGCTACTCACACATTCCACAAGAGTGTACTCCAAGGAAATTCAGCTGACTCTTACCAATAGATAGGAACAAGGACAGTTTGACCAGCTTGGTCTTAAACACCTAGCAAAAACAGTTAAAAACCAAAGCACAGCCATTCCTGGGCATTTAAAAAGAAACAACAGTTATTTTAATGTAACTTAAAATGTACACTTGTGTAAGCAACCCCCCAAAATAAGTAAGACTGGAGGCAACAAAAGAGAGATTCTTACGCAAAAATGCCTGATAAGTATCAATAAAAACTGCCAAAAGTTTTTAGTCAGTTTAATGCCTACAGATCTTCCTAACTTTCTACACAGGTACATGTAATTAATGTTTATTAATATAATTATCTAACCCTAAGTAACAAAGGAATATTTACTGAACACAGAGGTCAAGCCAAAAAGGTATTTACAAAAATCAGATGACATTAACTAACTTAACTAAATGTTGTCTCTACATTCCTGATAATTCTGACAATGTTAAAGATTTATGGTCCCTAAAAAAGGGCTTTATTAGGCTTTGTTATGGGAACAATTTCTCAGGTCTTCCACCTCCTGGTAAACAATTATTAATTTCTATCATTTTCATGATCTGGACAGGTTCCAGATGCTACAATTGCTATTTTGTATTAATCTTACTTCAGCACTCATGTCTTTTTGTTTCTCTCTCATAGAAGTGCCCACCCCAGGAGAATTTACATCCTGTTCTTCCTGAACCAATTTTTTATCATGGCCTCCTTGACCCACTCAGTTTCTAAAAAGGGACTCCAAACTGCTTGCCCACTGCACATTGCCCCCGCTCAGCTCAAAGCAGCAAGAATGGTCATCACCCTTTTCCCTTACAACAGTAGGAGGTCCCTAATATTAGAGGAAAAATATGGTCAGTATAGATGTTCACCAATATGTCTAGCTCAGGAAGATGTACCTGGGGAACTACTGCCAAAACCACCCTGGGAGATCTCCCAGAAAGAGACACTTGCTTCCACAACCCAAATAATAAGTGGGACAACTCCCCATTTACCAAAAATTGTGCTTCCTGGGTCCCAGTTCGAACTCCTTGCCTAAATCTCCAACCTGTCAATAACTCTAAACTATGTAACTTACTATTTTGATGGAGTAAAAGAAAAAAAAAACACACCTGGACTATTAAAAGGCCAGAGCCCACTGATTTATCAACATAGACTGGCTGCCCCCATTTTAGTTCCCCTCCTGACTGGTTTGGGATTAGCTGGATCTACTGCTTTAGGAACTACAGGTCTTATCACAGGCTCTAAAAAAAATTTAACTCTCAGCTTTCAAATAGATATAGATTTAGGAAAACTAAAAAGGTCAATCTCCAAACTAGAGGTTTCACTAGACTCTCTGAAAACAGATAGGGTCTCGATCTTCTCTTTCTAAAACAAGGAGGACTTTGTATGGCTCTAGAAGAAACTTGTTTCTATGCAAAACATTCTGTGATAATAAAGGACATCTTGGCACTAGTGAGAAACAGGTTAAAGGAAAGAGAGAAAGCGTGCCTATTCTGCAGTGGTTAGGAATAATCCCACTGTGAGCAGCTACTAAACTCCATCATGGATAATATTATATAATGCTTTTGATTTCATTCCCTCATAGCTTCCTTTGTGGTTCAGTGTTGAGTCTCTCTGTTTTATGGTTGTTTTATAAGAGTTTAAAGTCCAAGGAGTGTAAATTTGCAACACGCTTGGTAAACACTGGAGGATCCCATCAGCAGCTAGTAATTCAATCAGCAGGTCGGAGGGGTGTAGATCAGTGGTAGAATATCTGCCTGCATGTATGAGGCCCAGATCTAAACCCCAGCACTAAGAGAGAGAGAGAGATAGAGAGAGAGAGAGAGAGAGAGAAGAAGAAGAAGAAGAAGAAGAAGAAGAAGAAGAAGAAGAAGAAGAAGAAGAAGAAGAAGAAGAAGAAGAAGAAGAAAGGGAGGGAGGGAGGATGGAAGGAAAAATGTTGTGGAGAGAAATTGTGATCAGCACTGAGATTCCCCTCTTACAATGCACTATTCCAAGAAGATGCACACAGATTACTTGGAGGCAGGTATTCAGGTCTTTTTATTTGGTAGAGCAGTGGGCTTTCCAACCACAACCTGCTTTCATATGAAATTTGCTTGCTTTTGATGGAGGTGACTGTTGGAGGCCCACTAACTTAGCCTCCTTGGGACAGGATGAAAAAGACAGAGGTCGAAGCAGCAGTCTCCAGGTGCAGGAAGGCATGGGCCAGATACCCCAGTCCTGCTGGCCCCAATTTTTGAGGCAAACGAGAAGTAAAGGTGTGTGTGCACAGGTGCAGTAGTGGTGCTGGTTGCAAATGACATGGGCAGGCCAGGTGGCCAGGCCGGTTTGCAGTCTGAGCCAGAAGATAGAGCCTCAGGGGGCTCCAGCAGTAGCATGTGAACCTCCACAAAAGAGACGGAAAAAATTATGCATCAAAATCTTTAAGCCAGACATAGTGGTGCATGCCTCTAATTCCAGTGACTCTGGTGGCTGAGACAGGAGGCTCTCAAGTTGGAGGCCAGCCTGAGCAACTTAGCAAGACCCTGTGTAAAAATTAAAACCCAGATGCAGTTGCAAATGTAAAAAAAATACAACTACTTTGGAAAATGATAAGGAAATTTCTCAAAAAAAAAAAAAACCCTAAAACTAAAAACTGAATTATCTTATGACCCAACAACTCTACTTCTAGATATATATCCAGAGCAGGACTTCAAGGGTATTTTTACATACTCATAATGATTGCAGCATTATTCACCATAGCGAAGACGTGAAAGAAACAGAAAAGCCCATCTATGGATGGATGAATGAAGATGTGGTACAGATGTATACAAAGGAATATTCCACAGCCTTTTTCAAGGAGATGCTGATACCTGCTACATCACAGATGAGCCTCAGGGATATTATGGAAGTGAAATGTCAGTCACAAGAAAACTAATATTCTATGATTCCACTCACATGGGGTATCTAAAATAGTCTGAATAATAAAAACAGGAAGTTGGCATTACTGGAGAGTGGGGCATAGATGTGTTTAACAGGCAGAGTTTCAATTTGGCAAAATAAAAATTCTGTGGCTCTGGACATCATGGTGCATGCCTGTAATCCCACCAACTCAGGAGGCTGAGGCAAGTTTGAGGCCAGCTTCAGTAATGTAGCAAAGCTCTAGGCAATTAAAGAGACTCTATCTTAAAAAAAAAAAAAAAAAAAAAAAAAGGCAGCGTCTGTGCTAGCTCAGTGGTATAGCACTGACCTTTCATGCAGAATCTTATATTCCATCTCCAGCCCCACAAAAATAAATAAAATCATCAGTACTTGGAGGAATTACACAAAAATACAAATAGCATAAGTGTAGAAAGGATGGACCATTTGGAATTTCAGATAATATTACTATCTACTTCTGTAAATTTGGGCGAGTAATTTGCATGATTTTTTATTTCCTCACCTATAACATGGCAGATAATGGCACAGAAGACTTCAGTGAGGGTGAAATGATGTGTGTATAAAAAGCACCCCAATGTTTACCATGAAGGGAAGGTTCAGCTGACACTACCTTCTCACTTCCTGGGTCCTCTCCAGGCTGTCTCCAATGAAGAAACAGCCCACGGGTACAATAGTAGCAGATTGGCTTACAAATAATATGCAATTGCATTTAAAATCATGCTTTTTAGTCTACAAGGCCAGTAAGCAAAAATTATGTGTGGCTGGGCTCAGGGGTGCACACTTGTAATCCCAGCAGCTTGGAAGGCTGAGGCAGGAGGATCACAGGCAGGCCTCAGTGACTTAGCAAGACCCTAAGCATCTTATTGAGAATGTCTCAAAATAAAAGTAAAAAGTGCTGGGTGTTGCTCAGTGGTAAAGCACCCCTAGGTTCAATTCCCAGTAACTCAACCCCCAAATAAATTAGGGATGAGAAATGGAAAGTTTGGCTTTTATCTTATGTCCCAGGGTGGAGCCATTTTCATATGTGCAGGCTAAGTGGATGTTCTACCACTGTTACTCCCCCAGCCACTGTGTATACCCTTTTTTTTTTTTTTTTTTTTAAAGGAGGGCATTGTAATTAAACCCATAATTTGCTAAGCTCTGAAGGTAACAGTAAGTATGAATCTCCACACACTTCACCCCACAACTTCACAGAGAGGTTGGGGTACCCAGTTGCCTGAATGTTCAGCCTGGAGGGAGATCAGGGTACTTGCTTATAGATCATGCTCACAGAGTAACACAAGAATCCTTCCTCGCCCTTTAGATTTGCTGGTTGCTGGGCATACAGGGTGTCCCTAGCTTGTGGAGCTATCACTCCAAGCTACCCCACCTTGACATACTATTCTGGTCACCCTTGGCTTAAGGACAATTAATCTAGTATGACCTCACATCAATTAACTTAATCACACTAATTTTCAATGTCACATTGAGATTCCAAGGGACTTGGGGTGGGAGGAGGGATACTATTTAATCTACAACCTCCTACCCCTTCAGCTTTCAGAGGATGCCTAGAGATGAGTTAAGGGTGGCTTTGTCAGCCTTTCATCACCTCCCACAGCCTGTAGGGACCCAAGCCATTCTCTTCTTCAAACCATCCAGCAGGGAGATTGAGACAGAAGACTCACAAACTGAAGACAGTTTCAGCAAGTTAGAAGACCTTGTCTTAAAATAAAAAGGGTTGGAGGTGTAGCTCAGTGCAGAGAATCCCATAATTAAATCCATAGTATTGGAGGGGGAGCAATCAGGCCCCCATTTTGAGAACCTGGGCACACCATTGGATTTTGCAAATTTGACCAAATTATCTTTTGGACATGAGAAGATGATCCTGGTCATCTGCATAGGTCCTAAATGCAGTTGCAAGTATCCTTATGAGAGGGATAGAGTTACTGTCACTGGGAAAGAATAGCCTTGGGGTGACAAGGGCAAACAGCAGTAACTTGACACGTGACCCAAAGCCAAGGGATGCCAGCAGCCACCTGAAGCTGGAAGAGTAAGAACACATTCTCCTTGAAGGCTACAATAGTGACTTCATTCAAATAATAGTGACGCTACACTTCCAGCCCTCAAACCTGAAATTCAATTTCTATTTTCAATTTTATTAATTTCTTTAGGGCCATAGAAACCTAAACATCTAGTTAACAATGTCACACTCGTTATTGAAGATGTTACTATGAGAAGCAGGCTGAGTAGTATGCAGGACATTATTTTTTGCAACTTCCTGTAAGAAGTCTTTTAAAAGTGCGTGGGAATTCTGTAAAGCTGTCAAGCTGTAAAGCTGTCAAGAGTGGAAAGATAATGGGGCAACTCTGACTAAGGGTCTACCTGGACCAAATGCCTTAACCCTCTGTCGTTTTTCATTTTCTAAGATCTGCATCAGGAGTGGGGTGCAACACAATGGTAGAGGGCTTTTCTCACATGGGCAAGATCCTGGCTTCAACTACCAGTACTGCAAACAACAAAAGCAAAACTATTGAAAAAACAGGGAAGAGAGTTCATTTGTACGGACTTAGGCAGTGAAATTCAAAAATTATTCAACTACATACTGTAAGGACAAAGTATGTTGGAAGAAGGTAAAACTTTTAATAGCAAATTGAGTATATTCAAATGGAAAAAGCAGATTCACTACAGAATGATAAAATTATGAAATATCCTTCCCCATACATTCAGCATTTGCAATTTTTCATTCTAATACACCCTGCCACCTTTCTCCTATACATTTCTATTACTTTCCCCATCTGTTCCATGGACAGATTCCTTCCTCCCCGCTCAATAATACAGAATCTTCACCCTAGGCAAACTACAATGACCATCATTAAATTTTTAAAATATGCCCTTTAACCTTCCCAACATCTGGGTAATACCACTCCTTTCCCCTCAACCCCAAATAAACAGTTAGCTCCCACTCTTCTGGACATGTTGTATTCGTCGATTTTCTGTATCTGTTGGGGTGAGGAGAGTGTAAGTTGCAGCCACCTACGTTGTTTTCTCCAATAATTCTTTCAAAGTTGGTACACAAGAAATAAACTTCCTAAATTCTTCCAAATCAAAAAAAAATCTTTGTTTTACCCTGGAAATCAAATGCCAATTTGGCTGGTTACAGCATTCTAGGGTGAAAGCCTTTCTCCTGAAGCACTTTTTTGATGTTGCTCCATTGACTTCTTGTATCCAGGGTGCCCAGTGATAAGTCGGCTGTCAGTCGGATTCATGTGCCTCTGTAGGTGATTTATTTTTTCTCTCTAGAAGCCTTTAGGATTTTCTCTATCACTACAATTCAAAAACTTCACCAAGCTGTGCCTAGGAGTGAGTCTGTTTTTGTCAATCACGCTGGGGATTCGGTGAGCACTCACTATCCCAAGACTAGAATTGCAAAGCTCTGGAAAATTTTCTTCAATTATTTCCTGCAGTATGTCCTCTGCTTCATTCTCTTCACTCTCTTTTTCTGGGATTCCTATCAAACAGATGTTGGCACTTCTGAATCTGTCCTCCCTCTCCCTTAGCATTTCTTTATTATCTGCTTGGCCATCTGTATGGTATCCTTAGAGAATTCTTCCATTTCATCATCTAGATTACAAAGTCTTTCTTCAAGGATGTCTACTCTACTCCTCAGATCATCTATTGAATTCTTAGTTTCCAAGATATCTGGAAGGCATTTTTTTCTTTTTATTTTTCCAATCTCTTCTTCCATCTCTCTGAAGATTCTGATCATAGTTGTTCTATAGTTTCTTTGGTTCCTGGATTAGGTCTGCGACTTTGGATGTGTGTGTTGGAACAGTCTTCCATGTAAAAAGCCATCCTTCTCCTCAGTCGGAATCATATTCCCAATTGAAAGTAATAATCTTTTCATAATCTCCCTCCATTACCATTACAGTTGTCTCAGGAACGTGGCGTTTCTCACATAATATTGGGAAATATATGCTCTCCTCCTCATCCTCCCACCACTCATCCTCCCACCACTCTTCTTCCTCAGAGGTATCAAAATTCACCTGCAAGGCCTCTTCTCCCTCCTCTTCGATGTCACAGGCCCCTTCTTCCTCTTCTGCCCTCATGCAAAAGATGTCATCCTTGTGGGTCTCTGAGTCTTCTCCTGTCACCTCAAAGGTAGGGATTCCTTTATCCTTCCCCTCCAATAACTCTTCCTCCAGAGTCTCTAAGCTCTTCACTTCTGGCCTAGAGACTTTCACCTCTTTGATGAATAAGGAATGCAAGCCATCACTTGCTGTTCCTCCAGCTTCCTGTTTTGAATTTACTACAGAGTTACCCTGAAAGTCAAAAGAAAAGTTTTGTAAATTGTATGGCTCTTACAGAATTCAAATTTTCACTTCACTCTCTAAATTTACTATGACTACCACTTTGACAATGAGCAAGTACTGGGAGAACTGCTTCAACCTTTCTTCCTTTTTTGTGGTGCTGAGGATCAAACCCAGGGCCTTGTAGAAATGACATGTTTGTGAAGGCCTAATCCCCAAGCAAGGCAAGTTTGTCTATGATTATTCCAAAATTCATACCTGCTTTAGTAGTATTGGCAACAAATTTTCATGATGTCGTTATGCCTACCTTGGTCCTTCTATATCCCTATCCCTGAACATATTTTAAATAACTACTTACTTGTCTGTTTATTGCATTGTAACCAAGCACAGTGGCACATGCCTACAATCCTAGTAGCTCGGGGGACTGAGGCAAGAGGATGTGAGTTCAATGCCAGCCTCAGCAAAAGCTGAGGGCTATGCAACTCATCGAGACCCTACTTACGCTTTACACATAACTTTATACATTAATATGCTTACCCCATATCCTCCTCCTAGATTTGGTTTTTCCTTCTGTCGGAGCACAGGGTTCAGTAATTCCCCTATGACAGGTTTTTGGCTAGTAAATTGTCGTAAACGTTGCAGGTCTGAAAACGTCTTCATCTCACCATCACATTTAAATGCTAATTGGACCTCACACTGAAACTCAGGACCAAAGCCATTTTCTCTTAAAATGCTGAAGATGTCGCCCCACTGCTTACTGACTTCCAAGGTGGCTGATGCCAGAGGGTCTGCAGCCAGGGTGAGCACGGCTCCTTCATCCATCTGAGTTTCTTCTTTTGATGCTTTGACGGTCTTCTCTTTGTTACTGAGGCTCTGGTGGTTTTCTTCTTCCATTGCTTTTACTGCTCCACCCTCCCTATGCTTTGGCTTCTCTTTGTCAGGCAGTCGTATGTGGTGACTGCCATTTCTACATGTGTCGTTGTTCATATCTGAGGCTTCTGCCATCCCTCCAATGGCTTGGTAACTTTGGGGCTCATTCTGGGATAATTCCTTCCCTTGACTGCTAGTGGACATCTTGGCTTTGTCCCATTTACAACTCGGCCCATATAGTTCCCCCTTTCTAAAAGTTAAGTTTTCAGTACACTCAGTGAATTTATAATTTTTTTCTTCTTGTTCACGCAACTCTGTTTTTTGTGAAGCTAAATCTTTCGCTTCCTGCCACTCTTCCCTGCTACCATCATGCTCTGTATCTTTTGTTTCAGATATCTTACTTTTTGCCAGCATTTCCTTTAGTTCTTTTCTCAGGGTTTCCCTCATCTCAAAAAACATCACGTCCTGCATTTGCAACAAGACCTTAAATTTCTCCACAATAGTTGTTGATAAATGATCTTTGTACTTGAAATCTAACATCCGAGGTAGCTCCTCATCAGTACCTCTTAGCTGATTTCTTTTGACACAGGTGGTTTTTTCTTGTTCCTTTTCAAGTCTAGACATTTTTGACTGTACAGTCGACATTGTGTCTATATTGTCCAGATCGTATTGTTTTCCCTTTTGAAGAGTAATTTTGGTTCTTGCACACTGGTTAGGCTCCAGGAATCTAGAATCCTCAAAAAACTCTCATCTGAAATATAAAGAAATGAAAACATTATTTACCAATGAATTTCACTAAGAAACTCAGTAGTATGAACTTGATGAAGTATGTGTACTCCATAAAAATTAGTAGAGGACAACTAATGAGATCGGCATAAGAACACTAGAATGAGAAAAGTCAGTAATCACAATTTGTGCATGATCATTAAAACCCATTGACATGCTGTGTGTGGTGGATGTACTATAAATTCAGTTACTCAGGAAGCTGGGTAACTTGAGGATCCTCAGGAACTTGAAGATCATAAGTTTAAGGTCAGCCTGAGCAGTTTTGCAAGATCCTGTCTCAAAAATAAAAACATAAAAAGTGTAGGGGATGTAGCTCAGTGGCACAGTACATGTGTAGCATACGTAAGGCCCTAGGTTCATTCCCCAGCACAGGAAGAAAACAGATGAGCCTGACAGCTGATAAAACAAACATTTTTAAACAATTTACAATAGCAATTTATGAAAGTCTAAGGTAACCTGGTTGGAATCCTACACAAAACCAAGGAAGAGAAGTCTCTTTGATTACAGAGATTGATAATGTAAGTAAGGCATGGCATATACATGCAGTGGAACATCACCCTGCCTTAAAGGAAATTCTGACACACAATACAACATAGAGAAACCTTGAATACAAGCTAAGTTATGCAGACCAGAACCAAGAAATAGTCCATATGGGCTAGGCTCTCATGGTAGTCAAGTTCATAGACATCAAGTGATTGCTAGGGGCTGGGGGACAAAGGGAATGTGGAGTTGCTGGACAAACCTAAAAAAGACAAACTAGTTGAAAAAAAATCACCTTCTTAATGAAATAAACTAAGGACAACCCAGCACCAGGAGTGGTACACAAATAGAAGCAGCCACAACAACCCACAACGCAGAGCCTTGTACAGGACTTGAATCCTCAACACACAGGCCAGAGAGGGGCCTTCTCTAGCTTAGACTAACAGAACTCACTATATGCAACATGTGTGCCTTGTGTGGACACTAAATGGAATAGATCAATTTTTTTTTTTTTTTATGTGTGGCTCACTTTTTAAAAGTTGTCTTCATTTTGATAAAGTTTCAGGTTTTATAAAAAAACTTATTTAAAAAAATCAGTTGGAAAAGAACAACAGTTTTTAGGTGTGGCTTGTGACAGCCATACACTTCTGGACTTATCAGAATGTTCCAGATGCATCATAATATTTGTTTATTCTTCAGAATAGATTAATTACAAAGCAGCAGAGATTTTGGATGGACAGAGTATTAACTGATATCAAGGAATATTAATTTCACTAGCTAGAGAATATAATTGTTTAGGAATATTTAGCTCAATGGCAGAGCGCTTGCCCAGCACCTGTGAGGCACTGGGTTCAATCCTCAGCAACACATAAAAATAAAAAGCACTGTGTCCATCTACAACAACAACAACAAAAGAATGTCTTGTAGGGCCCAGTGACATGCACCTACTACTCCAGAGTCAGCAGGTTCCAAGTTCCAGGCAGGTCTCAGTAATTTAGTGATTAAGCGCTCCTGGGTTCAATCCCCAGCACTCAAAAAAAACACAAACAAGGTTTTGAATACTGAGGTTGTTGTGACTAGAAAACAATGCCCTCTGATAAGAAAATGGTTGCTCCAATGACTGTTTGTATACATCATGTAATTCTATAGAATATCTTTCTATAATATCTATGATACACCAAATGTATACATAAAACTTGTGCATTATTTTCTATACATGTAGTTTGAGCACTCCATAAACAAAATCCTAAATCTGAGATGCTCCAAAATGCAGAGTTCACTTAGCTTCACTTATGCTAAGTGAAGCTAGCCAATCCCTAAAAAACAAATGCCAAATGTCTTCTTTGATATAAGGAGAGTAACTAAGAACAGAGTAGGGTCGAAGAGCATGAGAAGAAGATTAACATTAAACAGGGATGAGAGGTGGGAGGGAAAGGGAGAGAGAAGGGAAATTGCATGGAAATGGAAGGAGACCCTCAGAGTTATACAAAAGTACATACAAGAGGAAGTGAGGGGAAAGGGAAAAATAATACAAGGGGGACAAATGAATGTCAGTAGAGGGGGCAGAGAGAGAAGAGGGGAGGGGAGGGGAGGGGAGGGGAGGGGGGATAGTAGAGGATAGGAAAGGCAGCAGAACACAACAGACACTAGTATGGCAATATGTAAATCAATGGATGTGTAACTGATGTGATTCTGCAATCTGTATATGGGGTAAAAATGGGAGCTCATAACCCACTTGAATCAAAGTGTGAAATATGATATATCAAGAACTATGTAATGTTTTGAACAACCAACAATAAAAAATTAAAAAAAAATGCAGAGTTCATTGAGCATCAACTTTAAACCAGTAAAAACCTTCACATTATTAAATTTTGTCACCTCATTTTATACATACATAGACACACACGTTTTATTCCAAAATCTGAAAAAAATCTGACATTCTGCTCCCCTACAAATTTAAGATAAATAATATGAAATCTGTGTATATATTTATATACAAACAAATGACTATGGCAGTGGGGCATGCCTGTAATCCCAGTTGAAGCTGAGGCAGGAGGACTGAAGGTTCAAGGCCAGCCTCATTAGCTCAGCCTCAGCAACTCAGTGAGACCTGTTTTCAAAAAAAAAAAAAGGGGGGGGGGGGCTGGGGATGTAGTTTGGTGCTAAAAGGCACCTGGGTTCAATTCTCAGATAAAAAAAAAGTGGCAGACAAAATACAAAGTGGTAGGGATGTGGTTCAGTGGTTAAGCACCTCTGGGTTTGGGTTCAATTTCTGGTACCAAAAAATAAGTTTCCTGGAGCCAGGTGTTCATCCAAAAAACTTATTTTTTGTTACCAAGCCTCTAGGGTGCCTAAGGCCCTGAGTTCAATCCTCTAAACTCACTCCCCCCAATAACACACAAAACCCCACATCCCTGTATTTGAAAGCCCCTACAGCCCTTACTGGGGCAAAAGCTCACCCTTGCTGCATTTAAAGGGACCCCAGGCATTGTTAGATCTTGGGGTCAATAACCTGGCAGAGGCCCTGTCACCCAACACTCACTTTTTAGGGTCATGTGTCCTGCAAAAGCCACAGGTATCACCAGAAAACAAAACAAAACAAAAACTGGAAATTACCCACATACCCACTGCTGACTTGGAACAAAGGCACCAAAATGTCCAAACTATGGAAGAGTGCACAGCAAGGAGAAGAGATCTGTAGAGACTAAAAGGTTCTCAAGGACCTGGCCTCAGAATCAGAACAAAAACCCAAGTAGCAAGAAAGAAGAAAATCATAAGAAAAATATGAAGTCATCAAAAAATGTCAAAGGTCCCTGACCCAAGGAAGGAGACTCATTAACTAGAACCGAAGTTGGCACCCTACCTTATTCTCTAACCCTGCACCCCATAAGTAATAGCCCACCAAACTGAGTGCCTACTGAGGCCAGAGCCTATACTAAATGAAGTTCATTAAATTGTCAGGGGAAAAAAGCCCTATTTTGAAGTCTTTTACTTTAATGACAATGCAAATAGCAATAAACATATGAAAAGAGGGAGGCCCCAAGCCAAGGAAATGAAAATCAACAACATTTACTTTTACCTTCCTTAAAACTAGGGGGACAGGCTGGACTTGTGGCTCTGTGCTAGAGTACTTGTGTGTGGCTTTGGGCCTTGGGTTCCATTCTTAGCACTGCATATATGAAAATAAAGGTCCATCAACATCTAAAAAAATCTAGGGAGAATTCACCTACCCACCCAGCCCTAAGTCCCCAGGCCTGTGAATTGCTAACTGTCTCAGTTCTTCCTAAGCATACTGCCTCCTATTGCATAGTACTAAGAAAATGAGCTTAAAAACAAAGCTCAATTTTTCAGTCACTTGTCTGTAAAGCTAACCCCTTTTAAAGGCTATCATTCGGACCTGACCAGAAATTTTGCTTCAGCCTGTTTTACCTTGCTTTTTAGGGACTCTCCACCCAGAGTGCCTGTGGGTAGAATTCAGAGTAGCTAGGATCTTGGGTGGGAAAATGATCACTGATCACGTTTACTTTCATTAATTCAACTGGAATTTATATTTAATAGTTGTAAATTTGGTATCTTGACTGAGTTTTTATAGGTGGTCAGAATATCTTTACGTGATGCTGAGGATGGAAGCCCAGTGCCTCCTGCTCTCCCTTGGAGTCACAATCCCAGACCCAAGGAAAACTCCTTTCACATATTATTTTGGCAAGCAGCTTGGCATTGACCCCTGGGGGAGGTCTCCTTTACTGAGCACATCCTCAGCTCCCACCGCCAGCCTTTTTTTAAGGGGTGACGGGGACCCAAGGGATTGAACTCAGGGGCACTCAACTACTGAGCCATATTCCCAGCACTATTTTGTGTTTTAGAGACAGGGTCTCACCAAGTTGCTTAGTGCTTCACCTTTGCTGAGGCTGGCTTTGAACTCATGAGCCTCCTCTCTCAGCCTCCCCAGATGCTGGGATTACTGGTGTGCTCCACTGTGCCCTGCCTCTTTTCATTTTTTGAGACAGTATCTCACTAAATGTCTGAGGCTGGCCTCAAACTTTTGATTCCGTTGCATCAGCCTTTCAAATCGCAGGGATTACAGTGTGTGCCGCTGAGCTGGGCACTGAAGTTCTAATCTAGAACTCCTGAGATTGTAAAAGGTCACTTCACCTGATTCACTCTAAGATACCCTTCTCCACAGCCGCCTCCCCCACCCTGCAGACCTGCCCACCACTGTCCACTCCCCAAACACTTGGCCAAGCCTCAGAAACTCACCCACTTGCGTGCCTCTGCCAGGAAAGGACCAGTTTCAGAGCACGATGTGGTCTACTGTCAGCAGTCTCTACCTAGAGGTCAAGTCCATGATATTGAAGTCAAGATTCAAGGTTGACTATGCAGGAAATCACCATCTTATCAACAGGGAAAAGAGCAGTGACTTGTCTAGTTCTGTTTCCTTAAAAAGATAGGAGCCTGGAGCCGTGGAGCATGCCTGTAATCCCAGAGGCACAGAAGGCTGAGGCAGGAGGATGGAGAGTTCAAAGCCAGCCTCAGCAATAGTGAGGGCTAAGCAGCTCAGGGAAACCTTGTCTCAAAATATAAAATTGGGTTGGGGATAGTCGGGTGCCCCCGGTTCAATCCCCAGTGCAAAAAAAAGAAAAAAAAAAAGTTCAAGTTCCCCTGTGGGCAATGGAGAAGATGGTAAACCAGGTGCCTGCTCCACAGCTCTGGCTATTACACTGCTCCTGAAAAAGACACTATTAAGTTCTCACCCCCCACCGCGCCAACTTTTTACAGATAGGACCTGTATGAACCTCTTCACATGCTTCATTTTCTTCTCACGGTCCTGCTAGGTTACTACCCCCATTTTGAAGATAAAGATTTTTAAAATGCTGTTTCCTAGCACCCCACAACCCATAGGGAACGAAGCAGGGCGAGAGGGGAGAGGGCCCGACTGCTGTGGGGCTTGCTCCTGGGCCAGGCTTACCTGGGAGGAGATCACTACAGCAGCACTGTGCAGTGAACAAAGGTGGGAGACTGTCTCAGCCAAGGCTATTTCACTGCTCACCTCTTCCTTGGCTCCTCCCCTCCTGAGGATTTTCAGATTTTAGGCCCAACCCCCTCTGAATCTGCATTCCCTCCCCTGAATCCCATCCCACCCAAGGCCCCTCCCTAGAGTCTCTCACTAAGCCTGCCACTGAGATCTCCACCCCACCTATCCTACCTGCAGACATGTGTCTTGGCAAAGGCACCTGTTCCCGTGGCCGCACACATGTAGTCCCAGCAACTCTGGAGGCCAAGGCAGGAAGATGATGAGTTTTAGGCCAGCCGAGGGATTTAGTGAGACCCTGTCAATAAATAAATGAATAGGCCAGGGGATGGAGCTCAGTGGTAAAGCGCCCCTTGGGTCAATCTTTGGTACCAATAAAATAAAAATAATTTAAAAAACACCTCTCAGTGCCTAATGCTCACCCCCTCAGGATTTCTGTCTTCTTTAACCCCACAGTTCATCCATTCCTAAATCCACTTCCATCCCTCTCCTTTGCACCAACTCTGTGCAAGCCCATCTTCCCTCTGATCACTGAAATAACCCCCAACCCGCAACTGGTCTGGCTTCCCCTCAGCCCCTCTACAAAGATTAAGGCAGCTCTCAGGTTTAATCAGCCTGTTTATGGTGCACCTACCATACAGGCAGCTGGCTGGGGGGTAGGCTGCCTTTGGGGTGATGCTTCCTTAGAGCACAGGTCTTCAAATTGCAGTGTGCTGTCTGTGGGGCACACTGACCCCTCCAGAAGAAAGGACCTGAATAGTTTTGTAACAGGGGTTCACTTGGTGCTTTGACTGTATCCCTTGTGGCTTTGAAACTTTTTTTTTTCTTTTCCCCAGTCTTCATCTCCCTGATCTTCTCCTCCCTGATCTCTTTTCCCTAAACTTCTTCCTTATTTTCTCACCCTGATCTTCTTTTCCTTGAAATTCTCTTATCTTCTCTTCCCTAACCCTCCACCTTCTTCCTGATCTCTCCTCCCTAATCACCTTTTCTCTGAATCCCCTCTGTAAAAGCCTCCTGTTCCTGCTGATGGGCAGAAGCACAGCCTTTGGGACATCAGTCCCCTGTGTTTCTCCTTTGCTAATAATGCAATCAACCTTCTTTTTCCTTTTTCTCAATTTGTGTCTTTGTTATTGGATTGGCATCCACGGGTACAAGGACTGAGCTTTTGGCAACTGTTGTTTTGAATAGTTTGCCCTTTGAAACCTTTGCTTTGCCAGGCACAGTGACAGAGGCCTGTAATTCCCATGGCTCAGGAGGATCAAGAGTTCTAGGCCAGCTGGGCCTGGTCTCCCACATGCCTGTAATCCTGGAGGCTAAGAAGGCTGACACAGGAGGACCAAGAGTTCCAAGCCCCAGCATCAGCAATAGCGAGGCCCTAAACTATTTAGCGAGACCCTATTTCTAAATAAAATACAAAAAAGGTCTGGAGATGGGGCTCAGTGGTTGAGTGCCCTAGGTCCAATTCCCAGTACCAAAAACAAAACAAAACAAAAAAAACAGAGGAATGTTTTGTTTTGGTATATAATGCATCCCTAGAAAGAGTCCAGGGTTTCCCCCTCTTATGTTTTCCTTTTGCTTCTTCATGTTTCCCCTGAAATTATCAGTACAGTGAAGCCAACCTGACAGAATGGGACACATTTTTCTGTTTATCTAGATCTTTGAGTTGCACATCACATCTGGAGCTGAGGACTCCCCAACTGTTTAACCTGCTTGTGAATTCACAATTTTCCCAGCTCTGTGATCATCAGTGATTTCAAATTCCTTGATGCTATAACTCATCATCACAGAAACTAGGCAGCAACCTCTGATCAAGCCCCAAAAGAACCTGAGGTTGGGACCTGGAGGTGTAGCTCACTGCTGGAGCATATGTTTAGTATGTGCAAGGCCCTGAATTGAACCAAGCACCAAAATGGGAATAACTAACTAAGTAAATTAATTAAATAAAATTGAAAAATAATTAAAAACAGGGTGGGGGTTGGGGCTCAGTGGGAAAGTGCTTGCCAGTCACATGCAAGGTCCTGGGTTGGATCCTCAGCAACATATAAAAATAAATAAATAAAATAAATGTATTGTGTCCAACTAAACTAAGAAAGAAAAAAAAAACCCTGTTGTTTGCTTTTCATTTTAGCATCATTGATTTGTTTTTGTTTTTTTAATTTGTACTATGGGTTGAACTCAAAGGTACTTTACTACTGAGCTATATCCTCAGTCTTTTTTATTTTTGCTTTTTCTTTTGAGACAGGATCTTCCCAAATTACGCAGGCTGACCTCAAACTTGGGGCTCTCTTGCTTCAGCCTTCTGAGATCCTGATGTGACCGAACGTTTGTCCCATGTCCCCAAAGAGGATACCCTTTTGAGAAAAAGGAAAAAGAAGTTTTGTTGCTTTGTTGCTTTGGTAGCAAAAGACAAGCCCAAGGGACTCCTGTCCCAGAGGATTCTGCCCATCAAGGGGAGCAGGGGGCTTTTAAAGAGGTGATCCAGGCTCTGGGGCTGGGGCTCAGTGGTGGAGTGCTCACCTAGCATGCCTGAGGCACTGGGTCCATCCTCAGCACCGCATAAGAATAAATAAATGAAATAATGATGTTGTGTGTGTCATGTTGGTGGCAGTGACTTAGAACAAAGCAGCAGGCTCAGGAAAGAAACAATCAGGGGACCAGGGAAACTCCTGTCAATCAGCGGGAGCTCCCCCAACCAACTACAGTGGTTTAAGAGACAGTAAAAACATTATTTTCCTGTCCCAAGCCCTTCCCTTCCTGCTGTAAACCCCATAAAAGTCCAGTCTGGTCAAGCTCTCACACGGTTTCTCCTCAGACCCTTCTCCTGCCACTCTGTGGGTCTGATGAGTTCCGCCTGGGAGTGATATCTTGAATAAAGCCTCATTCAGTGGCTTTTTAAATCTGCCAACTTTGATCACTGCCCACCTTGCCTGATGTCTCAGTGTCTATCTACAACTGAACAAAGATTAAAAAAAGAAAAGAAGTGATTCAAAGTCTACATTCCAAGTCTTCTGTCTCGAATTGTAATCCATTAAAATTTGGGACACAGTAATTTTTGAGATCTTCTGGTGCCATCCTCAAAGTCTGGATTACTTTGTTTCTGTGCTGGGTGTGTGCTCAGGGACAGAAAACTGTCCAGGAATCCTGTTTCCCCTGAGACTAGGGAGGATGATGAGATTAGGGAGGAGCAGGAAGAGAAAGAAAACATGTATGTCCATTTAAAAATAAATCAATCAATAAAAATCAGTCACAGTGGCAGAGCAGCAAGGCTGTACCCAAATCATCAATGGACCACTGTTACACTGGGATTACAGGTGTGAGTGACACACTGGCTCATTGATACTCTTAAAACCATCAGCCTGAGCAGGGAGTGGAGGTGCACACCTATCATTCCAATAAGGTTTAGGAAGCTGAAGCAGGATGATTGCAAGTTCAAGGCCAGTCTCAGCAATTTAGCAATGCTCCAAGCCATTTAATGAGACCCTATTTCAAAAGGACTGGGGATGTGGCTCAGTGCTTAAGCATCCCTGGGTATGGAACTCATTGGTAAAGCACCTTGAATTCCATCCCCAGTACCACCAAAAAAAAAAAAAAAAAAAAAAAAAGAAAGAAAGAAAGAAAAGAAAAGACCATCAGCTGGGACATTCATGAGAACCATTGTGGAGGCTTGGAAGATGAAGAGTTGTTACTTTTTTTAAAAAACAATTTTTAATTGTTAATGGACGTTTATTTAATTTATTTATATATTTATTTATTTAATTTATTTATATGATAATTGATCCCAGTGCCCCACACATGCTAGGAAAGTACTCTACAATTGAGCCACAACGCCAGCCCTAACTTGTTACTTTTTAATGGTAAGACAATATTTTAATATTAATTGCATTTGAGAGCATTTCCAATATTCATGAAACTTAATCAGAGCAATTGCATTTACAGTTTTGTTTTTTATCTCAATAGGAAAGAACGAAAATTATTCAGGTCAAAATTAAAATATCAAAAGTATAAGACTGGACTGGTCTTGGTGCTGCACACCTGTAATCCTAGTAGCTGGGGGGCTGAGGCAGTAGGATCCCAAGTTAAAAGGCAGCCTCAGCAAAAGTGAGGCCCTAAGCAACTCAGTGAGACCCTGTGTCTAAATAAAATACAAAATAGGGCTAGGAATGTGGCAGAGTGGTTGAGTGCCCCTGAGTTCAATCCCCCACTGGCCTCCCACAAAAATGCCCATAAGACTCTCAGGTGAGGTGGCAGAGGCTGCCTGTGGTCTCAGCAACTGGGGAGGCTGAGGCAGGAAGATCGTGAGTTCAAAGCCAACCTCAGCAACTTAGCTAGGCCTTAAGCAACTTATTCAGATCCTGTCTCTAAAACAAAACAAACTACCCCCTAGTACTGGTGCTCAGTGGTAAAAACCTAATGTAGCATAGGTGAAGACGCCCCTGGTTCCATCACTAGCACCCAAACAAGCAGAAAAAACAACGTCAATTGTCTGTCAACATACAAACTCCAATTATTTATCTTTTTTTTTTTTCTGTTTTTAATTTAAAATTTTTGCAGGACTGGAAATTTAACCCTGGGCCTCACATAAGCTAGACAAGTAAGTGCTCTAGTGCTGAATTACATCCCCAGCCCACAGCCGTATATTTGGCATAAAGATCTTTGGCTGCAAGAAATGGCATTTGATTTGCTTCACATGTGGAAATGTCTGTTTGTTCTGGCATGGTTCTTGGCATTTCTGAGAGGTGCCTCTCACTGTAATTTCAAGGAAATTACATAACTGATTGCTGTAGTAATAAATACACACACAGGTAAACTGTTGCTCAGGATTTTTGAGGCCAACAGGTTAAACCTGAAAAGTTTAGCCAAAATTTAGGATTAAAAGCCCTCAAGAGATTTATAGCATGAAGCAAACTGTGAGTTTGAGAACTGAACCATAAACCAGATGTAGTGGCCACTTCTGGCTTACACAGTGTCTTCACCAAAGACAAGTACATTTTATTTATTTTTAATACTTATTTATTTTTAGTTGTAGTTGCACACAATAACTTTATTTATATGTGGAGCTCAGGATGGAACCTAGGCCCTTGCACATGCTAGGCAAGCCACAACTCCAGCCCCAAGAATAGTACATCTTACTTTATTTTGGATGTATGATTTTTGTTTATATGATTTCAATCATGTGCTAATAGAAAAAAAATAAGTTGCAAATTTCTGCACATCATCCACTACAGAAGCCTCAATCCACTGATCCCTGCCATTTCCATCAGGTGCACAGGCAAACAGGCCTCCATCCCCAGAGTGAAGAAAGTGGCATCACTATCCCAGACCTTAAACGATAGTACAGAGCAATAGTAACAAGAACAGCATGGTATTGGCACCAAAATAGACTGGTAGACCAATGGTACAGAATAGAGGACACAGAAACTAACCCACAAAATCACAATTATCTTATAGTAGACAAGGGTGCTAAGAACATGCATTGGAGAAAAAGATAGGCTCTTCTACAAATGGTTGTGGGAAAACTGGAAATCCATATGCAACAAAATGAAATTAAAGCCCTGTCTCTCACCATGCACAAATCTCAACTCATAATAGATTGAGAACTTAGGAATACAACCAGAAACACTATGTCTAATAGAAGAAAAATTAGGCCCTAATCTCCTTCATGTGGGATTAGGCCCCAATTTCCTTAATAAGACTCCTATGGCACAAGAATGAAAATCAAGAAGCAATAAATGGGATGGACTGCTGCGTTTTTGTTCTTGGGACTAAAAGGCTCAGGGGTCACTCCAGGTCAACTGGGCTAACTGGGCTGCACAAAATAACCACACAGGAGACACAAATACATTTTTCTTTGGGGTCGCTGTGACGCCTTCTCTGACCTTAAGGGTCAGCAGGAAGAGAGAGGGAGAGATCACGCACTGACCCCTTTCATTGAGGAGAATCTATTCAAATGAGGCAAGGGGTCAGGATTCAGGAGGCTGAGTCTATCTTCTTGATGTCCACTGTCAGCAGGTTGACTGACATTTGGGTAGGCCACACCCAAGGGCAAAGTAAGAGAAGGGGACTCACACAAGGCACTTCCATGGAAGATTCTACCATAAACAGAGCAAAGGATTATATTACAAAGGAACAAGTGAGCCTAGCTTCATTCATGGGGCTGTAGCAAGACACATCAAGAACTAGACACTGTCCCTTGAACCCAGGAAGTGTGGGGAAAGCTCTGACACATTTCTGTGACTGAGCGCCTCAGCCCCCAGCCAGGGAGTGTGACTCAGTCATGTGCAAGGTTGGTCTTCAACAATGGACTCAAACTAAAAAGTTTCTTCTCAGCAAAAGAAACAGTCTGTGAGGGGAATAGACAGCCTACATCTTGGGAGCAAATCTTTACTCCTCACACATCAGATAGAGCACTAATCACTGGGATATATAAAGAACTCAAAAAGCTAGATACCAAACAAACAAACAAAAAACAATCAATAAATGGGCCAAGGACCAGAAGGGACACTTCTCAGAAGATGATGTTCAATCAATCAAGAAACACATGAAAAAAATGTTCAATATCACCTGCAATTAAAGAAATGCAAATCAAAACCACTCTAAGATTTCATCTGTCTCTAGTCAGAATGGCCGCTATTATGCATACAAACAATAATAAGTGTTGATGAGGATGTGGAGAAAAATGTACACTCCTACACTGCTGGTGGGACTGTAAAATGGTGCAGCCAATATGGAAATCAGTATGGAGATTCCTTGGAAAACTTGGAATGGAACCATCTTATGACTCAGCTATCCTTCTCCTTGGTCTATACCCAAAAGACTTGAAAACAGCATACTATAGGGACACAGCCACATCAATATTTATAGCAGCACAATTCACAATAGCTAAATTGTAGAACCAACCTAGATGCCCTTTAATAGATGAATGGATAAAAAACATGTGGCATATATAAACAATGAAGTATTACTCAGCAATAAAATAGAATAAAATCATGGCATTTTCAGGTAAAGGATGGAATTAGAGAAGATAATGAACATGAAGATAATAAAAGAACATGGGAGGGAAATCTGGATAAGAGTTTTTGGAATTCATAATAGGGCTCTGAGCCAGGTGCAGTGGTCCACACCTGTAATCCCAGCAGTTCATAAGCTTGAATTAGGAGGATTGTGAGTTCAAGGCCAGCCTCAGCAATTTAGCAATTTAGGGAAACTCTGTCTGAAAACAAAATATTAAGAAAAGGACTGGGGATATATAGCTCATTGGTTAAGTGGCCCTGGCTTCAATCCCCAGTACTAAACAAACAAACAAAGCAGAAAGTTCTGGGGATATAGCTCAGCTGCTTCAGTGCTTGCCTCACATAAACAAGGCCATGAGTTTGATTTATAGCAACACACACACACACACACACACACACACACACACACTAAATAAATAAATAAATAAACAAACAAACAAACAGAGGGTGCTAAATGTAGAGGAAAAAGGCATTTTGCACAGATATGGCTGCTGCACACCCACAACTACTTACCTCTTCCTCAGCATTGGTGCCAAGGCAGTGGCTCTGCTTCCAGCCCTATGGATGCCAGGACTCAAACAGGAACTAGGAAAAACTGGTGGGGTGGGATCACTAGGGACTCTTTGGCACCATCTGCACTTGTCCTAGGTCTAGAAGCCTCTTCTTTTTTCCATGGCTGGAGGCCAGGAATTCTATGGAGACCCACCTCTTCTCACCCTGACTTTGCAGCCCAAGTAGAACAAGATTAGAGATTTCCTTTGGGGGTTGGTACTATTCTAGCCTAGAGGACAGGTCCTTATGAGGTAATCTTTCTCTAAAGAAGAGGCTTCTGTGGAGATGAATGGCTGTTCCCATCTTTTATGAAAGAGTTTTTCTGGGCCTGGGTGCAGCTCAGGGGCAGGATATGTGTTTAGCACTCAGGTAGCCCTGAGTTGAATCCCCAGCACATCCCACCCAAACACCCACAGCTTTTCCCGTTTCTTGTCTGTCATCACAATTTCTGGGGGTGCTCTTCTGGATTTAGGCAGGGAGATCAAGCAATGTCCTTTGAACAGATTTCCGTCTTTATAGCCACACATGAAATCAGTAAATGGAAAATCTGTGCTATCTTCTGGTCATGATGATGTGACATTTTCTGTAGACTTCTGATTCTTCAATTATTAGAAGCAGGGTTGCCTCTGTTTTTCCAGTTGCTAAATCTGAGGTTCTTTGTAATATGGTGTTTATGTGTGTGTGTGTGTGTGTGTGTGTGTGTGTGTGTGTGTACGTGTGCACGCTATCAATGAAGAATCACCTGAGGAAGTAGGTTAAAATGCAGATTCTACTCTTTGGTACTGGGGATTAAACTCAGGGGAACTCTACCACCGAGCTGCAGCTTCCTTTTAATTTATTTAGTTTGAGACAAGGTCCCTATAAATTTCTGATTCTGGCCTTGAATTGGCAATCCTTCTGCCTCAGCTTCCTGAGTTGCTGGAATTACAGGAGTGTGCCATCACGCTAGGCGAGGTTCTGATGTCTAAATGTGCACCTGCCCCATCCAGGATTCTAATGGGAACTCTTTACGGAACACACTCTGAGAAAAAAAATGATACCATTAGGGCTGAGGGTGTAGATCAGTGGTAGAGTGGTAGAAGTCTTGCCATTTAATGAGAACCTATCTCAAAAGAAAAAAGGACTGGGGATGTGGCTCAGTGTTTAAGCACCTCTGGGTATAGACAACAGGGGTTACTGCACCTTGAATTCCATCCCCAGTACCACCAAAAAAAAGAAAGAAAGAAAAGAAAAGACCATCAGCTGGGACACTCATGAAAACCATTATTTAGGCTTGGAAGATGAAGAGTTGTTACTTTTTTAATTTTTTTTTTACTTTTAGTTGTTAATGTACCTTTATTTTATTTATTTATATGCAGGGCTGAGAATCGATCCCAGTGTCCCACATATGCTAGGCAAGCACTCTGTTATTGAGCCACAATGCCAGCCCCAAGTTGTTACTTTTTAATGGTAAGACAATATTTTAAAATTAACTACATTTGAGAACATTTACAATATTCATAAAACTTAATCAGAGCTATTCCATTTACAGTTTTGTTTTACATCTTAATAGGAAAGAATCAAAATTATTCAGGTCAAAATGAAATTATCAAAAATATAAGACTGGACTGGTCTTGGGGGTGCACACCTGTAATCCCAGCAGTTAGGAGGCTAAGGCAGAAGGATCCCGAGTTCAAAGGCAGCCTCGGCAAAAGTGAGGCACTAAGCAACTCAGTGAGACCCTGTGTCTAAATAAAATACAAAATAGGGCTGGGGATTTGGCCTAGTGGTCCAGTGCCCCTGAGTTCAATCCCCGGTATCCCCAGCCTCCTGAAAAAAAAACCCATAAGACTCTCAGGTGAGGTAGTGGAGGCTGCCTGTGATCTCAGCAACTGGGGAGGCTGAGGCAGGTAGATTATGAGTTCAAAGTCAGCCTGAGCAACTTAGCTAGGCATTAAGCAACTTATTCAGATCCTGTCTTTAAAACAAAACAAAACTACCCCCTAGGTGCTCAGTGGTAAAAACCTCATCTAGCATGGGGGAAGATGCCCCTGGTTTCATCCCTAGCACCCAAACAAGCAGGAAAGCCAACCTCAATTATCTGTCGACATACAAACTCCAATTATTTATCTGTTCTTTTCTTTTTCTGTTTTTTGTTTGTTTGTTTGATTGTTTTGTTGTTGTTGATGTGCTGAGCTTTGAATCCAGGACCTCATGTCATGGTAGAAAAAAGCTCTGCCACTGAGCCTAACCCTTTTAAAATTTAATTTAAAATTTTTCCAGGACTGGAAATTTAACCCTGGGCCTCACATATGCTAAACAAGTAAGGGCTCTACTGCGGAGTTACATCCCCAGCCCACAGCCAAATATTTGGCATAAAGATCTTTGGCTGCAAGAAATGGCATTTGATTTGCTTCACATGTGGAAATGTCTGTTTGTGTTGGCATGGTTCTCGAATTTCTTTTGCAAGAACCATGTAGCATATAGTTGTCTGTGGTTTTATAACTGGGGTTGCACGGAGAATTGCCTCTCACTTCAATTTCAAGGAAAGCACATAACTGATTACTGTAGTAATGAACACACACACAGGTAAACCACTGCTCAGGATTTTTGAGTCCAACAGGATAAACCTGAAGAGTTTAGCCAAGATTTAGGATTAAAAGACCTCAAGAGATTTATAGCATGAAGTCAACTGGGAGTTGGAGAACTGAGCCATAAACCAGATGTGGTGGCTAGTTCTAGCTTACATAGTATCTTCACCAAAGAATAGTACATTTTATTTATTTATTTGTAATATCTATTTATATTTTAGTTGTAATTGCACACAATACCTTTATTTATATGTGGAGCTGAGGATAGAATCCAGGCTCTCGCACATGCTAGGCAAGCTCTCTACCATTGAGCCACAACTCCAGCCCCAAGAACACTACTTTTTATTTTATTTTATTTTATTTTTGATGAATAGTTTTTGTTTATATGATTTCAATCATGTGTTAATAGAAAAAAAATAAGTTGGAAATTTCTGCACATCATCCACTACAGAAGCCCCAATCCACTGATCCCTGCCATTTCCATCAGGTACACAGGCAAACAGGCCTCTATCCCCAGAGTGAAGCAGGTGGCATCACTATCCCAGATTTTAAACGATAGCTCAGAGCAATAGTAAGAAGAACAGCATGGTATTGGCACCAAAACAGACTGGTAGACCAATGGTACAGAGTAGAGGACACAGAAACTACCCCACAAAACTACAATCATCTTATAGTAGACAAGGGTGCCAAGAACATGCAATGGAATAAAGATAGGCTCTTCTACAAATGGTGCTGGGAAAACTGGAAATCCATATGCAACAAAATAAAAATAAAGCCCTGTCTCTCACCATGCAACAAAACTCAACTCATAATAGATTGAGGACTTAGGAATACAACCAGAGACCCTAAGTCTAATAGAATAAAAAGTAGGCCCTAATCTCCTTCATGTGGCATTAGGCCCCAACTTCCTTAATAAGACTCCTGTGGCACAAGAAAGAAAATCAAGAAGCAATAAATGGGATGGTCTGCTGGATTTTTGTTCTCAGGACTAAAAGGCTCAAGGGTCACTCCAGGTCAACTGGGCTAACTGGGCTGCACAAAATAACCACACAGGAGACACAAATACCTTTTTCTTTGGGGTCACTGTGACACCTCCTCTGACCTTAAGTGTCCACAGGAAGAGAGAGAGAGAGAGCAGGTGCTGACCCCTTTTATTGAGGAGAAACTATTCAAATGGGGCAAGGGGTCAGGTTTCAGGAGGAAACCTTTTCAGTCTATCTTCTTGATGTCCACTGTCAGCAGGTGGACTGACATCTGGGTAGGCCACACCCAAGGGCCAGTAAGAGAAGGGGACACACACAAGGCACTTCCATGGAAGATTCTATCCTAAACAGGGCAAGGGATTATATTACAAAGGAACAGGTGAGTGTAGCTTCATCCATTGGGCTGTAGCAAGACACACCCATGCACTAGACACCATTCCCCAAACCCAAGAAGGATGGGGAAAGCTCTGCCACATTTCTGTGACTGAGCACCACAGTACCCAGCCTGGAAGTGTGACTCAGTCACGTTCAAGGTTGGTCTCCCACAATGGACTCAAACTAAAAAGTTTCTTCTCAGCAAAAGAAACAATCTGTGAGGGGAATAGACAGCCTACATCTTGGGAGCAAATCTTTACCCCTCACACATCAGATAGAGCACTAATCACTGGGGTATATAAAGAACTCAAAAAGCTAAATACCAAAAATAAATAAATAAATAAATAACCCAATCAATAAATGGGCCAAGGACCAGAGGGACACTTCTCAGAAGATGATGTTCTATTGAGGGCCACGAATCAAGTCAAGGTGGCGCCTGGCAGTTTGCCAGGAGGAATGGTTTGTGAGGCAATGCCAGAGAGCCATTAAGATGGTGGAGATTCCTTATTGGCTGATTGCTTATCTGGATGATGCTAATTGAGTCAAGCTGTGTGTAATCAGTTAGGTATATATACCGCTGTTGTTACGTAATAAAGAAGTTCCCGTTTCAACCTTCAAGTTGCTTGTCACCTCCTGGTTACTTTGCCCAGCCAGACTGCAGCAATGTTCAATCAATCAAGAAACACATGAAAAAATGTTCATCATCACTAGCAATTAGAGATATGCAAATCAAAACCACTCTAAGATTTCATCTCTCTCCAGTCAGAATGGCAGCTATTATGCATACAAACAATAATAAGTGTTGACGAGGATGTAGGGAAAAAGGTACACTCCTACATTGCTGGTGGGACTGCAAAATGGTACAGCCAATATGGAAAGCAGTATGGAGATTCCTTGGAAAACTTGGAATGGAACTATCATATGATTCAGCTATCCCTCTCCTCATTCTATACCCAAAAGACTTGAAAACAGCATACTACAGGGACACAACCACATCAATGTTTATACCAGCACAATTCACAATAGCTAAATTGTGGAACCAACCTAGATGCCCTTTAATAGATGAATGGATAAAAAACATATGGCATATATACACAATGGAATATTACTCAGCAATAAAAGAGAATAAAATCATGGCATTTTGAGGTAAAAGGGTGAAATTAGAGAAGATAATGCTAAGTGAAGTTAGCCAATCCCCCAAAACCAAATGCCGAATATTTTCTTTGATATAAGGAGGCTGATTCATAGTGGGATAGGGAGAGGGAACATGGGAGGGAAATCTGAATAAGAGTTTTTGTAATTCATAAGAGGGCTCAGAGCCAGGTGCCTAGGTCCACACCTGTAATCCCAGCAGTTCAAAAGCCTGCATTAGGAGGATTGTGTGTTCAATACCAGCCTCAGTAATTTAGCAATTTCGTGAAGCCCTGTCTCAAAACAAAATATAAAGAAAAGGGCTGGGGATGTAGCTCATTGGTTAAGTGCCCCTGGCTTCAATCCCTAGTACCAAATAAACAAACAAACAAAATAAAAAGGGCTGGGGATATAGCTCAGCTGGTCAGTGCTTGCCTCACATGAACAAGGCCATGGGTTTGATCCCTAGCTCCACAAAAAAAAAGAGGGTGCTGAGTGTAGAGGAACAAGGCATTTTGCACAGATATGGCTGCTGCACACCCACAATTACTTACCTCTTCCTCAGCATTGGTGCCAAGGTGATGGCTCTGCTTCCAGCCCTATGGATGCCAGGACTCAAATAGGAACTAGGAAAAACTGGTGGGGAGGGTTCACTAGGGACCCTGTGGAGCCATCTGCACTTGCCCTGGGTCTAGAAGCCTCTTATTTTTCCAGGGCTGGAGGCCAGAAATTCTACAGAGACCCACCTCTTCTCACCCTGACTCTGCAGCCCAAGTAGAACAAGATTAGAGATTTCCTTTGGGGACTTGGTACTATTCCAGCCTAGAGGACAGGTCCTTATGAGGTAATCTTTCTCTAAACAAGAGCCTTCTGTGGAGATGAACGGCTATTCCCACCTGTTATGAAAAAGTCTTTCTGGGGCTGGGGTGCAGCTCAGGGGCAGGTTATGTGTTTAGCACTCAGGTAGCCCTGAGTTGAATCCCCAGCACATCCCACCCAGACACCCACAGTCTTTCCAGTTCTCTGTCATCACAATTTCTGGGGGTCCCTCTTCTGGATTTAGGCAGGGAGATCAGGCAATGTCTTTTGAACAAGATTTCCATCTTTATAGCCATACGTAAAATCAGGTAAATGGAAAATCTGTGCCATCTTCTGGTCATGATGATGTGACATTTTCTGTAGACTTCTGGTTCTTCAATTATTAGATGCAGGGTTTCCTCTGCTTTTCTAGTTGCTAAATCTGAGGTTCTTTGTAATTTGGTGTGTGTTTGTGTGTGTGTGTGTGTGTGTGTGTCTGTGTGTCTATGTCTGTGTGTGTGTGTGTGCGCGCGCGCGTGCGCGAACTGTCAAAGAAGAATCACCTGAGGAAGTAGGTTAAAATGCAGATTCTACTTTTTGGTACTGAAGATTAAACCCAGAGGAACTCTACCACTGAGCTGCAACCCCCTTTAATTTATTTATTTTGAAAAAAGGTCCCTATACATTGCTGAGCCTGGCCTGAACCTGCAATCCTCCTGCCTCAGCTTCCTGAGTTGCTGGAATTACAGGTGTGGGCCTTCACGCTAGGCAAGATTCTGATGTCTAAATGTGCACCTGCTCCTATCCAGGATGCTAAAAGGAACTGTATATGGAACACACTCTGAGAAAAAAAAAAAAGATACCATTAGGGCTGAGGGTGTAGATCAGTGGTAGAGTGGTAGTAGGCTTGCCTATCATGCCCAAGACCCTGGGTTTAATTCCTAGCAACAAAATCTATCAATCAATAACCATCCCAAAACAACAACCAAAAAACAATGCTATGAAGGCCAAACCTTCATTGCTTTAAAGGGCAAATCTGACTAAATCTCCCCACATGAAGACACCTCAGTGACCCTGTCATGCCAGGGGTGAACTGCAGGCTCCTCATGAGGACCCACTTCTCACATCTCATGCTGGAGGCACATATGACTTTGGGTGGTTTCTTCTCAAATGCTGCTGTTTTCCAGGGACACCATGTGGAAGCACACCTCCTTCACTTCTCTGGCCACCTGGTTAACTCCTACTGCTCTGCAGCCTCTGCAGGTGGCTCCCCTGACCATTGCTCCATTTGTATTGCTCCATTGTCCTGCTTCTTTGTATTCCAGGATCCTCTCTAATAGCATTGTCTTCCTCTCCTGCAATCCCTGTTTCCTATCTGTCTCCCCAGATGACTCAGAAAGCTAAGCCCAGGAAATGGGTCTTATTCAGTTTTGTATCCCTTGAAATTGACACATAGTCAACCTGTAATAAATAACTTAAGGCATGAAAAAATTGTGTTGTACCTCCTATGTGTTTTTAGTTTTTTTAGGAGGGAGCACTGAGGATTGAATCCAGGGAAACTTTACCACTGAGCCACCTCCCCAGGCCTTTTTATTCTGAGACAGGGTCTTTTGCCAAGTTGCTCATGGCCTCAGTAAGTTGCTGAGGCTGGCCTGGAAGTTGTGATCCTACCTCCTCAGCCTCCCAAAATGTGAAGGTTACAGGCATGGACCACCAAACCCGGAATTGAGTCTCTATTTGGGTTTCTTTTTTTTTTTTGGGGGGGGGGGAGGATGGTGGTACTGGGGATTAAACTCAGGGGCACTGGGCCACAGAGCCAAGCCCCAGCCCTATTTTCTGTTTTAGAGACAGGATTTCACAGAGCTGCTTCATGCTTGGCTCTTGCTGAGACTGGCTTTGAACTTGTGATTCTCCTGTCTCAACCTCCCAAGACTCAGGGATTAGAGCCATGCCCCAAGGTGCCCCACAGGAGTCTCTTGATTTTAAAGATCACTTTTAATTACTGTTCAATTGTTAGTATTGTGGGGAGGGGGTGGTTGGGATCCAACCCTGGGGCTCTTTACCAATGAGCTACATCCCCAGTCTCTTCTCTTTCTCCCTCTCCTCCTCTCCCCCTCCTCATCCTTCTCTACCTCTCCCTCCTCCTCTTCAGTGCACCTACAATTGCACTTAGTGCTATAAATTCACCATAAAATAAAAAGTTCTTTCAGATCTTGGAAGAGGACAGGAGAAGGGGGGGGAATGGGGACACCTGAGTTCTGATATCCATGCCCAAGACCTGAAGTCTCACGTTTGTATCCTAGTGCTCAGTGTCAAGGGCCCAACAAACGGATCCAAATGGCTAAAGGAAAAATGGAGACTGGAAGGCAATGGAACCCCACACATTTGAAGATCATGTCCACCTTCCTGTATGGTCTGTTAACGACCTGCCTGGGGGTCGTGGGTCGCCAACATCGTGAGGCTTGGTGGCCGGGCGCGGGGCTCCGGGGCATTCCTTTCTCCTCTCCGTGAACTTTTATTGCACGGGTGTGCTGCCCTCCCTCTCCCCTCCTTTCCAGTTCCCATTGAGGGCTCAGCTAAAAGCACTTTTTGTTCTCCAGCTGGAGGGTTAGACTCCAGAGACCCAGAATCGCAGCGCCCCCCTGCGGCCGAATGAAGCGTCTCTGGCTGCAGCTGGAGGTCTGGGAGAAGTTTGTGGAGATTTGTGGCCCCTGTCTGGCCTCTCCTCTACCCTGTGAAGATGCTTGAACTGGCACAAAGGAACCAAAGACCTTCAAGATCTGACACCCTCAGTTCTGCATTTCTTCTCCCAAAGGCCCACCTCCTCATATCTGATTGGATAGAAAATACTGTTGCAATTGCCTGGGTGGGAAAAGCCTTTAAGCCAAGTGTTTGTGGGAGGCTCTAAAACAGTGATTTACAACTCTGGCTGCACCTGAGAATCCTCTGAGGAGCTTCAAAGAAAACAAAAACACAAATTCTGAATCTCTTCCTCTCTCTAGTTCCCATTTGAGTAGTCTGGGTTGTAGCCTGGCATGGGAATTTAAAATATCCCCAGGTGATTTTAATGCATAGCTAAGGCTATGAATTGCTGTCCTGCCAGTGTGGTGGCACAGGCTCCAGCTACTTGTAAGCTGAAGCAAGAGGATCACAAGTTCAAGGTCAACCTAGACAACTTAGTGAGATGCTATCTCAAAAAAAAAAAAAAAAAAAAAAAAAGGCTGGGGGTATAACTCACTGGTAGAGATCTTGTTTAGCATACATGAGCCCCTGGGTTCAATGCCCAGTACTGGGGGGGGGCGGAAAACGAAATCCATCTGCCTTAAACAGAGTGGCTAGCTTGTTGGGCTTTCTGGATAGGTGGGGGCTATATGTTGTTCCTGCTGCTAATAAATGTTGATATAGTTGGCAGACTCAATGTGAAGCTTGCTCTCCAGTGTGACATACCTTATTTAGGAAGGCCATGACTAGGGTTTACCTGTGTTCCTACCTGCTTCTATAATTGATGTCCACTGGCACTTCTCAAAAAAGAACCTGGCAATTGTGAATGGCCACAGACTGAAAGGGAAATGGGGGCCTAATTTACTCAAACTTGAGTGATCATCAGAACACAGATTTCTGGGTCCCATTCTAGAGGTTCTGACCCAGTTGTTCCAAAGTAGAACATACATATACTTGTCTCCCAATGACACTATGATGGTGGTCCATGCTATGCCTGGAGAACTGCTATCAATGCTCAGGGATAGTGCTCAAAAAGGCCTATGGTGAGAGAGCTCAGCTGGTCCTGGGATGTATTTTGTGAGACAAGAGTTAACCTACCGCTGGAGACTTCCATGGAAGTGAAATCATGGAGGGCCCCACAACTATGCTGTGTTTGGACATTGCCCCAAGTGCCTGACAAGCCACCTGATTAGTATCTAAGGGTATATAGGATCCCTGGGTGGAGGGATGGCCAAGGCCAGGTGTCCAGCTATCTGCTCTGGGGTTCTGGGGAGGTAGAAGCAGCCATCAGAGCTGCCCAACAGCTGTGGATACTAGAGGGGCAGGGATTGAATGGGGGTGGAATATAAGAATACACAATACTTCCATGGTTACCTAAGGCAAGGCCATTCCTCAGGGGGTCTGCTCAAGGTTCCATGATGTTGTGGGATAAGTTAGTTTGATGTGTCAACTTGGAGGGTGTTTTTGGATGAGATTTTCCTTTAAAGCAGTGGACTTCTATTGCCTTCCATAATGTGGATGGTGCTTCTCCAACCAGTTGAAGCCCTGAATAGTACAAAAAGAGTAGTTTGGCCAGTTGCAGTGGGCCACATCTGTAATCCTAGTGATTTGGGAGGCAGAGGCATGAGGATTGCAAGTTCAAGTGCAGCCTCAGCAACTTAGTGAGGACCTGAGCAACTCCACTTAGTAAAACCCTGAATCAAATTTGCTCTTCTCCCCCTAAACATAGTCTCACTATTCTGGTTGGCTTTAGTAGTTAAATATAAATAAGCTATAAAATTGATGGAGAAATATGGTGCAAAAAGTTTCAGTTGTTTAGAAAGTTTGAAAAACAATAGTATAAGAAAAGGAGATGTTTGGGGAACTGCACTTCTGCATCACAGGGTGTTTCTGGGTCCCAGTGGTCGCAGCTGGATCCCGCTGAGGGATGCGCTCTTTTCTCTGGATCTTCTGGCCACAGGGGCTTCCACAAGCAGTGATCCAGCGGGCCTGGAAGTAATCCTCTCACACACAGCAGTATCTTATGTCAACTCTCCAGAACCTCCAATATTGACACATTTGCTGGTGCAACTAAGGGTTCTGACTTACTCCAGGCAGGACTGAGGATTACTTTCTTATTGGAATCCAGCAACCTGCAGCAGGAAGGGCATTGCAGGTGATTAGGGTGAAAAGAAACCGAATCTGGCTAGGTTTTTCAGCTTTAAGGTGACCAAAGAAAAAACATTTGCCAGTGTCTCTGGGAGGTTGATGTTGTCAAGAAAGAGCAGCTTAAGGCTCATGGATTCTAAAATGAAACTAAACACCTAAACATGTGGAGAATCCCTCCTCCTTCTCCTTGAACCTAAACATCTAAATATGTGGAGAATTTTTCCTCCTCTCCTTGAACTGCTAACTATGTGGAGAGTTACTTCTTCTTCTCCTTTCCTCCTCCTCCTCCTTCTTCTTCTTTACCAGAGATTGAATCCAAATTGCTTAAGCCCTGAGCCACATCCCCAGCCCTTTTTTGTATTTTATTTAGAGACAGGGTATCACCCAGTTGCTTAGGGCTTAGCTAAATTGCTAAAACTGGCTTTGAACTCGCATCCCCCTGAGCTGCTGGGATTACAGGCGTATGCCAGGGCATCCAGCCTCCAGCTTCATTATAATGCTCTCTGAGCCCATGACCTCCAATGTCAGGAACCCTATGCTCTTCTCAAGCAGCCTGTCTGTTACCCCAAGCAACTCTGATAAATGTGTCAAGTGACCCAAAATCGGTGTTCTGAACTTCCCATAGAGTGATTAGGTAGAAGTTGTTTGGAGTTCACAGCAGGAGAGATCTTGTGAACAGCAAAGGTATTCAAGGCAATCAGAGCATTGGGGTCTGGAATCCTCTTCTTGAGAACACAGGGAGGGATGTGGTCTTTCCTAGTAGGGTTTGAGTTGGACAATGTTCTGCAGAGAACAGTGGGGACCCCTCAAAAGGTTACTTGCTTTTTTAGTTGTAGTTGGGCACAATAGCTTTGTTTTATTTATTTATTTTTATGTTGTGCTAAGGATCGAACCCAGGGTCTTACACACACTAGGCCAGCACTATACCACTGAGCCACAACCCGACCCTCTTTCCTGTCCCTTTGGAGTAAGCATAGATGATGGCATAACTGTCAAGAACTGTGAAGTACCTGAGATTTCATCCTTTTTTTTTTGTACCAGGCATTGACCCAGGGGTGCTTAACCACTAAGGCACATACCAGCCCTTTCTTCTTCTTTTTTTTATTTTTAGTTTTAGACAGACACAATCTTTATTTTATTTATTTATGTGATGCTGAGGATCAAACCCAGTGCCGCACATGTGCAAGGCAAGTGCTCTACCACTAAGCCACAACCCCAGCTTCTCTCCAGCCCTTTTTTCTTTTTTATTTTGAGACAGGGTCTTGTGGAGTTTAGGAGGTTGACCTCAAATTTGAGATCCTCCTTTCTCAGTCTTTTATCTCTTATAATGAACAGTGAGGAAGTCTGACCCTGTTTTAGGAGAAGATACCACCTCTATGTTCCAGGGCTGTTTGCTATACAAACACCCTAAATTGGGTGCACATGCCTGTCATCCCAGCAACTCAGGAGACTGAGTGAGGCAGGAGGATGGCAATCTGAGGCCAGCCTGGATAACTTAGTGAGAGTCTCAAAATAAAATAAGGAAAAGGATTGGGGATGTAGCTCAGGGCAGAATGCTCCTGGGCTCATGGGTTCAATCCCTAGTACCAGAAAAAGAAAAAGAAAAAAAGAGAATAAGCAGATAATATCTGAGTCTAGATATGCAGAAAGGTAAGCAACCCCATGGAAAACTGACTCCCAACAATATACTCAGCTCCACTGTTCCACACTCCCCCAACGCAACTGCAGACAGGGACCTAACCAAAGCCACTTTGGACACTTCATCCATCAATAGCTATCCTCCTGATAGCCACACACAGATATTTGTAGATCACTTTCTGGTTTTCAAAGTATTTTCACTCACTTACAACTCCTATTCCACAAGACTCCCTATAGCTATTTTCATTTTAAATAATATTCTTCCCATAAACTTGAATTTTTCTCTAACCTGGCCTCTTGCAAGAGGGATGCTCAGCAGTGATCAAGGCCAACCTATTCTTTTTCCAGAGGAAACACCTGTGCTCTAGGAGAGAAAAGGAGTTGCTCCAGCTCCCCCAACAAGGGATGGAAATTCATAGCTGCAGCTGTCCCCCGCGGCTACCCTGGGGCCTCTACATATGAGGACAGGTGGAGAGGCCATGTAAAATAGAATGGAGTAGAGAGTCTCCTAGGAATAAGCTACTTTTTTGTCTTTGTATCTCCACGGTCAGTGCAGAGCCTGGTGACCAGTAAGACTTTGTAAATGAGCACTGAATTGTGTGTTGAGTATATTGAGCTGGACCAGAAAGACGGCGAGGGAAGAAGGGACCCTGAGTCAAGCAGAGGGGCAGATGGGAGGGCAAGCTGCAAATGCCATTTGAATTAACTAACAGTTGGGGAGAGGGGTCTGGATGGAAACTCACAGTTGGGTTCATCCAGTGAACAACCATTACCTTGGGGCTGAGTAAAACACACCAAAAATTCATACAGGCTTCTCTGGAAAGATGTGTCTGGGTTTCAGAGAAATGGGGGACCAGAATATGTAGTAATGCACACCATGAACTGGGCAATTACCATACACCATCTCCAACACGCATGAAGACCCTGACAGGTAACACATGCCTAGGGCTTGCTGAGGACCCCATTCTCACCACAAGTCCACCAGACCAAGAATGCTGGTCATTCCTGTATTCCCTGATCAGGGAGAGATATAGAGGATATCTTGCACACATTCATGTGGGTCCTTACTGGTAGAGCCTGGATTCTTCTGATTCCAAGTCCTCTTTCTTTTTTCAAAGCCCCAGGGCACTGAATAGGGCAGCAGAATGCACAGGGACTGCAGATTGGAGTTGTAATCAGCCAGCACAGCAGCAAACACGTCCTCAGCACTTTTTAGACATGGCATTCAGAGCCACAAGGAATCTGAAAGGAAGGAAAACCCAGTCTTTGCCTGATTCTTTCCACCTTACAAAGCCCTGTATCCCATCAGAGAGAAAGTGCTGACCTGCCTGGAACTCAGGAGAACCACAAGGGCAAAATATAATCAATTCGGGCTGGGATTGTGGCTCAGTAGTAGAGCACTCACCTAGCATGCATGAGGCACTGAGTTCAATCCTCAGCATCCCATAGAAATAAAATAAAGATATTGTGTCCACCAATATCTAAAAAAATAAAATATTAAAAAAAAATATATATATAATAAATTCTTGTAAGAGGACTATAGGAAAATATCAACATGTAAATAGTGTATACAAGGAAGATGGGAACAGAAAGAGTAAAATGAATCAGACATAACTTTCCTTCCTTCACATATAAATACACAACCAGTGTAACTCCACGTAATGTACAACCACAAGAATGGAAAGTTATACTCCTTATATGTATAATATGTCAAAATATGCTCTACTGTCATGAGAAACTAAAAAGAACAAATAAAAAATTTTTAAATAGTATGTACAAGAAAATCTATGGGAAATAAGATATTGTTCATTTTTAATCAGAAAAATTACCACCACATGTTACTCTATTTACATCCTTTATCTTATGTGATTCCCACAAAAGTCCTGTGAGATACACATAGAAAGGCCATTCATTTGTAAACAAAGTTAGGATTCAGGGAGGCAGCCAGGGTCCCATGTTGGTGGCTGGCAGAGCTGGAGATGGGACTCTCATTCTGATTCTCTTGCTGTGTCCACCCGTGATCACAGGGATGTCAACAGCTACATATTAGAAATAGCCACAGGGACATGAGATCTTCTTGAAACAAAGGCTTCTGGGTATCATTAATCTAAAAAGGCCAGAGACGTGGAGCAGACCAAGGCTTCCTGGGAAAGGTTGGACTGTGGTGAGCCGTTCCTATAGACCGTGGCCGCCATTAGAAGATGGCGCCGGCTTCCACTGTGGCCTGTGATAAACAACTCCTTTTTTGGAGAGTTGGCACGTAATCCCTTATCACCCTATGAGAAAGCTCCACGTGGCAGCTTTGCATTGGGGCTTGAGATGCTTTATTAAGGCTGGGAGGGGCATCCGAGAGAGGGAAGAAGAGAAGAAGAAGAGAGAAGAAGAAATATCAAGGGCCTGAATAAACTGCTGAAAGAAGATTCCTGAGTTGCGTCTTCCTTGCGGGCAAGGGGTCGCGACAAGTGGTGCCGAAACCCGGGAACCAGAACTTTCAGTAGTCAGGGGTGGTGCACTGGTTAGTCCCAGGTAAGTGGGATCCGCGACCAAAGCGGGGTTAGTCCCAGGTAAGTGGGATCCGCGACCAAAGCGGGGCAGCTCCTCTGTAAAGAAAGAGAGAGCATTACATTTTATTGCAGCTGCACTGTGTACTTTTGCTTCTACTTTCGCTTTTGTTTTTTGTGCTTCCTTTGTTGTTGTGTCATGGGTGCCGCATCTTCAAGTCCGCTTCTCCTGGCCCTAGATGGCCTGTTACGTTCCAAGGGCCTGGAAGTGAAACATAGTACTCTACAGAGATTTTTACAGAAGATAGATATCGCTGCACCGTGGTTTGCATTTTCGGGCAGCCTTACTGTACCTAGTTGGGATAAATTAGGCAAAGATCTTGACTTTGCTTCTGAGCAGGGCATATTAGAGGGTGGGGTGATACCCCTTTGGAAAATGGTCCGTAGTTGCCTTACAGATGGTAAATGCCAAGAAGCTGTGAGTGAGGGTCAGGCCGTTCTTGAACAACTACATGAGGAAAAATCTGAAGGATCACATAGTGAAGTGGCAGAGAGTATCAAAAGTAACAGTAGTGAGAAGGCAAAAGAGCCTGAAGATAAAAATAGGAGAAGGCTCTACCCAGACTTGACCGAATTCAGAACGCCTGAGAACACAAGCAACTCAGAGTGTTCTGAGGACCTTGATATATTGTTACAACAACTACATAAGATAAAAATGAAAAAGAAGAAAAAGGAGACACAAGGCGCGCATGCCTACTGTAAGAAAGGGGAGGGATCTAATATTGGTCAACAGAATTCTGAGGAGGAGGAGGTTGAAAATTTAGAAGAAGATATGATGCCTGTTGCCCCACCCCCGTATGTGGGGGGGAGCCAAGGTTCCGGGAGATCTTTTCATGCGCAAGTTTGGAGGACAGTTAATACAGATATGGGACTTGCGTACCCGGTGTTTCAGGACAATAATAGAGGAAGATATCATGAGCCTTTAGACTTTAAGATAGTTAAAACCTTGGCAGAATCCGTCCGCACTTATGGCATAGATGCCGCTTTCACTCTCACTCAGGTGGAGGGACTTACTAGATTTTGCATGACTCCCTCAGATTGGGCTAGTCTAGTCCGCGCTTGTGTTTCCCCAGGGAAATATTAGGAGTCCAAAGTTGGCTGTTTAATGTTTCTGGCAGTACCCAAGACTCGGAGCGAGGTAGGAGGCTTAAAATTTTTGCAAATAATTCACAATTATCTAATGCTACATTACCCTCTGCAGCAGTCTGTCTCCAATCTCTGTTCCTGTTTCTTTTGGCTAATGTTACATTACAGGGGATGCTTAATTGTTCTAATGTTACTTGCTACTTGTCTGAGTGTTGGAATGGCTCCTGGACTATGGCAGTGATTATGAAAATTCCAACCTTTGTCCCGATCCCGGTTACTGCAGATCCAGAATCCTTTCCTATTGTTGAATTGATTAGAGCCCGTAGAGATTTTGGAATTACGGCAGCTATAGTGACAGCTGTGGCGGTATCTGCTGCTGCAGCAGTTACAGTTGGAGTAGCCATGGCCAGCCAGGTACAAACTGCTGCCACTATTAATCAGGTTATTCAACAAACATCCACCGTACTTGAATCCCAAAGTAAAATTAATCAACACATTTTATCTGGGATTTTGGCTGCTAATCAAAGGATAGATCTGCTTCAAGCTCAAGTTGAGGAATTGTCTGACCTAGTACATTTGGGTTGTATTGATCAACGTGCACATTTATGCATAACCTCTGTCAGATTTAATGATTCCAGGAATGCCTCCCGCATCATTGGCGAATATTTGGCCGGAAATTGGTCCATGGCAGCGGAAGACATGATCCAGTCTCAACTAACCCAGATAGCTGTCTTGAACAGTACCCGTGTCGATCCCGTGACTTTGGGTCGATTCACCGATTGGATATCTTCTGCTTTTTCCTTCTTCAAAGAGTGGGTGGGGGTAGGCATTTTTGGTGCAATGTGTTGCTTCGGTGTTGTACTTTGTTTGTGGCTTCTCTGTCGCCTTAAAGCTCGCCATGCGCAAGAGAAAGCTATGATTGTACAGGCTCTTGCGGCCTTAGAAAATGGCATTTCTCCACAAATCTGGCTTGCACATCTTAAACAGTGATTTTCTGGGCATGGCCATTGCACCCCAAGTTAATTTCACATTGCACTGGGATTGGCATGCCCTCTTCTTTATGCTCTCCCAGTGCTGGATAGCCTTTGCACTCTGCAGGTCTTGTTACCATTGCACGCAGATGGGTTTCAGGACTGGTCTTTCTTCTCGGCTACAGACTCTTTACCTTCCTCTGGGGCTTAGGGATTGTGTTGCCAACTTAAATTTTGTCATCATTACCAGGCTACCTGTATTACCCTACTTCTCACCGTCGTCACGATGCAGGATGCGAGGCAAGGCACTGCACTTGAGTGATCCCTCAACGGACCTCAAGGAAAGCATGTCCTATTGCATGCGGGTTTGACGTCCACGCCCCGCCCTACGAAAAAAGGCGTCGGCTGATATGGCCTCGGATCTGGGGAAGGGCCCTCCTTAGGACTGAACCATACATTACAGCCACTTCTGCACAGTGGGATAGGACCTCTACTTTCGCCTGCATTGTTTTATAAAACAGAAGGGGGAACTGTGGTGAGCCGTTCCTATAGACCGTGGCCGCCATTAGAAGATGGCGCCGGCTTCCACTGTGGCCTGTGATAAACAACTCCTTTTTTGGAGAGTTGGCACGTAATCCCTTATCACCCTATGAGAAAGCTCCACGTGGCAGCTTTGCATTGGGGCTTGAGATGCTTTATTAAGGCTGGGAGGGGCATCCGAGAGAGGGAAGAAGAGAAGAAGAAGAGAGAAGAAGAAATATCAAGGGCCTGAATAAACTGCTGAAAGAAGATTCCTGAGTTGCGTCTTCCTTGCGGGCAAGGGGTCGCGACATTGGACCAGGGTGGTGATAGGAAGGCAGGCCTCTGAAGCACTCAACCTTCATCTCCCCCATGGCTCCACATGTATCAGTGCTGGGTGCTAGGTACTGTGGAGACAGAGACAAAGATGACAGTCCCTGCCAACAACTGTACAGTCCTTGAGAACAGAAGAGATTCATAAGCTGTGATGTCCAGTGTGATGAATCCCACCTGGGTGGTGGTGGCTGGTTGGAAAGCCTTTAGAGCGGATGGAGTACCTGACTAGCACCCTGGGGAAGTAGAATTCTGCCAGACAGAGAAGGAAAGCCACGTTGGAAGGAATGGCCATTTTCTTGAGGAGTCCCTGCTGAGCACCCCAGCACCTGCAGCAGTCTCACCATATCCCCATTGTCCCATGTGCAGGGAGGCCAGACCGCCCTGATGCTGGGGGTCACCCACGACCAGGAGGACATGGTCCAAGTGCTACTGAGCTGCCAGGCAGAGGTCAACCTGCAGGACCATGATGGATTGTGGGCTCTCATGCTGGCCTGTCACCTTGGCAATGCCGACTTGGTGCGCCTGCTCCTGGCCCACCCGGCCTGCTACAGCAGCCTGACTGATAAGGTGAGACTTGTGGACAGTTAACAAGTAGGTTAGTGTTTAACTTCTGGTCCTGGAAAGTGCCTTGATGGTCAGCAGAATCCAAGGAATCACTGTGATAGTAAAAGCAAAAGTGACTCCATTTTGTTTTGTGACTCCATTCTGTAAAACAACCATGCCAAATACAAGGGTCATAACTGGGACAAGATGTTCTTTTCCTTTTGCTATAGAAACTTTAAGAACACAGAACTACCTAATGGGGCATTGTTTCTGTAACTAGGGTAACGGGCCTCTGTTTCTCTAACTGGGGTGATTGGGCTAACTGTGATTGGTTAGGCTTCCCATTTGACTCCACTCTCCCACTTCTGTAACCTGAATTGCTTGTATTGGCTAGACCCCTGAACATCACTTTTGTGGTTTTTAGGCTTATACCGAGTGCCTTGCAATTGTTTGGGGCTGATCAGGGGAACAACTTTACGTTCTGGTCAGTCATCACCGGTGTGCTTCAATAAAGTCTTGATTTGATTATACGTGAATGGTCTGGAATTCAGTTTACGAACCCCGGGACAAAGCTTTAACTATAACACCATATGGTGGTAGCAAGGAAAAATCAACCTCACAAGGCTGTTGTAGATTTAATGAGGCAATACAGTGCTTGGAGCCAGATGGCTGGGAAGAAACCCACAGCTCTGTGCAAGTGGATGAAGGAGCAAACTTTACAGAATCATCTCTCGTAGTTAAACTGGAAATACCTCTATGATATTGATCTACTCTGCAAACTGACCCATTCCACTGAGCCAGCCTGCGAGTAGCCCCTTTAGACCCAGGTTTCTTAAATAAAGGTCTCAGTATGGTGAGCACATTGACGACGATGACAACGACGACAATTAAAACAAACCTGTTGCCAAAATCATTAAACTCCACGATGACCTTCTGAGGTTGATATATAGCTGCCGCCAATTTGCTAGAGGAAACTGAGGCCCCAAAAGGTAAGGTGCATGGGGTAAAGTACCCAAGATCACACAGCTGGTGGAACCCACCTCCCTTGAACTCCTGAGCCCAACATCCAGCTCTTCCATCATCCTGGTTTTTGTCCCATGGAAACGACATGTCTCTAGATCGCAGGTGAATCTTCTGTACCTTTCAGAGAGCTTACTGTACGTCAGCAAATAAAAAAACAATTGAATAAGTGAACCCCAATGTTTGGAGACCAATCATCTGAAACTATAGGAGGTGTAGCGTGGAGGTACAGTAGCCATGAGCTTAAGCCCAGTACCGGGGGTGGGGAAGCAAATTGCTTTGGGCAGTGAGAGCCAATGAAAAATTTCTGAATAGTGGGGCCATTTGATCAGATTTGCTTCTTCCAATGGTGACAGGGGGAGACTAGAAGCAAAGTGATAAGTTGGAAGTTTCTTATGAGACACTGGGTATAGGGCAATTTGGGTGGGGATGAAGACAGAGCCCTGCAGGAAAGGAATCAGGAACTGGGGCATGCCAAGATGGCGTGATATACCCATGGAGAGGCATCATAAATGGGTGACAGGAGAATGGTGGTACCATTGTCCACCATATCTATGTTCTCTTCCTCCTTAGTTAAACAACTCCAAAATTTTAACTGGGCACATAACCACCCAGGGGACAGACTCCATTTCCCAGCGCCCCCTTGAGTTTGGTGTGGCGAAGCAACTAAGTTCTGGCTAATGAACTATTAACAAGGCAATGGGTGCAAATTATGGCTCCTGCATTGAAAGTGAAGGGGATGCATTTTCCCCCTCTGACTGGCTGGAATGTGGTAACCAGAGAGCTAGATCCATGAAGATGAGGCCCATACTTGAGGGATGATGGAAAAGTGAGTCACAAGCAGCCTCATCCCCATCTAATCTGCTCTAAACTACTTATTCCCTATTTGATATTTGAGCAAGGAATAATACTCTAAATTGCTTAAGACACTGTACATTTGGATCTCTGTTGAGTTGAACAAATGTCCTTAGCATCCTTGGCAATCTCAAGGGTCTAATGCTATACCATTAGTGGACTTTAGCATAGAAAAGCTTAGGAAAGCCTTTTGGAAGGAGCATCATGGGAAAGTTAGGTATGATGGATGTCTCCTCCTGGTACCAGCCCCTGTTCATACCACAGTGGAACAACTCAATCCAAAGACCTGTAGAACGGGGTCACCTGGCAGATGCTTGAATACAAACTGGGTCCCCTAAGGCAGCCAGTCCTTAAACCAATCATTGAGTTTGAAATGACGTGGTGTGGAAATCTGTGCAAAGCCATTGAATTATCTGAGCATTTTGAATACAAAAACATGTGGAGTTTCAGACAACAGCGGTGGATTATTGTCAGAGAGTGCAACCACAGAGTGCAAGAGACAAGAGGACAGAAGCTGAATTTGCATGAGTAGAGGTCAAGACAAACTGAAGGTAGGAGCAAGAAGGAACTAGGAGTGGGCCTCAGATCAAGAGCAAAGAATAAGCTTATGGAGTAGCTGCCTCCTGGACTACCTACCAAGTTCCCCTGGCCTTGAAACCTCCCTTCCTAGACCCATCCCTCATCCCAGGATGGCACCAGTTAGCTGCCATGTTCCTGCAAGAGAACTAACTTGGCCTCTGGCCCCATGAAAACAGGTACCAGACACTACCTGTGCCAATCAAAAACTTAGGAGCTGGGATTTAGAAGAGGGTTTCAACCCCCTTCTGGTGTCCAGGTTGTAACATGTGGATCTCAGAAGCTACTGGTGCCAGGGTCAGCCAAGTGGGCTGAGGGCCACAAGGAACTCTTCAGATGAAAAGATTGGAGCAGATGCTCAGAGCAAAGCAGTGGTGAGAGACTACTTCCTGATGTGACCAGGTCAACCCTTGCTCCATGAACGCTCCAATGCATACCTCCCTTGCCTTCAGTAACTGCCCTAAGTGAGTGTCTTTCCCATGCCTCCTCTGGGTATGCAGCCTGCGGAAGCCAACCAAGGCCTGGTGTCTACTCAGACGTCTCAGGGTTTGGATCCCAGTTGGGCCACTTGGCCATTCAGGCTCTTGATCTAAAAACTGGGATGGCAGTTCCTCCTCTGTTCTTGCAAGCATTTAATTAGCTAGAGCACTCAGCACAGTACTTGGCTCAGGGCAGAGCTCCGCAGAGAGCTTTCCCTTCCCCTAGACCTGGCCATGTGCTTAGCAGCTTGACTTCCCCGGGTCCGCCAGCCCTCCACATCTGAGGGCTTCACATCTGTGGATTCAACCAAGTGTGAATTGACAAATGTTTAAAAAAACGTATTTCATGTGTACTAAACACATAGGCTTTTTTTCTTTTCCTGAGTTCCTCCACAATACAGTAAAACAACTACTTATATAGCATTTACATTGCATTAGGTATAAGTAATATAGAGACAAGTTAAAATATATGAAAGCCTGGTGCTGTGGCACATGTCTGAATTCCCAGAGGCCCAGGAGGCAAGAGGATCATGAGTTCAAGTCAGCCTAAGCAACTCAGCGAGGCACTAAGCAACTCAAGCAACTAACAAGATCCTGTATGATCTTGGTTGATCAGTGGTTAAGAGCCCCTGGGTTCAATCTTTGGTGCCAAACAATGAATAAATAAATAAAACATATATGAGAGGTTCAACCTCCAGCATTTCAAAATAAATAAATTAAGAAAGTGTCCAGGAGTGTGTGTGGGGGTTATATGCAAATACTATGCCTTTGTTCATTTGTCTTTCTTTTCTGGTGTTGGGAGTTGATCCCAGGGCTTCAAACATGTAAGACAAATGGTGTACCACTACTGAGGCACATCCCAGCCCTGACATTTTTTTTAAAACAAATTTTTATTTATTTATTCATTTTTTTTACACAAACGTAACTTTTTATTTCTCTGGTTGTATATGATGTAGAGTTATACAATTTGTGCATTCATTCCCATACAAAGGGGTAATAATGTCCATATCATTATACCATCCCCCTCCACTCACCCTCCCCTTCCCCCTCCCTCCCTCCCCTCTGCTCAATCCATAGCTCCTCCTTTCTTCCCTTGCCCCCTGCCCATTGTGAATCAGCATCCACTTAGAGAAAACATTTGGCCTTTGGTTCTCTGGGATTGGCTAATTTCACTCTGCATGATATTCTCTAATTCCATCCATTTACCTGTAAATGCCATAATTTTATACTTTAAAGCCATGCAATATTCCATTGTGTATATATACCACAGTTTCTTTATCCGTTCATCGACTGAAGGGCATCTAGGCTGTTTCCACAGTTTAGCTATTGTGAATTAAGCTGCTATAAACAGTGAGATGCCAACCCTGCCTTTTTATATTAGGCACTTGAGCATCCACAGATTTTGGTTTCCTCAGGGATTCTTAGAAACAAGGGCAACTGTACTTAGAACTGCTCAGGCATTGATTCTAATGATTTCATACACAGCCATGTACTTCTCACAATAACCTTATAAGGTAAATACTGATGTTATTTCTGTTTTCTATATGAAGAAACTCAAGCACAGAGAGGTTGAGTAACTCATCCTAGGCTACCTGCCTAGTAAAGAGCATGTCTGGGATTCCAAGCCAGGTGATCAGGCTTGGAGAGTACACCCCACAGTCATGCACCAGAGCACTTCTTGCTCCCTTATCAGTGACCCAGGCTGGGGAAGGAGCGCCTGACAGCAGGGGGTAAACACTGCTGAAAGAACAAAGCTGCTTCAGGGATCCAACATTGAGTAAGTCACTGACCTGCAGGTCCTGCTGGGTGGCCACTGGACAGAGAGGACAAACAAACAGGCAGAGTGTTTGAGACTGGAACTGTTGAGATGTTGGAATGCCCATGTGCTGAAGGTTTCTAGAAAGAAAAGGGCCTCTGTCCAGAGCACAAATGTGTGAACCCCACATTTCCTCAATCGCCCCTAACGAAGATACTCCCTATACTGTAGTTTAGATCAGTTTCTTTTCTTTTTTTGTCTTTTAATTTTTTTTATATTGAAAATCTTTATTTTATTCATTTATTTATATGTGCTGCCGAGTATGAACCCAGTACTATACACATGCTAGGCAAGTGCTCTACCACTGAGCCACAGCTCTAGCCCCGAGATCAGTTTCTTTACCACCAACCCCCATCCTGGAGAAAAATGGGTCTGGAGCCCCAGGGAGCCCAGCTGGTGTTCCAGGGGATCCCTGACATCCTCTTGTCTCTACCTTTGGCCTCCATCCCACTTCCATGCTTGGGGAAAGCTGAAAATAGGTCCTGGGCTTCTGTTCCAGGGAAGTCCACTGTGTTGTTGGGTAGAGGGGTGATTGGGCAGCACCACATACCCTGTGAGACCCACACCATCAGAATCCCTTCAGCCCTGGCCAGGGCAGTGGTGTGTACTTTGATCTCAGTGATGCAGGAGGCTGAGGCAGGAGGATAGCGATTCAAGGTCAGTCTCACAAGATCCTATCTGAAAATAAAGAATGTAAAAAAGGACTGAGGATGTAGCTCAGTGGTGTAGCACCTGGTTCAATCCCCACTACCCATCCCCCCTCAAAATCACTCCAGTCTCCTTGAATGCCTCCAGGCTCCTGAAGGTAGGCCAGGGAGAAGGGAGGGAGGTCCATGGGATGGCACCTGCCTTCATAGGAAGTCCAGAAAAGTGTCAGTTGGCTCTCCAAAGCATGGGCCAGTTTTGTGCTAGGTCCTCAGTTTGAGGGCTCTCACCAATTCCAAGGTATATGAAATCCCTGACCTAATGCCGTTCCCCCTGTATTAATTCTCCCCATAACCCTATAAGGCTCAAAGCTACACGGCCTATATGTGTTGGAACAAGGATTGACAGAGATTGACATTCACACCTGGATGAAAGGCCATGAATCTACCACACAACCCCTGTTCAGACTCACTTCCATGTGGACACTTCCCTCTGACTAGCCCACGGGAAAGTCATAGGCAGCATGTCCCAAACCAACATCAAGAGCTCAACACAGGGGACCCTTGAAACCAACTCCTCCTCCAGTATTTCCTCTCCCAAGAGCCTATTCAAAACCTGCACTGTCAACATAGAATACTCTGATGTGTAGAAATCATTCCCCGCCCACCAAGCAATTCTCCAGGAGCTACCAATGGTGCACCATCTACCTGGAGTTGAGTCAGATCCCACAGGTTAAGGGCTCAGTGCCAAAGGCCTACAATCTGTGGGCTTCTCTGGTGTCTGATTTCCATTTTATTTCCCTATTAATTCAATTTTACTGGGACAGTGGGTTGAATGGTGGCCTTTAAAAAGTTGTGTCCACATCTTATTTCACATTCACCATGAATGTGATCTCATTTGAAAAAGGGTCTTTGCAGATGTAATTAAGGATCTCAGAATGAATGATCCTAGATTATCCAGATGAAGTTAAGTCCAATGACAAATTCATATAAAAGACTTTCAGAGGAGAGACACTTGGAGGCCATCTGAGGATAGAACCAGAATTGGAATGAAGCACCCACAATGCAGGGGAAACCTGTAGCCAAAAGCTGGTGGAGACAAAGACCTAGAACCATGAGAGTAAATTGTGTGGCTTTAAGCCACACTGTGTGTGCTAATTTGACATGGCTGTCCAAGAAAACTCTTAAAATGGTATTGATGAAAGTGTTGGTCAGCCACAGATTTTGAGGGGGAAAATGTTTTTTTTCTTTACATATGTGGTAGAAGAGATTGAACCCAGGGATGCTTCATGAATGAACTAAGTTCCCAGTCCATTTTATTTTTAATTTTGATATGGGTTCTTGCTAAGTTGCCCAGACTGGCCTGAAATGTGCAATTCTCCTGCCTCAGACTCCCAGGTTGCTAGGATTACAGGTTCGTGCCATTATGCATGGCAGCATTTCTTTCTTTCTTTCTGTGCCAGGAATTGAACCCATGAGCACTTAATCATATCCCCAGCCCTCTTTTTTTTTTTTTTTTGGTGGTGGTGGTGCTGGGGATTGAACCCAGGTCCTTGTGCACACAACTCTACCAACTGAGTTATATCCCCAGCCCCACATCCCCAGTCCTTTTTATTTTTTTGTTTTGAGACAGGGTCTCCCTAAGTTGCTTAGGGTCTTGCTAAATTGCTGAGATTGATGATTGACTTTGAATTTGAGATCCTCCTGCCTCAGCCTCCCATGTGTTGGGACTACAGGCATGTGCCACAGTACCTGGCTAGCATTTGTTCTTAATACAATATAAGAAGCTGTTCTCACACCCTCCTGCTAGACTGTGTGGCTCATTTTCCCCTCCTCTAGGGATTTCCCATATGGTGTCTTCTGCCTTTTTGATGTCTCCATGCCCAGTATCTGCATATTCCCATCTTGCTCAGGATTCTCTAGTCTTTTGAACATAGGTTCCAAAATACCTTGAAAAGCAGTCAAGTTTTAAAAGGTCATCTCCAGTGGGCATGCTGTCCCAGAAGGTCAACAGATGGCGCAGTTGAGCTCATAGCTGCTACCCCAGAGAAAGTCATGAACTGCACTAGAAAAAAGCAACAGTGGAAAAACAAAAACCCAAAACAATTTTCCCCCTCCCCCCCCAAAATGAAAAAAATCCAACTCACCTATTTGAAGAAGTAATAAATAAACAAACAAACAAACAAATAAATAAATAAATAACCCAGCCTGGTGAGGTGGTGCACATCTGTAATACCAGAGGCTCAGGACTCTGAGGACCAGAATCATGAGTTCAAGGTCATCCTCAGCGTTTTAGGAAGGCCCTCAGCAACTCTGTCTCTAAATAAAATATGAAAAAGGACTGGAGATGTGGCTCAGTGGTCAAGCGCCTCTGAGTTCTATCCCCAGTACCAAACAAACAAACAAACAAACAAAAAACACAATAAATTATGAACCACACTTGGTGGTGAATGCCTATAATCCCAGCATCTTCAGAGGCTTAGGCAAGAGGATCGCCACTGGAGGCCAGTCTCAACAACTGAGTGAGACCCTAAGCAAGTTAGCAACAGCCTGTCTCAATTTTTTTTTAAAGGGCTGGAGATATGCTTCAGGGGTTAAGTGCCTCTGGTTCCATCAATCCCTGGTACCACAAAATAAATAAATAAATAAATCCCCCCAAGAGTAGAAGAAAGAATGCAATAGTGTTATAGCTCAGAAGTTAATGATTAAGAAACTGAAAATTTAATTAGTAAATATAGAATCTGCATCACTGAACAAGATGGGGATTGGTAACTAGCTTAAGAAAGAAAGGGGGAAGAAGAAAAAGGAGAGAGCAAAAACACAAAATTAGAAATAATAAAGGGAAAATTTCTCCATATGTTGAGGAAATATAAATAGACTTGTGTTGGAATAAGTTTTCAGCTAGCAGCTACTAGCAGCTTGGAAGTACCTGAAATACCTACCTTCCTTCAGGCCTCACAGGAGCGCCTGCAGGATGGGGTGAAACCACATCTTCATTGTTTGGCAGCATTGCCAAACTGCCCAGCCAAGAAACTGAGAGTCAGGGGCTTCAGGGCATGAAACCCCTGACTAGTAAGGGCTAAAGACCCTTCCAGATTGCTTTCTGCCAGGACAGCAATATTTAGAGTTTCCTCACAGTGCGGTTACATTAGGCAGAAGATGATTGGCTTATGGATATTTTCTTGCTTATGTATGATTGACAGGCATGCTCCACTCAAACCCTATAACCATTGTGTGCATTCCAAAAATAAAGTGAGCTACTGGACTACGACCTAAGGCAGCTCTCTAGCCAGTTCTCTCACCAGCTCCCAGAGTCTGTGTGTGGTGATTCCTCATCTCTGCCTGCCTTGACAAGGTAGCTGAGTGACCATCGATCACGAAGGGACTAGGAACACATTCAGTTGTTGTTGTTTTTCACTTCTGTTATTTTCTAGTGGCAGTTAGTGACTTTCTTTGGGGTAGCAGCTATGGGCTCAACTGCACCATTTGTTGACCTTCTGGGACAGCATGTCCACTGGAGATGACCTTTTGAAACTTGACTACTTTTCAAGGTATTTTGGAACCTGTGTTCAAAAGACTAGAGAATCCTGAGCAAGATGGGAACATGCAGATACTGGGCTTGGAGACATCAAGGAGGCAGAAGGCACCATAGGGGAAATTCTTAGAGGAGGGGAAAAGGAGCCTCACAGTCTAGCAGGAGGGAGTGACTCACTTGGGATTGGTGGGTGTTAGGAAGTGGGGAAGCTGGGCCAGACAACACTGGAGAGTGAACCCAAGGCTGGAGCTCAGAGAACTTCTGTAGGCAGCGGGGAGCTTTTGATGGGTCTATTGAGGGCAGGATGCCATGAGCTGAGAGGGGTTCAGCAGATGCAGTGGACAGCTGGGTGGTGGGCACTCCTGCCAGGTCAGTTCTCAAAGTCAGGGTGTGCTGGAACTCAGGAGCACTTTGGAAGAGTCCTAGGTACAGATGTCCTTGGGATGAAAGTATTTGGAGAGGCTCTGGGTCCCTAAGGGAAAGGAGGGAAGAGAAGAAAAGAGAATGAAAACTTTTCAATGGGTAGGAGGAGAGAGGATCTGAGATGAAGCCCTGGGGAGGAGAGCCAGGGAGAGCAGCATGGCAGAAGCCCAGGACAGAGCAGCACTAAGCTCAGGAAGTCACTGCATTAGCACAGCACATGGTGGAGGAGTGACAAAACAGAGGAAGAGAGAATGGGAGACACTGTTCCCAGTAGAGGGCTCCCTCATTCTGGCACCAAACCTGCAAAAGAGTGTTAAAGAGCAAAATGGAAGCACTGATGGGAAGTAGGTTCTAGAAAGAAGGGGTTCTTACTGTTGTTGGGAGGTCAGACTTTTCCTTGTCTGGCTGGGTAGCACATTCTTTTTGAAGATATTCACTGGTGTTTTTTTTTTTTTTTGGTGGTCATGCTGGGGCTTGAACCCAGGGCCTTGCACATGGTAAGCAAGCACTGTACCAACTGAGCTGTAGCCCCAGGCCCTGGTGCTTTCTTTTAAAAAATTTTGTCAAAAAGAAGTCCACTAGATGAAGAAACCTAAACTATGGAGTATTTCCTTCATATTAGAGACTTGCTTCAAGTTTCCTATAAATAGAGGTCTCTCTAAATATTGGGAATATTTGATTTACAAAGATTGTGGATACATTGAACTTTTCCATGCAAATGATGTCTAACAAATGCCCGTGGGCTCTCAATAAATGTTAGTCACCCCACCTTCCACTCCAAGTACTTTCTAGGTAAATCAGGCTCAGTGTTCCATCCTAGGAGGTAGGTTATTCCTGATTAGAAAGGAGATCAAGTCTGCTCCTGGGGCCACACGTGTCTGCTTCCAGGTCCAGGCTGTGTGCTTCCAGCCTGGCTTGACCTTTCCAAGCACATCAGCATTTACCTCTGCTAAGCCTGCTCTCTTCTTTGTCTCTCTCTCTCTCTCTCTTTTTTTTTGTATCAGGGATTGAACCCAAAGGTACTTGTTCACTGAGCCATATTTCCATTCCTTTTTAATATTTTATTGAAGGACAGGGTCTCACCGAGTTGCTTAGGGCCTCACTATGTTGCTGAGGCTGGTTTTGAACTTGTGATCCTCCTGCCTCAGCTTCCAGGATTCTAGGCATACTCCAGGGTGCCTGGCTCATTTTGTCTGTCTGCAACTGGGTAATCACTTTGGGAGCTACAGGACAGTCCTCTTGCTTCCAGACTGCGCATGGATCAGGAGGCATGTGAAAAAGGTCACTGAGTCATCAAATGTGACTTGTCCTCCAACAAACTCTCATACAAACCATAGTGGATTCTAGTAGATAAAAATCTGTTCAGATCTTGAACAACTCTCCTAGCCCATGATGGAACATGAATTCAAAGGGCATCACCATGTTGTGTGGTGTGAGGAATCAGTTTCTGGTTTTCAGGATTATTTTTACTGTCTTGATAAGTGACTGAAAGGTGTCCAGATTGAGTACCCTGAATAGACATGCTTGGCTATTCTGATGCTTATCTGAAATGCTTAGAATTAAAAATATTTGGGATTATTTTCAGATTTTGGAATAATAACATACACCTGATGTGTTTGGGATGGGAATCAAGCCTAAACATGAAATTTTAATTTATATATATGAGTGTGTGTGTGTGTGTGTGTGTGTGTGTGTGTGTGGGATGGTCCTGGAGATTGAACACAGGGATGCTTTAACTCTGAGCTCCATTCCCAGCTATTATTATTTTGAGATATGGTCTCATTAAATTGCCAAGTTTGGCCTTGAACTTGTGATCCTCCTTCCTCAATCTTCTGAGTACCTGGGATTACAGAAGTGTGCCATGATGCCTCGCAAAATTCATTAATGTTTTATAAACACCTTATACCCATACATCCAAGGGAATTTTACCCAATATTTTTAATGATTTTATGCATGAATCCAAGTTTCATGGTAGGGAATTTACTATTTGTAGCATCATGTCAGAACTCAAAATGTTTCTGACTTTGGAGCAATTAGGGCTTTTAGATTCAGGATGCTCAATTTGTGTTATTTCAGGAAATCTTTCCCATGGAAGATAAAAATTGCAAATAACTATAATTTATTTTAGGAATTTTCCAAAAAAATGTAAGCAAATGTCAATTTGTTTGATTCTTCAACAGAATGCATCTAACAACAGTTTACTTCTCTACACTCTTTGAATCTCTCACCTCAAAAACATTCCCCTTGCTGTATTCACCAGTTCTGAACTATTATATCATAATTTTTTCTTTTTGTCTTCTTCACTGTACCTGGACATTGAACTTGGGACTTTAGGCATGCCCACAAGCACTGTATGACTGAATGATACCCCAGACCTTTTAATATTTTATTTAGAGACAGGGACTCTTTAAGTTGCCCAGCCTGGCCCTCTGTGATCCTCCTGCCTCAGCTTTCCAAGAAGTCGGGGTCATCAGCATGCTCCATGTCTCACTATTAGACTTTCTTAATCCTAATCATGCCCAATCCTCATGAGATTAGTTGCCAAAGCCTTTTGTATATCACAACTTTCCCTCATGGAGAAGCTACTAGCTATCTCATTGAGACAAAAATGAATTGCCCTGTGTCTTATCAATATACTGTTTTGGTGGCACTTTGAGAAGCCATCATTCAACAGTTTCATCTGTCACCTCAGCCTCTCTCCAGGTTCTGGAACCCATTCTAACTAAGAAAGATGGGGTCTAGGTTAGAGGAACTCTGGTCACAGGGGAAGGTTTTAGTCTTATGTTCGATATAAGTGATCCTAAGAAATCCAGTCTGGACCTACAGGTTAATGTCTGCTCTGTATGAGGTCAAGAGCTAGGTAATGGGAGTTAAGAGGGGAAAAAACATGAAATCTCCATGCCTGCTCTCCCTCCAGAGTTTAGTGAAGGAGACACATCTAGGCACGTAAAATATGATTCACCACACCCAAGGAAATTATGTGGAGAACAGCTTCTCAAATTGCATTAAGAACAAATGCTAGATGGGTACCTTGGCACATGCCTGTAGTCCCAGCACATGGGAGACTGAGGCAGGAGGATCACAAATTCAAAGTCAATCATCAATCTTAGCAATTTAGCAAGACCCTGAGCAACTTAGTGAGACCCTGTCTCAAAATAAAAAAATAAAAAGGGCTGGGGATTTGGGGCTGGGGTTATAGCTGAGTTGGCAGAGTGCTTACCTTGCATGCACAAGGGCCTGGGTTCAATCCCAGCATGGAAAAAAAAAAAAAAAAAAGATAAGAAAAGAAAAGAAAGAAAGTAAAAGGGCTGGGTATATGTTTAAGTGGTCCTAGCAACCTGGAAGTCTGAGGCAGGAGAATTGCACATTTCAGGCCATCTGGGCAACTTAGCAAGAACCCATCTCAAAATAAAAAATAAAATGGGCTGGGAATGTACTTCATTTGTGAAGCACTCAGAAGAGACATCCACCATACCTAGCTTTGCCATGATGCTCCTTCCAAAAGGCTTTCCTAAGTTTTCAATGCTGAAGTCCACTAATGGTATAGAATTAGACCCTTGAGATTGCCATAGTGTGCTGAGGACATTTTTCCAACTCAACAGAGATCCAAATGTACGGTGTCTTAAACAAGTTAGAGTATTATTCCTTGCTCAAATATCAAATAGGGAATGAGTAGTCCAGAGCAGATTGGATGAGGACGAGGCTGCTTCTGACCCACTGTTCCATCATCCCTCAGGTATGGGCCTCATCTTCATGGATCAAGCTCTCTGGTTACCACATTCCAGCCAGTGGGAGGGGGAAAATGCATCCCCTTTACTTTAAATGCAGGAGCCAAAGTTTACCTCCATTGCCTTGTTAATAGCTCACACGTGATTTGGCTGGGCAAGAGGCACTTAGGCACAGCTGTGTCAGAGCTTTCCCCACCCTTCTGGAGGTCCATCCAAGGGCTTGTCCCTGTGAAGGCGTGTCTGGCCACTACCCCAAAGACCCAATCTTCCCCTCCCAGGAGTGTTCTCTCTCTCTTTTGCTAGCCTCTTCAGTAAACCTCACTACAACAATAGGGGCTCAAGGTTTGAGCGAGGAGGACCCATGTGGAGCTGGTTCAAATGTAATTAGAGTGTTGTCTTTTTAATTCAAAACTCCCTAGTGGTTTCTCATGTCTGGAACCTTCATTCATGAAGCCAGCAATTTAGCAACACCCTGACTCAAAATTTTTTTAAAAAGGGCTGGGGATTTTCTTTAGGGCTTAAGTGCCTCTGGGTTCAATCAATCCCCCATAGTAAAAATTAAATAAAGAAATAAATCTCCCCAAGAGTATATGAAAGAAGGCAATAGTGTTATAGGTCAGAAGTTAATGATTAAGAAAATATGAAAATTTAATTTGTAAATATAAAATGTGCATCACTGAAGAAGATAAGGATTGGTAATAGCCTAAGAAAGAAGGGGGAGAAAAAGAAAAAGGAGAGAGCAAAAACACAAGATTAGAAATAATAAAGGGAAAATTTCTTCATATGTAGAGGAAATATAAATAGGCTTGAGACTGTTATGTATTACTTTAATAAATTTGAAAGCCCACACATGCATGATATTCTGTAAACACGTGTATTAATAAAATTAGATTAGAAAAAATATAAAGCCTCAAGAATATGAAAGAAAATGTTAAAATTCTCCTCAAAAAACCTAGTCTGATATCATTTCACATGCAACTCTTTAAATAGTCAAAGAATAGATATTTTGCTGCATTTTAAACTATTCAAAACAATACAGCAATAAAGGAACTATCTTAATGCATTTTACAAAATCAACATGTCACTCATCTGGGAACCTAATAAACAGAATTACAGACCAATTTTACTTGTAATTAGATATGAAAACATTTTAAAGTAAAAAAAAAATGCTGGGTGTGGGGGCACTCACATCTGCTCTGCACACACACAGAGTCCTTCCCACCTCAGGCTCCCCTAGGCTCTCTTCAGTGTGTCATATCATCCTCTTCTATCTAAGCACTCTAATCACATCATGAGGGGTGACACTCATGACCTGATTTAAACCTAATTACCTCCCAAACCCAGCCTCCAAATATGTCAATATTGGAGCTTCAACATATGAATTTTGAGTAAACACATTCTGTTCACAACAACATATTATTAAATAACAAAATATTTTAAATTATATTTAAATATAAGGCCATCTCTGGTGATTGTGATGATGTGGGCAAGCCCACAAGAATTAATTCTCTAAATCCAAGGCAGGATGAGTTTAATGCTAAAGTGCAGCATTTCTGATAATATCAGGTGTAAGACAATGCCTGACATTACAAATATTATTGAACATTGTTCTAGAAGTTCTCACCAAGGCACTCTTGGCAAGGACTGAATGAAAATTATAATTAGTAGGTAGCTCCCAAACTGTCCTTACTAGCCAGGTGTGGCAGTGCAGGACTGAATCCCAGAGACTGGACACTCAAGAGGATGGCAAGTTTGAGGCCAGCCTCAAATACTTAGTGAGACTCTGCTTCAATATAAAAAGGACTGGAGGTGTCAGTTCAGTGGTAGAGCACCCCTGAGTTTAATTCCCAAGAACAGGAAACCAACCAACCAAATCAAACCCTCTGTCATTACTTACAGACTATATAAAACAGAAACAGCTTAATGTACTAGAAAAGAAGAAGATATTGTTTTGGTGTTTTTTTATTATTATTATTTTTCTCCTTTTTCTTCTTGCTTGGTATGGAGGATTGAACCCCCCTGTACTACACAAGATGCTTGAGAAACCTCTCCAGCAAGAATTACAACATACTTGAAGAAGTCCATCGCCATTTGAATACAATCTACATACCAAATGGGAGAACCTGTGCCTGGAAAAGAAATCTATTAGTGCAAGCTGAAAAATAAACTAAAATATATTTAAAATATTCAGATAAACAAAGGAAAGCAGAAAGAATAGGTTTCTCTGCCAGCCTGTCCTGGGCCAATGAGGCACACAGCTTTAGCCACATGCTGTGGTTGGGGGTCCCTTCCATAGCCCCAACACCCATCTACTCAATGTGACTTCCCCTTTGGGATCCTTGGCACCATAACCCATTCCTACAGCATTCCCTGAATATGTATTTCTAATAGGAGAGGTTGTGAGGCCTCAATGCATTCCTACTAAGAAGGTTCCATGTTCCTTTAGGCTGTTCTGCCACTTCATCCAGAGATCAGTATAGCAAGGAATGTGGGAAGGGGTAGTGACCTTGACAGAGACAGAAAACATCTTCTTATTTCCTTCCTCAACTGGCTCAGGGCCACTCCCATGGTATCCTGCTTCTCACTTTCTTTTATCTTTTTCATTTAATATGTTTTTATTTAAAAAAATGGACACAATACATTTTTTTACTTATTTATTCATTTTTATGGGATTGAACTCAGGGGCACTCAGCCACTGAGCCACATCCCCAGCCCTATTTTGTATTTATTTAAAGAGAGTTGCTTAGAGCCTCACTTTTGCTGAGGCTGGCTTTGAACTTACAATACTCCAGTCTCAGCCTCCTGAGCCACTGGGATTACAGATGTGCACCACCACGTCTGTAATCCCAGTGGCTCAGGAGGCTGAGAATGAAAAGGGCTGTTTTATCTTAAACTTGGGGGCCCAGAGACAACTTTCTGGTAGAGGCAAAAGCTGAGAAGTGGAAAGAATTCCCAGATGAGGATGGGAAGAAGGGCTTTGCAAATGTGGGACCCAAGGAGAACCAGGTAGAGGGAAAGGCCCAGTTCACTCAGAACTGCTAGTCCAGATGGGTCAGGAGGGGACATGGAATGAAAGATGGGAGAAATTGCTTAGTGTCTTTAGAAATCTCTCTTGCCTTGCAGCACAAACTTTCAATGCCAACTACTCGGTGGGGGGTTGAGGCAGGAGGATTACTAGTCAGAGCCCAGCCTGGACAATTCAGCGAGACCTTGTCCACAAATACAAAGGGCTGGAGATGTAGCTCAGGGCTAGAGTGCTCCTGGCTTCACTCCTTGCCTGGACTTAATTTTGAAACTTGCTTTAACTGTCTCTTGAACATATACACCTTTTAAAATTCAAATTCCCTGAATTAGAACAGAAATTCTAGAATAACAGAGTATGACATTTGTCTTTCTTCCCAGCAGAGTCTATTCTTAGTCTGGAGAGACCTACTGTAAGGCAGCCATACCCAAATATGGAATTAGATTACAAACAGATTACAATTAAAACTCATTAGCCTTTGCCCTTGGTGCTCCTGGGCTGTGCTCTGAACACAGAGGCCTCCACTTTTTTTTTTTCTTTTTTTAATACAGGGGTTGAACCAAAGGAGCTTAAACTCTGAGCCATACCCCCATCCTTTTTTTAATATTTCCTTTAGAACCACAGTCTCACTGAGTTACTTAAGGCCTCACTGAGGCTGGCTTTAAACTCACAATCCTCCTGCCTAAGCCTCTTAGCTGCTGGGAGTGTAGGCATGCACCACTGTGCCCAAACCAGAGGCCTTCACTTATAAGGCTCTGGGACTGGGGATAGAGTGTAGGAATAAAGAAGAGGATTTGTTGAGGCAGATCCCAACCCCCTTCATCTTAAGTGACCTAGCACATTTTGCTGGGGGACTTAGGAGTTTTGCATCAGGTAATTGCATGTTAAATTCTTAACAATTTCCTAGCAAAGCCCCAAATATTTAAATAGATTGAGTCCACATGTTCTCAGGAACATCCTAATTGTGTTTCAACTTGGAGGGCGGAGAAAGGAGCTTGCTGTCAGCACCATATACTTCATTGTCTCAGCAATACCAGCAGCTTTTGTTGACACTGGGGAAAGGAAGGTTTCTATTGGTATCAAGAGAGAAATCTCTACCAAACTCCAATCTCAAAAAGGTGTGCAAAATTCAAAAGTGCCTGTTCTGCAGTGGTTAGGAATGATCACACTGTGAGCAGGTACTAAATTCCAGCAAAGACAGCATCATTGATAAGATTATATTAATGCTTTTGATTTCATTCCCTCATAGCTTCCTTTGTGGTTCAGTGTTGAGTCTGTCTGTTTTACAGTAGTTTTATAAGAGTTTTAAGTCCAAGGAGTGTAAACTTGCATCAAGCTTGGTAAACACTGGAGGATCCCATCAGCAGTTAGTAATTTAGGGCTGGGGTGTAGCTCAGTGATAGAGTATCTGCCTGCATGTATGAGGCCCAGATCTAATCCCCAGCACTGGAGAGAGAGAGAGAGAGAGAGAGAGAGAGAGAGAGAGAGAGAGAGAGAGGAGAAGGGAGGGAGGGAGGAAAAAGGTTATGGGGAGAAAATGTGATCAGCAGTGAAATACCCCTCTTACAATGCTCTATCCAAAGAAGGTGCGTGCAGATTACTTGGAGGCAGGTATTCAGGTCTTTTATTTGGTAGAGCAGTGGGCTTTCCAACCAGAACCTGCTTTCATATGAAATTTGCTTGCTTTTGATGGAGGTGGCTGTTGGAGGCCCACTACGTTAGCCTCCTTGGGACAGGATGAAAAAGAAGGAGGTCAAAGAAGCAGTCTCCAGGCTCAGGAAGGCATGGACCAGGTACCCCACTCCTGCTGGCCCCAACTTGTGGGGCTCATGTGAAGTCAAGGTGTGTGCACAGGTGCAGCAGTGGTGCTGGTTGCAAATGACATGGGCAGGCCAGGTGGCCAGGCCTGGTTGCAATCTGAGCCAGAAGCTAGAGCCTCAGGGGGCTCCAGCAGCAGCATGTGAACCTCCTTGAGAGAAGGAAAAAATTATGCATCAAAATCTTCTTTAAGCCAGGCATAGTGGTGCATTCCTGTGATTCCAGTGACTCTGGAGGCTGAGACAGGAGGCTCTCAAGTTGGAGGCCAGCTTGGGCAACTTAGCAAATCCTTCAGAATCTTATCAAGACCCTGTGTCAAAATAAAAACCCAGAGGCAGTTGCAAATGTAAAAAAATACAGCTACTATGGAAAATGATAAGGAAATTTCCCAAAAAACAAAATAAGCAAACAAAAGTAAAACTAAAATCTGAATTATCATATGACCCAACAACTCTACTTCTAGGTATATATAGAGAGCAGGACCTCAAAGGGATTTTTCACACACTCATAATGATGGCAGCATTATTCACCATAGCCAAGACATGAAAGAAACAGAAATGCCCATCTATGGATGATGAATGTAGATGTGGTACATCTGTACAATGGAATATTCCACAGCCTTTTTCAAGGAGATGCTGACACCTACTACATCACAGATGAGCCTCAGGGATATTATGGAAGTGAAATGTCAGTCATAAGAGAACTAATATTCTATGATCCCACTCACATGGGGTATCTAGAATAGTCTGAATAATAAAAACACGAAGTTGAAATTTCTGGCGAGTGGGAGGGAAGCTGGGTTTAACAGGCAGAGTTTCAAATTGGCAAAATGAAAACTCTGTGGCTCTGGACATCATGGTACATGCCTGTAATCCACCGATTCAGGATACTGAGGAAGGAGGATTGCAAGTTTGAGGCCAGCCTCTTTATCAAAGAGGCAATTTAATGAGACCCTAGCTTAAAAAAAAAAAAAAAAAAAAAAAGCTAAGGCTGTGCTAGCTCAGTGGTGTAGCACTTACCTCGCATGCAGAATCTTATATTCCATACCTAGCACAACAAAAATAAATAAAATAATAAGTACTTGGAGAAATTATACAGAAATGCAAATAGCGTATGTGTGGAAAGGATGGATCATTTGGAATTTTAGATAATTCATATTGCTATCTACTTCTGTAAATTTGGGCAAGTAATTTGCATGATTTTTTATTTCCTTGCCTGTAACATGGCAGATAATGGCACAGAAGACATTAGTGAGGGTGAAATGATGTGTGTATAAAAAGCACCCCAGTGTTTACCATGAAGGGAAGGCTCAGCTGACACCACCTTCTCACTTCCTGGGTCCTCCCCAGGCTGTCTCCAATGGAAAAACATCCCACGGGTACAATAGTAGCAGATTGGCTTACAAATAATATGCAATTGCATTTAAGGTCTTGCTTTTTAGCCTACAAGGCCAGTAAGCAAAAATTATGTGTGGCTGGGCTCATGGTGCACACCTGTAATCCCAGCAGCTTGGAAGGCTGAGGCAGCAGGAACACAGGCTGGCCTCAGTGACTTAGCAAGACCCTAAGCATCTTAGTGAGATTGTTTCAAAATAAAAAGTAAAAAGCGCTGGGTGTCACTCAGTGGTAAAGCACCCCTAGGTTCAATTCCCAGTAACTCACCCTCCCAAATAAATTATGGATGAGAAAAGGAAAGTTTGGCTTTTACCTTATGTCCCAGGATGGAGCCATTTGCATGTGTGCAGGCTAAGTGGATGTTCTACCACTGTTATTCCCCCAGCAACATTTTTTTTTTAAAAGACGGGCATTGTAATTAAACCCATAGTATACTAAGCTCTGAAGGTAAGAGTAAGCATGAGTCTCCACACACTTCACCCCACACCTTCACAGAGAGGTTGGGATACCCAGTTGCCTGACTGTTCAGCCTGGAGGGAGGTCAGGGTACTTGCTTATAGATCATGCTCACAGAGTAACAAAAGAATCCTTCCTCACCCTTTAGCTTTTGCTGGTTGCTGGGCATACAGGGTGTCCCTTAGCTTGTGGAGCTATCACTCCACATACTCTTGTGGATCTTTCAAGGACACCAGTGATTGGCTTAAGGACAATTAATCTAGTATGACCTCATCTCAATTAACTGAATCACACCACTTTTCAATGTCACATTGAAATTCTAAGGGACTTGGAGGTGGGAGGAGGGATGCTATTGAATCTATAACCACGCACCACTTGAGCTTTACAGGATGACTACAGATATGTGAAGGGTGGCTTTGTCAACATTTTATCACCTCCCACAGCCTGTAGGGACCCAAGGCATACTCTTATTCAAAACATCCAGTGGGGAGACTGAGGCAGGAGGCTCAAAAACTGAGGACAGTTTCAGCAACTTAGAAGACCCTCTCTTAAAATAAAAAAGAGCTGGAGGTGTAGCTCAGTGCAGAGAATCCTATAGTTCAATCCATAGTATTGGAGGGAGAGGAATCCAGCCCCCATTTTGAGACCCTGGACATCCAACCTATGTGGCAAAAGGGACTTTGCAAATTTGACCAAATGGTCTTTTGGACATGAGAAGATGTTCCTGGATCATCTGCATAGATCCTAAATGCAATTGCAAGTATCCTTACTAGAGGGACAGAGTTCCTGCCTCTGAGAAAGAATAACCTTGGGTGACAAGGGCAAACAGCAGTAACTTGGCACCTGACCAAAAGCCAAGGGATGCCAGCAGCCACCAGAAGCTGGAAGAGTAAGAACACATTCTCCCTGAAGCCTGTAATAGTGATTTCAGTCAAATGATAGTGATGCTGAATTTCTGGTCCCCAAACCTGAGATTCAAGTTCTATTTTCAATTTTATTAATTTCTTATAGTGGCCATAGGAACCTAAACATCTAGTTAACAATGTCACACTCATTCCATGGGAAGCAGGCTGAGTATTATGTGGGAGAGTTGTTTTTTAAAAAGTGTGGGAATTCTGTAAAGCTGTCCAGGCAAACTTGCGAGAGTAGAAAGATAATGGGGCAACTCTGACTAAGGGGCCCATCTTCCCAACTGTCTTCCCGGACCAAAGGCTGTAACCCTCTGTGGTTTCTCAATTTCTAAGATCTGCATCATGAGTGGGGTGCAACTCAATGGTAGAGGGCTTTTCTCGTATGGGCAAGATCCTGATTCAACCACCAGTACTGCAAAAAATAAAAAGCCCAAGTATTGAAAACACAGGGAAGAGAGTTGATCTGTATGGAGTTAGGCAGTGAAATTCAAAAACTATTCAACTACACACATTAATGACAAAGTACGTTGGAAAAGGTAAAACTTTTAATAGCAAAATGAGTATTTTCAAATGGAAAAAGAAGATTCACTGATACATGATAAAATCATGAAACATCCTTCCCCATACATTCAGCAGTTTCATTTTTTCTTCTCTATTTTACCCTACCACCTTTCCCCTGTACATTTCTAATATTTTTACCCATCTGTTCCTTCTTCCCTGCTCAGTAATAGAGAAACTTCCCTAGGCAAACTAAGACTACCATTACATTTTAAAAAATATGCCCTTTGACCTACATAACAACTAGGTAATACAACTCCTTTCCCCTCATCCCCAAATAAACAGATTCCACTTTTCTGGACAGAGATGTTGTATTTGTCAATTTTCTAAATGTATGTTGGGGTGAGGAAAACGACAGTTGCAGCCACCTATGTTGTTTTCTCCAATAATTCTTTCAAAGTGGGTATACAAGAAATAAACTTCCTAAATTCTTCCATATAAAAAAAAATCTTTGTTTTACCATGGAAATCAAATGCCAATTTGGCTGGATACAGGATTCTAGGGTGAAAGCCTTTCTCCTGAAGCACTTTTATGATGTTGCTCCATTGACTTCTTGCATCCAGGGTGCCCAGTGATAAGTCAGCTGTCAGTCGGATTCTTGTGCCTCTGTAGGTGATTTCTTTTTCTCTCTAAAAACCTTTAGAATTTTCTCTTTATCACTACAACTCAAAATCTTCACCAACATGTGCCTAGGAGTGAGTCTGTTTTTGTCAATCACACTGGGGATCCGGTGAGCACTCACTATCCCAAGACTAGAATCGTGAAGCTCTGAAAAATTTTCTTCAATTATTTCCTGCAGTATGTACTCTGCTTCATTCACTTCACTGTCTTTTTCTAGGATTCCTATCAAATTTATGTTGGCACGTCTGAATCTATCCTCCCTCTCCCTTAGTGTTTCTTTATTATCTGCTTGGCAATCTGGATGATATCCTTATTGAATTCTTCCATTTCATCACCTAGATTGCAAAATCTTTCTTCAAGGATGTCTATTCTACTCCTCAGATCATCTATTGAATTTTTAGTTTCCAGGATATCTGAAAAGCATTTTTTAAAATTTTTCCAACCTCTTCTTTCATCATTCTAAAGGAACTGATCATAGTTTTTCTAAAGCTTTTACTTGTTTCCCAGATTATACCTCCAAATTTCCATCTGTCTGCTAAACGAAGTCTCCATGTACTAACCTCTTCTTCCTTGGATTCAGAATCCAATGCATAATTTAGAAGAATAACATCTTCATCATCTCCCTCATTTACCACTACACTTGTCGCAGGGACTCAGTGATAGGTTAAGTCATTTTCGCCCTCCTCCTCCTCCTCCCACCACTCCTCCTCCCACCACTCCTCCTCCCACCACTCCTCCTCCTCTTCCCCAGAGGTCTCCTCTTCTTCCACCTCCAAGGACTCTTCTCCCTCCTTCCACCACTCCTCCTCCTCTTCCCCAGAGGTCTCCTCTTCTTCCACCTCCAAGGACTCTTCTCCCTCCTCCCACCACTCCTCCTCCTCTTCCCCACAGGTCTCCTCTTCTTCCATCTCCAAGGACTCTTCTCCATCCTCCCACCACTCCTCCTCCTCTTCCCCACAGGTCTCCTCTTCCTCCATCTCCTCTTCTCCCTCCTCTTCCATGTCACAGGCCCCTTCTTGCTCTTCTGCCCTCACCCAAAATATGTCATCCTCTTCAGTCTCTGAGTCTTCTCCTGTCACCTCAAAGGTAGGGATTCCTTTATCCTTCCACTCCAAGAACTCTTCCTCCCGAGTCTCTAAGCTCTTCACTTCTGGACTAGAGACTTTTACCTCTTTGATGAATAAGGATTGCAAGCCATCATTTGCTGTTTCTCTAGCTTCATGTTTTGAATTTACTTGAGCTTTACCCTGAAAGTCAAAAGAAAACTTTTGTAAATTGAATGTCTCTTACAGAATTAAAATTTTCACTTCACTCTCTAAATTTAATATGACTACTTTGACAATGAGCAAGTACTGGGAGAACTGCTTCAGCATTTCTTCCTTTTTGTGGTGCTGAGGATCAAACCCAGGGCCTTGTAGTAATTACATATTTGTTAAGTCCTAGTCCCCATCAAGGTAAGTTTTTCTATGATTATTCCAACATTCATACCTTCTTTTGTAGTACTCGCAACAAATTTTCATGATGTCTTTATGCCTACCTTGGTACTTCTATGTCCCTATCCCTTGATACTTTGTACTTAACAGACTTTAAATGACTACTGATTTTCATCCCGTATCTGTTTATCGCAATAAGACCTTGTAAAGAGGCACATTCCTATAATCCTAGCAGCTCAGGAGACTGAGGCAGGAGGATATGAGTTTAAAGCCAGCCTCAGCAAAAGCTGAGGCCTAAGCAACTCATCAAGACCCTACATCTAAATAAAATACAAAAAAGGGCTTGGGATGTGGTTTGGTTGTGGAATGCTTGCCTGGCATATGAGAGGTACTGGGTTTGATCTTCAGCACAACATAAAAAAATAAAACTAAAGAAACTTAAAAACAATAAAAGGGGTGAGATGTAATTCAGTGGTAAAGTACCCCTGGGCTCAATTCTCAGACACCCAAATAAATAAATGTTAAAAAAAAATTGTAAAGAAAATGTCTAAGTCATTATATTTAATGGCATGCTTTTCATTTAATGGAATTTTTTCATACAAACTGATTTTCTGGGCTGGGGGTACAGTACTTACCTCGCCAATGCAAGGCCCTGGGTTCAGTGCCCAGCACCACAAAAAAACAAAAACAAAAACAAAAACCAAAAAAACCCATAAAACTGATTTTCCTCCAGAATAACTGGACCAACTGCTACTTAAGCTTTTTTGGAGAACAGGGTTCAGTAATTCTCCTATGACGGGGTTTTGGCTGGAAAATTGTCGTAAACTTTGCAGGTCTGAAAATGTCTTCATTTCACCATCACATTTAAATGCTAATTGGACCTCACACTGAAACTCAGGGCAAAAGCCATTTTCTCTCAAAATGTTGAAGATGTCGCCCCACTGCTTACTGACTTCCAAGGTGGCTGATGCCAGAGGGTCTGCAGCCAGGGTGAGCACGGCTCCTTCATCCAGAGTTTCTTCTTCTCTTGATGCTTTGACGGTCTTCTCTTTGTTACTGAGGCTCTGGTGGTTTTCTTCTTCCATTGCTTTTACTGCTCCACCCTCCCTATGCTTTGGCTTCTCTTTGTCAGGCAGTCGTATGTGGTGACTGCCATTTCTACATGTGTCGTTGTTCATATCTGAGGCTTCTGCCATCCCTCCAATGGCTTGGTAACTTTGGGGCTCATTCTGGGATAATTCCTTCCCTTGATTGCTAGTGGACATCTTGGCTTTGTCCAATTTACAACTCAGCTTGTCTATTTCCTCGTTTCTAAAAGTTAAATTTTCAGTACACTCAGCGAATTTAGAATTTTTTTCTTCTTGTTCCCTCAACTCTGTTTTTTCTGAAGCTAAATCTTTCACTTCCTGCCACTCTTCCCTGCTACCACACTGCTCTGTATCTTTTGTTTCAGATATCTCACTTTTTACTAGCATTTCCTTTAGGTCATTTTTCAGGGTTTCCCTCATCTCAGAAAACATCAGGTCCTGCATTTGCAACAAGACTTTAAATTTCTCCACAATAGTTGTTGATATATAATGTTTATACTTGAAATCTAACATCCAACGTAGCTCCTCATCAGTTCTTCTTAGCTGATTTCTTTTGACACAGGTGGTTTGTTCTTGTTCCTTTTCAAGTCTAGACATTTTTGACTGTACAGGTGACATTGTGTCTATATTGTCCAGATCATATTGTTTTCCCTTTTGAGGAGTAATTTTAGTTCTTGCACACTGGCTAGTCTCCAGGAATCTAGATTCCTCAAAAACTCTCATCTGAAATATAAAGAAATGAAAAATTATTTACCAGTGAATTTCACTAAGAAACTCAGTAATATGAACTTGATGAAGTATGTGTACTCCATAAAAATTAGTAGAGGACAACTAATGAGATGGGCATATGAACACTAGAATGAGAAATGTCAGTATTCCCAATTAGTGCATGACATGTTGTGTATGGTGGATATACTATATTTTCAGTTACTCAGGGAGCTGGGGAACTTGAAGCTCCTCAGGAACTTGAAAATCAAAAATTTAAGGTCAGCCTGAGTAGTTTCACAAGATCCTGTCTCAAAAATAGAAATATAAAAAGTGTAGGGGCACAGTACATGTGTAGCATACGCAAGATCCTGGGTTCATTCCCCAGCACAGGCAGAAAACATAGATGAGCCTGACAGCTGATAAAACAAACATTTTTTAACAATATACAATAGCAAATATGAAAGTCTAAGGTAACCTGGATGGAATCCCTCACAAAACCAAGGAAGAGAAGTCTCTTTGATTACAGAGATTGTAAATAATGTAAATAAGGCATGGCATATACATGCAGTGGAACATCACCCGGCCTTAAAGGAAGTTCTGACACACAATACAACGTAAAGAAACCTTGAATACAAGCTAAGTAAAGCAGACTGTAACTAGGAAATAGTCCATTTGATCTAGGCTCCCATAGTAGTCAAATTCATAGACATCAACTGATTGCTAGGGGCTGGGGGACAAAGGGAATGTGGAGTTGTTGGACAAACCTAAAAAAGACAAACTAGTTGAAAAAAAATCACCTTCTTAATGAAATAAACTAAGGACAACCCAGCACCAGGAGTGGTACACAAATAGAAGCAGCCACAACAACCCACAACGCAGAGCCTTGCACAGGACTTGAATCCTCAACACACAGGCCAGAGAGGGGCCTTCTCTAGCTTAGACTAACAGAACTCACTATATGCAACATGTGTGCCTTGTGTGGACACTAAATGGAATAGATCAATTTTTTTTATATGTGGCTCACTTTTTAAAAATTGTTTTCATTTTGATAAAGTCTCAGGTTTAAAAAAACTTATTTAAAAAATCAATTGAAAAAGAACAACAGTTTTTAGGTGTGCCTTGTGACAGCCATACACTTCTGGACTTATCAGAATGTTCCAGATGCATCATAATATTTGTTCATTCTTCAGAATAGATTAATTATAAAGCAGCAGAGATTTTTGAAGGACAGAGGATTAACTGATATCAAGGAATATTAATTTCACTAGCTGGATAATATAATTGTTTAGGTATATTTAGCTCAATGGCAGAGCACTTGCCCTGCACGTGTGAGGCACTGGGTTCAATCCTCAGCAACACATAAAAATAAAAAGCATTGTGTCCATCTACAACGACAACAAAATAATGTCTTGTAGGGCCCAGTGGCATGCACTTACTACTCCAGAGTCAGCAGGTTCCAAGTTCCAGGGAGACCTCAGTAATTGAGTGATTAAGCACTCCTGGGTTCAATCCCCAGCACTCAAAAAACCCAAACAAGGTTTCAAATGCTGAGGTTTTGTGATTAGAAAACAATGCCCTCTGATAAGACAATGGTTGATCCAATGACTGTTTGTATACATCATGTAATTCTATATAATATCTTTCTATATAATATCTATGATACACCAAATATATACATAAAACTTGCACATTATTTTCTATACATGTAGTTTGAGCACTCCATAAACAAAATCCTAAATCTGAGATGCTCCAAAATGCAGAGTTTATTGAGCATCAACTTTAATAACCAGTAAAAACCTTCACATTATTAAATTTTGTCATCTCATTTTATATACACATAGACACACACGTTTTATTCCAAAATCTGAAAAAATTCTAACATTCTGCTCCCCTCCAAATTTAAGATAAATAATATGAAATTATATATATATATATATATATATATATATATATATATATATATATATATATATATTTATTTATATACAAACAAATGACTATGCCAGTGGGGCATGCCTGTAATCCCAGTTGAAGCTGAGGCAGGAGGGCTGAAGGCTCAAGGCCAGCCTCAGTAACTCAGGGAGACCCTCCGCAACTCAGTGAGACCTGTTCTCAAAAAAAAAAAAAAAAAATGGGCTGGGGATGTAGCTTGGTGCTAAAAGGAACCTGGGTTCAATTCTCAGCTAAAAAAAAAAGTGGCAGACAAAATATATGTGGTGTAATCATGTTCTTTGTAAGCATATACACAAGACACAAGAACAGTAAATATGAAAAGATGATTAATTTTATTATTCAGGGAATGCAAATCAAAAGTTTCCTAGAGCTGGGTGCAGGGCACCTGGCTGTCATTCTGGGGATTCTGGGATTCAAATCCAGCCTCAGAACTTACCCAGGCTGTCTCAGAGTAAAAAATACAAAGGGGTAGGGATGTGGTTCAGTGGTTAAGCACCTCTGGATTTGGGTTCAATCTCTGGTACCAAAAATTAAGTTTTCTGGAGCCAGGGTTCAGGGGTAGAGTACTCGCCTAGAGTGCCCAAGGCCCTGGGTTCAATCCCCTAAACTCACTCCCTCAAATAACACACAAAAACCCACATCCCTGTATTTGAAAGCCACTATAGCCAGTACTGGGGCAAAAGCCCACCCTTGCTATATTTAAAGTGACCCCAGGAATTGTTAGATCTTGGGGTAAATAACTTGGCAGAGGCCCTGTCACCCAACACTCACTTTTTAGGGTCATGTGTCCTGCAAAAGCCACAGGTACCATGAGAAAAAAACTGGAAAAAAAAAAAAAAAACCCACATACCCACTGCTGACTTGGAACAAAGGCACCAAAATGTCCAAACTATGGAAGAGTGCACAGCAAGGAGAATAGATCTGTAGAGACTAAAAGGTTCTCAAGGACCTGGCCTCAGAATCAGAACAAAACTCCCAGTAGCAAGAAAGGAGAAAATCATAACAAAAATAAAAAGTCATTAAAAAATGTCAAAGGCCCCTGACCCAAGGAAGGAGACCCATTAACTAGCACTGAAGTTGGTACCCTACCTTATTCTCTAACCCTGCACCCGATAAGTAATAGCCCACCAAACTGAGTGACTACTGAGGCCAGAGCCTATACTAAGGGAAGTTCATTAAATTGTCAAGAAAAAAAAGCCCAATTTTGAAGTCTTTTACCTTAATGACAATGCAAATAGCTAATAAACATGAAAAGAGAGAGGCCCCAAGCCAAGCAAATGAAAATCAACAACATTAACTTTTCCCTTCCTTAAAACTAGGGGGACAGGCTGGACATGTGACTCTGTGTTAGAGCACTTGTATGTGGCTTTGGGCCTTGGGTTCCATTCTTAGCCCTGCATATATGAAAATAAAGGTCCATCAACATCTAAAAAAAGATTAGGGAGAATTCACCTACCCACCCAGCCCTAAGGCCCCAGGCCTGTGAATTGCTAAACTGTCTCAGTTCTTCCTAAGCATACTGCCTCCTATTGCATAGTACTAAGAAAATGAGCTTAAAAATAAAGCTCAATTTTCAGTTACTTAGGTCTGTAAAGCTAACTCTTTTAAAGGCTATCATCTGGACCTGACCAGAAATTTTGCTTCAGCCTGTTTTACCTTGCTTTCTAGGGACTCTCTACCCAGAGTGCCTGTGGGTAGAATTCAGAGTAGCTAGGATCTTGGGTGGGAAAATGATCACTGATCACATTTATTTTCCTTAATTCAACTGGAATTTATATTTAATAGTTGTAAATTTGGTATCTAGACTGAGTTTTTATAGGTGGTCAGAATATCTGTATGTGGTGCTGAGGATCAAAGCCCAGTGCCTCCTGCTCTCCCTTGGAGTCACAATCCCCAATCCAAGGTAAACTCCTTTTACGTATTATTTTGGCAAACATCTTGAAATTGACCCCTAGGGTAGGGCTCCTTTACTGAGTCACATCCTCAGCTCCCATGGCCTGCCTTTTTTTTTTTTTTTAGGAAGCTGGGAACCAAGGGATTGAACTCAGGGGCACTCAACCACTGAGCCACATCCCCAGCACTATTTTGTGTTTTATTTAGAGACAGGGTCTCACCCAGTTGCTTAGTGCCTCACCTTTGCTGAGGCTGGCTTTGAACTCAGGAGCCTCCTTTCTCAGCCTCTCCAGATGCTGGGATTATGCCCCTTTTCATTTTTTGAGACAGGATAAACTAAATGTCTGAGGCTGGCCTCAAACTTTTTATTCCCTTGTATCAGCCTTCCAAATCGCAGGGATCACAGTGTGTGCCACCGAGCTGGGCGCTGAAGTTCTAATCTAGAACTCCTCAGATTTTAAAGGGTCACTTCACCTGATTCACTCTAGGATACCCTTCTCCACAGCTGCCTCCCCCACCCTGCAGACCTGCTCACCACTGTCCAGTCCCCAAACCCTTGGCCAGGTCTCAGCAACTCACCCACTTGCGTGCCTCTGCCATGAACAGAGCAGTTACACAGAGCATGATGTGTTCTACTGTGCAGCAGTCTCTACCTAGAAGTCAAGTCCGTGATATTGAAGTCAAGATTCAAGGTTGACTATGCAGGAAATCACCACCTTAACAACAGGAAAAGAGCAGTTACTTGTCTACTTCTGTTTCCTTAAAAAGACAGGAGCCAGGCGCAGTGGCGCATGCCTGTAATCCCAGAGGCACAGAAGGCTGGGGCAGGAGGATGGAGAGTTCAAAGCCAGCCTCAGCAATAGTGAGGTGCTAAACAGCTCAGGGAAACCCTGTCTCAAAATATAAAATGGGTTGGAGATAGTCGGGTGCCCCTCGATTCAATCCCTAGTGGAGAAAAAAAAATGTTGAGGTTCCCCCATTGGCAATGGAGAAGATGGAAAACTAGGCACCTGCTCCACAGCTCTGGCTATTACACTGCTCCTGAAAAAGACACTATTAAGTTGTCACCCCCACCATGCCAACTTTTTAAAAATAAGACTTGTATAGACCTCTTCACATGCTTCACTTTCTTCTCAAGGCCCTGCTAGTTTACTAGCCCCACATTGGAAATGGAGATTTAACAAAAGCTGTTTCCTAGCACCCCACAACCCATAGGGAATGAAGTAGGACAAGTGGCAAGAGGGCCCCACTGCAGGGTCTACTCCAGGGTCAGGCTTACCTGGGAGGAGATTGCTACCATAGCGCTGGCCAGTGAACAAAGTTGGGAGACTGTCTCAGCCAAGGCTATTTCACTGCTCACCTCTTCCTTGGCTCCTCCCCTCCTGAGAATTTTGAGATTTTTCTGAATCTTCATTCCCTCCCCTGAATCCCATCCCATCCAAGGCCCCTCCCTAGAGTCTCTCCCTAAGCCTGCCACTGAGATCTCCACCCCACCTATCCTGCCTGCAGACTTGTGTCTTGGCAAAGGTATCTGTTCATGTGGCCGCACACCTGTAGTCCCAGCGACTGGTCAGGCCAAGGCAGGAAGATTACGAATTTTAGGCCAGCCTAGGGATTTAGTGAGACCCTATCTCAAAATAAATAAATAGATAGATACATATATAGATAGATAAATAAATAAGTAATTTGTGTTCTCTCTCTTCGTTAGCATGGCTAATGGTCTATCAATCTTCTTTATTTTTTCAATTAACCAACTTTTAGTTTTGTCAATTTTTTCAATTGTTTCTTTTGTTTCAATTTCATTGACTTCACCTCTAATTTTAATTATTTCTTTCCTTTTACTGCATTTGCTGCTGATTTGTTCTTCTTTTCCTAGGGCTTTGAGATGTAGTGTGAGGTCATTTATTTGTTGGCTTTTTCTTCTTTTAAGGAATGAACTCCATGAAATGAATTTTTCCTCTTAGTATTGCTTTCATAGTATCCCAAAGATTTCGATATGTTGTGTCTGAATTTTCATTTACCGCTAAGAATTTTTTAATTTCCTCTTTGATGTCTTCTGTAACCCTTTGTTCATTCAGTAGCATATTGTTTATTCTCCATGTGATGTAGGAATTTTTTTTCCTTGTTTTATCATTGATTTCCAATTTCTTTCCATCATGATCAGATAAAATGCATGGTAGTATCTCTACTGCTTTGTATTTTCTAAGATTTGCCCTGTGACATAATATATGGTCTATCTTTGAGAAAGATTGATGTGCTACTGAGAAAAAAGTGTATCTGCTTGATGTTGGGTGGTATATATGTCAATTAAGTCTAAGTTATTAATTGTATTATTGAGTTCTCTATATATATTTTCTCTATTCAACTTTTGTTTGGAAGATCTGTCCAGTGGGGAGAGAGGTGTGTTAAAAATCTCCCATGATTATTGTGTTGTGGTCTATTTGACTCTTGAACTTGAGAAGAGTTTGTTTGATGAACATAGCTGCACCATTGTTTGGGTCATATAGATTAATGATTGTTATGTCTTGTTGGTGTATGGTTCCCTAGAGCAGTATGTAGTGTCCTTCTTTATCCCTTTTGATTAACTTTGGCTTGAAGTCTATTTTATTTGACATGAGTATGGATACCCCTGCTTGCTTCCAAGGTCCATGTGAGTGGTATGATTTTCCCCAACCTTTCACCTTCAGTCTGTGTATGTCTTTTCCTATCAGATGAGTCTCCTGTAGGCAGCATATTGTTGGATCTTTTTTCTTTAAATGCAGTCTACTAGCCTATGTCTTTTGACTGGTGAGTTTAAGCCATTAACATTAAGGTTACTATTGAGATATGGTTTGTACTTCCAGCCATATTTGTTGATTTTTGTTACTTAACATGATTTGTATTTCCTCTTTGATTAGTTTTTCTTTTACTGTACTACCTCCTACTGTTGGTTTTCATTGTTATTTTTCAGTACCTGACTATAAATTATACTACAGAGCTGTAGTAACAAAAAAAACAAAACAAAACAAAACAAAACAAAACATGGTATTGGCTTAAAAACAGATATGAAGAATAATGGGATAGAATAGAAGGCACAGAGACAAACCTACACAGTTACCGTCATCTGATCCTTGCAAAGGTGCCAAAAACATAAGTTGGAGAAAAGTCAGCCTTTTAAACAAATGTGCAGGGAAAACTGGATATCCATATGTAGAAGAATGAAGCTAGATCCCTCTTTCTTACCCTGCCCAAAACCCAAATTTATCCAAAATCTAGCAATTAGAGAAGAAACACTGCAACTGCTATAAGAAAACATAATCAACACTCCAATGTATTGGCACAGGCATTGGCTTCCTTCACATGACTCCTATAACTCAAGAAATAAAACCAAGAATCAATAAGTGGGATGACCTCAAATTTAAACTGTTCTGCACAGTAAATGAAACAATTAAGAATGTGAAGGGAAGGATTGGGAATATAGCTCTGTTGGTAGAGTGCCTGCCTCACATGCACAAGGCCCTGGGTTCAATCCTCAGCACCACAAATCAAAACAAAACAAACAACAACAACAACAACGGAGAGAGAGAGAGAGAGAGAGAGAGAGAGAGAGAGAGAGAGAGAGAGAGAGAGAGAGAATGTGAAGGGAAAACCTACAAAATGGGAGAAAAATATTTGCCAGATACTTTTCTGACAGGGAATGAATATCCAGAATATATTTTAAAACTCCAAAATCTTAACATCAGAGAAACAAGTAACCCAATCAATAAATAGGCAAATGAACTAAACAGACAATTCTCAAAAGAAGAAATACAAATAGTCAAAAATGATGAAAAACTGTTCAACATCCTTAGCAATAAGGGCAATAATCAAAACTACACTGGGACTTCCTCTCACACAGGTTAGAATGGCAGCCATTAAGGAAACATAAATTCTGGCAAGGATGCAGAAATAAAGTACCCTCATACATTGTTGGTGGGACTGCAAATTAGTACCACCACTATGGAAACTGGGATGGAGATTTCTCAAAACACTACAAATGTATCATCATATTACCCAGTATCCCACTCCTTGGGTATCTATCCAAAAAAGCTAAAATCAGCATATATTAGTGATGCATCATACTAATATTTATAGCAGTACAATTCACAATAGCCAAGTTATGGAACCCATCTATGTGTCATCAACAGATGAATAAAGAAAATACAATATATATATATAATGGAGTTTTACTCAATCATAAAGAAGAATAAAAATTGTCATTTGCTGGTAAATAAATGGTGTTATGGTTTACATATTAGGTGTCCCCCAAAAGCTCATGTGAGACAATGCCAGAAATTTTAAAGTGGAAATGATTGGGTTTTAAAGAGGTTTAACTAAATCTTTGCATTAATCCCCTCATATGGGGTTAACTTGGAGGTAATTATAGGCAGGTAGGGTGTGGCTGGAGGAGGTAGGTCCCTGGGGGCATGCCTTTGGATTTTATATTTTGTCCTTGCGGAGAAAAGAGCACTCTCTCCCTACCCCCCACCCCTTCTCTCTCTTCCTTTCTGGTGTTATATCCTGAGTGTCCTGAGCCACTTTCCGCCATCACTCTTCCACCATGATGTTCTGCCTCACCTTGAGCCAAGAGCAATGGAGTTGGCCATCTATGGACTGAGACCTCTGAAACCATGAGCTCCCAATTAACCTTTTCTTCCATTAATTGTTCTTGCCAGGTCTTTGGTTATGGCAGAGAAAAAGCTGTCTAAAACAGATGGAATTGGAGAACATCCTGTTAAGTGAAATAAACCAGACTCAGAAAGTCAAGGGTCAAATCTTTTCTCTCATATAAAGAAGGTAGAGAGAAAAAAGAAATTTAACAAAGGGGGGGCAGGGATCTCATGAAAATAGAAGGGATATGAGTAGAGTAGAGGTAGGGGACTAAGGGGGAGGGTGAAAGGGAGGGAAAGGAGAAGAACAAGAGAATAAAATTGATCAAATTATGCTGTAGGAATGTATGAATATATCAAAATGAATTTCACTTTTATGTAAAATTATAATGCACCAATGGAAAAACCAGAAGACTAGAGAGAGGAGAACAGGCAGAAGGAAGATGGGAGGGAAAGGGAAGTACTGGGGAAATTATTGGAGCAAACTGTGTTATGTGCATATATAAATATGTCACAATGAACCTGATTACTATGTATAATTAAAATGCATCAATAAAAATATTAAAAGTGTAAAAAATTAATAATAGAAGGGAAGCTAGTAGAATAGAGGAAGAGGATATGGTGAGAGAGGAGGAGAGGAAACGAGGAGATGTGGGGTAATAAGACTGATCAAATTATGTGCATTAAGAATATGTCAGGGCTGTGGTGTGGCTCAGTGGATGAGCACTTGCCTAGCATGTATGAAGCCCTGAGTTCGATCCTCAGCACCACATAGAAATAAATAAATAAAGGTATTGTGAAAAAAGAAAAAAGAATATGTCATAATGAGTTCCACTATTACCTATTGATATGGTGCACAAATAAAAACCACTAAAAAGGGGGTAAATAAATAAATAAATATATAAATAAATAAATGGGACAGGGGATGGAGCTCAGTGGTAAAGTGCCCCTTAGGTCAATCTCTGGTACCAATAATATAAAAATAACTTTAAAAAGCACCTCCCAGTGCCTAATGTTCAGCCCACTCAGGATTTCTGTCTTCTTTAATTCCACAGTTCATCCATTCCTAAATCCACTTCCATCCCTCTTCTTTGCACCAGCTCTGTCCAAGCTCATCTTCCCTCTGATCACTGAAATAACCACCAACCAGTCTGGCTTCCCCTCAGCCCCTCTACAAAGATTAAGGCAGCCTCTCAGCTTTAATCAGCCTGTTTATGGTGCACCTCCCATACAGCCAGCTGGCTGGGGGGTAGGCTGCCATTGGGGTGATGGCTCCTTAGAGCAGAGGTCTTCAAATTGCAGTGTGCTGTCTGTGGGACACACTGACCCCTCCAGAAGGAAAGGATCTGAATAGTTTTGTAACAGGGGTTCACTTGGTGCTTTGACTATATCCCTTATGGCTTTGAAACTTATTTTTTTTCTTTCCCCAGTCTTAATCTCCCTGATCTTCTCCTCCCTCATCTTCTTTCCCCTAAACTTCTTCCTGATTTTCTTACCCCTGATCTTCTTTTCCTTGAGCTTCTCTCATCTTCTCTTCCCTAACCACTCACCTCCTTCCTGATCTCTCCTCCTTAATCTCATTTTCTCTGAATCCCCTCTGTAAAAGCCTCCTGTTCCTGCTGATGGGCAGAAGCACAGCCTTTGGGACAGCAGTCCCCTGTGTTTCTCCTTTGCTGGTAAAGCAATCAACCTTCTTTTCCCTTTTTCTCAAAACTGTGTCTTTGTTATTGGATTGGCATCAATGGGGACAAGGACTTAGCTTTTGGCAACAGTTTTTTGAATAGTTTGTTCATTGAAACATTTTGTTTTGCCAGGTATGGTGTCAGAGGCTTGTAATTCCAATGGCTCAGGAGAATCAAGAATTCTAGGCCAGCTGGGCCTGGTCTCCCACATGCCTGTAATCCTGGAGGCTAAGAAGGCTGACATAGGAGGACCAAGAGTTCCAAGCCCCAGCCTCAGCAATAGCGATGTCCTAAACAATTTAGCAAGACCCTATCTCTAAATAAAATACAAAAAAGGTCTGGAGATGGGGCTAAGTGGTTGAGTGCCCCTAGGCTCAATCCCCAGTATCAAAAACAAAAACAAAACAAAAAAACAAACAAACTACAAAAAACAAAACAAAACACAGGAAATGTTTTGGTTTGGTATATATTGCATCCCTAGAAAGAGTCCAGGGTTTTCCCCTCTTATGTTTTCATTTTGCTTCTTCATGTTTCCCCTGAAATTATCAATACAGTGAATCCAACCTGACAGGATGGGAACACATTATTCTGTTTTTCTAGATCTTTGAGTTGCACATCAATGGAGCTGAGGACTCCCCAACTGTTTAACCTGCTTGTGAATTCACAATTTTCCCAGCTCTGTGATCATCAGTGGTTTCAAATTCCTTGATGCTATACCTCATCATCACAGGAACCAGGCAACAACCTGTGATCAAGTCCAAAAAGAACCTGATGTTGGGACCTGGAGGTGCAGCTCACTGCTAGAGCACATGCTTAGCATGTGCAAGGCCCTGAATTGACCCAAGCACCAAAATGGGAATCACTAACTAACTAACTAAATAAATAAATAAATAATTTTTTAAAAAAACATTAAAAACAGGGCTGGGGTTGGGGCTCAGAGGGAGAGTGCTTCCCCATCACATGAAAGGCCCTGGGTTCGATCCTCAGCAACACATAAAAATAAATAAATAAAATAAAGGAAGTGTGTCCAAATACAACTAAGAAAGAAAAAAACTGGTGTTTGCTTTTCATCTTAGCATCATTGATTTTTTTTTTTTTTGTACTAGGGGTTGAACCCAAGGGTACTTTACTACTGAGCTATATCCTCAGTCTTTTTTATTTTTACTTTTTCTTTTGAGACAGGGTCTTCCCAAATTGCCCAGGCTGACCTCAAACTTAGGGCTGTCTTGCCTCAGCCTTCTGAGATCCTGATGTGACCGAAAGTTTGGCCCATGTCCCTGAAGAGGATACACTTTTGAGAAAAAGGAAAAAGAAGTTTTGTTGCTTTGGTAGCAAAAGAGAAGCACAGGGGACTCCTGTCCCAGAAATTGTGATTCTGCCCAACAAGGGGAGCAGGGGGCTTTTTTTTTTTTTTTTTTTTATTTTTTATTTTTTATTTTTTTTTATTGTTGGCTGTTCAAAACAATACATAGTTCTTGATATATCATATTTCACAATTTGATTCAAGTGGGTTATGAGCTCCCATTTTTACCCCATATACAGATTGCAGAATCACATCAGTTATACATCCATTGATTTACATATTGCCATACTAGTGTCTGTTGTATTCTGCTGTCTTTCCTATCCTCTACTATCCCCCCTCCCCTCCCCTCCCCTCCCCTCCCCTCCCCTCCCCTCTTATCTCTCTGCCCCCTTTACTGACATTCGTTTGTCCCCCTTGTATTATTTTTCCCCTTCCCCTCACTTCCTCTTGTATGTACTTTTGTATACCTCTGAGGGTCTCCTTCCATTTCCATGCATTTTCCCTTCTCTCTCCCTTTCCCTCCCACCTCTCATCCCTGTTTAATGTTAATCTTCTTCTCATGCTCTTCGGCCCTACTCTGTTCTTAGCTACTCTCCTTATATCAAAGAAGACATTTGACATTTGTTTTTTAGGGATTGGCTAGCTTCACTTAGCATAATCTGCTCTAATGCCATCCATTTCCCTGTAAATTCTATGATTTTGTCATTTTTTAATGCAGAGTAATACTCCATTGTGTATAAATGCCACATTTTTTTTATCCATTCATCCATTGAAGGGCATCTAGGTTGGTTCCACAGTCTAGCTATTGTGAATTGTGCTGCTATGAACATCGATGTAGCAGTGTCCCTGTAGCATGCTCTTTTTAGGTCTTTCGGGAATAGACCGAGAAGGGGAATAGCTGGGTCAAATGGTGGCTCCATTCCCAGCTTTCCAAGAAATCTCCATACTGCTTTCCAAATTGGCTGCACCAATTTGCAGTCCCACCAGCAATGTACAAGTGTACCCTTTTCCCCACATCCTCGCCAGCACTTGTTGTTGTTTGACTTCATAATGGCTGCCAATCTAACTGGAGTGAGATGGTATCTTAGGGTGGTTTTGATTTGCATTTCTCTGACTGCTAGAGATGGTGAGCATTTTTTCATGTACTTGTTGATTGACTGTATGTCCTCCTCTGAGAAGTGTCTGTTCAGGTCCTTGGCCCATTTGTTGATTGGGTTGTTTGTTCTCTTATTGTCTAATTTTTTGAGCTCTTTGTATACTCTGGATATTAGGGCTCTATCTGAAGTGTGAGGAGTAAAGATTTGTTCCCAGGTTGTAGGCTCTCTATTTACCTCTCTTATTGTATCTTTTGCTGAGAAAAAACTTTTTAGTTTGAGTAAGTCCCATTTGTTGATTCTAGTTATTAACTTTTGTGCTATGGGTGTCCTATTGAGGAATTTGGAGCCCGACCCCACCGACTGTAGATCGTAGCCAACTTTTTCTTCTATCAGACGGCGCGTCTCTGATTTGATATCAAGCTCCTTGATCCATTTTGAATTAACTTTTGTGCATGGCGAGAGAAAGGGATTCAGTTTCATTTTGTTGCATATGGATTTCCAGTTTTCCCAGCACCATTTGTTGAAGATGCTATCCTTCCTCCATTGCATGCTTTTAGCCCCTTTATCAAATATAAGATAGTTGTAGTTTTGTGGATTGGTTTCTGTGTCCTCTATTCTGTACCATTGGTCCACCCGCCTGTTTTGGTACCAGTACCATGCTGTTTTTGTTACTATTGCTCTGTAATATAGTTTGAAGTCTGGTATCGCTATACCGCCTGATTCACACTTCCTGCTTAGCATTGTTTTTGCTATTCTGGGTCTTTTATTTTTCCATATGAATTTCATGATTGCTTTCTCTATTTCTACAAGAAATGCCGTTGGGATTTTGATTGGCATTGCATTAAACCTATAGAGAACTTTTGGTAATATCGCCATTTTGATGATGTTAGTTCTGCCTATCCATGAACAGGGTATATTTTTCCATCTTCTAAGATCTTCTTCTATTTCTCTCTTTAGGGTTCTGTAGTTTTCATTGTATAAGTCTTTCACCTCTTTTGTTAGGTTGATTCCCAAGTATTTTATTTTTTTTGAAGATATTGTGAATGGAGTGGTTGTCCTCATTTCCATTTCAGAGGATTTGTCGCTGATATACAGGAATGCCTTTGATTTATGCGTGTTGATTTTATATCCTGCCACTTTGCTGAATTCATTTATTAGCTCTAATAGTTTCTTTGTAGACCCTTTTGGGTCTGCTAGGTATAGAATCATGTCATCTGCAAATAGTGATAATTTAAGTTCTTCTTTTCCTATTTTGATGCCTTTAATTTCTTTCGTCTGTCTAATTGCTCTGGCCAGTGTTTCGAGAACTATGTTGAACAGAAGTGGTGAGAGAGGGCATCCCTGTCTTGTTCCAGATTTTAGAGGGAATGCCTTCAATTTTTCTCCATTCAGAAGCAGGGGGCTTTTAAAGAGGTGATTCAGGGATTGCGGCTGGGGCTCAGTGGTGGAGTGCTCACCTAGCATGCTTGAGGCGCTGGTTTCCATCCTCAGCACCGCATAAGAATAAATAAATAAAATAAAGATGTTGTGTCTGTCCGGTTGGTGGCAGTGACTTAGAACAAAGCAGCAGGTTCAGGAAAGAAATAATCAGGTGACCATGGAAACTCCTGTCAATCAGCGGGACCCCTGGCCAATCCTGGAGCTCAGCCAGGTCCCCCAACCAACTACAGTGGTTCAAGGGACAGTAAAAACACATTTTCTTGTCCCAAGTCCTTCCCTTCCTGCTGTAAACCCCATAAAAGTCCAGTCTGGTCAAGCTCCCAGGCTGTTTCTCCTCAGACCCTTCTCCTGTTCACTCTGTGGGTCTGATAGAGTTCTGCCTACTGTGATATCTTGAATAAAGCCTCGTTTAGAGGCCTTTTTAAATCTGCCAACATTGGTTGCTGTCCGCCTTGCCTGATCTCACAGTGTCCATCTACAACTGAAAAAAAAAAAATTAAAAAAAAAAGAAGTGATTCAAAGTCTACATTCCAAGTCTTCTGTCTCGAATTGTAATCCACTAAAATCTGGGAGACAGTAATTTCTGAGATCTTCTGGTGCCATCCCCAAAGTCTGGATTACTTTGTTCCTGTGGTGGGTGTGTGCTCGGGGACAGAAAACTGTCCAGGAATCCTGTTTCCCTGAGAATAGGGAGGGGGATGAGATTAGGGAGGAGCAGGAAGAGAAAGAAAACATGTATGTCCATTTAAAAATAAATCAATCAATAAAAATCAGTCACAGTGGCAGAGCAGCAAGGCTGTATCCAAACCATCAATGGACCACTGTTACACTGGGATTACAGGTATGAGTTACACACTGGCTCATTGATAATCTTAAAACCATCAGCCTGAGCAGGGAGTGGAGGTGCACACCTATCATCCCAATAAGGTTTAGGAAGCTGAGGCAGGAGGATTGCAAGTTCAAGGCCAGTCTCAGCAATTTAGCAAGGCCCTAAGCCATTTAATGAAAACCTATCTCAAAATGAAAAGGACTGGGGATGTGGCCCAGTGGTTAAGCACCCCTAGGTATGGAACTCAGTGGTAAATCACCTAAAATTCCATCCCCAGTACCACCAAAAAAAAAAAAAAAAAGAAAGAAAGAAAAGGAAAGCCCATGAGCTGGGACATTCATGAGAACCATTATGGAGGCTTGGAAGATGAAGAGTTGTTACTTTTTTAATTTTTTCCTTTTAGTTGGTAATGGACCTTTATTTTATTTATTTATATGAGGGGCTGAGAATCGATCCCAGTGTCCCACACATGCTAGGCAAGCACTCTACAATTGAGCCACAACGCCAGCCCCAAGATGTTACTTTTTAATGATAAGACAATATTTTAAAATTAACTACATTTAAGAACATTTACAATATTTATGAAACTTAATCAGAGCAATTCCATTTATAGTTTTGCTTTACACCTCAGTAGGAAAGAATCAAAATTACTCAGGTCAAAATTAAAATATCAAAATATAAGACTGGACTGTTCTTGGGGGTGCACACCTGTAATCCCAGCAGCTGGGCGGCTGAGGCAGAAGGATCCTGAGTTCAAAGGCAGCCTCAGCAAAAGTGAGGCGCTAAGCAACTCAGTGAGAACTTGTGTCTAGATAAAACATAAAAAGGGTTGGGGATGTGGCTTAGTGGTCAAGTCCTGAGTTCAATCCCCAGTAGCCCCTGCCTTCAGCAAAAAAAAACCCCCAAAAACAAAAAAAACATAAGACTCTCAGGTGAGGTAGTGGAGGATGCCTGTGATCTCAGCAACTGGGGAGACTGAGTCAGGAAGATCGTGAGTTCAAAACCAGCCTCAGCAACTTAGCTAGGCCTTAAGCAACTTATTCAGATCCTGTCTCTAAAACAAAACAAAATTACCCCCTAGGACTGGTGCTCAGTGGTAAAAACCTCATTTAGCATGATGGAACATGCCCCTGGTTTCATTACTAGCACCCAAATAAGCAGATAAGACAACCTCAATTGTCTGTCGACATACAACTCCAATTATTTTTCTGTTCTTTTTTTTTTTTCTGTTTTTTGTTTGTTTGTTTGTTTTGATGTTGTTGTTGTGCTGAGCATTGAATCCAGGACCTCATAGCAGTGTTAAAAAAATGCTCTGCCACGGAGCCTAACCCTTTTAAAATTTAATATAAAATTTTTGCAGGACTGGAAATTTAACCCTGGGCCTCACATATGCTAGACAAATAAGTGCTCTACTGCTGAGTTACATCCCCAGCCCACAGCTGAATATTTGGCATAAAGATCTTTGGCTGCAAGAAATGGCATTTGATTTGCCTCATGTGTGGAAATGTCTGTTTGTGCTGGCATGGTTCTTGCATTTCTTTTGCTGTTGTTTGTAGCAGAGTTGCCTGTGATTTTACAACTGGAGTTGCATGGAGAAGTGCCTCTCACTTCAATTTCAAGGAAAGCACATAACTGATTACTGTAGTAATAAACACACACACAGGTAAACCACTACTCAGGATTTTTGAAGCCAACAGTTTAAACCCATAGAGTTTAGCTGAGATTTAGGATTAAAAGACCTCAAGAGATTTACATCATGGAGTGAACTGGGAGGTGGAGAACTGAGCCATAAACCAAATGTGGTGGCTGGTTCTAGCTTACATAGTATGTTCACCAAAGAACAGTACATTTTATTAGTAATATTTATTTATCTTTTAGTTGTAGTTGCACACAATACCTTTATTTATATGTGGAGCTGAGGATGGAATCCAGGCCCTCACACATGCTAGGCAAGCTCTCTACAATTGAGCCACAACTCCAGCCCCAAGAACAGTACATTTTATTTTATTGGATGCATAATTTTTGTTTATATAATTGCAATCATGTGTTAACAGAAAAAAAATAAGTTGGGAATTTCTGCACATCATTCACTACAGAAGCCCCAATCCATGGATCCCTGCCATTTCCATCAGGTACACAGGCCAACAGGCCTCCATCCCCAGAGTGAAGCAGGTGCCATCACTATCCCAGACCTTAAATAATAGTGCAGAGCAATGGTAACAAGAATAGCATGATATTGTCACCAAAACAGACTGGTAGACCAATGGTACAGAATAGAGGACACAGAAACTACCCCACAAAACTACAATTATCTTATAGTAGACAAAGGTGCTAAGAACATGCATGGGAGAGAAAGATAGGCTCATCTACAAATAATGCTGGGAAAACTGGAAATCCATATGCAACAAAATGACATTAAAGCCCTGTCTCTCATCATGCAACAAAACTCAACTCATAATAGATTGAGGATTTAGGAATACAACCAGAGACCTTATGTCTAATAGAAAAAAATGAGGCCCTAATCTCCTTCATATGGGATTAGGCCCCAACTTCCTTAATAAGACTCCTGTGGCACAAGAATGAAAATCAAGAAGCAATAAATGGTATGGACAGCTGGGTCTTTGTTCTTGGGACTAAAAGGCTCAGGGGTCACTCCAGGTCAACTGGGCTAACTGGGCTGCTCAACATAAACATACAGGAGACACAAATACCTTTTACTTTGGGGTCGCTGTGAGGCCTCCTCTGACCTTAAGGGTCCGCAGGAAGAGAGAGAGAGAGCATGAACTGACCCATTTTATTGAGGAGAAGCTATTCAAATGAGCAAGGGGTCAGGTTTCAGGGGGCTGAGTCTATCTTCTTGATGTCCACTGTCAGCAGGTTGACTGACATCTGGGTAGGCCACACTCAAGGGCACAGTAAGAGAAGGGGACACACACAAGGCACTTCCATGGAAGATTTGATCCTAAACAGGGCAAGGGATTATATTACAAAGTAACAGGCGAGTGTAGCAAGACACACCCATGCACTAGACACTGTCCCTGGAACCCAAGAAGGGTGGGGAAAGCTCTGCCACATTTCTGTGAGTGAGCGCCTCAGCACCCAGCTGTGGAGTATGACTCAGTCACGAGAAAGGTTGGTCTCCAACAATGGACTCAAACTAAAAAGTTTCTTCTCAGCAAAAGAAACAATCTGTGAGGGGAATAGATAGCCTACATATTGAGAGCAAATCTTTACTCCTCACACATCAGATAGAACACTAATCATTAGGTTACATAAAGAACTCCAAAAAATAGACACCAAAAAAAAAAAAAAAAAAAAGAAAAAGAAAAAAAAAAGAAAAGAAAAACAATCAATAAATGGACCAAGACCAGAAGGGACAATTCTTAGAAGATGATGTTCAATCAATCATGAAACACATGAAAAAATGTTCATCATCACTAGCAATTAGACAAATGCAAATCAAAACCACTCTACGATTTCATCTCTCTACAGTCAGAATGGCAGCTATTATGCATACAAACAATAATAAGTGTTGACGAGGATGTGGGGGAAATGGTACACTCATACACTCCTGGTGGGACTGAAAAATGGTGCAGTCAATATGGAAAGCAGTATGGAGATTCCTTGGAAAACTTGGAATGGAACCACCGTATGACTCAGCTATCCCTCTCCTCATTCTATACCCAAAAGACTTGAAAACAGCATACTACAGGGACACATCCACATCAATGTTTATACCAGCACAATTCATAATAGCTAAATTATAGAACCAACCTAGATGCCCTTTAATAGATGAATGGATAAAAAAACATGTGGCATATATACACAATGGAATATTACTCAGCAATAAAAGAGAATAAAATCATGACATTTTCAAGTAAAAAGATGAAATTAGAGAAGATAATGCTAAGTGAAGTTAGCCAATTCCCCCAAAACCAAATGCCGAATATTTTCTTTGATATGAGGAGGCTGATTCTTAGTGGGATAGGAAGAGGGAACATGGGAGGGATATCTGGATAAGAGTTTTTGGAATTCATAAGAGGGCTCTGAGCCAGGTGCCTAGGTCCACACCTGTAATCCCAGCAGTTCAGAATCCTGCATTAGGAGGATTGTGAGTTCAATGCCAGCCTAAGCAATTTTGCAATTTCATGAAACCCTGTCTCAAAATAAAATATAAAGAAAAGGGCTGGGGATGTAGCTCATTGGTTAAATGCTCCTGGCTTCAATCCCCAGTACCAAACAAATAAATACACAAACCAAATAAATAAACAAACCAAAAAAGGCTGGGGATATAGCTCAGCAGGTCAGTACTTGCCTCACATGAACAAGGCCATGGTTTTGACCCTGAACACCAATCACACACACATACACACACACACACACACACAAAGAGGGTGCTGAGTCTAGAGGAACATGGCATTTTGCACAGATATGGCTGCTGCACACCCACAACTACTTACCTCTTCCTCAGCATTCATGCCAAGGTGGTGGTTCTGCTTCCAACCCTATGGATGCCAGGACTCAAATAGGAACTAGGAAAAACTGATGGGGTGGATCACTAGGGACCCTGTGGAGCCATCTGCACTTGCCCTGGGTCTAAAAGCCTCTTCTTTTTCCAGGGCTGGAGGCCAGAAATTCTACAGAGACCTACCTCTTCTCACCCTGACTCTGCAGCCCAAGTAGAACAAGATTAGAGATTTCCTTTGGGGCTTGGTACTATTCCAGCCTAGAGGACAGGTCCTTATGAGGTAATCTTTCTCTAAACAAGAGCCTTCTGTGGAGATGAATGGCTTTTCCCACCTGTTATGAAAAATGTTTCTGGGGCTGGAGTGCAGCTCATGGGCAGGATATGTGTTTAGTGCTCAGGTAGCCCTGAGTTGAATCCCCAGCACATCCCACCCAGACACCCACAGTCTTTCCAGTTTCTTTTCTGTCATGACAATTTCTGGGGGCCCTCTTCTGGATTTAGGCAGGGAGATCAGGCAATGTCTTTTGAACAAGATTTCTATCTTTATAGCCACACATGAAATCTGGTAAATGGAAAATCTGAGCCATCTTCTGGTCAGGATGATGTGACATTTTCTGTAGACTTCTGGTTCTTCAATTATTAGATGCAGGGTTTCCTCTGCTTTTCCAGTTGCTAAATCTGAGGTTCATTGTAATTTGGTGTGTGTGTGTATGTGTGTGTGCGCGCGCGTGCATGTGCGTGCGCGTGCACACACTGTCAAAGAAGAATCACCTGAGGAAATAGGTTAAAATGCAGATTCTACTTTTTGGTACTGAAGATTAAACCCAGGGGAACTCTACCACTGAGCTGCAACCCCCTTTTAATTTATTTATTTTGAGACAAGGTCCCTATACACTGCTGATCCTTGTCTGAACCTGCAATCCTCCTGCCTCAGCTTCCTGAGTTGCTGGAATTGCAGGTGTGTGCCATCACACTAGGCGAGGTTCTGATGTCTAAATGTACACCTGGCCCTATCCAGGATCCTAATGAGAACTGCTTATGGAACATGCTCTGAGAAAAAATAATGATACCACAATGGCTGAGGGTTTAGATCAGAGGTAGAGCGGTAGAAGGCTCACCTATCATGCCCATGACCCTGGGTTTAATTCCTAGCACCAAAATCAATCAATTAATAAACATCCCAAAACAAGAACAACAAAACAATGCTAAGGACAAACCTTCATTGTTTTAAAGGGCAAATCTGACTAAAACTCCCCACATGAAGACACCTCAGTGACCCCGTCATGCTGCAGGGGTGAACTGCAGGCTCCTCATGAGGACCCACTTCTCACATCTCATGCTGGAGGCACATATGGTTTGGGTGGTTTGTGGAACCTGCTCTTCTCTAATGCTGCTGTTTTCTATGGACACCATGTGGAAGCACACCCCCATCACTTCTCTGACCACCTGGTTAACTCCTACTGCTCTGCAGCCTCTGAAGGTAGATTTCCTGACCCTTGCTCCACAGGCATGCTCCCTAGCCCTGCTTCTTTGTATTCCAGCCTCTTCTGTAATAGCATTGTCTTCCTCTCCTGCAATCCCTGTTTCCCATCTGCCTCCGCAGATGATTCAGCAGCTGAGCCCAGGAAATGGGTCTTACTCAGTTTTGTATCTCTTGAAGTTGAAACATTGTCAACCTTTAATAAATTACTTAAGGCCTGAAAAAACTGTGTTGTACTTCCTATGTGTTTTAAGCTTTTTAAGTGGGGAGCACTGGGGATTGAACTCAGGGACACTGTACCACTGAGTCACATCCCCAGGCTTTTTTATTTTGAGACAGGGTCTTTTGCCAAGTTGCTCATGGCCACACTAAAGTGCTAAGGCTGGTCTGGAAGTTGTGATCCTACCTCTTCAGCCTCCCAAGATGTGATGATTACAGGCAAGGATCATCAAACCTGGAATTGAGTCTCTTTTTGTTTGTTTGTTTGTTTGGTTGGTTGATTGGCTGGGGTGGAAGGGATGCAGCTGGTGGTAGTACTGGGGATTGAACTCAGGGGCACTTGGCCACTGAGCCAAGTCCCCAGCCCTATTTTGTGTTTTAGAGACAGGTTCTCACAAACCTGCTTCTTGCTTGGCTGTTGCTGAGACTGGCTTTGAACTCAAGATTCTCCTGTCTCAGCCTTCAGAGTCTCAGGGATTACAGCCATGCCCCACCATGCCCCACAGGAGTCTCTGGATTATAAAGTTCAGTTTTAATTACTGTTCAATTGTTAGTATTGGAGATCAAACCCTGGGGAACTTTGCCAATGTGCTACATCCCTGTCTTCTTCTCTTTCTTCCTCTCCTTCTCTCCCTTTCCTCATCCTTCTCTCCCTCCTCCTCCTTCTCCTCCTCAGTGCACCTACAATTGCACTTAGTGCTATAAATACACAACAAAATAATAAGTTCTTTCAGGTATTGGAAGGGTACAAGAGAAGGGTAGGGATGGGGACACCTGACGACTGAAATCCATGCCCAAGCCCTGAAGCCTCATATTTATATTCTACTGCTCAGTGTCAAGGGCCAGACAAATGGATCTGAATGGCTAATGGAGAAATAGAGATGGAAGGCAATGGAACCCCACAAGTATGAAGATCATGGCCACCTTCCTGTACTGTCATTTAATGACTTGGCTGGGCAACTTGGCGGCACCGGAGGTCGAGAAGCCTTTCTTTACAGCCGGGGCTCAGGGCCATTCCTTTGTCCTCTCTATGTACTTTTACTACACATGCATGCTGCCCTCCCTCCCCCTCCTTTCCAGTTCCCATTTGTTGTAGGGACAAACAAGGAAAGGCACCAAAGAAATGCAATGCAGCCTCCCAGTGTCTCCCTGGGTCCCAGCTGAGGGGGCAGCTAGATCTCACTGAGGGGTGCTCTCTTCTCTCTGGGTCTTCTCGCCACAGCAGCTTCCAGACACGGTGATCCAGGGGGACCTGGAAGCAGTTTTATCCTCTCGCCGGCCTCACAGGAGTATCCCATGTCCACTCTCCAGAACCTCCAATCTTTCCACACCTTTGCTGATGCAACTAAGGGTTCTGACTTACTCCAGGCAGAGACCGAGGATGACTTTCTTATTGGAATCCAGCAACCTGCAGCAGGAAGGGCATTGCAGGTGATTAGGGTGAAAAGAAACCCAATCTGGCTAGGTTGTTCAGCTTTAAGGTGACCAAAGAAAAAACATTTGCCAGTGTCTCTGGGAGGTTGGTGTTGTGAAGAAAGAGCAGCTTAAGGCTCATGGATTCTAACAAGAAACTAAACACCTAAATATGTGGAGAAATCCTCCTTCTTCTCCTTGAACCAAAACACCTGAATATGTGGAGCACTACTTCTTCTTCTTCTCTTCTTCCTCCTCCTCCTCCTCCTCCTCCTCCTCCTCCTTCTTCTTTTTCTTCTTCTTCCTCTCTTTCTCTTCCTCCTCCATTTGTCCTCCTCCTCCTTCTTTACCAGAGATTGAACCCAAGTTGCGTAAGCACCGAGCCACATCCCAAGCCCTTTCTTTGTATTTTCTTTAGAGACAGGGTCTCACCCAGTTGCTTAGGTTTTAGCTAAATTGCTGAAACTGACTTTGAACTCCATACTCCTGTCTCAGCCTCCTGAGCTGCTGGGATTACAGGCCTGAGCCATGTTGGTGGCCTCCAGCTTTATTATAATGTTCTCTGAGCCCATGACCTTCAATTTCAGGAACCCTATGCTCTTTTCAAGCAGCCTGTCTGTTACCCCAAGCAACACTGATAAATGTGTAAAGTGACCCAAAATCAGTGTTTTCAAATTTTCATAGAGTGATTAGGTAGAAGTTGTTTGGGGTTCACACCAAGAGAGATCTTGTGAACAGCAAAAGTATTCAAGGCAATTAGAGTGTTGTGGCCGGGATTCCTCTTCTTGAGTACACAGGGCAGTAGGGCTTTGAGTTGGACAATGTTCTGCATAGAACAGTGTGGACCCCTGGAAATGTCACTTGCATTTTTAATTGTAGTTGGGCACAATAACAATGTTTTATTTATTTATTTTTATGTTGGGCTAAGAACCCAGGGCATTGCATATGCTAAGCCAGCACTCTACCACTGAGCCACGACCCCAGCCCCTTCCCTGTCCCTTTGGAGTGAGCATAGATGATGGCATCACTGTCAAGAACTGTGAAGTATCTGAGACTTCATTCTTTTTTTTTTTTTTGTACCAGGGATTGAACTGAGAGATGCTTAACCACTAAGCCACATTCCAGACCTTTCTTCTTTTTTTATTTTTAGTTTTAGATGGACAAAATCTTTATTTTATTTATTTATGTGATGTGAGGATCAAACCCACTACCCCAGAAATGTAAGGCAAATGCTCTACCACTGAGGCACAACCCTAGCCCCTCCCCAGTCTTTCTTATTTTTCATTTTGAGACAGGGTCTGCTGAAGTTGCTGAGTCTGACCTCAAATTTGAGATCCTCCTGCCTCAGCCTTTTATCTCTTATAATGGGTAGTAAGCAAGTCTGACCTTGTCTTAGAAGAAGATACCACCTCTATCTTTCTGGGCTGTTACTATACAAACACCTTTAAAAACATCATCTAAACTTGGTGCACATGCCTGTCATCCTAGCAACTCAGGAGACTGAATGAGGCAGGAGGATGACAATCTGAGACCAGCTTGGATAACTTAGTGAGAGTCTCAAAATAAAATAAGGAAAAAGATTGGGGATGTAGCTCAGAGGCAGAATGCTCCTGGGCTCCTGGGTTCAATCCTTGGTACCAGAGAAAGAAAAAGAAAAAAGAGAATAAGCAGATAATAACTGAGTCTACATATGCAGAAAGGCAAGAAACACCACGGAAAACTGAGTCCCAACAATATTCTCAGATTCACTGTTCCCCACTCCCCCAACGCAACTGCAGACAGGGATCTAACCTTATGGCAAAGCCACTTTGGACACTTTGTTCATTCAATAGCTATCCTCCTGATAGCCACATATAGATATTTGTAGGTAACTTTCTGGTTTTCAAAGTATTTTCACTCACTTACAACTCGTATTGCAGAAGACTTCCTATAAATATTTTCATTTTAAATAATATTCTTCCCATAAATGTGAATTTTTCTCTAACTTGGCCTCTTGCAAGACCAATGCTCAACAGTGATCAAGGCCAACCTATTCTTTTTCCAGAGGAAACACCTGTGCTCTAAGAGATAAAGGGAGTTGCCCCAGCTCCCCCAACAAGAGATGGGAATTCATAGGTGCAGGTGTCCCCTGCAGCTACCCTGGGGCCTCTACATATGAGGACAGGAGGAGAGGCTAGGTAAAATGGAATGGAGTTGGGAGCCTCCTAGGAATAAGCTACTTTCTTGTCTGTGGATCTCAAGGGTCAGCGAAGAGCCCAGTGACCAGTAGGACTCTGTGAATGACCACTGAATTAAAGTGTATTGAGCTGGACCAGAAAGAGAGTGAGGGAAGGAGGGACCCTGCATCAAGCAGAGGGGCAGATGGGAAGGCAAGCTGCAAATGCCATTTAGCATAACTGTCAGTTGGGAAGAGTGGTCTGTATGGAAATTCATGGTTGGGTTAATCCAAAGAATAGCCATTACCTTTGGGCTGAGTAAAACACACCAAAAATGCACACAGGATTCTTTGGAAAGATGTGTCTGGGTTTCAGAGAAGTGGGGGATCAGGACATTGAGTAATGTACACCACAAACTGGGCAATTACCATACACCATCTCCAACCTGCATGAAGACCCTGACAGGTAACCCATGCCCAGGGCTTGCTGAGGACCCCATTCTCACCACAAGTCCACCAGACCAAGAATACTGGTCATTCCTGTCTTCCCTGATCAGGGAGAGATATGGAGGATGTCTTGCACACATTCAGCTTGTGGCTGGCAGAGCTGGAGATGGGACTTTCTTTCTGATTCTCTTGCTGTGTCCGCTGGTGATCACAGGGATGTCAAGGGCTACAGATTAGAAATAGCCATGGGAACATGAGATCTTATTGAATCAAAGGCTTCTATGTAAAAAGACCAGAGGTGTGGAGCAGACCAAGGCTTCCTGGGGAAGGCTGGGCCAGGGTGGTGATAGGAAGGCAGGCCACTGAAGCATTCAACCTTCATCTCCCCCATGGCTCAACATGTATTAGTGCTGGGTGCTAGGTACTGTGGAGACAGAGACAAAGATGACAGTCTCTGCCAATAACTGTATAGTCCTTGAGAACAGGAGAGATTGACAAGCTGTGATGCCTAGTGTGATGAATCCCACATGGGTGGTGGTGGTGGGTTGGAAAGCCTTTAGAGCTGATGGAGTACCTGACTAGCACCCTGGGGAAGTAGAATTCTGCCAGACAGAGAAGGAAAGCTATGTTGGAAGGAATGGTCAGTTGCTTGAGGAGTCCCTGCTGAGCACCCCGGCACCAGCAACAGCCTCACCATATCCCCATTGCCCTGTGTGCAGGGAGGCAAGACCACCCTGATGCTGGGGGTCAGCCATGACCGGGAGGACATGGTCCAAGTGCTACTGAGCTGCCAGGCAGAGGTCAACCTGTAGGATCACGATGGATTGTTGGCTCTCATGCTGGCCTGTCACCATGGCAACACTGACCTGTTGCACCTACTTGGCCAGGTGCAACAGCAGCCTGACTGATAAGGTGAGACTTATGGGCAGTTAACAAGTACGTTAGTGTTTAACTTCTGGTCTCGAAAAGTGCCACAATGGCCAGCAGAATCCAATGAACCATATGGTGGTAGAAAAAAAAAATCAACCTCACAAGGCTGTTGTAGATTTAAATGAGGCAATACAATGCTTAGAGCCTGACGGCTGGGAAACCCACAGCTCTGGACAACCGGATGAAGGAGCAAACTTTACAAAGTCATCTCTCATTGTTAAACTGGAAATACCTCTCTGATATTGATCCACTCTGCAAACTGGCCCATTCCACCAAGCCAGCCTGCAAAGTAGCCCTGCTAGACCTAGGCTTCTTAAATAAAGATCTCGGTAAGGTGAGGACATTTATGACAATGATGATGATGATGATGATGATGATGATGATGATGATGATGATGATGATGATGGTGGTGGTGGTGGTAACTAACCTGTGCCAAAATTATTTAAACCCCACGATGAACTTCTGAGGTTGATATAGCTGCTGCCATTTTGCTAGAGGAAACTGAGGTCCTAAATAGAAGGTTCATGGGGTAAAGTACCCAAGATCACACAGCTGGTGGAACCCACCTCCCTTGAACTCCTGAGCCCAACATCCAGCTGTTCCATCACCCTCATTGTTGTCCCATGGAAGCAGCATGTCTCTAGTTTTCACAAGTGAATCTTTGCGCCTTTCCGAGAGCTTACCACATATCAGCAAATGAATCAACAATTGAATAAGTGAACCCCAAGAAAAAAAACTGCTTTGGGCAGTGGGAGCCAATGAAAAATTTCTGAATAATGGGGGCCATCTGATCAGATTTGCTTCTTCTGATGATCACAGGGGGAGACTGGAAGAAAAGGGATCAGTTGGAAGGTTCTTATGAGACACTGGGTATAGAGCAATTTGGGTGGGGATGAAGACAAAGCCCTGCAGGAAAAGAATCAGGAACTGGGGCATGCCAAGATGGGGTGACATACTAAATGGTGGAGAGGCATCAGAAATGGGTGACAGGAGAATGGTGGTACCATTGTGCTTATATCTATGTTCTCTTCCTCCTTAGTAACACAACTCCCAAATTTTAGCTGGGCACATAACCACACACAGGACAGAATCCATTTTCTAGCCCCCCTTGCAGTCTGGTGTGGCCAAGCAACTAAGATCTGGCTAATATGCTATTAGCAAGGCAAAGGGTACAAACTCTGGCTCCTGCATTTAAAGTGAAGGGGATGCTTTTTCCCCCTCCCACTGGCTGGAATATGGTGACCAGAGACACTTGATCCATGAAGATGAGGCCCACACCTGAGGGATGATGGAACAGTGAGTCAGAGCAGCCTCGTCCCCCTCCAATCTGCTCTGGACTACTCATTCCCTATTTGATATTTGAGCAAGGAATAATATTCTAACTTGTTTAAGACACTGTACATTTGGATCTCTGTTGAGTTGAACAAATGTCCTCAGCACCCTATGGCAATCTCAAGGGTCTAATGCTATACCATAAGTGGACTTCAGCAAAGAAAAGCTTAGGAAAGCCTTTTGGAAGGAGCATCATGGCAAAGCTAGGTATGGTGGATGTCTCCTCCTGGTACCCTCCCCTGTTCATGCCCACAGTGGAAGCACTCAGCCCAGAGAGCTGCAGAAATGGGTCACCTGGCAGATGCTTGAATACAAACTGGGTCCCCTAAGGCAGCCAGTCCTTAAGCCAATCAGTGAGTTTGAAATGACGTGGTGTAGAATCTATGCAAAGCCATTGAATTATCTGAGCATTTTGAATACAAAAACATGTAGAGTTTCAGGCAATAGCTGTGGATTATTGTCAGAGACTGCAACCACAGAGAGCAAGAAACATGAGGACAGAAGCTGAATTTGCATGAGTAGAGGTCAAGACAAATTGAAGGTAGGAGCAAGGAGGAACTAGGAGTGGGCATCAGATCAAGAGCAAAGAATAAGCTTATGGAGGAGCTGCCTCCTGGACTACCTACCAAGTTCCCCTGGTCTGGAAACCTCCCTTCCTAGACCCATCCCTCATCCCAGGACAGCACCAGTTAGCTGCCATGTTCCTGCAAGAGAACTAACTTGGCCTCTGGCTTCCAAAAGACAGGTGCCACACACTACCTGTGCCAGTCAGGAACTTAGGAGCTGGGATTTAGAAGAGGGCTTCAGCCCCCTTCTGGTGTCCAGGTTGTAACATGTGGATCTCAGAAGCTACTGGTGCCAGGGTCAGCCATGTGGGCTGAGGGCCACAAGGAACTCTTCAGATGGAAAGAATGGAGAAGATGCTCAGAGCAGAGCACCAGTGAGAGACTACTTCCTGATGTGACCAGGACAACCCTTGCTCCATGAAGGCTGCAATGCATACCTCCCTTGCCTTCAGTAACTGCCCTAGGTGAGTGTCTTTCCCATACCTCCTCTGGGTATGCAGCCTTCGGACGCCAACCAAGGCCTGGTGTCTACTCAGATGTCTCAGGGTTTGGATCCCAGTGGGCCACTTGGCCATTCAGGCTCTTGGTCTAAAAACTGGGATGGCAGTTCCTCCTCTGTTCTTGCAAGCATTTAATTAGCTAGAGCACTCAGCACAGTGCTTGGCTCAGGGCAGAGCTCCGCAGAGAGCTTTCCCTTCCCCTAGACCTGGCCATGTGCTTAGCAACTTGACTTCCCCAGGTCTACCAGCCCTCCACATCTGAGGGCTTCACATCTGTGGATTCAACCAACTGTGAATTGACAAATGTTTAGAAAAACGTATTTCATCTGTAGTAAACACATAGGCTTTTGTTCTTTTCATGAGTCCCTCCACAATACAGTAAAACAACTACTTACTTAGCATTTACCTTGCATTAGGTATAAGTAATATAGAGACAATTTAAAATATATGGAAGCTTGGTGCTGTGGCACATGCCTGTAATCCCAGAGGCCCAGGAGGCAAAAGGATCATGAGTTCAAAGTCAGACTAAGCAACACAGTGAGGCACTAAGTAACTCAAGCAACTAATAAGATCCTGTATCTTTCAGTGGTTAAGAGCCCCTGAGGTCAATCCTTGGTGCCAAAATATGGATAAATAAATACAAAGTATATGAGAGGTTCAATCTCCAGCATTTCAAAATAAATAAATTAAGAAAGTGTCCAGGAGGGTGTGTGGGGGTTATATGCAAATACTATGCCTTTGTTCATTTGTCTTTCTTTTCTGGTGTTGGGTGTTGATCCCAGGGCTTCAAACATGTAAGACAAATGGTGTACCACTACTGAGGCACATCCCAGCCCTGACATTTTTTTAAAAACAAATTTTTATTGATTTATTCATTTTTTTACACAAACACGACTTTTCATTTCTCTGGTTGTACATGATGCAGAGTTATACAATTTGTGCATTCATTCCCATACACAGGGGTAATAATGTCCATATCGTTCTACCATCCCCCTCCACTCACACTCCCCTTTTCCCCTCCTCCCTCCCCTCTGCTCAATCCATAGCTCCTTCCTTCTTCCGTTGCCCCCTGCCCATTGTGGATCAGTATCCACTTAGAGAAAATATTTGGCTTTTGGTTCTTTAGAATTGGCTTATTTCACTCCGCATGATATTCTCTAATTCCATCCATTTACCTGTAAATGCCAAAATTTCATTCTTTAAAGCCACACAATATTCCTTTGTGTATATATACCACAGTTTCTTTATCCATTCATCTACTGAAGGGCATCTAGGCTGTTTCTACACTTTAGCTATTGTGAATTAAGCTGCTATAAACAGCGAGATGCCAACCCTGCCATTATATATTAGGCCTTGAGCATCCACAGATTTTGGTTTCCTCAGGGATTCTTAGAACCAAGACCCCTCCAACACCAAGGGCAACTGTACTTAGAACTGCTCAGGCATTGATTCTAATGACTACATACACAGCCATGTACTTCTCACAATAAACTTATAAGGTAAGTACTGATGTTATTTCTGTTTTCTATATGAAGAAACTCAAGCACAGAGAGGTTGAGTAACTCATCTAAGGCCACCAGCCTAGTAAAGAACAGGTCTGGGATTTCAAGCCAGCTGATCAGGCTTGGAGACTACACCCCACAGTCATGCACCAGAGCACTTCTTGCTCCCTTTCTCAGTGCCCCAGGCTGGGGAAGGAGCACCTGACAGCTGGGGGCAAACACTGCTGAAAGAACAAAGCTGTATCAGGAACCCAACATTAAGTCAGTTACTGACCTGCAGGTCCTGCTGGGTGGCCACTGGACAGAGAGGACAAAGAGGGAGAGTGTTTAAAACTAGAACTGTTGAGATGTTGGAATGCCCATATGCTCAGTGTTTCTAGAAAGAAAAAATTTTCTGCCCAGAGCACAGATGTTTGAACCCCACATTTCCTCAATTGCCCCTAAGAAATAAATTCCCTACACTGTAGTTTAGATCGGTTTCTTTACCACCACCCCCATCCTGGAGAGAGATGGACCTGGAGCCCCAGGGAGCCCAGCTGGTGTCCAGGGGGTCCCTGACATCTTCTCTGTCTCTACCTTTGGCCTCCATCCCACTTCCTTGCTTGGGGAAGGCCTGCAGACAGTTCCTGGGCCTGTGCTACAGGGAAGTACCCTGTCTTGTTGGGTAGAGGGGTGACTGGGCAGCACCACATACCCTGTGAGACCCACACCATCAGAATCCCTTCAGCCCTGGCCAGGGCAGTGGTGTATACCTTGATCCCAGTGATGCAGGAGGCTGAGGCAGGAGGATAGCGATTCAAAGTCAGTCTCACAAGATCCTGTCTCAAAATACAGAATGTAAAAAGGACTGAGGATGTAGCTCAGTGGTGTAGCACCTGGTTCAATCCCTACTACCCATCCCCCCTCAAAATCACTCCAGTCTCCTTGAATGCCTCCTGGTTCCTGAAGTTAGGCCAGGGGGAAGGGAGGGAGGTCCATGGGGATGGCACCCACCTTCATAGGAAGTCCAGAAAAGTGTCAGTTGGCTCCCTAATGCATGGGCCAGTTTTGTGCTCTCACCAATTCCAAGGTATATGAAAAGTCTCACCCAATGCCATTCTCCCTGTATTAATTTTCCCGTAACCCTATAAGGCTCAAAGCCACATGGCCAATACATGCTAGAGATTGACATTCACACCTGGATGAAAGGCTATAAATCTACACACACCACCCCTTACTTCAGCCTTACTTCCATGTGGACACTGTCCTCTGACTAGCCCACTGGGAGGTCAAATGCAGCATGTCCCAAACCAACATCAAGAGCTCAACACAGGGGACCCCCTGAAACCAATTTTTCCTCCAGTATTTCCTCTCCCAAGAGCTTATTCAAAACCTGCACAGTCAACATAGAGCACTCCGATGTGCAGAAGTCATTCTTCCACCTACCAAGCAATTCTCCAGGAGCTATCAATGGTTCATCTACCTGGAGTCGAGTCAGATCCTATAGCTTAAGGGCTCAGTGCCAAAGGCCTACAATCTGTGGGCTTCATTGGTGTCTGATTTTTATTTTATTTTCCTATTAATTCATTTTTACTGATACAGCAGGTTGAATGGTGGCCTTTAAAAAGAAGTGTCCAAATCTTATTTCACATTCACTGTGAATGTGATCTCATTTGAAAAAGGGTCTTTGTAAATATAATAAAGGATCTCAGAATGAATGACCCTAGATTATCCAGATGAAGTCCAATGACAAATTTATATAAAAGACTTCCAGAGGAGAGACACTTGGAGGCCATCTGAGGATAGAAGCAGAATTGGAATGAAGCACCCACAATGCAGGGGAAACCTGTAGCCAGAAGCTAGTGGAGACAAAGACCTTGAACTATGAGAGTAAATTGCATGGTGTTAAGCCACACAGTGTGTGGTAATTTGACATGGCTGTCCAAGAAAACTCATAAAATGGTATTTATGATAGTGTTGGTAAGCCACACATTTTGAGGGGAAGCATTTTTTTCTTTACATATGTGGTAGTAGCGATTGAAAGGGGTGCTTCACGAATGAACTAAGTTCCTAGCCCATTTTATTTTTAATTTTGAGATGGGTTCTTGCTAAGTTTCCCAGACTGGCCTGAAATGTGCAATTCTCTTGCCTCAGACTCCCAGGTTGCTAGGATTACAGGTTTGTGCCATTATTCATGGCAGGATTTTTTCTTTATTATTTATTTATTTCATGTACCAGGAATTGAACCCATGAGCACTTAATCGTATCTCCAGCCCCCCCCCCCCCTTTTTTTTGGTGGTGGTACTGGGGATTGAACCCAGGACCTTGTGCATGCAAGGTAAGTACTCTATCAACTGAGTTATATCCCCAGCCCCACATCCCCAGCCCTTTTTATTTTTTATTTTGAGACAGAGTCTCCCTAAGTTGCTCAGGGGCTTGCTAAATTGTCAGAACCCACTGACAATCTGTAATTTCTGGTATAGCAGAGATGCTTAAAAAAAGACACATGCACACACACACATTCAGTAGAAAATGAGCACTGTCTTTACTTTTTTCTCTCCTTCTTTTATACAGCATTGTTAATTAAAACAAGGGAAAAGAAAAAACATCCTTTCGGCAGCTTAATCCTTAAAAGCATGGATAAACATTCTCAGAAAAACTTTATTTATGGTCACAGTGCTCCATATTTCTTATCAATTAACTCGTGGTTAGTTATTCCCAGGCAAACACACACACACACACACATATATTTATATACATATATAAATTTTACACTTGGCAGAACATTCTTTTCCCATATCTTCTTTTTTTTTTTAAATTTTTATTGTTGGTTGTTCAAAACATTACATAGTTCTTGACATATCATATTTCACACTTTAATTCAAGTGGGTTATGAACTCCCATTTTTACCCCATATACAGATTGCAGAATCACATCGGTTACACATCCACTGATTTACATATTGCCATACTAGTGTCTGTCGTATTCTGCTGCCTTTCCTATCCTCTACTATCCCCCCCATATCTTCTTAAGACAGCAACAAGGACACAGTTCAAAGAGTTCATACTTTTTCACAGAACTCCTTGTTTTGCTAAGCACAGCAAAACTTAACTGTTTGTGTGCCTGAGCACACAGTTCCCCCTTAAATAACAATGACGGCAATTGCGCCTGTCTTAGGTTGTGAACCATACTACAACATTCTTACCCGTCATGGAAGACTTCCATTGATGGAAAATGAAAGCCTCTGTCTTAGGTTGATATGCACATTGATTCATCTTACCTGTCATTGGCAACAATCATCCAAACCATCGGGGGGCATATGAAGTCACCACAGGTGGACGAGATAAGAGACAAGTGATCATACAATGACCAATGACACAAACAAGTATAGAAATGCCAAGTATCAAAATCACACATATAATTAATTCTTTTAACCAGGAAATATTAGGAAGCCAAGATGTTAACCATGAAAATAATTCTTCATTTCATATTGTCTGATATTATCAATCATTTCTTTCAAATGATGAATTTCTGTATCAAAAGGAACACTGTTATCTGTCAGATTAAAGCAACACATATTTTTTACTTGAATACATTTTTTATGGTGTAACAATAGTAAGTAATCTATAGCAGCTCTATTATCCAAAACTCCTTGTCATAAAACCTGCTGTTCTTCATTCAACAAGGCTAGAGCAGTAGATGTACGATTAATGTTTTTTGCCATTGCACATGTCAATTTCATAGCTGTCTTATAAGCTCCTACTGCCAATCCAGGGATCCCCACAAGGGAAAAGGTCAATGTATCAAACTCTGCTTTAGATAATAAGTTTATATCGTCCTTACAGTCTGATGTTAGTGTAGCCATTCTTCGTAAGCGACGAGAAGGATGTTCAGGAAGCAAATCACCAATGGAGGGAAAGAAAACTGTGAGACAACTAAGACAGCAACATGTTCCATGAGTCATATTTGCCAGTATGTAGTTGAATGTATAAGTTCCACAGTGGGGGGGGGGGGGGAAACAGCCTCTTGGAAGTGGTACATGTCCATAACTTGAAGGAACAGCAAAGGAATTATTACATGCAAAGGAAGGTCCCATAGATCTACAATTAGTTGCACAATTGTGAAACTCAGCGCAGGTGTCATTATCGGTTACAATAACAGTAGTGGTTATAACTTGAACTGCATTTCGGGGTAGGCGATAAGAAGGGGTGCCCCAATTAGAATAATCAGCATAAGTAATAGTTTTATCAAAATTGGAGAAAAGGGTCATATTTTTTATTTCTTCTGCTGGATGACAGACAGGTAGTAAACAGGAACCCAATACTGCTCCCAGATGAACATCTTTTTTAGGCAGATATTATCAGTCCCTGCCAATTGAGCCAATCTCAGCCATACATTGGTATGATTGAAAGAAGCAACTTCCATAGCTCTGAAAAGGAGAAAAAAGGTTAGGGACAGCATCTATAAAATATACAACAAAGCAAAGAGGTAAGAGCATTCATGATGTAGTTTTAGAAAAGTCAAACCGTATCAGACGAGAAGGAATCCATCGAGGTCCGGGATCATTTTGTGGAAAAACACAGGCAGCTCCTTTTCCCCACATTAATACAGGATCAGGACCCATCCATTGTCCTGTTAAAACGTCTTTCCACCTTACAAGTGGATGGGCTGTTTGTCCCTTAGCATGCCATAAGCAATCTGCAGCTGTCAGTTTTGTAGCTGGGTCTACAGTTAAAAAATTTAAAATAAATAATACATGTGCTAAATGAGAGCGGGGACTGCCGCTACTCCCCCCTTTTGTTTTTGACATATATGCTTTAAGAGTTGTCCTTGAGGGTTATAAGGAATACCTGTCGTGTGTTTTACATCATAAGTGTGAAGAAATCTTGCAAATGATGTACTAGTATATGCTGGACCATTATCTGTTTTAATATGTTTAGGGAGACCCATAATAGAAAAAGCTTCCATACAGTGAGCAATTACATCTTTGACTCTTTCCCCTGAATGAGGAGAAGCATAAATGAAATGAGAGTAAATATCTATAGACACATGAACATACGCTAATTTGGCAAAAGAAGGATAATGAATAAATCCATTTGCCATAAATGACCCGGTAAAAGGCCTCTAGGATTAATGTCAAAATTAGGAGAGTGTATCTGTGTAGAGCAGAGGGAACAATCGTGAATAATTTGAGAAGTCGCTTCACAAGGAATTTTACAATGATGAGCTAAAGAAGAAACATTAAGGTGAAATTGAGAATGTAAAGTTTGGGGATCCATAGATAGAAAGGCAGACATTTTGGAGGCTAAATCAGCAGCAGCATTTTTTTTTTTTTTTTTACTAAGTGGTCCTGGTAAAGTTGAAGGACCTTTGTGTCTAATAGAGAAACCTTTAATTCTGTTACTCAGGGCTGGATAACCATACTAGCAAACACCAAGCCTACCTGTGTAGGTTAGGAATATCTGTAGGCCTTAAACTAAAAACTTCTGTCTCTGGAAGCTCCTCTTGATAGTCTCTTTTTATAGTTGTCAGGCATTTCTGTCTGAGAATCCTTCTTTGCAGCCTCCAGTCTTACTTATCTTGCTTATCTCAGGCTAACATAAGGTGTATACCTTAAATTATTATTATTATTATTTAAAATGCCCAGGAATGGCTGTGTTTTGGTTTTAACTGTCTTTGCTGAGTGTTTAAGATGAAGCAGTTAAACTGACTTTTGTTTTTATCTATTATCAATAGTCAGCTGAGTTTTTATGGGAATCATTCCTGGGTAAACTTTACAGCAGCTTCTCAGTTCTGCTAGTGCCATTTGAGCTAGGATGGGTTCAGGTCTTGCTTGACCATGTGGCTTCCCTTCTCTAATGACCTTCCTCTATATAGCAAATGCACTGATTGGCTTTTTGTTCTCCAGTGGTCTCATAAATCTCCCTGATCAGGAGGTTATATGGCCCAGAGTTGCAAAGCTTTTTAGAGAAGGTTCCTGTTTCCTGGATTCAGACTGACTCAGAGGGCAAGAGCCAAATATTGGTTTTCTTGGCCCTTTTGATTTAACTTTAATTTTAAATCTTCATCTTAAACATCCAGTAAATAAATTTTAACATCCTTATATTAAGAGTACTGGGCTTTAATGTCTGTACCTTTATAATTATTTATCTTTTTTATTAATTGGGGTATGTAGCTGTCTTGTAGGTGATGGCTTATTATCTTAAATTAACCCAGGTTGTGTTTTTAAAGCAGTACCTCTGTAAAATATGTGAAGAAGGGCTTTGCAAATGTGGGACTCAAGGAGAATCAGGTAGAGAGAAGGACACAGTTCACTCAGAACTGCTAGTCCAGAGGGGTTGGGGGCAGGGGACAGGAATAAAAGATGGGAGAAATTGCTTAGTGTCTTTAGAAATCTCTCTTGCCTTGTAGCACAAATCTGCAATGCCAAGTACTCAGGGGAGGTTGAGGCAGGAGGACTGCAAGTCAGAGCCCAGCCTGGACAATTAAGGGAGACCTTGTCCACAAATACAAAGGGTTGGAGATGTAGCCAAGAGCTAGAGTGCCCCTGACTTCACTTCTTGCCTGGACTTAATTTTGAAACTTGCTTTAACTATCTTTTGAATATATACATCTTTTAAAATTCAAATTTCCTAAATTAGAACTCAAATTCTAGAATAACAGAGTATAACACTTGCCTTTCTTTCCAGCACAGTCTTAGTCTGGAGAGACCTACTGTAGGGCAGCCATACCCAAATTTGGAATTAGATTACAAACAGATTACTATTAAAACTCATTAGTCTTTTGCCCCTGGTGCACCTGGGCTGTGCTCTGAACACAGAGGCCTCCACTTTTTAAATTTTTTTTCATATACTGGGGGTTTCAACCCAGAGAGGCTTAACCACTGAGCCATATCCCCATCCCTTTTAAAAATATTTCATTTAGAAACAGGGTCTCACTGAGTTACTTAGGGCCTCTCTAAACCACTGAGGCTGGCTTTGAGCTCAAAATCCTCCTGCCTCAGCCTCTTAGCTGCTGGGACTACAGGCATGCACCACTGCACCCAGACCAGAGGCCTCCACTTGTAAGGCTCTGGAGACAGAGTGTAGGAATAAAGAAGAGGATTTGTTGAAGCAGACCCCAGACCCCTTCATCTTAAGCGACCTAGCACATCTCGCTGGGGACTTAGGAGTTTTGCATCAGGTAATTGCATGCTACTTTCTCAACAATTTGCTATCAAAGCCCAAAATGTTTCAATAGATTGAGTCCACGTGTTCATGGAGAGATGGAGAAAAGAACTTGCTGTCAGCCCCATCTAGGTCACTGTCTCCCCACTGCCAATACCTGTAGGTTCTGTTGACACTGGGGGAATGAAGGTTTCTATTGATTTTAAGAGAAATCCTTACCAAACTCTGAACTTAAAAAGGTATGCAAAATTCAAAAGTGACTATTCTGCAATGGTTAGGAATAATCACACTGTGAGCAGCTACTAAATTCCATCGTGGATAAGATTATATTAATGCTTTTGATTTCATTCCCTCATAGCTTCCTTTGTGGTTCAGTGTTGAGTCCGTCTGTTTTACAGTAGTTTTATAAGAGTTTTAAGTCCAAGGAGTGTAAACTTGCATCAAGCTTGGTAAACACTGAAGGATCCCATCAGCAGCTAGTAATTCAATCAGCAGGGCTGGGGGTGTAGCTCAGTGGTAGAGTATCTGCCTGCATGTATGAGGTCCAGATCTAATCCCAGCACTAGAGAGAGAGAGAGAGAGAGGGGAGGGAGAGGGAGGAAGGAAGGAAGGAAGGAAAAATGTTGTGGAGAGAAAATGTGATCAGCAGTGAGATTCCTCTCTTACACTGCACTATCCAAAGAAGATGCACGCAGATTACTTGGAGGCAGGTATTCAGGTCTTTTTATTTGGTAGAGCAGTGGGCTTCCCAACCAAAACATGCTTTAATATGAAACTTGCTTGCTTTGATGGAGGTGACTGTTGGAGGCCAACTAGGTTATCCTCCTTGGGACACGATGAAAAAGAAGGAGGTTGAAGCAGCTGTCTCCATTCACAGGAATGCACAGGCCCCGTATCCCAGTCCTGCTGGCCCCCACTTGTGGGGTGCACGTGAAGTCAAGGTGCAGCAGTGGTGCTGGATGCAAATGACATGGGCAGGCCAGGTGGACAGGCCTGGTTGCAGTCTGAGCCAGAAGCTAGAGCCTCAGGGGCTCCAGCAGCAGCAGCATATGAACCTCCACGAAGGAGAAGGAAAAAATTATGCCTCAAAATCTTCTTTAAGCCAGGCATAGTGGTGCATGCCTGTAATACCAGTGACTTTGGAGGCTGAGACAGGAGGCTCTCAAGTTGGAGGCCAGCCTGGGCAACTTAGCAAGTCATTCAGAAACTTATCAAGACCCTGTGTCAAAATAAAAACCCAGAGGAAGTTGACAATATAATGATACAGCTACTATGGAAAATAAGGAAATTCCTTAAAAAACAAAACAAAACAAAAAAAGTAAAACTAAAATCTGAATTATCATATGACTCAACAACTCTTACTTTTAGGTATATAATCAGAGCAGGATCTCAAAGGGAGTTTTACACACTCATAATAATGGTAGCATTATTCACCATAGCCAAGACATGAAAGAAACAGAAACGCCCAGCTATGGATGATGAATGCTGATGTGGTACATCTGTACAATGGAATATTCCACAGCCTTTTTCAAGGAGATTCTGACACCTGCTACAACACAGATGAGCCTTAGGGATATTATGGAAGTGAAATGTCAGTCACAAGAGAACTAATATTCTATGATCCCACTCACATGGGGTATCTAGAATAGCCCCAATAATAAAACATGAAGTGGGAGGGAAGTTGTGTTTAACAGGCAGAGTTTCAAATTGGCAAAATGAAAACTCTGTACTTGGAGGAATTGTACAGAAATGCAAATAGCAGATGTTGACCTTTCTGAATTTATCCTCCCTCTCCCTTAGTGTTTATTTGCTATCTGATAGGCCAAAATATTTATGATATCCTCAGAGAATTGTGCCGTTTCCTCATCTAGATTGCAAAGTCTTTCTTCAAGCTTGTCTATTCTACTCTTCAGATCATCTACTGAATTCTTAGTTTCCGAGATATCTGGAAGGCATTTTTTAATTTTTCCAATCTCTTCTCCCATCTCTCTGAGGACACTGATCACAGTTGTTCTATAGTTTGTTTCTGTTTCCTGGATTAGGTCTGCCTCTTTGGATGTTTGTGTTTGAAGAGTCTTCCACATAAAAAACCCTCCTACTTCCTCTTCCTCCTCTTTCTCAGGATTCAGTACCTTACTGAACACCACAATCTCTTCATCAGCTCCCATCTTTCCCATCACACTTGTCGCAGGAACAAGGCGACAGGATGAGTCTCGTTTCTCACATAATATTGAGTCATCTTCGCCCTCCTCCTCCTCCTCCCACCACTCTTCCTCCTCCTCCCACCACTCCTCCTCCTCTTCCACGGCACAGACCCCTTCTTCCTCTTTTGCCCTCACATAAAAGATGTCTTCCTTGTGGGTCTCTGATTCTTCTCCTGTCACCTCAAAGGTAGGGATTCCTTTATCCTTCCACTCTGAAAACTCTTCCTCCCGAGTCTCTAAGTTCTTCACTTCTAGCCTAGTGACTTTTACCTCTTTGGTGAATACGAAATGCAAGTCATCACTTGCTGTTCCTCCAGCTTCATGTTTTGAATTTACTAGAGCATTACCCTGAGAGTAAAAAAAAAAAACAAAAAACCCAATTTTTTTTTTTTTGTATATTGTATGTCTCTTACAGAATTAAAAATTTTCACTTCACTCTCTAAATTTCATATGACTACCACTTTGACAATGAGCAAGTACTGGGAGAACTGCTTCAATATTTCTTCTTCTATTTTTTTTTTTTTTTTTTTTTTTTGTGGTGCTGGGGATCAAACCTGGGGCCTTGAAGTAACTACATGTTTATGAAGGCCTAGGTAGGTGTATGTGGTGACTTGCCCAAGCAAGGCAAGTGTCTCTATGATTATTCCAACACATTCATAGCTACTTTAGTAGTACTCACAACAAATTTTCATGATGTCTTTATGCCTACCTTGGTCCTTCTACATTCCTATCCCTTGATGATTTGTACATAACAGACTCTAAATGACTATTTTCATCACTTTTTTGTTTATTGCAATAAGTCCTTGTAACCAGGCACAGTGGTGCTTGCCTATAATCCTAGCAGCTCATGAGACTGAGGCAGGAGAAAACCAGCCTCAGCAAAAGCAGAGGCCTAAGCAACTCATGGAGAAGCTGCCTCTAAATAAAATACAAAAAAGGGCTGGGGATGTGGCTCAGTTGTGGAGCACTCACCTGGCAGGTGTGAGACACTGGGTTTGATCCTCAGCACCATACACTCAGAAAAAGAATTTAAGAACTTAAAGACAAAAACAGGGGTGGAATGTAATTCGGTGGTAAGGTATCCCTGGGCTCAGTTCTCATCACCCCAAATAAGTAAATGTAAATAAAAATTGTGAAGAAATGTCGACGTAATTATTTTTAATATTATGTTTTTTATTTAATGGGATTGTTTCATAAATACTGATTTTCCAGGCTGGGGATACAGCTCAGTTGGTAGAGTGCTAATCTCGCCTGTGCAAGGCCCTGGATTCAGAGCCCAGCACTAAAAAAACAAAAACAAAAAACCCCAACAAAACTAATTTTCTCCAGAATAACTGCACCAACTACTACTTCCACTTTGCACATAACTTGACATATTAATATACTTACCCCTTTTACGGGGATCCCATATCCTCCTCCTAGATTTGGTTTTTCCTTCTGTTGGAGCACACCACGGTTCAGTAATTCTCCTATGACGGGGTTTTGGCTGGTAAATTGTCGTAAATTTTGCAGGTCTGAAAATGTCTTCATTTCACCATCACATTTAAATGCTAATTGGACCTCACACTGAAACTCAGGGCAAAAGCCATTTTCTCTCAAAATGTTGAAGATGTCGCCCCACTGCTTACTGACTTCCAAGGTGGCTGATACCAGAGGGTCTGCAGCCAGGGTGAGCATGGCTCCTTCATCCTTCAGAGTTTCTTCTTCTCTTGATGCTTTGATGGTCTTCTCTTTGTTACTGAGGCTCTGGAAGTTTTCTTTCTCCATTGCTTTTACTGCTCCACCCTCCCTATGCTTTCGCTTTTCTTTGTCGGGTAGTTGTATGTGGTGACTGCCATTTCTACATGTGTGGTCATTCATATCTGAGGCTTCTGCCATCCCTCCAATGGCTTGGTAACTTTGGGACTCATTCTGGGATAATTCCTTCCCTTGATTGCTAGTGGACATCTTGACTTTGTCCCATTTACAACTCAGGTCGTCTATTTCCTCATTTCTAAAAGATAAGTTTTCAGTACACTCAACGAATTTAGAATTTTTTTCTTCTTGTTCCCCAAACTCTGTTTTTTGTGAAGCTAAATCTTTTGCTTCCTGCCGCTCTTCCCTGCTACCACACTGCTCTTTATCTTTTGTTTCAGATATCTCACTTTTTACTAGCATTTCCTTTAAGTCATTTTTCAGGGTTTCCCTCATCTCAAAAAACATCAGGTCCTGCATTTCCATGAAGACCTTAAACTTCTCCACAATAGTTGTTGATATATAATCTTTGTACTTGAAATCTAACATCCGAGGTATCTCCTCATCAGTACCTCTTAGCTGATTTCTTTTGACACAGGTGGTTTGTTCCTGTTCCCTTGCAAATCTAGACATTTTTGACTGTACAGTTGACAGGGTGTCTATATTGTCCAGATTGTATTGTTTTCCCTTTTGAAGAGTAATTTTAGTTCTTGCACATTGGCTAGGCTTCAGAAATCTAAAATCCTTAAAAATAAAATCCTGAAATATAAAGAAATTAAAAAATTATTTACCAATGAATTTCACTGAGAAACTCAGTAATATGAACTTCATTAACAATATGTACTCCATAAAAATAAGTAAACTAATGAGATGGGCATATGAACACTAGAATGAGAAAAGTCAGTATTCACAATTTGTGCATGATCATTAAAACCCATTGACACGCTGTGTGTGGTGGCATATACTATAATTTCAGTTACTCAGGAAGCTGGGGAACTTGAGGCTCCTCAGGAACTTGAAGATCACAAGTTTAAGGTCAGCCTGATCCATTTCACAAGATCCTTTCTCACAAAAATATATATAAAAAGTGTACGGGATGTAGCTCAGTGGCACAGTACATGTGTAGCATACGCAAGGCCCTGGGTTCATTCCCCAGCATAGGAAGAAAAACAGATGAGCCTGACAGCTGATAACTAAAAATAATGGAACTAGTTGATTTCCCATAATATTAATTTTTCAGTTTACATTCTGCATAACGAGCATCAAACAAATTAACCAAAACAAACATTTTTTTTTAACAAAGTACCATACCAACCTGGATGGAATCCTGCACAAAACCAAGGAAGAGAAGTCTTTTTAATTACAGAGATTGGTAACATTAGGACCATTCCTCAAAATCAGCTGACAAACTGTATGTGGTGGTGTCAACCTCAAATCTCAGCTACTTTGGAAGCTGAGGCAGGACGCCTATAAGTTCAAGGCCATTATAAAGGGATAGGGGGTTGGGGTTGTGGCTCAGTTATAGAGCACTAGATTTAGCATGTGTGAGGCACTGACTTTGATCCTCAGCACCACGTAAAAAATAAAGATATTGTGTCCTCCTACCACTAAACAATAAATGTCAAAAAGAAAAAAGGATAGTGATATGGCTTAGTGGTTCTATGCCCTTGAGATCAATCCAGAGCACCAAAAAAAAAAATTACAAAATAAATTAAAAATAAAATTTTCTGTCAAGTCAATGAAGAATATTATTTTTCCAGAATACAAATATTAAAATATCAATGCAAAAGTAAACCACTCCCCTCTTCCCACATCCTGCAGGACCCATCTTTGCTTAAGGAGCCTCAGTTAAATTGAATATACATATATATTCTTAGTTGTTCATAGAACTTTATTTATTTATATGTGATGCTCAGAATCAAACCCAGTTCCTCACACATGCTAGCAAGTGCTCCACCACTGAACCTCAGCCTCAGCCCCTCCCCTTTGGTTTTAATCATTATATACACTGTATTGTGCAAGTGTCTGACCTCAGCAACAGGTTACTCCATTTCTGAATTGGCAGCTAACAGGCACAAGGGAGGAAAAGCACAGAACAACTGGCTTGATTGACAGCAGAGATCGTTCCACCCTCTTCCTCTCTGTGGCCTGGTGGGTACTCAGGTCTTATCAGTCCAGTTCACCACTGCCAACAATCCCCAAGCTGTTCAAAAATCATATCCTTGGGCTGGGGAAATAGCTAAGTTGGTAGAGTGCTTGCCTAGCATGCACACAACCCTGGTTCATGCCCACACAACCAAAACAAAAACAAAACAAAAAACACACCACCTTGCAGGGGTTCAGTGGTTCTTGGAATGGAGATCAGGGTAAATTATCAAAAGTAGTAGGAATTAACTAGGTATGTAGCCCTTCGTGCCTATGATCCCGGATGCTAGGGAGGTTGAGGTGGGATGAATATTTGATCCCACAGGTTCCAGAAAAACCTGGGCAACAGAGACCCCCATCTTAAAACAAATAGCTAGATACCATGACACACCCCTATAATCCCAGCTATGTGGGAGGCTGAGGCAAGAGGACCACAAGTATAAGGTCAGTCCTGGAAATTTAGCAAGACCCTGCCTCAAAATAAAACAAAAAGGCCAGGGAAATTGGTCATGGTGCACATGCCTGTATGATTTCCCTCAGGTGGAAGCTAGAGAGAAAGAAAGAAGAATTATCAAAAGATCTCACTAAAATAGAAGGGAGACCACCAATAGAGGAAGGGAAACAGGAGGGGAAGGGGGAGGCATGGGTAAGTACCAGAGAGCAAAACTGACCAAATTATGCAATGCCCATGTGCATATGTCACAATAAACCCAACTTTTCTATATAATCATCATATACTAATTAGTAATAATGGAAGGTAGCTCAGTAGAACAAGCAAGAGCATGGGGAAGGGAGAATAGGGAAGGTACTGGGGGATGAGATTAATCACAATGTTATGTGCATATACAAATATGGAATGATGCATCACACTACTACGTATAATTATCATGTCCCCGTACATATAGTTACTGTAAAAAAAATAGTTACTGTATGAGCCATCAATTCTGCTTCTGTGTATATGCCCAGAAGAAGAAAATCAGGGACTCACAGGTATTTGTTCATTCATGTTCATTGCAGCATAATTTTTTTTGGTGGGGGAGGAATATACACACTGAAGACTGAACTCAGGAGTGCTCTATCATCCCAAGCCCTTTTAAAATTTCATTTTACTTTATTTTTTTGCAGGACAATAGTGGGAGGTGGATACAAAGGTCTCATTAGAGACTCCTGTAAGGTAGGCGGGCCTGCGACCAACCGGCAGTAGAGGAGCAGCGGCCTACTGAGAGGCAGAGCCGCCCCCTCCCCCTGCGCCGGCAAAGTAGAGGGAACTGTGACCACACACAGAGCAGGCCCAGCGGCCTGCTGAGGGGCAGAGCCGCCCCCCACCCCCTGCGCCTGCCAGGTAGGCGGAACTGTGACCACCGACAGAAAAGGCCCAGTGGCCTGCAGAGGGGCAGAGCTTCCAATCACTCCTGCAAGGTAGGCGGGCCTTAGACCCACCGGCAGAAGAGGAGCAGCGGCCTGCTGAGAGGCAGAGCCCCCCCCTCCCCCCGCGCCTGCAAGGTAAACGGAACTGTGACCACCAACAGAACAGGCCAGACCTGCAACCGACAGACAGAACAGGCCCAGTGGCCTGAGGAAGGGTAGAGCTGCCCCCCCCCGCGCCTGCAAGGTAGGCGGACCTGCGACCCACTGGCAGAACAGCCCCAGAGGCCTGCAGAGGGGCAGTGCCGCTGCCTGCGCCTGCAAAGTAGGCAGAACTGCGACCACCGACAGAACAAGCCTAGCGGCCCGCAGAGGGACAGAGCCGCCGCCTGCGCCTGCAAGGTCGGCGGACCTGCTACCGACCGGCAGAGCAGGCCCAGCGGCCTGCCGGCGTGGTAGGCACATTGCCCCAATTGGAGGAGGGGCAGAGCCGCCGCCCGCGCCTGCGAGGGAGACTTTGCAACTATACAAGACCAATATAAATATATAGGGGGAAAATTCAATAGCACAGTTTCACCAAGTAGAAAGGAACGCGAACAGTATGAAGAGACAAGGAAAGAAAGGACCACAAGCAATGCAGGTCAACTCAACGTTAGAAGAGGTAATAGCTGCAGCAGATGGAATGTCAGATAAAGAATTCAGGATATACATGCTTCAGATGATCTGGAGTCTCAAGGAAGACATCAGACAGCAAAATCAGACAATGAAAGATCACTTCAACAATGAATTACATAAACAAATCCAAGAAGCAAAAGATCAACTATACAGGGAGATAGAGGTTATAAAAAACAAACAAACAGAAATCCTAGAAATGCAGGAAGCAATAAACCAACTTAAAAACTCAATTGAGAATACTACCAGCAGAGTAGAACACTTAGAAGATAGAACATCAGACAATGAAGATAAAGTATTTCAACTTGAAAAGAACATAGACAACTCAGCAAGACTGTTAAGAAACCATGAGCAGAACATCCAAGAAATATGGGATAACATCAAGAGACCAAATTTAAGAGTCATTGGGATACAGGAAGGGACAGAGTTTCAAACCAAAGGAATGAGCAATCTATTCAATGAAATAATAGGAGAAAACTTCCCAGACTTGAAGAATGAGACAGAATCCCAAATCCTAGAAGCGTACAGGACGCCGAATGTGCAAAATCATAAGAGACCCACACCTAGACACATTATAATGAAGATGCCCAATATACAGAATAAGGAGAGAATTTTAAAAGCTACAAGAGAAAGGAAGCAGATCACATTTAGGGGTAAGCCAATCAGGATAACAGCTGATCTTTCAACACAGACTCTGAAAGCTAGAAGATCCTGGAATAACATATTTCAAACACTGAAAGAAAATGGGTTCCAACCAAGAATTGTGTTTCCAGCGAAATTAAGCTTCAGGATGGAAGATGAAATTAAAACCTTCCACGATAAACAAAAGTTAAAAGAATTTGCAGCTAGAAAACCATCTCTTCAAAACATCCTTGGCAAAACATTACAGGAAGAAGAAATGGAAAATAACAATGAAAACCAACAGTGGGAGGTAGGACAGTAAAGGGGGGAAAAATAATCAAAGAGGAAAACAAACCATGTTTAGTAACATAAATAAACAAATATGGCTGGAAGAACAACCCATATCTCAATAATAACCCTAAATGTTAATGGCTTAAACTCACCAATTAAGAGACACAGGCTAGTAGAATGGATCACAAAACAAGACCCAACAATATGCCGCCTACAGGAGACGCATTTGATAGGAAAAGACATACATAGGCTGAAGGTGAAAGGTTGGGAAAAATCATATCACTCATATGGACTTCGGAAATAAGCAGGAGTGTCCATACTCATATCAAATAAAATAGATTTCAAGCCAAAGTTAATCAAAAGGGATAAAGAGGGACACTACATACTGCTTAAGGGAACCATACACCAACAAGACATAACAATCATAAATATATATGCCCCAAGCAATCTATGCTAAGCCTCAGGCTAGCATCATTCTGAATGGAGAAAAATTGAAGGCATTCCCTCTAAAATCTGGAACAAGACAGGGATGCCCTCTCTCACCACTTCTGTTCAACATAGTTCTCGAAACACTGGCCAGAGCAATTAGACAGACGAAAGAAATTAAAGGCATCAAAATAGGAAAAGAAGAACTTAAATTATCACTATTTGCAGATGATATGATTCTATACCTAGCAGACCCAAAAGGCTCTACAAAGAAACTATTAGAGCTAATAAATGAATTCAGCAAAGTGGAAGGATATAAAATCAACACGCATAAATCAAAGGCATTCCTGTATATCAGCGACAAATCCTCTGAAATGGAAATGAGGACAACCACTCCATTCACAATATCTTCAAAAAAAATAAAATACTTGGGAATCAACCTAACAAAAAAGGTGAAAGACTTATACAATGAAAACTACAGAACCCTAAAGAGAGAAATAGAAGAAGATCTTAGAAGATGGAAAAATATACCCTGTTCATGGATGGGCAGAACTAACATCATCAAAATGGCGATATTACCAAAAGTTCTCTATAGGTTTAATGCAATGCCAATCAAAATCCCAACGGCATTTCTTGTAGAAATAGAGAAAGCAATCATGAAATTCATATGGAAAAATAAAAGACCCAGAATAGCAAAAACAATGCTAAGCAGGAAGTGTGAATCAGGCGGTATAGCGATACCAGACTTCAAACTATACTACAGAGCAATAGTAACAAAAACAGCATGGTACTGGTACCAAAACAGGCGGGTGGACCAATGGTACAGAATAGAGGACACAGAAACCAATCCACAAAACTACAGCTATCTTATATTTGATAAAGGGGCTAAAAGCATGCAATGGAGGAAGGATAGCATCTTCAACAAATGGTGCTGGGAAAACTGGAAATCCATATGCAACAAAATGGAACTGAATCCCTTTCTCTCGCCATGCACAAAAGTTAATTCAAAATGGATCAAGGAGCTTGATATCAAATCAGAGACATGCCGTCTGATAGAAGAAAAAGTTGGCTACGATCTACATATTGTGGGGTCGGGCTCCAAATTCCTCAATAGGACACCCGTAGCACAAGAGTTAATAACTAGAATCAACAAATGGGACTTACTCAAACTAAAAAGTTTTTTCTCAGCTAAAGAAACAATAAGAGGTAAATAGAGAGCCTACATCCTGGGAACAAATCTTTACTCCTCACATTTCAGATAGAGCCCTAATATCCAGAGTATACAAAGAACTCAAAAAATTAGACAATAAGAGAACAAACAACCCAATCAACAAATGGGCCAAGGACCTGAACAGACACTTCTCAGAGGAGGACATACAATCAATCAACAAGTACATGAAAAAATGCTCACCATCTCTAGCAGTCAGAGAAATGCAAATCAAAACCACCCTAAGATACCATCTCATTCCAGTAAGATTGGCAGCCATTATGAAGTCAAACAACAACAAGTGCTGGCGAGGATGTGGGGAAAAGGGTACACTTGTACATTGCTGGTGGGACTGCAAATTGGTGCAGCCAATTTGGAAAGCAGTATGGAGATTTCTTGGAAAGCTGGGAATGGAACCACCATTTGACCCAGCTATTCCCCTTCTCTGTCTATTCCCTAAAGACCTAAAAAGAGCATGCTACAGGGACACTGCTACATCGATGTTCATAGCAGCACAATTCACAATAGCAAGACTGTGGAACCAACCTAGATGCCCTTCAATAGATGAATGGATAAAAAAAATGTGGCATTTATACACAATGGAGTATTACTCTGCATTAAAAAATGACAAAATCATAGAATTTGCAGGGAAATGGATGGCATTAGAGCAGATTATGCTAAGTGAAGCTAGCCAATCCCTAAAAAACAAATGCCAAATGTCTTCTTTGATATAAGGAGAGTAACTAAGAACAGAGTAGGGTCGAAGAGCATGAGAAGAAGATTAACATTAAACAGGGATGAGAGGTGGGAGGGAAAGGGAGAGAGAAGGGAAATTGCATGGAAATGGAAGGAGACCCTCAGAGTTATACAAAAGTACATACAAGAGGAAGTGAGGGGAAAGGGAAAAATAATACAAGGGGGACAAATGAATGTCAGTAGAGGGGGCAGAGAGAGAAGAGGGGAGGGGAGGGGAGCGGGGATAGTAGAGGATAGGAAAGGCAGCAGAACACAACAGACACTAGTATGGCAATATGTAAATCAATGGATGTGTAACTGATGTGATTCTGCAATCTGTATATGGGGTAAAAATGGGAGCTCATAACCCACTTGAATCAAAGTGTGAAATATGATATATCAAGAACTATGTAATGTTTTGAACAACCAACAATAAAAAATTAAAAAAAAAAAAGTCTCATTAGATTACTTATGGCCTAAGTTGGTAAGGTGGACCTCAAACTTGGAATCCTACAGACTCAGCCTCCTGAGTTGCTGGTATTACAAGTATGTTCCATTGCTCCTGGCTCCCATTCCACAGCATAACATTATTATTTATAGCAGCTAGAGGTAAATAACCTAAATACGTAACCATGGGTGAATAGGTGAATAAGGCTCAGCATATACATGCTGCGGGACATCATCCAGTCTTAAAGGAAATTCTGACACAGAATACAACAGAGAAACCTGAATAGAAGCTAAGTGAAGTAGGCCCGAACTAAGAAATAGTCCATTTGAACTAGGCTCCCATAGTAGTCAAATTCATAGACACACAGGTGATTGCTAGGAGCTGGGAGACAAAGGGAATGTGGAGTTGTTGGGCAAATCTAAAACAGATGAACTGGTTGCCAAAAAAATCACCTTCTTAATGAAATAAACTAAGGACAATCCAGCACCAGGAGTGGTGCATGAATGAGGAAGCAGCCACACAACCCACAACACAGAGCCTTGTACAGGACTTGAAAATTCATACCCAAGCAAGAGAGGGGCCTTCTCTAGCTCACAATAACAGAACTCGCTATATGCAATGTGTGTGCCTTATTTGGATACTAATTGGAATGATCAATTTTTTGTGTGTGTATGGCTTACTTTTTAAAACTGTCTTCAGTTTGATAAACTCTCAGGCTTAAAAAACTTATCAACAAATCTGTTGAAAAAGAACAACAGTTTTTACATGTGGCTTGTGACAGCCATATACTTGTAGACTTACCAGAATGTTCCAAATGCATTGTAATGTTTGTTTATTCTTCATTATAGATTAATGATAAAGCAGCAGAGATTTTGGATGTACAGAGTATTAACTGATATCAAGGAATATTAATTTCACTAGTTGGGTAATAGTATAATTGTTTAAGAATGTGCAGCTCAATGGCAGAGCACTTGCCTAGCACTTGTGAGGCACTGGGTTTGATCCTCAGCACCACATAACAAATAAAAAGCATTGTGTCCATCTACAACAACAACAAAAGAATGTCTTATAGGGCCTAGTGGCATGCACCTACTACCCAAGAGTCACCAGGGTATAGCAGGCTTCCAAGTTCAAGGCCAGCCTCAGTAACTTAGTGATTAAGCAGTCCTAGGTTCAATCCCCAGTACTAAAAACAAAACAAACAAACAACAACAACAACAAAACAACAACAACAACAACAAAAACCCCCACAAACAAGGTTTTGAATACTGAGGGTGTTGTGACTAGAAAACAATGACCTCTGATAAGACAAAGGTTGATCCAATGACAGTTTGTACACATCATGTAATTCTATATAATATCTATGACACACCAATTATATAACTAAAACTTGCACTTTATTTTGTATATATGTAGTTTGAGCATTCCATAATCAAAATCCTAAATCTGAGATGCTCCAAATACATATTTTATAGAACACCAACCCCAAACCAGTAAAATCCTTCACATCATTACACTTTGTCATCTCATTTTATACACACATAGACACACACGCTTTATTCCAAAATCTGAAAATAAATCTGAAACACTTCTGCTCCCCTCCAAATTTAAGATCAATAATATGAAATCTGTTCATATATATACATAGATTTACACACAAACAAATGACTATGCCAGAACAGCATGCCTGTAATCCCAGCTAAAGCTGAGGCAGGAGGGCAGAAGGTTCAAGGCCAGCCATGGTAACTCAGGGAGACCCTCAGCACCTCGGAGAGAACTGTTCTCAAAATAAACAGGGCTGGGAATGTAGCTTGGTGGTAAAAGGTTCAATCCTCAGCTTAAAAAAAAAAAAAAAAAAAAAAGTGGCAGAAAAAATATATACTGCAGTCGTGTTCTTTGTAAGCATATATACAAAAGTCACAGAACGTAAATGCAGAAAGATGCTCAATTTTATTATTTGGGAATGCAAATCAAAAGTTTCCTAGAGCTGGGTGCAGGGCACCTGGCTGTCATTCTGGGGATTCTGGAATTCAAAGCCAGCCTCAGAACTTACCCAGGCTGTCTCAGAGTAAAAAATACAAAGGGGTAGGAATGTGGTTCAGTGCTTAACCACCTCTGAGTTTGGGTTCAAACTCTGGTACCAAAAAATAAGTTCCCTGGAGTCAGGGCTCAGTGGTAGAGTACTTGCCTAGCATGCCCAAGGCCCTGGGTTCAATCCCCTAAACTCCCCCAAATAACACACAAAAACCCATATCCCTGTATTTGAAAGCCCCTAAAGCCAGTACTAGGGCAAAAGTCTGCCCTTGCTGCAATTAAAGGGATCCCAGGAATTGTTAGATCTTGGAGTAAATAACCTGGCAGAGGCCCTGTCACCCAACACTCACTTTTTAGGGTAATGTGTCCTGCAAAAGCCACAGGTACCATGAGAAAAAAACTGGAAATTACCCATATACCCACTGCTGACTTGGAACAAAGACACCAAAATGTCCAAACTATGGAAGAGTGCACAGCAAGGAGAAGAGATCCGTGGAGAATAAAAGGTTCTCAGCCACCTGGCCTCAGAATCAGAACAAAATTCTAATAGTATCAAAGGAGAAAATCATAACAAAAATATGAAGTCATTAAAAAATGACAAAGGCCCCTGACCCAAGGAAGCATACTCATTAACTAGAAGTGAACTTGGCACTCTACCTTATTCTCTTACCCTGCACCCCATAAGTAATAGCCCACCAAACTGAGTGGCTAAGGAGGCCAGAGCCTATACTAAATGAAGTGGAATTTAGTGTTTTGTGAGACACTGGGGATGCAATGGAGGGCCTCAAATACAGAGCCTGACCCTCTAGGCTCCTACCCCCAACTTGGAGTGGAAAGTTCATTAATACTGTCAGAAAAAAAAAAAAAAAGGCCTCTTTTTAAGTCATTTACCTTAATGACTTATTGCAGATAGCTAATAAACCTATGAAAAGAGGGAGGCCATAAGCCAAGAAAACACAAATGTTTTCTTCTCCCATTCCTAAAACTAGGGAAGGGGCCAGGCTTGTGGCTCAGCAGTGGAGCCTTGGCCTGCAACCAGTACAGCCTTGGACCTTGGCTTCCATTCTCAACACTGCATATAAATAAATAAATGAAAATAAAGGTTCATCAACATCTAAAAAAAAAGACTAGGGAGAATTCACCTACCCACCCAGCCCTAAGGCCCCAGGCCTGTGAATTACTCAACAGTCTCACTTCTTCCTAAGGATACTGCCTCCTATTGCATAGTTACTAAGAAAATGAGCTTAAAAATAAAGCTCAGTTTTTCAGTTCCTTAGGTCTATAATGCTAACCCATGCCTCCTGTCTCAGCTTCACTTAGGTCTATAATGCTAACCAGAAATTTTGCTCAGCCTGTTTTACCTTGCTTTCCTAGGGACTCTCCACCCAGAGAAGCTAGGATCTTGAGCGGGAAATTGATCACTGATCACATTTATTTTCATTAATTAAACTGGAATTTATATTTAATCATTATAAACTTGGTATCTAGACTGAGTTTTTATAGGTGGACAGAATATCTTTATGTGGTGCTAAAGTCTAAGGATTGAACTCAGTGCCTCAAGAAAGCCAGGCAAGCTCTCTCCCTCTGAGCCACAATCCCAGCCCCAAGCTAAACTCCTTTTATTTATTTTGGCTAGGAGGTTGGCATTGATCCTTGGGGGAGAGCTCCATAACTGAGACACATCCTCAGTGAACCCCTCCCAACCTTTTTTTTTTTTTTTTTTTTGTACCAAGGGATTGAATTCAGGGGCACTAGACAGCTGAGCCACATCCCCAGCACTATTTTGTATTTGATTTAGAGACAGGGTCTCACCCAGTTGCTTAATGCCTCACCTTTGCTGAGGCTGGCTTTGAACTTGCCATTCTCCTGTCTCAGCTTCCCCAGATGCTGGAATTACAGGCTTGCGCCACCGCGAATGGCCCCTTTTCATTTTTTGAGTCAGGATCAAACTAAATGTCTGAAGCTGGCCTCAAACTTTTGATTCCCTTGCTTCAGCCTTCCAAATCACAGGGATTACAGTGTGTGCCATGGAGCTAGGCACTAAAGTTCTAATCTAGAACTCCTGAGATTGTAAGGGTCACTTCACCTGATTCACTCTAAGATACCCTTCCCCCACTGTGGACTCCCCAAACCCTGCAGACCTGCCCGCCACTGTCCAGTCCCCAAACCCTTGGCCAGGCCTCAGCTACTCACCCACTTGGGTGCCTCTGCCAGGAACAGACCAGTTTCACAGAGCAGATGTGGTCTACAGGATGTGTGCACCAGTCTCTACCTAGAAGTCAAGTCCATGATATTGAAGTCAAGATTTAAGTTTGTGCAGGAAATCACCATCTTATCAACAGGGAAGAGCAGTTACTTGTCTACTTATGTTTCCTTAAAAAGACAGGAGCCTGGCACGGTGTCACATGCCTTTAATCCCATAGGCATAGAAAACTGAGGCAGGAGGATGGAGAGTTCAAAGTCAGCCTCAGCAATAGCGAGGTACTAAGCAGCTCAGGGAAACCCTGTCTCTAAATTAAATATAAAACAGGTTTGGGGATAGTCGGGTGCACCTCGGTTCAATTCTCAGTGGAAAAAAAAAAAAAAGAGTTCAAGTTCCCCAGTGGGCAATGGAGAAGATGGAAAATCAGGCACCTGCTCCACAGCTCTGGCTATTACACTGCTCCTGAAAAAGACAGTATTAAGTTCTCACCCCCCACCGCCAACTTTTTTCAGATAGGAACTGTATAAATCTCTTCACATGCTTCATTTTCTTCCTGCTAGTTAACTACCCCCACTTTGAAATTTGAGATTTTAAAAATGCTGTTTCCTAGCACCCCACAACCCATATGGAATGAAGCAAGGCAAGACTTGAGATGGCCCAACTGTGGAGCCTGCTCCTGGGCCAGGCTTACCTGGGAGGAGATCACTACAGCAGCACTGCTCAGTGAACAAAGGTGGGAGACTGTCTCAGCCAAGGCTATTTCACTGCTCACCTCTTCCTTGGCTCCTCCCCTCCTGAGGATTTTGAGAGTTTAGGTCCAACCCCCTCTTGACCTGCATTCCTCCCCTCCCTGGAATCCCATCCCAGCCAAGGCCCCTCCCTAGAGTCTCTCCCTAAGCCTGCCACTGAGATCTCCAACCCACCTATCCTGCATGCAGACGTGTGTCTCCGCAAAGGTACCTGTTCACGTGGCTGCACACTGCAGTCCCAGGGACTCCGGAGGCTGAGGCAGGAAGATGATGAGTTTTAGGCCAGCCTAGGGATTTAGTGAGACCCTGTCTCAAAATAAATAGATAGATAGATAGATAGATAGATAGATAGATAGATAGATAAGTAAATAAATAAATGGGCCAGGGGATGCAGCTCAGTGGTAAAGTGCCCCTTGGGCCTTTCTCTGGTATCAATAAAATAAAAATAATAATTTAAAAAGCACCTCCCAGTGCCTAACTGCTCAGCCCACTCAGGATTTCTATCTTCTTTAATCCCACAGTTTATCCATTCCTATATCCACTTCCATCCCTCTCCTATGCACCAACTCTGTGCAAGCCCATCTTCCCTCTGATCACTGAAATAACCCCCAACTGGTCTGGCTTCCCCTCAGCCCCTCTACAAAGATTAAGGCAGCCTCTCAGCTTTAATCAGCCTGTTTATGGTGCACCTCCCATACAGCCAGCTGGCTGGGGGGTAGGCTGCCATTGGGGTGATGGCTCCTTAGAGCAGAGGTCTTCAAATTGCAGTGTGCTGTCTGTGGGACACACTGACCCCTCCAGAAGGAAAGGATCTGAATAGTTTTGTAACAGGGGTTCACTTGGTGCTTTGACTATATCCCTTGTGGCTTTGAAACAATTTTTCTTTTCCCCAGTCTTCATCTCCCTGATCTTCTCCTCCCTGATCTTCTTTTCCCTAAACTTCTTCCTGATGTTCTCACCCCTGATCTTCTTTTCCTTGAACTTCTCTGATCTTCTCTTCCCTAACCTCTCACTTCCTTCATGATCTCTCCTCCCTAATCTCCTTTTCTCTGAATACCTTCTGTAAAAGTCTCTTGTTCCTGCTGATGGGCAGAAGCACAGCCTTTGGGACAGCAGCCCCCTGTGTTTCTCCTTTGCTGGTAAAGCAATCAAACTTTTTTTTCCCTTTTTCTCAAAACTGTGTCTTTGTTATTGGATTGGCATCAACAGGAACAAGGAGTGAGCTTTTGGCAACAGATTTTTGAATATTTTGTCCATTGAAATATTTGATTTTGCCAGGCACAGTGACACAGGTCTGCAATTCCAATGGCTCAGGAAGGTCAATAGTTCTAGGCCAGCTGGGCCTGGTGGAACATGACCTGTAATTCCAGTGGCTAAGAAGGCTAACACAGGAGGACCAAGATTTCCAAGCCAGCCTCAGCAATAGCGAGGCACTAATCAATTTTGCGAGACCCTTTCTCTAAATAAAATACAAAAATGTCTAGAGATGGAGCTCAGTGTTTGAATGCCCCTAGGTCCAATCCCCAGTACCAAAAACAACAACAGCAGCAACAACAACAAAAAAAACAGGAAATGCTTTGGTTTTGTATATATTGCATCCCTAGGAAGAGTCCAGGGTTTCCCCCTCTTATGTTTTCCTTTTGCTTCTTCATGTTTCCCCTGAAATTATCAGTACAGTGAAGCCAACCTGACAGGATGGGGACACATTATTCTGTTTTTCTGGATCTTTGAGTTGCACATCTAGTCTGGAGCTGAGGACTCCCCAACTGTTTAACCTGCTTGTGAATTCACAATTTTCCCAGCTCTGTGATCAGACAAGCCAACCTCAATTATCTGTCGACATGCAAACTCCAATTATTTATCTGTTCTTTTCTTTCTTTCTTTTTTGGTTGTTGTTTTGTTGTTGTTGATGTGCTGAGCATTGAATCCAGGACCTCATGGCATGGTAGACAAAAGCTTTGACACTGAGCCTAACCCTTTTAAAATTTAATTTAAACTTTTTGCAGGACTGGAAATTTAACCCTGGGCCTCACATATGCTAGACAAGTAAGGACTCTACTGCTGAGTGGCATCCCCAGCCCACAGCTGAATATTTGGCATAAAGATCTTTGGGTGCAAGAAACGGCATTTGATTTGCTTCACATGTGGAAATGTCTGTTTGTGCTGGCATGGTTCTTGCATTTCTTTTGCTGTTGTTTGTAGCAGAGTTGCCTGTGATTTTATAACTGGAGTTGCATGGAGAGGTGCCTCTCACTTCAATTTCAAGGAAAGCACGTAACTCATTACTGTAGTAATGAACACACACACACAGGTGAACCACTACTCAGGATTTTTGAGGCCAACAGGTTAAACCTGAAGAGTTTAGCCAAGATTTAGGATTAAAAGCTCTAAAGAGATTTATAGCATAAAATGACCTGGGAGTTCGAGAACTGAGCCATAAACCAGATGTGGTGGCTGGTTCTAGCTTACATAGTATCTTCATGAAGATTAGTACATTTTATTTATTTATTTGTAATATTTATTTATGTTTTAGTTGTAGTTGCACACAAAACCTTTATTTATATGTGGAGCTCAGGATGGAACCAAGACCCTCACACATGCTAAGCAAGCTCTCTACCATTGAGCCACAACTCCAGCCCCAAAACAGTACATTTTATTTTATTGTATTTTTTTTTGAATGCATGCTTTTTGTTTATATGATTTCAATTATGTGTTAACAGGAAAAAATATAAGTTGGAAATTTCTGCACATCATACACTACAGAAGCCCCAATCCACAGATCCCTGCCATTTCCATCAGGCAAACAGGCCTCCATCCCCAGAGTGAAGCAGGTGGCATCACTATCTCAGACCTTAAAGGATAGCACAGAGCAATAGTAACAATAACAGGATGGTATTGTCACCAAAACAGACTGGTAGATCAATGGTACAGAAGAGAGGACACAGAAACTACCCCACAAAACTACAATTATCTTATAGTAGGCAAAAGTGCCAAGAACATGCATTGGAGAAAAAGATAGGCTTTTCTACAAATGGTGCTGGGAAAACTGGAAATCCATATGCAACAAAATGAAATTAAAGCCCTATCTCTCACCATGCAAGAAAACTCAACTCATAATAGATTGAGGACTTAGGAATACAACCAGAGACCCTATGTCTAATAGAAGACAAAATAGGCCCTAATCTCCTTCATATGGGATTAAGCCCCAACTTTCTTAATAAGACTCCTGTGGCATAAGAACAAAAATCAAGAAGCAATAAATGGGATGGACTTCTAGGTTTTTGTTCTCATGACTAAAAGGTTCAGGGGTCACTCCACATAAACTGGACTAACTGGGCTGTGCAAAATAACCACACAGGAGACACAAATACCTTTTTCTTTGGGGTTGCTGTGATGCCTCCTCTGACCTTAAGGGGCAGAAGGAAGAGAGAGAGAGAGAGCATAAGCTGACCCCTTTCATTGAGGAGAAGCTATTCAAATGAGGCAAGGGGCCAGGTTTCAGAGGGCTGAGTCTATCTTCTTAATGTCCACTGTCAGCAGGTTGACTGACATCTGGGTAGGCCACACCCAAGGGCAAAGTAAGAGAAGGGGACACACCAGACACTTCCATGGAAGATTCTATCCTAAACAGGGCAAGGGATTATATTACAAAGTAATAGGTGAGTGTAGCTTCATCCATGGGGCTGTAGCAAGACACAACCATGCACTAGACACCATCCCTCCAACCCAGGAAGGGTGGTGATAGCTCTGCCACATTTCTGTGACTGAGAACCTCAGTACCCAGCTGGGGAGTGTGACTCAGTCACATGCAAGGTTGGTCTCCAACAATGGATTCAATCTAAAAAGTTTCTTCTCAGCAAAAGAAACAATCTGTGAGGGGAATAGACAGCCTACATCTTGGGAGCAAATATTTACCCCTCATACATCAGATAGAGCACCAATCACCGGGGTATATAAAGAACTCAAAAAGCTAGATACCAAAAATAAATAAATAAATAGCCCAATCAATATATGGGCCAAGGTTCAGAAGGGACACTTCTCAGAAGATGATGTTCAATCAATCAAGAAACACTTGAAAAAATGTTCATCATCACTAGCAATTAGAGAAATATAAATCAAAACCACTCTAAGATTCCATCTCTCTTCAGTCAGAATGGCAGGTATTATGCATACAAACAATAATAAGTGTTGATGAGGATGTGGGGGAAAATGTACACTCCTACACTGTTGGTGGGACTGCAAAATGGTGCAGTCAATATGGAAAGTATTACTTAAGGCATGAAATAATTGTGTTGTACCTCCTATGTGTTTTTAGTTTTTTTAGAGGGGAGCATTGGGAATTGAATCCAGGGACCCTTTACAACTAAGCCACATCCCCAGGCCTTTTATTTTGAGACAGGGGCTTTTGCCAAGTTTCTCATGGCCTCACTAAGTTGCTGAGGCTGGCCTGGAAGATGTGAGCCTACCTCCTCTGCCTCTCAAGATATGAAGGGACAGGCATGGGCCACCAAACACGGAATTGAGTCTCTATTTTGGGTTTTTTTTGGGGTGATGGTGGTGGTGGTACTGGGGATTGAACTCAGGGGCACTCGGCCACTGAGCCAAGTCCCCAGCCCTATTTTGTGTTTTCAAGACAGGGTCTCACAGAGCTGTTCTTCGCCTGGCCGTTGCTGAGGTTGGCTTTGATTTTCCTGTCTCAACCTCTGGAGTCTCAGGGATTACAGCCATGCCCCACCAAACCCCGCAGGAGTCTCCGGATTTTAAAGATCAGTTTTAATTACTGTTCAGTTGTTAGTATTGGGGATCGAACCCTGGGGCACTTTACCAATGAGCTGCATCCCCAGTCTTCTCTTTCTCCCTCTCCTCCTCTCCCCCTCCTCATCCTTCTCTCTCTCCTCCTCCTCCTTCTCAGTGCACCTACAATTGCTTTAAATACACAATAAAATAAAAAAGTTCTTTCAATTCTTGGAAGGGGACAAGGGAAGGGTAGGGATGGGGACACCTGAGGACTGAAATCCATGCCCAAGCCCTGAAGCCTCACCTTTGTATTCTAGTGCTCAGTGTCAAGGGCCCGACAAACGGATCTGAATGGCTAATGGAAAAATGGAGACTGAAAGGCAATGGAACCCCACAAGTATGAAGATAATGTCCACCTTCCTGTAAGGTCTGTTAATGACCTGGCTGGGGGCGCGGGGGGTGGGGGGTGGTGGTGGGTGGTCGCCAACATCATGAGGCTTGGCGGCAGGGGCGGTGGAGAAGCCTCTCATTACCCCCTGGGCTCCGGGGCCATTCTTTTCTCCTCTCCCTGTACATTTATTGCACGTGTGTGCTGCCCTCCCTCTCCCCTCATTTCCAGTTCCCATTGAGGACTCAGCTAAAAGCACTTTTTGTTCTCCAGCTGGAGGGTTAGATTCCAGAGACCCAGAATCGCAGCGCCTCTCCTGCGCCCCCGCGCGGCTGTATGAAGCCTCTGTGGCTGCAGCTGGGGATGACACCCCAGCTGGAGGTCCTTGGAGAAGTTTGTGGGGATTTGTGGCCCCTGTCTGGACTCCACTCTACCCTGTGAAGATGCTTGAACTGGCACCCTCAGTTCTGCATGTCTTCTCCATAGGCCCCCCCTCCTCATACCTGATTGGCTAGAAAATATTATTGTAATTGCCTGGGACTGAATCCTTTAAGCCAAATGTTTATGGGAGGCTCTAAAACAGTTATTTCCAACTCTGGCTGCTCCTGAGAATCCTCTGAGGAGCTTAAAGAAAACAAAACAAAAATTCTTCATCTCTTCCTCTCTCTAGTTCCCATTTGAGTAGTCTGGGTTGTAGCCTGGGCATGGGAATTTAAAATATCCCCAGGTGATTTTAAAGCACAGCAGAGGGTATGAATCACTGTCCTGCCAGGTGTGGTGGCACAGGCTCCACCTACTTGGAGCTAAATCAAGGGATCACAAGTTCAAGGTTAACCTAAACAACTAGTGACACCCTATCTCAAAAAAAAAAAAAAAAAAAGGCTTGTGGTGTAGCTCAGTGGTAGAGATCTTGCTTAGCATATAGGACCCCTAGGTTCAATGCCCAGTACTTGAAATAAAAAAAAAAAATCAAAAACCTTCTGCCTTAAACAAGCAGAGTGATTAGCTTGCTGGGCTTTCAGGATAGATGGGGGCTGTATGTTATTTCTGATGCTAATAAATATTGATATAGTTGCCGACTCAATGTGATGCTTGCTCTCCAGTGTGACATACCTCCACTAGTAAGGCCTTGATTAGGGTTTACCTATGTTCCTATCTTCTTCTAAAATTGATGTCCACTTGGATTTCTCAAAAAGAACCTGGCAATTGTGAATGGCCACAGACTGGAAGTAGAAAGGGCAATGGGGACCTAATGTACTCAAACTTAGGTGATCATCAGAACACAGATTTCTGGGTCCCACTCTAGAGGTCCTGACCCAGTTGTTCCAAAGTAGGGCATACATATACTTGTCTCTCAATGATACTGATGATGGTGGTCCATGCTATGCCTGGAGAACTGCCCTCAGTGCTCAGGCATAGTGCTCACAAAGGCCTATGGTGAGAGAGCTCAGCTTGTCCTGGGCTGTGTTTTGTGAGACAAGAGTTAACCTACTGCTGGAGACTTCCATGGAAGTGACATCATGGAGGGCTCCTCAACTATGCTGTGTTTGGACATTGCCCCAAGTGCCTGACAAACCACCTGATTAGTATCTAAGTGTATATAGGATCCCTGGGTGGAGGGATGGCCAAGGCCAGGTCTCCAGCTATCTGCTCTGGGGTTCTGGGGAGGTAGAAGAAGTGATCAGGGCTGCCCTGCAGCTGTGCATACTAGAGGGGCAGGGATTGAATGGGGTTGAATATAAGAATACATAAGACTTACATGCTTACCTAAGCTAAGGCCATTCCTAAGGGACTCTGCTCAAGGTTCCATGATATTGTGAGAGAGTTAATTTGATGTGTCATCTTGGAGGGTGTTTTTGGATGAGAGTATCCTTTAAAGCAGTGGACTTCTATTGCCTTCCATAGAGTGGTTGAGCCTTCTCCAACCAGTTTAGGGCCTGAATAGAACAAAAAGAGTATAGTTTGTCCAGTTGTAGTGTGTCCCGTCCGGCAGGACACATCAACGTGGGCAGCGAACCTAGATGGGGAGGAATGAAGGGACAAGAGACACAGAAGGATGACAGCAAGACAAAAGTTCTGATCAAGCTGCAAACTTTTATTGTTCACACAGGGGTATTTATATGGTGGGGATGGGGAAGCTCTCTTATCGGCAGTTGCTGGATGTCTGCACAAGGTGAGATAACCGCAGGATGTTTCAGGAAGATAGGTTTCAGGAAGATAGGTGGCCGCAGGATGTCTCAGGTGAGATAAGTAGCTGCAGGATGCCTCCCAGGCAGGATGTCTCCCAGGGGGCTGTCAGGCTAATCTTTGAAGGAGAATTTCCTTCTAGTCCCTGACAGTAGTGGCCCACATCTGTAATCTCAGTGATTTGGGAGGCAGAGGCATGAGGATTGCAAGTTCAACTGTGGCCTCAGCAACTCAGTGAGGACCTAAGCAACTTAATCTATTTAGTAAGCCCTTGTATCAAATTTTCTCTCCCCCCTCTACATATAGTCTCATTATTCTGGTTCACTTTAATAGATAAGTATAAATAAACTCTAAAATTGGAGGGGAAATCTGGTACAAAAAGTTTCATTTGTTTAGAAAATTTGAAAAACAATAGTATAAGAAAGGAGATGTTTCAAAAACCACAATGTGGCCTCCCAGTGTCTCCCTGTGTCCCAGCTGAGGGGGCAGCTGGATCCCTCTAGGGATGCTCTCTTTTCTCTGGGTCTTCTCGCCACAGCAGCTTCCAAACATGGCGATCCAGGGGGACCTGGAAGCAGTTTTATCCTCTCGCCGGCCTCACAGGAGTATCCCATGTCCACTCTTCAGAACTTTCCACACCTTTGCTGATGCAACTAAGGGTTCTGACTTACTCCAGGCAGGGACTGAGGATGACTTTCTTATTGAAATCTAGCAACCTGCAGCAGGAAGGGCATTGCAGGTGATTAGGGCAAAAAGAAACCCAATCTGGCTAGATTATTCAGCTTTAAGGTGACCAAAAAGAAAACCATTTTCCAGTGTCTCTCAGAGGTTGGTGTTGTGAAGAAAGAGCAGCTTAAGACTCATGGATTCTAACAAGAAACTAAGCACCTAAAATATTTGGAGAATTCCTACCCTTCTTGTTGAACATAAACACCTAAATATGTGGAGAATTTCTTCTTCTTCTTCTCCTTTCTTCCTCCTCCTCCTCCTTCTTCTTTACCAGAGATTGAACCCAGGTTGCTTAAGCACTGAGTCACATCCCCAGCCCTTTTTTTGTGTTTTATTTAGAGACAGGGTCTCACCCAGTTGCTTAGGGCTTAGCTAAATTGCTGAAACTGGCTTTAAACTGCATCCTCCTGTCTCAGTCTCCTAAGCTACAGGGTTTACAGGCCTGGGCCATGGTGCCAGCCTCCAGCTTCATTATAATGGTCTCTGAGCCCATGACCTGCAATGTCAGGACCCCTATGCTTTTTTCAAGCAGCCTGTCTCTTACACCAAACAACTCTGATAAATATGTAAAGTGACCCAAAATCGGAGTTCTGACCTTTTCATAGGGTGATTAGATGGAAGTTGTTTGGAGTTCACAGCAAGAGAGATCTTGTGAACAGCAAAGATATTCAAGACAATCAGAGTCTTGGGGCCTGGAATCCTCTTCTTGAGAACACAGGGAGGGATGTGGTCTTTCCTAGTAGGGTTTGAGTTGGACAATGTTCTGCAGAGAACAGTGAGGACCCCTGGAAATGTCACTTGCTTTTTTAGTTGTACTTGGGCACAATAGCTTTGTTTTATTTATTTATCTTTATGTTGTGCTAAGGATCGAACCCAGGGCCTTGCACGCACTAGGCCAGCACTCTACCACTGAGCACAACCCCAGCCCATTTCCTGTCTTTTTGGAGTGAGCATAGATGATGGCATAAGTGTCAAGAACTGTGAAGTACCTGGGATTTCATCTTTTTTTTTTTCTTTGTACCAGGCATTGACCCAGGGGTGCTTAACCACTAAGCTAAATACCAGCTCTTTCTTCTTTTTTTATTTTTAGTTTTAGATGCACACAATCTTTATTTTATTTATTTATGTGATGCTGAGGATCAAACCCAGTGCCCCACATGTGCAAGGCAAGTGCTCTACCAATGAGCCACAACCCTAGCCCCTCTCAGTCCTTTCTTCTTTTTTATTTTGAGACAGGGTCTTGTGAAGTTGAGGAGGCTGACCTCAAATTTGAGATCATCCTGTCTCAGCCTTTTATGTCTTGTAATGGGCAGTAGGAGAGTCTGACCCTGTTTTATGAGAAGATACCACCTCTATGTTCCAGGGCTATTTGCTATACAAACACCCTAAACTGGGTGCACATGCCTGTCATCCCAGCAACTCAGGAAACTGAGTGAGGCAGGGGGATGACAATCTGAGGCCAGCCTGGATAACTTAGTGAGAGTCTCAAAATAAAATAAGGAAAAGGATTGGGGATGTAGCTCAACGGCAGAATGCTCCTGAGCTCATGGGTTCAATCCCTAGTACCAGAAAAAGAAAAAAGAAAAAAGAGAATAAGCAGGTAATATTGAGTCTAGATATGCAGAAAGGTAAGAAACCCCATGGAAAACTGACTTCCAACAATATTCTCAGAGGCACTGTTCCACATTTCCCGAATGCAACTGCAGACAGGGACCTTACCTGATGGCAAAGCCACTTTGTACACTTTGTCCATCCAATAGCCATCCTCCTGATAGCCACACACAGATATTTGTAGATCACTTTCTGATTTTCAAAGTATTTTCACTCACTTATAACTCCTATTCCACAAGACTCCCTATAGCTATTTTAATTTTAAATAATATTCTTCCCGTAAATGTGAATTTTTCTGTAACCTGGCCTCTTGCAAGAGGGATGCTCAGTAGTGATCAAGGCCAAACTATTCTTATTCCAGAGGAAACACCTGTGCTCTAGGAGAGAAAGAGATTTTCCCCAGCTCCCCCAACAAGGGATGGGAATTCATAGCTGCAGCTGTCCCCTGCGGCTACTATGGGACCTCTGAATATGAGGACAGGTGGAGAGTCCATGTAAAATGGAATGGAGTGGAAAGTCTCCTAGGAATAAGGTACTTTTTTGTCTTTGTGTCTCTATGGTCAGTGCAGAGCCTGGCGACCAGTAGGACTCTGTAAATGACCACTGAATTGTGTGTGGAGTGTATTGATCTGGACCACAAAGACAGTGAGGGAAGAAGGGACCCAGAGTCAAGCAGAGGGGAAGAAGGGAGGGCAAGCTGCAAATGCCATTTGAATTAACTAACAATTGGGGAGAGTGGTCTGGATGGAAACTCACAGTTGGGTTCATCCAGTGAACAACCATTACCTTGGGGCTGAGTAAAACACACCAAAAATTCATACAGGCTTCTCTGGAAAGATGTGTCTGGGTTTCAGAGAAATGGGGGACCAGAATATGTAGTAATGCACACCATGAACTGGGCAATTACCATACACCATCTCCAACCCAAATGAAGACCCTGACAGGTAACACCTGCCTAGGGCTTGCTGAGGACCCCATTCTCAGCACAAGTCCACCAGACCAACAATGCTCGTCATTCCTGTCTTCCCTGATCAGGGAGAGATATGGAGGATATCTTGCACACATTCATGTGGATCCTAAGTGGCAGAGCCTGGATTTTTCTGATTTCAAGCCCCCATTTTTTTTTCAAAGCCCCAGGGCACTGAATAGGGCAGCAGAATGCACAGGGACTGCAGATTGGAGTTGTAATCAGCCAGCACAGCAGCAAACTCGTCCTCAGCACTTTTTAGACATGGCATTCAGAGCCACAAGGAATCTGAAAGGAAGGAAAACACAGTCTTGGCCTGATTCTTTCCATCTTACAAAGCCCAGTATCCCATCAGAGAGAAAGCGCTGACCTGCCTGGAACGCAGGAGAACCACAGGGGCAAAATATAATCAATTCAGGCTGGGGTTGTGGCTCAGTGGTAGAGCACACACCTAGCATGCATGACGTACTGAGTTCAATCCTCAGCATCCCATAGAAATAAATTAAAGATATTGTGTCCACCAATATATAAAAAAAATAAAATATTAAAATACATGTATATAATAAATTATTGTAAGAGGACTATAGGAAAATATCAACATATAAATAGTGTATACAAGGAAGATGGGAATGGGAAAGAGTAAAATGAATCAGACATAACTTTCCTTCCTTCACATATAAATACACAACCAATGTAACTCCCCGTCATGTACAACCACAATAATGGAAAGTTATACTCCTTATATGTATAATATGTCAAAATATGCTCTACTGTCATGAGAAACTAAAAAGAACACATAAAAAATTTTAAATAGTATGTACGAGGATATTTATGGGAAATAAGACATTGTTCATTTTTAATCAGAAAAATTACCACCACACGTTACTCTAATTACATCCTTTATCTTATGTGATTCCCACAAAAGTCCTGTGAGATACACACAGAAAGGCCATTCATTTGTAAACAAAGGTAGGATTCAGGGAAGGCAGTGAGGCAGCCAGGATCCCATGTTGGTGGCTGGCAGAGCTGGAGATGGGACTCTCATTCTGATTCTCTTGCTGTGTCCACCCGTGATCACAGAGATGTCAACAGCTACAGATTAGAAATAGCCACAGGGACATGAGATTTCTTGAAACAAAGGCTTCTGGGTATCATTAATCTAAAAAGGCCAGAGGCGTGGAGCAGACCAAGGCTTCCTGGGGAAGGCAGGGCCAGGGTGGTGATAGGAAGGCAGGCCGCTGAAGCACTCAACCTTCATGTCCCCCATGGCTCCACATGTATCAGTGCTGGGTGCTAGGTGCTGTGGAGACAGAGACAAAGATGACAGTCCCTGCCAACAACTGTACAGTCCTTGAGAACAGAAGAGATTCATAAGCTGTGATGCCCAGTGTGATGTATCCCACCTAGGTGGTGGTGGCTGGTTGGAAAGTCTTTAGAGCAGATGGAGTACATGACTAGCACCCTGGGGAAGTAGAATTCTGCCAGACAGAGAAGGAAAGCCACGTTGGGAGGAATGGTCATTTTCTTGAGGAGTCCCTGCCGAGCATCCAGGTACCGGCAACAGCCTCACCATATCCCCGTTGCCCTGTGTGCAGGGAGGCCAGACCGCCCTGATGCTGGGGGTCAACCATGACCAGGAGGACATGGTCCAAGTTCTACTGAGCTGCCAGGCAGAGGTCAACCTGCAGTACCACAATGGATTGTGGGTTCTCATGCTGGCCTGTCACCTTGGCAATGCCGACCTGATGTGCCTGCTCCTGGCCCACCCGGCCTGCGACAGCAGCCTGACTGATAAGGTGATGTTTAACTTCTGGTCCTGAAATGTGCCTCGATGGCCAGCAGAATCCAAGGAACCACTGTGATAGTAAAAGCAAAAGTGACTCCAATCGTTTTTTGACTCCATTCTGTAAAACAACCATGCCAAATACAAGCGTCATGACTGGGACAAGATGTTCTTTTCCTTTTGCTATAGAAACCTTTAAGAACATGGAACTACCTAATGGGGCATTGTTTCTATAACTAGGGTAACGGGGCTCTGTTTCTCTAACTGGGGTGATTGGGCTAACTGTGATTGGTTAGGCTTCCCACTTGACTGCACTCTCCCACTTCTGTAACCTGGATTGCTTGTATTGGCTAGACCTCTGAACATCACTTTTGTGATTTTCAGGCTTACACAGAGTGCCTTGCAATTGTTCTGGGCTGATTAGGGAACAACTTTACTGGTCAGTCGTCATCGGTGTGCTTCAATAAAGTCTTGATTTGATTATACGTGAATGGTCTGGAATTCAGTTTACGAACCCCGGGACAAAGCTTTAACTATAACACCATATGGTGGTAGCAAGGAAAAATCAACCTCACAAGGCTGTTGTAGATTTAAATGAGGCAATACAGTGCTTGGAGCCAGACACCTGGGAAACCCTCAGCTCTGAGCAACTGGATGAAGGAGCAAACTTTACAGAGTCATCTCTAGTAGTTAAACTGGAAATACCTCTATGATATTGATCCACTCTGCAAACTGGCCCATTCCACTGAGCCAGCCTGTGAAGTAGCCCCTTTAGACCCAGGTTTCTTAAATAAAGGTCTCAGTATGGTGAGCACATTGATGACGATGACAATGACGACAATTAAAACAAACCTGTTGCCAAAATCATTAAACTCCACGATGACCTTCTGAGGTTGATATATAGCTGCCGCCAATTTGCTAGAGGAAACTGAGGCCCCAAAAGGTAAGGTGCATGGGGTAAAGTACCCAAGATCACACAGCTGGTGGAACCCACCTCCCTTGAACTCCTGAGCCCAATATCCTGCTCTTCCATCATCCTGGTTTTTGTCCCATGGAAGCGACGTGTCTCTAGATCGCAGGTGAATCTTCTGCACCTTTCAGAGAGCCTACTGCATATCAGCAAATGAATCAACAATTGAATAAGTGAACCCCAATGTTTGGAGACCAATCATCAGAAACTACAGGAGGTGTAGCTTGGAGGTACAGTAGCCTTGAGCTTAAGCCCAGTACAGTGGGGAGGGGGGAGCAAATTGCTTTGGGCAGTGGGAGCCAATGAAAATTTCTGAATAGTGGGGCCATTTGATCAGATTTGCTTCTTCCGATGATCACAGGCAGAGACTGGAAGCAAAGTGATAAGTTGGAAGTTTCTTATGAGACACTGGGTATAGAGCAATTTGGGTGGGGATGAAGACAGAGCCCTGCAGGAAAGGAATCAGGAACTGGGGCATGCCAAGATGGGGTGACATACCCATGGAGAGGCATCAGAAATGGGTGACAGGAGAATGGTGGTATCATTGTTCAATATATCTATGTTCTTTTCCTCCTTAGTAACATAACTCCCAAATTTTAACTGGGCACCTAACCACCCAGGGGACAGACACCATTTCCCAGCCCCCCTTGAGTTTGGTGTGGCCAAGCAACTAAGTTCTGGCTAATGAGCTGTTAGCAAGGCAAAGGGTGCAAACTCTGGCTCCTGAATTTAAAGTGAAGGGGATGCATGTTCCCCCTCCCATTGGCTGGAATGTGGTATCCAGACAGCTTGATCCATGAACATGAGGTCCACACCTGAGGGATGATGGAACAGTGAGTCTGAAGCAGCCTCGTCGCCATCCAATCTGCTCTGGACTACTCATTCCCTATTTTATATTTGAGCATGGAATAATACTCTACCTTTTTAAGACACTGTACATTTGGAACTCTGTTGAGTTGAACAAATATCCTCAGAACCCTGTGGCAATCTCAAGGGTCTAATGCTATAACATAAGTGGAATTCAGCATAGAAAAGGTTAGGAAAGCCTTTTGGAAGGAACATCATGGCAAAGCTAGGTATGGTGGATATCTCCTCCTGGTACCAGCCCCTTTTCATATCCACAGTGGAAGAAATCAGCCCAAAGACCTGCAGAAAGGGGTCACCTGGAAGATGCCTGAATATAAACTGGGATGCCTAAGGCAGTCAGTCCTTAAACCAATCACTGAGTTTAATATGACTTGGTGTGGAAATCTGTGCAAAGCCATTGAATTATCTGAGCATTTCAAATATAAAAACATGTAGAGTTTCAGGCAATAGTGGTGGATTATTGTCAGAGAGTGCAACCACGGAGTGCAAGGGACATGAGGACAGAAGCTGAATTTGCATGAGTAGAGGTCAAGACAAATTGAAGGTAGGAGCAAGAAGGAACTAGGAGTGGGCATCAGATCAAGAGCAAAGAATAAGCTTATGGAGTAGCTGCCTCCTGGACTACCTACCAAGTTCCCCTGGCCTGGAAACCTCCCTTCCTAGACCCATTCCTCATCCCAGGACAGCACCAGTTAGCTGCCATGTTCCTGCAAGAGAACTAACTTGGCCTCTGGCCCCATGAAAACAGGTACCAGACACTACCTGTGCCAATCAGAAACTTAGGAGCTGGGATTTAGAAGAGGGCTTCAGCCCCCTTCTGGTGTCCAGGTTGTAACATGTGGATCTCAGAAGCTACTGGTGCCAGGGTCAGCCAAGTGGGCTGAGGGCCACAAGGAACTCCTCAGATGGAAAGACTGGAGCAGATGCCCAGATCAGAGCAGTGGTGAGAAACTACTTCCTGATGTGCCCAGGGCAACCCTTGCTCCATGAAGGCTGCAATGCATACCTCCCTTGCCTTCAGTAACTGCCCTAGGTGAGTGTCTTTCCCATGCCTCCTCTGGGTATGCAGCCTGTGGAAGCCAACCAAAGCCTGGTGTCTACTCAGACGTCTCAGGGTTTGGATCCCAGTTGGGCCACTTGGCCATTCAGGTTCTTGATCTAAAAACTGGGATGGCAGTTCCTCCTCTGTTCTTGCAAGCATTTGATTAGCTAGAGCACTCAGCACAGTGCTTGGCTCAGGGCAGAGCTCCGCAGAGAGCTTTCTGTTTCCCTAGATCTGGCCATGTGCTTAGCATCTTGACTTCCCCAGGTCCATCAGCCCTCCACATCTGAGGGCTTCACATCTGTGTATTCAACCAACTGTGAATTGACAAATATTTAGAAAAATGTACTTTATGTGTACTAAACAAATAGGCTTTTTTCCTTCTCATGAGTCCCTCCACAATACAGTAAAATAACTACTTACATAGCATTTACATTGCATTAGGTATAAGTAATGTAGAGACAATTTAAAATATATGGGAGCCTGGTGCGGTGGCACATGCCTGTAATCCCAGAGGTCTAGGAGGCTGAGACAAGAGGATCATGAGTTCAAAGTCAGCCTAAGCAACTCAGCGAGGCACTAAGCAACTCAAGCAACTAACAAGATCCTGTATCTCTCAGTGGTTAAGAGCCCCTGGGCTCAATCCTTGGTGCCAAAAAATGAATGAATAAATACAAAGTATATGAGAGGTTCAATCTCCAACACTTCAAAATAAATAAATTAAGAAAGTGTCCAGGAGGGTATGTGGGGGTTATATGCAAATAGTATGCCTTTGTTCATTTGTCTTTCATTTCTGGTGTTGGGGGTTGATCCCAGGGCTTCAAACATGTAAGACAAATGGTGAACCACTACTGAGCCACATCCCAGCCCTGACATTTTTTTAAAAACAAATTTCTATTAAGTTATTCATTTTTTTACACAAACACAACTTTTCATTTCTCTGGTTATAAATGATGTAGAGTTATACAATTTGTGCATTCATTCCCATACACAGGGGTAATTATGTCCATATCATTCTACCATCCCCCTTCACTCACCCTCCCCTCCCCCTCTGCTCCTTTCCCTGTGCTCAATCCATAGTTCCTCCTTTCTTCCCTTGCCCCATGCCCATTGTGGATCAGCATCCACTTAGAGAAAACATTTGGCCTTTGGTTCTTTATGATTGGCTTATTTCACTCAGCATGATATTCTCTAATTCCATCCATTTACCTGTAAATGCCATAATTTCATTCTTTAAAGCCACACAATATTCCATTGTGAATATACATCACAGTTTCTTTATCCGTTCATCTACTGAAGGGCATCTAGGCTGTTTCCACAGTTTAGCTCTTGTGAATTAATCTGCTATAAACAGTGAGGTGCCAACCCTGCCATTTTATATTAGGCACTTGAGCATCCACAGATTTTGGTTTCCTCAGGGATTCTTAGAACCAAGACCCCTCCAACACCAAGGACAACTGTACTTAGAACTGCCCAGGCATTGATTCTAATGACTACATACAGAGCCATGTACTTCTCACAATAACCTTATAAAATAAGTACTGATGTTATTTCTGTTTTCTATATGAAGAAATTCAAGCACAGAGAGGTTGAGTAACTCATCTGAGGCCACCTGCCTAGTAAAGAGCAGGTTTGGGATTTCAGGCCAGCTGATCAGGCTTGGAGACTACACCCCACAGTCATGCAGCAGAGCAGTTCTTGTTCCCTTCTCAGTACTCCAGGCTGGGGAAGGAGCATCTTAAAGCAGGGGGCAAACACTGGTGGAAGAACAAAGCTGCTTCAGGGACCCAGCATTAAGTCAGTTACTGACCTGCAGGTCCTGCTGGGTGGCCACTGGACAGAGAGGACAAGGAGGGAGAGTGTTTAAGACTGGAACTGTTGAGATGTTGGAATGCCCATATGCTCTGCATTTCTAGAAAGAAAAGGGCCTCTGCGAAGAGCACAGATGTTTGAACCCCACATTTTCTCAATTGCCCCTAAGGAAGATATTCTCTACACTGTAGTTTAGATCAGTTTCTTTACCACCACCCCCATCCTGGAGAGAGATGGACCTTGAGCCCCAGGGAGCCTAGCTGGTGTTCCACAGGATCCCTGACATCCTCTCTGTCTCTACCTTTGGCCTCCATCCCACTTCCATGCTTGGGGAAGGCCTGGAGACAGTTCCTGGGCCTCTACTCTAGGGAAGTCTACTGTCTTGTTGGGTAGAGGGGTGACTGGGCAGCACCACATACCCTGTGAGACTCACAACATCAGAATCCCTTCAGCCCTAGCCAGGGCAGTGGTGTATGCCTTTATCCCAATGATGCAGAAGGCTGAGGCAGGAGGATAGTGATTCATGGTCAGTCTCACAAGATCCTGTCTCAAAATAAAGAATGTAAAAAAAGACTGAGGATGTAGCTCAGTGGTGTAGCACCTGGTTCAATCCCCATTACCCACTCCCCCTCAAAATCACTCCAGTCTCCTTGAATGCCTTCAGGCTCCTGAAGGTAGGCCAGGGAGAAGGGAGGGAGGTCCATGGTGATGGCACCCACCTTCATAGGAAATCCAGAAAAGTGTCAGTTGGCTCTTCAAAGCATGGGCCAATTTTGTGCTAGGTCCTCAGATTGAGGGCTCTCACCAATTTTAAGGTATATGAAAAGCCCCACCCAGTGCCGTTCCCCCTGTATTAATTCTCCCCATTACCCTATAAGGCTCAAAGCCACATGGCCAATACGTGCTGGAACCAGGATTGACAGAGATTGACATTCACACCTGGATGAAAAGCTATGAATCTACCACACCACCCCTGTTCCGTCTCACTTCCATGTGAACACTTCCCTCTGACTAGGTCAAATGCAGCATGTCCCAAACCAACATCAAGAGCTCAACACAGGGGTCCCCCTGAAACCAATTCCTCCTTCAGTATTTCCTCTCCCAAGAGCCTATTCAAAACCTACACAGTTAACATAGAGCACTCTGATGTGTAGAAGTCATTCCCCCTCCCACCAAGCAATTCTCTAGGAGATACCACTGGTGCACCATCTACCTGGAGTTGAGTCAGATCCCTGAGGTTAAGGGCTCAGTGCCAAAGGCCTACAATCTGTGGGCTTCTTTGGTGTCTGATTTTTATTTTATTTTCCTATTAATTCATTTTTACTGGTACAGTGAGTTGAGTGGTGGCCTTTAAAAAGATGTGTCCACATCTTATTTCACATTCACTGTGAATGTGATCTCATTTGAAAAAGGGTCTTTGCAGATATAATAAAGGATCTCAGAATGAATGACCCTAGATTATCCAGATGAAGTTAAGTCCAATGACAAATTCATATAAAAGACTTTCAGAGGAGAGACACTTGGAGGCCACCTGAGGATAGAAGCAGAATTGGAATGAAGCACCCACAATGCAGGGGAAAGCTGTAGCCAGAAGCTAGTGGAGACAAAGACCTAGAACTATGAGAGTAAGTTGTATGGTCTTAAGCCACACAGTGTGTGGTAATTTGACATGGCTGTTCAAGAAAACTCATAAAATGGTATTGATGAAAGTGTTGGTCAGCCACACATATTGAGGGGAAGCATTTTTTTTCTTTACATATGTGGTAGTAGCAATTGAAAGGGGTGCTTCACGAATGAACTAAGTTCCCAGTCCATTTTATTTTTAATTTTGAGATGGGTTGTTGCTAAGTTGCCCAGGCTGTCCTGAAATGTGCAATTCTTCTGCCTCAGACTCCCAGGTTGCTAGGATTACAGGTTTGTACAATTATGCATGGCAGCATTTGTTCTTTATTATTTATTTATTTATTTCATGTAAAAGGAATTGAACCCATGAACACTTAATCATATCTCCGGCCCTCTTTTTTTTTGTTGTTGGTGGTGGTGCTGGGGATTGAACCCAGGGCCTTGTGCATGCAAGGTAAGTATTCTACCAACTGTTATATCCCCAGCCCCACATCCCCATCCCTTTTCATTTTTTATTTTGAGACAGGGTCTCCCTAAGTTGCTCAGGGGCTTGCTAAATTGCTGAGATTGATGATTGACTTTGAATTTGTGATCCTCCTGCCTCAGCCTCCCATGTGCTGAGAGTACAGGCATGAGCCATGGTAACTGGCTAGCATTTGTTCTAAATACAATATAAGAAGCTGTTCTCACACCCTCCTGCTAGACTGTGTGACTCATTTTCCCCTCCTCTAGGAATTTCCCGTGTGGTGTCTTCTGCCTCCTTGATGTCTCCATGCCCAGTATCTGCATGTTCCCATGTTGCTCAGGATTCTCTAGTCTTTTGAACATAGGTTCCAAAATACCTTGAAAAGTAGTCAAGTTTTAAAAGGTCATCTCCAGTGGGCATGCTGTCCCAGAAGGTCAACAGATGGCGCAGTTGAGCCCATAGCTGCTACCCCAGAGAAAGTCATGAACTGCACTAGAAAAAAGCAAAAGTGGAAAAACAAAAACCCAAAACAATTTTCCCCCTCCCCCCACCAAAATGAAAAAAAACCAACTCACCTATTTGAAGAAGTAATAAATAAATAAATAAATAAACAAACCCAGCCTGGTGACGTAGTGCACATCTGTAATACCAGAGGCTCAGGACTCTGAGGACCAAGGATCATGAGTTCAAGGTCAACCTCAACAATTTAGGGAGGACCTCAGCAACTCTGTCTCTAAATAAAATATTAAAAAGGACTGGAGATGTAGCTCAGTGGTCAAGCGCCTCTGAGTTCTATCCCCAGTACCAAACAAACAAAAAAAAACCACAATAAATTATGAACCACACTTGGTGGTAAATGCCTGTAATCCCAGCAACTCCAGAGGCTTAGGCAAGAGGATCACCACTGGAGGCCAGTCTCAACAACTGAGTGAGACCCTAAGCAATTTGGCAACATCCTGTCTCAATTTTTTTTTTTTTTAAAAGGGCTGGAGATATGCTTCATGGGTTAAGTACCTCTTGTTCAGTCAATCCCTGGTACCACAAATTAAATAAAGAAATAAATCCCCCCAAGAGTAGAAGAAAGAATGCAATAGTGTTATAGCTCAGAAGTTAATGATTAAGAAACTATGAAAATTTAATTTGTAAATATAAAATCTGCATCACTGAACAAGATGGGGATTGGTAACTAGCCTAAGAAAGAAAGGGGGAAGAAGAAAAAGGAGAGAGCAAAAACACAAAATTAGAAATAATAAAGGGAAAATTTCTCCATATGTAGAGTTAATATAAATAGACTTGAGACTGTTATGCATTATTTTAATAAATTTGAAAGCCCACGCATGCATGATCTTCTATAAACACATGTATTAATAAAATTAGTATAGAAAAAAATATAAAGCCTAAAGAATATGAAAGAAAATGTTAAAATTCTCCTCAAAAACCCTAGTCTGATGTAATTTTACAGGCAACTCTTTAAATAGTCGAAGAGTAGATATTTTGCTGCATGTTAAACTATTCCAAACAATACAGCAATAAAGGAACTATCTGAATGCATTTTACAAAATCAACATGTCACTCCTCTGGGAACCTAATAAAGACAACTACAGACCAATTTTACTTGTAATTAGATATGAAAACATTTTAAAGTAAAAAAAAAAAAAAGCTCAGTGTGGGGGAACTCACATCTGCCCTGCACACACACAGCTGCCTTCCTACCTCGGGCTCCCCCAGGCTCACTTCAGTGTGTCCTCTCTTCCTCTTCTATCTAAGGACTCTAATCATATCACTCATGACCTGATCTAAACCTAATTACCTCCCAAACCCAGCCTCCAAATATGTCAATATTAGAGCTTCAACACATGAATTTTGAGTAAACACATTCTGTTCACAACAACATATTATTAAATAACAAAATATTTTAAATTATAAATTATCCTTATAAATTCCAAAAGGCCATCTCTGGTGAGTGTGATACCCTTGAAGATCAACAGGTGGTGCAGGCTAGCCCACAGGAAATAATTCTCTAAATCCAAGGCAGGATGAATTTAATGCTAAAGTGCAGCATTTCTGATAATATCAGGTGTAAGATAATGCCTGACATTACAAATATTATTGAACATTGTTCTAGAAATTCTTCCAAGGCACTCTCGGACAGGACTGAATGAAAATTATAATTAGTAGGTGGCTGCAAAACTGTCCTTACTAGCCAGGTGTGGCAGCACAGGCCTGCATCCCAGAGACTGGACACTCAGAAGGATGGCAAGTTTGAGGCCAGCTATCGAATACTTAGTGAGATCCTGCCTCAAAATAAAAAGAACTGGAGATGTCAGTTCAGTGGTAGAGCACCCCTGAGGTTAACCCCCAAGAACAGGAAACCAACCAAACAAATCAAACCCTCTGTCATTACTTACAGACTATATAATCTTAAAACAGAAATAGCTTAATGCACTAGAAAAGAAGGAGATATTGTTTTGGGTTTTTTTTTTTTTTTTTTTTTTAATCGTTCTCCTTTTTCTTCTTGCTTGGTTTGGAAGATTGTACTTCCCTGTACTACAAAAGTTGATTGAGAAACCTCTCCAGCAAGAATTACAACATACTTAAGAAGTCTGTGGGAGGCCATCCTTGCAGGTGATTTGAGTTACCTCCCTGGCTGGGTGACAGGAGCTTAGATACAGCTGTGTTAAAAGCCTTCCCCACCCTTTCCCAGGTCCAAGGGCTTGTCCATGCAGAGGCGTGCCTGGCCACTGACCTGAAGACACAATCATCATCCTTGACCTTGGGATGCTGCCCCCCCCTTAACCTTCATTGGATGGGAATTTCTCTGGAATTTTTTTGTTCCCCAATAAAAGCTCACTCCCTGGTGTGCTCTCCTTCTCTCACTAGTCTCTTCTGTAAACCTCACCACTGCATTAGGTGGCTGGAGGCGGGAGCTAGGAGAAGCCATCTCGGAGCTGATATTAAAGGTAATGAGAGTCTGTCTCCTTAATTTAAAACTCACTAGCAATTTCTTATGAACCAAACCTTCTTTCATGAAGCCCGCGCTGGTCGCGTGGCAGAGAAGTCCATTGCCATTTGACCACAATCTATGTACCAAAAGAGGGAACCTATGCCTGGAAAAGAAATCTATTAGTGCAACCTGAAAAATATATTGAAATATATTTAAGATATTCAGATAAACAAAGGAACGCAGAAGGAAGAGGTGACTCTGCCAGCATGTCCTGGGCCAATGAGGCACACAACTTTAGCCACATACTGTGGTTGGGGGTCCCCTCCATAGCTCCAACACCCACCTACTCAATGTGACATCCCCTTTGGGATCCTTGGGTGTCAAGGCACCATAACCCACTCCTACAGCATTCCCTGAATATGAATTTCTAATAGCAGGGGTGGTGCAGGCCTCAATCCATTCCATTTGTTGAGGCAGATCCCATTCCTCCTTGTCCCTTTAGGCTGTTCTGCCACTTCATCCAGAGCTCAGTAAAGCAAGGTGTGTGGGAAAAGGTAGTGACAATGACAGATACAGAAAACATCTTCTTATTTCCTTCCTCAAGTGGCTCAGGGCCACTCCCATGGTATCCTGCTTTTCGCTTTCTTTTTTCTTTTTCTTTTAATATTTTTTTAGTTGTAGATGGACATGATACATTTCTTTCTTATATATTCATTTTTATGTGGTGCTGAGGAATGAACCCACTCTGCCACTGAGCCACAATCCCAGCCCTCCTTTTTTTTCTTTTTAAAAATTTCATCATTTTGGTGGTACTGGGGATTGAACCCAGTGGGCCTATACCACTGAACTATATCCCCATCCCATTTTTATTTTTTTATTTTGACACACATCTCTCTAAGTTGCTTAGGGCCTCTCTAATTTGCTGAGGCTGGCCTCTAACTTGCTATCTTCCTGCCTCAGCCTCCTGCATCTCTGGGATTACACAGATGCACCACTGTTCCCAGCACTTGTGTATTTCTTGTTAAATCCAACTCAGGGTCATCCCTTATATTTTGTACATGAATACAAACATCACTCAGTATGGAATGATTTGCACACATGATGAGCTAAGCTCTCTCCAAAACACCTTATATATTTAGTTTTTTTTTTTTTTTCCATGTGGGATGTAGAGAAATCAGATTGGGAATACAGGAAAGAGTTTGGACTTTCCAATTTCAAAGATCTACTTTTTTAATTGCTTGTCAAGAAAATTGAAAAAGCTCCATCCAGTATACTGCTGTCCCTAAGAGACTGTCAATCTTCCAGCCTCATCAGTATGACTCTACAATGTAGCTAATTTTTTTTTTGGCGGGGAGGGGGGGAAGTACCAGGAATTGAACTCAGGGGTACTCAGCCACTGAGCCACATCCCCAGCCCTATTTTGTATTTATTTAATGAGAGGGTCTCACTGAGTTGCTTAGAGCCTCACTTTTGCTGAGGCTGGCTTTGAACTCACGATACTCCAGTCTCAGCCTCAGAGCCACTGTGATTACAGATGTGCGCTGCCATGCCTGGCCAATGTAGCTGATTTTAAAGAGAATGAAAAGGGCTGTTTTATCTTAAACTTGGGGCCCAGAGACAACTTCCTGGTGGAGGCTACAGCTGAGAAGTGTAAAGAATTCCTAGATGAGGATGGGAAGAAGGGCTTTGCAAATGTGGGACCCAAGGAGAATCAGGTAGAGAGAAGGGCCCAGTTCACTCAGAACTGCTAGTCCAGATGGGTCAGGGGGGGATATGGAATGAAAGATGGGAGAAATTGCTTAGTGTCTTTAGAAATCTCTCTTGCCTTGCAGCACAAACCTGCAATGCCAACTACTCGGCGGAGGTTGAGGCAGGGAGATTGCAAGTCAGAACCCAGCCTGGGCAATTCAGGGAGACCTTGTCCCCAAATACAAAGGGCTGGAGATGTAGCTCAGGGCTAGAGTGCCCCTGGCTCCACTCCTTGTCTGGACTTAATTTTGAAACTTGCTTTAACTGTCTCTTGAACATATACACCTTTTAAAATTCAAATTTCCTGAATTAGAACACAAATTCTAGAATAACAGAGTATGACATTTGCTTTTCTTTCCAGAAGAGTCTATTCTTAGTCTGGAGAGACCTACTGTAGGGCAGCCATACCCAAATTTGGAATTAGATTACAAACAGATTACAATTAAAACTCACTAGTCTTCTGCCCCTGGTGCACCTGGGATGTGCTCTGAACACAGAGGCCTCCACTTTTTTTAAATTTTTTTTATATTGGGGGGTTGAACCCAGAGAGGCATAACCACTGAGCCATATCCCCAGCCCTTTTTAAAATATTTCATTTAGAAATAGGGTCTCACTGAGTTACTTAGGGCCTCACTAAACTGCTGAGGCTGGCTTTGAACTCACAATCCTCCTGCCTCAGCCTCTTAGCTGCTGGGACTACAGGCATGCACCACTGCACCCAACCCAGAGGCCTCCACTTATAAGGCTCTAGGCCTGGGGATAGAGTGTAGGAATAAAGAAGAGGATTTGTTGAGCAGACCCCAACCCCCTTCATCTTAAGGGACCTAGCACATTTTGCTGGGGGACTTAGGAGTTTTGCATCAGGTAATTGCATGTTAATTTCTCAACAATTTGCTAGCAAAGCTCAAAATGTTTCAATAGATTGCGTCCACATGTTCTCAGGGACAAGTGAATTGTGTTTCAACTTGGAGAGGTGGAGAAAGGAGCTTACTGTCAGCACCATCTAGGTCATTATCTCCCCACTGCCAATACCAACAGCTTCTGTTGACACTGGGGGGAAGGAAGGTTTCTATTGGTTTTAAGAGAGAAATCCTTACCATTCTCTGATGTCAAAAAAGTATTCAAAATTCAAAAGTGCCTGTTCTGCAGTGGTTAGGAATAATCACCCTGTGAGCAGCTACTAAATTCCAGCAAAGACAGCATCATGGATAAGATTATATTAATGCTTTTGATTTCATTCCCTCATAGCTTCCTTTGTGGTTCAGTGTTGAGTCTGTCTGTTTTACAGTTGTTTTATAAGAGTTTTAATTCCGAGGAGTGTAAATTTCCATCAAGGTTGGTAAACACTGGAGGATCGCATCAGCAGCTAGTAATCCCATCAGCAGGTCTGAGGGGTATAGATCAGTGGTAGAGTATCTACCTGCATGTATGAGGCCTGGATCTAATCCCCAGCACTGAGGCGGGGAGGGGGAGAGGGAGAGGGAGAGGGGGAGGGAGGGGGAGAGGGAGAGAGGGAGAGAGGGGGAGATAGATAGATAGATAGATAGGTATAGAGAGATCTCCACTATTCAGAAACAAAATATGTATCCCAAAGGCATGTCCTAGTGACCCATCTCCTACAGCCACACCCCACCTGCCTGCCTCCAGTTACCATGGTTAATCCCCATTAGGGGATTGATTCACTGATTGGGTTAAGGCTTTCCTAACCCAACCATTTTTCTGCTGAACCTTCTTGCGTTGTCTCACACATGAGCTTTTGGGGGACCCTCACATCCAAACTATAACAGCATTTCTCTCTTACTTGACAGGTCTGATATTTTTCTTCTCTGGTTACTTATTGGTTCCCTGTTTTCCACCCTCTTCATGGATCTCTCTTCCTCTCAGTTCTGCCAGCCTTTCCCTCATCAGTAGTCCACCTTTCTGGTCCGGATGTCATCGTTAAGCAATTTGGAATTCCTAAAACAGCCTTGCTTTCACTGCTGTGGTATCACAGAAAATTCATTATTTGATGTGTGTGGAGTTATAATCATAAAAAGCCAATTTCCTGGGTGATTTATTGTAATGGGGGCAGGGTTGAGGTTGTTTACCATTTTAAGAGACAGTCCTGGGAATGGATTAAAACTTCTGGGAGAATTTATGGCCAAACCTCAAGGGACACTAATTCAGCCAGGCGATGTTCTACTTGGATAAATACTGATATCTTCTGACCACCTGGATTGAACTTCCTCTCTTCTGCCGACAGTAAGAAATCACCCATAAGTTTCAGCCCCTTGTCAGTACTTACAATTATCTCATCTTTGTCTTGTATTTGATTGGGGTGTTGCAGGTCATCGATGGGTATTCTTATTCTAACCTTTTCACAAAATGCATTGGAAGTCTCTTACCAGGTTATGGGTAGGTAAATGTCAGCTGTTGATTTTATGGAATGAGCACTGTGCTGGTTGTGAGAAGTCTTGGGTCTGGTTCCAGCTCCTTCATTAATAGCCTGAGAGACCTTGGACAGACCTTTTTCTCCTCAGCCTCAGTTTCCTTATCTCTCAAACTAGGGGGTTGGACCAAGTGCTCCTTCACTGTCAACCATCGCTCACAATCCACAAAACACACCAGAACTGGGCTCTACGAATGTGCTCAGTCTCTTTCTTTCCTTCCTCAGGGGTCTGTGAACTCTGGGAGAAAGGCAGAGATGGGTGTTACTTTCTTTGATGCTGTGTTTCCTCAACTCTTTTATTTTTATTTTTATTTGTTTAGTTGTTGATAAATCTTTATTTATTTATACGTGGTGCTCAGAATCTAACCCAGTGCCTCACACATGCCAGGCATGTGCTCTACCACTGAACCACAGCCACAGCCCCTTCTCAACTCTTAATTTTGAAGGAACTCTCCACCCTCTACCCTTCTTTCTTTCAGACTGAGTGAATGAAGAGTGCCTGAGAGGCGGAGAGTCGCATTCCCTAAGATGGAAAAGACAGATGGTAGGCAGGGGGTTTTCTATTCCCTTGTTTAAAGGGACACTTGGGTTGGAATGGGATAGTTACCATAAATCCTGCAAACAGCCTATGGGAGGCCTGTAGGAGACGTTCCCTAACAGGCAGTGTAGGGAAGCCCAAATCATGTATTTCAGGTGTGAACTACAGAAGAATAGAGAATGAAAATGAAATCATAAAATACAAAATATTGGACCTGTGTAATTTTCAGAGCATCTTCTCATCTCATCCAAGCATCAGGAAGGGAGCAGTATACCCTCCTTCATTACCTTTGTTTTATAGATGAGGAATTTGAAGTCAAGAGGCACGTGGCAAAAGTGTCTCCATTCACAGCTTTGTGACTCTACAAGTCATTTAATGTCTCTGAGCCTCAGTCCCCTTGTAGGTGAGGTAGCTTTGCCACTTAGTAAACCACTAAAATTTTTGTGATTTAAAGCCAGTTATTGTTGCCACTTAGTAAACCACTAAAATTTTTGTGATTTAAAGCCAGTTATTGTCAAAAGATTCTTTGGGTTGGCAGGCTTGTTATCCTGATCTGAGCTGCCTAGGCCCATTCACATGGTCCTCTGGGTGGCTTGGCTGGGTTGGACAGTTTGGAATGGCCTCATTCACATGTCTGATGGTTAAACATGTCACCTGGGCTGTCAGTGATGGTTGGTGTTGGCCGGATTGCTCAACTGTTGCTCATCATCCAGGAAGCTAGCTGGGGCCCATTCACACATGGTGGCAGAAGTGTTCAAACACAACCAGAAGAGACAGATCTCAATGTACAACCAATGCTCATCTCTGCATATGCCTCATTTGCCACTGCCCTCCTGGCCAATGCCAGCCACAGGCCCACCCTGTGGTCAGGGTAGTTGTTGGGTAGTACCAAGGCTGGGGTAATATTGTGGCTGTTTCTGCAAACTGTCTACCATACCCCCTAGATAAACAGGTATGAATACTATTTCCTAGGATTGGTAAAGAACTGAATGTGCTAATGCATGTAAAGTTGTTGAATAACAACTATCAAGCACAGTGGATGTCTCCATAAATATTTCCCTCTTCCCCTCCCAAGAAACTTGCTGAAGGTCATAGTCTAGACCCTGATCTTCTGACTTCGGATGAAATTCTTTTTCCAGATCACCCGGTGTTAGAAATAGGAGAGCCTGTAATCCCCGTTGCATCACATGGCCCTTTTTGGCCCAGGACTTAGGGAGCAGACATCAGCTGCAGCCCTGCCTGTTGCCTTTTTCCAGATGCATTGCCATATATTTCAAGGGCCTACCTATCTCCCCAGAGAGCTGTCTTTGCGGTGCATCACTGGAAGTGGTCCCAGAGAGCACCAGCTAACACCTTAGTGCCTGGGGGCCTGTCATCCTGCCACCTGGCCTCATTGTTCCCTGCTCAGCATCCTCAGCATCACCATCTCCACAGGATTACCCACAGCAGCTCCCAAGAGGCACCCCTCCCTGCATGCACAGCATCTCAGAGTAAAGGCCAAGCAGGAAAGCCTCCCTGGCTGCCTTGGCCTTTTGAAGAGGCTGACTTAATTCCCGTTCTTTCTGGCTTTATTTTTAGCCATTTTTCTCTCCTGTTTCTGTTTTTCCCATTTCCTCCAGACACTGATTACAGACTTTTGAATGTTTCTTTCTCACTTTCAGTGCCTCTAATTGGTTTAGTCACCTGCTGAACTTTCTTTTGTCCCTCCAGATGATTCTGTGGTACTCCCTCCTTACCTTGTCCCTTCCCAGCCCTCTTCCTCCCATCTGTGTGTGACTCTGAGGCTGATGGCTGTGTTTTAGGTCCTTCCAAGGCATCTACTCCTTGGCTTTGCTTTCAGAAAAAGACAGTTCCTGATAGCTTCGAGCCTCCTGTATCTTACTTTTTTAATTTTCCCCAAACTCATTTTTCCTTTTTCTCCAGAATTATTTTCTTGGGCTCTCATTCCCTCCTGAGGCTGTAGTCCTCACAGAGTTAGGGAGAGAATCTTTAGCAAATCCTCTCCCACCTATTCAGAGCCAAGCCCCCCGCCATCCCTGCCACTCCACCACATTTAGGATGCTCATTGATTACCTACTCTGTGCCATGAGCCTTAATATTGCGACAATTCTAAGAATTATTATCTCCTCTTTATATATGGATAAATTGAGGCATAGAGAAATGAAATACTTTGCCTAGAGTCTCACAGGTAGGAGATGACAGCCAGAATTCAAATCCAGCCAGCCTAGCTATGCTTGGCTTATCTGATCCAATTGTCATTTTGATTACAGACAGTTCTCCTAATTAATTCTTGTCCTGGCCCCATGCCTGGAATTGTGAGCTCCTGCATACCTGTCACCAGGTAGAATTAACAGGAGTGGAGCATGTGGTGAGGCTGGGTCTCCCTGCCTATCAGCTCAAGCTCCATCATGGAGGTCCAACATTCTGCCTGCACTGGGAAAAAGAAAAGGGCTGAAGAGTGGCACATGGCAGACAGGGCAGCGTGATGGATCACGAGTGAGACTGTGTGTGTGCGTGCATGCACACGCACATGCATGCACACGCATGCATGCACATGAGGATGGGTTTAAGAAAGTGCCTATTAACCCTCTCATCCATGATAACTGCTTACTCTCTGACTCCTTTGGTTCCCCTTGCCTCCCTGTGGAAGATTCTGCCTCTGAACCTGCTGTTTCTTACTTGATGTTATTATTGCATTTGTGTTCTGAACCTGCTCCCAGAGGCCTCTGGGAAAATCAGTGCAGAGGCAATAAAGGTAAATAATGCAGACTCTCCTTTAGGAGAGGTCTTTGCTTTCTGGGTCATAAATCTGCTTTCCACTTAACTTGAGACAAATGTCTCCTCTCTGATTTGTCCTGTCCTTGTACTCCAGGAGGCTTCTGAGTGAACCAAAGGACTTAAGAATATAGCTGAGTGTAATTGGAAACATTGCTCTCATTTACTGAAGCAGCCAGCCTGCTGCTTTGGGGTGGAAGGGAGATGTAGTTGGTATAAGAAAAACTATGTGGGTGAATGGGAAGTGATAGGGAGTTTTTGGGGAATGCTAGAAGAGTGTTTGCTCCTTATCTATCTGGAGGCCAGTCACCTGCTACAAAAGTTCTAAAACCCAATAGGAACCTTGGTGTAGATCAGCAGCAACGCAATCCTGTTCCCTACCGTGCTGTGCTTGTGACATAGTTGCCCACAGGCCTGTGGCTCTGCTCAGTAATGATGGCTGGCAGGCTCTGTTGTGTCCATGTTCACGAGTTCAGTCTTCATATGTCTAGTTGGCTTTGTCTCATTTTTTGGAGGCAACTATACTTCCCTAAGCACAGAGAGCCACCTGGCCCACATGTGGCATTAGCCAGAAGAAGCAGCTATCACGCAGGCACATGGGAAGAGCTCAGTCCTAATATATCACCATCCTCATGGAAAATCAAGCCCCAGTGTGCCCCAGGTAGCACCATCATTTGCACATTTTTTCATCTTGTCCCTTTCCCTCCATTACCTTTAGTTTCTTTGATCTTGACCACATCAGCAGTCTCCCAGCTGGTCCTTAGTTTTATCCTTCTTCCAGTTCTCTGAGAGGGCTGGGGGTGTCACTCACGGGCAGAGTATTTTCCTAGCATGCACAAGGTCATAGGTTCAACTCCTAGCAGCACAGAATAATAATAATAACAGTCCTCTGCAAGATGCTCCTTTTGAAATCACACTTGACTTAGTCTCCTCCTTGTTTAATCTTTCTTGGGATGCTGGGGAATGAATCCTAGGCCTCATGCATGCTGAGCTCACACTCTACTACTGAGCTAAGTCCAGCCTCCCACTCCCTTGTTTAAAACCCTTAGTGACTCCTGTTACCTAGAGAATAAGATCAAAACTTATTGGCATGTATGTAGGTTGCTCTATGACCTGGTGCTTTCTTCCCTTTCCAATTTACTTTTTCTGCTCTTTGTTCTTCTCTTCCACACTTTAGGTTCTGGCCATATGAGCTGCATTTACAGAGCCCTGGCACACAATGCAATTCCATGTCTCATGTCTTTGCACATTCTGGTGTCTATCTAGAATATCTGTCCTGGCTATCTATTGGAGGATAACAACCACCCCCCCGCCACCTGAAACTTGGTGGTTTACCACCATAATTTAATATTGATGCAGATTCAACTGAGTCCTCCTCACTTGGGGCCCTTCCTGTAGTTGAAGTTGGATGACAGCTAGTGAATTTTATTTATGTGTGTTTATTTATTTAGCAGTACTGGGGACTGAACCCAGTCACACTTTATCACTGATATTTAGCCTCATCCCTCTTTACACTTTTATTTTGAGATGGGGTCTTGCTGAGTTGCTGAGGTTTGAACTTCCAGTCCTCCTGCCTCAGCCTCCTGAGTCACTGAGATTACAAGCCTGTGTCATCTGTGCCCAGCTGAGTTGGTGACTGTTTTTCTCCTGCCTAACCCTGGGGCGAGGATGGCTGGAATCATTGAGGGCTGGGGAGACATCACTCTTCCTTTCTCTGCAGGACCCTTCTCCCTCTGTGGGCTTCCTCACCAGACAGCAGCCTAAGGGAAGTTGGACTTACATGGCAGCCAACTTCCCACCAACTGGGCATCCTAAGAGACCCAGCATAGAATTCTCTCAGCATCATTTCTGCCATATTTTTTTGGTCAAAGCAGTCCCAGATCAGCCCAGATCCAAAGGCATGGAGAAACAGACTCCACCTCTCAATGTGGAATTTGCTTGCTTGTCTAAAGAGGGTAGGAATTGATGGTACCATCTGGAGATAACTGGTGTAATATCTTTCACCCTCCTATTCTCCTGATAAATTCCTGTTTGTTCATTTAACACCCAGTCCTATGTCACTTTTGTGATTTCTACTCTCTCTTACCAAGGCAAAATTAGCTTCCATGTTTAAGAAAATTGTTTTTAGAGAAACTGGAAAAATAAGTCAGAGAAGACTGTACCTTGAGCCTGATTTGGACCCCTTACCCTGCTGTACTGCATGTGTGGCAGTACTCCTACTGGATCACATCAATCCTTGGAGGGCAGGGCAGCTATACCTGACTCATCTTCATGCTCTTGAGACCTAGCTTAGCAACTGACCCATGGGAGCTGAATAAATTGTGGCTGAGGGAAGTGAACTGAATTACTGCTGCTTTGTTGCTATGCTGTTTTTCCACCCAGGGGCCCCCTCCCCTTAGAGCCAAGGAATCGGTCACAAAGAACTTGTAGACCCAGAATATGAAACAGTGAATCACAGGAGTTGATTTCCATCCTGGAGCCTCAGTTCTCAATATTTTTGTCTTCCACAAAGATAATCACTACTGAGCAGGTATCAGGTGTTTATTATGTGCTAGGCATTGCGCCAGGCACCTAATATTCATTATTAATTAATTAGGTCTCATAATAATGCTATATTACCTATTATTTATCCCACTTTACAGATGATGAGATGCAGCAAGGCTAGGAGCAGAGAAATAGATGGAGCTCCAGAATCTGTATTCTGAACTTCTTTTGAGCTCAGCATTTTCAGAATATGCTCAGCAGAATGTCAGAGGTATTACATGAGGAATGCTGAAAGAACCCGGTCTTCTTCTGACCAGAAGAGGATGCCTGGAGAGAAGTCCCTAGGGACTCCAACAGTTGAAGGACTGACTTGTTCTTAGAGGCCTCTGTGGGGGCCAGTAGGGCGATGCTGCAAGGAGCCCAATGGCACCTTGGTGTAAAGTTCCCCATAGCATCCCCCATAGTTCAGGGTGCCTTAAAAGCCACAGGATCCACAGGGTCCATATCTCTTGGAGAATATTGGCCTGTGTCCCTTTTGACATTTGTTGGCCTTTCTCCCTCCCTGCCTTTTTTCCAACCTATGAAAAATGTATTCCCTTACAGGGCATGGTGTTTGAAAGTGGAATTCAGCTACGCATGATCACTTGTTAAGCACTAAGCAGTTTTCAGGGGGAAAGAGCATTAGCTATGCAGGCTCACTTGTTCCAGTTCTCTCTGATCTTCTTGTAACTGGAGGCTCAGGCATGGGAGGAAGCTTCAATAATGTAGAGGGCGCAACTCCTTGATACCTCCAGTGTAGCAAGATTTACTAGTTCCCATTTGAGTAATGCAAGTTTCTTTTTTATGCTGAGTAAATTGTATATCTCATCTTTCAAAACCTTCCATATCCATAATTGCCAATTAGTCCCCCTGATGTGCCAGTTCCTGGCCACTTCATTTCAATGGTTACATGACTCCAACTGGGAAAAAAAGTATGAGATAATGTCATTTCGCTGGTCTGCAGGCAGATTCCACACCAGCATCTGAGATGACATACTGCAAATTAAAAATCATTCCCTCTACCTGTTCCCTTGCAGGCACTGGCTAAATACACATTGCTTTAATAAGATGGTTTCCCAGTACAGCCAAAAGGACTGAGCTTCTCAGCACAATTTAGAGGTTAGAACATTTGGGAGAAATCTCACGTGACATTGTCAAGTTGAAATCACAGATATTAATTTTCATCACCCTTTAAATTTTGTTAACTCCTCCTCCTCCTCTTCCTCCTCCCTCTCAGCTAAAGACCAGATCTCTCCGGGTAATGAAGAGAAAGACCCTCCAAGGAGCCACCCGTACTCTGTGGAGACCCCATATGACTTTCACTTGGACCTGGACTTCCTCAAGTATGTAGATGACATTGAGAAAGGGAACACCATCAAAAGGATTCCTATCCACAGAAGAGCCAAGCAGGCCAAGTTTAGCACGTTGCCCCGCAATTTCAGCCTTCCTGACAGTGGGGTTCGCCCCCATGTTACTATCCCCCAGCAAAACTGGTCTCCCGCAGTGCCAAGGAAGGTGTCACTCAGGACCCAGGAGCAAACCCAGTCACTGCTGCTAGGTGATCCTCCTCACGCCTCAGCCAGCGGGAGCCAGGTGAGCTATCATAGGAAGGCCCTATTGGTGGAGGCCTCCAGGCAGCTGGAGGCTGTTGCTCCAGAGGAAGCCCAGATCACTTCTGGGAGTGGAGGGCCCCAGCTTTTGAGAGCTCCAGCATGCCAGCCACGCTGCCCCAAAACAGGGCCTCGGAGGAGCCAAACCTAAGCGCAGGTCTTCCAGCACCTCCTGCCTTCCCTCCTCTGCAGGGGGACGGCAGCGTCTGGAATGGCAGGATTTGCAGGTGGAAGGATTTGCAGGTTTTCACAGCTCCAGCCCTCTAGCAACCACCCATCTGACAGCGATTTGGGAGACCTGGTGGCAGGGCTCCCAGAGTTAGTCCAGGAGGGGGCTGAGCCTGCAGTGGGGGAAGTGAAGGCTCCAAATCACATGTTTCTCCCAGGGCCTCCTCCCGCATTCCAAAATGCACTCCTAGAGGGTGCGGAAGGCGAACCCCAAACCAGAGAAGCAGGGGGGGTTCTCACACCTGGCTCCTCAACACCCAGCCCCCCACCTCTGCCATCTCCCATCCCTGAGAATGAGCTCCCTCTGGAGGAAGTCGAGCTCAACATCAGTGAGATCCCACCCCCGCCGCCCATAGAGTTGGATGTGAGAAGCATCGGCATCCGGGTAACTGAGGAAAGCCTGGGCCTTGCCCTGGTGGACCCCAACAGCATCTCCACCCTGAAGGAGCAGGTCTCAGCCCTTGAGGGTGAATTGTCTGGCAGAACCAAGGAACTGACCCAGGTCCGAGCTGCCCTTCAGCAGCAGGAAGAGGAAATCAAGACGCGGGAGGGGAGGATTCAAGAGCTGGAGTGCACTGTAGCCCAATTGGAAGAAAAGCTTAGCCAAGAGACGTCCAGAGATGCCCAGGGCCAGGCTGATGCCATGGTGAACACTGACCCTCCCCGTGGGCTCTTCCCAGGGGAGTCATGTGACAAGAGCATGGGGTCAACCTTCTGAGCATCACAGACTCTGAAAGCTGGGGGGCTGGGGGAGAGGAGAATGGCTTCCTATGGGGGCAAAATGGTCACACTCGAGTGGGTCAGAGACTGACAGAGCCTGTGCTACCGTCCCAGCTCTCACTGCCACAGGGACCTCAGAAGGTCCTTGCCTCCCCTTTACATTGCTGCCTCCCCACTGAACTCAGGATTGAAGAAGCAGGCTCTGAGCATGAGGGAGGCCTGCAGGCAGGAGGCGAGAGCCTGGCCAGGGCAGCACAAGGTTCTTCACGGAGCAGTGACAGAGAGGCTGCCCCAGGGGTCAGGGAGGAGCTCCCAGGGAAGGAGCACCCGGGAAGGCCACTAAGCTCTCCAACAGATGCCACCATTGGGCAATATGTGAAAAAGATCCAGGAGCTCCTGCAGGAGCAGTGGAGCTGCCTGGAGCATGGGTACCCGGAGCTGGCCAGCGCCATCAAGCAGCCTGCCTCCAAGCTCAGCAGCATCCAGAGCCAGCTGCTCAGCTCCCTCAACCAGCTGCTGTCTGCCTTCTCAGCCCAGGCTCCCCCACAGGAGCCTGCAGCCCCACCCTCCTCCCCTCCAACCAGTAAATACTGGTGCCCAAGGCAGGGAACCTTTTCTCCTTTATATGACAAATCCAAGGGAAAGGGGGTTTTGGTTACATGAGTAGATTTCTAAAAAGATTTTAGCACCTCCAGGAGCCTAGTGGAATAAAAACTGACCTGTGTAAGCATGGGGGCCGCACCTCTACTCTCCTTGTGTAGGTGTAAGGCTGACTGCAGGGCCACCACATATAGCTGTACAGATAGTGTCAGCCACAAAGATGCCAGCCAGGGAGGGCAAATAACAGCTGAAATCCAGCCCACGCTCCCTTTGCCAAACCATGTGCCTGCAGCACTGGGTCTACCCAGAGGGGGCACTGTTCTCATTTCATTGCACAAAGGCAAAGTCTTGGCCAAGGGTGGTCCTGCCCTGGGTGCTCCCCTCAGGCTCCCTGCTGGTTTCCTGGGCTTCAGCATTCCTGCTGGAACAGGAAAATCGCTTTCTGGCCCTCCCACATCAGAGGTTTTCTCTAGCCTGGTTTTGGATGAGCATTATATAGAGATTGGGAATTGTTCACTGAGTATTTTCTGTGTGCATGCATGGGAGCAGGGGCTCACATGGGCCAGAGCAGCTCTTCCTCTTCTGACCGATCTCACACTGTTGAGGAGAGTGGAGCCATTACCATGCTTGGCTCAGTGGGCAGCATGCAAGTCTGCTTCCTGCCACAGGTCACAGGTTGGCTGCCTTCTCATTTCGGTGCTAGTTCCCATCTTGTCCCTTGGGAAATGCCTCCCATACTACTGAGCACAGCATGAGGTTGTGCTCTTGCTCACCTGTCTCCAGTGTCATCACTACCCCCACATCACAAGTGTCAACGTGCACATGAACTAGAAAGGACTTCTGAGGTGCCCTTGAGCGGAGAAGGGTGCTGGCCCATGAGTCCACAGACCTAAGTTCTATTCCTGCTCTGCCATTCCCCAAGGAAGCCTGAGTCTCAGATTTCCTAGCCATAAGATAGGGACAACAACCACATGTGCCCATGTGGTTCCCTGCGAGAATGTTCCAGTCTCTCTAATCATCCATATAGAGAGGGGCATCATTAACAGGAACCATTCTATTGACAGTCACCAGAAAGAATAAAACCATTTTATTGAAAAAGTCCCCAAAACATTTGATTTGAATTATCTGGTTTCTGTCCCTATCCACCTTTTCACACACCTGCAACCTGTATCCCCTTAAAGGAAAAGCCCTGCTTTTGCTACTCCAAGATCTTTCTAACCTGTGATGTTGTATCTACCTAGAGAGCTCCCCGCCGACCAGCCTTAAATCCATAATGAAAAAGAAAGACTATGGCTTCCGTGCAGGAGGTAATGGGACCAAAAAGAACCTTCAGTTTGTTGGGGTTAACGGTGGGTAAGCATCGCTTGTGAAGCTCCGACTGCCTTCCCTGCTACCTCTCCTGCTGTTGTCCTCGGTGCTCTCTTTTCTAGGGGGAAGCATCTGGTTTTTGTTCTTCTGCAAGGGAATTAATCTCCAAGGTCCTTTAAAACTCCATGTCGGGTTTGCACATGTTTGGCTCTTTGCCAGATGTGCTGGTTTGTTGGAACCTCTGCTTTTAATATACTTGGCTTTGGTCTCCCCCAGGGCCAGGACTCTGGGTGGTTTCTGGGAGTTTGGGAGAACATGGACCCTTTGAGGAAGGTCTTTAACCCGAACCATGACACTGAAACTAGTACAATTGTATGTGTTTAAAATGTTTCTCCTTTAATTACTGCAAACCAAACCCAAGTTTTGGGCAATGAAAGGAAACAACCAGTCTATTGATAAAGAACATGAACCAAGCCTTCTGTAGTCTAGGGACTTAAACATTGGATTTAGAATACAGTCATGCAGCTGGGCACAGTGGCACATGCCTCTAATCCCAACAACTCATGAGGCTAAGGCATGAGGATTGCAAGTTTGAGGCCAGCCTCAGCTTCTTAGTGAGACCCTGTCTTAAAAGAAAAGATGTTTTTAAAAGACCTGGGATGTAGCTCAGTGTTAAAACGCCCTGGGGTTCATTTCCCAGTGCCAAAAGGAAAGAAAGAAAATTACAGTCACATGTCACCTAACAACCAGGGATACCTCTAAGAAATGCAGCATTAGGCAATTTTTGTCACTATGGGACACCACAAAGTACTTACAAAAGTCAAAACATCTATGATGTCACTAAGCACATGACTGTATTTTCTAAATCGCTCATTCAGCATTTATTAAATGCCAACGATATGCTAGGTGGTGGGTATTAAAAAAAAAAGTCAAATAGATCAAGGTCCCTACCTTTAGCTCTCAGATACGTCAAGAAACAAGGGAGAAATGCTGACGTGCCAAGACCAGTTGTATTAGTCAAGGAAACACAGGATGCTGTGGAAGCCCAAGGAGGCGTCTAGCCCAGCAGGCGGTGTGTCCGGGAGACTGCCCAGAAAAAGTGGGGATCCTGCAAACTTAAGTCACACAAAACACTAGTCGCGAATGGGGGTGGCATCATTGTTGTAGTTTCTGTGAAGGAAACGTCAGAAATGATGAAGCAGGTTGTCAGGTGGGCTGCTGCTCTCACTTCCTCTGGTGTGTGACCCTCTGGTCCATGAAGAACCATGTTTTGTGCTTTCACCAGTTCACATGCAAAGGAGGAGGATCAGCCTGATCTCCAAGCCTAATGCAGGTCACGCTGCTGCCCAGCTTAAATGCCCTTCACAGTCCCCCTCTGTGCCCAAACCTGGAGGAACTAGATCATGGTTCAGCCTTCTCGTTCACCTCAGCTCCTGCCTCACCTCCCTCCAACATGCTGAGCTCAGGCCCATCTCAAGGCCCTGGCATTTGCTTCCCCTGCTTAGACTGAGCCCCTCCTGGGGTGCGGGAGCATAAATAATCCTGATCCCCATCCTGAAGACTCAGGTTTAATTAGTCTGGGAGACAGTCCACCTACTGGGAATGCTAACCCCCACCCCAAGTGTTCTAATGTGCAGCTGAGGTTAAGAACCCATGTCCTAATTGAAGCAGCTCTTCCTCCCATCACTAGCCCATGGCCCTTTTTAACTTTGTGCATTATTCTTATCACTTTCTGAATATAATATTTGTTGCATGTCTGTATCTGCCTCTCCCTACTAGCATATAAGCTCCCCTAAGGCAGGGGCTTTGATATAAGCACTTAGAACACTACCTAGCACATAGTAGGTGCTCAATAAATTTCTTCCAGGTAAAAATTTTATTTGAATTTGTTTTTGTTGTGTTTTGTTTCCTTTGTGGTGCTGGGGATCAAAACCCTGGGGCCTTGCACATCCTAAGCAAGTGCTCTACCACAGAGTGACACTTCTAGCCCTAGGTGAAGTTTTTATGGAAGCAATTCTAAGATGTACTCAGCTTGGTAAACATAGTATGCCCCCCATTTCTTTATCACAAAAGAAAACGGTTATTCCAAACACAATGGAGAAGAAATATCTGAGAATTAAGCAAAATAGAATGCAGGCATACCAGGGAGCCTGCTGGGTTTGCAGATCCAGTGAGCACAGAGTTCTTATGTAGAAGCCACTGATGGAAAAAGGACCTTAGGGGGTTCAGCAGCAAGCATAGTCACTGATTCCTGTGGCTCTGTGGAGTATCCTCAAAACCCAGATCTTAATACCAGCATTCTCCATTGGGATCTCCTGTTGAATATTGGCAGGGGAATCGGTAAATCGTCCAGTACTTTGCCCCTGGTCTCTGGCAATAGGATCATTTATAGCTGAATGTAAGATTCACTGTCAGGAGCAAAGCCACAAGTCAAGTACCTGAGACCACACTTTTGCTGCTCCAAGTTGTAGTTCTAACAGGCTTCAGGTGAGAAAAGCAGGTGCGTGTTTGAGTATCTGAGTCCTGCTGGGAGCAGGTGCAGAGGAGCTCACCCCTTACCAGTCTCACCCTGGGCTGGGGAGGAGAGAGCTGCAGGAGGTCTGCCCTCCACCCAGAGATGTGAAGACTTGTCAGGCTATTCAGGGAACTCAGGGTGGAGGTGGGGATGCTAACCTTTACTTGGGCTCCTCTCTGGACCTAACATTAGGATTCCAGAAGCAAATGGCTCTGTGAGAACCTTGGATTGACTGTCTAAATCATCAAATCATCAGCCAATTCAGGGATAGGGTGTTGGTGTGTTTGCTGCAAAGAGCACAATTTAGCTTTTCTTCACAAATGGCATCCATCACCAGAGCCTATTTCTCTGACTGTAGGGTTCCTGGGAGCCTCCTCATCCTGGCCTGCAGGATGTGCTTAGTAAACTGGGGAGTGTGACCTGAGACCTGCCTTGTTCTCCTTGGTGTTGACATAGCCCTGGGCAGGTAGGACAGGACGAGTGACCTCTTCTCCTTCTCCAGCTATGAGACCACTTCCAGCGAGGAGACCAGTGGTGAGGACAGCTCTCCAGAGGACTTGTCTGACAGTGAGGCTGAGAAGAAATGTGGTGGCCCAGACCACAGGCGGGGCCAAGATGCCACCAGCTGTGAGGCTGGCCAGGATGTCCCTGAGGGCACTGACAGCACAGGCCAGGAAAGCGGGTTTGGGGAAGAAGCCCCCCATCCCAAGGCTGAGAGGTGAGTCAGATGGGTGCAGAGGGGGCCGCCATTCCTCTGGTGAGGGGCGAGGGCATGCGCTCACCCTTCCATCCGGTCATTGGGTCATTTGTCGATCCACCCGTTGGGCAGAGTTTGTTGAGTTTTCTTCCAGGCTGGGCTCTGGGCAGTGGTTGAACTAAACAGACATGACTCCTGGAATATTCTGTCATAGGTAGAGCTCTGCGGATAAAGCCAACATTCACCTAGCACTGGAAATGTGATGGATGGACAAGTATTATTTTATATAAGCCTTTTCACGATCCTGCAAGGCAGCCGTCACTATGATCCCCACTTTACAGGTGTGGAGATGGAGGCTGAGGGAGGGAAGTGATTCTGCTAGCAGAGCAGTTTGGACCTGCTGGTTCTGACCCATACACTTCTCTGCCTCTCTTGTTGGCCAGGTGACACCACCCTGTAAAGTGATGGGAGGCACGTGATGTGATGGGGGGGGAGAGAGAGAGAGAGAGAGAGAGAGAGAGAGAGAGAGAGAGAGAGAGAGAGAGAGAAGGAAGGTGGGGGAGAAGGAGAAAGGAGAGGGGGAGTCTTTCTTTTCCTGACTTGGAAAAGAAAGTGATCAGAGGCCATGCCTTTGGAGCTGACCACACCTTGATTCAAGAACTGCCTCTGCCATGGTATTCTTTGGCAAGGTCCTTAAGCTGGGGTCACTTCCCTTTCCTTATCTGAAAAAATGTGGATAATAGTGACCTCTTAGATTTGATCTGAGAATCGTGTGAGAAAAAGCACTTACGTGCCTCACACAGTTCCTGCCATGGAATGGGCTCCCGATGAGAGTAGCAATAGCTGAGTCAGGACCACCATTATCAGCATCATCGTCACCTGCAGCCTGCTGCTGGGGGAATGCTGAGCAGTAACAGAGGCTGGTTAGTGAGCAGGTGCACAGGGTGCTCTGTGTGGCAGCCTGATGAGACTGTGCCGAGCAAGCAGGCATGGTGGCGCACACCTGCAATCCCAGCTGTTTGGTAGGCTGAGGCAGGAGGATCTCAAGTTCCAGGTCAACCTGGGCAACTTAGCGAGACTCTGTCTTTCAAAAAATAAAAAGGTCTGAGGTGGCAATTTGATGGTAGAGCTCCCCTGGGTTCTATTGCCAGTACTGCAAAAAATTAAAAATAAATAAAAGTGAGTGGGCTCTCGGGGACCGGTGCCGTTAGAGCACACTGAGGCCTGTGTGCGTGTCGCTGTGGCACCCAGTGTCAGTGATTCTCATTTTATGAACTCTTAGCCCTTGTGGTTCCTTTGTGGAAGAAGGACCTGAAGAGATTTGCTGGTATGTGTTGGGCTCTTTGGATTTTTTTTTCTAGTCCACCCAGGAAGAAAAATTTCATCCAAAGTCAGAACAGCAGCCCTCCAGTCCCCAGTGAGTCAGGCATTGTGTTGAGCCCACAGCCTCTGCAACTTGGTTTATCTGTTCCAACAAGAGCAGGATGCAAAGGCTCTTCAGAGCCACATCAGCAGGGTGCTCAGATCACCCTACACTTCTGAGGAATGTTCCCTATCCTGGGGGAGTTACCCGGTTTGGGTGTTTGAGTTGCTGAGAAATGAAAGAGGAAAATGAGAGTCGTTTTTATTAATGTGGAGAATGATTACATAAATGTGCTTCTGTGTGTGTGTGTGTGTATACATATATATACACATGTGTGTGTGTTTGTTTTCTCTGGATATAAACCCTCAGAAGAATTTCTTAACGCATGCCGAGCATTGAGCCAGTATCTGCTGGAGACTGGGACCACCACTGACCAGCTCTTGGTACTCTGATTTTCCATTGTCATGTAAAGATTTCCCACCAGGGTGACTTTGGCCCCTTGCCTTATGCCATGGTGTGAATGTGCACACAGGAGTCCCTCTCCTCAGGGAATTCTGTCATTTACCCAAATGCTGCCACCCAAAATGATGGATTATGCTGAGGATGTGGAAGGATCAATCTGCATGAGAAAGTAGGTCAGGGGCTCAGAGGCATTTACCAAGGGAGATTAGGCATCACCACCTGAGTGTCTGTCACTAAAGTGTTTGTGGTTGAGGCTCAAACCTCTGCCCTGAGGTTGGGGAAACATATGGGTGGAGTGGGAAGAGCTTGTGGAATGGGAACTGTGGGTTCTGGGCCCAGAACCTCACCTGTGAGGCAGGAAGTGGGTGAGGGCAAGGCTCAGAGCCTGCCTCCTCATCAACAGAACAGTGGTAGTGAGTGGTGTGTGTCCACCCCCTGAAGCTCTGACACTTAATTCCATAGTTACTACTGCTTTTCTTAAAGTGCACCTATGGATCGAAAGACCAGAAACAAGAAAATCCATGTTTGCTCCTTTCCACCTTCGTGGCCCATGGAGATTTGAGCATGTGATGATTGGGTCCTACTTTTAATCAAGAGCTACTGACATGGGCACATTTCCCATGGCAGGAGAGAGCTGTCAGAAACACAGCAGAATAACCTGTAAGCGTTTTAAAACCTATTTTGCTCTCCTCTCCAGAAGAGCCCAAAGAGTAAAAATATCAATTCAGCAGAGTTTATTAGTTGGCCAGACCATTTTTATTATTTTATTGTGGCTGATTTGGCATATGGCAGTTCCCAGACTTAAAGAAGCAGTGTGCGATGTGGATGTGAATTGAAATTCCTGTTTCTTGTTCTTAAACAAATTATGGAACTAAGTCTTACCTCTTCATTTAAAATCCCTGCTATGCTCCTTCCTTTGAGGGTGTTTCTCCAGATTTTCTTGAAGATTTCTTGGGTGAAGCAGATAATCCTCTCTAGGATCAAAGAGAGAGAGAGAGAGAGAGAGAGAGAGAGAGAGAGAGAGAGAGAGAGATGGGGGTGGGGAGGAAGGTGGAGGGAGAAGGAGAAAGGAGGTGGGGAGAGATTCTGATATGTAAGTCTTTTGGCCACAAGTGCTTTCTCTGTTCCTGACTTTGAAAAGCAAGGGATCAGAGGCCATGTATGTGTAACCCCACAACCATACCCACATTAGGATCTGAGCATGGATGTCCCCCTGTGCTCCCTCCTTGCCCCTGCCTGAGAGACAACGCAGGCTATGCAAGAACCCCACTCTGCAGAGACTTGGAAATAAGGAACACAGCCCATTTTTCCATTCCCAGTTTGTATTAGGGACAAGTAGTATTCAAAAACATTATATACTTCCAAGGTCGCAAGCTGAAACAGGACTCAAACCTAATCACATTGATTTAGTGACTCCAAACCCAGTGCTCTTTCCAGAATGAGCATGAAATCATTCATAACAACCATACCCCAATAGCTTCCCCTCCCCTTAAGTAAATGTCATCTTAAGCCCTTAGGTCATGTTACATACAGAGTTGATGTCATTGACTTTGACACTCCTATGGTTCCAGGGGAGCCAGGTGCTACAGAGAGCAGGGGTCCTGTCATGGGTCGTTAAACTTTTCACTTTGGAGAGCCCTACAAAACTCATAGCCAAGAACAGGGCTGGAGATGTAGCTCAGTGGTAGAGTGCTTGTCTAGAATGCGCAAGGCCCTGGGTTCAAGTCCTAGCACCACAAAAAAAGGAAAAGAAAGTCAAGAATAATTCAAGCCCACCTGTTTGGGTTTTATTTCCAGCATAAATCGCGTATGATTGTCTGTATAATGTTGTGACTTTGCAGCTATGCCTAGTATAAAAAGGAAGAGCCCTCGTGCCATATGGGGTAAGTCAATGTAGACTGACCATGTGGGCATGAAAGAGAGTTTTAGTAATCCGGTGCACACAGGTTGTGACCTCAACTTACACTAGTTTCAGGCCATCATCTAGGAAAGGGAATTGTTCCTGGTTATTGCAGTGTCATCCCAGAACTCCTTGCTACCTCCCATGGAGGGTTGATCTCAGGTCCCATGTGTTCCTGCATTCCCAACCTTGCTGTCTGTCCGTCCCCTACATAAATCCCCTGCAGGGATACAGGGAGATAAGGGATGGAGGCAGAAACATTCAAAGCTGACACATCCTGGTGTCAAGTGGGACATCCCAGACCAGGGAACCTCTCAGAATTGGAATCTTTTGGGGTTTCAGAGGCAAAGCTTGAACACCATCAGTCAAGAGTGGTTCCGTATTTCAGCCTGAAGTCATCTAGCCCTGCCGTGGTGGCGGCCTACCTCGCTGGGGTCCAGCCTCACTCCCCAAATCTCCTGAAGCTGCTTGTCAACTTGGCTGATCATAAGGGGAACACAGTGCTCCACTACAGCGTGTCCCACTCCAACTTCTCCATCATGAAGCTGCTGCTGGACACAGGTCAGAAATGGCTGCATCTGTAGTCTGGATCCCATTTCTTTTTTTTTTTTTTTTTAAGAGGATCTCACTATGTTACCTGGCTGGCCTCCAATTCCTGGGCTCAAGCAATCCTCCTCTCTCAGCCTCATCTGTAATTGAGGGTCATTCATGTACCATACCTCTTTCCAGCAAGAAAATTTTCACTCTTCAGAGTTCCTTCTTTACTCCAGAAACTGGACTAGACCATGTTGCCTATATCATGTCATTCATTCTCCACAATAGACCTGTGATATTATTCTCAATTTTCAGGCTCAGAGAGTTTAAAACTTACTCAGGTCACAGTGCTGATAAATGGTAGAGCAGATTCTAGATTTGGTCTATTCAACTTCAGAGCTCTACCATACTGCCTTAGGAAAGGCCATCATTTCTTGTCTTTTTAAGATAATTTTTAACAAAGATCTTGGTTCCATTTGACCAGTTGGACTCCTTTATTATTTGCCAGATAATTATTGATGATTTATGAGGTCCATACTGGCTACAACCTGACATGCAAAAGAGCAGGGCAAGATGGCTCTGAAGAGAGATGCAGAATGTGATTTAGAGATGCAGAAGAAGTGAGATAATATTCAATGCAGGAGCAGGAAAGGTGCCCTGAAGCAGATGGGGTTCCACAGGCAGAGAAGTGTTCCAGGTGAGGGGAGCACCAGAGAAGGTAAGAAAAGAAAAGACACCTGGAGGTCAGAATGGCTCCTGGTTTGGACAAGATGTGAACAAAAGTTGGGAAGGTAAGTTGGAGCCATTGGCATGGAGGACCTTGTGTGCCAGACTGACACCTGTTTGAAAGGTGTTGGGAAGTAGTACAGATTTTTGTGTAGGGAGCTCTATCACCAGGGCAGTTCTCCAAGAAGCATAATTCGGTGGTAGGAGCAGATTAACGGAGGAAGTGTAGGAGGAGGTGGCAGGCTAGTTGGGATTCCACTGCAAGGGTCCACAGAGAGGTAGTGAGGACTAGATGATCATAGCAGGAATAGAAGAGCAAAAAGTCACTGGAGAGTTAGTGACCACCTGGCTGTGATGGGCCTGGGAAGTCAGAGCTCTCTGTCAAGCTTCGATGGCTGAGAAGATGATGGTGTTGTAAAAGCGGAAGGAGCAAGTGTGGGGAGGCAGATTTTCAGTTTCTAGTGGGTCATCCAAGCGGAAATGTCCAGAAGATATTGAGAGTTCCAAATCCAAAATCTACAGATAGTAGAGTTTCAGGAGGACCTGGCTAGAGCAAAAGCACTGGAGTCCTGGGAGAGTCTGGCTCCAGGAATTGGAGCAGAGGCTGATCTGTTCCCTTATTAAGGAAGCGTGGGGCCAGGGGATGGGGTCTGATCTCAGAAACCAACAGCTTTCCCACTTCTCAGGTCTTGTCCATCTAATTTAACTTCCTCTGACAGTTTCCATGATCTGCCCTGCAATATCCCACCTACCATAGCTGTCCCTGTGTCACCACACTCTCCTCCTGTGTTCCACCCAGCCATGCTGGCCTCAGACTCACCTAACTCCTTGCTCCTGGGATCTTTGTATTTTATTTCTATCTAGACTCTTTCTGCTGAAACTTTTTGTAGGACGGCTCCTTATCACCCAGGTCAGAGCCCAAATGTCACCTCCTTGAAGTCATTCTCGTGACTCTATTTAAAGGGGTGCTATCCCATCTGTTCTAGGGGAACACCTGTTTTTTTCTTTAGATGATTTTTTTCTGTATTTCTATCCAACAGAATGCAAACTCTGTAAAAAGGGACTCTTGTCTGTTCCTTTACGTCTGTATTCCAAGTTCCTAATCCAGTTCCTGGATGATGTTGTCTGTTAAAGGAATGAGTAATGGGTGACTCCTGGAGCTCAGTTAATCTCCAGTGTACTTCCAGTTCTCCACTGTTCTTTTAAGCAGCCTTGAGGCTCTTCTGAACAGGAAAGGTGACATATGGAAAAATAGCCTAAACTTCTATCTAATTCTCACATCATCAAGAGATTAAATTCCATTGTTTCTGGGGATATAGCTCAGTTGGTAGAGTGCTTGCTTCGGATGCACAAGATCCTGGATTCAATCCCCAGCAATTAAATTCCAGTTCTAAGTTTGAGTCAATGTTATTGATTTCAGTTATTCATGGATTCCTGGGTACCATCAAAATGGTAGCTCAGTTGAGGGAGGCACATGGTTCAGTGGAGCATGCCTCTGTATTCCACTTACCATTTCTAGTATTCTGGGCTTTCAATAGAGAACATGAAGAACAGTAGCTAGAGTCTTTTGAGTGTCTTCCCCATCCCCAAAACTGGTCTAGGTATGATATACATGTTCACATATAAAATCCTTGTGGAGATTGTGAAACAGATATTAATCGCATTTTCCAAGTGAGGAAACTGAGGCTCAGAGATGTCAATAAATGTGGTTGAGGTCACAGAACCAGTCACAAAGCCAGAATGCAAACCAAGATCTGTCACTCTCCAAATCTGGACTTTTTCTACTACCCCCAAGTAGTTCACAGGGACACTCTGAGGCTTTGAGAGCACCTAATATGTGTGTGAAGAATCCAAAGACCAGTAACATGGAGCCCTCTCTTAAGTAGCTCACAGACTTGTAGCCTATTAGGAGTTCTAGGTGAGCTAGGCCAGGACAGTGAGCAGACACCCTAAGATTTGGGTGCTATAAATTTCTGCTACTGTTGATTAGACATCCAGCTAATACTCATCAACTTTAAGGTGGTTTGGAAGCTTCCCCTTTGACATACTAGCATAGAGGGTGAAGAGGGTTTGGAGAACAGGCCCAAAATGCCATTATTTTCTCTCATCAGTAAAAAAGTGTGTTGAGAGTGACAGATCTGTCACACTCCCAAACCTGGCCTCCCTTCAGAGGCCATTGTGAAGCATCTGAAAAGCACATTACAAACTGTAAAGTGCTGTACAGAAAGTGATGACTTCTTCTTATAATAATAATAATAATTACTATTATTATTATTATTATTATTATTATTATTATTATTATTATTACTGGGGATTGAACTCAGGGACCTACAACCACTGAGCCACATCCCCAACCCTATTTTTTATTTTATTTAAAATACAGAGTCTCTGAGTTGCTTAGCACCTCACTTTTGCTGAAACTGGCTTTGAACTTGCAAGCCTCCTGCCTCCTCCAGAGCTGCTGGGATTACAGGTGTGCACCACCAGCCAGGCTGTGACTCATTGTTATTGAGAATAGAAACACAGAGTACACCTCCATAAGCTGGGTCCCTAGTGGTGCAAGCTTGTTGAGTTTGAGCATGCTTGGTGGAGAGTCTTTCAGGAGCATGTGGCATGAATGTGGATCCTCAGCCCTTTTCTGGGTCCCCGGTGAGGACCTCACTCCAGAGTGCTGCACAACATGTTTCTGAAGAGATAAGAGCACTGGTAACTTGAGGCCTATTCACACATCTTAAAGCAAACTTAAAGTAGGGGTAAAAACAAAAATTATTAACACAGCAATGTCCACCTTCACTCCTAATCAGGACAGGCTTCTGAGGCGGTGCACTGGGTTATCATTCAAGGTTCGTAACCCACTCAATCACAGCCATGGTCAGAGGGGCTCGAGAGGAAAAACTGCTAATGAGTCAGCCAAGCCAAGGTTTGCAGATCCATTGGCACTTAGGTATAACAATTGCACACTTCTGAAAAATGCTTGGGGTGGAGCAGAGGGAATATCAAACAAATGCTGGGTTCTCTCCTTGCACAGAACCTGTAAGTAGCCCTAATTGACATTGTTCCATAAATTAGATTTCTTCTAATGAATTCCTAATCTACAAGAATACTATTCTGAATGATCATTGTAAACTAAGCATTTACTTAAGAGATTTAAAGAGATTTAAATACATTAACCATAAATTCCACAATAATCCTATGAGAGGTTCTGTAGTTCACTCTTTTCCACAGAGGAGGGCAGCCTAAGAAAGACTGTCTTGATCTACTGAGATAATTTTGTTATTTTGCTCAAAAGAGCCACCTAGGCTTTTCTAATGAACAACTGCACAGGGACAATTTGGTTTTGCACACAATACTACCCTAGAGAGGTGAGATCATTTATATAAGAGACATCTGTGTCTCACAATGCCTTACCTCTCCTTTGGATAGCCCCAGGACCACAAACCAAGAATCTCTTTTCCTTTCTTCTTTACTACTTCATCTCAAAAGTATACCAGTTTTAGCTGGGTGCAGTAGCACCCACCTGTAATCCCAGTGACTGGGGAGGCAGAAACAAGAGGATCACAAGTTCAAGGTCAGCTTGGACAACTTGGCAAGATCCTGTTTCAAAAACAGAAATATATTAAAAAAAAAAAAAAAACCCAAAACAGAAAATTTAAAGTGTATGTGTTCATGTGTGAGAATTTTTTGCAGTTTTTCATTCTGTTGTGAAAGGTTTATTCTTGTTTTATTCAAAAGTTATGGTGTTTTTATCTCCCCATTTTTCAAGTGAGATGGTCATTTCCGGAAGATTTTCTATGTTTATCCTAAAGGACTTACATGCCCAGCCACCAGCTTGAGTTACATACAGACATGAGGTAGTGAGAGTGAGACCTGTAGTGCACAGCTGTGGGTACATGTGGCTGGTGACGGATGGGCTCAGGACCCAGACAGTCCTGAGCCCTGGTTCTGCTTCACCTGCACATGAATAGTTTATGCATCTTCTTAGCCTCTCAGAGTCCTCATCTGTAAAATGAGAATAATGTAATATGCTCAGGTTTAGGAAGTAAAGTCATGGTCATTGACCCTTTGGCCATCTCTGGCCTACTGTGGACCTCCTTTCCTGGGTATCCTCAGAAAACTTGTTAAAGAAAGGTAGCCACCTTTAAATGCTGCCAGAATTGTAAACTAGTGACTCCTGCTGTGGATGGCGTGGCTCTATTCCTTGGATTATTAACCAGCAAGCAGCGTCTTGTTGACCTGGCTAAAGTGGAGGCTGCCTTCTGGCCTCTTGGGGCTATTCCAGGCCCCGTTGCTTATCTTGCAGGGGTCTGCAATGTCGACCACCAGAACAAAGCTGGCTATACTGCCGTGATGATCACTCCCTTGGCTTCTGCGGAGACGGATGAAGACATGGCTGTTGTCTGGAAGCTCTTAAGAGAAGGAAATGTGAACATCCAAGCAACTCAGGTAGGTGGCGTGAAGGAGATCTCTCTCCTCTTTAATAGATATGGGAAACCTTCAAGTTTTAGTCTGCCAGTGAGGCAAGAAATTCCATACAGATTCATGGAGAATTTTTCACCCAAGAAGGCTGGGCCTCCAAAGCCTGAATATTTGCCTTTCTTTTTTTCTTTTTAATTTTTATTTGTTCTTTGTAGATAGACATGATAGTAGAGTGTATTTTCACATATTATATATACACGGAGTATAGCTTATTCTAATTAGGATCCCATACTTGAGATTGTACATGATATGGGTCACATTTGTCATGTATTCATATGTAAGTATAGGAAAGTGATGTCTGATTCATTCTTCTGTCTTTCCTATTCCCATTCCCCTCCCTTCCCTTTATTCTACTTTGTCTAATCCAGTGAACTTCCATTCTCCCTTCCACCCTTGTTGTAAGTTAGCATCCACATATCAAAGACAACATCTGACCTTTGGTTCTCTGAGATTGGCTTATTCCACTTAACATGATAGTGTCCAGATTCATCCATTTACTGGCAAAGTCATAAAGTCATCTTTTTATGGCTGAGTAGTACCCCATTGTATATATATTCCACATTTTCTTTATTCATTCATCTGTTTAAGGGTACCTAGGTTAATTTCCATAGCTTAGGTATTGTGATTTGAGCTGCTAAAAACATTGATGTGGCTGTGTCAGTGTAGTGTGCTGATTTTAAGTCCTTTGTGTATAAACCATGGAATGGGATATCTGGGTCAAATGGTGGTTCCATTCCAAGTTTTCTTAGGAATCTCCATACTGCTTTCGACAGAGGTTGCACCGATTTGCAGTTCTACCAGCAATGTATGAGTGTACATTATCTCCCACATCCTTGCCAACATTTATTGTGACTTGTATTCTTGATAATTGCCATTCTGACTGGACTGAGATGGAATCCCAGTGTAGTTTTAATTTGCATTTCTCTAATTGCTAGAGGTGGAATATTTGGTTTCTTTAAAGGTTCCTGAGACCCAGACAGCCAGGGAATGGGTCAGTGAGCTTCTAAAGTTGAGCATATTCCACCTGAACTTGGCTTTTTGAACCAAACATTTCTACCATTAGCCTTTTGAGAAATTTAAAAAAAAGCCCCATTGGCAGTCTACCTTGATCATGATCCACAGGCATCTAGCCAGTGAGGATGCTCTATGGAGGCCTAGTCCTTTAAGGAAGTTACCACCTCTGTCATTCCTCCTTTCTCCAGGGTCATCAGTTTCCAGCCTGGTGGACAGAATTGGCAAATAGCCAGGACATACAGGAACTGTTGTTGACCAGTCCCAGGAATGATAAGGATGCTCATTTCCCAGGCTTCAGCTTGGATCAAAGCATCATTATAGAGTTCTGTTGGTGAGTGAGCACTCTGCCTGGCACACTTCCACAGTCCTTGAAATAACCAGATCTCAAATACCCATGGCTGAGTGCAATGTCACACACTTGTAATTCCAGCAACTTGGACAGCTGAGGCAAGAGGATCTCAAGTTCAAGGCCAGCCTCAGCAATTTCATGAGACTCTAAGGACTTAGCAAGACCCTGTCTCAAAATAAAACATAAAAAAAGACTGGGGATGTGGCTCAGTGGTTAAGTGACCTTGAGTTCAATTCCTGGTAACAAAAAAAAAAAAAGGAAAAAAGACAATGAAAAGAAAACATCCCTGAGGGCCAGGTGCAGTGGCACACACCTGTAATCCCACCAGCTTGGGAAACTGAGGCATGAGGATTGTGAGTTCAAAGCCAGCCTCAGCAAAAGCTGAGGCCTAAGCAACTCAACGAGACTCTGTTTCTAAATACAAAAAAGAGCTGGGGATGCAGACCAGTGGTTGAGTGCCCCTGAGTTCAATCCCTGGTACCCAAAGAATAAAAAAGAAAAATAAAGAAAATTTCCCTTTCTTCCCTCTCCACCAACCAGTGTGATGACATTGTTTTGGGCATATAAATCATGTTGTGGTTCCCAGGAACAGTACTGTGGGTCAAGATGCTAAGAGTAATTTCTGCCAAGAGCCAAAAGGTCCCTACAACAAAGATAGTAGCCAAGGAGTCAGGACATTTGGGTCTACTAGGACACATGGGCCCACTAACTCACTGGGTACCTTTGCCTCTGGTAAGAACAACACTTGAAAGTCACCTCGGTGATTTCCTCCCCCTCCTTTTTTTTTTCTTAATTTGTAAAATACCAAATAGTCTCCAACTTCATATTATTATTATCATCATCATCATTACTATTATTACCAGGGATTGAACTGAGGGGCATTCACCCCTGAGCCACATCCCTAGCCCTTTATTGTATATTAGTTAGAGACAGGATCTCACCCACTTGCTTAGGGCTTAGTTAAATTGCTGAAACTGGCTTTGAACTCACATCCTCCTGTCTCAGCCTCCTGAGCTGTTGGGATTACAGATGTGTGCCAGGGGCACCCAGCCTCCAGCTTCATTATAATGCTCTCTGAGCCCATGACCTCCAATGTCAGGAACTCTATGCTCTTCTCAAGCAGCCTGTCTGTTACCCCAAACAACTCTGATAAATGTGACCCAAAATCAGTGTTCTGAACTTCCCATAGAGTGATTAGGTAGAAGTTGTTTTAGGTTCACACCAAGAGAGATCTTGTGAGCAGCAAAGGTATTCAAGGCAATCAGAGCCTTGGGGTCTGGAATCCTCTTCTGGAGAACACAGGGCAGGTGTGTGGTCTTACCTAGCAGGACTTTGAGTTGGACAAGGTACTGCATAGAATAGTGGGGATCCCTCCAGAGGTCACTTGCCATGTTGACCACCCAGGAATGAATAGTGTACATTTCACTCTCCTGTCCCCCTTTTTTAATATTTATTTTTCAGTTGTAGTTGGATACAATACCTTTGTTTTATTTATTTATTTTTATGTGGTGCTAAGGATCGAATCTAGGGACTCACACATGCTAGGCCAGCGCTCTACCACTGAGTCACAACCCCAGCCTCTTTCCTGTCCCTTTGGAGTGAACATAGATGATGGCATAACTGTCAAGAACTGTGAAGTATCTGAGATTTTATTCTTTTTTTTTATACCAGAGATTGAACACAGGGATGCTTAACCACTAAGCCACATCCCAGCCCTTTCTTTTTCTTTTTCTTTTTTTTTTTAGTTGTAGATAGACACAGTACCTTTATTTTATTTATTTGTGTGATGCTGAGGATCAACCCCAGTGCCCCACATGTGCAAGGCAAGTGCTCTACTACTGATCCACAACCCGAGCCCCTCCCCAGTCCTTTCTTATATTTTATTTTGAGACAGGATCTTGTGAAGTTGCTGAGGCTGACCTCAAATTTGAGATCCTCCTGTCTCAGCCTTTTATCTCTTATATTGGGCAATGTCTTAGAAGAAGATACCACCTCTATCTTCCAGGACTGTTTGCTATACAAACACCCTTAAAAACATCATTTAAACTGGGTGCACATGCCTGTCATCCCAGGAACTTAGGAGATTGAGTGTGGCTGGGGGATGACAATCTGAGCCAGCCTGGATAACTTGGTGAGAGGCTCAAAGTAAAATAAGGAAAAGGATTGGGATGCAGCTCAGTGGCAGAATGCTCCTGGGCTCATGGGTTCAATACCATTACCATTAAAAAAAAAAGAAAAGAAAAAGAGAGAATAAACAGATAGTATTTGAAACTAGATATGGAGAAAGGCAAGAAACCCCATGCAAAACTGACTCAGTTCCACTGTTCCACACTCCCCCAATGCAACTGCAGAGACCTAACCTGATGGCAAAGCCACTTTGGACACTTCATCCATCCAATAGCCATCCTCCTGATAGCCACACACAGATATTTGTAGATCACTTTCTGGTTTACAAAGTATTTTCACTCACCTACAACTCCTATTTCACAAGACTCCCTATAGCTATTTTCATTTTAAATAATATTTTTCCCATAAATGTGAATTTTTCTCTAACCTGGCCTCTTCTAAGAGGGATGCTCAGCAGTGATCAAGGCCAACTTATTCTTTTTTCAGAGGAAACACCTGTGCTCTAGGAGAGAAAGGGAGTTGCCCCAGCTCCCCCAACAAGGGATGGGAATTCATAGCTGCAGCTGTCCCCTTGTGGCTACTATAAGACCTCTAATTATGAGGACAGGTGGAGAGGCCAGGTAAAATGGAATGGAGTTGGGAGTCTCCTAGGAATAAGTTACTTTTTTTTCTTTGTATCTCCAGGGTCAGTGCAGAGCCTGGTGACCAATAATACTCTGTAAATGACCACTGAATTAAAGTATATTGAGCTAGACCAGAGAAACAGTGAGGGAAGAAGGAATCCTGCGTCAAGAAGAGGGGCAGATGGGAGGGCAAGCTGCAAATGCCATTTGGTTAACTGACAGTTGGGGAGAGGGGTCTGGATGGAAAATCATGGTTGGGTTCATCCATGAACAACCATTACCTTGGGGCTGAGTAAAACACACCAAAAATGTACACAGGCTTCTCTGGAAAGATGTGACTGGATTTCAGAGAAGTGGGGGACTAGGACATTTAGTAATGCACACCACGAAATGAGCAATTACCATACACCATCTCCAACCCACATGAAGACCCTGACAGCTAACATATGCCCAGGGCTCACTACAAGTCCACCAGACCAAGAATGCTGGTCATTCCTGTATTCCCTGATCAGGGAGAGATATGGAGGATACCTTGCACACATTCATGTGGGTTGTAAGTGGCAGAGCCTGAATTTTTCTGATTCTAAGCCCTCTTTCTTTTTTCAAAGTCCCAGGGTGCTGAACAGGGCAGCAGAATGCACAGGGACTGCAGATTGGAGTTGTAATCAGCCAGCACAGCAGCAAACTCGTCCTTAGCACTTTTTAGACATGGCGTTCAGAGCCACAAGGAATAGGAAAGGAAGGAAAACACAGCCTTTGCCTTATTCTTGCCATCTTACAAAGCCCAGTATCCCATCAGAGAGAAAGTGCTAACATGCCTGGAACTCAGGAGAACCACAGGGGCAAAATATAATAAATCCGTATAAGAGGACTATAGGAAAATATCGACATGTAAATAGTGTATACAAGGGAGATGGGTATGGGAAAGAGTAGAATGAATCAGACATAAGTTTCCTACATTCAAATATGAATACACAACCAGTGTAACTCCACGTCATGTACAACCACAAGAATGGGAAGTTATACACCGTATATGTATAATATGTCAAAATAAGCTCTACTGCCATGAGAAACTAAAAAGAACCAATAAAAAATTTTAAATAGTATATACAAGAAAATCTATGGGAAATAAGAATTTGTCAGTTTTTAATCAAAAAAATTACCACCACACATTACTATATTTATATCCTTTATCTTATGTGATTCCCACAAAAGTCCTGTGAGATACACACAGAAAAGCCATTCATTTGTAAACAAAGTTAGAATTCAGGGAAGGCAGCGAGGCAGCCCAGGTTCCAAGCTGGTGGCTGGCAGAGCTGGAGATGGGACTCGCTTTCAGATTCTCTTGCTTTGTCCGCCAGTGATCACAGGGATGGCAGTGACTATGGATTAGAAAAACCACAGGGTCATGAGTGCTTATTGAAACAAAGGCTTTTGGGCATCATTAATCTAAAAAGACCAGAGGCGTGGAGCAGAAGAAGGCTTCCTGGGGAAGGCTGGGCCAGGGCAGTGATAGGAAGGCAGGCCTCTGAAGCACTCAACCTTCATCTCCCCCATGGCTCCACATGTATCAGTGCTCAGTGCTAGGTACTGTGGAACAGAGACAAAGATGACAGTCCCTGCCAACAACTGTACAGTCCTTGAGAGCAGGAGATTGACAAGCTGTGATGCCCAGTATGATGAATCCCACCTGGGTGGTGGTGGTGGGTTGGAAAGCCTTTAGAGCAGATGGAATACATGACTAGCACCCTGGGGAAGTAGAATTCTGCCAGACAGAGAAGGAAAGCCATGTTGGAAGGAATGGTCATTTTCTTGAGGAGTTCCTGTTGAGCACCCTGGCACCAACAGCAGCCTCACCATATCCCCATTGCCCTGTGTGCAGGAAGGCCAGACCGCCCAGATGCTGAAGGTCATCCACGACCAGGAGGACATTGTCCAAGCGCTACTGAGCTGCCAGGCAGATGTCAACCTGCAGGACCACGATGGATTGTGGGCTCTCATGATGGCCTGTCACCATGGCAATGCCAACCTGGTGTGCCTGCTCCTGGCCCACCCGGCCTGGGACAGCAGCCTGACTGATAAGGTGAGACTTATGATCAGTTAACAAGTAGGTTAGTGTTTAACTTATGGTCCTGAAAAGTGCCTCGTAGGCCAGCAGAATCCAAGGAACCATACAGTAGTAGAAAAAAAAATCAACCTTACAAGGCTGTTGTAGATTTAATGAGGCAATACACTGCTTGGAGCCTGACGGCTGGGAAACCCATGGCTCTGGACAACTGGACGAAGGAGCAAACTTTACAGAGTCATCTCTAGTTGTGAAACTGGAAATACCTCTCTGATATTGATCCACACTGCAAACTGGCCCATTCCACCGAGCCAGCCTGTGAAGTAGCCCTGCTAGACCCAGGCTTCATAAATAAAGGTATCGGTAAGGTGAGGACATTGATGATGATAATGACAATGATGATGATGATGATGATGATGATGATGATAACTAACCTGTGCTAAAATCAATGACCTTCTGAGGTTGGTATAGCTGCCACCATTTTGCTAGAGGAAACTGAGGTCCCAAATGGTAAGGTACATGGGGTAAGGTACCCAAGATCACACAGCTGGTGGAACCCACCTCCCTTGAACTCCTGAGCCCAACGTCCAGCTCTCCCATCATCCTCATTGTTGTCCCACGGAAGCAGCATATCTCTAGGTCTCAGGTGAATCTTTGCATCTTTCAGAGAGCCTACTGCATATCAGCAAATGAATCATCAATTGAATAAGTGAACCCCAAACTTTAGAGACCACTCATCAGAAGCTACAGGAGGCACAGTTTCTGGAGTGCTCAAGGGAACTAAACCTTTCCCACGCATCATTCCTCCTCCTCTTCATGATCCAGCGAGGCAGGCACAGTGATCCTCACATTTGCTGATAGGGAAACAGGTCTAGAAATGTTCCCTCACATGCTCAAGCTACAGGGAGCCCATCCTAGAGCAGAGATCCCAGCTCCGGCCTGACTCTGGCATCCATTACTCTGGCATTCCAATCCCAGGGCTCAAGCAGACATCTTAGGCTTTAACATCCTCAATTCAAGGGGAACAAGCCTGGAGAGGGGAGCCCTGCCCAGGGATAGCACCTTTTCCTGGTCCCATCTGAACTACCCAAGATTGATCCTTCAGCTTTCAAGCCGAGTCCCCTGCATCACACCAGACAGCAGGCTCCCTGTCCAGTGTCCCCGTGTCCTGCAAACCCCAGCTGTGCCCCAAAGTCATTTCTGAAATAATTAGGAAACACAGACCCTCTTGAAATTCACACAGGAACAGAGTGGGCTGCTGAGATACAAGCCCCTTTCCCAAATATCATGAGGTCAGAAGGTCTGGGTTCCCAAGCTCCCTGCCGGGGTGCCCTGGGGATGAGGGAGGCAGCCCTTAACCTAAATCAGGGCTGTACATCATAGACCCAGAGCCCTCTCAGAAGTGACCACCACTACTGCCCAGAAGAGGGCTGAGAGGGGAGAGCTGTGGGACCGGCAGGGTGTGAGTTTTGGGAGTTCCTGGTTAGCCCAGATAATCAAGGAGGGAATGTGAGAGTTTTCCTGGGCCCCTTAACCTCTGTCACAGGTAAGAGAGATAAGTGGCCACTTTCTAGAGGTAGAAGATCCATGGGGTGGGGATGGGGGTGGGCATCTTTTGCTCTTTGGACACCTCAAGAGTGATTGTTAAAAGCACTGACTTTAAAACTCAAAGCCCAGGAGTTTGAATCTGGGTCCAGTGACTGTGCCTTGGGAAGGTCACCTACCCCTTCTGAGCCTCTGTGATGTTCATCTGTAAAATGGGTATAGCAGTATACTATGCCTAAGGCTGTAATGACTACAACCCTATACTGGACTTCTATGACGTATATTGTTGATGGTCATTGTGATGATTATGACTAATTGAATAGTGACACGAAAACCAAACAGCTGGCATATCAGTGAGTGAGAACCTCAGCATTGACAGGCAGTGTCCAGAGGGAATAGGGAGGGTGAAGGTTTGGAGTGGGGCAGGGGGTGTCACTCAGTGGAGGGAGACAGGCCTCTGAAGGAGAAGCCAGCTGGCTGCCATACTTTGTTTAGTATAGTGGTTCTCAGGTGGGGGTCATCTTGCCCCTCAGGGGATATTTGACAATGTCTGAAGCCATCTGTATGTGTCACCAGGAGTGCAGGAGTGTTCCTGGCATCTGGTGGGCAGAGGCCAGGGGTGCTCTAAACATTGACGGTGCCCAGGGACAGCAGTGAAGTAAGAGTTATCTGGCCCCAAATGTCAATAGTGCTGCTGGTGAGAACCTGGGTTGGGCGCGTACTGAAATCCAAGTGAGTTTAGACAGCCAACCCCCACCAAGTGCTGGATGGGGAGGTGCCAGGGCAGCTCTGAGGGCCAGTTCTGCTGCAGGGCAGGGCAGGGCAAGGCTCTAACCTGGAAGGAGGGACATTAGTGCCAGGTACAACATGGAGGCAGATATCTGCTTTAGCAGAGGTGGGTCAGGGTAGGAAAGCCAGACAGTGTGAGCAGCATGAAGATGGGTTCTAGACCTCACCTGGGTCCAGTCACATGGCTCAGGCTTCCCTCAGGATTCACACCTGAATTGACACCCAGGTGACTTGGGTGAGCACAGTGTCTCCATCCACAGAGTGAGACATTCCAGCTGAAGGCGCCTGGTGGGTACTGAGGCTTGTGCCTGCTGCTCTGCATTTACAGGAGAAGGCAGCCCTTCTGCTCCTGGAGTCTTTCCTGTGGGGGCTCCGAGGCCTAGCATCTCTCATCAACAGTAAACGTTTGCTCTCAACACAGTACTCCCGGCAGAGGCACAGGGCACATTCCCTGGGCTACTTGACATAGACCCCTCTGCCCCAGGCGTGCCCCCTATCCCGCTCTCTCGCTGGATTTGGAGGCAGATAGGGTACAATGTATTTCTCCTTTCTTCCTCCTCTGTAGGCTGGCCACACCGCTCTGTCCATCGTTCTGCATTCACCTTCCCATGTGGAAATTGCAGGCCTTCTGCGGGCCCATGCAGAGCGGGCAGGTCCTTGGGGCTGTAGAGGCTACAGAGGAACCAGCAGCCAGGAAGAAAAGGCTCCTTCTCTGCACTCCTCCCTGCCCTTGGAGAGGTCAGGGTCACAGCCTGAGGGTCGCCCCTCAAGAGAAGAAACTATGTCAAATATGCACATACATTCCTGTTGTGTAATTCTGCTCATTAGGATGCTTTGTAGATTACGCCTAAGGCCAAGCCCCAAGAACAACAAGGGTTTCAGAGTGGGGTGCAAGGTGCAGAGTGTGGGAGCATCAGCTTTGGCCCAAATCCCAAACATCTTCAGCCTTGAATTCCTTGTGACTCTGCCTTGGCAACATTGTGTGGCAGGCAGGCAGGAGCACATTCGCACATTAGAAAAGCAATACTTTTTACAAGGAATTTTAAAATGCATTGTCATTTTGTTTTTAATCAAATATATACATATATGTCCCACTGAATATGCATGTATAGAGAGGATGGCAAGGAATTAAATCATTCTCAAGAGGACCTTCGGAAAATCACCATGAAGTCAGGTGAAAATGAGTAAGTCCCATTTGGGGCTTGACAGAGAAATCTTGAATTCAGACAAGGTTTAAGCATATTGGCATCATTGCCAACTATAACACTCTTGACCATTTCTGAGTCATCAAGTGGCTCCAATCTGCCCCTAGAAATGGAATTAATCAGGAAGTTCAAGTCAATGATGTGCATCACAGAGTGGCAGGGTCCAGTTCTATCAGCTATTCCCAGCCCACAGAGGAAACGAATCCAAGTGAGATCCTGGAGATGGATTATTGTCATTCAGAAGCCACCATGTTCATCCATAGCTTCACAGTAATCCCCAGTGCTGTTCCTGTGAGCAAGCATCTGCTCTGAGGTGTCAGGGCTCCTAGCTGAAGAGCCCTTGAGCCATAGCTGCAGCAGGAGTGGGTGCACAGGGCAGGGTCCCCCGCACTGACCTCTCTCCACTGGACAATTCCTTCTTGAGAATTCCCTGTTCTCTAGCCCCACACACGCATGGTACATATTCAGTAGCTCACATAGATTATCTATGAATTGTTCTTTCTGAACACTTCTTATGCCAAAAAAAAAAAAAAAACCCACAAAACTCCCCTTTATATAAAAAGAAAAGAGACATCCAGGTTGGTGAGCCTCCTGCTAAAAACGCAAATCATGAGTTTTTCTTGTGGCTGGAATGCTAACTTGCATGGCACTCATTGGGTGAGTCACAAAGCTTCCTGGGACCCCGGTTTCATCATCTCTAAAAGCAGAAATCATCCTACAACCTACCTCCTGGAGGTGCTTACAACAAACTGCTGATGGAAGTTTTGGAATCCAGTTTATAACCCATAAAGGCTGTCCTCAGAAATGGTGTGGAAAACTTCTTTATGCTATTGTGATTCAAGAGATACCAAGTCTCAGAGCAAGAGCATTCATGCGTGTTGATGCTGCTCAGAGGTGAAGAGGTTGGGGCAAATAATGAGGTGGAAAATTGCTTTAAATCGATTTATTTTGACCACAAAACATGTTGTTAGAGCAAAAAGCTACAATTATACATTCTCTGTCCCCGTGCTTTGCAAATTTTAATGTGCATATAAATCCTCTGGGACCTTGTTAGAAAGAAGTAAGTCTGGGGTGGGGACTGAGAGTCTGCATTTCTGATCAGTTTCCAGAGGATGCTGCGGCTATTGGGCTACATCCACAGTTCAGGTAGCAGGGCTCTGTCCTGTCTTTACTGTTTGTATATTAAAAGTGCTGCCTCTCATTCTTCTGTCTCAAAATTTATGTGCATTTCTCTGCTATTGATTCTTGGGAACTTGCAGTGCAGGTCTATATTAGTTCATTTTTTTTTTATTTCTATAACAACATACCTGAGACAGCCTACTTATGAAGAAAAGGAGGTTTATTTTGCTTACAGTTTTGAAGGCTGTAACTCTAATCCTCATGGCCCAGGCTTTGGCAAGGGACCTATGACAGATGATAGGAGCTCATGGAAGAGGAAAATCACATCTTGAAACAGGAAGCTGGAGAGCTGGATGGTCTGAGTTCCAGCTTTTCTGACAGCCCCTCATAAAAGAACTAACCAGGGTCCCCCTAGAAATACCTCAATTCCTTTCTATGGCACATCCCCAATTGACCTAAAGACCACCCACTAGGCCCCTCTTCTTCAAAGTTCCACACCTCCTCCCGGTTCACAGGGGAGTAAGGACTGCACAGTGCTGTGGGAACTGACTGCCAGAGGGAGTCAGGAAAGCTCCCAGAGGAGGTGGCTTTGGAGGAAGCCATAAGGGTGGGTGGGTGGGAGCTAGCTAGAGCACTGGGGACAGAGCAGCAGACACTGGACTGGGCACGTGAAAAGGCGTGGCCTTGTGAGCAAGGAGAGAACTTCAGGACGACTCTAGTTGTATGGGAGAAGTACACAGAGTTGAGATTTGGGGGTGAAGTGGGGAGATGTGTCACGTGTTAATCTTAAGAATTAGGACTTGAGCCTGGAACTCCAGAAGTCTGCTTCACAGACCACTTGGAGAATGGAAGCTCTCAGAAAAATGCACATCTGTAATCCCAGTGACTCAAGTTCAAAGCCAACCTCAGCAACTTAGCAAGGCCCTAGGCAACTTAGTGAGATCCTGTCTCAAAAAAGTAAAAAGGGCTGGGAACAGGGCTCAGTGGTGAAACCTCTCTGGTTACAATTCCTGGTACAAAAAATAAAATAAAAAGGGTTGCAGGTGTAGCTTGGTGGTAGAGTAGCCTTGAGCTCAAGTCCAGTACAGGAAAAAAAAAAAAAAAAAACCAAAAAAGCAAATTGCTATGGGCAGTGGGAGCCAATGAAATTTCTGAATAGTGGGGCCATTTGGTCAGATTGACTTTTTCTGATGATCACAGGGGGAGACTGGAAGCAAAGGGATCAGTTGGAAGGTTCCTATGAGACACTGGGTATAGAGCAATTTGGGTGGGGATGAAGACAGAGCCCAGCAGGAAAGGAATCAGGAACTGGGGCATGCCAAGATGGGGTGAAATACTGAATGGTGGAGAGGCATCAGAAATGGGTGATAGGAGAATGGTGGTACCACTGTCACCATATCTATGTTCTATTCCTCCTTAGTAACACAACTCCCAAATTTTAGCTGGGCACCTAACCACCCAGGGGACAAACTCCATTTGCCAGTGCCCATTGAGTTTGGTGTGGCCAAGCAACTAAGTTCTGGCTAATGAGCTATTAGCAAGGTAAAGGGTGCAAACTTTGGCTCCTGAATTTAAAGTGAAGTGGACACATTTTCCCCCTCCCACTGGCTGGAATATGGTAACCAGAGCTTGATCCATGAAGATGAGGCCCACACCTGAGGGATGATGGAACAGCAAGTCAGAAGCAGCCTCGTCCCCATCCAATCTGCTCTGGACTACTCATTCCCTATTTGATATTTGAGCAAGGAATAATATTCTAACTTGTTTAAGACACAGTATATTTTGATCTCTGTTGAGTTGGACAAATGTCCTCAGCAACTTGTGGCAATCTGAAGGGTCTAATGTTATACCATAAGTGTACTTCATCATTGAAAAGCTTAGGAAAGCCTTTTGGAAGGAGTATCATGGCAAAGCTAGATACGGTGGATATCTCCTTCTGGTACCATCCCCTGTTCATGCCCACAGTGGAAGCACTCAGCCCAAAGACCTGTAGAAAGGGGTCACCTGGCAGATGCCTGAATACAAACTGGGTCCCCTAACGTAGCCAGTAAACCAGTGAGTTTGAAATGACTTGGTGTGGAAATCGATGCAAAGCCATTGAATTATCTGAGCTTTTTGAAAACAAAAACACGTAGAGTTTCAGGCAATAGTGGTGGATTATTGTCAGAGAGTGCAACCACAGAGTGCAAGAGACATGAGGACAGAAGCTGAATTTTCATGAGTAGAGGTCAAGACAAATTGAAGGTAGGAGCAAGAAGGAACTAGGAGTGGGCATCAGATCAAGAGCAAAGAATAAGCTTATGGAGTAGCTGCCTCCTGGACTACCTACCAAGTTCCCCTGGCCTGGAAACCTCCCTTCCTAGACCCATTCCTCATCCCAGGACTGTACCAGTAAGCTGTCACATTCCTGCAAGAGAACTAACTTGGATCTGGCCCCAAAAAGACAGGTACCACACACTACCTGTGCCAATCAAGAACTAGATTTAAAAGAGGGCTTCAGCCCCATTCTGGTGTCCAGGTTTTAACATGTGGATCTCAGAAGCTACTGGTGCCGAGGTCAGCCATGTGGACTGAGGGTCACAAGGAACTCTTCAGATGGAAAGACTGGGGCAGATGCTCAGATCAGAGCAGTGGTGAGAAACTACTTCCTGATGTGACCAGGGCAACCCTTGCTCCATGAAGACTCCAATGCATACCTCCCTTGCCTTCAGTAACTGCCCTAGGTGAGTGTCTTTCCCATGCCTCCTCTGGGTATGCAGCCTGTGGAAGCCAACCAAGGCCTGGTGTCTACTCAGATGTCTCAGTGGTTGGATCCCAGTGGGCCACTTGGCCATTCAGGTTCTTGATCTAAAAATTGGGATGGCAGTTCCTCCTCTGTTCTTGCAAGCATTTAATTAGTTAGAGCACTCAGCACAGTGCTTGGCTCAGGGCAGAGCTCCACAGAGAGCTTTCCCTTCCCCTAGACCTGGGTCTGCCAGCCCTCCACATCTGAGGGCTTCACATCTGTGGATTCAACCAACTGTGAACTGAAAGATGTATTTCATGTGTACTAAACACATACAGGCTATTTTTCTTTTCATGAGTCCCTCTACAATACAGTAAAACTACTACTTACATAGCACTTATATTGTATTAGATATAAGTAATATAGACACATTCACTCCTGGATGAAAGGCCATGAATCTACCACACCACCCCTGTTCAGCCTAACTTCCATGTGGACACTTCCCTCTGACTAGACCACAGGAAGGTCAAATGCAGCATGTCCCAAACCAACATCAACAGCTCAACAAAGGGGACCCCACTTAGAGGCCATCTGAGGATAGAGGCAGTATTGGAACGAAGCAGCCACCATGCAGGGGAAACCTGGAGCCAGAAGCTACTGGAAACAAATAACTAGAATTATGAAAGTAAACTTTGTGGCTTTAAGCCACACAATGTGTGGTAATTTGACATGGCTGTCCAAGAAAACTCATAAAAGGGTATTTATGAAAAGGTTGGTCAGCCACAAATTTTGAGGGGAAGCATTTTCTTTTTCTTTGCCTATGTGGTAGATCACAAGTTCAAGGCCAAACTTGGCAATTTAATGAGACCGTATCTCAAAATAAAAATAGCTGGGAATTGAGCTCACTGCTAAAGCATCCCTGGGTTCAATCTTCAGACCACCCCCACACATACACTCATATACACAAATTAAAATTTCATGTTTAAGCTTGATTCCCATCCCAAACACATGAGGTGTATGTTATTATTCCAAAATCTGAAAAAATCCCAAATATTTTTAATTCTAAGCATTTCAGATAAGCATCAGAATAGCCAAGCATGTCGACCTGGACACCTTTCAGTCACTTATCAAGACAGTAAAAATAATCCTGAAAACCAGAAACTGATCCTTCACACCACACAACATGGTGATGCCCTTTGAATTCATGTTCCGTCATGGGCTAGGAGACTTGTTCAAGATCTGGACAGACTTTTATCTACTAGAATCCAGCATGGTTTGTATGAGTGTTTGTTGGAGGACAAGTCACATTGGATGACACAGTGACCTTTTCCACATGCCTCCTGGTCTATGTGCAGTCTGGAAGCAAGAGGACTCTCCTGTAGCTTCCAAAGTGATTACCCAGTTGCAGACAGACAAAGTGAGCCAGGCACCCTGGAGCATGCCTGGAATCCTAGAAGCTGAGACAGGAGGATCACAAGTTCAAAACCAGCCTCAGCAATTTAGCGAGGCCTTAAGCAACTCAGTGAGACCCTGTCTCTCAATAAAATATAAAAAAGGGTTGGAAATATGGCTCAGTGAACAAGTGCCCGTGGGTTCAATCCCTGATACAAAAGAGAGAGAGAGAGAGAGAGAGAGAGAGAGAGAGAGAGAGAGAGAGACAAAGAAGAGAGCAGGCTTAGCAGAGGTAAATGCTGGTGTGCCTGGAAAGGTCAAGCCAGGCTGGAAGCACACAGCCTGGACCTGGAAGCAGACACCTGTGGCCCCAGGAGCAGACTTGATCTCCTTTCTAATCAGGAATAACCTACCTCCTAGGGTGGAACACTGAGCCTGATTTACATAGAAAGTACTTTGAGTGGAAGGTGGGTGACTAACATTTATTGAGAGCCCACGGGCATTTGTTAGACATCATTTGCATGGAAAAGTTCAACATATCCACAATCTACAATCAAATATTCCCAATATTTAGAGAGACATCTATTTATAAGAAACTTGAAGCAAGTCTCTAATATGAAGGAAATACTACTTAGTTTAGGTTTCTTCATCTAGTGGACTTTTCTTTGACAAAATTTTTTTAAAAAAGCACCAGAGGCTGGGGCTATAGCTCAGTTGATATAGTGCTTGCTTACTATGTGCAAGGCCCTGGGTTCAAGCCCCAGAACCACCAAAAAAAAAAAAAAAAAAAAAAAAAAGCACTAGTCAATATCTTCAACAAGAATGTGCTACCCAGCCAGTCAAGGAAAAGTCTGACCTCCCAACAACAGTAAGAACCCCTTCTTTCTAGAACCTACTTCCCATCAGTGCTTCCATTTTGCTCCTTAACAGGTTTGGTGCCAGAATGAGGGAGCCCTCTACTGGGAACAGTCTCTCCCATTCTCTCTTCCTCTGTTTTGTCACTCCTCCACCATGTGCAGTGCTAATGCAGTGACTTCCTGAGCTTAGTGCTGCTCTCTCCTGGGCTTCTGCCATGCTGCTCTCCCTGGCTCTCCTCCCCAGGGCTCCATCTCAGATCCTCTCTCCTCCTACCCATTGAAAAGTTTTCATTCTCTTTTCTTCTCTTAGCTCCTTTCCCTTAGGGACCCTGAGCCTCTCCAAATACTTTCATCCCAAGGACATCTGTACCTAGAACTCTTCCAAAGTGCTCCTGAGTTCCAGCACACCCTGACTTTGAGAACTGACCTGGCAGGAGTGCCCACCGCCCAGCTGTCCACTGCATCTGCTGAACCCCTCTCAGCTCATGACATCCTGCCCTCAATAGACCCACCAAAAGCTCCCCGCTGCCTACAGAAGTTCTCTGAACTCCAGCCTTGGATTCACACTCCACTGTGGTCTGGCCCAGCTTCCCCACTTCCTAACACCCACCAATCCCAAGTGGGTCACTCCCTCCTGCTAGACTGTGAGGCTCCTTTTCCCCTCCTCTAAGAATTTCCCCTGTGGTGCCTTCTGCCTCCTTGATGTCTCCAAGCCCAGTATCTGCATGTTCCCATTTTGCTCAGGATTCTCTAGTCTTTTGAACATAGGTTCCAAAATACCTTGAAAAGTAGTCAAGTTTCAAAAGGTCATCTCCAGTGGGCATGCTGTCCCAAAAGGTCAACAGATGGTGCAGTTGAGCCCATAGTTGCTACCCCAAAGAAAGTCACTAATTGGCACTAGAAAATAACAAAAGTGAAAAACAACAACAACAAAACAATCCCCACCCAAACCCACACCTCACAAAAAGAAAAGAAAATTCACCTATATGAAGAAGTTTTTTTAAAAAAAAAAAAAACGGTGGGAGGAGGTAGTGCACATCTGATATACCATCGGATCAGGAGCCTGAGGACCAAGGATCATGAGTTCAAGGTCAGCCTCAGCAATTTAGGGAGGCCCTAAGGGACCCTGTCTCTAAATAGAATATTAAAAAGGGTGGAGATATGGCTCAGTGGTGAAGCACCCTGAAGTTTTATCCCCAATACCAAAATAGAATGAAACAAACAAAAAAAACACAATACATTTTGAGCCATGCTTGTTGGGAATACCTGTAATCCCACTAACTCCAGAGGCTTAGGCACCAGGATAGCTAGTGAGGCCAGTCTCAGCAACTGAGTGAGACCCTAAGCAATTTAGCAACACACTGTCCCAAATTCTTTTTTAAAAGGGCTGGGGAAATGCTTCAGGGCTTAAGTGTCTCTGGGTTCAATCAATCCCCAGTACCACAAAATAAATAAATAATTAAATCCCCCCAATAGCAGAAGAAAGAGTGCAATAGTGTTATAGGTCAGAAGTTAATGATTAATATGAAAATTTAATTTGTAAATATAGAATGTGCATCACTGAACAAGATGAGGATTGGTAACTAGCCTAAAAAAGAAAAGGGGAAGAAGGAAAAGGAGAGAGCAAAAACACAAAATTAGAAATAATAAAGGGAGCAGCTGGCCTGAGAGCAGGCTAGGCGTGTTTCTTCCCTCAGGCCTGCGCCAGGGCGGGGAGGCGGCGTGTGGCCCGCAGCCTGCCCAAGGAGGCTTTTCCATGGGCGCCCCGCTCGCCCCGCCGTGGCCGCGCCCCCGCGCCCTTCAGCTTGTGGAACGACTACCTGGGGCTCGCTATGCTCATCACCAAGGTGGTGGACGGCGAACCACGCTAAGGCTGCGCCCGTGGTGGCGGCTCCCCGCCCTCTTCGTGGTCCTAGTCCTGTTGCTCCCCCCTCCACACGGGGGCCGGGCCCGGGGCGCTGGGGCCGCCCGACTACGACGAGGACGAGGACAGCGACGAGCCGGGGTCCCGGAGCCGCTTCCTGGGGGGCGCGCTGGAGCTATGCGCAGGCCCCGCCGAAAATGGTCTGCTGGAGGAGCGCTTCGCCTAGCTGAGCCCGTTCGCAGGTCGCGCCGCCACGGTGCTGCTGGGCTGTGCGCCCGCCGCCACCACCACCCCCGAGGTGACGCCGCGAGAGGAGCGGGCCCCGGCGTGGGCGGCCGAGCCCCGACTGCAAGCTACTTCAGGGACGGCCGCCGCCCGGCTGCTCAAACCCGAGCTGCAGGTGTGCGTGTTCTGCCGGAACAACAAGGAGGCGGTGGCTCTCTACACCACCCACATTCTGAAGGGCCCCGACGGGAGAGTGTTGTGCCCTGTGCTACGTCGCTACACGTGCCCCCGGTGCGGCGCCAGCGGCGACAATGCGCACACCATCAAGTACTGTTCGCTCTCCAAAGTGCCAGCGCCGCCCGCCGCGTGTCCACCGCCGCGCGGGGCTAGGGACAGCCTGCCAGGCAAGAAGCTGCGCTGAGGGCCCGGCGTCCAGTCTGCGGGCACCTGACGCTACCGCATTCGCTGCCTGCCCTGCGTTTTGTTCTGCGAACGATCTTTCCCTGTTTATTGGGGAGATGCGGAGCTGTCAGCACTGGCTCAACTTGGAACCTCGTGAAGTCGGCTGTGTGGAGTACTGTCAAGCAGATTGAGACTAGATGCTGATTTTTTTTTTTTTTTTTGGAGTGGGATGGATGAGGGGGACTGTGTCTCTAGTTTCTAGTTTGCACACATCCAGGACTGCGAAGAAGGCTGGATGTGTATTTCACTAACTGAATATGGCAGCCGAGAGATGCTGTTTATTTACTGTATATATCGACCTATTTTAGATGCGCGTCGGTATGAAATTATCTCTAATCTTGGGTGTTTCGTTTTATGAATGGAGGCACTTTACTAGGTCTAGTATATTTTTTTAATAGCCTCTGAACTGAGCTTAAAACTGACGATTTTATAGAATGTCAGCAAAATGACTACTTTATTGTTTGGTACACTATTTTAGTTGTCCTTAGTTATATTCTAATTCCAGGTGAAGCAATTATAAGCATTATAAGAAGTGAAATTTAGTTCTTTTCAGTATTAATTTGGGTGGGTATTCCCTCCTTGTGGCTTGTTTCGGTCCTAACTGGAGGTGTAAAATGCAGTCTGTAGCAGGTAGAATACAGCTCCTTTTATGTACCAGATCTTTTATAACTGAACTAGCAACTAGCCTTTTTCACCTTTAAAAACTGTGCCAAGTCATAATCATATTGTGTATACACTTGGAGATGGTGCTGAAAATAAAAAATAAAAAAAGACAATACACTCAAAAAAAAAAAAAAAGAAATAATAAAGGGAAACTTGCTCCAATGTTGAGAAATATAAATACACTTGAGACTGTTACGAATTACTTTAATATATTTGAAACCCAGGCATGGATGATCTTCAGTAAGCATGTGTATTCAATAAGCATATATATAAGATTAGAAAAAGACATAAAGCATAAAGATTATGAAAGAAAATTTTAGAATTCTCAAAAACCCTAGACTGATGTAATTTCACATGCAACTCTTTAAATAGTCAAAGAATAGATATTATGTGCATTTTAATCTATTCAAAACAATACAGCAATAAAGGAACCATCTTAATGGACTTTACAAAATCAACATGTCACTCATCTGGGAACCTAGTAAAGACAACTACGGACCAATTTTACTTGTAATTAGATATGAAAACATTTTAAAGTAAAAAAAGTTGGGCGTGGGGCACTCACATCTCACCTGCACACACACAGCTGCCTTCCCACCTCGGGCTCCCCTGGGCTCTCTTCAATGTGTCCTCTCTTCCTCTTCTATCTAAGGACTCTAATCACATCATGAGGGTCCACACTCATGACCTGATCTAAACCTAATTACCTCCCAAACCCAGCCTCCAAATATGACCATATAAGAGCTTCAACACATGAATTTTGACTAAACACATTCTGTTCATAACAACATATTATTAAATAACAAAATATTTTAAATGAAAAATTATCCCTATGAATTCCAAAAGGCCATCTCTGGTGAGTGTGATACCATTGAAGATCAACAGGTGGAGTGGGTGAGCCCACAGGAAATAATTCTCTAAATCCAAGGAAGGATGAGTTTAATGCTAAAGTGCAGCATTTCTGATAATATCAGGTGTAAGACAATGCCTGACATTACAAATATTATTGAACATTGTTCTAGAAGTTCTTGCCAAGGCACTCTTGGCAAGGAATGAATGAAAATTATACTTATAATTTTAATTAGTAATTAGAGCTCAGCCTGAGCAATTCAGGGAGAACTTCTCCCAAAATAAAAAGGGCTGGAGATGTAGCTCAGGGCTAGAATGCCCCTGGCTTCACTCCTTGCCTTGACTTAATTTTGAAATTTGCTTTAATTGTCTCTTGAATATATACACTTTTCACAATTCAAATTTCCTGAATTAGAATACAAATTCTAGAATAACAGAGTATGACATTTGCCTTTCTTTCCAGCAGAGTCTATTCTTAGTCTGGAGAGACCTACTGTAGGGCAGCCATACCCAAATTTGGAATTAGATTACAAACAGAGCAATTAAAACTCATTAGTCTTCTGCCCTGGTGCACCTGGGCTGTGCTCTGAACACAGAGGCCTCCACTTTTTATTTATTTATTTTTTTACACTGGGGGCTGAACCCAGAGGGGTTTAACCACTGAGCCATATCCCCAGGCCTTTTTAAAAATATTTCCTTTAGAAACAGGGTCTCACTGAGTTACTTAGGGCCTCACTAAACTGCTGAGGCTGGCTTTGAACTCACAATCCTCCTGCCTCAGCCTCTGAGTTGCTGGGACTACAGACATGCACCACTGTGCCCAACCCAGAGGCCTCCACTTATGAGCTCTTGGCCTGGGGATAGAGTGTAGGAATAAAGAAGAGGATTTGTTGAGGCAGACCCCAGCCCCCTTCATCTTAAGCGACCTAGCACATCTTGCTGGGGCTTAGGAGTTTTGCATCAGGTAATTGCATGTTAATTTCTCAACAATTTGCTAGCAAAGCTCAAAATGTTTCAATACATTGAGTCCACATGTTCTTGGGAACAACTGAATTGTGTTTCAACTTGGAGAGGTGGAGAAAGAAGCTTGCTGTCAGCACCATCTAGGTCATTGTCTCAGCACTGCCAATACCAGCAGCTTTAATAGAGAAATCCCTACTAAAATACGATCTCAAAAAAGGTAAACAAAATTTAAATGTGCCTTTTCTGCAGTGGTTAGCAATAATCACACTGTAACCAGCTATTAAATTCCAGCAAAGACAGCATTGTGGATAAGATTACATTAATGCTTTTGATTTTATTCCCTCATACCTTCCTTTGTGGTTCAGTGTTGAGTCTGTCTGTTTTATGGTTGTTTTATAAGACTTTTAAGTCCAAGGAGTCTAAATTTGCATCAAGTTTGGTAAACACTGGAGGATCCCATCAGGAGTTAGTAATTTGATCAGCAGTTCTGGGGGGTGTAGCTCAGTGGTAGAGTATCTGCCTGCAAGTATGAGGCCCAGATCTAATCCCCAGTACTGAGAGAGAGAGAGGAGGGGGGAGAGGGAGAGAAGGGTGGGAGAGAGAGAAAGAGAAGGGAGGGAGAGAGGAGAGAGGAAGGAAGGAAAAATGTTGTGGAGAGAAAATGTGATCAGCAGTGAGATTTCCCTCTTACACTGCACTATCCAAAGAAGATGCATGCAGATTACTTAGAGGCAGGTATTCAGGTCTTTTATTTGGTAGAGCAGTGGGCTTTCCAGCCAAAATGTACTTTCATATGAAACTTGCTTGCTTTTGATAGAGGTGACTTTTGGAGGCCCACTAAGTTAGCTTCCTTGGGACAGGATGAAAAAGAAGGAGGTCAAAGCAGCAGTCTCCAGATGCAGGAAGGCATGGGCCAGATACCCCAGTCCTGCTGGCCCCAACTTGTGGGGCGCACGTGAAGTCAAGGTGCAGCAGTTGTGCTGGTTGCAAATGACATGGGCAGGCCAGGTGGCCAGGCCTGGTTGCAGTCTGAGCCAGAAGCCAGAGCCTCAGGGGGCTCAAGCAGCAGCATGTGTACCTCCACGAAGGAGAAGGAAAAAATTATGTCTCAAAATCTTCTTTAAGCCAGGCATAGTGGTGCATGCCTGTAATTCCAGTGACTCTGGAGGCTGAGACAGGAAGCTCTCAAGTTGGAGGCCAGCCTGGGCAACTTAGCAAATCCTTCAGAATCTTACCAAGACCCTCTGTCAAAATAAAAACCCAGATGCAGTTGCAAATGTAAAAAAAAAAATTACAGCTACTATAGAAAATGATAAGGAAATTTCTAAACAACAACTAAAAACTGAATTATCTTATGACTCCACAACTCTACTTCTAGATATATATCCAGAACAGGACTTCAAAGGGATTTTTACACACTCATAATGATTGCAGCATTATTCACCATAGCCAAGATGTGAAAGAAAGAGAAATGCCCATCTATGGATGGATGAATGAAGATGTGGTATGTCTGTACAATGGAATATTCCACAGCCTTTTTCAAGGAGATTCTGACACCTGCTACATCACAGATGAGCCTCAGGGATATTATGGAAGTCACAAAAGAACTAATATTCTATTATTCCACTCACGTGGTATATCTAGAATAGTCTGAATAATAAAAACAGAAACTTGACATTTCTCGAGAGTGGGAGGGTAGTTGTGTTTAACAGGCAGAGTTTCAATTTGGCAAAATGAAAATTCTATGGCTCCGGACATCATGGTGCATGCCTGTAATCCCACAACTCAGGAGGCTGAGGCAGGAGGATTGCAAGTGTGAGGCCAGCTTCAGTAATGTAGCAAAGCTCTAGGCAATTTAATGAGACCCTATCTGTAAAAAAAAAAAAAAAAAAAAGCTAAGGCTGTACTAGCTCAGGGGTATAGCAATTACCTCACAAGCAGAATCTTATATTCCATCTCCAGCACCACGAAAATAAATAAAATAATAAGTACATGTAGGAATTACACAAAAATATAAGTACTGTAAATGTGGCAAGGATGGACCATTTGGAATTTTCGATCATTCATATTACTATTTACTTCTGTAAATTTGGGCAAGTAATTTGCCTGATTTTTTATTTTATAACCTATAACATGGCAGATAATGGCACAGGAGAGTTCAGTGAGGGTGAAATGATGTGTGTATAAAAAGCACCCAGTGTTTACCATGAAGGGAAGATTCAGCTGACACCACCTTCTCACTTCCTGGGTCCTCCCCAGGCTGTCTCCCATGAAGAAATAGCCCACGTGTCCAATAGTAGCAGATTGGTTTACAAATAATATGCAATGGCGTTTAAGATCATGCTTTTTCGTCTACAAGTCCAGTAATCAAAAATTATGTGTGGCTGGGCTCATGGTGCACACCTTTAATCCCAGCAGCTTGGAAGGCTGAGGCAGGAGGAACACAGGCTGGCCTCAGGGACTTAGCAAGACCCTAAGCATTTAGTGAGTGAGACTGTCTCAAAATAAAAGTAAAAAGTGTTGGGTGTCACTCAGTGGTAAAGCACCCCTAGGTTCAATTCACAGTAAGTCACCCCCCAAATAAATTATGGGTGAGAAAAGGAAAGTTTGGCTTTTATCTTATGTCCCAGGGTGGAACCATTTGCATGTGTGCAGGCTAAGTGGATGTTCTACCACTGTTACTCCCCCAGCCACTGTGTATACCTTTTTTTTTTTTTTAAAGAAGGGCTTTGTAATTAAACCCATAATTTGTTAAGCTCTGAAGGTAACAGTAAGTATGAGTCCCCACACACTTCACCCCACACCTTCACAGAGAGGTTGGGATACCCGGTTGCCTCAATGCTCAGCCTGGAGGGAAGTCAGGGTACTTGCTTATAGATCATGCTCACAGAGTAACACAAGAATCCTTCCTCGCCCTTCAGCTTTTGCTGGTTGCTGGGCATACAGGGTGTCCCTTGACTTGTGGAACTATCACTCCAAGCAACCCCACCTTGACATACTCTTGTGGATCTTTCAAGGACACCAGTGATTGGCTTAAGGACAATTAATCTAGTATGACCTCATCTCAATTAACTGAATCACACCACTTTTCAATGTCACATTGAGATTCCAAGGGACTTGGGGGTGGGAGGAAGGATGTATTTAATCTATAACCACCTACCCCTTCAGCTTTCAGAGGATGACTAGAGATGTGTGAAGGGTGGCTTTGTCAATCTTTCATCACCTCCCACAGCCTGTAGGGGCCCAAGCCATACTCTTCTTCAAAACACCCAGTGGGGAGACTGAGGCAGGAGGCTCACAAACTGAAGACAGTTTCAGCAACTTAGAAGACCTTGTCTTAAAATAACAAGTGTTGGAGGTGTAGCTCAGTGCAGAGAATCCCATAATTAAATCCTTTGTATTGGAGGGGGAGCAACCACGCCCCAATTTTGAGAACCTGGGCACACCATTGGACTTTGCAAATTTGACCAAATGGTCTTTTGGTCATGGGAAGATGATCCTGGATCATCTGCATAGGTCCTAAATGCAGTTGCAAGTATTCTTATTAGAGGGACAGAGTTACTCCCTCTGGGAAAGAATAGCCTTGGGGTGACAAGAGTGAAACAGCAGTAATGTGGCACCTGAACAAAAGCCAAGGGATTCCAGCAGCCACCAGAAGCTGAAAAAGTCCAGAAGAAAGTCTCCCTGAAACCTGTAATAGTGATTTCAGTCAAATGATAGTGACGCTGCACTTCTGGCCCCCAAACCTGATATTCAATTTCTATTTTCAATTTTATTAATTTCTTTAGGACCATAGAAACCTAAACATCTAGTTAAACAATGTCACACTCGTTATTGAAGATGTTACTATGGGAAGCAGGCTGAGTAGTATGCAGAACATTATTTTTTGCAGCTTCCTGAAAGAAGTCTTTTAAAAGTGTGTGGAAATTCTATAAAGCTGTCAAGGCAAAATTGCGAGAGTGGAAAGATAATGGGGCAACTCTGACTAAGGGGCCCATCTTCCCAACTGTCTCCCCGGACCAAATGCCTTAACCCTCTGTGGTTTCTCATTTTCTAATCTCTGCATCTGGAGTGAGGAACAACTAAAAAACAAATATAAAAAAATTCAAAATGAAAACAATTAAAAAAAAGAAAACACAGGGAAGAAAGTAATGACAAAGTATGTTGGAAAAGGTAAAACTTTTAATAGCAAAATGAGTATATTCAAATGGAAAAAGCAGATTCACTGAAACATGATAAAATTATGAAATATCCTTCCCCATACATTCAGCAGTTTCATTTTTTCTTCTCTACTTTACCCTGCCACCTTACCCCTGTACATTTCTATTACTTTCCCCATCTGTTCCATGGATAGATTCCTTCCTCCCTGCTCAGTAACACAGAATCTTCACCCTAGGCAACTACAATGACTATCATTAAATTTTTAAAATATGCCCTTTAACCTTCCTAACATCTGGGTAAGACCACTCCTTTCCCCTCATCCCCAGTTAGCTCCCACTCTTCTGGACAGACATGATGTTGTATGTCAATTTTCTAGATCTATGTTGGGGTGAGGAGAGTGTAAGTTGCAGCCACCTATGTTGTTTTCTCCAATAATTCTTTCAAAGTGGGTACACAAGAAATAAACTTCCTAAATTCTTCCATATCAAAAAATATCTTTGTTTGACCCTGGAAATCAAATGCCAATTTGGCTGCATACAGGATTCTAGGGCAAAAGCCTTTCTGTAGGTGTTTTCTTTTTTCTCTCTAGAAGCCTTTTGGATTTTCTCTTTATCACTACAATTCAAAAACTTCACCAAGATGTGTCTCAGAGTCAGTCTGTTTTTGTCAATCACACTGGGGATTCGGTGAGCCCTCACTATCCCAAGACTAGAATCCCTAAGCTCTGGAAAATCTTCAATTACTTCCTGCAGTATGTCCTCTGCTTCATTCTCTTCACTGTCTTTTTCTGGGATTCCTATCAAACGGAGGTTGGCACTTGTGAATCTGTCCTCCCTCTCCCTTAGTGTTTCTGATTGGCCACAACGAGTATGATATCCCTAGAGAATTGTGCCGTTTCGTCATCTAGATTGTAAAGTCTTTCTTCAAGGATGTCTATTCTACTCCTCAGATCATCTATTGAATTCTTAGTTTCTAAGATATCTGGAAGGCATTTTTTAATTTTTCCAATCTCTTCTCCCATCTCTCTGAGGACACCGATCACAGTTGTTCTATAGTTTGTTTCTGTTTCCTGGATTAGGTCTGCCTCATTGGATGTTTGTGTTTGAAGAGTCTTCAGCATAGAAAACCCTCCTACTTCCTCTTCCTCCTCCTTCTCAGAATTCCATACCTTACAGAACACCATAATCTCTTCATCAGCTCCCATCTTTCCCATTACACTTGTCCTTGTCGCAGGAGCAAGGCAACAGGTTGAGTCCCTTTTCTCACATAATATTGAGTCATCCTCGCCCTCCTCCTCCTCCTCTCACCAGTCTTCCTCCTCCTCCCACCACTCCTCCTCCTCCTCCTCCCACCACTCCTCCTCCTCTTCCCCAGAGGTCTCCTCTTCTTCCATCTCCTCTTGTCCCTCCTCTTCTATGGCGCAGGCCCCTTCTTCCTCTTCTGCCCTCAGCAAAACGATGTCATCTTTGTTGGTCTCTGAGTCTTCTCCTGTCACCTCAAAGGTAGGGATTCCTCTATTCTTCCACTCTGAAAACTCTTCCTCCCGAGTCTCTAAGTTCTTCACTTCTGGCATAGTGACTTTTACCTCTTTGGTGAATAAGAAATGCAGGCCATCACTTGCTGTTCCTCCAGCTTCACTTTTTGAATTTACTAGAGCGTTACCCTGAAAGTAAAAAAAAAAAAAAAAAAAAAAAAAATTTGTTGTTGTTGTAAATTGTGTGTCTCTTACAGAATTAAAAATTATCACTTCACTCTCTAAATTTAATATGACTACCATTTGACAATGAGCAAGTACTGGGAGAACTGCTTCAATAATTCTTCCTTTTTTGTGTGTGTGTGGTACTGGGGATCAAACCTGGGGCCTTGAAGTAATTACATGTTTGTGAAGGCCTAGTCCCCAAGCAAGGCAAGTGTCTCTATGATTATTCCAACACACTCATAGCTACTTTAGTAGTACTCGCAACAAACTTTCATGATGTCTTTATGCCTACCTTGGTCCTTCTACATTCCTATCCTTTGATGCTTTGTACATAACAGACTCTAAATGACTATTTTCATCACTTGTCTGTTTATTGCAATAAGTCCTTGTAACCAGGCACAGTGGTGCTTGCCTATAATCCTAGCAGCTCATGAGACTGAGGGAGGAGAATGTAAGTTCAAAACCAGCCTCAGCAAAAGCTGAGGCCTAAGAAACTCATGGAGAAGCTGCCTCTAAATAAAATACAAAAAAGGGTTAGGGATGTGGCTCAGTTGTGGGGCACTCACCTGGCAGGTGTGAGACACTGGATTTGATCCTCAGCACCACACACACACAAAAGATTTTAAAAACTTAAAGACAAAAACATGGGTGGGATGTAATTTGGTGGTAAAATACCCCTGGGCTCAATTCTCATCACCCCAAATAAGTAAATGTAAATAAAAATTGTGAAGAAATGTCGACGTAATTATTTTTAATGTCATGCTTTTTATTTAATGGAATTGTTTCATAAAAACTGATTTTCTGGGCTGGGGATACAGCTCAGTTGGTAGAGTGCTAACCTCACCTGTGCAAGGCCCTGGGTTCAGAGCCCAGCACCAAAAAAAAACAAAAACAAAAAACCCCCACAAAACTAATTTTCTCCAGAATAACTGCACCAACTACTACTTCTGCTTTGCACATAACTTGACATATTAATATACTTACCCCTTTTACGGGGAGCCCATATCCTGCTCCTAGATTTGGTTCTTCCTTCTGTCGGAGCACACAGTTCAGTAATTCTTCTAAGACAGGTTTTTGGCTGGTAAATTGTTGTAAACTTTGCAGGTCTGAAAATGTCTTCATCTCATCATCATATTTAAATGCTAATTTGACCTCACACTGAAACTCAGGGCCAAAGCCATTTTCTCTCAAAATGTTGAAGATGTCGCCCCACTGCTTACTGACTTCCAAGGTGGTTGATGCCAGAGGGTCTGCAGCCAGGGTGAGCATGGCTCCTTCATCCATCAGAGTTTCTTCTTCTCTTGATGCTTTGATGGTCTTCTCTTTATTCCTGAAGCTCAGTAACCCTAAATCTTTCGCTTCCTGCCACTCTTCCCTGCTACCACAGTGCTCTTTATCTTTTGTTTCAGATGCCTCACTTTTTACTAGCATTTCCTTTAGGTCATTTTTCAGAGTTTCCCTCATCTCAAAGAACATCAGGTCCTGCATTTGCAACAAGACCTTAAATTTCTCCACAATAGTAGTTGATATATAATGTTTGTACTTGAAATCTAACATCCGAGGTATCTCCTCATCAGTACCTCTTAGATGATTTCTTTTGACACAGGTGGATTTTTCCTGTTTCCTTGCAAATCTAGACATTTTTGACTGTACAGTTGACAGGGTTTCTATATTGTCCAGACTGTATTGTTTTCACTTTTGAAGAGTAATTTTAGTTCTTGCACACTGGCTAGGCTTCAGAAATCTAAAATCCTTAAAAAACTCTCATCTGAAATATAGAGAAATGAAAAATTATTTACCAATGAATTTCACTGAGAAACTCAGTAATATGAACTTGATGAAGTATGTGTACTCCATAAAAATTAGTAGAGGACAACTAATGAGATGGGCATATGAATACTAGAACGAGAAAAGTCAGTATTCACAATTTGTGCATGATCATTAAAACCCATTGACACGTTGTGTGTGGTGGCATATACTATAATTTCAGTTACTCAGGAAGCTGGGGAACTTGAGGCTCCTCAGGAACTTGAAGATCACAAGTTTAAGGTCAGCCTGATCCATTTCACAAGATCAGTATAAAAAGTATAGGGGATGTAGCTCAGTGGCACAGTTCATGTGTAGCATACGCAAGGCCCTGGGTTCATTCCCCAGCACAGGAAGAAAAACAGATGAGCCTGACAGCTGAAAACTAAAAATAATGGAACTAGTTGATTTCTCATAGTATTAATTTTTCAGTTTACGTTCTGCATAATGAGCATCCAACAAATTAACCAAAACTAACATTTTTTTTAACAAGGTACCATAACAACCTGGATGGAATCCTGCACAAAACCAAGGAAGAGAAGTCTTTTTAATTACAGAGATTGATAACATTAGGACCATTCCTCAAAAATCAACTGACAAACTGTATGTGGTGGTGTCAACCTCAAATCTCAGCTACTTTGGAAGCTGAGGCAGGATGCCCATAAGTTCAAGGCCATTATAAAGGGATAGGGGGTTGAGATTGTGGCTCAGTTATAGAGCACTAGATTTAGCATGTGTGAGGCACTGACTTTGATCCTCAGCACGACGAAAAAAATAAAGATATTGTGTCCACCTACCACTAAAAATTAAACGTCAAAAAGAAAAAAGGATAGTGATATGGCTGAGTGGTTCTATGCCCTGAGTTCAACCCACAGCACCAAAAAAAAAATAAAAAATAAAAAATAAAAAATAAAAAAATAAAATAAAAAAAAAATAAAATTTTCTGTCAAGTCAATGAAGAATATTATTTTTCCAGAATACAAATATTAAAATATCAATACAGAAGTAAACCACACCCCTCTTCCTTCCTCCTTCAGGACCCATCTTTGCTTAAGGAGCCTCAGTTAAATTGAATATACATATATATTCTTAGTTGTTGATAGAACTTTATTTATTTATATGTGATGCTCAGAATCAAACCAAGTGCCTCACACAGGCTAGGCAAGTGCTCTACCACTGAACCACAGCCTCAGCCTAGCGCTTGCCTAGCACTTGTGAGGCACTGGGTTTGATCCTCAGCACCACATAAAAATAAAAAAGCATTGTGTCCATCTACAACAACAACAAAAGAATGTCTTGTAGGGCCTAGTGGCATGCACCTACTACCCCAGAGTCACTAGGGTATAACAGGCTTCCAAGTACTTCCAAGTACTTCCATCCTCAGTAACTTAGTGATTAAGCACTCCTAGGTTCAATCCCCAGTACTAAAACAAAACAAAACAAAAACCCACAAACAAGGTTTTGAATACTGAGGGTGCTGTGACTAGAAAACAATGACCTCTGATAAGACAAATGTTGATCCAATGACAATGTGTACACATCATGTAATTCTCTATAATTATCTATGACACACCAATTATATAACTAAAACTTGCACATTATTTTGTATATATGTAGTTTGAGCATTCCATAATCAAAATGCTAAATCTGAGATGCTCCAAAATGCAGAGTTTATAGAGCACCAACACGAAACCAGTAAAATACTTCACATCATTACACTTTGTCATCTCATTTTATACACACACAGACACACACGCTTTATTCCAAAATCTGAAAATAAATCTGAAACACTTCTGCTCCCCTCCAAATTTTAGATAAATAATATGAAATCTCTGTGTATATATACATAGATTTACACACAAACAAATGACTATGCAAGAGGGACATGCCTGTAATCCCAGCTAAAGCTGAGGCAGGAGGGCTGAAGGTTCAAGGCCAGCCTCAGTAACTCAGGGAGACCCTCAGCACCTCAGAGAGAGAAAAAAAAGGGCTGGGGATGTAGCTTGGTGGTAAAAGGCACCTGGGTTCAATCCTCAGCTAAAAAAAAAAAAAAAAAAAAAAAAAAAGTGGCATAAAAAATATATACTGCAGTCATGTTCTTTGTAAGCATATACACAAAAGCCACAGAGCATAAATACAAAAAGATTCTCAATTTTATTATTCGGGGAATGCAAATCAAAAGTTTCCTGGAGCTGGGTGCAGGGCACCTGGCTGTCATTCTGGGGATTGAGGAATTCAAAGCCAGCCTCAGAACTTACACAGGCTGTGTCAGAGTAAAAAATACAAAGGAGTAGGTATGTGGTTCAGTGCTTAAGCACCTCTGAGTTTGGGTTCAATCTCTGGTACCAAAAAATAAGTTCCCTGGAGCCAGGGCTCAGTGGTAGAGTACTTGCCTAGCATGCCCAAGGCCCTGGGTTCAATCCCCTAAACTCCCCCAAATAACACACAAAAACCCACATCCCTGTATTTGAAAGCCCCTGCAGCCAGTAGAGGGGGAAAAACCTGCCCTTTCTGCATTTAAAGGGACCCCAGGAATTGTTAGGTCTTGGGGTAAATAACCTGGCAGAGGCCCTGTCACCCAACACTCACTTTTTAGGGTCATGTGTCCTGAAAAGCCACAGGTACCTTGAGAGAAAACTGGAAATTACCCACATACCCACTGCTGACTTGGAACAAAGACACCAAAATGTACAAACTATGGAAGAGTGCACAGCAAGGAGAAGAGATCTGTAGAGACTAAAAGGTTTTCAACCACCTGGCCTCACAATGAGAACCAAACTCCAATAGTATCAAAGGAGAAAATCATAACAAAAATATAAAGTCATTAAAAAATGACAAAGGCCCCTGACCCAAGGAAGCATACTCATTAACTAGAACTGAACCCAGCCCAGAGGCCCCAGGCCTGTGAATTGCTCAACACTCTCACTTCTTCCTAAGGATACTGCCTCCTATTGTATAGTACCAAGAAAATGAGCTTAAAAATAAAGTTCAGTTTTTCAGTTACTTAGGTCTATAATACTAACCCATGCCTCCTGCCTCAGCTTCACTTAGGTCTATAATGCTAACCAGAAATTTTGCTCAACCTGTTTTACCTTGCTTTCCTAGGGACTCTCCACCCAGAGTGCCTGTGGGATGAATTCAGAGTAGCTAGGATCTTGAGTGGGAAATTGATCACTGATCACATTTATTTTCATTAATTAAACTAGAATTTATATTTAATCATTATAAACTTGGTATCTAAACTGAGTTTTTATAGGTGGACAGAATATCTTTATGTGGTGCTAAGGTCTAAGGATTGAACTCAGTGCCTCATGAAAGCCAGGTGAGCTCTCTCCCTCTGAGACACAATCCCAGCCCCAAGCTAAACTCCTTTTATTTATTTTGGCAAGGAGGTTGGCATTGATCCTTGGGGGAGAGCTCCATAACTGAGTCACATCCTCAGTGCCCCCCTCCCAACCTTTTTTTTTTTTTTTTTTTTTGGTACCAAGGGATTGAATTCAGGGGCACTAGACAGCTGAGTGACATCCCCAGCACTATTTTGTATTTGATTTAGAGACAGGGTCTCAACCTGTTGCTTAGTGCCTCACCTTTGCTGAGGCTGGCTTTGAACTTGCCATTCTCCTGTCTCAGCTTCCCCAGATGCTGGAATTACAGGCTTGCGCCACCATGACTGGCCCCTTTTCATTTTTTGAGACAGGATCAAACTAAATGTCTGAGGCTGGCCTCAAACTTTTGATTCCCTTGCTTCAGCCTTCTAAATCACAAGGATTACAGTGTGTGCCATGGAGGTAGGCACTGAAGTTCTAATCTAGAACTCCTGAGATTGTAAAGGGTCGCTTCACCTGATTCACTCTAAGATACCCTTCCCCCACTGTGGACTCCCCCACCCTGCAGATCTGCCCGCCACTGTCCAGTCCCCAAACCATTGGCCAGGCCTCAGCTACTCACCCACTTGGGTGCCTCTGCCAGGAACAGACCAGTTTCACAGAGCAGATGTGGTCTACAGGATGTGTGCACCAGTCTCTACCTAGAAGTCAAGTCCATGATATTGAAGTCAAGATTTAAGTTTGACTGTGCAGGAAATCACCATCTTATCAACAGGGAAAAGAGCAGTTACTTGTCTACTTATGTTTCCTTAAAAAGACAGGAGCCTGGCGCGGTGTCACATGCCTTTAATCCCATAGGCATAGAAGACTGAGGCAGGAGAATGGAGAATTCAAAGCCAGCCTCAGCAATAGGGAGGTGCTAAGCAGCTCAGGGAAACCCTGTCTCTAAATAAAATATAAAACAGATTTGGGGATAGTTGGGTGCTTCTTGGTTCAATTCTCAGTGGAAAAAAAAAAAAAGAAAAGAAAAAAGAGTTCAAGTTCCCCTGTGGGCAATGGAGAAGACGGAAAACCAGGCGCCTGCTCCACAGCTCTGGCTATTACACTGCTCCTGAAAAAGACACTATTAAGTTCTCACCCACCACCGCACCAACTTTTTACAGATAGGACCTGTATAAACCTCTTCACATGCTTCATTTTCTTCTCACAGCCCTGCTGGTTTACTACCCCCACTTTGAAAATAGAGATTTTAAAATTGCTATTTCATAGCACCCCACAACCCATAGGGAACGAAGCAGGGCGAGAGGGGACAGGGCCCAACTGCTGCGGGGCCTGCTCCAGGGCCAGGCTTACCTGGGAGGAGATCGCTACCTCAGTGCTGCTCAGTGAACAAAGGTGGGAGACTGTCTCAGCCAAGGCTATTTCACTGCTCACCTCTTCCTTAGCTCCTCCCCTCCTGAGGATTTTGAGATTTTAGGTTCCACCCACTATTGACCTGCATTCCTCCCCTCCCTGGAATCCCATCCCAGCCAAGGCCCCTCCCTAGAGTCTCTCCCTAAGCCTGCCACTGAGATCTCCACCCCACCTATCCTGCCTGCAGACATGTGTCTAGGCAAAGGCACTTTTTCACCTGGCCATACACCTATAGTCCCAGGGACTCTGGAGGCCAAGGCAGGAAGATGATAAGTTTTAGGCCAGCCTAGGGATTTAGTGAGAAACTGTCAATCAATCAATCAATCAATAGGAAAGGGGATGGAGCTCAGTGGTAAAGTGCCCCTTGGGTCAATCTCTGGTTCCAATAAAATGAAAATAACTTTAAAAAAGCACCTCCCAGTGCCTAATGCTCAGCCCACTCAGGATTTCTGTCTTCTTTAATCACAGAGTTCATCCATTCCTAAATCCACTTCCATCCCTCTCCTTTGCACCAACTCTGTGCAAGCCCATCTTCCCTCTGATCACTGAAATAACCCCCAACCCCCAACTGGTCTGGCTTCCCCTCAGCCCCTCTACAAAGATTAAGGCAGCCTCTCAGCTTTAATTAGCCTGTTTATGGTGCACCTCCCATACAGCCAGCTGGCTGGGGGCTAGGCTGCCATTGGGGTGATGGCTCCTTAGAGCAGAGGTCTTCAAATTGCAGTGTGCTGTCTGTGGGACACACTGTCTCCTCCAGAAGGAAAGGACCTGAATAGCTTTGTAACAGGGGTTCACTTGGTGCTTTGACTATATCCCTTGTGGCTTTGAAACTTATTTTTTTTTCTTTTTCCCAGTCTCCATCTCCCTGATCTTCTCCTCCCTGATCTTCTTTTCCCTAAACTTCTTCCTGATGTTCTCACCCCTGATCTTCTTTTCCTTGAGCTACTCTTATCTTCTCTACCCTATTCTCTCACCTTCTTCCTGATCTCTCCTCCCTAATCACCTTTTCTCTGAATCCCCTCTGTAAAAGCCTCCTGTTCCTGCTGATGGGCAGAAGCACAGCCTTTGGGACAGCAGCCCCCTGTGTTTCTCTTTTGCTGGTAAAGCAATCAACCTTCTTTTTCCTTTTGCTCAAAACTGTGTCTTTGTTATTGGATTGGCATCAACGGGGACAAGGACTGAGCTTTTGGCAACAGTTTTTTGAATAGTTTGTCCATTGAAACCTTTGTTTTGCCAGGCACAGTGACAGAGGCTTGTAATTCCAATGGCTCAGGAGGATCAAGAGTTCTAGGCCAGCTGGGCCTGGTCTCCCACATGCCTGTAATCCTGGAGGCTAAGAAGACTGACACAGGGGCACCAAGAGTTCCAAGTCCCAGCCTCAGCAACAGCAAGGCCCTAAACAATTTAGTGAGACCCTATTTCTAAATAAAATACAAAAAAGTTCTGGAGATGGGGCTCAGTGTTTGAGTGCCCTAGGTCCAATTCCTAGAAGCAAAAACAAAACAAAACAAAAAACAGGAAATGTTTTGGTTTGGTATATATTGCATCCCTAGAAAGAGTCCAGGGTTTTCCCCTCTTATGTTTTCATTTTGCTTCTTCATGTTTCCCCTGAAATTATCAGTACAGTGAAGTCTACCTGACAGGATGGAAACTACTATTCTGTTTTTCTAGATCTTTGAGTTGCACATCAAGTCTGGAGCTTAGGACTCCCCAACTGTTTAACCTGCTTGTGAATTCACAATTTTCCCAGCTCTGAGATCATCAGTGATTTCAAATTTCTTGATCATCACAGAAACCAGGCAGCAACCTCTGATCAAGCCCAAAAAGAACCTGATGTTGGGACCTGGAGGTGCAGCTCATTGCTAGAGCACATGCTTAGTATGTGTAAGGCCTTGAATTGACCCAAGCACCAAAATGGGAATAACTAACTAACTAAGTAAATTAATTAAATAAAATTGAAAAATGATTAAAAACAGGGTGGGGGTTGTGGCTCAGTGGGAAAGTGCTTCCAATCACATGCAAGGCCCTGGGTTGGATCCTCAGCAACACATAAAAATAAATAAATAAAATAAATGTATTTTGTCCAACTACATCTAAGAAAGAAAAAAAAACCTGGTGTTTGCTTTTCATCTTTGCATCATCATTGATTTTTTTTTTTAATTTGTACTAGAGGTTGAACCCAAAGGTACTTTACTACTGAGCTATATCCTCAGTCTTTTTTATTTTTACTTTTTCTTTTGGGACAGGATCTTCCCAAATTACCCAGGCTGACCTCAAACTTAGGGCTCTCTTGCCTCAGCCTTCTGAGATCCTGATGTGATCGAACGTTTGTCCCATGTCCCCAAAGAGGATACCCTTTTGAGAAAAAGGAAAAAGAAGTTTTGTTGCTTTGGTAGCAAAAGACAAGCCCAGGGGACTCCTGTCCCAGAGGATTCTGCCCATCAAGGGGAGCAGGGGCTTTTAAAGAGGTGATTCAGGGGCTGGGGCTGGGGCTCAGTGGTAGAGTGCTCACCTAGCATGCCTGAGGTACTGGGTCCATCCTCAGCACCGCATAAGAATAAATAAATGAAATAAAGATGTTGTGTGTGTCAGGTTGGTGGCAGTGACTTAGATCAAAGTAGCAGGCTCAGGAAAGAAACAATCAGGGGACCAGGGAAACTCCTGTCAATCAGCAGGACAGCTGGCCAATCCTGGAGATCAGCCAGCTCCCTCAACCAACTCCAGTGGTTCAAGGGACAGTAAAAACACCTTTTCCTGTCCCAAGCTCTTCCCTTACTGCTGTAAATCCCATAAAAGTCCAGTCTGGTCAAGCTCCCATGCAGTTTCTCCTCATACCCTTCTCCTGTCCACTCTGTGGGTCTGATGAGTTCTGCCTGGTAGTGATATCTTGAATAAAGCCTTGTTCAGCGGCCTTTTTAAATTTGCCAACTTTAGTCACTGCCCACCTTGCCTGATGTCTCAGTGTCCATCTACAACTGAACAAAAGATTAAAAAAAGAAAAGAGGTGATTCAAAGTCTATATTCCAAGTCTTCTGACTCGAATTGTAATCCACTAAAATTTGGGAGACAGTAATTTCTGAGATCTTCTGGTGCCATCCTCAAAGTCTGGATTACTTTGTTTCTGTGGTGGGTGTGTGCTCAGGGACAGAAAACTGTCCAGGAATCCTGTTTCCCCTGAAATTAGGGAGGATGATGAGATTAGTGAGGAGCAGGAAGAGAAAGAAAACATGTATGTCCATTTAAAAATAAATCAATCAATAAAAATCAGTCACAGTGGCAGAGCAGCAAGGCTGTACCCAAATCATCAATGGACCACTGTTACATTGGGATTACAGGTGTGAGTTACACACTGGCTCATTGATACTCTTAAAACCATCAGCCTAAGCAGGGCATGTAGGTGTACACCTATCATCCCTATAAGGTTTAGGAAGCTGAGGCAGGAGGATTGCAAGTTCAAGGCCAGTCTCAGCAATTTAGCAATGCTCCAAGCCATTTAATGAGACCCTAATTCAAAATAAAAAGGACTGAGGATGTGGCTCTGTGCTTAAGCATCCCTGGGTATGGAACTCAGTGGTAAAGCACCTTGAATTCTATCCCCAGTACCACCAAAAAAAAAAGAAAAGAAAAAAAAAAAGAAAAGAAAAGACCATGAGCTGGGATATTCATGAGAACCATTATGGAGTCTTCGAAGAAGAAGAGTTGTTACTTTAAAAAAAAAAAAAATTAGTTTTCAATGGACCTTTATTTTATTTATTTATATGTGGTACTGAGAATTGATCCCAGTGCCCCACACATGCTAGGCAAGTACTCTACAATTGAGCCCCAACACCAGCCCCAACTTCTTACATTTTAATGGTAAGACAATATTTTAAAATTAACTGCATTGGAGAGCATTTCCAATATTCATGAAACTTAAATCAGAGCAATTTCATTTATAGTTTTGTTTTATATCTCAATAGGAAAGAATAAAAATTATTAAGGTCAAAATTAAAATATCAACAATATAAGACTGGACTGGTCTTGGGGCTGCACACCTATAATCCTAGTAGCTGGGGGGCTGAGGCAGTAGGATACCAAGTTAAAAGGCATCATCAGCAAAAGTGAGGCCCTAAGTCTAAATAAAATACAAAATAGGGCTAGGGATGTGGCATAGTGGTCGAGTGCCCCTGAGTTCAATCCCCAGTATCACTGGCCTCCCACAAAAAAACCCATAAGACTCTCAGGTGAGGTGGCAGAGGCTGCCTGTGGTCTCAGCTGCCTGGGGAGGCTGAGGCAGGAAGATCGTGAGTTCAAAGCCAACCTCAGCAACTTAGTAGGCCTTAAGCAACTTATTCAGATCCTGTCTCTAAAACAAAACAAAACTACCCCCTAGTTCTGATGCTCAGTAGTAAAAACCTGATGTAGCATAGGAGAAAACGCCCGTGGTTCCATCACTAGCACCCAAACAAGCAGACAAAACAACCTCAATTGCCTGTCAACATACAAACTCCAGTTATTTATCTTTTTTTTTTTTTTTTTCTGTTTTTCTTTTGTTGTACTGCTGAGCATTGAATCCAGGACCACATGGCCTGATAGACAAACACTCTGCCACTGAGCCATACCTCTAATCCTTTTAGAATTTAACTTAAAATTTTTGCAGGACTGGAAATTTAACCCTGGGCCTCATATAAGCTAGACAAGTAAGTGCTCTAGTGCTGAGTTACATCCCCAGCCCACAGCCGTATATTTGGAATAAAGATCTTTGGCTGCAAGAAATGGCATTTGATTTGCTTCACGTGTGGAAATGTCTGTTTGTTCTGGCATGGTTCTTGGCATTTCTTTAGCTATTGTTTGTAGCAGAGTTGCCTGGGATTTTATGCCTAGAGTTTCATGGAGAGGTGCCTCTCACTTTAATTTCAAGGAAAGCACATAACTGATTGCTGTAGTAATAAATACACACACAGGTAAACCATTGCTCAGGATTTTCGAGGCCAACATGTTAAACCTGAAAAATTTAGCCAAGATTTAGGATTAAAAGCCCTCAAGAGATTTATAGCATGAAGCAAACTGGGAGTTTGAGAACTGAACCATAAACCGGATGTAGTGGCCACTTCTGGCTTACATAGTATCTTCACCAAAGACAGTAGGTTTTATTTATTTTTAATACTTGTTTATTTTTAGTTGTAGTTGCACACAATACCTTTATTTAAATGTGGAGCTGAGGATGGAACCTAGGCCCTCGCACATGCTAGGCAAGCTGTCTACCATTGAGCCACAACTCCAGCCCCAAGAACAGTACATTTTATTTTATTTTGGATGTATGATTTTTGTTTATATGATTTAAATCATGTGTTAATAGAAAAAAAATAAGTTGGTAATTTCTGCACATCACCCACTGCAGAAGCCCCAATCCACGGATCCCTGCCATTTCCATCAGGTACACGGGCAAACAGGCCTCTATCCCCAGAGTGAAGCAGGTGGCATCACTATCCCAGAACTTAAACGATAGCTCAGAGCAATAGTAACAAGAACAGCATGATATTGGCACCAAAACAGACTGGTAGACCAATGGTACAGAATAGAGAACACAGAAACTACCCAACAAAACTACAATTATCTTATAGTAGACAAAGGTGCCAAGAACATACATTGGAGAAAAAGATAGGCTCTTCTACAAATGGTGCTAGGAAAACTGGAAATCCATATGCAACAAAATGACATTAAAGCTCTGTCTCTCACCATGCACAAATCTCAACTCATAATAGATTGAGAACTTAGGAATACAACCAGAAACACTATGTCTAATAGAAGAAAAAGTAGGCCCTAATCTCCTTCATGTGGGATTAGGCCCCCACTTCCTTAATAAGACTCCTGTGGCACAGGAATGAAAATCAAGAAGCAATAAATGGAATGGACAGCTGGGTTTTTGTTTTCGGGACTAAAAGGCTCAGGGGTCACTCCACATAAACTGGGCTAACTGGGCTGCACAAAATAACCACACAGGAGACACAAATACCTTTTTCTTTGGGGTCGCTGTGATGCCTCCTCTGACCTTAAGGGTCAGCAGGAAGAGAGAGAGAGAGAGAGAGAGAGAGAGAGAGAGAGAGAGAGAGAGAGAGAGAGAGCACGCACTGACCACTTTCATTGAGGAGAAGCTATTCAAATGAGGCAAGGGGCCAGGTTTCAGGAGGCTGAGTCTATCTTCTTGATGTCCATTGTCAGCAGGTTGACTGACATTTGGTAGGCCACACCCAAGGGCAAAGTAAGAGAAGGGAACACACACAAGGCACTTCCATGGAAGATTCTACCATAAACAGAGCAAGGGATTATATTACAAAGGAACAGGTGAGCCTAGCTTCATTCATGGGGCTGTAGCAAGACACATCAAGCAATAGACACTGTCCCTTGAACCCAGGAAGCGTGGGGAAAGCTTTGCCACATTTCTGTGACTGAGTGCCTCAGCACCCAGCGGGGGAGTGTGACTCAGTCATGTGCAACGTTAGTCTTCAACAATGGACTCAAACTAAAAAGTTTCTTCTCAGCAAAAGAAACAGTCTGTGAGGGGAATAGACAGCCAACATCTTGGGAGCAAATCTTTACCCCTCACACATCAGATAGAGAACTAATCACTGGGATATATAAAGAACTCAAAAAGCTAGATACCAAGAAAAAAAAAACAATCAATAAATGGACCAAGGACCAGAAGGGACACTTCTCAGAAGATGATGTTCAATCAATCAAGAAACACATGAAAAAAATGTTCATTATCATCTGCAATTAGAGAAATGCAAATCAAAACCACTCTAAGATTTCATCTGTCTCCAGTCAGAATGGCAGCTATTATGCATACAAACAATATAAGTGTTGATGAGGATGTGGGTAAAATGGTACACTCCTACACTGCTGGTGGGACTGCAAAATGGTGCAGTCAGTATGGAAATCAGCATGGAGATTCCTTGGAAAACTTGGAATGGAACCACCATATGACTCAGCTATCCTTCTCCTTGGTCTATACCCAAAAGACTTGAAAACAGCATACTATAGGGACACAGCCACATCAATGATTATAGCAGCACAATTCACAATAGCTAAATTGTAGAACCAATCTAGATGCCCTATAATAGATGAATGGATAAAAAACATGTGGCATATATAAACAATGAAGTATTACTCAGCAATAAAAGAGAATAAAATCATGGCATTTTCAGGTAAAAGGATAGAATTAGAGAAGATAATGATAAGTGAAGTCAGCCAATCTCCCAAAACTAAATACCGAATATTTTCTTTGATACAAGGAAGCTGATTCATAGTGGGATAGGGAGAGGGAACATGGGAGGGGATTCTGGATAAGAGTTTTGGGAATTCATAAGAGGGCTCTGAGCCAGGTGCAGTGGTCCACACCTATAATCCCAGCAGTTCATAAGCTTGAATTAGGAGGATTGTGAGTTCAAGGCCAGCCTCAGCAATTTAGCAATTTAGCAAAACTCTGTCTCAAAACAAAATATTAAGAAAAGGACTGGGGATATAGCTCATTGGTTAAGTGCTCCGGGGTTCAATCCCCAGTACTAAACAAACAAACAAACAAAGCAGAAAGTTCTGGGGATATAGCTCAGCTGCTTCAGTGCTTGCCTCACATGAACAAGGCCATGAGTCTGATTTATAGCAACACACACACACACACACACACATAAATAAATAAACAGAGTGTGCTAAATGTAGAGGAAAAAGGCATTTTGCACAGATATTGCTGCTGCACACCCACAAGGCCATGAGTTTGATCCATACCACCACACACACACACACACAAAAAAAAAAAAAAAACCAAACAGGGTGCAGAGTCTAGAGGAAAAAGGCATTTTGCACAGATATGGCTGCCGCACACCCACAATTACTTACCTCTGCCTCAGCATTGGTGCCAAGGTAGTGGCTCTGCTTGCAGCCCTATGGATTCCAGGACTCAAAAGGAACTAGGAAAAACTCGTGGGGAGGGATCACTAGGGACCCTGTGGAGCCATCTGCACTTGTCCTGGGTCTAGAAGCCTCCTTTTTTCCAGTGCTGGAGGACAGAAATTCTACAGAGACCCACCTCTTCTCACCCTGACTTTGCAGCTCAAGTAGAACAAGATTAGAGATTTCCTTTGGGGTTGGTACTATTCTAGCCTAGAGAACAGGTCCTTATGAGGTAATCTTTCTCTAAAGAAGAGTATCTTTTGTGGAGATGAATGGCTGTTCCCACCTGTTGTGAAAGAGTCTTTCTGGGGCTAGGGTGTAGCTCAGGGGCAGGATATGTGTTTAGCACTCAGGTAGCCCTGAGTTGAATCCCCACCACATCCCACCCAGACACCCACAGTCATTCCAGTGTTTTTTCTGTCATCACAATTTCTGGGGGCACTCTTCTGGATTTAGGCAGGGAGATCAAGCAATGTCCTTTGAACAGATTTCCATCTTTATAGCCACACATGAAATCAGTAAATGGAAAATCTGTGCTATCTTCTGGTCATGATGATGTGACATTTTCTGTAGACTTCTGATTCTTCAATTATTAGAAACAGGGTTGCCTCTGCTTTTCCAGTTGCTAAATCTGAGGTTCTTTGTAATATGGTGTGTGTGTGTGTGGGTGTGTGTGTGTACATGTGCACTCTATCAATGAAGAATCACCTGAGGAAGTAAGTTAAAATGCAGATTCTACTTTTTGGTACTGGGGATTAAACTCAGGTGAACTCTACCACTGAGCTGCAGCTCCCTTTTAATTTATTTAGTTTGAGACAAGGTCCATATAAATTTCTGATCCTGACCTTGAATTGGCAATCCTCCTGCCTCAGCTCTCTGAGTTGCTGGAATTACAGGAGTGTGCTATCACGATAGGCGAGATTCTGATGACTAAATGTGCACCTGCCCCTATCCAGGATTCTAATGGGAACTCTTTACAGAACACACTCTGAGAAAAAAATGATACCATTAGGGCTGAGTGTGTAGATCAGTGGTAAAGTGGTAGAAGGCTTGCCTATCGTGCCCACAACCCTGGGTTTAATTCCCAGCACCAAAATCAATCAATGAACAAATAACCATCCCAAAACAACAACCACAATACAATGCTATGAAGGCCAAACCTACATTGATTTAAGAGGCAATTCTGACGGAAACTCCCCACATGAAGACACCTCAGTGACCTCGTCATGCCAGGGGTGAACTGCAGGCTCCTCATGAGGACCCGCTTCTCACATCTCATGCTGGAGGCACATATGACTTTGGGTGGTTTGTGGAACCTGCTCTTCTCAAATGCTGCTGTTTTCCAGGGACTCCATGTGGATGCACACCCCCATCACTTCTCTGGCCACCTGGTTAAGTCCTACTGCTCTGCAGCCTCTGCAGGTGGCTTTCCTAGCTCCATGCTCCCTAGCCCTGCTTCTTTGTAGGAATAGCATTGTCTTCCTCTCCTGCAATCCCTGTTTCCCATCTGCCTCCCCAGATGACTCAACAAGCTAAGCCCAGGAAATGGGTCAGTTTTGTATCTCTTGAAGTTGACACATGGTCAACCTGTAATAAATAACTTAAAGCAGGAAAAAATTGTGTTGTACCTCCTATGTGTTTTTAGTTTTTTAGAGGGTAGCACTGGGAATTGAACCCAGGGACACTTTACCACTGAGCCACATCCCTAGACCTTTTTATTCTGAGACAGGGTCTTTTGCCAAGGTGCTCATGGCCTCACTAAGTTCCTGAGGCTGGCCTGGAAGTTGTGAGCCTACCTCCTCAGCCTCTAAGATGTGAAGGTTACAGGCATGGGCCACCAAACATGGAATTGAGTCTCTTTTGGGGGGTTTTCTTTGGGGGGGGGGGTTGTGGTAGTACTGCATATTGAACTCAGGGGCACTCGGCCACTGAGTTAACTCCTGAGCCCTATTTTGTGGGTTTTTAAAAATTTTTTTTAATTGGTTGTTCAAAACATTACAAAGCTCATGACATATCATCTTTCATACATTTGATTCAAGTGGGTTATGAACTCCCATTTTTACCCCAAATACAAATTGCAGAATCACATCAGTTACATATCCACATTTTTACATCATGCCATATTAGTGACTGTTGTATTCTGCTACCTTTCTTATCCCCTACTATCCCTCCTCCCCTCCCCTCCCATCTTCCCTCTCTACCCCATCTGCTGTTGTTCAATTCTCTCCCTTGTTTTTTCCCCCCTTTCCCCTCACAACCTCTTATATGTAATTTTGTGTAACAATGAGGGTCTCCTTCCATTTCCATACAATTTCCCTTCTCTATCCCTTTCCCTCCCACCACTCATCTCTGTTTAATGTTAATCTTTTCCTCATGCTCTTCTCCCTGCTCTGTTCTTAGTTGCTCTCCTTATATCAAAGAAGACATTTGGAATTTGTTTTTTAAGGATTGGCTAGCTTCACTTAGCATAATCTGCTCTAATGCCATCCATTTCCCTGCAAATTCCATGATTTTGTCATTTTTTAGTGCTGCGTAATACTCCATTATGTAAAAATGCCACATTTTTTAATCCATTCATCTATTGAAGGGCATCTAGGTTGGTTCCACAGTCTAGCTATTGTGAATTGTGCTGCTATGATCATTGATGTGGCAGTATCCCTATAGTACACTCTTTTAAGGTCCTCAGGGAATAGTCTGAGAAGGGCAATAGCTGGGGCAAATGGTGGTTCCATTCCCAGCTTTCCCAGGAATTTCCATACTGCTTTCCAAATTGGACGCACCAATTTGCAGTCCCAACAGCAATGTACAAGTGTACCCTTTTCCCTACATCCTCCCCAGCACTTATTGTTGTTTGACTTCCAAATGGCTGCCAATCTTACTGGAGTGAGATGGTATCTTAGGGTGGTTTTGATTTGCATTTTTCTGACTGCTAGAGATGGTGAGCATTTTTTTCATGTACTTGTTGATTGATTGTATGTCCTCCTCTGAGAAGTGTCTGTTCAGGTCCTTGGCCCTTTTGTTGATTGGGTTATTTGTTATCTCATTGTTTAATTTTTTGAGTTCTTTGTATATTCTGGATATTAGGGCTCTATCTGAAGTGTGAGGAGTAGAAATTTGTTCCCAGGATGTAGGCTCCCTATTTACCTCTCTTATTGTTTCTCTTGCTGAGAAAAAACTTTTTAGTTTAAGTAAGTACCATTTGTTTATTCTTGTTATTAACTTTTGGGCTATGGGCATCCTATTAAGGAATTTGGAGCCCGACCCCACAATATGTAGATCGGAGCCAACTTTTTCTTCTATCAGATGCAGAGTCACTGATTTGATATCAAGCTCTTTGATCCATTTTGAGTTAACTTTTGTGCATGGTGAGAGAAAGGAGTTCAGCTTCGTTTTGTTGCATATGGATTTCCAGTTTTCCCAGCACCATTTGTTGAAGATGCTATCCTTCTTCCATTGCATGCTTTTAGCCCCTTTATCAAATATAAGAAAGTTGTAATTTTGTGGATTGGTCTCTGTGTCCTCTATTCTGTACCATTGGTCCACCCACCTGTTTTGGTACCAGTACCATGCTGTTTTTGTTACTATTGCTCTGTAGTACAGTTTGAAATCTGGTATCGCTATACCTCCAGATTCACACATCCTGCTTAGAATTGCTTTTGCTATTCTGGGTCTTTTGTTTTTCCATATGAATTTTATGATTCCTTTTTCTATTTCTACAAGAAATGCCGTTGGGATTTTGATTGGCATTGCATTAAACCTATAGAGAACTTTTGGTAATATCGCCATTTTGATGATGTTAGTCCTGCCTATCCATGAACAGGGTATATTTTTCCATCTTCTAAGATCTTCTTCTATTTCTCTCTTTAGGGTTCTGTAGTTTTCATTGTATAAATCTTTCACATCTTTTGTTAGGTTGATTCCCAAATATTTTATTTTTTTTGAGGATATTGTGAATGGGGTGGTTGTCCTCATTTCCATTTCAGAAGATTTGTCACTGATATACAGGAATGCCTTTGATTTATGAGTGTTGATTTTATATCCTGCCACTTTGTTGAATTCATTTATTAGCTCTAATAGTTTCTTTGTAGACCCTTTTGGGTCTTCTAGGTATAGAATCATGTCACCTGCAAATAGTGATAATTTAAGTTCTTCTTTTCCTATTTTTATGCCTTTAATTTCTTTCGTCTGTCTAATTGCTCTGGCCAGTGTTTCGAGAACTATGTTGAACAGAAGTGGAGAGAGAGGGCATCCCTGTCTTGTTCCAGATTTTAGAGGGAATGCCTTCAATTTTTCTCCATTCAGAATGATGCTAGCCTGAGGCTTAGCATAAATTGCTTTTACAATATTGAGGTATGTTCCTGTTATCCCTAGTTTTTCTAGAGTTTTGAACATAAAAGGATGCTGTACTTTGTCGAATGCTTTTTCCACATCTATCAAGATGATCATATGGTTCTTATTTTTAAGTCTATTGATGTGGTGAATAACATTTATTGATTTCCGTATATTGAACCAGCCTTGCATCCCAGGGATGAATCCTACTTGATCATGGTGCACAATTTTTTTGATATGTTTTTGTATCCGATTCGCCAGAATTTTATTGAGGATTTTTGCATCTAGGTTCGTTAGAGATATTGGTCTGTAGTTTTCTTTCTTTGAAGTGTCTTTGTCTGGTTTAGGTATCAGGGTGATGTTGGCCTCATAGAATGAATTTGGAAGTTCTCCCTCTTTTTCTATTTCCTGAAGTAGCTTGAAAAGTATTGGTATTAGTTCCGCCTTAAAGGTTTTGTAAAACTCTGCTGTATACCCATCCGGTCCTGGGCTTTTCTTAGTTGGTAGTCTTTTGATGGTTTCTTCTATTTCCTCAATTGATATTGGTCTGTTTAGGTTGTCTATATCCTCCTGACTCAATCTGGGCAGATCATATGACTTAAGAAATTTATTGATGCCTTCACTATCTTCCAATTTATTGGAGTATAAGGATTCAAAATAATTTTTGATTATCTTCTGTATTTCTGAAGTGTGTCTGTTGTGATATTGCCTTTTTCATCCCGTATGCTAGTAATTTGAGTTCTCTCTGTTCTTTTCTTCGCTAGCATGGCTAAGGGTCTGTCAATTTTATTTATTTTTTCAAAGAACCAACTTTTAGTTTTGTCAATTTTTTCAATTGTTTCTTTTGTTTCGATTTCATTGATTTCAGCTCTGATTTTCATTATTTCTTGCCTTCTACTTCTTTTGCTGTTGTTTTGCTCTTCTTTTTCTAGGATTTTGAGATGAAGTATGAGATCATTTATTTGTTGGTTTTTTCTTTTTTTAAGGAATGAACTCCAAGCAATGAATTTTCCTCTTAGAACTGCTTTCAATGTGTCCCATAGATTCTGATATGTTGTGTCTGTGTTTTCATTTATCTCTAAGAATTTTTTAATTTCCTCCTTGATGTCTTCTATAACCCATTGATCATTCAGTAACCTATTGTTCATTCTCCAGGTGATGTATGCTTTTTCCTTCCTTCTTTTATCATTGATTTTCAGTTTCATTCCATTATGATCAGATAAGATGCATGGTATTATCTCTACTCCTTTATATTGTCTAAGAGTTGCCCTGTGACATAATATATGATCTATTTTTGATAAGGATCCATGTGCTGCTGAGAAAAAAGTGTAACTGCTTGATGTTGGGTGGTATATTCTATATATGTCAATTAAGTCTAGGTTATTAATTGTATTATTGAGTTCTATAGTTTCCTTATTCAACTTTTGTTTGGAAGATCTGTCCAGTGGCGAGAGAGGTGTGTTGAAGTCTCCCATGATTATTGTATGGTGGTCTATTAGACTCTTGAACTTGAGAAGAGTTTGTTTGATGAACATAGCTGCACCATTGTTTGGGGCATATATATTTATGATTGTTATGTCTTGTTGGTGTATGGTTCCCTTAAGCAGTATGTAGTGTCCCTCTTTATCCCTTTTGATTAACTTTGGCTTGAAATCTATTTTATTTGATATGAGTATGGACACTCCTGCTTGTTTCCGAAGTCAATATGAGTGATATGATTTTTCCCAACCTTTCACCTTCAGCCTATGTATGTCTTTTCCTATCAAATGTGTCTCCTGTAGGCAGCATATTGGTGGGTCTTGTTTTGTGATCCACTCTACTAGCCTGTGTCTCTTAATTGGTGAGTTTAAGCCATTAACATTTAGGGTTATTATTGAAATATGGGTTGTTCTTCCAGCCATATTTGTTTATTTATGTTACTAAACATGGTTTGTTTTCCTCTTTGATTATTTTTCCCCCCTTTACTGTCCTACCTCCCACTGTTGGTTTTCGTTGTTATTTTCCATTTCCTTTTCCTGTAATGTTTTGCCAAGGATGTTTTGAAGAGATGGTTTTCTAGCTGCAAATTCTTTTAACTTTTGTTTATCGTGGAAGGTTTTAATTTCATCTTCCATCCTGAAGCTTAATTTCGCTAGATACACAATTCTTGGTTGGAACCCATTTTCTTTCATTGTTTGAAATATGTTATTCCAGGATCTTCTAGCTTTCAGAGTCTGTGTTGAAAGATCAGCTGTTATCCTGATTGGCTTACCCCTAAATGTAATCTGCTTCCTTTCTCTTGTAGCTTTTAAAATTCTCTCCTTATTCTGTATGTTGGGCATCTTCATTATAATGTGTCTAGGTGTGGATCTCTTATGATTTTGCACATTCGGCGTCCTGTAGGCTTCTAGGATTTGGGATTCTGTCTCATTCTTCAAGTCTGGGAAGTTTTCTCCTATTATTTCATTGAATAGATTGCTCATTCCTTTGGTTTGGAGTTCTGTACCTTCCTGTATCCCAATGACTCTTAAGTTTGGTCTCTTAATGTTATCCCATATTTCTTGGATGTTCTGCTCATGGTTTTTTAACAGTCTTGCTGAGCTGTCTATGTTCTTTTCAAGTTGAAATACTTTGTCTTCATTGTCTGATGTTCTATCTTCTAAGTGTTCTACTCTGCTGGTAGTATTCTCCATTGAGTTTTTAAGTTGGTTTATTGCTTCCTGCATTTCTAGGATTTCTGTTTGTTTGTTTTTTATAACCTCTATCTCCCTGTATAGTTGATCCTTTGCTTCCTGGATTTGTTTGTGTAATTCATTGTCGAAGTGATCTTTCATTGTCTGCTTTTGCTGTCTAATGTCTTCCTTGATACTGCAGATCATCTGAAGCATGTATATCCTGAATTCTTTATCTGACATTCCATCTGCTGAAGCTGTTACCTCTTCTAAAGTTGAGTTGACCTGCATTGCTTGTGGTCCTTTCTTTCCTTGTCTTTTCATACTGCTTGCATTTCTTTCTGTTTGATGAAACTGTTGTGTTTTTGAAATGTTTTTTTCCCCTATATATTTATATTGCTCTTGTATAGTTGAAAAGTCTCCCTTGCAGGGTCGGGCGGCGGTCTGCCTACCTTGCAGGCGTGGGCGGTGGCTCTGCTCTCTCCTTACTCCAATTGGGGTGTTGTGTCTACCACACCGGCAGGTCACTGGGCCTGATCCGCCGGTCGGTTGCAGGTCTGCCTACCTTGCGGGCACGGGCGGCGGCTCTGTTCTGCCCCTACTCCAATTGGGGTGATGAATGTACCACGCCGGCAGGCCACCAGGCCTGATCCGCCGGTTGGTTGCAGGCCTGTCTACCCTGCAGGCGTGGGCGGCGGCTCTGCTCTGCCCCCCCCCCAATTGGTGTGACTTGTCTACCACACCCGCGGTCCGCTGGGCCTGTTCCGGGTGCGGGCGAAGGCTCTGTTCTGTTCCTACTCCAATTGGGGTGACGTACCTACCACCCCGGCCGGCCGCTGAGCCTGTTCCACCGGTCGGTCGCAGGTCTGCCTACCTTGCGGGCAAGGGCGGCGGCTCTGCTCTGCCCCTACTCCAAATGGGGTGACGTGTCTACCATGCCGGCAGGCCACTGGGCCTGTCCCATTGGTCGGTCGCAGGTCTGCTCACCTTTCGGGCACGGGTGGCGGCTCTGCTCTGCCCCTACTCCAATTGGGGTGTCGTGACTATCACGCCGGCATGTCGCTGAGCCTGTTCCTGGCACGGGCAGCGACTCTGCTCTGCCCCTACTCCAATTGGGGTGACGTGTGTACCACACCGGCAAGCTCCTGGGCCTGATCCGCCGGTCTGTCGCAGGTCTGCCTACCTTGCAGGCGTGGGCGGCAGCTCTGCCCTGCCCCTCCTACCATGCCTGCGGACCGCTGGGCCTGATCTGCAGGTTGGCCGCAGGTCTGCTCACCCTGTGGGCACGGGTGGCGGTTCCGCTCCGCCCCCACTCCAATTGGGGTCACGTGACCACCACACCGGCGGGACCTGATCCGGGCGCGGGCGAAGGCTCTGCTCTGCCCCTACTCCAGTTGGGGTGACGTGTGTACCACGCTGGCAGGCCGCTGGGCCTGACCCGCCAGTCTGTCACAGGTCTGCTTACCTTGCAGGCGCGGGTGGCGGCTCTGCCCTGCCCCTCCTACCATGCCCGTGTACCACTGGGTCGCGGGTCTGCCCACCTTGCAGGCGTGGGTGGCGGCTCCACTCCGCCCCCTCTCCAATTGGGGTCACGTGACCACCACGCCGGCGAGCCGCTGGGCCTGCTCCGGGCGCGGACGGCGGCCCGGCTCCTCCCCTCTGGCTCAAAGACAAATCGAGAGAGACTCGGGTGTCTGTGCCTCACCCTCCCTACCAGGAGACCAACTGTTTCTGTCGCCGCTGGTATTGATGAAGTTCTCTCCTCTGCCGCTTTCTGATGACATCAGATCTCTGCCATGTTGGTATCCTATGCGGATGGCAGCATTTCGTTCCCTTTGCCGGGTAACCAAAGCAACGGGTGAGTCTTGACCGGCCCTCAGCAGGACTCGGAAGGAGAAGCAGTTTCCGCGGGCTCCTTAGCCCTGGGCCAGGGCAGTTCTGGGAGCCGGAACTTGGCCACTCGGTGCTCGGTGTATGCTCTGATAAGAGCAGGCTCCAAGAAGCAGTTTCTGTGGGCTCCTTAGCCCTGGGCCAGGGAAGTTCTGGGAGCCGGAACTCGGCCGCTCCGTGCTCGGTGTATGCTCTGATCGGTTGGTAGTCTTTTGATGGCTTCTTCTATTTCTTCCTTTGTTATTTGTCTCTTTAAATTGTGTGTGTCTTCCTGACTCAATCTGGGCAGATCATATGACTTAAGTCACACTAAGTTGCTGAGGCTGGCCTGGAAGACGTGAGCCTACCTTCTCAGCCTCTCAAGATGTGAAGGTTACAGGCATGGGCCACCAAACATAGAATTGAGTCTATTTTGGGTTGTTTTTTGTATGGTGGTGGTGGTGGTACTGGGGATTGAACTAGGGGCACTCGGCCACTGAGCCAAGTCCCCAGCCCTATTTTGTGTCTTAAAGACAGGGTCTCACAGAGCTGCTTTGCACCTGGCTGTTGAACTGGATTCTCCTACCTCAACCTCTGGAGTCTCAGTGATTACAGCCATGCCCTATCATGCCCTGCAGGAGTCTCTGGATTTTAAAGATCATTTTTAATTACTGTTCAATTGTAAGTATTGGGGATAAAACTCTGGGGCACTTTACCTATGAGTTACATCTCCAGTCTCTTCTCTTTCTCCCTCTCCTCCTCTCCCCCTCCTCATCCTTCTCTCTCTCTTCCTCCTCCTTCTCAGTGCACCTACATTTGCTTTAAATAAAAAATAAAATTAAAAAAGTTCTTTCAATTCTTGGAAGGGGACAAGAGAAGGGTAGGGATGGGGACACCTGAGGACTGAAATCCATGCCCAAGCCCTGAAGCCTCACAGTTGTATCCTAGTGCTCAGTGTCAAGGCCAGACAAACGGATCTGAATGGCTAATGGAAAAATGGAGACTGGAAGGCAATGGAACCCCACATGTATGAAGATCATGGCCACCTTCCTATAAGATCTGTTAACGACCTGGCTGGGGGAGCGGGGTGGGGTTGGGGGGGTTGCCAACATCATGAGGCCTGGCGGAAGGTGCGGTCGAGAAGCCTCTCATTACCTCGGGGCTCCAGGGGCACCATTCTTTTCTCCACTCCGTGTAAATTTATTGCATGCTTGTGCTGCCCTCCCTCTCCCCTCCTTTCCAGTTCCCATTGAGGACTCAGCTAAAAGCACTTTTTGTTCTCCAGCTGGAGGGTTAGATTCCAGAGACCCAGAATTTCAGCACCTCTTATGTGCCTCGGGTGGCCCTATGAAGATTCTATGGCTGCAGCTGGGGATGACACCCCAGCTGGAGGTCCTTGGAGAAGTTTGTGGGGATTTGTGGCCCCTGTCTCTACCCTGTGAAGATGCTTGGACTAGTACCCTCAGTTCTGCATGTCTTCTCCCAATGACCCCCTCCTCATACCTGATTGGATCGAAAATATTATTGTAATTGCCTGGGACTGAAGCCTTTAAGCCAAATGTTTATTGGAGGCTCTAAAACAGTTATTTCCAACTCTGGCTGCACCTGAGAATCCTCTGAGGAGCTTCAAAGAAAACAAAACAAGAGTTCTTCATCTCTTCCTCTCTCTATTCCCATTTGAGTAGTCTGGATTGTAGCCTGGGCATGGGAACTTAAAATATCCCCAGGTGATTTTAATGCATAGCAGAGGCTATGAATCACTATCCTACAAGGTGTGGTGGCACTGGCTCCAACTACTTGGAAGCTGAATCAAGAGGATCACAAGTTCAAGTTTAACCTAAACAACTTAGTGACACCCTATCTCAAATAAATAAATAAATAAATAAAAATAAAAAGGCTTGGGGTGTAGCTCAGTGGTAGAGATATTGCTTAGCATATAGGACCCCTAGCTTCAATGCCCAGTACTGGAAATAAAAAATCAAAAACCATCTGCCTGAAACAAACAGAGTGATTAGCTTGCTGGGCTTTCTGGATAGGTGGGGTTGTATGTTGTTCCTTCTTCTAATATATTTGGACAGTGGGATATCCATGGAGGTTTTGCAGAAATGACTGGCTTGTTATGGGAAAGTCCCATCTTAATTACTGATCTAGTATAAGGTTTTAAGTCTCCATAAATAGAATAGTTAGTCAGTCTAGGTCTGCCAATCGCTGATTTTTCCTCAAATGATACTTTCAGACAGCCATCATGTTTATCGTGCGACCAACTCAAAGAGAATTGGGCACTGTAGCCAGAATAATTAAATCTAGTCACATGATTGGGAGTAATATGAGTATCTGTAAATCCTCCCATCATGAATGAGTCATTAGTAAACACTGGAATAGATTCTCCAGTCCACACAGCTAAGTGTACCAGGGGTGGATCTGGGAAATATGTCCAGTAAGTGTCTGTCTGGTTTCCCTTTACCTGACAGCCCAGCAGGGCAATTACTGTCGCTACCATCAAGACTGGCGTCCTGTTCTTTCCTAGGAGTCGAATTATTTGGGAAGCCTGTGTTGTTAGCTTCTTCACGTCTTCCCATGAAATCAGCTTTTTGGCTGGGTCAATCTGTTTTCTCTTTGTCTTTTTCTGATATCTCTTCCTTTTGAATGGGGGCTTCTCCGGGTCAATCTTCATTCACTTGAATCTCGGTTCTATCTCTTCCATGTCTGATTGCATGTTCAGGCACCCAGATAGGACGAAAAGCACCTTCTGGAAAAATACAAGCATGACCTTTGCCCCACATAATCACTGGATCTGGGCCTTCCCATTGACCAGTCTGTAAATCTTTCCACAAAACTCTGCCTAAAGGGCCTGGTACTGTGGGAAACATTAGTCTCTCAGCCCCAGTGTGACCTTGTACTTCACAGTTTAAAAAATTTAAAATGAACAAAGCATGATTGAGGCTATTTTGGGGAGTCATAAACCTATTCCCCCCTTTTAATTTTTGTAATTGAAGCTTAATAGTTAAATGAGCTCGTTCCACAATGGCTTGACCTTGGGGGTTATAAGGAATTCCTGTTTTATGATTAATTTGAAACTCTTGGCAAATTGTTGAAAAGAAGAGCTTACATAAGCTGGTACATTATCTGTTTTAATCTGTATAGGGCACCCTAACACAGAAAAGGCTGCTAGGCAATGAGAAATTACATGTTGAGTATTTTCCTTAGTACGTCCTGTGGCAAAAATAAATCTGGAATATGTATCGACTATGACATGTACATAACATTGCTTATCAAATTGAGGAATATGAGTTACATCCATTTGCCATATTTGATTTGGTTTTAATCCATGGGCATTTATCCCTGATGGTGGAGATGGAGTGTGAATAACACACTTAGGGCATTGGCTTACAATTTGACAAGCTTGTTCTCTGGTAATATTAAATTTTTTACGTAAGCTAGAAGCATTTTGATGATACAAGGAATGGGAAGCTTGTGCACAAACATATGAAGACATCTGTTGACAATAAGCTACTAATTTATCAATCTTGTCATTACCTGAAACTAAAGGTCCTGGAAGATTAGTGTGAGCCCGTATGTGTCCTATGAAACATGGGTATTTTCGCATTAGCACTGCCTTTTGTAAATTATGAAATAATTCAAATAACTCTTGTGATGAAGTATACACAATAACTGAAGTTTCAATATTTTTGGTAACTCCAACTGCATATAAGCTGTCAGAATAAATATTAATAGGCTCATTTGAAAAGTAAGGCACAAATCAGGGCTTGAAACTCTGCTCTTTGGGCAGAAGTATATGAAGTTTGCATTACCTCTGTGTGAACACGACTATAAAAACCTGCTTTACCTGAGCTTGAACCATCAGTGAACATTGATAAAGCTTCATCTATAGGGTGTGCACGCACAATCTTTGGAAAAATAAGTGATGTTAATGATGCAAATTGGATAATCTTATCACGAGGGTAATGGCTATCTATCTGGCCAGGAAAATCAGCAAAAGCTATCTGCCATAAGCTAGAAGTTTGAAAAGCCAATTATTCTGTTGAACTTAAAATGGAATAATTATGATACCAGGTTCAGATCCAATTTATTGTAAAATCCTTGTTCTACCTTTAATGATTAATTGAGCAATAGAGTCATGAAAAGGAATAAATAATTTTTGAGGGGAGTGGGCTAAATAAATCCACTCAATAACTCCCAATCTTTGCCATATGGCTCCTGTTGGGGTATGCTCAGTTGGAAATATTAATATCTGAAATAAAGAACTTAAATCAGAAGTAGTTAGTTTTAAGGATAGCCTCAGCCAATTAATATCTCCTAAAAGTTTTTGAAAATCATTAAGGGTTTGTACGGAAACTGTTGTTCCGCTCCAGTAAAATAAAAATGGCAGCCCCCATGGTCGGCGCGATGATGTCAATTTGCGCGACCATCATCTATTTCCTCATTCTCGGCCTGGGGGGAGGGCCAACCAGAAATTTGTGTTCCGGCCAGGCGGAAATGATGACAAGAAGGCAGGCTGATCTGCACCATCTTGATCCGCCATATGGGGTTGAGTCCTGTAATATCTATTATCAACAGCAAAAGGAGCCTTGAACTTAAAATTACGAGCATGACATTTTCACGCAAAATGATTGTTTCTCCTGCAGAGATAGCATTTTTCACAGAGTTTTCATACCAATTCCTGTGGTTGTAGGGTTTCTTTCCAGGTACGTTTAGCACAGTCAGTTATCTGATCATACACTGCAAATTCATAATTTAACTGTCTTTCCAAATCAGCAAATTTACCCGTTCCTAAAAACATTTCTACTGGGGTCTGTAAATTTTGTTTTCTATTCTTTTCTGCTTGTTCAGTACAAAAATCAGCCCAATAAGATTGCCAAAGTAAAAAATCTACTCCACTCAAACAAGATCTGGCTAATGAAATCCAATCACACGGTGGAAGTGGTTGTGAGGATATGGTATCAATCAAATTTTGTACAAAAGGTGAATTCGGACCATAAGTCTCACAAGCACTCTTCAATTCCTTAATAGTCTTAAATGGAATTACAGCATGAACTCGAACTCTTTGGTCTTGGTCATTAAACTGCTCAAAAACTGGGAAAAGTTGAAAACCGCTAATGTCTTCTCCAGCCTCCTGCACCTTCTTAATACCTCGCTGGAATGGGGTAAGAAAAGTCATTGTTAATTCAGAGTACCTGTTAAATTTTGTCCTTTTAGCAGATAATGGCCAAATTCTAATAGCCTGGGCAGGCAGTTTTAAACGCAGTCTGTTAAAATTTCTCCTTAAGTCCTGAATTTTAATGTCTGATTCCTCTTCCTCAGACTGTGACTCGTGGGAAGAATCTCCGCTGTTGCCATTTTGAAATTGGGCTTCTAAGCCAAGTGGTGGAGAAGGGCTTTGTGCCTCTCTAAGAATTTCTTCCGGATTTTCCTCTCCGGGAGGATTGTCTATCTCTTCCGGAGGACTCTCTATGACTGTGGATGTTTCCTCTCTATGACCCTGATCTCTATGACCTTCCTCTCTATAATCTTCCTGCAAGCTACCCTGATCTTGTTCCTGCAAGTTCAAAGTCACATTCCTAACTTTTGGTTTAGCTTTCTTTTTAACCAGCTCAAGGGGAAAGAAATTAACTTAGCTTCAGGCGGATTTTCCATTTGAATAGACTTAATAGCTTTCTGAATGCCTTTCAATAGATCTTCAGAGGGCCATGAACTATGGCCCATGTATTCAAAAAGACAAATTTCTAAGGCCGTCCAAGTTTTTTGAATATTTTCTATGACTCCAGGTAATTCATTAGAAAGGCAATTTTTTTTTTGTAATTTCCTCCCTAATTTCTCCCAAGCATGTAAATTTGGGGATTCTTGGTCACAAAACCAAGGGCAAAATTCACCTACGACCTTTAAGAATTGTAATAACTGAGTTTTTTTTTTTATCTGTTTTCCTTTCTGATTAATTATGGTGTCCACAATAGTCAGATACATCTCCTTATCAGTAGAAGTTGAATTTCTCATTTTAATTAATTTAAAGTCTCATTCCTTCAGTACCTCCAGGTACTTTTGTGACTCAAAATTGTCACCAATTCCTTTATCTTTATATCGCACTCCCACTCAATCTAGTTAAACTAAAATGCCTCCTCGTGGGAGCCAATTCAACCGCGCAACCAGCACGTTAACTTTTTCTTTGACCAGGTCTGAGATGGCCCTCCTCTGGCTCCCGCCTCGAACCACCCGGTGGGGCAGCAAGGCTTCCTCAGGACTAGCAGGAGAGAGAGAGGCAAGGCAATCCAGGGAGTGGCCTTTTATTGGGGAACAAGAAATTCAGGGGGAAATTCCATCCAATAAATGTCGAGGGGGGCAGCATTCCAAGGTCAGTGTCAGTGATTGGTCTTAGGGTCAATAGTCAATGTCTCCCACACAGACAGGCTCTTGCACCTGGTGAGGGTGGGGATTAGCTCCGACACAGTTTGGCCAGAATGTCTCACACCCAATCAGGGAGGTGCCCAATCATGTGAGAGAATGGCTTCCCACAATTAAACTCCACGATGACCTTCTGAGGTTGATATATAGCTGCCAATTTGCTACAGGAACCTGAGGTCCCAAAAGATAAGGTGCATGGGGTAAAGTACCAAAGACCACACAGCTGGTGGAACCCACCTCCCTTGAACCCCTGAGACCAACATCCAGCTCTTCCATCATCCTAGATTTTGTCCCATGGAAATGACATGTCTCTAGATCGCAGGTGAATCTTCTGCACCTTTCAGAGAGCCTACTCTACATCAGCAAATGAAAAAACAATTGAATAAGTGAACCCCAATGTTTGGAGACCAATCATCTGAAACTATAGGAAGTGTAGATTGGAGGTACTGTAGTCATGAGCTTAAGCCCAGTATAGGGGAGGGGGGAAGCAAATTGCTTTGGGCAGTGAGAGCCAATGAAAAATTTCTGAATAGTGGGGCCATTTGATCAGATTTGCTTCTTCCAATGATCACAGGCAGAGACTAGAAGCAAAGGGATAAGTTGGAAGTTTCTTATGAGACACTGGGTATAGAGCAATTTGGGTGGGGATGAAGACAGAGCCTTTCAGGAAAGGAATCAGGAACTGGGGCATGCCAAGATGGAGTGACATACACACGGAGATGCATCAGAAATGGGTGACAGGAGAATGGTGGTACCATTGTCCACCATATCTATGTTCTCTTCCTCCTTAGTAAAACAACTACCAAATTTTAACTGGGCACCTAACCACCCAGGGGACAGACCCCATTTCCCAGTCCCCCTTGAGTTTGATGTGGCCAAGCAATATTAAGTTCTGGCTAATGAACTATTAACAAGGCAATGGGTGCAAATTATGGCTCCTGCATTGAAAGTGAAAGGGATGCATTTTCCCCCTCTGACTTGCTGGAATGTGGTAACCAGAGAGCTAGATCCATGAAGATGAGGCCCACATAGGAGGGATGATGGAACAACGAATCAGAAGCAGCCTCATCCCCATCAAATCTGCTCTGGACTACTCATTCCCTATTTGATATTTGAGCAAGGAATAATACTCTAACTTGTTTAAGACACAGTACATTTGGATCTCTGTTGAGTTGGACAAATGTCCTTGCATCCTATGGCAATCTCAAGGGTCTAATGCTATACCATTAGTGGACTTCAGCATAGAAAAGCTTAGGAAAGCCTTTTGGAAGGAGCATCATGCAAAGCTAGGTATGGTGGATGTCTCCTCCTGGTACCAGCCCCTTTTCATATGCACAGTGGAAGCACTCAGTCCAAGACCTGTAGAAAAGGGTCACCTGGCAGATGCTTGAATACAAACTGGGACCCCTAAGGCAACCAGTCCTTAAACCAATCAGTGAGTTTGAAATGACTTGGTGTGGAAATCTGTGCATCGCCATTGAATTATCTGAGCATTTTGAATACAAAAACATGTGGAGTTTCAGACAATAGCGGTGGATTATTTTCAGATGCCGCAGTCTGGCTGGGCACAATCAGGAGCCACTTGTCAAAAGAAACTAACTTTATTTTTAAAACCACACACCAAACCACACAGCTCCTCAGGAAAAACCCTCAGAGCCCAACTGCCACCACGGCTTTCCACAAGCCTCTCTCTCCCCCGCAAGCTTCTCTCCACCTCCCACAATCCTCCTGCTCTTGAGGCTGATTGGCTGGGTCACATGGGCGGAGCCAAAAAAGTCCCCCAATGAGCAGCTCCGTGGTCTGAAAGGGCAGGGAAACAGCCCAATGAGCATCACCGCAGAGGAGCCAATCAGCTAGATGTTGCTGGGGCCGCTGTGAGCCAATCATCAGCCGGCAGCTGGAAGCTTGCTGGCAGCTGGAAGTTTGCTGGGGACCCTTCGGCTGTGGCGCTCAAGATCTCCCCCTCTCTGTTTAAACAGCAAGCATGTGGCTTAGGGACCGTGCCTGCCTTAGGTTGTCCAATAGTACACATGGTCCTTAGGTTGGTACCATTGCAATTGGATCTTACCCGTCACTGACTACCGATCCAGTATACAGCCACACCTGTGGAGAGGTCTTTGTACCAGCGGGGGGGGTGAGGTTCTTTGCCTCACCTCTGTTGGCCCCCAAATTTTAGCTGGACGATCATGACAAGCAGAAGGGAGGAAGATACACCAAGCCAATTGACAGCTCCTTTTGGAAAAATTGTACCACCAATGACATCATCAGCAAAAATACCCCAACACTACCACAAGTCGCTGTACCAACAGATAGTTCACAATGCATACAGGTGAGCTCACAATGTGTCCAGGCAAGTTCTGCAAGCAGTTCAGTGATGGCTATTGTAGAAGCTGTAGATTGGTTTTATCTTTGACTTCACCAGCACTGGGATGAAGATAGGAATTCTGGCAATAATGGCTAAAGAAAAAATTATGTAACATTACAGAAGGCACTAAAAGAAAACAATTTTCTTAACAATTTACATTGTCTTTAAGAGAATTATTAAATATAATGAAAAGGAAAGGTGAAAGTAAACAAACAGATCTGTTAACCTTCTTTTTTGTTTACATATTAAAACAATCCTCAACAGTGGTTTACCCAATTTAAATTAAACCATATAAATCACGTGAAAAAACAAAATATTTGGATCCATTTTATCATGAGTGCTCATCATATATGATATATGGACATACATACATTCAAACATATAACACAAAACACAAGTGTGCACACATAATATAATACATACAACACATAACATTATAGTAAAGGCCTTATAACTTTTTACAGGTGAAATCTCCATTGCAATGTTTAAAAACTCTATAGTCAAAAAATAGAACTGATCAGCAAAACATTAACCTAGGTCTGTATGAGCTCAAAATACAAAATAGAACTTCATGATATGGCAAAGGGCAATAATAAAATAGATATTGAAAAAAGCATCCTGGTTCTGTTGCAGATGTAAGAATAGCCAAACTGGAGTTTTGGATATCAGTTGTTATGGATTTGAGCCAAATCATCTTCTTTTTGGTCTGTAGAAATCGCTTTAGTTAATCTTTCTGGAATCCAAATCGGCTGCTGTTCTCCCTGTGGAAACACATAAACAGACCCCCGACTCCAGACAATCACTGGGTCAGGACCTTGGTTAATCTCTCTGGAATCCAAATCGGCTGCTGTTCTCCCTGTGGAAACACACAAACAGACCCCCGACTCCAGACAATTACTGGGTCAGGACCTTTCCATTGTCCTGTTAGAATATCCTTCCAAAGTACCTTAGGCTTATGTACATTTTTTGGACACATATGCCTTTCCGCAGCACTAAGTCCTGATGAATCCAAATTTAAAAAGTTTAGAGTAAAAAGGGTTATTTTAAGTTTATCTTTGGGGAATATATACCCCTTCCCAATTCCTTCTTTTTGCTTTAATAAGTACATTTTAATAGTTTGATGAGCTCTTTCAACTATGCCTTGTCCCTGTGGATTGTATGGGATTCCTGTTATATGAGTAATGCCAAATGTTGAGCAAAATTGTTTAAAAGAGGTAGAAGTATAACCAGGGGCATTATCTGTTTTTAACTGTTTTGGAACACCCACAGTGGCAAAATTTTGTAAGCAATGAGCTATAACATCTTTAGTTTTTTCTCCGGCATGAAGGGAGCCCATCAAAAATCCAGAAGAATTATCAACTGTAACATGCAAATATTTTAATTTTCCAAATTCTGGCAAGTGTGTGACGTCCATCTGCCAAATATGGTTAGGTATCAATCCTATAGGATTGACTCCAAGATTAACTTGTGGTAAAAAGGTCACACAATTTTGACATTGTTTTATTATTTGTCTAGCTTGTTCCTTAGTTATTTTAAAATGCTTTTGTAAAGTATTAGCATTGACATGGAACTTTTTATGAAAATTTATAGCTTCTTCTAGTGTAGAGAAAATATGTATGTCATGTGTAGTTTTATCTGCTAAATCATTGCCCAAACTAAGGGCTCCAGGCAATCCTGTATGTGCCCTGATATGTCCTATAAAAAATGGATCTTTTCTGTCCCATATTAGACTTTGTATAGTGGAAAGCAAAGAGAAAACAGTAGAGGAAGGGGAAATCCTACCAGCATCTTCAAGAGATACTATAGCATTAACTACATACTGACTATCAGAAAATAAATTAAATACAGAATCTTTAAACATCACAAAAGCTTGTAAAACTGCATTAAGCTCTACCTTTTGAGCTGATTGTTTGGGTACTAAAAATGTAAAAGTTTGATCAGGGGTAACTACTGCTGCTGTACCATTATTTGACCCATCAGTGAATATATTTGGAGCATTCATGATAGGTGTTTTTCTTGTCATTTTTGGAAAAATTACAGGATGCAATGACCAAAAAGACAATAAAGGATTAGATGGTAAGTGGTTATCAAATGAAACATTAGATTTGCACATGATTATTGCCCAAGTATTTAACTCATTAGCTAACTCATCAATTTGATTCATAGTATATGGAGTAATAATTTTATTGGGAGAAATTTCAAACACTCCCTTTGCTGCTTTTATTCCTTTGAGTAGTAATTGTCCTACAGCCTCAGGATACCTAGTAAGAATACTGTTAGGAGAATAAGATAAATGTATCCATAATAATGGACCTTCTTGCCAAAATACTCCTGTAGGAATATTTTTTGTTGGTAGTACAATAAATAATAAAGGCAAACTTATATCAATTCTATCCAAATGCATATTTTCCATATATGTTTCAATGATTTTTAATGCCTTTCTTGCTTCAGGCATTAACATTCGGGGTGAATTTGGATCTGATGGACCTTTTAGGATATCAAATAAAGGTCCCAACTCTCCTGTTGGTATACCTAAATAAGGCCTTATCCAATTTATGTCTCCTAATAACTTTTGAAAGTCATTAAGTGATTTGAGTTGATCTACTCGTATTTGAATTTTTGGAGGACGGACCATGGTTGAGGATAATAGAACTCCTAAATAATTAATTGGAAAATTTAATTGTACTTTATCTATTGCCATCTCTAGATTATAATTTTTTAATAAGTTTGTAAGTGTGGCATAACATTCTAGCAATGTGTTTTTATCTTTGTGTGCTAATAATACATCATCCATATAGTGAAATATTTGTAGTTCAGGATTTTGATTTCTAAGTGGCTGGATTGCTTTGTTAACATAAATTTGACACATAGTTGGGCTGTTAGCCATCCCTTGAGGGAGTACTTTCCATTCATATCTCTGATCAGGACCTTCATGATTCAGTGCAGGGATAGTAAATGCAAAACGTGGACTATCCTCAGGATGAATTGGAATTGAAAAAAAAAACAATCTTTAATATCTATAACTAAAACATACCAGGTTTTTGGCAAAGCAGACAACTGAGGAATCCCTGATTGAGCAGGTCCCATAATAACCATCCCATTATTAATGGCTCTTAAATCTTGCAATAATCTCCATTTACCAGATTTCTTTTTGATGACAAAAATGGGAGTATTATGGGGAGATACAGAAGGTTGTATATGTCCTTCCGCTAATTGTTGTTTGACCAGGTCATGGGCTGCTTGTATCTTTTCTTTAGTCAGGGGCCACTGAGGAACCCATACTGGTCTTTCTGATTTCCAAGTAATTTTTATTGTCTCAGTGGCCCTTTCTGAAAATCCAACCCATGTCTGTCTGTTCCTTGATCTATTTGTATTGGTGGTGCTATACCTTGTTCTTGTTTTTCTAATCTTTTTCCTTTCCTAAAACCTTGTCTAGTCATAATAGTGGGTGCATTTTGGTTGATGTTATTTGTTAATGTCAAACCTAATTGATCTAGGACATCTCGTCCCCATAAATTTACGGGAAGATGATCCAATACATATGGCTGTATAGTTCCTTCACATCCTTCAGGATCCTTCCAATCTAATACCATTGCACTTCTATGGGAATTAGTTGCCACTCCTAGGCCTCGAAGCGTTTGAGTGGCTTGTTGTAATGGCCAATGTTTTGGCCATTCTTGATGAGAGATGATGCTAAGGTCTGCACCTGTATCCAGTAGCCCATTAAATTCATGTCCTTGAATATTTAGTTTTAGCATGGGGCGAGAATCTAAATTTAAAGAAAGCATAGCCCAATCTACACCTGTGGAGCCTAATCCCTTGGAACCTCTTTCTACAGTACGACTGGAAAATTTATCATGTAGGCTGGGTATTATTAGTAACTGTGCTATTCTATCTCCTGGTGAAATTACTGATATACCCTTTGGAGAACTGGCTATAATTTTTATTTCACCTTCATAATCGGGATCAATTACCCCAGGACTTATCATAAGTCCTTTTAGAGTAGAAGAGCTGTGTCCCAATAATAAGCCTACTGTTCCTTTGGGAAGAGGTCCTTTCACCCCTGTGGGGATGATTTGAACTCCCATCTCTGGAGTTAGTACTGCTCTGGCGGAGATGCAGATGTCCAACCCTGCGCTCCCTCTGGTTTGTCTGATGAGGGATCTGATGGACAATGTGTCATGGGCACTACCCTGATGGGGTTGCTGGGTTCCTCCAGTGCTCCGTATATTTGTGGTTTTGGGCCCCGGAGCATTGGGCCCCCCTGTCCATTTTTTGGCAATGGAGCCCGATGCCTTTCTCCACGATATCATGGATAAACACCTGGTCCTTGTTCGTTTTTTGATAATGGAGTACCCTCTATGGTGGTTTGAGAACGGCATTCATTAGCCCAATGTCTCCCTCTATGGCATCGTGGGCAAATACCTGGTATTCTACTCCTTTGATACCTAGTTTTGTTAAACCCTCCTCCAATGGGGCAATTCCTTTTAAAATGTCCTGTTTGTTCACAATTGTAGCATGTTCTTGGCCTGGCATCTAAAGCCTGTTTTACTGCAGCTGCCACAATTTGCCCTTGTTCATTAATGTCTCTGGCATCTAAAGCCTGTTTTACTGCAGCTGCCACAACTTGCTCTTGTTCATTAATGTCTTTACATAATTTAATATATGTGTTTAAATCTTCATGTTTCCATGGTCTAATGATATCTCTGCACCAACGATTCGCTTGCTCATAAGCCAGGTGTTTTAGTAATGGCATTGCTTGTTCTGTATTCCCAAAAACTCTGGTAGCTGTTTGAATAAGCCTATCTACAAATTCAGCATAAGGTTCATTAGCTCCTTGTATTACCTTAGATAATTGACCTTGTAAACCTCCATGTCCTTGTAAAGTCTTCCATGCCTTAATTGCATCTACAGCAATTTGTGCATATACACCAGGATCATATGCAATTTGTTGCTGCTGATCCTCATAAGGTCCCTTTCCTAACAACATATCTAGATTTCTCTGAGGATAACCAGCTGCTGCATTTCGCCTAGCCGTCTCCTTGCAAAATTCCTCATTGGCAACCTTCCATAACAGGTATTGTCCTCCATTTAGCACAGCTTTACACATATTAGCCCAATCTGCTGGCGTCATGTTCAAGTTGTTAATGGATTCGACCATGCTTACAGTGAAGGGTGCTTGAGGACCATAGGTTGTTACAGCCTCTTTTAGCTGCTTCACTGTTTTGAAATTTAAAACTTGGTAAAATCGCTGCCCTCCTGCCTCAAATACAGGGCATGTTAATATTTGAGATCTTGTCTCAGGATCCCAACTATCAACTGTGGGGGTTGGGGGCCTCCCAGCATATGGAGGTGGCACTGTTGGTTGGACACTTACACCCTATGGTGATAGAAAGGTGTTAGTAGCAGTCTCCTGTAGAGGTGGTGCTGTTGGTTGGATACTTACACCCTCTGGTGATAGAAAGGTGTTAGTAGCAGTCTCCTGTTGTAACTTTCCCCCTGATGGCTTTTTCTGTTTTACACTTTCTTTCTCTGTCTGACTAGCTTGAGAGGCCTTCTCTTTTACTTGAATCTTTTCCTCTGTCTGACTAACTTGAGAGACCTTCTCATTTACTTGAATCATTATGTCTTCTCCTTCCTCTACCATTGTCTGAACTGAAGGCTTTGGACTAAGCAAACAAGATATGAACGTCCACAATGGCAATGTGCCAACTGGCAGAGTCCCTGGGCTTTTCTTTTCTATTCTTTTTAAATCTTCACCATGATGGTTCCATTGTGATATATTTAACAACTCCTCCTTAAAAAGCCATGGGCTACATTTTTGTATTGTATCAACGTATGCCCTGATTGTTCTTGATTTTACTGAGATGCCTCCTTCCTCTAACAATTTACTTAACACTCTTTCAGTTTGTTTTTTACTAATTTCTGATCCCGTATTTCTACTATAATACAACCCAACAAGATGACGCCAAACAAAACAGAGACAGAATAAAATAAAAAGGGAACAACAAAAAGTCATTATAGCCTTTCTATCCTCCTGACATGTGCATCCATCCTTTCTCCCTATCTGTTCCTCAGACGTAAATAGTTTTTCCTCAGATGTGAGCGGTTTTTCTTCCATCTCACTCATCTCCAGGGACAGGCAAATTAAAACAAAAGTGAAGCAAAATAAAAGAGGAATCTTAAAATGGCTACCCATCCTCTCGCCCTGCTCTCAGGGGCGAGCAGTTTCACTTACCCTCAGTCGCTCCCCGTGCGAGCCACAAAATGCCGCAGTCTGGCTGGGCACAATCAGGAGCCACTTGTCAAAAGAAACTAACTTTATTTTTAGAACCACACACCAAACCACACAGCTCCTCAGGAAAAACCCTCAGAGCCCAATTGCCACCACCGGCTTTCCACAAGCCTCTCTCTCCCCCGCAAGCTTCTCTCCACCTCCCACAATCCTCCTGCTCTTGAGGCCGATTGGCTGGGTCATGTGGGCGGAGCCAAAAAAGTCCCCCAATGAGCAGCTCCGTGGTCTAAAAGGGCAGGGAAACAGCCCAATGAGCATCACCACAGAGGAGCCAATCAGCTAGATGTTGCTGGGGCCGCTGTGAGCCAATCATCAGCCGGCAGCTGGAAGTTTGCTGGCAGCTGGAAGTTTGCTGGGGCCCCTTCGGCTGTGGCTCTCAACATTCAGAGAGTGCAACCACAGAATGCAATAGACATGAGGACAGAAGCTTAATTTGCATGAGTAGCGGTCAAGACAAATTGAAGGTAGGAGCAAGAAGGAACTAGGAGTGGGGATCAGATCAAGAGCAAAGAATAAGCTTATGGAGTAGCTGCCTCCTGGACTACCTACCAAGTTCCCCTGGCCTGGAAACCTCCCTTTCTAGACCCATTCCTCATCCCAGGATGGCAACAGTAAGTTGCCATGTTCCTGCAAGAGAACTAACTTGGCCTCTGGCCCCCAGAAAACAGGTACCAGACACTACCTGTGCCAATCGGAAACTTAGGAGCTGGGATTTAGAAGAGGGTTTCACCCCCTTCTGGTGTCCAGGTTGTAACATGTGGATCTCAGAAGCTACTGGTGCCAGGGTCAGCCATGAGGGCTGAGGGCCACAAGGAACTCTTCAGATGGAAAGATTGGAGCAGATGGTCAAAGAAGAGCAGTGGTGAGGGACTACTTCCTGATGTGACCAGGGCAACCCTTGCTCCATGAAGGCTCCAATGCATACCTCCCTTGCCTTCAGTAACTGCCCTAGGTGAGTGTCTTTCCCATGCCCCCTCTGGGTATGCAGCCTGTGGAGGCCAGCCAAGGCCTGGTGTCCACTCAGAAGTCTCTGGGTTTGGATCCCAGTTGGGCCACTTGGCCATTCAGTCTCTTGATCTAAAAACTAGATTGGCAGTTCCTCCTCTGTTCTGGCAAGCATTTAATTAGCTAGAGCACTCAGCACAGTGCTTGTTTCAGGGTAGAGCTCAGCAGAGAGCTTTCCCTTCCCCTAGATCTGGCCATGTGCTTAGCAGCTTGACTTCCCCAGGTCCACCAGCCCTCCACATCTGAGGGCTTCACATCTGTGGATTCAACCAACTGTGAATTGACAAATGTTTAAAAAAACGTATTTCATGTGTACTAAACACATAGGCTTTTTTTCCTTTCCTGAGTCCCTCCACAATACAGTAAAACAACTACTTACATAGCATTTACATTGCATTAGGTATAAGTAATGTAGAGGTGAGTTAAAATATATGAAAGCCTGGTACTGTGGCACATGCCTGAATTCCCACAGGCCCAGGAGGCAAGTGGATCATGAGTTCAAGTCAGCCTAAGCAACTCAGCGTGGCACTAAGCAACTCAAGCAACTAACAAGATCCTGTATTTCTCAGTGGTTAAGAGCCCCTGGGTTCAATCTTTGGTTCCAAAAAATGAATAAATAAATAAAACATATATGAGAGGTTCAATCTCCAGCATTTCAAAATAAATAAATTAAGAAAGTGTCCAGGAGGGTGTGTGGGGGTTATATGCAAATACTATGCCTTTGTTCATTTGTCTTTCTTTTCTGGTGTTGGGAGTTGACCCCAGGGCTTCAAATATGTAAGACAAATGGTGTACCACTATGATCCACATCCCAGCCATGACATTTTTAAAAACAAATTTTTATTGATTTATTCATTTTTTTACACAAACATAACTTTTCATTTCTCTGGTTGTACATAATGTAGAGTTATACAATTTGTGCATTCATACCCATACAGAGGGGTAATAATGTCCATATCATTCTACCATCCCCCTCCACTCACCCTCCCCTCCCCCTCTCCTCCCTCCCCTCTGCTCAATCCATAGTTCCTCCTTTCTTCCCTTGCCCCCTGCCCATTGTAAATCAGCATCCACTTAGAGAAAACATTTGGCCTTTGGTTCTCTTGGATTGGCTTATTTCACTCTGCATGATATTCTCTAATTCCATCCATTTACCTATAAATGCCATAATTTCATTCTTTAAAGCCATGCAATATTCCATTGTATATATATACCACAGTTTCTTTATCCATTCATCTACTAAAGGGCATCTAGGCTATTTCCACAGTGTAGCTGTTGTGAATTATGCTGCTATATACAGTAAGATGCCAACCCTGCCATTATATATTAGGCCTTGAGCATCCACAGATTTTGGTTTCCTCAGGGATTCTTAGAACAAAGAGGGAGAAAGTGAAGAAGACTAGGGATGTAGCTTATTGGTAAAGTGCCCCAGGTTTCGATCCCCAATACTAACAATTGAGCAGCAATTAAAACTGATCTTTAAAATCTAGAGACTCCTGCAGGGTGGGTGCGGTGGGGCATGGCTGTAATCCCTGAGACTCTGGAGGCTAAGACAGAAGAATCACCAGTTCAAAGCCACTCTCAGCAACAGCCAGGCATGAAGCAGCTCTGTGAAACCCTGTGTCTAAAACACAAAATAGGGCTGGTGACATGGCTCAGTGCCAAGTGTTCCTTGGTTCTATTCCTAGTACCACCACCACCAACAACAACAACAACTCCCCCCCCCCCACAAAAATAGAGACTCAATTCTGGGTTTGGTTTCCCACTCCTGTAATTTTGGCATCTTGGGAGGCTGAGGAGATAGGATCACAACTTTCAGGCCAGCCTCAGCAACATAGTGAGGCCATGAGCAACTTGGCAAAAGACCCTGTCTCAAAATAAAAAGGCCTGGGGATATGGCTCGGGGGTAAAGTGTCCCTGGGTTCAATCCCCAGTTCTCCCCACTAAAAAAGTTAAAAATCAAAGGAGGGACAACACAATTTTTTCATGCCTTAAGTAATTTATTAAAGGTTGACTATGTGTCAATTTCAAGGGATACAAACTGAATAAGACCCATTTCCTGGGCTCAGCTTGCTGAGTCATCTGTGGAGGCAGATGGGAAACAGGGATTGCAGAAGAGGAAGACAATGGTATTAGAGAGGAGGCTGGAATACAAAGAAGCAGGACTAAGGAGCATGCCTATGGAGCAAGGGTCAGGAAAGCCACATGTAGAGGCTGCAGAGCAATAGGAGTTAACCAGATGGCCAGAGAAGTGATGGGGGTGTGCTTCCACATGGTGTCCCTGGAAAACAGCAGCATTTGAGAAGAGCAGGTTCCACACATCACCCAAAGTCATATGTGTCACCAAGATGAGATGTGAGAAGTGGGTCTTCATGAGGATCCTGCAGTTCACCCCTACAGCATGACAGGGTCACTGAGGTGTCTTCATGTGGGGAGTTTCAATAAGATTTATCCTTTAAAGCAATGAAGGTTTGCCCTTCATAGCATTGTTTTATTGTTGTTGTTTTGGGATGGTTATTTATGGATTGATTTTTGTCCTAGGAATTAAACCCAAGGTCATGCGCATGATAGGCGAGCCTTCTACCACTCTACCTCTGATCTACACCCTCAGCCTTTGTGGTATCATTTTTTTCTCAGAGCGTGTTCCATAAGCAGTTCCCATTAGGATCCTGGATAGGGGCAGGTGTACATTTAGACATCAGAACCTCGCCTAGCGTGATGGCACACACCTGTAATTTCAGCAACTCAGGAAGCTGAGGCAGGAGGATTGCAGGTTCAGGTAAGGATCAGCAATGTATAGGGACCTTGTCTCAAAATAAATAAATTAAAAGGGGGTTGCAGCTCAGTGGTAGAGTTCCCTGGGTTTAATCTTCAGTACCAAAAAGTAGAATCTGCATTTTAACCTACTTCCTCAGGTGGTTCTTTATTGACAGTGAGCCCACACATGCACACACACACACCAAATTACAAAGAACCTCTGATTTAGCAACTGGAAAAGCAGAGGAAACCCTGCATCTAATAATTGAAGAACCAGAAGTCTACAGAAAATGTCACATCATCATGACCAGAAGATGGTGCACATTTTCCATTTACCTGATTTCATGTGTGGCTATAAAGATGGAAATCTTGTTCAAAAGACATTGCTTGATCTCCCTGCATAAATCCAGAAGAGTGCCCCCAGAAATTGTGATGACAGACAAGAAACTGGAAAGACTGTGGGTGTTTGGGTGGGATGTGCTGGTACTGGCTTTCAGTTCTCACAACTAAAAGGCTCAGGGATCACTCCAGAGAAACTAAGCTAACTGGGCTGCATGAAATAACCACACAAGAGACACAAATATCTTTTTCTTTGGGGTCACTATGACGGCTTCTCTGACCTTAAGGGTCCACAGAAAGAGAGAGAGCGAAAGCATACGCTGACCCCTTTTATTGAGGAGAAGTTATTTAAATAAGGTAAGGGGTCAGATTTCAGAGGGCTGAGTCTCTTCATGATGTCCACTGTCAGCAGGTTGACTGACACCTGGGTAGGCCACACCCAAGGGCACAGTAAGAGAAGGGGCCCCACACAAGGTACTTCCATGGAAGATTCTATCCTAAACAGGGCAAGTGGTTATATTACAAAGGAACACGTGAGCGTAGCCTTACCCATAGGGTTGTAGCAAGATACACCCATGTATGAGACACCAACCCTCACACCCAAGAAGAGTGCCACATTTATGTGACTGAGAGCCTCAGCACCCAGACGGCGAGTGTAACTCAGTCACATATAAGGTTGGCCTCCCACATATTCCCCCTTTCTGAATATATATATTAAAAAATGTAACTTGAAATTTTATCTTTCAGTCACTTGACTCTTGGTCCAAGGTCATCACGATCTGCTCTTGAAACAATAAGAATTAGTAGAAAACATATTATCTTCATAACACAATCAACACAATAATCTGGGTTATTATTACTTCGCCAAACACTCATCAGAAGATTTTTAATCTTTTCCCAATTTTATTGGGATGCATTGTTTTTGGCCATAGTAACAGACATTTTCATTGCCATGGCATTTATGCTTCTCCATAAACATAGAACAAGGGGCTCACTCACATTATTTATTACATTGTCTTCTAGAACATTATTACTTAGTTCTCATCCTTCCATCAGCACTTATCTGAACATGAAGGATTTTGGAAGTAATTTAAGTCAAACATTAAGAAAATTCATACATTGTAAGTTTTAAGACATAGCCACAAAGGCTGTAATTGAATAAGTAAGGAATAATATTTAAAGTAGTCACTTCAGGGATTATGAGACTAGCAGTTTGCCTAGGTGTGGTTAATTGACATAAACCTATTTTTAAAGCCTGAATATTAACCTCAGCATATTATAGCTCTGAAATATTAGCTGGCAATAACTAATGATGTAATAAGTTGTATTTTTATAGGCTATAGGGTATTTATCATTTTTTTTCTTAACCCTCACATTTAAGGGGTTAATTAGGTCTGTCAGTAATATAAATACTTTTGGAAAAATCTATTTTAATAATCTTCCCAACAATTGTCCATATAGGTAAATGTAGTCTTAGTCACTAAATTTCAGCATAATTGGCTGGCTTGGGTTTTTTTATCTGCTGTCTAGCATACGTTTCTGTTATTGGTGTGGTCAATTTGTTGCTCGGCTACTTTGGCTACCTCAGTCACGGGAGCTGGTGATAACTGGCTGGTGACAAACCTCAAGTTGAAGTCCAGTAGCTCTGTTTATTTTTGGAATATACACAACTGTTATAGGGTTTGAGTGGGGCATGCCCATCAATCATACATAGTATCCATAAGCCAATCATCTTCTGCGTAATGTAATCACACTGTGAGGAAACTCTAAATGCTCGCAACTGTTAGTTGCAACTGAAGGCTATTCTAACATTTCCTCCCCTTTATTAAATTTATTGCTAAAGGAGAACCATGATAAAAGAAAAAAGGAAAGGAGAAAAGCATAGAAAAAAATGGGAACCAAGAAAGAGAAAAGCATCCAGACATGGCCCATTCTTGTAGCTGCAGTTGTTTCCTGCTGTGATGAGCAGGCAGACACTGTTGACTAGGTCTGTCATTCACTTGGGTTCTAGACATGGGGAGCAAAGCAGCCATGGGGGCAGGAGACCTCTCTCAGAAGCGGTGAAGAATTTGCACAGGTGGGGGGGTGAGATTCTGTGCCTCACTTCTGTTGGCCCCAAAGTTTTCTCCTGATGGCCCCTCTGTGACTGTGCCTGTCTTAGGTTGTTCCTCCCTTGAGTAATCTTACCCCTCATTGACTAACCAGCCATCCTCGGGGGCCAAACAGGGTTATGTGGACTGTGCAAGGCATTGTCCGTGAGAGGGCTCTCTGTCTCCTTGATAGATAATGCCCCCGTGGCCTCTACATCAGCATTTACCCTAGGATCAGCAAATTCAGGTTTCTTCTCTGTGGAGGGCCCAGCTCACAGCACTGGGCTGGTGAGGCTGTGTTCAGGAAGGAAGGAGAAAGGCCATCAACAGACAAACAGTAATATTGTGACAAAGCCAAGAGACACAGATAGATGAATAGAGCAGTACTAAGACTCAGGGCATGATCCCTCATAGATAACTGGCCCTTAGTTGGTATTACTCACATCTGGTCCATAGCTGCTATCCATATGGATGTGGAACAATTCTTTATTTCAACACCATCTTTTTCTCAAAAGATACTTCCAGACAGTCTGTTTACCATAGAATCAATGTATAGGTATAACTGACCATTACAGTCAGGACAATCTAGTTTTATGGATGGACTTTCCAGTCCGCACTGCAAGACACGTTAAAGGTGGACCTGGGAAATGGGTCCATACAAGTCTTTTCATAATTTCTACTTATCTGACAAGCAAGTGAAGCTGCATGGTTGTAAACTCTACAGCTGTAAATTTACTTCCTGAGCCATGTTTTTCAGTCATTATCGTGATGACTGGTTTAAACTTTCCTTTGATATCTGATTTAATTTACTGAATCATGTTCAGTAACATTAAGACTCTCAATATTACAATTTAAGAAAAAAAATTAAAATATTTGTAAAATCTAGTGTGTGTCTCTGTGGGGTCCTGTATTCCTCCTTTTCTTTATTTAATAAAATTGAGTAAAGGCTTGGCATAAGTTATAATATCATTAGTTTAAGTTATAGATAATAGTACAAGTATTTAAATGATAAGAATAGATTTAGGGCTTCGGATGCGGCTCAAGAGGTAGTGCGCTCGCCTGGCATGCGTGTGGCCCGGGTTTGATCCTTAGCACCACATACAAACAAAGATGTTGTGTCCACCGATAACTAAAAATATTTTAAAAAAGAATAGATTTATCTTTTATTGATTATTATAATTTTTTAATATAGACTAGTTGACCCAGCCTAACAATTTAGAAAGAACCCTCAATCTCTTTTTGAGAGAAGGTTTAAAAATAGCTCTATATTTTACAATACTGCCCTTTAAATAAGTATCTCTTAATTGTCTTAAAAATATGATTAAGGTTATTTTTTAGTGTAGGGAGTAGTATATAAATCTTACTGTATTTTTTATGGATAATAGGTCAAACCAGAGAACTTTATATATAATATCAATGAATTTTTTAAGTTCGTAAACTTTATTGCTCAAAAGTAACATATAGCTTTAATTTGGAGAACTTCAGACCTAACAAAATGTTTTTTTTTTTTTAAATCTCATAATTATCTAACAAACAAAATATGTAAGAATCAGCAGTGTCTCAGTGTCTTAAAATCAATCAAATTTAATCTCAAAGGACAATTGTCAAAATTGGGATCTAAGTTAGTAGTTTAATATACTTAGTGTTTAATGAATGATGTGAATTTATTTATTTTTTTAAGAGAGAGTGAGAGAGAGAGGGAGAGAGAGAGAGAGAATTTTAGTATTTATTTATTTATTTTTTAGTTTTCGGCGGACACAACATCTTTGTTTGTATGTGGTGCTGAGGATCGAACCAGGGCCGCATGCATGCCAGGCGAGCGAGCTACCACTTGAGCCACATCTCCAGCCCAGATGTGAATTTATTTATCATTAATCTTTGTCTTAAACAGGAAGAATTATTCGGCAATAAACATCTTTCTTTAAGGAAATAAACTTAACATTTTAATAGGTGCTTATCATGTCAACATATGGACAAAATCTTAGCTCATATCAGTATAGTCAAATTAGGAAAATAACCTGATATATCCTTGAATTAATCAGTTAAAATTTTTATAGTCAGTTCAGGATATATAAATCTCTTTTTTAATTGTTCTAACTTTTTACATCATCTGTTTAGATAATAATATAAAAATATTTTTATTTAGAAAAATATTTTTATCATTGAAATATGAATATAAAGACCTTGTTTAACCCAAAGACAATTTCTTTCTTCTTTTTAGGATCCAATGTGTGCTTTCTCTTTGTTGAAGCATCTTTTTCTTTTAGAATTTTTTTCTGGTTATACTTTAGAATAATTTCTTAAAACCTTAGAATCTATAAACAAATTATTGTACTTTGATAAGAAATATCAAAAAATATAGTTAAAATCCTTAGATATTTTGTAGACAGAATTATAATTTTTTATCATCTTATGAGTTTGAACAATAACTTTGAGAATTAGAAACTACTTGAAGATTGAATTTTCACTTAAAAGCAAATTTATAGTAAATACATTTTTCTCATTTATCTGTTCTAAAAGGCAGAGTACCTGATAAATGTCATATAAAACATATAAATTATGGGTTTTCTGTTGAAGAAAAACAATTAGGCAAATATATATTAACTAAACAATTAGACATGTGCTAATTATTTTATAGATTAACAAATATAGGTTATCTGAGTATCTAGAAAAATATATATTGATAATAAGGACATAACTTATAATAATTGTATTAGCTTTATGTAACCACATGGTTCTTAAAATACTTGGATCCATTTCAATTTATTTTTAACTAGGAGTGCACTCTTTTATGTGACATCACTTGATGTAACTGAAATAGGATCCTTGAGTATACATATTTATTTTTTTATAGTCAGGAATGAGAATAAGGATTTTTTGGTCATCACAGGAACATTGCCGGCTTTGTTCCTGTGGCGAGCAAATGCATCCCCATAACCTCCAAAATTAAAGTTAAATACAAACAAGCATGTTTGATATCTCTTATTTATATAACATTATTTAGTAATACAATTATAAAGAAAAGTCAGGTTATTTAACTCAGAACTAACTTAAATTTAGGGCTCCAACATAGAAACCTGTGGAATTAAATTTTGTCTGAAAAAGATATCTTTCATTAGCATTTACAAGTGGGCATACTTAAAAATACAGGCTCTGAGCACCTCCAGTAGCAATCTGAAATACAGTAATACAGGTTAGTGACTGGAAGGCGGGATTAGAAGTCCTGTCTGAGTGACTGTGGAAGAACCAATGGGAAGCCCATGAAAGTGTGGGAGGTGGGACCAGGAAGCCAGGTGCCGCTTGGTTACCATGGTGATGCAAACAACGTGGAGTCCACTGCCCATTGTTGTGGCAAAAGTTCCCCAAGTTTTCCTAGCTTTGTCTCTGCGACTTGTGGTTGCAGCCTTTTTACTCCCGCATCCTGCACATTTTTCTATGGCATGTGGGTGCTCCAAAAGTTTTTTTATCAGCAGATGCCAGCTTTACCATCAGATCTTAAGCTGGTCTGTGTTCCGCATTCAGGTCAAGTCATTTAAGGGTTAAAAGCACTGCTGGCTGCAGGGGCTAGGACCCCCATAGCACAGCCATTTTGATTCATAGGACAATCATGTAGCAAAAAAGGTCAAGTACATACTTTCTGAGTATTTACAAAACAATAGAAAATTGAAATTTGTTTCTCTCCAGGTAAACATCACAACATTTTCGCTCCCTTTTTCTCACTCTCCTAGCGCAAACTTCTAAAACATAAAGGCCAAAAAAATCTATTTTTTTTTTCTCTCTCTCTCTTTTTTAAAATGCCTTTATATTTATGTGGTGCTGAGGATCGAACTTGGGTCCAGCCCATGCTAGGGGAGCACTCTACTGCTGAGCCACAATCCTAGCCACCAAAAAAATCTTTTATAAAGATTTATAAAAAAATTTTTTAAAAATCCACAAAAGCACTCTTTCCATGGAGAGGTCTCAACTCAACAACCTAGCCCATCAATCATCTTAATAACTATATTTATTTAGAGTCTCCACAATTATACCCAAATATTAAAAATTTTAACTTCACAGATTTTCCTTTTGTCTAATTCACTTACTTTCTACAATTCTGCCTACAATACTCTGCAATCCTCAGCATGATTAAGTTCTGGAGAGAACTTTCAACTTCACTAAACTTTAATATTTAAATTGGAGTCCCTTAGGAGCCAGCATTTGTCCCTTTTGTCCTAGTGGCTTAAAGACACAGACCTTTTGACCCACATTGGACACCAATTGCCAGGTTTCAGTTCTCACAACTAAAAGGCTCAGGGGTCACTCCAGATAAACTAAGCTAACTGGGCTGCACTAAATAACCACACAAGAGACACAAATACCTTTTTCTTTGAGGTCACTATGACGGCTTCTCTGACCTTAAGGGTCCACAGAAAGAGCGAGAGCAAGAGCTTGAGCTGACCCCTTTTATTGAGGAGAAGTTATTTAAATGAGGCAAGGGGTCAGATTTCAGGGGGCTGAGTCTCTTCATGATGTCCACTGTCAGCAGGTTGACTGACACCTGGGTAGGCCACACCTAAGGGCACAGTAAGAGAAGGGGACACACACAAGGCACTTCCATGGAAGATTTATCCTAAACAGGGCAAGGGGTTATATTACAAAGGAACAGGTGAGCGTAGCCTCACCCATGGGGTTGTAGCAAGACACACCCATGCACGAGACACCAACCCTCACACCCAAGAAGGTGCCACATTTCTGTGACTGACAGCCTCAGCACCCAGCCAGGGAGTGTAACTTAGTCACATGTAAGGTTGGCCTCCAACATGCTGGGGATTCAACTCAGGGCTACCTGAGTGCTAAGCACATATCCTGCCCCTGAGCTGCACTCCAGCCCCAGAAAGACTCTTTTATCACAGGTGAAAACAGCCATTCATCTCCACAGAAGCCTCTTGTTTAGAGAAAGATTTCCTCATAAGGACCTGTCTTCTAGATTAGAATAGTACCAACCCCCAAAGGAAATCTCTAATCTTGTTCTACTTGGGCTGCAAAGTCAGGGTGAGAATAGGTAGGTCTCTGTAGAATTTCTGGCCTCCATCCCTGGAAAAAGAAGAGGCTTCTAGACCCACGACAAGTGCAGATGTTGCCACAGGGTCCCTAGTGATCTACCCCACCAGTTTTTCCTAGTTCCTATTTGAGTCCTGGCATCCATAGGGCTGGAAGCAGAGCCACCACCTTGGCACCAATGCTGAGGAAGAGGTAAGTAGTTGTGGTGTGCAACAGATATATCTGTGCAAAATGCCTTTTTTCTCTAGACTCAGCACCTTTTGTGTGTGTGTGTGTGTGTGTGTGTGTGTGTGTGTGTGTGTGTGGAGCTAGGGATCAAACCCATGCCCTTGTTCATGTGAGGCGAGCACTCGACCAGCTGAGCTATATCCCCAGCCCTTTTTGCTTTGTTTGTTTGTTTATTTGGTACTGGGGATTGAAGCCAGGGGCACTTAACCAATGAGCTATGTCCCCAGCCCTTTTTGCTTTGTTTGTTTGTTTATTTGGTACTGGGGATTGAAGCCAGGGGCACTTAACCAATGAGCTATGTCCCCAGCCCTTTTCTTTAATTTATTTTGAGACAGTGCCTAGCTAAATTGCTAAATTACTGAGACTGGCCTTGAACTCATAATACTCATACTTTAGCTTCTGAACTGCTGGGTTTACAGGTATGGATGACTGCACCTGGCTCAGAGCCCTCTGATGAATTCCAAAAACTCTTATCCAGATTTCCCTCCCATGTTCCCTCTCCCTATCCCACTATGAATCAGCCTCCTTATAGCAAAGGAAACATTTGGCATTTGTTTTTGGGGGGAATTGGCTAACTTCACGTAGCACTATCTTCTCTAACTCTATCCATTTACCTGCAAATGCCATGATTTTATTCTAATTTATTGCTGAGTAATATTCCATTGTATGTATGTGTGTGTATATATATATGCCACATGTATTTTTATCCATTCATCTATTAAAGGTCATCTAGGTTGGTTCCACAATTTAGCTATTGTGAATTGTGCTGCTATGAACATTGATGTGGCTGTGTCCCTGTAGTATGCTGTTTTCAAGTCTTTGGGCTATATACCAAGGAGAGGGATATTTGAGTCATATGGTGGTTCCATTCCAAGTTTTCCAAGGAATCTCCATACTGCTTTCCATATTGGCTGCACCATTGCAGACCCACCAGCAGTGTATGAATGTAACTTTTTCTCCACATCCTCATCAAACTTATTGTTGGTGTTCGCATAATAGCTATCATTCTGACTAGATGAGACGAAATCTTAGAGTGGTTTTGATTTGCATTTCTCTAATTGTTAGGGATGATGAACATTTTTTCAGGTGATTGTTGATTGCACATATCTTCTAAGAAATGTCCCTTCAGGTCCTTGGCCCATTTATTGATTTTTTTTTTTTTTTTTTTTTGGTGTTTAGCTTTTTGAGTTCTTTATATACCTTTGTGATTAATGCTCTATCTGATGTGTGAGGGGACATGATTTGATCCCAAGATGTAGGATCTGTATTCATCTCACAGATTCTTTTTTTTTTCCTTTTTCTTCTTTTTTTTTTTTGCTGAGAAGAAACCTTCTAGTTTGAGTCCATCCCATTTATTAATTCTTGATTTTAATTCTTGTTCCATAGGAGTCTTATTAAGGAAGTTGGGGCCTAATCCCATATGATGGAGATTAGGGCCTACTTTTTCTTCTATTAGACATAGGGTCTCTGGTCATATTCCTATATTCTCGATCTATTATGAGTTGAATTTTGTGCATGATGAGAGATAGGTGTTTGATTTCATTTTGTTGCAATGGATTTCCAATTTTCCCAGCACCTTTTGTAGAAGAGCCCATCTTTTCCCCAATGCATGTTCTTGGCACATTTGTCTAATGTTAGATAACTGTACTTTTGTGGGGTAGTTTCTGTGTCCTCTATTCTGTACCATTGGTCTACCAGTCTGTTTTGGTGCCAATACCATGCTGTTCTTGTTACTATTGCTCTGTACTATCATTTAAAGTCTGGGATAGTGATGGCACCTGCTTCACTCTGGGGATGGAGGCCTGTTTGCCTGTGTACCTGATGGAAATGGCAGGGATCCGTGGATTGGGGCTTCTGTAGTGGATGATGTGCAGAAATTTCCAACTTATTCTTTTTCTATTAACACATGATTGAAATCATATAAACAAAAATCATACATCCAAAATAAAATAAAATGTACTGTTCTTGGGGCTGGAGTTGTGGCTCAATTGTAGACAGCTTGCCTAGCATGTGCGAGGGCCTAGGTTCAACCTCAGCTCCACATATAAATAAAGGTATTGTGTGCAACTACAACTAAAAATAAACAAGTATTAAAAATAAATAAAATGTACTATCTTTGATGAAAACACTATGTAAGCTAGAAGTGGCCACCACATCCGATTTATGGCTCAGTTTTCAAACTCCCAGTTTACTTCATTCTGTAAATCTCTTGAGGGTTTTTAATCCTAAATCTTGGCTAAACTCTTCAGGTTTAACCTGTTGGCCTCAAAAATCCTGAGCAGTGGTTTACCTGTGTGTGTGTTTATCACCACAGTAATCAGTTATGTTCTTTCCTTGAAATTAAAGTGAGAGGCACCTCTCTGTGAAACTCTATGCATAAAATCACAGGCAACTCTGCTATAAACAACAGCAAAAGAAATGCCAAGAACCATGCCAACACAAACAGACATTTCTACATGAGGAGCAAATCAAATGTTATTTCTTTCAGCCCAAGATCTTTATGCCAAAAATTCATTTGTGGGCTGGGGATGTAACTCAGCACTAGAGCACTTACTTGTCTAGCTTATGTGAGGCCCAAGGTTAAATTTCCAGTCCTGCAAAATTTTTACAGTAAATTCTAAAAGGGTTAGGCTCAGTGGCAGAACTTTTGTCTACCATGCCATGAGGTCCTGGATTCAATGCTCAGCACATCAACAACAACAAAACAAACAAACAAACAGAAAAAAAAAAAAGAACAGATAAATAATTGGAGTTTGTATGTCGACGGACAATTGAGGTTGTTTTGTCTACTTGTTTGGGTGCTAGTGATGGAACCATGGGCGTCTTCACTTATGCTACATGAGGTTTTTATTACTGAGCACCAGTACTAGGGGGTAGTTTTGTTTTGTTTTAGAGACAGATCTGAATAAGTTGCTTAAGGCCTAGCTAAGTTGCTGAGGTTGGCTTTGAACTCACGATCTTCCTGCCTCAGCCTCCCCAGTTGCTGAGACCACAGGCAGCCTCTGCCAACTCACCCGAGAGTCTTATGGGGTTTTTGTTGGAGGCCAGGGATACTGGGGATTGAACTCAGGGGCACTCGACCACTATGCCACATCCCTAGCCCTATTTTGTATTTTATTTAGACACTGGGTCTCACTGAGTTGCTTAGGGCCTCACTTTTAACTGCATTTTAACTTGGGATCCTACTGCCTCAGCCTCCCAGCTGCTAGGATTACAGGCATGCAGCCCCAAGACCAGTCCAGTCTTATATTTTTGATACTTTAATTTTGACCTGAATAATGTTGATTCTTTCCTATTGAGATGTAAAACAAAATTGTAAATGTAATTGCTCTGATTAAATTTCATGAATATTGTAAATGTTCTCAAATGCAATTAATTTTAAAATATTGTCTTACCATTAAAAAGTAACAAGTTGGGGCTGGTATTGTGGCTCAATTGTAGGGTACTTGCCTAGCATGTGTGGGGCACTGGGATCAATTCTCAGCACCACATATAAATAAATAAATAAAGGTCCATTAATAATTAATCATTTTTTTAAAAAAGTAACAACTCTTCATCTTCCAAGCCTCTATAATGGTTTTCATGAATGTCCCAGCTGATGGTCTTTTCTTTTCTTTCTTTCTTTTTCTTTTTGTTTTGGTGGTACTGGGGATGGAATTCGAGGTGCTTTACCAGTGAGTTCCATACCCAGGGATTCTTAAGCACAGAGCCACATCCCCAGTCCTTTTTATTTTGAGATAGGGTCTCATTGCAAGTTCAAGGCCAGTCTCAGCAATTTAGCTCTGAGCATTACTAAATTGATGAGGCTGGCCTTGAACTTGCAATCCTCCTGCCTCAGCTTCCTAAACCTTAATGGGATGATAGATGTGCACCTCCAGGCCCTGCTCAGGCTGATGGTTTTAAGAATATCAATGAGCCATTGTGTAACTCACACCTTTAATCCCAGTGTCCATTGATGGTTTGGATTTAGCCTTGCTGCTCTGCCACTGTGACTGATTTTTATTGATCGATTTATTTTTAAATGGACATACATGTTTTCTTTCTCTTCCTGCTCCTCACTAATCTCATCCCCCTCCCTAATCTCAGGGGAAACAGGATTCCTGCACAGTTTTCCACAGTTTTCTGTCCCTGAGCACACACCCACCACAGGAACAAAGTAATCCAGACTTTGGGGATGGCACCAGAAGATCTCAGAAATTACTGTCTCCCAAAATTTAGTGGACTACAATTTGAAACAATGAATTGAAATGTAGACTTTGAATCGCCTCTTTTCTTTTTTTAATCTTTTTTTCAGTTTTAGGTGGACACTGTGTCATCAGGCAACGTGGGCAGCGACCAAAGTTGGCAGATTTCAAAAGGCCACTGAATGAGGCTTTATTCAAGATATCATTCCCAAGCAGAACTCATCAGACCCACAAAGTGGACAGGGGAAGGGTCTGAGGAGAAAACGTGTGGGAACTTGACGTGACTGGTCTTTTATGGGGTTTACAGCAGGAAGGGAAGGGCTTGGGACAGGAAAAGGTGTTTTTACTGTCCCTTGAACCACTGGAGTTGGTTGGGGGAGCTGGCTGAGCTCCAGGATTGGCCAGGGGGTCCCACTGATTGACAGGAGTTTCCTTGGTCCCCTGATTGTTTCTTTCTTGAGCCTGCTGCTTTGTTCTAAGTCACTGCCACCAACCTGACAGACATGACATCTTTATTTTATTTATTTATTCTTTTGTGGTGCTCAGGATGGAACCCAGTGCTTCACGCATGCTAGGTGAGCATTCTACCACTGAGCCCCAGCCCCAGAGCCTGAATCACCTCTTTAAAAGCCCCCTGCTCCCCTTGATGGGCAGAATCCTCTGGGACAGGAGTCCCCTGTGCTTGTCTTTTGCTACCAAAGGAATAAAACTTCTGTTTCCTTTTTTCAAAAGTATATCATCTTTGGGAACATGGGACTAACATTCCGTCACATCAGGATCTCAGAAGGCTGAAGCAAGAGAGCCCCAAGTTTGAGGTCAGCTTAGGCAATTTGGGAAGACCCTGTCCCAAAAGAAAAAGTAAAAATAAAAAAGACTGAGGATATAGCTCAGTAGTAAAATACCTTTGGGTTCAACCCCTAATACAAAAATAAAATAAAAAAATCAATGATGCTAAGATGAAAAGCAAACACCAGGTTTTTTTTTCTTTCTTAGTTATGGTTGGACACAATACATTTATTTTATTTATTTATTTTTATGTGTTGCTGAGGATCCAACCTAGAGCCTTGCATGTGATTGACAAGCAGTCTCCCTCTCAGCCACAACACCCGCCCTTTTTTTTTAATTATTTTAAAACTGTATTTATTTATTTATTTACTTACTTTGTTATTTCATTTTGGTGCTTGGATCAATTCAGGGCCTTACACATGCTATGCATGTGCTCTAGCAGTGAGCTTCACCCCCAGGTGCAAACATCAGGTTCTTTTTGGGCTTGATCAGAGGTTGTTGCCTGGTTTCTGTGATGATGAGGTATAGCATCAAGGAATTTGAAATCACTGATGATCACAGAGCTGGGAAAATTGTGACTTCACAAGCAGGTTAAACAGTTGGGGAGTCCTCAGCTCCAGACTTGATGTGCAACTCAAAGATCTAGAAAAACAGAATAATGTGTTCCCATCCTGTCAGGTTGGCTTCACTGTACTGATAATTTCAGGGGAAACATGAAGAAGCAAAAGGAAAATATAAGAGGGGAAAACCCTGGACACTTTCTAAGGATGAAATATATACCAAACCAAAACATTTCCTTTGTTTTTTTTTTTTTTTTTTTTTTTTTTTTGTACTGGGGATTGAACCTAGGGGTACTCAGCCACTGAGCCCCATCTCCAGACATTTTTTTTTCTATTTTATTTAGAGATAGGGTCTCGCTAATTTGTTTAGGGCCTTGCTATTGCTGAGGCTGGCTTTGAATTCTTGGTCCTCCTTTTTCTGCCTTCTTAGCCTCCAGGATTACAGGCATGTGGGAGACCAGGCCCAGCTGGCCTGGAACTCTTGATTCTCCTGAGTCATTGGAATTACAAGCCTCTGTCACTGTGCCTGGCAAAACAAAGGTTTCAATGGACAAACTATTCAAAAAAACTGTTGCCAAAAGTTCAGTCCTTGTACCTATTAATGCCAATCCAATAACAAAGACACAATTTTGAGAAAAAGGAAAAAGAGGGTTGATTGCTTTACCAGCAAAGGAGAAACACAGGGGGCTGCTGTCTCAAAGGCTGTGCTTCTGCCCATCATCAGGAACAGGAGGCTTTTACAGAGGGGATTCAGAGAAAAGGTGATTAGGGAGGAGAGATCAGGAAGGACGTGAGAGAATAGGGTAGAGAAGATAAGAGAAGCTCAAGGAAATGAAGATCAGGGGTGAGAACATCAGGAAGAAGTTTAGGGAAAAGAAGATCAGGGAGGAGAAGATCAGGGAGATGAAGACTGGGAAAAAGAAAAAAAAATTAAGTTTCAAAGATACAAGGGATATAGTCAAAGCACCAAGTGAACCCCTGTTACAAAGCTATTCAGGTCCTTTCCTTCTGGAGGAGACAGTGTGTCCCACAGACAGCACACTGCAATTTGAAGAACTCTGCTCTAAGGAGCCATCACCCCAATAGCAGCTTACCCCCTAGCCAGCTGGCTGCATGGTAGGTGCACCATAAACAGGCTAATTAAAGCTGAGAGGCTGCCTTAGTCTTTGTAGAGGGGCTGAGGGGAAGCCAGACCAGTTGGGGGTTATTTCAGTGATCAGAGGGAAGATAGGCTTGCACAGAGTTGGTGCATCAAAGAGGTATGGAAGTGGATTTAGGAATGGATGAACTGTGAGATTAAAGAATATAGAAATCCTGAGTGGGCTGAGCATTTAGGCACTGGGAGGTGCTTTTTTAAATAATTATTTTTATTTTATTGGTTCCAGAGATTGACCAAAGGGGTGCTTTACCACTGAGCTGCATCCCCTGGCCCATTTTTTAATTTACTTATCTATCTATCTATCTATCTATCTATCTATCTATCTATTTATTTTGAGACAGGATCTCATTAAATCCCTAGGCTGGCCTAAAACTCATCATCTTCCTGCCTCAGCCTCTGGATTCCCTGGGAATACAAGTGTGTGGCCAAGTGAACAAATGCCTTGCCTAGACACCTGTCTGCAGGTAGGATAGGTGGAGTGGAGATTCAGTGGCAGGCTTAGGGAGAGACTCTAGGGAGGGGCCTTGGCTGGGATGGGATTCCAGGGAGGGGAGGAATGCAGGTCAAGAGGGGGTTGGACCTAAAATCTCAAAATCCTCAGGAGGGGAGGAGCCAAGGAAGAGGTGAGCAGTGAAATAGCCTTGGCTGAGACAGTCTCCCACCTTTGTTCACTGAGCAGCTCTGAGGTAGCGATCTCCTCCCAGGTAAGCCTGGCCCTGGAGCAGGCCCCGCAGCAGCTGGGCCCTCTAGTCTCTTGCCCTGCTTCGTTCCCTATGGGTTGTGGGGTGCTAGGAAACAGCATTTTTAAAATCTCTATTTTCAAAGTGGGGTAGTAAACTATCAGGCTGTGAGAAGAAAATGAAGCATGTGAAGAGGTTTATACAGGTCCTATCTGTAAAAAGTTGGTGTGGTGGGGGGTGAGAACTTAATAGTGTCTTTTTCAGGAGCAGTGTAATAGCCAGAGCTGTGGAGCAAGAGCCTGGTTTTCCATCTTCTCCATTGCCCACAGGGGAACTTAAACTCTTTTTTTTTTTCCACTGAGAATTGAACCAAGGAGCACCCAACTATCCCCAAACCTTTTTTGTATTTAGAGACAGGATTTCCCCAAGCTGCTTAGCACCTCGCTATTGCTGAGGCTGGCTTTGAATTCTCTATCCTCCTGCCCCAGCTTTCTGTGCCTCTGAGATTACAGGCATGCACCACGGCGCCTGGCTCCTGTCTTCTTAAGGAAACATAAGTAGACAAGTAACTGCTCTTTTCCCTGTTGATAAGATGGTGATTTCCTGCACAGTCAAACTTAAATCTTAACTTCAATATCATGGACTTGACTTCTAGGTAGAGACTGCTGAATACATTGTGTAGACCACATCTAGTCTGTCAAACTGGTCTGTTCCTGGCAGAGGCACCCAAGTGGGTGAGTAGCTGAGGCTTGGCCAAGGACTGGACAGTGGCGGGCAGGTCTGCAGGGTGGGGGAGTCCACAGTGGGGGAAGGGTATCTTAGAGTGAATCAGGTGAAGTGACCCTTTACAGTCTCAGGAGTTCTAGATTAGAACTTTAGTGCCTAGCTCCATGGCACACACTGTAATCCCTGAGATTTGGAAGGCTGAAGCCAAGGAATCAAAAGTTTGAGGCCAGCCTCAGACATTTAGTTTGATCCTGTCTCAAAAAATGAAAAGGGGCCAGTCGTGGTGGCGCAAGCCTGTAATTCCATCATCTGGGGAAGCTGAGACAGGAGAATGGCAAGTTCAAAGCCAGCCTCAGCAAAGGTGAGGCAATAAGCAACTGGGTGAGACCCTGTACAATTAAGTACAAAATAGTGCTGAGGATGTGGCTCAGCTATCTAGTGCCCCTGAGTTCAATCCCTTGGTACCAAAAATAAAAAGGTTGGGAGGGGCTTGCTGAGGGTGTGTCTCAGTTATGGAGCTCTCCCCCAAGGATAAATGCCAACCTCCTTGCCTAAATAAATAAATAAAAGGAGTTTAGCTTGGGGCTGGGATTGTGGCTCAGAGGGAGAGAGCTCGCCTGGCTTTCTTGAGGCACTGGGTTCAATCTTTAGACCTTAGCACCACATAAAGATATTCTGTCCACCTATAAAAACTCAGTTTAGATACCAAATTTATAATGATTAAATATAAATTCCAGTGTAATTAATGAAAAGAAATATGAGCAGTGATCAATTTCCCACTCAAGATGCTAGCTTCTCTGGGTGGAGAGTCCCTAGGAAAACAAGGTAAAACAGGCTGAGCAATTTTTCTGGTTAGCATTATAACCTAAGTGAAGCTGAGGCAGGAGGCATGGGTTAGCATTACAGACCTAAGGAACTGAAAAACTGAGCTTTATTTTTAAGCTCATTTTCTTAGAATCTATGCAATAGTAGGCAGTATCCTTAGGAAAAAGTGAGACTGTTGAGCAATTCACAGGCCTGGGCCTTAGGGCTCAGTGGGTAGGTGAATTCTCCCTAGTCTTTTTTTTTAGATGTTGATGGACCTTATTTTCATTTATTTATTTATATGCAGTGTTGAGAATGGAAGCCAAGGTCGAAGGCTGTACTGGATGCAGGCAAGGGCTCCACTGCTGAGCCACAAGCCTGGCCCCCTACCTAGTTTTAGGAATGGGAAAAGAAAACATTGATTTGTGTTTTCTTGGCTTATGGCCTCCTTCTTTTCATAGGTTTATTAGCTATCTGCAATAAATCATTAAGGTAAATGACTTAAAAAGAGGCTTTTTTTTTTTTTTTTTTTCTGACCGTATTAATGAACTTCCCACTCCAGGTTGGGGGTAGGAGCCTAGAGGGTCAGGCTCTGTATTTGAGGCCCTCCATTGCATCCCCAGTGTCTCACAAAAATTCCACTTTAGTATAGGCTCTGGCCTCCTTAGCCACTCAGATTGGTGGGCTATTAATTATGGGGTACAGGGTAAGAGAATAAGGTACAGTGCCAAGTTCAGTTCTAGTTAATGAGTATGCTTCCTTGGGTCAGGGGCCTTTCTCATTTTTTAATGACTTCATATTTTTGTTATGATTTTCTCCTTTGATACTATTGGAGTTTGGTTCTGATTCTGAGGCCAGGTGGTTGAAAACCTTTCAGTCTCTACAGATCTCTTTTCCTTGTTGTGTACTCTTCCATAGTTTGGACATTTTGGTATCTTTGTTCCAAGTCAGCAGTGGGAATGTGGGTAATTTCCATTTTTTCTCTCATGGTACCTGTGGCTTTTGCAGGACACATTACCCTAAAAAGTGAGTGTTGGGTGACAGGGCCTCTGCCAGGTTATTGACCCCAAGATCTAACAATTCCTGGGGTCCCTTTAATTGCAGCAAGGGTGGGTTTTTGCCCTAGTACTGGCCGTAGGGGCTTTCAAATACAGGGATGTGGATTTTTGTGTGTTATTTGGGGGAGTTTAGGGGATTGAACCCAGGGCCTTGGGCATGCTAGGCAAGCACTCTACCGCTGAGCCCTGACTCCAGGGAACTTATTTTTTGGTACCAGAGATTGAACCCAAACTCAGAGGTGCTTAAGCACTGAACCACATCCCTACCCCTTTGTATTTTTTACTCTGACACAGCCTGTGTAAGTTCTGAGGCTGGCTTTCAATTCCTGAATCCCCAGAATGACAGCCAGGTGCCCTGCACCCAACTCTAGGAAACTTTTGATTTGCATTCCTCAAATTTATAAAATTGAGAATCTTTTCATATTTATGCTCTGTGGCTTTTGTGTATATGCTTACAAAGAATACAATTGCAGTATATATTGTCAGATCAGTCGGGGCAGGCAATGGCCAAAGGCAGCAGATTTAAAAGAACTGCTGAACAGGCTTTATTGAGATATCACTCGATCAGACCCACAGAGGGGACAGGAGAAGGGTCTGAGGAGAAACTGCGTGGAAGCTCGACCGGACTGGACTTTTATGGGGCTTACAGCAGGAAGGGAAGGGCTTGGGACAGGAAAAGGTGTTTCTAGGGTCCCTTGCACCCTTGAAGTTGGCCAGGGGAATTGGCTGAACTCCAGGATTGGCCAGGGGGGTCCTGTTGATTGACAGGCATTAGTCAGGAGATCTGGCTGATTGACAGGCATTTCTGCCAGCATCTGATTGATGTTCTTTTCCACAGTGGGCTGCTTTGTTCTAAATTGCCACTAAGTCACCACCAAGTCGCCGCCACCGACCTAACATATATTTTTTCTGCCACTTTTTTTTTTTTTTTTTAAGCTGGGGATTGAACCCAGGTGCCTTTTACCACCAATCTACATCCCCAGTACTTTTTTTCTTTTGAGAGCAGGTCTCACTGAGTTGCTGAGGGTCTCCCTGAGTTACTGAGGCTGGCCTTCAACTATCAGCATTCCTGCCTCAGCTTTAGGTGGGATTACAGGCATGCCCCTCTGGCATAGTCATTTGTTTGTATGTAAATCTATGTATATATACACACACAGATTTCATATTGTTTATTTTAAATTTGGAGAGGAGCAGAAGTGTTTCAGATTTTTGTTTTTTCAGATTTTTTTTGTTTCAGATTTTGGAATAAAGCATGTGTGTCTGTGTATGAAATGAGATGACAGAGTCGATTGATGTGAAGTATTTTATTGGTTTCAGTTTGGTGCTCTATAAACTCTGCATTTTGGAGCATCTCAGATTTAGGATTTTGATTTTGGAGTGCTCATACTACATATATACAATATAATGTGCAAGTTTTAGTTTCATAATTGGCGTGTCATAGATATTATATAGAATTACATGATGTGTACAAACTGTCGTTGGATTAACCTTTGTCTTATCAGAGGTCATTGTTTTCTAGTCACAACAACCTCAGTATTCAAAACCTTGTTTCTGTGTTTTTTTGAGTACTGGGGATTGAACCTAGAAGTGCTTAATCACTAAGTTACTAAGGCTGGCCTTGAACTTGGAAGCCTGCTACACACTTCTGATTCTGGGGTAGTAGGTGCATGTAACTGCACCCTACAAGACATTCTTTTGTTATTGTTGTAGATGGACCCAATGCTTTTTATTTTTATGTAGTGCTGAGGATTGAACCTAGTTCCTTACATGTGCTAGGCAGGCGCTCTGCCATTGAGCTGCACATTCTTAAACAATTATAATTTTACCCAGCTAGTGAAATTAATATTCCTCTCTTACTCTGTCCATCCAAAATCTCTGCTGCTTTATAATTAATCTATTCTGAAGAATAAACAAATATTACAATGCATTTGGAACATTCTGGTAAGTCTACAATTATATGGCTGTCACAAGCCACATGTAAAAACTGTTGTTCTTTTTGAACAGATTTTTTGATAAGTTTTTTAAGCCTGAGCTTCTCAAACTGAAGACAACTTGAAAAAGTAAACCATACACACAAAAAAATTTGGTCTATTCCAATTAGAATCCAAATAAGGCACACATGTTGCATATAGCGAGTTCTGTTATTGTGAGCCAGAGAAGGCCCCTCTCTGGCCTGGGTATGATTATTCAAGTCCTGTACAAGGCTCTGTGTTGTGGGTTGTTGTGGCTGCTTCCTGATTTGTGCACCACACCTGGTGTTGTGTTGTGCTTAGTTTATTTCATTAAGAAGGTGACTTTATTTTTGCAACCAGTTTGTCTGTTTTAGATTTGCCCAACAACTCCACATTCCCTTTGTCCCCCAGCTCCTAGCAATCACCTGTGTGTCTATGAATTTGACTACTGTGGGAGCTCAAATGGAGTATTAGTTCAGGCCTACTTTACTTAGTTTCCATTCAAGGTTTGTGTCAGAATTTCCTTTAAGGTTGTGTGATGTTCCACAGCATGTATATGCTGAGCCTTATTCACCTATTCACGCATGGTTAGGTATTTAGGTTATTTACCTCTGGCTGCTGTAAATAATGATGTTATCCTGTGGACTGGGAGCCAGGAACAGTGGAGCCTACTTGTAATACCAGCAACTCAGGAGGCTGAAGCACTAGGATTCCAAGTTCGAGGCCTGCCTTACCAACTTAGGCCATAAGCAATCTAATGAGACCCTTGTATCCAGCTCCCACCATTGCCCTGCAAAAAAATAAAATGAAATGAAATTTTAAAAGGACTTAGTATATAGTTTAATGATAGAGCAATCCTGGGTTCAATCTTCAGTGTGTATATTCTTCCCCCCCCAAAAAATTATACTGCAATGAACGTGTACAAATGGACAATGTACAAATATCTGAGTCCCTGCTTTTCTTCTTCTGGGCATATACACAGAAGCAGATGGCTCTTACAGTAACTATTTTTTTACAGTATCTATATTTACCTGCACATGATAATTATATGTAGTGGTGTGATGCATCATTCCATATTTGTATACGCACATAACATTATGATTAATCTCATCCCCCAGTACCTTCCCTGTCCTCCCTTCTCCATGCTCTTGCTTGTTCCACTGAGCTACCTTCCATTATTACTAATTATTATATGATGATAATTATATAATTATATGTAATATAATTACTAATTATTATATGATAAGGAGGTGAGGGGTATATGATGATTACATAGAAAAGTGGGGTTTATTGTGACATATATGCACATGGGCATTGCATAATTTGGTCAGTTTTGCTCCCTGGTACTTACCCATGCCTCCCCCTTCCCCTCCTGTTTCCTTTCCTCTATTGGTGCTCCCTTCTATTTTAGTGAGATCTTTTAATAATTCTTTCTCTCTAGCTTCCACCTGACAGAAAACATACAGGCATGTGCACCATGCCCAATTTCCCTGGCCTTTTTGTTTTATTTTGAGGCAGGGTCTTGCTAAATTTCCCAGACTGGCCTCAGACTTGTGATCCTCTTGCCTCAGCCTCCCACATAGCTGGAATTATAGGGGTGTGTCATGGCACCCAGCTATTTGTTTTAAGATGGGGGTCTCTGTTGCCCAGGTTTTTCTGGAACCTGTGGGTTCAAATATTCATCCCACCTCAACATCCCTAGCATCTGGGATCACAGGCACGAAGGGCTACATACCTAGTTAATTCCTACTACTTTTGATAATTTACCCTGATCTCCATTCCATGAACAACTGAACCCCTGTAAGGTGGTGTGTTTTTTTGCTTTGTTTTGTTTTGTTTTGGTTGTGTGGGGATGGAACCAGGGCTGAGTGCATGCTAGGCAAGCACTCTACCAATTTAACTATTTCCCCAGCCCAAGGATATGATTTTTGAACAGCTTGGGGATTGTTGGTAGTGGTGAACTGTACTGATAAGACCTGAGTACCCACCAGGCCACAGACAGGAAGAGGGTGGGACACATCTCTGCTGTCAATCAAGCCAGTTGTTCTGTGCTTTTCCTCCCTTGTGCCTGTTAGCTGCCAATTCAGGAACAGAGTGGCCTGTTGCTGAGGTCAGGCACTTGTACAATACAGTGTATAATTATTGAAACCAAAGAGGAGCGGCTGAGACTGTGGTTCAGTGGTAGAGCACTTGCCTAGCATGTGTGAGGTACTTGGTTTGATTCTGAGCATCACATATAAATAAATAAAGTTCTATCAACAAATAAGAATTTATATATGTATATTCAATTTAACTGAGGCTCCTTAAGCAAAGATGGGTCCTGCAGGAGGTGGGAAGAGGGGAGTGGTTTACTTCTGCATTAATATTTTAATATTTGTACTCTGGAAAAATAATATTCTTCATTGACTTGACAGTTAATTTTAATTTTTATTTTTTTTAAATTTATTTTTGGTGCTCTGGGTTGAACTCAAGGGCATAGAACCTCTAAGCCATATCACTATCCTTTTTTCTTTTTGACATTTAATTTTTAGTGGTAGGGGGACACAATATCTTTATTTTTTTCATGGTGCTGAGGATCAAAGTCAGTGCCTCACACATGCTAATCTAGTGCTCTATAACTGAGCCACAACCCCAACCCCCATCCCTTTATAATGGCCTTGAACTTATGAGCGTTCTGCCTCAGCTTCCTAAGTGGGTGAGATTTGAGGTTGACACCACCACATACAGTTTGTCAGATGATTTTTGAGGAATGGTCCTAATGTTACCAATCTCTGTAATTAGAAAGACTTCTCTTCCTTGCTTTTGTGCAGGATTCCATCCAGGTTGGTATGGTACCTTGTTAAAAAAATGTTTGTTTTAGTTAATTTGTTTGCTCGTTATGCAGAATGTGAACTGAAAAACTAATACTATGGGAAATCAACTAGTTCCATTAGTTTTAGTTATCAGCTGTCAGGCTCATCTGTTTTTCTTCTGTGCTGGGGAATGAACCCAGGGCCTTGCATATGCTACACATGTACTGTGCCACTGAGCTACATCCCCCACACTTTATATATATATATATATATATGGACAGGATCTTGTGAAATGGCTCAGTTTGACCTTAAACTTGTAATCTTCAAGTTCCTGAGGAGCCTCAAGTTCCCCAGCTTCCTAATTAACTGAAATTATAGTATATAGCACCACACACAGCATGTCAATGGGTTTTAATGATCATGCACAAATTGTGAATACTGACTTTTCTCATTCTAGTGTTCATATACCCATCTCATTATTTGTCCTCTACTAATTTTTATGGAGTACACATAGTTAATTATTATTATTAACTCATATTACTGAGTTTCTCAGTGAAATTCATTGGTAAATAATTTTTCATTTCTCTATATTTCAGATGAGAGTTTTTTAAGGATTTTAGATTTCTGGAGCCTAACCAGTGTGCAAGAACGAAAATTACTCTTCAAAAGGGAAATCAATACGATCTGGACAATATAGACACCCTGTCAACTGTACAGTCAAAAATGTCTAGATTTGCAAAGGAAGAGGAACAAACCACCTGTGTCAAAAGAAATCAGCTAAGAGGTACTGATGAGGAGATACCTCGGATGTTAGATTTCAAGTACAAAGATTATATATCAACAACTATTGTGGAGAAATTTAAGGTCTTCTTGGAAATGCAGGACCTGATGTTTTTTGAGATGAGGGAAACCCTGAAAAATGACATAAAGGAAATGCTAGTAAAAAGTAAGATATCTGAAACAAAAGATAAAGACCACTGTGGTACCAGGGAAAAGTGGCAGGAAGTCAGAGATTTCACTTCACAAAAAACAGAGTTGAGGGAACAAGAAGAGAAAAATTCTAAATTCACTGAATATACTGAAAACTTATCTTTTAGAAAAGAGGAAAGAGATGAGCTGAGTTGTAAATGGGACAAAGCCAAGATGTCCACTAGCAATCAAGGGAAGGAATTACCCCAGAATGAGCCCCAAAGTTACCAAGCCATTGGAGGGATGGCAGAAGCCTCAGATGACAAATGTAGAAATGGCAGTCACCACATACAACTGCCCGACAAAGAGAAGAGAAAGCATAGGGAGGGTGGAGCAGTAAAAGCAATGGAAGAAGAAAACCTGCAGAGCCTCAGTAACAAAGAGAAGACCATCAAAGCATCAAGAGAAGAAGAAACTCTGGATGAAGGAGCCGTGCTCACCCTGGCTGCAGACCCTCTGGCATCAGCCACCTTGGAAGTCAGTAAGCAGTGGGGCGACATCTTCAACATTTTGAGAGAAAATGGCTTTTGCCCTGAGTTTCAGTGTGAGGTCCAATTAGCTTTTAAATGTGATGATGAGATGAAGACATTTTCAGACCTGCAAAGCTTACAACAATTTACCAGCCAAAAACCTGTCTTAGAAGAATTAGTGAACCATGTGCCCCCACAGAAGGAAGAACCAAATCTAGGAAGAGAATATGGGATCCCCGCAAAAGGGGTAAGTATATTAATATGTCAAGTTATATGCAAAGTGGAAGTAGTAGTTGATGCGTTTATTCTGGAGAAAATTAGTTTTGTGGGTTTTTTGTTGTTGTTGTTGTTTTGGTGCTGGGCTCTGAACCCAGGGCCTTGCACAGGCGAGGTTAGCACTCTACCAACTGAGCTGTATCCCGAGCCTGGAAAATCAGTATTTATGAAACATGAAAAACAAGAAAAAGCATGACATTAAAAATAATTACTTTGACATTTCTTCACAATTTTTATTTACATTTACTTATTTGGGGTGATGAGAATTGAGCACAGAGGTACTTTACCACCGAATTACATCCCACCTCTTTTTTTGTCTTTAAGTTTTTAAATTATTTTGTTTGTGTGTGTGGTGCTGAGCATCAAACCCAGTGTCTCTCACCTGCCAGGTGAGTGCTCCACAACTGAGCCACATCCCCATCCCTTTTTTGTATTTTATTTAGAGGCAGCTTCTCCATGAATTGCTTAGGCTTCAGCTTTTGCTGAGGCTGGTTTTGAACTTACATCCTCCTGCCTCAGTCTCCTGAGCTGCTAGGATTATAGGCAAGCACCACTGTGCCTGGTTACAAGGACTTATTGCAATAAACAAAAAAGTGATGAAAATAGTCATTTAGAGTCTGTTATGTACAAAGCATCAAGGGATAGGAATGTAGAAGGACCAAGGTAGGCATAAAGACATCATGAAAATTTGTTGAGTACTACTAAAGTAGCTATGAGTGTGTTGGAATAATCATACAGACATTTGCCTTGCTTGGGGACTAGGCCTTCATAAACATGTAATTACTACAAGGCCCTGGGTTTGATCCTCAGCACCAAAAAAACCAAAAAACAAAAAACAAAAAAACGAAGAAGAAGAAGAAATATTGAAGCAGTTCTCTCAGTACTTGCTCATTGTCAAAGTGGTAGTCATATTAAATTTAGAGAGTGAAGTGAAAATTTTTAATTTTGTAAGAGACATACATTTTACCAAACTTTTCTTTTGACTTTCAGGGTAATGGTGTAGTAAATTCAAAACATGAAGCTGGAGGAATAGTAAATGATGGCTTGCATTTTGTATTCACCAAAGAGGTAAAAGTGTCTAGGCTAGAAGTGAAGAACTTAGAGACTCAGGAGGAAGAGTTTTCAGAGTGGAAGAATAAAGGAATCCCTACCTTTGAGGTGACAGGAGAAGACTCAGAGACTCATAAGGAAGACATATTTTATGTGAGGGCAGAAGAGGAAGAAGGGGCCTGTGATGTGGAAGAGGAGGGACAAGAGGAAATGGAAGAAGTGGAGACCTCTGGGGAAGAGGAGGAGGAGTGGTGGGAGGAGGAGGAGTGGTGGGAGGAGGAGGAGTGGTGGGAGGAGGAGGAGTGGTGGGAGGAGGAGGAGGGCGAAGATGACTCAATATTATGTGAGAAAAGGGACTCAACCTGTCGCCTTGTTCCTGCGACAAGTGTGATGGGTAAGATGGGAGCTGATGAAGAGATTATGGTGTTCTGTAAGGTACGAAATTCTGAGAAGGAGGAGGAAGAGGAAGTAGGAGGGTTTTCTATGGGCAAGACTCTTCAAACACAAACATCCAATGAGGCAGACCTAATCCAGGAAACAGAAACAAACTACAGAACAACTGTGATCGGTGTCCTCAGAGAGATGGGAGAAGAGATTGGAAAAATTAAAAAATGCCTTACAGATATCCTGGAAATTAAGAATTCAACAGATGATCTGAGGAGTAGAATAGATATCCTTGAAGAAAGACTTTGCAATATAGATGATGAAACGCAACAATTCTCTAGGGATATCATGCACGTTGTGGCCAATAAGATAACAAATTAATGCTAAAGGAGAGGGAGGATAGATTCAGAAGTGCCAACCTCCATTTGATAGGAATCCCAGAAAAAGAGAGTGAAGAGAATGAAGCAGAGGACATACTTCAGGAAGTAATTGAAGAAGATTTTACAGAGATTTGGGATTGTAGTCTTGGGATAGCGAGGGCTCACCGAATCCCCAGTGTGATTGATAAAAACAGACTGACTCTGAGACACATCTTGGTGAAGTTTTTGAATTGTAGTGATAAAGAGAGAGTCCTAAAAGCTTCTAGAGAGGAAAAAGTTAACACCTAAGAAAGGCTTTCACCCTAGAATCCTGTATCCAGCCAAATTTGCATTTGATTTCCAGGGTCAAACAAAGATATTTTTTGATATGGAAGAATTTAGGAAGTCTATTTCTCATGTACCCACTTTGAAAGAATTATTGGAGAAAACAACATAGGTGGCTGCAACTAACTCTCCTCACCCCAACATAGATCTAGAAAACTGACTAACACAACATCATGTCTGTCCAGAAGAGTAAGAGCTAACTGGGGATGAGGCGAAAGGAGTAGTCTTACCCAGATGTTAGGAAGGTTAAAGGTCATATTTTAAAAATTTGATGATAGTCATTGTAGTTTGCCTAGTGTGAAGAATCTGTATTACTGAGCCGGGAGGAAGGAATCTGTCCATGGAACAGATGGGTAAAGTAATAGGAATTTACAGGTGTAAGGTGGCAGGGTAAAGTAGAGAAGAAAAAAAATGAAAGTGCTGAATGTATAGGGAAGGATATTTCATAATTTTATCATGTATCAGTGAATCTGCTTTTTCCATTTGAATATATTCATTTTGCTATTAAAATTTTTACCTTTTCCAACGTACTTTGTCCTTACTGTATGTAGTTGAATAGTTTTTGAATTTTACTGCCTAACTCCATACAGATGAACTCTCTTCCCTGTGTTTTCAATACTTGTGCTTTTATTTTTTGCAGTACTGGTGGTTGAAGCCAGGATCTTGTCCATGGGGGAAACCCCTCTAGCATTGAGTTGCACCCCCACTCCTGAAAATGATAAACCACAGAGGTTACAGCCTTTGGACATTAATGAACAAGGGCAAGTCTTGGCAGCTTCAGTACAACAGGCTTTAGATGTCAGGCCAAAAACATGCTACAATTGTGAACAAACATTTTAAAAGGAATTGCCCCATAGGAGGAGGGTTTAACAAAACTAGGTATCAAAGGAGTAGAATACCGGGTATTTGCCCATGATGCCATAGAGGGAGACATTGGGCTAACGAATGCCTCAGTCTGGCTGTGCACAATTCACGAGCCATTGTCAAACAGAAACTTTATTTTAGAACACACACGCCCTACCAGAGGAGCTCTTCAGTAATTCCCTCAGAGCCCAACTGCCACCACTGGGTTCTGGTGAGCCTCTCAACCCTCCACTCCTCCTGCTCTTGAGGCCATTGGCTGGGTCGCATGGGCGGAGCCAAAAGAGTCCCACAATGAGCAGCTCTGTGTTCTGAAAGGGCAGGGAAACAGCCCAATGAGCATCACCGCAGAGGAGCCAATCAGCTGGCAGCTGGAAGTTTGCTGGTGCCACAGTGAGCCAATCAGCTGGAAGTTTGCTGGGGCCCCTTAGGCTGTTGCTCTCAACATTGAAGCATTTCCCCAGCCCTTTTAAAAAAGAATTTGGGACAGTGTGTTGCTAAATTGCTTAGAGTCTCACTCAATTGCTGAGACTGGCCTCACTAGAGATCCTGGTGCCTAAGCCTCTGGAGTTACTGGGATTACAGGTATTCACCAAGAAGCATGGCTCATAATGTATTGTGTTTTTTTGTTTGTTTGTTTCATTCTATTTTGGTATTGGGGATAAAACTTCAGGGCGCTTCACCACCGAGCCATATCTCCACCCTTTTTAATATTTTATTTAGAGACAGGGTCCCTTAGGGCCTCCCTAAATTGCTGAGGCTGACCTGGAACTCATGATCCCTGGTCCTCAGAGTCCTGATTTGATGGGATATCAGATGTGCACTACCTCCCCTGACTTTTTTTTTTTTTTTAAAACTTCTTCATATAGGTGAATTTTCTTTTGTGAGGTGTGGGTTTGGGTGGGGATTGTTGTTGTTGTTGTTTTACACTTCTGAAATTTTCTAGTGGCAGTTAGTGACTTTCTTTGGGGTAGCAGCTATGGGCTCAACCGCATCATCTGTTGACCTTCTGGGACAGGATGCCCACTAGAGATGACCTTTTGAAACTTTACTACTTTTCAAGGTATTTTGGAACCTATGTTCAAAAGATTAGAGAATCCTGAGCAAAATGGGAACATGCAGATACTGGGCTTGGAGACATCAAGGAGGCAGAAGGCACCACAGGGGAAATTCTTAGAGGAGGGGAAAAGGAGCCTCACAGTCTAGCAGGAGGGAGTGACCCACTTGGGATTGGTGGGTGTTAGGAAGTGGGGAAGCTGGGCCAGACCACACTGGAGAGTGAATCCAAGGCTGGAGTTCAGAGAACTTCTGTAGGCAGCGGGAAGCTTTTAATGGGTCTATTGAGGGCAGGATGCCATGAGCTGAGAGGGGTTCAGCAGATGCAGTGGACAGCTGGGCGGTGGGCACTCCTGCCAGGTCAGTTCTCAAAGTCAGGATATGCTGGAACTCAGGAGCACTTTGGAAGAGTCCTAGGTACAGATGTTGTTGGGATGAAAGTATTTGGAGAGGCTCTGGGTCCTAAAGGAAATGAGCTAAGAGAAGAAAAGAGAATGAAAACTTTTCAATGGGTAGGAGGAGAGAGGATCTGAGATGGAGCTCTGGGGGAGGAGAGCCAGGGAGAGCAGCATGGCAGAAGCCCAGGAGAGAGCAGCACTAAGCTCAGGAAGTCACTGCATTAGCACTGCACATGGTGGAGGAGTGACAAAACAGAGGAAGAGAGAATGGGAGAGACTGTTCCTGGTAGAGGGCTCCCTCATTCTGGCACCAAACCTGGAAGAATGTTAAGGAGCAAATTGGAAGCACTGATAGGAAGCAGGTTCTAGAAAGAAGGGGTTCTTACTGTTGTTGGGGGGTCAGACTTTTCCTTGTCTGGCTGGGTAGCACATTCTTGTGGAAGATAGTGACTAGAGCTTTTTTTTTTTTTTTTTGGTGATGCTGGGGCTTGAACCCAGGGCCTTCCACTGTACCAACTGAGCTCCAGCCTCTGGTGCTTTTTTAAAAAAAAATTTTGTCAAAGAGAAGTCCACTAGATGAAGAAACCTAAACTAAGTAGTATTTCCTTCATATTAGAGACCTGCTTCAAGTTTCCTATAAATAGATGTCTCTCTAAATATTGGGAATATTTGATTGTGGATTGTGAATATGTTGAACTTTTCCATGCAAATGATGTCTAACAAATAAATGCCTGTGGGCTCTCAATAAATGTTTGTCCCACAACCTTCCACTCCAGGTACTTTTTAGGTAAATCAGGCTCAGTGTTCCACCCTAGGGAGGTAGGTTATTCCTGATTATAAAGGAGATCAAGTCTGCTCCTGGGGCCACACGTGTCTGCTTCCAGGTCCAGGCTGTGTACTTCCAGCCTGGCTTGACCTTTCCAGGCACATCAGCATTTACCTCTGCTAAGCCTGCTCTCTTCTCTCTCTCTCTCTCTCTCTCTCTCTCTCTCTCTCTCTCTCTCTCTCTCTTTGTATCAGGGATTGAACCCATGGGCACTTGTTCACTGAGCCATATTTCCATTCCTTTTTAATATTTTATTGAGAGACAGTGTCTCACCAAGTTGCTTAGGGCCTTGCTAAGTTGCTGAGGCTGGTTTTGAACTTGTGATCCTCCTGCCTCAGCTTCCAGGATTACAGGCATGCTCCAGGGTGCCTGGTTCACTTTGTCTGTCTGCAACTGAGTAATCACTTTGGAAGCTACAGGAGAGTCCTCTTGCTTCCAGACAGCACATAGACCAGGAGGCATGTGGAAAAGGTCACTGTGTCGTCCAATGTGACTTGTCCTCCAACAAACACTCATACAAACCATGCTGGATTCTAGTAGATAAAAGTCTGTCCAGATCTTGAACAACTTTCCTAGTCCATGATGGAACATGAATTCAAAGGGCATCACCGTGTTGTGTGGTGTGAGGGATCAGTTTCTGGTTTTCAGGATTATTTTTACTGTCTTGATGAGTGACTGAAAGGTGTCCAGGTTGAGTACCCTGAATAGACATGCTTGGCTATTCTGATGCTTATCTGAAATTCTTAGAATTAAAAATATGGGGGATTGTTTCAGATTTTGGAATAATAACATATACGATGTGTTTGGGATGGGAACCAAACCTAAACATGAAATTTTAATTTGTGTATATGAGTGTACGTATGGGGGTCATCTGAAGATTGAACCCAGGGATACTTTAACAGTGAGCTCAATTCCCAGCTATTTTTATTTTGAGATACGGTCTCATTAAATTGCCAAGTTTGCCTTGACCTTGTGATCCTCCTTCTTCAACCTTCTGAGTAGCTGGGATTACAGAAGTGTGCCACATTGCCTGTTAAAATTCATTAATGTTTCCTAAACACCTTATACCCATACATCCAAGGGAATTTTATGCAATATTTTTAATGATTTTATGCATGAATCCAAGTTTCATGGTATGGAATTTTCTACTTGTAGCATCATGTCAGAACTCAAAATGTTTCCAACTTTGGACCATTTTGGGCTTTAGATTTTTAGATTTAGGATGCTCAATTTGCATTATTTCAGGAAACCTTTACCATGGAAGATAAAAATTGCAAATAACTATAATTTATTTTAGGAATTTTCCAAAAAAAGTAAGCAAATGTCAATTTGTTTGATTCTTCAACAGAATGCATCTAACAACCGTTTATTTCTCTAGACTCTTTGAATCTCACACCTCAAAAACATTATCCTTGCTGTATTCACCAGTTTTGAACTATTATATCATGATTTTTTTTTTTTTTGTCTTTTTCACTGTACCTGGAAATTGAACTTGGGTCTTTGGGCATGCCCACAATGACACCCCATACCTTTTAATATTTTATTTAGAGACAGGGTCTCTTTAAGTTGCCCAGCCTGGCCTCAACCTATGATCCTCCTGCCTCAGCTTCCCAAGTAGTCAGGGTCATCAGCATGCTCCATGTCTCACTATTAGACTTTCTTAATCCTAATCATGCCCAATCCTCATGAGATCAGGTTCCAAAGCCTTTTGTATATCACAACTTTCCCCCAGTGAGTAGCTACTAGCTATCTCATTGAGACAAAAATGAATTGACCTGTGTCTTATCAATATCCTGTTCTGGTGGCACTTTAAGAAGCCATCATTCAACAGTCTCAGCCTCTCTCCAGGTTCTGGAATCCATTCTAACTAGACAGATGGGGTCTAGGTTAGAGGAACTCTGGTCACATGGAAAGGTTTTACTCTTATGTTCAATATAAGTGGTCCTAGGAAATCCAGCCTGGACCTACACATTAATGAGGTTTATTCCTGTCTGCTCTTTATGAGGTCAAGAGCTAGGTAATGCGAGTTAAGAGGAGAAAAAACATGAAATCTCCATGCCTGCTTTTCCTCCAGAGTTTAGTGATGGAGACACATCTAGGCACATTAAATATGATCCATCACACCCAAGGAAGTTATGTGGAGAACAGCTTCTCAAATTGCATTAAGAACAAATGCTAGCCAGGTACCTTGGCACATGCCTGTAGTCCCAGCACATGGGAGACTGAGGCAGGAGGATCACAAATTCAAAGCCAATCATCAATCTCAGCAATTTAGGAAGCCCCTGAGCAACTTAGTGAGACCCTGTCTCAAAATAAAAAACAAAAAGGACTGGGGATGTGGGGCTGGGGTTATAGCTGAGTTGGCAGAGTGCTTACCTTGCATGCACAAGGGCGTGGGTTCAATCCCAGCATGGGAAAGAGAGAGAGAGAGAGAGAGAGAGAGAGAGAGAGAGAGAGAGAGAGAGAGAGAGAGAACAGGACAGGAAAGGAAAGGAAGGAAGGAAGGAAGGAAGGGAGGAAGGAGAGAGAAAGAGAGAAAGAAAATGAAAGAAAGGAAAGGAAAGGAAGGGAGGGAGGGAGGGAGGGAGGAAGCAAGGAAGGAAGAGGGCTGGGTATATGTTTAAGTGCCCCTAGCAACCTAGGAGTCTGAGGCAGGAGAACTGCACATTTCAGGCCAGTCTGGGCAACTTAGCAGGAACCCATCTCAAAATTAAAAATAAAATGGGCTGGGAATGTAGTTCATTTGTGAAGCACTCCTGGGTTCAATCTCTATCTACTACCACATATTCAAAGAAAAAAGAAAATGCTTCCCCTCAAAATGTGTGGCTGACCAACACTTTTATCAATACCATTTTATGAGTTTTCTTGGACCGCCATGTCAAATTACCACACACTGTGTGGTTTAAAGCCACAAAATTTACTTTCATAATTCTAGTTCTTTGTTTCCAGCAGCTTCTGGCTCCAGGTTTCCCCTGCATGGTGGCTGCTTTGTTCCAATACTGCCTCTATCCTCAGATGGCCTCTAAGTGGGGGTCCCCTTTGTTGAGCTGTTGATGTTGGTTTGGGACATGCTGCATTTGACCTTCCTGTGGGCTAGTCAGAGGGAAGTGTCCACATGGAAGTTAGGCTGAACAGGAGAGGTGTGGTAGATTCATGGCTTCTCATCCAGGTGTGAATGTGTATACATTTCTTATATCTAATACAATGTAAGTGCTATGTAAATAGTTGTTTTACTGTATTTGGAGGGACTCATGCAAAGAAAAACAGCCTGTATGTGTTTAATACACATGAAATACATCTTTCAGTTCACACTTGGTTGAATCCACAGATGTGAAGCCCTTAGATGTGGAGGGCTGGTGGACTCAGGGTAGTCAAGCTGCTAAGCACATGGCCAGGTCTAGGGGAAGGGAAAGCTCTCTGCAGAGCTCTGCCCAGAGCCAAGCACTGTGCTGAGTGCTCTAGCTAATTAAATGCTTGCCAGAACAGAGGAGGAACTGCCATCCCAGTTTTTAGATCAAGAACCTGAATGGCCAAGTGGCCCAACTGGGATCCAAACCCTGAGACGTCTGAGTAGACACCAGGCCTTGGTTGGCTTCTGCAGGCTGCATACCCAGGGGGAGCATGGGAAAGACACTCACCTAGGGCAGTTACTGAAGGCAAGGGAGGTATTCATTGGAGCCTTCATGGAGCAAGGATTGCCCTGGTCACATCAGGAAGTAGTCTCTCACCACTGCTCTGCTCTGAGTATCTGCTCCAGTCTTTCCATCTGAAGAGTTCCTTGTGGCCCTCAGCCCACATGGCTGACCCTGGCACCAGTAGCTTCTGAGATCCACATGTTACAACCTGGACATCAGAAGGGGGCTGAAGCCCTCTTCTAAATCCCAGCTCCTAAGTTCCTGATTGGCACAGGTAGTGTGTGGTATCTGTCTTTTGGGGGCCAGAGGCCAAGTTAGTTCTCTTACAGGAACATGGCAGCTTACTGGTGCAGTCCTGGGATGAGGGATGGGTCTAGGAAGGGAGGTTTCCAGGCCAGGGGAACTTGGTAGGTAGTCCAGGAGGCAGCTACTCCATAAGCTTATTCTTTGCTCTTGATCTGATGCCCACTCCTAGTTCCTTCTTGCTCCTACCTTCAATTTGTCTTGACCTCTACTCGTGCAAATTCAGCTTCTGTCCTCATGTCTCTTGCACTCTGTAGTTGCATTCTCTGATAATACTCCACCGCTATTTCCTGAAATTCTACATGTTTTTGTATTCGAAATGTTCAGATAATTCAATGGCTTTGCATAGATTTCCACACCACGTCATTTCAAACTCACTGATTGGTTTAGGACTGGCTACTTTAGGGGACCCAGTTTGTATTCAGGCATCTTCCAGGTGACCCCCTTCTACAGGTCTTTGGGCTGAGTGCTTCCACATTGAGCATGAATAGGGGCTGGTTCCAGGAGGCATCCACTGTACCTAGCTTTGCCATGATGCTCCTTCCAAAAGGCTTCCTAAGCTTTTCAATGCTGAAGTCCACTTATGGTATAAAATTAGATCCTTGAGATTGCCACAGGGTGCTGAGGACATTTGTCCAACTCAACAGAGATCCAAATGTACTCTGTCTTAAACAAGTTAGAATATTATTCCTTGCTCAAATATCAAATAGGGAATGAGTAGTCCAGAGCAGATTGGATGGGGACGAGGCTGCTTCTGACTCGCTGTTCCATCATCCCTCAGGTGTGGGCCTCATCATCATGGATCAAACTCTTTGGCTACCACTTTCCAGCCAGTGGGAGTTGGAAAATGCATCCCCTTCACTTTCAATGCTGGAGACAGAGTTTGCACCCTTTGCCTTGCTAATAGCTCATTAGACAGAACTTAGTTGCTTGGCCACACCAGACTGCAAGAGGGGCTAGGAAATGGAGTCTGACCCTGGGTGGTTATGTGCCCAGCTAAAATTTGGGAGTTGTGTTACTAAGGAGGAAGAGAACCTAGATATGATGGACAATGGTACCACCATTCTCCTATCACCCATTTCTGATGCCTCTCCACCATTCAGTATGTCACCCCATCTCGGCATGTCCCAGTTCCTGATTCCTTTCCTGCAGGGCTCTGTCTTCATCCCCACACTATTCAGAAATTTTTCATTGACTCCCACTGCCCATAGCAATTTGCTTTTTTTTTTTTTTTTTCCTGTACTGGACTTGAGCTCAAGACTACCCTACCACAAAGCTACACCTCCAACCCTTTTTCTTTTATTCCAGGAATTGTACCCATAGAGGTTTCACCACTGAGCCCTGTTCCCAGCCCTTTTTACTTTTTGAGACAGGATCTCACTAAGTTGCCTAGGGCCTTGCTAAGTTGCTGAGGCTGGCTTTGAACTTGAGTCACTGGTATTACAGGCACACACAACCATGCCTGGTCTTTTTCAATTTTTGTTTTGAGACAGTATCTCACTAACTTGCTGAGATGGGTGTCAAACTTGCTAACCTCTGACCTCAACCTCCCGAGTTTATGGGATATAGCTATGAACCACTGTGACTGGCAGGGGGATGCATGGGTTTTCTGAATCTTTGAAGTTAGTAAATTTTGCACAGATGTGCATTTTTCTGAGAGCTTCCATTCTCCAAGTGGTCTGTGAAGCAGACTTCTGGAGTTCTAGGCTCACGTCCTAATTCTTAAGATTAACACGTGACACATCTCCCCACTTCACCCCCAAATCTCAACTCTGTGCACTTCTCCCACACAACTATTGTCATCCTGAAGTTCTCTCCTTGCTCACCAGGCCACGCCTTTTCACATGCCCAGTCCAGTGTCTGCTGCTCTGTCCCCAGTGCTCTAGCTAGTTCCCACCCACCCACCCTTATGGCTTCCTCCAAAGCCACCTCCTCTGGGAGCTTTCCTGACTCCCTCTGGCAGCCAGTTCCCACAGCACTGTGCAGTCCTTACTCCCATGTGAACCGGGAGGAGGTGTGGAACTTTGAAGAAGAGGGGTCTAGTGGGTGGTCTTTAGGTCAATAGGGGATGTGCCATAGAAAGGAAGTGAGGTATTTCTAGGGGGATCCTGGTTAGTTCTTTTATGAGGGGCTGTCAGAAAAGCTGGAGCTCAGACCATCCAGCTCTCTAGCTTCCTGTTTTGAGATGTGATTCTTCCTCTTCCATGAGCTCCTATCATCTGTCCTAGGTCCCTTGCCAAAGCCTGGGCCATGAGGATTCGACTTACAGCCTTCAAAACTGTAAGCAAAATAAACCTCTTTTTCTTCATAAGTAGGCTGTCTCAGGTATGTTGTTACAGAAATAGAAAAATGAACTAATATAGACCTGCACTGCGAGTTCCCAAGAATCAATAGCAGAGAAATGCACAGAAATTTTGAGACAGAAGACTGAGAGGCAGCACTTTTAATATACAAACAGTAAGGACAGGCCAGAGCCCTGCTACCTGAACTGTGGATGTAGCCCAGTAGCCTCAGCATCCTCTGGAAATTGGTCAGAAATGCAGACTCTCAGTTCCCACCCCAGACTTACTTCTTTCTAACAAGGTCCCAGAGGATTTATATGCACATTAAAATTTGCAAAGCATGAGGACAGAGAATGTATAATTGTAGTTTTTTGTTCTAACAACGTGTTTTGTGGTCAAAATAAATCCATTTAAAGCAATTTCCCCCTCATTATTTGCCCCAACCTCTTCACCTCTGAGCAGCATCAACAAGCATGAATGCTCTTGCTCTGAGACTTGGCATCTCTTGAATCACAATAGCAAAAAGAAGTTTTCCACACCATTTCTGAGGATAGCCTTTATGGGTTATAAACTGGATTCCAAAACTTCCATCAGCAGTTTGTTGTAAGCACCTCCGGGAGGTAGGTTGTAGGATGATTTCTGCTTTTAGAGATGATGAAACCGGGGTCCCAGGAAGCTTTGTGACTCACCCAATGAGTGCCATGCAAGTTAGCATTCCAGCCACAAGAAAAGCTCATGATTTGCGTTTTCAGCAGGAGGCTCACCAACCTGGATGTCTCTTTTCTTTTTATATAAAGGGGAGTTATGTGGGTTTTTTGGCATAAGAGATGTTCAGAAAGAATAATTCATAGATAATCTATGTGAGCTACTGAATATGAACCATGCATGTGTGGGGCTAGAGAACAGGGAATTCTCAAGAAGGAATTGTCCAGTGGAGAGAGGTCAGTGCTGAGGACGAGTTTGCTGCTGTGCTGGCTGATTACAACTCCAATCTGCAGTCCCTGTGCATTCTGATGCCCTGTTCAGTGCCCTGGGGCTTTGAAAACAGAAAGGGGGCTTGGAATCAGAAAAATCCAGGCTCTACCAGTTAGGACTCACATGAATGTGTGCAAGATATCCTCCATATCTCTCCCTGATCAGGGAAGACAGGAATGATGAGCATTCTTGGTCTCGTGGACTTGTGGTGAGAATGGGGTCCTCAGCAAGCCCTGGGCAGGTGTTACCTGTCAGGGTCTTCATGTGGGTTGGAGATGGTGTATGGTAATTGCCCAGTTTGTGGTGTGCATTACTACATGTCCTGGTCCCCCATTTCTCTGAAACCCAGACACATCTTTCCAGAGAAGCCTGTATGAATTTTTGGTGTGTTTTACTCAGCCCCAAGGTAATGGTTATTCACTGGATGAACCCAACTGTGAGTCTCCATCCAGACCCCTCTCCCCAACTGTTAGTTAATTCAAAAGGCATTTGCAGCTTGCCCTCCTGACTGCCCCTCTGCTTGACTCAGGGTCCCTTCTTCCCTCACTGTCTTTGTGGTCCAGATCAATACACCCCACACACAATTCAGTGGTCATTTACAGAGTCCTACTGGTCTCCAGGCTCTGCACTGACCATAGAGAAACAAAGACAAAAAAGTAGCTTATTCCTAGGAGACTCTCCACTCCATTCCATTTTACATGGCCTCTCCACCTGTCCTCATATGTAGAGCCCCCAGGGTAGCCGCAGGGGACAGCTGCAGCTATGAATTCCCATCCCTTGTTGGGGGAGCCGGGGCAACTCCCTTTTTCTCCTAGAGCACAGGTGTTTGCTCTGTAAAAAGAATCAGTGGCCTTGATCACTGCTGAGCATCCTTCTACAAGAGGCCAGGTTAGAGAAAAATTTAAGTTTATGGGACGAATATTATTTAAAATGAAAATAGCTACAGGGATTCTTGTGGAATAGGAGTTGTAGGTGAGTGAAAATACTTTGAAAATCAGAAAGTGATCTACCAATATCTCTGTGTGGCTATCAGGAGGATGGCTATTGGATGGACAAAGTGTCCAAAGTGGCTTTGCCATCAGGTTAGGTCCCTGTCTGCAGGTGCGTTGGGGGAGTGTGGAACAGTGGAGCTGAGTATATTGTCGGGAGTCAGTTTTCCATGGGGTTTCTTACCTTTCTGCATATCTAGACTCAGATATTATCAGCTTATTCTCTTTTTTCTTTTTCTGGTACTAGGGATTGAACCCATGCCATTCGGAGCATTCTGCCACTGAGCTACATCCCCAATCCTTTTCCTTATTTTATTTTGAGACTCTCACTAATTTATCCAGGCTGGCCTCAGATTACCATCCCCCTGCCTCACTCAGTCTCCTGAGTTGCTGGGATGACAGGCATGTGCACCCAATTTAGGGTGTTTGTATAGCAAAGAGCCCTGGAAGATAGAGGTGGTATCTTCTCCTAAAACAGGGTCAGACTTCCTCACTGTTCATTATAAGAGATAAAAGGCTGAGGAAGGAGGATCTCAAATTTGAAGCCAACCTCCTAAACTCCACAAGACCCTGTCTCAAAATAAAAAAGAAGAAAGGGCTGGAGAGAAGCTGGGTTTGTGGCTCAGTTGTAGAGCACTTGCCTTGCACATGTGGGGCACTGGGTTTGATCCTCAGCATCACATAAATAAATAAAATAATGATTGAGTCCATCTAAAACTAAAAATAAAAAAAAGAAAGAAAGGGCTGATATGTTGCTTAGTGGTTAAGAACCCCTGGGTTCAATGCCTGGTACAAAAAAAGAAAAAGGAAAAAAAAAAGGATGAAATCTCAGGTACTTCACAGTTCTTGATAGATATGCCATCATCTATGCTCACTCCAAAGGGACAGGAAAGGGGCTGGGGTTGTGGCTCAGGGGTAGAGTACTGGCCTAATGTGTGTAAGACCCTGGGTTCAATCCTTGCAATTTATATTGCAAAGCATGGGCAGAGAATGTATAATTGTAGGTTTTTGCTCTAATGTGTTTTGTGGTCAAAATAAATCCATTTAAAGCAATTTTCCCCCTCATCATTTGCCCCAACCTCTTCACCTCTGAGCAGCATCAACCAGCATGAATGCTCTTGCTCTGAGACTTAAAGCAATAGCATAAAGAAGTTTTCCACACCATTTCTGAGGACAGCCTTTACGGGTTATAAACTGGATTCCAAAACTTCCATCAGCAGTTTGTTGTGCAGCACCTCCAGGAGGTAGGTTGTAGGATGATTTCTGCTTTGATGATGAAACCGGGGTCCCAGGAAGATTTGTGACTCACCCAATGAGTGCCATGCAAGTTAGCATTCCAGCCATAAGAAAAACTCATGCTTTCGCGTTTTCAGCAGGAGGCTCACCAACCTGGATGTCTCTTTTCTTTTTATATAAAGGGGAGTTTTGTGGGGGTTTTTTTGGCATAAGAGATGTTCAGAAAGAACAATTCATATATAATCTATGTGAGCTACTGAATATGTACCATGCATGTGTGGGGCTAGAGAACAGGGAATTCTCAAGAAGGAATTGTCCAGTGGAGAGAGGTCAGTGCGGGGAGGGCCCTGCCCTGTGCACCCACTCCTGCTGCAGCTATGCCTCAAGGGCTTTTCAGCTAGGAGCCCTGACACCTCAGAGCAGATACTTGCTCACAGGAACAGCACTGGGGATTACTGTGAGGCTATGGATGAACGTGGTGGCTTCTGAATGACAATAATCCATCTCCAGGATCTCACTCAGATTCGTTTCCTCCATGGGCTGGGAATAGCTGATAGAACTGGACCCTGCCACTCTGTGATGCACATCATTGACTTGGACTTCCTGATTAATTCCATTTCTAGGGGAAGATTGGAGCCACTTGATGACTCAGAAATGGTCAAGAGTGTTATAGCTGGCAATGATGCCAATATGCTTCTTCCCACCTTGTCTGAATTCAAGATTCCTCTGTCAAGCCCCAAATGGGACTTGCTCATTTTCACCTGACTTCATGGTGATTTCCCAAAGGTCCTCTTGAGAATGATTCAATCCCTTGCCATCCTCTATAGACATGCATATTCAATGAGACATATATGTATATAGTTGATTATAAACAAAATGAGAGTGCATTTTAAAACTCCTTGTAAAAAGTATTGCTTTTCTAATGTGCGAATGTGCTCCTGCCTGCCTGCCACACAGTGTTGCCAAGGCAGAGTCACAAGGAATTCAAGGCTGAAGATGTTTGGGATTTGGGTCAAAGCTAATGCACCTGTACTCTGCACCTTGCACCCCACTCTGAAACCCATGTTGTTCTGGGGCTTGGCCTTAGGCATAAACTACAAAGCATCCTAATGAGCAGAATTACACAACAGGAATGTATGTGCATATGACATAGTTTCTTCTCTTGAGGGGCGACCCTCAGGCTGTGACCCTGTCCTCTCCAAGGGCAGGGAGGAGTGCAGAGAAGGAGCCTTTTCTTCCTGGCTGCTGGTTCCTCTGCAGCCTCTACAGTCAATGCAAGTAAGCCAGGTTACAGAAGCGGGACAGTGCAGTCAAGCGGAGGGAAGCCTAACCAATCACTGTTAGCCCAGTCACCCCAGTTACAGAAACAGAGCCCCATTACCCCAGTTACAGAAACAATACCCCATTGGGTAGTTCCGTGTTCCTAAAGGTTTCTATAGCAAAAGGAAAAGAACATCTTGCTCCAGTCATGACTCTTCTACTTGGCATGGTTGTTTTACAGGATGAAGTCATAAAACAAAATGGAGTCACATTTGCTCCTACTATCACATTCCCCACTTGTTTTAGTAGGCTTGATGTCAATCTTGCACATCATTAGGCCTCAGTTTTTGTTTCATCCTTCTGTGTCTAAGGGACTATACTGGGCTCGCAAGACCATAAGTCTGACCCCATCTACATTCTTTTGTGTATATGGTTTAGGAGGGTTTTTAAGAGGCAGGGTCTTACAGTAATACCAATCAGGTGAAGGACTAGGAGACCAACTATGGCTGAAATGATGGTAGTCAACCAAGGGGACCATAAGAATAAGTTTTAGAACCAATTGTCTGAAGTTTCCAGTGCTTCATCTCTTTTCTTTAACCTGTTTCTCACAAGCGCCAAACTGCTTTTTATTATCCCAGAATGGTTTGCAGAGAAACAAGTTTCTCCTGGAGCCATACAAAGTCCTCCTTGTTTCAGAAAGAGACCATCTAGACCTCATCTGTTTTGTAAGACTATTTCTGTCAGAGAGTCTAGTGAAACCTCTAGTTTGGAGATTGACCTTTCTAGTTTTCCTAAATGTATATTTATTTGATGGCTGAGGGACTTAAAATTTTTAGAGCTTGTGATAAGAGCTGTAGTTCCCAAAGCAGTAGATACCAGCCAGGAGGGGAACTAAAATGGGGGTAGCCAGTCTATGTTGATAAATCAGTGGGCCCTGGCCTTTTAATAAGTCCAGGTGTTCTTTTCCCTTTACTCCACCAAAATAGTAGGTTACATAGTTCAGAGTTATTGACAGTTTGGAGATATAGGCAAGGAGTTCGAAGTGGGACCTGGGAAGCACAATTTTTGGTGAATGGGGAGTTTTCCCACTTATAAGTTGGGTTGTGGAAGCAAGTGTCTCTTTCTGGGAGATCACCCAGGGTAATCTTGGGAGTAGTTTCCCAGGTACATCTTCCTGAGCTAGACATATTGGCAAACATCTATGTTGATCGTAATTTTTCCTCTAGTATTAGGGACCTCCAACTGCCATAAGGGAAAAGGGCGATGACCGTTCTTGCTACTTCCAGCTGAAAGAGGGGCGATGTGCAGTGGGCAAGCAGTTTGGAGTCCCTTTTTAGAAACTGAGTGGGTCAAGGAGTCCATGTTAAAAATCTGGTTCAGGAAGAACAGGATGTAAAGTCACCTGGGGTGGGCACTTCTATGAGAGAAACAAAAAGACATGAGTGCTGAAGTAAGATTAATACAAAATAGCAGTTTTAGCATAGGGAACCTGTCCATGAATATCATGAAAATGACAGAAATTAATAATTGTTTACCAGGAGGTGGAAGACCTGAGAAAATGTCCCAATAAAAAGGCCTAACAAAGCCTAATAAGGCACTTTTTTAGGAAACATAAATCTTTAACATTGTCAGAATTATCAGGAATGTAGACACAACATTTAGTTAAATTAGTTAATGTCATTTGGTTTTTGTAAAAATATCTTTTTGGCATGACCTCTGTGTTCAGTAAAGATCCCTTTGTTACTTAGGGCTAGATAATTATATTAATAAACATTGATTACATCTACGTGTGTAGGAAGTTAGGAAGATCTGTAGGCCTTGAACTGACAAAAAACTTCTGGCAGTTTTTTATTGATAGTTATCAGGCATTTTTGCCTAAGAATTTTTCTTTTGTCTCCTCCAGTCTTACTTATTTTGGGGATTCTAACACTAGGGTACATTTTAAGTTACATTAAAATAACTGTTGTTTCTTTTTAAATGCCCAGGAATGGCTGTGCTTTGGTTTTAACTGTTTTTGCTAGGTGTTTAAGACCAAGCTGGTCAAACTGACCTTGTTTCTATCTATTGGTAAGAGTCAGCTGAGTTTCCTTGGAGGACATTCTTGGGGAACGTGTGAGTAGCATTTTAGCTCTGTTAGTGTCATCTGCATTAGGATGGGTCAAGGTCTTGCTTCCCTTGGAAGCATCAGGCATGTCTCCTTTTTAAATGACCCTCCTCTTTTGCAGCATGTACACTCATTGGCTTTCTGTTCTCCATTGGTCTCATTAATCTCCCTTACCGGGAGTTTATGTGGCCCGGAGTTGCAAAGCTTTTTCCCCTGTCCTGGGTTCAGGCTGACTTAGAGGGCAAGAGCCAAATATTGGTTTCTTTGGCCCTTTATTTTAACCTTAATATTTAAATTTGGCCTTAAACATCCAGCAAGTCAGTTTTACCAGTTTTAACTTTAATCTTTATAACTTTACAGTTTATTTTAATGCTGAACATCTGCCTGAAGGCAGAAGATGACACCTTAGTATCTACTGTATGATCCAATCACTGTACACCAACAAGGCAGCTTGCAGATCCAGAGAGCCCATTAGATTTTGGCTATAAAAACTCTCTCTTGCAGGTCCTCCTCTCTTGCTCTCTCCTTTTTCTCTCACTTTCCCTGTCTCTCATTTACCTCTCTCTCTCTCTCTCTCTCTCTCTCTCTCTCTCTCTCTCTCACTTTTTTCTCTCTCTCTTGCACTTTATCTCTCTCTCTCTCTCTTTGTGTGTTAATCAGACACTGTCACAGTAAAGGTCTCTTGGTTGCTCTAAGTGTACTGGTCACTTTTTTAGTTATAATGAAAATACAAAGTAAAATTAACAATAGTAAAAACATATTTAGCTTGTATATAATTTTGAACCTTGGCTGAGTTATACATTGTATTTTTTATTTGAGATCACAGTAATCTTTTTAATAAATTAATCTTTGAATATAACTTTAAATTAACTGAAATCTGGCCTACTTTGAAGTTATTTTGACATGCTGTAAGGTGGGAGGCAGAGCCTTATCTCAGGTAAGGCAGGGCTCTTCACAATCTTAAGTAAAGTGTTTTAGTTCTAAAGCTGATCTTTGTCTCTCTTTTTAGATATCATTTTATAAAGTTTACATATATTGTTTTTTACTCTGTATAAATTTTAGCTAGCACAATATGACATATATTTGAAACATTAATTAAGGAAAGGCTGAGAGCCCTTAACATTTTTTTTTCCTATGTGGAAAAGTGGCAAAATGTTTTATAATATTAATTTTTAAACAGATCAGGATTTTATTATCTTTTAAAATATCTTTACATTTTTATATCTTAGTGTAAAAGTTAACATAAGTTTTGGTTATGAAACATCAAATAATATAAATAAATCCCCAATAAAATCTATTAAATTACCATTACAGACAATTTTATTTTGGAGAATACTCACTTGATAAAATGTTTCTTTAAACTTTTTACCTTAAAGACTTGTATACCTGAAAGATATGAACACATTTAATCTGTAAAGAAGAGTAATGTTCCACACTTTTATTGATGTTTTTTATATTAACCAAGGTTAGCTTTTAAAGGAAAATCTAGACTCTGTGATGTAGGACAATACTTTAAAATAACAGTTTCTGTTTAGCCACAGATGTAAAAACCTTAGTTTCTCCAAGATTACTTGTTCTAGGGGATAAAACTTAACAGACATAATGTAATTAATATTTTTAGAAGTTTTTGTCAATTTAACATATAAATATATCAGTACATTATTATTTGTCCTTAGGGAACAACCTTGAATAGTTTTAACTATTTGTGTTACATATATAACCAACTTAGTTACATATAAATATTTTAATATTTGTCTTTTATTTATACACCTTTATATTACTTAATTAGACCCTTTTGTTGTTTACTTAGATGTATTATAATTATACTTTATCACATAAAGACTTTTTACCTGGAAACGTTTTTTTAATTAAATATATTTTTATATTTAGAACTTTTAATAATTTTTAACCCATTGATCCTTTTTTTAACCTTGAAATAACCCTTATAAATTTCTGAATTTAGATAAATTAATTTCTTTTAATAATATGAAATTTTTGTTACATACAGTACTTTAAGTAAAATACAGTTGAAACTTTTTGACTTCTTGTATGTAGAATTATATTGTTGGGACTTTGTAATTTAGAGTAACCTTGTTTTTATAATATCACAAAATAATTTTAAATTTCTTTTTTAGTTTACTAATTTATGAAAACACCAACATTGTTTAAATATTTTACCTTATGGAATTTAAGGATTTTAAAGTACTTGATATTTTATTTAACAGTATTTTAACTTTGTACCAATTAGATGTCTCTAATAAACAAATCCATGATTAATTTCATGTATGTTTAGATGAAATTTACATATCTTTTTTTAAAAACAAGGTATCACACAAGTGTATTGAATAGTATTAGTAATCTTTTTGTTGTTGTTGTTGTTGTTGAATAAAAATCCTAGAGACAATGGATATCAGACACATTATAGACATTAACATTTTAACAGCTGTTTAACCATCTAGAAACAAAGCTGTGTATTAGTAACTTTAAAGATATTTGTACTTTTATCTATTTCCCCAATTTAAATTGAACCTTTTAAATTATATTAACCAAAAGTATTTGGATCCATTTTTTAAAATTTTAATTTATGAGCTCATATGTCAATTTTTTGTACCAAATATATGTAGACTTGGCAATACATATAGACAGACAGTACATTGGTGCACCCACACAAAACAAACAGACAAACAAAAGCCTTGTAGCTTATTTTTAAAAACCTATTAGATTGAGAGTTAACCCTTGTAAATTGGCCTTAGAACAAAGCAGAGTGTAATCAGAAAAACATATTAACTTAGGCATATTGGATCAAAATTATGAGTTTAACAAATATAGAATTTTAAAAGTTTTCTGACCTTTTTCCTGAGGTGGTCCTGTTCATGAAAGCTGAAAAGAGTTGAGGGAACATAGACAAATGAAGGGGGTTTATTTTTCCCTGGAGGAACTTCCCAAAGACACAGCTTTATTGGTTTCCTTGGGAGAGTCCCTCAGGTTGGGGTCCTATTTTAAACTGGTTTTTCCGGTTTCTTGGATAGTGGCCACCAACTTATTTAGCCTGACATTGAAAAATCTTTAGACCACTTTTTAATAGTTGGGAGTTATTCATGCTTGTAAATACTGAGAGACAAAAGCCAAATTTCCTAGACAAAATTATGCTTTTTGTTATACACTTTAGGAATAATAATTTTATAAAACACTTTAGTTTTAATCTGTCCTCTATAGGAACTGACATGATTTACCCAGTTGGCCATCTGGCCCAGTTCCTAAATGAAGATAATCTCTAGAATGCCTTTTTCTTTTTACCTTTAGCTTTTACTTTTGATAATTTTTTAGTCCTGTTGGCAGCACTTTACATTTTAATGCAAGCTGTAGTGAGCACAGTTAAACCATTTTAACCATTGTTTTTCCATTAGAAACAAACTGAGGTAGAAATTAACACAGAACACAAAGGGAACAAACAAAAACAAACCAACAGACAAAGTCCTGAAAAGTGTTAAGAAAACAAGTTAAAGGGGTCCAGGTAGAGATCTCTGTAGCACTTCCTTGTCTCTGATGTCGGTGGAGCGAAGGAGTCCTGGTGAAAGAAGAGCAGTTATGAGAACAAGCAAAGGGCCCCACGCACAACACTCAGACAGATAAACACAAGACAAACGGCTGGGGAACAGACACAGGACAAATGACAAACAGCAAGAAGATGCTGGAGAAATGACAAATAGCAGAACAGACACAGGACAAGCAACAATTGCTGAGATCACCTAGAGAGACCTCTAATGGGGCAGAGACCCTGCAAACAGAACAAACAGCCGGCGAACTGACACTGGACAAATGACCAACAGCAGAAGACACTGGAGAAATGACAAACAGCAGAACAGACACAGGACAAGCAACAATCGCTGAGGTCGCACAGGAAGGCCTCCAGTGGGACAGAGACCACATCTCATCCTGCCCCCAGACAGATGAGGCTTCCCAGGGAGGCCTCCAGTGGGCCCCAGATACAGACAGATGAGGTCTCACAGAGAGACCTCCAGGGAGACAATGACAATGTCTTGTCCTGTCCCGGGGAAGGTGTAAGCGACTGTGTCCAGTCTGACCTTTTTCCCCAGAAGAGTCCACTCACCAGAACTGACAGCCTGCAGGAGGCTTTTCAGAGCATCCTAGGACGGATTGGAGTCATCCTTGGAGTGAGGCTGAGGAATGTCTCTCAGGAGCTCCCCTCTACTCCAGGGCCGAGGTCCAAAGGCCCGTTGTTGGAGGCAAATTTGGCATGAGGGTAGGGAAGAAATGGATCCAGGGTGAGCCCCCAAATGTTATAGTTAAAGCTTGTCCCAGGGTTTCATAAACTGACTTCCAGACCACTCACGTATAATCGAATCAAGCCTTTATTGAAGCACACCGGTGGCGGCTGACCAGAACATAAAGCTGTTCCCCTGATCAGCCCCGAACAATTGTAAGGGCACTCCTTATAAGCCTGAAAACTACAAAAGGGATGTTCAGGGTGTCTAGCCAATGCAAGCAAGCCAGGTTACAGAAGCAGGACAGTGCAGTCAAGCAGAGGGAAGCCTAACCAATCACAGTTAGCCCAGTCACCCCAGTTACAGAAACAGAGCACCGTTACCCTAGTTACAGAAACAATACCCCATTGGGTAGTTCCGTGTTCTTAAAGGTTTCTATAGCAAAAGGAAAAGAACATCTTGCTCAGTCATGACTCTTCTACTTGGCATGGTTGTTTTACAGGATGAAGTCATAAAACAAAATGGAGTCACATTTGCTCCTACTATCACACACCCAGTTTATATGATGTTTTTAAGGGTGTTTTTATAGCAAACAGTCCTGGAAGATAGAGGTGGTATCTTCTTCTAAGACATTGCCCAATATAAGAGATAAAAGGATGAAACAGGAGGATCTCAAATATGAGGTCAGCCTCAGCAACTTCACAAGATCCCGTCTCAAAATAAAATATAAGAAAGGACTGGGGAGGGGCTCGGGTTGTGGATCAGTAGTAGAGCACTTGCCTTGCACATGTGGGGTACTGGGTTTGATCCTCAGCATCACACAAATAAATAAAATAAAGGTACTGTGTCTATCTACAAGTAAAAAAAAAGAAAAAGAAAGGGCTGGGATGTGGCTTAGTGGTTAAGCATCCCTGTGTTCAATCTCTGGTATTAAAAAAAAAAAAAAAAAAAAAAAAGGATAAAATCTCAGGCACTTCACAGTTCTTGACAGTTATGCCATCATCTATATTCACTCCAAAGGGACAGGAAAGGGCTGGGGTTGTGACTCAGTGGTAGAGTGATGGCCTAGCATGTGTGAGTCCCTGGATTCGATCCTTAGCACCACATAAAAATAAATAAATAAAACAAAGGTATTGTGTCCAACTACAACTAAAAAATAAATATCTTTTTTTAAAAAAAAGGGAGACAGGGGAGTTGAATGTACCCTATTCATTCCTGTGTGGTCAAAAGTGCAAGTGACCTTTGAAGGGCTCCCCAATATTCTATGCAGAACCTTGTCCAATTCAAAGCCCTGCTAGGTAAGACCACTCCCATGCCCTGTGTTCTCAAGAAGAGGATTCCAGGCCCCAAGGCTCTGATTGCCTTGAATACCTTTGTTGTTCACAAGATCTCTCTTGGTGTGAATCTCAAACAACTTCTACCTAATCACTCTATGAAAAGTTCAGAACACTGATTTTGGGTCACTTTAAACATTTATCAGAGTTGCTTGGGGTAACAGACAGGCTGCTTGAGAAGAGCACAGGGTTTCTGATATTGGAGGTCATGGGCTCAGAGAGCATTATAATGAAGCTGGAGGCTGGATGCCCTGGCACACGCCTGTAATCCCAGCAGCTCAGGAGGCTGAGACAGGAGGATATGAGTTCAAAGCCAGTTTCAGCAATTTAGCTAAGCCCTAAGCAACTGGGTGAGACCCTCTCTCTAAATAAAATACAAAAAAGGGCTGGGGATGTGGCTCAGGGGTGAGTGCCCCTCAGTTGAATCCCTGGTAATAATAATAATGATGATGATAATAATAATATGAAGCTGGAGATCATCTGGTATTTTACAAATTAAAAAAAAAGGGGGAGGAAAAACACTGAGGTGACTTTCAAGTGTTGTTCTTACCAGAGGCAAAGGTACCCAGTGAGTTAGTGGGCCCATGTGTCCTAGTAGACCCTAATGTCCTGACTTCCTGGCTACTATCTTTGTTGTAGGGCCCTTTTGGCTCTAAATGGATGAATCGACACTATCGTGTTAAGTGGAATAAGCCAATATCAGAGAACCAAAGGTCAGATGTTGTCTTTGATATGTGGATGCTAACTTACAACAAGGGTGGAAGGAAGAATGGAAGTTCAGTGGATTAGACAAAGTAGAATGAAGGGAAGGGAGGGGAATGGGAATAGGAAAGACAGAAGAATGAATCAGACATCACTTTTCTATACTTATGTATGAATACATGACAAATGTGACCCATATCATGTACAATCTCAAGCATGGGATCCTAATTAGAGTAAGCTATACTCCATGTATGTATAATATGTGAAAATACACTCTACTATCATGTCTATCTACAAAGAACAAATAAAAATTAAAAAGAAAAAAAGAAAACCAAATATTCAGGCTTTGGAGGCCTAGCCTTCTTGGGTGAAAAATTCTCCATGAATCTGTATGGAATTTCGTGCCTTACTGGCAGACTAAAACTTGAAGGTTTCCCACATCTATTAAACAGGAGAGAGATCTCCTTCACGCCACCTACCTGAGTTGCTTGGATGTTCACATTTCCTTCTCTGAAGAGCTTCCAAACAACAGCCTTGTCTTCATCGGTCTCCGCAGACGCCAAGGGAGTGATCATCATGGCAGTATAGCCAGCTTTGTTCTGGTGGTCGACATTGTAGACCCCTGCAAGATGAGCAACCAGGGATGGAACAGCCCCAAGGGGCCAGAAGCCAGCCTCCACTTTAGCCTGGTCAACAAGACGCTGCTTGCTGGTTAATAATCCAAAGAATAGAGCCACGCCATCCACAGCAGGAGTCACTAGTTTACAATTCTGGCAGCATTTAAAGGTGGCTACCTTTCTTTAACAAGTTTTCTGAGGATACCCAGGAAAGGAGGTCCACAGTAGGCCAGAGATGGCCAAAGGGTCAATGACCATGACTTTACTTCCTAAACCTGAGCATATTACATTATTCTCATTTTACAGATGAGGACTCTGAGAGGCTAAGAAGATGCATAAACTATTCATGTGCAGGTGAAGCAGAACAAGGGCTCAGGACTGTCTGGGACCTGAGCCCATCTGTCACCAGCCACATGTACCCACAGCTGTGCACTACAGGTCTCACTCTCACTAGCTCATGTCTGTATGTAACTCAAGCTGGTGTCTGGGCATGTAAGTCCTTTAGGATAAACATAGAAACTCTTCCAGAAATGACCATCTCACTTGAAAAACAGGGAGATAAAAACACTATAACTTTTGAATAAAACAAGAATCAACCTTTCACAACATAATGAAACACTGTGCGAAAAATTCTCCAACATGCACACACACATTTTAAATTTTCTGTTTGTTTTTAAAAATATAACTGTTTTTGAAAAAGGGTCTTGCCAAGTTGTCCAAGCTGGAATTGAACTTGTGATCCTCTTGTCTCTGCCTCTCCAGTCACTGGGATTACAGGTGGGTGCTACTGTACTCAGCTAAAACTGGTATACTTTTTGAGATGAAGTAGTAAAGAAGAAATGAAAAGAAATTCTTGGTTTGTGGTCCTGAGGCTCTCCAAAGGAGAGGTAACGATTGTGAGACACAGATGTCTCTTACATAAATGATGTCACTTCTCCAGGGTAGTATTGTGTGCAAAACCAAATTGTCCCTGTGCAGTTGCTCATTGGAAAAGCCTAGGTGGCTCTTTTGGGCAAAATAACAAAATTATCTCAGTAGATCAAGACAGTCTTTCTTAGGCTGCCCTCCTCTGTGGAAAAGACTGAACTACAGAACCTACCTCATAGGTTTATTGTGGAATTTATAGTTAATGTATTTATTTATTTTTATTTTTTAATTTTTTTAAAGAGAGAGAGAGAGAGAGAGAGAGAGAGAGAGAGAGAGAGAGAGAGAGAGAGAGAATTTTTTTTTAATATTCATTTTTTAGTTTTCGGCGGACACAACATCTTTGTTTGTATGTGGTGCTGAGGATCCAACCCGGGCCACACGCATGCCAGGCAAGCATGCTACTGCTTGAGCCACATCCCCAGCCCCTAGTTAATGTATTTAAATCTCTTAGAGCATTCCTAACACATAGTAAAAGCTTAGTGTTAACAATGGTCATTCAGAATAGTATTCTTGTAGATTAGGAATTCATCAGAAGAAATCTAATTTATGGAACAATGTCAATTAGGGCTACTTACAGGTTCTGTGCAAGGAGAGAACCCAGCATTTGTTTGATATTCCCTCTGCTCCACCCCAAGCATTTTTAAGAAGTGTGCCATTGTTATACCTGAGTGCCAGTGGATCTGCAAACCTTGGTGTGGCTGACTCATTAGCAGTTTTTCCTCTCAAGCCCCTCTGACCATGGCTGTGATTGAGTGGGTTACGAACCTTGAATGATAACCCAGTGCACCACCTCAGAAGCCTGTCCTGATTAGGAGTGAAGGTGGACACTGCTGTGTTAACAATTTTTGTTTTTACCCCTACTTTAAGTTTGCTTTAAGATGTGTGAATAGGCCTCAGGTTACCAGTGCTCTTATCTCTTCAGAAACATGATGTGCCCCACCCTGGAGTGAGGTCCTCACCAGGGTCCCAGAAAAGGGCTGAGGATCCACATTCATGCCACATGCTTCTGAAAGGCTCTCCATTGAGCATGCTCTACCTCAACAAACTTGCACCACTAGGGACCCAGCTTATGGAGGTATACTCTGTGGTTCTATTCTCAATAACAATGAGTCACAGCCGGGCTGGTGGTGCACACCTGTAATCCCAGCAGCTCGGGAGGCTGAGGCAGGAGGCCCGCGAGTTCAAAGCCAGTTTCAGCAAAAATGAGGTGCTAAGCAACTCAGTGAGACCCTGTATTTTAAATAAAATACAAAATAGGGCTGGGGATGTGGCTCAGTAGTTGAGGGTCCCTCAGTTCAATCCCAGGTAATAATAATAAGAAGAAGAAGGAGGAGGAGGAGAAGGAGGAGGAGGAGGAGGAGGAGGAGGAGGAGGAGGAGGAGGAGGAGGAGGAGGAGGAGAAGAAGTCACTTTCTGTACAGCACTTTACAGTTTGTAATGTGCTTTTCATATGCTTCACAATGGCCTCTGAAGGGAGCCCAGGTTTGAGAGTGTGACAGATCTATCATTCTCAACACCCTTTCTACTGATGAGAGAAAGTAATGGCATTTTGGGCCTGTTCTCCACAACCCTTTTCACCCTCTATGCTAGTATATCAAAGGGGAAGCTTCCAAACCACCATAAAGTTGATGAGTATTGGCTGGATGTCTAATCAATGGTAGCAGAAATTTACAGCACCCAAATCTTAGGGTGTCTGCTCGCTGTCCTGGCCTAGCCCACCTAGAACTCCTAATAGGCTACAAGTCTGGGAGCTACTTAAGACAGGGCTCCATGTTACTGGTCTTTGGATTCTTCACACACATATTAGGTGCTCTCAAAGCCTCAGAGTATCCCTGTAAACTACTTGAGGGTAGTAGAAAAAGTCTAGATTGGGAGAGTGACAGATCTTGGTTTGAATTCTGGCTTTGTGACAGATTCTGGGATCTCAGCCAAATTTACTGACATCTCTGGGCCTCAGTTTCCTCACTTGGAAAATGCAATTAATATCTGTTTCACAGTCTCCACAAGGATTGTATATGTGAACATGCATGTCATACCTAAACCAGTTTCTGGGATGGGGAAGACACTCAAAAGACTCTAGCTACTGTTCTTCATGTTCTCAACTGAAGGCCCAGAATACTGGAAATGGTAAGTGGAATACAGAGGCATGCTCCACTGAGCCATGTGCCTCCCTCAACTGAGCTACCATGTTGATGGTACCCAGGAATCCATGAATAACTGAAATCAATAACATTGACTCAATCTTAGAACTGAAATTTAATTGCTGGGGATTGAATCCAGGATCTTGTGCATCCGAGGCAAGCACTCTACCAACTGAGCTATATCCCCAGCAACAATGGAATTTAATTTCTTGATGATGTGAGAATTAGATAGAAGTTTAGGCTATTTTTACATATGTCACCTTTCCGGTTTGGAAGAGCCTCAAGGCTGCTTAAAAGAACAGTGGAGAACTGGAATTACACTGGAGTTTAACTGAACTCCGCAAAGTTAAAAAGGGCCATGGGCTAGTGATGGGAGGAAGAGCTGCTTCAATTAGGACATGGGTTCTTAACCTCAGCTGCACATTAGAGCACTTGGGGTGGGGGTTAGCATTCCCAGTAGGTGGACTGTCTCCCAGACTAATTAAACCTGAGTCTTCAGGATGGGGATCAGGATTATTTATGCTCCCGCACCCCAGGAGGGGCTCAGTCTAAGCAGGGGAAGCAAATACCAGGGCCTTGAGATGGGCCTGAGCTCAGCATGTTGGAGGGAGGTGAGGCAGGAGCTGAGGTGGACGAGAAGGCTGAACCATGATCTAGTTCCTCCAGGTTTGGGCACAGAGGGGGACTGTGAAGGGCATTTAAGCTGGGCAGCAGCGTGACCTGCATTAGGCTTGGAGATCAGGCTGATCCTCCTCCTTTGCATGTGAACTGGTGAAAGCACAAAACATGGTTCTTCATGGACCAGAGGGTCACACACCAGAGGAAGTGAGAGCAGCAGCCCACCTGACAACCTGCTTCATCATTTCTGACGTTTCCTTCACAGAAACTACAACAATGATGCCACCCCCATTCGCGACTAGTGTTTTGTGTGACTTAAGTTTGCAGGATCCCCACTTTTTCTGGGCAGTCTCCCGGACACACCGCCTGCTGGGCTAGATGCCTCCTTGGGCTTCCACAGCATCCTGTGTTTCCTTGACTAATACAACTGGTCTTGGCACGTCAGCATTTCTCCCTTGTTTCTTGAGGTATCTGAGAGCTAAAGGTAGGGACCTTGATCTATTTGACTTTTTTTTTTTTAATACCCACCACCTAGCATATCGTTGGCATTTAATAAATGCTGAATGAGCGATTTAGAAAATACAGTCATGTGCTTAGTGACATCATAGATGTTTTGACTTTTGTAAGTACTTTGTGGTGTCCCATAGTGACAAAAATTGTCTAATGCTGCATTTCTTAGAGGTATCCCTGGTTGTTAGGTGACATGTGACTGTAATTTTCCTTCTTTCTTTCTTTTTGGCACTGGGGAATGAACCCCAGGGCATTTTAACACTGAGCTACATCCCAGGTCCTTTTAAAAAAATCTTTTCTCTTAAGACAGGGTCTCACTAAGAAGCGGAGGCTGGCCTCAAAATTGCAATCCTCATGCCTCAGCCTCATGAGTTGTTGGGATTAGAGGCATGTGCCACTGTGCCCAGCTGTATGACTATATTCTAAATCCAATGTTTAAGTCCCTAGACTACAGAAGGCTTGGTTCATGTTCTTTATCAATAGACTGGTTGTTTCCCTTCATTGCCCAAAACTTGGGTTTGGTTTGCAGAAATTAAAGGAGAAACATTTTAAACACATACAATTGTACTAGTTTCAGTGTCATGGTTCAGGTTAAAGACCTTCCTCAAAGGGTCCATGTTCCCCCAAACTCCCAGAAACCACCCAGAGTCCTGTCCCTGGGGGAGACTAAAGCCAAGTATATTAAAAGCAGAGGTTCCAACAAACCAGCACGTCTGGCAAAGAGCCAAACATGTGCAAACCCAACATGGAGTTTTAAAGGACCTTGGAGATTAATTCCCTTGCAGAAGAACAAAAGCCAGATGCTTCCCCCTAGAAAAGAGAGCACCGAGGACAACAGCAGGAGAGGTAGCAGGGAAGGCAGTCAGAGCTTCACAAGCGATGCTTACCCACCGTTAACCCCAACAAACTGAAGGTTCTTTTTGGTCCCATTACCTCCTGCATGGAAGCCATAGTCTTTCTTTTTCATTATGGATTTAAGGCTGGTCGGCGGGGAGCTCTCTAGGTAGATACAACATCACAGGTTAGAAAGATCTTGGAGTAGCAAAAGCAGGGCTTTTCCTTTAAGGGGATACAGGTTACAGGTATGTGAAAAGGTAGACAGGGACAGAAACCAGATAATGCAAGTCAAATGTTTTGGGGACTTTGGGCAGAAGTCTGGCTTTCTGATGACTGTCAATAGAATGGTTCCTGTTAATGATGCCCCTCTCTATGTGGATGTGTAGAGAGACTGGAACATTCTCGCAGGGAACCACATGCACATGTCATTGTTGTCCCTATGTTATGGCTAGGAAATCTGAGACTCAGGCTTCCTTGGGGAATGGCAGAGCAGGAATAGAACTGAGGTCTGTGGACTCATGGTCCAGTACCCTTCTCCATTCAAGCGCACCTCAGAAGTCCTTTCTAGTTCATGTGCACATTGACATTTGTGATATGGGGGTAGTGATGACACTGGAAACATGTGAGCAAGAGCACAACCTCATGCTGTGCTCAGTGGTATGGGAGGCATTTCCCAAGGGACAAGATAGATGGGAACTAGCACCAAAATGAGAAGGCAGCCAACCTGTGACCTGTGGCAGGAAGCAGACTTGCATGCTGCCCACTGAGCCAAGCATGGTAATGGCTCCACTCTCCTCAACAGTGAAGAGTGTGAGATCGGTCAGAAGAGGAGGAGCTGCTCTGGCCCATGTGAGCCCCTGCCCCCATGCATGCGCACAGAAAATACTCAGTGAACAATTCCCAATCTCTATATAATGCTCATCCAAAACCAGGCTAGAGAAAACCTCTGATGTGGGAGGGCCAGAAAGGGTTTTTCCTGTTCCAGCAGGAATGCTAAAGCCCAGGAAACCGGCAGGGAGTCTGGGGGGAGCACCCAGGGCAGGACCACCCTTGGCCAAGTCTTTGCCTTTGTGTGATGAAATGAGAACAGCGCCCCCTCTGGGTAGACCCAGTGCTGCAGGCACATGGTTTGGCAAAGGGAGCGTGGGCTGGATTTCAGCTGTTATTTGCCCTCCCTGGCTGGCATCTTTGTGGCTGACACTATCTGTACAGCTATATGTGGTGGCCCTGCAGTCAGCCTTACACCTACACAAGGAGAGTAGAGGTGCGGCCCCCATGCTTACATAGGTCAGTTTTTATTCCACTAGGCTCCTGGAGGTGCTAAAATCTTTTTAGAAATCTACTCATGTAACCAAAACCCCCTTTCCCTTGGATTTGTCATATAAAGGAGAAAAGGTTCCCTGCCTTGGGCACCAGTATTTACCGGTTGGAGGGGAGGAGGGCGGGGCTGCAGGCTCCTATGGGGGAGTCTGGGCTGAGTAGGCAGACAGCAGCTGGTTGAGGGAGCTGAGCAGCTGGCTCTGGATGCTGCTGAGCTTGGAGGCAGGCTGCTTGATGGCGCTGGCCAGCTCCGGGTACCCGTGCTCCAGGCAGCTCCACTGCTCCTGCAGGAGCTCCTGGATCTTTTTCACATATTGCCCAATGGTGGCATCTGTTGGAGAGCTTGGTGGCCTTCCTGGGTGCTCCTTCCCTGGGAGCTCCTCCCTGGACCCTGGGGCAGCCTCTCTGTCACTGCTCCGTGAAGAACCTTGTGCTGCCCTGGCCAGGCTCTCGCCTCCTGCCTGCAGGCCTCCCTCGTGCTCAGAGCCTGCTTCTTCAATCCTGAGTTCAGTGGGGAGGCAGCAATGTAAAGGGTTGGCAAGGACCTTCTCAGGTCCCTGTGGCAGTGAGAGCTGGGGCGGTAGCACAGGCTCTGTCAGTCTCTGACCCGCTCGAGTGTGACCATTTTGCCCCCATAGGAAGTCATTCTCCTCTCCCCCAGCCCCCCGGCTTTCAGAGTCTGTGATGCTCAGAAGGTTGACCCCGATGCTCTTGTCACATGACTCCCCTGGGAAGAGGCCACGGGGAGGGTCAGTGTTCACCATGGCATCAGCCTGGCCCTGGGCATCTCTGGACGTCTCTTGGCTAAGCTTTTCTTTCAATTGGGCTACAGTGCACTCCAGCTCTCGAATCCTCTGTTCCCGCGTCTTGATTTCCTCTTCCTGCTGCTGAAGGGCAGCTCGGACCTGGGTCAGTTCCTTGGTTCTGCCAGACAATTCACCCTCAAGGGCTGAGACCCGCTCCTCCAGGATGGAGATGCTGTTGGGGTCCACCAGGGCAAGGCCCAGGCTTTCCTCAGTTACCCGGATGCCGATGCTTCTCACATCCAACTCTATGGGCGGCGGGGGTGGGATCTCACTGATGTTGAGCTCGATTTCCTCAAGAGGGAGCTCATTCTAAGGGATGGGAGATGGCAGAGGTGGGGGGCTGGGTGTTGAGGAGCAAGGAGTGAGAATGCCCTCTGCTTCTCTGGTTTGGGGTTCGCCTTCCACATCCTCTAGGAGTGCGTTCTGGAATGCGGGAGGAGGCCCTGGGAGAAACAGGTGATTTGAAGCCTTCACTTCCCCCACTGCAGGCTCAGCCCCCTCCTGGACTAGCTCTGGGAGCCCTGCCACCAGGTCTCCCAAATCCTTGACTGTCACTTGGGCGACATTCGAGGGCTGGAGCTGTGAAAACCTGCAAATCCTTCCGCTGGGCCAAAGGTGCCATACCAGATGCTGCTGTCCCCCTGCAGAGGAGGGAAGGCAGGAGGTGCTGGAAGACCCGCGCTTTAGTTTGGCTCCTCCGAGGCCCTGTTTTGGGGCAGCGTGGCTGGCATGCTGGAGCTCTCAGAAGCTGGGGCCGTCCACTCCCAGAAGTGTGCTCGGCTTCCTCTGGAGCAGCAGCCTCCAGCTGCCTGGAGGCCTCCGCCAATAGTGCCTTCCTATGATAGCTCACCTGGCTCCCGCTGGCTGAGGCGTGGGGAGGATCATGGCAGTGATTGGGTTTGCTCCAGTGTCCTGGGTGACACCTTCCTTGGAACTGCTGGAGACCAGTTTTGCTGGGGGATAGTAACATGGGGGTGAGCCCCACTGTCAGGAAGGCTGAAATTTCAGGGCAACGTGCTAAAATTTGCTCTTCTGTGGATAGCAATTCTTTAGATGGTGTTCCCTTTCTCAATGTCATCTACGTACTTGAGGAAGTCCAGGTCCAAGTGAAAGCCATATGGGGTTTCCACAGAGTATAGGTGGCTCCTTGGAGGGTCTTTCTCTTCATCCCCCAGAGAGAACTGGTCTTTGGCTGAGAGGAAGAAGAAGAAGGAGGAGGAGGAGGAGGAGAAGTGGGGAGAGGGAGAGGGGGAGGGGTGGAGGAGGGGGCAGTCGGGAGGAGGGGGGAGGAGGGGGGAGGAGGGGGAGGGGAGGGGGAGAAGAAAAGTTAACAAAATTTACAGGGTGATGAAACTTAATATCTGTGATTTCAACTTGACAATGTCACATGAGATTTCTCCCAAATGTTCTAGCCTCTAAATAGTGCTGAGAAGATCACAGTCCTTTTGGCTGTACTGGGAAACCATCTTATTAAAGCAATGTGTATTTAGCCAGTGCCTGCAAGGGAACAGGTAGAGGGAATGATTTCTAATTTGCAGTATGTCATCTCAGATGATGTGGAATCTGCCTGAAGACCAGCGAAACAAATTATCTCACACCTTTTTTTCCCGGTTGGAGTCATGTAACCATTGAAATGAAGTGGCCAGGAACTGGCACATCAGGGGGACTAATTGGCAATTATGGATATGGAAGGTTTTGAAGGATGAGATACACAATTTTCTCAGCATAAAAAAGAAACTTGCATTACTCAAATAAGAATTAGTAAATCTTGCTACACCGGAGATATCAATGAGTTATGCCCTCTACATTATTGAAGCTTCCTCCCATGCCAAAGCATCCAGTTACATGAAGATCAGAGAGAACTGGAACAAGTGAGCCTGCATAGCTAATGCTGTTTCCCCCTGAAAACTGCTTAGTGCTTAACAAGTGATCATGCGTAGCTGAATTCCACTTTCAAACACCATGGCCTGTAAGGGAATACATTTTTCGTAGGTTGGAAAAAAGGCAGGAAGGGAGAAGGGCCAATAAATGTCAAAAGGAACACAGGCTGATATTCTCCAAGAGATATGGACCCTGTGGACCCTGTGGCTTTTAAGGCAGCCTGAACTATGGGAGACACCATGGGGAACTTTGCACCAAGGTGCCATTGGGCTCCATGCAACATCGACCTACTGGCCCCCACAGAGGCCTCTAAGAACAAGTCAGTCCTTCAACTGTTGGAGTCCCTAGGGACTTCTCTCCAGGCATCCTCTTCTTCAGGTCAGAAGAAGACCAGGTTCTTCCAGCATTCCTCATGTGGTACTATTACCTCTGACATTCTGCTGAGTATACTCTGAAAAAGCTGAGCTCAGAAGAGGTTCAAAAAACAGATTCTAGAGCTCCATCTATTTCTCTGCTCCTAGTCTTGCTGCATCTCATCATCTGTAAAGTGGGAAAAATAATATGTAATATAGCATTATTATAAGGCCTAATTAATGAATAATGAATATTAGGTGCCTGACACAATGCCTAGCACATAATAAACACCTGATACCTGCTCAGTAGTGATTATCTTTGTGGAAGACCAAAATATTGAGAACTGAGGCCCCAGGATAGAAATCAACTTGTGTGATTCACTGTTGCATATTCTGAGTCTACAAGTTCTTTGTGACCGATTCCTTAGCTCTAAAGGGAGGGGGGCCCTGGGTGGAAAAAGTAGCATAGCAACAAAGTAGCAGTAATTCAATTCACTTCCCTCAGCCATGATTTATTCAGCTCCCATGGGTCAGTTGCTAAGCTAGGTCTCAAGAGCATAAGGATGAGTCAGGTATAGCTGCCCTGCCCTCCAAGGATTGATGTGATCCAGTAGGAGCACTGCCACACATACAGTACAGCAGGGTAAGGGGTGCCAAATCAGGCTCAAGGTACAGTCTTCCCTGACTTATTTTTCCAGTTTCTCTAAAAATGATTTTCTTAAACATGGAAGCTAATTTTGCCTTGGTAAGAGAGAGTAGAAATCACAAAAGTGACATAGGACTGGGTGTTAAATGAACAAACAGGAATTTATCAGGAGAATAGGAGGGTAAAAGATATTCTACCAGTTATCTCCAGATGGTACCATCAATTCCTACCCTCTTTAGACAAGCAAGCAAATTCCACATTGAGAGGTGGAGTCTGGTTCTCCATGTCTTTGGATCTGGGCTGATCTGTGACTGCTTTGACCAAAAGAATATGGCAGAAATGATGCTGAGAGAATTCTATGCTGGGTCTCTTAGGATGCCCAGTTGGTGGGAAGTTGGCTGCCTTATGAGTCCAACTTCATTTAGGCTGCTGAATGGTGAGGAAGCCCACAGAGGGAGACGGGTCCTGCAGAGAAAGGAAGAATGATGTCTCACCAGCCCCCAATGATTCTAGCCATCCTAGCCCAGGTGTTAGGCAGGAGAAAAACAGTCACCAACTCAGCTGGGCACAGATGGCACAGGCTTGTAATCCAAGGGACTCAGGAGGCTGAGGCAGGAGAACTGGAAGTTTAAACCTCAGCAACTCAGCAAGACCCCATCTCAAAATAAAAGTGTAAAGAGGGCTGAGGCTAAATATCAGTGATAAAGTGTGACTGGGTTCAGTCTCCAGTACTGCTAAATAAATAAACACACATAAATAAAATTCACTAGCTGTCATCCAATGTCAACTACAGGAAAGTCCCCAAGTGAGGAGCACTCAGTTGAATCTGCATCAATATTAAATTATGGTGGTAAACTACCAAGTTTCGGGAGGGGGGCGGTTGTTATCCTACAATAGATAGCCCGGACAGATATTCTAGATAGACACCAGTATGTGCAAAGACATGAGACATGGAATTGCATAGTGTGCCAGGGCTCTGTAAATGCAGCTCATATGGCCAAGAACCTAAAGTGTGGAAGAGAAGAACAAGGAGCAGAAAAAGAAAATTGGAAAGGGAAGCAAGCACCAGGTCATGGAGCAACCTACATACATGCCAATAAGTTTTGATCTTATTCTCTAGGTAACAGGAGTCACTGAAGGGTTTTAAACAAGGGAATGGGGGGCTGGACTTAGCTCAGTTGTAGAGTGTGAGCTCAGCATGCATGAGGCCTAGGATTTGTTCCCCAGCATCCCAAGAAAAGATTAAACAAGTGTGATTTCAAAAGGAGCATCTTGCAGAGGACTGTTATTATTATCATTCTGTGCTGCTAGGAGTTGAACCTATGACCTTGTGCATGCTAGGAAAGTACTCTGCCCCTGAGTGACACCCCCAGCCCTCTCAGAGAACTGAAAGAAGGATAAAACTAGGGACCAGCTGGGAGACTGCTGATGTGGTCAAGGTCAGAGAAACTAAAGGTAATGGAGGGAAAGGGACAAGATGAAAAAAGGTGCAAATGATGGTGCTACCTGGGGCACACTGGGGCTTGATTTTCCCTGAGAATGATGATAGATTAGGGCTGAGCTCTTCCCATGTGCCTGCCTGATAGCTGCTTCTTCTGGCTAATGCCACATGTGGGCCAGGTGGCTCTCTGTGCTTAGGGAAGTATAGTTGCCTCCCAAAAATGAGACAAAGCCAACTAGACATATGAAGACTGAACTCGTGAACATGGACACAACGGAGCCTGCCAGCCATCATTGCTGAGCAGAGCCACAGGCCTGTGGGCAACTATGTCACAAGCACGGTAGGGAACACGATTGCATTGCTGATGATCTATACCATGGTTCCTGTTGGGTTTTAGAAATTCTGTAGCAGCTTACTGGCCTCCAGGTAGATAAGGAGCAAACACTCTTTCAGCACCCCCCAAAAACTCCTTATCACTTCCCTTTCACCCACACAGTTTTTCTTATACCAACTACATCTCCCCTCCACCCCAAAGCAGCAGGCTGGCTTCTTCAGTAAATGAGAGCAATGTTTCCAATTACACTCAGCTATATTCTTAAGTCCTTTGGTTCACTCAGAAGCCTCCTGGAGTACAAGGACAGGCCAAATCAGAGAGGAGACATTTGTCTCAAGTTAAGTGGAAAGCAGATTTATGACCCAGAAAGCAAAGACCTCTCCTAAAGGAGAGTCTGCATTATTTACCCTTATTGCCTCTGTTCAGTAGAAATGCACTGATTTGCCCAGAGGCCTCTGGGAGCAGGTTCAGAACACAAATGCAATAATGACATCAAGTAAGAAACAGAAGGTTAAGAGGCAAAATCTTCCACAGGGAGGCAAGGGGAACCAAAGGAGTCAGAGAGTAAGCAGTTATCATGGATGAGAGGTTTAATAGGCACTTTCTTAAACCCGTCCTCATGTGCATGCACACACACACACACACACACACACAGAGTCTCACTCGTGATCCATCACGCTGCCCTGGCTGCCACGTGCCACTCTTCAGCCCTTTTCTTTTTCCCAGTGCAGGCAGAATGTTGGACCTCCATGATGGAGCTTGAGCTGATAGGCAGGGAGACCCAGCCTCACCACATGCTCCACTCCTGTTAATTCTACCTGGTGACAGGTATGCAGGAGCTCACAATTCCAGGCATGGGGCCAGGACAAGAATTAATTAGGAGAACTGTCTGTAATCAAAATGACAATTGGATCAGATAAGCCAAGCATAGCTAGGCTGGCTGGATTTGAATTCTGGCTGTCATCTCCTACCTGTGAGACTCTAGGCAAAGTATTTCATTTCTCTATGCCTCAATTTATCCATATATAAAGAGGAGATAATAATTCTTAGAATTGTCGCAATATTAAGGCTCATGGCACAGAGTAGGTAATCAATGAGCATCCTAAAGGTAGTGGAATGGTGGGGGGCAGGGGGCTTGGCTCTGAATAGGTGGGGGAGGATTTACTAAAGATTCTCTCCCTAACTCTGTGAGGACTACAGCCTCAGGAGGGAATGAGAGCCCAAGGAAATAATTCTGGAGAAAAAGGAAAAATGAATTTTTGGGGAAAAAAGAGTAAGATATAGGAGGCTTGAAGCTACCCGGAACTGTCTTTTTCTGAAAGCAAAGCCAAGGAGTAGATGCCTGGGAAGGATGTAAAACACAGCCATCAGCCTCAGAGTCACACACAGATGGGAGGAAGAGGGCTGGGAAGGGACAAGGTAAGGAGGAGTGCCACAGAATCATCTGGAGGAACAAAAGAAAGTTCAGCAGGTGACTAAACCAATTAGAGGCACTGAAAGTGAGAAAGAAACATTCAAAAGTCTGTAATCAGTGTCTGGAGGAAATGGGAAAAACAGAAACAGGAGAGAAAAATGGCTAAAAATAAAGCCAGAAAGAACGGGAATTAAGTCAGCCTCTTCAAAAGGCCAAGGCAGCCAGGGAGGCTTTCCTGCTTGGCCTTTACTCTGAGATGCTGTGCATGCAGAGAGGAGCGCCTCTTGGGAGCTGCTGTGGGTACCTGTGGAGATGGGTGATGCTGAGGATGCTGAGCAGGGAACAACGAGGCCAGGTGGCAGGATGACAGGCCCCCAGGCACTAAGGTATTAGCTGGTGCTCTGTGGGACCACTTCCAGTGATGCACTGCAAAGACAGCTCTCTGGGGAGAAAGGTAGGCCTTTGAAATATATGGCAAAGCATCTGGGAAAAAGCAAGAGGCAGCTCTGCAGCTGCTGTCTGCTCCCTAAGTCCTGGGCGAAAAAGGGGCATGTGATGCCACGGGTATTACAGGCTCTCCTATTTCTAACACCAGGTGATCTGGAAAAAGAATTTCATCCGAAGTCAGAAGATCAGGGTCTAGACTATGACCTTCAGCAATATTAAGGCTCATGGCACAGAGTAGGTAATCTATGAGCATCCTAAAGGTGGTGGAATGGCGGGGGGGTGGTGGGTAGGAGGGAAATATGGGCTCAACTGCACCATCTGTTGACCTTCTGGGACAGCATGCCCACTTGAGATGTGTTGAGAGCCACATTTGAGTTGGAATGGCCCCTGGCATTTTGCCAGAAGTAATGGTTGAGAGGCAAGCCATTAAGATGATGCTGGATTGATTCAATTGTATATAGACCCCTGCTGTCCACCTGGGCGTCAGCTACTTTGGAGTTCTCCCTGGGATTGCCTGGGGAGTTCACATTGGTTGGTGAAGTTCCAGTGGAGGGAGTTCCGGTTGGTGTGGTGTGCCGAGAGGGGCCAGGGGCAGTGTAGGTGGCATTTGGGAGAGTTCCTGGGGAGTGTGTGTGGAGTGCTGTTGGAGTTCAGGCAATAAAGTTTCCTGTTTGAGCATACAAGTGCTTTGTGGCAGCTCGATGATTTGTGCCCAGCCAGACTGCAGCATTTGGTAGCGTGTGCAGGGGACGCCTGAAGCTTGGGGGTAAGTAAAATTGCTCGTCCCTGAGGAAGAGTGAGAGAATGGTTGACCACTTCAAAAAACCATGTGTTCTTGTTTTGATTTCTTTTGTTTTTGTTTGAAGGTGCCAGTCCCTAGAACTTTCTCAGGCAAACTGGGGAAAATGGTTGGCTCAAGGTTTGAAGTTGTTCACCCCTGAGAAAGAGATAGAAATAGACCACGAATATACATTTCAAGAAAATGGGAAATTTGATACAATGCATTTTTGTTCCGTTTTGGTTTCATTCTGTTTCGGTTTTGTTTTGTGTTATCTAGTTGGGTCGCATTATCTTTATAGTAGATTAGAAATTAGTAAAAAACAAACCGAAAAAGTGTTAACTAAATTGTTAGAGGTTCAGACTATGGTAGAAAACATGTTAGATCAAGGAAAAGTGAAGGTCTCTCGAGCTAGTCAGACAGGGGAAGAAAATTTAAAGGAGGAAGGACTATCAGATAAAAAGTTACAACAGGAGGCTGCTACTAACACCTTTCTATCACCAGAGGGCATAAGAGCAGTACTAACTCCAGAGATGGGAGCTCAAATCATTCCCACAGGGGTAAAGGACCTCTTCCCAAAGGAACAGTAGGCTTATTATTGGGACACAGTTCTTCTACTCTAAAAGGACTTATGATAAGTCCTTGGGTAATTGATCCCGATTAGGAAGGTGAAATAAAAATTATAGCCAGTTCTCCAAAGGGTGTATCAGTATTTTCACCAGGAGATAGAATACCACAGTTATTAATAATACCCTGCCTACATGATAAATTTTCCAGTCATACTGTAGAAAGAGGTCGAAGGGGATTAGGCTCCACAGGTGTAGATTGGGCTATGCTTTCTTTAAATTTAGATTCTCGCCAAATGCTAAAACTAAATATTCAAGGACATGAATTTAATGGGCTACTAGATACAGGTGCAGATCTTAGCATCATCTCTCATCAAGAATGGCCAAAACATTGGCCATTACTGCAACAAGCCACTCAATCGCTTCGAGGCCTAGGAGTGGCGACTAATCCCCATAGAAGTGCAATGGTATTAGATTGGAAGGATCCTGAAGAATGTGAAGGAACTATACAGCCATATGTATTAGATCATCTTCCCATAAATTTATGGGGACAAGATGCCCTAGATCAATTAGGACTAACATTAACAAATAACATCAATCCAAATGTGTCCACTATTATGGCTAGACAAGGTTTTAGGAAAGGAAAAAGATTAGGAGAACAAGAACAAGGTATAGCAGCACCAATACAAATAGATCAAGGAACAGACAGACATGGATTGGATTTTCAGGAGGGGTCACTGAGACAATAAAAATTACTTGGAAATCAGAAAGACCAGTATGGGTTCCTCAGTGGCCCCTGACTAAAGAAAAGATACAAGCAGCCCATGACCTGGTCAAACAACAATTAGCAGAGGGACATATACAACCTTCTGTATCTCCCCATAATACTCCCATTTTTGTCATCAAAAAGAAATCTGGTAAATGGAGATTATTGCAAGATTTAAGAGCCATTAATAATGAGATGGTTATTATGGGACCTGCTCAATCAGGGATTCCCCAACTGTCTGCTTTGCCAAAAACCTGGTATGTTTTAGCTATAGATATTAAAGATTGTTTTTTTTTTTTTCAATTCCAATTCATCCTGAGGATAGTCCACGTTTTGCATTTACTATCCCTGCACTGAATCATGAAGGTCCTGATCAGAGATATGAATGGAAAGTACTCCCTCAAGGGATGGCTAACAGCCCAACTATGTGTCAAATTTATGTTAACAAAGCAATCCAGCCACTTAGAAATCAAAATCCTGAACTACAAATATTACACTATATGGATAATGTATTGTTAGCACATAAAGATAAAAACACATTGCTAGAATGTTATGCCACACTTACAAATTTATTAAAAAAATTATAATCTAGAGATAACAATAGATAAAGTACAATTAAATTTTCCAATTAATTATTTAGGAGTTCTATTATCCTCAACCATGGTCCGTCCTCCAAAAATTCAAATACGAGTAGATCAACTCAAATCACTTATCAACTTTCAAAAGTTATTAGGAGACATAAGTTGGATAAGGCTTCTTAACTAGGCATACCAACAGGAGAGTTGGGACCTTTATTTGATATCCTCAAAGGTCCATCAGATCCAAATTCACCCCAAATGTTAACGCCTGAAGCAAGAAAGGCATTAAAAATCATTGAAACATATATGGAAAATATGCATTTGGATAGGATTGATATAAGTTTCCCTTTATTATTTATTGTACTACCAACAAAAAATATTCCTACAGGAGTATTTTGGCAAGAAGGTCCATTATTGTGGATACATTTATCTTATTCTCCTAACACTATTCTTACTAGGTAACCTGACACTGTAGGACAATTAATACTCAAAGGAATAAAAGAAGCAAAGGGAGTGTTTGGGATTTCTCCCAATAAAATTATTACTCCACATACTATGGATCAAATTGATGAGTTAGCTAATGAGTTAAATACTTGGGCAATAATCATGTGCAAATCTAATGTTTCATTTGATAATCACTTACCATCTAATCCTTTATTGTCTTTTTGGTCTTCGCATCCTGTAGTTTTTCCAAAACTGACAAGAAAAACACCTATCATGAATGCTCCAAATGTGTTCACTGATGGTTCAAATCATGGTACAGCAGCAATAGTTACACCTGATCAAACCTTTACATTTTTAGTACCCAAACAATCAGCTCAAAAGGTAGAGCTTAATGCAGTATTACAAGCTTTTGTGATGTTTAAAGATTCTGTATTTAATTTATTTTCTGATAGTCAGTATATAGTTAATGCTATATTATCCCTTGAAGATGCTGGTAGGATTTCTCCTTCCTCTACTGTTTTCTCTTTGTTTTCCACTATACAAAGTCTAATCTGGGACTGAAAAGATCCATTCTTTATAGGACATATCAGGGCACATACAGGATTGCCTGGAGCCCTTAGTTTGGGCAATGATTTAGCAGATAAAACTACACATGACATATATATTTTTTCTACACTAGAAGAAGCTACAAATTTTCATAAAAGGTTCCATGTCAATGCTAATACTTTACAAAAGCATTTTTAAATAACTAAGGAACAAGCTAGACAAATAATAAAACAATGTCAAAATTGTGTGACCTTTTTACCACAAGTTAATCTTGGAGTCAATCCTAGAGGACTGATACCTAATCATATTTGGCAGATGGACATCACACACTTGCCAGAATTTGAAAAATTAAAATATTTGCATGTTGTAGTTGATACTTCTTCCAGATTTTTGATGGGCTCCCTTCATGCTGGAGAAAAAACTAAAGATATTATAGTTCATTGCTTACATAATTTTGCCACTGTGGGCGTTCCAAAACAGTTAAAAACAGATAATGGTCCTGGTTATACTTCTACCTCTTTTAAACAATTTTGCTCATCATTTGGCATTACTCATATAATAGGAATCCCATACAATCCACAGGGAGAAGGCATAGTTGAAAGAGCTCATCAAACTATTAAAATGTACTTATTAAAGCAAAAAGAGGGAATTGGAAAGGGGTATATATCCCCCAAAGATAAACTTAAAATAACCCTTTTTACTCTAAACTTTTAAAATTTGGATTCATCAGGGCTTAGTGCTGTGGAAAGACATGTGTATCCAAAAAAGGTACATAAGCCTAAGGTACTTTGGAAGGATATTCTAACAGGACAATGGAAAGGTCTTGACCTAGTGATTGTCTAGAGTCGGGGTTCTGCTTGTGTGTTTCCACAGGGAGAAAAGCAGCCAATTTGGATTCCAGATTGACTAACCAAAGTGATTTCTACAGACCAAAATGAAGATGATTTGACTCAAATCCATAACAGCTGATATCCAGAACTCCAGCTTGGCCATTCTTACATCTGTGACAGTGATTAACCAGGATGCTTTTTTCAATAGAACCTCACCCCACCGCTGGTACAAATACCTCTCCACAGGTGTGGCTGTATACTGGACCGGTAGTCAGTGACGGGTAAGATCCAATTGCAATGGTACCAACCTAACGGGTAAGGACCATATGTACTATTGGACAACCTAAGGCAGGCACGGTCCCTAAGCCACATGCTTTTTGTTTAAACAGAGAGGGGGAGATGTTGAGAGCCACAGCCGAAGGGGCCACAGCCGAAGGGGCCCCAGCAAACTTCCAGCTGCCAGTAAGCTTCCAGCTGCCAGCTGATGATTGGCTCACAGCGGCCCCAGCAACATCTAGCTGATTGGCTCCTCTGCGGTGATGCTCATTGGGCTGTTTCCCTGCCCTTTCAGACCACGGAACTGCTCATTGGGGGACTTTTTTGGCTCCGCCCACGTGACCCAGCCAAACAGCCTCAAGAGCAGGAGGATTGTGGGAGGTGGAGAGAGAGGCTTGTGTTGGAGAGAGAGGCTTGTGGAAAGCCGGTGGTGGCAGTTGGGGCTCTGAGGGTTTTTCCTGAGAGGCTGTTTTGTTTGGCGTGTGTGGTTCTAAAAATAAAGTTAGTTTCTTTTGACAAGTGGCTCCTGATTGTGCCCAGCCAGACTGCGGCAAATCACAAAGAACCAAAGACTAAATTTTTTCTAAGTGGATGCTGATCCACAATGGGCAGGGGGCAAAGAATGAAGGGAGGAACTATAAATTGAGCAGAGGAGGGGTGGGAGGGGAGGGTAAGTGGAGGTAGATGGTTGAATGATATGGACATTATTACCCCTATGTATGGGAATAAATGCACAAATTGTATAACTCTACATCATTTACAACCAGAGAAATGAAAAGTTGTGTTTGTGTAAAAAAATGAATAAATTAATAAAAATTTGTTTTTAAAAAAATGTCAGGGCTGGGATGTGCCTCAGTAGTGGTACAAAATTTGTCTTACATGTTTGAAGCCCTGGGATCAACCTCCAACACCAGAAAAGAAAGACAAATGAACAAAGGCATAGTATTTGCATATAACCCCCACATACCCTCCTGGACACTTTCTTAATTTATTTATTTTGAAGTGCTGGAGATTGAACCTCTCATATACTTTGTATTTATTTATTCATTTTTTGGCACCAAGGATTGAACCAGGGGCTCTTAACCACTGAGAGATACAGGATCTTGTTAGTTGCTTGAGTTGCTTAGTGCCACGCTGAGTTGCTTAGGCTGACTTTGAACTCATGATCCTCTTCTCTCAGCCTCCTAGGCCTCTGGGATTACAGGCATGTGCCACCGCACCAGGCTCCTATATATTTTAAATTGTCTCTACATTACTTATGCGTAATGCAATGTAAATGCTATGTAAGTAGTAATTTTACTGTATTGTAGAGGGACTCATGAGAAGGAAAAAAGCCTATGTGTTTAGTACACATGAAATACGTTTTTCTAAACATTTGTCAATTCACAGTTGGTTGAATCCACAGATGTGAAGCCCTCAGATGTGGAGGGCTGGCAGACCTGGGGAAGTCAAGCTGCTAAGCACAAGGCCAGGTCTAGGGGAAGGGAAAGCTCTCTGCGGAGCTCTGCCCTGAGCCAAGCACTGTGCTGAGTGCTCTAGCTAATTAAATGCTTGCAAGACAGAGGAGGAACTGCCATCCCAGTTTTTAGATCAAGAACCTGAATGGCCAAGTGGCCCAACTGGGATCCAACACCTGAGATGTCTGAGTAGACACCAGGCCTAGGTTGGCTTCCGCAGGCTGCATATCCAGAGGGGACATGGGAAACCCACTCACCTAGGGCAGTTACTGAAGGCAAGGGAGGTATGCATTGGAGCCTTCATGGAGCAAGGGTTGCCCTGGTCACATCAGGAAGTAGTCTCTCACCACTGCTTTGCCCTGAGCATCTGCTCCAGTCTTTCCATCTGAAGAGTTCCTGTGGCCCTCAGCCCACATGGCTGATCCTGGCACCAGTAATTTCTGAGATCCACATGTTACAACCTGGACACCAGAAGGGGGCTGAAGCCCTTTTCTAAATCCCAGCTCCTAAGTTCATGATTGGCACAGGTAGTGTGTGGTACCTGTCTTTTGGGGGCCAGAGGCCAGTTAGTTTTCTTGCAGAACAGGGCAGCTTACTGGTGCAGTCCTGAGATGAGGGATGGGTCTAGGAAGGAGGTTTCCAGGCCAGGGGAACTTGGTAGGTAGTCCAGGAGGCAGCTACTCCATAAGCTTATTCTTTGCTCTTGATCTGATGCCCACTCCTAGTTCCTTCTTGCTCCTACCTTCAATTTGTCTTGACCTCTACTCATGCAAATTCAGCTTCTGTCCTCATGTCTCTTGCACTCTGTGGTTGCACTCTCTGACAATAATCCACCGCTATTGCCTGAAACTACATGTTTTTGTATTCAAAATGCTCAGATAATTCAATGGCTTTTCACAGATTTCCACTCCAGGAAATTTCAAACTCATTGATTGGTTTAAGGACTGGCTGCATTAGGGGTCCCAGCTTGTATTCAGGCATCTGCCAGGTGACCCCTTTCTACAGGTCTTTGGGCTGAATGCTTCCACTGTGGGCATGAACAGGGGATGGTACCAGGAGGAGACATCCACCGTACCTAGCTTTGCCATGATGCTCCTTCCAAAAGGCTTTCCTAAGCTTTTCTTTGCTGAAGTCCACTTATGGTACAGCATTAGACCCTTGAGATTGCCACAGGGTGCTGAGGACATTTGTCCAAATCAACAGAGATCCAAATGTACAATGTCTTAAACAAGTTAGAATATTATTCCTTGCTGAAATATGAAATAGGGAATGAGTAGTCCTGAACAGATTGGATGGGGACGAAGCTGCTCTGACTCACTGTTCCATCGTCCCTCAGATGTGGGCCTCATCTTCATGGATCAAAGTCTCTGGTTTCCATATTCCAGCCAATGGGAGGGGGAAAATGCATCCCCTTCACTTTAAAGGCAGGAGCCAGAGTTTGCACCCTTTGCCTTGCTAATAGCTCATTAGCCAGAACTTAGTTGCTTGGCCACACCAAACTGCAAGGGGGGCTGGGAAATGGAGTATGTCCCCTGGGTGGTTAGGTGCCCAGCTAAAATTTGGGAGTTGTGTTACTAAGGAGGAAGAGAACATAGATATGGTGACAATGGTACAACCATTCTCCTGTCACCCATTTCTGATGCCTCTCCACCGTTTAGTATGTCACCCCATCTTGGCATGCACCAGTTCCTGATTCCTTTCCTGCAGGGGTTTTTCTTCATCCCCACCCAAATTGCTCTATACCCATTGTCTCATAAGAACCTTCCAACTGATCCCTTTTCTTTCAGTCTCCCCCTGTGATCATCAGAAGAAACAAATCTGATCAAATGGCCCCACTATTCAGAAATTTTTCATTGGCTCCCACTGCCCAAAGCAATTTACGTTTTTTTTTTCCTCTGTACTGGGCTTGAGCTCAAGGCTACTGAACCTCCTAGCTACATCTCCTGTAGTTTCTGATGATTTGTCTCCAAACATTGGGGTTCACTTATTCAATTGTTGATTCATTTGCTGATATGCGGTAGGCTCTCTAAAAGGTGCAAAGATTCACCTATGACCTAGAGATATGCTGCTTCCATGGGACAACAACCAGGATGATAGAAGAGCTGGATGTTGGACTCAGGAGTTCAAGGGAGGTGGGTTCCACCAGCTGTATGATCGTGGGTACTTTACCCCATGCACCTTACTATTTAGGACCTCAGTTTCCTCTAGCAAAATGGCAGCAGTCATCGTGGGGTTAAATAATTTGGGCACAGGTTAGTTATCATCATCATCATCATCATCATCATCATCATTATCATCGTCAATGTCCTCACCTTACCTAGACCTTTATTTAAGAAGCCTGGGTCTGGCAGGGCTACTTCGCAGGCTGGCTCAGTGGAATGGGCCAGTTTGCAGAGTGGATCAGTATCAGAGAGGTATTTCCAGTTTCACAACTAGAGATGACTCTGTAAAGTTTGCTCCTTCATCCAGTTGTCCAGAGTTGTGGGGTTTCCAGCCGTCAGGTTCCAAGCACTGTATTGCCTCATTAAATCTACAATAGCCTTGTGGGGTTGATTTTTTCTGCTACCATCATTCGGTTCCCTGGATTCTGCTGGCCATCGAGGCACTTTTCAGGACCAGAAGTTAAACACTAACCTACTTGTTAACTGCCCATAAGTCTCACCTTATCAGTCAGGCTGCTGTCACAGGCCGGGTGGGCCAGGAGCAGGCGCAACAGGTCGGCATTGCCATGGTGACAGGCCAGCATGAGAGCCCACAATCCATCGTGGTCCTACAGGTTGACCTCTGCCTGGCAGCTCAGTAGAACTTGGACCATGTCCTCCTGGTTGTGGTTGACTCCCAACATCAGGGCCGTCTAGCCTCCCTGCACACAGGGCAACGGGGATATGGTAAGGCTGTTGCTGGTGCCAGGGTTCTCAGCAGGGACTCCTCAAGCAAATGACCATTCCTTCCAACGTGGCTTTCCTTCTCTGTCTGGCAGAATTCTACTTCCCCAGGGTGCTAGTCAGGTACTCCATTTGCTCTAAAGGCTTTCCAACTTCACCCCCACCACCACCCAAGTTGAATTCATCACACTGGGCATCACAGCTTGTCAATCTCTCCTGTTCTCAAGGACTGTACAGTTGTTGGTGGGACTGTCATCTTTGTCTCTGTCTCCACAGTACCTAGCACCCAGCACTGATACATGTGGAGCCATGGGGGAGATGAAGGTTGAGTGTTTTAGTGGCCTGCCTTCCTATCACCGCCCTGGCCCAGCCTTCCCCAGGACGCTTTGGTCTGCTCCATGCCTCTGGTCTTTTTACATAGAAGCCTTTGATTCAATAAGATCTCATGTTCCTGTGGCTAATTCTAATTTTTAGCCCTTGACACCCCTGTGATCACCGGCATACACAGCAAGAGAATCAGAAAGTGAGTCCCATCTCCAGCTCTGCCAGCCACAAGCTGGGACTGTGGCTGCCTTGCTGCCTTCCCTGAATCCTAACTTTGTTTACAAATGAATGGCCTTTCTGTGTGTATCTCACAGGAATTTTGTGGGAATCACATAAGATAAAAGATGTAAATAGAGTAATGTGTGGTGGTAATTTTTCTGATTAAAAACTGACAATTTCTTATTTCCTATAGATTTTCTTGTATACAATATTTAAATATTTTATTGATTCTTTTTAGTTTCTCATGACAGTAGAGCTTATTTTGACATATTATACATATATGGAGTATAACTCCCCATTCTTGTGGTTGTACATGATAGGAGTTACACTGGTTGTGTATTCATATGTGAATGTAGGCAAGTTATGTCTGATTCATTCTACTCTTTCCCATCCCCATTCCTCTATAATATACTATTTACATGTCAATATTTTTCTATAGCCCTCTTACAGGAATTGATCATATTTTGTCCCTGTGGTTCTCATGAGTTCCAGGCAGGTCAATGCTTTCTCTCAGATGAGATTCTGGGCTTTGTAACATGGCAAGAATAAGGCAAAGACTGTGTTTTCTTTCCTTTCAAATTCCTCGTGGCTCTGAACACTATGTCTAAAAAGTGCTGAGGAGTGTTTGCTGCTGTGCTGGCTGATTACAACTCCAATCTGCAGTCCCTGTGGATTGTGCTGCCCTGTTCAGCACCCTGGGGCTTTGAAAAAAGAAAGGGGGCTTGGAATCAGAAAAATCCAGGCTCTACCAGTTAGGACCCACATGAATGTGTGCAAGACATCCTCCATATCTCTCCCTGATCAGGGAAGACAGGAATGACCAGTATTCTTGGTCTGGTGGACTTGTGGTGAGAATGGGGTCCTCAGCAAGCCCTGGGCATGGGTTACCTGTCAGGTTCTTCATGCAGGTTGGAGATGGTATATGGTAATTGCCCAGTTTGTGGTGTGCATTACTAGATGTCCTGATCCCCCACTTCTCTGAAACCCAGACACATCTTTCCAAAGAATCCTGTGTGCATTTTTGGTGTGTTTTACTCAGCCCCAAGGTAAAGGCTATTCTTTGGATTAACCCAACCATGAATTTCCATACAGACCCCTCTTCCCAACTGACAGTTATGCCAAATGGCATTTGCAGCTTGCCTTCCCATCTGCCCCTCTGCTTGATGCAGGGTCCCTCCTTCCCTCACTCTCTTTCTGGTCCAGCTCAATACACTTTAATTCAGTGGTCATTCACAGAGTCCTACTGGTCACTGGGCTCTTCGCTGACCCTTGAGATCCACAGACAAGAAAGTAGCTTATTTCTAGGAGGCTCCCAACTCCATTCCATTTTACCTAGCCTCTCCTCCTGTCCTCATATGTAGAGGCCCCAGGGTAGCTGCAGTGGACCTATGAATTTCCATCCCTTGTTGGGGGAGCTGGAGCAACTCCTTTTCTCTCCTAGAGCACAGGTGTTTCCTCTGGAAAAAGAATAGGTTGGCCTGGATCACTGTTGAGCATTGGTCTTGCAAGAGGCCAAGTTAGAGAAAAATTCACATTTATGGGAAGAATATTATTTAAAATGAAAATATTTATAGGAAGTCTTCTGCAATAGGAGTTGTAAGTGAGTGAAAATACTTTGAAAACCAGAAAGTTACCTACAAATATCTATATGTGGCTATCAAGAGGATAGCTATTGAATGAACAAAGTGTCCAAAGTGGCTTTGCCATCAGGTTAGATCCCTGTCTGCAGTTGTGTTGGGGGAGTGGGGAACAGTGGATCTGAGAATATTGTTGGGAGTCAGTTTTCTGTGGGGTTTCTTGCCTTTCTGCATATCTAGACTCAGTGATTATCTGCTTATTCTTTTTTTTCTTTTTCTTTTTCTGGTACCAGGGATTGAACCCATGAGCCCAGGAGCATTCTGCCTCTGAGCTACATCCCCAATCTTTTTCCTTATTTTACTTTGAGACTCTCACTAAGTTATCCAAGCTGGTCTCAGATTGTCATCCTCCTGCCTCACTCAGTCTCCTGAGTTGCTAGGATGACAGGCACGTGCACCAAATTTAGATGATGTTTTTAAAGGTGTTTGTATAGTAAACAGCCCAGAAAGATAGAGGTGGTATCTTCTTCTAAGATAAGGTCAGACTTGCTTACTACCTATTATAAGAGATAAAAGGCTGAGGCACGAGGATCCCAAATTTGAGGTCAGACTCAGCAACTTCAGCAGACCCTGTCTCAAAATAAAAAATAAGTAAGCACTGGGTAGGGGCTAGGGTTGTGGCTCAGTGGTAAAGCTTTGCACATGTGGGGTACTGGGTTTGATCCTCACATCACATAAATAAATAAAGATTGTGTCCATCTAAAACTAAAAATAAAAAATAAAAAGAAGAAAAGTCTGGAATGTGGCTTAGTGGTTAAGCATCTCTGGGTTCAATCCCCAGTACAAAAAAAAAGGATGAAGTCTCAGATACTTCACAGTTCTTGACAGTGATGCCATCATCTATGCTCACTCCAAAGGGACAGGGAAGGGGCTGGGGTTGTGGCTCAGTGGTAGAGTGCTGGCTTAGCGCATGCAATGCCCTGGGTTCTTAGCCCAACATATAAATAAATAAATAAAACATTGGTATTGTGCCCAACTACAACTAAAAAAGCAAATGACCTATGCAGAACATTGTTCAACTCAAAGCCCTACTACCCTGTGTACTCAACAAGAGGAATCCTGGCCACAACACTCTGATTGTCTTGAATACTTTTGCTGTTCACAAGATCTCTCTTGGTGTGAACCCCAAACAACTTCTACCTAATCACTCTATGAAAAGTTCAGAACACCAATTTTGGGTCACTTTACACATTTATCAGTGTTGCTTGGGGTAATGAACAGGCCTTGAAAAGAGCATAGATTTCCTGACATTGAAGGTCATGGGCTCAGAGAACATTATAATAAAGCTGGAGGCCACCAACATGGCTCAGGCCTGTAATCCCAGCAGCTCAGGAGGCTGAGACAGGAGTATGGAGTTCAAAGCCAGTTTCAGCAATTTAGCCAAGCCCTAAGCAACTGCGTGACCCTGTCTCTAAAGAAAATACAAAAAAGGGCTGGGGATGTGGCTCGGTGCTTACACAACTTGGGTTCAATCTCTGGTAAAGAAGAAGGAGGAGGAGGAGGAGTGGAAGAAGAAGAAGAAGAAGAAGAAGAAGAGGAGGAGGAGGAGGAGGAGGAGGAGGAGGAGGAGGAGGAGGAGAAAGAAGTAGTTCTCCACGTATTCAGGTATTTAGGTTCAAGGAGAAGGAGGAGGATTTCTCCACATATTTAGGTGTTTAGTTTCATTTTAGAATCCATGAGCCTTCAGCTGCTCTTTCTTGACAACACCATCCTCCCAGAGACACTGGCAAATGTTTTTTCTTTGGTCACCTTAAAGCTGAGCAACCTAGCCAGATTGGGTTTCTTTTTGCTCTAATCACCTGCAATGCCCTTCCTGCTGCAGGTTGCTGGATTCCAATAAGAAAGTCATCCTCAGTCCCAGCCTAGAGTAAGTCAGAGGGGAGAGGGAGGGCAGCACACATGTAGTAAAAGTACACAGAGAGGAGAAAGGAATAACCCCAGAGCCCAGGCTGTATAGAAAAGCTTCTCAACCGCCGCTGCCACCAAGCCTCAGGATGTTGGCGACCCCTCCAACCAGGTTGTTAACAGACAGGTGTTAACAGATGTTCTGAGGATCATCTAAGTTTGAGTACTTTAGGCCCCCATTGCCCTTCTACTTCCAGTTTGTGGACATTCACAATTGCCAGGAAGTTCACACTTTTGAGAAGTGCCAGTGGACATCAATTATAGAAACACAGGTAAACCCTAGTCATGGCCTTACAGTGGAGGTATGTCACACTGGAGAGCAAGCATCACATTGAATCTGCCAAGTATATCAACATTTATTAGCAGCAGGAACAACATACAGCTCCCTCCTATTCAGAAAGCTCAGTAAGCCACCCACCCTGTTTGTTTAAGGCAGATGTTTTTGTTTTGTTTTTTTCCCACCAGTACTGGGTATTGAACCCAGGGGCTCCTGTATGCTAAGCAAGAACTCTACCACTGAGCTGAACCCCCAGACTTTTTTTAATTTTTTAAATTTTTTTTTTTTAGATAGGGTCTCACTAAGTTGTCTAGATTGACCTTGAACTTGTGATCCTGCTTCAGATTCCAAGTAGGTGGAGTCTGTGCCACGACACCTGGAAAGACAGTGATTCATAGCCTTAGACATGCATTAAAATCACCTGGGAATATTTTAAATTCCCATGCCCAGGCTATAACCCAGACTACTCAAATGGGAACTAGAGAGAGAAAGAGATGAAGAATTTTTGTTTTGTTTTCTTTTAAGCTCCTCAGAGGATTCTCAGGTGCAGCCAGAGTTGGAAATAACTGTTTTAGAGCATCCCACAAACACCTGGCTTAAAGACTTGCAGGCAATTGCAACAGTATTTTCTATCCAATCAGGTATGAGGATGTGGGCCTTTGGGAAAAGAAATGCAGAACTGAGGGTTTCAGATCTTGAAGGTTTTTGGTTCCTTTGTGCCAGTTCAAGCAACTTCACAGGGTAGAGGGGAGTCCAGACAGGGGCCATAAATCCCCACAAACTTTTCCAAGGACCTCCAGTTGGGGTGTCATCCCCAGCTGCAGCCTGAGATGCTTCATAGGGCCACACAGGGGTGCATGAGAGGTGCTGCATTTCTGGGTCCCTGGAATCTAACCAGCCAGCTGGAGAACAAAAAGTGCTTTTAGCTGAGTCCTCAATGTGAAGTGGCACCCCCTCTCTTCACAGAAAAACCCTCTTCACCATGGCTGATTTTTTGACTGTCAGCAAAAGAGTCTCTGAAAAAGAGTCTAATGTAGATAAACTTCCAATTTTTGTGTCACCCTGTTTACTTGGCCACTGGCCGAGAAGATACCAGCACTCCAGGTGCTGGACACCCCTTACTAGTTTTTCACAAACATATCCAGTATAGTACTTTGTACAAATGTGAAAACAAGGCTTCTGGCCTTGAGCTGGGCTTCACAGAGATGTGTACATTTTGAAGATAAGTTACAAATGGGCTCCATGGTAACAGCTGGCAGGGGGAGGAAAGAAGGGGGAGAAGAAGATCTCCCTTTCTTGGGTATTGTCCTTGAAGGGTTAACTTGCCCAAAACAGTGAAAGAAGAAGCTGCGTTTATGTGAAATTCTGCAGACTGTGAATTTCTGAGCCCCTCGGCTTACATGCTGGGTATAAAACTCTGAAATTCCCTGAATTTGGAGTTCAGGGGATTAATTGATTACAGCAAAAGCTGTGCCCTCTGAACCTGGCTGCAGCCAAATAAAACTGTTTCCTGCTATTTTTGGTGCCTTGCCTTATTTGTCCCTACAACAAATGGGAATTGGAAAGGAGGGGGAGGGAGGGCATCATGCATGTGTAGTAAAAGTACACAGAGAGGAGAAAGGAATGGCCCGGAGCCCCAATGGTAAAGAGAGGCTTCTTGACCTCCTGTGCCACCAAGTTGCCCAGCCAAGTCATTAAATGACAGTACAGGAAGGTGGCCATGATCTTCATACTTGTGGGGTTCCATTGCCTTCCAGTCTCCATTTTTCCATTAGTGATTTGGATCCATTTGTCGGGCCCTTGACACTGAGCACTAGGATACAAATGTGAGGCTTCAGGACTTGGGCATGGATTTCAGTCCTCAGGTGTCACCATCCCCAACTTTCTCCTGTCCCCTTCCAAGACCTGAAAGAACTATTTATTTATTTATTTATTTATTTATTTATTTGTGGATTTATAGCACAAAGTGCAATTGTAGGTGCGCTGAGGAGGAGGAGGAGGAGGGAGAGGTAGAGAAGGATGAGGAGGGGGAGAGGAGGAGAGGGAGAAAGAGAAGAAGACTGGGATGTAGCTCATTGGTAAAGTGCCCCAGGGTTCGATCCCCAATACTAACAATTGAACAGTAATTAAAACTGATCTTTAAAATCCAGAGACTCCTATGGGGCGTGGTGGGGCATGGCTGTAATCCCTGAGGCTCTGGAGGCTGAGACAGGAGAATCATGAGTTCAAGGCCAGTCTCAGCAACAGCCAGGCACAAAACAGCTCTGTGAGACCCTGTTTCTAAACCACAAAATAGGGCTGGAGACATGGCTCAGTGGACAAGTGCCCCTGAGTTCAATCCCCTGTACCACCATCATCTACATCTCTTCCACCCCAACCAATCAACCATCCAAACAAACAAACAAACAAAAAGAGACTCAATTCCAGGTTTGGTGATCCTTGCCTGTACTCTTCACATCTTGGGAGCCTGAGGAGGTAGGATCACAACTTCCAGGCCAGCCTCAGCAACTTAGTGTGGCCATGAGCAACTTGGCAAAAGACCCTGTCTCACAAAAAAGGCCTGGGGATGTGACTCCGTGGTACAATGTCTCTGAGCTCAATATCCAGTGCTCCCCACTAAAAAAGCTAAAAACACATAGGAGGTACAGCACATTTTTTTTCATGCCTTAAGTAATTTATTCAAGGTTGACTATGTGTCAACTTCAAGGGATACAAAACTGAGTAAGACCCATTTCCTGGGCTCAGCTTGCTGAGTCATCTGGGGAGGCAGATGGGAAACAGGGATTGCAGGAGAGGAAGACAATGCTATTAGAGAGGATCCTGGAATACAAAGAAGCAGGACTAGGGAGCATGACTAAGGAGCAAGGGTCAGGAAAGCCACCTGCAGAGGCTGCAGAGCAGTAGGAGTTAGCCAAGTGGCCAGAGAAGTGATGGGGGTGTGCTTCCACATGGTGTCCCTGGAAAACAGCAGCATTTGAGAAGAGCAGGTTCCACAAACCACCCAAAGTCATATGTGCCTCCAGCATGAGATGTGAGAAGTGGGTCCTCACAAGGAGCCTGCAGTTCACCCCTGCAGCATGATGGGGTCACTGAGGTGTCTTCATGTGGGGAGTTTTAGTCAGATTTGCCCTTTAAAGAAATGAAGGATTGGCCTTCATAGCATTGTTTTGTGGTTGTTGTTTTGGGATGGTTATTTATTCATTGATTGATTTTGTTGCTGGGAATTAAACCCAGGGTCTTGGGCATGATAGGCAAGCCTTCTACCACTCTACCACTGATCTACACCCTCAGTCCTAATGGTATAATTTTTTTCCTGAGAGTGTGTTCCATAAACAGTTCCCATTAAGATCCTGGATAGGGGCAGGTGCACAATTAGACATCAGAATCTCACCTATCATGATGGCACACTCCTGTAATTCCACAACTCTGTAAGCTGAGGCAGGAGGATTGTCAGTTCAAGGCCAGGATCAGAAACTTGTAGGAACCTTGTTTCAAACTAAATAAATTAAAAGGGGGCTGCAGCTCAGTGGTAGAGTTCCCCTGAGTTTAATCCCCAATACCAAAAATTAGAATCTGCATTTTAACCTACTTCCTCAGGTGATTCTTCATTGACAGTTTACACACAAACACACACAAACACCAAATTATCAAAGAACCTCTGATTTAGCAACTGGAAAAGCAGAGGAAACCCTGCATCTAATAATTGAAGAACCAGAAGTCTACAGAAAATGTCACATCTACATGACCAGAAGATGGTGCAGATTTTCCATTTACCTGATTTCATGTGTGGCTATAAAGATGGAAATCTTGTTCAAAAGACATTGCTTGATCTCCCTGCCTAAATCCAGCAGAGTGTCCTCCCCAGACATTGTGATGACAGACAAGAAACTGGAAACACTGTGGGTGTTTGGGTGTGCTGGGGATTCAACTCAGGACTACCTGAGCACTAAACACGTATCTTGCCCCTAAGCTGCACCCCAGCCCCAGAAAAACTCTTTCATAACAGGTGGGAACAGCCATTCATCTCCACAGAAGCCTCTTGTTTAGAGAAAGATTACCTCATAAAGACCTGTCCTCTAGGCTACAATACTACTAAGCTCCAAAGGAAATTTCTAATCTTCTTCTACTTAGGCTGCAGAGTCTGAGTGAGAAGAGGTGGGTCTCCATAGAATTTCTGGCCTCCAGCCCTGGAAAAAGAAGAGGCTTCTAGACCCAGGGCAAGTGCAGATGGCTCCACAGGGTCCCTAGTGATCCCTCCCCACCAGTTTTTCCTAGTTCCTATTTGAGTCCTGGCATCCATAGGGCTGGAAGCAGAGCCACCACCTTGACACCAATGCTGAGGAAGAGGTAAGTAGTTGTGGGTGTGCAGCAGCCATATCTGTGCAAAATGCCTTGTTCCTCTGCACTCAGCACCCTCTTTTTTTTTCTTTTTCTTTCTTTCTTTCTTTTTTTTTTTTTTTTTGTGGAGCTAGGGATCAAACCCATGGCCTTGTTCATGTGAGGCAAGCACTGACCAGCTGAGTTATATCCCCAGCCCTTTTTATTTTGCTTGTTTTTTTATTTGGTACTAGGGATTGAAGCCAGGGGCACTTAACCAATGAGCTACATCCCCAGCCCTTTTCTTTATATTTTATTTTGAGACAGGGCTTAGTTAAATTGCTAAATTGCTGAGACTGACCTTGAACTCATAATCCTCATACTTTAGGCTTCTGAACTGCTGGGATTACAGGTGTGACTGCACCTGGCTCAGAGCCCTCTGATGAATTCCCAAAACTCTTATCCAGATATCCCTCCCATGTTCCTTCTGCCTATCCCACTATGAATCAGCCTCCTTATATCAAAGAAAACATTTGACATTTGGTTTTGGGGGATTGGCTAACTTCACTTAGCATTATCTTCTCTAATTTCACCCTTTTACCTGAAAATGCCATGATTTTATTCTCTTTTATTGCTCAGTAATATTCCATTGTGTATGTATGCCACATGTTTTTTATTCATTCATCTATTAAAGAGCATCTAGGTTTGGTTCTACAATTTAGCTATTGTGAATTGTGCTGCTATAAACATTGATGTGGCTGTATTTCTGTAGTATGCTGTTTTTCAGTCTTTTGGGTATAGACCAAAGAGTAGAATAGCTGTATTATATAGTGGTTCCATTCCAAGTTTTCCAAGGAATCTCCATACTGCTTTCCATATTGACTGCACCATTTTGCAGTCCCACCAGCAGTGTAGGAGTGTACCTTTTCCCCACATCCTCATCAACACTTATTATTGTTTGTATGCATAATACCTGTCATTTTGAATGAAGAGAGATAGAATCTTAGTGTGGTTTTGATTTATATTTCTCTAATTGCTAGTGATGATGAACATTTTTTCAAGTGTTTCTTGTTTGATTGAACATCATCTTCTGAGAAGTGTCCCTTCTGAACCTTGGCCCATTTATTGATTGGGTTATTTATTTATTTATTTTTGGTGGCTAGCTTTTTGAGTTCTTATATACCCCAGTGATTGGTGCTCTATCTGATGTATGAGGGGTAAAGGTTTGCTCCGAAGATGTAGGCTGTCTATGGAACCAGGGGCATCTTCCCCCATGCTAGATGAGGTTTTTACCATTGAGCACGAGTCCTAGGGGGTAGTTTTGTTTTGTTTTAGAGACAGGATCTGAATAAGTTGCTTAAGGCCTAGCTAAATTGCTCAAGCTGACTTTGAACTCATGATCTTCCTGCCTCAGCCTCCACAGTTGCTGAGATCACAGGCAGCCTCCGCCACCTCACCTGAGAGTCTTCAATTTTTTTTTTGTTTTTGTTTTTGTTTTTTTGGAGGCATGGGCTACTGGGGATTGAACTCAGGGGCATTGAAACACTAAGCCACATCCGTAGCCCTATTTTGTATTTTATTTAGACACAGGGTCTCACTGGGTTGCTTAGCTCCTCACTTTTGTTGAGGCTGCCGTTAACTCAGGATCCTTCTGCCTCATCCCCCCAGCTGCTGGGATTACAGGTGTGTACCCCCAAGAATAGTCCAGTCTTATATTTTTGATAATTTAATTTTGACCAGAATAATTTTGATTCTTTCCTATTGAGATGTAAAACAAAACTGTAAATGGAATTGCTCTGATTCATGAATATTGTAAATGTTCTCAAATGTAGTTAATTTTAAAATATTGTCTTACCATTAAAAAGTAACAACTTGGGGCTGGCATTGTGGCTCAATTGTAGAGTGCTTGCCTAGCATGTGTGGGACACTGGGATCGATTCTCAGCCCCACATATAAATAAATAAAATAAAGGTCCATTACTAACTAAAAATAAAAAATAAAACAAAGTAACAACTTTTCATCTTCCAAGCCTAAATAATGGTTTTCATGAATGTCCCAGCTGATAGTCTTTTCTTTGCTTTTTTTTTTTTTTTTTTTTTTTTTTTGGTGGTACTGGGGATGGAATTCAAGGTGCTTTACCACTGAGTTCTATACCTAAGGGTGCTTAACCACTGAGTCACATCCCCACTCCTTTTCATTTTGAGATAGATTTTCATTAAATGGCTTAGAGCCTTGCTAAATTGCTGAGACTGGCCTTGAACTTGCAATCCTCCTGCCTCAGCTTCCCAAGCCTTATTGGGATGATAGGTGTGCACCTCCATGCCCTTCTCAGACTGATGGTTTTAAGAGTATCAATGAGCCAGTGTATAACTCACACCTGTAATCCAGGTGTAACAGTGGTCCATTGATGGTTTGGATATAGCCTTGCTGCTTTGCCACTGTGACTGGGTTTTATTGATTGATGTATTTTTAAATGGACATACATGTTTTCTTTCTCTTCCTGCTCCTCCCTAATCTCATCCCCCTCCCTATTCTCAGGGAAACAGGATTCCTGGACAGTTTTCTGTCCCCGAGCACACACCCACCACAGGAACAAAGTAATCCAGACTTTGGGGATGGCAACAGAAGATCTCAGAAATTACTATCTCCCAAATTTTAGTGGATTACAATTCGAGACAGAAGACTTGGAATGTACACTTTGAATCACCTCTTCTCTTTTTTTAATCTTTTTTTCAGTTGTAGATGGACACTGTGACATCAGGCAAGCCGAGCAGCTATCAAAGTTGGCAGATTTAAAAAGGCCACTGAACAAGGCTTTATTCAAGATATCACTCCCAGGGGAAACTCTATCAGACCCACAGAGTGGACAGGAGAAGGGTCTGAGGAGAAACCGCATGGGAGCTTGACCAGACTGGACTTTTATGGGGCTTACAGCAGGAAGGGAAGGGATTGGGACAGGAAAAGGTGGTTTTAGTGTCCCTTGTCCCATTTGAGTTGGTTGGGTGAGCTGGCTATGTTCCAGGATTGGCCAGGGGTCCCATTGATTGACAGGAGTTTCCCTGGTCACCTGATTGTTTCTTTCCTGAGCCTACTGCTGTGTTCTAAGTCACTGCCACCAACCTGACAGACACAACATCTTTATTTTATTTATTTATTCTTATGTGGTGCTGAGGATGGAACCCAGTGCCTCACACATGATAGGTGAGCACTCTACCACTGAGCCCCAACCCCAGCACCTGAATCACCTCTTTAAAAGCCCCCTGCTCCCCTTGATTGGCAGAATCCTCTAGGACCAGAGTCCTCTGTGCTTGTCTTTTGCTACCAAAGCAACCAAACTTCTTTTTTCCTTTTTCTCAAAAGTGTATCATCTTCAGGGACATGGGCCGAATATTTGGACACATCAGGATCTCAGAAGGTAGAGGCGAGAGAGCCCCAAGTTTGAGGTCAGCCTAGGCAATTTGAGAAGACCCTGTCTCAAAAGAAAAAGTAAAAATAAAAAAGACTGAGGATATAGTTCAGTAGCAAAGTACCCTTGGGTTCAACACCTAGTCCAAAAAAAAATCAATGATGCAAAGATGAAAAGCAAACACCAGATTTTTTTTTCTTTCTTAGTTGTAGTTGGACACAATTCTTTATTTTATTTATTGATTTTTATGTGTTGCTGAGGATCGAACCCAGGGCCTTTCATGTGATAGGCAAGAACACTCCCTCTGAGCCACAACCCCATTCTGTTTTTAATTTTCTAAAAAATTTATTTATTTATTTATTTATTTAGTTAGTTAGTTAGTTTAGTTATTCCCATTTTGTTGCTTGGATGAATTCAGGGCCTTGTACATGCTAAGCATATGCTCTAGCAGTGAGCTGCACCTCCAGGTCCCAACATCAGGTTCTTTTTGGGCTTGATCACAGGTTGTTGCCTGGTTTCTGTGATGATGAGGTATAGCATCAAGGAATTTGAAATCACTGATGACCACAGAGCTGGGAAAATTGTGAATTTACAAGCAGGATAAACAGTTGGGGAATCCTCAGCTCCAGACTTGATGTGCAACTCAAAGATCTAGAAAAACAAAATAATGTGTTCCCATCCTGTCAGGTTGGCTTCACTGTACTGATAATTTCAGGGGAAACATGAAGAAGCAAAAGGAAAACATAAGAGGGGGAATCCCTGGACTCTTCCTAGGGATGCAATATATACCAAACCAAAGCACTTCCTGTTTTTTGTTGTTGTTGTTGTTGTTGCTGCTGCTGTTTTTGGTACTTGGGATTGGACCTAGGGGCATTCAAACACTGAGCTCCATCTCTAGACATTTTGTATTTTATTTAGAGAAAGGGTCTCACAAAATTGCTTAGGGCCTCGCTATTGCTGAGGCTGGCTTGGAAATCTTGGTCCTCCTGTGTCAGCCTTCTTAGCCACTGGAATTACAGGTCATGTTCCACCAGGCCCAGCTGGCCTAGAAATATTGACCTTCCTGATCCACTGGAATTACAGACTTGTGTCACTGTGCCTGGCAAAACAAAATATTTCAATGGACAAAATATTCAAAAATCTGTTGCCAAAAGCTCACTCCTTCTCCCCATTGATGCCAATCCAATAACAAAGACACAGTTTTGAGAAAAAGAAAAAGAAGGTTGATTGCTTTACCAGCAAAGGAGAAACACAGGGGGCTGCTGTCCCAAAGGCTGTGCTTCTGCCCATCAGCAGGAACAAGAGACTTTTACAGAGGGGATTCAGAGAAAAGGAGATTAGGGAAGAGAGATCATGAAGGAAGTGAGAGGTTAGGGAAGAGAAGATCAGAGAAGTTCAAGGAAAAGAAGATCAGGGGTGAGAACATCAGGAAGAAGTTTAGGGAAAAGAAGATCAGGGAGGAGAAGATCAGGGAGATGAAGACTGGGGAAAAGAAAAATTGTTTCAAAGCCATAAGGGATATAGTCAAAGCACCAAGTGAACCCCTGTTACAAAGCTATTCAGGCCCTTTACTTCTGGAGGGGTCAGTGTGTCCCACAGACAGCACACTGCAATTTGAAGACCTCTGCTCTAAGGAGCCATCACCCCAATGGCAGCCTACCCTCAAGCCAGCTGGCTGTATGGTAGGTGCACCATAAACAGGCTGATTAAAGCTGACAGGCTGCCTTAATCTCTGTAGAGAGGTTGAGGGGAAGTCAGACCAGTTGGGGTTATTTCAGTGATCAGAGGGAAGATGGGCTTGCACAGAGTTGGTGCATAGGAGAGGGATGGAAGAGGATTTAGGAATGGATGAACTGTGGGATTAAAGAAAACAGAAATCCTGAATGGACTGAGCAGTTAGTCATTGGGAGGTGCTTTTTAAAATTATTATTTTTATTTTATTTGGTACCTGAGATGGACCCAAGGGGCGCTTTACCACGGAGCTCCATCCCCTGGCCCATTTTTATTGATTATTTTATTTTGAATCAGGGTTTCACTGAATCCCTAGGCTGGCCTAAAACTCATCATCTTCCTGCCTCAGCCTTCAGAGTCGCTTGGACTACAGGCGTGCAGCCACGTGAACAGGTACCTTTGTGGAGACACATGTCTGCAGGTAGGATAGGTGGGGTGGAGATCTCAGTGGCAGGCTTAGGGAGAGACTCTAGGGAGGGGCCTTGGCTGGGATGGGATTCCAGGGAGGGGAGGAATGCAGGTCAGGAGGGGGTTGGACCTAAAATCTCAAAATCCTCAGGAGGGGAGGAGCCAAGGAAGAGGTGAGCAGTGAAATAGCCTTGGCTGAGACAGTCTCCAACCTTTGTTCACTGCGCAGTGCTGCTGTAGTCATCTCCTCCCAGGTAAGCCTGGCCCATGAGCAGACCCTGCAGTTGGGCCCTCTTGTCTCTTGCCTTGCTTCGTTCCCTATGGGTTGTGGGGTGCTAGGAAACAGCATTTTTTAAATCTCTAATTTCAAAGTGGGGGTAGTTAACTAGCAGGAAGAAAATGAAGCATGTGAAGAGGTTTATACAGTTCCCATCTGAAAAAAGTTGGTGCGGTGGGGGGTGAGAACTTAATAGTGTCTTTCTCAGGAGCAGTGTAATAGCCAGAGCTGTGGAGCAGGTGCCTGGTTTTCCATCTTCTCCATTGCCCACTGGGGAACTTGAACTCTTTTTTTTTTTTTTCCACTGAGAATTGAACCGAGGAGCACCCGACTATCCCCAACCTGTTTTATATTTTATTTAGAGACAGGGTTTCCCTGAGCTGCTTAGCACCTCCCTATTGCTGAGGCTGGCTTTGAACTCTCCATCCTCCTGCCTCAGTCTTCTATGCCTCTGGGATTAAAGGCATGTGACACCGCGCCCGGCTCCTGTCTTTTTAAGGAAATATAAGTAGACAAATAACTTTTCTTTTCCTTGTTGATAAGATGGTGATTTACTGCACAGTCAAACTTATTTCTTGACTTCAATATCATGGACTTGACTTCTAGGTAGAGACTACTGCACACATCGTGTAGATCACATCTGCTCTGTGAAACTGGTCCGTTCCTAGCAGAGGCACCCAAGTGGGTGAGTAGCTGAGGCCTGGCCAATGGTTTGAGAACTGGACAGTGGCGGGCAGGTCTGCAGGGTTAGGGGAGTCCGTGGTGGGGGAAGGGTATCTTAGAGTGAATCAGGTGAAGTGACCCTTTACAGTCTCAGGAGTTCTAGATTAGAACTTTAGTGCCTAGCTCCATGGCACACACTGTAATCCCTGTGATTTGGAAGGCTGAAGCCAGGGAATCAAAAGTTTGAGGCTAGCCTCAGACATTTAGTTTGATCCTCTCTCAAAAAATGAAAAGGGGCCGGTGGCAGTGGCGCAAGCCTGTAATTCCAGCATCTGGGGAAGCTGAGACAGGAGAATGGTAAGTTCAAAGCCAGCCTCAGCAAAGGTGAGGCATTAAGCAACTGGGTGAGACCCTGTCTCTAAATCAAATACAAAATAGTGCTGGGGATGTCACTCAGCTGTCTAGTGCCCCTGAATTCAATCCCTTGGTACCAAAAAAAAAAGGTTAGGAGGGGGGCACTGAGGATGAGCTCTCCCCCAAGGATCAATGCCAACCTACTAGCCAAAATAAATAAAAGGAGTTTAGCTTGGGGCTGGGATTGTGGCTCAGAGGGAGAGAGCTCTCCTGGCTTTCTTGAGGCACTGAGTTCAATCCTTAGACCTTAGCACCACATAAAGATATTCTGTCCACCTATAAAACTCAGTTTAGATACCAAGTTTATAATGATTAAATATAAATTCTAGTTTAATTAATGAAAATAAATGTGATCAGTGATCAATTTCCCACTCAAGATCTTAGCTACTCTGAATTCATCCCACAGGCACTCTGGGTGGAGAGTCCATAGGAAAGCAAGGTAAAACAGGTTGAGCAAAATTTCTGGTTAGCATTATAGACTTAAGTGAAGCTGAGGCCGGAGGTGTGGGTTAGCATTATAGACCTAAGGAACTGAAAAACTGAGCTTTATTTTTAAGCTAATTTTCTTAGTAACTATGCAATAGGAGGTCTCTGTTGCCCAGGTGTTTCTGGAACCTGTGGGTTCAAATATTCATCCCACCTCAACCTCCCTAGCAGATGGGATCACAGGCATGAAGGGCTACATACCTAATTAATTCCTACTACTTTTGAATTTACCCTGATCTCCATTCCATGAACAACTGAACCCCTGTAAGGTGGTGTGTTTTTTTGCTTTGTTTTGTTTTGTTTTGGTTGTGTGGGGATGGAACCAGGGCTGAGTGCATGCTAGGCAAGCACTCTACCAATTTTTACCTATTTCCCCAGCCCAAGGATATGATTTTTGAACAGCTTGGGGATTGTTGGTAGTGGTGAACTGTACTGATAAGACCTGAGTACCCACCAGGCCACAGACAGGAAGAGGGTGGTACACATCTCTGCTGTCAATCAAGCCAGTTGTTCTGTGCTTTTCCTCCCTTGTGCCTGTTAGCTGCCAATTCAGGAACAGAGTGGCCTGTTGCTGAGGTCAGGCACTTGCACAATACAGTGTATATAATGATTAAAACCAAAGGGGAGCGGCTGAGGCTGTGGTTCAGTGGTAGAGCACTTGCCTAGCATGTGTGAGGCACTGGGTTTGATTCTGAGCATCACATATAAATAAATAAAGTTCTATGAACAACTAAGAATATATATGTATATTCAATTTAACTGAAGATCCTTAAGCAAAGATGGGTGTGTAGGAGGTGGGAAGAAGGATGTGGTTTACTTCTGCATTGATATTTTAATATTTGTACTCTGGAAAAATAATATACTTCATTGACTTGGCAGCTAATTTTAATTTTTATTTTATTTTTTAAATTTATTTTGGGTGCTCTGGGTTGAACTCAAGGGCATAGAACCACTAAGCCGTATCACTATTTTTTCTTTTTGACTTTTAATTTTTAGTGGTAGGTGGACACAATATCTTTATTTTTTCATGGTGCTGAGGATCAAAGTCAGTGCCACACATGCTAATCTAGTGCTCTATAACTGAGCCACAACCCCAATATCCTATCCCTTTATAATGGCCTTGAACTTATGAGCTTCCTGCTTCAGCTTCCTAAGTGGCTGAGATTTGAGGTTGACACCACCACATACAGTTTGTCAGCTGATTTTTGAGGAATGGTCCTAATGTTACCAATCTCTGTAATTAGAAAGACTTCTCTTCCTTGCTTTTGTGCAGGATTCCATCCAGGTTGGTATGGTACCTTGTTAAAAAAATGTTTGTTTTAGTTAATTTGTTTGCTTGTTATGCAGAATGTGAACTGAAAAACTAATACTATGGGAAATCAACTAGTTCCATTAGTTTTAGTTATCAGCTGTCAGGCTCATCTGTTTTTCATCCTGTGCTGGGGAATGAACCCAGGGCCTTGCGTATGCTACACTGTACTGTGTCACTGAGCTACATCCCCCACACTTTTTATATATATATATTTTTTGAGACAGGATCTTGTGAAATGTCTCAGGCTGACCTTAAACTTGTGATCTTCAAGTTCCTGAGGAGCCTCAAGTTCCCCAGCTTCCTGAGTAACTGAAATTATAATATATGCCACCACACACAGAGTGTCAATTGGTTTTAATGATCATGCACAAATTGTGAATACTGACTTTTCTCATTTTAGTGTTATATGCTCATCTCATTAGTAGCCTTCTACTAATTTTTATGGAGTACACATAGTTAATGAAGTTTATATTACTGAGTTTCTCAGTGAAATTCATTGGTGAATAATTTTCCATTTCTCTATATTTCAGATGAGAGTTTTTAAAGAATTTTAGATTCCTGGAACCTAGCCAGTGTGCAAGAACTAAAATTACTCTTCAAAAGGGAAAACAATACGATCTGGACAATATAGACACCCTGTCAACTGTACAGTCAAAAATGTCTAGATTTGCAAAGGAACAGGAACAAACCAACTGTGTCAAAAGAAATTATCTAAGAGATAGTGATGAGGAGATACCTCAGATGTTAGATTTCAAGTATAAAGATTATATATCAACAACTATTGTGGAGAAATTTAAGGTCTTCTTGGAAATGCAGGACCTGATGTTTTTTGAGATGAGGGAAACCCTGAAAAATGACCTAAAGGAAATGCTAGTAAAAAGTGAGATATCTGAAACAAAAGATAAAGAGCACTGTGGTAGCAGGGAAGTGAGGCAGGAAGAGAAAGATTTAGGGTTACAGAGTTTCAGTAACAAAGAGAAGACCATCAAAGCATCAAGAGAAGAAGAAACTCTGATGGATGAAGGAGCCGTGCTCACCCTGGCTGCAGACCCTCTGGCATCAACCACCTTGGAAGTCAGTAAGCAGTGGGGCGACATCTTCAACATTTTGAGAGAAAATGGCTTTGGCCCTGAGTTTCAGTGTGAGGTCAAATTAGCATTTAAATATGATGATGAGATGAAGACATTTTCAGACCTGCAAAGCTTACAACAATTTACCAGCCAAAAACCTGTCATAAGGGAATTACTGAACCATATGCTCCAACAGAAGGAAAAACCAAATCATGGAGGAGGATATGGGCTCCCCGTAAAAGGGGTAAGTATATTAATATGTCAAGTTATGTGCAAAGTGGAAGTAGTAGTTGGTGCAGTTATTCTGGAGAAAATTAATATTGTGGGTTTTTTTGTTTTTGTTTTTTTGGTGCTGGGCTCTGAACCCAGGGCCTTGCACAGGTGAGGTTAGCACTCTACCAACTGAGCTGTATCCCCAGCCTGGAAAATCAGTATTTATGAAACAATACCATTAAATAAAAAGCATGACATTAAAAATAATTACGTTGACATTTATTTACAATTTTTATTTACATTTACTTATTTGGGGTGATGAGAACTGAGCCCAGGGGTACTTTACCACTGAATTACATCCCACCCCTGTTTTTGTCTTAAAGTTTTTAAATTCTTTGTGTGTGTGTGTGTGGTGCTGAGGATCAAACACAGTGTCTCACACCTGCCAGGTGAGTGCTCCACAACTGAGCCACATTCCCAGCCCTTTTTTGTATTTTATTTAGAGGCAGCTTCTCCATGAGTTGCTTAGGCCTCAGCTTTTGCTGAGGCTGGTTTTGAACTTACATCCTCCTGCCTCAGTCTCATGAGCCTCTAGGATTATAGGCAAACACCACTGTGCCTGGTTACAAGGACTTATTGCAATAAACAGACAAGTGATGAAAATAGTAAAAAAGCATCAAGGGATAGGAATGTAGAAGGACCAAGGTAGGCATAATCATAGAGACACTTGCCTTGCTTGGGGACTAGGCCTTCACAAACATGTAATTACTTCAAGGCCCCAGGTTTGATCCCCAGCACCACAAAAAAAGAAAAAAAAAAGAAAAAAAAATATTGAAGTAGTTCTCCCAGTACTTGCTCATTGTCAAAGTGGTAGTCATATGAAATTTAGAGAGTTAAGTGAAAATTTTTAATTCTGTAAGAGACATACAATTAAAAAAAAAATTTTTTTTTTTAAACTTTCAGGGTAACGCTCTAGTGAATTCAAAACATGAAGCTGGAGGAACAGCAAGTGATGGCTTGCATTTCTTATCCACCAAAGAGGTAAAAGTTGCTAGGCCCGAAGTGAAGAACTTAGAGACTCGGGAGGAAGAGTTTTCAGAGTGGAAGGATAAAGGAATCCCTACCTTTGAGGTGACAGGAGAAGACTCAGAGACCCACAAGGAAGACATCTTTTATGTGAGGGCAGAAGAGGAAGAAGGGGCCTGTGCAATGGAAGAGGAGGAGGAGTGGTGGGAGGAGGAGGAGGAGTGGTGGGAGGAGAAGGAAGAGTGGTGGGAGGAGGAGGAGGAGGGCGAAGATGACTCAATATTATGTGAGAAACGGGACTCAACCTGTCGCCTTGTTCCTGCGACAAGTGTGATGGGAAAGATGGGAGCTGATGAAGAGATTATGGTGTTCAGTAAGGTACGGAATTCTGAGAAAGAGGAGGAAGAGGAAGTAGGAGGGTTTTCCATGCTGAAGACTCTTCAAACACAAACATCCAAAGAGGCAGACCTAATCCAGGAAAAGGAAAACAACTTTAGAACAACTGTGATGGGTGTCCTCAGAGAGATGGGAGAAGAGATTGGAAAAATTAAAAAATGCCTTCCAGATATCCTGGGAACTAAGAAATCAATAGATGATCTGAGGAGTAGAATAGACATCTTTGAAGAAAGACTTTTCAATATAGATGAGGAAGTGGCACAATTCTCTGAGGATTTCATAGATATTTTGGCCTATCAGATAGCAATTAAACACTAAGGGAGAGGGAGGATCGATTCAGAAGGGCCAATCTCCGTTTGATAGGAATCCCAGAAAAAGAGAGTGAAGAGAATGAAGCAGAGGACATACTTCAGGAAGTAATTGAAGAAGATTTTCCAGAACTTTGGGATTCTAGTCTTGGAATAGTGAGGGCACACCGAATCCCCAGTGTGATTGACAAAAACAGACTGACTCCGAGACACATCTTGGTGAAGTTTTTGAATTGTAGTGATAAAGAGAAAATCCAAAAGGCTTCTAGAGAGAAAAAAGAAACACCTACAGAAAGGCTTTCGCCATAGAATCCTGTATCCAGCCAAATTGGCATTTGATTTCCAGGGTCAAACAAAGATATTTTTTGATATGGAAGAATTTAGAAGTTCATTTCTTGTGTACCCACTTTGAAAGAATTATTGGAGAAAACAAAATAGGTGGCTGCAACTTACACTCTCCTCACCCCAACATAGATCTAGAAAATTGACGAATACAACATCATGTCTGTCCAGAAGAGTAGGAGCTAACTGGGAATGAGGCGAAAGGAGTGGTCTTACCCAGATGTTAGGAAGGTTAAAGTGCATATTTCAAAAATTTAGTGATAGGCATTGTAGTTTACCTAGGGTGAAGATTTTGTACTACTGAGCTGGGAGGAAGGAATCTGTCCATGGAACAGACGGGGAAAGTAATAGAAATGTGCAGGGGTAAGGTGGCAGGATAAAGTAGAAAAGAAAAAATGAAACTGCTGAATGTATGGGGAAGGATATTTCATAATCTTATCATGTGTCAGTGAATCTGCTTTTTCCATTTGAATATGCTCATTTTGCTATTAAATGTTTTACCTTTTCCAACATACCTACTGTATGTAGTTTTTGAATTTTACTGCCAAACTCCATACAGATCAACTCTCTTCCCTGTGTTTTCGATACTTGTGCTTTTATTTTTTGCAGTACTGGTGGTTGAATCAGGATCTTGCCCATGCGAGAAAAGCCCTCTAGCATTGAGTTGCACCCTACTCCTGATGCAGATCTTAGAAAATGAGAAATCACAGAGGGTTAAGGCATTTGGTTCGAGTAGGCAGTTGGGAAGATGGGCCCCTTAGTCAGAGTTGCACCATTATCTTTCCACCCTCACAATTTTGCCCTGACATCTTTATAGAATTCCCATGCAGTTTTAAAACATTTCTTACAGGAAGTTGCAAAAAATAATGTCCTGCATACTACTCAGCCTGATTTCCCATAGTAACATCTTCAATAACGTGTGACATTGTTAACTAGATGTTTAGGTTTCTATGGTCCTAAAGAAATTAATAAAATTGAAAATAAAAATGGAATCTCAGGTTTGGGGGCCAGAAGTGCAGCATCATTATCATTTGACTGAAATCACTATTACAGGCTTCAGGGAGACTTTCTGCCAGCTTCTGGTGGCTGCTGGAATCCCTTGGCTTTTCTTCAGGTGCCAAGTTACTGCTGTTTTCACTCTTGTCACCCCAAGGCTATTCTTTCCAGAGGCAGTAACTCTGTCCCTCTCATAAGGATACTTGCAACTGCATTTAGGACCTATGCAGATGATCCAGGATCATCTTCTCATGTCTAAAAGACCATTTGGACAAATTTGTAAAGTCCAATGGTGTGCCCAGATTCTCAAAATGGGGGCGTGATTACTCCCCCTCCAATACTATGGATTTGATTATGGGATTCTCTGCACTGAGCTACACCTCCAACACTTTTTAAGACAAGGTCTTCTAAGTTGCTGAAACTGTCCTCAGTTTGTGAGTCTCCTGCCTCAGTCTCCCCGCTGAATGATTTGAATAAGAGAATGGCTTGTGTCCCTATAGGCTGTGGGAGGTGATAAAAGGTTGATAAAGCCACCCTTCACACATCTCTAGTCATCCTCTGTGAAAGCTGAAAGGGTGGGTGGTTTTAGATTAAATAGCATCCTTCCTCCCACCCCCAAGTCACTTGGAATCTCAATTTGACATTGAAAAGTGGTGTGATTAAGTTAATTGAGATGAAGTCATACTAGATTAATTGTCCTTAAGGCAATCACTGGTGTCCTTGAAAGATCCACAAGACTATGTTGAGGTGGGGTAGCTTGAGTTATAGCTCCACTAACCAAGGGACACCCTGTATGCCCAGAATCCAGAAAAAGCTAAAGGGCGAAGAAGGATTCTTGTGTTACTCTGTGAGCATGATCTACTAGCAAGTACCCTGACCTCCCTCCAGGATGAACAGTCAGGCAACTGGGTATCCCAACCTCTCTGTGAAGGTGTGGGGTGAAGTGTGTGGAGACTCATGCTTATTGTTATCTTTAGAGCTTAGCAAACTATGGGTTTAATTACAATGCCCTTCATAAAAAAAAATGTACACACAGAGGCTGGAAGAATAACTTGGTAGTAGAACATTTGCTGATCCTGCACACATGCAAATGGCTCCACCCTGGGACATAAGATAAAAGCCAAACTTTCCTTTTCTCATACACAATTTATTTTTGGGGGGGTGAGTTACTGGGAATTGAACCTAGGGGTGCTTTACCACTGAGCAACACCCAGCACTTTTTACTTTTTATTTTGAGACAGTCTCACTCACTAAATGCTTAGGGTATTGCTAAGTCACTGAGGCCAGCCTGTGTTCCTCCTGCCTCAGCCTTCCAAGCTGCTGGGATTACAGGTGTGCACCTCTGAGCCCAGCCACACATAATTTTTGCTTACTGGCCTTGTAGACTAAAAAGCATGACCTTGAATGCCATTGCGTATAATTTGTAAGCCAATCTGCTACTATTGGACACATGGGCTGTTTCTTCAATGGAGACAGCCTAGGGAGGACCCAGGAAGTGAGAAGGTGGTGTCAGCTGAGCCTTCCCTTCATGGTAAACACTGGGGTGCTTTTTATACACACATCATTTCACCCTCACTAAAGTCTTCTGTGCCATTATCTGCCATGTTATAGGTGAGGAAATAAAAAATCATGCAAATTACTTGCCCAAATTTACAGAAGTAGATAGCAATATGAATTATCTAAAATTTCAAATGATCCATCCTTTCCACACTTATGCTATTTGCATTTCTGTACAATTCCTCTAAGTACTTATGATTTTATTTATTTTTGTGGTGCAGGGTATGGAATATAAGATTCTGCATGTGAGGTAAGCGCTATACCACTGATCTAGCACAGCCATAGTTGTTTTTGTTTGTTTGTTTGTTTGTTTTTTTAAGATAGGGTCTCCTAAAGAGGCTGGCCTCAAACTTGCAATTCTCCTGCCTCAGCATCCTGAGTTGGTGGGATTACAGGCATGTACCATGATGTCCAGAGCCACAGAGTTTTCATTTTGCCAATTTGAAACTCTGCCTGTTAAACACAACTTCCCTCCCACTCGCCAGAAATTTCAACTTCATGTTTTTATTATTTGGACTTTTCTAGATACCCCATGTGAGTGGGATCATAGAATATTAGTTCTCTTGTGACTGACATTTCACCTCCATAATATCCCTGAGGCTTATCTGTGATGTAGCAGGTGTCAGCGTCTCCTTGAAAAAGGCTGTGGAATATTCTATTGTACAAATGTACTGCATCTACATTCATCATCCATAGATGGGCATTTCTGTTTCTTTCACGTCTTGGCTATGGTGAATAATGCTGTAATCATTATGAGTGTGTAAAACTCCCCTTGAAGTCCTGCTCTGGATATATATCTAGATTTAGAGTTGTTGGTTCATATGATAATTCAGTTTTTAGTTTTAGTTTCTTTTGTAGGTTTTTTTTTTGGAGAAATTTCCTTATCATTGTCCATAGTAGTTGTATTTTTTTACATTTGCAACTGTATCTGGATTTTTATTTTGACACAGGGTCTTGATAAGTTGCCGAAGGACTTGCTAAGTTGCCCAGGCTGGCCTCCAACTTTAAAGCCTCCTGTCTCAGCCTCCAGACTCACTGGAATTACAGGCATGCACCACTATGCCTTGTTTAAAGAAGATTTGAAGCATAATTTTTTCCTTCTCCTTCGTGGAGGTTCATATGCTGCTGCTGGAGCCCCTGAGGCTCTAGCTTCTGGCTCAGACTGCAACCAGGCCTGGCCACCTGGCCTGCCCATGTCATTTGCAACCAGCACCACTGCTGCACCCGTGCACACACCTTGACTTCACGTGCGCCCCACAAGTTGGGGCCAGAAGGACTGGGGTATCTGGCCCATGCTTTCCTAAGCCTAGAGACTTCTGCTTCAATCTCCTTCTTTTTCATCCTGTCCTAAGGAGGCTAACTTAGTGGGCCTCCAACCGTCACCTCCATCAAAAGCAAGCAAGTTTCATATGAAAGCACATTTTGGTTGGAAAGCCCACTGCTCTACCAAATAAAAGACTTGATTACCTGCCTCCAAGTAATCTGTGTGCATCTTCTTTGGATAGTGCATTGTAAGAGGGGAATCTCACTGCTGATCACAATTTCTCTCCACAACATTTTTTCTTCCTTCCTTCCTTCCTTCCTTCCTCGCTTCCTCCTCCTCCTCCTCCTCCTCCTCCTCCTTCTTCTTCTTCTTCTTCTTTCTCTCTCTCTCTCTCTCTCTCTCTCTCTCTCTCTCTCTCTCTCTCTCTCTCTCAGTGCTGATATTAGATCTGGGCCTCATACATGCAGGCAGATACTCTACCACTGAGCTACACCCCTCAGCCCTGCTTATTGAATTACTAGCTGCTGATGGGATCCTCCAGTGTTTACCAAGCTTGATGCAAATTTACATTCCTTCGACTTAAAACTCTTATTATAAAACACCATAAAACAGACAGACTCAACACTGAACCACAAAGGAAGCTATCAGGGAATGAAATCAAAAGCATTAATATAATATTATCCATGATGGAGTTTAGTAGCTGCTCACAGAGTGATTATTCCGAACCACTGAAGAACAGGCACTTTTGAATTTTGCATACCTTTTTCAGATCAGAGTTTGGTACGGATTTCTCTCTTGAAACCAATAGAAACCTTCCATCCCTGAGTGTCAACAGAAGCTGCCGGTATTGGCAGTGGGGAGACAGTGACCTAGATGGTGCTGACAGCAAACTCCTTTCTCCACCTCTCCAAGTTGAAACACAATTCACTTGTTCCTGAGAACATGTGGACTCAATCTATTGAAACATTTTGGCCTTTGCTAGCAAACTGTTGAGAAATTAACATGCAATTTCCTGATGCAAAACTCCTAAGCCTCCCAGCAAGATGTGCTAGGTCCCATAAGATGAAGGGAGTTGGGATCTGCCTCATCAAATCCTCTTCTTTATTCCTACACTCTATCCCCAAGCCCGGAGCTTTATAAGTGGAGGCCTCTGGGTTGGGTGCATGGTGCATGCTTGTAGTCCCAACAGCTAAGAGGCTGAGGAAGGAGGATTGAGAGTTCAAAGTCAGCCTCAGAAGTTTAGTGAGGCCCTAAGTAACTCAGTGAGACCCTATTTCTAAATGAAATATTTAAAAAAGGGCTGGGGATATGGTTCAGTGTTTAAGCCTCACTGGGTTCAACCCCTGTATTAAAAAAAAAAAAAAAAAAAGTGAAGTCCTCTGTGTTCAGAGCACAGCCCAGGTGCACCAGGGGCAGAGGGCTAATAAGTTTTAATTGTAATATGTTTGTAATCTAATTCCAAATGTGGGTATGGCTGCCCTACAGTAGGTCTCTCTAGACTAAGAATAGACTTGTTATAGTTAAAGCTTCATCCCTGGGTTTCATAAACTGACTTCTAGACCACTCACATATAATCAAATCAAGCCTTTATTGAAGCACACTAGTGACTGACCAGAACATAAAGCTGTTCCCCTGATCAGCCCTGAACAATTGTAAGGTTGCTCCTTATAAGCCTGAAAACTCAAAAGGGTTGTTCAGGGATCTAGCCAATGCAAACAAGCCAGGTTAATGAAGCTGGAGAGTGCAGTAAATAGGTGGGAAGCCTAACCAATCACAGTTAGCCTAGTCCCTCCAGTTAGAGAAACAGAGCCCCATTACCCTAGTTACAGAAAAAATGCCCCATTAGTTAGTTCCCTGTTCTTAAAGGTTTCTGTATCAAAAGGAAAAGAAATATTGTCCCATTCATGACCTTTCTACTTGACATGGTTGTTTTACAGGATGAAGGCATAAAACAAAATGGAGTCACATTTGCTTCTACTATCACATCCCCCACTGGTTTTAGTTGCTTTGATGTCAATCTTGCACATCATTAGGCCTCAGTTTTGTTTTGTTTTGTTTCCATCTTTCTGTGTCTAAGGGACCACACTGGGCTCGCAAGACCATAAGTCAGACCTCACCTACATTTTTGTGTATATGGTTTAGGAGGGTTTTTAAAAGGCAGAGTCCTACAGTAATCCCAATCAGGAGAAGTACTAGGGGCCCAACTACAGCTAAAATGATGGTAGTCAACCAAGGGGACCATGAGAATAGGTTTTAGAACCAATTGCCTGAAGTTTCTAGTGCTTTCTCTCTTTCCTTTATCCTGTTTCTCACTAGAGCCAAGCTGTCCTTTATTATCCCAGAATGGTTTGCATAGAAACAAGTTTCTCCTGGAGCCATACAAAGTACTCCTTGTTTTAGAAAGAGAAGATCTAGACCTCATCTGTTTTGTAAGACTATTTCTGTCAGAGAGTCTAGTGAAACCTCTGGTTTGGAGATTGACCTTTTTAGTTTTCCTAAATCTGTATCTATTTGACAGCCAAGGACTTAAGTTTTTTTAGAGCCTGTGATAAGACCTACAGTTCCTAAAGCAGTACATCCAGCTATTCCCAAACCAGTCAGGAGGGGAACTAAAATGGGGACAGCCAATCTATGTTGATAAATCAGTGGGCCCTGGCCTTTTATTAGGTCCAGGGGTTCTTTTTCTTTTACTCCATCAAAATAGTAGGTTACATAGTTTAGAGTTATGACAGGTTGGAGATTTAGACAAGAATTTTGAAATGAGACCCAGGAAGCACAATTTTTGGTGAACAGGGAATTGTCCCACTTATTAGTTGGATTGTGGAAGCAAGTGTCTCTTTCTGGGAGATCAACCAGGGTGGTTTGGGGAGTAGTTCCCCAGGTACATCTTCCTGAGCTAGACATATTGGTGAACATCTATACTGACCATATTTTTTCCTCTAATGTTAGGGACCTCCTACTGTTGTAAGGGAAAAGGGTGATGACCATTCTTGTTGCTTTGAGCTGAGAGAGTGCAATGTGCAGTGGGCAAGCAGTTTGGAGTCCTTTTTAGAAACTGAGTGGGTCAAGGAGTCCATGGTAAAAATTTGGTTCAGGAAGAACAGGATGTAAATTCACCTGGGGTGGGCACTTCTATGAGAGAAACAAAAAGACATCAGTACTGAAATAAGATTAATACAAAATAGCAGTTGTAGCATCTGGAACCTGTCCCTGAATATCATGAAAATGATGGAAATTAATAATTGTGTACCAGGAGGTGGAAGACCTGAGAAATTGTCCCCATAATAAGGCCTAACAAAGCCTAATAACACACTTTTTTTTAGGGAACATAAATCTTTAACATAGTCAGAATTATCAGGAATGTAGACACAACATTTAGTTAAATTAGTTAACGTCATCTGATTTTTGTAAAAATACCTTTTTGGCATGACCTCTGTGTTCAGTAAAGGTCTCTTGTTACTTAGGGTTAGATAACTATATTAATAAACATCAATTACTGTGTAGGAAGTTAGGAAGATCTGTAGGCCTTAAACTGAACGAAAACTTCTGGCAGTTTTTTATTGATAGTTATCAGGCATTTTTGCCTAAGAATTTCTCTTTTGTTACCTCTAATCTTACTTATTTTGGGGGGAGCTAACACTAGTGTATATTTTAAGTTACATTAAAATAATTGTTGTTTCATTTTCAATGTCCAGGATTGGCTGTGCTTTGGTTTTAACTGTTTTTGCTAGATGCTTAAGACCAAGCTAGTCAAACTGACCTTGTTCCTCTCTGTTGGTAAGAGTCAGCTGAGTTTTCTTGGAGAGCATTCTTGGGGGAACTTGTGAGCAGCATTTTAGTTCTGTTAGTGTCATCTGCATTAGAATGGGTCAATGTCTTGCTGACTATATGGCCTCCCTTGAAGCATCAGGCATGTCTCCCCTTTTCAATGACCCTCCTTTTTTGCAGCATGGACACTCCTTGGCTTTCTGCTCCCCAGTGGTCTCATTAATCTCCCTAATGGGAAGTTATGTGGCCTAGAGTTGCAAAGCTTTTTCCCCTGTCCTGGGTTCAGGCTGACTCAGAGGGCAAGAACCAAATATTGGTTTGTTTGGCCCCTTTATTTTAAACTTAATATTTAAATTTGGCCTTAAACATCTAGCAAGATAGTTTTACCAGTTTTAAAGTAAGAATGCTGAGCTTTAACGTTAATGTTTATAACTTTACAGTTAATTTTTACATAACACAATATCCTTATTTTATTTATTAACTTATGTAATGCTGAAGATCTGCCTGAAGGAAGAATAGGACACCTTAGCATCTACTGTATGATCCAATCACTGTACTCCAGCAAGGCAGCTTGCAGACCCAGAGAATACATTAAATTTGAGCTATAAAAACTCTCTCTTGTGAGGTCCTCCTCTCTTGCTCTCTCCTTTTTCTCTCACTTTCCCTGTCTCTCATATTCTCTCTCTCTCTCTCTCTCTCTCTCTCTCTCTCTCTCTCTCTCACACACTTTCCTTTCTCTTTCTTTTGCACTTTCCTTGCTCTCTCTCTCTCTCTCTCTCTCTCTCTCTATCAGACACTGCCACAATAAATATCTCTTGATTACTCTGAGTGCAGTGGTCACTTTTTTTTTTTAGTTATAATGAAAATACAAAGTGAAATTAACAATATTAAAAACATATTTAGCTTGTATATAATTTTGAACCTTGGCTGAGTTATATATTATATTTTCTATTTGAGATCACAGTTATCTTTCCAATAAAATTAATCTTTGAATATAAGTTTAAGTTAACTGAAATCTGGCCTAATTTGAAGTTATTCTGATATGTTGTAAGGTGGGAGGCAGAGCCTTATCTCAGGTAAGGCAAGGCTCTTTATAAATCCTAGGTAAAGTGTTTTAGTTCTAAAGCTGATCTTTGTCTCTCTTTTTAGATATCATTTTATAAAGTTTGCATATATTATTTTCTGACTCTATGAATGTTAGTAGTACAATAGGACATCTATTTGAAACATTAATTAAAAAGGGCTGAGAGCCCTTAACATTTTTTTTCACATGTTAAGTGGCAAAATGTTTTATAATATTAATCTTTAAATAGATTAGGCTCTCATTACTTTTTAAAATATCTTTAAATTTTTGTATTTTAGTGTAAAAGGTAACATAAGATTTGGTTACAAAACATCAAATAATATAAATAAATCCCCAATAAAATCTATTATCTTTATAAATTTAAATTACCATTACAGACAATTTTAGTTTGGAGAATACCAGCTTGATAAAATGTTTCTTTAAACCTTTTACCTTAAAGACTTCTATACCTGAGATATGAACACATTTAATCTGTAAAGAAGAGTAAGGTACCACAATTTTATTGATGTTTTTATATTAACCAAGGTTAGCTTTTAAAGGAAAATCTAGACTCTGTAATGTAGGACAATACTTTAAAATAACAGTTGCTGTTTAACCACAGATGTAAAAACCTTAATTTTTTAAGATTACTTGTTTTCAGGGATAAAACTTAATAGACACAATGTAATTAATATTTTTAGAAGTTTTTGTCATTTTAACATATAAATATATCAGTACATTATTATTTGTCCTTAGGGAACAACCTTGAATAGTTTTAAATATTTGTGTTACACATATAACCAACTTAGTTACATATAAACCTTTTAATGTTTGTTTTTTATTTATAGACCTTTATATTACTTAACTAGACCCTTTTGTTGTTTACTTAGATGTATTATAATTATACAATTTCTGAATTTAGATAAATTAACTGATTTTAATAAGATGAAATATATGTTATTTACAGTACTTTAATTGAAATGTAGTTGAAACCTCTTGACTTCTTGTATGTAGAATTATACTTATTGGGACTTTTAATTTATAGTAACCTTGTTTTATGATAACACAAAATAATTTCAAATTTCCTTTTTAGTATACCAATTTATGAAAACACCAACATTGTTTAAGTATTTTCCCTTAAGGAATTTAAGGAGTTAAAAGTACTTGATATTATATTTAATAGTCAGCATTTTAACTTTGTAAACCAATTAGATGTCTCTAACAAACACATTCATAATTAATTTTATATACGTTTAGATGTAATTTACATATCTTTTTAAAAAAACAAGTATCTGACAAGTGTATTGAATAATATTAGTAACCTCCAGGGAGAACAGTGACAACGTCTCATCCTGTCCCAGGAAAGGTGTAAGTGACTGTGTCCAATCTGACCTTTTTCCCCAGAAGAGTCCACTCACCAGAACTGACAGGCTGGCAGGAGGCTTTTCAGAGTGTCCTAGGAAGGACTGCAGTCATTCTTGCAGTGAGGCTGAGGAACATCTTTCAGGAACTCCCCTCTATTCTGGGGCCGAGGTCCAAAGGCCCGACATTGGAGGCAAATTTGGCATAAGGGTAGGGAAGAAATGGATCCTGGATGAGCCCCCAAATGTTATAGTTAAAGCTTCATCCCTGAGTTTCATAAACTGACTTCCAGACCACTCACATATAATTGAATCAAGCCTTTATTGAAGCACACTAGTGGTGACTGACCAGAACATAAAGCTGTTCCCCTGATCAGCCTTGAACAATTGCAAGGGCACTCCTTATAAGCCTGAAAACCACAAAAGGGATGTTCCGGGGTCCAGCCAATGCAAGCAAGCCAGGTTACAGAAGTGGGAGAGTGCAGTCAAGTGGTGGGAAGCCTAACCAATCACAGTTAGCCCAGTCACCCCAGTTACAGAAACAGAGCCCCATTACCCTAGTTACAGAAACAATGCCCCATTAGGTAGTTCCATGTTCTTAAAGGTTTCTATAGCAAAAGGAAAATAAATCTTGCCCCAGTCCTGACCCTTCTACTTGGCCTGGTTGTTTTACAGGATGAAGTCAAAAAACAAAATGGAGTCACATTTGCTTCTACTATCAAAGACTTTGCTGGAAAGAAAGGCAAATGTCATACTCTGTTATTCTGGAATTTGTGTTCTAATTCAGGGAATTTGAATTTTAAAAGGTGTATATATTCAAGAGACAGTTAAAGCAAGTTTCAAAATTAAGTCTAGGCAAGGAGTGAAGCCAGGGGCACTCTATCCCTGAGCTACATCTCCAGCCCTTTTTATTTGGGGACAAGGTCTCCCTGAATTGCCCAGGCTGGGTTCTGACTTGCAATCCTCCTGCCTCAACCTCCCCTGAGTAGTTGGCATTGCAGGTTTGTGCTACAAGGCAAGAGAGATTTCTAAAGAGACTAAGCAATATCTCCCATCTTTCATTCCATGTCCCCCACTGACACCTATGGACTAGGAGTTCTGAGTAAACTGGGTCCTTCCCTCTACTTGATTCTCCTTGGGTCCCACATTTGCAAAGCCCTTCTTCCCATCCTCATCTGGGAATTCTTTCCACTTCTCAGCTCTTGCCTTCACCAGGAAGCTGTCTCTGGGCCCCCAATTTTAAGATAAAACAGCCCTTTTCATTCTCTTTAAATCAGCTACATTGGACAGGAGAGTGAGAGGCTGAGGCTCGGAGGCTGAGACTGGAGTATCGTGAGTTCAAAGCCAGCCTCAGCAAAAGTGAGGTTTTAAGCAGCTCAGTGAGACCCTTTCTTTAAATAAATAGAAAATAGGGCTGGGGGTGTGGCTCAGTGGTTGAGTACCCCTGAGTTCAATTCCTAGTACATCTCCCCTCACCAAAAAAAAAAAAAAAAAAAAAAAAAAAAAAAAACTAGCTACACTGTAGAGTCACATTGATGAGGCTGGAAGATTGATAGTCTCTTAGGGACAGCAGAATACTGGATGGAGCTTTTTCAATTTTCTTGACAAGCAATTAAAAAAGTTGATCTTTGAAATTAGAAAATCCAAACTCTTTCCTGTATTCCCAATATGATTTCTCTACATTCCACACGGAAAAAAAACAAAACAAAACAAAACTAATGTATAAGGTATTTTGGAGAGAGCCCAGCTCACCATGTATGCAAATTATTCCATCCTGAGTGATGTTTGTATTCATGTACAAAATATAAGGGATGACCCTGAATTGGATTTAACAAGAAATAGACAAGTGCTGGGCACAGTGGTGCATCTTTGTAATCCCAGAGATGCAGGAGGCTGAGGCATGAAGATACCAAGTTAGAGGCCAGCCTCAGCAAATTAGAGAGGCCCTAAGCAACTTGGAGAGATGCTGTGTCAAAATAAAAAATTAAAATGGGCTGAGGATGTAGCTCAGTGGTATAGGCCCACTGGGTTCAATCCCCAGTACCACCAAAATGATGAAAATTTTAAAAAGGAAAAAAAAAAAAAGAGGACTGGGATTATGGCTCAGTGGCAGAGTGGGTTCAATCCTCAGCACCACATAAAAAAAATAAATAAGTAAACAAATGTATCATGTCCATCGACAAAAAAAAAAAAAAAATTAAAAGAAAAAGGAAAAAGAAATCAAGAAGCAGGATACCATGGAAGTGGCCCTGAGCCACTTGAGGAAGAAAAGAAGAGGATGTTTTCTGTTTCTGTGAAGGTCACTATCCCTTCCTACATACCTTGCTATACTGAGTTCTGGATGAAATGGCAGAACAGCCTAAAGGGACACGGAACCTTCTTAGTAGGAATGGATTGAGGCCTGCACAACATCTCCTATTAGAAATCCATATTCAGGAAATGCTGTAGGAGTGGGTTATGGTGCCTTGACATACAAGGATTCCAAAGGGGAAGTCACATTGAGTAGGCAGGTGTTGGGGCTATGGAGGGGACCCCCCAACCACCATATGTGGCTAAAGCTGTGTGCCTCATTGGCCCAGGACAGGCTGGCAGAATCACCTCTTCCTTCTGCTTTCCTTCATTTATCTGAATATCTTAAATATATTTCAATATATTTTTCAGATTGCACTAATTGATTTATTTTCCAGGCATAGTTTCTCTCATTTGGTACATAGACTGTGGGCAAAAGGCGATGGACTTCTTCAAGTATGATGTAATTCTTGCTGGAGAGGTTTCTCAAGCGACTTATGTAGTACAGGGGGGTTCAATCCTCCATACCAAGCAAGAAGAAAAAGGAGAACAATAATAAATTAATTAATTAATTAATTAATTAATTAAAACCAAAGAATATCTCCTTCTTTTCTAGTGCATTAAGCTGTTTCTGTTTTAAGATTATATATTCTGTAAGTAATGACAGATGGTTTGGTTTGATTGGTTGGTTTCTTGTTCTTGGGGGTTAACCTCAGGGGTGCTCTACCACTGAACTGACATCTCCAGTCCTTTTTATTTTGAGGCAGGATCTCACTAAGTATTTGAGGCTGGCCTCAAACTTGCCATCCTTCTGAGTGTCCGTCTCTGGGATTCAGGCCTGCACTGCTACACCTGGCTAGTAATGACAGTTTTGCAGCCACCTACTAATTATAATTTTCATTAAGTCCTTGCCAAGAGTGACTTGGAAAAATTTCTAGAAGAAGGTTCAATAATTTTTCTCATGTCAGGCATCATCTTACACCTGATATTATCAAAAATGCTGCACTTTAGCATTAAACTCATCCTGCCTTGGATTTAGAGAATTATTTCCTGTGGGCTAACCTGCACCACTTGTTGATCTTCAATGGTATCACACTCACCAGAGATGGCCTTTTGGAATTCATAAGGACAATTTATCATTTAAAATATTTTGTTATTTAATAATATGTTGCTGTGAACAGAATGTGTTTACTCAAAATTCATGTGTTGACGCTCCAATATTGTCATATTTGGAGGCTGGGTTTGAGAGGTAATTAGGTTTAGATCAGGTCATGAGTGTGGACCCTAATGATGTGATTAGAGTCCTTAGATAGAAGAAGAAGAGAGGACACACTGAAGAGAGTCCAGGGGAGCCCGAGATGGGAAGGCAGCTATGTCTATGCAGGTCAGATGTGTCTCACGCCCATCTTTTTTTATTTTTACTTTAAAATGTTTTCATATCTAGTTACAAGTAAAATTGGTCTGTAGTTGTGTTTATTAGGTTCCCAGATGAGTGACATGTTGATTTTGTAAAATGCATTCAGATAGTTCCTTTATTGTTGTATTGTTTTGAATAGTTGAAAATGCAGCAAAATATCTATTCTTTGACTGTTTAAAGAGTTGCATGTGAAATTATATCAGACTAGGGTTTTTGAGGAGAATTTAACATTTTCTTTCATATTCTTCAGGCTTTATATTTTTTTCTAATCTAATTTTATTAATACACGTATTTATACAAGATCATGCATGCGTGGGCTGTCAAATTTATTAAAGTAATACATAACAGTCTCGAGTTTATTTGTATATTCTCTACATATGAAAAAATTTTCCCTTTATTATTTCTAATTTGTGTTTTTGCTCTGTCCTTTTTCTTCTTCCCCCCTTTCTTTCTTAAGCTAGTTATCAATCCCCATCTTGTTCAGTGATGCAGATTTTATATTTACTAATTAAATTTTCATATTTTCTTAATCATTAACTTCTGACCTATAACACTATTGCACTCTTTCTTCTGCTGTTGGGGGGATTTAATTATTTATTTATTTTGTGGTACTGGGGATTAATTGAACCCAGAGGCCCTTAACCCCTGAAACATATCCCCAGCCCTTTTTAAAAACATTTTGAGACAGGGTGTTGCTAAATTGCTTAGGGTCTCACTCACTTGCTGAGACTGGCCTCCACTGGTGATCCTCCTGCGAAGCCTCTGGAGTCCCTGAAATTACAGGCATTCACCACCAAGCATGGCTCATAATTTATTGTGTGTTTTTGTTTGTTTCTTTCTTTGCTTTTTCTGTTGTGGTACTGGGGATAGAACTTAGGGGCTCTTGACCACCAAGCCACATCTCCAGCCCTTTTAAATATTTTATTTAGAGCTAGGGTCCCGTAGGGCCTAAGTTTCTGAGGCTGACCTTGAACTCATGATCCTTGCTCCTCAGAGTCCCGATCTGATGGGATTAGTGATGTGCACTACCTCCCCCAGCTGTTTCTTTCTTTTTTTTTTAACTTCTTCAAATAGGTAAATTATATTTTCTTTTCTTTTCTCTTGGGGGGTAAGGGTTTGGGTGGAGATTCTTGTTTTGTTTTTTTTGTTTGTTTGTTTTCCACTTTTGTTATTTTCTAGTGGCAGTTTGTGACTTTCTTTGAGGTAGTGGCTATGGGCTCTACTGCACCATCTGTTGACCTTCTGGGACAGCATGACCACTGGAGATGACCTTTTGAAACTTGACTACTTTTCAAGGTATTTTGGAACCTATATTCAAAAGACTAGAGAATCCTGGGCAAGATGGGAACATGCAGATACTGGGCTTGGAGACATCAAAGAGGCAGAAGACACCATAGGGGAAACTCTTAGAGGAGGGGAAAAGGAGCCTCACAGTCTAGCAGGAGGGAGTGACCCACTTGGGATTGGTGGGTGTTTGGAAGTGGGGAAGCTGGGCCAGACCACAGTGGAGTGTGAAACCAAGGCTTTAGTTCAGAGAACTTCTGTAGGCAGCTGGGAGCTTTTGATGCAGCTATTGAGGGCAGGATGCCATGAGCTGAGAGGGGTTCAGCAGATGCAGTGGACAGCTGGGCGGTGGGCACTCCTGCCAGGTCAGTTCTCAAAGTCAGGGTGTGCTAGAACTCAGGAGCACTTTGTCCTTGGGATGAAAGTATTTGGAGAGGCTCTGGGTCCCTAAGGGAAATGAGCTAAGAGAATGAAAACTTTTCAATGGGTAGGAGGAGAGAGGATCTGAGATGGAGCCCTGGGGAGGAGAGCCAGGGAGAGCAGCATGGCAGAAGCCCAGTACAGAGCAGCACTAAGCTCAGGAAGTCACTGCATTAGCACTGCACATGGTGGAGGGAGGGACAAAACAGAGGAAGAGAGAATGGGAGAGACTGTTCCCAGCAGAGGGCTCCCTCATTCTGGCACCAAACCTGTTAAGGAGCAAAATGGAAGCACTGATGGGAAGTAGGTTCTAGAAAGAAGGGGTTCTTACTGTTGTTGGGTTGTCAGATTATCATTGTCTGGCTGGATAGCACATACTTGTTGAAAATATTGACCGGTGCTTTCTTTCTTTTTTTTTTTTTTTCAAATTGTGCTGGGGCTTGAACCCAGGGCCTTGTGCATGCTAAGCAAGCACTGTACCAACTGAGCTATGGCCGCATCCCCTGGTGCTTTCTTTTAAATAATTAATTTTGTCAAAGAGTGTTGAGGGCCACAGCCAAGTTGGAATGATCATTTTGCCAGAAGTAGTGGTTGAGAGGTGACACCAGCAAGCCATTAAGATGATGACTTTTGAGTTCTTGCGGAGTTCCTGTTGAGTTCCAGTTGAGCTCTCGTGGGGATTCCTGGAGATTTTGCATTGGTGGGGGGAGTTCTGGGGGAGAGAGTTACAGTTGGTGTGTGTGGTGTGCCTAGGAGGGCCGCGTTGGGTGGTGTTCGTGGGAGTTCGGAAAATAAAATTTGTTCCTGCTTGAGTGGCTCGTGATTTGTGCCCAGCCAGACTGCAGCAAAAGAGAATTCAACTAGATGAAAAAATCAAAACCAAGGAGTATTTCCTTCATGTTAGAGATTTGCTTCAAATTTTCTATAAACAGAGTTCTCTGGAAAAGTATTGGGAATATTTGATTTACACAGATTGTGAGCATGTTTTCCATGCAACTTAGGTCTAACAAATACCTGTGGGCTCTCAATAAATGGTAGTACCCCCACCTTCCACTCCAAGTACTTTCTAGGTAAATCAGGCTCAGTGTTCCACCCTAGGGAGGTAGGTTATTCCTGATTAGAAAGGAGATCAAGTATGCACCTGGGAGCCAGACATGTCTGCTTCTCTCCCACCTCCAGGCCGTGTGCTTACCAGCCTGGTTTGACCTTTCCAGGCCAGGCACATCAGCATTTACTTCTGATAAGCCTGCTCTCTTCTTTGTATCCTTTTTTTTTTTTGGTATCAGGGTTTGAACCCACAGGCACTTGTTCACTGAGCCATGTTTCCAACCCTTTTTTATATTTTTTTGAGAGACAGGGTCTCACCGAGTTGCTTAGGGCCTTCCTAAGTTGCTGAGGCTGGTTTTGAACTTGTGATCCTCCTGCCTCAGCTTCCAGGATTCCAGGCATGCTCAAGGGTGCCTGGCTCACTTCGTCTGTTTGCAACTGGGTAATCACTTTGGAAGCTACAGGACAGTCCTCTTGCTTCCAGACTGCACATAGTCCAGGAGGCATGTGGAAAAGGTCATTGTGTCATCAAATGTGACTTGTCCTCCAAGAAACACTCATCCAAACCATGGTGGATTCTATCACATAAAAGTCTGTTCAGATCTTTAGTAACTCTCCTAGCCCATGATGGAACATGAATTCAAAGGCATCACCGTGTTGTGGGTGTGAGGCATGAGTTTTCACAAAAGTTACTTTCATAGTTCTAGTTCTTTGTTTCCAGCAGCTTCTGGCTCCAGGTTTCCCCTGCATGGTGGCTGCTTTGTTCCAATTCTGCCTCTATCCTCAGATGGCCTCCAAGTGTCTCTCCCCTGAAAGTCTTTTATATGAATTTGTCATTGGACTTAACTTCATCTGGATAATCTAGGGTCATTCCTTCTGGGATCCTTAATTTCATCTGCAAAGACCCTTTTTCAAATGAGATCACACTCACAGTGAATGTGAAATAAGATGTGGACACATCTTTTTAAAGACCACTATTCAACCCACTGTCCCAGTAAAATTGAATTGATAGGAAAATAAAATGAAAATCAGACATCAGAGAAGTCCACAGATTGTAGGCCTTTGAAACTGAGCCCTTAACCTGTGGGATCTGACTCAACTCCAGGTAGACGGTGCACCATTGGTAGCTCCTGGAGAATTGTTTGGTGGGTGGGTGAATGATTTCTGCACATCAGAGTGCTCTTTGACTGTGCAGGTTTTGAATTTGCTCTTGGGAGAGGAAATACTGGAGGAGGAGTTGGTTTCAGGGGTTTCCCCTGTGTTGAGCTCTTGATGTTGGTTTGGGACATGCTGCATTTGACATTCCCATGGGCTAGTCAGAGGGTAGTGTCCAAATGGAAGTGAGGCTGAACAGGAGTGGTGTGGTAGATTCATGGCCTTTTATCCAGGTGTGAATGTCAATCTCTGTCAATGCTGGTTCCAGCACATATAGGCCATATAGCTTTGAGCCTTATAGGGTTACGAAGAGGATTAATACAGGGGGAATGGCATTGAGTGGGGCTTTTCATATACCTTGGAATTGGTTACAGCCCTCAATCTGAGGACCTAACACAAAACTGGCCCATGCTTTGGAGAGCCAACTGACACTATTCTGGACTTCCTATGAAGGTGGGTGCCATCACCATGGACCTCCCTCCCTTCTCCCTGGCCTACTTTCAGGAGCCTGGAGGCATTCAAGGGGTGGGGTAGTGGGGATTGAATCAAGTGCTGCACCACTGAGCTACATTCTCAGTCCTTTTTTCCATTCTTTATTTTGAGATAAGATCTTGCTAAATTGCTGAGGATAAACTTGAATCACTATGCTCTTGCCTCAGCCTCCTGCATCACTGAGATCAAGGTATACACCACTGCCCTGGCCAGGGCTGAAGGGATTCTGATGGTGTGGGTCTCACAGGGTATGTGGTGCTGCCCAGTCACCCCTCTACCCAACAAGACAGTGGACTTTCCTGGAGCAGAGGCCTAGGACCTGTTTACAGCCTTCCCCAATGTGGAATGGGGATGGAGGCCAAAGGTAGAGACAGAGAGGATGTCAGGGACTCCCTGGAACACCAGCTGGGCTCCCTGGGGCTCCAGGTCCATCTCTCTCCAGGATGGGGGTGGAGGTAAAGAAACTGATCTAAACTACAGTGTAGGGAATTTCTTCCTTAGGGGCAATTGAGGAAATGTGGGGTTCAAACATCTGTTCTTGGTGGTTAACCTCTGGGTACTCTACCACTGAACTGACATCTCCAGTCCTTTTTACATTGAGGCAGTATCTCACTAAGTATTTGAGGCTGGCCTCACACTTGCCATCCTTCTTAGCATTCGCCAATATGTCTAGCTCAGGAATATGTACCTGGGAAACTACTCACAAGATCACCCTGGGTGATCTCCCAGAAAGAGACACTTGCTTCCACAACCCAACTTATAAGTGAGACAACTCCCATTCACCAAAAATTGTGCTTCCTGGATCCCACTTCGAACTCCTTGCCTAAATTGCCACACTGTCATTAACTATGAACTATGTAACCTACTATTTTGATGGAGTAAAAGGAAAAGAACATCTGGACTTATTAAAAGGCCAGGGCCCACTGACTTATCAACATAGACTGGCTGCCCCCATTTTAGTTCCCCTCCTGGCTGGTATGGGAATAGCTGGATCTACTACTTTGGGAACTGCAGCTCTTATCACAGGCTCTAAAAATTTTAAGTCCCTCAGCTGTCAAATAGATACAGATTTAGGAAAACTAGAAAGGTCAATCTCCAAACTAGAGGTTTCACTAGACTCTCTGACAGAAATAGTCTTACAAAACAGATGAAGTCTAGATCGCCTCTTTCTAAAACAAGGAGGACTTTGTGTGGCTCCAGGAGAAACTTGTTATTTCTGTGCAAAAAATATTGGGATAATAAAGGACAGTTTGGCAATAGTGAGAAACAGGTTAAAGGAAGGAGAGAAAGCACTAGAAACTTCAGGTAATTGGTTCCCATGGGAATGTCAAATGCAGCATGTCCCAAACCAACATCAATTGGTTCCAAAAGATATTCTCATGGTCCCCTTAGTTGAATACCATAATTTCAGCCACAGTTGGGCCCCTAGTCCTTCTCCTCATTGAGATTACTGCAGGACCCTGCCTCTTAAAAAAGCCTCTTAAACCATATACACAAGAATGTAGGTGAGGTCCGACTTATGGTCTTGTGAGCCCAGTATGGTCCCTTAGACAAAGAAGGATGGAAAAGAAACTGAGGCCTAATGATGTGCAAGATTGACATCAAACCTATTAACACCAGTGCGAAATGTGACAGTAAAAGCAAATGTGACTCCATTTTGTTTTGTGACTCCATTCTGTAAAACAACTATGCCAAGTAGAAGGCTCATGACTGGGGCAAGATGTGCTTTTTCTTTTGCATTAGAAACCTTTAAGAACATGTTACCTAATGGGGCATTGTTTCTGTAACTAAGGTAATGGGGCTCTGTTTCTGTAAGTGGGGTGACTGGGCTAACTGTGATTTCATTGGCTTTCTACCGCTTGACTGGATTCTCCCGCTTCTGTAACCTGGCTTTCTTGCATTAGCTAGACCCCCCCCCCTAACATCACTTTTGCAGTTTTCAGGCTTATAAGAAACACCCTTGCAATTGTTCAGGGCTGATCAGGGAACAGCTTTATGTTCTGGTCACTCGCCATCGGTGTGCTTCAATAAACGCTTGATTCGATTATACATGAGTGGTCTGGAAGTCAGTTTATGAAACCCCAGGATAAAGCTTTAACTATAACAGAGGGACTCACGAAAAGAAAAGTAGCCTATTTGTTTAGTACACATAAAATACATCTTTCAATTCACAGTTGAATCCACATTGTGAAGCCCTTAGATGTGGAGGGCTGGTGGACCCAGAGAAGTCAAGCTGCTAAGCAGATGGCCAGGTCTAGGGGTAGGGAAAGTGCTCTGTGGAGCTCTGTTCTAAGCCAAGCACTGTGCTGAGTGCTCTAGCCAATTAAATGATTGCATGAACAGAGGAGGAACTGCCATACCAGTTTTTAGATCAAGAGCCTGAATTGCCAAGTTGTCCCCTTGGATCCAACCCCTGAGAAGTCTGAGTAGACACCAGGCCTTCTTTGGTTTCCGCAGGATGCATACACAGAGGAGGCATGGGAAAGACACTCACCTAGGGAAGTTACTGAAGGCAAAGGAGCTATGCATTTGAGCATTCATGGAGCAAGGGTTGCCCTGATCACATCAAGAAGTAGTCTCTCACAGCTGCTCTGCTCTCAGCATCTGCACCAATCTTTCCATCTGAAGAATCCCTGTGGCCCTCAGCACATGTGACAGACCCTGGCACCAGTAGATTCTGAGATTGTTAGGTGCAGGACAGGCTGAGTAAGCTGTCTGCAGGGCATGCCAAACAAAGTTAGCTGCAGGGTGACCTGGTCACTCAAACCCTCTGTCTGGCTCTTTATCACATGTTTGCTTCAAGCCCAAACACCCAAGCCCCCGCTCAAGGCTGAGCGCTTCGCCCCCCTGCTCAAGGCTGAACACTCAGCCCCCTGCTCAAGGCCGAACCCATAACTCACCTTGTGCCAACAAGGCAGCTTGCAGACCCAGAGACCTCATTAGATTTGGGCTATAAAAACTCCCCCCTGCTGGGGCCCTCTCTCTCTTGCTTTCTCTATCTCTCTTGCTTTCTCTGTCTCTCTCTTGCATTCTCTCTCTCTCTCTCTCTCTCTCTCTCTCTCTCTTTCTCTCTCTCTCTCTCTCTCTCTCTCTCTCTCTCTCTCTCTCTCTCTCTCTCTCTCTCCCCTCTTCTCTTCTCTTTCTCTCTTTTCTCCTCTGTTGCACTGCTGCAATAAAGATCTCTTGGTTACTCTGAGTGTTGTGGTCACTTTTCTTTCAGAGATCCACATGTTACAACCTGGACACCAGAAGGGGGCTGAAGCCCTCTTCTAAATCCCAGCTCCTAAGTTTCTGATTGGCACAGGTAGTGTCTGGTACCTGTTTTCTGGGGGCCAGAGGCCAAGTTAGTTCTCTTGCAGGAACATGGCAGCTTACTGGTGCACTCCTTGGATGAGGGATGGGTCTAGAAAGGGAGGTTTCCAGGCCAGGGGAACTTGGTAGGTAGTCCAGGAGGCAGCTACTCCATAAGCTTATTCTTTGCTCTTGATCTGATGCCCACTCCTAGTTCCTTCTTGCTCCTACCTTCAATTTGTCTTGACCTCTACTCATGCAAATTCAGCTTCTGTCCTCATGTCTCTTGCACTCTGTGGTTGCACTCTCTGACAATAATCCACCACTATTTCCTGAAACTCTACATGTTTTTGTATTTGAATGCTCAGATAATTCAATGGCTTTGCACAGATTTCCACACCACGTCATTTCAAACTCACTGATTGGTTTAAAAACTGGCTGCCTTAGGAGACCCAGGTTGTATCCAGGCATCTGCTGGGTGACCCCTTTTTGTAGGTCTTTGGGCTGAAGGCTTCCACTGTGGGCATGAACAGGGGATGGTACCAGGAGGAGATATCCACTGTACCTAGCTTTGCCATGATGCTCCTTCCAAAAGGATTTCTTAAGCTTTTCTATGCTGAAGTCCACTTATGGTAAAACATTAGACCCTTGAGATTGCCACAGGGTGCTGAGAACATTTGTCCAATTCAACAGAGATCCAAATGTACTGTGTCTTGAACAAGTTAGAATATTATTTCTTGATCAATATCAAATAGGGAATGAGTAGTCCAGAGCAGATTGGATGGGGACGAGGCTGCTTCTGACTCACTGTTCCATCATCCCTCAGGTGTGGGCCTCATCTTCATGGATCAAGCTCTCTGGTTACTTTATTCCAGCCAGTGGTAGGGGAACTGCTGCAGTCTGGCTGGGCACAAATCATGAGCCACTGAAGCAGGAACAAACTTTATTTCTGAACTCCACCAACACACTCCACACACGCTCCCCGGGAATTCTCCCGCGAACCAGGCACGTGGCATTCTATCTGGCATTCTATCCGGACACACTCCACCAACAGGAAATCCCTCCTTCGGAATTCCCTCCTACCGCACTTCCCCAACCATTGGGAACTCTCCAGGAGTTCCCCCCCCCCCCCCAGAGCTCCAAAGTAGCAGGCTGAGACAGACAGCAGGGGTCTAATCTCCAATTGAATGCATATCTTAACATAATCATTATCATCTCAATGGCTTGCTGGCATCACCTTTCAACCAAAAATGCCATGAGTCATTCCTACTTGGCTATGGCTCTTAGCATCTCCCCCCTTCTGTTTAAATAAGCACCAAGCATGTGGCTTAGGGACTGTGCCTGGTAGGCTGTCCAATACTACATATGGCCCTTACCCATCATCGGATGAGCTGACCTCAAGGCGTCAGCCTCCTGTCTTAGGTTGGTACCACTGCAATTGGATCATACCCATCACTGACTACCGGTCCAGCATACACCCATACTTGTGGATAGGCCTATGCACCAGTGGGGGGGTGAGGTCCTTTGCCTCACCTCTGTTGGCCCCAAATTTGGCCTTGGTGCCAGTGGGGGGGTGAGGTTCTTTGCCTCACCTCTGTTGGCCCCCAAATTTTAGACCATCACTAGCAGAAGGGAGGAGGATACAGAAATGCCATGACACTAAGCCAATTGATGGCTCCTTTGAAAAATTGTACAACTGGTGACACCATCAACAAAGATACTCCAGTATTACCACAATTCGCTGCACCAACAGATAGTTCACAATGTATATAAGTGATACATAGTCCAGGCAAGCTCTGCAAGCAGTTCAAAGTGGAGGAATCTATCAATATGTCCATTTCCTCCCAAAGTAAATCGACTCCTTGATTGAGCATTACTTGTTGAATTGTTATTCAGTGATGCATCAGTTTATACAGTTTGTTGTGATAACTATCGAAGAAGCTGTAGTTTGTTTTTATCTTTGTCCTCACTGGCACTGGGATGAAGATAGGAATTCTGGCAATGATGCTAAAAAAAAATTATGTAACATTCCAACAGGTATTAAGAAAACAATTTTCTGAACAATTGACATTATCCTGAACAGAATTATTAAATATAAAGAAAAGGAAAGGTGAAAGTAAACAAACAGATCTGTCAACCTCCTTATTTGTTCACATATTAAAACAATCCTCAACAGCCATTTACCCAATTTAAATTAAACCATTAAAATCATGTGAATAAAAAAAAATTCGGATCCATTTTTTTACGAGCACTCCTCATATATGATATATGGACATACGCACACACAGACATACAACACAAAACTCAAATGTGCACACAAACATACAACACATAAGACCATAATAAAGGCCTTGTAGCTTTACACAGGTGAAATCTCCATTGCAATGTTTAAAAAGTCCACAGTCAAAAAATAAGAACTGATCAGAAAAACATTAACCTAGGTCTGTATGAGCTCAAAAAATAAAATAGAACTTTATGATGTGGGAAAAGGCAATAATAAAATAGATATTGAAAAAAGAATCCTGGTTAATCACTGTTGCAGATATAAGAATAGCCAAGCTGGAGATCTGGATATCAGTTGTTACGGATTTGAGTCAAATCATCTTCTTTTTGGTCTGTAGAAATTGCTTTGGTTAGTCTCTCTGGAATCCAAATCAGCTGCTGTTCTCCCTGTGGAAACACACAAACAGACCTCCGACTCCAGACAATCACTGGGTCAGGACCTTTCCATTGTCCTGTTAGAATATCCTTCCAAAGTACCTTAGGCTTATGTACATTTTTTGGACACATATGCCTTTCCGCAGCACTAAGTCCTGATGAATCCAAATTTTAAAAGTTTAGAGTAAAAAGGGTTATTTTAAGTTTATCTTTGGGAGATATATACCCCTTTCCAATTCCCTCTTTTTGCTTTAATAAGTACATTTTAATAGTTTGATGAGCTCTTTCAACTATGCCTTGTCCCTGTGGATTGTATGGGATTCCTGTTATATGAGTAATGCCAAATGATGAGCAAAATTGTTTAAAAGAGGTAGAAGTATAACCAGGATCATTATCTGTTTTAAACTGTTTTGGAATGCCCACAGTGGCAAAATTTTGTAAGCAATGAGCTATAATATCTTTAGTTTTTTTCTCTGGCATGAAGGGAGCCCATCAAAAATCCGGAAGAAGTATCAACTGTAACATGCAAATATTTTAATTTTCCAAATTCTGGCAAGTGTGTGACGTCCATCTGCCAAATGTGGTTAGGTATCAGTCCTCTAGGATTGACTCCAAGATTAACTTGTGGTAAAAAGGTCACACAATTTTGACATTGTTTTATTATATGTCTGGCTTGTTCCTTAGTTATTTTAAAATGCTTTTGTAAAGTATTAGCATTGACATGGAACTTTTTATGAAAATTTATAGCTTCTTCTATTGTGGAGAAAATATGTATGTCATATGTAGATTTATCTGCTAAATCATTGCCCAAACTAAGGGCTCCAGGCAATCCTGTATGTGCCCTGATATGACCTATAAAGAATGGATCTTTTCAGTCCCAGATTAGACTTTGCATAGTGGAAAGAAAAGAGAAAACAGTAGAGGAAGGGGAAATCCTACCAGCATCTTCAAGGGATACTATAGCATTAACTATATACTGACTATCAGAAAATAAATTAAATACAGAATCTTTAAACATCACAAAAGCTTGTAATACTGCATTAAGCTCTACCTTTTGAGCTGATTGTTTGGGTACTAAAAATGTAAAAGTTTAATCAGGGGTAACTACTGCTGCAGTGCCAATCTTTGACCCATCAGTGAACACATTTGGAGCATTCATGATAGGTGTTTTTCTTGTCAGTTTTGGAAAAACTACAGGATGTGAAGACCAAAAAGACAACAAAGGATTAGATGGTAAGTGATTATCAAATGAAACATTAGATTTACACATGATTATTGCCCAAGTATTTAACTCATTAGCTAGCTCATCAATTTGACCCATAGTATATGGAGTAATAATTTTATTGGGAGAAATTTCAAACACTCCCTTTGCTGCTTTTATTCCTTTGAGCATTAATTGTCCTACAGCCTCAGGATACCTAGTAAGAATAGTGTTAGGAGAATAAGATAAATGTATCCACAATAATGGACCTTCTTGCCAAAATACTCCTGTAGGAATATTTTTTGTTGGTATTACAATAAATAATAAAGGCAAACTTATATCAATTCTATCCAAATGCATATTTTCCATATATGTTTCAATAATTTTTAATGCCATTCATGCTTCAGGCGTTAACATGCGGGGTGAATTTGGATCTGATGGACCTTTTAGGATATCAAATAAAGGTCCCAACTCTCCTGTTGGTATGCCTAGATAAGGCCTTATCCAATTTATGTCTCCTAATAACTTTTGAAAGTCGTTAAGTGATTTGAGTTGATCTACTCGTATTTGAATTTTTGGAGGATGGACCATGGTTGAGGATAAGAGAACTCCTAAATAATTAATTGGAAAATTTAATTGTACTTTATCTATTGTTATCTCTAGATTATAATTTTTTAATAAATTTGTAAGTGTGGCATAACATTCTAGCAATTTGTTTTTACCTTTATGTGCTAATAATACATAATCCATATAGTGAAATATTTGCAGTTCAGGATTTTGATTTCTAAGTGGCTGGATTGCTTTGTTAACATAAATTTGACACATAGTTGGGCTGTTAGCCATCCATTGAGGGAGTACTTTCCATTCATATCTCTGATCAGGACCTTCATGATTCAGTGCAGGGATAGTAAATGCAAAACGTGGACTATCCTCAGGATGAATTTGAATTGAAAAAAAAAAAACAATCTTTAATATCTATAGCTAAAACATACCAGGTTTTTGGCAAAGCAGACAATTGGGGAATCCCTGATTGAGCAGGTTGCATAATAACCATCTCATTATTAATGGCTCTTAAATCTTGCAATAATCTCCATTTACCAGATTTCTTTTTGATGACAAAAATGGGAGTATTATGGGGAGATATGGAAGGTTGTATATGTCCCTCTACTAGTTGTTGTTTGACCAGGCCATGGGATACTTGTATCTTTTCTTTAGTCAGGGGCCACTGAGGAACCCATACTGGTCTTTCTGATTTCCAAGTATTTTGATTGTCTCAGAGGCCCCTTCTGAAAACCCAATCCATGTCTATTTATTCCTTGATCTATTTGAATTGGTGCTGCTATACCTTATTCTTGTTCTCCTAATCTTTTTTCTTTCCTAAAACCTTGTCTAGCCCTAGTAGTGGGCGCATTAGGATTGATGTTATTTGTTAATGTCAAACCTAATTGATCTAGGACATCTCATCCCCATAAATTTATAGGAAGATGATCCAATACATATGGCGGTATAATTCCTTCACATCCTTCAGGATCTTCCAATCTAATAAAATTGCACTTCTATGGGGATTATTTGCCACTCCTAGGCCTCGAAGTGTTTGAGTGGCTTGTTGTAATGGCCAATATTTTGGCCATTCTTGATGAGATATGATGCTAAGGTCTGCACCTGTATCAAATAGCCCATTAAATTCATGTCCTTGAATATTTAGTTTTAGCATTTGGCGAGAATCTAAATTTAAAGACAGCATAGCCCAATCTACACCTGTGGAGCCTAATCCCCTGGAACCTCTTTCTACAGTACGACTGGAAAATTTATCATGCAGGCTGGGTATTATTAATAACTGTGCTATTCTATCTCCTGGTGAAATTACTGATATACCTCTTGGAGAACTAGCTATAATTTTTATTTCACCTTCCTAATTGGGATCAATTACCCCAGGACTTATCATAAGTCCTTTTAGAGTAGAAGAACTGCATCCCAATAATAAGCCTACTGTTCCTTGAGGAAGAGATCCTTTTACTCCTGTGGGAATGATTTGAACTCCCATCTCTGGAGTTAGTACTGCTCTGGCAGAGGCGCAGATGTCTAACCCTGTGCTCCCTCTGGTTTGTCTGATGAGGGATTTAATGGATAATGTGTCCTGGCCACTACCCTGATGGTGTTGCTGGGTTCCTCCATTGCCCCATATATTTGTGGTTGTAGGCCCCGGAGCATTGGGCCCCCCAGTCCGTTTTTTGGCAATGGAGCCTGATGCTTTTCTCCACAATATCATGGGTAAACACCTGGTCCTTGTCCGTTTTTTGATAACAGAGTACCCTCTATGGTGGTTTGAGAATGGCAGTCATTAGCCCAATGTCTCCCTTTACGGCATCGTGGGCAAATACCCGGTATTCTATTCATTTGATACCTAGTTTTGTTAAACCCTCCTCCTATGGGGCAATTCCTTTTAAAATGTCCTGTTTGTTCACAATTGTAGCATGTTTTTGGCCTGGCATCTAAAGCCTGTTGTACTGCAGCTGCCAAGACTTGCCCTTGTTCATTAATGTCTCTACATAATTTAATATATGTGTTTAAATCTCCATGTTTCCATGGTCTAATGACCTCTCTGCAGCAATGATTTGCTTGGTCATAAGCCAATTGTTGACCAGTTATTAATGGCATTGATGTTCTGTATCCCCAAAAACTCTGGCCGCTGTTTGAATAAGCCTATCTACAAATTCAGCGTAAGGATCATTAGCTCTCTGTATTACCTTAGATAATTGACCTTGTAAAGTCTTCCATGCCCTAACTGCGTATGCAGCAATTTGTGCATATATAGCAGGATCATATTCAATTTGTTGCCATTGACTCTCATAAGGTCCTTTTCCTAATAACATATCTAGATCTCTTTGAGGGTAACTGGCTGCTGCATTTAGCCTAGCCATCTCCATGCAAAATTCCTCACTGGCAACCTTCCATAACAAATATTGTCCTCCATTTAGCACAGATTTACACATGCTAGCCCAATCTGCTGGCGTCATGTTCAAGTTGGTAATGGATTCGACCATGCTTACAGTGAAGGGTGTTTGAGGACGATAGGTTGTTACAGCCTCCTTTAACTGCTTCACTGTTTTGAAATCTAAAGCACCGTGAATTCGCTGCCCTCCTGCCTGCTCAAGTACAGGTCATGCTAATCTTTGAGGTCCTGTCTCAGGATCCCATCTATCAACTACGGGGGTTGAGGGCCACTCAGCTGTCTCTATAGGTGGAGCTGTTGGTTGAATTACGCCCTCTGGTGATAGAAAGGTGTAAGTAGCAGCCTCCTGTTGTAACTGTTTCCCTGATAGCTGTTTCTCCTCTAAGCTTTCTTCCTTTAATTTTTTTTCCTCTGTCTGACTAGCTTGAGAGACCTTCTGTTTTGCTTGATCTAACATGTTTTCTACCATAGTCTGGACCTCTAACAATTTACTTAACACTCTTTCAGTTTGTTTTTTGCTAATTTCTAATCTACTATAAAGATAACGCAACCCAACAAGATAACACAAAACAAAACTGAAACAGAATGGAACAAAAAAATCGTTGTATCAATTTTCTCTTCCTTAGGGCCAAACAACTTCAAACCTTGAGCCAACCATTTTTCCCAGTTTGCCTGAGAAAGTTCTAGGGATAGGCAGCTTAAAACAAAAACAAAATAAATCAAAACAAGAACACATTGTTTTTTGAAATGGTCATCCTTTCTCTCACTCTCCCTCAGGGGAGAGCAATTTCACTTACCCCCAAGATTCAGGCATTCCCCGTACGGGCCACCAAATGCCGCAGTCTGGCTGGGCACAAATCACGAGCCACTGAAGCAGGAATAAACTTTATTTCTGAACTCCACCAGCACACTCCACACATGCTCCCCAGGAATTCTCCCGCGAACCACGCACGAGGCGTTCTCTCGGGACACACTACACCAACAGGAAATCCCTCCTCTGGAATTCCCTCCTACCGCACTTCCCCAACCAATGGGAACTCTCCGGGAGTCCCACAAGAGCTCCAAAGTAACAGACTGAGGTGGACAGCAGAGGTCTAATCTCCAATTGAATGCACATCTTAACATAATCATTATCATCTCAATGGCTTGCTGGCATCACCTTTCAACCAAAAATGCCATGAGTCATTCCTAATTGGCTATGGCTCTTAGCAGGGAACATGCATCCCCTTCACTTTAAATGCAGGAGCCAGAGTTTACATCCAGTGCCTTGCTAATAGCTCATTAGCTAGAACTTAGTTGCATGGCCACAACAAACTACAAGCGAGGCTGGTAGTCCAGTAGGCACCTACTCCACAAGCTTATTCTTTTCTCCTGATCTGACCCCTACTTCTATTTCCTTGTTGCTCCTTCCTTCTATTTGTCTTGACCTCTACTCATGCAAATTCATCTGTCTTCATGGTTCCTCCACTTTGTGTTGCACTCTCTGAGAATAATCTCTGACAATAACAATGTCCCCTGGGTGGTTAGGTGCCAATCTAAAATTTGGGAGTTGTGTAACTAAGGAGGAAGAGAACATAGATATGGAGGACAATGGTATCATTTTTCTCCTGTCACCAATTTCTGATGCCTCTCCACTATTCAATATGTCTCCCCATGTTGGCATGCCCCAGTTCCTGATTCCTTTCCTGCAGGGCTCTGTCTTCATCCCCACCCATATTGCTCAATACCTACTGTCTCATAAGAACCTTCCAACTGATTTCTTTGCTTCTAGTCTCCCCCTGTGATCATCAGAAGGAGCAAATCTGATCAACTAGGCCCATTATTTTGAAATTCTTCATTGGCTCCCATTGCCTATAGCAACTTGCTTTTTTTTTTTTTTTTTTTTTTTTTTTTTTTTCCTGTACTGGGCATGAGTTCAAGGCTACTCTGCCACCAAGCTACACCTCTTGTAGTTTCTGATGATTGGCCTCCAAACACTGGGGTTCACTTATTCAATTGTTGATTCATTTGCTAATATGCAGTAGGCTCTCTGAAAGGTGTGGAAGATTCACCTGTGACCTAGAGACATGCTGCTTCTGTGGGACAACAACAAGGATGATGGAAGAGCTGGATGTTGGTCTCAGGAGTTTAAAGGATGTGGGTTCCACCGGCTGTGTGACCTTGGGTATCTTACCCCCTGCACCTTATCATTCAGGACATCAGTTTCCTCTAGCAAAATGGTGGCAGCTATAGCAACATCAGAAGTTCATCATGGGGTTTAAATAATTTTGGCACAACTCCATTGCATTTTACCTGGCCTCTCCTCCTGTCCTCATATGTAGAAGCCCCAGGGTAGCTGCAGGGGACAGTTGCAACTATGAATTCCCATCCCTTGTTGAGGGAGCTGGGGCAACTCCATTTCTCTCCTAGAGCACAAGATTTTCCTCTGGAAAAAGAATATGTTGGCCATGATCACTGCTGAGCATCCCTCTAACCTGAGGCCAGGTTAGAGAAAAATTCATGTTTATGGGAAGTATATTATTTAAAATGAGAATAGCTATAGGGAGTTTTCTGCAATAAGAGTTGTAGGTGAGTGAAAATACTTTGAAAACCAGAAAGTGATCTACAAATATCTGTGTATGGCTATCAGGAGGATGGCTATTAGATGGACAAAGTGTCGAAAGTGGCTTTGCCATCAGGTTAGGTCACTGTCTGCAGTTGCATTGGGGGAGTGTGGAACAGTGGATCTGAGTATATTGTTGGGATTCAGTTTTCCATGGGGTTTCTTGCCTTTCTGTATATATAGACAAAGATATTATCTGCTTATTCTCTTTTTTCTTTTCTTTTCTTTTTCTGGTACTAGGGATTGAACCCATGAACCCAGAAGCATTTTGATACTGAGCTACATCCCCAATCCATTTCCTTATTTTACTTTGAGAGTCTCACTAAGTTATCTAGGCTGGCCTCAGATTGTCATCCTCTTGCCTCACTCAGTCTTCTGAGTTGCTGTGGTGACAGGCTTGTGTACCAAGTTTAGATGATGTTTTTATGGTTGTTTGTATAGCAAACAGCACTGGAATATAGAGGTGGTATCTTCTTCTAAGACAGGGTCAGCCTTGCTTACTGCCCATTATAAGAGATAAAAGGCTGAGGCAGGATGATCTCAAATTTGAGGTCAGCCTCAGCAACTTCACAAGACCCTGTCTCAAAATAAAAAAAAAAAAAAAAGAAGAAGAAAGGACTATGGAAGGGCTAGAGTTGTGGCTCAATGGTAGAGCACTTGCCTTCTATGTGTGGGGCACTGAGTTTGATCCTCAGCATCACATAAATAAGTAAAATAAAGGTATTGTGTCCATCTACAACTAAAAAAGGGGGGGGAAAGGAGGGGCTGGGATATGGCTTAGTGGTTAAGCACACCTGGGTTCAATCTCTGGTTAAAAAGGAAGAAAGTGTAAAATGTCAATGACTTCACTTTTCTTGACAATTATACCATCATCTATTCTCCCTCCAAAAGGACATGAAAGGGGCTGGGGTTGTGGCTCAGTGGTATAGTGCTTGCCTAGCGCATGTAAGGCCCTGGGTTCAATCCTCAGCACCACATAAAAATAAATAAATAAAACAAAGGTATTGTGTCCAACTACAACTAAAAAATAAATATTTCTTTAAAAAGGGGGAACAGGGCAGTTAAAGGTACCCTATTCATTCCTGTGTTGTCTAAAGGGCAAGTGACTTTTGGAGGAGTTCCCACTGTTCTATGCAGAACTTTGACCAACTCAAAGTCCTGATAGGTAAGACCAGACCCCTGCCTTATGTTCTCAAGAAGAGAATTCCAGGTCACAATTCTCTGATTGCCTTGAATACCTTTGCTTTTCACAAGATCTCTCTTGGTGTGAACCCCAAACAACTTCAACTAATCACTCTATGAAAAGTTCAGAACACTGATTTTGGGTCACTTTACACATTTATCAGAGTTGGTTGGGATAACAGACAGGCTGCTTGAGAAGAGAATAGGGTTCCTGACATTGGAGCTCATGGGCCTAGAGAGCATTATAATGAACCTGGAGGCTGAGTGCCCTGACACACGCCTGTAATCCCAGCAACTCAGGAGGCTGAGACAGGAGGATGGGAGTTCAAAGCCAGTTTCTGCAATTTAGCTAAGCCCTAAGCAATTGGGTGAGACACTATCTCTAAGTAAAATACATAAAAAGGGCTGGGGATGTGGCTCAGTGCTTAAGCAACCTGGGTTCAATCTCTGGTAAAGAAGAAGCAGGAGGAAGATGAGGAGGAGGAAAGGAGAAGAGTAATAAGTAACACATATTTAGATGTTTAGATTCAAGGAGAAGGAGGAGGAATTCTCCACATGTTTAGGTGTCTAGTTTCATTTTAGAATCTATGAGCCTTAAGCTGCTCTTTCTTGATAACATCAACTTCCCAAACACTGGCAAATGTTTTTTCTTTGGTCACCTTAAAGCTGATTGGGTTTCTTTTGCCCTAATCATCTGCAATGCCCTTCCTGCTGCAGGTTGCTGGATTCCAATAAGAAAGTAATCCTCAGTCCCTGCCTGGAGTAGGTCAGAACCCTTAGTTGCATCAGAAAGGTGTCAAAAGATTGGAGGTTCTGGAGAGTGGGCATGGGATACACCTGTGAGGATGGTGAGAGGATGAAATTGCTTCCAGGCCCCCCTGGATCACCATGTGTGGAAGCTGCTCTGGCCAGAAGACCCAGAGAAAAGAGAGCATCCCTCAGGTGGATCCAGCTGCCACCACTAGGACCCAGAAACACACTGGGACACAGCAGTGTGGTTCTCCAGGCATCTGCTTTTTTTATACTATTGTTTTTCAAACTTTCTAAACAACTAAAACTTTTGCACCCAATTTTTCATCCAATTTTAGAGCTTATTTATACTTAGATATTAAAGTCAACCAGAATAGTGAGACTATGTGTAGGGGGAGGAGTGCGAATTTGATACAGGGTCTTACTAAGTGAACTAAGTTGCTTAGGTCCTCACTAAGTTGCTGAGGCCACACTTGAACTTGCAATCCTCATGCCTCTGCCTCCCAAATCACTGGGATTACTGATGTGGGCCACTGCAACTGGCCGAACTACTCTTTTTGTTCTATTCAGGCCTTAAACTGGTTGGAGAAGGCCAATCCACATTATGGAACATGATAGAATTCCACTGATTTAAAGGATACTCTCATCCAAAAACACCCCCCAAGTTGACACATCAAATTAACTCTCCCACAACATCATGGAACCTTAAACAGACCCCTTTAGGAATGGCCTTGGCTTAGGTAAGCATGGAAGTCATGTGTATTCTTATATTCAACCCCCATTCTATCCCTGCCCTTCTAGTATCCATAGCTGTTGGGCGGCCCTGATCACTTCTTCTACCTCCCCAGAACTCCAGAGCAGACAGCTAGAGACCTGGCCTCTGCCATCCCTCCACCCAGGAATCCTATATCCCTTAGATACTAATCAGGTCAGGCACTTGGGGCAATGTCCAAACACAGCATTGTTGTGAGGCCCTCTATGATTTCATTTCCATGGAAGTCCCCAGCAGTAGGTTAACACTTGTCTCACAAAACATAACCTAGGACAAGCTGAGCTCTCTCACCATAGGCCTTTGTGAGCACTATCCCTGGGCACTGACAGCAGTTCTTTAGGCATAGCCATGGACCACCATCATCAGGGTCATTGGGAGACAAGTGCATGTATGTTCTACTTTGGAACAATTGGGACAGAACCTCTAGAATGGGAACTGGAAAGGAGAGGGAGAGGGCAGCACACACATGTAGTGAAAGTACACAGAGAGGAGAAAGGAATGGCCCTGGAGCCCTGGCTGTAAAGAGAGGCTTCTCAACTGCACCTCCAGCCAAGCCTTATGATGTTGGCAACCCCCACAACCAGGTCGTTAACAGACAGGTGTTAACAGGTACTCTGAGGATCACCTAAGTTTGAGTACTCTTGGGCCCTATTGCCATTTCTACTTTCAGTCTGTGGCCATTCACAATTGCCAGGTTCTTTTTGAGAAATGCCAGTGGACATCAATTATAGAAGCAGATAGGAACACAGGTAAACCCTAGTCATGGCCTTCCTAGATAAGGTATGTTACACTGGAGAGCAAGCATCACAATGAGTCTGCCAACTATATCAACATTTATTAGCAGCAGGAACAACATACAGCACCCACCTATCCAGAAAGCCCAGCAAGATGGTTTTTGATTTTTTTCCCCTGTACTGGGCATTGACCCTAGGGGCTCCTATATGCTAAATAAGATCTCTACCACTGAGCTACACCCCCAGCCTTTTTTTTTTTTTTTGAGATAAGGTCTCACTGAGTTGTCTAGATTGACCTTGAACTTGTGATCCTCTTGCTTCAGCTTCCAAGTAGCTGGAGCCTGTGCAACCACACCTGGCAGGACAGTGATTCATAGCCTTAGTTATGCATTAAAATCACCTGGGGATATTTTAAATTCTCATGCTCAGGCTACAACCCAGACTACTCAAATGGGAACTACAGAGAGAAAGAGATTGAGAATTTGTGTTTTGTCTACTTTGAAGCTCCTCAGAGGATACTCAGGTGCAGCCAGAGTTGGAAATCACTGTTTTAGAGCCTCCCACAAACACTTGCTTAAAGGCTGTTCCCTCCCAGGCAATTGCAAGAATATTTTCTATCCAATCAGATATGAGGAGGTGGGCCTTTGGGAAAAGAAATGCAGAACTGAGGGTTTTTGATCTCAAAGGTCTTTGGTTCCTTTGTGTCAGTTCAACCATCTTCACAGGGTAGAGGAGAGGCCAGACAGGGGCCACAAATCCCCACAAACTTCTCCAAGACCTCCGGCTGCAGCCAGAGATGCTTCAAATGGCTGTGCAGGGGTGCAGGAGAGGTGCTAGGATTCTGGGTCTCTGGAATCTAACCCTCCAGCTGGAGAACAAAAAGTGCTTTTTAGCTGAGTCCTCAATGGGAACTGGAAAGGAGGGGAGAGGGAGGGCAGCACACATGTGTAGTAAAAGTACTCAAGAAAGGAGAAAGGAATGGCCCTGGAGCCCTGGCTGTAAAGAGAGGCTTCTCAACTGCCCCTGCCTCCAAGCCTCAAGATGTTGCCAACTCACCACCCCCAGGCAGGTCGTTAACAGACCTTACAGGAAGGTGGACATGATCTTCATACTCGTGGGGTTCCATTGCCTTCCAGTCTCCATTTTTGCTTTAGCCATTCGGATCCATTTGTTGGGTCCTTGATACTGAGCACTAGGATACAAACGTGAGGCTTCAGGGCTTGGGCATGGATTTCAGTCCTCAGGTGTCCTCATCCCCACCCTTCTCCTGTCCCTTTCCAAGACCTGAAAGAACCTTTTATTTTATTGCATATTTAAAGCACTAAGTGCAATTTTAGGTGCACTTAGGAGGAGGGAGAGAAGGGAGAGAAGGATGAGGAGGGAGAGAGGAGGAGAGGGAAAAAAAGAAAAAGACTGGGGATGTAGCTCATTGGTAAAGAACCCTAGGGTTCAATCCCCAATACTAACAATTGAACAGCAATTGAAACTGATCTTTAAAATCCAGAGACTCCTGTAGGTACGGTGGGGCATGGCTGTAATCCCTGAGACTCTGGAGGCTGAGACAGGAGAATCAAAAGTTCAAAGCCAGTCTCAGCAACAGCCAGGCATGAAGCAGCTCTGTGAAATGCTGTGTCTAAAACACAAAATAGGGCTGGTTACGTGGCTCAGTGATGAGTGCCCCTGGGTTCCATTCCCAGTACCACCACCACCACCACCACCCCCAAACCCCCCCACAGAAATAGAGACTCAATTCCAGGTTTGGTTTCCCACACCTGTAATTTTGGCATCTAGGGAGGCTGAGGAGGTAGGATCACAACTTCCAGGCCAGCCTCAGCAACTTGGCAAAAGACCCTGTCTCAAAATAAAAAGGCCTGGGGATGTGGCTCAGTGGTAAAGTGTTCCTGAGTTCAATCCACAGTGCTCCCCAATAAAATAGCTAAAAACACATAAGAGAGACAACACAATTTTTTCATGCCTTAAGTAATTTATTAAAGGTTGGCTATGTGTCAATTTCAAGAGATACAAAACTGAATAAGACCCATTTCCTGGGCTCAGCTTGCTGAGTCATCTGCGGAGGCAGATGGGAAATAAGGATTGCAGGAGAGACAGACAATGCTATTAGAGAGGAGTCTGGAATGCAAAGAAGCAGGGCTACAGAGCATGCCTATGGAGCAAGGGTCAGGGGAGCCACCTGCAGAGGCTGCAGAGCAGTAGGAGTTAACCAGGTGGCCAGAGAAGTGATGGGGGTGTGCATCCACATGGTGTCCCTGGAAAACAGCAGCATTTGAGAAGAGCAGGTTCCACAAACCACCCAAATCATATGTGCCTCCAGCATGAGATGTGAGAAGCAGGTCCTCATGAGGAGCCTGCAGTTCGACCCTGGCATGACGGGATCACTGAGTTGTCTTCATGTGGGGAGTTTTAGTCAGATTTGCCCTTTAAAACAATGAAGGATTGGCCTTAGCATTGTTTTGTTGTTCTTGTTTGGGGATGTTTATTTATTGAATGATTTTGGTGCTAGGAATTAAACCCAGGACTTGGGCATGATTGGCGAGCCTTCTACCACTCTACCTCTGATCTAAACCCTCAGCCATTGTGGTATCATTTTTTTCTCAGAGCGTGTTCCATAAGCAGTTCCCATTAGGATCCTGGATAGGGGCAGGTGCACATTTAGACATCAGAATCTCGCCTAGTGTGATGGCACACACCTGTAATTCCTGCAACTCAGGGAGCTGAGGAAGGAGGATTGCAGGTTCAGGCCAGGATCAGCAATGTATAGGGCCTTGTCTCAAAATAAATAAATTAAAAGTGGATTGCAGCTCAGTGGTAGAGTTCCCCTGGGTTTAATCTTCAGTACCAAAAGTAGAATCTGCATTTTAACCTACTTCCTCAGGTGATTCTTCATTGACAGTGTGTGAGCACACACACACACACACACACACACACCAAATTACAAAGAACTTCAGATTTAGCAACTGGAAAATCAGAGGAAACCCTGCCTATAATAATTGAAAAACAAGAAGTCTACAGAAAATGTCACATCATCATGACCAGAAGATGGCACATATTTTCCATTTACCAGAATTCATATGTGGCTATAAAGATGGAAATCTTGTTCAAAAAACATTGCTTGATCTCCCTGCCTAAATCCAGAAGAGGACCCCCAGAAATTGTCATGACAGAAAAAAACTGGAAAGACTGTGGGTGCTTGGGTGGGGTGTGCTGGGGATTCAACTCAGGGCTACCTGAGTGCTAAACACATATCCTGCCCCTGAGCTGCACCCTAGCCCCAGAAAGACTCTTTCATAGCAGGTAGGAACAGCCATTCATCTCCACAGAAGGCTCTTCTTTAGAGAAAGATTACCTCATAAGGACCTGTCCTCTAGGCTAGAATAGTACCAACCCAAAGGAAATCTCTAATCTTGTTCTACTTGCAAAGTCAGGGTGAGAAGTGGTGGGTCTCTGTAGAATGCCTGGCCTCCAGCCCTGGAAAAAAGAAGAGGCTTCTAGACCTAGGATAAGTGCAGATGGCGCCACAGAGTCCCTAGTGAACCCTCCCCACCAGTTTTTCCTAGTTCCTATTTGAGTCCTGGCATCCATAGGGCTGCAAGCAGAGCCACCACCTTGGCACCAATGCTGAGGAAGAGGTAAGTAGTTGTGGGTGTGCAGCAGCCATATCTGTGCAAAATGCCTTTTTCCTCTAGACTCAGCACCCTGTTTTGTTTTTGTTTTTGTTTTGTGTGTGTGTGTGGTGCTATGGATCAAACTCATGGCCTTGTTCATGTAAGGCAAGCACCGAAGCAGCTGAGCTATATTCCCAGAACTTTCTGATTTGTTTGTTTGTTTGTTTACTCCTGGGGATTGAAGCCAGGAGCACTTAACCAATGAGCTACATCCCCAGCCCTTTTCTTTATATTTTGTTTTGAGACAGAGCTTTGCTAAATTGCTGAGGCTGGCCTTGAACTCACAATCCTCCTAATTCAAGCTTATGAACTGCTGGGATTACAGGTGTGGACCTAGACACCTGGCGCAGAGCCCTCTTATGAATTCCAAAAACTCTTATCCAGATTTCCCTACCCTGTTCCCTCTCCCTATCCCACTATGAATCAGCCTCCTTGTATCAAAGAAAATATTCAGTATTTGGTTTGGGGAGATTGGCTAACTTCACTTATCATTATCTTCTCTAATTCCATCCTTTTACCTGAAATGCCATGATTTTATTCTCTTTTATTGCTGAGTAATATTTCATTGTTTATATATGCCACATGATTTTTATCCATTCATCTATTAAAGGGCATCTAGATTGGTTCTACAATTTAGCTATTGTGAATTGTGCTGCTATAAACATTGATGTGGCTGTGTCCCTATAGTATGCTGTTTTCAAGTCTTTTGGGTATAGACCAAGGAGAAGGATAGATGAGTCATATGGTTGTTCCATTCCAAGTTTTCCAAGGAATCTCCATATTGCTTTCCATATTGACTGCACCATTTTCCAGTCCCACCAGCAGTGTAGGAGTCTACCTTTTTCCCCACATCCTCATCAACACTTATTATTGTTTGTAGGCATAACAGCTGCCATTCTGACTGGAGAGAGATGAAGTCTTAGAGTGGTTTTGATTTGCATTTCTCTAATTGATAGTGATAATGAACATTTTTTCATGTGTTTCTTGATTGATTGAACATCATCTTCTGATAAGTGTTCCTTCTGGTCCTTGGCCCATTTATTGATTTGTTTGTTTGTTTGTTTGTTTTGTTATGTTTTGTATCTAGCTTTTTGAGTTCTTTATATACCCCAGTGATTAGTGCTCTATCTGATGTGTGAGGGGTCAAGATTTTCTCCCAAAATGTAGGCTATCTATTCCCCTCACAGATTGTTTCTTTTGCTGAGAAGAAACTATTTAGTTTGAGTCCATTGTTGGAGACCAACCTTGCATGTGACTGAGTCACACTCCCTGGCTAGGTGCTGAGGTGCTCAGTCACAAAAATGTGGCAGAGCTTTCCCCACCCTTCCTGGGTTCCAGGGACGATGTCTAGTGCTTGGTGTGTCTTGCAACAGCCCCATGGATAAAGCTAGGCTCACCTGTTACTTTGTAATATAATCCCATGCTCTGTTTAGGATTGAATCTTCCATGGAAGTGCCTTGTGTGTGTCCCCTTCTCTTACTTTGCCCTTGGGTGTAGCCTACCCAGATGTCAGTCAACCTGCTGACAGTGGACATCAAGAAGATAGACTCAGCCTCCTGAAACCTGATCCCTTGCCTCATTTGAATAGCTTCTCCTCAATGAAAGGGGTCACCACCACATGCTCTCTCTCTCTTCCTTCTGACCATTAAGGTCAGAGGAGGCATCACAATGACCTTAAAGAAAAAGGTATTTGTGTCTCCTGTGTGGTTATTTTGTGCAGCCCAGTTAGCCCAGTTGACCTGGAGTGACCCCTGAGCCTTTTAGTCCCGAGAACAAAAACCAGCAGTCCATCCCATTTATTGCTTCTTGATTTTCATTCTTGTGCCACAGGAGTCTTATTAAGGAAGTTGGAGCCTAATCCCACATAAAGGAGATTAGGGCCTACTTTGTCTTCTATTAGACATAGGGTCTCTGTTTGTATTCCTAAGTCCTCAATCTATTATGAGTTGAGTTTTGTTGCATGGTGAGAGATAGGGCTTTAATTTCATTTTGTTGCATATGGATTTCCAGTTTTCCCAGCACCATTTGTAGAAGAGCCTATCTTTTTCTCCAATGCATATTCTTGGCACCCTGTCTACTATAAGATAATTGTAGTTTTGTGGGGTAGTTTCTGTGTCCTCTACTCTGTACCATTGGTCTACCAGTCTATTTTAGTGCCAATACCATGCTGTTCTTGTTACTATTGCTCTGTACTATCGTTTAAGGTCTGGGATAGTGATGGCACCTGCTTCACTCTGGGGATGGAGGCCTGTTTACTTGTGTACCTGATGGAAATGGCAGGGATCAGTGGATTGGGGCTTCTGTAGCGGATGATGTGCAGAAATTTCCAACTTATTTTTTTTTCATGTTAACACATAATTGAAATCATATAAACCAAAAGTATGCATTCAAAAAAATACAATAAAATAAAATGTACTGTTTTGGGGCTGGAGTTGTGGCTCAATGGTAGAGAGCTTGCCTAGCATGTGTGAGGGCTTGGGTTCCATCCTCAGCTCCACATATAAATAAAGGTATTGTGTGCAACTACAACTAAAAGATAAATAAATATTACAAAGAAATAAATAAAATGTACTAATTTTGGTGATAACACTATGTAAGCTAGAACCAGCTACCACATCTGGTTTATGGCTCAGTTCTCCAACTCCCAGTTCACTTCATGCATAAATCTCTTGAGGGCTTTTAATCCTAAATCTGGGCTAAACTCTTCAGGTTTAACCTGTTGGCCTCAAAAATCCTGAGTAGTGATTTACCTGTGTGTGTGTGTTTATTACTACAGTAATCAGTTATGTGCTTTCCTTGAAATTAAAGTGAGAGGCACCTCTCCATGCAACTCCAGTTATAAAATCTCAGGCAACTCTGCTACAAACAACAGCAAAAGAAATGCAAGAACCATGCCAGCACAAACAGACATTTCCACACGTGAAGCAAATCAAATGCCATTTCTTGCAGCCAAAGATCTTTATGCCAAATATTCGGTTGTGGGCTGGTGATGTCACTCAGCAGTAGAGCACTTACTGGTCTAGCATATGTGAGGCCCAGGGTTAAATTTTCAGTCCTGCCAAATTTTTAAATTAAATTTTAAAAGGGTTAGTCTCAGTGGCATAGTGTTTGTCTACCATGCCATGAGGTCCTGGATTCAATGCTCAGCACAACAACAACAACAAACAACAAACAAACAAACAAACAAAAACAGAAAAAAAAAAGAATAGATAAATAATTAGAGTTTGTATGTTGACAGACAATTGAGGTTGGCTTGTCTGCTTGTTTGGGTGCTAGGGATTAAACCAGGGGCATCTTCCCCCATGCTACTGGGGGAAGTACTAGGAAGTACCACTGAGCACAAGTACTAGGGGGTAGTTTTGTTTTGTTTTAGAGACAGGATCTGAATAAATTGCTTAAGGCCTAGCTAAGTTGCTAAGGCTGACTTTGAACTCACGATTTTCATGCCTCAATCTCCACAGTTTCTGAGATCACAGGCATCCTCCACTACCTCACCTGAGAGTCTTAAGGATTTTTTTGCTGAAGGCAGGGGCTACTGGGAATTGAACTCAGGGCTCCATCACTAAGCCACATCCCCAGTCCTATTGTGTATTTTATTTAGACACAAGTTCTCACTGAGTTGCTTAGTACCTCACTTTTGCTGAGGTTGCCTTTGAACTCAGGATCCTTCTGCCTCAGCCTCCTAGTTGCTGGGATTATAGGTGTGCACCCCCAAGACCAGTCCAGTCTTATATTTTTGAAATTTTAATTTTGACCTGAATAATTTTGATTCTTTCCTATTGAGATATAAAACAAAACTTAAATGGAATTGCTCTGATTAAGTTTCATGAATATTGGAAATGTTCTCAAATGCAGTTAATTTTAAAATATTGTCTTACCATTAAAAAGTAACAAGTTGGGGCTGGCATTGTGGCTCAATTGTAGAGTACTTGCCTAGCATGTGTGGGGAACTGGGATCGATTCTCAGCACCACATATAAATAAATAAAATAAAGATCCATTGACAACTAAAAGTTTTTTTAAAAAAAAGTAACAACTCTTCATCTTCCAAGCCTCCATAATGGTTCTCATGAATGTCCAAGCTGATGGTCTTTTCTTTTTATTTATTTATTTATTCATTCATTTATTTTTTTTTTTTGGTGGTACTGGGGATGGAATTCAAGGTGCTTTACCACTGAGTTCCATACCTAGGGTTGCTTAACTACTGAGCCACATCCCCAGTCCTTTTTATTTTGAAATAGGTTTTCATTAAATGGCTTAGAGCCTTGCTAAATTGCTGAGACTGGCCTTCAACTTGCAATCCTCCTGCCTCAGCTTCCTAAATCTTATTAAGATAATAGGTGTGCACTTCCACACCCTGCTCAGACTGATGATTTTAAGATTAACAATGAGCCAGTGTGTAACTCACACCTGTAATCCCAGTGTAACAGTGGTCCATTGATGGTTTGGATACAGCCTTGCTGCTCTGCCACTGTGACTGATTTTTATTGATTGACTTGTTTTTAAATGGATATACATGTTTTCTTTCTCTTCCTACTCCTCCCTAATCTCATCCCCCTCCCTAATCTCAAGGGAAACAGGATTCCTGGACAGTTTTCCACAGTTTTGTGTCCCTATTCACACACCCAGCACAGGAACAAAGTAATCCAGACTTTGGGGATGGCACCAGAAGATCTCAGAAATTACTATCTCCCAGATTTTAGTGGCTTACAATACCAGACAGAAGATGTGGAATGTAGAATTTGAATCACCTCTTTACATTTTTAATCTTTTTTTCAGTTGTAGATGGACACTATCACATGAGGCAAGGCAGGCAGTGACCAAAGTTGGCAGATTTAAAATAGCTGCTGAATGAGGTTTTATTCAAGATATCACACTAGGCGGAAACCATTAGACCCACAGAGTGGACAGGAGAAGGGTCTGAGGAGAAACCGCGTGGGATCTTGACAGGACTGGACTTCTATGAGGTTTACAGCAGGAAGGGAAGGGCTTGGAACAGGAAAAGGTGTTTTTATTGTCCTTTGTCCTGCTGAAGTTGGTTGGGGGAGTTGGCTGAACTCCAGGATTGGCCAGGGGGTCCCACTGCTTGACAGAAGTTCCCCTGGTCACCTGATTGTTTCTTTCCTGAGCCTGCTGCTTTGTTCTAAGTCACTGCCACTAACTTGACAGACACAACATCTTTATTTGTTCTTATGTGGTGCTGAGGATGGAACCAGTGCTTTGTGCATGCTAGGAAAGCACTCTACCACTAAACCCTAGCCCCAGCGCAGGAATCACCTCTTTAAAAGCCCCCTGCTCCCCTTGATGGGCAGAATTCTCTGGGACAGGAGTCCCCTGTGCTTGTCTTTTGCTACCAAAGCAACAAAACTTCTTTTTCCTTTTTCTCAAAAGTGTATCATGTTTGGGGACATGGGCCAAACATTCGGTCACATCAGGATCTCAGAAGGCTGAGGCAAGAGAGCCCCAAGTTTGAGGACAGCGTGGGCAATTTGAGAAGACCCTATTCCAAAAGAAAAAGTAAAAATAAAAAAGACTGAGGATATAGCTCAGTAGTAAAGTAACTTTGGGTTCAACCACTAGTAGAAAAAAAAAAAAAATCAATGATGCTAAGATGAAAAACAAACACCAGGTTTTTTTTTTTTTTTTTTTTTTTTTTACTTAGTTGGACACAATACATTTATTTTATTTATTTATTTTATGTGTTGCTGAGGATCCAACCCTGGGCCTTGCATGTGATTGGCAAGCACTCTCCCTCTGAGCCACAACCCCCGCCATGTTTTTAATTATTTTTAAATTTTATTTATTTAGTTAGTTAGTTATTCCCATTTGGGGTCTTGGGTCAATTCAGGGCCTTGCACATGCTAAGCATGTGCTCTAGCAGTGAGCTGCACCGCCAGGTCCCAACATCAGGTTCTTTTTGGGCTTGATCACAGGTTGTTGCCTGGTTTCTGTGATGATGAGGTATAGCATCAAGGAATTTGAAATCACTGATGATCACAGAGCTGGGAAAATTGTGAATTCACAAGCAGGTTAAACAGTTGGGAGTCCTCAGCTTCAGACTTGATGTGCAACTCAAAGATCTAGAAAAACAGAATAATGTGTTCCATCCTGTCAGGTTGGCTTCCCTGTACTGATAATTTCAGGGGAAACATGAAGAAGCAAAAGAGAAACATAAGAGGGGAAAACCCTGGACTCTTTCTAGGGATGCAATATATACCAAACCAAAACATTTCCTCTGTGTTTTTGTTGTTGTTGTTGTTGTTTGTTTGTTTGTTTGTTATTGTTGTTTGTTTGTTTTTTGTTTTGGTACTAGGGATTGGACCTAGGGGAACTCAACCACTGAGCCCCATCTCCATACCTTTTTTGTACTTTATTTAGAGATAGGGCCTCGCTATTGCTGAGGCTGGCTTTGAACTCTTGGTTCTCCTGTGTCAGCCTTCTTAGCCTCCATGATTACAGGCATGTGGGGGACCAGGCCCAGCTGGCCTAGAACTCTTGATTCTCCTGAGCCATTGAAATTACAAGCCTTTGTCACAGTGGCTGGCAAAACAAAGGTTTTAATGGACAAAGTATTCAAAAAACTGTTGCCAAAAGCTCAGTCCTTGTCCCCGTTGATGCCAATCCAATAACAAAAACACTGTTTTGAGAAAAAGGAAAAAGAAGGTTGATTGCTTTACCAGCAAAGGAGAAACACAGTGGGCTGCTGTCCCAAAGGCTGTGCTTCTGCCCATCAGCAGGAACAGGAGGCTTTTACAGAGGGGATTCAGAGAAAAGGAGTTTAGGGAGGAGAGATCAGTAAGGAGGTGAGAGGTTAGGTGAGATGATGAGAGAAGCTCAAGGAAAAGAAGATCTGGGGTGAGAACATCAGGATGAAGTTTAGGGAAAAGAAGATCAGGGAGGAGAAGATCAGGGAGATGAAGACTGGGGAAAATTAAAAAAAAAATAAATTTCAAAGCCACAAGGGATATAGTCAAAGCACCAAGTGAACCCCTGTTACAAAGCTATTCAGGTCCTTTCCTTCTGGAGGGGTCAGTGTGCCCCACAGACAGCACACTGCAATTTGAAGACCTCTGCTCTAAGGAGCCATCACCCCAATGGCAGCCTACCCCCTAGCAAGCTGGCTCTATGGGAGGTGCACCATAAACAGGCTGATTAAAGCTGAGAGGGTGCCTTAATCTTTGTAGAAGGGCTGAGGGGAGCCAGACCGGTTGGGGGTTATTTCAGTGATCAAGAGAAGATGAGCTTGCACAGAGTTGGTGCATAGGAGAGGGATGGAAGTGGATATAGGAATGGATGAACTGTGGGATTAAAGAAGATAGAAATCCTGAGTGAGCTGAGCAGTTAGGCACTGGGAGGTGCTTTTTTAAATTATTATTTTTAATTCATTGATACCGGAGATTGACCCAAGGGGCACTTTACCACTGAGCTGCATCCCCTGGCCCATTTATTTTGAGACAGGGTCTCACTAAATCCCTAGGCTGGCCTAAAACTCATCATCTTCCTGCCTCAGCCTCCAGAGTCGCTTGGACTACAGGTGTGCAGCCATGTGAACAAGTGCCTCTGCAGAGACAAGTGTCTGCAGGCAGGATAGGTGGGGTGGAAAGTTCAGTGGCAGGTTTAGGGAGAGACTCTAGGGAGGAGCCTTGGCTGGGATGGGATTCCAGGGAGGGGAGGAATGCAGGTCAAGAGGGGGTTGGACCTAAACTCTCAAAATCCTCAGGAGGGGAGGAGCCAAGGAAGAGGTAAGCAGTGAAATAGTCTTGGCTGAGACAGTCTCCCACCTTTGTTCACTGTGCAGCCCTGAGGTAGCAAACTCCTCCCAGGTAAGCCTGGCCCAGAAGCAGGCCCTGCAGTTGGGCCCTCTGGTGTCTTGCCCTGCTTCATTCCCTATGGGTTGTGGGGTGCTAGGAAACAGCATTTTTAAAATCTCTAATTTCAAAGTGAGGGTAGTAAACTAGCAGGAAGAAAATGAAGCATGTGAAGAAGTCTATACAGGTCCTATCTATAAAAAGTTGACGCGGTGAGGGGTGAGAACTTAATAATGTCTTTTCAGGAGCAGTGTAATAGCCAGAGCTGTGGAGCAGGCGCCTGGTTTTCCATCTTCTTCATTGCCCACAGGGGAACTTGAACTCTTTTTTTTTTTTTTTTTCCACTGAGAATTGAACAAAGGAGCACCCGACTATCCACAAATCAGTTTTATATTTTATTTAGAGACAGGGTTTCCCTGAGCTGCTTAGCACCTCCCTATTGCTGAGGCTGGCTTTGAACTCTCCATCCTCCTGCCTCAGTCTTCTATGCCTCTGGGATTAAAGGCATGTGACATGGCGCCAGGCTCCTGTCTTTTTAAGGAAACATAAGTAGACAAGTAGCTGCTCTTTTCCCTGTTGATAAGATGGTGATTTCCTGCACAAACTTAAATCTTGACTTCAATATCATGGACTTGACTTCTAGGTAGAGACTGGTGCACACATCCTGTAGACCACATCTGCTCTGTGAAACTGGTCTGTTCCTGGCAGAGGCACCCAAGTGGGTGAGTAGCTGAGGCCTGGCCAATGGTTTGGGGACTGGACAGTGGCGGGCAGATCTGCAGGGTGTGGGAGTCCACAGTGGGGGAAGGGTATCTTAGAGTGAATCAGGTGAAGTGACCCTTTACAATCTCAGGAGTTCTAGATTAGAACTTTAGTGCCTAGCTCCATGGCACACACTGTAATCCCTGTGATTTGGAAGGCTGAAGCAAGGGAATCAAAAGTTTGAGGCCAGCCTCAGACATTTAGTTTGATCCTGTCTCAAAAAATGAAACGGGGCCAGTCATGGTGGCGCAAGCCTGTAATTCCAGCATCTGGGGAAGCTGAGACAGGAGAATGGCAAGTTCAAAGCCAGCCTCAGCAAAGGTGAGGCACTAAGCAACAGGTTGAGACCCTGTCTCTAAATCAAATACAAAATAGTGCTGGGGATGTCACTCAGCTGTCTAGTGCCCCTGAATTCAATCCCTTGGTACCAAAAAAAAAAGAAAAAAAAAAAAAAGGTTGGGAGGGGGGCACTGAGGATGTGTCTCAGTTATGGAGCTCTCCCCTAAGGATCAATGCCAACCTCCTTGCCAAAATAAATAAAAGGAGTTTAGCTTGGGGCTGGGATTGTGGCTCAGAGGGAGAGAGCTCACCTGGCTTTCTTGAGGCATTGAGTTCAATCCTTAGACCTTAGCACCACATAAAGATATTCTGTCCACCTATAAAAACTCAGTTTAGATACCAAGTTTATAATGATTAAATATAAATTCTAGTTTAATTAATGAAAATAAATGTGATCAGTGATCAATTTCCCACTCAAGATCCTAGCTACTCTGAATTCATCCCACAGGCACTCTGGGTGGAGAGTCCCTAGGAAAGCAAGGTAAAACAGGTTGAGCAAAATTTCTGGTTAGCATTATAGACCTGAGTGAAGCTGAGGCAGGAGGCATGGGTTAGCATTATAGACCTAAGTAACTGAAAAACTGAACTTTATTTTTAAGCTCATTTTCTTGGTACTATGCAATAGGAGGCAGTATCCTTAGGAAGAAGTAAGACTGTTGAGTAATTCACAGGCCTGGGGCCTCTGGGCTGGGTTCAGTTCTAGTTAATGAGTATGCTTCCTTGGGTCAGGGGCCTTTGTCATTTTTTAATGACTTCATATTTTTGTTATGATTTTCTCCTTTGATACTATTGGAGTTTGGTTCTCATTGTGAGGCCAGGTGGTTGAAAACCTTTTAGTCTCTACAGATCTCTTCTCCTTGCTGTGCACTCTTCCATAGTTTGGACATTTTGGTTTCTTTGTTCCAAGTCAGCAGTGGGTATGTGGGTAATTTCCAGTTTTTTCTCTCTTGGTACCTGTGGCTTTTCAGGACACATGACCCTAAAAAGTGAGTGTTGGGTGACAGGGCCTCTGCCAGGTTATTTACCCCAAGACCTAACAATTCCTGGGGTCCCTTTAAATGCAGAAAGGGCAGGCTTTTCCCCCTGTTCTGGCTGCAGGGGCTTTCAAATACAGGGATGTGGGTTTTTATGTGTTATTTGGGGGAGTTTAGGGGATTGAACCCAGGGCCTTGGGCATGCTAGGCAAGTACTCTACCACATAGCCCTGGCTCCAGGGAACTTATTTTTTGGTACCAGAGATTGAACCCAAACTCAGAGGTGCTTAAGCACTGAACCACATCCCTACCCCTTTGTATTTTTTACTCTGACGCAGCCTGGGTAAGTTTTGAGGCTGGCTTTGAATTCCTGAATCCCCAGAATGACAGCCAGGTGCCCTGCACCCAGCTCCAGGAAACTTTTGATTTGCATTCCCCGAATAATAAAATTGAGAATCTTTTTGTATTTATGCTCTGTGGCTTTTGTGTATATGCTTACAAAGAACATGATTGCAGTATATATTTTTTATGCCACTTTTTTTTTTAGCTGAGGATTGAACCCAGGTGCCTTTTACCACCAAGCTACATCCCCAGCCCTTTTTTTTCTCTCTCTGAGGTGCTGAGGGTCTCCCTGAGTTACTGAGGCTGGCCTTGAACCTTCAGCCCTCCTGCCTCAGCTTTAGCTGGGATTACAGGCATGTCCCTCTTGCATAGTCATTTGTTTTTGTATAAATCTATGTATATATACACAGAGATTTCATATTATTTATCTTAAATTTGGAGGGGAGCAGAAGTGTTTCAGATTTATTTTCAGATTTTGGAATAAAGCATGTGTGTTTATGTGTGTATAAAATGAGATGACAAAGTGTAATGATGTGAAGTATTTTACTGGTTTCGTGTTGGTGCTCTATAAACTGCATTTTGGAGCATCTCAGATTTAGGATTTTGATTATGGAATGCTCAAACTACATATATACAAAATAATGTGCAAGTTTTAGTTATATAATTGGTGTGTCATAGATATTATAGAGAATTACATGATGTGTACACATTGTCATTGAATCAACCTTTGTCTTATCAGAGGTCATTGTTTTCTAGTCACAGCACCCTCAGTATTCAAAACCTTGTTTGTGGGTTTTTGTTTTGTTTTGTTTTAGTACTGGGGATTGAACCTAGGAGTGCTTAATCACTAAGTTACTGAGGATGGAAGTACTTGGAAGTACTTGGAAGCCTGTTATACCCTAGTGACTCTGGGGTAGTAGGTGCATGCCACTAGGCCCTACAAGACATTCTTTTGTTGTTGTTGTAGATGGACACAATGCTTTTCTATTTTTATGTGGTGCTGAGGATCAAACCCAGTGCCTCACAAGTGCTAGGCAAGCGCTAGGCTGAGGCTGTGGTTCAGTGGTAGAGCACTTGCCTAGCCTATGTGAGGCACTTGGTTTGATTCTGAGCATCACATATAAATAAATAAAGTTCTATCAACAACTAAGAATATATATGTATATTCAGTTTAACTAAGGCTCCTTAAGCAAAGATGGGTCCTGAAGGAAGAGAGAAGAGGGGTGTGGTTTACTTCTGTATTGATATTTTAATATTTGTATTCTGGAAAAATAATATTCTTCATTGACTTGACAGAAATTTTTTTTTTAATTTTTTAATTTTTTATTTTTTTTTTATTTTGGTGCTGTGGGTTGAACTCAGGGGCATAGAACCACTCAGCCATATCACTATCCTTTTTTCTTTTTGACGTTTAATTTTTAGTGGTAGGTGGACACAATATCTTTATTTTTTTCATCGTGCTGAGGATCAAAGTCAGCGCCTCACACATGCTAAATCTATTGCTCTATAACTGAGCCACAATCTCAACCCCCTATCCCTTTATAATGGCCTTGAACTTATGGGCATCCTGCCTCAGCTTCCAAAGTAGCTGAGATTTGAGGTTGACACCACCACATACAGTTTGTCAGTTGATTTTTGAGGAATGGTCCTAATGTTATCAATCTCTGTAATTAAAAAGACTTCCCTTCCTTGGTTTTGTGCAGGATAACATCCAGGTTGTTATGGTACCTTGTTAAAAAAAAAAAAAAAAGAAATGTTAGTTTTGGTTAATTTGTTGGATGCTCATTATGCAGAATGTAAACTGAAAAATTAATACTATGGGAAATCAACTAGTTCCATTATTTTTAGTTTTCAGCTGTCAGGCTCATCTGTTTTTCTTCCTGTGCTGGAGAATGAACCCAGGGCCTTGAGTATGCTACACATGAACTGTGCCACTGAGCTACATCCCCTATACTTTTTATACTGTTCTTGTGAAATGGATCAGGCTGACCTTAAACTTGTGATCTTCAAGTTCCTGAGGAGCCTCAAGTTCCCCAACTTCCTGAGTAACTGAAATTATAGTATATGCCACCACACACAGCGTGTCAATGGGTTTTAATGATCATGCACAAATTGTGAATACTGACTTTTCTCATTCTAGTGTTCATATGCCCATCTCATTAGTTGTCCTCTACTAATTTTTATGGAGTACACATACTTCATCAAGTTCATATTACTGAGTTTCTTAGTGAAATTCATTGGTAAATAATTTTTCATTTCTCTATATTTCAGATGAGAGTTTTTTAAGGATTTTAGATTTCTGGAGCCTAACCAGTGTGCAAGAACTAAAATTACTCTTAAAGTGAAAACAATATAGACACCCTGTCAACTGTACAGTAAAAAATGTCTAGATATGCAAGGAAACAGGAAAAATCCACCTGTGTCAAAAGAAATCATCTAAGAGGTACTGATGAGGAGATACCTCGGATGTTAGATTTCAAGTATAAAGATTATATATCAACAACTATTGTGGAGAAATTTAAGGTCTTCTTGGAAATGCAGGACCTGATGTTTTTTGAGATGAGGGAAACCCTGAAAAATGACCTAAAGGAAATGCTAGTAAAAAGTGAGATATCTGAAACAAAAGATAAAGAGCACTGTGGTAGCAGGGAAGTGTGGCAGGAAGAGAAAGATTTAGGGTTACAGAGTTTCAGTAACAAAGAGAAGACCATCAAAGCATCAAGAGAAGAAGAAACTCTGATGGATGAAGGAGCCGTGCTCACCCTGGCTGCAGACCCTCTGGCATCAGCCACCTTGGAAGTCAGTAAGCAGTGGGGCGACATCTTCAACATTTTGAGAGAAAATGACTTTGAACCTGAGTTTCAGTGTGAGGTCAAATTAGCATTTAAATATGATGATGAGATGAAGACATTTTCAGACCTGCAAAGCTTACAACAATTTACCAGCCAAAAACCTGTCATAAGGGAATTACTGAACCATATGCTCCAACAGAAGGAAGAACCAAATCTAGGAGGAGGATATGGGCTCCCCGTAAAAGGGGTAAGTATATTAATATGTCAAGTTATGTGCAAAGCGGAAGTAGTAGTTGGTGCAGTTATTCTGGAGAAAATTAATATTGTGGGTTTTTTTTGTTTTTGTTTTTTTGGTGCTGGGCTCTGAACCCAGGGCCTTGCACAGGCGAGGTTAGCACTCTACCAACTGAGCTGTATCCCCAGCCTGGAAAATCAGTATTTATGAAACAATCTCATTAAAGAAAAAGCATGACATTAAAAATGATTACTTTGACATTTCTTTACAATTTTTATTTATATTTACTTATTTGGGGTGATGAGAACTGAGCCCAGGGGTACTTTACCACCGAACTACATCCCACCCGTGTTTTTGTCTTTAAGTTTTTAAATTCTTTTTTTTGTGTGTGTGGTGCTGAGGATCAAATCCAGTGTCTCACACCTGCCAGGTGAGTGCTCCACAACCGAGCCACATCCTCAGCCCTTTTTTGTATTTTATTTAGAGGCAGCTTCTCCATGAGTTTCTTAGGCCTCAGCTTTTGCTGAGGCTGGTTTTGAATTTACATTCTCCTGCCTCAGTCTCATGAGCCTCTAGGATTATAGGCAAGCACCACTGTGCCTGGTTACAAGGACTTATTGCAATAAACAAAAAAGTGATGAAAATAGTCATTTAGAGTCTGTTATGTACAAAGCATCAAGGGATAGGAATGTAGAAGGACCAAGGTAGGCATAAAGACATCATGAAAGTTTGTTGCGAGTACTACTAAAGTAGCTATGAGTGTGTTGGAATAATCATAGAGACACTTGCCTTGCTTGGGGACTAGGCCTTCACAAACATGTAATTACTTCTAGGCCCCAGGTTTGATCCCCAGTACCACACACACAAAAAAAAGGAAGAATTATTGAAGAAGTTCTCTCAGTACTTGCTCATTGTCAAATGGTAGTCATATTAAATTTAGAGAGTGAAGTGAAAATTTTTAATTCTGTAAGAGACACACAATTTACAAAAAAAATTTTTTTTTTTTAACTTTCAGGGTAAGGCTCTAGTAAATTCAAAAAGTGAAGCTGGAGGAACAGCAAGTGATGGCTTGCATTTCTTATTCACCAAAGAGGTAAAAGTCACTATGCCAGAAGTGAAGAACTTAGAGACTCGGGAGGAAGAGTTTTCAGAGTGGAAGAATAGAGGAATCCCTACCTTTGAGGTGACAGGAGAAGACTCAGAGACCAACAAAGATGACATCGTTTTGCTGAGGGCAGAAGAGGAAGAAGGGGCCTGCGCCATAGAAGAGGAGGGACAAGAGGAGATGGAAGAAGAGGAGACCTCTGGGGAAGAGGAGGAGGAGTGGTGGGAGGAGGAGGAGGAGGAGTGGTGGGAGGAGGAGGAAGACTGGTGAGAGGAGGAGGAGGAGGGCAAGGATGACTCAATATTATGTGAGAAAAGGGACTCAACCTGTTGCCTTGCTCCTGCAACAAGGACAAGTGTGATGGGAAAGATGGGAGCTGATGAAGAGATTATGGTCAGTAAGGTACAGAATTCTGAGTATGAGGAGGAAGAGGAAGTAGGAGGGTTTTTTATGTGGAAGACTCTTCAAACACAAACATCCAAAGAGGCAGACCTAATCCAGGAAATAGAAACAAACTATAGAACAATTGTGATCAGTGTCCTCAGAGAGATGGGAGAAGAGATTGGAAAAATTAAAAAATGCCTTCCAGATATCTTGGAAACTAAGAATTCAATAGATGATCTGAGGAGTAGAATAGACATCCTTGAAGAAAGACTTTGCAATCTAGATGATGAAACGCATAATTCTCTGAGGATATCATAGATATTTTGACCAATCAGATAACAAAGAAACACTAAAGGAGAGGGAGGATGGATTCAGAAGTGCCAACCTCCTTTGGTAGGAATCCCAGAAAAAGACAGTGAAGAGAATGAAGCAGAGGACATAGTGCAGGAAGTAATTGAAGAAGATTTTCCAGAGCTTAGGGATTCTAGTCTTGGGATAGTGAGTGCTCACTGGATCCCCAGCGTGACTGACAAAAACAGACTGACTCCTAGACACATCTTGGTGAAGTTTTTGAATTGTAGTGATAAAGAGAAAATCCTAAAGGCTTCTAGAGAGAAAAAAGAAAACACCTACAGAAAGGCTTTCGCCCTAGAATCCTATATCCAGCCAAATTGGCATTTGATTTCCAGGGTCAAACAAAGATATTTTTTGATATGGAAGAATTTAGGAAGTTTATTTCTTGTGTACCCACTTTGAAAGAATTATTGGAGAAAACAAAATAGGTGGCTGCAACTTACACTCTCCTCACCCCAACGCAGATCTAGAAAATTGACAAATACAACATCATGTCTGTCCAGAAGAGTGGGAGCTAACTGGGGATGCGGGGAAAGGAGTGGTCTTACCCAGATGTTAGGAAGGTTAAAGGGCATATTTTAAAAATTTAATGATAGTCATTGTAGTTTGCCTAGGTTGAAGATTCTGTATTACTGAGCCGGGAGGAAGGAATCTGTCCATTGAACAGATGGGGAAAGTAATAGAAATGTACAGGGGAAAGGTGGCAGGGTAAAGTAGAGAAGAAAAAATGAAATTTTGCTGATTGTATGGGGAAGGATATTTCATAATCTTATCATGTATCAGTGAATCTGCTTTTTCCATTTGAATATACTCATTTTGCTATTAAAAGTTTTACCTTTTCCAACGTACTTTGTCATTAGTGTATGTAGTTGAATAGTTTTTGAATTTTACTGCCTAGCTCCATACATTTGAACTCTCTTCCCTGTGTTTTCAATAGTTGTGCTTTTATTTTTTGCAATACTGGTGGTTGAAGCCAGGATCTTGCCCATGCGAGAAAAGCCCTCTACCATTGAGTTGTACCCCACTCCTGATGCAGATTTTAGAAAATGAGAAACCACAGAGGGTTAAGGCATTTGGTCCGGGTAGACAGTTGGGAAGATGGGCCCCTTAGTCAGAGTTGCCCCATTATCTTTCCACTCTCACAATTTTGCCTTCACAGCTTTATAGAATTCCCACACACTTTTAAACCATTTCTTACAGGAAGTTGCAAAAAATAATGTCCTGCATACTACTCATCTTGCTTCCCATAGTAACATCTTCAATAACGAGTGTGACATTGTTAACTAGATGTTTAGGTTTCTATGGTCCTAAAGAAATTAATAAAATTGAAAATAGAAATTGAATCTCAGGTTTGGGGGCCAGAAGTGCAGCGTCACTGTCATTTGACTGAAATCACTATTACACGCTTCAGGGAGACTTTCTTCCAGACTCTTCCAGCTTCTGGTGGCTGCTGGAATCCCTTGGCTTTTGTTCAGGTGCCAAGTTACTGCTGTTTCACTCTTGTCACCCCAAGGCTATTCTTTCCCAGAGGCAGTAACTCTGTCCCTCTCATAAGGATACTTGCAACTGCATTGAGGACCTATGCAGATGATCCAGGATCATCTTCAATTGTCCAAAAGACCATTTGAACAATTTGTAAAGTCCAATGGTGTGCCCAGGTTCTCAAAATGGGGCGTGATTGCTCCCCCTCCAATACTATGGATTTAATTATGGGATTCTCTGCACTGAGCTACACCTCGAACACTTTTTATTTTAGGACAAGATTTTCTAAGTTGCTGAAACTGTCCTCAGTTTGTGAGTCTCCTGCCTCAGTCTCCCCACTGGATGGTTTGAAGAAGAGAATGGCTTGGGTCCCTACAGGCTGTGGGAGGTGATAAAAGGCTAACAAAGCCACCCTTCACTCATCTCTAGGCATCCTCTGAAAGCTGAAGGGGTAGGTGGTTGTAGAGTAAATAGTATCCCTCCTCCCACCCCCACGTCCCTTGGAATCTCAATGTGACATTGAAAATTAGTGTGATTAAGTTAATTGATATGAGGTCATACTAGATTAATTGTCCTTAAACCAAGGGTGTCCAGAAGAGTATGTCAGGGTGGGGTAGCTTGGAGTGATAGCTCCACTAGCCATGGGACACCCTGTACGCCCTGCAACCAGCAAAAGCTAAAGGGTGAGGAGGGATTCTTGTGTTACTCTGTGAGCATGATCTACTAGCAAGTACCCTGACCTCCCTCCAGGCTGAAATTCAGGCAACTGGGTATCCCAACCTCTCTGTGAAGGTGTGGGGTGAAGTGTGTGGAGACTCATACTTACTGTTACCTTCAGAGCTTAGCAAACTGTGTTTAATTATAATGCCTTTCTTTTAAAAAAAAAAGGGGGGGGGGTATACACGGTGGCTGGGGGAGTAACAGTGGTAGAACATCTGCTTAGCCTACACATGCAAATGGCTCCACCCTGGGACATAAGGTAAAGGACAAACTTTCCTTTTCTTATCCATAATTTATTTTTTTGGGGGGGTGAGTTACTGGGAATTGAACCTAGGGTGCTTTACCACTGAGCGACACCCAACACTTTTTACTTTTATTTTGAGACAGTCTCATTAAGATGCTTAGGGTCTTGCTAAGTCACTGAGGCCAGCCTGTGATCCTCCTGTCTCAGCCTTCCAAGCTGCTGGGATTACAGGTGTGCACCATGAGCCCAGCCACACATAATTTTTGCTTACCGGCCTTGTAGGCTAAAAAACATGACCTTAAATGCCATTGTATACTATTTGTAAGCCAATCTGCTACTATTGGACACGTGGACTGTTTCTTCATTAGAGACAGCCTAGGGAGGACCCAGGAAGTGAGAAGGTGGTGTCAGTTGAGCCTTCCCTTCATGGTAAACACTGGGGTACCTTTTATACACACATCATTTCACCCTCACTAAAGTCTTCTGTGCCACTATCTGCCATGTTATAGGTGAGGAAATAAAAAATCATGCAAATTACTTGCCCAAATTTACAGAAGTAAATAGTAATATGAATGATCGAAAATTCCAAATGGTCCATCCTTGCCACATTTACAGTACTTATATTTTTGTGTAATTCCTACATGTACTTATTATTTTATTTATTTTCGTGGTGCGGGAGATGGAATATAAGATTCTGCTTGTGAGGTAATCGCTATACCCCTGAGCTAATACAGCCTTAGCTTTTTTTTTTTTTTTTTTTTTTACAGATAGGGTCTCATTAAATTGCCTAGAGCTTTGCTACATTACTGAAGCTGGCCTCACACTTGCAATCCTCCTGCCTCAGCCTCCTGAGTTGTTGGGATTACAGGCATGCACCATGATGTCCGGAGCCACAGAATTTTCATTTTGCCAAATTGAAACTCTGCGTGTTAAACACAACTACCGTCCCACTCCCCAGAAATGTCAACTTCATGTTTTTATTATTCAGACTATTCTAGATACCCCATGTGAGTGGAATCATAGAATATTAGTTCTCTTGTGACTGACATTTCACTTCCATAATATCCCTGAGGCTCATCTGTGATGTAGCAGGTGTCAGCATCTCCTTGAAAAAGGCTGTGGAATATTCCATTGTACAGATGTACTGCATCTTCATTCATCCATCCATAGATGGGCATTTCTCTTTCTTTCATGTCTTGGCTATGGTGAATAATGCTGCAATCATTATGAGTGTGTAAAAATCCCTTTGAAGTCCTGCTCTGGATATATATCTAGAAGTAGAGTTGTTGGGTCATAAGATAATTCAGTTTTTAGGGTTTTTTGTGGTTGTTGTTGTTGTTTTGGGGGGTTTTTTGGAAATTTTCTTATCATTTTCCATAGTAGCTCTATTGTTTTTACATTTGCAACTGCATCTGGGATTTTATTTTGACACAGGGTCTTGATAAGTTTTTGAAGGATTTGCTAAGTTGCCCAGGCTGGCCTCCAACTTGAGAGACTCCTGTCTCAGCCTCCAGAGTCACTGGAATTACAGGCATGCACCACTATGCCTGGCTTAAAGAAGATTTTGAGTCGTAATTTTTTCCTTCTCCTTCATGGAGGTTCACATGCTGCTGCTGGAGCCCCCTGAGGCTCTCGCTTCTGGCTCAGACTGCAAACCAGGCCTGGCCACCTGGTCTGCCCATGTCATTTGCAACCAGCGCCACTACTGCACCTTGACTTCACGTGCACCCCACAAGTTGGGGCCAGCAGGACTGGTGTATCTGGCCCATGCCTTCCTGCACCTGGAGACTGCTGCTTTGACCTCCTTCTTTTTCATCCTGTCCCAAGGAGGCTAACTTAGTGGGCCTCCAAAAGTCACCTCTATCAAAAGCAAGCAAGTTTCATATGAAAGCAGGTTCTGTTTGGAAAGCCCACTGCTCTACCAAATAAAAAGTCCTGAATACCTGCCTCCAAGCAATCTGCATGCATCTTCTTTGGATAGTGCATTATAAGAGGGGAATCTCACTGCTGATCACATTTCCTCTCCACAGTATTTTTCCTTCCTTCCTCTCTCCCTCCCTTCTCTCTCTCCCTCCCTTCTCTCTCTCTCTCTCTCTCTCTCTCTCTCTCTCTCTCTCTCTCTCTCTCTCTCTCCTCTCTCTCTCGAGCTGGGGATTAGATCTGGGCCTCATACATGCAGGCAGATACTCTCCCACTGAGCCACACCCCCCAGACCTGCTGATGGAATTACTAACTCCTGATGGGATCCTCCAGGGTTTACCTAGCTTGATGCAAATTTACACTCCTTGGACTTAAAACTCTTATAAAACAACCATAAAACAGACAGACTCAACACTGAACCACAAAGGAAGCTATGAGGGAATAAAATCAAAAGCATTAATGTAATCTTATCCACAATGCTGTCTTTGCTGGAATTTAATAGCTGGTTACAGTATGTTTATTGCTAACCACTGCAGAAAAGGCACATTTAAATTTTGTTTACCTTTTTTGAGATCGGATTTTAGTAGGGATTTCTCTCTTGAAACCAAAAGAAACCTTCTTTTCCCCAGTGTCAACAGAAGCTGCTGGTATTGGCAGTGCTGAGACAATGACCTAGATGGTGCTGACAGCAAGCTCCTTTCTCCACCTCTCCAAGTTGAAACACAATTCAGTTGTTCCCAAGGACATGTGGACTCAATGTATTGAAACATTTTGAGCTTTGCTAGCAAATTGCTGAGAAATTAACATGCAATTTCCTGATGCAAAACTCCTAAGTCCCCAGCGAGATGTGCTAGGTGCTTAAGATGAAGAGGTCTGGGGTCTGCCTCAACAAATCCTCTTCTTTATTCCTACACTCTATCCCCAGGCCAAGAGCTCATAAGTGGAGGCCTCTGGGTTGGGCACAGTGGTGCATGTCTGTAGTCCCAGCAACTCAGAGGCTGAGGCAGGAGGATTGTGAGTTCAAAGCCAGCCTCAGCAGTTTAGTGAGGCCCTAAGTAACTCAGTGGGACCCTGTTTCTAAAGGAAATATTTTAAAAAATGGCTGGGGATATGGCTGAGTGGTTAAACCCCTCTGGGTTCAGCCCCCAGTATAAAAATAAAAAATAAAAAGTGGAGGCCTCTGTGTTCAGAGCACAGCACAGGTGCACCAGGGCAGAAGACTAATGAGTTTTAATTGCAATCTGTTTGTAATCTAATTCCAAATTTGGGTATAGCTTCCCTATAGTAGGTCTCTCCAGACTAAGAATAGACTCTGCTGGAAAGAAAGGCAAATGTCATACTCTGTTATTCTAGAATCTGTATTCTAATTCAGGAAATTTGAATTGTGAAAAGTGTATATATTCAAGAGACAATTAAAGCAAATTTCAAAATTACATCAAGGCAAGGAGTGAAGCCAGGGGCATTCTAGCCCTGAGCTACATCTCTAGCCCTTTTTATTTTGGGAGAAGTTCTCCCTGAATTGCTCAGGCTGAGCTCTAACTACTAATTAAAATTATAAGTATAATTTTCATTCATTCCTTGCCAAGAGTGCCTTGGCAAGAACTTCTAGAACAATGTTCAATAATATTTGTAATGTCAGGCATTATCTTACACCTGATATTATCAGAAATACTGCACTTTAGCATTAAACTCATCCTTCCTTGGATTTAGAGAATTATTTCCTATGGGCTCGACACCGCCATCTGTTGATCATCAATGGTATCACACTCACTAGAGATGGCCTTTTGGAATTCTTTTTTTTTTTTTTTTTTGCTTTATTTTTTTTTTATTTTTATTGTTGGTTGTTCAAAACATTACATAGTTCTTGATATATCATATTTCACACTTTGATTCAAGTGGGTTATGAACTCCCATTTTTACCCCGTATACAGATTGCAGAATCACATCAGTTACACATCCATTGATTTACATATTGTCATACTAGTGTCTGTTGTATTCTGCTGTCTTTCCTATCCTCTACTATCCCCCCTCCCCTCCCCTCCCCTCCCCTCTTTTCTCTCTACCCCCTCTACTGTAATTCATTTCTCCCCCTTGTATTATTTTTCCCTTTCCCCTCACTTCCTCTTGTATGTAATTTTGTATAACCCTGAGGGTCTCCTTCCATTTCCATGCAATTTCCCTTCTCTCTCCCTTTCCCTCCCACCTCTCATCCCTGTTTAATGTTAATCTTCTTCTCATGCTCTTCGTCCCTACTCTGTTCTTAGTTACTCTCCTTATATCAAAGAAGACATTTGGCATTTGTTTTTTAGGGATTGGCTAGCTTCACTTAGCATAATCTGCTCTAATGCCATCCATTTCCCTGCAAATTCTATGATTTTGTCATTTTTTAGTGCAGAGTAATACTCCATTGTGTATAAATGCCACATTTTTTTTATCCATTCGTCTATTGAAGGGCATCTAGCTTGGTTCCACAGTCTTGCTATTGTGAATTGTGCTGCTATGAACATCGATGTAGCAGTGTCCCTGTAGCATGCTCTTTTTAGGTCTTTAGGGAATAGACCGAGAAGGGGAATAGCTGGGTCAAATGGTGGTTCCATTCCCAGCTTTCCAAGAAATCTCCATACTGCTTTCCAAATTGGCTGCACCAATTTGCAGTCCCACCAGCAATGTACAAGTGTACCCTTTTCCCCACATCCTCGCCAGCACTTGTTGTTGTTTGACTTCATAATGGCTGCCAATCTTACTGGAGTGAGATGGTATCTTAGGGTGGTTTTGATTTGCATTTCTCTGACAGCTAGAGATGGTGAGCATTTTTTCATGTACTTGTTGATTGATTGTATGTCCTCCTCTGAGAAGTGTCTGTTCAGGTCCTTGGCCCATTTGTTGATTGGGTTATTTGTTATATTACTGTCTAATTTTTTGAGTTCTTTGTATACTCTGGATATTAGGGCTCTATCTGAAGTGTGAGGAGTAAAGATTTGTTCCCAGGATGTAGGCTCCCTATTTACCTCTCTTATTGTTTCTTTTGCTGAGAAAAAACTTTTTAGTTTGAGTAAGTCCCATTTGTTGATTCTAGTTATTAACTTTTGTGCTATGGGTGTTCTATTGAGGAATTTGGAGCCCGACCCCACAGTATGTAGATCGTAGCCAACTTTTTCTTCTATCAGACGGTGTGTCTCTGATTTGATATCAAGCTCCTTGATCCATTTTGAGTTAACTTTTGTGCATGGTGAGAGAAAGGGATTCAGTTTCATTTTGTTGATATGGATTTCCAGTTTTCCCAGCACCATTTGTTGAAGATGCTATCCTTCCTCCATTGCACGCTTTTAGCCCCTTTATCAAATATAAGATGGTTGTAGTTTTGTGGATTGGTTTCTGTGTCCTCTATTCTGTACCATTGGTCCACCCACCTGTTTTGGTACCAGTACCATGCTGTTTTTGTTACTATTGCTCTGTAGTATAGTTTGAAGTCTGGTATCGCTATACCGCCTGATTCACACTTCCTGCTTAGCATTGTTTTTGCTATTCTGGGTCTTTTATTTTTCCATATGAATTTCATGATTGCTTTCTCTATTTCTACAAGAAATGTTGTTGGGATTTTGATTGGCATTGCATTAAACCTATAGAGAACTTTTGATAATATTGCCTTGATGATGTTAGTTCTGCCTATCCATGAACAGGGTATATTTTTCCATCTTCTAAGATCTTCTTCTATTTCTCTCTTTAGGGTTCTGTAGTTTTCATTGTATAAGTCTTTCACCTCTTTTGTTAGGTTGATTCCCAAGTATTTTATTTATTTTTTTTGAGGATATTGGGAATGGAGTGGTTGTCCTCATTTCCATTTCAGAAGATTTATCGCTGATATACAGGAATGCCTTTGATTTATGCGTGTTGATTTTATATCCTGCCACTTTGCTGAATTCATTTATTAGCTCTAATAGTTTCTTTGTAGACCCTTTTGGGTCTGCTAGGTATAGAATCATGTCACCTTCAAATAGTGATAATTTAAGTTCTTCTTTTCCTATTTTTATGCCTTTAATTTCTTTCGTCTGTCTAATTGCTCTGGCCAGTGTTTCGAGAACTATGTTGAACAGAAGTGGTGAGAGAGGGCATCCCTGTCTTGTTCCAGATTTTAGAGGGAATGCCTTCAATTTTTCTCCATTCAGAATGATGCTAGCCTGAGGCTTAGCATAGATAGCTTTTACAATATTGAGGTATGTTCCTGTTATCCCTAGTTTTTCTAGAGTTTTGAACATAAAGGGATGCTGTACTTTGTCGAATGCTTTTTCCGCATCTATCGAGATGATCATATGGTTCTTGTTTTTAAGTCTATTGATGTGCTGAATAACATTTATTGATTTCCATATATTGAACCAGCCTTGCATCCCAGGGATGAATCCTACTTGATCATGGTGCACAATTTTTTTGATATGTTTTTGTATCTGATTCGCCAGAATTTTATTGAGGATTTTTGCATCTAGGTTCATTAGAGATATTGGTCTGTAGTTTTCTTTCTTTGAAGTGTCTTTGTCTGGTTTAGGAATCAGGGTGATGTTGGCCTCATAGAATGAATTTGGAAGTTCTCCCTCTTTTTCTATTTCCTGAAATAGCTTGAAAAGTATTGGTGTTAGTTCCTCTTTAAAGGTTTTGTAAAACTCTGCTGTATACCCATCCAGTCCTGGGCTTTTCTTAGTTGGTAGTCTTTTGATGGTTTCTTCTATTTCCTCAATTGATATTGGTCTGTTTAGGTTGTCTATATCCTCCTGACTCAATCTGGGCAGATCATATGACTTAAGAAATTTATCAATGCCTTCACTATCTTCTATTTTATTGGAGTATAAGGATTCAAAATAATTTCTGATTGTCTTCTGTATTTCTGAAGTGTCTGCTGTGATATTGCCTTTTTCATCCCGTATGCTAGTAATTTGAGTTCTCTCTCTTCTTCTCTTCATTAGCATGGCTAAGGGTCTGTCAATTTTATTTATTTTTTCAAAGAACCAACTTTTAGTTTTGTCAATTTTTTCAATTGTTTCTTTTGTTTCGATTTCATTAATTTCAGCTCTGATTTTAATTATTTCTTGCCTTCTACTTCTTTTGCTGTTGTTTTGCTCTTCTTTTTCTAGGATTTTGAGATGAAGTATGAGATCATTTATTTGTTGTTTTTTTTCTTTTTTTAAGGAATGAACTCCAAGCAATGAATTTTCCTCTTAGAACTGCTTTCAATGTGTCCCATAGATTCCGATATGTTGTGTCTGTGTTTTCATTTATCTCTAAGAATTTTTTAATTTCCTCCTTGATGTCTTCTATAACCCATTGATCATTCAGTAACCTATTGTTCATTCTCCAAGTGATGCATGATTTTTCCTTCCTTCTTTTATCGTTGATTTTCAGTTTCATTCCATTATGATCAGATAAGATGCATGGTATTATCTCTACTCCTTTATATTGTCTAAGAGTTGCCCTGTGACATAATATATGATCTATTTTTGAGAAGGATCCATGTGCTGCTGAGAAAAAAGTGTAACTGCTTGATGTTGGGTGGTATATTCTATATATGTCAATTAAGTCTAGGTTATTAATTGTGTTATTGAGTTCTATAGTTTCCTTATTCAACTTTTGTTTGGAAGATCTGTCCAGTGGTGAGAGAGGTGTGTTGAAGTCTCCCATGATTATTGTATGGTGGTCTATTAGACTCTTGAACTTGAGAAGAGTTTGTTTGATGAACATAGCTGCACCATTGTTTGGGGCATATATATTTATGATTGTTATGTCTTATTGGTGTATGGTTCCCTTGAGCAGTATGTAGTGTCCCTCTTTATCCCTTTTGATTAACCTGGGCTTGAAATCTATTTTATTTGATCTGAGTATGGACCCTCCTGCTTGTTTCCGAAGTCCATATGAGTGATATGATTTTTCCCAACCTTTCACCTTCAGTCTATGTATGTCTTTTCCTATCAAATGCATCTCCTGTAGGCAGCATATTGTTGGGTCTTGTTTTGTGATCCATTCTACTAGCCTGTGTCTCTTATTTGTGAGTTTAAGCCATTAACATTTAGGGTTATTATTGAGATATAGGTTGTTCTTCCAGCCATATTTGTTTATTTCTGTTACTAAACATGGTTTGTTTTCCTCTTTGATTATTTTCCCCCCTTTACTGTCCTACCTCCCACTGTTGGTTTTCATTGTTATTTTCCATTTCCTCTTCCTATAATGTTTTGCCGAGGATGTTTTGAAGAGATGGTTTTCTAGCTGCAAATTCTTTTAACTTTTGTTTATTGTGGAAGGTTTTAATTTCATCTTCCATCCTGAAGCTTAATTTCACTGGATACACAATTCTTGGTTGGAACCCATTTTCTTTCAGTGTTTGAAATATGTTATTCCAGGATCTTCTAGCTTTCAGAGTCTGTGTTGAAAGATCAGCTGTTATCCTGATTGGTTTACCCCTAAATGTAATCTGCTTCCTTTCTCTTGTAGCTGGGCCAGAGCAGTTCCGGGAGCCGGAATTCGGCCGATCCGGGCTCGGTGTATGTTCTGATAGGAGCAGGCTCCAAGAAGCAGTTTCCGCAGGTTCTTTAGCACTGAGCCTGAGTAATTTGTCTGCGAGACGCAGGCGAATGGCAGCCTGAAATTACCTGTTCTATGGCTGAATGAGCTGCGATCAATCAAAAACAGGGATGGTGACGTCAGCTCCGGCCTTTTGGAATTCTTAAGGATAATTTATCATTTAAAATATTTTATTATTTAATAATATGTTGTTATTTTTTTTCTTTTTTTTTATTGTTGGTTGTTCAAAACATTACATAGTTCTTGATATATCATCTTTCACACTTTGCTTCAAGTGGGTTATGAACTCCCATTTTTAGCCCATATACAGATTGCAGCATCACATCAATTACACATCCATTGATTTACATATTGCCATACTAGTGACTGTTGTGTTTTGTATAACCTCAGGGTTATACAAAAGAACATACAAGAGGAAATGAGGGGAAAGGGAAAAATAATACAAGGGGGAGAAATGAAGGTCAGTAGAGGGAGTAGAGAGAGAAGAGGGGAGGGGAGGGGAGGGGGGATAGTAGAGGATAGGAATAATATGTTGTTATGAACAGAATGTGTTTAGTCAAAATTCATGTGTTGAAGCTCTTATATGGTCATATTTGGAGGCTGGGTTTGGGAGGTAATTAGGTTTAGATCAGGTCATGAGTGTGGACCCTCATGATGTGATTAGAGTCCTTAGATAGAAGAGGAAGAGAGGACACACTGAAGAGAGCCCAGGGGAGCCCGAGGTGGGAAGGCAGCTGTGTGTGTGCAGGTGAGATGTGACTGCCCCATGCCCAACTTTTTTTACTTTAAAATGTTTTCATATCTAATTACAAGTAAAATTGGTCCATAGTTTTCTTTACTAGGTTCCCAGATGAGTGACATGTTGATTTTGTAAAGTCCATTAAGATGGTTCCTTTATTGCTGTATTGTTTTGAATAGTTTAAATGCACATAATATCTATTATTTGACTATTTAAAGAGTTGCATGTAGAATTACATCAGTCTAGGGTTTTTGAGGAGAATTCTAAAATTTTCTTTCATAATCTTTATGCTTTATATCTTTTTCTAATCTAATACAATTGCTTATTGAATACACATGCTTACTGAAGATCATCCATGCGGGGGTTTCAAATTTATTAAAGTAATTCGTAACAGTCTCAAGTGTATTCATATTTCTCTACATTGGAGCAAGTTTCCCTTTATTATTTCTTTTTTTTTTTTTTTTTTTTTTTTTTTTTTGAGTGTATTGTCTTTTTTTATTTTTTATTTTCAGCACCATCTCCAAGTGTATACACAATATGATTATGACTTGGCACAGTTTTTAAAGGTGAAAAAGGCTAGTTGCTAGTTCAGTTATAAAAGATCTGGTACATAAAAGGAGCTGTATTCTACCTACTACAGACTGCATTTTACACCTCCAGTTAGGACGGAAACAAGCCACAAGGAGGGAATACCCAATCAAATTAATACTGAAAAGAACTAAATTTCACTTCTTATAATGCTTATAATTGCTTCACCTGGAATTAGAATATAACTAAGGACAACTAAAATAGTGCATCAAACAATAAAATAGTCATTTTGCTGACATTCTATAAAATCGTCAGTTTTAAGCTCAGTTCAGAGGCTATTAAAAAAATATACTAGACCTAGTAAAGTGCCTCCATTCATAAAACGAAACACCCAAGATTAGAGATAATTTCATACCGACGCGCATCTAAAATAGGTCGATGTATACAGTAAATAAACAGCATCTCTCGGCTGCCATATTCAGTTAGTGAAATACACATCCAGCCTTCTTCGCAGTCCTGGATGTGTGCAAACTAGAAACTAGAGACACAGTCCCCCTCATCCATCCCACTCCAAAAAAAAAAAAAAATCAGCATCTAGTCTCAATCTGCTTGACAGTACTCAGCGGACTTCACGACATTCCAGGTTGAGCCAGTGCTGACAGCTCCGCATCTCCCCAATAAACAGGGAAAGATAGTTCGCAGAACAAAACGGAGGCAGCGTATGCGGTAGCGTCAGGTGCCCGCAGACTGGACGCCGGGCCCTGAGCGCAGCTTCTTGCCTGGCAGGCTGTCCTTAGCACCGCGCAGCGGTGGACGCGCGGCGGGCGGCGCTGGCACTTTGGAGAGCTAACAGTACTTGATGGTGTGCGCCTTGTCGCCACTGGCGCCGCACAGGGGGCACGTGTAGCGACGCAGCACAGGGCACAACACTCTCCCATCGGGGCCCTTCAGAATGTGGGTGGTGTAGAGAGCCACCTCCTCCTTGTTCCGGCAGAACACGCACACCTGCAGCTCGGGTTTGAGCAGCCGGGCGGCGGCCGTCCCTGAAGTAGCTTGCAGTTGGGGATCGGCCGCCCACGCCGGGGCCCGCTCCTCTCGCGGCGTCACCTCGGGGGTGGTGGTGGCGGCGGGCTCACAGCCCAGCAGCACCCCGGCGGCGCGACCTGCGAACGGGCTTAGCTCTGCAAAGCGCTCCTCCAGCAGACCATTTTCGGCGGGGCCTGCGCATAGCTCCAGCGTGAACCCCCAGGAAGCGGCTCCGGGACTCCGGCTCGTCGCTCTCCTCGTCCTCATCGTAGTCGGGCGGCCCCAGCGCCCCGGGCCTGGCCCCCCGTGTGTGTGTGTGTGGGGGGGGCAACAGGACGAAGATGACGAAGAGGGTGGGGAGCCGCCACCACCCGCGCAGCCTTAGCGTGGTTCGCTGTCCACCGCCTTGGTGATGAGCTTAGCAAGCCCCAGGTAGTCATTCCAGAGCTGAAGGGCGCGGGGGCGCGGCCAGGGCGGGGCGAGCGGGGCTCCCAGGGAAAAGCCTCCGTGGGCAGGAGGCGGGCCGCACACAGCTCCCCGCCCCCGGCGCAGGCCTGAGGGAAGAAACACGCGGAGCTTGCTCGCTGGCCAGCTGCGCCCTTTATTATTTCTAATTTTGTGTTTTTGCTCTCTCCTTTTCCTTCTTCCCCTTTTCTTTCTTAGGCTAGTTACCAATCCTCATCTTGTTCAGTGATGTGCATTCTATATTTACAAATTAAATTTTCATATTTTCTTAATCATTAACTTCTGACCTATAACACTATTGCACTCTTTCTTCTGCTATTGGGGGGATTTAATTATTTATTTATTTATTTTGTGGTACTGGGGATTGATTGAACTCCAAGGCACTTAAGCCCTGAAGCATTTCCCCAGCCCTTTTTAAAAAGAATTTGGGACAGTGTGTTGCTAAATTGCTTAGGGTCTCACTCAGTTGCTGAGACTGGCCTCACTAGCGATCCTGGTGCCTAAGCCTCTGGAGTTAGTGGGATTACAGGTATTCACCAAAAAGCATGGCTCAAAATGTATTGTGTTTTTTTGTTTGTTTGTTTCTTCTGTTTTGGTTTTGGGGATAAAACTTCAGGGCGCTTCGCCACCGAGCCATATCTCCACCCTTTTTAATATTTTATTTAGAGACAGGATCCCTTAGGGCCTCCCTAAATTGCTGAGACTGACCTTGAACTCATGATCCTTGGTCCTCAGGCTCCTGATCCGATGGGATATCAGGTGTGCATTACCTCCTCCGACTGTTTTTTTTTTTTTTTTTTAACTTCTCCATATAGGTGAATTTTCTTTCTTTCTTTTTTTTTTTTTTTTTTGTGAAGTGTGGGTTTGGGTGGGGATTGTTGTTTTGTTGTTGTTGTTTTTCACTTTTGTTATTTTCTAGTGGCAGTTAGTGACTTTCTTTGGGGTAGCAGCTATGGGCTCAACTGCATCATCTGTTGACCTTCTGGGACAGCATGCCCACTGGAGATGACCTTTTGAAACTTGACTACTTTTCAAGGTATTTTGGAACCTATGTTCAAAAGACTAGAGAATCCTGAGCAAGATGGGAACATGCAAATACTGGGCTTGGAGACATCAAGGAGGCAGAAGGCACCATACGGGAAATTCTTAGAGGAGGGGAAAAGGAGCCTCACAGTCTAGCAGGAGGGAGTGACCCACTTGGGATTGGTGGGTGTTTGGAAGTGGGGAAGCTGGGCCAGACCACAGTGGAGTGTGAAACCAAGGCTTTAGTTCAGAGAACTTCTGTAGGCAGCGGGGAGCTTTTGATGGGTCTATTGAGGGCAGGATGCCATGAGCTGAGAGGGGTTCAGCAGATGCAGTGGACAGCTGGGTGGTGGACACTCCTGCCAGGTCAGTTCTCAAAGTCAAGAAGAGTCCTAGGTACAGATGTCCTTGGGATGAAAGTATTTGGAGAGGCTCTGGGTCCCTAAGGGAAAGAAGCTAAGAGAAGAAAAGAGAATGAAAACTTTTCAATGGGTAGGAGGAGAGAGGATCTGAGATGGAGCCCTGGGGGAGGAGAGCCAGGGAGAGCAGCATGGCAGAAGCCCAGTACAGAGCAGCACTAAGCTCAGGAAGTCACTGCATTAGCACTGCACATGGTGGAGGAGGGACAAAACAGAGGAAGAGAGAATGGGAGAGACTGTTCCCAGTAGAGGGCTCCCTCATTCTGGCACCAAACCTGTTAAGGAGCAAAATGGAAGCACTGATGGGAAGTAGGTTCTAGAAAGAAGGGGTTCTTCCTGTTGTTGGGAGGTCAGACTTTTGGGTAGCACATTCTTGTTGAAGATATTGACTAGTGCTTTTTTTTTTAGTGGTTCTGGGGTTTGAACCCAGGGCCTTGCACATGGTAAGCAAGCACTATACCAACTGAGCTATAGCCCCAGCCTCTGGTGCTTTTTTAAAAAAAAATTGTCAAAGAAAAGTCCACTAGATGAAGAAACCTAAACTAAGTAGTATTTCCTTCATGTTTCTTATAAATAGATGTCTCTCTAAATATTGGGAATATTTGATTGTGGATTGTGAATATGTTGAACTTTTCCATGCAAATGATGTCTAACAAATGTTCTCAATAAATGTTAGTCACCCACCTTCCACTCGAAGTACTTTCTATGTAAATCAGGGCTCAGTGTTCCACCCTAGGAGGTAGGTTATTCCTGATTAGAAAGGAGATCAAGTCTGCTCCTGGGGCCACATGTGTCTGCTTCCAGGTCCAGGCTGTGTGCTTCCAGCCTGGCTTGACCTTTCCAGGCACATCAGCATTTACCTCTGCTAAGCCTGCTCTCTTCTTTGTCTCTCTCTCTCTCTCTCTCTCTCTCTCTCTCTTTTTTTTTTTTTTTTTTTTTTTTTTGGTATCAGGGATTGAACCCACGGGCACTTGTTCACTGAGCCATATTTCCAATCCTTTTTTATATTTTATTGAGAGACAGGGTCTCACTGAGTTGCTTAAGGCCTCGCTAAGTTGCTGAGGCTGAGTTTGAACTTTTGATCCTCCTGTCTCAGCTTCTAGGATTCCAGGCATGCTCAAGGGTGCCTGGCTCACTTTGTCTGTTTGCAACTGGGTAATCACTTTGGAAGCTTCAGGGCAGTCCTCTTGCTTCCAGACTGCACATAGACCAGGAGGCATGTGGAAAAGGTCACTGTGTCATCCAATGTGACTTGTCCTCCAACAAACACTCATACAAACCATGCTGGATTCTAGTAGATAAAAGTCTGTCCAGATCTTGAACAACTCTCCTAGCCCATGATGGAACATGAATTCAAAGGGCATCACCGTGTTGTGTGGTGTGAGGGATTAGTTTCTGGTTTTCCGGATTATTTTTACTGTCTTGATAAGTGACTGAAAGGTGTCCAGGTCGACATGCTTGGCTATTCTGATGCTTACCTGAAATGCTTAGAATTAAAAATATTGGGGATTTTTTCAGATTTTGGAATAATAACATACACCTCATGTGTTTGGGATGGGAATCAAGCTTAAACATGAAATTTTAATGTGTATATGAGTGTATGTGTGGGGGTGGTCTGCAGATTGAACCCAGGGATGCTTTAACAGTGAGCTCAGTTCCCAGGTATTTTTATTTTGAGATACGGTCTCATTAAATTGCCAAGTTTGGCCTTGACCTTGTGATCTACCACATAGGCAAAGAAAAAGAAAATGCTTCCCCTCAAAATTTGTGGCTGACCAACCTTTTCATAAATACCCTTTTATGAGTTTTCTTGAACAGCCATGTCAAATTACCACACATTGTGTGGCTTAAAGCCACAAAGTTTACTTTCATAATTCTAGTTATTTGTTTCCAGCAGCTTCTGGCTCCAGGTTTCCCCTGCATGGTGGCTGCTTCGTTCCAATACTGCCTCTTTCCTCAGATGGACTCTAAGTGGGGTCCCCTTTGTTGAGCTGTTGATGTTGGTTTGGGACATGCTGGATTTGACCTTCCTGTGGGCTAGTCAGAGGGAAGTGTCCATGGAAGTTAGGCTGAACAGGAGTGGTATGGTAGATTCATGGCCTTTCATCCAGGTGTGAATGTGTCTATATTACTTATATCTAATACAATGTAAGTGCTATGTAAGTAGTAGTTTTATTGTATTGTAGAGGGACTCATGAAAAGAAAAATAGCCTGTATGTGTTTAGTACACATGAAATACATCTTTCAGTTCACACTTGGTTGAATCCACACATGTGAAGCCCTCAGATGTGAAGGGCTGGTGGACCCGGGGAAGTCAAGCTGCTAAGCACATGGCCAGGTCTAGGGGAAGGGAAAGCTCTCTGCAGAGCTCTGCCCTGAGCCAAGCACTGTGCTGAGTGCTCTAGCTAATTAAATGCTTGCCAGAACAGAGGAGGAACTGCCATCCCAGTTTTTAGATCAAGAACCTGAATGGCCAAGTGGCCCAACTGGGATCCAAACCCTGAGACATCTGAGTAGACACCAGGCCTTGGTTGGCTTCTGCAGGCTGCATACCCAGGGGGAGCATGGGAAAAACACTCACCTAGGGCAGTTACTGAAGGCAAAGGAGGTATGCATTGGAGCCTTCATGGAGCAAGGGTTGCCCTAGTCACATCAGGAAGTAGTTTCTCACCACTGCTCTGCTCTGAGCATCTGCTCCAGTCTTTCCATCTGAAGAGTTCCTTGTGGCCCTCAGCCCACATGGCTGACCTTGGCACCAGTAGCTTCTGAGATCCACATGTTACAACCTGGACACCAGAAGCGGGTTGAAGCCCTCTTCTAAATCCCAGCTTCTGGTTCCTGATTGGCAGAGGTAGTGTGTGGTATCTGTCTTTTGGGGGCCAGTTCCAAGTGAGTTCTCTTGCAGGAACATGGCAGCTTACTGGTACAGTCCTGGGATGAGGAATGGGTCTAGGAAGGGAGGTTTCCAGGCCAGGGGAACTTGGTAGGTAGTCCAGGAGGCAGCTACTCCATAAGCTTATTCTTTGCTCTTGATCTGATGCCCACTCCTAGTTCCTTCTTGCTCCTACCTTCAATTTGTCTTGACCTTTACTCATGCAAATTCAGCTTCTGTCCTCATGTCTCTTGCACTCTGTGGTTGCACTCTCTGACAGTAATCCACCGCTATTGCCTGAAACTCTACATGTTTTTGTATTCGAAATGCTCAGATAATTCAATGGCTTTGCATAGATTTCCACACCACGTCATTTCAAACTCACTGGTTTACTGGCTACTTTAGGGGACCCAGTTTGTATTCAGGCATCTGTCAGGTGACCCCTTTCTACAGGTCTTTAGGCTGAGTGCTTTCACTTTGGGCATAAACAGGGGATGGTACCAGAAGGAGACATCCACCGTACCTAGCTTTGCCATGATGCTCCTTCCAAAAGGCTTCCTAAGCTTTTCTATGCTAAAGTCCACTTATGGTATAACATTAGACCCTTAAGATTGCCACAGGGTGCTGAAGACATTTGTCCATCTCAACAGAGTTCCAAATGTACTGTGTCTTAAACAAGTTAGAGTATTATTCCTTGCTCAAATATGAAATAGGGAATGAGTAGTCCAGAGCAGATTGGATGGGGACGAGGCTGCTTCTGACTTGCTGTTCCATCATCCCTCAGGTGTGGGCCTCATCTTCATGGATCAAGCTCTCTGGTTACCACATTCCAGCCAGTCAGAGGGGGAAAATGTGTCCCCTTCACTTTCAATGCAGGAGCCAGAGTTTGCACCCTTTGCCTTGCTAATAGCTCATTAGCCAGATCTTAGTTGCTTGGCCACACCAAACTCAATGGGCACTTGGAAATGGAGTCTGTCCCCTGGGTGGTTAGGTGCCCAGCTAAAATTTGGGAGTTGTGTTACTAAGGAGGAACAGAACCTAGATATGGCGGACAATGGTACCACCATTCTCCTGTCACCCATTTCTGATGCCTCTCCATGGGTATGTCACCCCATCTTGGCATGCCCCAGTTCCTGATTCCTTTCCTGCAGGGCTCTGTCTTCATCCCCACCCAAATTGCTATATACCCAGTGTCTCATAGGAACCTTCCAACTGATCGCTTTGCTTCCAGTCTCCCCCTGTGATCATCAGAAGAAGTAAAACTGATCAAATGGCCCCAATATTCAGAAAATTTTCATTGGCTCCCACTGCCCATCGCAATTTGCTTTTTTGGTTTTTTTTTTTTTTTTTCCTGTACTGGACTTGAGCTCAAGGCTACTCTACCACCAAGCTACACCTGCAACCCTTTTTATTTTATTTTTTGTACCAGGAATTGTACACAGAGAGGTTTCACCACTGAGCCCTGTTCCCAGCCCTTTTTACTTTTTGAGACAGGATCTCACTAAGTTGCCTAGGGCCTTGCTAAGTTGCTGAGGTTGGCTTTGACCTTGAGTCACTGGGATTACAGGCACACACAACCATGCCTGGCCTTTTTTTGTTTTGAGACAGGATCTCACTACCTTGCTGAGATGGGTCTCAAACTTGCTAACCTCCTGCCTCAATCTCCCGAGTTTATGGGATATAGCTATGAACCACTGTGACTGACAGGGGGGTACATAGGATTTCTGAATCTTTGAAGTTAGCAAATTTTGCACAGATGTGCATTTTTCTGAGAGCTTCCATTCTCCAAGTGGTCTGTGAAGCAGACTTCTGGAGTTCTAGGCTCAAGTCCTAATTCTTAAGATTAACACGTGACACATCTCCCCACTTCACCCCCAAATCTCATCTCTGTGCACTTCTCCCACTGCTGCTCTGTCCCCAGTGCTCTAGCTAGCTCCCACCCACCCTTATGGCTTTGTCCAAAGCCACCTTCTCTGGGAGCTTTCCTGACTTCCTCTGGCAGCCAGTTCCCACAGCACTGTGCAGTCCTATTCCCCTGTGAACTGGGAGGAGGTGTGGAACTTTGAAGAAGAGGGGTCTAGTGGGTGGTCTTTAGGTCAATAGGGGATGTTCCATAGAAAGGAAGTGAGGTATTTCTAGGGGGATCCTGGTTAGTTCTTTTATGAGGGGCTGTCAGAAAAGCTGGAGCTCAGACCATCCAGCTCTCCAGCTTCCTGTTTTGAGATGTGATTCTTCCTCTTCCATGAGCTCCTATCATCTGTCCTAGGTCCCTTGCCAAAGCCTGGGCCATGAGGATTCGACTTACAGCCTTCAAAACTGTAAGCAAAATAAACCTCTTTTTCTTCATAAGTAGGCTGTCTCAGGTATGTTGTTATAGAAATAAAAAAAAATGAACTAATATAGACCTGCACTGCGAGTTCCCAAGAATCAATAGCAGAGAAATGCACAGAAATTTTGAGACAGAAGACTGAGAGGCAGCACTTTTAATATACAAACAGTAAGGACAGGCCAGAGCCCTGCTACCTGAACTGTGGATGTATCCCAATAGCCTCAGCATCCTCTGGAAACTGGTCAGAAATGCAGACTCTCAGTCCCCACCCCAGACTTACTTCTTTCTAACAAGGTTCCAGAGTATTTATATGCACATTAAAATTTGCAAAGCACGGGGACAGAGAATGTATAATTGTAGTTTTTTGCTCTAACAACGTGTTTTGTGGTCAAAATAAATCCATTTAAAGCACTTTTCCCCCTCATTATTTGCCCCAACCTCTTCACCTCTGAGCAGCATCAACACACATGAATGCTCTTGCTCTGAGTCTTGGCGTCATTTGAATCACAATAGCATAAAGAAGTTTTCCACACCATTTCTGAGGACAGCCTTTACGGGTTATAAACTGGATTCCAAAACTTCCATCAGCAGTTTGTTGTGCAGCACCTCCAGGACGTAGGTTGTAGGATGATTTCTGCTTTTAGAGATGATGAAACCAGGGTCCCAGGAAGCTTTGTGACTCACCCAATGAGTGCCATGCAAGTTAGCATTCCAGCCACAAGAAAAACTCATGCTTTTGCGTTTTCAGCAGGAGGCTCACCAACCTGGATGTCTCTTTTCTTTTTATATAAAGGGGAGATTTGTGGTTTTTTTTTTTTTTTTTTTTTTTTTTTTTTTTGCATAAGAGATGTTCAGAAAGAACAATTCATAGATAATCTATGTGAGCTACTGAATATGAACCATGCATGTGTGGGGCTAGAGAACAGGGAATTCTCAAGAAGGAATTGTCCAGTGGAGAGAGGTCAGTGTGGGGAGGGCCCTGCCCTGTGCACCCACTCCTGCTGCAGCTATGGCTCAAGGGCTCTTCAGCTAGGAGCCCTGACACCTCAGAGCAGATGCTTGCTCACAGGAACAGCACTGGGGATTACTGTGAGGCTATGGATGATCATGGTGGCTTCTGAATGACAATAATCCATCTCCAGGATCTCACTTGGATTCGTTTCCTCTGTGGGCTGGGAATAGCGGATAGAACTGGACCCTGCCACTCTGTGATGCACATCATTGACTTGGACTTCCTGATTAATTCCATTTCTAGGGGCAGATTGGAGCCACTAGATGACTCAGAAATGGTCAAGAGTGTTATAGTTTGCAATGATGCCAATATGCTTCTTCCCACCTTGTCTGAATTCAAGATTCCTCTGTCAAGCCCCAAATGGGATTCGCTCATTTTCGCCTGACTTCATAGTCATTTCCCGAAGGTCCTCTTGAGAATGATTCAATTCCTTGCCATCCTCTGTAGACATGCATATTCAATGGGATATATATATATATATATATATATATATATATATATATATATATATATATATATGATTAAAAACAAAATGACAGTGCATTTTAAAACTCCTTGTAAAAAGTATTGCTTTTCTAATGTGCGAATGTGCTCCTGCCTGCCTGCCACATGGTGTTGCCAAGGCAGAGTCACAAGGAATTCAAGGCTGAAGATGTTTGGGATTTGGGCAGAAGCTAATGCACCCTGCACTCTGCACCTTGCACCCCACTCTGAAACCCTTGTTGTTCTGGGGCTTGGCCTTAGGCGTAAACTACAAAGCATCCTAATGAGCAGAATTACACAACAGGAATGTATGTGCATATTTGACATAGTTTCTTCTCTTGAGGGGCGACCCTCAGGCTTTGACCCTGTCCTCTCCAAGGGCAAAGGAGGAGTGCAGAGAAGGAGCCTTTTCTTCCTGGCTGCTGGTTCCTCTGCAGCCTCTACAGCCCCAGGGACCTGCCCCGTTCTGCGTGGGCATGCAGAAGGCCTGCAATTTCCACATGGGAAGGTGATTGCAGAACGATGGACAGAGCGGTGTGGCCAGCCTACAGAGGAGGAAGAAAGGAGAAATACATTGTACCCTATCTGCCTCCAGATCCAGCGAGAGAGCGGGATAGGGGGCACGCCTGGGACGGAGGGGTCTATGTCAAGTAGCCCAGGGAACGTGCCCTGTGCCTCTGCCGGGAGTTCTGTGTTGAGTTACTGTTGATGAGAGATGCTGGGCCTCGGAGCCCCCACAGGAAAGACTCCAGGAGCAGAAGGGCTGCCTTCTCCTGTAAATGCAGAGCAGCAGGCACAAGCCTCAGTACCCACCAGGTGCCTTCCGCTGGAATGTCTCACTCTGTGGATGGAGACACTGTGCTCACCCAAGTCACCTGGGTGTCAATTCAGGTGTGAATCCTGAGGGAAGCCTGAGCCATGTGACTGGACCCAGGTGAGGTCTAGAACCCATCTTCATGCTGCTCACACTGTCTGGCATTCCTACCCTGACCCACCTCTGCTAAAGCAGATACCTGCCTCCCTGTTCTCCTGGCATTAATGTCCCTCCTTCCAGGTTAGAGCCTTGCCCTGCCCTGCCCTGCAGCAGACCTGGCCCTCAGAGCTGCCCTGGCACCTCCCCATCCAGCACTTGGAGGGGGAGGGGGCTGGCTGTCTAAACTCACTTGGATTTCAGTACGCGCCCAAGCCAGGTTCTCACCAGCGGCACTATTGACATTTGGGGCCAGATAACTCTTACTTCACTGCTGTCCCTGGGCACCGTCAATGTTTAGAGCACCCCTGGCCTCTGCCCACCAGATGCTAGGAACACTCCTGCACTCCTGGTGATACATACAGATGGCTTCAGAGATTGTCAAATATCCCCCAAGGGGCAAGATGACCCCCACCTGAGAACCACTATACTAAACAAAGTATGGCAGCCAGCTGGCTTCTCCTTCAGAGGCCTGTCTCCCTCCACTGAGTGACACCCCCTGCCCCACTCCAAACCTTCACCCTCCCTATTCCCTCTGGACACTGCCTGTCAATGCTGAGGTTCTCACTCACTGATGTGCTGGCTGTTTGGTTTTTGTGTCATTATTCATTAGTCATAATCATCACAATGACCATCAACTATATACGTCATAGAAGTCTAGTATAGGGTCGTAGTCATTACAGCCTTAGGAATAGTATACTGCTATACCCATTTTACAGATGAACATCACAGAGGCTCAGAAGGGGTAGGTGACCTTCCCAAGGCACAGTCACTGGACCCAGATTCAAACTCCTGGGCTTTGAGTTCTAAAGTCAGTGCTTTTAACAATCACTCTTGAGGTATCCAAAGAGCAAAAGATGCCCACCCCCATCCCCACCTCATGGCTCTTCTACCTCTAGAAAGTGGCCACTTTGCTCTCTTACCTGTGACAGAGGTTAAGGGGCCCAGGAGAACTCTCACATTCCCTCCTTGATTATCTGGGCTAACCAGGAACTCCCAAAACTCACACCCTGCCGGTCCCACAGCTCTCCCCTCTCAGCCCTCTTCTGGGCAGTAGTGGTGGTCACTTCTGAGAGGGCTCTGGGTCTATGATGTACAGCCCTGATTTAGGTTAAGGGCTGCCTCCCTCATCCCCAGGACACCCTGGCAGGGAGCTTGGGAACCCAGACCTTCTGACCTCATGATATTTGGGAAAGGGGCTTATATCTTAGCAGCCCACTCTGTTCCTGTGTGAATTTCAAGAGGGTCTGTGTTTCCTAATTATTTCAGAAATGACTTTGGGGCACAGCTGGGGTTTGCAGGACACGGGGACACTGGACAGGGAGCCTGCTGTCTGGTGTGATGCAGGGGACTCGGCTTGAAAGCTGAAGGATCAATCTTGGGTAATTCAGATGTGACCAGGAAAAGGTGCTATCCCTGGGCAGGGCTCCCCTCTCCAGGCTTTTGTTCCCCTTGAATTGAGGATGTTAAGAAAGCCTAAGATGTCTGCTTGAGCCCTGGAATTGGAATGCCAGAGTAATGGATGCCGGAGTCAGGCCGGAGCTGGGATCTCTGCTCTAAGGATGGGCTCCCTGTAGCTTGAGCATGTGAGGGAACATTTCTAGGCCTGTTTCCCTATCAGCAAATGTGAGGATCACTGTGCCTGCCTCGCTGGATCATGAAGAGGAGGAGGAATGATGCGTGGGAAAGGTTTAGTTCCCTTGAGCACTCCAGAAACTGTGCCTCCCGTAGCTTCTGATGAGTGGTCTCTAAAGTTTGGGGTTCACTTATTCAATTGATGATTCATTTGCTGATATGCGGTAGACTCTCTGAAAGATGCAAAGATTCACCTGAGACCTAGAGATATGCTGCTTCCATGGGACAACAATGAGGATGGTGGGAGAGCTGGATGTTGGGCTCAGGAGTTCAAGGGAGGTGGGTCCCACCAGCTGTGTGATCTTGGGTACTTTACCCCTTGAACCTTACTATTTAGGACCTCAGTTTCCTCTAGCAAAATGGTGGCAGCTATATCAACCTCAGAAGGTCATCGTGGGTTTAAATGATTTTGGCACAGGTTAGTTATCATCATCATCATCATCTCATCATCATCATCATTATCATCATCAATGTCCTCACCTTACTGAGACCTTTATTTAAGAAACCTGGGTTTAGCAGGGCTATTTCGCAGGCTGGCTCGGTGGAATGGGCCAGTTTGCAGAGTGGATCAATATCAGAGAGGTATTTCCAGTTTCACAACTAGAGATGACTCTGTAAAGTTTGGTCCTTCGTCCAGTTGTCCAGAGCCGTGGGTTTCCCAGCCGTCAGGCTCCAAGCACTGTATTGCCTCATTAAATCTACAACAGCCTTGTGAGGTTGATTTTTTTTTGCTACCACCGTATGGTTCCCTGGATTCTGCTGGCCATCGAGGCACTTTTCAGGACCAGAAGTTAAACACTAACCTACTTGTTAACTGCCCATAAGTCTCACCTTATCAGTCAGGCTGCTGTCACAAGCCGGGTGGGCCAGAAGCAGGCGCACCAGTTCGGCGTTGCCATGGTGACAGGCCATCATGAGAGCTGACAATCCATCGTGGTCCTGCAGGTTGACGTCTGCCTGGCAGCTCAGTAGCGCTTGGACCATGTCCTCCCGGTCGTGGGTGACCCCCAGCATCAGGGCGGTCTGGCCTCCCTGCACATGGGGCAAAGGGGATATGTTGAGGCTGCTGCCAGTGCCAGGGTGCTCAGCAGGGACTCCTCAACAAAGTGACCATTCCTTCCAACGTGGCTTTCCTTCTCTGTCTGGCAGAATTCTACTTCCCCAGGGTGCTAGTCAGGTACTCCATCTGCTCTAAAGGCTTTCCAACCCGCCCCCCAACACCACTACCCAGGTGGGATTCATCACACTGGGCATCGCAGCTTATCAATCTCTCCTGTTCTCAAGGCTACTGAACCTCCTAGCTACACCTCCTGTAGTTTCTGATGATTGGACTCCAAAAGTTGGGGTTCACTTATTCAATTGTTGTTTCATATGCTGATATATTGGCAGGGACTGTCATCTTTGTCTCTGTCTCCACAGTACCTAGCACCCAGCACTGATACATGTGGAGCCATGGGGGAGATGAAGGTTGAGTGCTTCAGCGGCCTGCCTTCCTATCACTGCCCTGGCCCAGCCTTCCCCAGGAAGCCTTGGTCTGCTCCACGCCTCTGGTCTTTTTAGATTAATGATGCCCAGAAGCCTTTGTTTCAATAAGCACTCATGTCCCTGTGGCTTTTCTAATTCATAGTCATTGACATCCCTGTGATCACCAGTGGACAAAGCAAGAGAATCCGAAAGTGAGTCCCATCTCCAGCTCTGCCAGCCACCAACGTGGGACACTGGCTGACTCGATGCCTTCCCTGAATTCTAACTTTGTTTACAAATGAATGGCCTTTCTGAGTGTATCTCACAGGACTTTTGTGGGAATCAAATAAGATAAAGGATGTAAATAGAGTAATGTGTGGGTGGTAATTTTTCTGATTAAAAACTGACAATTTCTTATTTCCCATAGATTTTCTTGTATATATTATTTAAATTTTTGTATTGGTTCTTTTTAGTTTCTCATGACAGTAGAGCGTATTTTGACATATTATATATATATATGGAGTATAACTTCCCATTCTTGTGGTTGTACATGAGGTGGAGTTACACTGGTTGTGTATTCATATGTGAATGTAGGAAACTTATGTCTGATTCATTCTACTCTTTCCCATTCCCATCTCCCTTGTATACACTATTTACATGTCGATATTTTCCTATAGTCCTCTTATACGGATTTATTATATTTTGCCCCTGTGGTTCTCCTGAGTTCCAGACAGGTCAGTGATTTCTCTCTGATGGGATACTGGGCTTTGTAAGATGGCAAGAATCAGGCAAAGTCTGTGTTTTCTTTCCTCTCATATACCTTGTGACTCTGAATGCCATGTCTAAAAAGAGCTGAGGACATGTTTGCTGCTGTGCTGGCTGATTACAACTCCAATCTACAGTCCCTGTGCATTCTGCTGCACTGTTCAGCACCCTGGGGCTTTGAAGAAAGAAAGGGGGCTTGCAATCAGAAAAATCCAGGCTCTGCCAGTTAGGACCCACATGAATGTGTGCAAGATATCCTCCATATCACTCCCTGGTCAGGGAAGACAGGAGTGACCAGCATTCTTGGACTAGTGGACTTGTAGTGAGCCCTGGGCATGTGTTACCTGTCAGGGTCTTCATGCTGGTTGGAGATGGTGTATGGCAATTGCCCAGTTCTTGACAGTTATGCCATCATCTAGGTTCACTCCAAATGGATAGGAAAGGGGCTGGGGTTGTGACTCAGTGGTAGAGTGCTGGCCTAGCATGTGTGAGTCCCTGGATTTGATCCTTAGCACTACATAAAAATAAATAAATAAAACAAAGGTATTGTATCTGACTACAACTGAAAAATACATATTAAAAAAAGGGGGACAGGAGAGTGAAATGTACCTATTCATTACTGTTTGGTCAAAATGGCAAGTGACCTTTGGAGGGGTCCCCACTATTCTATGTAGTCCCTTGTCCAACTCAAAGCCCTGCTACGTGAGACCACACCCCTGCCCTGTGTTCTCAAGAAGAAGATTCCAGGCCCTAAGGCTCTGATTGCCTTGAATACCTTTGTTGTTCACAAGATCTCTCTTGTGTGAACCTCAAACAACTTCTACCTAATCACTCTATGAAAAGTTCAGAACACTGATTTTGGGTCACTTTACACATTCATCAGAGTTGTTTGGGGTAACAGACAGGCTGCTTGAGAAGAGCATAGGGTTCCTGACATTGGAGGTCATGGGCTCAGAGAGCATTATAATGAAGCTGGAGGCTGGATGCCTGGCACACATCTGTAATCCCAGCAGCTCAGGAGGCTGAGACAGGAGGATTTGAGTTCAAAGCCAGTTTCAGCAATTTAGCTAAGCCCTAAGCAACTGGGTGAGACTCTTTCTCTAAATAAAATACAAAAAAGGGCTGGGGATGTGGCTCAGGGGTGAGTGCCCCTCAGTTCAATCCCTGGTAGTAATAATAATAATAATAATAATAATAATAATATGAAGATGGAGACTATTTGGTATTTTACAAATTTTTTTAAAAAAGGGAGGGGAGGAAATCACCGAGGTGACTTTCAAGTGTTGTTCTTACCAGAGGCAAAGGTACCCAGTGAGTTAGTGGGCCCATGTGTCCTAGTAGACCCAAATGTCCTGACTCCCTGGCTACTACCTTTGTTGTAGGGTCCTTTTGGCTCTTGGCAGAAATTACTCTTATCATCTTGACCCATAGGACTGTTCCTGGGAACCACAACATGATTTATGTGCCCAAAACAATGTCATCACACTGGTTGGTGGAGTGGGAAGAAAGACAGGGGCATTTTCTTTATTTTTATGTTTTATTTTTTGGGTACCAGGGATTGAACTCAGGGGCACTCAACCACTGGTCCGCATTCCCAGCCCTTTTTTGTATTTTATTTAGAAACAGAGTCTCGTTGAGTTGCTTAGGCCTCAGTTTTTGCTGAGGGAGGCTTTGAACTCACGATCCTCATGCCTCAGTTTCCCAAGCTGGTGGGATTACAGGTGTGTGCCACTGCACCTGGCCCTCAGGGATGTTTTCCTTTCATTGTCTTTTTTCCTTTTTTTTTTTTTTTTGTTACCAGGAATTGAACTCAAGGTCACTTAACCACTGAGCCACATCCCCAGTCCTTTTTTTATGTTTTATTTTGAGACAGGGTCTTGCTAAGTCCTTAGAGCCTCATGAAATTGCTGAGGCTGGCCTTGAACTTGAGATCCTCTTGCCTCAGCTGTCCGAGTTGCTGGGTATGTGACATTGTCACAAGTGTGTGACATTGCACTCAGCCATGGGTATTTGAGATCTGGTTATTTCAAGGACTGTGGAAGTGTGCCAGGCAGAGTGCTCACTCACCAGCAGAACTCTATAATGATGCTCTGATCCAAGCTGAAGCCTGGGAAATGAGCATCCTTATCATTCCTGGGACTGGTCAACAACAGTTCCCGTATGTCCTGGCTATTTGCCAATTCTGTCCACCAGGCTGGAAACTGATGACTTTGGAGAGAGGAGGAATGACAGAGGTGGTAACTTCCTTAAAGGTCTAGGCCTCCAAAGAGCATCCTCACTGGCTAAATGCCTGTGGGTCATGATCAAGGTAGACTGCCAATGGGGCTTTTTTTTTTATTTCTCAAAAGGCTAATGGTAGAAATGTTTGGTTCAAAAAGCCAAGTTCAGGTGGAATATGCTCAACTTTAGAAGCTTACTGACCCATTCCCTGGCTGTCTGGGTCTCAGGAACCTTTAAAGAAACCAAATATTCCACCTCTAGCAATTAGAGAAATGCAAATTAAAACTACACTGGGATTCCATCTCACTCCAGTCAGAATGGCAATTATCAAGAATACAAGTCACAATAAATGTTGGCAAGGATCTGGGGGATAATGTACACTCATACATTGCTGGTAGAACTGCAAATTGGTGCAACCTCTGTGGAAAGCAGTATGGAGATTTCTAAGAAAACTTGGAATGGAACCACCATTTGACCCAGATATCCCATTCCATGGTTTATACACAAAGGACTTAAAATCAGCACACTACAGTGACACAGCCACATCAATGTTTATAGCAGCTCAATTCACAATATCTAAGCTATGGAAATTAACCTAGGTACCCTTCAACAGATGAATGGATAAAGAAAATGTGGAATATATATACAATGGGGTACTACTCAGCCATGCAGATGACATGATTCTATACCTAGCAGACCCAAAAGGGTCTACAAAGAAACTATTAGACTAATAAATGAATTCAGCAAAGTGGCAGGATATAAAATCAACACTCATAAATCAAAGGCATTCCTGTATATCAGCGATAAATCTTCTGAAATGGAAATGAGGACAACCACTCCATTCACAGTATCCTCAAAAAAAAAAAAAATACTTGGGAATCAACCTAACAAAAGAGGTGAAAGACTTATACAATGAAAACTACAGAACCCTAAAGAGAGAAATAGAAGAAGATCTTAGAAGATGGAAAAATATACCCTGTTCATGGATAGGCAGAACTAACATCATCAAAATGGCAATATTACCAAAAGTTCTCTATAGGTTTAATGCAATGCCAATCAAAATCCCAACGGCATTTCTTGTAGAAATAGATAAAGCAATCATGAAATTCATATAGAAAAATAAAAGACCCAGAATAGCAAAAACAACTCTAAGCAGGAAGTGTGAATCAGGCGGTATAGCGATACCAGACTTCAAATTACAGAGCAATAGTAACAAAAACAGCAGGGTACTGGTACCAAAACAGGCGGGTGGACCAATGGTACAGAATAGAGGACACAGAAACCAATCCACAATACTACAACTATCTTATATTTGATAAAGGGGCTAAAAGCGTGCAATGGAGGAAGGATAGCATCTTCAACAAATGGTGCTGGGAAAACTGGAAATCCATATGCAACAAAATGAAACTGAATCCCCTTCTCTCGCCATGCACAAAAGTTAACTCAAAATGGATCAAGGAGCTTGATATCAAATCAGAGACACACCGTCTGATAGAAGAAAAACTTGGCTACGATCTACATACTGTGGGGTCGGGCTCCAAATTCCTCAATAGGACACCCATAGCACAAGAGTTAATAACTAGAATCAACAAATGGGACTTACTCAAACTAAAAAGTTTTTTCTCAGCAAAAGAAACAATAAGAAAGGTAAATAGGGAGCCTACATCCTGGGAACAAATCTTTACTCCTCACACTTCAGATAGAGCCCTAATATCCAGAGTATACAAAGAACTCAAAAAATTAAACAATAAGAAAACAAATAAGCCAATCAACAAATGGGCCAAGGACCTGAACAGACACTTCTCAGAGGAGGACATACAATCAATCAACAAGTACATGAAAAAATGCTCACCATCTCTAGCAGTCAGAGAAATGCAAATCAAAACCACCCTAAGATACCATCTCACTCCAGTAAGATTGGCAGCCATTATGAAGTCAAACAACAACAAGTGCTGGCGAGGATGTGGGGAAAAGGGTACACTTGTACATTGCTGGTGGGACTGCAAATGGGTGCGGCCAATTTGGAAAGCAATATGGAGATTTCTTGGAAAGCTGGGAATGGAACCACCATTTGACCCAGCTATTCCCCTTCTCGGTCTATTCCCTAAAGACCTAAAAAGAGCATGCTACAGGGACACTGCTACATCGATGTTCATAGCAGCACAATTCACAATAGCAAGACTGTGGAACCAACCTAGATGCCCTTCAATAGACGAATGGATAAAAAAAAATGTGGCATTTATACACAATGGAGTATTACTCTGCATTAAAAAATGACAAAATCATAGAATTTGCAGGGAAATGGATGGCATTAGAGCAGATTATGCTAAGTGAAGCTAGCCAATCCCTAAAAAACAAATGCCAAATGTCTTCTTTGATATAAGGAGAGTAACTAAGAACAGAGTAGGGAAGAAAAGCATGAGAAGAAGATTAACATTAAACAGGTGGGAGGGAAAGGGAGAGAGAAGGGAAATTGCATGGAAATGGAAGGAGACCCTCAGGGTTATACAAAATTACATACAAGAGGAAGTGAGGGGAAAGGGAAAAAAAAACAAGGGGGAGAAATGAATGACAGTAGATGGGGTAGAGAGAGAAGAGGGGAGGGGAGGGGAGGGGAGGGGGGATAGTAGAGGATAGGAAAGGCAGCAGAATACAACAGACACTAGTATGGCAATATGTAAATCAGTGGATGTGTAACCGATGTGATTCTGCAATCTGTATACAGGGTAAAAATGGGAGTTCAAAACCCACTTGAATAAAAATGTGAAATATGATATATCAAGAACTATGTAATGTTTTGAACAACCAACAATAAAAATTATTAAAAAAAGATGACTTTATGACTTTGCCAGTAAATGGATGAATCTGGACACTATCAGGTTAAGTGGAATAAGCCAATTTCAGAGAACCAAAGGTCAGATGTTTCTTTGATATGTGGATGCTAACTTACAACAAGGTGGAAGGGAGAATGGAAGTTCAGTGGATTAGACAAAGTAGAATAAAGGGAAGGGAGGGGAATGGGAATAGGAAAGACAGAAGAATGAATCAGACATCACTTTCCTATACTTATATATGAATACATGACAAATGTGACCCATATCACGTACAATCTCAAGTATGGGATCCTAATTAGAATAAGCTATACTCCGTGTATGTATAATATGTGAAAATACACTCTACTATCATGTCTATCTACAAAGAACAAATAAAAATTAAAAAGAAAAAAAGAAAACCAAATATTCAGGCTTTGGATGGATGAGGTTTGGAGGCCCAGCCTTCTTGGGTGAAAAATTCTCCATGAATCTGTATGGAATTTCGTGCCTCACTGGCAGACTAAAACTTGAAGGTTTCCCACATCTATTAAACAGGAGAGAGATCTCCTTCACGCCACCTACCTGAGTTGCTTGGATGTTCACATTTCCTTCTCTTAAGAGCTTCCAAACAACAGCCATGTCTTCATCGGTCTCCGCAGACGCCAAGGGAGTGATCATCACGGCAGTATAGCCAGCTTTGTTCTGGTGGTCGACATTGCAGACCCCTGCAAGATGAGCAACGGGTGCTGGAATAGCCCCCAAGGGGCCAGAAGCCAGCCTCCACTTTAGCCTGGTCAACAAGACACTGCTTGCTGGTTAATAATCCAAGGAATAGAGCCAGGCCATCCACAGCAGGAGTCACTAGTTTACAATTCTGGTAGCATTTAAAGCTGGCTACCTTTCTTTAACAAGTATTCTGAGGATGCCCAGGAAGGGAGGTCCACAGGAGGCCAGAGATGGCCAAAGGGTCAATGACCATGACTTTACTTCCTAAACCTGAGCATATGACATTATTCTCATTTTACAGATGAGGACTCTGAAAGGCTAAGAAGATGCATAAACTGTTCATGTGCAGGTGAAGCAGAACCAGGGCTCAGGACTGTCTGGGTCCTGAGCCCATCCGTAACCAGCCACATGTACCCACAGCTGTGCACTACAGGTCTCACTCTCACTACCTCATGTCTGTATGTAACTCAAGCTGGTGGCTGGGCATGTAAGTTCTTTAGGATAAACATAGAAAATCTTCCAGAAATGACCATCTCACTTGAAAAACAGGGAGATAAAAACACCATAACTTTTGAATAAACCAAGAATAAACCTTTCATAACAGAATGAAAAAATGTGCGAAAAATTCTCAAACATGCACACAAACATTTTAAATTTTCTGTTTTTTTTTTTAAACATATTTCTGTTTTTGAAACAGGGTCTTGCCAAGTTGTTCAGGCTGGCCTTGAACTTGTGATCCTATGTCTCCGCCTCCCCAGACACTGGGATTACAGGTGGGTGTTACTGCACCCAGCTAAAACTGGTATACTTTTTGAGATGAAGTAGTAAAGAAGAAATGAAAAGAAATTCTTGGTTTGTGGTCCTGAGGCTATCCAAAGGAGAGGTAAGGATTGTGAGACACAGATGTCTCTTATATAAATGATCTCACCTCTCCAGAGTTGTATTGTGTGCAAAACCAAATTGTCCCTGTGCAGTTGTTCATTAGAAAAGCCTAGGTGGCTCTTTTGGGCAAAATAACAAAATTATCTCAGTAGATCAAGACAGTCTTTCTTAGGCTGCCCTCCTCTGTGGAAAAGAGTGAACTACAGAACCTACCCCATAGGTTTATTGTGGAATTTATAGTTAATGTATTTAAATCTCTTAGAGCATGCCTAACACATAGTAAAAGCTTAGTGTTAACAATGATCATTCAGAATAGTATTCTTGTAGATTAGGAATTCATTAGAAGAAATCTAATTTATGGAACAATGTCAATTAGGGCTACTTACAGGTTCTGTGCAAGGAGAGAACCCAGCATTTGTTTGATATTCCCTCTGCTCCACCCCAAGCATTTTTAAGAAGTGTGCCATTGTTATACCTGAGTGCCAGTGGAACTGCAAACCTTGGTGTGGCTGACTCATTAGCAGTTTTTCCTCTGACCATGGCTGTGATTGAGTGGGTTACGAACCTTGAATGATAACCCAGTGCACCACCTCAGAAGTCTGTCCTGATTAAGAGTGAAGGTGGACACTGCTGTGTTAACAATTTTTGTTTTTACCCCTACTTTAAGTTTGCTTTAAGATGTGAATAGGCCTCAGGTTACCAGAGCTCTTATCTCTTCAGAAATATGATGTGCCCCACACTGGGAGTGAGGTCCTCACCCAGAAAAGGGCTGAGGATCCACATTCACGCCACATGCTTCTGAAAGGCTCTCCACCAAGCATGCTCTAACTCAACAAACTTGCACCACTAGGGACCCAGCTTATGGAGGTGTACTCTGTGGTTCTATTCTCAATAACAATGAGTCACAGCCTGGCTGGTGGCGCACACCTGTAATCCCAGCAGCTCGGGAGGCTGAGGCAGGAGGCTCACGAGTTCAAAGCCAGTTTCAGCAAAAAGGAGGTGCTAAGCAACCCTGTATTTTAAATAAAATATAAAATAGGGCTGGGGATGTGGCTCAGGGTTTGAGGGTCCCTCAGTTCAATCCCCGGTAAGAAGAAGAAGAAGAAGAAGAAGGAGGAGGAGGAGGGGGAGGGGAGGGGGAGGGGGGAGGAGGGGGAGGAGGGGGAGGAGGGGGAGAAGGAGAAGGAGGAGAAGGAGAAGGAGAAGGAGAAGAAGAAAAGAAGAAGAAGAAGAAGAAGAAGAAGAAGAAGAAGAAGAAGAAGAAGAAGAAGTCGTCGAAGTCGTCACTTTCTGTACAGGAGGAGGTGGAGGAGGGGGAGGAGGGAGAGGAGGGGGAGGAGGGGGAGAAGGGGAAGGAGGAGAAGGAGAAGAAGAAGAAGAAGAAGAAGAAGAAGAAGAAGAAGAAGAAGAAGCAGCAGCAGCCATTTTCTGTACAGCACATTACAGTTTGTAATGTGCTTTTCATATGCTTCACAATGGTCTCTGAAGGGAGCCCAGGTTTGGGAGTGTGACAGATCTGTCACTATCAACACCCTTTCTACTGATGAGAGAAAGTAATGGCATTTTGGGCCTGTTCTCCACAACCCTTTTCACCCTCTCTGCTAGTATATCAAAGGGGAAGCTTCCAAACCACCATAAAGTTGATGAGTATTGGCTGGATGTCTAATCAATGATAGCAGAAATTTACAGCACCCAAATCTTAGGGTGTCTAATCACTGTCCTGGCCTAGCCCACCTAGAACTCCTAATAGGCTACAAGTCTGGGAGCTACTTAAGACAGGGCTCCATGTTACTGGTCTTTGGATTCTTCACACACATATTAGGTGCTCTCGAAGTCTCAGAGTGTCCCTGTAAACTACTTGAGGGTGGTAGAAAAAGTCTAGATTGGGAGAGTGAGAGATCTTGGTTTGAATTCTGGCTTTGTAACAGATTCTGGGATCTCAGCCAAATTTACTGACATCTCTGGGCCTCAGTTTCCTCACTTGGAAAATGTAATTAATATCTGTTTCACAATCTCCACAAGGATTGTATATGTGAACATGCATGTCATACCTAAACCAGTTTCTGGGATGGGGAAGACACTCAAAAGACTCTAGCTACTGTTCTTCATGTTCTCAATTGAAGGCCCAGAATACTGGAAATGGTAAGTGGAATACAGAGGCATGCTCCACTGAACCATGTGCCTCCCTCAACTGAGCTACCATGTTGATGGTACCCAGGAATCCATGAATAACTGAAATCAATAACATTGACTCAATCTTAGAACTGGAATTTAATTGCTGGGGATTGAATCCAGGATCTTGTGCATTCGAGGCAAGAACTCTACCAACTGAGCTATATCCCCAGCCCCAATGGAATTTAATTTCTTGATGATGTGAGAATTAGAAGTTTAGGCTATTTTTACATATGTCACCTTTCCGGTTTGGAAGAGCCTCAAGGCTGCTTAAAAGAACAGTGGAGAACTGGAAGTACACTGGAGTTTAACTGAACTCCAAGAGTCATCCATTACTCATTCCTTTAACAGAGAGCATCATCCAGGAACTCGATTAGGAACTTGGACAGAAAGGGACAGACAAGAGCCCCTTTTTACAGAATTAGTATTCTGTTGGGTAGAAATACATAAAAAGATCATCTAAAGAAAAAAAAAAACAGGTGTTCCTCTAGAGCAACAGATGGGGTGTAACCCCTTTAAATAGAGTCACCAGAATGACTTCAAGGAGGTGACATTTGGGCTGTGACCTGGGTAATAAGGAGCCAGTCCTACAAAGAGTTTCAGGGGAAAGAGTCTAGATAGAAATAAAATACAAAGATCCCAGGAGCAATGAGCTAGGTGAGTCTGAGGCCAGCATGGCTGGGTGGAACACAGAAGGAGAGTGTGGTGACACAGGGACAGCTATGCCAGGTGGGATCTTGCAGGGCAGACCATGGAAGCAGGCAGAGTAAGTTAAGTTAGATGGACAAGACCTGAGAAGTGGGAAAGCTGTTGGTTTCTGATATCAGACACTGCCACCCCTCCGGCCCCATGCTTCCTTAATAAGGGAACAGATCAGCCTCTGCTCCAATTCCTGGAGCCAGACTCTCCCAGGACTCCAGTGTTTTTGCTCTAGCCAGCCCCTCCTGAAACTCTACTATCTGTAGATTTTGGATTTGGAACTCTCAATAGCTTTCTGGACATTTCCGCTTGGATGACCCACTAGAAACTGAAAATCTGCCTCCCCACACTTGCTCCTTTCCCTTTTACAACACCATCATCTTCTCAGCCATCGAAGCTTGACAGAGAGCTCTGACTTCCCAGGCCCATCACAGCCAGGTGGTCACTAACTCTCCAGGGACTTTTTGTTCTTCTATTCCTGCTATGATCATCTAGTCCTCACTACCTCTCTGTGGACCCTTGCAGTGGACTCCCAACTAGCCTGCCACCTCCTCCTCTCTTCTTCCACTGATCTGCTCCTACCACCGAATTATGCTTCTTGGAGAATTGCCCTGGTGATAGAGCTCCCTACACAAAAATCTGTACTACTTCCCAGCACCTTTCAAACAGGTGTCAGTCTGGCACACAAGGTCCTCCATGCCAATGGCTCCAACTTACCTTCCCAACTTTTGTTCACATCTTGTCCAAACCAGGAGCCATTCTGACCTCCAGGTGTCTTTTCTTTTCTTACCCTCTATGGTGCTCTCCTCATCTGGACACTTCTCTGCCTGTGGAACCCCATCTGCTTCAGGGCACCTTTCCTGCTCCTGAATTGAATATTATCTCACTTCTTCTGCATCTCTAAATCACATTCTGCATCTCTCTTCGGAGCCATCTTGCCCTGCTCTTTTGCATTTCGGGTTGTAGCCAGTATGGACCTCATAATTAATCAATAATTATCTCGCAAACAATAACGGAGTCCAATTGGTCAAATGGAGCCAAGACCTTTGTTAAAAATTATCTTAGAAAGACAAGAAATGGTGACCTTTCCTAAGGCAGTACAGTAGAGCTCTGAAGTTGAAAAGACCAAATCTAGAATCTGCTCTACCATTTATCAGCACTGTGACCTGAGTAAGTTTTAGAACTCTCTGAGCCTGCAAATTGAGAATAATATCATAGGTCTACTGTGGAGAATGAATGACATGATATAGGCAACATGGTCTAGTCCAGTTTCTGGAGTAAAGAAGGAACTCTGAGGAGTGAAGAATTTTCTTGCTGGAAAGAGGTATGGTACAAGAATGGCCCTCAGCTACAGAGGAGGCTGAGAGAGGAGGATTGCTTGAGCCTAGGAGTTGGAGGCCAGCCAGGTAACAAAGTGAGATCCTCTTTTAAAAAAAAAAAAAGGTCTGGGATCCAGACTGCAGGTGCAGCCATTTCTGACCTGTGTCCAGCAACAGCTTCACGATGGAGAAGTTGGAGTGGGACACACTGTAGTGGAGGGCTGTGTTCCCGTTATGATCAGCCAAGTTGACAAGCAGCTTCAGGAGATGTGGGGAGTGAGGCTGGACCCCAGCGAGGTAGGCGGCCACCGTGGCAGGGCTAGATGACTTCCGGCTGGAAACACGGAACCACTCTTGACTGATGGTGTTCAAGCTTTGCCTCTGAAACCCCAAAAGATTCCAATTCTAAGAGGTTCCCTAGTCTAGGATGTCCCACTTGACACCAGGACGTGTCAGCTTTGAATGTTTCTGCCTCCATCCCTTATCTCCCTGTATCCCTGCAAGGGATTTATGTAGGGGACTGACAGACAGCAAGGTTGGGAATGCAGGAACACATGGGACCTGTGATCAACCCTCCATGTGAGGTAGCAGGGAGTTCTGGGATGACAATGCAATAACCAGGAACAACTCCCTTTCCTAGATGATGGCCTGAAACTAGTATAAGTTGAGGTCACATCCTGTGTGCACCGGATTACTAAGACTCTCTTTCATGCCCACATGGTCAGTCTACATTGACTTACCCCCGTATGGCACGAGGGCTCTTGCCTTTTTATACTAGGCATAGCGGGAAAGTCACAACATTATACAGACAATCATATGCAATTTATGCTGGAAATAAAACCCAAACAGGTGGGCTTGAATTATTCTTGACTTTCTTTTCTTTTTTTTTTTTTTTGTGGTGCAAGGACTTGAACCCAGGGCCTTGTGCATTCTAAACAAGCACTCTACCACTGAGCTACATCTCCAGCCCTGTTCTTGGCTATGAGTTTTGTTGGGCTCTCCAAAGTGAAAACTTTAACGACCCATGACAGGTCCCCTGCTCTCTGTAGCATCTGGCTCCCCTGGAACCATAGGAGTGTCAAAGTCAATGACATCAACTCTGTATGTAACATGACCTAAGGGCTTAAGATGACATTTACCTAAAGGGGAGGGGAAGCTATTGGGGTATGGTTGTTATGAATGATTTCATGCTCATTCTGGAAAGAGCACTGGATTTGGAGTCACTAAATCAATGTGATTAGGTTTGAGTCCTGTTTCAGCTTGCGACCTTGGAAGTATATAACTTTCTTGAATGTTACTTGTCCCTATTACAAAGTGGGAATGGAAAAATGGGCTATGTTCCTTATTTCCAAGTCTCTGCAGAGTGGGGTTCTTGCATAGCCTGTGTTGTCTCTCAGGCAGGGGCAAGGAGGGAGCACAGGGGGACATCCATGCTCAGATCCTAATGTGGGTGTGGTTGTGGGGTTGCACATACATGGCTTCTGATCACTTGCTTTTCCAAGTCAGGAACAGAGAAATCACTTGTGCCCAAAAGACTTTTGCATATCAGAATCTCTCCCTGCCTCCTTTCTCCTTCTCCCTCCACCTTCCTTCTCCCCCCCCCCCTCTCTCTCTCTCTTTAATCCTAGAAAGGAATATCTGCTTCACCCAAGGAATCTTCAAGAAAATCTGGAGAAAGACCCTCATAGGAAGGAGCATAGCGGTGGATTTTAAATGAAGAGGTAAGACTTAGTTCCATAATTTGTTTAAGAACAAGAAACAGGAGTTTCAATTCACATCCACACCACACACTGCTTCTTTAAGTCTGGGAACTGCCATATGCCAAATCAGCTACAATAAAATAATAAAAATTGCCTGGCCAAGTAATAAACCCTGCTGAATTGATATTTTTACTCTTTGGGCTCTTCTGCAGAGGAGAGCAAAATAGGTTTTAAAATGCTTACAGGTTGTTGTGCTGTGTTTCTGACAGCTCTCTCCTACCGTGGGGAATGTGCCCATGTCAGTAGCTCTTGATTAAAAGTAGGACCCAATCATTGCATGTTCAAATCTCCATGGGCCATGAAGGTACAAAGGAGCAAACATGGATTTTCTTGTTTCTGGTCTCTGGACCCATAGGTGCACTTTAAGAAAAGCAGTAATAACTATGGAATTAAGTGTCAGAGCTTCAGCGGGTGGACACACGTCACTCATCACCACTGTTCTGTTGATGAGGAGGCAGGCTCTGAGCCTTGCCCTCACTCACTTCTTGCCTCACAGGTGAGGTTCTGGGACCAGAACCCACAGTTCCCATTCCATGTGCTCTTCCCACTTCACCCATATGTTTCCCCAACCTCAGGGCAGAGGTTTGAGCCTTAGTCACAAACACTTTAGTGACAGACACTCAGGTGGTGATGCCTAATCTCGCTTGGTAAATGCCTCTGAGCCCCTGACCTACTTTCTCGTGCAGATTGATCCTTCCACATCCTCAGCATAATCCATCATTTTGGGTGGCAGCATTTGGGTAAATGACAGAATTCCCTGAGGAGAGGGACTCCTGTGTGCGCACTCACACCCCGGCATAAGGCAAGGGGCCAAAGTCACTGTGGTGGGAAATCTTTACACGACAAAGGAAAATCAGAGTACCAAGAGCTGGTCGGTGGTGGTCCCAGTCTCCGGCAGATACTGGCTCAATGCTCGGCATGCGTTAAGAAATTCTTCTGAGGGTTTATATCTAAAGAAAACAAACACACACACACAGAGAAGCACATTTATGTAATCATTCTCCACGTTGATAAAAATCAACTCTCATTTTCCTCTTTCACTTCTCAGCAACTCAAACACCCAAACCGGGTAACTCCCCCAGGATAGGGAACATTCCTCAGAAGTGTGGGGTGATCATAGCACCCTGCTAATGTGGCTCTGAAGAGCCTTTGCATCCTGCTCTTGTTGGAACAGATAAACCAAATTGCAGAGGCTGTGGGCTCAACACAATGGCTGACTCACTGGGGACTGGAGGGCTACTGTTCTGACTTTGGATGAAATTTTTCTTCCTGGGTTGACTAGAAAAAAAAAAAAATCCAAAGAACCCAACACATACCAGCAAATCTCTTCAGGTCCTTCTTCCACAAAGGAACCACAAGGGCTAAGAGTTCATAAAATGAGAATCACTGACACTGGGTGCCACAGCGACACGCACACAGGCCTCAGTGTGCTCTAACGGCACCGGTCCCCGAGAGCCCACTCACTTTTATTTATTTTTAATTTTTTGCAGTACTGGGAATAGAACCCAGGGGAGCTCTACCATCAAATTGCCACCTCAGACCTTTTTATTTTTTGAAAGACAGAGTCTCGCTAAGTTGCCCAGGTTGACCTGGAACTTGAGATCCTCCTGCCTCAGCCTACCAAACAGCTGGGATTGCAGGTGTGCGCCACCACGCCTGCTTGCTCGGCACAGTCTCATCGGGCTGCCACACAGAGCACCCTGTGCACCTGCTCACTAACCAGCCTCTGTTGCTGCTCAGCATTCCCCCAGCAGCAGGCTGCAGGTGGTGGTGATGATGATGATGATGATGGTGGTCCTGACTCAGCTATTGCTACTCTCATCGGGAGCCCATTCCATGGCAGGAACTATGTGAGGCACGTAAGTGCTTTTTCTCACACGATTCTCAGATCAAATCTAAGAGGTCACTATTATCCACATTTTTTCAGATAAGGAAAGGGAGGTGACCCCAGCTTAAGGAACTTGCCAAAGAATACCATGGCAGAGGCAGTTCTTGAATCAAGGTGTGGTCAGCTCCAAAGGCATGGCCTCTGATCACTTTCTTTTCCAAGTCAGGAAAAGAAAGACTCCCCCTCTCCTTTCTCCTTCCCCACCACCTTCCTTCTCTCTCTCTCCCTCCCCCCCATCACATCACGTGCCTCCCATCACTTTACAGGGTGGTGTCACCTGGCCAACAAGAGAGGCAGAGAAGTGTATGGGTCAGAACCAGCAGGTCCAAACTGCTCTGCTAGCAGCATCACTTCCCTCCCTCAGCCTCCATCTCCACACCTATAAAGTGGGGATCATAGTGACGGCTGCCTTGCAGGATCGTGAAAAGGCTTATATGAAATAATACTTGTCCGTCCATCACATTTTCAGTGCTAGGTGAATGTCAGCTTTATCCGCAGAGCTCTACCTATGACAGAATGGTCCAGGAGTCATGTCTGTTTAGTTCAGCCACTGCCCAGAGCCCAGCCTGGAAGAAAACTCAACAAACTCTGCCCAACGGGTGGATCGACAAATGACCCAATGACCGGATGGAAGGGTGAGCGCATGCCCTCGCCCCTCACCAGAGGAATGGCGGCCCCCTCTGCACCCATCTGACTCACCTCTCAGCCTTGGGATGGGGGGCTTCTTCCCCAAACCCGCTTTCCTGGCCTGTGCTGTCAGTGCCCTCAGGGACATCCTGGCCAGCCTCGCTGCTGGTGGCATCTTGGCCCCGCCTGTGTTCTGGGCCACCACATTTCTTCTCAGCCTCGCTGTCAGACAAGTCCTCTGGAGAGCTGTCCTCACCACTGGTCTCCTCGCTGGAAGTGGTCTCATAGCTGGAGAGGGAGAAGAGGTCACTCGTCCTGTCCTACCTGCCCAGGGCTATGTCAACACCAAGGAGAACAAGGCAGGTCTCAGGTCACACTCCCCAGTTTACTAAGCACATCCTGCAGGCCAGGATGAGGAGGCTCCCAGGAACCCTACAGTCAGAGAAATAGGCTCTGGTGATGGATGCCATTTGTGAAGAAAAGCTCATTTCTGCTCTTTGCAGCAAACACACCAACACCCTATCCCTGAATTGGCTGATGATTTGGTGATTCAGACAGGCAATCCAAGGTTCTCACAGAGCCATTTGCTTCTGGAATCCTAATGTTAGGTCCAGAGAGGAGCCCAAGTCTAGGTTAGCATCCCCACCTCAACCCTGAGTTCCCTGAATAGCCTGACAAGTCTTCACATCTCTGGGTGGAAGGCAGACCTCCTGCAGCTCTCTCCTCCCCAGCCCAGGGTGAGACTGGTAAGGGGTGAGCTCCTCTGCACCTGCTCCCAGCCAGATACTCAAACACACACCTGCTTTTCTCACCTGAAGCGTGTTAGAACTACAACTGGGAGCAGCAAAAGTGTGGTCTCAGGTACTTGACTTGTGGCTTTGCTCCTGACAGTGATTCTTACATTCAGCTATAAACAATCCTATTGCCTTGTCACAACCAGAGACCAGGGGCAAAGTACTGGACGATTTACAGATTCCCCTGCCGATATTCAACAGGAGATCCCAATGGAGGATGCTGGTATTAAGATCTGGGTATTGAGGACACTCCACAGAGCCACAGGGATCAGTGACTATGGTTGCTGCTGAACCCCCTAAGGTCCTTTATCCATCAGTGGCTTCTACATAAGAACTCTGTGCTCACTGGATCTGCAAACCCAGCAGGCTCCCTGGTATGCCTGCATTCCATTTTGCTTAATTCTCAGATATTTCTTCTCCATTGTGTTTGGAATAACCATTTCCTTTTGTGATAAAGAAATGGGGGACACACTATGTTTACCAAGCTGTGTTCATCTTAGAATTGCTTCCATAAAAACTTCACCTAGGGCTAGAAGTGTCACTCTGTGGTAGAGCACTTGCTTAGGATGTGCAAGGCCCCAGGGTTTTGATCCCCAGCACCACAAAGGAAACAAAACACAACAAAAACAAATTCAAATAAAATTTTTACCTGGAAGAAATTTATTGAGCACCTACTATGTGCTAGGTAAAGTGTTCTAAGTGCTTATATCAAAGCCCCTGGGTTAGGGGAGCTTATATGCTAGTAGGGAGAGGCAGATACAGACATGCAACAAATATTATATACAGAAAGTGATAAGAATAATGCACAAAGTTAAAAAGGGCCATGGGCTAGTAATGGGAGGAAGAGCTGCTTCAATTAGGACATGGATTCTTAACCTCAGCTGCACATTAGAACACTTGGGGTGGGGGTTAGCATTCCCAGTAGGTGGACTGTCTCCCAGACCAATTAAACCTGAGTCTTCAGGATGGGGATCAGGATTATTTATGCTCCCGCACCCCAGGAGGGGCTCAGTCTAAGCAGAGGAAGCAAATGCCAGGGCCTTGAGATGGGCCTGAGCTCAGCAAGTTGGAGGGAGGCAAGGCAGGAGCTGAGGTGGACGAGAAGGCTGAACCATGATCTAGTTCCTCCAGGTTTGGGCACAGAGGGGGACTGTGAAGGGCATTTAAGCTGGGCAGCAGCGTGACCTGCATTAGGCTTGGAGATCAGGCTGATCCTCCTCCTCTGCATGTGAACTGGTGAAAGCGCAAAACATGGTTCTTCATGGGCCAGAGGGTCACACACCAGAGGAAGTGAGAGCAGCAGCCCACCTGACAAGCTGCTTCATCATTTATGACGTTTCCTTCACAGAAACTACAACAATGATGCCCCCCCATTCGCGACTAGTGTTTTGTGTGACTTAAGTTTGCAGGATCCCCACTTTTTCTGGGCAGTCTCCTGGACACACCGCCTGCTGGGCTAGACGCCTCCTTGGGCTTCCACAGCATCCTGTGTTTCCTTGACTAATACAACTGGTCTTGGCACGTCAGCATTTCTCCCTTGTTTCTTGACGTATCTGAGAGCTAAAGGTAGGGACCTTGATCTATTTGACTTTTTTTTTTTAATACCCACCACCTAGCATATCGTTGGCATTTAATAAATGCTGAATGAGCGATTTAGAAAATACAGTCATGTGCTTAGTGACATCATAGATGTTTTGACTTTTGTAAGTACTTTGTGGTGTCCCATAGTGACAAAAATTGCCTAATGCTGCATTTCTTAGAGGTATCCCTGGTTGTTAGGTGACATGTGACTGTAATTTTCTTTCTTTCTTTTTGGCACTGGGAAATGAACCCCAGGGCGTTTTAACACTGAGCTACATCCCAGGTCCTTTTAAAAAAATCTTTTCTCTTAAGACAGGGTCTCACTAAGAAGCTGAGGCTGGCCTCAAACTTGCAATCCTCATGCCTTAGCCTCATGAGTTGTTGGGATTAGAGGCATGTGCCACTGTGCCCAGCTGCATGACTGTATTCTAAATCCAATGTTTAAGTCCCTAGACTACAGAAGGCTTGGTTCATGTTCTTTATCAATAGACTGGTTGTTTCCTTTCATTGCCCAAAACTTGGGTTTGGTTTGCAGTAATTAAAGGAGAAACATTTTAAACACATACAATTGTACTAGTTTCAGTGTCATGGTTCGGGTTAAAGACCTTCCTCAAAGGGTCCATGTTCTCCCAAACTCCCAGAAACCACCCAGAGTCCTGGCCCTGGGGGAGACCAAAGCCAAGTATGTTAAAAGCAGAGGTTCCAACAAACCAGCACATCTGGCAAAGAGCCAAACATGTGCAAACCCGACATGGAGTTTTAAAGGACCTTGGAGATTAATTCCCTTGCAGAAGAACAAAAACCAGATGCTTCCCCCTAGAAAAGAGAGCACCGAGGACAACAGCAGGAGAGGTAGCAGGGAAGGCAGTCGGAGCTTCACAAGCGATGCTTACCCACCGTTAACCCCAACAAACTGAAGGTTCTTTTTGGTCCCATTACCTCCTGCACGGAAGCCATAGTCTTTCTTTTTCATTATGGATTTAAGGCTGGTCGGCGGGGAGCTCTCTAGGTAGATACAACATCACAGGTTAGAAAGATCTTGGAGTAGCAAAAGCAGGGCTTTTCCTTTAAGGGGATACAGGTTGCAGGTGTGTGAAAAGGTGGATAGGGACAGAAACCAGATAATTCAAATCAAATGTTTTGGGGACTTTTTCAATAAAATGGTTTTATTCTTTCTGGTGACTGTCAATAGAATGGTTCCTGTTAATGATGCCCCTCTCTATATGGATGATTAGAGAGACTGGAACATTCTCGCAGGGAACCACATGGGCACATGTGGTTGTTGTCCCTATCTTATGGCTAGGAAATCTGAGACTCAGGCTTCCTTGGGGAATGGCAGAGCAGGAATAGAACTTAGGTCTGTGGACTCATGGGCCAGCACCCTTCTCCGCTCAAGGGCATCTCAGCAGTCCTTTCTAGCTCATGTGCACGTTGACACTTGTGATGTGGGGGTAGTGATGACACTGGAGACATGTGAGCAAGAGCACAACCTCATGCTGTGCTCAGTGGTATGGGAGGCATTTCCCAAGGGACAAGATGGGAACTAGCACCAAAATGAGAAGGCAGCCAACCTGTGACCTGTGGCAGGAAGCAGACTTGCATGCTGCCCACTGAGCCAAGCATGGTAATGGCTCCACTCTCCTCAACAGTGAAGAGTGTGAGATCGGTCAGAAGAGGAGGAGCTGCTCTGGCCCATGTGAGCCCCTGCCCCCATGCATGCGCACAGAAAATACTCAGTGAACAATTCCCAATCTCTATATAATGCTCATCCAAAACCAGGCTAGAGAAAACCTCTGATGTGGGAGGGCCAGAAAGGGTTTTTCCTGTTCCAGCAGGAATGCTGAAGCCCAGGAAACCAGCAGAGAGCCTGAGGGGAGCACCCAGGGCAGGACCACCCTTGGCCAAGACTTTGCCTTTGTGTGATGAAATGAGACAGCGCCCTCTCTGGGTAAACCCAGTGCTGCAGGCACATGGTTTGGCAAAGGGAGCATGGGCTGGATTTCAGTTCCTATTTGCCCTCCTTGGCTGGCATCTTTGTGGCTGACACTATCTGTACAGCTGTATGTGGTGGCCCTGCAGTCAGACTCACACCTACACAAGGAGAGTAGAGGTGCGGCCCCCATGCTTACACAGGTCAGTTTTTATTCCACTAGGCTCCTGGAGGTGCTAAAATCTTTTTAGAAATCTACTCATGTAACCAAAACCCCCTTTCCCTTGGATTTGTCATATAAAGGAGAAAAGGTTCCCTGCCTTGGGCACCAGTATTTACCGGTTGGAGGGGAGGAGGGCGGGGCTGCAGGCTCCTGTGGGGGAGCCTGGGCTGAGTAGGCAGACAGCAGCTGGTTGAGGGAGCTGAGCAGCTGGCTCTGGATGCTGCTGAGCTTGGAGGCAGGCTGCTTGATGGCGCTGGCCAGCTCCGGGTACCCATGCTCCAGGCAGCTCCACTGCTCCTGCAGGAGCTCCTGGATCTTTTTCACATATTGCCCAATGGTGGCATCTGTTGGAGAGCTTGGTGGCCTTCCTGGGTGCTCCCTCCCTGGGAGCTCCTCCCTGGACCCTGGGGCAGACTCTCTGTCACTGCTCCGTGAAGAACCTTGTGCTGCCCTGGCCAGGCTCTCGCCTCCTGCCTGCAGGCCTCCCTCGTGCTCAGAGCCTGCTTCTTCAATCCTGAGTTCAGTGGGGAGGCAGCAATGTAAAGGGGAGGCAAGGACCTTCTCAGGTCCCTGTGGCAGTGAGAGCTGGGGCGGTAGCACAGGCTCTGCCAGTCTCTGACCCGCTCGAGTGTGACCATTTTGCCCCCATAGGAAGCCATTCTCCTCTCCCCCAGCCCCCCAGCTTTCAGAGTCTGTGATGCTCAGAAGGTTGACCCCGATGCTCTTGTCACATGACTCCCCTGGGAAGAGGCCACGGGGAGGGTCAGTGTTCACCATGGCATCAGCCTGGCCCTGGGCATCTCTGGACGTCTCTTGGCTAAGCTTTTCTTCCAATTGGGCTACAGTGCACTCTAGCTCTCGAATCCTCCCCTCCCGCGTCTTGATTTCCTCTTCCTGCTGCTGAAGGGCAGCTCGGACCTGGGTCAGTTCCTTGGTTCTGCCAGACAATTCACCCTCAAGGGCTGAGACCTGCTCCTTCAGGTTGGAGATGCTGTTGGGGTCCACCAGGGCAAGGCCCAGGCTTTCCTCAGTTACCCGGATGCCGATGCTTCTCACATCCAACTCTATGGGCGGCGGGGGTGGGATCTCACTGATGTTGAGCTCGATTTCCTCCAGAGGGAGCTCATTCTCAGGGATGGGAGATGGCAGAGGTGGGGGGCTGGGTGTTGAGGAGCCAGGGGTAAGAACCCCCTCTGCTTCTCTGGTTTGGTGTTCGCCTTCCACATCCTCTAGGAGTGCATTCTGGAATGCGGGAGGAGGCCCTGGGAGAAACAGGTGATTTGGAGCCTTCACTTCCCCCACTGCAGGCTCAGCCCCCTCCTGGACTAGCTCTGGGAGCCCTGCCACCAGGTCTCCCAAATCACTGACTGTCAGTTGGGCTGATGCTCCAGGGCTGGAGCTGTGAAAACCTGCAAATCCTTCTGCTGGGCCAAAGGTGCCATTCCAGACGCTGCCGTCCCCCTGCAGAGGAGGGAAGGCAGGAGGTGCTGGAAGACCTGCGCTTAGGTTTGGCTCCTCCAAGGCCCTGTTTTGGGGCAGCGTGGCTGGCATGCTGGATGCTCTCAAAAGCTGGGGCCGTCCACTCCCAGAAGTGAGCTCGGCTTCCTCTGGAGCAGCAGCCTCCAGCTGCCTGGAGGCCTCCGCCAATAGGGCCTTCCTATGATAGCTCACCTGGCTCCCGCTGGCTGAGGCGTGGGGAGGATCACCTAGCAGCAGTGACTGGGTTTGCTCCTGCGTCCTGGGTGACACCTTCCTTGGAACTGCTGGAGACCAGTTTTGCTGGGGGATAGTAACATGGGGGCGAGCCCCACTGTCAGGAAGGCTGAAATTGCGGGGCAACGTGCTAAACTTGGCCTGCTTGGCTCTTCTGTGGATAGGAATCCTTTTGATGGTGTTCCCTTTCTCAATGTCATCTACATACTTGAGGAAGTCCAGGTCCAAGTGAAAGCCATATGGGGTCTCCACAGAGTATGGGTGGCTCCTTGGAGGGTCTTTCTCTTCATTCCCCTGAGAGATCTGGTCTTTGGCTGAGAGGAAGAAGAAGGAGGGGGGGATGGGGAGGAGGAGGAGAAGGAGGAGAAGAAAAGTTAACAAAATTTACAGGGTGATGAAACTTAATATCTGTGATTTCAACTTGACAATGTCACGTGAGATTTCTCCCAAATGTTCTAGCCTCTAAATAGTGCTGAGAAGATCACAGTCCTCTTGGCTGTACTGGGAAACCATCTTATTAAAGCAATGTGTATTTAGCCAGTGCCTGCAAGGGAACAGGTAGAGGGAATGATTTTTAATTTGCAGTATGTCATCTCAGATGCTGGTGTGGAATCTGCCTGCAGACCAGCGAAATGACATTATCTCATACTTTTTTTCCCAGTTGGAGTCATGTAACCATTGAAATGAAGTGGCCAGGAACTGGCACATCAGGGGGACTAATTGGCAATTATGGATATGGAAGGTTTTGAAAGATGAGATGAGATACACAATTTACTCAGCATAAAAAGGAAACTTGCATTACTCAAATGGGAACTAGTAAATCTTGCTACACTGGAGGTATCAAGGAGTTACGCCCTCTACATTATTGAAGCTTCCTCCCATGCCTGAGCCTCCAGTTACAAGAAGATCAGAGAGAACTGGAATAAGTGAGCCTGCATAGCTAATGCTCTTTCCCCCTGAAAACTGCTTAGTGCTTAACAAGTGATCATGTGTAGCTGAATTCCACTTTCAAACACCATGCCCTGTAAGGGAATACATTTTTCATAGGTTGGAAAAAAGGCAGGGAGGGAGAAAGGCCAACAAATGTCAAAAGGGACACAGGCCAATATTCTCCAAGAGATATGGACCCTGTGGATCCTGTGTCTTTTAAGGCAGCCTGAACTATGGGGGATGCTATAGGGAACTTTACACCAAGGTGCCATTGGGCTCCTTGCAGCATCCACCAACTGGCCCCCATAGAGGCCTCTAAGAACAAGCCAGTCCTTCAACTGTTGGAGTCCCTAGGAACTTGTCTCCAGGCCTCCTCTTCTTCCGGTCAGAAGAAGACTGGGTTCTTCCAGCATTCCTCATGTGATACTATTACCTCTGACATTCTGCTGAGCATACTCTGAAAAAGCTGAGCTCAAAAGAGGTTCAGAATACAGATTCTGGAGCTCCATCTATTTCTCTGCTCCTAGCCTTGCTGCATCTCATCATCTGTAAAGTGGAAATAATGATAGGTAATATAGCATTATTGTGAGGCCTAATTAATTAATAATGAATATAAGGTGCCTGACACAATGCCTAGCACATGATAAACACCTGATACCTGCTCAGTAGTGATTATCTTTGTGGAAGACCAAAATATTGAGAACTGAGGCCCCAGGATGGAAATCAACCCATGTGATTCACTGTTGCATATTCTGGGTCCACAAGTTCTTTGTGACTGATTCCTTGGCTCTAAGGGGAGGGGGCCCTGTGTGGAAAAAGCAGCAAAGCAACAAAGCAGCAGTAATTCAGTTCACTTCCCTAAGGCACAATTTATTCAGCTCCCATGGGTCAGTTGCTAAGCTAGGTCTCAAGAGCATGAAGATGAGTCAGGTATAGCTGCCCTGCCCTCCAAGGATTGATGTGATCCAGTAGCAGCACTGCCACACGTGTGGTATAGGAGGGTGAGGGGTACAAACGCAAGCACAAGGTACAGTCTTCCCTGACTTATTTTTTCAGTTTCTGTAAAAACTATTTTCTTAAACATGGAAGCTAATTTTGCCTTGGTAAGAGAGAGTAGAAATCACAAAAGTGACATAGGACTGGGTGTTAAATGAACAAACAGGAATTTATCAGAAGAGGAGGGTGAAAGACATTATACCAGTTTATCTCCAGATGGTACCATCAATTCCTACCCTCTTTAGACAAGCAAGCAAATTCCACATTGAGAGATGGAGTCTGTTTCTCCATGCCTTTGGATCTGGGCTGATCTGTGACTGCTTTGACCAAAAGAATATGGCAGAAATGATGCTGAGAGAATTCTATGCTGGGTCTCTTAGGATGCCCAGTTGGTGGGAAGTTGGCTGCCATGTAAGTCCAACTTCCCTTAGGCTGCTGAATGGTGAGAAAGCCCACAGAGGGAGAAGGGTCCTGCAGAGAAAGGAAGAGTGATGTCTCACCAGCCCCCAACGATTCCAGCCATCCTAGCCCAGGTGCTAGGCAGGAGAAAAACAGTCACCAACTCAGCTGGGCACAGATGGCACAGGCTTGTAATCCCAGTGACTCAGGAAGCTGAGGCAGGAGGACTGCAAGTTCAAACCTCAGCAACTTAGCAAGACCCCATCTCAAAATAAAAGTGTAAAGAGGGCTGAGGCTAAATATCAGTGATAAAGTGCGACTGGTTCAGTCCCCAGTACTGCTAAATAAATAAACACACATAAATAAAATTCACTAGCTGTCATCCAACTTCAACTACTGGAAGGGCCCCAAGTGAGGAACACTCAGTTGAATCTGCATCAATATTAAATTATGGTGGTAAACCACCAAGTTTCAGGGGGATTGTTATCCCCCAATACATAGCCAGGACAGATATTCTAGATAGACACCAGAATGTGCAAAGACATGGAGACATGGAATTGCATAGTGTGCCAGAGCTCTGTAAATGCAGCTCATACGGCCAGAACCTAAAGTGTGGAAGAGAAGAACAAGGAGCAGAAAAAGAAAATTGGAAAGGGAAGCAAGCGCCAGGTCATAGAGCAACCTACATACATGCCAATAAGTTTTGATCTTATTCTCTAGCTAACAGGCATCACTGAAGGGTTTTAAAAAAGGGAGTTGGGGGCTGGACTTAACTCAGTAGTAGAGTGTGAGCTCAGCATGCATGAGGCCTAGGATTCGTTCCCCAGCACCCCAAGAAAAGATTAAACAAGGGGGAGACTAGGTCAAGTGTGATTTCAAAAGGAGTACCTTGCAGAGGACTGTTATTATTATTATTCTGTGCTGCTAGGGGTTGAACCTATGACCTTGTGCATGCTAGGAAATGAGTAATACCCCCATCCCTCTCAGAGAAATGGAAGAAGGATAAAACTAGGGACCAGCTGGGAGACTGCTGATATGGTCAAGGTCAGAGAAACTAAAGGTAATGGAGGGAAAGGGACAAGATGAAAAAAGGTGCAAATGATGGTGCTACCTGGGGCACACTGGGGCTTGATTTTCCCTGAGGATGGTGATAGATTAGTGCTGAGCTCTTCCCATGTGCCTGCCTGATAGCTGCTTCTTCTGGCTAATGCCACATGCTAGCCAGGTGGCTCTCTGTGCTTAGGTAAGTATAGTTACCTCCAAAAAATGAGACAAAGCCAACTAGACATATGAAGACTGAACTCATGAACATGGACACAACGGAGCCTGCCAGCCATCATTGCTGAGCAGAGCCACAGGCCTGTGGGCAACTCTGTCACAAGCATGGTAGGGAACAGGATTGCATTGCTGCTGATCTACACCATGGTTCCTGTTGGGTTTCAGAACTTCTGTAGCAGCTGCCTGGCCTCCAGGTAGATAAGCAAGCACTCTTCTAGCACCCTTCAAAAACTCTTTATCACTTCCCATTCACCCACATAGTTTTTCTTATACCAATTACATCTCCCCTCCACCCCAAAGCAGCAGGCTGGCTGCTTCAGTAAATGAGAGCAATGTTTCCAATTACACTCAGCTATATTCTTAAGTCCTTTGGTTCAGTCAGAAGCCTCCTGGAGTACAAGGACAGGACAAATCAGAGGAAGAGACATTTGTCTCAAGTTAAGCAGAAAGCAGATTTATGACCCAGGAAGCAAAGACCTTTACTAAAGGAGAGTCTGCATTATTTACCCTTATTGCCTTTGTTCAGTAGAAATGCACTGATTTGCCCAGAGGCCTCTGGGAGCAGGTTCAGAACACAAATGCAATAATGACATCAAGTAAGAAACAGCAGGTTCAGAGGCAGAATCTTCCACAGGGAGGCAAGGGGAACCAAAGGAGTCAGAGAGTAAGCAGTTATCATGGATGAGAGGTTTAATAGGCACTTTCTTAAACCCATCCTCATGTGCATGCATGCGTGTGCACGCATGTGCGCGTGCGCACGCACACACACACACAGTCTCACTCGTGATCCATCATGCTGCCCTGTCTGCCACTTGCCACTCTTTAGCCCTTTTCTTTTTCCCAGTGCAGGCAGAATGTTGGACCTCCATGATGGAGCTTGAGCTGATAGGCAGGGAGACCCAGCCTCACCACATGCTCCACTCCTATTAATTCTACCTGGTGACAGGTATACAGGAGCTCACAATTCCAGGCATGGGGCCAGGATAAGAATTAATTAGGAGAACTGTCTGTACTGCAAATGACAATTGGATCAGATAAGCCAAGCATAGCTAGGCTGGCTGGATTTGAAATCTGGCTGTCATCTCCTACCTGTGAGACTCTAGGCAAAGTATTTCATTTCTCTATGCCTCAATTTATCCATATATAAAGAGGAGATAATAATTCTTAGAGTTGTTGCAATATTAAGGCTCATGGCACAGAGTAGGTAATCAATGAGCACCCTAAAGGTGGTGGAGTGGCGCGGGGGTGGGGGGGTGCTTGGCTCTGAACAGGTCGGGGAGGATTTGCTAAAGATTCTCTCCCTAACTCTGTGAGGACTACAGCCTCAGGAGGGAATGAGAGCCCAAGAAAATAATTCTGGAGAAAAAGGAAAAATGAGTTTGGGGAAAATAAAAAAGATACAGGAGGCTCGAAGCTATCAGGAACTGTCTTTTTCTGAAAGCAAAGCCAAGGAGTAGATGCCTTGGAAGGACCTAAAACACAGCCATCAGCCTCAGAGTCACACACAGATGGGAGGAAGAGGGCTGGGAAGGGACAAGGTAAGGAGGGAGTACCACAGAATCATCTGGAGGGACAAAAGAAAGTTCAGCAGGTGACTAAACCAATTAGAGGCACTGAAAGTGAGAAAGAAACATTCAAAAGTCTGTAATCAGTGTCTGGAGGAAATGGGAAAAACAGAAACAGGAGAGAAAAATGGCTAAAAATAAAGCCAGAAAGAACGGGAATTAAGTCAGCCTCTTCAAAAGGCCAAGGCAGCCAGGGAGGCTTTCCTGCTTGGCCTTTACTCTGAGACGCTGTGCGTGCAGGGAGGGGCGCCTCTTGGGAGCTGCTGTGGGTAATCCTGTGGAGATGGTGATGCTGAGGATGCTGAGCAGGGAACAATGAGGCCAGGTGGCAGGACGACAGGCCCCCAGGCACTAAGGTGTTAGCTGGTGCCCTCTGGGACCACTTCCAGTGATGCACTGCAAAGACAGCTCTCTGGGGAGAAAGGTAGACCCTTGAAATATATGGCAATGCATCTGGGAAAAAGCAAGAGGCAGCGCTGCAGCTGCTGTCTGCTCCCTAGGTCCTGGGCCAAAAAGGGGCATGTGATGCAATGGGGATTACAGGCTCTCCTATTTCTAACACTGGGTGATCTGGAAAAAGAATTTCATCCGAAGTCAGAAGATCAGATTCTAGACTATGACCTTCAGCAAGTTTCTTGGGAGGGGAAGAGGGAAATATTTATGGAGACATCCACTGTGCTTGATAGTTGTTATTCAACAACTTTACATGCATTAGCACATTCAGTTCTTTACCAATCCTAGGAAATAGTATTCATACCTGTTTATTGAGGGGGTATGGTAGACAGTTTGCAGAAACAGCCACAATATTACCCCAGCCTTGGTACTACCCAACAACTACCCTGACCACAGGGTGGGCCTGTGACTGGCATTGGCCAGGAGGGCAGTGGCAAATGTGGCATACGCAGAGATGAGCATTGGTTGTACATTGAGATCTGTCTCTTCTTGTTGTGTTTGAACACTTCTGCCACCATGTGTGAATGGGCCCCAGCTAGCTTCCTGGATGATGAGCAACAGTTGAGCAAGCCGGCCAACACCAGCCATCACTGACAGCCCAGGTGACATGCTCAACCATCAGACATGTGAATGAGGCCATTCCAAACTGTCCAACCCAGCCAAGCCACCCAGAGGACCATGTGAATGGGCCTAGGCAGCTCAGATCAGGATAACAAGCCTGCCAACCCAAAGAATCTTTTGACAATAACTGGCTTTAAATCACAAAAATTTTAGTGGTTTACTAAGTGGCAAAGCTACCTCACCTACAAGGGGACTGAGGCTCAGAGACATTAAATGACTTGTAAAAGTCACAAAGCTGTGAATGGAGACACTTTCGCCACGTGCCTCTTGACTTCAAATTCCTCATCTATAAAACAAAGGTAATGAAGGAGGGTATCCTGCTCCCTTCCTGATGCTTGGATGAGATGAGAAGATGCTCTGAAAATTACACAGGTCCAATATTTTGTATTTTATGATTTCATTTTCATTCTCTATTCTTCTGTAGTTCACACCTGAAATACATGATTTGGGCTTCCCTACACTGCCTGTTTAGGGAACGTCTCCTATAGGCCTCTCATAGGCTATTTCCAGGATTTATGGTAACTATCCCATTCCAACCCAAGTGTCCCTTTAAACCAGGGAATAGAAAGCCCCCTGCCTACCATCTGTCTTCTCCATCTTAGGGAATGTGACTCTCCGCCTCTCAGTCACTCTTCATTCGCTCAGTCTGTAAGATTCCTGGAGAGTTCTGAAAGAAAGAAGGGTGGAGGGTGGAGAGTTCCTTCAGAATTAAGAGTTGAGGAAACACAGCATCAAAGAAAGTAACACTGGTCTCTGCCTTTCTCCCAGGGTTCACAGACCCCTGAGGAAGGACAGAAAGAACCTAAACACATTCGTAGAGCCCAGTTCTGGTGTGTCTTTGTGGATTGTGAGCAATGGTTGACAGTGAAGGTGCACTTGGTCCAACCCCCTAGTTTGGGAGATAAGGAAACTGAGGCTGAGGAGAAAAAGGTCTGTCCAAGGTGTCTCACGCTATTAATGAAGGAGCTGGAACCAGACCCAAGACTTCTCACAACCAGCACAGTGCTCATTCCATAAAATCAACAGCTGACATTTACCTACCCATAACCTGGTAAGAGACTTCCAATGCATTTTGTGAAAAGGTTAGAATAAGAATACCTGTTGATGACCTGCAACACCCCAATCAAATACAAGACAAAGATGAGATAATTGTAAGTACTGACACTTATGGATGATTTCTTACTGTGGGCAGAACAGAGGAAGTTCAACCCAGGTGGTCAGAAGATATCAGTTACTACCCAAGTAGAACATTGTCCTGGCTGAATTAGTGTCCCTTGAGGTTTGGCCATAAATTCTCACAGAAGTTTTAATCCATTCCCAGGACTGACTCTTAAAATGGTAAACAACCTCGATCCTGCCCCCATGACAATAAATCACCCAGGAAATTGGCCTTTTATGATTATAACTCCACACACATCAGAATAATGAATTATCCGTGATACCACAGCAGTGAAAGCAGGGCTGTTTTAGGAATTCCAAATTGCTTAACGACGACATCCAGACCAGAAAGGTGGACTGCTGATGAGGGAAGGGCTGGCAGAACTGAGAGGAAGAGAGATCCATGAAGAGGGTGGAAAACAGGGAACCAATAAGTAACCAGAGAAGAAAAATATCAGGCCTGTCAAGAGAGAAATGCTGTTATAGTTTGGATGTGAGGGTCCCCCAGAAGCTCATGTGTGAGACAACGCAAAAAGGTTTAGCTGAAAAATGGTTGGATTAGGAAAGCCTTAACCCAATCAGTGAATCAATCCCCTGATGGCGATTAACAGTGGTAACTAGAGGCAGGTAGGTGTGGCTGTAGGAGGTGGGTCACTGGGACACGCCTTTGAGATACGTATTTTGTTTCTGGAAAGTGGAGATCTTCCCCTGGCCCCCACCCCCACCCCCGCTTCCTGATCATCATGTGAGCTGCTTCCCTCCGCCATACTCTTCCACCATGTTGTTCTGCTTCACCTCGAACCCTGAGGAATGGAAGCTGCTGTTTATGGATTGAGACCTCTGAAACCATGGGCCCTCAAATGAACTCTTCCTCCTCTACAAATGTTCTTGGTCAGGTCTTCTAGTGACAGCAGCAAAAAAAGCTGACTAAAACAAATTCTAAAGTTTGCCCAACCGAAAGTTTGGTATGGCTTCCTTCTGTGAACATGCCTTCTCCCTCCAAACCCAATGCCCTCTGTCCTGCCTAGACTATTCCAAACCATTTTCTATGCAGCTGCGACAGGGGCCCTTCCTGGTGCAGGTCTGATGGAGTTCCACAGGGTGGAGACAGAGACACTCCTTGCAGAAGGAATGCAACAATTGCTACTTGGCTTACCTTGAGGCCACAGCACCTGACGTGCAAGTGCTTGTGAGTGACGGAGTTGGAGTATTCCAGAAGTTGGGGATAAGGAAGGCGAGAGCATGGATGGTCTGGGAGCTAAGTGTGGCCATGAAGAAGGCAGAGAGTGGAGAGGTATGGAGGGTTCTAACCTGGGCCGAGGGAATGTGATCATAGGAAGGCTCCCAGGCAGAGGACTCAGCTGCCTCTCTCCCCCAGCCAGGCCTGAAGTCTGTGCCAGGTGATGCCAGCAGTTAGGGGAGGCTCGGGAGAGTCAGGTGAAGCCTGGGGAAGAAAAGAGTGATGCCTGGTTCTTCCATCATCACAGCCTCTGCTCTTTCTTCTGGGCCTCTCTCCCTCCAACCGCATAGCATTACTGAGCCATGAGTGTGGATGGAGCATTTGACATACCCAGTTAATCTCTTGAAATCTTCACACCATAACCCTGAGGGAATTACTATTATTCCCATTCCTCAGAAAGAAGAAATTGAGGCTGAGAGTGGTCACACTCACTCAAGGTCACAAAACAAACAACAAGCATTGGAGTAGAATGTGCCCTCAGGTTTTGCCAACTCCAAGCCTGTGCTGAGAGCAGAAGTGGTTTGGAAGCATAAGTCCAGCCCTGTGAGGCAGCCCTGTTCAAGATACTCTGATTGGTCCTGAGTTCTCCTGAGGGGAAGATGTTTCTGACAGATGTTTCTCGGCATATGAAAATCCCTCAGGTCCACATGTGTGGGCCTGAGGAGGAGAACGTCTCTCTTACAAAGCCTCCTGGGCCAAAGGAGAGCTCTGCTTCTCCAAGGTGGACACCAAGCACTCTACCTTGAGAGGGGAGCCGCCTGGGTGCAGCTGGATATCTGACTGAACAAACTCTCACCAGCCCCTTGGGGACATCAGTCAGGCTGGCTGCCTTTGGCTAGAATTAAGAATTCTGCCTGTTGCTACCTGATAGTAGGACTACGGATAATTACTCAGCACACATTAGGTCAAATTTCACTCAAAAGAACTTTGTAGAGACCTCTAGGTTTCCCTCTCTGTCTTGAATTTTGCTAATATTAATCATTTCAAAGCTAAAGATTTTAAATGTGGTTGGCACCCCAGCTCCCTGAAGAAGGGACTCAGTAATTTTTCATTCTAAAGGCCTCTATAAACACAGGAAGGAAAGGAGGGGACTTTCCTGCCCACGACTCACCACTTCTACCCGCCCTCGGCCCCCTCCCTCCACAGCCTTCTCCACTTCCATCCCTGGTCCTTATGGCAGATGTCTTGGGGTTAGCTAAGGGAGATTCCTTGGAGTGGGTGGACGTTTGATGTGGTTAGGTGACTGGAAAAGAAGAATAATTGCCACATCAACACATGCTACTTTGTTATACAGTAGAATATGAAAATAGCTTTGTTGAACAGAATTCTCTATTAAAATGGAAATTTGCAACCCTCTGGAACATTTAAGGCTCTGACATAAAGCAATTTCTTCCTCGTTCTGTTAAACTGCATCCCCAATGTTCAGCACCTGTGAAAACCTGCTGTTATTACGTAAATTTTCATTCATTTGTGGACTATCCCAGGGTCAAAGATCCCCAATCAGGTTCCAGCCTTTCTTGTTAGCTCATTGTCCTTAGGATTTATGTAGTGTTCTCTCTCTAGCTCTTCTCTCCTAGCCATCTGTAAGCTTGCAAAGGTCAGAATTCTTGCAAGACTCATTCCTGTCCAAGTCCCCAGGTGTAAAATGAGGCAGGCATGGTTTTGAAAGGAACAAATGAACTCAGCATGGTTTTTAAATGAACAAACAAGAACAGGAAACAAAATGACTTCAAATGGAACCCATGGAAAGAAATTAACAGGTGCTAAGCACTTACTCTGGGAATCAGGTATTTGGGCATGATTTCTCATTTCACACAAACCATCTTGAGAAATAGGGCCCACTAACAAATGAGAAACTAGGAAGTTGGGTGTGGTGCTGCACACCTATAATCCTAGTGGCTGGGGAGGTTGAGACAGGAGGATCATGAATTCAAAGCCACCCTCAGCAAAAAGCAAGGTGCTAAGCAACTCAGTGAGACCCTGTCTCTAAATAAAATATAAAATAGAGCTGGAGATGTGGCTCAGTGGCCAAGTGCCCCTGAGTTCAATCCCTGGTAACCACCCCCTGCCCAAAAAGAGAGAGAGAGAAACTAGGGCACAAAGAGGTGAGTGGCCAACTCAAACTTTCCCTGTCAATCAGACACCTCATGTGGCTCTATCATTCTGCGGTATCTTTCAAATCCTATAGAGCAGTGAAGCAGTGGGGACCCAGGCTGCCCATTCAAATCCATCAAGGCTGTCACTGTCCAACAGCAATTATGGTCCTCGTGTAACTACCAGACCATGTTAGGGATATCTTCAAAAGGTCCACACTCCTTCCCAAGAGCATGGATTTCCCCGTCAGCCCAACTCTGGCAGCATTTACCCACACCCTCCCCTTTTCCCCATTTATTCCTTTCATGAGCCATTTCAACCTCGTTTCTAACCTCAAATCCAAATATAAAGAAATTTTCCCTTCCTTAGTCCTAAAACTGAAACCTGGTTCTGCATTTTTGTTTTCTTCAAACCCTTCTTTATTCTGTAATAATAAAAATGCTGTATTTCATCCCAGGGCAGGCTGTGTGCCAAAATAAATAGCACCTTGGATTTCCTTGAAAAGAGAGCTTGGCTCAACACACAACCTCACTGCTACGAGAATTCTTGGAGAATTCAACCTTACAAAGTCAAATATTTAGCAAGGTAGTACACCCAACAGCAACCCACCCATCCCTGTACCATCGCTTGCAAAGACAAAGCACCCTTTCCAAAAGAGAGAAGAAATAAAAATCATCCATACCTGGGACCGATCCTGCCAAGATGATGGGAGCTTCGCTCTCCCCATCCCAGGACCCCCAAACCTCCAAATGGAAATGTTTTTGTGCTAAGAAGCAGGAGGCATCTGACAGCTTGTCACTGAAAGGGTTGAAGCCCAGCACTAGAGGAGGGCAGAATCTAAGATTTTGCCAACCGAGTTCTCCAGCGCGCTCACTTCCTGCCCCGAGAAACAGGGAGATGCTCAGTGAAGAACAAATTAACACAATCTCATTAACCCCATTCCCACATTTCCCTGCAAGTGTCTGTCATTTTTTGCCTGCATTGCAGCAGCTGCATCTGGAGCTTCACGAAAAAAGAAAGAACAGTTGGGGGGAAAGCTTGTGTGCACATTACCTTCCCCAGCATCCTCCCCCTGCACAGCCTGGAGCGGGAAGGACTTCTCCCTCCCTCAAAGCCAGCTTGGGGCTGAAGGAAGGCAGCGGATTCCTGTGAGTTCAGTACAGCCCTCTGCTTCCCAGCTGTGAAAGGACTTGGTCAGGTGATCCGTGACCTTGTTGGAAAAGCAAATACTGACTTCCCTTTTGCTCCCAGGGATAGGGGTCAGAAAGGAATTCACCGCTCAGTAGGTTAATACTGGATCTTGCAGAGAGGGAGAATGCTCAAAGCCTTCCACTGCAAAGTTAGTTCCCTGAGCTGCCATCGTTTCTGAAGCACCAATCTAGAGACATTCCAACAACACGCAGCCTTCCTATCAGAAGGAGCTCATCTGGGAGCTCATCCCGGACAGTCACAGTCGCACGCACATAAGTCTGCTTTTCCTCACCCCCACCCCCCACCTCCACTGCAGCCGCTGTGAATCATTAGTGAAACTGATCCCAGTAAGGACGCAGTCTCCTTAGGAGCTGAAAGCCTTCAGGAGTGCATCACTTTCTTTCTGCTCTGTGTTAGAAACAACTATCCCCTACGGCTCTCCTAGGGTCCCAGGACCCCATGAAGCCTTGATCATTAAGTGAATGATAGTCTGGCAGCAGACAGGGCAGAGCCAAGACAGGAACAATGACCAGTGAATAGCCGGGCCGGCTGGCAACTCTTGCTTCCTGCTGCTCCACCAGTCTGCTGCCCTTGAACACCCCAACACATCATTTGTGGCAGAAGAGAAAAGCAGGCAAGTACTTGCTATGACAACCAAATTGCCATCCAGTGGCTCCAGCCTCAGCCAGGGTTCCTAATAACAGTAAAGACCTGTGACTTGGGAGGGATGGGGTGGAGCAGCCAGACAGAAGTCACAGCTGTGGGAGGAGGAACGTCCCAGGTTGTCCTAGGCAGGCTGAGGAGTCCAGCCAGACTGCTGCAGCTCTTTGGAGCAGAAAGCAGAAGTGCTGCTCCTGGACCTAAAACAGACAGGCACTGTGGCATGGTCCAACACAGGGCCCAGAGAGCTTCCAGGCTCCTATATGCAGGCTCACCAAGAGGATTAGAGGGACCTTATCCCCTTGACCTCCCAGGACTCCAGCCAAGCAAGATCATCCTACAAAGCAAAGCCTCACCAGTAAGCAACATCAGAGGCACTCCCCAAGGCCAAGGCAGGTTCCTGTCTATCCTATGCTGAAATTGATGCTGGTACCAAGTGTCACCCTGAAATCCTGCCTGCATCACACCTGGTACACTCAGAAAGCACTTCGCATCCCTGTTGTACAGGTAAAGAAAATAAGGCAGATGGTCTAAGTCACTTCCCTTCACTCCCACAGGAGTAAAGATTGCTGGGGTAGAATTCTGCGTTTTTCCCATTATTTTCCTTGAAAGATCTCTAGAGCATTTTCATCTAGAGATGAAGAGATTTCCTGAAGGGCACGGGATGATGTGATGGTCCACAAAGCCATGGAATCAGCATGCACTTTTCTCAACTGTTATAATTATTTTTCTGTGTTAACTAAGTACATAGACCAAACCATCAGAATAAAAAAGAATTGGAAGTATACCTTGAACACCAAGGTTATATGAAAAATATTCCGAGAAACAAACTGCCTCTCTGATACATTTTAAATAATCACTGACTATCTCCTCCAAACTGGTAAGAGAATTGCTAAAGACATTCAGCATTTCTTTAAGAAGCAGAGTGAAAAAAGAGCCCTCCATTTTAGCAGTCCCATGTCTTGCCAGCCCCCCACTCTTCCCTCTGCTCTACCTAAGGACAAGCATTCTCTTTCCTTCTCCCAAGATAAATTCTTATCTAAGACAACGAGGTGCAGTGCTTAACCCCAGGGCTGCACCTTTCCTGCAAAACCCAAAAATCCACCTGGCATGCTGTTATTCCACCTTGTCTTCCTATCATCTGAGCCTCCAACATCAATTGCAGGTGCACTTCCTGTCGCCACGGCTCCTGTCTGCCGCACTGCAACGTGTACTAACTAAATTCCAATTGCTGCCTCTGTTTCTCCAACCAGCACCTCAGGCTAGCGGCTCCACAGATTGTGTGAAACAGAGCTCATCCACAATCCCTTCAGATAAACACAGGCCACCTCTCAGATACTCCTATTTATGACAGGGGAGCACCTCTGCTTCAGGTGTCTCATCAGACCAAAAAGTGAAATCCAAAAAAGTTGATCACAAAAGTTGAGAGTAGAATGGTGGTTACCAGAGCCCGGGGAGAATAGTGGGGAAAAAGGATGGAGTTTTCCTGAGTTGATTACTACTCAATTGAAACATCACAAACAGGTATAAATGCTATGTGCCAATCAAAAAAATAAAATAAAATATTAAAAGTAAAATTATAAGAGAATGCAAAATGAGGGGAGGAAATACTACCTCTGTTGCAGTGCCACCAATCAGCTTGGCTTGGATGCCAGGACAGAGACACACAGAAAAAAGAAGGCACACCTACACACACACACACACACACACACCAAGTTTCCTTAACTTCTTCAGACCTCCTTCTAGGAAGAAATAGCACTTACTGTTCTTGAGCTCTGTTTGAGAGGCTGCAATAAAGCACTGTGCCAACTGCCTGCATCTCTCAGAGGAGAAGAAATTGTCTCTTGGTGTCTATAACCTGCCCAATACCCTGCTTGAACTCCATGGCCAAGCCGGGGAAAGAGCAGAATAGGAAGTGGTACCCTCTACACTCTACATGAGGAAGCCCAGGTTCAGAGCTAAAGCAAAGCAAAGATTTTTTTTTTTTTTTTTTTTTTTGGTACTGGGGATTGAACCCAGGGCACTTGACCACTGAGCCACATCCCCAGCTCTAGTTTGTACTTTATTTAGAGACAGGGTCTCACTAAGTTGCTTTGCACCTCGTTTTTGCTGAGGCTGGCTTTGAACTCGCGATCCTCCTGCCTCAGCCTCCAGAGCCTCTGGGATTACGGGCGTGTGCCACCGTGCCTGGCACAAAGCTTTGACTCAACCCCAGATTGTCTCCTTTCCAGTCCAACACTCTCAACTATGCCACACAGCCTGAGTCGCACAGGTTGTGAGCACAGGGGACACGCAAACACCAAGGTACACGCTTCAGTCTGGTGCTGTCTAGGCAGAAAGTGGCCTTACTAAAACAGCCATCTACATGGGAAACCTTACCACTTTGTCCAGAGGAATCTGGCCTTCTGTGTTGGGACCCTTGGGGGTCTTGCTGTGTCAGCTACGGCATCCCCACCCCCATGCCTCACTGAGACATATGTCTTAGGCCTGTTGCCAACTTCATGTTACTATCAAGCCACCCAGAGAATCTCCTGGACCAACACATTTATCCACAAGAACTTTACAAAATTATTCAACTGAGGGGAGGTTTGGCTCCTTTTGCCATGTAGAAACCTTCAATTCCTGTAGCCCAGGTCCCTTTTGTGTGGTGGAAAAAAGAACAGTCTAAATCCTACAAGATGGGGGCTAGGCAAGAGGGAAGGAAAGAGAATTCAGTCTCTTAAGACCACGCCTGCACCTAAGTGTCTCCTGGGCTTTTGCACTCTTCTCAGGCAGGTCAGTTCTTTGGCAGGCTGTAGGGTGATGCAGACCAGGGAGAGGCACATGTGTTAGGTACACCCATTGAAACAGCGCCTCTCAGAGTACACTAGCCACTGCCATAGTCACTCTCACTGAATACAACCTGTGTGGGCAGAGAAAGAGAGATCATTTGTGAAGCCATAGGTGTGGCAATGGGGTGGGGGTGCTCAGGAATCAGTTGTTCTAAACACTGAGTCCTTAAAGCAGATGAAATTTTCTTAAGAAAGGACAGGGAGAGAGAAGGCCATACTGACCCATGGAAAATGCTCCTTGAAGAAAAAGAAAGACATTAGGGTCTCCACAGAAAAGACCTCCACCTCTTCCTTCATTCAGACCCTTCTAGAATGCTTACTCCTTGACTGAAACATCAGTAAAATCAAGATGCCAATAAACAAACAAGGAAGAGGCATGAGCAGGCAAGTCATCAAAGAAGAAATACAAATGGTTAATATTTAAAAAACATTTAACCTCATGAATCAATAACTGAAAAGACGCCACATAAACACTGAAATACCACATTCCTTATTTACCCTGCAATGTGCCAGGAACTCTAGGTCCAGTGCAAACACATCTGACTTAATTCCCACAATAACATGATGCAGTAGATGGGCTGTTTCTCTTATCCAAGGACAAAGCTGAGGCTCAGAGTAGCAGTTGCCCCAATACTGAGACCATGGTGTCAAAATTCAAATTCATGTTTTTCTGATGCTAATGCACTGTTCTTTTTTTTTTTTTTTCTTTTGCTACCAGGGATTGAACCCAGGAGCGTCTAACCACATCCTCAGATATATATATATATATATATATATATATACACATATACATATGTGTGTATATATATATATATATATATACATATATATATATATATATATATATATATATATATATACACACATATACATATATATATACACACACACACACACACACACTAGAGACAGGATCTCACTGAGTTGTTTAGACCCTCACTAAGTTGCTGAGGATAAGTTTGAACTCACGATCCTCCTGCCTCAGCCTTCCAAGTCACTGGGATTACAGACCTACGCCACTGTGCCCAGATGTGCTGTTATTAATTACAGTAAGGCAGACTCTCCTATATGGGAGATAAAAAACATTTTCCAAAGAAAGATCCTCAGTGTCAATAAGAGTGATGAGAAGAGATGCACCCTCCCCAGTAGACTCCCAGAGCAGGGCAGCTGCAGCCAGCGAGGGGCTGCAGGCTGTGAAAATGTCTCCAGGCAATACACGTCCTGCATGCTCAGTGGTACTGTTGCTTGCACAAGTGCATATGGGTATCCAAAATCAAAAGCAACGAAATAAAATAGTGATGAGTTAAGAAGACAGAAAGGGACCATCACATGTGATTTCTTGGCCTAAAAATCATCATGATTATGGATGGATAGCTTTTTGGAAAATGAAAGATAAATCGAGGAAAAAAGGAAGGGAAGTCACCGACAATCTTACCACCTGTATAAAACAACTTCCATGTCCATCTGTTTTGCATAGTTTAATTGAAGAGCCTGGGCTTCAAGTCAAACAGTCAAAAATCCCAGCTCTGCCACTTACTGGCTAAGTAACTTTGGAAAAATTACTTAACTTCTCTGAGTCTCAATTGCTTGCTTTTAAAGTAGGTCTAGTAATATTTCTTGCAAGCCATGGAGCTGTCAGGAGGATTAAATAAGATGATAGTGTAAACACTTAGAACAGAATCTGGCATATAGTCTGTTCAAGAAATAAATATACTAGCTATTAATATAATAATTAGTTCAATTATGAATTCAAATTTATTTAGAATTCCCTCACATAACCATCTTAAACAGTACAGTTATACTTGCCTTAGAATAATTACTATAAATGACTGTACAAGACTCCACTGACTTCCCCTTGTTTTCCAAACCCACTCCCTACTGGAGGTCATCCCACCTCTTATTGAACTTTCCCTTTAGTGCTCCCACATCAGCCAGTCTGACAGGTGGTCTTCAGGGCAAGTCTCCAGGAAAGAGCCCAGTTACAGATGGTTGCAATCCAGCTTCACAGACTTTGAGGTCAGGGAGACCAAGCTCAAATTCTAGCTGTGTGAACCTGAGCAACTTCCTTATTCAAGAAGAGCCTCGCTCAGTGCACCAGGTGAGGACTGCAGGAGAGAAGAGATGCAAAGTGCTTGTACCAGTTCCTGGTACGTATAACGAATACTTGGCAAGTTCAGTTATGATTGCATTTGATTGATTGATACAGGGTCATGCTATATTGCTCAGGCTGGTCTTAAACTGTCCTCCTGCTTCAGCCTCTGGGGTAATGGGAACTACAGGCATGCATTACCATGCAGGCTTAGGGTTACAATTTTTTTAATATTTATTTTTTAGTTGTAGCTGGACACAATATGTCTATTTTATTTATTTATATGTGGTATTGAGGATCAAACCCAAGGCCTCATACATGCCAGGTGAGTGCTCTACCGCTGAGCCACAACCCCAGCACCTTAGGGTTACAATTTAAAACACAGTTTAAAGAAGAAAGAAAAGGCAAGAATCAGGCTTATTTTATTCATTGCCCTATTCTTAACACTTGAAATGGTAGGAACTCAATAAAAAGGTGTTGAATTAATGGACAGATGGGAAGATTGGCATTGAATGGATAGATTAGAGACCACTGCAGCTGGAAAGGATTTTTTTTTAATTTTTTAGTTTTAGGTGGACACATATCTTTTTTTTATTTTTATGTGGTGCTGAGGGTCGAACCCACTGCCCCGCGCATGCCAGGCAAGCGCACTACCATTTGAGCCACATCCCCAGCCCTGGAAAGGATTTTTAAAACAGCTTTCTTGAAATATAATCTACATACCATCTAATTTATTTATATAAATTCTACAATCCAATACTTGTAGTATACTCAGAGATGTGCAAATATCACCACAGTTTAATTTTTAAAAACTGTGGAAGAGATACATGATATTTATCATATTAACTATAAATATACAATTAAATGATATTAAATGCAATCATAATGTTGTATAACCATAAGTGCTACACATACTCAAAACTTATTTATTATCTCCAACACAAACTTTGCACCTATTAAACAACTCCTCATTCCCTCCTACTCCATTCCTAGCAACTTCTTTTTTTTTTTTTTACTTTCTGTCTCTATGAATTTGCCCATTTTAAGTACCTCTTAAGTAGAATCATATATTTGTTCCTCTGTGTCTAGCTTATTTCATTTAGTGTGTTTTCAAAGTCTATCCAAATTGTAGAATACATTATAATTTCCTTTAAAAAAAAAGGCTGAACAGTATTTCCTTGTATGTAGCATAACACATAACACATTTGTTAACTCATTTGTTTACTCATTCATCATTCATTTGTGAACACCTGGGTTGCTTCCACCTTTTAGCTATTGTGAATAATGGTGCAGTGGATGACCACTGTGTACAAATACCTATTCAAGTCCATGGTTTCAGTTCTTTAATAAATACCTAGGAGTGGAATTGCTGTGTCATGTGGTAATTCTATGTTGAAATTCTGAGAAACCACTAAGAATCTATAGCAGTGGCACGATTTTACATTCCCACCAGCAATACAGGAAGCTTCCAATTTCTCCATATCCTAATCAATACTTAAAAAAAAAAAACACAGCCATCCTAGTAGGTGTGAAGTAGTATCCCATTGTAGTACTGATTTGCATTTCCCTAACCATTAATGATGTTGACTATCTTTCTTTATTTTCCTTTAAAAAATGTCTATTCAAGAACTTTGTCCATTTCTGAATTAGGTTACTCTTGGTTTTGTTGGTGGTGGTGGAGTTCTTTATGTATTCTAGACATTAACTACCTAACAGAGATGATTCACAAATAATTTATTCTATTGTGTAGGATGTCATGTTGCTTTCTTGATTGCATCCTTTGATGTACACAGGTTTAATTTTGATGAAGTTGAGTATATCAATATTGTCTTTTGTTGCATTTCATATCCATGAAATTGTTGCTAAATCCAATGTCATGATGATTTTTCCCAATGTTTTCTTCCACAAGTTTTATAGTTTCATCTCTTAAGTTTTGATCTTTGATCCATTTTGAGGTAGTTTTTGTATATGATATAAAATAAGGGCCCAGGCCCATTATTCTGCATCTAACTATTCTGCTTTGCCATTTGTGGAAAAGACCACAGTATTTTAAAATACGTTCATCACCCTGAGAAGCAGCCCCATACTTACTAACAGTCACTGCCTATTCCTTTTACCCTGTCCCAGCCTTAGGCAATACTAATCTAAAATAGATTTGCTTATTTTGGACATTTCACATAAATGGAATCATATAACATGTGGTCTTTGATGACTGGCTTCTGTCACTTAGAATGATGCTTTCAAGGTTCATCAGAACTAAAATAATTCTTTTTTCTTTTTTTCATATTGGGGATTGAGTTGAGGGGTACTCTACCATTGAGTTACATCCACAGTACTTTTTATTTTTTATTTTGAGATAGAGTCTCATTAAATTGCTGAGGCTGGCCTTGAACTTGTGATCCTACTGCTCAGTCTCCCAAGTTGATGGGATTACAGGGGTATGCCACTGCATCCAACTGGAAAAGTTTTTTACAGATCATTTAATCGAATCCTATTTTTAGAAAAGGAAAGTGACACCAGTGTCACACAGCACCTCAGTAATGGAGTCCATACCAGGGTCCAGTCCAATGTTTTCCTCCTTAGTAACCTGACCCAATTCCTAGAACCATCTCAACACATAAGAGGTATGGCAAGCCCTCACTGAAAACTGCACTCTAACCCTCCCTATTAAAGTTTTATTTATTTTTTAACAATATCTTTTTTTATTTTCATATGGTGCTGAGGATCGAACCCAGTGCCTCACATGCACAAGGCTATAAAAATTTTAGACTTGAGTCTCCCCTTATTCAGACTGTGCCACTTGGACAGAGACCACTCTTTCCCTACACTGCATCTTGTCCAAATCTCAACCATCCCTCTCAGCCCATTCTCCCCCAGCAAGCCATCCCAAGAGCTATTCCAGTCTAATTCTCCATCTTTTGAAATCTCTTGGTGGAGAATTGCCTGGTATGCTACCTGGGTGAGGCCACATGGAATGAGGACTCTAATTTCTAACCAGAAGAGGCTTCTTCCAGTTGGGAATAACAAATCTCTACTTTCTTGGGAGGTGAGCTCTGAAAGGTTTAGGGAAATTTTGATTTATCTGGCATCTCTGGATATGTTTTGGATCATCTTTTCTATACAAAGAGACCAGTTGATGAGCAACTCATTTCTTTTTCTGGATAGGGGAGTGGCAAAAGTCAGCTTTGGGTCCAAGTGCTATTTTTCCTACATGTTGAGAACACATGCAAGTTAACTAACCTGCCTTATGGTACTTATCGGTGTGTGTTAGTTTTCCATCACTATAATAGGTACCTGAATAGTTAACTTATAAATAAAAATGGTTGATTTGGCTCATGATTTTAGAGGCACCAGACTCTGATCAGGTGGATCCATTGCCTTTAGGCTTCTAGTGGAGGTGATGAATGGCCAGGAGGCAAAAGAAGGAAAAGAAAGAGACTGGGGTCCCACAATCCCCTTCAGGGGCACACTCCCAATGACCTAAAGACTTCTCATAGTTGCCCATCACTTCCCAATAGCATCACCCTGAAGACCAAGCCTTCAATACATGGGACACTGGGGGATATTCCAGTTCCAAACCATAGCAGTACCTTGTCCTGCTATCTTCCTTGGTGATTATATAGTTACCCAACTCTTCTTGTTCAACCAAAAGCTCACTGATGGTGAGAACCAAGCCTTTTTCATCTGAGTCCCTCACAGTACCCAGGGTCTCTTATTAGGGGCCAGAAATGCCCCTGCTACTATATGCCTCAGATCCTCAAATTGATAACTCTCAAAGCAGAGTCCCTGGCCCAGTGGAAGTGGGCAAGAATTTCCAAAAGAGCCATACATAGATCCTGAATGCATGTGTTTTCTGCAGTTTGTATAAACAACTGATATAACTACATGGGATTTTATTTTTCTAAGGAACTAGCAACACAATAAGTGAGTTTTTAAGGATTAATTAAGGTTGGGATTAATAAACAAAAATCAGTCTGTTACATGAGTCTACTGAGGACATTAATTCCTTTTTTTTTTTTTTAAATTCTTTATTCTGCAAAGAAGGGTGACCTTCATCATCACTAAACAACACTTCAAAACCCTGTCGGCACCAGAGCCAAGATCTGGAATTCCTGCAGTTCTCAGGAAGGGCGTTTTGTTATTGCTGCAGGAGACATCTGAGGTGCTCTTTTCAGCTACTCAACACCTTATGGACACCCTCCGATGCCTGGTTATTTCCCTCCTTTGGCATCTCACCTTCTCAAGGTATGAACTGCCGACCCCTTCACAACCAGGAGTCAGTCTTGGGACCTCTGCTCAGCTAGCAGAGACGCCCAGGCCAGACTTCAAAGTGGAAGAAAGTTCCTGGGAAAGGAAAGGGTAGAGGGAAGTGAATTGTGGAAGGGTGCTGGAGTGACATTCAGCTATTTGATAGCCTTTAATAAATTCCTCTTGCGTAGGCTTGCCCAAGCAGGTTCTATTGTTTACAGCTATGACCCTCAACTGCTCCAATGCAGCACTATTGTCCTAGTTTTTAATTGCTACTGTTTTATTAACTTACATTACTTATAAAATTACTTTTAGGAGTTTTTGTTGATTGTTGCCCTTAGTATTTGCTGCTTTACCACTTTATTCTTTTTTCTTTTTATCCTTTAACCTTTTATTACCAAATTATTTCCCACTAGAAAGTGGCAAGTGGACTACAAGGTCTTTTGCTCTGCCTAAGTGGACTAGTGGGAATGACAACTTGGAGGAAATGTTTCCCAGGAATTCAGCTCCATCCCCTCCCTCTGGATCCCTTCCATGAAAACATCTCAAAGAGTAGGGACACACACTCCCAGGTTCCCCCGCCCTTTGAGGCAGCTCTCATCCCCAGCATCATTGTCCCTGATGAGAGTCCAGCTGAAGGCATCAGCCTGGATGCCTACCAGGAGTTGCAGGTGTGGACAGTTCAGAGCTTGCGTGGGCTGCGGCATCTGCCTTCTGGGCTGGGAGGAAGGTTTTTCTTGGCTCAATTACACACAGCCTGAACATTCAAGAAAGTCAGTTTATACCAAACTGAGCCTGAGAAGTGATCCCTAGATACCTGGGTGGAGCCAGTGATTCTTGCAGATTTTTCAGGCAAGTTGGAAGGTTTTTATTATTATTTCATAACACCCCACCTGGCCTCTACAAGTTCAGTCAGCAGAGGAGAAGGCATATGTGATATGGGCCAAACCAGGATGACAGGCACTTGGCCTCAGTAGTATGTTGGCCCAAGGAAGGATTGGCATCATCTGAGATGAATCAGAGAGAGACAGCGAAAGAGGAAGGACTCTAGAAACTTCCATTGACCTCAACTTTTTCTGGAAGGAGATGGAATTCATTCAGCCTACCACCTGGCAATACAAAGGAATCTTATATACCATTGAAGTCCAGGTTTTGTTTTGCTATAATGTAAGTGTTACAACTTGAATATACTTCTCTAACTTCATGTGTTAGGAACTCAATCCCCAAGGCAACAGTATTGGGAGGAAGAGCCTCATGAGAAGAGATCAGGTCATGAGGGTTCTGCCCACATGGATAGATTAATGTCTTTGTTACAGGGAGAATGGGTTGTTATAAAGGTGAGTTTGGTGCTCCTGCTCAATTGCTCTTGCCCTTCTACCTTCTGCCACCCAAAGGCCCTCACTAGATGGCAGCACCATGCTCTTGAACTTCCCAACCTTCAGAACTATGAGCCAAATAAATTTATGTTCATTGTCAGTCTCAGATATTCTGTTATCTAGAAATATCTCGGAAAACAGACTAAGTCAATGTGTAAAGTCACTAAGAATAGGTGCTGCCGAAATTCACACTCCAGGTTTCAGTCAACCCACAGTGGCTCAGAGGTTGGGCATCTGGAGCACAGCACAGGCAGACCCTCATTCGGCAACTGCGCTCATCTCTTCCAGCCAGATGATGGGCTCCTTCAAGTCAAGGCTCCTCTTCATGCTTCTGCAAACATTTTATGGCATCAGCCCAGGCTCTTGCAGGTGGCATGTACCCAGTCAGTCCTGCTTATTCTACAGTTAAGAGAAAAACACAATAGGACCTTGGACATCCTCCTCATTTGCTAATGGGGATACTGAGGCTCCATGATTTGCCCATACATTCATCATGGCCAAGGTCAGATTCTGCTTTCTAGACTCCTGATCCAGTGTTCTCCTTTATAAACCTCATTATGATGGCACTTGTCTGCAGTGTGATGTTGGAGGATACGAAATTGATGGATTCTTTAAAAACAACACGGTAGGTGTCCCAGTTCAAATGGGGAATAATGGAGTTCTCATTGTGGTAACATGTGCCAGAGAACTAACCACACTCCTGCTGGTGACCTTTGTTTGCAGCCTGTGGCTACAAGGAAAGTACCATGCAATAATAAAAACAGTTGCTAACATCATTTAGGCACTTTCTCTGTACTAATAAGTACTTTACTCATCTTTACCCAGTGCCTGGGATCGTGCTGTCCTAACTCCTTGGTAAATGAGGTAAAGATGGCTGCCTCGTGGCTCAATCTGAGTTCACTGCTGTGTGCAAAGAAATAGCAGTTAAGTAGAAAAAAAATTAATTGGAAGCAATTCAAACCTTCACTTCAGTCTCTAGAGAAAATACCAAAGGGGAAGTGCATTCTTAGCACAAAACAAAAGTCTTAAATTTTTGCTTTCCTCTCTCTGCTGTTCTCAGTATCTATTTCCAGCACAGCAATGCTTCAGAAGCAGTGAAGTCTGTTCCCCAACATCCCTGAGCAGACTCATCCATCCACTGCTCCTCACCCACCCACCTCCTCACCTTGGCACCCAGTCACCCATTCTCTGTCTCTGTGCCCTTCATTGGGAATTCCAATATTGCCTTCATTTGTCCAGGGCTTTCTCATTGTTGGATAATTTATCTAATAACAGAGACGCCACAGCCAAACAGGCTATGCCAGAGATTTCCTTAGGCTTAGCTCCACAGGCAAAAAAAAAAAAAAATTATATCAGGGATTAAATTCAGGGTGCTTAAAAACTGAGCCATGTCCCAAGCCTCTTTTTTATTTTTTATTTGGAGACAGGGTCTCACTAAGTAGCTTAGGGCCTCACTAAGTTGTTAAGGCTGGCTTTGAATTTGCAATCCTGCCTCAGCTTCTTGAGCCGCTGGGATTACAAGTGTGCACCACTTGCACCTGGTGGCCACAGGCAAATTTTGAATACTCACATGTTAATGTTTGTATTCCCTGTAAACACCTATTTTGCAGATGAGGAAATTGAAGCTTAAAAGTAATAATAGCAAATAATTATATTGTTATAACAAAAATAATTATTATTAGCTAGTTACTATTCTCCTATATTGCATGTATGCTAACACTGAATTTCACAATGATTATAGTAGGTGCTATTATCTCCTTTTCATAGGTGATGGTTTCAAGGGCACAATTCTAGAAAGTGGCAGGGTTAGAATTCAAATTGAGATTTGTCTGACTCCAGAGACCAAACTCATTACCACAGAGTGTTGTTTTCTGACTTTTGAGTCTTATTTCTGTAACTGTCAATGAAGCAAGAGCCAATGGTGTCTAACTAGAAAGAGAAGGAACCAGATGTCAGGATTTAGCAAAGGAATGAATCCCTTAAATTCCATCACCAGCCATGCTCATTAAATGTCAGATGACTATTAAAATGTAAACAACATTGCGGTGGGGGTGGGGGTGGGGGGAACGGACACAAAGGTCTACAAATAAGACAAATTTATTTGGGAAGGAACAGCCTGAAAAATGCAGTGACTTTCTAATTAACTTAAAATTATTTAATCAATAAAACACAATTACTTTTCACATTATCTTTGAAAGTACCAAAAAGTCTTGACGTACTTAATTGCTGTTTAACCAGAAAGCAGCAGTCAAGTTACACAGATGTCAACTTTATATAAAACGCTCTTTGCAGATCTAGCACTCTGTCAAAATTTCCATTACAAAGACATTTTCAGGCCTAATACAAGGGTTTTAGGTTACAAATTAATTTTGTTTCTCTGTCATCCACCAGGCAGGACAGGCGAGACTGCAGCGGCTGAGAAAGGCATCCACGGCATTGCATAACTCTGGACAGTGATGTATCTCCTGGTCAGCAGGGCAGTTTCCCCAGACCAGAAAAATGCTGCTGCCAGTGGTCCTTAGTGGACGCCCATGTCCAACCCAGCTCTCCCCTAATGACAAATATAAACTGTGAGCTTCCTGTGGCCAAAAAAAAAAAAATTTTTTTTTTTTTTTTTGGTACTGGGAATTGAACCCCGGAGCACTTAGCCATTGAGCCACATCCTTAGAACCTTTTACTATATATTTTTTAGAGACAGGGACTCACTGAGTTGCTTAGGGCCTTGCTAAATTGCAGAGGCTGGCTTTGAACTCACAATCCTCCTGCCTCACCTGCCTCAACCTTCCAAGCAGCAGGAATTACAGATATGTACCACTGCGCAGAGCCCTTCAGCCAAACTTTGAGTCAAAATTTGCATGGATTCACTCACATTCACTCTGCTTACCCTGAGGAACCCATGATGTGAAAGCACTAGGCAGGAGGGAAGGAGCAAGGGATACAGATCAGAGTCTCCAGGTAGGAATCTGTGTTTTACCAGCCATCCAGGCAATGTTTATTCATCTTGTAGCCAACTTTTTAAAACACTTTGTGAACTGGCTAGGAGTGCTGAGGCAGGCCTGTAATCCCAGCAACTTGGGAGGCTGAGGCAGGGGAATCACAAGTTTGAGGCCAGCCTTAGCAGCTAATTGAGGCCTTAAGCAACTTATTGAGACCCTGACTCAAAATAAAAAGGGGTGGGATGTGGCTCATTGGTCAAGTGACTCTTTCTGAGTTCACGTATCAAAAAAAAAACAAACAAACAAACAAAAAACACTTTGTAAACTATAATTCAATGCCTTTTAAACCATATTATGCATATGCATTTAAAGCTTCCAAAGATCTTGTTACCATGCAGATGCTGATTCTGTAGATAGGTCTGGAGTGGAGCCTGAGAATTTGCATTTTCAAGAAGCATCTAGAAAGATGCTGATGCTGCCAGTCTTGGCACCAAATAGCAAGTCATGTGACCAAGGTGTCTGGTTGGGAAGCTGTGGGGAAGGGCCTGATGGACCTAGGCACAATTCCCAGCAGCAGAGCTTGCAAACACTATGACCTTGGGTGATTCACTTTACCTTTCAAGCCAGCTTTCTCAGCTGTAAGGATATAAAATAACACAATTGACTTATCATTATCCAATTTCTAAGGCTGTTCAGATGGCTACATGCCTGTACTTAACACAGTACTTGGCATGTAGAAAACACTGAAACAGAAGTTGTGCTTGTTGCTTTTCCTAAGGGAAGAAAAAAATAAAATAAAACCAGTGAGTGCTCAATAATTGTTGGTTGCTTTGCTATTATTTATTGAGAGTTGCTATGTGATACGTGAGGCACCATGCCAGGTATTACATTATTATCATTTACTCTTCCCTAGCACTCTTTTATGTGCTAGTACATGGTCATTTGCACAGGCCACGAGGTTTTATAGGGGTTTTTGGTGGTGGTGGTGGTGGTGGTGGTGTTCGTTTGTTTGACAGATTATGAAGCCAAAACTCAGACAGGTTTAGTAATTTGGTCAAAGTCACAAAGATAGTAAAAGGCAGAACTGAGGCTGAATTAAGGTGCGCCTGTCTGATGTTTTAACAATCAGGCTGAGGCATGGTTCTGCCCACACCTGTGTAAAAGGCCTGAGTCTGAAGGGCTGATAAAGGGTAACTTCCAGGAGCCAAGATTCAGGCCAGGGTGGAGAGACAGAGAACAAGCAGGAACTCTGAGGAGCAGAGGGAAATGGGGCCAAAGAGAAGGAGTAGGGCCACATCCCACAAGGATTTGAACACTTGGCTATCAGGAATGGAGCCTTAAGGGACAAGGACTGTGTCTTTGGTTTCTGACTCCTGGTGCCTAACTATAGCACTGACACTTAATGGTGCTCCATAAAGATACAATTGTTGTCCCAGTGACTGGGGAGGCTCAGGCAGGAGGATCACAAGTTTGGAAGGCAGCCTCAGCAACTTAGCAAGACCCTGTCTCAAAATAGAAAAAGGGCTGGGGATGTGGTAAAGCATCCCTAGGTTCAATTCCCAATACCAGAAAGAAAAAAGATAGAGCCGTTGGATTAATGAATTAAATAACAAGTTAAATAATATTTTGAAGGCAGACACTGAATTGAAATTGGTGGGTGGGATGTATTCGAGCTGGGGAAAGATTTTCGCTTCTGGGCTTTTCTTCTTGAGAAGAGGGAGCCGTGGGACATAGAACAACTGGAATATTTCCCTTGGAGCGCCGCCAGCGCACACAATGCCTCCTTTTCTTCGTGGGTCAGCAGCAGGCGTTTGGGGCCCAGCCCCAGCCCCTCAGCATGTGTGTGCAGCCCGCAGCCTGCCCGGCAGACCGCCCCCCTTGTCCTCTGGAGCGCCAGAACTCGCCTTCCAAGCCCAACACAAATGCCTCCTTCACCACAGCCCCTGGCACGTGGGGCTCCTGCTACCCCTGCTTCTATGAGTCCCCTGTCCATGGCTGAAGAGAGGCTCCTGGGGCGGGGTTTGCCCGCTACTGTTGGGGGATAGCAATGCTTCCTCCACCATCTGGTCACTTGCACAGGCCACGAGATATGAAGTCACAGCCCAGCAGCTTGAGGGAATTGGAGGGCAACTGTCCCCTTCAAAGACCAGCCTCTGCTTGCTCCACCAAGTCTGCCCCTCCCTGGTTCCCTCAGCCCGGCTGGGTCCAGCCCAGTTCCTGGAGGATGAAGTTCATGTACAAAGAGGAGCCTCTGTTGGAGAGGCACTGCTCTGAGGGTGAGAAGATCCAAAAGAAATACCCAGACCAGGTCCCATGATAGTAGAAAAGGCTCCTAAAGTTCGGAAAAGCAAGCTGGACAAAAGAAAAACTTGGTGCCTTCTGCTCGGTTGGTTCTGACCCAACTGTTCTGACCCACCTTCTGCAGCAGCATCCTACCCGCCAACACTTACCACCCAGTCCATCCCTATCCGGGGATTAATGCACTTATTAGGCAAAGGGCCGCATAACCCAATCATACCTCTAAACTTTCTTGCTTGTCTGAACAGTTGGTCAGTTCTGTTTCTTGATCCAGATTTGAATTCATCTTTGAACTGACGATGCCTTGATTTTCTTCGTCCACAAGTTCATTCCACCCATTAGCGCCACTATGGGTCAGGGACACCATGAAGAAGGCTGCCGTCTATATAATGCCTACAGTGATGAAGGTGTCTGCAGTCTGTGAAGCTGCTGTCCCTGAGGCAGGGGTCCTCATTCTACAAGGAGACAAGTGGCACCCCTTTCTGGACCTCTACCTCCTCTTTCAGGCTCAAACACCACCACCCTTCTTCAGAACCTGCACTTCTTAATGTTTGAGGCTTTCCTTCCAGCCCCTCTTAGCAGGAGGGGTATTGGTGGACATGGCCTCTTGTATCTCTCCTTTTCCCCATTTGGCCTCCATCCCCACTCTAGACTTCTTTGTAATCAGTCTCTATGATGGTTTAGATATTAGGTGTCCCCCATAAAAGCTCAAGTGTAAGACAATGCAAGAAAGTTTAGAGGTCTGATTGGGTTATGTGACCCTTAACCTAATCAGTGCATTAATCCCCGGATAGGGATGGACTGGGTGGTAAGTGTTGGCAGGTAGGGTGTGGCTGCAGGAGGTGGGTCATCTTTGGGGTATGTATTTCGGCAATGATGAGGAGAGCTATGTCCCTCTTTCTGCTTTCTCATGTCATGTCCTGAGCTGCTCTCCTCTACCACACCCTTCCACCATGATGTTCTACCTCACCTCAGGCCCAGAGCAAGTGGAACTGGCCATCTATAGTCTGAGACCCTTGAAACTGTGAGCCCCAAGTGAACTTTTCCTCTTCGAATTGTTCTTGTTAGGTCTTTTAGTTACAGTGATGAAAAAGCTGACACAAACAATCTTTGTCACCTCCAGTGATTGTTTTGGTTTCTGTTCCTTTTCTAACTGCCCAGGGAGCTCAGAATTTCAACGATCCTTTTCATTATCTTCTTTTTTGCGGGGAGGAGGTAATTTCATTACCCTGAAATTGTGGGAGGCACATCAATAAAGAGGAAACTAGCTGGGGGGATGGGGGAAACCAGTCTCTCCAGATGTGTGCAATCACTGGTCCATCCAAGATCAATGTCCAGGTCCTAGGCCAGGTTCTGTGGATTCATGGGTGAATGAGACAGAGTTCTTCTCTTTAGGAATTCACAGTCCAAAAGGAGAACAGAGACCTGAATAAGGACATGGTCCCTTATGTTACAGGGGAGTAGCTAAGGCTTCACAGTGGATTAGGAAACATCACAGATGTTGCTTGAGCTGGGCTTTGAAGGTTGATTAAGAGTTCACAGGCAAATGGGGCAGAGATGAAAATGCAGCTTCAGGAATGATCAGCACATCTGGCCAGAAGGCAGGACAGTGGTGGAGGATGGTGGAGGCAGGAGCTGGAAGTCAGCTGGTTTCATTCTGTAGAGTAGGAAACCTTCAAAGTTTCCCAAGCAGAGAACAAGATGAAATCTGGATATAACTCTGACTGCAATGAGGGGCCATGTCCCCAGATACTGGCCCATTAGTAGACACTCAATAAATATTTAGAGAATGAACAATTAATTTTGAGAGTAGCAAGTCTGGTAAGAAGTTCAGCCAGAGTTAATGCTTTTCACAAAATACTCCTATTTTTTTTTTCTTTTCAGATAAGAGCAGCTTTTCCTTTATTGAACTATTACAGATGTATGTACTCTGAAATTGCAGGCATAATTACACACAAGGTCTTTATATGGCTGGCAGCTTTCTAAATGTTGGCTTTGTTTTCCAGAGTAATTCTCAGCTCTATGACAGCTGGGACGATGCCTTTTGTGCTCTCCCTGCATTGCCCAGCAGCCTCTGTCCTGAACAGAGCACACAGAGGCTCTAGGCAAGCAGAACCATGGAACAGATTCAGGGAGCACAAGAACTGGACTGGCTCTTACAGATAACAGATCCAGCTCCCCTGCTTTACAGGAGGAGAGGCTGAGACACAGAAAAGGGGAAATAACGTGCCTTATCCAAAGATGTGCGTGCATTCCTATGGCCAGGCTTTTGCAGGGACCCACAGCAGGGACCTGGGCACATTCAAGACTCTGAAGGGTTAACAGCAGGGGTCCAGGCACAAACTCTGAAATATACCAGCAATGAGCCTAGATAACAGCAGGGTAGACAGAACACTGACACCCAAACACAGAAGAATGTGTAGGTATATGTGCAAGGTGTTCAGCAACCAGTGCTTACCAAATTCTGCTGTAAGCATAGCCTGGGACTAGACCTGCTAGAGGCAAGACAACAGAAAGGTTAAGGGCTTGGGTCATGGAATGCCAGCTCTGCCACTTAACCATGTGTTTATCCAGTTTCCTAACTTCCCCCAGCCTCAGTGTCCACAATGTAAAGGAGAGAAAAATAATCTCCTCCCCTGTTTGTTGAATCTCATCCTAGATTAACAAGGATGCGGTACATAGGATGCTCATCACAGTGCGTGCAAGGGGAGCTATAAGGTGATTCACTGGAGAAAAAGTAAGGAAGAAAACAGTAGGACCTTGGGAGTCATCCACCATCCAACCTTTGGCCACTGAACACATGGTTAGATCATGCACTAGATGAGGAAGGAAGGGAGAGATTGATTCCATCAGGGTTTCCAACCTGGGTAACTAGAGAGGTGGGGACTATGATGGAGTTAGGAAAACAAGAAGGAAAAGAGATTTGGGAGTAGGAGGAGGGTCAGCTCCATCTTGGGCTAGGGGTTCATCCAAAGAGGCTGAGAGGGTGGCTCCTCAGACAGCTGACAAAAGAAAAACCTGAAGATTATGGATTCCATCCCAGAGTCTTGCATGTCATCGTGATCACATGAAGGGCAAGAAAGACCAGAGGAGTCAGAGGAAAACTCCTAGAGTCACATGTGGATAGCAGATAAAGAAGAAGAATCAGCATGGCAACAGCCCAGACACCCAAAGGGGTCAGAACATAGAAAACTCTTCTATGGTGTGAGATGTTGCAGGGTCTTGCAGTTGAGGAGGACCCAGCTCCCAGCTCCGTTTCAAAGGTTGGAGGTCATGACAAGAGTCAATAAAGATGGTGGCACCAACAGATGGGGCTACTCCTGCTGTCTCCAGTGGAATTCAGAGAGTAAAGGGCAGCAGCTCAGGGGAGGGTCAGGGGCACTGAGGAAGGTAAGGAAGGGCGCATGTTTTCAGGGGAAGAAGTAGAAGGATAATGGATCGAGATGCAAGCAGAGGCGGCCCAAGAGCCAATATTTATAGCAGGCAGTGTGCTAGAATGTGCAACGAAGGTTGGATTTAATGTTCACCACAACCATAAGAACTGGGTGGTTTTTATTATTTTACTTCATATTTTGTAACAAGGAATCTAGGCACTGAAAAATGCTGTAGATTGAAGGTGTGTGTGCTGCCCAAGTTCATCTGTTAGATCCTAACCCCCCGTTTGGTGGTCCTAGGATGTGGGGTCTTTAGTAGGTAGAGCAGATCCCAGGAGACCCCTCATCCCCTACACCACGTGAGGACACATTGAGAAGATGACCCTAAGAACCAGAAAGCGGGTCCTTGGCAGACTCAGCACTTTGATCTAGGATTTGCAGCCTCCAGAACTGTGAGAAATAAATTTCTTTGATTTCTAAGCCACCCAGTCTACGTCCATTTGTTTCAGCAACCAAATGGACTCAGAGAGGTTAAATAATTTACCCAATTAACAGTTGGAGGAGCCAAGATTCGAAGCCAAAGCTCTAGAGTCCATGGCTTTTACCCAAAGAGCTGTTCTGATGGGAAGAGAGGTGGAAGGGAAGGCTTTAAGGCTTAGCTGTAGCAAGGGAGAAAAGAGCAAATGGAGAGAAATAGTGAAGTAGAGATGAGGGTAGGAAGGAGGAATAGGACCTGTGCTGGAAATGAGGGAAGTGTGAACGGATTTGGGAACCCGAGGAGAGCAGCTGTGGTTTGCAACAGTCAGCGAGGAGATTGGGGTGAGAGAAAACTGAGATAAATATGAGGGATGCCAAGCAGCCGCTGAGGTCAAAGGTCATGGATTTAACATGGATCCAGCAGTCCTAAGGCAGGTTCAGAGAAAGCAGATGGTCAAGTTTAACCTAGCATTCGGCTTATGAAATTGAAAGGAGTTAAGAGGGGGAAATTGTAGGGCACAAAGGAGGACACAACCAGCATTGGAGGACACAAACAGTTGGCACAATGGGGAGGGAGAATATTTTCAATGTCATTTCATCCATAGCAAAAAGCACAAAGCTGAGGACAGAGCAAGCAGCTATGATGGGTTATACCCAGGTCTGCCAGTCAGCTGCCCAACAAGACGCCCTGGTTACACCCCAGCCCATATAAGTTTTGTTGGTTGAACAGTAAAAACTCATAACTCCACTGCTCAATACCATAGCCACTTAAATCCTGTGGCTACTGGCACCTGAAACATGACTAGTCTGAATTAAATGTATTTTAAGAGAAACCTGAACTTCAAGACTTAGTATGAAAAATATATTTTTTGATGACATGTTAAAATGCTAACATTTTCGATATAGTGAGTTCAGTAGAATATATTACAATTAATTTCACCTACTTTTATTTTATTTAATGTGCAACTAGAATGCTTAAAATGTGATTCAGAAATTATTTTTATTGGCAAGAACTGGTATACAAGGAGACTATGATATTAACTTTGGGCTAAATCAGTGCATTCGGCCAGTATGCTCATTTAAGCAAAGGAGTTTGGCTGAACAGCTCTCTGAGCTATTTTGAGAGAATGGGAAAGAAAACCGATAAGAGTTGATTTGCTGGACATGGGAATAGAGGGCCAGGGCAACCTGGCCGGAATTAGGAAAGAGGTCCTCTCTGGAGTACCAGAAGATTTTTATGGTATGACACTAATTGGGGCAAGAAAAAGGGCTAAATATCGATAGAAGTCTACAAATCCTCCAGGGATGACAGGACTGACCCTGAGCCACTTCCCATTAAGGACCCCTCTTTGGTGTCTTGCTTTTCCCCTGGGCCATTCTCAAAGTCCTCAGCTTCCCATCTGCTCCCTCCACTGACCTCAGGGTGACATCCAAACATCCCCTTCCCTTGTTCCCACCAGTCTCTCCCAGAACACCAAGCCCAACAATCTCACACCTTCCAAAAAGCCTTTTCCGACTGTCCAATGAAGACAAATTCCCCACTCCCCCAAACCTCCCCCCTTTCAGGAGCCGCCTGCCAACAATTAAGAATGGCAGTAACATGATACAGCATGACCAGCATGGCTTGCAGGCCAGGAAATCCACATCCTAACCCAGATTGGCCCCATTATTTTTTCTGTGTGAGTTGAAGGCATATTACAACTTCTCTGGACCTCAGCTGCTTCATTTGCTACCTACCAAACTGACCCAATCTACAGAGTTGCAAAAGCATTCATTGAGGTAATGGGAGAGAAGTGATTAGCTAAAGGGGATGTATGTGTTCAACAAAGAAAGGGAATGTTGTAATTTAGAGCTGGAAGTCAGAGGAGGAAGGAGGAAAGCTGGCTGTAGGAAGGGGATGTTTTTCCCAAAGACAAGGTATAGGTCCCCTTTGGTGCTAAGGGGTGGCTTTCCCCACTAGTAGGGGGGTGCCCTGCCCAGCACAGGCCAGCAGAACACACACCCAACTTCCCAACTTTTCCTTCAGCTGAGTAAATAAAAGTGATTCCAGGGAAGATGTCCTAAACAAAACCCGAATGCAGCCGTTAATGAGCTGCTTGAGAACTGAATGCTACTCAGCATTGAAAAAAGGATTTTAAATCCATTTTGCAAAGTTATAATTCATCCCAGACTCACTCCCCGAAAGCTTCCCCAACACAGGGAAGGGTGGAGAATGAGGAATCCAAAGAATGGAAGATGTAATCAGGGTTTGCCCTTCCTCCAGGGTGCACCGGACTGCACTGAGCACATTCCCACTTTATTTAACCTTCATGTGAACCTTTGAAAGACGGAATTATTATCCCCATTTTATAGAGGAGGGAACTGAGGCTCGGAGGGACACAGCAAAGATTCAGACTAGCTCCTTCTAGGCAGTAAGGTATCCCATCACGGACTCTATACGAGCTCAGACAAAATAAACAACCCGAAATTTGTTCAAAATACAGCATTACAGGAAACACATAGCAGGTCAGTTTGTAAAGCTCCGTTATTTATTAATTTTTTTCTATGTAGATAAATATATATTTGGATCCAGATCTAAATAAGCATGTGTAGTTGTGTGCCTTATAAGTATAGTGTTGTCTAGAACGAACCGCATGCTTCAAACGGTCCCATACGCCCCAATCACCAATTGTTGACTTCATATGCGTCTAGATTATTTTAATGTTTGCTATGGATTAGTATGAGCAAAAGGGCCCACTCTAGGGCCCCACCATTCCCAAACTTCCAGGTGTCCACCCCCATCTTTCATTTCCTGGAGCTTTCTACCCTAGCCATCAGACATCATTCCTCCCATTTGTCGTACCTAACTGCCTTTTTTTTTTAATTTACAATTTAAAATTACCAAAGAATAGTGAGATTAATTCCTGAATCTGATAAAGGGATCACAATGGTAAATAGTTTGGAATTTCCTTTCTCCTCCCCTGCAACACATTAGCATTTTATTTGGAGTTTTCTGAGCACATGGTATTGTATTAACCCTAGAGTAACTTGATGGTGAAGATTTTAGGCAAACTACTTGGCTGTGGGACCCAGCTGATCACTTGAAGGTCTATTCTTCAGCCAGGTATGGCCATATGGGGATAAATTCAAGGCTAGTGTTGCCAGATCTGATCTTTTCCAAAAGAAGCCAGGAATGCGGATTTGTGTAAAATCTGATTTTGAAATGTTGGCCGAACTCTTTTCCTCTTTTAAAATATTGTGCAGGTCAAAGAAAACTTGAAGAAAGTTAAAGCAACCCATGTGACTCCTGGTGGGTCTCAGTCCCCCTTTTTAAACTTATTCCCAACTCCTCTGCCCTCATGAATGCAGCCCAGCCCTCACCCTTCCTTAGGGGAACTACTTAGGTGATGCCTCTTCTCAGCTCCTCCCAATCCTAATTATTAATCTTCATTAATACTGCCATTCTCCAAGGCTCTCTTCCGAAAGCTGCTTCTCTGCCCTGCCTGTATTTCCACTGACTTTTAGCCTGCTTCACTTTTCTGCTTTGAGCCAGCATTGTTTCTGCATGTTTAAAATCTTTCTGGTAGATCATACACTCGAAGAAAGGAAGGAAGTATTTTGTGTGTGTGTGTGTGCCAGTTATGACTTTAGTACTATTTCCCTCAATTTGTAGGAGAGAAGGCCAAAACTCAGGCCATGTGATCATCCTGAGCTTTCTGCCGGTACTACAGCTTGGGATGGGAGGTACCCTCTCAACTCCCTTCCTCTCCCTCAACTGAAATCCTTCTCCTCACTTCCCCATCTGTAACTCCTACCCAACCCCAAAGACAGCTTTACTTGCCAGCATCCTCCCCTTCACGGTGCACCAGGTGGTACTGGAAACTTTACCTCTATTCTGGGCCCCACTGCACCTGTAAGAAAGTCTGTCAGCCCCCATGAAACTGCCACATAACTCACTATTTGATTATTCATCTCTTCTGATGGACCATAAGCTCCTTGCCTAGTAGAGTACCTGGCCCATATAGGTGATCCATCAATGTTTACTAGACAGCAGAAAGGAAGGGAAGGAGGGAGAGAACAATAAGGAAGGAGAGGAAGGAGGGAAGAATTGACAGAAATGGACCACTTGCAACCAAAACATCTGTCTGAGTTGTAATGACAAGATGGTCCCAAGCACTGTTTCTGGGTTGGGATGGATGCAACTCCATTGTGCTACAGACTGAAAGCAGACCATTGGGAAGTCTCCAGCAGCCACCTCACCCAGGGGCCAGGCAGATGGCAGGTTGCTCATTGGCTTCTGAGCCCCAGGAACTAGCATCCACCTCCACCTGATTATTGCTCCTGGTCCCCAGCTCTGGGGGAAAGTGACATGCATCAGTCAGATGCTCTGCTATAGGAGGATAGCTGCAGTTAGGACAGATGAAGTGGAGATGAGCCTTCCCCAACAGCAGGCAGGGAAGTGAACCACAGAGGCTTGGAACAGGCCACATGTGTAGAGGAGAGATGACCAGCATCCCTTCAGCCTCAGGCAGCTGTCTGATCAGAAAATGGGCCTTCTGCATAAGACAAGGCAGGAGAGGATCATTTTTCCGAGAACCCTGGAAGTGAGTCTCCATTGCTTGCTTTAACTGGGCAGCTGCACACCCTACCCCTTATTCACAGGCCACCAGGCAGGACCACTCTGTCAACACTCCAGGGTACCTCTCCCTGCCTGAAGCCACAGAGAACCATTATGGTCTCATAGAAACTACAGAGACAACTGCTGATGTTCTCAAAAGCCCAGTATCTCTCAAATGAGTTTCCGACACCCATGGACACCCACCTTGAGATCAGAGCGTGGAAAGGAGCGCTGGCTTGCTCACCACCACTGCCATTCCAGCTGAGGAGGGAGCACCAAGGGGAGCACTCCACAGGAATTAGAAGCTTCAGAGAAAGATCTGGGAGAAAGTCAAAGAGTTCATACTCCCCACCCAGGCTGAATCTAAGCATCTGGATGGAAAGCAGGAAAGATCCTCTTGACTTTTCCTCCCTCTTTTTTAGCAGTTCCCTCTCTAGTGATGCACCCAGAACCTCCCTCCAGCCTCCCAGTGGCTTTGATCCCTACTTGCAGGATGACTCCAAGAGACCGAGTGGCTTGGTCTGCTTTGGCCACTAGAACAAAGTGCAGTATCAGAGACTGGGTGGCTTAGAAATAATGGACATTTATTTCTGACAGTTCTGAAGGCTGGAAGACTGGGCTCAGGACATCAGCAGGGGCAGGTTCTAATGACTTCTTGTATCCTCACATGGTACAGAGGGTAAGACAGATCTCTGGGGTCTCTGGGATAAAGGCACAGATCCACTCAGGAGTGTTCAGCTTCATCGTCTACTTGCCTCCCTAAGGCCTGCATCCCAGTCCATCACCCTGAGGTTAGGACTTTAGCATTTGAATTCAAGAGAGGCAGATCTAAACAGTTATTTATTTAATTTATTGGTACTAGGGATTGAACCCAGAGGCCCACAGAATACATCCCCAGCCTTCCCTCTTCCTTCCTTCCTTCCTTCCTTCTTTTCTTTCTTTCTTTCTTTTTGGCAGGGTCTCACCAAGTTGTCTAGGCTGGCCCTGAACTTGCAATCCTCCTGTGTCAGCCTCTCACATACCAGGGATGACAAGGACCTAAACATTTAGACCATAGCACCAGATGCTCATCAAGGACCCCTGGCAGGCCTGGAATTACCAGGTGCTTTAGCTCAGTAAATCCTCAACAGAAGAGGAAAAAAACAAAAACAAAACTAATTCTAACCTATTTTAAAAACAAGAAAATAAAGTTCAAAGTGCCCAGGGCACTCCACTGGACAGGCCACACTGTAGTGGGTTAGCAGGCTCCCTTCAAGGAAACATATTTGCATTTGAACAACAGCTCTCTGGAGAAGACAAAGTCACTCAAAGGAATGGTTTCAATGTGGGGAATGCCTGGCCTCAGCTCTGCCAGTGGGCAGAGGTCTCAGGGCAGGAGCCTCTCGGCACCAAGAAGCATCACCAGAGGCGGCCACCTACGGGTCCAGCTGACACAAGGCTCCAGTCAGCAGCTGGCAAAGCTGGGGTGCAGGGGCTGGACTGAGGGGGAAGATCAGATCAGGAAGGCTAGCCCCGGGCAAGTGCAAGAGCCAGGCAAGCAAGCACTTGCAGAGGAATGTGTTCCTCATGTCCCAGTGCCTAAAAATGTCAGCCCATTTAATAGTGTGGAAGGGACACTGTCATAGTTAGTGGCAAGGCAGGGAAGTGAGCTGGAGCAAGAGGACTGAGTTGTCGTTCAGCTCAGTCACCTCCTCCCTGTGCAACCTAGGCCTGGTCCTCAGCACCATCATCTGTGGGACCAGGCAGGTAGTCTAGGTAACTGTCGAGGCTCCTCCCACTTTCATTATAGGAGCCCTAATAGCCCAGCACTTGGAGTGGCAGTATTAAGGGCCAAGAGGGGCATGAGGGGGCTGGGGGAAGGGAGAGAGAAGCAGAGGCCGAAAAGGGTGAGACAAACTCTAGGTGACAGAGTCCAGCATAAGTGTCTGGGGGTGGGGTGAACTAGGGATGCCAAGAATGAGCCAGGAGGTGCTGAATAAAGGAAGTAAGGACACCAGTCATTTGCTGTTACCAGGGTTCTACTGGGAAGGACCAGATGCCAGATGCTACAGGGAGCACTGGGGAGGGGGCAAAGAGAGAGCCAGGTACAGTAAAACAAATGAGGTTTTTCACGGGACCAGAGTGGGCCCACCTGCTGGAGCCGTGTGTGAAGAAGATGGCTCTCCAACAGAAAGGACCACCCAAAACAACTCCAAAGCACTTGAGAGAGGACAGGTACATTTGGAAAGGAGTCTTCATTATCCCCACTTCACAAATTTGAAAACTGAGGCCCTTCATGGTCAGAGTCAGGTGGCAGAATTGGAATTAGAACCCTGTTCTGCTTGACTCCACAGCTTTTGCCCTATCTTTACTCCTACATATGCCTGTGTGGGGGTTAAGGGTGAGGGAGAGGAGAAGGAAGGGAGGGGTGAGAACAGGGAACAGTCTGGGGAGATGGATTGGGGAGGAGGAAGATGGGGATGGATGGTAAGCACTTTTTTAGAGAAACAAAATGGCAGCCAGAGTTTTTCCAGATTCTTCTGAGGGTTACTAAAAATATTTTTTTTTAGTTGTAGATGGACACGATTCCTTTATTTTATTTATTTACTTATATGTGGTGCTGAAGATCCAACCCAGTGCCTCACACATGCTAGGCGAGCGCTCTACCACTGAGCCACAACCCCAGCCCACCTGTAGCAATTTTTAAGAGCACAGCATTCTAGAATTAACCAGATCTGGAGTGAGCTTCCACCTCCACCACTTAATACCTCTATAACCTAGACCAAGTACGGAACCTCCTAGAGCCTCACTTTGCTCACCAATACTATGGGAATAATAACAGCCATACCTCATTGGTAGTTGGTAAAGATTAAGGACTGCCACATTTAAAGGGCTTGGCACAATGTCTGGCACATGTTAAGTGTTCAATAAAAGGCAGCCCAAACCAGCCACTCCTCTCATGTTGCTCCAGCAGACTCTCCTCTCTCGGCCTCCTTCTCAAATCAACATCTGGCCACACTCCTCCCTCTCCTTCCTCAGCTGCCTCCTTTGCATTCCCTTCATTTCAGAGCCCACTTCAAAGCTTCTGCTCCCTGAGCATCCTTTCCTTCCTAGAATTCTAGTTTGCGTGATGAGCGAATGATTCATCAACTTGTCTACACCAACTCTTTAACATCTCAGGAACAGGGACTCTCAGAAACTATCCTGAGTTATTTCAGTGGACTGGTTTGTGTGGCACTGGCCAAGGGATAGGCGTGGGGCTCTGGGGCTGTGGGTTGATAGGGATTACCTAACCAATTTCCCATGTGTGCCTGCATTTTGTAAATGAACCTCGGGACGTACATCAAAACCTTTACCCAAACCACAAATCCTGGGCCTTTGCAAATTTGCCAACTATCAAATGATCCTTAACGACTGCTCAACAATGTCTTCCACTAATTAGACAGTGATAGATGGGTATACAAAAGGTTGGTGGGGGCCGCTGAGAAGAAAGTTTATTGACCTCCCGACAGGGGTCTTAACCATTTTTGTGCCTTCACCACTTTCGCAGACTGGTGAAGATGAAGAAACCTTTCTCAGAGTGCTTGAAAATCCAAAACATAAAATGCATAGCTTGACTACAAAGAAAACCAATAACACTGAAATACAATTATTAAAATTTAAAAACTGCATATTATAGCAATACATATTCTTATTTTTCTTTTTTCTGTTCTTTTTTTGTACCAGGGATTGAACCCATGGGAGCTTAACCACTGAGCCACATCCCCAGCCTTTTTTTTTTTATTTTGAGACAGGGTTTCACTGTCTCAAATTGCTGAATTGTCTCTAAATTGCTGAAGCTGGCTTTGAACTCTCGATCCTCCTGCCTCAGCCTCTCAAGTTGCTGAGATTACAGGTGGATGTCACTGTGCCCAGCTGGCTGGCTGTCTTTCTTTCTTATTTATTTATTTATTTATTTATTTTTAAGACATGGGTATTGAACCCAGGGGCACTTTATCACTGAGCTACATCCCCAGACATATATATAAATACATTTATATTTATATATGTATTTGTTTTAAATTGCTTAGGGCCTCACTTAGTTGCTGAAGCTGGTTTGAATTTGCGATTCTCCTGCCTCAGTCTCCTGAGTTGCTGGGATTACAGGCGTGCACCACTACGCCCAGCCATGTTCTTTATTAACACATTGTTATGCTTTAAATATGAAATGTCCCCCATAAGCTCCTATGTTAATGCAGGAATGTTCCAAGGTGAAATGATTGGACTGTGAGAGCTGTTGCCTAATTAGTCCATCCTAGTTTGAATGGACTGGATGGTAACTGTAGGCAGGTGGGGTATGGGTAGAAGAGGTGGATCACTGGGGGCATGCCCTGGAAGGGTTCATCTTCCTTGTGACCTCTTTACCCTTCTCTCTTTCTGCTTCCCAACTGCCATGTCCTAAGCAGCTTACCCCTAAAATGTTCTTCCTCCATGATGTGCTGCCTCACCTTGGCCCCAAAGCAACAGACACAGCTGACCAGGGACTGAATCTCTGAACTATGAGCCAAAAATAAACTTTCCTTCCCCTCAGTCATTCTAATCAGGTATTTTGGTCACATCGACAAAAAGCTGACTAACACACATATCGAATAATAAGCTCCAGGTGTGATAACCACTGTAATTTCAAAGCTGCAATTGATATAAATATTTCAAGACATCAGTAGTGGTTAAAATGCAAAATGAAATATCCATGATTTCTGCTGGCAACATTGTTACAGGTACTACAAATACACTGGTTTGTTGCTTATATTGATAATAAAGAAAATGCCAAATGAAGATATTCTTTTTCTCCTAATTGAGTTTACAGACTCCTGTATACTCTATACATGGATCCAGTGGGGCTGTTGATGCCAAGCTAAGAAGGCCTGTTAGGTCCTTTACAACTTAGTAAATACTTGTACTGGGCAAAATTTTTAGTTCCAGCTCACCCTTATCTCCTTCTTGAAAAGTCTCCACTCACACCTTTCTTGCCTCAAATCCTGAGTTCTACAGATATGAGCCTACTCTGTCTGTACTAGGGGGGAGTTGTGCCGTGGCTGAATCCCATGCCCAGGCCACCTGATCCCTGCCGCAGATGGTCTGGAGAGAAAGCCTCAGCTTCTAGAGGGCCGATCTCAGACCAGAGGATCCTCTCTGGAACATCAACAAAGGAGAGGTCCAGGTGATTAGCTCAGCAAGGGCCAAGATGCACAGTTGAGCCACTGGCCCTGGAAGGTGGCACCAAGGAGTGAAGACCAGGAACCAGCTGTAATGCTGGTGTGGCCTGGAACTCAACCCTCTCCATAGGGTCATCTGCCCTGAGGATGCCTTCCTCCTTCCAGACCTGGGCTTTGATGCCAGTGCTACATTTGATGGCTTCTCTCTTCCTTCCTCAGAGCCAGTGTAAGGGGAGTCTCTGTTTGCTGCATCAGAAGAGCACTTCATCAGTATTATCAACACCATTTTACAAATGAGGAGGTTGAAGTTCAGTGAACTTGAACAATCTGTCCAGGCTCACAGGGCAAAAGGTGAAACTAATTTTTCCTCTCCACCTCTGCCTTTTATTGAGGGGCAGGTAGGTGATGCCCTTTCATTATCTCCTTATTTACAATCACACAAATCATACATGAAAACAATCTCTTAAAAAATTCAAATATTACTGATAAAATGCTCTCATGCATGCACTCAACATTGTATCTGGTAAACACAGATCTGACCCTACCATATATTCAGCCATCACCCAATTTGACATTCTGTCTTTTAAACCTTTCCCCAAGAGTAGGATGACCCGCTTTCCAAGGCAGAAGGGAGGGAGCTGAGGGGACATAGTAAGCAACAGCTGTGAGCACAGCACCTGGAAATACTCAGCCCCCAGGCCTGGTGCCCTGCAAAGAAACCTAAATCTAAATCAATTTCATTGAGAGCCAGCCTCGCCGGGCAGCTGGGCAGAAATCAGACTGTGGAGGGGAACCAGCATGGAAGGCTGCTGCTCTTTTATCTTTGCATGGAGCAAATTCTCCCCATGCCATATTTCTCTGCCTTCTTGTCCCTTGACGTCAGATAAACCAGAAATAAAGAAGGAAACTCAGCAGACACAAAGAATCCTTCAGCACCAGAGGGGAAAAGCCACAGACACATTTAAATTAAAAAAAAAAAAAAATGGCAGCCAATAAGTTTTATTTACTTTGGGGGAAAGAAATGGGAAGGGGGTGGGAATTAGGATTTGTGTTTTCTCCCACATTGTCTGAGTCCCCACAAAGTTATCTGACCGAGCAGGGCTCAGGGCCCAGGAGAGACAGTGAGGCGCTCCTTGGGAAAATACTGCAGAGTCCTTTCCTTGAAGAAGGAACACACAGCCTGCTTCTTCAGACACCACCAATCTATAACTGCCTAAGCAGCACATTAACCATCTACTTAAAATCTTGGGACGGCATTTATTCTATCCCGGAAACTGCGATGGGCCTATTTTTAGCAAGAGGGCCCTTCTTCTTTTCTTTCATCCTACTTTGAAATACGATCTGTAGAGACCAGATGCTGTTCACAGAAAGGCCTATTAAGTTTCTTAATCTAACCTGGGCCTGCAGGATTAGCATTTTGAGGCACAGAGAGGTTAGGGTCCAGCTGTAAATCACACAGCTCCTTAGCAGCAGACTTAGTCTCCAATTTCAGGATTCCCTGACCTCTAAGCCCATGCCTCTTCCCACACACTGTACCACAAGAAAATCACAATGTGCTTCGCTGTCTGAGCTCCAGAGACAGAAAGCTCTGTCAAATCGCAGTTTCATGGTGGGTCACCATGGCACATGCCCATCATCTCACCAGCTCAGGAGGCTGATGCAGGAGGATTGAAAGTTCAAAGCCAGACTTAGTAAGTTAACTAGGTCCTAAGTAACTTAGCGAGACCCTGTCTCAAAATAAAATGAGATTAAAAAAAAGACTGGGAATATAGCTCAGTGGTAAAGTGCTCTTGGGCTAATCTCCGGTCCAAATATACATATATATATATATCCCAGTTTGTTTGTTTCATGACCCTGGTAAGTCACACAGAGTCTCTGAGCTTCCTTTTCCTCACTGGGTATTATGAGAATAACCATCTGAAGGATGACTATGAGAACCGAATGTGCCAGGGTTTGGCACACGTGCACATTATGATTATTCTGTACTGTTCCAAACTCAGAGTTGGGTAGACCTACAGTCATTGTGTCTGCTTGACCACCCAGAGATGGCGGGGAAGGACTGTTATCAATCCACTCACAGTGAGGAAAACTGAGGCTCCCCTGGGGTGACAGAACCTGCACAAGATCAAAGGGGTCCTGTTTGTTACTTTGCAGTGCTGGGGATCAAACCTGGACCTCACGCATGCTAGGCAAGCACTCTACCACCGACCTCCATCCCTACCTCCCCAGACCCTGAGATGAGAGTTTTCAAAGTGAGCAGATCATCAGCATTCAGAAGTCGTAAATGCCCACCCGCCAACCTGCTTAGACATTGGTTAAATTAGTAGTAAAGCTACCTCTATCTTCCCCCAGCAGAGCAGAGCTGCAGAAGCACTGGACACACTTCGGGACCATCCTTTGTGCACTGGAGCCAGAACAGTAACTGGTACAGACCAGAGGTTTTACGGGGTTTTGATGAATGAATGAATTACTGAATGAATGAAGATCCTGATCTGCAGATGAGAACAAAATGGCCTAAAGCAGGTGTTTTGTTTGCAGAAAGGGGTGGTGAGGTGGGCAGGCAAGACCCCAGTGACAGCAAGCAAGAGCCCTACCCTGTAGGGAGGAAGCCTTTGACAAAGCCAATAGCTGGTTCCTTGACCTTAATGGTCCTGTCTAGAACATCTCCCAGCCTGTCCCGCCAGACCCCATCCACCCTCTCCTCCACCCCGCATGACTGTGAGGCACCTGTGACTCTCCTCCAGCTAAAACAGATGTAATAACATTGCAGACTAGGGGTGGCAAATAGGCCAGCAGAATTGGCCCATCTGTCTTCCTAATTGTCGAGTGTGCCCGTAATAAGATTTTTCTCCCTGTCACACCTTAGGCTGCTCCTGAACTGAAGCAAAACCAAGATATACATTTTCCAGCCATGAGCATGGCCTTCATAAAGCACCAAGGATGCAAAGAAGCTGCTTGGCTAAAACAAGCAGAAAAAAACAGAAGGAATTTGGACTTCTTGGGAACTTGGGGTCCTTGCTCCTGACCACTGGGGGTACTTGAGCAGTCACTGCACCTCACTCAGTCTCTGTTTCCTAAAAAATTGCAGTCTAAACATATGGAGTTGGACATGGTGGCATGCACCTGTAATTCCAGAGGCTGGGGAGGCTGAGACAGAGGACTGTGAATTCAAAGTCAGCTTCAGCAATTTAGCAAGGCCCTAAGCAACTCAGCAAGACCTTGTCTCTAAATAAAACACACACACACACACACGGGTTGGGGATGTGGCTCAAGGGTTAAGTGCCACTGGATTCAGTCTCTGGTACCAAAAAAATAAAAAATAAAATTATAGAAATTGGGTCCATGGGGGGGCTATGAATCATATGATATTATATGCAAGATATTTTAAGTTATATGCATTTGAAGGAGAGTGTCCATAATTTTCAACAGCATCTTAAAGATATATGCAATACTCCTCCATTTAAAAAGTTAAGAAATACTAAACAATTTCTATCCAACAGTTATTGGGCACTTTCTATGGTCCTGCTCTGTGCTAGGCACTGGAGACACAAATATGACCAGAAAAGTTTTGATTTTAGGGTACTCAGTGCAGTTGATACTCACTGTAACAGAAGCCTACTTTTTGGTGGATTGTTGTGTTTTTGTTTTTTGGTAGTGCTGGGGATTAAATCCAGGGTCTCACGCATGCTAAACAAGTGCTCTCACATCTCCAGCCCAGGACATGCCCTTGGAAACAAAGAGGCAACTTTTGATTCTGTCTGGTCAGGAAAGGCCTTCTGGGAGGGAAAACTTAATGATGAAGTTGAAGGCTATGTATGCATTCAGTGGGTGAACAAATGGAAGAGTATTTTAGACAAAGGGCAATATGTGCAAAGACAACAAGTGCTCCACAAATTGCCTCAAGTGTAATTGTGAGTAGAACACTGTGGGGGTGCTCACTGTAGGAGACCAGGGAAAGTGGTGGAAGCCAGAGATAAGGCTGGACAGGTAGGCAGGGCCCAGATTAGGAAATGCTCTGTCCACCACCCTAAGGAATTTTACTTTGTGGACAGTGAGTTCTTTCCAGCTGCAAAAGTCTAACATGAACTTTCACTCCCTGCATGAATTTCCCTAAATGCTGAGCAGAGGCCTGACAGTTGTGAGCTGAATGGAACAACAGGGAAGGAGTAAAGGAAAGAACTGCTCTTGGCACCATGAGTGGACACATGGGCTACCTGATCAAGATACTGGTATTTAGTGCACATGTTCTGTTCGGGGTGAGTCCAGCAGGGTGCTGTCAGTCTCTATTTCTCTCTCTGCATGTGGCCTGGATGGGGGCAGAGAGGGGAGTGTCTAACTGCCTATTATTATAGCCAAGAAAGAAAGATGCTAATTGGCCCACTCATTGGGATGCAGAACTAAGGTACATGCCTATTTAGGCCCCTGGACCTCACCTGGCAAACAGGTTTTCAGTTCCTCCACTTGACTCTACTGCTCCTTTTGCTTCAAGCCTCTTTCCATCCTCCTCAGTTAGTTAACTCCTATCAGTTTTCAGACAGAGTGACACTGGACCAATCACAGGTTCTCAGGACACCTAACGGTTTCCTTTAAAATAACTCAGCACTGTGAAGCATTCTATACTCAATAAATTCTATACTCACTCAAATAAGTGATTTGATTCATGTCTTGGCCACTGGTCTGTGAACTCCATGAGGCCAAAGAGTGCCAGTTCTTTTACTTTTGTATTTCTCTACCTTGCCCAGTGCCCGGCATGGAGTTGATTGAATGACAGCCTGAGCCATTCTCCACAACAAACTGTCCCTGATCTGGTACTGGTACTTAGTTCACATGTTCGGGGTGAGTCCAGCAGGGTGCTGTCAGTCTCTATTTCTCTCTCTGCATGTGACCTGGATGGGGGCAGGAAAGCTGGACTTGAAAAGACAATGAAAGAGAGGACTCAGCTTAGGTTCCAAATGTAGATCTAAGGTCTCCTATGTCACGTCTGGAGAGGCTCTAAGAAACTCAGATTTGATTTACTCAGGAAGGTCCTTTGGAACTGAACTTAATTCAAGATGCTTTCTCCCGGGGCTCCAACCTGGTCAGTGGCTACATCTGACCCTTCCCTGGCCATGCCTGGTGGATACAGGACTCTCTCTGCCCTGGTCTCAGAGGATTATCCTTGGAGAGGAGAAATATTCTCCTCTTTCTTGGAAAATACTCCCTCCCCACCTTACTGGCCCACATCCCAGGGTGCTTGGAAAATAAGAATGCCAGGGTTTTGTAGCCCTGGTGGATGTTCAAGGACAAGAGTAGGTTCAGAGCTGGTGTAGGGGTCATGAGTTTGACTTTCCAACTCCCATACTAAGTAACCGGCCAGTTGAAGGGGCGAAGTACGTGGGGTCAAAGATTTGACACTAAGGGAGATGTAAGAGAGAGGGGAGCTCTCCCAGTGGCCCAAGGTTTGGCAAAATGTTCCGGGGCGCTCTTGTACCTGGCCCCCCAGATACCCCCAGCCTCCACCCAAGGTCACTGGAGGGCTGGAAACTTCAGCCAGGGACTGAGGAGTGTCAGGCCAGGAGCTTGGGGCCAGATTTTGCAAAACATGAGCGACTACACACGCTGAATTCCAGGTAGTCCTAGGAGCCGGCGGTAGGGTGCCCCCAGTCCCGCAAGCTGCATCTCAGAACGCAGGGTAAAGCTGGGCAGGGGCTGCACCACCTGGGCCGCAAGGACGACGCGGTCTCTCCTTCCCCACTGGTCTCAATCCTCCAGAGAGATGGAAAGGGAGCGGCGCCCATCCACCCGCAGCCGGCGCAGCCCCGCAGCCCCCTCCCGCGCTGTCGCGGACCCCAGGCTCCGGGGCGGGGGCACCCGCTCTGCCCTGGCTGCCGCAGCCTCTGCCTTAAAAGGAGCTGGCGACGCCGCGCTGGGAGGGGGCTAGGATGGCAGCAGGGACCAGAGAAGAGTGGCCGAGCGCGGGGGCCAAGCCCCTGGTAGCGCAGGGCGGGGTGCTGGACGCCCCAGCAGACGCACTGCTCGGGGTTGGGGGCGCAGAGACCCTTACCTTGGCTAGCCGCGGAAGTACGGTGGGAGGCGACTCACTGTGCCTGGGGCCCCGCGGCGGAGCGCCCACCCTGGCTTCGGGGCGCACGCAGCCTCTGGGTGCAGGTCCGCGTCCCGGGCGCGCACCCCGCTCTGGCGCACCCTCGTTGTCCGGGGCGCGCACAGCCTCCAGGCGCCCTCTGGCCGGAGAGATCGGCCAGAACTCGGGGTGCACACCCTGCGGGCACTCCCACCGCGCCGGATGCGGGACTGGGAGGCGCGGCCCGCCGCCGCTTCGCCCCTCGTCGCTGACTGCCAACACCACCCGAGTCCCCGCCTTCGCTAGCGGGGGTGAAAAAGACTCCTGACGCGGCGCGGGCTTTGGTGTGTAGGAAAGGGCCGAATTGCGAAACCGAGGGGGAGGGTCTTAGCTTTGATAACTGCAAAAGCCCTTGGACAGAGTTTAGGAGAAAAACTTTGAAAAGAAATCAGAAAACTCCTAACTGGTGCATATCGCTTTTCAGATTTCCAAATGTGCTTTCACATACCGTTCTCTCAACTCATCTAGACATTTCTATCTTCGTGATAGATGGGGAGACAGCATCAAAGTAACGACTTGCCCAAGACAGGACTCGAACCCAGGCCTGGCAACTGGGAATCTGTGTGCAGTGAGCTCTTAGCCAGGGAAGGTGGGGGAGTGAAGGTGGGTGAGGGATGTAACAGAACTTTTATCTCTCCTAAGGCATTTCTTTTTCCATCTCCTTCCAAGTCATGGTTGTAGCCCCACTCAGAATCCTAAATCTTTCACTTCGCAGCCCCATCTTCCACGGAAGCAGTTCATTGAACTTTTATTAATGAAATATTTGCCTATTTCATTAATTATTTCATAATTTCATGTTCTGTGTTCTGCGTTGTGCACAATAGTACTAGAAGCTGCTTCTACTACTCCTTTTACAGATGGGGACAAACAGTGGGGTTGGAGAGGAATGCAGCCTGCTGTACTCCAGATCCCATCCCTGACCACCACTAGCGTCTTTCCTTCCACCCAATAGCACATAGTGAAACTGAACCAAAGGGGTTTCATTTTTGACTTTGTGATCCAGATGAGAGAGATAATTTGAGGCAAGAGACATTTCTGGGGCTTTTATTTCCTGTTTTGACAGAAGCATGGTTGTTAGAAGGATTTCACCCCTGCTAGGATTCCAGCAAAGCAAAGGGATAGCCCCAGAGCAATCATAAAGGGGAATGGAGGCTTGGAGACAATAGGGTGTGATGGGAACTATGGCAAGCTGGAGAGCATCCCATCCCCCACCTAGGCTCTTGTCCAAGGCTTCCACTACTCATCTGCAGTTGATTTCTGCCATCCAAGAAAAGGAATTAATATGGCTTGATCCTATCTTTTTTAGGAAAAGCCATAAATCCAGACATTTAAGTGAAGTCTCCTAATTTGTTGGCGACTTATTTAAAAAATGCTAAATCTATATATATAGGTCAATATTGTTTAAGCCAAAGAAAATGGGTTTATGGATCAGATCCAGCCTGTAGACCAAGGGTTTGTGCCCTCATGTTTGGAGTACTTGACTCTGCTTCATTTGGGTTTCTGGTGGGGTAGACCCAGTGTGGATCACTATTTCTATTTTAGGGAAAAGGACACCACAGGTGTCACAGGTAAAAGGTAGGTTTAGCCCAAGGTCACACAAGTTAATTGGTGGAGCAGGAACTGAAACCCCAGCATTCCAAGTCCTGGTTTTGAACTCTTTTTCTCTGATCTTATGAAGAATTTGTTTCTTGACTTCTGGGTATTGTGAGCCAAATTAGGCATGGGGCTGGCACTGGGGTGTGGAGACACAGCACCTTTCCTAGGAAGATGAAGCTGCAATGCCAGACTGTTGTCCTCGAAAGCAGGAGCTCAGCCTGATGACTCAGAGACGAAACTGTGTCTTCAGGGTAAAGCTGAGTCAGAGGCAGCAAGATCTGAATTGGCTTAGGCTTCTGAAGCACAGGTTAGGGCATCAAGAAAAAAAAAAAAAAACAGACTAAGCAAATGTGCCCATCATAGCCTCCTCCCACCACCCCTAAAACAGAAGCCACACACACAGGCACTTCTAGAACATTGCCTGCTTTTCCTGTCATGAAAGGAAGGCAGCAAGAGCTAACTTAGGAAGCAGACCCCTTGTATGGTCCTGGAAAGAAGCAACACCTTTCAGGCAGCAGGTGTTCTAGAATCTCAGGTTTGGGCATTTCCACTTCAGAACCCAGCCTGGGCTTTTCAGACAGTGAGGATTTATGCTGAACGCTGATTTAGAATGGGAACAACCCTGCTGCAGCCGGAACCTCCGCAATCAAAGGAGTGAGGAGCGGATAGAATGGAGAGTCTCCCTACCCCCGCCCCCTACTGGAGTTTGGAGTGAAGTGTAGGAGGATTCGTATGTGTTCACCTTCTACTGCATGCTTGGCACTGCACTGATCATTTCACATACGTGATCTGTCTCACTGGGACTCACAACAAAATTGTGAAGTAGCTGTCATTCTCCTGCTGAATGGAACGAGGTACAGTTCACTAGCCTTGTCAATTGAAGATATGGATTCAAACTTGTACCTTGAAGACTGAACTTCTCTAACTGAAGGCCTGGAAATTGGGGCCCACATGGAGATATGTCACTCAGACCCTACTCCATGACAGGACTGCCTGGTTGCCAGCAGTGTGGCAATTCCTGCAGAGTGGGCCTCAGTCATTGTGTGCTGGTAAGGTTTAACAACAGGCTCGCAGTGGGGTCAGTTCTCATGCTTCTCGATAGTTCTCCGTAAGCCCTGAAAAGTAGCTTCAAACACCAAATAGTGAATACTGAGCCATTCCTCCTGGCTGAAATACAAAGTTAGATCCCTGTGAGACTATGGTCACATTTTCATCAACCCATTAACATATGTAATAGTCTCCCCTTATCCACAAGGGATATGTTCCAAGCCCCCGTACTGGATGCATGTATGATGTACACTGTATGTACTGTTTTTTTTCCTGTATATGCATACCTGTGATAAAGTTTAACTATAAAGACATAAGAAATTAACAGCAATAATTAATAACAAAATAGAATAATTATAACAATATGTTGTAACAAGTTATATGAATATGTCTCTCTTCAAAATTGCCCAACATGCATGCTCCCAGCTGAGTTAATCAGGGCGATACTCCCCCCTGCTTATCTTACTGTTCTGTACTCACTCTTGTGATGTTTTGAGATAATACAGTGCCTGTGTGAGGAGATGAAGTAGGATGGATGTCACAGGTATTGTGACTTACACAGCCTTAGGCTGTTATGTGAGGGTTACTTGAACCAAACACTGTGAAATCGTGATAGTTGATCTGATAACCAAGAAGACTACTAAATGACTAAAGGAGTGCCAGGTGTACAGGACAGTGGGATGATTCACATCCAGAGAGGAATGGAACTGGCAGCACCAGATGTCATCATGTCATTCAGAACAGTGCTCAATTTAAAGTTCATAAATTATTTATTCCTGGAACTTTCCATTTAATATTTTTGGACTGTGGTTGACCATGGGTAACTAAAACTTCAGAAAGCAAAACTGAGGATAAGGTGTTGAGGGAAATACTTTAACCTTATTTTCTGTGTGTTTTTCTGTTGAAAGACACTTTTTTTTTCAGTGTATATTGTTGACATTGAACTCATAGCCAAATAGCATTATGCATACCTGGTCAAAGCTTGTCTAATACACATATTTTCTCCATAAGGTACACCACAGTCTTCTTGTGCTTAGTAACAGCACCTGAACACTAAACTTGGGGGCTATTTTAAACACCAAAATTATCCACAAAAAAGCACAAACATATGAAAAACATGGCACTAGATAAACTGCAGAGAGTAAGCTTACAATATGAGAGCTGGAGCAAAAAGCAGAGCTGTCCAACCCAGCTGTGCATGCTGGCCAATTCAAAATTTTGTCACTCCTTTCATGTCTACAAATGACCATAAAAGCGCAGTAGGTATTGACTGAAATTCACACAGGTCAATTTTAACACAGATGAATTTGCAAATACAAAAATCTGAAAATAATGACGATGGATTGTACAAGTATCGGCGTGTGTGTGTGTGTGTGTGTAAGTATCAGTTTATTATACATTTTACTGATATGAAGAAGTATAATGTATAATTTCTCAATGATGATTCAATATACAATACTCTGTTATGTATTCCATAGAGCCAATTAATTCTCACAGGAAAGTTTTGCTGATCTTTATCTCTCATATCTAAGCTATTGTACCCAACGTGCACTTAACAAATCAGTATGGATCTGACATAAAAGTTGATTGGTAGCAGGGTTCAGTGGCACACACCTATAATCCCAGTGGCTCACTTGAGAGGCTGAGGCAGAAGGATCACAAGTTCAAAGCCAGCCTCAGCAAAATCGAGGCCCTAAGCAACTCAGTGAGACCCTGTCTCTAAATAAAATACAAAATAGGGCTGGGATATGGCTCAGTGGTCAAGTGTCCCTGACTTCAATCCCAGGTACCAAAAAAAAAAAAGTCTTAAAAAAGTGATTGATATTTTTGTTTGCATTAAGGATTAATATGAAATTAAAACAGCAAAGATGTGTCCTGGGAACTTCACTCATTCTTCAGTGGCATTGGTGACATCCTTGTGAATCAGAAAAAACTTTGCAAATACTGGAATATTCCTCCAATTTTTGTGCTATTTACAATGTAACAGCTACAGCCATATATACTCTTAAGGTTAATTTGCATTATTAAACTTTTTCTTTCACATCCTATGTCTGGAACACTGCACAGATTTTTGTGTCAACAAAAATTTCCATCTCCTTAGGATAAATATGCAGAAATGAGATCACTGGGTCATGTTTAACTTGATAAGAAACTTCCCAACTGTTTTCCAGATCAGTTATTCCATTTCCATTGCCACCAGCAATGAATGAGAGAGGAAGTAGCTCCTCATTCTCACCAGCCTTGGTTATTATCAATATATTTTTTAAAACTTAGCTATGGGTATGCATAGGTATTTCATCACATTTTTAATGTGTATTTCTCAAATGGCTGATGATCTTGAACATTTCTTCATGTGCTTATTTGCTATCCATATTGTATTTTTAAAATATATTCTATTTAATTGTAAGTTTACATAATTTAATTTTTATTCATGGCTAGGCATAACCAGTGGCTCATAAAATTTCTGAAAATGTAATAGTCAGCTATTGTGAGCTGGAAGAAGCTGGCTCCAGTGTAGCTCCTCTCCTCTGGGCAGCTCCCATCCAATGACTGAGAAAAAAGGTGGGAATCCTGGCCATGTCCTTCCTGGGCAGGACTCCTCTTAGGGCCAGGCTTTGACCTCATTTGGTCAAATCAAGCTCCATTTGGGCTACTTGAGACCTCGTCTGATCTGTTTGACCATCCAAAGCTCTCCCTGCTCAGTTCTGCTTCTGCTTTCACTGGTGCGATTCCTGATTAAACTCATGCTCCCACAGGTGTTTTCTGGAAGTTCTGCTGCGAACTTCTCCCTTGTTGCCTGTTCTGGTCTCATGGCCACTCCTCCTCAAGCCTTCAAAGTCCCTCATGCCCCTCACATAGACAAATGCACAGCAGCCCAGAGAGCAGCTAGACTTAGCCCTACCTGACTCACAGCGTCCTCTGGGCTGGGTGGGTGGGTGCCGCATCTGAGCCCCACATATGTGCATTGATTTATGGTAAGAGTGTTCCATCTGCTCCCGTGGCCAAGCCAACCACTGCCCCTGCATTCGGGTGGCTGCTCCTGGTCCCTTAAGTCATTCTCGGGCATAACCCAACAGCATCATATGTGCCAGAAGCCCAGAAATGTTAATGTTCTGAGACGTGACAGCTCTCATCTCCTGCCCCCTGGGTCTCTGTGAGAATTTCCTGGGAGACTGAGCATTTGCCTTCGCTCAGCGAGGACTTGCTTCCCTGTGTGCTTTGTATTTGTTCTTCACTCTCCTCTCTCACTCCACTTTTCCCTCAGTCTGGCTTCCCTGGGATTGCTTTCCCCAAAATTTGTTTGCACATGAGTCTTTTACTTCAGGCTCAGTCTTCTAGAGTAACCGGCCGACAAAGTCATTATTTATAAACTATTCACTGTTGCCTCTGGGCCTCTCATGCCACAGCCTGCCCTTCCAGGCTTACACCCCATGATCCTCCAGCCCTGTCCCCAACATGCCACACACGTTTCCAGCTTTGTGGGAAAGGCTGCTCCTTCTGCCTCCTCCTTCTCTGTTTTCCAACTCATGCACATGCGCCCACTGTGTTTCCCATGTCCAGACACCACTGCCCAGTTGCTGGTGCCCGTCTGCACTTCCTCTATGAAGTCCTTCCTGATGCCTCAAGCCAATGAGACTTTTCCCTTGAAGCCACCTGGCATTTTGAAGCCTGTATCAGATATTGCTTATGTTCTACCTTGTCATACAAGGCAACCCTATTGATCTTCAACCCCACAAGACCCATCATGTCACTCCCCTGCTTAAACTCTTCAAAGTGCCTCCCATTTCTGAAAAAAAAAAAAAAGTCCAGATTTCTCTAAGGTGGCTCATAAGTCTCGCCTCTTCCATCTCTCAGTCTCGTCTGTGTCTCTGACATTCTCAGCCCTTAGCCACACAAGACTCTTCTCAGTTCCACTAATATTTTGGATTCTTCTTTGCCATGTTTTTTTTTTTACTTTTTTTCTGGAAATTTCTTCTTCCCAATTCTTTCTCTAGGTAAGTAATACTCATCCCCTGGGCCTCAGTTTAAACATCATTTCTGCAAGGAATCTCTCTGATGCACCTGTAGTCCTAGATTTAGGATTTGTGGTCTCCATTCTCATGTTATCTGTTTTTCTTTCATAACACTCATCAAAATTTAAATTAAATGTTTTTCATTTATCCCCAAAAGATTGTAATTATGTGAGAAGAGTGCCTGTATCTCATCTGGTGTGTTGCAGCCTCTGGTTTAGATCCTGGCATACGTAAATATAAATCCTGGCTCAATGTTTTATGGATGAATACATGATTAAGTGTCCATTTCCTTGAGACCTGATGGGGAGTGAGGAGATGGCAGATAGGTAAAATAAATTTTCAAATTTTCTTTTACTCCTTTGTGATGTTAAATTACTACTATACTGGTATTTATAGGCAAATTGAATTCTAAATTCAAAAGCATTATCATTATTATTAAATTCAAAGGGAATATGCCACATTGCATTGTATCATACACTATATCATACACAAAATCATTTAGATAATGTAGATTAAAATGTAAAAGGTCATCAATAAAGTTTCTAGATGATAACAAAGCTTCACATCCTAGAAGCAGGCAAATATTTCTTTAACAGGACACAAGCACCAACACTAAAGAGAAAGATTGGTATGTTGGGAATACACTAAAATTAAGACCTGAGAGGCATCGAGGGATTTGCTAAGGTGTTTGATTCTCATGGCTGTGTAGGGATTTAACCACTACCATGACGAGCAAAAGAGCAAAGATCAAGACCACCAAGAAGTGCCCTCAATGCACAACATGTACATCCAATGTGTTTGCCATGTTTGACCAATCACAGATTCAGGAATTCAAGAGGCCTTCAACATAATTGACCAGAACAGAGATGGTTTCATTGACAAGGAAGATTTGCATGATATGCTTGCCTCACTGGGGAAGAATCCCACTGATGAATACCTGGATGTCATGATGAATGAGGCTCCAGGACCCATCAATTTCACCGTGTTCCTCACCATGTTTGGTAAGAAGTTAAATGGCTCAGATCCCAAAGACGTTAATAGAAATACATTTGCTTGCTTTGATGAAGCTACTGGCACCATTCAGGAGGATTACCTGAGAGAGTTGCTGACCATTCATGGGCGATTGGTTTACAGATAAGGAAGTGGATGAGCTGTACAGAGAAGCCCCTATTGACAGATAGGGGAATTTCAATTACATCGAGTTCGTGTACGTTCTTAAAAACGTAGCAAAAGACAAAGATGACTGAAAAGAACTTCAAATTCCAGCGAAATGTTTCTTGTTGCCACTTTGGGTATTTCTGAGATTTTTTTTCTCTTAGAGCCTATTGTATGCCCTTTAGCTTTACAGTTTTTGCCTTTCTTGTTTTGTACTTATTCTCAGTCATTTTGAGTCTCATGTATCTTTATAATCAAACTGGAAATGGGACTTTTTGTCATTTTCAGAACAGAAAATAGGGTAATTTTAAGTTACCATTGCCCTCACCCCCAATAACTGCAGTCTACGCAGAGTCAAAATATTTTTTTAGAGAAAGTTATTTGCTCAATTTTTTCTGAATCATGATTAAACTTTATGATAAAATTTTTTAAAAATTAAGAACTTTTGTTAATCAAAAATTATTGATGCAGGGGCTGGAGTTGTGGCTCACAACTAGCATGCACGAGGCACTGGGTTCGATCCTCAGCACCACATAGATGTAAAATAAAGATATTGTGTCCACCTAAAACTAAAGAATAAATATTTTTTAAAAAATTATTGATGCTGCCCTTCAATGGATGAATGGATTAAAAAATGTGGCATATATACACAATGGAAAATTATTCAGCATTAAAAAATAATAAGATCATGACATTTGCAGGGAAGGATGGCATTAGAGCAGATTATGCTAAGTGAAGTTAACCAATCCCAAAAAAACAAATGCCGAATGTCTTCTCTGATATAAGGGGGGTGACTCAAAATGGGGAAGAGAGGAAGAGCATGGGAAGAAGATTACCTCTACATAGGGAAGAGGGGTGGGAGGGAAAGGGAGGGAGAAAGGGAATTGCATGGATGGCTGAAGAAGACCCTCATTGTTATACAAAATACAAGTATGAAGAGGTGAGGAAAAAAAAAGAATAGCGCTACCTTAGATTAGGTAGAGAGAAGTGATGGGAGGGGAGGGGAGGGGTTGGGGAGATGGGAAGGATAGTAGAATGAAACAGACATCATTATTACCGTGTGTATATATGCGAATGCATGAACAATGTGATTCTGCAACCTGTATACCCAGAAAAATGAGATATTGTATCCCACATGATTCAAATGTATGATATGTCAAGGTCATTGTACTGTCATGTGTAACTAATTAAAACAAATTTTTTAAAAAATTATTGATGCGCACTTGAATCAAATGTATGAAATATGATATGTCAAGAGCTTTGTAATGTTTTGAACAACCAATAAAAAATTATTGATGCAAAAAATCCAATGATTTCTTATGAACAACTCATTCCTATGATTCCACAGTTTGAGAGGGTTTGCTGGGCATCTCTGCTGCTCTACATGTTGGCTGGGGTAGAGCTCTTTTGGCCGTAAGGTCCAGGATGGCTCTTTCACAGTGCTGGGAGTTAATTCTGGTTATTGGTTGATGTTCAGCTAGGAATGCTCACTCGGGAGCCTCTCTGTGTGGCCTGGGTTTCTTACAATCTGATACCCCACAAGCAAATATCCCAAGAACAGGTCTTCTAAGAGGGAAGAATGTGCTCCTTCTCTCAAAGACTTGGCCTAGAAATGGTACAGCCTCATTTCCAACGTGTTTTATTGTTTAAGCAGTCATCGGGAAAACCTGGACTCAAGAGAAGGAGGAAGAAATGTCAACTCTCAATTTGGAGAATGAAAAACAACTTATAGCCATCTTTAGTCTTTCTCGATATCATTAAGAGAGTGTAACAGCAAAACACAAACTGGAAGATTTCTTTCTTCCTTTTTTTTTAGGACAGGGACTCTCTAGGTTGCTTCAGTCTCGCTAAATTGCTGAGGATGGTTTCAAACCTGTGATCCTCCTGCCTCAGTCTCACAAACTCACAAGCTGTTGGGATTGCAGGCATGCACCACTGTGCCTAGCTGGAAGATTTTTTTTTTTTTTTTTTGGTGCTGAAGATTAAACCCAGGGCCTTGTACATGCAAGGCAAGCACTCTACCAACTGAGCTATATCCCCATCCCTGGAAGATTTTTTTAAAAAACATGTATATTATTCAAACTACAAGTGTCAAGTTTCTAGCTCCAGCACCTCAAAATGTGACCTTATTTGGAAATAGGGTCATAGCATATGTAAGCAGTTAAGATGGGGTCACACTGGAGTAAGCGGGCCCTAATCCAATGAAACTGATATGTTCATAATAGAGGAATTTAGATAGGGTGAATGCCTTGTAATGATGAAGACAGGCATCTATAAGCCAAGGAATTCCAAAAATTGCCAACAAACCACTGAATGGAGAGAGGCATAGAACAAAATTTCTCTTACAGCCCTCAGAAGGAACCAAATCTGTCCACACCTTGATTTCAGACTTGCAGCCTCCGGAACTGTGAGACAATAAAGTTCCGTTATTTAAGCCACCCAGTCTGTGGTACTTTGTTAGGGGGTACTGTCTTAGAAAACTGATATAATATGTAAAAAATGTCTGCAAAGCAAAAAGAAAAAGACAATCCAACAAGGAAATGAGCAAAAAGTACAAACAAACACTTTGCAAAAGAAGATACCTTCAAAATCAACAGCAGCTCAGGAGGCAGAGGCAGGAGGATCATGAGTTCAAAGCCAGCCTCAGCAATTGTGAGGCACTAAGCAACTCAGTGAGACCCTGTCTCCTATAAAATACAAAATAGGGCTGGGGGGTGTGGCTCAGTGGTTGAGTGCCTCTGAATTCAATCCCCGGTACCAAAAAAATCAATAACTTAAAAGCCACTTACTAGCAGTATTGAGCAAATGCTAATTAAACCTTAGTAAGATGTCACTGCATATCCTTGGGAATAGCTTAGTGTAAAAATATTGATAATATGAACTATGGCAAGGATATAGATATGTCATACAGATAAAACTCATAAACATTGTCCCTGGGTGTGTAAATTAATGCAACCACTTTGGAAAACTGCCAACATCTAATAAACCTACCTCTACATGTACTCATAGTGTTGCAGTTCCACTCCAAGGCTTAGGTCCAACAGAAATGTGTATTTATGTGTACCATAGGGCATGATCATGAGTGGATATAGCAGCACTACTTGTAGTTTCTTTAAATTGGAAATAATTTATATTTTTACTGTAGAATGGATAAATAAATTATGGTTTAATTAATGAAATACTATATAGCAGTGTAAACAAACCACCTATTACCACAAACAACATGGATGAATCTTACAAAAATGAATGATGAGCTGGGTGCAGTGGCAAATGCCTGTAATCCCAGCAGCTCAGGAGGCAGAGGCAGGAGGATCATGAGTTCAAAGCCAATCTCAGCAAAAAGTGAGGTGCTAAGCAACTCAGTGAGACCCTGTCTCTAAATAAAATATAAAAAGTAGGGCTGGGGATGTGGCTCAGTGATCGAGTGTCCCTGAGTTCAATACCTAGTACCAAAAAAAAAAAAAAAAAATGATGAGCACCAAGTATGAAGAGTATAGACTAAAGGATATCATTTATACAACATTCAAACAGGCAAAACCATTCTATGATGATAGAAATCAGGATAGTAATTATCTCTGGGGAAGAGGGACTTGGGAACTGGGAGGTGACACAAGGGAAGTTTGCAGAGTGACAACATTCTGTTTTGAAAACCTGCACGATGATTACAAGACTTTGTGAGTTTTTGTTGGGTGTGCATTTTGCACTCAGAGTTCGATGTAAAATTTTATTTAAAAGTTAAATAAACACATTCCAAAGTATGAGAGAATCTCCACCCTTTGATAACTGAAAATTTGGGTCATGCTTCTTGCATTTGTAATGATCTATAAATGCGGTCTACTGGGAAATCATCCTGATGGGTTTGGGCCCTTTTTGTAAAGAGGTTGTAAGTTTATCTTATGGAAAGAAGCTTTGTTGTGTATGTAAAATATTCAATGTTGATTAATCAGCCAAAATTTGCTTAAAACACAGAGCAGACAAGAGCATAATAAGGAAGGAATTTGACATTTAGTTGGGAGGAACAGTCTATCCAGTGGACTGTGGCAAAGTCATCAGGCAAAGGCAGCTTGCTCCCTACCATAGATGGCAGCCAACCCTTCAACCTTAATGGATTGGCTGTTCCTCCAGCCTTGGGCTCTTCTACTGCCAGGTGATTTTACATTCAGCATTCTCTGCAGAAGACAGTCCTATGTAGTTCTTTATCTGGATAACCCCTAAATAGAGTCCAGGTATCACCTGCTGGGAGCCATTAGCCAAGTAGGTATGACAATTTCCTTGCCAGCGTACCCCATGTTGCTGACATGTTGCAGCGACATTGAATGTAGGTGACCTTGCTCAAGGACCAAGGCAGATTAGGGTGTTCCCGGTTTTAAGATAATCCTGTTTAGGGCGTTCCCAGTTTAGGTTCCAGGTTTAAGGTTTAAGATTATTCCTCCTGGGAATAGGGCGTATCCTGCTGCCTGAGTTCCCCTTGAGTTCTCACGGGATTCAGACAGTATTTTTGGGAGACAGAAGCCCAGTGGAGTGGATTTGGGCAGAGAACGTGGATTTGGGCAGAGAACGTGGATTTCCCCAGAACGTGATTGTAGATGGCTGGTGTGAGTTCGGGAATAAAGAGTTGCTGTTTGAATCTACAAGCTGTGTGGTGGTTCGTGATTGTGTGCCCAGCCAGACTGCGGCATTTGTGCCCAGCCAGACTGCGGCAATCACCTGCTATAAGAATCTCCTTTGTCTCTTATGATACTTGCTGAGATGGCCCCCAATGATCCTCTCCACCTAGTAATCATGCCCTTGTGCAATCTCTTCTCCTAGAACATGGTCTGGACCTAGTGATTCACTCCTAACAAAGAATATCCCAAAACTCATGGGATGTCACTGTCAAGATTAAGTTATACAAAGCCTGGTTCATCTTGGGATCCCTTTCTTCTCTCTCTTTCTCAGAACCCTGGCCGTGGGGGAATCCAGCTGCCTTGTTGGGAGTAGCCCTGTCTTGAGCCAACAGGGCTCAAGGCCTGTCAAGAACCAAGTACCTCGGATTGAATTACCCTCCAAGCCAATCATTCAGATGACTATTGCCCTGGCTGACACCTTGATTACAGCCTTGTGGGACCCAGAGCTAGAGGTACACAGCTAAGCAGCCCCTGGGTATTTGACATAGCAACTGTGAGCTAAGGGTTTGTTGTTCTAAGCAGCTGAAGTTGTTACATAGCAATAGAAAACTAACAAATACAGTCCACTTTCACCCTTCCCACCCCTGGTGTTTCTTCCCTGGTATTTCTTCCCAGTGCACCCCATAATCACAACATTTATCACATCTTACAGGACTCCACTGGTTACCCTCCCATCTCTCTCCTCCAGAAGTAACCAGAGACCATGTCTTACAAGCTTTTTCATTCCAGTTCCTGTAACAAAGTTGTACTCAATAAATGTTTGATTAACAATGGAAGAATAAATAGACCATAGCTGTTTCACCTTGGAAAGTAATAACTTCTCTGGTTCTTAATCTTCTAATTTTGAAATGCTAAAGAATTCATAGAAGCATTTAAAATACAAAATGAGCCTAACTGGGTAAATAATTAGATGTGAAAGGTAACAGAAAAGGAGTGAAATTTGGGCCACTAGATACCCTTAAGAGAAAGAATGCCAGAGGAGGAACTAGTTTATAGGGGAAGATGGTGAGTTTAACTTTGGACAAGCCTAAATTGAGGGATCTTGGAACATATCCACTAGGCTTATGGGTATGCAAGTCTGATACTTGGGAAGGGGTTTGTGGTGGGTAGATTTGGGAGTTAATGGTATGTAGTTAGTAATTAAATTCATAATAGAGGTCTCTAAGCCCAAAGTATCCTAAGTATGGGCTGAGTATACATCCTTGGAGAACATTCTCCTTAAGAGGAGGACAGAGATGTAGATTGCCAGGTTTCGTTCACGACTAAAACACTCAAGGGTCACTCCAGGTAAACTGGGCTAACTGGGCTGCACAAAATAACCTCACAAAAGACACAAATACCTTTTTCTTTGGTTTTGCTGTGATGGCTCTTCTGACCTTAAGGGTCCACAGGAAGAGAGAGAGAGCACGCGCTGACCCCTTTATTGAGGAGAAGCTATTCAAATGAGGCAAGGGGTCAGGTTTCAGGGGACTGAGTCTATCCTCATGATGTCCACTGTCAGCAGGTTGACTGACATCTGGGTAGGCCACACCCAAGGGCACAGTAAGAGAAGGGGACAAACATAAGGCACTTCCATGGAACATTTTATCCTAAACAGAGCAAAGGGTAATATTACAAAGAAACAGGTGAGCATAGCTCCACCCATGGGGCTGTAGGAAGACACAGTCACTCAAACCCTAGAAGAGCAGGGCAGTCTAGCAGCATGGGTGCCTGATGCCACATTGCCCAGCAGGGAAGTTAATTCAGTCACATGCGAGGTTGGTCTCCCACAGCAGAAGATAAGGGTGGAGGGAATGGAAAGAGGGAGGAATGTGGCAACACAGATGGATGGGGCAGACAGTTTTGCAAGGCAGGGAATCAACAACAACAGATCCAGCAGAGATCAAGTTATTAACTGAAAATGTCCCTTGGATTTAGTAATTGGACTGTCAAAGAAGTCCGTGATGGACTGTTTTAGTCAACTTTTTCACTGATGTGACTAAGGACCTGACCAGAACAACTGCAGAGGAAAAAAAGTTTGAGGGCTCCTGGTTTCAGAGGTCTTAGTCCATAGAAGGTCTGCTCCATTCCTTGAGGCTCGAGATGAGGCTGAACATCCTGGTGAGAGAGGATGGCAGAGGGAAGCAGCTCACATGATAATCAGCAAGAAGAGAAAGAGACTCCACTCCCCAGATACAAATATATATCCCAAAGCTATGTCCCCAATGCCCACCTCCTCCAGCCCCATGCTACCTGCCTTCCATTACCACTCATTTAATCTCCATCAGGGGATTAATTCACTGACTGGCTGATTGTATTTTTAGATGACTGCAACGCTTCCATCTCACATGCTCTTCTACAATGTGACCTCATCTCCATCCCATTAAGAGATGAGGTCTAGACCCTCTCCCCTTGATTTGGGGTGGCTTGTGACCACTTTGACTAATGAAGTAGAGTGGAAGTGACACTATGTGACTTCTGAGCTCATAATAGTCACAATGGCTTCTGAGACATCACAGATGCTGCTGCTTCCACCTTGTCTGTTGACTCACTGGAGTACCCCATGTAAGAAGTCAGACCACCCAGAGACCACTCCACAGTGAGGAAGCCAAGCCACCTAGAGAGGCCATGTCTAAGTCTGTTCTTGGCAGACCTGGTCTTGGCACCGTCCTAGCAGGGGTGTTAAACGTGGTGGCAAATGAGCCGTCAAATGACTCTAGGCCATATTGCCATGTCATTCTCAGACTTCAGGTCTTCCCTGATGAGGCTCCAGATGCGGTGAAGCAGAGAGAAACAAGACCATGTGACCAATACTATGTGATCAGTCTGGCTTCCTGACCCTCAGAATCCATGAGCTCAATAAAATGACCATTTTATGATATTAAGTTTGGGGGTAATTTGTCATTTGTTATACAGCAACAGTGCCTGAAACTGTGACTTTAGAAAAAGCAGTTTCTGTGGAGTGGTCAGGTCAGAGGCCAGAGTGCATTGGGTTGGGATATATGCAGGGGGTGAGAAAAGGGGTGACAACAAGAACAGATGAAAGTATTGGGGGTTGACAGAAGAGGGTTTAGGGCATTTCTTTCTCTTCCTTCCTTCCTGCCTTTCTTTCTTGCTACTGAGATTGAACCCAGGGGTATTTAACCACTGAGCTACATCCTTAGCTCTTTTATTTATTTATTTTTATTATTATCATTATTATTTTGGTACCAGGAATTGAACCCAGGGGGACTTCACCACTGAGCCACACCCCAAGCCCTTTTTATTTTGAAACAAGGTCTCACCAAGTTGCTTAGAGCCTCGCTAAGTTGCTGAGACTGGCTTTGAACTTGCCATCTTTCTACTTCAGCTTCCTAAGCCACTGGAGTTACATGTGTGCACCACCCTGCCCAGCTTTATTTTTTAATTTTGAGACAGGTTGTTACTAAGTTGCTTAGGGCCTCACTAAGATGCTGAGACTGGCCTCAAACTTGTAATCCTCCTGCCTCAGCCTCTTGAGTCACTGGGACCAGAGGCATGCACCACCATCCCTGGCCTTAGGGAGGTTCTTGTTGGATGGAGTAGATTAGAAGGATTCATAGGACAGGAGAAAAATGTCAGAGAAGGGGGAGAGTTGATGCAGAGGAGAAAGCAGCAGGGGAGGTGCAGGGCACCTGGTGAGGAGCTGGCTGGAATTTGGTCTCACTGAAACTGGAATAACTGGATTTTGGGAGCGAGAAAGGCACAGCCGTATAGCAGTGAAAGGGAAATAGCAGTACTGGTGTGAGCACGGTGGAGATGATCACAGGATCCAGGCTTTCAGACAGGAGGACAGAGAGACTAAGCGAAATGGAAGGACCAAAGGGCTGGGGTCTCCTACAGGTCAAACTACAGATGTCCTGAGTGTGAGGCTTGAGATAGCTTATCAGATAGGAGAATGCAGCCATCAGTCAAGGAAGAGACTGTCCTGACAAGATTCAGGGTGGGGTCTGGGTGTGACAAGATCCATGGTGGCTGATGCAGAGTGGAAGTAAAGCCCCTGGAGTTAAGGAAATCTAAGATATACAGGCCAATCGGTTGATTCCCCTGGGAAATGAAAACTCTGAGGATGATGCAGGACATGACCTGGTGAGGAAGACGATGAGCCAGGTTGCAAGTAATTCAGTGAATGAACACTGGACAGGTTCAGTGCTTGGATAAGGGTGTTGGTGGGAGAAATGAGGGCGGGTGAGAGGTGATGTAGATGAGGGAGCCCAGACAATCCAGACGCCATTTCTGCTGAAGAGCTGTGAGACTATGAGTGAGCCTCTTTCTCCTGAAGGATTGCAGAGGAAATGCAGACTCCTGTTAAGAGGAAAGTTGCTGAGAGCCTGCTGTGAGACTTTGGGAGAACAAAGGAGTGTGTTCTCAATGGTTGGAGGGCTCCAGAAGGTTATGGCTACACAGGGTTTGGAGCTGGAATGAGAGAGGAGCGAAAGGATGGCAGTGGGAAGGAGGGGGCAGGGTTTAAGGTGGAGAAAGGGCTTTTTATTACTAGGCCCTTTCTAGGTCAAGGTCTCCTTCCCCCAAACTTACTTCTTTTGGCCCCAATTCAGGCCTCTTTCCTTGGGCTTTCTCCATCTGGAGCCTGGAGGCCCCTCTATCCGGCAGTGTGGGCTGAGGCTGGATGACTACCCGTCAAGGACACGGGGGTGGGGAGAGGTGAACAGACGGGGTGGCGCTAGACTCTAAGACACCTCAGACAGCCTGGAATCCTTGACTCAGGAAGTTACACAGAGCAGTGGATCTTCCTGTTATGACTGTTTTGCTATAAATGAAACAGAAAAATATGAGCGAGTTCTTGAACTCTCCTGAGAGGAAGACAATAAAAAGCCATCTAACCACCCAAGTGGAAGCTCATTGAAAATAACTTTCTATGGCTATTTTAAGACAAAAAATGAACACACTTCTATTAATAAGCCTGTAACCAAAGGCCTATCTGCTACAGGGTGACTCTGAAAACTTCCTTCCCCACAGAGCCCCCCAAAGGTGACAGAAAGAAGTGTGTGCGTCTGTGGATGGACAGGCCCACGCTGGTCATCTCGTGCAGACTTGTCCATGGGAAAAGAGATTCCTCAACCTCTCATTCCACCTCCAGCCTTTCATGGGGGAGTCCATGTACTTAATCACCAGGGCTACAGGAGAGGATTCATCCTGGGCCAGACAGGTCTGGGGGTAAATTGGGGGTCTTCCAGGTTCCTGCCACCCCCAATAACCTAAGGAAGGAGGGTCTGTTTCTGTCCTCATTAGTGATCTGGAAGCCAAGACTTAGGAGAGGCCATTTCCCTCAACTTCTTCTTTTGTTATGAATTCCTTGTTCTAGGTCAAGGTCTCCTTCCCCCAAACCTACTTCTTTTGGCCACAAAAAGAAGTTGGGATTTGAGACGGTCCAGCTCCTGTACCCGCATAAGTTACCACTCCAGCTCCACTTCCTGAGACCCAGCAAAGCTTGCGGAAACCTTCAAAGCTAACTTCCCTTTGAATGTTGCCTCAGATGTGGTGGGAGGAGGCTGATCACCACCTCAGACTCTCTCTGCCTTGTTCACAGGGCTCTTCAATGTCATTGAAACCTATGAAGTCACCAAGGACTGAGGTTCAGGTCCCTAGCAACCCAGAACCATCCTGGGGTAGAAGTCACTGTCCCGTGTCCCTCAGAAGCTCTGCTAGGTTAGGAAGAGAGGTGGAGTTGGGCTGGGGGACAGGGACCAAGAGGCCCTGCTGAGGAGCTTCTGTCTCTCCTGGTCCATGTGTCTCTGTCTCTGTCCCCACCTTTCTGTCTTTCCTCTCGTCTGACTTTTCGCAGCACACCTGCTAACCAGTTCTCCACAGACTCTGGGTCTCCCTCCTCCCCACATGGCTCTCGCAGTTTGAATTCCACCCTATAGAATCTTCCAATGCATTCCTTTGGCCTCCAGCCCCACTGTTATCTGCCTGTATGTCTCAGCATTTCTTGGTTCAAATTCCTCAGGCAGGAATCTGACCAACCCGGCTCTTTGTGCTGGGCCATAGGTCATAGGTCACAGGCTGGCATGCGTTTGACCTTCGCTGGCACTTGGCCCGGTTATCCTGGACAGCCAGGAGGGAGTGGAGTGGGACAAAACATGCCTCAGGAATCCCCCTCCCCGCCCAGCCTAGGGGGTGTTGAATCGTTCCTTTTAGAAGGGACAATGCCGACATTTGTACTGTAGTTCTAAAACCTCCTGCCCTGAAGCAGGAACACAGTCTTTGGAGCCTTTGAAAGGAAGAGTTTTAGCGGCTAGAAATGATAACGTGCAGGGCAAGCTGTAGCTCCAGCTCTCCACACTGAACCACCCAGTTCTCACACTACCTTCTCCCACCACCCAAACCTCTCTCTACCTCTGGGAGGTCCCACACAGTGACTCCTGTGTTAGCAACGAGTTCAGTGGCCCCCAGAGACCTCTGCGTGCTGTCTCATCTGCCTTCTGCCACCCACACCACCGTCCCCCACCCCAGTTCTTGTATCTGCACTACTGGGACTGTGTACCTGGCTCCTGTCCATGCCCTCAGCACACCTGAGTCCTACAGTGTTTAAGGAAAACCCCAGGGTGGGGGGTGTAGAGTTCCTTTCCCTGCTGGGTTACCCACTATTAAGGGGAATTTCAAGCCTCGGGCTCCCAATGGCTCAGGGGGCTTGAAGGACTCTGCTCTTTCAACATTTACTCTAGGGCCACCTTTCCCGGACCCAGGCACAGAAGAATGGAAGGTGGAGACTGAGGAGACTGGAGCAAAGTAAAGGAGGGACAGTGTGTATCCCTCTGGGTCAACCTGCGTTTGATTACCAGACCTTGGTCACATCCCTTGGGGCAAGCATTTCCCAGGAGACTCCTTGGTCTCCTGGAGTAAGTGACTTGGGTCAGGCCTGTCCCTTAAAGCCTGACCCCGAGTGGGAGAGGTGTCTTAGAATGGAGCACCCATCACCTGCAGTCTCTCCCTGGCAGACGGAATAGGATGGCCTTTCCACTCTTCATGGAATCTCAGGTAAAGGAAGAAAGACAAACAGCGTGATGATGTGGCCTTGGGGTCAGACTAGGCTTGCCATCTCATCTAAGTGTCACCACCTGAGCTGGACATGAAAACCCGAGCTTAGTTTTCTTATCTATAAATGGGTAATCTGGCCTCCTACAGTTGTTCTGACAATTAAACTAAAGATAATGAGATGAGGTACCAAGAGCTTGTTCCATTCCCTGTCAAAGCTTGACGGAGGCAGATGCTATTATGACCCAAAGACTGAAATCAGATTCATCCATTCTGAGGCCCATGAATCATGAACACTGCCTCTCAGGATGAGGGAGTTTGGGCTCAGAGAATACATGAGCAAGCCTCAGCTCCAGAGCTCCTGGGAAGGTGATTGGCCCCGAGGGAGATGGACCCTTTAGTTTCCATTAGTCTCCTATGCCTCTTTCTGCCTTGGGGTGACAAGAGAAGTAAAAACAAAATAGGGGATGTAGAGAGATTAATGGGGATAGAGATTGGGCCAGATAATAGCAGCCCTATAGCAAAGGGTGCTGGGTGGGGGTTGCTCCCTGGGAGCCAGGCCTTGGTAAGGAACACTCACCTATGCCTGCGTGTCAACTGGAAATAGATGGTAAGGACTCAGTGAAATACCCAGGAGCACATTTTCAGGAGTCAGACTGCCTGCACTATAATCCAAGTTTCACTCTCCTCAAGCTAGTGACCTTGGGCCAATTATTCTAAGCCTCAGTTTCCTCTTATGTGAAGTGGGAGTAGTACCTATTGTGTCTGGGTGTTGGGAGATGTTACCAGACAAAACACAAAATTCTCAGAGAAGCGCTTATGCTTATGCGCTCATCGTTGTGATGGAATTCATTCGTTCTGCCTTCTCCACCTCCATAGCAAATTCCTCAAGGGACTTCAGTTTTTGCCTTTCTCATTGTAGGCCCATGTTGATTCTAGAAAAATGAATGAATGAGTGGAAAATAAACCTACTTACAATTTCCCACGAAGAAGAGTTTATCTTCATGTGTGTCTTTATGTGTTTACAGAGGTCCATCCCCTCTGGGCAACTCTGGGACAGACTCACGGCCACAGCTCCTGAAGCTCTCCATCCACCCCCACCCCCCACCTCAGCCCCACCCCACCCCCCACATCCCTATCCTGAAGCAGCCTGGGGAATGTATTTTCCTTCTCCATCCTTCCTTAGGGTGAGTCGGGAAGAGAAACTGCCTTGCTGGCTGTTTGGGGTTTTAAGCTTCTTGCCCTTATCTGCCCCCTCATGGCTTGCCCTGCCCCTGTCCTCCCTCCCAGGGGAAAGAAAAGGGCTCAGAGAGTCCAAGCCTGAGTTTCTCAGATGCCTTGGAAATGAAGCCACAGTTTAGAGACCATCAAGAATAGGAGTCCCCTTCACTGTCCTCATGATTTCTTCCTTGGCTACTCGGAGAGAAACAATTCTTTTCTCAAATCCAGAGGAATAGAGCTAGGCTCAGGGGCAACTCCACCACATCTGGATTTGCCACCTTCAGGGAAGATTCTAACCACCCTCAGCTCATCTCCACAGTAGTTTTGTGTTACTTAGGTGATAAAGAGCAGAAAACTGACTTATATTTAAGATAGTCTATTTGAGCAAGATCATTTAAAGCTAACAGCAAAGTGAAGTTGGATAGCTCTCTATTTTACAAATGAGGCAAGGAAGCACAAATGTGTGTCATTTGTCCATGGTCACAAAGGTTCTGGTTAGAGGAAACCCCACTGAAAAAACCCCAGTCAGTAAATGGCAGCGCTCAAATTCCTCCGGTTCTAAAGCTATAAATTTAAAAAAGTGAAAGATCCTCTCTATAATCTGAAGTCTAAAGTAAGTGACTCCACTGCTCCAGGGAACAGCTTTGCCATGGCTTGGCCTTGTCTTGAACTTGCCTAGTGATACACAAAGCCCTTCCCTGTGAGGGACTTCAATATGAAACCATGTGTGACATGGCCACTTTGCTTTTCTGGAGAGATGCAGACACTTCCTCTGGTCTCTGGCAGGAAATGTCTCCTTTTATTTGCCCACCTGTCCACTCATCCATCTGCTCACTCAACCGTCCATCCCTCCAACCATCATGGTGCATACTCCACCCATTTACCCATCTACCCATCCATCTGACAAAAACCTTCCTCAGCCCCAATTTCCTCATCTATAAAGTGGGGATAGTAAGTTAAGGTGAGGTTTAATTGATGTAAAAATGTCAAATACCTAACACATCGCGGGATCATTAATGCTTATTCTATGAATGTCTTTTGCCTTTTTAAGGTGTCATTTTCAGGAGGATTTTAATTCTTCGGAACGGCCCAGCCCTGTGTCTGGATATGTTCAGAGAGCTCCATCTTGATTTAATGCCCTAGGGGCTTGGAGTGACAAGGGTGCAGGATCCTATTTATTATCAAAGGCATCTCTCTCACACATACACACAGAGAACAGTAAGAAAATCCCAAGCAGAAACAGTCAGCAGGGGCCTCATGAATGTAAACAAAAGGCAGGCCAGCTGAGCCCTTACCTCAAAGGAGCCAAGCACAGGGTTGGGGCTGGGTATAGCAAGTTCAGGTTAGCTTCCTGGTTTTTCCTCCAGTCTCTCCCAGAAGGGGAGCTTGCTGAATGCCGGACTACGGAAGTCCTGAGTGGCGACTTTGATATGTCTTCTGTGTAAGTGGCTGTGGCTGGCTTGGGGGGAAAAAGAAGATGACCCATTAAGACCTTTGCTACTTACTGCAAAGAAAGCCAGCAAGGCCATGGCCTGGAGTGACTCCTGAAGACAATGGTGGTGAGAATTATTAAGTCTGACATTTATTCAGCACTTTACAGTTTGGCCCGGTTTGTACACATGCCATTCAATCACTACCCTGTGTGTTGGGAAAGACAGGCATTTTTATACCTATTTTAGAGATGGAGGAACTCACAGAGTAACAAATTGCCCCAGGATTATACAGGATCCAACCTTGAGTCCACATCCAGATCCCTTTCTGCCATTTCCCAGGTCCCCATTTCACATAGCCCTTGGACACTTCACTGTGTCTAAAGGAGATGTGACTTTCAAAACCACTTGGAGAGACCTCTCTTAGTTGTTTTCTAAGTTTTAAATTAACCAATTCTAATTGATTTTATAGAGGATCTGCCATGCGTTGGGAGCTCTACATTGAGGTCAGGAGGCTGACCAAATGCAGGCCACTACTTGTCAGTGGATAGGGCCATAATTAGGAACCTACTGCTCTGGAAGCATCAGCAACAAGTTCCCTGACAATAACCTCACAGAGGGAGGGACTCAGCTGCTGAGACTTGAAAGATAAGTAGCTTGGACTCAGGCAGAGGGAGGAAGAGAAGATCTTGGGTAGAGAAAACCCCACCTCTACCCAAACACCGGGATGCAAAGAGCTGGTGAGTTTGAAAACTCAAACAGGCTCAGTAGCTGGAAGGAAGAAGAGAAGGAGGGAAATCAGAGTGGTGAGACGCTAGGCTGCAAGGGACAGGGAATGGTGTCGGAGGACCTTAAGTTATTTATCCTAAGAGCAAAAGGAAGCTTTTGGAAAGTTTCAGTTGGGGGCCTGGGATTGTGGCTCAGTGGAGTGCTTTCCTAGCACATATGAGGCACTGGGTTCCATCCTCAGCGCCACATAAAAATAAACAAACAAAATCAAGATATAAAAATTTAATTAAATAAAATGAAGGTATTGTGTTCATCTACAACTAAAAAAATATTTTAAATAAAAAAAGTTTTAGTGAGGACTTCAGATGTTCATTTGCATCTTCCTAAATTGTGAAGAATGGATCCGAGGAGGGGAGAAGTGAAGGGCTAAACTGGTGAGGTTTTGTTTTTTTCAGCATCTGAAAGGGAGAGAGTAAGTCCCAAGTATGGTCCTGAGATTGCAGTGCTCCCATGCAGCATATTTTTGAAGAAATGAGCCTCTATAATGAGCATTAGACCCTGGGTTCCCACCATGTGCCAGGCAGGGTCTTACAGACCCACGCCTGCCCTTGCGGGGCCACAGACTGGTGTGGTGCAGAGATAAAAACCCATCCTGCAGTCTGTAGTCCTGTGTGGCACCCATGGGGTCCTGACTGGCTCCTAGAGATGGAGAAGCCCTCTCAGAGGAACTAAAGTGCACACTGAGGAATGGAGAGGAGTTTGTTGGGTGGATAGTTTGGGGTCAAAAACAAAGATCTAAACTTTCTAAGAGAATTGTAAAGTAAGGGATGACTTCTTTCACTTGCTAACAAGAAAATGGTTTTGTGGTGCCTGCAGCACCCATGGCAAGAGCCATCAGCCCCAAGCAGGGCTCATCACAGCTGGTGACAATCAGGAGACTTTGTCAGGAATCCCCCATGCCTGCTCCCCTGTTCTTATAGGTGACACCTGAATCCCTCACCTCACCCTGCCAACCTGTCAACACTGGGACTTCAAATCTGTTCTGTCCCGTGACACTGGGTTAACATAAAGGAAATCTGGAATAGCATTGCCATTAAGAGTGGACCTGGATTCCAATCAGAGCTCTGCCACTTTAACTTACTAGGCAAGTCACCTTGACTTTCCTAAGGTCCTCGGTTTCCTCATCTGCATAATGAGAGTGATAGTGGTCCTTGCACTGCACAACATTAATGGGAAGATTCCTGTACCATCCTGAAGCTATGGTGTCTCAGCTGCGAAACCCTCTGCACTCTGGGGTGTTGGGCCTCAGTCTGTGCATGCTACATTTCTGATCAGCTAGATGACTGTCTCTGAAGTCCTGCCAGTAGGGACAAGTGTTACACGGAGCCCCGGCAACTGAACGTGCTCCTTCCAGTCTGTGTTCTGTGGGCTTCCTGTCTGGTTGTCTTCCAAAGAACATCATCGTGGCAATTTTTTAATTTTTTGCTATCATGAGTTGAACCAGGGGCACTAAACCACTGAGCCACCTCCCCAGCCTTTTTATATTTTGTTTTGAGACAAGGGTCTCACTAAGTTGCTTAGGGCCTAGCTGAATTGCTGAGGCTGGCTTTGAACTTGTGATCCTCCTATCTCAGCTTCCCAAGCGAACCACTGGGATGACAGGCATAAACCACTGTACCCAGCTTAGCAATGCTTCTTGTAAAAAAAAAAAAAAAAGTATTTTTCTTTAATTGTAGATGGACACAATGATTTTATTTTATTTGTTTATTTTTATGTGGTATTGAGGATCCAACCCAGTGCCTCACACATACTTGGTGAGCACTCTACCACTGAGCCACAACCCCAGCACTCAGCAATGCTTTTTAACCCTGGTAGCAGCAAGTCTTCCTTACGGTAGTAGCAGGAGCCAGTGTGCAGTTTTTGCAGTGCTAGCAGAATTTGCTTTATCAAATCCAACCCAGACATTTGCACCACCCTGGCAGGTGCCCTCTCCAGCAGTCTCAGGTTCAGCTTTCAGGCTTCTTTCTCTATCCCTCCGAATTTTACTAATTCAGACTTTCTCCCTGTGGTCCCTCATCCCTAAATGGGTGGATGCTCTTTGCAATTGCTATTTCTGTTCTTGCTATGGTTGGAATATTTGTGTCTCCCCAAGACTCACATGCTGAACTCTAACCCTAAGGTCACGGTGTAAGAGGTAGGAGTTTGGGAGATGACTTTAGGGGGTTGGTGCCCTCATAAAAGAGGCCTCAGAAAACTGCCTGGCCATCTGAGGACCCAGGAAGAAGATGCCATCTAGGAGCTAAAGAATAAGCCTTGCCAGGCACTGAGCCTGCCAGTGCTTTGATCTGGGTCTTTCTAGCATTTAGAACTGTGAGAAATTAATTTCTGCTGTTTATGAGCTACCCAGTTTATGGTATTTTGTTATGCCAGCCCAAACAAAGACTCTTCTCATTTACCCATTCAGTTTCCTGGTTGAAAAATTTATACCTAGTTAATCCATTACATTAAATTCCCTCTGACCTAGTAACTGATGTGGTTTCAGTCTCCTGACTGTTATAACTAATTAAGAAGATGTTGGTCTAGGGGTGTGGGCTCAGTGGTAGAGTACTTGCCTAGAATGCATGAGGCCCCAGGTTCAATCCCCAGCACCACACACATACACACATGCACATTATAAAATATTTGGTACAAACTTTCAATAAAGTTTATTGTTATGATTCACTGTGTTTCCTAACAGCCACTCATGTATTCATCTTATGCTAATTTACCACTATGTGTCAGGCCCCATCCAGGCACTGGGGTGCAGAACTGAAGAAGACGCACACCAGCCTTCATGGAGGTCACAGTGTGACTAGAAATCACCAAGGACATGGGCCAACTTTGGGAATGGTTCTTGGCACCTCCAAGCCACTCTTACAAGCATTCTTCTCTGGCATATGTTCAAAGAACTGTTATCGACAAATCTCTAGATGTAATAGTTTGGGTAAGGTTAACTTGGTACTATTTCATGTTATTACTTATTTGCAAATCTTACCACCCTCCTTAGGTGGTAAATTACTCGTGATTTATTTCCCCAAATAGCTCATTTCTGTATCAATTTAAAGAGCTAGAACAGTACATTGGACATGACAGGATATCCCCAAAAAGATGGTGAGTGAATTAATTCATCTCTTCAGCAAATATTCCCTGAGCACATACGCTGGAGCAGGCACTGGGCTAGGTATGGCGGGGTGGGGGGGTCACAAGGACAAGGAAAACCAAGTGTCCCTGCCCCTCATGAATGGATGCCTAGTTAATGGACTGGGCAATGTCGAGAACACTGCCCTTCATGTGGCAGGAAGGATGCCATCATCCTGGTGTGATGAAGACTGTTCTGGATGTCCTCTGCCTCCTTCTGGATGAGTTGAGCCAAGCCCTTGATGGGAGATGGGTGTCGCTGTGGTTTACCTTATGTCCTGAACACTCTGAGCTGGTGGCCAAGGGCTGTATTTAAATAGCAAACATTTGCATTTTTAATGTTGACTGGAATTGGAAAAGCAGAGATAACCTTTCCAAACTGATATTGGTTTTTACATGATTGAAACAGGCTGGGCCTTGGGCATTTCTTAAATGGAAAATTTTAAGTATTTTTCAATATCAGGGAGAGTGCAGAATCATCCTAGAACGTTGGGTCCTGTTGGTGTTCTCAAAAAATATCACTGTCGCACAGCATTGTTCCTTCACCGAGTTCTCTCATCCCCCTTGGAGGGGACACCTGGGAGCACTGCTCCTCCCCATTCCTGGGTGAGGAAGGCGGTGTTCAGAAAAGTTTAGGAAGCACAGAGGCAAGGGCCAGGACCTCAGAACTGGCTCTGAACCCCTCTCTTCTCTTTGCCACCTGGAACATGGACAGGTTTCTCACCTCTCTAACCTCCTTGTCCTTCACCTGTAACCTGCTTCCCGGATTTGCTGTGATGTTTGTTCAAATGTGATTGTAAAAATGCCTAATGTCCCACACCTGGTACTTTGCTAACACTCAATGGATACTTGTTCTTGTCCTTTCACAGGCAGCGATCTGTCTAATGACAGGTGGCACATCTGTCTAGGCAAGAACCTTCAACTCCTGGGCCAGGACTCTTTCCAAAAGGCCCAGTGGACACAGGTTATAAGATACAAGCTGAACTCAGTGCACATGCCTACAATCCCAGCTACTCAGGAAGCTGAGGCAGGAGGATGGAAAGTTCAAGGACAGCCTGGGAAACCTAGTGAGAACTTGTCTCAAAATAAAATAAGAAGAGGGCTGGAAATGTAGCTCAGTATATATGGCCCTAGGTTCAACCTCAATACCACAATAAGAAACAAAAGCAAAAATAAGCATTTATAGTCGGGAGGGGGGTTAGTGTGTGTGTTTTCTTTGTTTGTTTGTTTCATGCTGAGGATTGAACCCAGGATTGAACCCTTGCTCATGTGAGGCCCATTTACCACCAAGCTCTACACCTGGTGGCTCTTATAGTTGAGTTCAAAGGATTTGTTTTCATCTTTATTTTGACTACTGTCATAAACCAAATGCACCATGAGAGCCTGGCTGGAGAGTTCTTGGCATCCATATTTCACTTCGGTTTTGATTGCACTGTCTAATGTGCTAGCCAAAAGTCACATGTGACTATTTAAACTGAAAGTAATTACAATTGAATAAAATTTAATATTCACTTCCTCAGCCACAGTAGCCATATTTCAAGAGCTCAGTGGCCACATGTGGCTAGTAGCTGCCAGTGCAGATATAGGACACCTCCATCAACACTGATGGACAGTGTTAAGTGAGAGAATAGGGGGCAAGAAGAGGGGAGAGGAGAGGTGACGTGTGAGTCTCCTATGGCTGCTGTAACAAAGTACAACAGTCTTGGTGGCTGAAAACATCAGAGATTGATTCTAATAGTTCTGGATGTCAGTGTTTCTAACATCAGTACCACAGGGTTAAAATTAAGGGGTTGGCAGGGCTTGCTCCTTCTCATGATGGTATCAGGCCCACTCAGTAATCCAGGATAATCTTTCCTCCTCAAGATCCTTAATTTAATCACATCTGCAAAGTCCTTTTTGCCATATCAGGTAGCATTCACAGTCCTGGGGATAGAATATGGACATCTTTGTGTGCTCGTTATTCAGCCAACCACAGAGGAGGAGAAGAGAGAAGGGAGGGGGAGAGGAAAGGGGGAGGGACAAGCGAGGAAAGGAAAGGAGGGGGGGGGACATAAGTTGCAAATTAATTCCCCAGAGCATTCCTCATTCATAAACATTCTTGCAAGTGCTCATCCAGGTGTGGAAATTCATCTCAGTATTTGCCCATTCTGATGGAAGAGGGGAATTCTCTTCTCTGAAAGAGTCAGTGCTAAGAACTTTTACAATTTAGTTTGGTTCAACAAATATTATCATTTAAAACACAGATGTGATCAGTTCATTTCATTTGGTTCAAATAGTTGCATGGCTCTTTGCACCTTTCAAGAAAAGCTCCAGATCCTCAGCATGTTCCCAAGGCCATCCATGCTTGGCTCACACTACTGCTCCCAGGCTTCCTTCCCACTTTATCCTGCTCCCCGCCCCCAGACCCATGCACACACAGGGGCCTGTGCCTTGCTGGGCCTCATGGTCACCTTCTCTGATTCGCATATTGCTCTCTACTCCTTGCATTGGCTGCTATTGCACCCATGTTGGAATACCCTGAGAGGTACCACCCCTACGTGTGGACATGGGTCTAATCAGCTCAGGTGTTCCTCCTCCCTGTGCCATCTCCCATCCTGCGGGGCTGATGTTCTCTTTTGTGTTCTGCATTTTATTCATCTGTTCTCCTGAGTATTTGCCCAGTTGTACCCTGTCTATTTCCCCATTCTCTGTCCACTGTATCCCTGATCCCCAGTTGTGGTGATTCCCAAACTCTGTGGAGGAAAAACCAGTATCTTTTTGTTCGGTTTTTGTTTTAATAAGTTTCCAATCCATTGCAGACTGTTGATTTTACTTAAAAAAAATAAAATTTAAGAAGAAAGTAAAAAACAAAGACATACATAAATGTATTAGTTCGTTTCTTGTTACTATAGTGAAATACCTCAGGCAGTCTAATTTTATAAAGAAAAGTTGTTTATCTATTTACTTATTTATAGTATGGGGGATTGAACCCAGGGAAGCTTTACCACTGAACTATATCCCCAGTCTTTTTTTATTTTTTACTTTGAGACAGGGTTTTTCTAAGTTCCCTGGGCTGGCCTCAGACTTGTAATCCTCCCACGTTGGTCTCCTGAGTCACTGGGATTACAGGTGTACACATTTCACCTGGCAGAAATTAGCTCACAATCCCAGAGGTTTGAGGACATGGTGCTGGCATCAGCTTGGCTCAGGTCTCATGGTTGATGGCATCACAATAAGGGAGCATGTGCCAGACTAAGAGACCACATGGCTAGACAAGAATCCCAAAAAGATGGAGAATGACCAGGTTTGTTCTTTCATGACAACACTTTTGTGAAAACCAGTTCCAGGTATCATGAGAACTAATTGTCTTAATCCTTTTTAAGGGCAGTCCCTACAATGAGCTGAGACCCCCTTTAGACCCTACCCCTCAAAGATCCACCATTTCCCAACACTACCACCCTGGGGAACCACACCTCTAGCACATGAACCCTTGGAGAAAAACCACATCAAAGCCATAGCAACAAGCAAAATAAAAAACTGTTTTATGACTCTATTCAAACTGCTATATAGCTTTCTAAATCTTACTCTCAATTTCTAGACTTTGCTCATCTTTGACCAATAATAGCATTCATACCACACCAGTGTCTGGGCCACTAGTGTGCTGCTCTCCAGCCCCTGCAAATACTCTGATGTGGTCAACCTTTGTTGTACTTTGTGGAATCCATTTGAATCTGCCTGCCAAGTGCCCTGCCAGATATCTGGAGGGATGCACAAAGGAGCAATCTTTGTGGAGAGGCTCTCAAGATGAGGCGACTCTCTCATGCCGATGCTTAAAGGCAGATTTGGATGTGAACCTTAGTTCTAAGTGGTCTCAGAACCCTGGCTATGTTACCTGAAGTGGCTTTGAACAAAAGCTAGACTAAGGTTGTTAAATTCTTCTACACCATGAACTTCTTTGATAGTCTGAGGAGATCTATGAACCTCTTCTCAGAATGTTTCCATGTTTACTGTTTAAAATGCAGAAAAGGGAAACCACAGGATTTCAAAGGAAGCTCACAGTACTCAAAAGCAATTATTAAAATGTTTGATTCAGAAGTGTTTCTTTATTAGCATTAAAATGATAATATCTGGTAGTGTTCAAAATACCTACGGTAATCCAAATAATTCATGAGCTTAAATTGTATTTCAAGTTATCTACAAATATAATGTGATTTGAAAATATCAGTGATTCTATCGTGACAGTCACAGACATACCCTAATACTATGGTGATTTGTTGTCGCCTATGTTTCATGATTGAAGAATCTGTTCAATTTCAGTTAGAAAATAATGAAAGTAAAGATATCCTCTATCATCTGGACAAAGTGCTTTCTAACTCATTCATTCATTCATTCATTCATCCATCCATCCATCCAACAGGGGTTTACTGAGAACCTACCGTGTGCTTGCTATCATTCCAGCACAGGCAAAGCTTTTGCCCTCACTAAATTTTCATTTTTTGTGTGAATCAGATGACAAGCAAATAAATTGATTCAAATTGTTTGCAGCAGTTGTGTTCTATGCAGTCACCTCAAATGGTGAACTGGCAAACACTGAACCATTGCTCTCAAGGGAAATATAGGGTGAGTTTCCTCTGTCACAATATTTTCATGAACTGATAACTACATACCTTGTTTTATGTGTGTTTCTGTTTAAAGACACCTAATATACATAGCTGGTTCACTAATATTGAACTTGAACAAAGCTCATCTGACTCACATGTTTTCCCCATAAGGCACATTGTAATCTTCTTGCATTGAGGAATACTGAACAGCACTTCAGTACTATCATCAGGTCCATTTTAAATGGAGAAATTAATAACAAAAAGCACAAAAATGCAAAAATCATGGCAGTAAATGGATCACAGAAAAGGCACATCTGTATGAGAATTAAAAATAAGAAAACAAAGGTCCCCTTGTTTGACTTCAGCTGGGAAGGTGCAAATGAGGTGACTCAAAGTTTTCACCACTCTGTGGGTGTCTATGAATGACCTCAAACACTGCAAGTAAAATAAAAATACTGCAAGTGTTTGTTTTGGGATCACATGTAAATTTTAGAGAGTAGATGAATTCATAAACACAAACCCCACAAATAATGAGGATCAATCACAGATTTACAATCTCATGGTACATGATGGGTGAAATAAAGAAAAACATTGCTAAATGTTGGTGTAGATCAAAACAGTTGTAATTTTGGTTGCATTCTAAAGACAGAGCAAATAGGATTTGCTTACAAAATCAAATATGGATGTAGGAGAAAGAGAGGAGTCAAGGTTTTTGTCCTAAACAACTGAGCAACTGGTGGTAGTTAATGTTGGCTGAGCTGAAGAACAGTCAATTATTAAGCCCCAGCTTCATGCTGTTTGCTGCATTTGAGGCTCAGATTGCAACAATGAACACACAGCCATGGTTTTCTGGAGTAGTAAAGGGAGCGGCCCTTAAAAGGGACAAACCAACTGGCCCCAGTGCAGAGAAGGAGCTGAATCCTGCTCTGCCCAGCAATGGACCTCACTGACTCCAGAGATGGGTTAGGCATTCTAGCAACTGCAGAACTCTCTCCTTCTTCAGTAAGATTTTCCAGTGACTATATTGTCCCCCCAAAATATGATCTGTCACTGGGACACATGTTTGCCTAAGTTAACCAGAGCACTCATGAGCTGACTGAGTCTGCGTAAAGGCATGCTGGAAACGTGGAAAAGGAAATCTAACCTGAAGGACCCTTGTCCACCTTCCACCATGGTACCTGCAGGCCCTCTTTCCTCAGAGGGTTCGTGAGCGACCATGGCTAATAGTTGGAGCTGTGTGGCTCTACCCTAAAGTGAATGCCTAAGTTAAGGCATTACTTGGGGAGGGCTGGGAATAAATGGGCTCAGACAGTGACATCTTTCTTTGAGGAAGGAATTCAGTTCTTAGAAAGGCAGGTGTCAATTCAGATGAATAATGCTTGGGAGAGTGGGGAGGGCTTGCCACCGTCCCCCTCTGTGTGGAGGCTCCACATCTTGGAGCTCACTTGACATGAGGGAAAAGTTCCCACCTTCCTCTGGTGGAAGCCATGCACAACCTCAAAGATGAGCCCAGTGATCCGAGGGAAGCCTGCCCTTCCCGTCCCCTTCCTGGGGCTAGTGGGGAGAGGCCTGGTTCTAGGAGGTGGCCACAACTTGGGGCTTCCAGTGGTAACCCTCAGTAAAGAGGATGATCTACAGAGGAAGCTGAGAGCAATTTGGAAATATGCATGACAGCTCCCACAGTGGATAAATCAGAGGGTTGGGAGGAGGACCAGGCCTGCAAGTTAAAGAGCACAGCCCTTTGTGAGAAGTAGAGGAAGCAGATGCTTGATGTCTGAATGACACTGTTCCCACCCCCCTCCCCTCAAGCTGCTTTTTTTTTTTGTGGGGGAAGGTGCCAAGGGACACTCGAGCCACATCCCAGCCCTATTTTTTATTTTATTCACAGAGTCTCACTGAGTTGCTTAGCATCTCGCTTTTTGCTGAGGCTGGCTTTAAACTCACGATCCTCCTGCCTCAGCCTCCCAGCCACTGGGATTACAGGCATGAGCACCTGGAACCCCCAAAGTTCTTGAAGACAGAAAAGATTCTTTATTGTCCTCAGTAACTTAGTAACAGGGCCTGGCACATAGGGGCCCCTCAAAATTATTTGAAGGAAGAAAGAAAGAAGGAAGGGAGGAATACAAAGGGGTTGACTTTTAGAGATACTGAGGCATTCCAAATGACAGAATTTTAGAGCTCCCAAGGCCCTTAAAGATTATAAGTGGCAACCCCCTTGTTTGAAGATTTAAAATTACACAACCTCCAATGAACTAATCAATTAATGTGTCTAATGGACATAGATTGAATATGACTCCTCGGCAACCAAGCATCTATTTTGTCACTGGAATACTGAAATGAGTGAATGGTATCCCTTTACTCGCTGACAGATACAACTATTGATGTGATATAGAAGCAGCAAGAACACAAAGTCAGGGGTGCAAAAGGAAGAGTAGTTAATTTCACCCAGGAGTTGAGGGGTCAGGGATGGAGGATGAGGAAAAGGCCTCATGAAGGAGAGGACATCTGTGCTGGCCTTGGGGCCCTGGTAAGGTGGGCAGAGGTGGAGGAAAAAGGAAGTCAAGAGATAAAATCAGTAAAGACCTTGTCTGGAGAAGGGCAGGTGACCATTGACTGAAATGTCAGGGCCTGGGGGTGGCAGTGGGGAGTGGTGAGCAGAGCATTAAAGGCAAGTCTGGAGGGGCCTGCAGGCTAATGTGGGGAACCCTGAAAGGTTTCTGAACAGGAAAGTGAAATTATCACGACCATCCTTCAGAAAGATGACATCACCAAGGAGGAGGCCATGAACTGGAGGGAAAAGAGGCTATATGGAGGGGGAGCACTGTCCATAGACCAGGAAGGAGAGGAGAGAACCTGACCAAGGACAGAGATAGAAGGAGTTCAGAGAATGCCAGGGACTCGAGAAGGATTTTTGATGCAGAATCAACAGGGCTGTGATGCCCATTCTCCCCCGCTTCCCTCCCGGATAGACACAGGTGGGAGGAGGTATTTGAACTTCAGCTGATCAAAGTTTCAAATTCAGAGGATAAAATACATGTTGATGTCATTCACTGAGAGAGAAAGTGCAAGGAGTGAGTCATGTTAAGGGCAAAAGGGCTGAATTCCATTTTGGACATTCCCACAGGACAGCTGGGAGGAGACCCAGTTTCAACTGGAAAAATAAGTAAGTCTGAAACCCAGGAGAGTGGATTTGGGTGTCATTGGAGCATAGGAGGTGGTGGAAGCCATCAGGGGACAGTCAACCCTCCGCTAACTGGGGAGGTGAGGGTGGCCCACACCAAACAACCAGAAACTAGCACCTGAGAAACTGAAAGACAAAATGTCCCAATATGTCAGAAATAGTAAGTTCTGCTGTCAGGAGGAAGAGAGGAGCGACAACTGGAATGCTAAAGTGATAATAACCGTAATGATTTCCTGGAGCAGGTGGCTTGAAAGCAGTGGGAGGCTGCAGGGTGAGGAGGCAGAGAGAGGAGTGGGGTTCCAGGTGGGTGCTGCTGGTGGGAGGGGGCAGCAGGTCCAGCAGTGGGTGGCAAGGTCACTCACCCCAAGAATGTCCCCCGGGAAAGCACAGTTCAGGAAAGAAACAGGGAACCAAAAGGAAACCCTCTTTTAGGAAACTGGTCACCACAGTTGCCCCGGGTGAGAGGCAGAGTGTCCACAGGGCAAGCTGGAGGGACTTTTCTATGTCCTTGGATCTTCTGGATATTTTTACCTTGTGCACCAGTTGCTTTGTTTAATGGTTTAGATAAATTATTTGGTTTTGACAGATCAAGTGGTGCATCTGGCACAGAAGGGAATCAAATGGATCTGAAGTCTAGGGGTCATATTTCTGGCCTGCCTTTTCGAAAGGAGGACAGGCCCAGTGGAGGGACCAGGGTTGGTAGCTGGAGCTCAGAATCTAGGCCTCAGGAAATCTTTGACATGGATTTGGTCCTTGGAGAAGTTGAGGAAGTGAATGAGCTGTCTGGAGAGAATAGGAAGGCAGAAAGAGAAGATATGGTGGATGCTGGAGCAGAACAGTTTTCAGGGACATAGAGGTACACCCCCAAGGCAGATTGATGAGTCAGCGTTGGATTCAATATCAGAACTTTCTCTCTCATTATCTGTACAGTTCAGGTCAGATTATGCTGCTGTGCCAATGCCAAGACTTCAATTGACTTAACAGAACATGTTTCACACAGAGTTGTCACGGGAATTAAATAAGATCACCACCACCACCATCATCATCATCAAACATTTTTGAGGACAGTAAGTAATGTGCCTGGTGTTGACAAACACTGCTCACCTAATTTTAATTCTCATAAAAACCCTTTGAGATAACTTCCATTATTGTCTCCACTGTATTAATGTGAGAAATAAAGCATAAATGTCAGTGATTTGTCTAAGATTCCATAGTAATAAATGAGCTAACCAGGATTAAAAATCCAGTTCTCTAACTCCAGAGTTTAATCTCTATGTTAAAACACTCACATAGCCCAGGGAGAGACACATAGAGCATTAGTCAGGTTAGGTTAAGTAATGCTCCAGCAACCAATAGTGCCAAAATCTCAGTGGCATCCCAAACACAAAAACTTGTTCCTCACTCCTGTTTGTGTCTAGTGCAGGGTGTCAAACCTGACTCCTTGCAGTGACTCCTAGACACAGACCTTGGGGATTCATCTTGTCACATGTGCAACCACCAAGGCAGATGAAGGGAAAGAATTTCCCTCACTCAAGACAATACTATTTATTTGTGATGTAGTATAAATAAATACTACTATTTATGCTCTTCTTTCATTTGCCAAAACTAAGATAGTGGGGAAGTACAAATTTAATCTTATGTTCTAGAGATGAGGACCAAAAATTCACTAATATCTGTAATGACTGTACATAGGTGTTTGTTAAGTATTGGTCCAATTGAAGTTGAATAGCCAGTTCTGGCCAGACTGTCTCACCCAGCACAATTTATCAGCATTTTGAGAATCTGCAAACATAAGCACTATCAATCTTGCCTTGAAAGCCACCAGAAAACTGCTGCATCACTGATTCTGCACATCAGGCATTTCTCTGTGAGGTCTGCGTGTTGCCAAGAGACCACAAATGGTTCTGGTTATAGGACTTAAAGCATTTCTGAAAAATGTAATTACTGTCCTCCAACCACAGACATTCATCCCCTCCCCCCATCTCAGACCCCTTTTTGTGATGGCTTCTTACTTTTATCCTTTTCATGGTTTTTTTTTCTTTTCATGTTCTTCCATAAACTCACATAAGGTATATACAGAAATATGGCAAACTTATGTGGTAGAAAATTTTCTAATTCATTTGTAAGTGCATATTTCACTGGCATTAATGATGTTGATGATGTTGCAAAATATTCGCCAATATCTATTTTTCAAACATTTTCATCACTCCAAATGAAAGCAATAAGTTGTCATAAAGTAGATTTTTTTTTTTTAGTACTGGGGATTGAACCCAGGGCCTTATGCATTCTAGGCAGGCACTTTACCACTAAGCTACATCACAAGCCCTTTTTATTTTAAGATAGCATGTCACTAAGTTTCTGAGGCTGACCTTGAACTTGAGGTCCTTCTGCCTCAGTTCCCCAGTACCTGGGGATACAGGCAAGTGCAACCATGGCCCAGCAGAAGTACAAAATTTTATTCTTACTATAAAGATAAAAATATTTAGGATTAAGCATTTGCCCAGTGTCACACAGGAAATAAGTGATGGGGACAGGTTTTCTTATTTCAAAGCCCATGGTCTTCTTGCTACAATCTGAAGTCTCTATAAGATCTTTATTTAAGATGCACCTCACCAACAGACTGAAGGACAAAAAACACATGATCATCTCAATAACTTCAGGAAAAAAAATTGATAAAATTCAACATCCCCCTCTCAGTAAAAAAAAAAAAAAACAAACTCTGAACAAATTATGTATAGAAGGAATATACCTCAACATAACAAAGGCCTATATAATAAGCCAACAGCTGGCATCACATTGAACAAGGGAAAATCTGAAGCTTTCTCTCAGACCTGGAATAAAACAAGAATGCTATGTTTACCTCTTTCATTCAACATAGTTATGGAAATCCTAACCGAGCAAGCAGGTGAGAGAAAGAAATCAAGGACATCAAAAGTGGAAAAGTTAAACTGTCACTGTTCACAGATGACGGGATCTTACATAGAGAAAAGCCTAAAGACTCCATCAAAAAGCTATTAGAACTAATATGTAAATTCAGAAAGTTGTAGGATACAAAGTGAACATACAAAAATCAGTAGTGTTCCCATACACCAATAGCAAATTATCTGAAAAAATTATCAAATTATCAAAAAGCAATCCCATTTAAAGTAGCCAGAAAAAAATATTTAGGAATAAAGCTAGCCAAAGAGATTTCTACAATGAATACTATAAAACATTGATAAAGGAAACAGAAAAAACACTTACACATACCCAAACACATATGTGCACACACACACACACACACACAGAGAAAGATGCCTTGTTCAAAGATTAGAAAAATCACATTATTAAAATATTCATACCACCTAAGACAATCTACAGATTCAATGCATTCCCTATCAAAATCCCAATGACAGTCTTCACAGAACTAGGAAATAAAAGCAAACATAATTTTTATGGAACCACAAAAAAAAATACCAAATGGTCAAAACCATCTTAAACAAAAAGAACAAAGCTGGAGGCATCACACTGACTTCAAAATATACTTACAAACATGTAGAAATCAAAATAGCACATTATTGGTCTAAAAGCATTTAGATAGACCAATAGAGCAAAATAGAAAACCTAGAAGGAAACCCACACACCTAAAGCCAACAGATCATCAATAAGCTGCCAAGAACACACAGTGGAGAAAGCACAGTCTCTTCGAAATGTGGTGCAATGTGGTGCACAGACAATTGGATAGCCACATGTAGAGGAATAAAACTCACCCTTAAGCTCTCACCAGTTTCAAAGATAACAACTCATAATGAACACATATATAGAGACCTTGAAACTATGAAAACTATTAGAGGAAAACTCGTCAGGAACCTGGGATGGGCAAAGGGGTTCTGTTTGTTTTTGGACAAAACCCTAAAAGCACATGAAACAAAAGTAAATATACACAAATTTGATCACATCAAACTAAAAAGCTTGTGCTTAGCAAGGAAAACAATTGACAGAGTGAAGAGATAATCTTTACACTGGGAGAATATTCTGTGTTGAGACCCAGAATATGCAAGGAACTCAAAACACTCAATAGCAATTGCAGAGACAAGTGACCCAATTCAATAATGGGCATCAGACCCAAATAGACATTTCTCCAAAAAAGACGTACGAATGGTCACCAGGTATATGAAAAGGCCTCACGAGGACCTGTGAAGTATGAAGAGTCAGATGAGTAAAACCCTCCACTGCAGTAAGTAGTCAAAGCAGAGGGGAGTGAGACAGATGCTGCTCATTTCCTCCAAAAAATTCCTTATTTTTTTCTTCTTTAATAAAACAAACAAAAACAGATTTTTTTTTAAAATTTAAAGCTGAGCTATTTTTAAAAAGTACATTTTTCAATCTCTCTTGTAACTGGCTATGGCCACATAACTAAGTTCAGGTCAACGAGATGTAAGCATAAAAAGGCACGTGAAATTTTGGGGGAGTATTTGTGTATTGAATTCAGTCTGGAAGCTCATCAAACAGAAAAGGGGAAAAAAATGCCCAAGAGAAGAGTGTTGGGGAGAAAGAAAGTAGGCTTTAATGTGAATGTCACTGACCTGGAAAAGGAGCAGATGGACGTCCCCAGGTCCCCCCGCCCCTTTTCAAGTCTGGGGAAGTGGGGGATATTTATATGAGAATCAGGTTATGGGCTCCTTGCAGTAATCAGCATTTCCCAGGAACCTGAGTGCCAGTCTGGTTTTTTGACGCTGATCAGAAGTGATCATCCGCTAGTGAAGGCCTGTCCTCATCTTGAAGGCAAGATGCTCTGGAATGCAGTGTGTTATGGTCTGGACATGAAATGTCCCCCAAGAGCTTGTGTGTTGAAGGCTTGGTCCCCAGGACAGCAGTGTTCAGAGGTGGAGCCTTCAAGACATAATGGGATCATGAGGGCCTGGCCTTATGAAGATATGAATCCATTTATGAATTCATAGCTTAATGGGCAAATAGGAGGGGTGGAAACTTAGGAGGTGAGGCCTATTTGGAAGAAGTAGGTCCTTGGGGGTGTGTCCTTGAAGGGCATATTTTGTTCCTATTTTACACTTGTCCTCTCCCCCACTTTCTCCCTCCCTCCCTCCCCTTTTTCTCTCCCTTTCCTTCCCAGCTACCATGAGGCTTTGCTCCACCAGGCACCTAAGCCCTAAAGTGATGGGACCAAGTGACCACAGACTGAAACCTTTAAAACCGTGAGTCAAAATAAACCTTCTCCTTTCTGTCTAGGTTGATTTATCTTAGGTATTTTGTCACAGCACAGAAAGCCGACTAACATACAGAGTTAAGGCCATTTCCTAAGATTGAGAAAGGGAATAGGAGTAAAACAAGTTGGAGACAATGATGACAACAGTCGATTACATTTGTAAAGGACACCCCTTCTGGCTTTGCCCTGCTTCCTACTGGCTAGAAATCAACTGCAATGGCTGGAGCTTGGGCAACCATTTGGGATCATGGATATAAGCCCTGGACTGAGGACAAAAGGACAGTAAGATAGAAGAAGGCCTAGTCCTCGACAAAGCATAGTGGTATACCATCCCAGGATTTCATATTTCTCATTCACAGGAAACAGAAACCAAGTTTCTGTATTTGTCAGCTTTTGCTGCATAACAAATTACTTTAAATTTAGAGACTTAAAACAACAATCATTTTCTTTAGCTCCTAATCCTATGGATGGACGGCATGTCTGGAACTGGGTGATCTAGATGGCTCTTTGTGTCTGACAGTTGGCAGGCTAGTTGGTGTAGATGCCTCAGCCAGGACGGTTCCACTTTGCTCCAATTGGTCTCATCTGCTGGAGGCTCCACCTGAGCTCCGTCACCTGTCAGTCATGGGCAGTCAGAACAAATAAAAACAAATAACAGAAGTCAGCCTCCAATATGCACGTGCTTTTGAGGCTCCGCTTGAGCCACATATGCTGATGTCCTGTTGTTCTAACCAACTCATCCAAAGGAGGGTCCATGGGAGGCCATTAGGGCAACAAGCCCTACTGTGGCAACTATTGATATTTGGGGACTTTCTGTCATGTGCCCGAGTCCAGTCCTAACTTGTACAGGTGCTGACAAGCTTGAGTACTGCTATGTCCCCATTCACCAGCACAGGAGCATGAAGAGCAGGCATAACATCTTTTAATGGGCACATCGAAGTGGCTTGAACCCCCACCATCTCCTTATCTCCTTATCAAAATCATTTTAGAGTTCTCGAGACTTTATTGCATGAGAAATACAGAGTTACAGTTTAGTTTTAAAGCAATACCAAGGATACATGAAAAATTCACAGATACTTTTCTTTTTCTTTCTTTCTTTCTTTTTCTTTTTTTTTTTAAGCAGCTCATGAACACTCACACTCCTGTTTAAGCAATCTTGAGGGGTCCTACAAGGTCTGTGCCTTGGGACCACCTTATGGCTCCAGCTCAGGCTGGCTGATGGTGCTGGTTGCTGCTGGGGGCTGCTGAAGAGGGGGAATTGGGGCCACTGCTGGGGTCCTCTTACACTCACCTCTGCTGCACCAGGCTGTTCTGTCTCCTGGTTCCCCATCACCTCTGTCCCTCTGCCCAGGTGGAGTGGGGTGGCTAATGCAGTTCTGGCCCTGGTGGAGGAAGCGATCTTCTTACCGCGCTCCCAAGCCTTAGTGTCAGGACCATCCCCATCCAGTAGCAGGTCTGATTCCCCCCAGTTAACTCAGGTGCCCCCAGGATTTTTTATCATATATTCCAGACCCAAGTATCCCACTCCTCCAACTTCTTTCCTCCCTGTAATAGCAGGCTTGTCCCAGCCCATCACAATCAGTGCTGCTCAGGTCAACAGGAAGCATCGCTCTTCATCCTCTTCCCAACAAAGCAAGAGCTGAGATGTGGCTCTGTGGCATCTGCACCTGGCAGTCCACACCCCCAACCACCGTGTTCCCTTCCTGATCCAAAGCCATTGACCAATAGCGCTTCGTACCTTCCCCTATGAAAATAGGGGAAGGACACCTGGCTCCTATTTTCATGCCCTGCACCCAGAAGGCACTCGCTGCAGATTTTGCCAAAACAAAGGAACAATCTACTCCACAGTGGACTCAAACGGCTCCAAAATGGCAAGTTGTCCAACTCCTGCCCACTGCAGCTGTCTCTAGGCTACAGAATTATGTCACAAAATATATTTAGAACAAAAATATTACAATAGAGCATGATAAATTCTTCAACATAAGTGCAAGCATTGTTCAAGGAGGGGACTGCCCTGAGCCTCAGGTTCCTCATCTCTAAGGTGATTGACTTCAGTCACTTTCTAAGGTTTAAGGCAGACCATGTCGGTTGAGCATCTCAGCTAGAGCCAGCTTGGAGCCCAGTTTCTGGGGCTGCTAGCAGTTGTTATCATTGTCCTTCAGACCATCAGGACCCTTCCCTTTGTCTACTGAGAAGCAATTTGAGGCCATTCACTCTCTTGGGACAGCACAGAGGTAGGTTTGGGGGAGCTGAGAGCCTTAACTTCGTTTTGTTAGGAATTTAATTTGGTGACCTTGGTCATGTCCTTCAGGGACCAAGATTCCAAATAAAGCTCTTTCTGTTTATTTTTCCAAGTGACAGCTGATGTACAAACATACCAGACTGTGACTGTCCCCATAGGGCCTCTGTTGCATCTAGTGGGCAAGCGGTTGGCCACGGAAGGGGTAGGTGGAGGCGAATAGTGGACACCTCACTGTTCTCCTTTTTGGCTTAATCTAATCCCATCTTTCCTCTAGCAAATATAGGACAAGAGCTTCCTGATGGAATCTGACTCCAACACCTGGCGCACAGTTGCTTTAGATTAAGGATATGGTATAAATAAATCAGCGGCAGACACTCCAGCCAGCCTGAGCACAACAAAGACGTGGGTGTGGAGAAGGGAAGGAGCTGAGCAGGGGATTGTTCCCTAGCACACACCAAGATAACCAGCTGATTAGGGCCAAGAAAATTGCCCATGATTGATTGATTGATAGATTGATTGACTGATTTTTAGCAAATATTTATTTCGCACCACTCTGGGAACAATGTGGCATGCCAGTTAAATATGAGCCAGAAAACTGTTTTAGAATTCGGGTCCTGTTAGTGATTACGGGATATAGGCAGTTGACTGAACACTGGAGCGTCTGTAAAATACCACCTCCCAACACTGGGCTGCCGCAAGGATTCCATGGGAGCCATGCAAAGCCCTCAGAGTTGTCCTGAGCCAGCGGTAAGCCCTGAGAGCTCTCGGTAAGCCCTTAGAAATGCTAGCTGTCCCTGTATTACTGTTATGTGCTTTCCCTCGAGCCAGCCAGGATTTCCAATGACATAATCCCTGACTCAAAGTGGTACTTCAAGATGGCAAAAAGGTAATGGTCCCACTAGAAAAAAAAAAAGCTTCATGAAGATAGGGATTGTTTTTTTCTTTCTGTTTTGTTTCCTCTTGTGGTTCCAGGGCCTAGAACAGTGCCTGGCACATAGTAGGTGCTCGTTACATTTCCTTTTACTTGAATAAATAAATTTAAATAATTGTTTCAGGAACTCTACCATATCATACAGAATTGAGCTGGCCTACAAAGAAGGGATGTCAATAAAATGATCACAAAAATGAGATCAGTGAGCTTAGTGCACTGGCTCAAACCTGTAATCCCAGCTGCTTGGGAGACTGAGGCAGAAGGATCTCAAGTTCAAGGGCAGCCTGGGCAATTTAGTGAGATCCTGTTTCAAAATAAAATTTGAAAAGGCATGGAGTTGTAGCTGTGGTAGATCACTTACCTAGCATGTGTGAGGCCCTGGGTTCAGTCGTCAGTACTGGGGGGAAAAAAGTGTAATTAATGAGACTGGTAAGATATCAAAATACATGAAAAATGTGAAATCTTAGCAGGTAATACAGCTTCATGAAAGAAGTAAAAGTAAAGAGTTTAAAATTCAACTAAAGGAAATAACTTCGTGTGACTCGTTATTCAAGTCATAATAAAATTGGGACTTTAAATCCCCATGACCTTAGAAAGGGGTTATAGAGGTGAACCAGAGTCTCAGGTAGCATTAGCCTGGACATACTGTCTATTTCAGACAGAACCTCTGACTTTGAACTTGAATCTGTAGCCCTTGTCACAGGCTGAGATCTTCAGTTGGCCTGAGATGGTACATCAGTACTGTGTAGTTGAGGGAAATGACTTTGCTACTCAGAAATTAATAATAATAAAATACATAGATGATACAGGGCGGGGAGTGGTGGCACATGCCTATAATCCAGCAGCTCAGGAGGCAAGGCAGTAGGATCACGAGTTCCTCAGCAATTTAGCAAGTCGCTAAGCAACTCAGTGAGATCCTATATCTAATAAAATACAAAATAGGGCTGAGGATGTGGCTCAGTGGTTGAGTGTCCCTGAGTTCAATCCCCAGTACCGCCCCCCGCCCCAAAGATGATAGAGTAAATTAAATCAATGAGATTAATACTTTCACATGATGTTTTGGACCAAGTTTTTAGTTTACCATGAAAAATTATATATAATGGTTATGATGTTTGAAATATAGAAGAAAATCTAACATATTAATTGTACAATTTTAATTTGAAATGTTTATATTAAACTTAGCATTTTATTTTAAAGACAGCATGAAGATCCCCCCCTTCCCCAGTTGGGGATTGAACCCAGGGCCTCACCCATGCTAAGCAGATGCTTAACCACTGAGCTATACCCCTGGCCTGTCTAATTAAGACTGAAATGTTTTTAGGTTTTTTTTTGTTTTGTTTTGTTTTGTTTTGTTTTGTTTTGTGTGTGTGTGTGTGTGTGATACTTGAGTTCAAGCCCAGGGACTTGCACATGCTTGGCAACTGCTTTACCACCAAGCCACACCCCCAGGTGTGATTTTAGGTGTTTATAGGAGAATATGCTTATAATTAGAATGTCAGTGCTTAAGAATGTTTTGCTGGTGGGTAAATCAGCCTTGTAGGGTGTCTGACATGCTTGACAGAATCAAATATATTAAATTTGAGATTATAATTTAAAATTTAAAAGGATTTAATTAGCCATGATAGTTAAACAGGGTTAATAGTTTAAGGAATATTGCTTGTTAAACTTAATATTAATTCAGGGATAAATGAAAGTGATGCTATTTTTATATGAACTTACTAGATTTATGAATAAATTAACAGATCAGTACATTGAGCTTAAAAGCTTAAGAAGCAGCTATGTTGTAAGCCTGAAACTTTATTAAATTAAATATCAATGAGGACCAGCAAGTATCCCTTTCTGTATAAAGAAGCTTATGTCAGGTATTTTAAAAACTGGATTGACAAGAGAGAATACTTATAAATCCCAGAGGGGCCTGGGGCTGCAAATGCAATTCAATGACAGAGCCCTAGTCTACCGTGCATGTGACCCTGAGTTCAATTCCCAGATCCTCAAACAAACAAACAAATCTTAAAACACATTAAAATCCAGAGGGCTGGGGTTATAGCTCAGTGGTAGAGCGCTTGCCTCACATGTGTGAGGCACTGGGTTCAATTCTCAACACCACATATAAATAAAAAGGTCTTTTATTTTATTTTTAAAAAAAAATTTTAAAGCATTAAAATCCAAAGCAGTTTGGTTGAATGCTCCTGTTAAACTTGTTGTTGTTGTTATGGATTTTCCTTCTTATCTTGTACTATTAAAGTAGGTTGAAACCTTAACTCTAGATGTCATTTTCTATGCTCTTAAAAGACTCCTCCGCTATCTGCTCATCTGTTTGCCAGACCCTGTGGAATGAGGCTTGCAACTCTTGGTGGGGTTCCAACTGATCCCAACACCCACCCCCACCTCAGCTGACAAACACACATTGTACCCCCTCCAACCCCACATTCTGTCATTCACAACACCCCCACCCCCCCGCATCCAACACTCAGGGATGTGATGGTCTTTGGGGAAAATTCTGGAAATTTGAGGGATTGCAAGCACTACTGGAATCGAATGGGTGGAGCCCACAGATGCTAGATATTGTTGGATCATGAGACGATTCTGCCTATGAAGAATTATTCTGTAAACGGCATGATTTTAAAATGTGCTGCATATTCACGTGAATGAAAATCTTGACTACTGTTATCTGTTTCTAGAATCTGACTCAGCTTTACGTCTGAACTTAAAATATTTTTGCATGGGTTAAATACATGCTGAGGTTTCCAAGAATGCAATTATCATGCAAATCAAGAGATGGGTGTACTTTATTATACTTGAAACTTTACCAGGATTTATTTATCACTTGGGAAAAATTTCATCCGCCAAGGCAAAGCAGTGCCTGATATGTGAGTCAGGGATCCAAAAACAACAGTGTGTGCCTGAGTTTTTGTGAGTCCTCCCTCATGATGATTTGGTTTAACAATCCCAGGATTTCACCACTTCATCCTAACACCAATGGGGGCATTCCCGAGCTCTTAAAGTACACATTGTTTTAAAGATATATTCTCCCTTTATTTCTCCTACATATGGAACTCAATAATTAGATTCACTGTATAAATCATGTATGAACAAGTTATATTATCTATGAACTCCATTTCAGAATACTGAAGGGTCATTGCGCCATATTTGTTGGGTCTGATAGGATTATGAGCTATTGCTCTCCACCCTCAACATCTTCCCTGAAAATTCTTTCTCCATCTAGAAAATGGTGCTCCCTGAGCATCCTGTTCTTTTGTAGCCCTCACAAGTGCTAGTGGCATTCTCTCCCACATCCTCCTTCCATGGAGCCCAGAAGTGAGGTATGTATCTATTTCCTTCTCTCAAGTTCCAGACCTTGTTTCTCCCTCTGGAAATCTCCAGGCTAGAAACCCCTAGCCTCAGGCAACAGCAGAGTCTTGGATCACTGGTCTTTACTCCTTGAAGATTTTAACCCACATGAATTGTCACTCTTGCCAACACAGTGCCTCGGTTCTTGGTGATTTCATATCCATGGAGTCGGTGGTCATGTTCAGTACACACAGGCATTGACCAGTCAGAAGCAACATCCTTCTCTGGAGGGCCTCTTGCAGGACCAGAATCATCATTCAATTGCCAGACCAGGCCATAGGCAGGTTCTGGGTTGAGGGGCAGGGCCCCAGGTGGCCAAGACCATGGAGAAGCAATCGGGGGCTCAGGGAGTAGCTAGTATGAAAGAATGCCAATATTTTAACAACTGAAATGAGCATGCATATATTACCAGGTGAAATCAGCCTCTTGCCTCCAGTGACCTTGTCCTCCATCAACCTGAGTGCCTACTGCCAGTCAATGTCATATGCTAGACCCAGTCATAGTAGCTGCACCCACTCTATACTTATAAGAATCCCATTCTTTGGACCACCCTTTCCTGTCCCTCCTGTTTATTCCCTCTAGAGCCCTGACTCCAGCCACTTGCCACCTCTCCAGAGCATATGATCCATTATGCCTCCCAGTCTCCCTAGCCTCACCCTCCTCATGCCTCCCACTCTCTCACCCTGGTTAGATTCCATGCCCATCTCCATAACCACCCCTGTATAGGGAACACTCCCTTGACCTACTCTTCCTTTTTCCCCTCCAATGTGGCAAAATCAACCTATGCTAAATCCAATTCTTCACCTGCTCCAAGCCCAAACTTAGGCATAAGCACATAGCTGGAGAAAACCATGCCAGTTGCTTAGCCTACTCCATGACCAACGCCAGTCACTTTGCCACTGCACCAGATGACCAGGATTTTCTCACATCTCTTCTGTCTCTTCCAATTTAAAAAACTCTTCTGCTCTTCTTATGCAAATCTAATGGTTCTCAAAAGCTTTTGGACTCAGGATCCCTTTCAGCTCTAGAAATATGAGGGCCCTATGGAACTGCTGTTTATATGGATTATAGCTATTGATATTTATTATATTCAATTAAAGCTCAAACTTTAAGCATGGTTATTTAAAATGACAATATAAACCTATTCTATGATAACATAAACAACATCTTAAGGAAATAGAACTGTGTTTTTCAAACACAAAATATATCTAGTGAGAAGAGAAACTGTGATAGTAAAAGCAAATGTGACTCCATTTTGTTTTGTGATTCCATTCTGTAAAAAAAAACATGCCAAGTACAAGGGTCATGACTGAGGCAAGATGTTCTTTTCCTTTTGCTATAGAAACCTTTAAGAACACGGAACTACCTAATGGGGCATTGTTTCTGTAACTAGGGTAACGGGGCTCTGTTTCTATAACTGGGGTGAATGGGCTAACTGTGATTGGTTAGGCTTCTTGCTGCTTGACTGCACTCTCCTGCTTCTGTAACCTGGCTTGCTTGCATTGGCTAGACCCCCAAACATCCCTTTTGAGGTTTTCAGGCTTATAAAGAGCGCTCTTGCAATTGTTTGGGGCTGATCAGGGGAACAGCCACTAGTGTGCTTCAATAAAGGCTTGATTTGATTATACGTGAGTGGCCTGGAACTCAGTTTATGAAACTTCGGGGATGAAGCTTTAACTGTAACAAAGCATTGTCTGACTTTTTAAAAATTTATTGGTTCTTTTGGTTATACATGACAGCAGAATCCATTTTTATTTTATTATACAAATATGGAATATATTGAACATATTAGTTAGAGCTCCATTTTTTATTTATTTATGATAGCGGAATGCATTATAATTCTTATTACACAAATAGAGCACAATTTTTCATATCTCTGGTTGTATACAAAGTATATTCACACCAATTTGTGTCTTCATACATGTACTTTGGATAATAATGATCATCACATTCCACCATCATTTCTAACCTCATGCCCCCTCCCTTCCCTTCCCACCCCTCTGCCCTATCTGGAGTTCCTCTGTTCCTCCCATGCTCCCTCTCCCTATCCCACTATGAATCAGCCTCCTTATATCAGAGAAAACATTTGCCATTTGTTTTGGGGGGATTGGCTAACTTCACTTAGCATTATCTTCTCCAACTGCATCCATTTGCCTGCAAATGCCATGATTTTATTCTCTTTTATTGCTGAGTAACATTCCATTGTGTATATATGCCACATTTTTTTATTCATTCATCTATTGAAGGGCAGCATCTAGGTTGGTTCCACAGTTTAGCTATCGTGTAGAGTTCCATTCTTATGGATGCACATGGTGGTGGGATTCACTGTGTTGTTTTTATATATATACATGGGAAAATTACGTCAGATTCATTCCACTATCTTTCCTATGTTTGACATTTTTGTAAAATATTTTTTCATGTTTGGTTTAAGAAGGAACAACTGGTTCTCATATCTGCATCTACATTCAAATTGTTATAATATGTAGTTTTCAATGAAGTACATCATAAAAATTCTGCTCTAACACAGATGCACATAAATAGTTGGGAAAAGGAAGGAGTATTTTGATAAATTTTTCAAATAATTGAGGATTTTTTTGATCCTTCACACAAATTTGACAAGTGGTAATTTCTTAGATTTGTTGAAATTTAGATTTTGACACTGTATCAATCAACTTTTCATAATCTGTTACATTAGAATCTATTCCTGCTTCTTGCACTGTGGATAGATATTTTACCCACACATGATTTTGTAACATCATGCATCAATTATTTGCAAATACTGATTCAGAGTTATTGCACATATTTTAAACGTGGATACACTTAATTATATGAGATAAAAATAATTTACATTCATTAGTGTCACCACTGTTATCAGAGGTCTTTAAGAATTGAGATGCTAACAAGCTTGGGGTAGCAGATGCAAGTTTTTCAGAAATGTCGTAAAACCTGAATTTATCATTGAAGACAAATAGCTCACAAATAACTCCCGACTTAGACTCACTTTGTTCATTTGTTGGTGTCTGCCAAACACACAAATCTGAACCACCAAAGTTGGTCTGTCAGTCACTCTTTCAATTGGTGTTCTATGAATAAAGTGACCAGGTCAGCTGTCATTCAAACCATCACTCAAGGTCTTTTCCTCCAGAGAGCCACCATACTTTGGTATGCAGCCTAAGTGCTTTGGGGATACTTACCATTCAACACAAAATATTAAAAAATCATGTATACTAAGGATGAGGTTTTATAAAATTAATAATATTAACTTCTTTGCTAAGGATGTTCTTTGGCAAAACTTCTTTTCTATGCAAGTGCTGAAGAATATAATGACATATTTATTATATTATATTAATTATATTATATTATATTTAGCCACCAGCTGTTTTTTTACCCACCATTTGCTTTTGCACCACCAGTATAAATGTTAACACAGTTGTTAAGGATAAACCAGGCAATTCAAAAAAATTATTTAATATTTTAAACACTCCAGTTCCACTTTTGTTTACTGTATTTCCCTAAAGGAAGAGGCTTTTCAATGATTAGTTGATGCTGAACCTGAACAAATAAAAGCAAAACTGCAAATCTAGGCACAAACATAGAAGGCAAAAGTTCAGTTCAACAGAGAAGATATTAACTTAGTCTTTACGTTCACAATTAACTCTCTACTTTCAGTCACTGCATCATTGAAAAGTCGTTCTATCATTTCTCTTACTGACTTTTCATCTAGCAGGCGCTCAGCAATGTCAACTACCTAAGGTTTGATTAATCTCTCTCCACCCTATTTTATATATCAGACACTTTTGGAATGTATCATCTGTTATTCTGGTGCCTCAGCTACAACTAAGTAAAGAGAAGACCTATTTTTAATATCCTGTTACAATTTTATCAAAAATATCACCTTCAACACAGTCTCCCAGAACTGAGCCATTAGAAAACGACTTTAGCAGTTATTTCTGCCAGATCTAGGAAAGCTGATATCTTTGCCATTATCAACCCTGTTGTCATTATTTAGACTTCAGTGACAGAGCTCTTCACCCAGTTCTTTCCTCAAACTGCCAAACCAGGCAGGGCCTGGGGTGGGGAGGGGAAACCTGGCCCTGAAACAGTACTGCCATTTCATTCATTAAGACATCTTCTGCTTCAAATGAAGCAATGACAGAAAAATTGGGGATCAAAAAAAAAAAAAAAACCATCCTTTACATTAAAAATGTAATCCCAGGGGGCTGGGGTTGTGGCTCAGGGCTAGAGCGTGAGTGTGAGGCCCTGGGTTTGATCCTCAGCACCACATAAAAATAAATGCATTGTGTTGTGTCCATCTATACTAATAAATAAATAAGTTTAAAAATAAATAAATAAAGGCATTGTGTCCAACTACAAATAAAAAACAAATATTTTTTAAAAAATGTAATCCTAGTTCCTTGGGAAGCTGAGGCAAGAGGGTCTCAAGTCTGAAGCTGGATGTCAAATTAATGAGACCCTGTTTCAGAAAAAAAGCAGGAGACTAGGAATGGAGCTACATGGTAGAGTGCTTGCCTAGCATATGCTAGGCCTTGGGTTCAATCCCCAGTATCAGGAAAAAAAAAAGAGAACCAAAGAAAGAAAAAAAAGAAAAGAAAAATAAATAAAAGCAACCCAAAAGCCAGGCACGGTGGTGCATGCCTGTAATCCCAGGTACCAAAAAAAAAAAATCTCTGTTTTAGTCCATTGGGCTGCTATAACAAAATATCAACTGCAAAAAAAATTTATTGCTCACAGTTTGGGAGGCTGGGCAGTCTAAGATCAAGGCCACAGCAGATTCAGTGTCTGGTGAGGGCTCCCTGCACCTTCTTGCTGGGTTGAAGATGGCGGAAGAGGTGAACTGAACCCCTTTTATAAGAACACTAATCCCACTGCAAGGTGGAGCTCTCATGACATAAACACCGTATGAAGGGCCCACCTCTTAATATTATCACATTTGGATTAAAATTTAGTGTATAAATTTTTTTTGGGGGGGGGACATGAATTCTCAGACCACAGCACTGCATGGACTTGAAGTGGAACAGATGCTTGGTAAGTGGAGGCAGAGTGTGAGTCTGCTGGGCCATGATTCTGGGAGCAGGTAGAAATGCTGGAACGTTTGATGTTCACTGCCCCCTCTACTAAGTCAACTAAGGCTTTGCACACTTCACAAGTGGTGACAACAAAGGCCAGCACATTGTGTGCGTCTGAAGGTTAAGTCTCTTTACCTGTCCCAGAGGAAGAGGCTAAAATAGACTGAAATCACTAGCAAGATCAAAGTTTATGATAAGTGGTTCTAAAGAGTACTTAATGCTCACTGTTCCTGAGCTAAGACATCTACTGGCTCCGTGACCAGACTTTGAATAAGTCCTCATATCAATACAAGAAGAAGTATCATATAGGAAACCAGAAACAGAAATTGGTAAATCTAAATAACTCAACTTAGCTTTGGTTGTAGGGTTCTGGGTATTGAACCCATGGTTACTTTACCACTGAGCTACATCCCCAGTCCCCTTGAATTTATTTTCTGTTTTGATGCAAGGTCTCACTAAATTGCCTAGTCTGCCCTTGAAATTCTCCTGCATTGGCTCCTGAGTCACTGGAATGTGCCACCACACCAGGCTAAATAACTTTCTTACAAATTTTCATTATGAAGATGTGGAACTAAAGTGTAAGATAGCAACAACGAGAATAAGGCTAAACAGCCAAAACAAGATCCTTACTTTATTCGAGAGGATGAAAAAGGGTGGGGCTTGGTGGCACATAACTGTAATCCTCACGACAGGAGGCTGAGCAGGAGAATCTCAAATTCAAGGCTAGCCTGGGAAACTGAGCAAGACTCTATCTCAAAATAAAATTTTAAAAAAGTGTTGGGAATGTAGCTCAGTAGAACAGTCGCCTAGTATGTGTGAAGGTCTGGGTTCAATTTCCAGTACTAAAAATAAAAAAGGAGAATAAAGAAAGAAATTGAATCACTTTATACTTTTAAGAAAAATATGTGCTTATTTATAAATTGATACCTTTAAAGGATAGCAAATAGAATTTCCTCGCCTTTCTTCCGTTTTCCCATCCTCCCTCCCTCTCTGCCTCTTAATACCCTTTCTCTATTCCACTGATCTCTCTTCTATTTTCATGTAATCCCTCCCCTGTTTTTCTTTTCATTTTTTTCCCTTATTTTTATCTAGCTTCCACATATCAGAGAAAACAGTTAACCTTTGACTTTATGGTCTGGTTTATTTCACTTATCATGATGGAGAGCAAGCCTACTTTTTAACATCATGATCTTGGGGTTCAAGTCCCAACATATGAATTTTGATAGCACACACACATTCCAGCCATAGCAGAAATTGGCACTACCTCTATATTCTTAACATTTTTTTCTTTTCTTTCCTTGTTTCTTTCTTTCTTTCTTTTTTTGGTACAGGTCCTCATGCTTGCCAGGCAACTACTCTACCATTGAACTGTATTCCCCAGCCCATATTCTTCTAAATTTTCTTCTAATAATTACAAAGTTTTGGTTTCATAAGCAAAATTTTTAGTATATCAAGAGCTTAATTTTTCTGAATGATGGCAGATAGAGAGCTAATTTGATTATGTTTAATTTTTTGAAGTAATCATTAATACCATTAAATCCATTGTAATACCTCCTCTATCATACTCTAAGATCTTATGTGTGCTATGCTTAGATACTTATATAGTAGCTCTATTCTGTTTCACTTGCTTGTATCTAAGCCCACGCTAAACTATCTTAATGAATGAAACATTGTGTTTCTCTTGTTTAACTAACAATGGCATCTATAAGACATTATAATAAATAAATACTTGTTACTTAAGTATTTATTACATGTGCTGAATAGTCTTCTTTGTTTTGTTTTTTTATTTTCTTTTATTTCTGAAGTAAATTCAGTACCACTCTCCACTAACTGGAATCAGGGTTTCTGGGAGAAAGGCTGATTCCAGGACTAGGTAGAAAATGTTCATTTTGAGTCTGGAATACCTTAGTAGTTTTTTTTTTTTAATTTGTTCTTTTTTGTTGTTGTTGTTATACATGACAGTAGAATGTATTTTGACATATCATACATACATGGAGTATAACTTCCCATTCTTGTGGTTATACATGATGTGGAGTTACACCGGTCATGTATTGATAGATGAACATAGGAAAGTTATGTCCGATTCATTCTACTGTCTTTCTCATTCCCTTCTCTCCTCCCTTCCCCTAACCTCCACCTGTCCAATCTGGTCAACCTCTACTCCTCCCCACCCCCTTATTGTGTGTTAACATCCACATATCAGAGAGAACTTTTGGCCTTTGGTGTTTGGGATTGGTTTATTTCACTTAGCATAATAGCCTCCAGTTCCATCCATTTACCAGCAGCCATAATTTCATACTTCTTTATGGCTGAGTAATATGCCATTGTGTATATATAACACATTTTCTTTATCCATACCAACCAATCTTATTACTTTTGAGAGAGAAGTAATACCTAAAAATAAGAGGCATCTTAACAGACCAGGAAATCAGCTTAATTGGGCTGGGGTTGTGACTCAGTGATAGAGCGGTTGCATAGCATGTTTGAGGCAGTGGGTTCAATCCTCAGCATCACATATAAATAAATAAAATAAAGGTACTATGTCCACCTATTATTAAAAATTTTTTAATGATATTAACGATTATATAACCTCAATGATTGAAATAGTAATTCAAATCCATGCTAATATAAATAAACGCATCAATACATAGAGGAGACCAAAAATAGTTTTCTTATAACAGAATTCCAACTAACAAATGCATAATAGAATGAATGATGGAGTTAGACAATCACTGTTTGGCAAGTATTGTAGTAATAATTCAAACAAGAATTGTCAGAAAATGCTAAGAATTATGGCTGAAAGTATCATAAGGAAAAGGATACTTATATATATGTTTACGTACATATACTTATATATATGTTTCAAAGTATCTTCCTACAATTTTTTTTTACTACTTACAAAGGGGGAAATAGTAACTGTACAGTAGAGAAGCCTGGCAGGTGCCAACTTATTCCCGAGATCAAGGTTAACATCACCAGTTGTGAAACACACTGACATGTGCCTCCTGATATGTTGTACTGCAAAAGACAAACACTCTGTCCCTGGCAGCCCTGCTGAAGAGGCAAGATCTGAACTTAACCATGAGCTAAACCTGAATTGAAGGACATCTGATGAAATAATTCGCCTGAACTCTTAAAAATTGTCAAGGTCATGAAGGGCTAAGAAAGACTGAGAAATTGTTCCAGACTGAAGGAGATTAAGGAGAGATGATAATTAAATGCAATCTCTAATCCTGGCTTGAATTCTAAAATATTATTCTTCTGTTACTATTTAAGATACTATTAAGATAACTCACAAATGTTGAATAATGTCTATATATTAGGTAACAGTATTATTTTACTGTTCATCTCCTCGCTTTCACAATTGTGTGGTATTTATGTAAGAAGATGTCTTTGTTTTTAGGAATTACACACTGAAGTATTTATGGGTAAAACAACATCTTAAGATGTCTGCAACTTACCCTAAAAATATATATATATATATATATATATATATATATATATATATATATATATATATATATATATATATATAAAATGTTATAGTATTGGGGAATTTGAATGAAGGATATCCAGGAGTTCTTGCAAAAAATTATTTCAGAATGAAAGGGTACCCCAGAATAGTGCATTTTCTTTTGTACCAAAATACTGGCTTTTAAAATGTGAGACTTAGGGGCTGGGGATGTGGCTCAAGCGGTAGCACTCTTGCCTGGCATGCGTGCGGCCCAGGTTCGATCTTCAGCACCACATACAAAGATGTTGTGTCTGTCGAAAACTAAAAAATAAATATTAAAATTCTCTCTCTCTCTCTCTCTCTCTTTAAAAAAAAAAAGTGAGACTTAGTTATGTTTTTTATCACTCTTTGAGACCTTGATGGTGTTTATTCAACATATATCTTTGTCATCCATTATATGTTAGAGCGTAGGGATATGGAAAATAACTAGAAAAAAATCTAGCCTCACCCATGTGAAATTTACTATCTAGTGGGGAAAACAACTAGTGAACAAATAATTGCATAAAAGTGGTTATTGTGAGAGCCATTCCTGCAGCCTCCCATATGCTTCACAAAGTCTCGCTCATGGACAGGCCGAATGATACCCCCTTTCTTATGAAAATACAGATACAATCTCACTGCTTCTTTCTGAATATTCCATACTAGACCCACAGCCACAGGAAACATTAAGAATTCCACCCAACTGATTCATTGTTTCGTTTTGTTTCTGTTGAAGGGCTAGGAATTAAAGAGAAAAATCAGTGGTAGTGAGGTTTGGTTTTTTTTTTTTTTTTTTTTGATAGCTAAAATATTTTCCATCTTGAAAAGCAATAAAGTCTGCCGCAGAAGCAGGATACCTTTTCAAACCTCCTGTTCATTGCAGAGATAGGCATCTAAGGAACTTCAGGCCATGTTCTGGGGAGGTTTTTTTTTGAAATTTGAACAAAAGGGAGTTTGTTACAGAACTCACAAGGGAAGTTCTGAAATCTTCATTAATTTCCATAATAATTTCCAATTAATTCATTAGTCATTTCCTGATTTTCTGAAGTCATTCATTTTCAAAGCAGCTCCCTTGAACATTAGGTGAAATTAAGAATGCTATGATTTTTAAGTGATTTCCTCTAAACTAAAACTTTTAGCAATTTATAAACATGCAAAACAGAAGTCTGGGCCCAAGTCTGAGATGACTTACTGCGAGAATTCTCTTCATTCATTCTTTGGAATGAGGAGCCTTAACACTCCCGGAGGATATGAAGGATCTAGAGGAAAACAGAATTATACCAGGTGCTTCTCCTGGCTGGAGGCCCAAGGCCTGAGAACAGAAAGACTATCGGTAAGGCTGTAATGGGAACACATCCAACATTCTCCAGCTCAAACCCTTCAGTGTAAATATAGCTCTCTGGTAAGGGTGAGGAGGTGGAGGTGGGGATGAGGAAGAGGATTTGTGGTGTGGGGGTTGGGAGGGGGAGGTTGTTCAGGAACCTTCCTTCCTGCCATTGTTGACCTTGATAACTGCTGTAGTCATTCGTGGCCCCTCAGCCTGCATCTGGGGTGCTTCCAATCCTTAGGATGCTGCCTCTCAATTCAGACCTGGCCCCTAGGGCCTGCCCTGCCAGGGTTATTGTACTCCCAAAGCTGTTCTGGAAGCAGCTGGTGCTGCCACCCCCAATCCCATCAGCCATCGTTTATAGTTTTCAACTCTTAAATACAGGTGACTCTCCCTTTTTAGGAAACTGAACATGGTAATACCTCAACCCACAGGATAATAAATTGAGAAATGAGGCTCTGCTCTATAAAAGGATTTCCCAGAAAATCCTCATGAAAATTGAGCTTTCCTGATAAGCAATGGCAGATTTAGCATGAAGCCAACAAAGCTTAAATTACAAGGTCCTTCATTTGCAGAGGCCCTTCCAAGGCCATGGGAAGGTCTCTAACAGTGTTTACATGGTCACATTCTTTTTACAGACTTGCAATGTACAACATTTTAACTGTAATTTGTTACAGCCATTGTCTCTTTCCACTGCAACCCACCCCCAACACACACACACACACCCACTTACACACACACATACACCCCACACCACAATACCACTTTCCATTGTGAAGGATTATGGAAAATAACATGCCCCAAGACAGCCCTGGGGAAAACAGGAGGGCAGTGTGGCTGGGGAGGAAGAAGGGAAAATAAGGCAAACATTAATCCTTCCCAGTCTCCTGAAGAGACTGAAAGCTGGGCCCTGGACTTTAACCCTTTCCCATTACTGATGAGTCCTGGAAGGAGAAAAGCAAATAGTGAAACTCTGGAGTTAAACAGTGGATCCTGGAGGAAGAAGATAAGCAGTGAGTGCTGAGTTCTGAGCTTTCATCCATTCCCAGGAACAATGTCTGTGACTTTTTACAACTTTTTCCTGACTGCCCAAACCAATGCACCCTCATTGTAGTATAAAAAGCAGATCCCCTCTGTAACCGGGGGCCATTTTTTACCTAGAAAGTGAGCCCATCCGATGCATGACTCTGCTGCTGAATAAACGACAGTGCTGATCCATGAGGTTTGCTCCTGTCTTTGTCCTTTGTGCTTACACCTTGTGTCCACAGTTTTGGGGTACCGGCACCATTTTGGGATTCAGGTAAAGGGAGCAGAAGTTGGGTCTAAAGCCATTTGTCTTGGCCTAATGAGACATTTTTATGTGGTTCCAATTCACTTTAGGGCATATTTTGTCATCATTAGGCATCTTAGTACAGGAAAGGCTTTGGGAACATCCATGACACCATATAGTGACCTCCTCAGATTCACAGCAGGAAGAGACAACACTGTAAATACATGAGTCATGGAGAAGAAACGTTTTAGAAGAAAGACTGGTCTTCCTTAGTGAGGAAAGTGAGACTGGGCTGAGTGAAGGTCACTGGTGAGAGGAGAATTCCTTCCAGTCAGGTCTCACTTTGTCTCCCAAGGAAAGCATTCCTTATATGCTATGTATGGTGTTCTAGAAGTTTCTCTCCATTCAAGGAGGCAGGAAGCTCCTCTGCCTCCTCTTTATTGGAGGTGGAATCTGCCCTCAGCAGATTCTCTGTGCTGGGAAAGGAAGAGACAAGTTCCCCCTTCCCAAGTATATAAGAGACCTATTTCTGATAAACTAAATTTTTGTTAATTAAATGTTTAGATATCTTGAAAGACTTTAATATTTAGAAATAGAAAGAAACTTTCTATAAAATGGATACTTGTTTCCAAGTTATTCTGTTCCAAGAGAGTCACAAATAATAGCTAATTTTCTTTGGACACTGCTGTGTTTGGATGTTTAATGTGCATCATTTAATCACATTACTGTGAGGGAGTCACTATAATTAACCCACTTTTGGAGATGAAGCAGTTGTGCCTTCTTGGAGGTATATGAACTGCCGAGGGCCCTCCAGTTATGAAGTGGTAGAAGTAGTTTTCAAAACTTATCCTCTAAGTCGGGTGTTTGGTGCACAGCTGCAGTCTCAGCACTCAGGAGGCTGAGGCAGGGTGACCCCTTGAGCCTAGGAGCTCAAGACCAGCTTGGGCAAGATAGCACAACCGCACCTCAAAAAACGAAGTAAAACAAAAAACCAAACATAATTATGCTTTTTTGACTTTCAGGGACAGCTTTTAATTTAATTTAATGTATTTTAATTATGTAAAATATGAATATGATTCTAAAGTTAAATCTATAAAAATAAAGTATATATCCTTTCCCTCTCCATGCTATTTCATCCTGCCCCTAGAGGTAGTCTTTTTCTATGGCTTATCCTTCTCTTTCTTTCTTTCTTTCTTTCTTTCTTTCTTTCTTCCTTCCTTCCTTCCTTCCTTCCTTTTCTTTATTTTTTTTTTTTTGGTACCAGGGATTGAACTCAGGCATGCTTAACCACCAAGCCACATCCCCAGCCCTTTTTAATATTTTATTAGAGACAGGGTCTCGCTGAGTTGTGTAGGGCCTCACTAAGTTGCTGAGGCTAGATTTGAACTTGTAATCCTCCTGCCTCAACCACCCAAATTGTTGGGATTACAGGCATGCACCACCATGCCTGGCTCTTCTAATTTTTTTTTAATATAGGAAAATATTTGTCATGGTGAAATAATATATTCTTCACACTTTTCTCTATCTTGCTAAATTGAAGAACATAGAACCAAATGATGTACTTGAATCTAATTGTATATAGTTGAAGCCAGAACCATATAGTCCTGTTCTAAAGGGACTTTAAACAATTATTGGACTACTTTGATTATTTTTGAAGACACCAGGAAACCATTTGATTGCTTTGAGAACTGGTAAATTAATGAAAAGAATCAATAATGTGTCCTATTATTCCTTAAAAACAGTACTTCAATTTTATATGTATTTTAATTATACAAAATATATTAACACATTACAATATTAATATATAATAAATAATATAATGTATACTATATGCACATATACATTATCTCTACATGTATAATATATACATTATATATAATATGTATAACATATAAAATGTAAAAATAAAATATATATTTTATATATAAAATGTTGATAAGTATTTCAGCTTATATAATAAGGAATAAGAATTGGAGGATCACTGCTTGTAACCCCTATGAGTTACTCTACCTGAAAATACTGATGATGATAAACAAATCTAACATCACAGAAAGGAGACAGATGCTACCAACTTCACAATGAAAGAAACACCACCACCTATAGCCTTGCTAAAGACAAATAAATAAATACCCAGACTCCCATTAAGCATCTTTATCTGTGGATTACAGGATCTACAAGGGGAAGGAAACATGTTAAATAACTCAGTGGGGAAGCCATCAACAAACTCCAGACCATGGACAGTCTGTAGGAAAGAAAACCTGGCTTCTTTGACAAATAAATTGTGAGAAATAAAATGGATCTTACTTGGGCTCTGATTCTAATGAGCACTCAGAACACATTTTTAGGATGATGGGAAACCCACAACAATTACTGAATGGATATTTGATAAAATTACAAAGTTGTTAATTTTTAAAGTATCATTTTAATGTTATCATGGGTTTAATTTTATATTTTAGACACACATACTGAAATATTTATAGAGGACATATTATGATGTCTGGGATTTGTTCTAAATAATTCAGTAGGGGAGAAGATGGTTGGAAATTCAGGTGAAATGAAATTGGTCTTATATTGATAATTATTGGGTCAGGATGATGGGTACGTGGGAGTTTTATATTATGCTCCTTACTTTTGAATATGTTTGAAAAATCTCCATACAGCAAAATTTTTGAAGACTTAAAGAAAGTCTATCCTCTTACACACTTTAGGTTTCATCTTATCATTCACATATCTATCAACCCACAAATAGAGGTTAAGTTTTCCCCAGTTTTGAAAGGCAAAATTTATCAATATTATAAAGTAGTATATTCAAATAATTCTTCACACATTGCAACACCTTTCCTCCCCTGTTCAACAAGAGTAACTTACCTTCATTGTAGTTAAAATATCACCTATTTGGGGCTGGGGCTGTTGTTGAGTGGTAGAGAGCTCACCTAGCATGTATGAGGCACTGGGTTCAATCCTTAGCACCACATTAAAAAATAAATAAATAAAATAAAGGTATTATGTCCATCTATAACTAAAACAAACCAAAAAGAAAATTAAATATCACTTATTTTCTCCACTAACTCAGTGAAGAGAGATTGAGAGATTCTCAGATTCTCAACTCCTGTATCTTGGAAAGGGGCTTCTAAACTGAAGGATATTGGTGATAATAGGTGTCAGGAGCTTTTCTCTGTTCCTGTTAAGGTGTCCCTCCTAGAGAGGCTTAAGAACATAACTGCATGAAAATTGCCTGTAAGTAATTCTGGTAGATGTGGAGATGTGCTGCCCAGGTCCCCTTCCAAGAAAGACTTGTTGCAGCCAATGGAAGTGCCCTCAGAAGGTAGCGCTTGACCCCTTTAGAGACTGTCAACTCCTCCAATGCATGCCCTGCCAGGGGAAGCCCATATCTGATGCAGGAGGACTTGGCTTTGGGGACCCAATGCAAGACACTGTAACAGGCCAACTTCGGCTGTGAAGTTCCCTGTGGGAACCAATGAAGGATTTTGAACCTGCAATATAACTTAACATTTCCTTCTGTCCACTCCCTAAGCCCTTCCTTTCCCTTCTACAGGTGTTGTTCCTGTGAGTGCTCTCAGTATACATCTGCACACTATTCCCTGGCTCAGAGTTTGATTCCTAAGGAACCCAATGGCAACAGTGAGGACACATCATAATGCCTGTCTACCAGCCATGGAGTTGCTTTGTTAAAGCCTTAATCATTCATTTCCTTGACTGGTAGCCCAAAAATGAGGGTGTCTTGAAAATCTTTTGAGTGGCCTATGATTGATAGAAGCTGACTTTTCATTGCTTTGTGATCTGTGGATACGAGTGAAACAAGTTTATTATGAACACATAGGATCAGTTGGATTCACATCACAGCATCTCAGATCAAAAAGGTGATCTTAGAATGGGGCAGACCTTTCCTGGCACTCTTTCTTGCAACTGTTTTCACCTCCAGGAGACAAATACCAGTGTTGGCAGGTGCTTCCCTCACCTGCTTATGCACGTGGATCCCAACACTGTTAACATATCTCTCTCTCTACAAAGGCATGTTTGCCATTAAAGAGAACCCTAGGCCTCACACATAGTTATATATTATTTCAAAGGCCAAAAATTTCACTTTGAGTGAACTTGAAATCATTCCAAGTTCTGTTGCAGCTGCCATGTTTTCCCTACAAATGGGGCTCTGAGACACAACTGGCTCTGGGCCATTAGGAATGAGGAAGAGGAAATATTATGGCCAGTCTATCTGGCCTCTTTATTGGATGAGTCAAGTTGAATATGTATAAGGGCTTTTGTGGCTTCATTCATCATTTTGGTCCTTTCCACACAAGATCGTTTGTCCTTCAACCATGAATTCTATTAATACAGAATTTCCACGGGATGTACCCATCATAGTCCTAGAGAGAGTAATGCATAAATCTTGACCATATGTTTTATATGCAGATGACTTCATGCTTGATATCTATTTTAGAGCCAATGGTTTAACCACTGCTTCCCCCAAAATACCACCTTCAGGATGGTAAGGGATATTCCTTTGCTTGAATGTTTCAATTAATAGTAAGTATAAAAGTAAAGCAGATCAAAAAGGAAGGAAAATCTGAAACATGGATGAACCCTGAAAACATTACGCTGAGAGAAAGAACCCATGCATAAAAGGACATGTATTACATGATTCCCCTTATACGAGATACCTAAATTCTTGAAGACAGAGAGTCAGGTGCAGGGGCACATGCCTTTAATCCCAGTGACTCAGAGACTGAGGCAGGAGGATTGCAAATTCAAGGCCAGCATGAGCAACTTTTCGAGACCTTGACTCAAAATAGAAAACAAAAAAGGACCGGGGACGTAGCTCAATGGTAAAGTTCCCACCCTTGGGTTCAATCCCTAGTACCCCCCACACACACACACACACAATCATAAATACAGAATAGTGGCGAAGAAAAAAATGGGGCGTTGTTAAATAAATACAGGATTTCAGTTCAGAATGATGAAAGAAAGAAAAGGAGGAAGGGAGGGAAGGAAAGTTCTAGAGAAAGCTGGGAGTGTAACTCAGTGGTACATTGCTGGCCTAGCACATGTGAGGCTCTAGATTCAATCCCCAGCACTGCAAAAAAATGAAAAAAGAAAAGAAAATATCTGGAATGGATAGTGGTGATGGTTGTATAACACTGCAAATATTTTTAATGCTCAGAACTTAAAATTTGTTAAAATGTAAATTTTATATTATGTATATTTTATTACAACTTTTTAAAAAGTAAAGTGGAGTGTCTGAAGGACAATTCGTGTAGTGAGAATTGGGCCTGGGCTTGAGGGTTTGGGAGTACAGCAGACCTACATTTGGGGCCCTCCTTGGCCACTCAGCTGCTGTGTAACCTTGGGAAAGTAACTGCCCTCCTGCAGCCTCCCCAGTAGAGTGGGGCTCCCTCACTGTGTTGTTGGAAGGAGTGAAGGTACACAGCCTTTGTTGCAGAGCCTGGCATTTGGTGAGTGCTTGGTAAAGGATGAATGAATGCACATGGTTAAACACTCTGCAGTAGGCTTGCTTGAGGGTGCACCCCAGCTCTCCTACTCACCATCTTTCTGACCTTAGGCACGTTATTTGACCTCTCTGTGCCTCAGTGGTCTCATCTGTAAAATAGAGTAAATGATCATCCCACTTCAGAGGGTTTCGAGGATTGCAACGTTTCCATCAATACACATCTGAAACACATTTGCATAAGTTAATAGGTGAAGCCCTCAAAAGCTTGATACATTGTATTAGTTAAATATACACTTTTATTATTAGGAGTCATTCTGAAATGTTAAAATGGTTTTATCGGAATATTTATTTAAGGTATTTAAGATTTGTATTGTACTGCCTAATTTTTTTAAAGAGAGAGAGAGAGAATTTTTTAATATTTATTTTTTAGTTTTCGGCGGACACAACATCTTTTTGTTTGTATGTGGTGCTGAGGATGGAACCTGGGCCGCACACATGCCAGGTGAGCGCGCTACCGCTTGAGCCACACCCCCAGCCCTGTACTGCCTAATTTTTATTGTTGTTGTTTTGTAGTGTTAACACTTAACAGATACTGTGTACCAGGCACTCTGCAAAATAGTTTCTAAGTATTGCAAAATTATCCATTTAACAAGATGCAGAGCAGAGGAACAACTTGCTCAAGGATTAGCCAATTTGAACTACCATATGTCTGACTCCAGAACTCTTACAATGCTCCAAGCTACCCTGTACAATAGTCTGAAGCTACTGGTAATGAAAATGCATGTACCACAGAGTCCTAAAAGTAAATAAATGAAGTCTCTGGGAATGGGGCCAAAACTTGAGATTAGAACCTGGAATAAAGTAGTTATTGCATCAAGCACCCATATAGAGCTAAGCTTCCCAGAAACCAAGACGAAACAAAGAACATGACACGTCATATGGCATCTGAAACGTTGCTCTCCTCCCCTCATCCAGAACCTGATACACCCTCATTCATTTATTTACCTATAAAACCCAGGGACGATCTACATCTACCAGGCAATTTTCAGTCCTTCCAAAGATACTTGACAGTCTAATATTCCTATGCCTTAGGCAGGTAGCAAATTTCCTGTGTTCTTTTTCTTGCTTAAAAAAAAAAAAGAGGGCTGGGATTGTGGCTCAGTGGTAGAGCACTCGCCTGGCATGTATGAAGCACTGGGTTTGATCCTCAGCACCACATGAAAATGAACAAATAAAATAAAGGTATTGTGACCATCTACAACGAAAGAAAGAAAGAAAGAAAAGACATACTTGTCCCTGACATTAAACTCTACTAAATTATCTATGTGGTTTCTTTTAGGAGAGATATTCGGTGTCCTGTGGAGCAGTATCATCAGGAGCGGGTTCAGAGCCATATGACCTCAATCCAAGTGGCAGTTTCATTGTCAGTCCTTAATAAAGGCAGGAAGCAGAGTGTGGGTCCTGGGGGCCGGGATAGGTAACAGTGCATCATGGGACTCTTGCACATCCATGAACTACAGTGAGTGATCTGTTCAACTGCAAATAACTAGTAACACTACTGTGTGTAAAATCATATATTGCAGAGCCTTTTGGGTCTGCTAGGTATAGAATCATATCATCTGCAAATAGTGATAATTTAAGTTCTTCTTTTCCTATTTTTATGCCTTTAATTTCTTTCGTCTGTCTAATTGCTCTGGCCAGCGTTTCGAGAACTATGTTGAACAGAAGTGGTGAAAGAGGGCATCCCTGTCTTGTTCCAGATTTTAGAGGGAATGCCTTCAATTTTTCTCCATTCAGAATGATGCTAGCCTGAGGCTTAGCATAGATTGCTTTTACAATATTGAGGTATGTTCCTGTTATCCCTAGTTTTTCTAGAGTTTTGAACATAAAGGGATGCTGTACTTTGTCGAATGCTTTTTCCGCATCTATCGAGATGATCATATGGTTCTTATTTTTAAGTCTATTGATGTAGTGAATAACATTTATTGATTTCCGTATATTGAACCAGCCTTGCATCCCAGGGATGAATCCTACTTGATCATGGTGCACAATTTTTTTGATATGTTTTTGTATCCGATTCGCCAGAATTTTATTGAGGATTTTTGCATCTAGGCTAATAAATGAATTCAGCAAAGTGGCAGGATATAAAATCAACACGCATAAATCAAAGGCATTCCTGTATATCAGCAACAAATCCTCTGAAATGGAAATGAAGACAACCACTCCATTCACAATATCTTCAAAAAAAATAAAATACTTGGGAATCAACCTAACAAAAGAGGTGAAAGACTTATACAATGAAAACTACATAACCCTAAAGAGAGAAATAGAAGAAGATCTTAGAAGATGGAAAAATATACCCTGTTCATGGATAGGCAGAACTAACATCATCAAAATGGCGATATTACCAAAAGTTCTCTATAGGTTTAATGCAATGCCAATCAAAATCCCAACGGCATTTCTTGTAGAAATAGATAAACCAATCATGAAATTCATATGGAAAAATAAAAGACCCAGAATAGCAAAAACAATGCTAAGCAGGAAGTGTGAATCAGGCAGTATAGCGATACCAGACTTCAAACTATACTACAGAGCAATAGTAACAAAAACAGCATGGTACTGGTACCAAAACAGGCGGGTGGACCAATGGTACAGAACAGAGGACACAGAAACCAACCCACAAAACTACAACTATCTTATATTTGATAAAGGGGCTAAAAGCATGCAATGGAGGAAGGATAGCATCTTCAACAAATGGTGCTGGGAAAACTGGAAATCCATATGCAACAAAATGAAACTGAATCCCTTTCTCTCGCCATGCACAAAAGTGAATTCAAAATGGATCAAGGAGCTTGATATCAAATCAGAGACACGCCGTCTGATAGAAGAAAAAGTTGGCTACGATCTACATACTGTGGGGTCGGGCTCCAAATTCCTCAATAGAACACCAATAGCACAAAAGTTAATAACTAGAATCAACAAATGGGACTTATTCAAACTAAAAAGTTTTTTCTCAGCTAAAGAAACAATAAGAGAGGTAAATAGAGAGCCTACATCCTGGGAACAAATCTTTACTCCTCACATTTCAGATAGAGCCCTAATATCCAGAGTATACAAAGAACTCCAAAAATTAGACAATAAGATAACAAACAACCCAATCAACAAATGGGCCAAGGACCTGAACAGACACTTCTCAGAGGAGGACATACAATCAATCAACAAGTACATGAAAAAATGCTCACCATCTCTAGCAGTCAGAGAAATGCAAATCAAAACCACCCTAAGATACCATCTCATTCCAGTAAGATTGGCAGCCATTATGAAGTCAAACAACAACAAGTGCTGGCGAGGATGTGGGGGAAAGGGTACACTTGTACATTGCTGGTGGGACTGCAAATTGGTGCAGCCAATTTGGAAAGCAGTATGGAGATTTCTTGGAAAGCTGGGAATGGAGCCACCATTTGACCCAGCTTATTCCCCTTCTTGGTCTATTCCCTAAAGACCTAAAAAGAGCATGCTACAGGGACACTGCTACATCGATGTTCATAGCAGCTCAATTCACAATAGCAAGACTGTGGAACCAACCCAGATGCCCTTCAATAGACGAATGGATTAAAAAAAATGTGGCATTTATACACAATGGAGTATTACTCTGCATTAAAAAATGACAAAATCATAGAATTTGCAGGGAAATGGATGGCACTAGTGCAGATTATGCTAAGTGAAGCTAGCCAATCCCTAAAAAACAAATGCCAAATGTCTTCTTTGATATAAGGAGAGTAACTAAGAACAGAGTAGGGACGAAGAGCATGAGAAGAAGATTAACATTAAACAGAGATGAGAGGTGGGAGGGAAAGGGAGAGAAAAGGGAAATTGCATGGAAATGGAAGGAGACCCTCAGGGTTATACAAAAGAACATACAAGAGGAAATGAGGGGAAAGGGAAAAATAATACAAGGGGGAGAAATGAAGGTCAGTAGAGGGGGTAGAGAGAGAAGAGGGGAGGGGAGGGGAGGGGAGGGGGGATAGTAGAGGATAGGAAGGGTAGCAGAACACGACAGTCACTAGTATGGCAATATGTAAATCAATGGATGTGTAATTGATGTGATTCTGCAATCTGTATATGGGCTAAAAATGGGAGTTCATAACCCACTTGAAGCAAAGTGTGAAAGATGATATATCAAGAACTATGTAATGTTTTGAACAACCAACAATAAAAAAAAATAAAAATAAATTTAAAAAAAATCATATATTGCTTTATCCTGTTGTGTGTAAATCATATATAATTTTAGACAAGAATTAGCAGGTCCAATGATTTAAGAAGAAATTATGAAAGAAATATAAAATTGAAATAATTTTAACTCTATCCATTGACTTCATGTATTTTTCTGAAAATTGGGGAAAATACAAGAATACTGGATTTTAGTAGCAGAACATGTTGGCCAAGCCCACAAAAATGTAGTGATAATTAAATAAGGATAGGTGCTGAAAACAAAGATCCTTGATGCCCTCCTCCCTTGTTTCTCACAGAGATGTGTCCAAAGTTTGGTGGGCAAAGCAATCCACAGGGAATGAGGAATGGGGCAAGTGCAGGAGACACAGCTGTGGTCTTGCAGCCCTTTGAATCTGTAGAACAAGAGACAGGCACCTGCCTCCTTCCATAGAAGTGATTTTTTGCTGTTGAATAGTCTAGGTGTTCTGTCTCTTAGTTTGCCATTGGACTTAACCACCATGGGCTAACTTCCAAGACAGAGTAGCTTAATGCAGCATTTTCCAAACTTTGATTAAGAAAAGTCTTCCTTGGCAGCACATCTATGAATATCCCCAGAACAGTGATCCTCCTGGCACACTGATCTAGTAATAAGCATGCATAGGTGAATAAGCTCCTGCCAATGTCCCAGGTAAGGGAACATATCCTTGCATTGTGCTCTCATCTTGCTTTCTATTTTAAAAATTAGTTCTCTTTTAAACAAGGCCCTCTGCCTCACAGGGGCTCTTTGTGCAAGAATTTGTGTTTGCATTTCAAGTTTTACATTTACCAATAAAGACAAGCTCTGAAAATACATTTTGTTGTGATAAAGACATTCCTGAGATTAGAAAACAAAAGTGCAATGCATTAAAAAGTTATTCTTTATCTTAGAATTAGCCACAAAAGACCCATAAAAACTTATTTACACACACTGTTCTTTGTCTCTGAATCCACTGGGCCACTACATAAGCAACACACCAAAGAAATGCACAAGGCCCTCCATATGTGGTGGGTGCACAGGGAGAAGCACAGGGCGTGTATCTTTCAGGATTATGAACTGCTCTCTAGCTGGGCGACTTAGACAAAACACTTCCCCTACACGCATCTTGATTTCAATATCTGAAAAATAAGGATGTTAGATTACAGTGTTTCCAAATCTCTCCCCAAAGATAAGAATATTGAGATTTCTAAACCCTCCATGGAAATTCTGATTAAATGGATGTGGGTTGGAGCCCACTGACCAGGTTGCTTTGTGTTTGTCGTCGTTTGCTTCTATGCTTGCTTGTTTGCTTTTAAACCAGAGATTTAGGTTCTTATTTTCAAGAAAATTGAGGAGAACCTGGCTAGGTGACTGATGGACTTCTTGATTCTGTCATACTGTAATTCTATGATTCTATGAGCTGGATGAATGATTTACCACCACCCTCACTAGAAGATGCTATAATTAAGGTAAGAGCTTGAGACAGTTTTTTGGTGTGTTCCCCCCCGTGCTGGAGTGGCAGCTGGACATGTTTGTCTGAAATATATAACTTCTTCTCACAAGTCAACCACACATTAGCCCTGTGGGGGGGGAAAAAAAAAACCAGCTATTTGGTGCTGATGAGAACTGTGAGCATCTTTCCCCCTTAACTCTTCTGGTGTGTTCTCTAAGCAGGTGTCCCACACGGTGTCCTGGGTCTGTCCTCCTCCACACCACAGATATACAACTCTCAACACCTAGAAATGGTTTCAGAAATTCATAACACCGCTAATGTCTCCTGAGATAAAGAGGTGGTGGCCTGAAGTCAAACCTCAAACTCCTATAAGCACCAGGTCTGGCCACTCCCTCTTGTTCCCTTGGAAGCCAGGTGGCTCTCTAAGATTGAGGAATCATTTTAGAGGACTGGTTGGAGCCATGAAGGGGGCTGCCTCTCCAACCAATCCTTTGAGAGAAGCTGAGGTTAAAAGGCCATGAGTTCCTTCAAGTTTAGCTTCTCTAAAAGAAAAACCCAGGGGATGCTCCCAAATATAGTCATTTCAGTACGCATTTTCAAAAATTTTAAATTGTACCTACTCCTGCCCAAATAGATGATTCCTTCTTTTTCTTTTCTTTGTTTTGTTTTACCTGGGAATGAACCCAGGGGTGCTTTACCACTGACTCACATTCCCAGCCCTTTTTATTTTTTATTTTCAGACAGGATCTCTCTAAATTGCTGAGGCTGACTTTGAACTTGTGATCCTCCTGCCTCAGCCCTCTGGGTTGCTGGGATTACAGGCGTGCACCACCACACTCACAAATAGATGGTTCCTGAAGACAGAAAAGGAGCATTGTGTTCTGTTTACAGAAGACTTAGAAATCTCTTTCTCTGGGGCTGGGGTTGTGGCTCAGCGGTAGAGCACTCGCCTAGTATGTTCGAGGTCCTGGGTTCGATCCTCAGAACCACATAAAATAAATAAAAGAGAAGGTATTGTGTCCAACTATAACTAAAAAATAAAATATTTTTTAAAAAATCTCTTTCTCTGACCATAGTGTTGATTGCCAAGCATAGTGATGCACACCTGTAATCCCTCAGGAGGCTGAGGCAGGAGGATCACAAGTTTGAGGCCAACCTGGGTAACTTAACAAGATCCTGTCTCAAGAAAACAAATTATGGAGACACACACATACCCATAATACATTTTATCTTCAAAAACAGCTATTTCCTAGCTCTGTCCACTCAAAAAAGGCTTTGTAAGCAAATGACAAATCCCATAGAATGAGCACAACTAGCACTCAGATCCTAATCCCTAAATCCTATTTTCTACCAAAGGAGCCATTCTCCTTGAAGAAACAGCTAATTCCAAGTCTGGGACAGAAAGTCACAAAATAAGCCTAGATTGTGTTGTCACACTAGAATGCAAGGAAACTATCAAAGGCCAATAGGGCTGTGTCAGGACTCAACAGCTAACAGAAAGAGGATTCCCCTAGCCAAAGTTGGAATAATTTGAACATTAGAAATAATAATCACTGCAATGTGTTAAAACCATCCAATTTATTTTAAAAATCCATGAATTTATTTTGTTATATTTAAAATTGCATTGGTCAAATAAATGCATTGATCATATCTGGAGGATTTGGGTAAATCCTTATTATTTTGAAAATTGGTAAATAAAGAAAAAGAACCAAACACTTAGCCTCTTTCCTGTTTTTATCTGTGTTTTAGTCAAATAGTAGATAAGGGGAAGTTTCTTTTTGTAGAATACTTCAGCTAAGTAAATTAGAAAGGAAAGATATAATTTGACTATTGCCAATTTGCATTTCTTACTGAGTTCATATAATGATCATCAATAGCCACTCATACTACACAGGAGACAGGACAACCAGACATTATGTGCCACCTGATGGAAGGATCCACCTGCTAGGCAGTATTCTTGCCAAAAATACTCAAGAAATCTGATCAAGTCTCTAGAACTGACTATAAATTTGTAGTACATATAGGGATCAGAGGAAGATGAAGTCAGCAGACTACAAGTGTCTATAAGACACTGACTCAGTTTCTCCAATGAATTAGAAGGTAAAGGCAAAAAAGGAGGTAGATGTGATTACATTAGACCTAAACATATTAACTGTACAATACATGGATTTCATCTGGATCCTGATTCTAACTAAATAAAAAAAAATAAAAATAATAAAACAATGATGAGATAACCAGGAAATGGCCATAGCAGGATATATGATGATATTGAGGACTGTTAACTTTTGAAAGTGTAGGAATGGCTATCATTGTATTAAAAAAAACAGTTCATATATTTTGAAGGTTTATTTTATGAGAATAGAGAATATAGAGGGAAGGACATGGGCCACAAGTTGTTTCCTATAGAGCTGAATGCTGGCTCCATGAACATTCATTATCATTCCCTCTAGTATATAGCTCAAAATTTCAATAATAATAATAATAAAGACTTTGTAAGTGGGATTGATCATTCCTTCTCTTAGAAAGATTCGCCTTGCACATTTTCAAGCCCCCTTTTTCTCCATGAGATGAGGCATTCATGGAAGTGGCTGAGACAGAGGTGACTCTCCTTGATCACTCACATCATACTGAACTTTCAAAAATAAGTGAGCCAAATAAACATTCAGAAACAACTTTTTCCAACATCAAGTTGCTGCACCATTGAATGGCAGGAAGACAGGCCACCGAGGACCATGGTGTCACACTCCAGAGCACAAAAGTTTTCCTGTCTGTCTTCACTTAAAACTCAGATCATCTTCACATTTCCTTCTGAAGCCAGAAGGAAGACTCTGGGCTCTTGGCCAGCACCTCCCACTTCAAGGTCTGGCCTCTCTTCCTGTTTCTTTATAGAATCAAGAGAAGCAGAAAAACCTGGAAAACATTATGCACCTTTGACAGAAATAAAAATGTAAACATACTGTGTCAATTGCTCATAGACAATGGAGCCAGAGGCTCATTTTATTTTCAAAAATGTGGGTGAATCTTTCATTGGACCTCCTGGCCTTTAATTCCTAATGCCCTGCCCCGCAATGGAATCACAGGGCCTCCATCCTATATCTCAGGTTTTCAATGTTTCCTCCTTCACAGAGCCCCAGAGTTCCTTATACACAGAAAAAAGCCTAAACTCATGACAAATTATTAAAAAAAAAAAAAAGAACTGACATAAAATAAGAATTTTTCTGAACAGGAAGAATAACAGATCCAAACAAAGCCACCCAGAGAGTTTCTTTGCTCGCTGAACTGTATATCTTTGTTCTGCACACTGATTCCTGATCCATGGTGCCCTCTTTATTAATTTGCTGGTGGATTTGAACTGAATTGAAACCTCAGCCTTTACATAAAGCCTACAGTCTTTTCCAAGAGCCGGGGCCCAAGCTGAGCTAGTTGCAGTTAGAAACAAAAACGAGTCTACACCAGGCCAAAAGGACAGAGTGAAGCATGTTCAGTGTTTGTACATCCCTCTGAAGTTGCTCCCCTAGTTTTCCTCAATTGATAACAGATAAAGAAACTGAAACTTAAATGTGTTACAATGAGAAGAGGCCTAGCTAGGATTTGAACCCATTTCTGCTGACTCCAAAGCTCACACCTAAAATCACCAGGATAAATCTTTTTATTTTAATCAGGAGGCTTTGGAAAGACTTAAATATTAGCAGAATTTTGTAGGCAGATGCCAAGGCAGCAAGACATAGTAAGGGCACAGGCTGCTGCACCTGGATGTGTGCACTGCAGGTCACACAGCTCTAGGGGGTGCTGTTTGTACCCTGGTTAGTGGGAATGGGGTCCTTGAAGTTGTGCTGGGCACCAGCTGTGTGGTCATATGCCCTGGTTGGGCATACTTTTTTTAAAAAAAAATTTCTTACATACATGACAATAGTGGAATGTATTACATTCATAATTATTCATTCACAGCACATGGATGAGCATACTTTAAAGTTTCAGTAAGCTCCTGTGATCTTTGTCCTCAGGTAAGTGGGTTGGGTTGCCAATAAACAGAAGAGGCAACACTGTTGAGATGGTGGCTCCTCAGTGGCTATTGCAGAGGTTATGAACAGATAATGTACTGAGAAAGGAGCTTCTCTTGAAGTATTCTTAGTGTGAGCAGATCACTTTGAATTTTGCTCAACCAAGTGCAAGGGTCCTTCTTTTCCTTATGAACCTCTAAACACAGGCATGTCAAGAGCTCACTCCATGGTCATCTTCTCTATCTATAATCATTCTCAAGGTGATCTCATCTAGGCCTAGAGTTCAAATGCCATCCGAATATAATAACTCCCAAATTCCATCTCCAGCCTTCTCTCTCCTCCAGCTCCAGACTCTATATCCATCTTTTACCTTCCTCCCTCCCTCCCTCTTTTCCTTCCTTCCTTCCTTCCTTCCTTCCTTCCTTCCTTCCTTCCTTCCTTCCTTCCTTCCTTCCTTCCTTCCTTTGGCAATACTGGGGATTAAACCCAAAGCCTCATGCATGCTAAGCAAGTACTCTACTTGAGCTACATCCCAACCCTTCTTCTATTTTTCTGTTTTCATTTTGAGACAGGATCTCACTTAGAAGCCCAAGCTTGCCCCAAACTTGCAATCCTCCTGTCTCAGACTCCCAAGTAGCTGGGATTTCAGGTGTGTACCATCATGCCCAACTCTGTATTCATCTTTCCATCTCCACTGGGGCATCTAATAGGCCCATGACACTTAACATAATTGAAGACATCCAGAAGGGACCTCTTTTTTTTTTTTCTACTCCTTACCTGTTCTCCCCTAGCCTTCTATAGTTCTATAAAAGACACTATCATTCACCACACTGGCTCAAGTCAAAAGTCATCTTTAACTCTTCTTTCTCTTTCAGATGCAATTTAAATGAATTGGTATCAACTCTGACCTTCAATATTTATCCTTATTGTAAACTCTTGTCCCCATATCTACTTACTGTTGTTTTTTTTTTTTTTTTTTTTTTTTTGTGTGTGTGTGTGCCTGTGTGTATATATGTGTCTGTGTTGAGTTTCATGAGTTATGTTTTATTCACCCAATATTATAGGCCAAATATTTTTGTCTGTGTCCCCCAAAAATTCATAGATTGAAACCTAACTCCCAAGGTGATAGCAGTAGGAGGTGGTCTTTGGGAGCTGATTAGGTCATGAGAGTGGACCCCTCATGAATGGAATCAACACTCTTTTATAAAAGAAGCCCCAGGGCTGTGCACAGAGGTGCACATCTGTAATCCAGCTGCTCAGGAGGTGAGGCAGGAGGAACATAAGATCAAAGCCAGCCTCGGCAACTTAGCCAGGCCCTTATCAATTTAGGGAGACCTGATCTCAAAATACAAAGAGTTGGGGATGTGGCTCAGTGGTTAAGCACCGCTGGGTTCAATACCCAGTTCCAAAAAATAAAAATTAATTAAAATTTAATTAATTAATAATCATTAATTTAAATAAATAAATAAATACAAGAAGCCCTGGAGAGTTCCTTTGCCCTTTTACCGTGAGGACATAGCACAAAGACAGCCATTCATAAACAGGGAAAGAAGCCTTCACCAGGCACCATATTTTGGCCTTCCACCTTCCAGAACTATGAGAAATAAGTGTTTGTTGTTTACAAGCACCTAGTCTATGGCAGTCTGTTATTGGAGTCCACATGAACTAAGACAGCAAAAGAAATTTTGTATTTCAGTATGTGAGTTCTGGATTTTCTTTTAAAACAGTGTCTTCAGGGGTGAGTCCTGATACTAAACTTCTTTTAATGTTCTCATTTCTTTTAATGTTCTCATTTTTATTTTCAAATAAAGTACAAACCCTTTATTCTAGTCCTGCTTTACCCACAAGCATCTTGAAGGAGTGTCATTTCTTCTCACATCTTTTACCTTTCTGCCTTCTAATTCCTCCCAAGCCATTCACTATTCCACCCTCTAAAAATCTCACCCACCTAGGACCCCACTGATACTGAGGTGATCTCATCTCATTAGGCAATACCTCCTAATTGCCAAATCCAAAAGATTATCTCTAGATATAATCACACCATACCTTCTCCCAATATGTACCTGAACCTCTCTGCCTGCTGGAAATTGCTAGTCTTTCCTTCCACTGTGGATCCTATAGCCCCTCCACCTTGTATTGCCCCTACCACTCTGGCCACAGGGTGACAGACTTCTTTGGCAACTCTCCTTGTAGACTCTATCCTTGATCTTCCTCTCTTCTCATTCTTCACCAATGGTCCTTAAACTTATTTTTTTCAAAGACACCTTTGAGAATATGCTGAAAGCTATAGGACATTGGTTGGAGGCTGGCTATATTCATGGACAGACACACAATATCTGAGTAATTTCTGGAAGTTCCTTCACACCCCAAACCCAGTTAGACCCTCTGATCTACTTTCTCACTCTGGGGATGCTGACCACTGCCAGGACTTCAGTTGTCACCTAGATATCGATGGCTTTCAAATGTGTACTTCCAGCAGCACCATTTTTCAGAACCCTAATTTTGTATCTCCAAGTTTCTAACTAAAAATCTGTTTATCCCAAACCACCTATGTTCAGTGTGTCAAAACCTGGCCTGAATGTCTCACAGCCCCTGTTTGATTCTCTTCCAAGTTAGCCCATCTCAGGACCACACCATCATTCACTCCACTCACTAACCAGGAACCTGCTCTTCCGCTCCTTCCTATGGCTACATATCCCTGGCTCATGTCCTTCCTATCTCTTCCCTGGATTATTGGAGGAGTCTTTTACTTGGTCTGCCTGTCTCTTCAAATCAATTCTCTACACTACAATGGAACTTATCTTCACCATCCCTAGGGTCAAACCCTGCTACTCATGGAAGTACTTCCCCAAGTGTGTGTTAAAGAATACAAAGTCCATATAACGTTATATGAACAACAACAACAAAACTTTGTGACCAGCTAAGATGAAGCATTAAAGTTGGTTAGGTTTAACTGTCAGAATCTTCAATATGTTAAAACACATTTTGGAGTCCCACTTGGGGAATATGAGAAAGCCTTGGCCAAAATATGGCAACAGAAGAGACTAGTGGACCTTGGAATATACTCTGGCTATGGCTGGACTAGAGCTAAACTTTAATCTCCTGGTCCATCTCTTTCAGATCTCCAGCTGCTATTCCTGATCAAGTAGACAACGGGAGGTAGGCAGCAGGGTGGTATCATGGATTCAGGAAGACTAGGGTTGAAATGTTAACATGAGACTTTTGGTCAGATTATTTAAACTCCCAGGACATATGCTAGCTAGTCTCTGTTTGCCCGGAGGAAGCTGACCTCTATGGCCTGCATCACTCATGTTTCCTTGCCCTTGGGTTTTGCCAGAGGACATCAGTGATGGGAGAGGAGAGGGGAGGATATTAATGCCCCACCAGCATTGCTTCACCCAATGGGCTTCAATGTTTCCACCATCTTCCTGGCTTCGGTTCTTTTCAGGTTCTGGGTCTTCCCTCCCTTCTCTTCCCCTTTAGCCACCCTCCCCATCCCCACCCAAGATTATGGCTTCCAGCTATTGCTAATCCCTGGAGCTTTATTGAAGCTTGTTAGTTCCCTTAGCTCTGTTCACACCTCTGTCAATAGTTGTTTGTTAGACTCTGCACTTACACCCTCTGGATACACCATCTGCATCCTGCTGTATCCCTGATAATACAGGACTTTAATCTCCTTACAAAATGGGGATAGTAACACCTACCTCCTGGGGCAGTTGAGAACATTCAGTGAAAGCAGAAGAGGCCTAAAGCACTAGCACCCAGAATTGGGCCCCCGTGGTGCTCACTGAATGACAGACACTGCCCTGGTCCTGCCTGTCCTCCAAATAGTCACACACACTCCCTGGTAAGTGACCCAGGCTGAAGTGGACCAAGGGAAATAATGTCAAGCTCTAGTCTGAAAACAAATCTGACACAGGGACACAGGCTGCAGTGTGTAGCCATAGAACAGGACTGACCTGCCAGTCCCACTCCAAGGCCTCAGAACACAGGACATGAATCAGAACTGGAACAGCCAAGGGTCAGGGTGTCCATGTACTCAACATTCCCTTGGAAGAAAGCTGCCTGTGTCCTGGGCTCAGCTGGTCTGTCCCCCATACTGGCCAATTGTTCTCAAAAGGAAATCCTTTCAACTCAAAATCGACTTGTTTCCCCCCATTATTAAAGCAATCAAGTGGCCTGGGATGGAGGGTGATGTCTGGAAAAGACAGTCACTGGAATTAGGTTTCTAATACATTCCCCAACAGGCATAAGTTGGAGAAGTTTTAGAAGGGTGTTAATAGAAATTATATGTTAGAGAATATCTAGTGAATCTGCATTCAGGTAGGAGAACTGCTTATGGATGGACATTCACTTGAATTTTATTCACACTGAGTCCTCATAAAGGAAATTAAGGTATGGAGTATGTTGAACTAGACAAACTCAACTTGTGGCACGTAATCAGAACGCAATTTCATTTTGTTTTCTACCAGCTTTTATGTGCATTCAGTGGGAGTAAGTCTTCTCACATCTCTTAAAAATCAGTTTTCCTGATCACTCTTCCAGTCTAATTTGTAGATAAGAAGGAAGGAATAGTTATCCAGTATCACGAGATGCCAGTGATACTGCAGGACCCCAGCAGGATGAACACTGGTGGGCATGGGAAGGCCTGGCAGACCCAGCAGGTGCTGGCCCCTCATTAAGAGATGATTCTGTTTCTTCTGGCTGCAGAGGAACCTGATCTCCTCCTGCACAGGAGTGAATCCACCCTGGATTTGATAAAATAAAAGAGGATTCAGTGATGACTGGAGCAAAAGACTGCTTAGAGTGGGCTTAAGGGAAAATAGAAGGAGAGTAAATTGGAGATAGTGAGAACTGGCACTTTTTCAAGAATTTTGATGCAAAAGTGAGTAAAGCGAGACAGCCAGGCACAGTGCATGTCTGTAATTTCAGCAACTCGGGAGGCTGAGGCAGGAGGATCACAAATAAAAGGCCTGCCTGGTAAAATTAGTGAGATCCTGTCTCAAAATAAAAAAATAAAAAGGGTTGGGGATGTACCCCTCTCTCTCTCTCTCTCTCTCTCTCTCTCTCTCTCTCTCTCTCTCTCTCACACACACACACACACACACACACACACACACACACAAAGGAAAGAAATGGGATATTCATTTGAGGTGGGAGGGGCTTGTGCTGGGATCAAGAGAAAAGGTAAAACTCTCCCAGGTAGAGGAAGCAGCTACAGGAACACTGAGCTCTCCTAATAGCTGGGGATCTTAAAGATTAGAATGTAAAACTTCTCCTGGTAGAAGAGCGAGCAGCATTGGTGTATGCTCATGGAGGGCAGATTAGAGAGAAAGGGGGCATAGCTGGACAAAGCCCCAGTGAGTTGGAAGGTTACTGAGTGGAGCTATGAGAGGGAGTGAGCTGGGAAGATAGGAGATTGTCATTGGCAAGTAGGATGTTTGAAATAGAGATTTTACGAAGAGCACAGATGCTCTCTTGAACCCACAGAAAGGGATCCTGCTGAGAATTATCTTACCATCAGGGTGTGGGCTCCTTCTTGAATTCTGCTCAGGAGACTATGAGTTCAGTGGAGGCCCACGAGGGTGATTGCCATGCCCTATGGATGGCTGAGCAATGAGCCTGAAATACCTGGTCACCAAGGTCTCTGAGAAACAGGCATTCTACCAGCCCCAGCTGCTTATCCCAAGAAAGTCTTCTTAGGTTACTATTATTTTGGTTCTCAGAGCTTTGCAACTGAGCCTAATTCTAATAAAAATAATACTTAAAAAAAGCCATTGTGGCAAAATAACATCAGATAAAATAGAATTTAGGGGTAAAATGAAGAGAAAATAGGATAATGTACAATAAAAGTAACAATCAAAAAATCTGGAACTTAGAAGCATTTATTAGTACATCTTGTTATATTTTAATGGACTCCTATCAGAGATGATAGCTCAAGTAGACTCAAAATTAGTACTAAATAGAAAGAACGTACAGACCCAAAATTTGACCATTTATTATGGCCTAAAGTTTATTTTTAGTTGCAGAAAACAGAAGTGACTCAAGCTAAGTTAAGCAGAAAGGATCTGATAAGATATAAAGGGCTAAGGGTGTATCTCAGTGGTAGAGCATCTGCTTGGCATGCATGAGGTCCTGGGTTCAATCCTCAGCCTGGCAAAACAAAAACAAAAAAAGAGTTATTAGGTAGCTCCCCAATTCCCAGGAGAGCCAGAGAGCTAGGCTTATATGTCATGCAGCTTGCATCATGATGGTCAGGGCCCCACAACCAGAAAGAATACCAGCCATCCGGGACGGTTTTAGCAGAAACCTCCCTCCACCTTCTGACCCCCAGGCAGTCAGTGCTCCCTGGACAAGACCACAACCTCACTCTACCTAATGCAAAACACCTGCCTGATGGAAGTTAGTTAAAGAAATGTCTTAACACACTTAAAAAGTGTGACAATCCCAGACGGTTTTATAGGGAAGCTCCGTCATCACACCTTCAAAGAAGAAATAAGCTCTTATAATTATTTTTTCAGAGACCAAAGAGAAAACTATCCAATTTATTTTATGAGACTAGCATAACTTTGGTACTGAAGACAAGAAGAATATAAAAAAAATTATAGAGCAACTTCTCTTATGAATATGACACAAGTGTTCTTTTATATTTTTCACAAATTAAACAGGCACATAGACCAATGGTATGAAATAGAAAGTCTAGAAGTAAATCCACACAGTCAACTACTTCACAGAAGGGTGACTGTAGATAACAATAAAGTATATTATATATTTTTAAAGTTAGAAGAAAATATTTTGAATACTTTCACCATAAAGGAATGATACATGTTGGAAGAAATAGATATGATTACCTTGATTTAAACACTATCTGATTATCAAAACATCATATGGTACCTTATAAATACATGTGTATATATACTTATATCCATGTATTTATATATACACATATTGTTGTTATTGCTGTACCAGGGACTGAACCCAGGGCATTCTACCACAGAGTTACATCCTCAACCCTTCTTTATTTTTTATTTTGAGATAGGGTCTTACAAGGTTTCCCAGGCTGGCCTCTAACTTGCCACCTTCCTGCCTCATCTTACTGAGTAGCTGGGATTATAGGTATGCACCACCATGCCCAGCAGTATGTTTATTTTTGTGTTTTTAATGTATCAGTTAAAAATTAATTAAAAATTTTAAAATCCAGCAAATCAGATTTATTACTATATTTAAAAAAATCCACTGAGGCTAACTAGGGCCCCGAGGAGGAAACAGCCAACTGAGGGAGGCAGGGCAGTGCAGGTGAAGAGACCAGATCTGAAGACTGCATATTTGCTACTTCCTTGTGTGTGAACTTGGGTGATTTACCTAAACTCTCTGCATCTGGGTTTTCTCACCTGTAAATTAGATGTAATAATAGTTCCACCTGATAGGGTTGTTGTGTGGATTAAGTGAGCAACCTAAGAACACAGAAGAGAACCTTAATTATTTGCCACTACTTTATCAAATGTAAATGTGCTGACCGGGTATGACAACAAACCAGAAACTTTTCTCCTTCCCTGGAGGCCTGGAGACCTTGGATGCCACCCAGGGAAAACAGGTGGAGCAGGATGGGTAGAGCCAGAATTAACTGAGCATTGGCCATAACTGAGACTTCCTGCTGTGTTGTCTCCCATTGAGAATCCTCACCCATCCTGAAGTTGATCAAGGTCTGGACTCTTCTCCTGACCTGTGGAATGCTGCTATTGGATGCAAGAAGACCAACTTGGAGGCAAGAAATGACTTCAACTTTCACTAAGTTAGTGCTAGGAAAGATAGAGACAAGTAGATGGATGGAGAGATGTTTAGAAGGCAAAATTGACCAAACAGGGTGATAGATTGGCAATGGGAGATGCAAAGAAAGGGGAGTGCCAAAGGTGACCAAGCTAAGGTGTAGGCTTAGGTAACTGGCTGTAAGGTGGTGTCATTCTTGAACTTGAGAATGTTGGAAGAAACCAGCTGTGATGGGGTGGTGAAGATCATGAGCTTAGTTCTGGGCAGTTGGAGGTGCACTGACCCCTTCAAGTGGAGATAATCAAGTTGGTTTCTACCTACAGTGAAGAATGCCATTTTGATAAAGTAATGAAAGTTATATTGAGAAAAGTACAAGAGCAGGTGAGAGATGAGGAAACAGGTACAGGAAGTTTTGGCAAGGACTTTGGTTAGGAAGGAGAGACATGAACAGCATTGAGAGGCATATATAGGGGTTTGATGAAGGATTTGTCTTCATTGGCAAGCTCCTACCACCCAGGATTGTGTGATAATTAAATTAGAGAATCCATAGAAAGGGTTAAGCTTGGTGCCTGATACATAGTATGTGCTCAACAATCATGAGTTTTTAAAAAACGAAGGGAAGGTAGCATGCATATTCAGTGAGTCTGCCGAATTCCAAGGCCCATACTCACTTTCCAACATTCCATCAGAGGCCTTCACAACTTGCTAAACTGCCACTCTCACCTCTGGCTTTCTAGCCAAGTATTTATAAAACTACTCAAGCAAAAAGATTTATCCAAGTGCCTTGAGTACTAAAAAAAGAACCTGGATAAAATAGTAGCAATATTTGTTTTTAAATATACTTCTAATTTTTTATTCTCATCACAAACTCTGCCCTCGGGATACATTGAACTTGGGGAAACATGCTTTAGCATTTCCAAGTTACTCCGAAATAGTTTAAAGACCAGTCAATGCTATGATGTGAGCGCCACCTACTGCAGAGAAACTTAAAAGCACATCTCTTGGTCCTAGTGGAAAGTTATCCTGCTGATGGATGAACCTTAGATGACAGTAATTTCCAGTTAACTAATTAAAAGCCTAAAACTTTGAAAGCTTTCTTTTTTTAATTTTTATTGTTGGTTGTTCAAAACATTACATAGTTCTTGACAAATCATATTTCACACTTTGATTCAAGTGGTTTATGAACTCCCATTTTTACCCCGTATACAGATTTCAGCATCACATCGGTTACACATCCACTGTTTTACATATTGCTATACTAGTGTCTGTTGTATTCTGCTGCCTTTCCTATCCTCTACTATCCCCCCTCCCCTCCCATCTTCTCTCTCTACCCCATCTACTGTAATTCATTTCTCCCCCTTGTTTTTTTTTCCCTTTCCCCTCACTTCCTCTTGTATGTAATTTTGTATAACCATGAGGGTCTCCTTCCATTTCCATGCAATTTCCCTTCTCTTTCCTTTTCCCTCCCACCTCTCACCCCTGTTTAATGTTGATCTTCTTCTCATGCTCTTCCTCCCAACTCTGTTCTTAGTTACTCTCCTTATATCAAAGAAAACATTTGGCATTTGTTTTTTAGGGATTGGCTAGCTTCACTTAGCATAATCTGTTCTAATGCCATCCATTTCCCTGCAAATTCTATGATTTTGTCATTTTTTAATGCAGAATAATACTCCATTGTGTATAACTGCCACATTTTTTTTATCCATTCGTCTACTGAAGGGCATCTAGGTTGGTTCCACAGTCTTGCTATTGTGAATTGTGCTGCTATGAACATCGATGTAGCAGTGTCCCTGTAGCATGCTCTTTTTAGGTCTTAAGCTTTCTTAATTTTTCTTTTTAACCTTTAACTTATTGATTAGATAATTGGTCAAATACCTGCTTGTTCTCCCTTTTAACTAGAAAGTTCTGTGTCTTTCAAATATTTAAGAAATTTTAAGTCTTACAATCAAAGCTATTTTATGTCATTTTGACGTTTTTAAGTAGTTGACACTTCTAATACCTGTTTTGGGTGCTTGCATTTATGGGCTAGAACATATAATTTGAATTCAGTCTTCATTGATCACTTTCGTTATGCCAGGCACCAGAAACTGGGGAAACAGAATGTTTTAAAATTATCTCAATATGGGTCAAAAAATATATTAAAAAGGGGGTTGGCATTGTGGCTCAGTGATAGGGCACTCACCTAGGGCATTCAAGGTACTGGATTTGATCCTCAACGCCACATTAAAAAATAAATAAATAAATGTATTGTGTCCAACTACAACTAAAAAAATATATTAAAAATATATTAAATGTAAATGTCCTGGGGCTGGGATTGTGGCTTAGCAGTAGAGCACTCACCTAGCATGTGCAAGGTACTGGGTTCCATCCTCAGCACCACATTAATTAATTAATTAATTAATTAATTAATTAAAGGTATTGTGTCCAACTATACAAAAATATTTTTAAAAAACATAAAGTGTCCTGTATGAAAGAAAATTTTTAAAATTCGAGGAATTCTGCAGAAGTGACTTTTGAACTACAGAATGTCAGAACAGATAAGAACTTATCATTTGTCCATTTACTTAGTGCCCACAATATGCCCAAAGACAAATCACAGAGGGTTCATTTTCTAAAGGAGCTCACAGCCTAGTTTGGGAGGCAGATATATAAACAAACTATTTTGTCTAAAATCAGAGAATAAAATTTGTTAATTGAAATATAAATATAAACATCTAGAGTCCCAGATACCCACAAAAAACTCAACAACCAGTATAAAGGACTATCATAGGAGAAAGTACCATGTGAACGGGTCGTGCAAAGATGGCATGACCTCATCTTCAAGGAGTCCTTCTGCTGGAGTACTAGTTCCTCAAGGATGAAACTTGGTCTTTTGCAGCCTCTGTACCAGGTGGTACAGAGGAAGAAAATTTTATTTTGCCTCACAGTTCCAGAGGTTCAGTCCATGATTGGCCTGTTCCTTCACTCTGGGTTGGAGGGGAGACAGAATACCATGGTGAAAGGAGAAAGAGGGGCCACACCATTGATGGACCATCATTCTGCCTACCACAAGGACACTCAACCTCAAAAATATTTTCTTTATTCTCCTTCTCCTTCTTCTTCTTTTTTGGTACCAGGGATTGAACCCAGGAACGCTTAACCACTGGGCCACATCCACAGCCCCCATGTATATTTTATTTAGATACAGGGTCCCACTGAGTTACTTAGGACTTGCTAAGTTGCTGAGGCTGGCTTTGAATTTGTGATCCTCCTGCCTTAGCCTCCTAAGCCTTTGGGATTATTAGCCCCTGGAAGGGGGAGGGGGAGGGAGGAGGAGGAGGAGGAGGAGGAGGAGGAGGAGGAGGAGGAGGAGGAGGAGGAGGAGATGACAAAAAGCAATAGAACTAGACCAGTAAGGATTTCAAATATTGAAATTATTGGCTAAAACAAATTTAAAGTGAGAATTTTAACCTTTTTAAATAAGTGAAAGATGAAATTAAAAACATGCACAAGGAGCAAATGATCAACAAGAACATGCAGATAGATTAAAACATATAACATATAACTTTAAGAAACCAAAAATATCACAAAAGAAATGAAAAAATGCTAGGTTGAATAACAAACTAGATACAACTAAAGAGATAATTAATGAAATGGAAGATAGATTTGAAGAGAAAATGCAGACGCAGATCAAATGTATGAAAAATATAAAGAAAATTTAAGAGACATGGAAGGTAGTGTTAGGAAAAATTATTAGGTGTAGTTTTTAATTTCTACATTACAGGTGACAGTATTGCCAAATATTTTTCTGCTATACTACTCTACTAGACTCTACTTGCTATATAAAACTCCCCAAAACATAACGGCTTAAAACTAAAATCATGTTATTTGTTCACAAGTCTGTAGATCAAGAATGTGACTAGAGCTTCTCTGGGTAGTTTTTTGGTCTTCATGGCATTTTTCTGGGGTACCTTATGAAACTATAGCCAGATAGTGACTAGGGCTAAAGTATCCAAGACAGCTTCACTCACACATCTTGGCACCTTGTATCCAAGACAGCTTCACTCATATATCTTGGCACTCTAGTATTTAAGTCACCTTGGCAGTGGTGACTTAAATACTAGAATCTTTCCATCTCTCTGAATGATTTTCTTTTCTTTTTTTTTAAGCATTCTCTTTTTTCAACGTTTATTTTATTTTATTTTTTAAATTTATTTTTATGTGGTGCTGAGGATCAAACCCAGTGCCTCACACATGCTAGGCAAGTGCTCTATCACTGAGCCACAACCCCAGCCCCTCTGAATGGTTTTCTTAATATAATTAATTTTGGGGTCTCTTTAACAGTGGCTTGACCTCAAGGGAGAGTGTTTAAACAGTAAAGAAGGAAACTGCAAGTCTCTTAAAGCCAATTTTGGAAAAGCATTACTTCTACTATATTCTGCCAGGAAAAACAGGTCACAGGATCAGACCAGAGTCAAGAGGAGAGGAGGCAGAACCCAGAGAAACTACTCAGGGTTTTGTTTTGTTTTCCACACCATTTTTTCCCCCAAATCACTCAAGATTTTAAATGGAACTTTACAAGCTGATTCCTAAATTTATATGGAAGGATAAAGGCAAAAATTATACAAGGGTAAAACAGGATATAAGGCCTTGCACTATCAAATATAAAGATTTATTATAACATTATAGAAACTGTATAGGTAATACAACACTAAATCTAAAAACAGACTTATATCTGTAAACTAAATATATGACAGAGGAGTACAACAGGTCCCTGAGGTAAGGCTGGCACACCTTTTTATTCATATGGTAATGTTGGAAGGTGGTGAAACCTTAAAAAGACAGGGACTATTGGGAGGTGATCGTGTCCTTCCCAAGAACTGCCCTCAAAATAGATTAAGGTAGTTCTTTGGAGATGCCAGTTGTTCTTGTGAGTTGTTATAAAAGAACAAGCTTGTCCTTTCCCTGCTCTCTGGTTTCCTTTCTGGCCATGTGATTTCTCCCTGTCACACATGCTCTGGCCATGATGCCATCCATCATGTGGTGACGCAGTCAAGGGGGCTCTCACCAGAGGTTGAACCCAATCTTGGGTTTTCAGCCTCCTTTTTTTTTCTTACTTTAAAAAAATTGTTCTGATTAGTTACACATGACAGTAGAATGCATTTTGACATGTCATACATAAATGGAGTATAACTTCTCATTCTTCTGGTTGTACACGATGTAGAGTTACACTGGTCACATAATCATATACGCACATAGAGTAATAATGTCTGATTCATTCTACTATCCTTCCTACCCTCCGGTCCCCTCCTCTCCCTTCACTCCCTTCTGCCTAATGCAAAGTACCTCTATTTTTCCCCAGCCCGCCCCCACCCCTTATTGTGAATTAGCATCCACATATCAGAAAAAATATTTGGCCTTTGGGTTTTTTTTTTTTTTAAAGAGAGAGAGAGAGAGAGAGAGAGAGAGAGAGAGAGAGAGAATTTTTTTTAATATTTATTTTTTGGCGGACACAACATCTTTATTTGTATGTGGTGCTGAGGATAAAACCCGGGCCACACGCATGCCAGGAGAGCGCACTACCGCTTGAGCCACATCCCCAGCCCCTGGCCTTTGGTTTTTTGGGATTGGCTTATTTCCCTTAGCATGATTTTCTCCAGTTCCATCCATTTACCTGCAAATGCCATAATTTCATTCTTCTTTTGAGGCTTTATAATATTCTGTTGGGTATATATACTACATTTTCTTTATCCATTCATCTGTTGGAGGGCATCTAGTTTGATTTCATAGTTCGGCTCTTCTGAATTGAGCTGTTATAAACATTAAATGGCTGTGTCACTGTAGTATGCTGATTTTAAATCCTTTGGGTATAAACTGAGGAGTGGGATAGTAGGTGGGTCAAATGGTGGTTCCATTCCAAGTTTTGTGAGGAATCTCCACACTGCTTTCCAGAGTGGTTGCACCAATTTTCAGTACCACCAGCAGTGTATGAGTGTACCTTTTCTGCACATCTTAACCAACATTTATTGTTGCTTGTATTCTTGATAATTGCCATTTTTACCAGAGTAACATAAAATCTTAGAGCAGTTTTGATTTGCATTTCTCTAATTGCTAGAGATGTTAACATTTTCATATACTTGTTGATTGATTCTATTTCTTCTCCTGTGAAGTGCCTGTTCAGTTCCTTAGCCTATTTGTTGATTGATTGGGTTATTTGGGGTTTTTGGTGTTGAGATTTTTGAGTTCTTTATATATTCTGGAGATTAATACTCTGTCTGAGGGGCATGTGGTTAAGATTTTCTCCCATCCCGTAGGCTCTCTCTTCATTTATTGATTGTTTCCTTTGTTCTGCCTCCTTTTCTTCATGAAATACCCAACATCAGGTATTCTGTTACAGCAACAGAAAACTTACATTTATGTTTTATATATTCTGTCATATTTCTCAAATAGTTCATAATGAATTAACGTATTTAGAAAGCTGACTAAAAGGGTAAGGAAGAAGTGAAGATTACACAAATGACTGCCATTTGTACTCATATATAAATATATGAGTACATTTTTAGAAATTTCTGAATCTTCTTTTGCTCTGCCATTTTTTCCTCTTCTGTGGAATTCTAACTTTTCAAGCAAACTCTAACAAAATCTGTGTTACCTAGACTTTTTATAGGTCTGTTTGAAAGTCCTGTACATGGAACATGAAGGCTTTCAAATAAATATGCCTGCTTGGTGACAAATCTTGTGGATGCTTATATCAGTTTATCTCACGTTCACATGAAAGATTAGAGTGAAACGATCTCAAAACTATACCTATATTGTGACTTTCTCACTTAAAAATGTGTCTGTCTTTCCTCTAGGAATAAGGACATTTTGATTATGTGGATGTTCTCAGATCTAATATTTTATGTTCTTGTTTTAGTCATTGCTGAAACTTTGGCCAAATTAAAAAGCTGCCCAGCAGATTTTAACAAACAGTGTGAAGCCTGATTTATTTGTTTATTTTAAACTATTAATTTTGTTTTAGTTGTAGATGGACACAATACCTTTATTTGTTTATTTGTATGTGATGCTGAAGATTGAACCCAGTGCCTCACACTTGCAAGTCAAGTGCTCAACCACTAAGTTAACAACCCCAGCCCCTGAAGCCTGATTTATTTTAACAACTTGAGGTCCCTTTATTTGGAGTTGCTTTGCTTAATAGATGGAAAGTAACTTGGACTATCCAACATTGATGACAAAATCCACAGGCCCTTAGAAGTCCTTTCTGGGGACCTTCCATAGACAGCAGCCTGCTGGCCTCGCTCTGGTCTAGGATCATGCCACTTACTGTAGGATCTGCTAGACCAACTTACAGGTAAGAAGAGCATAATAATGGTATTTAGACTTAAGGAAAAATATGGAATAAGATATAGCCACTTCTAACTTGTCAAGACTTGAAGCAGTAGGCTCACATCTGAAGAGTCAACAAGGCAACTTTTTTTTATATACTTTTTATGGCTAATATTCCATTGTGTAAATATACTACATTTTCTTTCCATTCATCCGTTGAGGAGCACCTAGTTTGGCTCCATAGCTTAGCTATTGTGAATTGATCTACTATAAACATTGATGTGCTGCATCACTGTAGTATGCTGATTTTTAAACTTTTGAATGTTTACTGAGGAGAGGGATAACTGGGTCATATGGTGGTTCCATTCCTAGTTTTTGGAGGAATATGCATACTGATTTTCAGAGTGATTGCACTAATTTGCAATTTCACATATCAATGAATCTTCCCATACACACACACATCCTTGCTCACATTTATTATTATTGTATTCTTAATAATTGCAATTTTGGTTGATATGATATCTCAGTGTAGTTTTAACTTTCATTTATTTAATTGCTAGACATGTTGAACATTTTTTCATATATTTGTTGATCATTCATATTTCTTCTTTTGAGAAGTGTCTATTTAGTGCATTTGCCCATTTATTGATTTTTTTTGGTGTTAAGCTTTCCAAGTTCTTTTTGTATCCTGGAAATTAACATCTTATCTGAGGTACGGGTGGCAAAGATTTTCTTTGATTCTATAGGCTCTCTCTTCACTTTCTTGATTGTTTCCTTTGCTGTAAAGACTTTTAGTTTGATGCCATCCCATTTATTGGTTCTTGATTTTTCTTCTTGCACTCTAGGAGTCTAATTGAGGAATTCAGTTCCTAAGCTGACATATTCAAATCTTAGGCCTACATTTTCTTCAAGGTGTGGGGTTTTTTGTCTAATACCTAGGTCTTTGATGCACTCTGAGTTGAGTTTTATACAGGGTGAGAGACAGGTATTAAATTTCATTCTGCTACATATGGATTTCCAGTTTTCCCAGTACCATTTTATTGAAGAGATTATCTTTTCTCCAATGTATGTTTATGGAACCTTTGTCTAGTATGAGATAACTGTTTTTATGCAGGTTTGTCTCTGTGTCTTCTATTCTGTTCCATTGGTTTTCATGTCTGTTTTTGCCAATATCATGCTGTTTTTATTATTATAGCTCTAAAGCATAATTTAAGGTCTGGTATTATGATATCCCCTGCTTCACTTTTCTCACTAAGGATTGCTTTGGCTATTCTTGGCCTCTTATTTTTCCAAATGAATTTCATGACTGCCTTTTCTATTTCTATAAAGAATATCATTGGAATTTTAATAGGAATCAAATTAAATCTATAAGTGGATTTTGGTAGTATGGCCATTTTGACAATATTAATTCTGCTTATGGGCAACTTTTTTGGGGGGGTTCTGGTGATTGAACTCAGGGGCACTTGACTACTGAGTCACATTCCCAATCCTACTTTGTATTTTTTATTTAGAGACAGGGTCTCACTGAGTTTCTTAGCACCTTGCTTTTGCTGAAACTGGCTTTGAACACATGATCCCCCTGCCTCAGCCTCATGAGCAGCTGGGATTACAGGTGTGCTCTACCATGCCCAGCATAGTAAGTTAATAAGTTGTTTTAATGTACGTTAATAAGTTGTTTATTTTTAAAGACATAATTGAAGAATCATTACCTAAAGCCATGTAAATTGCACAAATGCTTTGCAAACCAATTGAGTTTTTAAAAGGTATTTGAATTTTCTCAAGATTTTAAAATGATTGTTTAGAAAAGATACTTTCTGAGCAGCTGAATAAAATCCTTAATCAAAACCATAAATCTTCCATTGAGAAAAGGCAGAAAAACAAATTACTTTAAAATATCTGTGTGAAAGAATAAACAGATGAAAACATGTTTTGTGTATAAACCTGAAGATATTCTTCTATTGATATTTTGATACATTATGATAAATCAAAAAAGCTAAGGTGATATTATGAATTAAATACTTTTAGCTAATCATCTTGGGTTTGTTTGTTTTTTTAATTTTTATTTATTTTTTTTTAGTCATACATGACAGTAGAATGCATTTTGACATATAATACATACATGGAATGTACATACATCAATCATATTGTCTATTCTGCTGCCCTTCCTATCCTCCCTACTCCTCCCCTCCTCTCCCATCCTTTCTCTCTATCCAATCTAATGTGACACACTTTTTTTTTCTTTTTTCTCATTACAACATCATATATGTATTCTGTATAACAATGAGGTTCTCCTTCCATCTTCTGTGTAACTCCCCTTCTCCCTCTTTTTCCCTCCCACCTCTCTTCCCTATTTAGTGGTAGTCTTCTTCTCATGCTCTTCCTCCCTATCCCATTTTGAGTCACCCCCCTTGGGTTTTTTTTTTAATTTTTGTTTTTATGATGCTGGGTTCAAACCAGAGCATGATACAGGCATTTTTATAGGCAAACTGAGATGCATTCTCAGCCCTATATGTGCTTATAGAAAAAAAAAAACAACTAACTTAAATGCTTAAAAAAATGACAGCATACAGACCCAAAAAATGGTGTAACACACTTTCTAAAATCTAATAACTCTAAACCCTCACCTCCTACCCCCTAAATATCTCATCCTACACCTCACCCCTAGTTCTTTATACACCATCAGAAACTGTAAGACACTTTTGCAAACCTACTGTTTATATTGTAGATAATAATTGAACTCAACATTTCTGTATATGGTGACAAAACTGTAAATGTCTTAATAGCAGATATTTGGTTTAAGGTTGTATATTGCTTGTATTGGGATCTGTTCACATTGTTCTCCCCCTTAAAGGATAGGTATTGGAAACCTGCAGGAATGTTATAAGCCTATAGAGTAAATACAGTAATGCCTCAGATCCACAGTGCTAAAAGAGAAGACATACAAACAACATGAAAAAACAAGGTAAGAAAGTGCCCCCAACAAACCAAGATATTACATTATTAGGATCCATGGCTAGCACAACAGAAGAAATTACAGAGAAGGAGTTTAGGATGTACATAATTAAAATGTTCTGGGAATTAAAGGATGATATAAGAGAGAAAATACAGGAAGCAAAAAATTACTTCAATAAGGAAATACATGTTCTGAAAACAAACAAACAAACAGAAATCCTTGAAATGAAAGAACCAATAAACCAAATTACAAGCTCAATAGAAAACATCACCAATAGATTAGATCACTTGGAAGACAAGACCTCAAACAGTGAAGACAAAATATATATAATCTTGAAAAGAATGTTGACCACACAGTGAAGATGGTAAGAAACCATGAGCAGAACATTCAAGAATTATAGGATAATATAAAATAAAAACAAATTTAAGAGTTATTGGGATAGAGAAAGGCATAGAGTTCCAAACCAAAATATCTACCCCCTAAATATCTTATCCTACACCTCACCCCTAGTTCTTTATACACCATCAGAAACTGTAAGACACTTTTGCAAACCTACTGTTTATATTGTAGATAATAATTGAACTCAACATTTCTGTATATGGTGACAAAACTGTAAATGTCTTAATAGCAGATATTTGGATCCACAAATGAAATGAAATAATATCAGAAATCTATTCAATGAAATAATATCAGAAAATTTTCCAAACATGAAGATTAAATTGGAAAATCAAATACAAGAGGCTTACAGGACACTAAATGTACAAAATCACCACAGATCCACACTAAGTCACATTATAATATAAAAATAGATACTACCCTGATTCTATCAGATCATAAAGGAATGAAATTAGAAATCAATGATAAAATAAAAAATAGAAGCTACTCCAACACCTAGAGACTAAATAATATGCTACTGAATGAACAATGGGTTGCAAAAGACATCAAAGAAGAGATTTAAAAACTCTTAGAAGTAAATGAGAACACTGATACAACATATTGAAATTTCTGGGACACTATGAAGGCAGTACTAAGAGGAAAGTTCATTGCATGGAGTTCATTCCTTAAAAGAAGAAAAAGTCAACAAACAAATGACCTATCATTACATCTCAATGTAATCTCTAATGAAAATGCCTAGCATGCAGAATAAAGAGAGAATTGCATCTCTAATGAAAATGTCTAGCATATAGAATAAGGAGAGAATTTTAAAAGCCACAAGAGAAAGGAATCAGATTAAATATAGGGGGAAAACAATTAAGATATCTGCAGATTTTTCAACCCAGACCCTGAAAACTAGATGATCTTGGAACAACATATACCAAGCTCTGAAAGAAAATGAATGCCAACCAAGAGTCTTATATCCAGCAAAATTAAGTTTTAGATTTGATGACAAAATAAAAACCTTCCATGATAAACAAAAGTTAAAACATCCTCTTCAAAATATTCTATGAGGAGAAACAAAAAATGACAATGAAAATCAGCAAAGGGGGGGGGGGTTAAACTAAAGGAAATACTAATAAAAAGAGAAACAAGTCAAGTTAAATACCTAAAATAAACAAATACGACCAGGAGTACAAATCATGTCTCAATAATAACCCTAAATGTTAATGGCCTAAACCCATCAATCAAAAGACATAGACTGGCAGATTGGATTTAAAAAGACCCAAGAATATGCTTCCTTCAAGAGACTCATTTCATAGGAAAAGCCCTCCACAGACTGAAAATGAAACATACCATTCACATGAACTGTGGAAACAAACAGCGGTTTCCGTCCTCCTATCAAATAAAGTAGTCTTCAAGTCAAAGTTAATCAAAAGGGATAAAGAAGGACATTTCACACTGCTTAAGGGAATCATGCTTCAACAAGACATAACAATTTTAAATATATATATGTCCCAAACAATGAAGCATCTACATTCATCAAACAAACTCTTCTCAAGTTCAAGAGTTAAATAGACCACAACCTAATAATTCTTGGTAACTTTAACACACCTCTTTCACTAGTGGATAGATCTTCCAAAAAAAGTTAAACAAAGAAACTATACAACTCAATAATACAATCATTAACTTAAACTTAACAGACATATATATATAGTATTTCATCCATCAACAGTGAATACACTTTCTTCTTAGCAGCGCATGGATCCTTCTTTAAAATAGACCATATATTATGCCATAAAGCAACACTTAGCAAATACAAAAAAGTAGAGATACTACCCTGATTCTGTCAGATCATAATGGAATGAAATTAGAAATCAATGATAAAATAAAAAAAATAGAAGCTATTCCAACACCTGGAGACTAAATAATATGCTATTGAATGAACAATGGGTTGCAAAAGACATCAAAGAAGAGATTAAAAAACTCTTAGAGGTAAATGAGAACACTGATACAACATATTGAAATCTCTGGGACACTATGAAGGCAGTATAAGAGGAAAGTTCATTGCATGGAGTTCATTCCTTAAAAGAATAAAAAGTCAACAAATAAATGACCTATCATTACATCTCAAAGCCCTAGAAAAAGAAGAACAAATCAACACCAAAAGCAGTAGAAGACAGGAAATAATTAAAATCAGAACTGAAATCAATGAAATTCAAACAAAATAAACAATTGAAAAACTTGACAAAACAAAAAGTTGGTTCTTTGAAAAGAAGAAATAAAATTGATAAACCCTTAGCCATGCTAATAAAGAGAAGGAGAGAGAAAATTGAAACATCCATGATGAAAAAGGAAATATCATGATGGACACTACAGAAATACAGAAGGTAATTAGAAATTATTTTGAAAATTTATACTCCAATAAAATAGAAATTATCAAAGGCGTCAACAAATTTCTAGAGTCATATGATTTGCCTAAACTGAATTAGGATTATATATACAAGTTAAACAGCTCAATTTCAAGCAATGAAATAGAAGATGCCATCATAAGTCTACCAATCCAAGAAAAGCCCAGGACCAGATTGATACACAGTTGAGTTCTACAAGACCTTCAAAGAAGAACTAATTCCGATACTCCTCAAATTATTTCATGAAATAGAAAAAGAGGGAACACTTCAAACTCATTCTATGAGGCCAATATCATCCTGATTCCAAAACCAGACAAAGAAAGAAAACTTCAGACTAATATCTCTAATGAATATAGATGCTAAAATTTTGACAAATCGAATACAAAAATATATCAAAAAGACAGTGTGCCATGATCAAGAGGGGTTCATCCAGGGATGCAAGTTTGGTTCAACATATGAAAATTAATAAATGTAATTCATCACATCAATAGACTTAAAAATAAGAATCATATGATCATCTCAGTAGATGAAGAAAAAGAATTCGACAAAATACTGCACCTTATGTTCAAAACACTAGAAAAACTAGGGATAACAGGAATATATCTCAACATTGTAAAAGCTATCAATGTTAAGCCTCAGGCCAACATCATTCTAAAATGAAGAAAAATTGAAATCATTCCCACTAAAAACTGGAACAAGACAGGGATGCCCTCTCTCACCACTTCTACTTAATATAGTTCTTGAAACTCTAGTCAGAGTAATTAGATAGATGAAAAAAATTAAAGTGATACAAATAGGAAAATAAAAACTCAAGTTATCACTATTTGCTAATAATATGATTCTATACCTAGAAGATCAAAAATATTCTACCAGAAAACTTCTAGAACTAATAAATGAATCCATCAAAGTAAATACCCGTAAATAAAGGGCATTTTTGTACATCAGTGACAAATTGTTGAGAGCCATGGCCAGGTCAAGATGGTGCCTGGCATTTTGCCAGAAGGGGCGGCTCCTGCTGCCTTGGGTGCCCGCTACTTTTGAGTTCTCGCAGAGTTTCCATTGAGTTCCCGTTGAGTTCTTGCGGAGTTCCTGTGGAGTTCGCGTGGGTTCGGGAATAAAGTTCATTCCTGCTTGAATCTACAAGTGGCTTGTGACCTCCTGGTTATTTGTGCCCAGCCAGACTGCGGCATTTAGTGGCCTGTACGGGGATCACCTGAAGCTTGGGGGTAAGTGAAACTGCTCGCCCCTGAGGGCAGGGCGAGAGAATGGATGACCATTTCAAAAAACAATGTGTTCTTGTTTTGATTTGTTTTGTTTTTGTTTCAAGCTGCCTGTCCCTAGAACTTTCTCAGACAAACTGGGGAAAGTGGTTGGCTCAAGGGTTGAACTTGTTCGGCCCTGAGGAAGAGATAGAGATAGACCACAGATACACATGTCAAGAAAATAGAAAAACTGATACAACGAATTTTTGTTCCTTTTTTGTTTCGTTTTTTTTCGGTTTTGTTTTGTGTTATCTTGTTGAGTTGTGTTATCTTTATAGCAGAAATATGGAATTAAAAATTAGTAAAAACCAAAACGAAAGGGTGTTAAATAAATTACTAGAGGAAGGAGGCATCTCAGTAAAATCAAGAACAGTTAGGGCATACGTTAAGACAATACAAAGGTGTAGCCCATAGTTCATTAAAGAGGGGTTGTTAAATATATCACAATGGAACCATCATGGTGAAGATTTAAAAAGGATAGAAAAGGAAAGCCCAGGAACTCTGCCAGTTGGCACATTATCATTATGGACGTTGGTACAATCTTGTTTGCTTAGTCAAGGAGAAGACATTTTAGATCAAGTAAAAGAGGAAGTCTCTCAAGTTAGTCAGACAGGGGAAGAAAGTTTAGAGAAGGGAAGGCTATCAGGGGAGAAGTTACAACGGGAGGTTGCTACTAACACCTTTCTATCACCAGATGGCATGGGTGTCCAACCAACAGATCCACCTATGGGGACAACATATGCTGAGTGGACCTCAACCCCCGTAGTTGATAGATGGGATCCTGAGACAGGACCTCAACAATTAGCATGCCCTGTATTTGAGGAGGCAGGAGGGCAGCGAATTCACCGTGCTCTAGATTTCAAAACAGTGAAGCAGTTAAAGGAGGCTGTAACAACCTATGGCCCTCAAGCACCCTTCACTGTAAGCATGGTTGAATCCATTACCAACTTGAACATGACGCCAGCAGATTGGGCTAGTATGTGCAAAGCTGTGCTAAATGGAGGACAATATCTGCTATGGAAGGTTGCCAATCAGGAATTTTGCACGGAGACAGCTAGGTGAAATGCAGCAGCCAGTTATCCTCAGAGAAATCTAGATATGTTGTTAGGACAGGGACCTTATGAGGGTCAGCTGCAACAAATTAGATATGATCCTGCCATATACTCACAAATTGCTTCAGCTGTGGTTAGGGCATGGAAAACTTTACAGGGGCATGGAGTTTTACAAGGTCAATTATCTAAGGTAATAAATACAAGGAGCTAATGAACCTTACACTGAATTTGTAGATAGGCTTATACAAACAGCTACCAGAATCTTTGGGGATGTAGAACAAGCGATGCCATTAATAAAACAACTAGCCTACGAACAAGCAAATAGATGGTGCAGGGAGGCCATTAGACCATGGAAACATGGAGATTTAAACACATATATTAAATTATGCAGAGACATTAATGAACAAGGGCAAATCTTGGAAGCTGCAGTACAATAGGCTTTAGGTGCAAGGCCAAAAACATGCTACAATTGTGGACAAACAGGACATTTTAGAAGGAGTTGCTCCATAGGAGGAGGGTTTAACAAAACTGGATATGATTAAAGGGGTAGAATACCGGGTATTTGCCCATGATGCCATAGAGGGAGACATTGGGCTAATGAATGCCATTCTCAAACCACTATAGAGGGTACTCCGTTATCAAAAAACGGACAAGGACCAGGTGTTTACCCACGATATCATGGAGCAAAACATTGGGCTCCATTGCCAAAAAATGGACAGGGGGGCCCAATGCTCCGGAGCCCACGATCACAAATATACGGGGCATTGGAGGAACCCAGCAACACCATCAGGGTAGTTCCCAGGACACATTATCCATTAGATCCCTCATTAGACAAACCAGAGGGAGCGCAGGGTTGGACATCTGCACCTCCGCCAGAGTAGTACTAACTCCAGAGAGGGGAGTTCAAATCATTCCCACAGGGGTAAAAGGACCTCTTCCCCAAGGAAGAGTAGGCTTATTATTAGGACTCAGTTCTTCTACTCTAAAAGGACTTATGATAAGTCCTGGGGTAATTGATCCCAATTATGAATGTGAAATAAAAATTATAGCCAGGTCTCCAAAGGGTATATCAGTAATTTCACCAGGAGATAGAATAGCACAGTTATTAATGATACCCAACATACATGATAAATTTTCCAGTCGTGCTATAGAAAGAGGTTCCAGGGGATTAGGCTCCACAGGTGTAGATTGGGCTATGCATTCTTTAAATTTAGATTCTCACCCCATGCTAAAACTAAATATTCAAGGACATGAATTTAATGGTCTACTGGATACAGGTGCAGATCTTAGCATTATCTCTCGTCAAGAATGGCCAAAACATTGGCTTTTACAACAAGCCACTCAAACGCTTTGAGGCCTAGGAGTGGCAACTAATCCCCATAGAAGTGCAATGGTATTAGATTGGAAGGATCCTGAAGGATGTGAAGGAACTATACAGCTATATGTATTGGATCATCTTCCTATAAATTTATGGGGACGAGATGTCCTAGATCAATTAAGTTTAACATTAACAAATAACATCAATTCAAATGTGCCCACTATTATGGCTAGACAAGGTTTTAGGAAAGGAAAAGGATTAGGAGAAAAAGGACAAAGTATAGTGGCACCAATACAAATAGATCAAGAAATAGATAGACATGAATTGGGTTTTCAGGAGGGGTCACTGAGACAATAAAATTACTTGGAAATCAGAAAGACTAGTATGGGTTCCTCAGTGGCCCCTGACTAAAGAAAAAATACAAGCAGCCCATGACCTGGTCAAACAACAATTAGTGGAGGGACATATACAACCTTCTGTATCTCCCTATAATACTCCCATTTTTGTCATCAAAAAGAAATCTGGTAAATGGAGATTATTGCAAGATTTAAGAGCTATTAATAACGAGATGGTTATTATGGGACCTGCTCATTTGGGGATTCCTCAATTGTCTGCTTTGCCAAAAACCTGGTGTGTTTTAGTTATAGATATTAAAGATTGTTTTTTTTTTTTTCAATTCCAATTCATCCTGAGGATAGTCCACGTTTTGCATTTACTGTCCCTGCATTGAATCATGAAGGTCCTGATCAGAGATATGAATGGAAAGTACTCCCTCAAGGGATGGCTAACAGCCCAATTATGTGTCAAATTTATGTTAACAAAGCAATCCAGCCACTTAGAAATCAAAATCCTGAACTACAAATATTTCACTATATGGACAATGCATTATTGGCACACAAAGATAAAAACACATTGCTAAAATGTTATGCCACACTTACAAACTTATTAAAAAATTATAATCTAGAGATAGCAATAGATAAAGTACAATTAAATTTTACAATTAATTATTTAGGAGTTCTATTATCCTCGACCATGGTCCATCCACCAAAAATTCAAATACAAGTAGATCAACTCAAATCACTTAATGACTTTCAAAAGTTATTAGGAGACATAAATTGGATAAGGCCTTATCTAGACATACCAACAGGAGAGTTGGGACCTTTATTTGATATCCTAAAAGGTCCATCAGATCCAAATTCACCCCGCATGTTAACACCTGAAGCAAGAAAGACATTAAAAATCATTGAAACATATATGGAAAATATGAATTTGGATAGAATTGATATAAGTTTGCCTTTATTATTTATTGTACTACCAACAAAAAATATTCCTATGGGAGTATTTTGGCAAGAAGGTCCATTATTGTGGATACATTTATCTTATTCTCCTAACACTATTCTTACTAGGTATCCTGAGGCTGTAGGATAATTAATACTCAAAGGAATAAAAGCAGCAAAGGGAGTGTTTGGAATTTCTCCCAATAAAATTATTACTCCATGTACTATGGATCAAATTGATGAGTTAGCTAATGAGTTAAATACTTGGGCAATAATCATGTGCAAATCTAATGTTTCATTTGATAATCACTTACCATCTAATCCTTTGTTGTCTTTTTCGTCTTCGCATCCTGTAGTTTTTCCAAAAATGACAAGAAAAACACCTATCATGAATGCTCCAAATATATTCTCTGATGGGTCAAATAATGGTACAGCAGCAGTTGTTACCCCTGATCAAACTTTTACATTTTTAGTACCGAAACAATCAGCTCAAAAGGTAGAGTTTAATGCAGTATTACAAGCTTTTGTGATGTTTAAATATTCTTTAAAGATATTTTCCGATAGTTAGTATATAGTTAATGCTATAGTATCCCTTGGAGATGCTGGTAGGATTTCCCCTTCCTCTACTGTTTTGTCTTTGTTTTCCACTATACAATGTCTAATCTGAGACAGAAAAGATCCATTCTTTATAGGACATATCAGGGCACATACAGGATTGCCTGGAGCCCTTAGTTTGGGCAATGATTTAGCAGATAAAACTACACATGACATACATATTTTTTTCTATGCTAGAAGAAGCTACAAATTTTCATAAATCCTTCCATGTCAATGCAAATACTTTAAAAAAGCATTTTAAAATAACTAAGGAACAAGCTAGACAAATAATAAAACAATGTCAAAATTGTGTGACATTTTTACCACAAGTTAATCTTGGAATCAATCCTAGAGGACTGATACCTAACCATATTTGGCAGATGGACGTCACACCCTTGCCAGAATTTGGAAAATTAAAATATTTGCATGTTACAGTTCATACTTCTTTCGGATTTTTGATTGGCTCCCTTCATGCCGGAGAAAAAACTAAAGATATTATTGCTCATTGCTTACAAAATTTTGCCACTGTGGGTGTTCCAAAACAGTTAAAAACAGATAATGCCCCTGGCTATACTTCTACCTCTTTTAAACAATTTTGCTCATCATTTGGCATTACTCATATAACAGGAATCCCATACAATCCATAGGGACAAGGCATAGTTGAAAGAGTTCATCAAACTATTAAAATGTACTTATTAAAGCAAAAAGAGGGAATTGGGAAGGGGTATATATATCCCCCAAAGATAAACTTAAAATTACCCTTTTTACTCTATAAACTTTTTTTTTTAAAGAGAGAGAGAGAGAGAGAATTTTTTAACATTTATTTTTTAGTTTTTTGGCGGGCACAACATCTTTGTTTGTATGTGGTGCTGAGGATCGAACCCGGGTCGCATGCATGCCAGGAGAGCGCGCTACCACTTGAGCCACATCCCCAGCCCACTCTATAAACTTTTTAAATTTGGATTCATCAGGGCTTAGTGCTGCGGAAAGGCACATGTGTCCAAAAAATGTACATAAGCCCAAGGTACTTTGGAAGGATATTCTAACAGGACAATGGAAAGGTCCTGACCCAGTGATTGTCTGGAGTCGGGGTCTGTTTGTGTGTTTTCACAGGGAGAACAGCAGGCGATTTGGATTCCAGAGAGACTAACTAAAGTGATTTCTACAGACCAAAAAGAAGATGATTTGGCTCAAATCCATAACAGCTGATATCCAGAACTTCAGTTTAGCTATCCTTACATCTGCAACAGTGGTTCTTCCACACCTGGAGGCTAATGAATAATGAACAACATTAAGGCCTATTTCAAATGTAAAAAAACCTTGGGGTTGTGGGAATACCTTCAGACCCATAAGCAAGTTACAGGAAGAAGGATGGGATATCAAAAGAAGAGTCAAACCCAGGTGATAACCAGGATGCTTTTTTCAATATCTTTTTTTATTATTGCCCTCTCCCACATCATGAAGTTCTATTTTATTTTTTGAGCTCATACAGACCTAGGTTAATGTTTTTCTGATCAGTTCTATTTTTTGTGGAGTTTTTAAACATTGCAATGGAGATTTCACCTGTGAAAAGCTACAAGGCCTTTACTATTATGTTATGTGTTATATGTGCACACTTGTATTTTGTGTTGTATGTCTGTATGTGCGTATGTCCATATATTATATATGAGGAGCGCTCATGAAAAAATGGATCCAAATGTTTTTTTTATTCACGTGATTTAAATGGTTTAATTTAAATTGGGTAAACAGCTGTTGAGGATTGTTTTAAAATGTGAATAAAAAAAGGAGGTTAACAGATCTGTTTGTTTACTTTCACCTTTCCTTTTCATTATATCTAATTCTATTTAGGATACTAAATTGTTTAGAAAATTGGTTTTTTTTTTTTAGTGCCTGCTGGAATGTTACATAATTTTTTTTAGACATCATTCCCAGAATTCCTATCTTCATCCCAGTGCCGGTGAAGACAAAGTTAAAACAAAACTACAGCTTCTGCGATAGCTATCACAACAAACTGTATAAACTGATGAATCAATGACAAATGTAACTCAACAAATGATACTCAATCAAGGAGTTGATTTACTTTGGGAGGAAATGGACATATTAATGGATTCCTCTGCTTTGAACTACTTGCAAAACTTGCCTGGACTATGTATCACTTGTATGCATTGTGAACTATCTGTTGTTGCAGTGAATTGTGGTAGTGCCGGGGTATCTTTGCTGATGATGTCATCGGTGGTACAATTTTTCCAAAAGGGGCCGTCAATTGGCTTGGTGTCATGGCAATTTGTATCCTCCCCTTTCTGCTTGTAGCAGGTTGTTTATGGTGTTTGTGTAAAAACCACTATCCACAAGTATGGCTAAATAATGCTGGGCCAGTAGTCAATGACGGGTAAGATCCAATTGCAGTGGTACCAACCTAAGACAGGAGGCTGACACCTTGAGGTCAGCTCATCTGATGACGGGTAAGAACCATATGTATTATTGGGCAACTTAAGACAGGCACGGTCCCTAAGCCACATACTTGTTGTTTAATTAAACAAAAGGGGGGAGATATTGAGAGCCACGGCCAGGTCAAGATGGTGCCTGGCATTTTGCCAGAAGGGGCGGCTCCTGCTGCCTCGGGTGCCCGCTACTTTTGAGTTCTCGCAGAGTTCCTGTTGAGTTCCCGTTGAGTTCTCACGGAGTTCCTGAGGAGTTCGCATGGGTTTGGGAATAAAGTTCGTTCCTGCTTGAATCTACAAGTGGTTCGTGTCCTCCTGGTTATTTGTGCCCAGCCAGACTGAGGCAACAAATCCTCTGAAAGAGAAACTAGGAAAACTACCTAATTTAAATAGCCTCAAAAACAAAACAAAACAAACAAAAACACTTGGGAATCAACTTAATGAAAGAGGTGAAAGATGTCTACAATGAAAATTACAGAACGCTAAAAAAATTAAAATTTAAAATTAAAGAAGACCTTAGAAGATGGAAAGATCTCCCTTGTTCTTGGATAGGCAGAATTAATATTGTCCAAATGACCATACTACCAAAAGCACTATACAATTTAATGCAATTCTAATCAAAATCCCAATGACATTCCTCATAGAAACAGAAAAAGCAGTTAAATAGCTAAAGCAATCCTTAGCAAGAAGAGTGAAGTAGATGGCATCACTCTACCAGACATTAAACTATACTTCAGAGCAATAGAAACAAAAATAGCACTGTATTGGCACCAAAATAGACTTGTTGACCAATGGTACAGAGTAGAGGACACGGAGACAAACCCACACAAATACAGTTATCTCATATTAGACAAAGGTGCCAAAAACATGTATTGGAGAAAAGATAGTGTCTTCAACAAATGGTGCTGAGAAAACTGGAAATGTGCAAGAAAATGAAATTAAGCCCCTATCTCTCACCATGCACAAAACTCAACTCAAAGTGGATCAAGTACCTAGGAATTAAACCCTGCACCTAACAAAGGAAAAAGTAGGCTGAAATCTTCATCATGTCAGATTAGGCCCCAACTTCCTTAACAAGACTCTGATACCGTAAGAAATAAAATCAAGAATCAATAAATGGGATGTATTCAAACTAAAAAGCTTCTTCTCAGCAAAAAAAAAATAATAATAATAATCAGTGAGGTGAATAGATAGCCTACAGAATAGGAGCAAATTTTTACCATAAGCACATCAGATACAGCACTAATCTCTAGAATATATAAAGAATACAAAAATCTTAAACCAAAAAACAGACAACTGAATCAATAAATGGGCCAAGGAACTAAACAGATACTTCTCAGAAGATCATAAACAACCATCATATATATATATATATATATATATATATATATATATATGAAAAAATGTTCAACATCTCTAGAAATTAGAGAAACGCAAATCAAAACTACTCTAAGATTTCATCTCACTCCAGTCAGAATGGCAGCTATTAAGAATATAAACAACAATAAGTGTTGGCGAGGATGTGGGAAGAAAGGCACATTCATACATTGTATGTGGGACTGCAAATTGATGCAGCCAATCTGGAAAGCAGTATGGAGATTCCTTGGAAAACTTGGAATGGAACCACCATTTTACTCATCTATCCACTCTTTGGTTTATACCCAAAGGACTTAAAAACAGCATGCTAACAGTGACACAGCCATATCAATGTTTATAGCAGCACAATTGATAATAGCTAAATTGTGGAAAAAACCCAGATGCCCTTCAGTAGATGAATGGATAGAAAAACATTGGTATATATACACAATGGAACATTACTCAGCATTAAAAGAGAATAAAATCATGGCATTTGCAGGTGAATGGATGGAGCTGGAGAATATAATGCTAATCCCAAAAAAACAAATGCTGAATATTTTCTTTGATATGAGAATTCTGATCCATAATGGGGATGGGTGGGGAGCAGAGCATGGGAGAAATGGAGGAACTTTAAATAGGGCAAAGGGGAGAGAGGGTAAGGGAGGGGGCAGGAGGGGTAGGAAAGATGGTGGAATGAGATGAGATGGACATCATTACCCCAAATAACATGTATGAGGGCACAAATGGTGTGACTCTACTTTGTGTACAATGAGACATGAAAATTTGTGCTCTATATGGGTACTATGAATTAAAATGCATTGTGCTGTCATATATAACTAACTAGAATAAATAAATAACTTTTAAAAAATAGTGTAATAATAAGATGCCTTTGCATGGGCATGTGCACACATGAACACATGCCTGTGATAACACATACACAGTTCCTCCATGTCTGTCCATCTATTCTTTTCTTTCTTTCTTTTTTGGCTTGGGGTGCTGTATTTTATTATTTTTATTTTTTTTCTTTTTATTGGTGCATTTTAATTATACATAACAGTGGAATTTGTTGGTACATATTGGCATATTCACTTATATAATTACACTTGTGAATTATACTAATATTAATATATATCACTATAGTATGCTGACTTTAATTCTTTAGGATAAATGCCAAGGAATGGTCCTATGGTGGTTCCATTTCTTAGTCTTTTGAGGAACCTCCACTTTCATTTTCATAATGGTTGTACTAATTTACAATCCCACCAAGAACATAAAAGTGTTCCTTTCCCCACATCCTTTCCAGCATTTATATAACAGTATAATTTGGCCCCAGAATTTCCCTTTTCCCTTTCCTCCTCCCTACCCCTAGTTCCCATCCTCTTCTCTACTGGTCTTTCTTATATTTCTATAAGACCCCCTACTTTTCCTTTTTTTTTTTTTTTTGTCTCTAGCTTCCACATATGGGAGAAAACATATGACCCTTACTTCTTGAGTTTGGTTTATTTCATTTAGCATGATGTTCTCTGATTCCATACATTTACCCACAAATGACATAATTTTATTATTCTTTATGACCAAATAAAACTTAATAGTATATATGCCACCTTTTCTTTATCTATTCACCCATTGATAGATACCTAGCCTGGATCCATAATTCGGCTACTGTGAATTGTACTGATATATATTTAGGGATATATATTTCCCTATTGTATACTGGATTTAATTCTTTAGGTTAAATGCCAAAGAATGGGTCCTATGGTGGTTCTATTTCTTAGTCTTTGAGGAACCTACACTTTCATTTTCATAGTGGTTGTACTAATTTACAAGCCCACCAACAGCGTAAAAGCATTCCTTTCCCCACATCCTCTCCAACATTTATTATTATTTGTATTCTTGATGGCTGCCAGTCTAACTAGAGTGAGATAAAATCTCAGTGTAGTTTTGATTTGAATTTCCCTAATTGCTAATGATGTTGAATATTTTTTTCATATATTTTTTGGCCCTTTGTACTTCTTTTGAGAAGAGTTTTATAGTTCACTTGTCCATTTATTGATTGCGTTATTTGTGGGGTTTTTTGGAGGGGGGTTGGTGATAAATTTTTAAAATTCTTTATATATAACAAAAATATAAAGATTTCCTCCCATTCTGTAGGTACTCACTTCATGCTTTTAATAGTTTCCTTTGCTGTACAGAAGCTTTATAAGTCAATGCCATCCCACTTATTAATTATTGGTATCATTTCCTGAGCTTTAAGAGTTGTATTAAAGAAGTCATTGCCTCTCTATATATGTTGGAGTATTGACCCTACAAATTTCTAGTCTAATTCCTAGGTCTTTGATCTATTTAAAGTTGAATTGTATGCAGAGTGAGACACAGGGATCTAGTTTCATTCTTCTACATGTGAATATCCAGTTTTCCTAACACCACTTGTAAAAAGGCTGTCATGGGCTGGGGTTGTGGCTCAGTGGTAGAGCGTTTGCCTCACATATGTGAAGCCTTGGGTTTGATCCTCAGCACCACATAAAAATAAATAAAATAAAGGCATATATAATATACATATATTACACACACACACACACACACATATATATTAAAAAACATGATTAACATATTTTTTTAAAAGGCTGTCATTTTGCCAATGTATGTTTTGGTACCTTTGTCAAGGGTTAGATGATTTTATATTGTGAGTTTGTCTCTGTATCTTCTATTCTGTACCCTTCTTGGTCTATGTGTCTTTTTTTTTTTTAATGCCAGTACCATGCAGGGTTGTTTTTTGTTTGTTTGTTTGTTTGTTTTAGTTGTCAATGGACTTTTATTTTATTTATCTATAAGTGGTGCTGAGAATTGAATCCAGTGCCTCACACATGCTGGGCAAGTGCTCTACCACTGAACCACAGTCCCAGTCCCTCATGCAGTTTTTATTTCTACAGCTCTATAGTATAATTTAAAGTCAGGTATTGTGAGGCTCCTGTCATTGCTTTTTTGGCTTAGAATTGCTTTGGCTTTTCTAGGTCTTTTATTCTTTTTTTTTTTTTTAACCTTTTGGTTCCAGAGATAGAACTCAGGGGCACTCTACCACTGAGCCACATTCCCAGCCCTATTTTGTATTTTGTTTAGAGACAGGGTCTCAATGAATTGCTTAGCACTTTGCTGTTGCTGAAGCTGGCTTCGCTGAACTTGCGATCCTCCTGCGATCCTCTCATCCTGCTTCAGCCTCCCAAACTGCTGGGATTACAGGCAGGCACCAGTGGGCTGGCTGGCTCTTTTATTCTTTCAAATAGATTTTAAGGTTAGTTTTTTCTAGTTCTGTAAAGAACATCATTGGTATTTTCTTGGGGACTGCATTAAATCTGTAGATCATTTTTGGTACTATGGCCATTTTAGCAATATTACTTTTGTCTATCCATGAACATGGGAGGTCTTTCCATCTGTTAGTGTCTTCTTCAATTTCTTTCTTCAGTGTTCTATAATTTTCATTGTAGAGGTTTTTCAACTCATTGATTTGATTTATTCCTAAGTGGCTTTTTTTTAAGTTATTGTGAATAGAATTATTTTCCTGATTTCTTTTTCAACAAATTCATTATTAGTGTATGAAAAAGCTATTGATTTTTGTATTTTGATTTTGTATACTGTCCTACATGCCTCTTAAGTGAGGGGGAAAAAGAAAAGTGTCACTTTAAAACCTGATCCCAAAGACCCTGGATTCTGAACTGAAAACAAGGTAGTTAAGCCACTCCATTTCCTTTTTTGATAGAAAAGGGAGAATCATATATTTCTTCTTTTTTTTTTTTTTTGTCTTAGTTGTAAATTTTCTGAATCCAAATATTTTATATTAAGTGTTTAAGTTCAAAGTTAATAAATTATATAATATAATAAATTGAGGAAAGTTAACATTTCTCACTGGAAATTTCTTCAGTGCTAACAAGTGAAATTTAAAAAGAAAATCTGTTGGTAAAAATTAAGCTTTTAAAAGTGAATTTTAATTTTTTAAATGTGAGTTATAGTTTACATCTTCAGTGAAAGTGCAAATCTACAAAATGTATTGACAATATGAACATAGTTTATTTTATTCCTTGAAAAGATTCTTTTTTTCTTCCCTAAAGTTACTAAAATACATTTGTGACTACATTTAAAAAAATAAACATGGGATTACAGCTGAAATGTAGCATAATTCATGTACCTGCTCTCTTATTAATTCTTCTGAATCACAGGTGAAATTATAAATTATGAACCTATGGAAGGCATTTTCCTTAATCATAGTGAATGGTTTTAAACATAATTTTAATTATAATATTGACTTATTGCATTTTATTATTATTTTTAAAATGTCTTGATTGATTTGGGGACTATAGCTTAAGTGTGTATGCACGTATGCTTGTGTGTGTGTGCATATTTAAAGATCTTTTTATTTTTATTTTTTTAACTTCTGAATTTTGAACCCAGGGCCTCACCATGCTAAGCAAGTGCTCTGCTATTGAGCTACTACAGCCCTAGCCCTATTTAAAAACTTCTTAAAGGGGAAAAAATAGAGTGCAATACCAAACTGTCATTTATAAAAGAGAAAAATAGGCTGGGGATGGCAGAGTCACATGCTAATTCAGTTCCTGGTTTCAATCTCCAACACACACACACACAAAAAAAAAAAAAAAGAGAGATAAAAATGACACTATATACATATGTGTAAATAAAAACTTAAATTAAAGGGCTAGTTAGACCAAATCTCTTATAAAATTCTTTAGAAATAGTAAGGTAGCCTTTCCTGAGCTAAAAGAAAGGTCCTATTGGGCCTTTCTTTTCAGGTAACTTATATTGCCTGATGATAACAGCTTGGGAAGACTGGAGTAGATAGTAAGAGTATTGGCTCCAAAGATGTGCAACCCTGCATAAGACTTGTCACACAAGGACTTTGGACTTGGCTGTGGGAATTGCTTTGACCAAAGGGACAGTACAGTAATATGATGACGGAGGGACAGGCTTGGTATATCCTTGTGCAGTGGAACTTGCCCTCTTGGAGTGCCACTGCCCTCCTCACTTGGAGAAGCCTGATGTGGCATCTTGGAGGTGGAGGGACCAAAGGGAGAGAGAAGCTCAGGGGTCCATCTAAGCCTGACAAGGCAGCCCATGTGGGGTGTCTAAGGAGACCAGCAGAAGAGCTATGTGGCAAAATTGTAGAATCATAAAGTATAAATTGTTATTTAAGTTTTGAGGTGGTTCCATACCAAGGCCTACACAAACCTAAGATATTTGCTAGGAAGAAGGAAAACTACATCATAATGGTCGCAAAAGCTCCACATTAGAGCTCACCATATACTTATAACAGTGATTCACTTTGTGCTTTGAATATAGCCCTTGCTGCTCTGCCACTGCAACTTATTGTTTAAATGATATGTTTCTTTCTCTTCCTCTCTCCCTTCTCCTCCCTAATCTCAGGGGAAATGAGATTACTTTTCTCCCCATTTTAAATAGATTTATCTGTCCTTAAGTACACACCCACCACAGGAATGAAGTAATCAATGAAGAATTTGGGGTAGTACCCAAAGATCTCAGAAATAACCAAACTCCCTAATTAACAAGTGAATTACAACTCCAACAGAGAACACAGGGTATACAACCTTTGAATCACCTCTTCAAAAGCCCCCTGTTCCTGCTGATGGGCAGAGTCACAGCCTTTGGGCCTGGAATCACCTGTGTTTCTCCTTTGCTAGAAAAGCAATAAGTCTTCATATTGGTTGGCATTAGGGACAAGGAAAAAGCTTTTGGCAACAATATGGGATATTCAAGTTGATGGGAAAGTACTTTTAAGGATGGACCTGAAATTTGAAATTTGCCAGAAGGAAAGATGCTTTCACAATGTTGACAGAACCCAGAAATTAGTTTACAAGAAGTTCCCACAAGTTAAATTGTGACTTTTTTTTTTTTTTTTGCTTCAAAAAGGAAATAAAGGATTATACTTAATTAAAACAAGTTAAGGTTGTAAAAAGCCAAGAGATTGCTACTCAAAAGAAAATAAGAACTTGGTTCCTTATCAAATACCTAGTATTTATGAAAGTAAATTTTATTCAGAGAAGAAAAACAATACTGTTGTCAGTTTAATTGTAGATCTCTTTCAGGAAGGGTTAAACATACAAAGGATGAGAGAAATTTAATGGCATAAGAAAGGCAAAACTCTCTTCCTATGAACTATAAATAGGCCCAGGAGACTTCCTGCTACCCCCTCACCGGACATTCATCCCACTAAATTGTTAACAAACATTAAGAAGTGGGGCAAGGAATTCCTTTCATAACCTTGAGAGGTCCTCCTACCTGACCCTGGGGCTTGAGACTAAAAATTTAAAATTTGAGACTAAGAATTTAAAATCCTGATACCAGGTAGATTTTTTTACCTTTCAAATAGACTTTGATTTGTGAAAGTATATTTTTTGTTTAGTTAACTGGACAGTGGCTTAGCCTGCTGTTTTGAAGTTGTTTGTCTTTATTAAAAATGCTGGAAGGTCAAAGGCTCTAATAACAAATCTTCCCTTAATTTACACCTAGAAGGTCAGAAGGGTCACCCAATTCAAAATAATCCTATTCCTACTAAGCCTATTTGCTCTGACATTTCCCAGGAAATGAAATAAGAAAACACAGAGGGGATTCCCTCCTTTTTTCAAAGTCATATATGAACATGATTTAAAGGGTTATGGGGTTCCAACAAGGATTCCCATTCTCCAAAGCATCCATTTTCAATTTTTGACTGATTCTTTGGTATTTACTTCCACATATCTAAATAATGTATTTGTATTTCTGCTTCCTGATTTTTCAGTCATTATCTGTTGACTTCCCAATATGGAAGATGTGCACCTTGATCACAACATATACTTTCTCTTCTTTAAATCTTCCAATACAGTTATACCAAAATTTGCCCATTCTGCCACTCAGGAGGAAGTCATTGATGTAATAGATCAATATGATGCACTATAGGATATCCAGTAGGCAGGTCTCTTCAGGCTATTTAGGACTGAAGGTGGGAGTTTGGTTAACATTGCCCTGGGACCGGATTGTCAATGTGTCCTTCTGTTTGTTTCCTGGGAATTCCAACTGATTCTGATCCTTTCTTATGATTGGGATAGAAAAGAATGTATTCACCAAAATCAATGATGCTTTACCAAATATCTGAGGCTGTATTAATCTACTCTGGTAAATGCACCACATCTGGCCAGGCAGCTGCAATCATGCCCACTAATAGGTTGAACTTGCAGTGATCTACAGTCATCCTTCAGGGTCCATCTATTTTTTGCAGGGCCAGATGGTGAGTTAAATGGGGCTATGATGGGAATCAGCAGCTGTTCCCTTTAATTCATAAGGGTGACACTAATTCCTGTCCTTCCCTCCTGAGATATCATTTGATTTTCTTGGTGTAATGGAGTGAGTGTTTGTGCTCCTCCTGAATTCATATGCAGAAGCCCTAGCACTGAGTGCGATGATATTTGGAGGTGGAGTCTCTGGGAGATAATCAGGTTTCTGTGATACCTTAGTCCATTTGGGCTGCTATAACAGAATATCATAGACTGGGTGGCTTCTGTTGTCTGTAACAGAAATTGGTTTCTAATGTTTCTTGAGGCTGGGAAGTTCAAGATCAAGGCATCATCAGATTCTATATCTGATGAGGGCCAGCTTCCTCTAAGATGGCTACCTTCTTGTTGCAAAGGCCTTCTCTGATGTTATCTTTTATAATGGCAACTAAAGCCATTCCTAATCACATACCAAGGATTCTACCCCCAAATATTATCACATTGGGGACTGGGGTTCAGTGAATTTGGGGTAATAAAAACAGTAGAGCAAGTGAGTTCATGAGGAATGGGAATTCCATTCCCATAATCCAATTTGTATTGTTATAAGAAGAGGAAGAGAGACCTGAGTTCTCTCTGTACGCACATGCACTGAGAAAAGACCCCATGAGAACACAGTGAAAAGGTGGCAGTCTGCAAGCTAGAAAGAGACCTCACCAGAAACGGAATCTGTGAATATCTTGATCTTGGATTCCTTGGCTTCCAGAACTAAAAAATAAGTGTCTGTTAATTAAGCCATCCAGTCTATGGTATTTTGTAATAGCAAAGTGAGCTAAGACATTGTACCATGTTTGGCTGGGGAGGGGAGGCAGTTTCATAGGCTTCTACTTGGCCTTCCCCATCATAATACCTTTGTATTCCATAGGCAAGGTTCTAATGGGTTTACATCAATTGTCAAATAGGTCAACCCCATTATACATTTGGAGAGTGGGAAAATGACCACTGAATGGGGCCCAGAACCAGGAGACTTACTGAACTAGACCTTACCATGACTCCATTTATTAACTGGTCCATGTATATTCCCATTTTAACAGCGGGCCATGATGATGCTTCTGGTCTTTGGATATTCATGTCAATTCAGACCCTGTGGCTCCCAGTTCTTACAAATGTCTGGATATGCCAATTTCCCCAGGGTAAAATTATCCAAGTAAATAACCAAAGATGCCTTTTGGAAAGGACGAGGAAAATCATTACTATTCACACTTATTGAGGTGGGGCAGGAAATCTTTTTCCTGGGGACCTCTTCAGCCTGTGGGTTCCAGGTCTACAAACTGACTCAGGTCTGGAAACTAAGGAATCATGACTTTATTGGGTGATAGTCTATAGACATCCTGGTCATATATTCTCAATTTTTTTCCTACTTGCACAATTAGGATTTTGTTGGTTGCCTATTTTGCCCCTAAGAATACCATATTCTAGCAGCTACTTTGTAACTCCCTGTGGGTCAGAACCCCTTAATAGGTCATTATAATTGTGACCCCCTGGCTTCGGGTAATTAAGTACTACCTCTTGACTATCTGTTGTTTTGGGCTCCTATTATTCTCATTGTTATTAGCTAGTCTAGGTTGGCCAGGCCTGTTACCATCAGCCATGATTTAACTTATTAGTCCTTTGTATCAGTGCATTCCTTATGGCCTTGGTAAATGATGTGTCTCTGTTCCTTCCCTCAGAAAATAAAGTTATCATACCTTTCTGGGGGCACATAATATATCCATTCAAGCACACCAACTTCCTTGAACTTTCAATCTCCTCTTGTCCCATTTGCCTGCCATAGCACTTCTGTTATTTCAGTTTCATTCAGTGTGATTCATTGCTTTTTCCATGAGTCTAGGAGCCATTGTAGTAGTGAGCTCACACTAGTTCTTAGAGGTCCTTGCCAAGATGTTAAGTCTTTTTTTGTTAAAAAAAAAATATTGTTTAGTTGTCAATGGATCTTCATTTTATTTATTTATATGTGGTGCTGAGAATTGAACCCAGTGCTGCCGCAGTCTGGCTGGGCACAAATGCCGCAGTCTGGCTGGGCACACAATCACGAGCCACCACACAGCTTGTAGATTCAAACAGCAACTCTTTATTCCCGAACTCACACCAGCCGTCTACAATCACGTTCTGGGGAAATCCACGTTCTCTGCCCAAATCCACGTTCTCTGCCCAAATCCACCTCCACTGGGCTTCTGTCTCCCAAATATACTGTCTGAATCCCGTGAGAACTCAAGGGGAACTCAGGCAGCAGGATACGCCCTATTCCCAGCAGGAATAATCTTAAACCTTAAGCCTGGAACCTAAACCGGGAACGCCCTAATCCGCCTTGGTCCTTGAGCAAGGTCACCTACATTCAATGTCACTGCAACATGGGGTACGCTGGCAAGGAAATTGTCATACCTACTTGGCTAATGGCTCCCAGCATCTCCCCCCTTCTGATTAATTAAACAACAAGCAATGTGGCTTAAGGACCGTGCCTGGTAGGTTGTCCAATTCAACATATGGTTCTTACCCGTCATCGGAAAACTGACCTTTAGGCGTCAGCCTCCTGTCTTAGGTTGATACCACTGCAATTGGATCATACCCGTCACTGACTACCGGTCCAGCATAAGCCATTGGCCCCCAAATTTTAGACCATCACTAGCAGAAGGGAGGAGGATACAGAAATGCCACGACACCAAGCCAATTGACGGCTCCTTGGGAAAAATTGCATCACTGGTGACACCATCAGCAAAGATATGTCAGCACTACCACAATTAACATGGGGTGTGCTGGCAAGGAAATAAAAATTGCATCACTAGTGACACCATCAGCAAAGATATGCCAGCATTACCACAATTCGCTGCACCAAACGATAGTTACATAGTCCAGGCAAGTTCTGCAAGCAGTTCAAAGCGGAGGAATCTATCAATATGTCCATTTCCTCCCAAAATCCGTTTCCTCCCAAAGTAAGTTAACTCCTTGATTGAGCATTACTTGTTGAGTTATATTCATTGATGCATCAGTTTATACAGTTTACTGTGATAGCTATCATAGAAGCTGTATTCTGGTTGTATCTTTGTCTTCACCGGCACTGGGATGAAGATAGGAATTCTGGCAATGATGCTAAAGAGACATTATCCTGAAAAGAATTATTAAATATAATGAAAAGGAAAGGTGAAAGTAAACAAACAGATCTGTTAACCTACTTTAAAAACAATCCTTAACAGCTGTTTACCTAATTTAAATTAAACCATTTAAATCACGTGAATAAAAAAAATAATAATAATTCGGATCCATTTTTTCATGAGCGCTCCTCATATAAGAAATATGGACATACGCACATACAGACATACAACACAAAACACAAGAGTGTACACAAACGTACAACACATAAGAAAATAGTAAAGGCCTTGTAGCTTTACCTAGGTGAAATCTCCATTGCAATGTTTAAAAACTCCACAGTCAAAAAATAAAACTGATCAGAAAAACATTAACCTAGGTTTGTATGAGCTCAAAAAATAAAAATAGAACCTTATGATGTGGAAAAATGCAATAATAAAATAGCTATTGAAAAAAGCATCCTGGTTAATCACTGTCGCAGATGTAAGAATGGCCAAGCTGGAGTTCTGGATATCAGCTGTTATGGATTTGAGTCAAATCATCTTCTTTTCAATCTGTAGAAATTGTTTTAGTTAATCTCTCTGGAATCCAAATCGGCTGCTGTTCTCCCTGTGGAAAAACACAAACAGACCTCCGACTCCAGACAATCACTGGGTCAGGACCTTTCCATTGTCCTGTTAGAATATCTTTGAAAGTACTTTAGGCTTATGTACATTTTTTGGATACATATGCCTTTCCGCAGCACTAAGTCCTGATGAATCCAAATTTAAAAAGTTTAGAGTAAAAAGCGTTATTTTAAGTTTATCTTTGGGGGATATATACCCCCTTCCAATTCCCTCTTTTTGCTTTAATAAGTATGTTTTAATAGTTTGATGAGCTCTTTCAACTATGCCTTGTCCCTGTGGATTGTATGGGATTCCTGTTATATGAGTAATGCCAAATGATGAGCAAAATTGTTTAAAAGAGGTAGAGGTATAGCCAGGACCATTATCGGTTTTTAACTGTTTAGGAACGCCCACAGTGGCAAAATTTTGTAAGCAATGAGCTATAACATCTTTAGTTTTTTCTCCGGCATGAAGGGAGCCCATCAAAAATCCAGAAGAAGTATCAACTGTAACGTGTAAATATTTTAATTTTCCAAATTCTGGCAAGTGTGTCACGTCCATCTGCTAAATATGGTTAGGTATCAGTCCTCTAGGATTGACTCCAAGATTAACTTGTGGTAAAAATGTCACACAATTTTGACATTGTTTTATTATATGTCTGGCTTGTTCCTTAGTTATTTTAAAACGCTTTTGTAAAGTATTAGCATTAACATGAAACCTTTTATGAAAATTTGTAGCTTCTTCAAATGTAGAGAAAATATGTATGTCATGTGTAGTTTTATCTGCTAAATCATTGCCTAAACTAAGGGCTCCAGGCAATCCTGTATGTGCCCTAATATGTCCTATGAAGAATGGATCTTTTCCGTCCCAGATTAGACTTTGTATAGTGGAAAACAAAGAGAAAACAGTAGAAGAAGGGGAAATCTTACCAGCATCTTCAAGAGATACTATAGCATTAACTACATACTGACTATCAGAAAATAAATTAAATACAGAATCTTTAAACATCAAAAAAGCTTGTAAAACTACATTAAGCTCTACCTTTTGAGCTGATTGTTTCGGTACTAAAAATGTAAAAGTTCTATCTGGGGTAACTACTGCTGCTGTACCATTATTAGACCCATCAGTGAATATATTTGGAGCATTCATGATAGGTGTTTTTCTTGTCATTTTAGGAAAAACTACAGGATGCTTAGACCAAAAAGACAACAAAGGATTGGATGGTAAATGATTATCAAATGTAACATTAGATTTACACATGATTATTGCCCAAGTATTTAACTCATTAGCTAACTCATCAATTTGATCCATAGTATATGGAGTAATAATTTTATTGGGAGAAATTCCAAACACTCCCTTCGCTGCTTTTATTCCTTTGAGTATTAATTGTCCTACAGCCTCAGGATACCTAGTAAGAATAGTGTTAGGAGAATAAGATAAATGTATCCACAATAATGGACCTTCTTGCCAAAATACTCCTGTAGGAATATTTTTTGTTGGTAGTACAATAAATAATAAAGGCAAACTTATATCAATTCTATCCAAATGCATATTTTCCATATATGTTTCAATAATTTTTAATGCCTTTCTTGCTTTAGGAGTTAACATGTGGGGTGAATTTGGATCTGATGGACCTTTTAGAATATCAAATAAAGGTCCCAACTCTCCTGTTGGTATACCTAGATAAGGCCTTATCCAATTTATGTCTCCCAATAACTTTTGAAAGTAGTTAAGTGATTTGAGTTGATCTACTCGTATTTGAATTTTTGGTGGACGGACCATGGTTGAGGATAATAGAACTCCTAAATAATTAATTGGAAAATTTAATTGTACTTTATCTATTGCTATCTCTAGATTATAATTTTTTAATAAGTTTGTAAGTGTGGCATAACATTCCAGCAATATGTTTTTATCTTTATGTGCCAATAATACATCATCCATATAGTGAAATATTTGTAGTTCAGGATTTTGATTTCTAAGTGGCTGGATTGCTTTGTTAACATATATTTGACACATAGTTGGACTGTTAGCCATCCCTTGAGGGAGTACTTTCCATTCATATCTCTGATCAGGACCTTCATGATTTAATGCAGGGATAGTAAATGCAAAACGTGGACTATCCTCGGGATGAATTGGAATTGAAAAAAAACAATCTTTAATATCTATAGCTAAAACATGCCAGGTTTTTGGCAAAGCAGACAATTGAGGAATCCCTGATTGAGCAGGTCCCATAATAACCATCTCATTATTAATGGCTCTTAAATCTTGCAATAATCTCCATTTATCAGATTTCTTTTTGATGACAAAAATGGGAGTATTATGGGGAGATATGGAAGGTTGTATATGTCCTTCCGCTAATTGTTGTTTGACCAGATCATGGGCTACTTGTATCTTTTCTTTAGTCAGGGGCCACTGAGGAACCCACACTGGTCTTTCTGATTTCCAAGTAATTTTGATTGTCTCAGTGGCCCTTTCTGAAAATCCAACCCATGTCTGTCTGTTCCTTGATCTATTTGTATTGGTGCTGCTATACCTTGCCCTTGTTTTCCTAATCTTTTTTCTTTCCTAAAGCCTTGTCTAGCCCTAGTAGTGGGCGCATTAGGATTGATGTTATTTGTTAACGTCAAACCTAATTGATCTAGGACATCTCGTCCCCATAAATTTATAGGAAGATGATCCAATACATATGGCTGTATAGTTCCTTCACATCCTTCAGGATCCTTCCAATCTAATATCATAGAACTTCTATGGGGATTAGTCGCCACTCCTAGGCCACGAAGCATTTGAGTGGCTTGTTGTAATGGCCAATGTTTTGGCCATTCTTGATGAGATATGATGCTAAGGTCAGCTCCTGTGTCCAGTAGCCCATTAAACTCATGACCTTGAATATTTAGTTTTAGCATTGGGCGAGAATCTAAATTTAAAGACAACATAGCCCAATCTACACCTGTGGAGCCTAATCCCCTGGAACCTCTTTCTACACTATGACTAGGAAATTTATTATGTAGGCTGGGTATTATTAACAACTGTGCTATTCTGTCTCCAGGTGAAATTACTGATATACCTCTTGGAGAACTAGCTATAATTTTTATTTCACCTACATAATCGGGATCAATTACCCCAGGACTTATCATAAGTCCTTTTAATGTAGATGAACTACGTCCCAATAATAAGCCTACTGTTCCTTGGGGAAGAGGTCCTTTTACTCCTGTGGGAATGATTTGAACTCCCATCTCTGGAGTTAATACTGCTCTGGCAGAGGTGCAGATGTCCAACCCTGCGCTCCCTCTGGTTTGTCTGATGAGGGATTTAATGGACAAGGTGTCCTGGGCACTACCCTGATGGTGTTGCTGGGATCCTCCACTGCCCCGTAGATTTGTGGTTGTGGGCCCCGGAGCATTGGGCCCCCCTGTCCGTTTTTTGGCAATGGAGCCTGATGCCTTTCTCCACGATATCGTGGATAAATACCTGGTCTTTGTCCATTTTTTGATAAGGGAGTACCCTCTATGGTGGTTTGAGAACGACATTCATTAGCCCAATGTCTCCCTCTACGGCATCATGGGCAAATACCCGGTATTCTATTCCTTTGATACCTACTTTTGTTAAACCCTCCTCCTATGGGGCAATTCCTTTTAAAATGTCCTGTTTGTTCACAATCATAGCATGCTTTTGGCCTGGCATCTAAAGCCTGTTGTACTGCAGCTGCCAAGACTTGCCCTTGTTCATTAATATCTCTACATAATTTAATATATGTGTTTAAATCTTCATGTCTCCATGGTCTAATAACCTCTCTGCAGCAACGATTTGCTTGGTCATAAGCCAGTTGTTTTATTAATGGCATTGCTTGTTCTGTATCCCCAAAAATTTTGGCAGCCGTTTGAATTAGCCTATCTACAAATTCAGCGTAAGAATCATTAGCTCTCTGTATTACCTTAGATAGCTGACCTTGTAAATCTCCATGTCCTTGTAAAGTCTTCCATGCCCTAACTGCATCTGCAGCAATTTGTGCATATATAGCAGGATCATATTCAATTTGTTGCCGTTGACCCTCATAAGGTCCTTTTCCTAACAACATATCTAGATTTCTTTGAGGGTAACCGGCTGCTGCATTTCGCCTAGCTGTCTCCGCGCAAAATTCCTCATTGGCAACCTTCCATAACAAATATTGTCCTCCATTTAGTACAGATTTACACATGCTAGCCCAATCTGCTGGCGTCATGTCCAAGTTAGTAATGGACTCAACCATGCTTACCATGAAGGGAGCTTGGGGACCATAGGTTGTTACAGCCTCCTTTAACTGCTTCACTGTTTTAAAATCTAAAGCACGGTGAATTCGCTGCCCTCCTGCCTGTTCAAGTACAGGGCATGCTAATCTTTGAGGTCCTGTCTCAGGATCCCATTTATCAACTACGGGGTTTGAGGGCCACTCAGCTGTCTCCATCGGTGGAGCTGTTGGTTGAATTACGCCCTCTTGTGATAAAACGGAGTTACTAACAGCCTCCTGTTGTGGCCTTTTTCCTAACAACCCCTTTTCCTTTAAATTTTCTTCCTCTGTCTGACTAGCTCGAGAGACCTTCTCTTTTGCTTGATCTAAAATGTCTTTCTCCATGATATGAACCTCTAACAATTTACTTAACATCTTTTCGGTTTGTTTTTTACTAATTTCTAATCTACTATAAAGATAACGCAACCCAATAAGATAACACAAAACAAAACCGAAACTGAATGAAACAAAAAAGGAATAAAAAATCGTTGTATCAATTTTCTCTTCCTCAGGGCTGACAAACTTCAAACCTTTAGCCAACCATTTTTCCCAGTTTGCCTGAGAAATTTCTAGGGATAGGCAGCTTGAAACAAAAACAAAATAAATCACAACAGGAACACATTGTTTTTTGAATTGATCACCCATTCTCTCTCCTTCCCTCAGGGGCAAGCAATTTCACTTACCTCCAAGTTTCAGATGTTCCCCGTACGAGCCGCCAAATGCCACAGTCTGGCTGGGCACAAATGCCGCAGTCTGGCTGGGCACACAATCACGAGCCACCACACAGCTTGTAGATTCAAACAGCAACTCTTTATTCCCGAACTCACACCAGCCGTCTACAATCACGTTCTGGGGAAATCCACGTTCTCTGCCCAAATCCACGTTCTCTGCCCAAATCCACCTCCACTGGGCTTCTGTCTCCCAAATATACTGTCTGAATCCCGTGAGAACTCAAGGGGAACTCAGGCAGCAGGATACGCCCTATTCCCAGCAGGAATAATCTTAAACCTTAAGCCTGGAACCTAAACTGGGAACGCCCTAATCCGCCTTGGTCCTTGAGCAAGGTCACCTACATTCAATGTCACTGCAACATGGGGTACGCTGGCAAGGAAATTGTCATACCTACTTGGCTAATGGCTCTCAGCACAGTGCCTCACACATGCTAGGCAAGTTGCCTATTTTGCCCCTAAGGATACCATAAGCTGTACCACTGAGCCACAACCCCAGCACCCCACCTGCCCTCCACCATTAAGTCTTATATTTTATGAGAACGTTCCCAATACAACAGAATTTTCCCTGTCCATTTTTATGTTCTTGTTTTAGTGATCAAGCATCTTCTGAATCCAGGCATATATACACTCCTTGAGCTCCTATTGTTACATGCTAGCTAGGTCTTGCATATTCTTTGGGGAATTTATCATCAAGACAGCATCTTCCCAACTAGATTGTGCTTTACCTCTAATTATAGGGACTACTGGGCAGAAGGCTAGGTGGGATGTGGAAGTGGCGTTGCTGGAGTAGGGTAGAACATGTTCTGCTTCCAAGTAGAAGCCTTTGCAATACCTCCCAGTATGATAAAATGATAGCTCCTAGTAGGTAGGGGTGAGGCACACTGCAGGCACCAGAGGAGCCTGGGGTTTCAAATATTTTAGGAGCACCACCCATATGGCCTCTCAATCTGTCAGGATGCTAAGTTTTCTCAACCATGACCCTGACTCATTGGCATAACAGACTACTATTTTAGCCTTGACCACTAAAATTCTGGTCTGGTGTTCAACTTTCTTCCCTGCAGTTGAGAGCTTCTTTGTGTACAAAAAGGAGATATTCTGGCTTTCACATCTGAGTTTCAGTTGCTTATTAGCAACCCTTAGGTGTTCATTACTGACCGTAGTTTAGTAATAGCTATCCAACTAATCATCCTTACAGTCCCTACTTCTACCATATGTCTTAATTGCCTTGATACATTATGCCTGCTAGTATATTCTCTTTCACCTGCTACATTATCCTAATTGGACCATCACCTTGTGCCAGGGGTTGGGTATACTTCATCTACTACTGGGAAGTAGTCCAAAATTTGGGGATTGAGTTCCCAAATCCTTTTTATTGCCTGTTATTCCAACCAATCCTGGTATAAACTCTTGCAGGTAGGCTTCCTTGGAAGCAGACACCAGACAGAGCCTGGTGTACAAGATGTGAAAGGGAGAATAAACAGAATGAGGAAGATGAAATCAAATTCCAATAGAGCCAACAAAGTTTTGTCCAACCTGGCAAAAAGCTCTGGAGGGAATACTGCTCCCTAGGGGTGTCCAGTGGTGGGTCATAATGGCTAATCCTTTATATCCCAGCCCTGCTCTCTCATTCACAGCCAACTTTCCTAGAAAGGGGATAACTTTAGGAAAGGGTGCTGTCTGCAGCTGAAGTTGACCCTGATGAAGTTTATAACTGGAAGTATTCTATGTAGCTTGGAGAAAGTTCTTCCTTGAAGAGGGATTTGGGGCAGCACATCTTCATATAACCACAAGTGGCAAATTGATATCCAGTGCATTCTCTGTGTGAGGAACCAAAGATGTACTTACTCCATTTTTCACCTTCTGGGGAAGTTTTCATCAGCAGAGGAATTGTTTTTTATTTATTTATTTTTTTTAATCTGGTAAGGAAAAGCATAGCAGAGAATGCTATCTGTCCTCTAATATCCGTTCTATTCTTCTTTAATATTATAACTCATTTTTTTGTTGTTGTTCTTTTTTGTTACTGGGAATTGAACTCAAGGCCTCACTCATGCTAAGAAAAGCACTCAACCACTGAGCTGCGCCTCCAGCCCTTTTAAATTTTTGAGACAGGATCTCAGTAAGTTGCCCAGGCTGGCCTCAAACTTGTGATCTTCCTGCCTCAGCCTCCTAACTGAGATTATAAGTGAACACCTTTGTGCTTGGCTTGATCTTTACTTGGTATGTAGCCATGCAAAGTAAAATTTTCAACTGAACCTTGATTGATATTGTAAATTGTACAAGGAAGGGTAGTGGTTTCAAAGGGATCTCAAAGAAAGAGGAAACTACAACTGGTTATTCATCTGGATAGTCTGAAAATAGCAATAATTGTTAGTACTAGAAAACAAGGCACTGCCAGTCTATGATACACAATAGTAACTGAGAGATCTATAATTATATTTTCTATCTTTGTCTTTTTGAATTACCTGTTGGCTCAATTTGGATCCTGATCTTTTTGGATGTCTGTTTTATGTAAAATAAGCATCTTGCTCTTAATACATCTAAGTACAATGGCCACTTCCACTTCGGAGTTTACTCAGATCCAAACATTTTAGCAAAGACCAAGCACTCTCTAGCTTAGTTGTTGGGGTTAAAAATAGTCATCGAAAGTACAGTCTAACCACCACAGGTAGCCACTTTACAAATTCTGCCACTCCTCTGCTCAGAACCATCTACTGATTCATCTCCTTAGCCTGCTTATAGCCCTGCCTAGGACACTAATCGCCATCTCCCAAGATCTTCTCACCCAAGCTACACCCTAAGCTTCCCGGTCTCCCTATTTCCCAAAATACCAAGCACATCACGCTTCAAGGAACTTGTGGTTTCCTCAGATTTCCAAGTTTCACTTCTCTTTCATTCAACACTCTGCTGCATTTCAACTCAGAGGTCTTTCCTAGTTTCACATCTAACGCACTATTATTTTTATCTTTCCCTTTTGTTATTTCATATCCTTTTAGGTAACGTCTGTCTTCTCCCTAAAGCTCTTTTACAGCAGGGAATAGATTTCATTCACGTAGTGTGCCTAGCACCTTGAAATTATGCCTGGCACAAATAGTAGGCGCCTAAAAAACACTTAGTGGATTTGGACTGAATCGATTAACCACAACCACTTGCGTTGTGAGGTTACCTCACCAGGGAAGCTTGCAAACAAAGGGAAGCAAAAACCTGATAAGGCATGCTTTTCAGCTTTTGAGTCTTTAGTACCAGCTCGTGGCGGAACCCTTGGAAGTTTCCGCAGCGGGATCTGGGACTAAAATACTGTCCAGTGCGGCCGCAAAGGAAAGGGCAAAAAGAAAACAAGACGCGAAGGGGCTTGAGGAAGGAGCTTCAGCTCAACAGTATTCGACTGAGAATCTGTTGTTATTCATGGCAGAGCCTGTCTTTATTGAAGGGCTCTCGGGCTGCCATTCCGAACAGAAAGGCCAGGCGCAGAGGAGCAAGCAACCGGTCAGCCATTTTCCGAAATCCATCTCCCTGGTAACCCCGCCCGAGTGCGTAAGCAAGAAAGGGAGGCGGGGCCTGCCGTGAAGGCCTCACTCCGGAAGCCGCACCCGCGGTGGCGTCCCACCGTCCAGGCTTAACAAAACGCACAGCAAGATTTTAACAGTCCGCAGCGAAAGCGCGCACTCGAGCGCCAATGAGAGCGGAAGGAGAGGAACGGCTCTGGAGGAACACTATGTATGCCCAACAATGATTGGCTGGAGCCCTCCTTTCTTCTTTTTTGGTATTGGCCGGGCTTCCTTCTCCACCCATCCAATTGGCTTTTATCTAGGTACTTCTGATTGGCTTCTCCTGGCGGTGGTGGGGGGGGGGGACAAGGTTTTGGGATTGTTCTTCATGGATTGGCGCATTTGAGCGCCGGGGGTGAGGAGGGGGGGGCTCCTTCTAGAGGAAAGGGCCCATCCCATCTTGTCTCTGTCCCGTCTCCCGACCCGTACGCTTTCCCATCCACTCGCGCGCACGAGTGGTTAAAAGAAAAAAAAAAAAAAAAAAAGGGCGTGAGGCTCGAGCCCGCCAGCCAGGCCTCCAGTACCTAGCGCGCGCCCACAGCGAGGACCCGCGCGAGCTGCCCGTGATTGTGCCTGCGCTGTTTGAAACTGCAGAACCCGTTAGGATCTTCGGGGAACTACCGTTCCAGCTGGTTCCGGAGCCCGTACTGCCAGGGCTGAGTGGCGGTCGCGAGACGGCTCTTGCCTTTCGCGTCTCTGCAGCGTGGAGACTAGAACCGGCATTTTCGAAGGACGCCACCTTCAATCGCAGCGCTGGCGCGGGCGGAGGCTAAAACACGGGGGTCCTGAGACTAAGGAAAACGCGCCAAGTTCCCCTCGGTGGAGGAGTGGGAGAGACCCTAGCGGTTCAGGCGCTCTGTGAGCGCGACCACCGCTTGTTGCGCTCCTAGCCATCCCAGGCGGGCGCAGCTGGCGCCGCTCCGGGGATGTAGTGGGTGGTGCGCTAGGCAGGAGTGAGCGGCGGCGGCCCGCGTTCCGGCTCTGAGCTGATGGTCACTCCCCCGCGGGAGGGCGATCCGATCAGGTTTTCCTTGGGTCGGGGACCCGGCGTCTCAGGCAAGAACTCACCTGTGGTACCCACACTCATCTCGGCTGGACTCAGCGGCGTCACCGCCGCGGACCTCGCTTAGGGCCATGGCCGGGTAAGAGGGCCTGGGGCAGAGGGGCGCGGAGGCAAGTTCGCGGGCGCCGGAGAGGTGCTGCCGGGAAGACGCGGGGCCGTTTTGGTTCTGTGCTTTGGCCCAGCTGCGGGCCGAGCCTTCTTTGCCCCGGGGGGCGCCCCCTTTTGCACTTTTGGGACTCGGGGAGGCAGGTGCGGGCTGGGAGTATATAGGCCAACTCCGCGGGCAGTGAGGCCAGGAGCGGCGGGGCGGGCTGGAGAGCCCCCGGCCAGTCTCCCACTGTGCCGGTGAGGTGTCTGGGGGGCACGAAGACTGCCTGGGCTCTGCAGGCTTTGAAGTTTCCTTTCTGTTCTGTAGAGAGGTGCAGGTTAGGGAGGAGAAATGTTTGCATTCATGTTGTCTTGTGTCGGTAATTGCGAAATTTTACCGCGCATTTTCTTAACTTACAGTTTTCTCAGAAGTCTGTAGAACGCCACGTGTCTTAAAGCTTTGGCAAAGATGTTCTTAGTTACTTAACGTTTTTTCTTGAAAAATAGGAGTCGTGTCATTATTCAAAACTAATAGGACTGAGATTCACGCTGTCATTGGGTCAAGAATGTTTAATGTTGGATTCCTTGTTTCCTGTGAAGTTTGTGTTACAGGAGAAACGTTTCTTGAGTAACAGACCTCCACTTATAAAGAAATGAGAGCATAAAATATGGAATCTAGTAAAATGCTGTATAATTGGTAATGTTAAATGTTTGATCATTGCTTTGGGGGTCCAGGAGGATTTGAATTGAGATTACTATCCGCTGTTTCAGTTGTTGGATCATTTTTTCTTCTCTAAGTCTGGTTTCTCTTGTCACTTAGGGAATTCACTTTCTGTCATTTATTGGAATTGTCGGGGAAAAACCTTTTACGAGGAGAATACTTAGAGTACTAAAATTTTTAGTGCAGACTGGCTTTTCATTCATCAGAAACATAAAATGGTCAGGAGAGTAAATAGAATTGGAGACAGGATGGGGAAATTGGCCAACTTTCCAGTTCTTCCTCAGTTGGGTCTCAAAATTGGTTTCACTGCCAAGTTGAGTAAGTTTCTAGATTAGAGTCAATTGAGTGAAATGTTTAAGGATGGAATTTGAGTGAATTTTGCATAGTTAATTTTACTATTGTTTCTACATTTGAAATTGGTTGCTGAGGTTTTGGGGTCTTAAGTAATTGTAATATTCTATAGTCAAGTAATTTCCCCTAGATGTCCTAATGGAAAATATGACTGATGTATAAAATAGCTGCCACAAATATTGCCATATTTTTTCATCATAAAGTTTTACTTTAAAATGGTAGAAAGCTTGCAAAAAGCAAATTACCATCTTCTTGCCTACTCAAAGCAGTTTTTAAAACAGTTTTTTAGAAGTTTGGAAAACGAATAGGATATTGTGGTTTTTAGGTATAATTGAACACCATATGCCTTTCTTTATGAGTTTTGAGACTTTATTTTACATAGGGAGGACTCTGTCTGCTACTGTGATTTTTCCTGTCCTCCTCGCTTCTTACTTCAGTTAGAGATGGCAGTTGCTAAGTCAACATTTGAATTAATAAGTTATGATGAAAATTCGAGTTTTTACTCCTTAATACTACTACTTTACTGTAGGTCTAATAAATGGAAAATTTTGTAGTTTGGCCCTCAATCTATGGCAGGCTAATAAGTTTAGCATCACATTTTTTAAAAACAAAGTTAAGGACAATGTGGCATACTCCTTCATTTAAGCAATAAATATTGCATTCGGTTATCAAATAATTTCCTAATTATTTGAAAGTTCTAATTTGTTACCATTTCCTTGGTAAATATGTTGTCACAATTGATGATTCGGTTGCCTACACTAATAATGGAGAACTAATGAAACCTTTTCTTTGTGATTAACAGATATAATTGGTGATTACAACTGCCCTCTATAAATTAATTCTTGTCAACATCTTGGGATTTGAAAAGAAAATGCCTGGTGTCATACCCAGTGAAAGTAATGGGCTTTCAAGAGGTAGTCCATCCAAGAAAAACAGACTTTCTTTGAAATTTTTTCAGAAAAAGGAAACTAAGAGAGCCTTAGATTTCACAGATTCTCAAGAAAATGAAGAAAAAGCTTCTGAATATAGAGGATCAGAAATGTATGTGTCTTATAAGTATTATTTCTGTATTTTTAAAATTCTGAATCAGTGTAGAAAGAAGCATTGAGCTTGGGTTAATACCTCCAGAGTGATCTGATAGTAATAGTAGCTTTGCTCTGTTCCTACTACATGCTGCTAGACTTTGTCGGAACAGAGCAAAGCTGGTGGTTCCCCACAGGGATCACACCACAGTACAAATTTATTAACATTGTCTTGAGCCATTTAGGATAATTTGGAGAAATGTTAATTGACTAAATTCTCTATTTTAGAGTTTACACTTGATTATTTTTTGTTGTAAGGATTAAAAAGGGTGTTTTTGTTTTTGTGGTGTTCAAAAGACAACAGTTGTCTGTTATTTAAACTCTGTAGTCATGTAGGTGTGCAGTCATAACTAATCATACCTGCTGGAGGCATAAAGCTGTAATTGATATTTAAAATGTACTTAAAAATAAATGTTTTTATGGAAATTCTTTAGTGACTGGCAAGAAATCAGAACAAAATGGAATACTTTATTCCATATTGCTCTATTCTAGCTCCTTATTCAAATATAGGCAATCTGCTGGGTGACTAAAGTCGATTTGGTCCCATGTACAATTTCCTAGTATCTAGCAGTTATCCATTGAGTTTGTGAACCTTTTGCTTATCAGCATTCATACTTATGAATACGTTGAGGTGCTCTTATAATAATTTGGCTGTAAGGTTCACAAAAATACTAGGGAACCCACTGTTAAAGTGATGTGAAAGCATGATAGACTTATTAATTAATTAATACTGGGGATTGAACCCAGGGGCCCTCTACTACAATGCTACAGCCCTATCATTTTTTACTTTTTTGAGATGGGGGTCTCCCTAAATTACTCAAGCTGGCCATAAACTTGGAATCCTTCTGCCTCAGCTTCCCAACTCCCTGGGTATTGCAGGAGTGTGCCATGATGCCTGGTACGAACAATTTATTTTTAAGTGAGGGATAAATTCTCTTCATAGACTTTTCTACTTAATCTTTATTAATAGAACCTTAATGCAGCCTCCTGAATACTTTTTAGTCAGTTTATCCCAAGTTCATATTCAGAATTAAACTACTTAATTGAAACATTACACTAAGTTTAAAAAAAAAAAAAATCACAGTACCAGTTCTGCAGTTTTTTTTACTCTGAAAAATGGGACAAACATCCGCCTAGGGGAATTATTTTGTAGTTTGTTGAGTGTAATAATGATTATTCTGGGTATATGGCAATTTTTGAGTGTAGATTTCTTAAGGTGTCATCTCACTAAAATCATTCAGATTATAACTCTTGAGAACAGGAAAATCTAGGGAAGCAATATTTCCATTTTGTTTCTTTAAGATGCTGCTTCATTATGCCTTTCCTCCCCTCTATACTTAATAGTGATCAAGTTGTTCCTGCAGCACAGTCCTCACCTATAAACTGTGAGAAGAGAGAAAATTTGTTACCATTTGTGGGACTGAATAATCTTGGCAATACTTGTTATCTTAATAGTATACTTCAGGTAACTATAATTTTGTTATATACTAAATATTAATAGGCAAAAATTATGTAACAATGTTTCTAAGGATTCCAAGTTATTGGAAGACTGTAATTGTGCAGTCCTTGTCTTTATTGGAAGTAAACCATAATAATGGGCTAAAATAATAATGACTCCTAAATTGCAGATTATTAAACTTCTTTTGGGGTGAGAGGAAAATGATATATTAAGTAAAGGTGCAACAGAAAAATTGAGTAGACTTTGATTAAGTGGAAGTAGCCAAACCTTTAATTTCTCTGCCTGATTCCTGGTATTGTGATAGCTTACACCTTGAAACAGTATTGTTTTATGTCTTTGTAATGTTACATGTTAGTACTATCTGCTAAAGGCTTAGTGCTTAATTCCAAAGAGGCTGCTATTGATGAAACAGAGAACAAGTTTTTAAAAATATATATTTATATTTTTGTAGTTGTAGATGGAAAGAATGTCTTTATTTTATTTATTTTTATGCGGTGCTAAGATCAAACCCAGAGCTTCAAAGAAAAGTTTTAACAAAAAGTTTAATCTTAGAATTTTAGGTAATACTTATTAAAAGTGCCCTACAAAAAGCATGGTAATACTTTAATGATTTTAGCAATATTGTTGTTTGTTTATAACACTTGGACAATTTCACTTTTTATAGGTATTATATTTTTGTCCTGGTTTTAAATCTGGAGTGAAGCACTTATTTAATATTATTTCAAGGAAGAAGGAAGCTCTAAAGGATGAAGCCAATCAAAAAGATAAGGTAAGAAAAAAAAAACCCAGCAAAAGTAATATAAAAAGAAAAATGTAAATTCACTTGTTTACAAGTAGAAAGGTAAAGATTTTTTAAGAGGATTGGAGAGGAGGGTGACAGATTCTCAATAACTAAATGAAAATTGGAATTCTCAGTATTGTTCTGTATTCTGTAGGAAAGGCTGTGTTTATCATTCGAGTGAGGTGAATTACCAGATTATCTCCCTGTACAGAGTATTATCTCCATTCCCTCATTTATTGTTTTATCAAACCTGTCATTTGTATACCACCATCACAGATTTGTCATACTCATGCCATTTATTGTTTATCCATTATGTTTTTGAAATTTTAGTTGTTTTTTGCTTTTTTTGGCTGGGGGGAGGGGGTGGTGGTGCCAGGAATCAAACCCATGGCTTTGTACATGTTAAGCACTCTACTACTGAGTACACCCCCCCCATCCTCAACTTTTAATATTTAAGTAAATGTTTAAATAAGTCTTTGGCTAATGTAAAATTATTATCCATATAGAAAGTAGCTAAAAATAACATCTTGAAATTACAAAAAAAAATATTTTTTATACCCAGTAAAATTAGTGCTATAATGTAATTAAGTTTAGAAAAGCTTGTGTATTTAGTGAGACTAGTCAAGGAAGGAAGGTACTTAATTCGTTCATAAATGAAAATATTGGTTTGTGTGGTTTTTCCTTGACAGGGAAATTGCAAAGAAGATTCTTTGGCAAGTTATGAACTTATATGCAGTTTACAGTCCTTAATCATTTCAGTAGAACAGCTTCAGGCTAGTTTTCTCTTAAATCCAGAGAAATATACTGATGAACTTGCTACCCAGCCAAGGCGACTGCTTAACACACTCAGGTAGGTATAGCTTATAATTTTACAATTATAATTTAGCTCCTTGTTTCTTTTGGGGAGAATGGTACATGAGCAGTATAGGAATAAAGGGCAAGGAAAATTGAAACTCCAGATCCATGGTACTTGAAAATCCCAGAAACTCTCATAATTTAGGGGGATAAATTTGGTACTAAATTTATTAGATTTGAATTTGTATGAGGCTGTTTATTGTCTGTTCATGTTTATCACTCATATGAACATTCAAAATTGTTTCTGTGGAAATAGCAATGGTTTCTTAATTGTAGGGTATTGCCCCATATCATGTTGATTATATATATTTTGCTTATGTGCCATGTTGTCTTTTGAATTCCCAAACACATGTGATCCTAAGGATTTCAGACTAGGAATTATAGGTCTATATTAAAAATGTGTTATATGTAAAAATTGTAAGTTCCAAATATTTTATGTGCCTAAAAAAGAACTATTGGTTAACTGGATTAGATTACTTCCCAGTGTTGTGTTAAAACGTGAAACTATATATAAAACTATTATTTTAACAAATTTTTTAATATTGTAGGTCTTTAAAAATTCATTGACTCATTCATTGATACAGGTACATCACATTGTTTTGCCTTTGTTAAGAAACATTGTAGAAGGGTAGCAAGAGCAGATTTGAATCCCGATTTTTCATCTTAACTGTGTGACTTGGGCAAATTACTTAACCTCTCCACACAGTTTCCATATCATTAGTGGTGGTAATAGGACCTACCTCTAGGAGATATTGTGAGGACTATATATACACATAATATCAAAAGCATTTACAATAAAACTTGGTTTGTGATAGGTTTCATATTAGCTGAATAAGTATCTTTTAGATTTTCCAAATGAAGTAATTTATGGAAATATTTGTTTTTATATATTACATCTTCACAACTAGAGTAGATGAAATGGACATTTTTATTTATAGGGAACTCAACCCTATGTATGAAGGATATCTACAGCATGATGCACAGGAAGTACTACAGTGTATTTTGGGAAACATTCAAGAAACATGCCAACTTCTAAAAAAAGAAGAAGTAAAAAATGTGGCAGAATTATCTACTAAGGTAGAAGAAAAACCTCATCAAAAAGAGGAAATGAGTGGAATTAACAGCACGGAGACTGATGGTATGAGGAATTCTGAAGACCATAAAGAAAAACTCCCAAAAGGGAATGGAAAAAGAAAGAGTGACACAGAATTTGGTAACACAAAGAAAAAAGTTAAAGTATCGAAGGAACACCAGTCATTGGAAGAGAATCAGAGACAAACGAGGTCAAAAAGAAAAGCTACTGGTGATACATTAGAGATTCCTCCTAAAATGATCCCCAAGTGTGTTTCTGAAAATGAGAGTACAAGACTCTCACAAAGGAAATCAAGAGTTAAAATAAATTGGTTGAAGTCTGCAACTAAGCAACCCAGCATTCTTTCAAAATTCTGTAGTCTGGGAAAAATAACAACAAACCAAGGATCCAAAGGACAGTCTAAAGAAAATGAATATGATCTTGAGGAGGACTTGGGGAAGTGTGAAATTGATAATACAACTAATGGTTGTGGACTTGAATCTCCAGGAAATAATGTTAAACCTGTAAATGTTAATGAAGTTAAGTCCATAAACAAAGGTCAGTATAATTCTTAGACTTTGATAGGTAGGAGTCTTAATAGCTGCAGAAATAGAAATCTTCTCTAGATAAACATACAATATATAATACATGTGGCTAGAATTTTTGTTTAGTTTGAGAAAGTAATTAACACGGTATGAACTGTGGTATTTTAAGCACTGTGCTTAGATTAAGTGTGGTGTGTGTATAATATATATGTAATGTCATTAATTATTAGGGTAAATGTTAATTTATGGTTTATGAACTAGGAAAGTCCAATACATTTTAATGGAGACTATATTTTTCTTTTATCTACGAAGATGTAAAGTCATAAGGGAAATAATGAGTAGGTATGCCATTCTTGAACTAGGTTTTCACTTGGTTTTGTCCATATGTACATATCTCAGGGAAAATGCATAGTGTTGATGTGGTTGATGGCACCAAAGTGCCATACATATTCTGGGCTCATTCTATAAGGAGGTGTCTCTGGAAAACAAGTTGAGAAAATAATTGACTTTAAAGATAATAGAAATTCATAATTAAAACAAGCTTTATAGGGACTTTACACTTTATCAACAAGGTATCTCTTAATGCTAATAAACACATGAAAAATGGGGCTTTTATTCATGATATAATTTATTTCAGTGAAAAATTGGTTATTTGGACTATATCGAAAAACTAATTTGTATAGACGTATATTTTCATTTTTTTATTTCAGGTGCAGAGCAAATTGGTTTTGAGCTAGTGGAGAAATTATTTCAAGGTCAGCTCGTATTAAGGACTCGTTGTTTGGAATGTGAAAGTTTAACAGAAAGAAGAGAAGATTTTCAGGACATCAGCGTGCCAGTACAAGAAGATGAACTTTCCAAAGTAGAGGAGAATTCTGAAAGTAAGGAAAAGTAGAGTCTCATTGGACTATGGAATAATATAGTTTTCTTTAACAATACAGTTTTAGTGTCCTTGGTCTACTGTATAGCTTTTCTTTTCTTTTTGGCACTGGAGATTGAACTTGGGAGAGCTTTACCAGTGAATCACATTCCCAGCCCATTTTATTTTTTGACACAGGGTCTTGCCAAACTGCTAATTTGCTGAGGCTGGTCTTGAATATGCCATCCTCCTGTTTTAGCTTCCCAAGTTGCTGGGATTGTAGGCATGCACCATTGTGCCTAGCTAGCCTTTCTACTTACTTAGTTTCCACTTGTTAATATCATTTGAAGAATTGCATCATCTTTATTTTGGTATAAAGTATGTTAGAATGGAAAAATGAAGTGCTTATTTAATAAAAGTTAATTTTTGGGATCTTGATCTTTCAAAGCTACCTATAAATTTTTTTAATTTTTAGTTACAGATGGAACAACACCTTTATTTTGTTTATTTAGTTTTATATGGTGCTGGGGATCGAACCCAGGGTCTCACACATGCTAGGCAATCGCTCTACTGTGAGCTACAACCCCATCCCCCTTGCCTGGTAATTTTTAACACCATTTAAAACCACTATGTGTCTAGTGCAAACCATAAAATGGAGATGTCATGCAAAATAATGAGACTGTTTTACTGAAAATTGGCTATTAAACTCATCTCTTAACAGTGAGATAGACTAGTTTTTGCTGTGCGTATCACATAAGTATTTTTGGCTGACCAATTATAATATTATACTATTTAAAAGATATTTATACAGAGCTGGGATTGTAGCTCCATGGTAGAGTACTTGTTTGGCACATCTGAAGATATGTGTGCTATTAAGGATGATTTTCTGAAAGTAAAAGAAATCTCTTTAGTTATTTGGAAATGGGGTAGTCAGTTGAAACTGAATGCTAATTTTGCATGTGGAACTTTAGTTTAATTTTTGAATATCGTATTTGTAAATGAAAGGATTCTTTTTTTTTTTTTTCCCTAATAGTTTCTCCAGAGCCAAAAACAGAAATGAAGACCTTGAGATGGGCAATTTCACAGTTTGCTTCAGTGGAGAGGATTGTAGGAGAAGATAAATATTTCTGTGAAAATTGCCATCATTACACTGAAGCCGAAAGAAGTCTTTTGTTTGACAAAATGCCTGAAGTCATAACTATTCATCTGAAGTGTTTTGCTGCTAGTGGCTTGGAGTGAGTATTGTAAATAAAAGCTACAGATGAAGAAAAGCTGCTATAGAGGAGAAAGGAATTAACTTGTAAAAGTTCTCTTTAGCTGGGTGTGGTGGTGCAGACCTGTAATCCCAGCGGCTCAGGAGGCTAGGAAAGGCAGATAGTGAGTTCAAAGCCAGCCTCAGCAAAAGCGAGGTGCTAAGCAACTCAGTGAGACCCTGTCTTTAAAGAAAATAAAAAATAGGAGTGAAGATGTGGTCAGTGGTCAAGTGCTCCTGAGTTCAATTCCTGGTACCGCCCCACCCCTAAAAATGTTCTCTTTAAACAGTTTCCTTGTAAAACGCATCGGTTTAAATCCTTTTGGTATGAACACATGTTCTGTTTAGTATGGTTTCTATATATATCTTTTTCATATTCATTGTGTAGATGCTAGTTGCAGAATTCAATTTTAGTAGAATCTGATTAAAGCAGAGAAGAAATCTGAATACATTGAGATGTTTTTGAAGGGTAGAAAGGCAAAATTCTGTTTTAAAAGGTAAGCTAAAAAATCAAACTAATCTTTGAAAAAGATGAGAAATTTTCTTCAGTTGAATTTAAATGTATAAAAGCTGTTGAAGATAACTATAAAAACACTAATTGCATTTTGGATAGTCTTTTTTCTGACATATGCCATTGCTGATTTCATTCCTTTTCACATTAATGAGTTATTTGAAAATGACATGAGCTTCCCAATAGCTTGCTCGCTTGCATGTTTCTGCTCTTGCATGCACGCTACACACAGACATGCACATTATTATAAGATGGCATATAGTTGTCTTTTTTTTTGATTAAGTGGCATTTTCTTTCTTCTTTTTTTTTTTTTCTTTAGTGGTACCGGGGATTGAACACAGGGCTTTGTGCATGCGAAGCACGCATTCTACTGACTGAGCTATATCCCCAGCCCTCAGTGGGCATTCTTTGCTACAGTGCTATTTTATTTTTGTTCCCAATCTTGATAAAGACATATTAAAATAACTAAAATGTAAAGGATTTTAGTCTCAAAAATTCAGTTTTTTGATTTGGTTTTGTTTTTGGTACTGGGGATTGAATCTAGGGGTGTTTTTGCCACTGAGCCACATACCCCCCCTTTTTTATTTGGAGACAGGGTCTTTTGCTGTTAAGTTGCTTAGGGCCTCTGTCCCAAGTAGCTGAGTTCACAGATATGCACCACCACACCCAGCAAACGTTCAGTATTTTAAAAATACCATCTAATTTCTTGGTGTACTTAGGAAAATAAAGATAATGAAAAATTATACATATCCTCCACAAAATACCTGAATATTAGCAGTTATTATTTTATTCACAACTGAAGTCTTGTTTTTCTGCCTTTTCATTTATTCATCTTAGGCACTACATCTTGAAGGGTTTATTCAGACTTTTACTTGATTTTACATTGGGTGTAAAATTTTGAATTTAAAATGGAATTACATGAAACCTTATTTCTTTTTTTTTCCCCAAAGGTTTGATTGTTATGGTGGTGGACTTTCCAAGATCAACACTCCTTTATTGACACCTCTTAAATTGTCACTAGAAGAATGGAGCACAAAGCCAACTAATGACAGCTATGGATTATTTGCAGTTGTGATGCATAGTGGAATTACTATTAGTAGTGGGCATTACACAGCTTCTGTTAAAGTCACTGACCTTAATAGTTTAGAACTAGATAAGGGAAATTTTGTGATTGACCAAACGTGTGAAATAGGGAAGCCAGAACCAATGAATGAGGAGGAAGCAAGGGATGCAGTTGAAAATTATGATGATGAAGAAGTGTCGATTAGAGTTGGTGGAAATACACAGCCAAGTAAAGTTTTGAACAAAAAAAATGTAGAAGCTATTGGACTTCTTGGAGGACAAAAGAGCAAAGCAGATTATGAGCTATACAACAAAACATCTAATCCTGATAAGGTTGCCAGTACAGCATTTGCTGAAAGTAGAAATTCTGAGACTAACAATACTAATGGGACCCATGAATCTGATAGAAACAAGGAATCCAGTGACCAAACAGGCATTAACATTAGTGGATTTGAGAACAAAATTTCATACGTAGTGCAAAGCTTAAAGGAATATGAAGGGAAGTGGTTGCTTTTTGATGATTCTGAAGTGAAAGTTACTGAAGAGAAGGACTTTTTGAATTCTCTTTCCCCTTCTACATCTCCTACATCTACTCCTTACTTGCTATTTTATAAGAAATTATAGAGTGTATTTTCCTTGTATATATATTAAATAGACCTGGACAAACATTGGTAAAGTCAATTACATCAGAGTCTAGCTTATCTTTTGAAGCTATTGGATATTATTGGTCTCTCTAGGTTTTTATATAAATAGTGAAATTTGAAATACTGAAAACCATGTTAATTTTTAGAATTTTCCTTAGAGACTAGTGATGCATTAGCTTCTGGGAACAAACTTGTATAGGTTCTTAATTGAATTATATGAAATGGGAAGCATTTAAACACTTGGATTTACACCAATCTTTTGTGTTTGCTTTTAAAAATAAAGTGCTTGTATTTGTATTCTCCATATTTTGGAGTAATTATCTACATGATGTTTATAGCTCTGTGTTTTTTCACTTAAACAGAATCTCATTCAGTACATTTAGTTTTATAACAGGAAGCCAAATCTTTGATGGGCTGTATCAAGAGGCACAAAGTCTAGAATGTGTATTTACAGTGGTCTACATTTTGTGCCTTGAATCACTTCGAAAAGTGTCTCAGAAAACCTGGACAGTCCTCTGTATCTTCATAAGAATTTTATATGTATTTATGAAGATGATTCTGTATTCTAGTAAATCTTTTTGGGCATGGACTAATTTGTATCTCTTCATACTCATATTCTGCACGATCTGTATATAGTACATCAAACTTAGAGGTGTGACCTTAAATTTAACTTTTTTTTAAATACTGGGAGGTCAATAAAATTTAAACTGCTTAACAACTATGTATACAAATGCTCAAATTTTTTTACTTGAACAGAATAAATTGTGTGTGTGTGTCTGGAGAGAGAGAACAAACATGCATGTTACCTTTAATAATATTCAATATTTTCTGACAGTGGACATGAAGAATATCTGAGAAACTGCTTGGTCCAGCCTGGTTATCATACTTAAAAGAGGTTTACAAGAAAAATTTGTCACATCTTAATTGCCCTTTAAACTAGACATTTAATGGAATCCAAAAATGAGAATTATATGTTTGGGCACACATAAAAACCTAGGTTAAACTACAATTTTAAATACTGTATACTAAATCAATAAATGGTTAATTATCATATGATTTGTTAAAGGACATTTTTGGTAATAAGATTCTGATTTTGAATATTTAAATGCTATTGGAATAACATCCTATTTCAACAAATAAGAATACCTGGTCAACAAAAAAAAGACAGTTATATTTCCCTACAAGATTCTGTGATGTGATAAAAAATAAAGTTGTGCTTCTCCTGCTTTCTATATTCAGAATCACTGATGAAACTTTATAAACAGCTTTGTGCACTATCTGTAAGATTCTGGTGGAGTAGATCAGGATAGCAACTGGGCCTGGAATAACTCAAAAGATAGCCAATGTTGAGAACTAGTACAGATTCCTGATGTGAAAAAGTCTACATTTTAAGAAAACACATAAGAAATTAAGTATTCTGTGTCATACCAAAGTTTGAGTAAAAGGAAGCTTCTGTATTGACTCAGAGTAGTTGGTATTGCAAGACAACAAAACCATAATTATAGAAATCTTGAAGTCTTCAATATAGTATTTCAGACTTGTGTGTAACAGTCCAAACATATGTAAGAGAATTGACCTAGGAGTTAATTAATATGAGAAATGGCTTAGGTGATACTTAATATCCTTATATCTACCCTCTTTCATCCCCAAAGAACAGGAAGACTGTCATTTTTGTGGGTGAGTTTCAATTCTTATTGCCTTTCCTTATTCATTTAGCTCCATTTTCCCCAAATAGATTTCTTTTATTTGCAGTGCTGGGGATTGAACCTAGGGCCTTGCCCATGCTAAGCAAGTGCTATACCACTCAGCCCCCAACCCCAAATAAATATTTGAAGTTATGCCTTTCGGACTCTTCAGATGTACTATCTGAAAAAAATTTTTTGATTCAGTCTTTGAGTTGATGCAGATAAGAATTAAGGATAATTGCCCACTAAATTAAGTTTGAGGGGGAAGATAAACCATCACCTACATATATCAACTAGAGAATGAAGTCATGGTATTAATTCTAATCAGTTCTTACGTGGTTCATGTAACTGATCAGTACATCAAAAGGATTATTTCAAGGGTCCATTCTATAATAATAATACACAAAACCCCCTCCAGAAATCATGACTATATACTGTTTTGAGAAAATGAAAGTAATTGAAATAATATTTTCTGTATTATTTTTTCATATGAAGTTATGATTTTAAGTGATTTAATTATGATTTTAAGTGATTTAATTTTGACTAAAGCAGCTAATTTTAACTTTTTAACATATGCTTTGTAAAATCTGCAAGTGTCAAAAAGTAAATGACTTCTCATTTAATTGGTAGATTAAAAGGAATAAACTCCAGCTCTGTGTTACCCTTCATGGTGATATAGCTTTAAAACAGATTCCTAATTTATTGGCTTATATCATTAAAAACTGATGACTGGCCTGTTTAATCTGAAACAAATCATATATTTTAATTGCAGAGAATCATGAAGTTATACTAATAACAAAATTGTCATAAAGACCAAGCTGTTGTCACCAGTATTAGCTGTTTCAGTATTTAATCCTTTATAGACAAGAATTTTATCAGATGAACTCATTTTTGAATTCTAAATTTCTTTTTTAGGGTGTCTAAAATGGATACCCTAAATTGGAAACCAGTTTAAAAACTTCATATAAAGCAGTTACCAGTAACTACTACCTTCACCCATTAACTCATTTAATTAATGGCTCTTTGGGCCTATAAAGTGACTGCCAATTTTGATTTTGCTAGTTTTGGAGCCAGTTAACTCAATTTTCTCTGCCTCTTTCAATAAAGAAAAATTTTCAAAGTCCCACTCATTAAAAATTAGTGTAAACATTCACATATTTAATAGTACCTTTAAAATAAGCATTACTACATTTAAAATGGTTCCAAAATGAATCTATAAATGGTAATATAAATTAAAAAATACGAACTTAAAGTAAATAAATTTAACATTAGCTATGGTATAAATAATGGTAAATCTATAGTGTACCTTTTCGAGTCATTAAAATAGCTTTAAAAAAAGATAACAGTATGTTACCAGAATGTCAGAAACCATAGCCACGATTCTCAAACTTTACAATCTACACTTGGTACCATTTTGGCATTCTTCAATGAGTAAATTAATAATTTCCAGAATTACATCCCAAGTCCTAGTTTTCAACAGATCTTAACTTCTTTTCATAATGTTGAATACATGGCTCTTTTCAAATGAATAAAACAAGTGCGTTTATTTTAGAGATCCATTTTGCGAAGGCTCATTCGACTGAAGGAATCTCTGGGAAAAAATAAGAAGACAGTTATAAAAGAACAAAATAAATGTGCCATACTCAAAAAACAAATTTTTTTTTTGTGTGTATACCTTTTAAGATGTTTTACATACTCCTCCCCACCACCACCAGAGTAATCTCAAAATTTTTGTCACCAGTTATACTGACTTTTGTTAGATGCTTGTACACATACTCTGCCTTATATGTTTCTGGGTAACAAATTTTTCCAGAAGTGAATTATAGTAACCAGTTTGCCAGGTCTATTGATCATTTATTTATTTGTCTGTCTAGTAGGTGCTGCAGATATTGTGATAAAACAAGGACAATTAGGGACAATGGGAGATTTCAGGAAAAGACCTGGGATTAGAAAATGGCAAAAAAGCAGGTGTTTCTTGAAAATATTAAAAATTTTAAGAATTTTGTCTTAATTTTATATTCTTAGATTATTGAAGACCCCACAGGAATCTTTATGTGACTTATATATTGATGTTTTACCATATAAGACAATGGAAAAATTTATTATTTTATAAAACAACCAATTACATGTTACTATAAATATAGCACTGTTTATTAAATAACTTGCAAGAGATTGTAGAAGAATAGCACTCTTAAATATTTCATGTGTGGCTTAATAGAAGGTCTAGATTTTCATATCTGCTTCTGTATTCAGTCTTAAAATATCACATCTCATGTTATATCTGAAAACTCTACCGTGCCCTTGTGATAATGAGAGTGAAAAGGCAAACAATATTTGGTATTAAGATGAAACAAGTTTTTGATTTCAGGAACCTCTTGAAAAGGGCCTTAGGGACTCCCCATGGGTCCTAGATCACCTCTTAAGCCCCATAGGCCTTACTGCAAAATAACATTCCGTATTTTATAAATCAACAAAAATTAAAATTCTGACTTTTTCCCAAAAAATTCTGAAGTTGAGATAGAAAGGAATGATATTCTTGAAATAACCTCTTGGTGTATTTTTCTTTACCCTTAAGTTGGTTTCTTTTGCTATTAAGGTTAAGCAGGAGGAACCTTATATCCCTAAGAAAGGAGAGGGCAGGTATAAAGAGATCACATTCAGCTCTGAATCTCAAAGCTTGGTTTTTTTAGTTCTAGAGAAAACATTATTGAAACCTGGATACTGTTCATCAAGAAAAGGTTTTTTCTAAATGCCAAAAAGTTGCCTGTAAATATTAACAACTAAAGCTTAGAAGATGGCATAAAGTAGATCACAGAGAAGGGCAAACTCAGGATATGGTATAATGGAAAGTTTCCTTCAGATAAGAAGAACACAGCCTTTCCAAGGAAAGGAGCTGGAGACAGCGGAAGGAACTGACACTAGGATTAGGCAATTGCTTGACTATCTTGGGGACACAGCACTCTCACCCTCTGGGACCTTTGACTTGGTGGGTAGGACTCATGTAGGGAAGTGGAGGCAGCAAGAAGGAAGAAGTTCCAAACTAAAGGTAAAACCATCGGGAATTTTGAAAGGAAACTACTTCCTAGAATGTCTCACATCAGAATAGATAATGGAAGCAAGACTTTTTTGTCTACGTGGTAGGGGTACCAGGGATTGAATGCAAGGACATTCAACCACTGAGTCACATGCCCAAGCCCTATTTTGTATTTTATTTAGAGACAGTCTGAGTGGCTTACGGACTCGCTTTTGCTGAGGCTGGCTTTGAACTCATGATCCTCCTGCCTTAGCCTCCAGAGCTGTTGGGATTATAGGCATGTGCCAACGTGCCTGGTGCAAAACATGTTTTGTCAGAGGATCTAAAATGGGCCCTCTGGGCTCTGCTCCTATAGCTTGTAGAAGAGACTTGAGATGATGTACTTGCTCCCTTGGGGGACATAATATACAGCAGGCACTTGGTAGACTTTTGAATTAATGTGAGGGTAGATTTTTTTTTTCCCACTGCTCTTTAAGTATAAAAGTAGACCACTAAAAAACAGCTAATTTAACGAACCTTTTTTTGGGTATACAGGAGCACTTTACCATTGAGCTATATCCCCAGCCTTTTTGGGGGGAGTGTGTGGGAAGGGTGGGTACTGGGGATTAAAGCCAGGGCTCTCAAACACCAATCCACATCCCCAGCCAACCTTGTTTGTTTTATTTAGAGACAGGGTCTTATTGAGTGCTTAGGGCCTCACTAAATTGGTGAGGCTGGCTTTGAAATTATGATCCTCCTGCCTCAGTCTCTAGAGCCACTGGGATTACAGGTGTGTGCCACTGCACCTGGCTCCTTTGTTTTTTGTTTTTGTTTTTGTTTTTTTAATTTTCCCAATATGTGTTGCGAAGAATCAAACCCAGTTCCTCACACATGCTAGGCAAGCTCTCTACCACTGAGCCACAATCCCAGCCCCTTGGGTGTATGTATGTATGTATGTATGTATGTGTGTGTGTGTGTGTGTGCACGCGCGCCCTGAGGCTATCCTCAAAGTTGAGATCACTGAGATTATAGGCATGTGCTAGCCAGTTTAACTTTTTTATTGCAGTTTAGTATACTCTGCATCTAAATTGCTTTCATACAAGTAGCTTTGAACAATCTTCTAAATGTTAATTTATTGGACAACAACAATGTAATACTCTTTTACTCAAAGAAAAGGGTGGTAAAATATCAGTGCCACAATAATTCAACAATTGCATGTAAATTTGAGTTCAAACTGTAAAAATTGCAGTTTGTTTTTCTCAGTTTTTGTGCCCTTTTCAGAATTCAGGGGCTAAAAGCAAAATGCCATGCACTGTCCCAGGAACTTTGTAATGCCATTTAATCTCCACCACAACCTTTTCAAAGTAAATACTATCTTATCACATAAGAAGAGAAATCTAAAAATCAGACTAAATTACCTGTTGAAGTAGAATTAGGATTCAATTGTAGAAAGTTCTAAGTTATTTCCATTTCTAATTTGGAGAAAAATACTGAAGTCTTTTTGATACTCACTGGGGTTATTTGTTTTAATACATTTCTAGAAGATTATGTACTATTTACTGTCACAGGTGAAGGAAAATGAATGCCTTTCTCACAAAAGTACCAGAAAGTGTGACCCTACATTTAAGGAACAGTTTTAGGAGGCTAGATGAATGAATGCTGTCCTAGTTAGTATGAATGCGCGAATTACAGGAAGGAAAGTGACTTTATCTTACAGACTTATTAAGGTATAGGTGATAAAAGGTTTATGTTATTTGAACGAGTTAGGTTTCAGGGGGCACAATATCTGAAACCATGTAAGTAAAATTAACAATAATTCATTATTAAAACAATTCAGAAAATAAGCATACCTGTGGCAAGTGACAGGCAATACTGCCTTGTACAACTGAGGAATCTTTCTGTTTATCAGTGGCTGTAGAGCCTCTTTAAGGCGATGATAGTTTCTCTCCAGTTCCCTTTGATACTCTTTTTGATCTGGTCCAATTAGGCTCTTATTTTTTCTTAAGGCATCCTCACACCTAAGAGAAAAGGCATGTTATCAAAAGATTTCTTCTGGCATAGTTTGTAGACTTGGTGACACACATATATCTATATCTATATCTATCTATCTATCTAAAACTATATTAACTATGATAAGGATATTCAGCTTTTCAGCTGAATGTTAATAATCTTTTTATGCTTTAGGTTTAAACAGATAATCAACTGAATTCCATTAAATCTAACAAACACTTCCAATTTTCATTAAATTGAAATTTATATATTTTTAATGTTAAATATGAAGGCATCCTTTTCATATCACTAATAGACTAGAAACTGTTTAAGGAATGTAGTCAAATTATGTGGCACCAATGGCATCTGACACAGTACTTGTCAACTGTGTTCAAATAAATGTTTTCTAAAATGAACAGATCTGGATGACAATCCTTTATCTAACTTACTCATATACCTAAGAAAAACCTCTGGATCCTGATAAAGGAATAAATTACGATTGAAAAACAATATATACATATCCATACTTGTAGGATGCAGCTAAAGCAATGCTTAGAGGAAAATGTATAGCCTTAAATGTGTATATTAGAAAATAATTTTATTTTCTAAATAATAAAATTGAAAAGTCAGAACTTACAAAGAACAGACTAAATATAAGGGAGGAAATAATAAAATTTGAAAGCATGACAGAGTATCAAAAATAGGAGAAGTTAGAAGCCAAGTGCATTATAGTAGTCCCAGTTACTTGGGAGGCTGGGCAGGATTAATTGAGCCCAAGGATTTAGAGCCAGCCAGGAACCTCATTTCAAAAACAACAACAACAACAACAAAAACCCAGCAATAAAAAAGGGAAAAATTAGTTATTTGGAAAAACCCAAACAACAGACTAAACTTTATCAAGATTAAATGAGGGAAGATCAAATATTCCCTACTAGAAATTTAAAATGGAATATAAAAAAATCAAATATAGCAAATATCTAAACAGTCTTGAAGGATACAATGTACAATTTAATGCAAAAGATTTTTCTAGATAAATATAACAATTATTTTTTAAAAATGTGAATAACCCTAAATCCATCAAATTAAATCAGTAAGTCACAAATCTATACACAAAAACACTAAAATGAAAATTTTACTAAGCACTCTAGAGACAAGTAATGTAATTATTCCAGAGTAAAATAAACTTTCAAAGGGGAAAAAAGAACTATTCCTGAGAGGGTTCTCAACTAATTTTTTCAAAGCTAGGATACCAAAACCTAATGAAGACTAAGGAAAAAAATTCTTATTCAATATTACCCATAAGTATGATTATAAAACCTGCAAAGATAGTAACAGGAAACTGTTCTACCTATGTATTAAAAACACACATACACATATACCATGACCAAGTTGTTTATCTGTAATAAATGGAAGATTAACAATAAGAAATCAATATATGTAACTCACACCACTAAAAGATCAAAGGAGATGTAGAAAAAGTATTTGAAAAAAAAAATTTAAAACTTGTCATACTAAACTTAATTAAAACCTTAACCCAGGTGCTGGCATTGTAGCTCAGTGGTAGAGTGCTTGCCTAGCATGTGTGAGGCACTGGGTGTGATTCTCATCACCACAGCTAAACAAATAAAGGTCCATTGACAACTATATATATATATATATATAAATAAATGTCCTTCACCTAATTAAAATATCTACAAAAAAAAAAACCCTGCAGGAAACACTATATTCAATGGTGAAAACATTTATTTTTAGATCAGGTGTAAGGAAATAATGTCTTCTATTCCTATACAGTATAGCACTGGAGGCTCTAATTATTACTATAAGAAAAAGATTCTATAGATAAATTATTAAAATTAACAAGTGAGTTTTATAAGGTTCTCAAGTAAAATATATATGAATCAACTATATTTCTGTATATCAGCAAATGAAATTATTTTAAGTTATTAACAAAAGCATAGAAGTATTAAATACTAAAGGATAAATCAAAAGATGTACAACACCTCTAAACAGAAATTTTAAATAATATTAAGAAAACATTCAAATTATTCAAAATAAAGAAAATGGAGAAATACATGATATTCATGGATTCACGTCAATAAAGATGTTAATTCTCTTCCAATTGATGTATACATTCAGGCTATTTTGTTTTTTGGAAGCGGGGGGAACAAACTGATTCTAAAATTTAAAATTTATATTAAAAAACCCCCAGGACTGGAGTTGTGGCTCAGTGATAGAGCATTTACCTGGCACGAGTGAAGCCCTGGGTTCAATCCTCAGCATTGCATATAAATAAATAAAATAAAAGATCCATTTACAACTAAAAACATTTTTTAGAAAGCCCTCAAATAGTCCTTGAACAAAACAAGGTGAGAGGAACTGTTGTACCAGATACCAAAACTTACTATAGAGCTGATATCATTAGCATAGCATTGGTTAAGAAATTTAAGAGAATAAAGATCCAAGAAACTGATGCATACAAATGGGCAGTTAATTTTTAATTGAGATGATACTGAGAGCAATGGAGAAAAGGCAATCTTTCAAATAGTAATGTTGGGCAACTGAAATTCACTAAGGAAAAGAAACCTGACAGCATATTAAAGAAACAGTACTGAGATCACTAACTGTTAACAGTATGGAGAAAAATCAAACTGATCCCTACTTGTACCATACCAAAAAAAAAAAAAAAAAAATCAATCAGAAATGGATTCTTTAGAAAACTAATTTTAAAACTTTTTTTCCCTAATTAGTTCATCTTATCTTATTTTTATGTTCTCAAAGGGTTGTCACAATATATTGTAGATACTGAAACTTTCTTTTAATGCTTTGTCGTTAGGATGATCCTAAAAATTTTGATACTTGTGCAATGCACCACTCAGCTAGTATCAAAAAATTAAAAGGTTATTTTTTGCCCACCCTTTGTTTAACCTATATTTTAATTTTAGAAATACCACCATGCTTTTATTAATTTTTAAATTTTAGTAGAAAAATATTTATTTTAAAATTATGTGTACATAGGTTTTAGAAAAAAAGAATTCAAGAAGGGCATATTTCAGGCAATATGACAAAAATCCAACAAAGTAAAACTAATTTAAAACTTTATTTCCTAATTAGTTCCTCTTATTTTTATGTTCTTAAAGGGTTGTCACAATATATTATAAATATCTCTGAAACTTTCTTTTAATGCTTCATCATTTAGGATGATCCTAAAAACTTTGATACTTGTGCAATGCAGCACATGGCTAGTACTTTTTTTTTAGTTGTTGATGGACTTTATTGTATTCATTTATTAATATGTGGTGCTGAGAATCGAACTCAGTGCCTCATACATGTGAAGTAAGCACTCTACCACTGAGCCACAAACCCAGCCCAGTAGTATCTTTTCTTGAAGCATATTAAAATATTTTTGCCAACAGACAGCCTACAGAAAGGGAGACAATCATTACCACCAGCACCTCAGAGCATTAAACTCTAGAATATATAAATAACTCATAAAAGTTAACACCAGCACAAACAAACAAACAAAAAAACCCCAAATAACTCAATCAATAAATGAGATAAGGAACTGAAAGGCACTTCACAGAAGAAGAAATCCAAATGGTCAACAAATATATGAAAAAATGTTCAATATCTCTAATAATTAAGAGAAATGCATATTAAAACTACACTGAGATTCCATCTCCAGTCAGAATGGCAATTTTCAAGAATACAAGTAATGATAAATGCTGGGGAGAATATGGGAAAAGAGGTTCACTTTGCTGGTGGGACTGCAAACTGGTACAACCATTATAGAAAGGAGCAAGGAGAGTTCTCAGAAAACTTGGAATGGAACCACCATTTGAACCAGTTATCCCACTCCTTGGTTTATACCCAAAGGATTTAAAATCAGCAAATTAGAGTGATGCAATCATTTCAATGTTTATAGCAGCTCAATTTACAAAAGCCAAACTAAGGAACCAACCTAGGTGCTCTTCAGCATATGAATGGATAAAGAAACTAGTATATATACACAATGGAATATTATGGCATTTGCTGGAAAATGAATGGAACTGGAGAATATCATGCTAAATGATATAAGTGAGTCCCCAAAATCCAAAGGCAGAATATTCTCTCTGATTTGCAATGAGGGGAAAGCTAGTTCATTGGAGACAAAGGAGAATGAAGGGAAGGGAGGGGGGACTGGAATAGAAAAAAGACAGTAGAATGAATCAGATATATCTTTTCTATCTTTACATATAAATATACAACTAATGTAACTCCATCTCATATACAACCACAATAATGGAATCCTAATTGGAACAAGTTATACTTATTCTATGTACGTACAATATGTCAAAATATACCCTCCTATTATTTATCCAGAAAGAATAAAAAATATTTTGGCCAAAAATAATAAAATATCAATGCCACTGTGTTAAAACTTCATGCTTTACTTAGCCTCTTTATTTTACCCCTTTTGATCTATCTGAATTTTATCCAAGAATATAATTCCCCAGGAGATCCAAGTTCCTCTAGTTGTTTTCTTAGTGTTTCTAGTTCTTCTAGTAGAGACAGTTCCCTTTAATGCTGTTCCTCCTTGTGAGGAAGAAAGAACAGTGCCATGCCTGGAACCATGGCTGATGACTGAACACTACCAGGATTGACAGATTCTGTAGGAGGCATGTTAGGAACCCAGAACAGATTGCAAAATTCATTGTCTTTTCTGTATGTCCATTAGTCTGTTGGAGCCTTGTATATTCTTCAAGTGAAACATCTTGTCTACTTAACATCTGATTTTCTTATTCTAATTCTTCTTTCTTTGCCTTCAAGACTTCCACTTTCTCCTATAGTCTCTTTAATTTTTTCAAAAAATATTTACTTTTTAGTTATAGATGGGCACAATATTTTAATTTTATATTTATGTGGTGCTGAGGATCGAACCCAGTGCCTCATGAATGCTAGGCAAGCACTCTTCCACTGAGCCATACCCCAGCCCCTTCAATTTGTTTTGATAAAGAGATTTTCTTTTTCTGAGCAACTGCAGCTCACTGTAGTTTCACTTTAGCTTGATTATACTTTTCTTCTCTCATGAAGCTCACACTTTTCTTCTTAACATATAAATACACAACTAATTAACTCCACCTCATATACAACCACAATAATGGAATTCTAATTGGAACAAGTTATACTTATTCTATGTACGTACAATATGTCATTTGTTCTTCTTCCAATGTCTTTTCAACATCTAGTTGTACTTTTTCAATTTGGTTTCTTAAATTTTGGCATTTGTGTTTTAATCTCCCCATCATTTTCTTCAGCATTTGGTTTAAATTCAGCAAGTCATTCTGACTGTGCCAGTGAGTCACCTGGATGTGCAAACTACTGATTTGCTATTTCTGAGAATTTTCATCTTTTTTCTTCCTCTGCATTTCCAATATTCTTCCTTGGCAGCTAGTACTTTACATATTAATTCATGATCCTTCTTTACCAAAGCACTTCCTGGTGTTCAAAGGCTGATTTGAGAATTTCACTGTAATGCATCCAGTGCACTTTGATCTTATCCCTTTCTCTTTCTAGCTCACTCTTAACTCTTCTAACTCCAGTTTGATTCTGTTAATTCTAGTTTGTTTGAATGTTTAAGCTGCTTTACCTTACTAGTCAATGTATGTATTTCTCTGTCAACTTTAGGCAATTTACTGATTTAAAAAAGTATTTTGTTCATTGCTGGATTATAGCTCTTTTTCCCAATGTTCAGCTTATAGCTTAACTGTTTTTCAGCTTCCAGGGGTCCTACTATAGTATGCAGCTCTTCCAACTGTTGCACTTGTATTCACCTGAGCACCAGAATTCTCTTTTGCAGAAAAGTCCTTAATTCTAATATTTCAGCCTCTAAAACTTAATTTCTGAGTCAAATGGACTTTTTCTAGTTCAAGTTGCTCCATTCATTTGCTTTCGCTTGTGAGATCAATACTAAACAGCTGGTTAGACTGTTCTTTATCTTTCCCTAGTCTTGCAATCTCTGATCAATATTTTTTCTTCTTCTGAAATATGGGCAAATTCTTCCTTCTTGTGTTCAAATTCTGACTTGAAAACGTGTGTTCACAGCAAAGCTTCTTACATTCAGCTCTACACTCTTCCACTCCTTCATCCAGATTCCCCGAATATTCTCAATATTGGAGTTTTTAGTTCTTGTTGTCTTTGGGCTCTTAACAATAAGAATTTTGGGGGAGTTAATGCGGGTGTGTTCAACTCTCAGAGTCTGATAAGTAATTTTATGATGTTTACATTATAACCTCTCATCGATTAACATTTTTTGAAACTCAGATACAGAACTCCACCAGGTGGAAAAAGTGTTGGAAATAGTGTCTACCTTGGTAAGTAAGCTTACAATCATGTAAAAATAAGTTGTGTCTTCTTATTGTTTTATGTTGTTGTTTTTTTTTCCCCCAGGAGTATTTCCCATTTATTTCTTGCTAAGGCAGAATGGCAGAATCTCAGGAGGCCAAATTATACCAGATTCACATAAGGGCCATTCTACATGTGCACATGAAAATTAACGATGATGGTTAATTTTTCCAGGGCTGGCGGAAGCTTTGGGGCTGATCCAACCCTCCAACTCGGGACAGGTCCCCATGCCCTTGTGTGGACTGCAGAACTGGAGGACAGTTGAGCCAGACCCTTACGCTCCTAACTCAGGGAAATCTGAGTCTCCCAGGAGAGCCCTGAGGGTGCAAATGGTGCCCCCCAAAGCCCTGTTCTTTCTTGGTAGACCTGCCTCCTCAGGGGTGCAGGGTGGCCCAGATGCCACCTCAGCCCACTATTCCCCCTCTAACTTTTAGAAGTCAAAAGCACAGTTATTACTACAAAGAAAATAATTTCTTCAACATGACACACAATTATAAAGGAAAAGACTAAATCACCTAAACACATAAAATTTAAGAACAAACTAAAAAGCAACAAGCCCCAAGTTCAGAGTAGATACTTGTGATACTTAAAAATGATAAAGCATTACATACCCAGAATACTCTGAGAAGTTAATAAGGAAAAGATTCTGAGAATAAAGTGGCAAGACCTGGGCATATAACTTTACAGAAGATGAAAAGTGAAATTGCTGAGCAGTCAACCAGAAATTCAACCTCTCAGGTTATCAAGAAGTGCGTATTTAATCCACAATCACATCTCATTTCACATCCACCAGATTTGGAGAAATTAAAATGATGGACAATACCAAGTAATGGTGAGGATGTACAACAATACAAACTTTCATACTACTGGTAATCGTGGATTATATACTTTGGGGAAAATGTGGCATCAACTGGTTGAAGACGGACCTATGAATCAGCAATACTACTCTTAGGTATAAATCCTAGAAAATCTCTTATACAAGTATGTCTAGAAATAGCTATGGGAATATTTGAGTAATATTCTTTTAAACTAGAAACAAAAACAAACCAACCAGGGCTCAGTGGTAGAGCACTTGCCTAGCATGTGTGAGGCACTGGTTTTGACCCTCAGCACCACATTAAATAAATAAAATGAAGGTATTGTGTCCATCTACAACTAAAAATAAAATTAAAAACAACAACAACAAAACAAACAAGTCTGAGGGTCTGGCTCAATGACCAAAATATTCATTAAAAGAATAAATTGTGGGGCTGGGACTGGGGCTCAGTGGCAGAGCACTTGCCCACATGTGTGAGGCACTGGGTTCAATCCTCAGCACCACAAAAAAATAAACAAAAATAAAGTTATTGTACTCACTTAAAAAAAAAAAAAAGAATAAATTGTGGTATATTCATACAATGAAGTATATAAAAATTAAAGTAACACTTATAAATAGCTCACAAAAACTAAAAACAGCAAGTTATTAAGACTATACATATTGAACATTTATATAAAGTTAAAAGGATGCTAAAAAATGAAAAAATAGTTAAAAAGATGTAAAACAAAATAATATATTACTTAGGGATATATTCATTTCTGATAAAACTACAGAGACAAGAAAACAAATGATAAATGAGAAAATTCAGGATACTGGTCATCTTCAAAGGCAGAGAGGGAGATAAGTCAGAGAAGGCTACATGAGGAAGGGATCTCAAAGTAATAATAATACTCAATATCTTAAGTCTGTACATGACTTTTTTCTTAATTTTTTTTTTTTTTTGGTATGTGTGATACTGGGAATTGAACCCAGGGGTGCTTAACCACTGAACCACAGGATTCTCATTATTCCCAGACCCTTATTTGTGTTTTATTTTGAGACAGGGTCTCAATGAGTTGCTTAGGGCCTTGCTAAGTTGCTGAGGCTGGCTTTGAACTCAAGATTTTTCTGCCTCAGCCTACGGGGCCACTGGGATTACTATTCTTTAACAGCAAATTGTTACAAATATTATTTTCAATCTATTCAAGATTTAATGAAAAAAAGTTTTAAAAGACAAAACCCCAAAACATAAAAAGTTAAACACATGGAAAAATGTTTATTGTTTTTAGTAATAAAGCAAACTAAAGTACCACTTAAAACTGATTAACAAAAGACAATGTATTTATGTAGCATGACTTAAAAGCAAGCTATGCATACAGCTGCTTTCTTGGCACTGTTAATATTGAGAAACTTTTTGAAATATACTATATATTAAGTGCCAGTAAAAATGTTCATGTACTTTGGCTTAGTAATTTCACAACAGAAAATTTTTAAAGTGTTTTATTTTTACTCGTACACTTTAATTCTCTTAACTCTCTGAGGTAGGTTCTTTTCTCCCATTTTACAAAAAAGGAAATTAAGACAAAGGGATTAACTAACTTGTCTGAGCGTACATGGGAGGAAGGTGGAAAAACTGAAAAACCATGATAGAAATTTTAATTCAGTTCGGTGCGGTGGTGCATGTCTGTAATCCCAGTGTCTCAGAAAACTGAGGCAGAAGGATCCCAAGGTCAAAGCCAGCCTTAGCAACTTAGTGACCCTAAGCAACTTAGTGAGAACCTGTCTCAAAATGAAAAATAAGTGGCTGGGAAAATAGCTCAGCTGGTAGAGTGCTTGCCTCACATCACAAGGTCATGGGTTCAATCCCGAGCCCCATTAAAATAAAAAAAAAAAAAGTGCAACAAAATGAAAAATAAAAGGGCTGGGAATGTGGCTCAAGGGTCAAGTGCCCCTGGGTTCAAAAAAGAAAAATTTAAGGGGCTGGGATTGTGGTCAGTGGTAGAGTACTTGCTTGGCACCTGTGAGGCAATGGGTTCGCTCCTCAGTGCCACATAAAAATAAATAAATAAAATAAATTTATTAAAAGAAAGAATATTTTTAAAATTCAACAGTTTTAACAAAAAAAGATCCTTTGTAGTACTATTTCACATTCAGCAAATTCAACTTAAAAAATAGGAACATACAAATTGAGAAAATAATATAACCATTAGGATAATAATATTAACTAAGAATTTAAGATTATATGTATACTATGATTTAATTATGTTAAAATATATATGCATATTGGTATAAAAATCAGTGGTAAAATGGAAAAATGTGATTTGGGACATAACTTCTTTGTAAAGTCTATTTGTAGTTTTTTTTCTACTTTTTTTTTTTTAGTTTACAAGAAAACATTTTCTCAACAGGTAAAATAACACTTAAGGAGACCTGTTGACTACAAGAATTCATTACTGTAAAATAAATATATACAAAAAGACATTTGTTTAAAACTGTAGTTGTGTTAAAATTTTCCAAACCAATAGCAAAGACAAAAGGTATCTCTTACTAAATGTCTACCACTTAATAAAGTATGTATTGTTCCTTGCTCACAAAGACAGCGGAATTTATTTTGATATTGTTTTAAAGCCCCAAATAATAAATTCTATAAGTGGGAAAGAAGTTTATCATCACAGGTCATCTGTTCTGTTAACCAATTCTATATGGCCATATATACTAATTGTCATGTTAAAGAATTAACATCAAACTCAAAAGCTTCTGCACAGTAAAAGAAATAATCAACAGAGTAAAGAGACAACCTACAGAATGGAACGATATATTTGCAAACTATACATCTGACATGGAGTTAATATCTGGAATTTGTAAGGAATTTTAAAAATTCAGTAGCAAACAAATAAACTTGATTTTAAAATGGGAAATAGACCTAAATACTTGTCTCAAAAAATACATTAATGATTAATGTCATTAATCACAAGGAAATGCAAATCAAGACCAAAATGAGATATTATCTTATCCCAGTAACAATGGCTATTATCAAAAAAACAAAAGATAATAAGTGCTGGCAAGAATGTGGAGAAAAGGGAACCCTGTACTGCTGGTAGGAATGGAAATTAGTAAAGCCTTTATAGAAAACTGTATGAATGTTTTTCAAAATTTAAAAATAGAACTGTGATTCAGAAATCTTGCTACTGGATATATATCCAAAGGAAATGAAATAAGTTTGTTAAAGAGACATCTGCACTCCCATGTTCACTGCAGCACTATTCACAATGGCCAAGAAACAGAAACAATGTAAGTTGGTCCATCAACTGACAGAAAAGAAAATGTGGTACATATATACACGATAGAATGCTATTTAGCCATAAAAAAAAAAAAAATGAAGTCCTGTTATTGTGTTAAGATGAAACAAAGTGGAAATCATTATGTTAAGTAAAATAAGTTAGGCACTGAAGGACAAGCACCACGTGATCTCATTTATGTGCGATCTAAAAATGTTGATCTCACAGAAGTTGAGAGTAAGAATGACAGCTACCAGAGGCTGGAGAGAAGACTGGGGAGGGATGAACAGGGAGAGATTGATCAAAGGGTACTAAGTTGTAGTTAGATAGGAGTAAGAAACTCTGGTGTGTTATTACATAGTAGAGTGACTAAAGATAATGTTAATGTGCTGTGTACGTCAAAAAGCCAGAAGAGAGGATTTTGATTGTTTTCACCAGAAAGAATGATGAATACTTGAGGAAAGTGATGTCCTGAGAAAGTTTATCCTAACACTGCACAATGTATACATGTACCAAAACATCACTTGGTACCCATAGATACATATAATTTTAATTTTTTATGTATCAGTTAAAAATAAACTTAAGTTAAAAAATCATACTGTAAAATCTCATTTAATTGTTCCCTTTTCTGTGATCAGTGTTAATAAAGCAAGAATTATCAGTTGATAAATGACTATTTTCCCCTATTATTTCAAAATTTAATATTTACAAATGTCTATTTATTATGTGCCAAGTATCAGCCTATAAAGATTTTATTTGTGCAGAGAGTTAGGATTGCATGGCTGAGCCTGCTATCCTTAGGAAGGCCTGATTACAAAATTGGTCCTCCATTAGCCTTTGAGAATTTGGATTTCAGGATTCTCATTATTCTCAGAAGATAAAAATGACTCACTGTCCCAAAACTGTTCATATAAATAGTATGGATTATGTTGAAAATCTGTTTTTATTCTGGGGATCTGGAATTTTGGTACACAATCAGGGAATTGGATATTGGAAAATGAAGTTCTCAATAAAAACGTCTGGCACCATGTCTCTAATGGGGTTCCTTGGTAGACAATATTTCATGCATGTTGTCACAACTTATTGCAGAGGAATTAGGCATACCTTATGCTACTCCACTGACAGAAGACCCTTTGAAGTCTGTACCTGGTTTCCTGCAGACTTCACTACATACTTAGTGGACATAACTTTGTATCTTTTCAGTGCAATAAATCACAGCAACCAGTACAACTGTGCCAAGTCCTCAGAGTCCACCTGGCAAATCACTGAAACTGGGGGGTGAGCTTGGGGACTTCTACTACTATGTATTGTTTCATCAAACTTGTACAACCTCCCTATGATAGGTAGGTATCTTTGTTCTTACTTTGTAGACTTCTTGAAAAACTGAGTATCGTAGAGGTAGGTTAAGTGACCCAGACATACATTGATAAAGTCAGGATGTGAATATTAATTTTTGGCATCCAAGTTTCTTATTTTAACTTCCCTAAGGGAAGGGGAACAAAAACTCACATATTGAAGATTCATAATAAATAGCAGCTTTCAAGTTAGTCTAATAATAGTTTCAAGTTAAAAAATTTTCTGAGCCTTGGCTTCTCCAATCTGTAAAATAAAAAACTATGGCATTACAGAGTATGGGTGTATGTACTGGGAATATACACTATTAAAGAACAATAAACTTTACACAGATTATTTCTCATTGTGAACCACTACCCTATATGTTTTCTCTTTTTAATAGTTAAGACCCTTATGTCAAAATGTGGTATTAGACATTCTCAATTTGAAGATCTTTATAGAAGCAGCCTTGAATACCTTTTAGTAAAATCTTTAAAACAGAGTCGCAGTTTATTATGATGTCTGAACAGCTTTGGGTCACTGGGTATTTCAGACAGGAAAACCTGAGCAACTTCCAGAGGGCCCTGCAAAATAAGAAATAAAACAGAATAATTTTAACAAAAAAGATTAATTAGCTGAACAAATATGAAAATCAATCATTTGTGGTGAGAAAAAAGTTATAAAGATGAAGAGATTCTATTTAGTGTTTTCAAGGTGTGATTTCAGGCATTTAAATTCTACATAAGAAGTAAAAATCACAGAGATAGAATTTATCCAAATTATTTTAGCACTGAGAATGGTTTCACTTAAGCTTAATGCATGTATGTTTATGCCTTTATTAAAACTCTTCAGAGACAGACTTTGTTTCAGATTTTCCTAATTTCATATCTACATTCTTGCCTACTAACTTTTTAGTTCATTATTCAAAGAAACTGAGTAGGAGCTCAAGGACTATTGTGTTGATTGATGCAGTCAGCCCTGGGTTTTCTTTTTTTAATTTATCCTAACTATACAAGTTCTCAAACTACTATCTCCCAATCCACTGATTATTAGACATAATTTTGCCAAGACAGCTTCCCCCAGCATTCCAAAGGTATTCCCGACACTATAAGTTAAATAAGATGATCCTTTGTGAATAAGTTAGATAACTTGGTGGTAAAGCCTCAAAATCATGAATATTTTGGGGGGATATAAGCCTTACAGTGTTTATTTCCATTTCAGAACAGTATTTTTGGCTTTATTCCTTTAATACAAAAAGTAGTTAAGATATAAGCTTTTCTGGATTTTTCTATTCCTTAAGACTGGGCAATGATTAAAATCATTACTAGCAAGAGAATCTGAGAAAACCAACTACAAGGAAGATGGGGGCGGCTTCTAAAAGACATATGACAAAATAACCATCATATCTTGTATTCATGTATTATTAAAATTATACATTATTTTTATATAAAATTATACAAAGTGATTCCATATCATTTATTTAATACCCAGAACCCACTATCAAGGAGATCTGGAGAAGATGATATCAGAAAGAATCTAAGATGGTAAAGGTATCATGTACATATGTATATGGTTCTGAAAATGAGTCCTCCTTTTTAGATAACATTCTTTTAGTACAAGCTTTTTGAAGAAAGGTATTTTAAGTGACTCAGTTCTTTCTTAAAAGAGTTTGTAAGAATGGAAAAATAATAAGGTAGAGAAGGCAGGTGTGAAAACAACAACTAAGATTACAACTTGTGCTTCACTTGGTCTTCATTTATATTTCAATGTCTTTTGTAATCATTTTCAACACATTCTTTCCAGTTGATTTAGCATATATTAATGATTTTGTAAAATAATGAAATTAATCTAAGTCTTATAACTAAAATCACATAGCAGTAGCAAAAGCACTAACCTGATTCACTGTTGTGCCAACAGATCCCTGGAGTACCATCTGAAGCATCTTGGGGTCTGCTGGATCCTGATGTGTTGCAAATGCCAACTCCTGTGTCTTTTTCTGCATGTCTTCTATAGCAACTTCAATTGGTGTTAAGATGATCTGAGTAAAACAGCAACTGTTAGATCATTGTACTGATCATAAACTATTTAATGAGCTTCGTATAACCAATTAAAATTAGAAAAAAAGTGGACCAATTATAAACTTTCATGTAATAGTGAAGTTCCAAACTTAAAAACAAAAAAAAAACTTTTAAAGCATAAACTGAGGATGAATTAATTACTTAATTAAAAAGGCAAAAATGAAAGACTGAAAAACGGGTGAAGTTCTAGTGTGTTACTATTATGTGAAGGACGGTACACATCTTCTGTTGCATCCACATTGTTATATGACATGACTAGACAATATTTCACTCATTATTTTATTATTTTCCCCATTTACGGACTTACCTCTTCTTTGTGTGTAACATTGACTCTTGTTTTAATATAAGGGAAAGCATGAGAAGTAGTTAAAATGGTCTTTCGTTTGAATTGTTCGTGAAGTTCTCCATGGGCTCGACCATCTAAAGTGAAGGGTGTACAGTACATAAAACGGCGAAGATTATAATTTTTGTCAAAATATGTGATTCTGTCCTTCATCTCATATGTGTCAAAGTATGGCTCCACGTAGGTAATTTGAATGTATGCCTAGAAAAGGAAAAAGTCCTTCATTACCTCACTGTTAAATCATTTAGAATCTCAAGCAAAATTGCATAGTTTTTTTGCAAAAGCTAAAAGTGCATATGTAGGCTTCAAAGATAAGCCTATGTGTCATTGTAGTCTAATCAATCATACCTTGTTAGGATCTAATTTACACTTGTCTACAGGATTAGAGTCCTTGATTACTTCAACCACATCTTCTCCAAATCTTTCTCCATAAAATCCCTAAAATAAAAAAAGGGAAACCTGAGCAAAATCAGGGGATTTAGTAAGTTAATTATTACAAATAATTACTTATTTGAATATTTACTTAATATTGCCATCCATGCACTTTAACACAAATAAGAGAAAAATAACAACTTTATCCAATAAAAATACAGGATTCCACAAGGGGTTCTTGTGGAAACAAAAATGGAATGGAGTGAAAGGAGGACAAAAGAAACTCATTACCTTTGATGTACAGGATTTTACTTTTAGAGAGCTTGTTGTGGCATGATTTCTTACATACTATGGTTTAATTAATAAGCATTTACTTTTATAATGATTTAAAGTAGCATTCCATAATTTTCAAATAAAAATAATGACCTGTTGAAGTTTTTACAGATTTAGATTTTGAAAAAGCAATCCTGGGCCAAGAAAAGTGACTTTTTCCCCATGATGGAAGCAGCATGGGCAATGAGTGGAGCTATTCAGAAGGGAAAACTAAATCTGAGTGGGCAAAGACACTCCCACCCCTTCCCCCAAAGACAATTTTTTGATTAAGCTTGGAAATCAATATTTTTCAAGACTGACCTAGCTCTTGAAAAATAAAGTGTCACAGATTGAGCCAGTTTTATGAAAGTTGAGCCCAGCAAAATCACCAGTAAGAACTTAACATTCAAGAATTAATATCAGGGCTGGGGATGTAGCGCATCAGTAGAATGCTTGCCTATCATGAGTTAGGCTCTAGGTTCAATCGCCAAATATGGGGTTGGGGAGAAAGACGCAGGGGGTGCATCATCAGCTGAGAATAAAATCAATCCTAAAGTTCTTCTTCTCAAACTGCCAGTGAGTACAGACCACCTGGAGATCTGTTAAAATGCCAATTCTGATTCAGAAAGCCTGTGGCGGGGTCTGAGATTCTATAGTTCAGATAATGTCACAGGTGATACTAAGCTTCTTATCTATGGGCCACATTTTGAGTAATAAGACTACAGAAAGGTGGGAAAGAATAATTTTAACAAAAAAGATTGATTAGCTGAACAAATATGAAAATCAATCATTTGTGGTGAGAAAAAAGTTATAAAGATGAAGAGATTCTATTTAGTGTTTTCAAGGTGTGATTTCAGGCATTTAAATTCTAAAGATGTGCCACTGAAAACAGGTTAAGCCAGAGATAATGCACTTGGGTCAGAAATTTCCTGGGGTTCTGCTTTTAGTTCCATTATCGGATGCTACTTAACTTCTTGTCTTTTTCCACAAAATGTGGATAATGCATACATTTCTCCACAGGGCACAGCAATTCCAAAGGATATAGGGTTTCTAAAATATGTGTGAAAATGGAGCTTCAAAAAAAAAAGTTAATAATATTGTTTTACTGTTGCCATAAAATATCTGAAGGATTTGAAAATATTAAAAATCCTTATACTCCATAAGAGTGTTTATTTGGCAGGAGCCAGCTTATTTTAGGGATTAAACCTGGATCTGAAAATAGATTTACAAAGAAGAATACAAACTAAAGATGACATTTTATAACCACCACAGTATTCACCTCCAATCTGTGAGATATCTCTGCAAGTTTGGTTATTGCAGGCTCCTTGTAAACAAATTCCTGTTCATCCAAATCCCCGAACTTGGTTCCATAAAAACCAACACGAAAATAGGTGCCAAACATCCGCTTACCATCCTAGGTTTAGGAAAATGAAGAAACTTTAATATAATCTTTTTGTTTTTCACATTCTGCTTATATTACTATCAAAACATTGCAAAATGTTTTACTTAAAAATAAAAATATTTTTATTATTTTTCAAATGAAGGTAGACCAACATAAACCGTCTTTTTTCATTTTTTTCCTCACAAAAATTATGCAAGTAGGGCTTTTATCAACTGACTAAATCACATATGGTATATTTTTTCAGAGTTTGTTAAAGCTATAACATTGGTCAGGTTTTTTTTTTTTTTTTTAAGTCCATATAATCAAAATAAATCCTTACTGCAAAAAAAGATGCTTGGTATAATATGAACTGTGTCTTAACTGTCATATTATTTGAGTATATTAAAGGTACATTGAAAAACAACACTAACATACTTTCAAATTAGCATTAATGCCTTTACATAACTCTTTACAAGTATAAAAATGAGAAAAGTTAGGAGCCAAGTATAGCATCTGCCATACAGTGGACAGTCAGTAAAATGCCAAGGCTCTCAAGAAGCAGTAAAGCAAAAAATCTGCTATCAATATCTATATGTGGAAGAGTAACTAAAGATAAAACAGAAAGAAAATCTGTAAATGAAATAAAAATTTTTTTGAGATGAGGTTATTGTAAATCCCCCAAACCACTCACTGAATGCATTAATCATATATTGACACCTCTTAAACAAGCACATTTGAAGATAAATATTTGGAAGCTTTCCATGCTATTTTTATAATTTAGACACAAAGCTATTTCTGAAGGATTTTATGGCAGCTCCTATATACACAACAACACATTAAATATTTATACTACTCTGAATTCTCTTTAAGCCTAAATTTATTTTATGTTTATTTTTCCTATAAAGACCAGAGTTTATAAAGGTAAGTTACAAATGTTATGGGTAATTAAGCAAAATAGAAAATTTTGACACTTAATTTGATAGTTTCACAAAACCAAGGGAAGGGAGAATACAGTGACTTAAAATATCCCTATATCTTTATTCAAAATAAGTATAGTTGTAAAGATAAATGTTTGGAGATAAAGAAACTTGAGGTTTCTAATAAAAAACATTTCTTCACAGTTTATTTCAAAATTTAATAGACATAATATTAACTGATTTCTATAGCAAATAAAATCTCTAGGTATAGTAAATGAATTAAAACAAAATTCTATAGAAAGGACAGTAGAATTAATTGGACATAACTTTCCTATCCTTGTATTTGAATACACATGACCAGGATAACTCCGCATCATGCACAACCACAAGAATAGGATCCTCAATGGAAAAAGTTCTACTCCATTTATGTACAGTATGCCAAAATACACTCTACTGTCATATATGTTTAAAAAGAACAAATAAAAAAATAGACCTGCGCCCCCCCCCAATTTTTTTTTTTTTTTTAAAAACCTACCAAAATACTGATTAAAACCATTAGTACACCAATGGAACAATATAATATTAGTAATTTGACAAAATTAAGAAGGCACTGAATGGGAAATAAAGGCATCTGAAAAAAATCACTTAAAAGTTTGTGATTGTTATTTTTAAAATAAGTCACATACATAAATAATATACCTATACAAAACCAAAAATATTAAAATACTATTATTCTAGCTATACTACTGAGAGATTTCTAGTTTAAAATACTATTTCAACTCTTCAATATTGTGGCCCTGTAAACATTTGAGGTTGGCAATCTGGACTTATTTCCCTTACCTAAACCTTCCAGTTCTCAATTGATCTTCATATGACAGGAATTACAATCCTGTTTGCATGTTATTAGTTTTTCAATGCTACCTTTAAAATATGGTATCCTAGAAATAGACACAATATTGTAGATGTGACCTGACTAGTGAAGGTATCAGTAGGATCACTGCCTCCCTAAATCTGGACATTGAATTTTATTCATACAGCATTATGATTTGGATGTGAAGTGTCCTCCAAAGGGTTATGTGTTGGAGGCTTAGTCCCAAATGCAGCAGTGTTCAGAGGTGGGGCTTTGGTGGAGGTGACTGGATCATGAGGGATCTGACCTCTTATGGAAAAGTAGTAGAAATTGTAAGGTGGGGCCTAGTTGGAGGAAGTAGGTCACTTCTGCTTCTTAGGAGTCTCCCAATCTCTTGCTCAAGAGAATAAAAAATGTATTCAAATCATTACAATATAAAGCAGTATGCTATAGCAAAAAGTGCTGTGAAGGGAGGAAAGATTAATCTTGTTGGAGCCAAGTCACAAATAAGCTTTTAGTCATAGACTGGGTTCTTGACTCAAAAGAATTGATCAAATGGAGGGGGGAGGGAAGGAAGTGACATTTTAGTAGACAGAGTGGGAGGAAAAGAGAGGCAGAGTCATAAAACAGAACATATATGAGGGAAGTTATTTATTCATCCATTCAAGCATTTATTGAGTGCTTACTATGTGTCAGCAAACTGTTCTAGATACTTATGATAAATCAGTGAACAAAAGAGACGTAGGAGGTAGGGTAGGCCCCATCAAGAAGGTGACATCTGAGGGTGGTCTGAGAGATATTCACATGGATCTCAGGAGGAAGTACATACCAAGCAGAGGAAAAGCCAGTGCAAAGTCCCTGAGACAAGAGTCTACCTAGTGCATTTGAAGAACAGGAAGGTGAAGAATGTGGCTAGAGGAGAGTGAGTAAGGGTGAAAGCAGGAGATGATAAAGTCAGAGAAGTAACTATAAGGAGTACTGGCATTTAAAATGAATGTATGTGTGCGTGCATGTGTATACATGAGTTAGGCAAGACATATCAAGGGTTGAGGCTACAGAAAAACAAACACTTTATAACTTTAGTTTCAATTTAGAAAGAGTCCTCTACCATGAAACCACTGGCCCTATCCAGTTAACAAAAGCATAATCATAGCTTCACCTTCAGGAAAGACATCACTTCATTTTTATTTCTTCAGTTTTGGACCATAGGATGATCCCTGTTTCTGTTGTTTTTTTTTTTTTTTTTTTTTTTTTTAATTTACTTACCTATAATCTAACCTATGTTTATCTAGAATGATCTTCCTTTACTTCTATGAATTCTTTCTGAATTTCCCATCACTCCCATACTATGGCCCATTCTTATTTAGCAGTTCTACTTAACTGCTTTCACAATTTTCTGGGAGGTGAAACTATGCCCCAGACAAAGAAATTCATCTGCCATGTCTCTAAATGATTGAAATCTCTTATGGCAAATCTATCTTCAATCAGTTCTAGTTTTATCTTTATAATGAAAGAGTTTTGTTGGGCTAGCTGTATATTTCCACAAGGATATCACTTCTAATCTCTTTTAGTCTCACCCAGTTGCTTTCCACTATGCTTCCTTTAAGTTAACTGATTTTCCATATAGGTATACCAGATTTTCACACAATGGTAATATCTCTTCCTATTAGATCTATTCCTATTAAAGTACATTTATCACTTCCTTCTAGTCATAGATCTCAACTCGGGAACATAACAAATCATAGATTTTATTATTCTAAATCTTATTAAGATTTCAAGTAACACTAATAATACTAATGATGATTAAAAAATCATAGTAACAACAAAAATAATGATATTCAACAGTTTTCAAGTACTTACTCTGTTCTAGATACTTACTGTGTTCTAGACACTGGCTAACTATTTCATATGTATCATATCAATTCTTATTAGAACTCTAAGAGATTGGTACACTTATTGGTACTCTTTACATATGAGACAAAAGCAATTTTCTCTAGATCACATTTTTATTAAGTGGTGGAGCTGGGAGTTAAACCCAATATACTTGACACCTAAATCCAAGTTCTTGATTAAGCTATGTTCCCTATATTCTATATACCAATAAAAACTTTAAGTATGACCTTTGAACTATCATCCTCTTCTCTGATGTTTTCCTTGATAATTCCTGTGAGTTTTCTTGAGTAATTCACTTGAGAATTACCACCCTGTGTTTTATCTTTCTCTGTTCTTTACTGTAATTGTTTTGTCATATTTGCATATCCTTCCTATGTACTCCAGCATAAAATTCAAGTTGGCTTACCTATCAAACATATTCTTCTAAGATATACCTTACTCCATTACTTAATCAGAAATTTAGTTCTGCCCATTATATACCCCAGTCCAGAAAAAAAAGTCATGCTTAATATCTACATATTAAACATTTGCTGTCTATATCTTTTTCTTCCACAAAAATAGCATAAGGAGCAGAACAAAATCAGCAGTATAGTATCTCTCATCAGCGGCTCAGTAATGGTCTATATCAATTATCAGGGACGCATCAACTACTAGAAAGTATCTCCTCTTAGAGACAGTAAGATTCTTCCCACTTACTGTGTTTTCCTTAAATGTCTCCATATTTAACTTTACCTTCCTGAGGTACTCAATTGATGTTTTATACCTACATTAGCCTTTTGTTGTTGTTATTGTCATATTTTCCCACTCAGCTGCCTAAAAATACTCGTTTTATATTCCATCCTCTCAACTTTTAAAAATCTCCTTCTTTCAGTGTACATTCCCTTCCCTTCTGTCAATATAATCAGCTGTTTTTAATTCTGCTCCACTTTTTATTTACTTGGATGAGTTACTTTTTCTCACTCAGGTTTAGAGCAGATTAAAGACTATAAAATTCAACAGAAGCCATTAGGTCAGATCTATGGTCTATTTCTGAGCACATAAAAACCAAATATTGACTCATTTATGTTCATCCAACCCACTACCACTAATAAAAGAGTTAAAACATAGTCATTCTGGATGTTTCAATCTCAAAATTTCAGTAACCAACATTTCTCTATTGATACAGTAGAGAGTTTAGCTTAATAAAGCTAACACCATCTTTCTAGCCTTTCTGAAGACTATAAGATGTATCTACAAAGGCAGGGTATTCCCTTAAAAGAAATATGTTGTAATCTTTAAAAATAAAACGAAGGGTCATGTGATAATGTTATTAGAATTTGGGGTGGATTTTTTTTTTAAAGTGTAAACTTTATTGGTATATTTCTGAAAACAAACTGATCACTATTTGGCAAATGGACAAATATAACTTTTGAAAATAAACATGCACACAAAATATGAAACAGTTATAAAATTCTCATAAAGAGATTCAATATTTTGCTTTCTTCTAAAAGTAAAAAAATTGCATCCCAAGAAAGAAATGATTCATCTCCTATAATTTCAAGAAAAATAAAAGGCCTTGTGGAAAAAGTGAACATTAAAGAATCATTAAGGAATGGAAACTGGCAGAGTAGAAAACAGCCACACAATTCCTTGAGGGGTCTGATTTGTTATTTTGAATGGTAAATATTTCACCGAATTGTTAAATATCACAACTCTTATCTCTTTTTCTCCCCATCCCAAAAGTTTGCCAAGTGTGTACAAAACAAAGGAGCATAATGAAAAATGAAACACAGTGCTAATATATAAACCCAAAGGGCTTTTTTTTGTAAATTAGGAGTGAGTTATTAATTTAAAAAGTCTTCCTACAAGGTATAATTTATCCTTATTGGATTTCAATTCATGAAAGTTCTATAAGAACACTAAGAAATTAGCTAGAAATCATAGTTTTTAGGAAAAAAATGAAATTACTGAGGTTTTCACAGAGTCATAAAGAAAAATATTCACAACATAGGAACTTACCACAATAGACAATAGTAAAAGTAGGGAGTAGGGTCAGCAACCAGGGGCAAGAGAGAAGAGAAAACAGAAAGCATTTTAATTAGGGAAATTTCAAAATAATTAAGCAGCAAATGGTAGCAAACACATTCTTTTTGAAAATGCAAGCATCCATTTAAGTTTTACAAGGGAAATGCAAAAAACAAACGTGCAACAAATTTAGAAGCTACAAAGCTAAAGGTCCAGTAAAAAGTAGTGACAAAAATACAAACAAGAAAATAAAGTCTGTGCGACTTTTACCATGCAATAAACATGATGAAAGAATGGTATTAATGTCATAACCAGTGAAAATAATACCTTTCAGGGGTCGATTTAACATCAAGCAGACTAGTAATAAACTGCTCAGAGGTTTCAATGTATTACTATAATTTTCGTTATACAATAATTTTCATCATAGGCCTAATTTTCAGCCAATTCTACTACATGTTAGACTATCCATAAGGAACTTTATCTTTCACAGATAACCATTGGCTCTTAACTGAACCAATGAAATGAATTATATCTCAGGTATTAATAAAGTAATATACATTTAATCTAGAGAATTAAAGTACATGTAAAGGTTCTGGCTTCACCTAAAGAAAGGCAAAAGGTGGGGACTATTTCAGAAATAGAAGAAAACACTGTCATAACATTCATTCCTAAGGTTTTCTATTTGGGTTCCAAAACAGATATTGCAATGCAAAACCAAACAGAGAATTCTAAGCTGTTGAGTCAAGATAAACCTGACTACAAAGTGAGAGGCAAAGCAGAGAGCTTTACAAATATACCTAGCTTTAAGTGGCTGGGGTTATAGCTCAGTTGGCAGAGTGCTTGCCTCTCATGTAACGGTCCCTAGGTTCAATTCCCAGCACTGCCAACACTCAAACACACATTCACTCACACTCACACTCACACCCCTAGACTTAAATAAACCTGATTTATATTACCTAGTTTTACCTTAGCAAAATAAATTAGGGCATAATTTACAGAATTCTTTTCTTTTCAGAAAGATATAAAACAACAGTAATCATTTTTTCCTGAAAATTTCCAGGTAAGATTTGGTTTACACATAACTTTTTACAAGCCTAACATATAAAAGGAAGTACATATAGTTTTTAACATTATCAGAATATGAGATCAAATTAAATTTCAAGTTCTATCGTTCTTTTTATCCCTCTCATCACAAACTTTAAATAACAAAAGTGAATTTCTTTCCTCAAGAGGGCTTAAACTCAAGGTGATATAACTCAAGATCAAATTAACACAGTATTTCATCGGTGCTAAGATGCATGGCTTTTTTTGCTCATGTTTTAATATCTCTGTAGTTGGTATTCATCTCTCAACTCACAGGATGCCTTGGTTTAACACTCAAGGGTTTGTTTTTGTTTTTTCCCTTTCTTAAAGGCATATTAAAGTAAATAGTATGTCTTACAATTTATGGCATCTTAGAGTAGATGAAATATGGTATTTTATATTTATACCTCTGAGCAATAAACATAAATCGACCTCTGTAAAATGAGGTGAAACAATATGGTTAAAAAAAGAAATCTGTGTATAAATGTTGATGAAAGAAATGTTTCAAAGGATAAAAACAAACTAAAGTGATGACAAAGTGGCTCATTTACCAAAGAATCTCATTAGTGTAACATATGGATTTCCATGCACTGCCTACACCTCTTAATAATAAATTTCTTAAAATAACTTACAGTATTTTAACAAAATTTCTTTGGTTAATGAATTCAGTTGATAGCAGATAGCAACAGAATGCCCACAGCTAGCAGATGTGGGTAAAGCATTGGCATAAGAAATCTGATCAAATCAATCTATTAGTGTCTTTAACTAACTAAAACATTACCTACCTCCCAGCCAGTACTCTGTATAATAAAAAGTAAAAAAGGGCAAGTCATATTTTAAAAAATATATTTAAAAAGAAAAAAAAGGCAAAAGGAAGATGAAGAGTGTAAGGCATCATATACCATAATTTCTTCTCCATGAACAGAACATTATAATATTTAAAATAGCATGTTCTTTCACTTAAGACCTATAATAATTTTATAAAGTGCTTGTTTAAAACATAGAAGTTAAAATATTGCCTTTTGAAATTTGAAACTTTTGAAGTGAAAAGTGGAAAATACTTTTTAAAATCAAAGTACACATTTTGGGGAAAGAAAACCAGACACTTGTTCCATTTATGTGTCTAAATCAGATCTCCAACTATGGTGAGCTGTGCTTCACTGAAATATCCAGGTTAAATTGGAATATAAATTTTGATTTTGCTCAAATGCTACTAATATAAAGGGATGAAATTTCTTGGAAATAACTAGCTCTAGATGTTCCAAACTCGACATCAACAATTTGTAATTTATAGCTCTAGAAACTGGGATAAGGTTCCTTCCTTAGTAGATGTACAACTGATTATAAAAAGACCCACCTGTTATGATCCTGAAGCCTAATCAAACTTTAGCAACTATAATATTTTAGAAAGTAACAGAATCCTGGCTTAACAGGATCAGCAGCCCTCTGTTATTTTTAGGTCATATAAATTCATTTATAACTGCTTAGCCCATAGCAAGAAAGAGAAGGCCAAGCTGATAAGATAATAAAGTAGGACTAGTACTGAAAGGAGATAAATTCTACTCTACCTCCTTTGTAGAGAATGGCAGCAGCAGGTAATAGCACGGTAGCACAGGCAAGAAAACAGAAAAGTGGAGACTGGAGAAGGCTCAATGAAACATTTCAGAGTATTTCAGTGGAGCCTGAAAATCAATTGCTAAAACCACACTTAATTTCAATTTTGGTGACAACATGGGGATTACATAATGAACTATAAAGTATTAAATCATACTGTTATAATTAAATTATATAAGATCTATTTTTTTCATTATTTTCACTAAGTACTACTTTCATATTACAAATATAACAAAAGATGATAATGTAAACATCTAGGAAGAATGAAGTTCAGTTGCAGTCATTAAAACTATTAGAAGTTCAGTACAATTTCACATCATTGAATAAAAAAGTAAATCTAGAAACTTTTTTGGCAGCAAAGGAATAAATATCAATTTAAAAATCAGATTCAATTATAACCTACATTGTGAAACAGAAAATAAATCAATATTTTTAAAAACTTTCTAATAAGCAATTTCTATTTATTTATTTATTTATTTATTTTTGGTACCAGGGATTGAACCAGAGGTGTGAAACCACTGAGTCAAATCTCCAGCCCTTTTTATTTTTTATTTTAAGACAGGGCCTTGCTAAGTTGCTGAGGCTGGCTTTGAACTTGAAATCTTCCGGCCTCAGCCTCCTAAGCTGCTGGGATTACAGGTGTGGGTCACCATGCCTGGTCTAGTAATTTATTTTTAAAAAACAAAAGAAAAAAAAAACAGGCTATGTGTAAAGTCATAATGATCATCATCTACTTTAAGCAAATTCATTTTTTGTTAATTAGTCTTTAGCCATTAACCATCATTTTGAGTGCTCACTTATAACCCGATTAAAATGATCACTTCATGGAATTTAGTTTGACATCAGAACACTAAGGCTTTTACACAGTTTTCTCTGCTTATACTTAAGCTAGAAATTGGAATCATTACCTGATGAACAATTTTGCTGAATGCTTCTTGAAGTTTACCATGAATTGTGGATAGTTTCTTTGCATCCCGATTAGCTTCATGAATAGGAATAAGTACTTTGTAAACCTCATTAACTGCTTCATACATGCCAGCCTATAAAAATAATGTTTATAAGACATTGCATTTTTATATTAATAAGAAAGTAAAATAATTGTGATTTATAAATTCACAATATTTCTTCTGACAATACCACTGAAGCTTTTCCAATAGGACATTAAAATAAACACTATTATTTTTTAGCTGTATTAAAATGTATAACAAAAGAATTTTACACAATGTATGATCTCCTCTGGATGGATAGATATGTATGTATGTATGTATACACACACACATATACATATGCATATTTATGTTTCTATATAATTTGAATTGGACATTCTGCTTTTATGTATCCCATAATTACTTCTTTAAGGTATATATGTGTATGTGTGTATATACTTACGTCAAAAGATTTTTGTGGAAACTAATTCTGAGCAGAGGAATAAAAAAAATTCAATTATTATACTGGTCATTGATACCTAATTCTACTATAATCTGATAATCTGGGTCCTCCTGGGAAATTAAAACCATTTACTTTTCAAAAATACTAAGTTGACATAGAGAATCTCCTATAGAAAAATCTTCAAACAATTCGATCATTAACAAAATATGAGAAGGTTTTGAGCCACCAGATTTTCTTCTCCTGGGGGCTAGTTAGTTGGCCACTGGTTGATCTGGTTATAATCAGAGTGGGAGACAAAATGTGTCTGTACTACTCTTTCATCCCTTATCCTTAAAAATGGATTGATACTGTAGAGAGAAGATGGAGATGTATTACAAAAGCAGTTGATGAATTCTCATTGCTTCATAAATCAGCAAGCATACTCTCCCAAGGATATATACATGAGGCCCTTATATTTCTTAGTCAGTTCATACAAGTATATTTAAGCAATAATATAGCTAATCGTGAAATACATAATTAAGATGTTCAGTAATTATTTAAATTAAATTCAAACAGATTAAACTGACAAAGAATGGAATTCATAATTATGCAACATGTAATTATGTATATGCAATATACAGCTATATACAAAAAGAATGAAATTATATATAAGCAAAAAAGATTCTGTAATATAGGTCATTGTCACCCAATCTAAATGCACTACTATAAATTATCAAAATTACACATACAAGGGTCCGGGGTTATGCCTCAGCGGTAGAGTGCTCACCTAGCACATGGGAGGCAATGGGTTCAATCCTCAGCATCACATAAAAACAAATAATATTGTGTTCATTTATAACTACAAAAAATTTTTAGAAAATTACACACATAATATATATAGTTATGTTTACTGAAATATTCTGTAAAAACCCAAAAAGCTTTCTCCCTTGCAGAAGAGGGGAGGAATTGGACAGTCAAGGTCATTAGAGGCAAGACATTTATACTCTTAAGACTAACACTACTACATTTTATTTATTTATTTACTGAATTTTGTGTTATTGGGGATTGAACCAAGAGGTACTCTACCACTGAACCACATCCTCTGTCCTTGTTATATTTTATTTTGAGATGGGTCTTGCTAAATTACCGAAATTGCCCAGGAACTTGCAATTCTGCCTCTGCTCCTGGGATAGCTGTGTGCCACCATGCCCAATTTCATTACATTAAACAGATGTAGGTGCCAATAATTATGATAATGATAACAGAAAGCATAGTAGTACTTACTTGGACACAGCACTTTACATATTTTTTTAACTCACTGAATCCTAATAACAATTCCATGGAGGTAAGTACTATACGAGGTGAAGTTGATACATAAGAAAAGTGAGACACTCATAGATTAATTTGTACCATGAAGTAATAAAACAAGTAAGTAACAAAGGTAAGAACATTGGCAATATGCCTTCTAAATCTGTGTCATTAGCCAATATACTACTACAGGATAGGGCTAAGACCTGGAGAAGAAACAACCCATTCCCAATTGGGAAGGAGAGCAGCTTTGCATGTTTCCTCAGGCTTCACTCTTATCCTACCATGAACCTCATTATCTTCCAAACCTTGGTGCTGAAACACTGAACACTAAGCAGAAAAATCAGAGAAAGCTCCAAGCATAATTTGGCTGTTTTCCTTCTGTAAATATACCATCTGGGCTCCATCTTACTGCTTCAATTCTTCACAAACAGATGGGAGGAGATAAGGATTTTCGGTAGTCAGGCAAGGGATTCCAAATATAGTTTAGAAAACTTAGGTAAGTTTCAAGACCCCAAAATCTACCTAATAAGGCTAAAAAGCAACCAATGGGATGGATATCTAGCTATAATTTTCTGCTCACCAAGGCAACACCCAACACACTGGAAAGAAGAGTCTCCATTTCACCCTGTATACAAGCTCTATTTATACAGCCATGTTAGTCCACTCAAGTAGAATTTAAATTACCCAGGGAAGTTTTATTTTATCTGTTGCAGACTATATGCTGGTTCATAAACAAATTAAAAACACTGGGTAAATAACAAGATTATTAAAACAAAAAAGGTAAGCAATGATGAATCCTACATGCTAAAGGTATTTGGAGGAAATTATCTTAAAGGAAAGGCAAGATCACAAGTCAGAGAAAATAAATATACATGTCACTGATAATTAGGAGGTATGAAACTGTGGAAAGAGAATGAACAAGAGTCATCTACCATAGAGAAAGAAGCAGCTGCTTGTTCCAGTAATCCCACAAGTCCTGACTCAGTAAAGTACTTTCCAGAGCAGATACCTTCTTCATCTGGAGATACCACATCATCCGAGACTGCAGATTCTTCCAAAACATTAGATGAAATATTCTAGGGGAAAAAATTGAAAAGATTTGCAAAATGGAATTAATTTTGTAGCATGAAAAATGCACATGAAGAAGTAATTAAAGGTGACATATAATTGTCAGCTTAAGCTTAAAAAAAAATAGGAAGGGCTAGGGACATAGTTCAGAGTAGTAGAGTGTTTGCCTAGCATGTGTAAGGCTTTGGGTTCAACTCTGAGCGCTAGGAAAAAAAGGGTAAATAATAAAAAGACTTTTAGTTTTTGAAAATGACAATAAAATGGCAACACTATTGCTAGATAACTTTTCCCTCAATAAAAAGTTGTGGGAAAAAAAGATTAAGAAAAATCAAGGACTAAAGAATGATATGACTTAGGACATCTAAGTCTTTCTTCTTGATTTAGCTGATCTCAAAGATCTCTGTGTAAGGGAAATTAAAGTACAAAAGTGGTCTCCTGGGTTGCCTAAAAAACACTAAGTTAATAATAAAAAAAAAAAGGCAGGTGTAATAAAAGCCTTATTACCCTATAATATTACAACCAGCCATTGTTTCTAAAGTAAGACATGATACATACATACATACCTTAAATATATTAATATAAACTTTTACTGTAAATGTACACTCATTGTCAACTTTTAAAGTAGGTCCAAGGCCTTTTCTTTGCACATGGGTATCCAGATCAGAGTTTTATGCAGTTTCTCTTGAGTATAAAGTAAAAACTTGAATTTGAAGATAAATCAAATTATCCTAAATTTTTAGTAGATTTTCCCCTCCATCTTTTTTATATTTGTCTTATACAAAATTAATTCAATAGCAATTATTTTAGAGGTTTACCTTTACTGAATCTTTGCAAAACATTTAATTTAGTTTCCAGACAAGTAATTTTCTTCATTTTAATATCATCAGAAGATATAACACTTAATTAAATTTTGTAATATCCCAAACCTGTCTTCACAGGTTTTTGAAGGAAGGCAAAACATAACTGCCTCCTGCCTCCTATTTTTTTGGCAATATAAAGGAATGAATCCAGGATACTCTATTACTGAACTACACCCCCAGCCCTTTTTAGAATTTTGAGACAGGGTATCCCTAAAGTTTCCCAGGCTGGCCTTATACTTGTGATGCTCCTGCCTTAGCCTCCTGAGTTGCTGAGTGTACCACCACACTTGACCATAACTGACTCTTGGTAAGAAAAGAATTCAATTAGTGGGTCAGAGGAAAGTACCTCTACTAGAGAGTAAACTATCATCTGTAAATTATGATATTAATATATTTTACACAGAGAATGAAGAATGTTTATTTATTTGGTGTGTTTAGTAAAAGCCAACTAACAATGTGGACTGTAGCACATTTTCAAAAATGCTAAAGACCATAACTGGTTACAAAGCAGCAAAGGCAAAAAAACAAAGGAATTATTGATAATTTACAGGTAAGAAATTATAGAAAGAAAGTTAATAAGAAATACTCTTTAAAATGCATTAGTGGAAAAAAATACATTAGTGACAATGATAGTATAATATTAATGTTAATTGACTTCATCACCTTGAGCTTTAATTTTTGTGCTTTCTTTACAAACTGAAGGACTCTTTTATATACCAGTGAGTAATATTTAGAACACGAACAGAACATACCTTGATTTAATGTATACCTGGCAGACTCCTACCTGAAATGTTACACATCCCACAGGCAGATATTTCCGGTCCTCCAACATGCTCAAATATTCAGCAACGAGTGCAGCTGAGTGGACTAGACATTGTGCAGCTTCAGCATGATTGCTTCGTTCCGAGTGTTTGCCAGCCATGTTCTGCAACCAGGTCAATCGTAGATCTGGAGAGGTCTGGTAACCTTTGGCAATTCTAATTGAAACAGAAATTCTTCTCTATTAGCATGTGCTTCGCAAGCTAGGAGAAATTTTAGATAGCTTGTTCAGAGTTTACATGGGCAAGTTTCTGTTTCTGCATACAAACTATCAAAGTGACTTTTGTTGCTGTTGTTGTTTGTAGTACTGAGTACTGGGGATTGAACCCAAGAGTGCTCTACCGATTTATACTATTAAAATACAGGTTTCCTAAAATATAAGAAGTCTGGGATCTGGGACACCAACATGTTAAATATGTGTCTATGATTATTTTTGAAATCCTGTTTTTGATAAGCAATGAACTGGTATGCATAGTTCTTTTTTTAAAAAATAGCTTAACTGCGGCATAAGTGATTGGTAATAAACTGCAGATATTTAAAATGTACAATTTGCTAAGTTGTGACATGTATATACCCATAAGACCATCACCACAAGTAAGATAATATAATGAACACATTCATCAATCTCAAGTTTTTTCATACCTGTTGGTCTATATTCCCTCTTGCTCTTTTCACTTCTTCTCCCACCATTCCCAGTCAAGAACTGCCTTTTATTACTACAATTTTACGTAGTTCTTAAGAGGTGACACAGAAGATCTAAAAAGCAGCTTGGAACTTTTCAATCTACCATTAGCAAATCACTTAAATAATATTTGTACATTTAATTTTTAAAATCTAATGTTATTTAAGTCTTACCCATTATATAAAGTATAAGAGAATCAAACAAATATTACCTGTACATTAGATCAATCAACATTTCAGGATCTTCCTGGTGTTCCTTCATTTTAACAGTATCAGAAAGGATCATGTGGAGATTGAAAACCAGATCTTGGACCTGCAACAGGGAATTATATAAAAATGTTTATTATTCATTTACAATCACTAAATTGGGAGATATTTCAGATAAACACCTAGATATTTCAGAACAAATTATATGATATTGATAGAGTTTTACAGAGGGTAGGAATGCTGGGGTATGGAAAGGAAAGAGTAGTAAACTGTAAAAATTGCTTAGACCATGTTTTTCCAGTTCTTTCACCTGGAAACATGGAGAGCTATAAGCAGAAATAAACTATAAGGATATAGGGAATAAAAAGTATAAAAGAAAAATTCTGTCCTATGTTTCTGATTTTATTAAAATATAATTTGTAGAAACTTTAGTTTTTAAGGCAAACTACTATTTGACTAATAAGTGGGAGTAATGTTTCATTATAACACTTTGTCTGTATTGCCTAAATCTATGGTTTTACTTGTTACAAATATACAGAATTAAACCGAAAGATACTGAGTATCCCCAAAAGGAAAGGTATCTTAATTAAAAAAAAAAAAAAGATTCAGTCTTCTCTGAGGCACATGATAAGAGGACTGAAAGAAAAACAAAGGACTCACCAGCAAAAGTGGACATTTGATTTAACAATCAGAAAAGTGCCTATTTAACAAACGTACTTCAATTAATAATTTGTAAAGTAACATTTCTGACCTGATCAGGAAATGTTGTTTCCCTCAATTCCAGATCTTCTTCAGCATATGTCAATATTGTCTTTAAAGAGCGTCTTAAAAATTCTTCGTTAAAATTCTGAGATGTGCCCACCAAGGAGGATAGTGACATTGTTACTTGCATTTTAACCCTGGCAAAGTTCTGTAACAGAGAAATGGTCAGGTCAGTATTTAATATAAGAAAGCTTAGAGTAAAAAATGTTTTTTTTTTCCTTTGCCAGAAGAAAAAAAATATTTCATGAAAAAAATACCATTCTGAGTTAATAATAAATTTTAAAGTAATGAAATATGCATATTGAAATGTTATCTTTAATCTTAACGCTTCTTAGAATCTTACTACAAACTTAGACTCTTACTACGAGTAATGTGCTAAGAAAGAGGGTTAAAAAAAGGCACGTGTTAAGAGTTGAATCAGAATTGTGTCTAGTTCTCTATGTTTATCTATTGTGAGGTATGTTATTAACAATAACACTACTTTATTGATAAGGTTAAGAAGCCTGGCTGACATCACAAAACCCTTAAGTTGTAGAGGTAGCATTTAAACTCTAGTCCATTTAATTAGGTCCCTACTATATGAAAGTAACTTAACATACTTCATGCATTAAGTAACTTAGGGCAGAATCTTTTGGAGTGATGCCTTTAAACATTTAAGATGTACATTCTTCCCTTTTTAGTGTAAATCCATTTCTGTTCCACCATTCCCTGTTATGAAACCACTCTTAGGAGGTTATCAATGATAACCAACTAATTGCTAAATCCAGGATACTTTTTGTCAATATCCTATACTTGACAAATCTTTGTATATTTGGATATACTGATAATTGAAAATTTCTTCCTAGATCTTCAGTGGCACCACTTTATACTGGTTTTTCTATTCTTCACTCCTCTTTCAACTCCTTTGTTCCTTGGTTGTCTTTCTTAAATACCAGTGTTCCCAAAATTCTGTCAAAAATCTCTCTTCACATTTGATATGCTCTGATGCTTTTGCCTTCAACTAGCCTAAATATGTATTTTTGTTTTCAAATTTCTCTCTAGAGCTTCAGACTATCCTGTTTTAATAGAGAGCTCCATCCAGATGTTTCAAGAGTACCTCAAGGTCAACATGTCTAACATACTTTGCCTTCCTTTTGATTATCTAAGTAAATGATGGTACTCTTCTTGTAGTCATGCAGGCTAAAAATCTAGGGGCCATCCCATACTCATTCTTCCATTTTATTGGTATAATAAATCTAATCCATGCTATCCCCAAATCTGTTCTAATCTGTCCTTTCTCCATTCCCAATGCCACTGCTTTAGTTTTACATCCTTACAATTTCTTTCTTGGATTACAGTAATAATTTCCTAGTTAATCTCCTTGACTTTTTCTCTTATGTCTTAAGGTCATCTTCTCTGTGTAGTACCAGGGATTTTTCTGTAATATGCATATCCTAACACATCACTCTCTCCTTAAAATACTCCAGTGACCTCCCACAGCATTAAGGATAAAATTCAAGTATTCAATTCAGTAAATAAGTCAAACTATACAGTGCAAGTGAGAGTACATTGAAAACCAAAGAAATATCTGCCTATAAGTTAGTCTAGGTCTTTGCAATTATGACTTTATCCCTTAGTATTCTCTCTTCCAGCCACAACTATCAAAGAGTGACAAAAGGCTTGTGTTTGCCTGTTTCCTTCTCTTATCTCCATGACTTTCTAATTATACATGTACCATTTTCTTGACTTAAAAAAATTCTATCCACTTATTCATCTGGATAAATTAGTTAATCTTGGGTAAACCTTTGCAGTTAAAGCATTTTCTCTTTCTGAAAACCCATTCCCGAGTCATAAGCTGCTCTTCTATGAGCTTACACCAGTGCCCTCTGCTTATATCTCATTATATTAACAACAGCAAGCACTTATTCAGCACCTGCTCAATACCACACACTGTTGTGTTTTACTTACTATTAATTTATATAATACTCACAGAACCATCAAAAATAGGTCCATCTATTAGATGAACACTGCTTATTCATATCCTGTCCCATTAAATGCTAAGCTACTTGGGAAAAAAAAAAAAAAAAGGACTCTCCTTTCATCTATGTTTGCCAAACTGAGCACACAGGTGAATACTTTAGTGTCTGTTGAATATATCAACCATACACACCATTGCCAATTTTAAATCACCTATTCCTTTTTAGAGGCACTACCTGTTAATAATATGATAAACTGACCCTTTCCCTGTACTATATAAAGCTTTCCTAAAATAACAGAAAAAAGTATCAAGAAAAACCTCTAAGTATAGTAAAATTTTAGGGACTTTATTTCAAAAACTAAATAAAACCGATAAAGTAACTAGACTCTTTTGTTCTGGATTAAGAAAGAGCACTTGGTACTAAGAAGAATCTATAAAATAAAAAAATTTTAAAAAGAAGACTTGTGTGAATAGCAATTTCCTACTACTCCTCCTGAATTTCGTGAAAAATAAAAGATGAACAGGGGGGCTGGGGATGTGGCTCAAGTGGTAGCGCGCTCGCCTATCATGCGTGTGGCCCGGGTTCGATCCTCAGCACCACATACAAACAAAGATGTTGTGTCTGCCGAAAACTGAAAAATAAATATTGAAACACTCTCTCTCTCTCTCAAAAAAAAAAAAAAAAAAAAAAAGATGAATAGGGGAAAAAAATCCCATAAACTCTATCTTCATCCAAATGAGGTGAGACATAAAATCCATAAATTTAAAAAGTGAGTAAGGGTTGTTAAGATAAGCTAAGATAGGAAGTAGTTCCAAAATAAGACAAATAAAGGGAAATAAAGTGAGGTATTCCAGGGCACAGATTTCAGAACTAAAGGGAAAAAAAAATAATCCCTTTAAAAAGGAAACTTGCCTTAAAGTGAGTTTGTCTGGAAAACAAATAATCTAAAAATCTAGTAGGACTCAAAGATGGACCACTCAGAAAATTCAGGAAGTTAAGAAAGATGTGCATTTTATAACAAAATCCCAGTAAAAACATTTGTGTGTGTGTGTGTGTGTGTGTGTGTGTGCTGGGGGGGGGGTGGTAGTGGGAACTGAACCCAGAGCTTAGAATATGTTAGGCAAATATTCTACTACTGAGCTACATCCCCAGCCCTTCTAATTTTGAGACAGGGTCTTGCTAAATTGTCCAGCCTGGACTTGAACCTGCAACACTCCTGTCTTGACCTCCTGAGCAGCTGGGATTTTTAGGGATGCATCATGACACTCAGAAACAAAAATACATTCTGAAAGGCACTTCCTATGCATAGTTGGACCAATAATCCAATTTATTCTGTTGATTAATAAAATGATAAAAAAGATGAGCAAAACTCACCAGATAAAGAATACAGACATGTATACATTAACAACAGGGATACCAGAAATATGTTTTTGTCATTGTGTGAATCATGGAGTGTACTTACACACACCAAGTTGGCTATAATATGGTGATATAATATTACAAGACTACCATTGTATAGGTAGTCTGTCATTGACCACAACATTGTTAAAAGATGTATGACTTAATAGAAAAATGTTGTAATCAAAGAGATGAAAATTCTAAGGAAATATTTTGCTTTATATTATACAAATTTATGAAGATGTTACTTTTAGGAAGAAAAAAAGGAAATTATGAGAACTCAAGGAAAGATGGTAAGAATGAAAATCAAATAACATAAAATAGGAGATTAAATGTGAGATGGTACAAGAAAAATTCTACTTGAAAAAATTTAAGTGAAAGTGAAATTTTAAAACTGTCAAAAAACAAAATAATATGATAGGTAAAAACGTAAAGCAAAAAAAGATCCAATTTATGTATAACTGGTACAGGAAGGAAACCCAAACACTGGAACAACACAAATATGAAATTTATATTCAAGAAAGTTTTCTGAAACACATGAATTGAAAGTATACATTATATGCCTGAAAAATTCAACAGAAATCAGCCTGTACCAAGAAACATTCTAGGCAGAGGCCCTAAGCAAATTAGCAAGACCTTATCTCAAAATAAAAATTAAAAAAAACAGGGCTGGAATGTGGTTCAGTGCTCTTGGGTTCAATCCCTGGTATCAAAAAAAGAAAAAATACAACATATGAATATCTAATAAAAACTTAAATGAAAAAAAGGAATTTTTTAAAAGCTGTGAAATGCAATCATAAAAATATCAAGCCAAGAAGCCAAAATATTTAATCCTTTAATTTTCTTTATTACTTTCTTTTTATTGAGTGATAATTAACATTTTAAATTGATAAACATACATTTATATTCTAAGTCTATATTGTCAAATGTATGTATATGTATATATCTATCTATATAAATGGTATAGGAAACAAAATTGGAGATTTGGACTTCTGTAAGATATTGATAGAATGAGAAATATCAAGATAATCTAAGATTAGACTCGAAATGTATAAAATCTCCATGCTCTTCTAAAAAACTATTTAATAGCTATCTATTAAAATTATATTTCATTATGAATCCAGAGAATTTTCATGGGAAAATACTTACATTCCCAATCTCAAAGTTTTGTCTCATGAGTAGGTAAAGTGAGGCACTAGCGTGTGACCGGATAGTACTGATACTACTGCTACAGTGTCGAAGAAGCCGGAGGCATAAATCAGCACACTGTTCTGTTTCTTCTTCAAACAAGAGTTCAGGGAACTATAAAAACAATATCAACATTGAATTTACACAGTAAAAATTCCAGAGATATATTAATATAAACCTGAATTGGATATCTGGCAGATCAGCACAGAAACTAAATGGATGGTTAAAGTACAATATTAACTAATGGTTAACAGTGGGACCACAGCCAGACAGATGGGGTTCAGATACTGATGATGCTACTTACCAAGGTTACTAGTCGGGTGACCTTGGACAAGTTTTCTCATCCATAAAGTAGGCCTAATAACAATATCTACATGGGATTGCTATGAGGCTTCGATCAGATAATGTGCAAAAAACACAGTTTAATTACCAACATATAATAGTTCTATATTTTTTATTTTTATAAAACAGTATAAAAATATTTTCACTGGCTAAATTTAATCAACAACACTGTATTTCATCTTCTAGGATGACACAAAGATCAAACAGTTACCTTTAAAATTTAAGAATATACTATATTTTTAATATACTATATTTTTTAGAGGAAAATAAGCATAGGAAAGAAGTATTTGAAGCACCTGAACAAATAAATACTTTTCTATTCATCATAGGATAAATTAATTTCACTGGGTTGATTGCTCATACATTACATTTCTGATAAATCAAGTGGAAAAAAGAACAAGGTGAAGAGAAAATAAGAAAAGCCCCAAATTTAAGATTAACTATTAATTTCAGGCCATTTTCCACATCAAAATTCTTATCTTTTATATTAAAAATTGGTCAATGGTGATCCAAATAAATGAGAAAAAAAAAAAAAAAACGTGATCTTGGATAACGGTAATAAAGAAAGCAAAGTCAAACAAGACTAAATAACAAAATAACCTACCTTTGACACAAGGGCTCTCTGGGTAGCAAAACAGTGTTGCAGATAAACAGCACTTTGGTTACAGGCCATGCTATGTAGCAGAACTTTTAGCACTCCACCAAGAATGCTCTCTTTGGACTCTGTTACAGAAACTGTCTGCAATTTAGAAATAAATAAATAAACAGAATGGAGATACACTTGCAATTTGGTCAGGGAGGTAAAATGTGTATAAAAAAACAAATTTTTATAAGATAAGAAAATAATAACAAGTAGGAGGACTTCAAGGAGAAACTGAGTAGGATTTGGATAATATAAGGAGGAAACAGAAAAAAAAGAATGGACAGAATTTAAATGAGAAGGAAAAAAAGAGAAGCACACATATAATAGTAAGAAACCATAAAGTATGTTCTAGGGAAATTTGTAAATAAATCTGGACTGACTTGAGATTTATGTAGAAAATAACTAGAGTAAGGTTGAAAACATGGAGTGGTGCCTATGGTAGAGAATTTCAGTTGTATGCCATGGCTATAGCTATTTTCTTTCTTTTTTAAAGCATTTTCTTTCTTTTTTTAATTGAGCCATATCCCCATACACTCAGCCCTTTATTGCATTTTATTTAGAGAAAGGGTCTCACTGAATTGCTTAGGACCCCACTAAATTGCTGAGGCTGGCTTTGAACTTGCGACCCTCCTGCCTCAGCCTGCTAGGATTCTTTCTTTAGGAACAGAAATCTTGGATTTTAGCTGGGAACTCTGAATCCAGCTACAGAGAAATGGGAAAAAGAGAAGTTTAATCCTTTGAGGTATGCCCTGAGAGGCATAAGTGTATACTATGCTTCTGCTGCACTGACTAAAATGTAGATGTAAGGGCTAAAGACTGAAAAAGTGTTTTGAATTAGCTATCTTGGATTTATTATTTCTTCTGATTCTCTCTCTTTTTTTTTTTACTTCAATTAATATAGTACCAAAACATAAGAGCTTCTACATCTGAAGAGTTTCCTATCCTTAGGCAACCAAGAAATACTGAATTTTTTATATTTTAAAAAATTTTAAGTAGGGCAATAATAAATAAATTAAGTAAAATATTTTAAGACGAATAATCTCATGGAAAGGTAGAGAATGGATTAAAAAGAATACAGAGTGATTATTAAGAAATAGGCAGTCATTGACATAGCTTTGAAATAAGAACCTGACAGAGTGGTGGTAGTTGAAAAGGAATGGAAGTAGAAGGTGAGAGGCATATTTACTAAAACAAATGAGAAATCTTGGCAATTGATTTAAATATTCTATCTTCTACTTGCTGGCTGTGTAATCAAGAGCAATCACTTAACATTTCTGTGGCTAACTATTCTCATCTACCATATGGGTATATTGATGATTTCAACTGCACGTTTTAATTTTGTACAGGGAATTGAGCGTAAGGGTGCTTAACCACCAAGCCACATCCCCATCCCTTTTTGTATTTTATTTAGAGACAGGGTCTTGCTGAGTTACTTAGGGCCTCGCTAAATTGCTGAGGCTGGCTTTGAACTCATGATCCTCCTGCCTCAGCCTCCCAAGCTGCTGGGATTACAGGCATGCACCACTGCTTGGCTTGCATGAGTTTCTTGTAAGAACTCATGAGAGTTAATATTTGTAAGGTGCCTAAGACAGTATCTGACACAGAAAAAAATTAAATAAATGTCAACTGTAACTACTGACACTAATAGGATAAAACTGACTAGAAGGCTACGAATAGGACCAAATAATATAAATATATAAAAAGCTTAGCATGGTACAGTGGCACACACAAGGCTCAGGCAGGAGGATCACAAGTTAGAGGACAGCCTCAGCAATTACTAAGGCTCTATGCAATTTAATGGGACCCTGTCTCAAAATAAAAAATAAGGGCTGGAGATGTAGGTCAGTGGCAAAGTGCCCTAGGTTCAATCTCCAGTACCAGAGAGAGGGGTGAGGGGAGGGAGGGAATAAGACTCTGTGTAAATTAAAGTCCTAGAACTCTCTTGTACGTAAGCATGGCTATGCATACAAGTTTAAGATAGTGTGTAAGGATAACCAAACAAATAAGTACTCAGTGGTCATTTAGAAATGCAAGGTTAAGCTTTGAAGGGGAAAAAAAAAAGAGATACAGCTTTATAATCATCCTCAAAAAAATAAACATTGATACTGTGGCTGTGAGAAGAGATATAATTAATAATTAGAGAATCAGACTGCTTAGAACTAAATCTTTAGAAATTACTGATATTTAAATGAAGTTACACAACTCAATAACTACTTTCCTCCTAGCTTAATTTACCAAGTCTATACTTTAAATTCCCTCTTCTTTGTGTTCTTACCTGGACAACAATCTCTAATGTATCTAAAATGATTAGGTTTGCTTCAGTAGCCAGATTTCCATCAATTAGTGCTTCATGTTCAATCTCTGCTCTTGACCTAATATAAAATGGCATAAGAAATTATATTTATCTTTTTAAAAGCCATAACCCTAAAAGACTTTGAGGATGCATAAAAATGAAAATCTTGAAAACATTTTAAATATTTGTGTGGATAACAAAATTATTTAAAAAGGCAGTATTTAAAAAATGTTTTTGTTTTATCCTATGATTTGTTGACCATGCCAATACACATTCTCTTACCCTACTACAGAAGCACAATGACACTAAAAGTGTAAATATTTAAATACTTTTGTTTTAGCTTTCAAACATGCAATAAACGTGTAATTTCATTATGAAGATTAGTACACTAACTCTAGGTGGTGCTATGTGGATTTGTATTTAGGAATGCTTCCTGTAAAGCAGAAAACATTAAGAATTCATCTTGGCATTCCCAAAATTTTCAAAGTATTTATTCAGGACAAAAGTACTTATTATTTCTCAGGTTTCATCTAACTTTCTACCAATTTTTTTTATACAAATATGTTCATAATATCTTCAGTGAGATGAGATAGAATCATACATTAGAAATAAAACTGAAAAAAAATCTATGTGAAGTGATAGATATGCTAATTACTTTGTGGCAATCATTTCACAACTGCACACACATATAGCAAAACATAATGTGGTACACTGTAAGTATGCATATTTTAATTATTACTCAATAAAGTGGAAAAGGCAAATAAGGAAAAAGAAAGCCATTTGATGCAACAAAGTGGTTTACTTGAATACTAACATTTATATAAATACCACTTAATGGAAATTAAAAATCAATAAAATTATTTATGGGTAAAGTTGACATTTTTAAGTAGCAACAGATAGAACCTATGTATTAAAGTGGATAAACAACACATAAAACAAAAGTAAAAGGACATACTAAATGCTAACTTTTTGAAGTTCTTAGGTCTGTAATTATTTTGTGTCTTCACTATTAGCACTAAACCACTAAAGAAAATGCTTCATGAATTTAATGTTTTACAAATTGAGGAAAATATTAAATACTAATATTTTTATATTAAAATATTAGCTCAGTAGCAGAGTGCAAGTTTAGAAGGCATTCGAATAAAACACAAAATAAAATACAACCATTATCAGAATTAAATTAGAAAAGAAAATATTTAATGTTGACACTTAAAATTTCCAGTGAGACTGCATAAAGAAACATAACAAGACAGTTTAAGCAAAAAAAAAAAAAACAATTAAGAAAACACCCCAAAAGTCTTTCTCAAACCAGAGAAGAGAAGCTGAGAGAATAAGTTACACAAATGAAAAAATAAAAGTAACACATTAATAATGCTTGGCTGCTTGTGACTTCTGAAAACAACAATACAGGGAAAAGCAACCAGAAAAATGGACTTGGCAGTTGAGGAAAGTACACTCAAACCTGAAGAGTTCTCACATATTTATATTACATCTAGTCTCTGATCATTTGAAACTCTCATATATATATATGATACTGATACTGTTATTTTTCTCTCTGCTGGCTCTCACACAGCCTTGTTTCCTGTGTTTTGTGATTTTACTGTCTGTAAGAAAAAAATTTCTGGAAGTTTATTTGTGAGAATCTTCTGAGGCTTGGGCTACAAATGGTTACCCGGGTGACCCACCCTCCTGGTTTGCCTTGGAAGATCAGTGCTAAAACTGGAAGGAACCTGGATGAGTAAGTCAGCTTATTTTTTGGGTTAGCCAAGCTAATTGAGGACTAGCAATTACGAATTCTCAGGTGAAAAATTTAAGCCCCTCTATGCCAGACTTCCAGCTAGGGAAGTCTCATCACAATCCTCTGGGTGGTAAAAAGGGTCGTCCGGGGCTGGGGTTGTAGCTCAGTGGTAGAGTGCTTGCCTTGCATGCATGAGGCCCTAGGTTTGGTCCCCAGCACCATATAAAAAAATAAATAAATAAAATAAATGTATTTTTAAAAAGGCGGGGGTCGTCCAGTCTAAGTGCATTTCTACTTATTTTCAGCAGTGGAATCCATGTCACTAGTTTGCTTGCATGCTAGAAAGAAAAGATCTGCATTATTTTTGTCTTTCTTTAATTTTATTCTAAGATCTAAGAAGGCAAATATTCATTTTGTAATTCTTTGCAATACTTGAAATTTTTAATTTAGTGTGACACCTAAAATTGTTCAGAAAATAGCTGCTCATTGCCCTTTCCCCTTGGATTTATTGGGGGAAATAGGTTTTGAAATATATCACACATTTCGCTAAATATGTTCTAATCTAAAATTTAAAAATTAGATATATTAACTTTTGAGATTTGAATGCCTAATAAATATAAAACTAAAATTAATCATCTTCCTCTTCCATTTGAAATTCAACAAGTCCATAAGAAATATAAATTAGAAAGTTATATTACTTGTCAAGCTTCTCTGTGTTTTGACGCCAATGAGTCATATCCTTTCTCCATCTCAGATTTTCTTGACTTCCAAAGGCACTTCCAGATGGGCTTCTCTCTGTCAAATAAATTTCAAAACCAATTTAAAAATGATATTTCCGTTGAATCACATCTACGTATATCTGTAAACATGTAAGAAATGCTGCAGGTCATTAATTTTGTACAGTCATTTTATCCTTAGTACAAGTGAAAAAACCTCCGACAATGATGTTTTTTATTTGACACCTTCAAAATAGTTACAAAAAAAATGTTTGCTACATGGGATATTTCTTTTAAAAATCACTCTTTTAAATAAACAAAGGTTCTAACAATGCTTTTCTTCCAAGACTTTGCATGATATGATATTTCTTCCTACCACTTCCCCTCGCTTGCCTCATTACAGTTTTCTTGCTCTCTTTCCTATTCCCTATTAGCATGTATAGTCTCATGTACTCCTGATTTAGGACCTCAGTAACAGCTGTTGTTCCTTTTACCTGATTGCTTTTCTCAGAATTTTCACAAATCATTCATCGTTTTTTCAGAAAAGTCTCCCCCTACTCTCCAACACTTCCTTTCTCTTAATTTGTTTTATTCCTTTCCATAGCACATATAACTACAAGAATATAAGCTACTTAAGAACAGAAATGATATCTATTTTGTACAGCATTTTATGCCCATGTTGATAAAGTGTCTGGCACATATTGAGAGCTCAATAAGTTTCTGTTCAATAAATAAACAAAACAGAAAGAATTCTTTATTACTTCCCTTGGTCTACATAAGGCGGGAAAAGAGGAAGGGGGGGGCGTTCTCTGGAGAGGTTTCTAGATTTCAAGGAAGACTAGAATATTATGGGCTCTTTTAAGGGATAGTACAAATTATTCATAAAAATCCATGAGAAGTGGAGAAGGCATTGTGAATTGTGGAGAAATATACAACATACTTTAAAGGAATCAGTATGATTTTAAGCTTTCAACCAGAACACTAATTATCTTTTTTGAAAAAGATACTTTAAATTGGTTGAGAGGATGGAAGATTAATGAAAGTGAAAATTCATAGTTCAAACTGAAATTTAAAAAATAAAAAAAACAATTACCATTTGCCAAATGATAAAAAAGTCTATGCACTTTCCTATTTTCTTCCCTTTCCTTTCTTCCCTTCTTTTCCCTTTTTATTTAAAAATCTCTATCTTTGAGAAATTTTGTAAAAGAAAACAAAATACATGCTTATAATAAGGTAGCTAGAAAAATAAATGCATGTAATCTATTTACATTTCTATCATTTTCTTTTTTCCCCAAGAAATTGTCTCTCACTTCCTTAGGTGACATAGTTTAGATGTCCGAAGGTAAATAAGAAAAATAAAAGCTTTACTTTTTTAACACAAGAAAAACTTTAATTTTTACATTCAAACAATAGTAGTTGTACTCAGGCCCACAGGTTAAAAAAAAAAAAAAACAATATAAGATAAGAGTTAATAGTCCCATTCTCTCGGAAAATACACCTTAAAAAAAGAGGTGTGGTATAACACAAAGAATACTAATTGGAAACCAAAAGATTCTGCTTCTGTTACTTAGTTTTATGACCTCAGGCAAGTTATTTATTATTTTCTTAACCCAAAAGATATATATATGTGCATATATATATATATATATATATATATATATATATATATATATATAACTATTCACTAGGTTTTGATAATAGTTAAATGACCTAAGTAAATATAAATTTTCATACACTTTTAGAGTGTAATACAGAAAAAATAAGTTTAAAAAATCCTCAAAGGTCCACTGTTACTATATATAACTCAAGTGAAAAAATGACGCTCTATCAATTCCTTCGTAGGCAAAGACTGTGTCTTAGTCATTATTAAATTCCAAACACACACAGCATACAAAAGCTACTTAAATAAATGATCACTATGCTAATATCCTGCCTGGAAACTACAATTACAAGGTATTAATTCAAATAAGCATTCATGTTTTATGTTTACAAATATATTCTGTGATGCTAGCATGTGTTATGTACACAGATGACTAGGCCATGCCCCTGACATTCAGGAACTCTTAACAAAACAATATTATTATTTGTATATCACTTCAGAATTTACAAAATGTTTACACATATATGATCACTACAAAGGTGGTAAGATCAGTTAGTTACACCAGTTAGTTAGTTAGTTAGTTAGTTAGTTGTACAGTATTTTATGCCCATGTTGATAAAGTGTCTGGCACATATTGAGAGCTCAATAAGTTTCTGTTCAATAAATAAACAAAACAGAAAGAATTCTTTATTACTGTAGTTAGTTAGTCAGTTAGTTGCACCTTCTACATTCTCAAAACAATCAGAAGGAGATGAAGAAAAGGAAGATGGGGAGATTAAATGACATGGACAAGGTTATACGCTAATAGGTAGCAGATCTGGGATTAGAAATAGACCTGGAATGCTACTAAATTGTATTTTCTCCTTGATGGGCAATATTTTTGCCTTCAAAACAGGGTATTTTAATGCATTGTGAAAACTAGAACACTTTCTAACAGTAAGAAGGGATGTGGCATAGAAGGAACCCTAATGTAAATTATGGATTCTGGATGATGATGTATCAATGTAGATTCACTAACTGTAACAACTGTGCCACTCAGGTGCGGGTGCTGATAATGGGGGAAGCTATGCATGTGCCTTGGCAGAGGGTATATGGGAAATCTCTGTACCTTATGTTCAATTTTATTGTGAATCTAAAACTACTTAAAAAAGAAGAGTCAATTTTAACAAGGAGTGGAAATGATATAATAATAATCACACAAGGGCAACAGGCATAAACTGAGATAAGCCAGAGCAAAAATTATGTTTACACTCTGTAAATCAGGATTCTAACTTGAATTCCTACAGAAAAATAATTACCCATGTTAATTCAAAATTACATTTAAAATGATCTTTAAGAAAGCATAGGATTGGGGCTGGGGATGTGGCTCAAGCGGTAGTGCGCTCGCCTGGCATGGGTGCGGCCCGGGTTCGATCCTCAGCACCACATACAAACAAAGATGTTGTGTCCGACGGAAACTGAAAAATAAATATTAAAATCCTCAAAAAAAAAATTGGCCTTAAAAAAAAAAAAAAAGAAAGCATAGGATTATCATTGGTGACTTCAAACAAGATGATTATAATATGTAATTAAAAGAAATGAAAATAACCCTCACCAGGAGAAGATACTGGGTACATACCAAGCTGTCCTCGGCTTCGGCGCACCATTTCTTGCCTTGCACCTATACTCCCAAGAATAGCTTCTTCAAGCTTTGCTCTCATATCTTTTGATTTCTTAAAGGTCAAACTATTCATTCTTTCAAACACCTTTTTCCCCTAAACATTGAAAAGAAAAGGTATTGAGAAAAATTTCTTCTTTCTTTACCACATTATTTTTCCTTTCTTGTTGTCTGCAATGGTATAATCACCACTTACTTTGTACTCAAAACAAGATACACAGAGATAAAGCAAGTCTAATAGCCGGTTCAGCTGCAGGACGGAGAGGTCTGTAAACCACTTTTGTAGAACTGTTTCATCTGCATTCTTGAGAACCCAAAGTAGACAGATCAAAAGGCTCCGACTTGATTCTGCAGAAAAGGTAGTATGTTGCCTGCCACTCTGAAAACAAAGAGAAGTAGAATGATATTGATAGACCAATGACCATTTCTTTTTTTTTTTTTTTTTTTAATTTTTTATTGTTGGCTGTTCAAAACATTACATAGTTCTTGATATATCATATTTCACAATTTGATTCAAGTGGGTTATGAGCTCCCATTTTTACCCCATATACAGATTGCAGAATCACATCAGTTACACATCCATTGATTTACATATTGACATACTAGTGTCTGTTGTATTCTGCTGCCTTTCCTATCCTCTACTATCCCCCCTCCCCTCCCCTCCCCTCCCCTCCCCTCCCCTCTTCTCTCTCTGCCCCCTCTACTGACATTCGTTTGTCCCCCTTGTATTATTTTTCCCCTTCCCCTCACTTCCTCTTGTATGTACTTTTGTATAACTCTGAGGGTCTCCTTCCATTTCCATGCATTTTCCCTTCTCTCTCCCTTTCCCTCCCACCTCTCATCCCTGTTTAATGTTAATTTTCTTCTCATGCTCTTCGACCCTACTCTGTTCTTAGTTACTCTCCTTATATCAAAGAAGACATTTGGCATTTGTTTTTTAGGGATTGGCTAGCTTCTCTGCATTAAAAAATGACAAAATCATAGAATTTACAGGGAAATGGATGGCATTAGAGCAGATTATGCAATGACCATTTCTTATCCTTTTGATTGTCAATTGTTTTCTTCTAAAAATAGTAAAACAAAAATTGCTTAAAAACAAGAGATTTTAAAAGATCCATTTGATTTAGATAACACATAAAACAATCATACTGAACTTTTAAGTTAAGGATTGAAGTTTAATGAACTTTTCCTGGCATTAAAAGTTTGTTTTAGTCACTGGCAGGACTGTCAGCAGGGAATTTTTAAAATGTTATAATAGAAGACATAAAGGGAAAATGTTGATTATTAAAAACTAAAAGAAGATATCATGAAATATCAGGCATGATGAAAATAAAAGAAAAAAGCAACTTACTCGGATTAAGCAAGAGGTGTTAAGAATAGAAAGTCATAACAAAATCATATTCGTGAAGGTTAGAAGACCACTGTTATCTAGGACCATTGACATAAAGGGGAAAAAGAGTGTACCAAAGTAAAATGCTATTTTTACTCATGGCAGATAAAGTTGAAATGCTATATTCAATGTTTAATCTGCAACAGTATATGGTATGTGAAATACTAAAAATAAGAACATTTACAGTAACATTAACCACAAAATTTACTAAGCACTCCACAAACATTAATTTACTTCTACAATTATATTAACAAGCAAGTTGTATCAATTTTACAGATAATATAAAATGACAATGAAAATGATAAAAATAAAAATTGAAATGTGCTAGACACTATACTATCACTTTTTCTTATATAACTCACAATAATCTTTATAATAATAACTTCTCATTTCTGGTTTACAGGTAAGAAAACTGAAGGCTACTGGTTAAATAATTTGCCCTAAATCACAAACCACAAAAAGTAAGATTTTAGTTAACCAGATTCTAAAGTCTACGCTCCTCATCTTTATATCATGTTCTAATATTTGGTTGATAAATATAGTAAATAATAATGGGAAATCAGTGAAAGGGATGTTGAGAGGAAAGACCCTGGAAAACTGAACATACTTAAATGGCAGGGTCATGATTTTAACTACCTTCCAGATCTTCTCTCGACTCTGCATGATAATGGTAGCAGCTAATAATTTCATAATACTTACTTTGGCTTTAGGTAATATAGTAAACACTTTATATATAGTAATTTACTTATCCCTTACAGTAGTAGAAAAATATTATTATCAGAGAAAAATATTATTATCCCATCTTACAGCAAAAAAACTGAGCCATCAGGAGTGTTATGTAATCAACAGTGAGACTGGTATTCAAATGCAGAAAATGTGGCTCTAGAGTCCAAGCTCTTATTCACTATGTCTACTCTCTTTCATGTACTCAAGCACATATAAGTGAATTCACCTACATAAATTAACTTAACCACTATGCTGTGCTTCCTGATCTAGGTACAAATAACTGATCTAGGTACAAATAACTTTGAATCTCATCCAAAATCTACAATCTTACTCATAAGAAAATATTCATTTGTTTTAAAAGTAGATACTTTTTATAAATAAACTTTCAGATATGCAACAATGCACTGAATTTTCAAGTACCTACTATTTAGAAATGCAACTGAAAAATTATTCTGAACTTTAAACTTTACCAACAGGCACACATTGACATTTCTTATACCCCATATAAACTGCCAATAACATTGTGACAAAATTGAAAGGAAGTTAAAGAAACGAAAAAACTCAATATTATAACAATGTCAGTTTTTTTCTAAAATTTCTATAGGATCAATGCAATCCTAATCAAAACCCCAGTCAGGAAATCTGATAACCTGATTTTTAAAATTTAACATGGGAGGGCTGGGATTGTGACTCAGTGGTAGAGTACTCGCCTAGCATGTGTGAAGCACTGGGTGTGATCCTCAGCACCACATAAAAATAAATAAATAAAATAAAGGCATTGTGTCCATCTATAACTAAAAAAAAATATTTAAAAAAAAATCTTAAGGGGAACAGCAGAAGCCAATAATATGTAAGTCACTTTGGAAAAAGAACCAGGTGGAATGGTAGCGGGTAGAGGAGATAAATTTGCTCTACCAGATAGGAATCCTGCTAAAAATGAGAATGATAAGGTCAGTGATTTTGGCATATGGACAGACAAATAATCTAACAGAGAACAAAAAGAATGTCCTATGCATATTTGAAAATACGATCTATGACAAAGCTAAAACTGTGGGTCCGTGGTGAAAGGATGAACAGTTTAATAATATTGAGACAAATGATTTCCCTGGTGGGAGAAAAAAAAGTGGATTCTGTCTGACCTTGCACCATTCTATCAAAACTAAATTCCAGATAAAGAAGAAACTTAAATGCAAAAGGCAAAAACTTCAAATTTTAGAAGGAATATACTATGATTCCACTCCTGGGTACACACCCTAGTGAAACCTTTTGATATCGTTGTTTGTAATAGTCAAAAAGTACAAACACCATAAACTTCCTTTGAGATAGAATATATAATGTATAATACTTTCATATAATAGATTACAAACTGCAGTGGTACATATCAACATGAATGCCTCTCATATAGTATTCATAGTATATAGTCATAAAAAGGATAAAAATCATGTAAAGGTGAACAAAATATTATTTTGGTATATTGCCAAAAACATTACCTCAAAGGTTCATGTGTTGGAAGTCTGGTCTTCAATGTGGCAACGTTAAAAATTGATGGGACCTTTAAGACACGGAGCCTAGAGGGAAATCATTACTGATCCCTCTCTGGTCTCTCTAACTTCCTGCCTCACCATGTGCTCTCTCCCTCTCCAAAGACCTCTGCCATAATGATATGTGCCATGTGGTACCTTAGCCAAGATGGTCTTCACCAGAGCTGAAACTGATAAGAGCTGCCTGATCTTGGACTTTCAGTCTCCAAAACTGTGAGCTAAATAAACCTCTTTCCTTTCTAAATTACTCAGTTTCTCATGTTTCATTCTAACAGAAAACAGACCAAAAGAGAAAATAAAAAAAGGTGGCAAAACTATAAAGAAAAACAAGGAGGGACTTCTGTTTTGGACAATGCTGAACAAGGTAAATCAAACCCTCATATAACTAAAAATAATCAAACTTGAAAGTATAAAAAGATTTTTTTGGGGGGTGAGGGGGGCAGAAGAAGCAAACAGAACTTAGAAAACTGAGAAAAATTTACACAATAACCATATTAAGACCTCAATGTTTTGGTTTAATGTAATATCAGGTATAGTAAAGAAAAGAATTAGTTAACTAGAATATAGATTAAGCAAAAAGATGGATTATACAGAAGAAGAGAAAGACAAAGAGGATATGATAAAAAGGATTAGCATATAACTGGAATACAAAGAGAGGAGAAACAGAATGGAGAAGAGGCCATTAAATTTAGATAGTTAGTAGCTGAGAATTTTAAAGAACTGAAGAAAAATTTTGAATCAGATTAAAAAAATAAACTCATAAAGTACAAATCAGGATAAATATAAGAAATTAAACAATTCAACACAGTGAATTCACTGAAAACCATTCTTAGAAGAATATCATAAAGAAGCAACAGAAAAAACAGATTATCTTCAAGGAGGCAAGTTAGGTCACAGCTGACTTATCAACAGCAGCAATGGAAATGGGAAGACAGTGGAGCAATGTTCTCAGCTTGCATAAATAAACTACAATACTCAGATTCTATTTTTTAATCTAAAAAATGAAAGTCAAATAAAACCATATTTCTAATAAGCGCTGAGACAGTTTATCACAGGCAAACCCACAGCATAGAAAATTCTAAAGGATATATTTCACAATGAGGAAAAATGATCTCATATAGAAGATCAGGAATTCATAAAAGAACAAAGAACAAAAAACATGGTGAACACACATGCAAATCTAAATAACAACTGGCTCTATATAGCCGTAGAGATAATGATAATTTAAATAATACTTCCATGAGAACTATAATGATATTTATAAATAAAAATGCATGAAAATTATTTTAAATTGGGAGAGAGGTAAGTAGAGTCAACCTGTTCTAAGATCCTTCTTTTAACTAATGGGAAAATAAAGATACGATTAATATTATATTTGGTAATTTAAAAGAATAACATGATTCATAATGTAATCACAAAAAGAAAAGAAACAGATTGTATAACTTTCAAATGAGTAAGGAAAAGCAGGTGGCATGGGGAGAAAATGAGGGAAAAAATCAAATAGAAGTCAGTAAATGAGACAAAAAACCATAATAGGTGAAACAATATAAATTAAAAAGAAAAAGCTAAGTGCATTAAATTTAATTATACTAAATATAATAATTAAAAACTTTAGTGAAAGGGAATGATTACCAGGCCACATTTTTAAAAATATTATGCTATTTATAAGATACATTTTACATATGATACAAGTATATTGAAAGAATAAGGATAAAAAAACTCACGACATTTATAAACACTAGGCAAAAGAAACCAGGATTAACTATACTTTTTTTAAAAGCATTAAACATGTTGAAAAAAGGTACAATTCACCTAAAATATACAATAATTTAAATTTCTGAATACCTCACATAATCAGGCCACAAAAGAAACAAAAATCTGATAGAACAAGGAGAAATGACTGAACTAAAATTGTAATGGGGTATCAGAATAGCAGACAAAACTCAAAAAAGGCTAAGAAGATTGAAATGGGGAATAACAGAAATATACAGAAAACTGTGACAAAAAATTGAAGAACATTCGTCCATTTTGATATGAGATATTTTTAAAAATTAACCATGTATTATACATAAAATCAATTGCCCAAAATATAACAGACTAATTAAAACCACACAGTTAAGTCCTATTTGAGAATCCAATTAGGCCAAAAATCACCAATTTTTACAACTAGAAATTTAAAAACATAATAAAAAATTCAAAAGAGAGGATCAAGAACATCCCCAAACTGGTACTAAAGATACACTCCAAATTTCTGAAGAGATGATTAAGATAAGAAAGGTACGAAAAGCTAGTCACAGAAATGAAAGGGTTTATTTACATCTACTACAGATGGTATGGACAATAAAGACCATACAAGATATTTAGAACAACTTTATATGCTAAGAAATTTGAATAATTTTTCCATTAGAATACAATTTACAAAAACTAGTATAAGGAGACAGGAAACTTGAACAGTCTTACAGTTGTGGAAGAAATTAAATCAGTAATTTAAAAACTTTCAAAAAATTCCAGGCACAGATGGTTTCTCCCACAAGTTCTCCAAATATTTCAGGAAGAAATAATTCTAATCTTAAACAAGTACTTGCAAAGAACAGAGTAAAAAGAGGAAACTCTAGCTCATTTTAATTGGTTAACCTAACTTTGAGTTCAAATCTTAAAAGAACATTATGAGAAAGAAGAGTTACAGGCAATCTTACTTATAAACATAAATATATAAATCCTAAATAAAATACCAGCAAGACAAATATACCAATATACAACCATGAAAAAGCTGAATTTAATTCAGGATTTCAAGGTTGGCTTAATAATAGAAAGACAAGCAGACCACATCAAAAGATTAAATGCAAAATAAATAAGCATGTCAACACATAAAATAAAAGTTTTTGATAAAATTCAATGACTATTGAAGATTGAAAAATAAAGCTCTGGGCTATGGGTAGAGCTCAGTGACAGAGCATTTGCCTACTATGTATGAGGCCCTGGTTTGATCCCCAGCACTGCAAAGGACAAAGCAAAAAATAAACTCTTCATGAACTACAGACAGAAGGGAATTTCCATAATACAATAGAGGGTATATTAAAAAATACACAGTTATGGAATATATATTTAAGAATGAAATGTTAAAAGTTTTCCTTTTAGGGATGCCAACTACTACAATTTCTATTCAATATTGTACTGGATATCCTAGTCAGTACAATAAATTATGAAAAAGTCTGAAAGGAAGAAACTAAATTGCCATTATTCTTAGATAATATGATTGTATAAATAGAAAATTTTTATTAACATATTAGTAGCTTAGCAATTCTGATGGAAACAAAAATCACTGTATAAAAATCAGTACTGTTTCAACATAAAAGCAATCAAAAGTTAGAAAATAGAAATTTTTTAAAAAAGATGACAGATTATGTTTTTTCAAAAGATGACCATTAAAAGAAGATCAAGGACCAATATAAATCTATAAAAGATGGGCTGAGTCTCTGTGGTGGAAATCATAAGTTTATGTATTCACAGATATTAAATGTAACCTAAACAATAGGGAATCTAATGTGTTCAAAATTAGGAGATTTGATATGTAAGAATATCCATTTTCTCCAAAATTGATCCATAATGCAATACAATATTAACCAAAATCTCCCCAAAATTCATTGGGTTTTGTTAATTCTAATTCAGTGGAATTTTTACAAGCTGATTTTAAAATCTGTGCAGAAAAACAGAGGGTAAAAAATCAGCCAAGAATAATTTTTTCTTTAAGGTTTAAGGAGTTTTCCACACTCTAAACTATATAGGGGCAGTACTTCAGAGCAATAAGGAAAACATTCCTTTTTTTTTTTTTTTCCAAAGGTGAATGGGAAAATACTCTTTCAATAAATGGTATGAGAGTATTTGGTATAATATGCTAAATAAATATATATGTGAATCTGGACTCCTCAAATTATATTATACATTAAAAAGTCAATTCCAGATAGATTTTGGAATTATGTTAAAGGAAGAATAAAAAAAAGCATTTAAAAAATAACCCAGCAGAATACTTCAAAATTTTGAAATGAGAAAAAATGTTTTCCTTTTTTTTTGATGGTGCTAGGGATTGAATGCAGGGCCTCACACATACCAGGCAAGTACTCTACCAATGCCCCCAAATTTCTTAAATAAGGGACAGAAAATAATTTGGGAAATTTAAAAAATTTTTAAGTTAGATGTTCTAACCTCCAAATTCACAATTTAGAGTATGAAAACAGTCTTAGAGAATAACTATTTGAACCACTTATACTTGAAAATGGACTTGATCAAGAATATGTACATATACTCCTACAAATTCCTATAAAGGGGCAGACAATTCAATGGAAAATGGGGGGAAAAAAAACTTCTAGATACTTCAAAAGAGAAAATCTAAAAGGCCAACATACCCATGCAAAAGTGCATATTCTATAAACCACTGAGGAAAGGAAAGCTAAAATGAGATACAACTATAAATTACCATACTGGCAAAAACCAAAGTCTGACAATTCTAAACACTGATGAATATGTAAAGTAATGGGACCTTACACTGCAAGTATAAATTGAAACAAACCCTTTGGAAAATAGTTGGGCATAATCTGGTAAAGATGAAGATAGTAGAGTCTAATCACTCTATCAAATCAACAAATTCCAGTCCTAGAGAATACCCTAAATAAATATGTATATATGCATAAATGATATATAAAAGAAAACCTATAAGATTGCTATTTGTAATAACCCCAAATCACCTACTTATCTAGGAATGGATAAACAAAATTATCTCAGAAAATGAAATATTATACAGAAATTAAAATCAGTGAAATATAGCTATAACTTATAACATGGATAAATATTAAAAACACAATGTAAATCTAAACTATGATATTTAGGAATTCAAACTTAACAAAACCATAAGCAAATCAAGCCATTATTTCATTAGTCAGGATAGTGGATGACTTGGGAGGGAAAGCTGTGGTTGGAAAAGAGCATACCAAAGATTTTTGAAAGATAGCCAATGTTCTCTTTTTTTGTCCATAGTGGTAGTACAAAGTTGTTTTCTGATGTTTTGAAAACTTGCTCATTTGTGTTTCGTGTACTTTTCATAGTTAGACATGTAAAAAAATGAAAAGTACGGTCAATAAAATGGAGAATAGTGGTCATTTTGAGAGAAAGGAAGAATGGAATTAAGGACAACAGACTTCAAAGGTATTCATGGCATTTTATTTCTTAGGATAACCATTGAGTACACTACTGCTTTTTCTATTATTAGATTTTGTACATGCACTTTATAACTTTCTATTGTATATAAAAAAAATCACCAAAAACACAATTGACAAGAAAAACTAATAAACTGAATTCACTAAAATTAAAAACTTTTGTACTTGGATATATCTGGCTACAACAATCTTGTTTATTTGTTTAAAAGGAAGTAAGCCTTTTATTGTCCCACAGAAAATGTTTGGGGATTTACATTACTATATAATGACTTATCTGTAAGTATCTTATATTATACAGTTTGTTAGTTTTAAGATTTAAGAATTCACATTTAGGGGTTGGGGTTATGGCTCAGCGGTAGAGCGCTTGCCTCATACGTGCAAGGCCTTGGGTTTGATTCTCAGCACCAAATAAAAATAAATAAATAAAATAAAAGTTATAAAAAACCCACTAAGATTAACATAGAAAAATGTTTTTAAAAAACTTATTTAAAAAAAGAGTTCACATTTAGAAGGAGTAGGAAGGATAGTGGAATGATCGGACATTATTCCCTATGTACATGTATGACTGCACGACCGGGGTGATTCTGCATTGTATGGCCACAAGAATGGAAGTTGGCTCCATTTGTGTACAATGGGTCAAAATGCATTCTGCTGTCATGTATAACTAATTAGAACAAATAAATAAAATGAAAACAATAGATTTCACATTTATAGAAGTACAGTTAGGTTTGTTATCTTGAAAATTTTAAGGACTTTTGCGGCATCAGAAAGCATGCAGCTTGCCCTCTGACAGGCAGCTAGATGGACATTCATGAGATAGAAGACTAAACATCTTATCAATGTCTTTAAAATTTTTTTTTAAGTTATAGATGGACACAATACCTTTATTTTTATTTATTTATTTTTATGTGGTGCTGAGGATCAAACCCAGTGCCTCACACATGAGAGACAAGCACTCTACCACTAAGCCACAACACTAGCCCCACATCTTATCAATTTTAATAAATTTCTGCAAACAAACAACCAGTCTCAAAACTTTTGCACTTCAAACAACACCATTAAGAAAGTGAAAAGATAATTCATGGAGACAAAAGTTTTGCAAATTAAATATCTGAAAAGGGATTTTATCTAGAATAAGGAACTTTCTGAATTCAATAAATGTAAAGAATAATACAATTTAAGAATCTGGAAAGACGTTTCTCCAAAGATAAATGAAAAATTTGCCACCGAACAAAGGAAAAGGTGCTCAACATCATTAGATCCTTAGGGAAACACAAAGCAAAACCACCATGAGATGCCACTTCATATTCATTAAACATGACTATAATTGAGAAAACAAATAATTATGAGTGTTGGCGAGGATCTGGAGAAAAGGAGCTCACATGCATTGTTTGAGAGGATGAATACTGGTGCAGACACACTGGAAAAAAAGGATCTTAAAATTTTCTCAAAATGTTAAATGTAGAGATACCATGTTATCCAGTAAATTCACTCTTGGGTAGCTAAGAGAGATAAAAATACGTGTGCACACAAAGACATGTACACAAATGTTCACTATGAAATAGCATTATTTCTAGCAGCCTCAAAGTGGAAATGACCAAATTGTTCACCAACTGACAAAGAGATATACAAAATTTTGGTATGTCAAGATAATGGAATACTATTTGGTAATAAAAAGAGAAAGAAGCTTTGATACATGCTGTAACATGGATGGATGAACTGCAAAAGTATTATATTATGTTCAGTGAAAGAAGTCAAACACCCAAGATCACATGGTACCCAATTTCATTTACATGAAATACCCAGAATAGGCAAATCTATATAAATAGGAAGTAGATTAGTCACTCTCTAATTTAGGGGTTGGGAAGAAATGGGGAATAACTGCTAATAGGTATAAGGATTCTTTTTAGGATGATTAAAATGTTCTGAAATTAATTTAAGTTGAAGGTTGCACAACTCTATAATAAACACCAAAATAGGTGAATTTTGAACATCTTAATAAAGCTATAAAAAGTTGTCAAGGAGGACAAATTTCATAAGTATTATATATTTTTCTGAAAAAAAGTCATTTAAAACTTTTAGCACTTGAACTTGCTCTATTGGCAGTTTGCCTCCTCTTGGTACACATACCCTTCTCTTTTACAGCAAGAAAAAATATAGGGACATAGTAAATACCAATTTATAAAACAATGAAAAAGTATAAATCTTCACAGATTAAAAAATATTCTCAACTGCTCAAGTGACACTATATCGTGGGGCTGATAAAGTATAAAAGCATGGATTTTAGAAATAAAGAAAATGAGCTATATAAAATAGGGCAATTTTCAATAATTCTAAATGACAAAAAAACAGTTTTATCCCATAAAGCTTGATATAATAGTATTTAAAACAATGTAGATATTCTGGGAGTTTTAATGTTTTAATTCAATAAATAAAGCTCAGAGTACTTCTGCATGAGCTAATAAAACAATCTCTGTTAGTATGAGCACATCCTCAAAAATATCTTCCAGAAAAAAATTTCTGTAGGAGGACTGCTTTACCGTTGATGTGAGGAGAAAACTGCCAGGTCTTGTTAGCTGAGGGACTGATGTTCCTGCAATTGCCATGGCAACTGTTTGGCTTATCATGCTTCCACTCTCACTTTCATAATCATCAGTTGCTATACAAATTGGTCTTCCTCGTTGATTGTGAGTTTCTGAAGAAAAAAAACATAGAACAAAACTGCTTAACTCAACTAACAGTTATTGAGGCCACTATTTCTTTTCCCTATTCTCCATCATTCTTTAAAAGAAAATACTTTTAACATATACAGTTGATTCTTGAACAATGCAAGTATATGAAAGTATAAAATATGAAATTATAAAAATGTATAAAGATGCAGACCTCCAGAATCAAAAATCCATATGTAACCTTTTTTAACGTAAATTTTGACTTTTCAAAAACTTACCTTCCAATAGCTTGCTGTTGACTAGAAGCCTCACCAATAATATAAACAGTTAGTACACATATTCTGTATGTTATCTGCATTTTATACAGTGAAAAATAGGCAAGGACCTTCAGAGATCTTTTTTTTACTGATACATAATTTATTGGCCAGGTGAACTGCTCACAGAGATTGATGATTGTCATACAGCATTTCCAGCAAATATTCACCACACTTGAATTCACTGCAACAGCAATAGTAGTCTAGTATGTACTATAGTTAACTTTGTGCAGTTATGATTTAATACTGCATCTTTTTACATTTCTCTCAAATGTGAATGGCATCATGTATACTCTGTGTAAATTTTGATGAATTATATAATGTTTTATAATAGATTTGTGAATATTTTATGGTAATAACTGATAAAATAGACTATCATCTACATATATTTTATGCATTCATGACATCTGACTTTTTCTCATTTTTTCCAGCATTTCTAGAGTATGTGGTCTGTTTTTTTGTATGATTGCAAATATTTAAAAAAAAAAATTTCTGCCTAAAGGTGGACCCAGACACTCAAACCAAGTGATATTTATCATTAAATTTACGATTTAAACATATTTTAAACATGAATTCATTTCTACAGTAATAATTTCGAACTTGTGGAGAACTTTAACTTCCTAGTTTTAAAAAAAGATAAAATAATATAAACATTTCTACCTTCAAGTAAGGAAATTCTTAAGAATTTAAGATCAAAATACTGGGAAGATTATACTCAACTATTAGTCCCTTAAAGGCAAAGAGTTAGTTATCTTTGTTGTAGCATCATATGACGTTCTTAATACACATCAGGTATTCAGAAAATGTTTTTGGTTTTATTAAATTGGGTATTCTTTATGAGGCTAATTATTAGTTAAAATTTATTCACGGAAAATATTATTGCAACCAAAATTCTACATTTAAGTAAAGTCTAACTTAAGTAAAAATGTAAATATTTAAAGCAAGAGAAATAAAACTGTATGGATTCTAGTTTTTAAGAAGCAATTTAACTTCAACTTATTAACAGTGTTAATAATGAGCATAATTCTTGAAACTCAGGTGAATATTAGTTTCCATTATGTACATATATGAATAAAGTTGACACTGAGAGTAGCAGAACATGTCAACTTTCCTTGTATCTTTTTAAAGATGTATAGTACATACTCACAAAAGCAAACCTAAAAAGTAGGTATACATTGTTACAAAATTATTATTTTTATATTCATCCTATAAACTACTTACATGGATTTTATAGTGAATTCCCTTAAACAATCAAAAGTTTTTCAACAATATGGTTAAATATTTATCAGTGTATGTTTCTTTACATTTGTTTTGCTAAAATAAAATAATCCTTGAGATATTTTCTAACACTTTTAGACACGAAGCTTTAAAATTTGTCTTAATCATATCAAGTACCTGTAAAATCATATAGCTGTGGTACAGTTTCCATGATAATACCAATCAGAGGTAGATACAACATGGCCACTCGAGCCTTTATCTGGGGGTCAGAGTACCGTGGGTCAGAGTCATGACTGGATAGTAAATTGTGTACCATATTGATGACTTTCTTATGCAATCCAAAGAGTCTATTTAAAAAGAAGAGATGAAGAAGAAGTAGTAGTAAGGTCACAGAGATTAGATAATATCTTTAAAACAAACAGTAAGTCATGGTACTAAATCAATTTTGTTCATTTCTTAACTTTGCCATTTATATGCATGTATTCCCTTTTAAAATAAATAAAACAATATGAAAGTATAAAATTGTATAAATTAAGAACTGGGGAAAAAGGAATTACTAAGCAAATTCACTTAGGAGTAAAACTGAACATTTTAACTCCTCATTAGTACATTTGAAAATTAAAAATTTTTAAGTGCACTTATAGTAACATTTTTTTCAAAAAATAAATTTTAAATAGCTTTAAACTGTATTTCATCAAATCAGATCTTTTCCCATTTACCAAAAATAAATTCTTTCCTTTTTCTGAAAAAAGAATCTTCTACCTAATGGTCCATGTAGTCCACAGAATGGTGTCTCTCTGACATCTCTAGTTAATAGACTCCCGATCCCCCCTCAGTTTTCACTGAGCTAATACACTAGCAAGGGTAACTCTCCCTTTCTACATTCTTTGTCTCTTAGAGACACTTTGACTATGTAATCATCCTTATTAAAAATCAATCCATTCTAACTGGCCCTTAATGCTGCACTTAGCACCAGTTTTAGAACTCTCTCTTCTTAAGCCTCTTAACAAACTTGATTGAAGACCTTACCTATAACTTCTCTCTGTATCTTAGGAAAGAAGGACCATTCTAAAATTGCTCTGGCCAGATCTTTTACACATGCCCATCTTTACACTTACCAAAATCATATTTTCTTTTTGTCTCAGAAAACATTGTACCTTCTCTCAAAAAGTAATTTCTAAATATGGTCAATGAACTCCATCTTTCTGTAATAGCTTCAATGTTCCCCCTCATCAAGTTCTTTCCTTCTTTTTTCAAATAAGCATTTTCAATATTGAAAAGGTTGTGATTTGATAGCAGGGAGTCCTAATCCAGATTCCTTGATTATAAGCATTTTACATAACTGTATATGAAAGCTTCCTGGAGATTTCTTTCTTCTAGATTTTTATTCAGAAAATGTAGTTTTAAGCACTGTAAAGAACCACATCTAACAGACACATATATCTCAGTTCACATTCTCCAGTTTTCTGACATTTTATCATCTTACATTTTCTCTTCTCAGTATTTTTTTCTGATAGTTTCCATCCTTCCTCATATTCCCTATCACCCAATCTCAAGGCTTAGATTCTAGAAATTTGCTTTCTGTTCTCCCCTTTTACTTCTTGTATCACTACAAATGATTCTTAAACCTGGATAGATACTACTCATCTCTAAGCAACTATCAGAGCTAGACTTCAACCTGCCTAAATTCTACCTGTCTGCTTTCTTGAAGCTTTTCCCTATGATTATATAACTCAGTCACATTCAACTATTAAATATATATTTATGCAAGATCTGTAATGGTCTATTCTCAATGTTTAAGACATTGTCCTTATTTTTAAGGAATTCACTTTAGCCAGAGAGAAAGAGACACTAAAATAATAATAACAAAAATAATAATACAGGGGCTGGGGTTGTGGCTGGCTCAGTGGCACAGCACTTGCCTGGCACGTAAGTGTGAGGCACTGAGTTCAATCCTCAGCACCACATATAAATAAATAAAAAATAAAGGTACATCAACAACTAAAAAAAATTTCTTTTTAAATAATAATACAAATGGTATAATCAAGGGGTAAGTCCTCTAATCTTCTAAAGAACTATGTACCATAAAATTAGCATTTAATCATAGTATATTCTTTTAGTTTTAATTTTCTAACTATATGAAAGTTTCTAAAGAGCAAATCTTTGGGTCTTGGGCTGTAGCTCAGCGGTACAGCACTTGCCTTGTAAGTGTAAAGCACTGGGTTCAAACCTCGGCACCACATTAAAAAATAAATAAATAAAGATATTGTGTCCATCTACAACTTAAAATATATTTTTAAAAAAGAGCAAATCTTTGGTGAATTATAGAACATATTATGCCACTCAAGGAATTATTCTTGATTACTTAGAGAGCAGATAGAGTACAAAGATTCCTCTCAATGATCTAGGACAATATATGCTGCATATCATCTCTATACCTCTCAAGAATGTAAAATTCAAGACAAGAGATGTCTCTCACAATCACTGATTCGTTGAATTAACATACAGTTACTAAATGTCAACTTTGTGCTAGACACAATTCTTAGGCACAGCAGTAAACAAAAAGGAATAGATGCTTGCTCTTGGGCTCCCCATCTCACATTCCTGTTTTTTTTTTTTTTTAATTAAATGAATATGTATTGGTGATTGAGCCCAGGGGGGCTTTACCACTGAGCTACATCCCCGGTCCTTTTTACTTTTTATTTTGAGACAGGGTCTTGTTAAGTTGCTGAGGCTGGTCTAGAACTTGTGACCCTCCTACCTCCGCTTCCTGAGGGGCTGGGATTACAGGTATGTGCCACTATGCCTAGTTTCTGAGCTCACATTCTAATGGAAAGATACAAACCAAGAAAAAAGGAAATATCAGATAAATGTTTTATAGAAAACAAAACAATGTTATATGGTTAAGAATGATTATGGTAAGGGCAACATGGCTATAATTTAGTTTGAATCGTCAATGAAACCTCACTGAGATGTTTTGAGTGGAAAGCTGAGCTGAAGAATTATGGGAAGAAATGGGTATGTTGAGAGCCTAAGGCCAGTTGAGTATTGCTTCAGGCAAAGAAAACTGTAAAGCCCTAAGATGGAAATGAGCTGGGTATATTTCAGAAACAGTCAGAATGGTTAGATCTTACAATGAGAGGAGGGAAGAGATTGGTGGGAGTAGACAATAACATTTGATTTTATTCTAAGTACTATTTAAAATATATACACACACTGAATATTTAAGCCAGGTAATGGCATAAGCTGATTCCCACTTTCAAAAGACCATTAAGGCAGCTGTATAAACAAAATAATTTTAAGGAGGCAAAGATGGAAGTATAATCAGAAAAATAGTAGTGCAGATTCAAAAAAGTGGCTGAATTTGACATATATTTTGGAGGTAGAACCTGTTGAATTGGGTACAGGATTGGGTAATGGATTGGGTACAGGAAAGAGTAGGAAAAGGAAGAGACAAACAGGAGTAAAAGTTAAGATAATCTAACACATTACTATTTCAAGCTCTTCCAATATCTTGTTTAACTGAATGCACAAGAAAAGGTGGTAGTGAACACAACTATCATTACTTTTTGGATTGTACAGAAAACCTTTCTAAGGGTCAAAGACCAACGCATCCTAGCTTGAAGAGGCAAAAAAGCAGTAAAGAATTCTTTCATCAGTTTTGTGTTTACATGAACTTGTGCTAAGGAATTGATTCTGGATGTGGAAAAGAAATCTCAATGGAGAACTATCTGACTGCTAAAATGCTCCATTCTTTATAGCAGATACTACTGAGCTCCTATTCGATCTGTACTCCCCTTACCTTTCTTCCTCCTTGAACTAATTTTGTTCAGGTCTACATTCCTTCCCTATTGCTCAGGACAAGCTGACTCCATCTCCAATTTCAGGAGTAGATCCTGATCAGACCAGCCCTGCTACTTAAAACAGCCATCTGGTTGGCTGTTTTGTGATAGTCTGAGAAGAGCAATCAATTCATTGCTCCCTTAGTTGAGTAGGTCTCACAATAATAATAGTATCAAAAGTCCTATGGGCCCAATATTGTATTTCGAGACATAAGTGACTTATGTTTGGGCATCAGCTCCTCATATGGTGCCCTGTAACAGACATACCACTGAATCTATGGATCATATTTAAGCAGAACTAATCTAATCCACCCAGGAACCTGCATAGCTTTGGTGACCATGGCAGTACATGACAGGCAGGTGAGTCAAATCAGTGTAAAAACCCTATCTTTCTTCCAAATATGAAATAATAAATTTACCTTCCTTTAATAAAGCCAGTTTGAAGGAGAATTTTCTACTTCTTGCAACCCAAAATATCCTGATATATTAAGCAAAAATACTGGGAATAAAAGTTCAAATGAAATATACCAGTTATTAAAGAAACCTAGTGTATTCAAATTGTTTTCAAAACAGCTTTTTTCCCAGACAGTGGATCCCTTTATTTTTTTCCAATTGACATCATATTCATTTGTCAAATGCCAAATATGAAAGTGGTAGCAAGCAGGATTGGGAGGTCCAGAGTTTCATCCACTTAGTTTTCCCTCTCCACATTCCAAAGTCTGCACACACCTCATTCCATCCTACATAGAAACCTATTAAATACCTCTTTCGAACCATACAGAATGCGGTATGAAAACTACTGTTTCAAAAATATATTCCATATATAGGAGGTTGCCATTGTTAAACCATTATTTAAAAAAACAAAAGGCATGTCTTTCATGTATAAAATATTTGGCCTTTAAAATATTTTTGAGTATTGACTATGGCCAGGACATATTGCTAAGAACTTCATAAGCCTCCTCTTTCATCTGCTCCTCAAATAATCAAAGAACCCTAGTGAAACCTGTTTAATGGTAAATCTTGTTTTATGGAAACCTTATATGAGGTTGATCTGTATTATAAGATTAATGATCATATTATCAGAAAAAAAATTTTTAATTGAACCAAATAATTCTACTCAGGAAGCTGAGGTACAAAAATCACAAATTTGAGGCCAGCCTAGGCAACTCAGTGAAACCCTGTCTGAAATTAAATTAATGATAATAAACCAATTAAAGAAACCATAGATATAAGAAGGACCTAATAGAGTAGAGGAAGGGGGTCAGAGGAGGGAGGAAAGAAGAGAAAAGGGAAATACTGAGGATTGAAATGGAGCAAATTATGTTATATGCATTTATAAATATGTCAAAATGAATCTCATTATTATAACTATAACACACTAATAAAAGCAAACAAAAGAGCCGGGGCTATATCTCAGCGCTAGAGATATGCAAGCCCCTGCTTTCAATCCCCAGTACTGAAAAAAACAACAAGCAAATCCACTAATCAAATGTATTATGGTCAGTTTTTGGTTTTGTACTTTTTAAAAGGAGACACAATTTTTCTATGTTGCCAATCCTCCTGCCTCAGGTTTCTGATTAACTGGGACTATAGATATGTACCACTGTGCCATGCAAATATTAAGATGGACATTGCCCATAAAGGATACTAGACCACAAATTAACTACCTTCCTTCCTTTCTTGTTTCTGCTTCCTTCTTCCCTTCTTTCCTTTGCTGTGGGTTGAATCCAGAGCTCCCATTCACACATATTAGGCAAGTTCTCTATCACTGAGCTGTATCTCCAGGCCTCATTAAGCTATACCAATAAATTTAAGTTATTGAACAGTATCCCTTCTTTTCAATTTCTAAAAATCTAAAAGTAATCATAACATTGGAAGCTTTGAAAGTCTAAGATTTGTTTATAGTGAAATTTTTGAATAAAATAATCCATAGAACATTCTTCAGTTGGGATATCATAAGAAATTAGTCTATTTTCCTTAAATGAAAAGTACCTACTGTATTTTGGTAAGTCTGAGTACATCTACTAATATACACAATATATTTTATGTACAATTAAAAAGAAAAAGAATGCTATGAAATAAACCATGCTGGTTTATTATCTTTAATATTATTTTCATTAAAACTATCAGTTTTAAGACAAATCTCAAATTCAGAGGCAACAAAATATGAAAAAAAAAGTGTCTTTCTTTGAGGAAATACAGAAATTATATACATATTGAACTTGGTGAACAGAAAAGTAGAGATTCTTAGGCAGTGTGAGATGCTTCTGTCCCACTCTCCATTGTACAGGCAAAAACTGGTCTACTTACCCTTCAGCATCAGGGTCTAAAATAACAGCCAGCTCTGTTAACACAAGGCCTGCCAAATAATGCTGCTGGCGGAAAGGCACAGACAATTCAAACATATTTGCAATCTTCTGGTCTTGTACATTTGTGGAAAATCCAGAACTCTGTTGGGGAGTGAAGTAGAACAAAAGTATAACAGCTGTGCAACAAAATACCCTACAGTGAGAGCAGCACAACGAATGAAATGTTAGCATTATTAAAAAGAGATAAACAGTACCTCGGATAGCTTATTTTATATTAGTATTAACAGCATCAGAGAAAGAAACTGCTTATTTTTGGTATAGGAAACCATGACAAATCATCTCACTAATGTAATCATTTTATTATTAAAATTGATTAATAGAAAATTTAATTAATTTCCTTTCTCTCACACAGAAAATCTTCTATTTGTTTTCTTCTTTATTCTCTAAGTCGCCTAACATTCACAATATCATATTCTCAAGGGGAACGAGGCAAATGTTAGAATATACACTCATCCCAGAGTACAAGAGAAATATTTATAGTCAAGGGTACTGGTTTTTGTACAGAAATTCCAAATACCAAGTTATTTTTTACAGAATATATTACCTCTAGAATTATTATCTTTCTGTGGTCTACTTACTGAGTTTCTTAAAGTTTCACTATTGTGAAATAGCATTCTTCCAATATATATTCCATATTCAGAATCACACATGAAGGGTTTTAAAGAAGAATAACAGATTTCAGATATCTCTATAGAGAAATCATCTCCTAATAAATACATAAAACTCAGGTTCCCTCTCAAAAGAAATGCTGTGAGAATTTCCTGGCTAAATGCAATATTCAGTAAGGAGCCAGACAAACAAATGTTTCATTACAGGTTTTCCACATCTTGGCAGAAGACAGGAAAAGAAAGTAAAAGATCAGTTTGATTCACTATAGAAATGATGTGCTAACCAAGTAGAAAATTGCCAATGGGTTGATCCAAATTTGTTGCAAAGATAAAATGAAAAGTTGTGGGTGCTTTCTGATGTTTTTCAGTCTTTCTAGGGGAATTTAACTATTTCTTTTCATCAAATTCCATTTGAGAATTTAATATCTTGAAAACAGAATTAAGGTTCAACTTTGACTTTAGACATCGAGAGCTTAAGAAAGTAGCTTGCTTACCTCAGGAATAACATAGCAGAAAGAGTGCTTTGCCAGGAAGGAGGAAAATCTTGACTTCTTTAGTACTAAAACTATAAAAATCCCTTAATCTCAATCTATATGAGAGGACATATTCACTAATTATTACAATTACCCTTTTTTATCATTAGAGAAACTGCTAGTTGTTTATATCAAGTGCTACCCACTGAAAATTAAATGTTCATCTAGTTTCCTTCGGGTTTTCTAAATACAAGTTAGGTGGGGCTTGGCAAGCCTACACTGCAATTTGATTTCTTTCTCTGCTTAGTTACACTTCATCCCCCCCGCCTTCCTTTCACGGGTATTGATCCTTACTAATTATCATGTACCCACAAAGTAGAGGCATAGACTCTAAAACAAATTCTTGGTTCAAAGCTGCCATTTTTTACTTAGTAAACTTTCTATGTTTCCATTTTCTTAACTGTAAGGTGGGGATAATAATGGAATTTACCTCCTAGAGTTGTTCTAAGGATTAAATGAGCTAACATTCATAATGCATTTGAAACTGAGCCTATCATACAGCTATTACTCAATAAGTATTATCATTTTTCCATTGTTTAAAACCTTTTCACAAAGGTGAACTTTATATGTATGCTTACACACTTTGCATACCTGAGATGTTGCAGAGGAAACAGAAGGTGATGGAGATGCAGGTGGAGTAAGTAAGCTGCAGGGTAAGTTCAATGTAACATAATGCTCATGGCTGCAGATGATTCGTAGAAAATCCAACCTCAAAGACACCAGGACACTTGGATTTGATAGTGAATAAAGCTTTGAAGACACCTTGTAAGTATTGTGTAAATAAGACAACATTAATCGATACGTTATTTTTCTATCACTGATATTAGAATGACAGATAAAAGAATTAAAGGATAGTACTCAGTGAACAGTTTTGGCTTTTATAATTTTAACAACAGTACCAGCTTTTTCCAGAGTTACCAATGAAGTTAAAAATTTGAAACTAAAAGATTTACTGTATAAATGAATTTCACTAACCTAAAAGTAATGTTACCTTTAGCATTAATAAATACTTCTTGAAAATCTACTTTGTGAAGGAAAAATATACCAACAAAATAACCTAATATCACTAAAAATGAACTATCTACTCTTTTTATAGCATCTTGCATTCACCTATATTTATAATATTTATAATTGACTATTTTCCCAACTACATCGTAAGCTATTTGGGAGTCAGATGATAAACTGACTTAAAAGTTTCAGTATCCCTAGGGACAAGCTCAATGTTTGGCAAGTATAGGGGTTCATACATCAAGAATAAGACAGGATGACTTTTGGTTGCAATAGAATATAAAATTCTAGGAAAAAAGGTAAAACAAAAACAAAGTTTTGCAAATATTTCAAGTAGGTCAGTGCCCAAGTATAGTTAGTTAACGCTATTAAAAGAAACAATAAAGACATCCAATAAAGCAGGTCTTCAGAATTTTAAATTTCATATCGCCAAATAGAATTCTTAACCAGTAGTTACCCAAAACTCATCTGTGGACCATGTGGGAAGTGCTTCATAAACATCATGTCTCACACTACCCTTGACCTCCAACTAGGATTAAAACTTAATAATTCTGCAATGGGACACAGAGATCTATATAATTTTTAAAGTTCCTTTAGAAGTTACTTCTGGAACAATGATATAGCTCACAACCACGTGCCCTGTCAGGACCAACAATTAATATTTCCTGAGATGGTATCTTAGGGTGGTTTTGATTTGCATTTCTCTGACTGCTAGAGATGGTGAGCATTTTTTCATGTACTTATTGATAGATTGTATGTCCTCCTCTGAGAAGTGTCTGTTCAGGTCCTTCGCCCATTTGTTGATAGGGTTGTTTGTTATCTTGTTGTTTAATTTTTTGAGTTCTTTGTATATTCTGGATATTAGGGCTCTATCTGAAGTGCAGCCATTATGAAGTCAAGCAACAATAAGTGCTGGCGAGGATGTGGGGAAAAGGGTACACTTGTACATTGCTGGTGGAACTGCAAACTGGTGCGGCCAATATGGAAAGCAGTATGGAGATTCCTAGGAAAGCTGGGAATGGAACCACCATTTGACCCAGCTATCGCCCTTCTCGGTCTATTCCCTGAGGACCTTAAAAGAGCATACTATAGGGATACTGCCACATCAATGATCATGGCAGCACAATTCACAATAACTAGACTTTGGAATCAACCCAGATGCCCTTCAATAGATGAATGGATTAAAAAACTGTGGCGTTTATACACAATGGAGTATTATGCAGCACTAAAAAATGACAAAATCATGGATTTTGCAGGGAAATGGATGGCATTAGAGCAGATTATGCTAAGTGAAGCTAGCCAATCCTTAAAAAACAAATGCCAAATGTCTTCCTTGATATAAAGAGAGCAACTAAGATCAGAACAGGGAAGAAGAGCATGAGGAAAAGATTAACATTAAACAGAGACGAGTGGGGGGAGAGAAAGGGAGAGAGAAGGGAAACTATGGAAATGGAAGGAGACCCTCATTGTTACACAAAATTACATATAAGAGTTTGTGAGGGGAAAGGGGAAAAAAAAAAAAACAAGGGAGAGAATTAAACAACAGCAGATGGGGTAGAGAGGGAAGATGAGAGGGAAGGGGAGGGGGGATAGTAGGGGATAGGAAAGGTAGCAGAATACAACAGTCACTAATATGGTATTATGTAAAAATGTGGATGTGTAACCGATGTGATTCTGCAACTTGTATTTGGGGTAAAAAATGGGAGTTCATAACCCACTTGAATCAAATGTATGGAAGATGATATGTCATGAGCTGTGTAATGTTTTGAACAACCAATAAAAAAAAAAAATTAAAAAGAAAAAAAAAATATTTCCTGAAAGGCAGGTTTCATTAATCAGTTCATAAAAATTTTAGAACAAAATCAGCAGTTTGTGGAAGAAGTCCAGGATGCTTTAAGTTAACTAAAGCCAAGATAATGAATAATATTATGGACTTCAGCAGACCTCTATAAGGTCAAAGATTATAGAGTAGGAGAAATATACAGCAAAATGCAGCTACTTTGAAAACTTACTCAAAACACAAGCAATTCAGTAAGCTGTTCATGCTGTATAAATGCTGCCCCTGCCTGGTATCTTGAGGCTGCTTTACATTACTACTGATCTGACTATCTGCTCCAGAAGGGGAATTAAAGAATCATGAGTGAACCACTACAACTCAACAGAAGCCACTGTACTAATAGCAAAACATGCCAAAGTGCTTGTGCCCTGATAAAACAAATGTACTTTTACCTCAGTAATAACAATACATTAGTTTATGCTACTTTTTTGTTTTAATACCAATAAATGAACGTGCTCTGAAACCTCCAGCTCTGGAAAGAGCTAACAACATTTAAATTACTTTATGACTAATTACTACTTATTATATATTACCTGTTTATAGCAGGACTTTATAAGGCTAAAGACAAATCCTCTGTCCATAACAGACAATAGATCATTGAGAAAGAATGCAAGGCTTATATTGAGTCTCTCAACCATTTCTGTGTCCTAGGAAATGGAATATAAAGCAAAAACCAATTAAAGTATGGTGGTTTAATCTTAGCTTGAAAAGAGATAAGTGGAAAAAAGTTATCACTACCTTCTGAAATCGGGAAACTATATCACTAGCAATTGTGCTGACAAGAGCAGCAATGTCATCCATGAAACGTTCTGGAAAACGACTTTTCCTTGGAGCATCAAGTTTATCATTAAAGTATAAGTGGTGTACCATGCTTTTTACCTGAAAAAAGATATAAGCCATTTGTTTAATTTCTTATGATTTTTCTTAACAGTTTTAATAATTCTAAACACTCAGGCTACTTTTTCAATATACCATGTTATTTAATGGGTGGCTGAAACATTTTTAGCTTTTCAAATAATATTTTGTGTGTGTCAAAGAAATATCAAACACAATACAAGTCAATCACTATATTATCTTCATAAAATTATTCTGGATTTCAACAGAAAAAACAGTCAGTGTATATCAACAGAAAAAAAAATCCTTTAAGAAAATTTTTAATTAACTTTGCTATTCCATATCCCCAAATTCTAAGCTTTGAAAGGTTAGAGACTCTGTCTTCACTGTAGTGTTTTTAGTATCTACTGTAAAGTGGCACATGGTAGGAATACAATACATATTTAATGATTAAATATTAATAATAAAATATTAGATAAAAATTAACAGTGATTTATGTTCATAGAATGCTTTTAGATAGAATCTTTATTATAATGCTGTTGTAATGATAATAAAGAGATTTAAACTTTAAATTCAAGGAAATTGAAGCTCAAGTCCTAAGGTTAGTAAACAACGTAGCTAAGTCTTGAACTGGTCTTTTGACTTACATTTAAGAAATCTGAACACAGTAGAAAGAATTTTTTCTTTTTTAAAAAAAAGGTCAAATTTATAATTTTTATATTATAAAAAAGCATATGATTTATAAATTTGCTACTTATCATCTAGGAGGAAAAATGAGTTTTCTGTCACTTATATATGGTCTCTTTACTGCCTTCCTTCCCCCTTTCCTTTCTTCATCCCTCACTCTCCCCCACTTTCCTTTTTTCTTTCTTCCTTTGTTGTGGTTTTGTTTCTTATTTATTTTTATCTACTCCTTTTTTGGAAGAAAAGTTTCAATGATATCCAGATTTACAGAGATAAGGAGAAAGAAGAAGTTCCTTAGTGCCAGCATGCTTGTGTTTAAATCATAGTTCTGCTACCTCTAAGCTGTATATATTTAGATTAAGTTACTTAAACTTTTCTGTATCTTGGTAATATGTTAGAATATTGTACCCAACTGAAGAATATTTTTTTAATTTGGTATGTGTACATATATACATGTTTTCTTATAACTATATTCATTAATTAAAATATTAGTTCATTTATTTGTTTTTAATATCATCGAATTAAACAAAAGATGGTTGTTTACTGGCTGTAACTGACTTTTCCCTAAGAGCTTTCTAGGTACAATAATGGTGATAGACATTTATAATGCTCATTTTACCTTTGTTTGGTATAAAATCTACAGCACTGCCATTATACACTTGTACGTCCAGACTAGGAGAGAATATAGCACAAGTTTCCTGGAAAAAGACTGCTAGCTTCTGCAACTATCCCTGTAAAAAGAGTTAAAATGAACCTCATTTGGCAGGGAGTGTACCAGGGATTGAAATCAGGGGCATTCAACCACTGAGCCACATCCCTGGCCCTATTTTGTATTTTATTTACAGACAGGGTCTCACTAAGTTGCTTAGCACCCTGCTTTTTGCAGAGGCTGTCTTTGAACTCACAATCCTCCTGCCTCAGCCTCCTGAGCCACTGGGATTAGAGGCATGCACCACCATGCCTGGCCATGAACCTTATTCTTTACAATTTCACCTCAAACATGCTGAGTGTCACAGTGTTTATTCAGAAATGTAATACATATAATTTTGTCTTGAAGGTATGTATAAGACCATAAGATGTGCAACAGAAAATACTTCTAAGATAAAAAATGAGCTAACACAAAATTGTTCACCAAGGGAAAAAATATTAAGGGATGTGTTTAGTTCGCTCACCATTAACTCAAAAAAGAACCAGGCTTGTTGCAAAGCTGATTCCCGAACACTGCCACTGCAAACAACCCACTGCAAAGCCAGCTCCTCGTGAAAAAGCTATCCAGAAGTAAATCCAAAGTTATTATCAAAGTCAAATCTGATGATAACATAAGCCAAATAATAATGCAAGTACAAATGAAGATAAAATGAGGATAAGCAAAAGAAGGCATGTGAACCATTCAATGATGCAGTGAAGACACCCATTAACGAAACGGCTATTTATGCATGTAAGACAGTGGCATGTTGAAGAGCTGAAAAAATTACATGTTATCTTGGAGTAAAATGTAATTTTAAAAGGACAGCTGGGAACTAGTCTCCTAAATTGTACCTGCAAACAAAAACTGGACCAAGAACTCACAGTTACAAATAAGATCTTGTTTGTGTCTAAAATACATATTTTAACGTACACAAATATACTCATGAACTTTGCTGGTACAATTTAGGAAATACCTTTAAATTTTTAAATTTTGCTAGAAGTCTTTAATTTTCAAGTGTTCAAAATCTTTTTTCAAAAATCATAGAAAATCCCTGCATTATAATGGATATGCATACAAAGCATTTGCAAAGTAGTGTATATTAATATGAAAAAGGACTAACAAAACTGTGCAGAAGGGAAGCAAATCAACATATCTTACTAAGAGTGAAAATTTTTCTAACTCATCTTCCTTTCCCTGGAGATTTAAAACACAAAACAGAAGCAGTTACAGAAACAGAATTAAGAATTGATACATTTTTTGGTACTAAAATTTGATGATCAAATTTGAATTAACTAAACCCTAAATTAAACAGTCAATCCCCCAAATAAAACATTATCTTTAAGTAAAAGAGTTCACATTGGAGAAGTATTGGTTAAAGGCATCAGACAAGCAGTGCTTGCTAAGATGTATTTTTAAACACAACGTCATTGTTTTAATATCTCTTATTGATGATGTAAAGAAATTTTGCAACTATATAGTTGATGGAATCATATTCCCCCTCTATGATTTGTCTTCATATGAATCTACCTTTTTAGTTGGTAAGCGTCCCGTTAATGTTTGTAAGAAACTTGACGTCTCTGTGTGCGAAGACATACGATTACAACTTCGATCCATAGCCTATGGAGTGAAGATGAATGAACGACCAGATAACATTAACATTGCAGTGGATGACTTTGCAGCTCAAGGATTATGCACAATTTAAAAAGAGAGTTTTACTATGGTTTCAACAACCATCTATTTTATTGCTCATCTCATTTACAATATTTTAAAGTGTTTTAATAATAATGTATGATAAGTATCAAAATGGCTTCCATATATTTTTTGTTTGTAAAAAAATAAATATTTTAATGACTATTATTTAGAGTGCTGCAAAGAATGAAACTTTTATCTGTGTGATCTCTATACATGCACATATCTAGTAAAAATATATAAAAAGTAAAAACATACTTCTCAACTGGTCTCTGACCAAAAAAGAAACCAAGAATTTTGTATTTAATAAAGAAAATAAAAAGTTAAAATTAAATTTTCATTTTTCACTATTATCAAAAGCTATCACTCAAGTATGTTATGTAGTATAACAAATATAAATCATTTTTAATATTAAATGGAATTAAAATTTTTCTTTAAGAATAAGAGACTTTCTTCCAAAGCCAACACACAGGTGAGAAGTATATTTAGAGGTATCATGCAGGTATTAGCTATCAAGCAACTAGTCTTAAGTAAGCAAAACCTAATTCAACTAAATTATAACATTTCATACTTTGCAACACTGTACAAATTAAAATGAACTTTTGCTTCTGTCATTTAATCTTATAGCATAGGGATAATACATTATTCACATTTAATTTCAACTTACTACCCTTCCCCTCTTTCTATTCAGTGATTGTGGGAAAAAAAAAAAAAAGACAGTGAATGCTAAACAAAAATGATATAATAATAGCTACCCTTAAAACAAAATCCAATAGGAAAACTGTTGGGTTTTTCCACAAAAACTATTCAAAATTCCTACTAAAGATGTGCAACCCCTAAAGTAGAAACTGTTATAAAAGCCATCAATTGCATAAGCAGCAGGCACTGAAATATTGACAGGGAGTATAGGAGGAAGGACAGGAGAAAGGAAATAGGAAAGGAGAACATTACTGGTGCTATTGGTGGTATTCATGCATAGTAGTTGGAAATGTGCTAAGGAAACAAAAATACACACTTTAATGATTAAAAAAAAAAAGCAAGCCACTGAAATCATAGTATGTACTAAAAAGTAATGTTCTAAAGGGAAACATCAGCAGCCAATAAAGAAACCTCTAATGTAAACACCACCTGTGTTGATTCTGCACTTGGACTGGGGTTGGATCCCCATGGGGCAGCTTTTGGACCACCAGTGTTAACCCAGGAATTGGAGCGATCTAAACCCTAAGCATATAATAGAAAGCAGTTGGAAAGGAAAGAAATATTACATGTTGCATGCTATAAATTATTCTTAAAGAAATCCAGACCTTCCCAATGCAAACATGTTTTTAATTAGTACTGTTAAAGCAATCAAAATTTTAGGCACCTATAGAGTATTAGTTCACCAAAATTATATTATTATGTAATATAATTTTTTTAAAAAAGATAACCAAGAATATTAAGTACAGCATTTAATGGGCCAAATATTAACAACTAAAGTTTTCATACCATCACCCTCTCAAATTCTTATTAAAGGTAGGTAGTTCAAATTAGCATCAGAAAATTTTCTCTGAACTAAACTGAGGTTTAAAGGAAAAAAATCTAAGAAAAACATTTCATTCTATGCTAAACACTAATTTAGTTACATTTCTCATCAGAACTACTATACAATAATACTCCACATTTCTATTTGACCATGCCTCCTATTTCACTTTCTTTTAGGGACTAGGAAAAATGAAGTAAAATATTATGAAGAAAATTATCCTAATATTTTTTCCTTCCTAATAATAAAAGTAGATTTGGAGGGGCTGAAGTTGTGGCTCAGTGGTAGAGCGCTTGCCTAGCACATGTGAGGCCCTGGGTTTCATTCTCAGCACCACATAAAAATAAATAGATAGATAGATAGATAGATAGATAGACAGATAGATAGATAAAATGTATTGTGTCCATCTACAACTAAAAAGTAAATATTTTTTTAAAAAAGTAGATTTGGAGTTCTGTTTTTTGTACAAGATTTTATTGTACTTGTAATTAAACATAATGGGCTACTATTTTACATAAATATTATAAGAAAAATATGCTGGATCTGTTTATAGGACTTATATCTTTATCACCACCTTCATTAATTTATAGTTTCTTTAATTAATTAATGGGTATGATTAGAAGTGAATTATGTCTGTCTTTATGTGAAAGGGTTACTATGATACCTGGTGAAAGGAACTTAAGCTATACTTTTATTTCTTAACCCTGACAGATGACCAGAATCACTTAAAAGTTTTATAAAATCAAGATTCTGGGCCCTACCTCCAAAAATTCTAATTCAACAAACTGAGCTAAGGAAATGAGAACCTGCTAATTGGAACTGGAGCAAGCTATAAGGAATTTTTAGAGGATTATCGGGGGTGGTGGTGGTGGTGGTGGTGGTGGTGGTGGTAGTAATAATAATAATAATACAACCCAAGACAAGCTGATTAAAATATTAGAGCCTGAGTATGGACCCAAACCAGAAATCACCAAAGGAAGGCCAGCCAGGTAAAAGAACACACAAGAGTTGTAATAATGGCAATCAACTTCTAGACAGTAGTGTCCTTTGGGAGGCTTAACAAAAGCACCTATGTGCAGAGCTCTACTTCAAAACAATTAAATCAGAGTTGCTGGATGTGAGGTCCCAGTATTTTTAAAATATTTCAAGAGATCTTCAAAAGATGAAGAAAAGGCAAAGAAAGAACTGTAGCTATTTAGGAGTTTGGTTTTAGGAGGAATATTTCCTTTGCCTTTTCCCGTTTGTTTTTTTTCTTTCAAGTATATAGAGAAGTTGAAATATGATACAATCATCATCTATTTCTTATTTTTTGACAACAAATGTTTAAAATGGGAATGAAGTTTCATCCAGGTTCTTCTGCTTATTAACTACAAAATCTAAGATAAACTACATAGCTCCAGGAGAAATGATAGTATCTTCTTCAAATTCTAAGGATCAAGTTAATAGTAGAAGTAAATTAACAAATGCAATGTCTTAAATATAGTAAACTCTCAAAGTCAAATTTAAAAAAAACTTTCCATACATGTTTTATCAAAAAATACTTTGTAGCAGAGTAAATTAGATATTATACAAATACCAGTAAAATTTGATAAATAATAATTTATTAAAAATAAAATCCCTGCCTTCTCAAAACTCCTTTATAATATTTCTAGTTAAACAAGTTAACACGCATGTATTTCAGGTAAGTTAAAACAAAGTTTTTCACTATTTTCCAAAATTAGGTCTTTACTGTATAAGCCTAAGGTTCTTTCTGCCATATTAGATTTTTACAATCATTTCTCATGTTACAAAAGTAACAAAACATGAACATCTGAGTTTTGCAGAATTATAAATGTGTTTTTCCCTCCTATAAGTTTCCACAAAAGAAACAACTTAACCACCCCTTCAAGCTACTTTTTAAGTTACTGCTTACTAATTCTCTTATTTAAAGCTAAGGTATATGATAATCTATAAAGTGAGAATAAAAAAGTATCTGTTTACCACAAACTTTATTTCATGTATACAATACTGATGCTCTCAATAGTTATAATTATATAGTCAAAGAAGAAGAAGAAGAAGAAGAAGATGATGATGATGATGATGATGATGATTGGATTGAACCCAGGGGGACTTTACTACTGAGTTACACCCCTAACACTTTTTATTTTTAGACAGGATTTTGCTAAATTGCTTAGTGACTCACTAAGTTGCTGAGGCTGTCCTTGAACTTGTGATCCTTCTGCTTCAACCTCCTTAGTCATTGGTATTACAGGTGAATGCCCCTGTGCTCAACTCAAGGTTAACTATTTAAAGAAAACCTGTGGCCAATTATTTTTTAAAGCAAATAACTTCCAGGGTTACAAAGCAAATAATTTGAGGATTAAAAAGCTAGTTAATCACATCAAACAGCTCTAATTAAGCAAATTTTGACTTATATTTACTAATGTAACAATTTTTTTTTTTTTTGCATTCACATAATAAACATTTATTGAATGATTGGTGTATTTATTGAAGAAATGACTAAGTACCAAATGTCATGTATGCTTTTAATATATAAAATGTCATGTTATAATTATTTAATTGTTTTATAAATGAGATAACTATACTTTGAAGAGGTTAAATAACTTGCCTGATATAACACAAGAGATTAGAAAAGCCAAAACTTGAAATCAGGAGGACTTACTCAGAAACCTTATCTATGCTTTAACAATTTTATGTTTACAGATCGACAAGTAATAAAGAATAGATAAACTTAGGTTAGGGTTAGGGTGTGCACATGAATGTATTTGAATGGTTTTTTTGATTGCCAAATTCCAGTAACATTTTTATTATTATATATTGTTGTGGTGCTAGGGATTCAACCCAGGGCCTCAAACATACAAGGTAAACACTCTACCACCAAGTTGTACTCCCAGCTCTCATTTTGTCCCATAGGTATAGAAAAGTTCCTTGAGCAAGGCCCATACTACATGTGATTTGACATCAATATTCATGTTATAATACAAAGACTTTGCCTTATATACATAATATCTCAGTGCCTAACACAACAGATTCTCTCATTTTTCACAAATAAAGCAATAAAATTCACTCCTGAGGTAATCATATGCTTATATAACTGAATGTTAAAATACTCTTACTATGACTAAGAAAACACAAGTATTTGGGCAAAATAAATATAAACAAAATCTCAAAAATATATGTTTACAACTACTAGAATAATAAATGCCTATTGTATTGTGTAAATATTCTTAAGTTTTAGATGTTCTGCATTCAATATTAGGAAATCAAATATAACCAAAACTTCCCTAAGGTCAAATCTTTGAAGATTTTAAAATACCTAATTAATTAATAGTAAGGCTGTGAGCAAAAGCACAATTTGATTTTTAAAAATTTTTAGTTGCACATGGACACAATACCTTTATTTTATTTATTTATTTTTATGTGCTGAGGATCGAACCTTGCAAGGGCTAGGCGAACGAATCACTGAGCCACAAACCCAGCCCCAACAACTTGATTTTTTTAAGAAGTAAATTGTTCTTGCTCTGGATGCTCCATGCTTACAATCATCCATTGGATAAATATTTATTAAGCATCTTCAGTATGCTGCACATTTAGTGCTTTAGACATGTCAGTGAACAAATGAAAAAGAAGATAGTAGCAGAATACTAGAGAATTTTTTTTAATGAGTGAATAATAGCATGCCTGTATATGGATGGGAATGATTCAAAATATAGGAAGAAACAGGGCTGGGGATATAGCTCAGCTGGTAGAGTGTTTTGCCTTCCATGCACAAAGCCCTGGGTTCAATCCCCAGCACCATCACCAAAAAAAAAAAAAAGTGTGTGTGTGTGTGTTTGTGTGTGTAGAAATAGATAATGCAGGAGAGAGATGAAAAAACTGCTGGAGTAAACTATAACTATAGGTAGCAGTAATAAGAAATGGGAGCTTCTCTACAAGTGGAAGGAATAAATTTAGAAAGAAGGATAGGTCATCTATAGCAGATTATTAAGTAGTCAGTAGTAGGTAGGTAGCTATGATAGTACTAAGTCTATGAAATTTTTCTTCTGATAACTTCAGTTTGCCCAGTGAAACTGGAGATAAAGTGAAAGGGAAGATGAGGAGAGAGGTATTGAGTAACATACTATGGCATGAAATCATTTCCTGGGAGAATAAATGGTGAGCAGCATATGGAATACAGAATGTAGATTCTTTACATTTTCTGAAACACAATTATATACCATTAATATTAGGGATTATAACTAAATGATAATCCAATATGGAAGTAGCTAATAAGACTTTTCCAATAAAAAGAAGAAACAACACATAAACTATTCAAATAAAACTTAATCAGGGGAAAGCTGAATTGTCATAAGACAAATTCTCATCTTGTGAAGGCTTTCTCAGAAATTAGTTTATATTTACTTATGTAAAACTGTTATGTCCCATTTAATGATCTTGAAAAAAGGCAACAAATCATTCCAACATATATATCTCTTTGTTATAAATCCTGAGGTTATAATCTATCAAACACATCTATAAGGAATAACTCAAGAATTATGTTAAATGAGGCATAATGCAAATCTTACAGAAGGGGACACACTTTAAAAGTAGAACCTTGAGGAATATGCTGTCTATAGTAGAAATTTTCATAATTTATAAATATAGCATATAAGTAATGCTAAGTACTACCTCTGTTACAATGAGATATGATCAAGAATGAAAACAAGAATTAAAAAATAGGAATTATTTTCCCAATCATGAAAACATATGTTAGCAAGGAGCCTTCTCTTTTTGCAGTTGCTATATTACTCAGCTTACTCTGCAGTGTCCCTATATACATCTACACATTGGTCTCCCTAGGAGTTCAAAAAGTCAAAGTTGTTTCATAAGAGAGACATTCATACAGATCTTACTGAGATGTTTTAATCACTATTTAAATTTTAAGGCTGCAAAAAAAATCTAAGAAACTACAAATTATTTAATATGAATGAACCTTACTATGTGTTAACATTCCTTAATGTAAATTGAGCTTCTGAGTGTAAAATTTCTGTAACTACATAAGCTATCTATATTTTTATACAATAAAACTGTAAGAATAGTTCTGTTGGTTTTGAGAAATGTTCAAGTATTATTATCTAACAAATCTAGGTCTTTAAAACTTTCATAGTAGTTCAAGTTAAGAGTTGAACATGGATCCTTAATCCTTTATTAGTTAATCCTTTATTAATTCTCTTCCTATCCAAATTAACAGAGTAAAATGCCAAGGAAAATAATATGTTCTTTTCGAATAGCAAAAAATCAGAAGTAATATAGCCAAAACACATGATATGATTTATTGGCCTTGGTCTTTGCTTTGGTCTGTCTTGCTTAAACTCATAAGTTATGTTCATGCTTTACATGTAGAAATGTAATAAGTATTTGGGAGGGTACATAATAAAGATGGATGATTTGAACAAAATATAGCTGGATCTTATACTATATGGCCTCTTGTTGTCTGGGATAATCATTAATCATCATTAAAGAAATCATACTTTTTTATAAGTCTAGTGCTAAATTCATAGAGTCTCCTGTGAAATGTGGTTCTAATACTAATCAAGGTTAATTTTTGAAAGTGTGGTCTCATAATTCACATCAATGATGGCATGTCTCTTATACATCAGTCACATAGGTCCCTTTTAATTTGTAAAGAAAATCAATCTAGCCATTTTTCACACAATAGAGTAGGATGCAGATGACAATAAGTTGCATGTAACTAATTATCCTGGATACATTTTAGAATTTGGCAGGTTTTTTGTTTTTGTTTTTGTTTTGTTTTGTTTTGTTTAACAGAGTATACCAACCAGTTTGTACTAGCAACTATATTTGATAGAAACATAAAATAGTCTTTTTTGACATAATAGAAGTACAATTTCTTGCTTATTCCTATATCAGAATAGAAATATACAATTTCTGACTTATTCTTAACTCATATACGTCTAAAAATTAAAAATAAATTAAAATAATTGAGCATTTCTAATTTGTTCATAAACTGAAAACCAAATTTATGATGCATATGGTCAGTTTACCTTACTGCCGATGATTGACCGAACTTCATCATCTGGTGATGTTGGAGTCCCAGATATATCTGGGTTACTATTACTAAGGCTTCGAGAACGATTTAAATTAAGGCTTGCAGGTCTCACAGCAGATCTAGCCATTGTGGCATAATGCACTGATCCTCCCAAACCCCCAGGACCTGGATTTGCACATAAAACAGCACAAAATTAAATTAAGAAAATTACTCAGGGAAGGACCTGAAAAAAGTCTCTACCATTATATAAAAATTTGCAAAGATCATGAATTGCTTTTGTTTCGAAACGAAAAATACTCTATTTAAAAAAATACCAACAGAAATAAAAACACCTAAGAACAGTCAATAGTTACACAAAAAAATTCCATTTTATAGAAGTTGACAAAAGTATACGAATTATAAATAAAATAATTATTTCTTCAGTGTTTCTAAATTACACATTACTTGTACAATAAAAGCCAAAATGAATAGGAAACAAACATACATACATTACCTTCAGCAAACATGTCAGCAGGTTGAAAGTATATACATGATAATCATTAACTGAACAATTAAAAGGTTGTTCAAATTAAGACATCCCCCACAACTACCACCACTATCCCAAAGTCATACAAAAGACAAGCAACAACTTGTGGCCCCAATACTCTGAAAGGCTGTTATTTTACTGATCAAGAAGAAATGAGAGCTTTTGTAGAGAATAATTTTTTACAATATTATAGGTTTCACTGGGTTGTTGAGGAACTGCTTATCTACCATGTTTCTTCTTTAATGCCCAGCAACATTCTGACTGACAAATCGGGTTCTTTTATCTTAACAAAGAATTTTAAAACACTTTCAGAGACATAGAAGTTATTTTCAAGGTCCATTTCCAAGAATTATTTTAATCAAGATCTCAATTCAAGTTAAAGGAATCTGTATAAATAACGACACTTAAAAGAATAACCTTTTCAGCAACCTAGCATGATGAATGGTATTTAGGCAGTATCAATAAACATTTGCTATCGAATGCACACATAAGCTCATGGATTAAAAGAATGTTTTAATCTTGCCATGAACATTTAATTTATGAAAGACAGTTTCACAGTAAAAACAATAAAATACCTGGTGATGGTGAATTAGGATAAGAATTTGGAAGGCGAAAAACATAATAGATATATGAGGCAAGAAGGCTATTTCTACCATGCTGATCATGATTTCCTTCCAAGTTTTTGTGAAGTCGATTTATAATTGATGCCATGGCTTCAAAAGATGCTTGACCTAGATTAACTTTTAAAAAGGAAGAAAATAGTTTAACTTTTAGAATCTAAATTCCATGAAAACCAAGATTTTATTATCACTATAGGATTTAAGAATCATGATTACACACAGCAAGTATATAAAGATAATATTTGATACTAATTTTAGTGATGGATTAGCTGAACCAAAAAGATTTTTGCAAACAAAATGAGAAAAAAATTATATTACAAATTTAATATGAAATTGTATGGGCTTGATTGGTCAAAAACCAAAACATTACCCAACAGGTATCTGTTATTTCATAAAACAATACAAAGTACATGATTAAAAAACAAAAAACTATCTTTTATATCCCCTTGAGAAGCAATTCTTCATTTTAAAGATGACTCTGAAAGTCTAAACTGCATACCATAAGCACATATTACTTTTGTTTATAAAATTAACAATATCAAGAAAAATGATTAAAACTACTAAAAATATGAAAAGAGAATAGCTGAATAAACAACAGTTGAAATTAGTGCATTTTTATAAAATAATTAGAAGGGGAAAAGGAGCTAGAAAAGCAGATTGACTGTATAGCATTTTCAATGCCTGGATAAGCACTACCTATTCAGTCATTCAAGTCAGTATATCACAAGAAATTTGCAAAAGTGGAGAAATTCTAATAGCACACTGCATATGTAAACCAAATAGTCATTTGGAGCAATGAGCCTCAGATATTGTAATGTATTTAATTAAGACAGGAAATTATGAATAGATAATGAGGCCCAATTAAGCTTTCTAAAAGCAGAATAATCAAACTAAATGGTTATTTAGTAATATTACTCTATATATACTGAACTAGAAGGGAAAGAGACCAGAAACAGAAACCTGAATGGGGTTTAGCAATTCTACCTGTTCCTAGTTAATTCCTCTCCGTGTTTGTTTTCTCATAGTAACTATTTCAAAGAATCCTCAAACTTCAAGTCTACCTTATGTCCTTCTTAGCAAATCTTGCCTTTAATCTCACAGAAGAAATATATTAAAGCATGAAATTCCTCAAGTTTTTCAACAAATTTATCAAAAAATGGAAACTACTTATATCTCCTCTCCAAAGGAAACAGTGCCCCTTCCCTGTATGAATGATATTATGAACTTTCACTCTTACCTCACACACTTGCTTTATTAACTAAATCCTTTCCTATTGCATATCTTATATATTTTTCTCAAATATATCCATTCTTACACCCTAATATGCTCAAATATCTCCATTCTTATTCTCTAAATCAACCCTGCTTTCTCTTCTAAACTTCTTAAATTATTTCTACCTTCAATTAGACTAAATTGTTTTTGTAAATTTTACCAATGGACACTCTCAAATATTCCAGATAAGAGTTGAGGCACTCAAGAGCCTGTTGCTTGAGATATGTTATACCAGCTGAGCGACCTTAGGTAAAAAATTTAAACATTATGTTCATCACTTTACTTACTCATGAAATGATGGTAATAATAGCACCTACTACATAGGGTCATTGTGAGGATTTCATACAGTAACATAAATAAAGCACACAGCACGATTCCTGGAACATAGTAAGTGCTATCCAAGTGTTTATTATTATTGTTATTACTATATTTTAATTTATACAATCTACATCAAAGAACAATGCTGGCCTGTTTTTTCTTAAAAGCTTTTCCTATAACTTTTGTAACAGGATCTTTCTAATCCCTTAACTGAACCTTTCTTCATCTTTTTTGTTCAGCAGGAGTTGTTTGTTTTGTTTTGCAATCAAGAGACGGATCCCAGAACCTTATGCTATTAGGCAAATGCTTTACCACTGAGCCTCATCCCCAGCCCAACCCAATCTAATAAGTTAGTTCAAGTTCAACTTCTTTATAGGACTTGGGTAGAAACTGGGCAAAAGGAGAGGAGTAAAACTTGGCAAGAGTGAGGATAAGAAACATTGCTCCTTCTAGAACAACACAGAAGAAAATGAAAACAGTGATTTTGAACAAAGGAAGGAAAGAAGACCTATATTCAATGGAGGACAGCAGATGAATGAAAATGCAGATGTGGTAGATTATATGACCTGTAAAATATAATAGGCTTTCTCCATTTGTCTGTTTTCTTAACTAGTCTGTGAGATCTTCAAGTTAGGAATCATGCCTTGGACAGCGACTATCAGTATCAGATATGCAGTAAATAAGTAATTGATGAATGCATAAATTAATGAGTTTCCATAATTTGAAACTTATTTTCCATAATAAGTCTATATGGCACATTTTATTTTTAAAAAGTAGTTATTACTTTCTGATGACATAAATAAATAACCTCCCCCAATAAAACAAGCCTTATTATCAGCAAAAATGGAAGCAAGGCTTCTCTTTTTTTTAAACAAAGTTAGAAATTTCAAATTTATAAATTTCATGTTTCATCTCCAAGTTAAAAATAAATAAATAAATAAATTACCTATTTGGCCAGCAATGACAGGAGGTCTGACAACTAAAAGTATCAGTTTATCAAGCAGAAGATGAAGAAATCGGACCACTGGTTCCAACTGTGATGAATTCAACGCTGAAATACTGCTCTTCAATTCATTTTCTAAGTTATTTTCCATGATTCGCATGTCCCCAATTCTGACTGGGAACATATGTTCATCCAGAGCATTAACCAGAGCAAAAAATTTGTCGAGATAAGGATCCTAAAACCAAAAATAAACAAAAGCACTAAACAATTATAACTATAAAACTTCCCAATCCTAAAGGGCTATGGACCACTGATCTCTCATATTAACTGCTAATACATACACACATACACACACACACACACACGTGTGTGTGTGTATGTATGTATATATATATGTTTACCTAAACAGTTTTTCCAATTGAAAAACATCTATTCTAATTATTGTAGGACAGCTGCCTCCAATATTACTGGTTACTCAAGAAATCTATTAATACTAATGAAGGCTTTCCTCTTTCAGTTTGGAGCTTATTCATTTGGAGCTCAATTACTGTGGCAGGTATCTTACTAATCTACGTGGGCCCATTATTAATGTATTGTCTCTCAGCGCCAAATCCACACCTTTGTCCTACTGCATACTACTGGAGCCAGTTTCTTCAAACTATACTTCTCTTTTGTTAGCTGCTTATGGTCAGGCTTAGACAGTAGAGAGTACAGGAGGCAGTCTGGAGGCTTGAGGAATATAAAGAGACTTTCATTCCTCTTAGTTGTTTTACAGGTGATGGCTAGGAGATGTGAATGCTGCAGCTCAGAGGTGAAAGACATGGGAAGAAGTGGTCACCACAGTAGTGGTGGTTCTCATATTTCCATAGTAGGGATTCTCCACCAAGTTTCACTGAATAGCAAGGGATGTGTTCTTATAACCATAGCATCCCCTCCTCAGAAGTCTATCAGCCTCAGGATCCTTTCTAAGTGTCTAAGTCCTTCCTTGATGCTTTCTGTTACTGTTATCTCTGTTATCCTCATATAATTATCTTTTACCCCCATTTAGTTAGCAAATCATCTTTAACCTAGTCAATAATTATTTGCCTTAAATTTCCCACATTCAAATTATTGATGGATTTGTCTCCCAACTAAATCCTGACTGGTATTATTAAGCCTGTGTCTACATTGCCAACAGAACCAGTCTTATTTAAGCAGTAGAAGCTTACTCTCCCAGGGTTCTTTATACCTAGAAATAACCATGTGCTGATCAATGAGGTGTGAGCAAGTCTACTGAACTAGGGGAAGATTTACACTTACTTCACAATGAAATTAAACTTCAAGAAAAGGTAGCAATGCTGCTCAGCTTCACATTTAAAATTCTAATATAGTTCTACAGTATGTATTTAAATGAATTAAAAAAAAATCAATTGAGTTCTAACTATATATTCAGTATATTTCAAAGAATTATAAAAAAATTTATAAAACATCCTAAGAAAGAGTTGTCTTCAATCAATCTTTTTAAAAGGCTATAATATTTGATCAATTTGTTTTATTTTTTATCAATTTTTATATCATTGCAATATATTTCAAAAAGTTACAAGTAAAATATAAATATCATAAAAAATCTTTATTACTTTCAACTGATCCTTTAAAAAGGTTATAATAGGGATTGTGGCTCAGTTGTAGAGTGCTTGCCTAGCTAGCACGTGTGAGGCAGTGGGTTTGATCCTCAGCACCACATAAAACTAAATAAATAAAATAAAGGTATTGTGTCCATCTACAACTAAAAAATTTATTTTAAAAAGGTTATAATAATTGCTCTATTTGTTTTATGTAGTTTTCAAATTAATAAAATTTTTAATATTAATCTTCAGGACTGTGGATGCCAGGATGCTTGCTAAACAGTAGACAATTGCACTTTATTTTTCCCCTACATTGTATAGATTCTGAACTAGTTACATAATATATTTTGCCCTAAATTCTTTTCTGTCACATAAGGACAACACATAATCTGTATCCAGAGAAACAAACTTAGGAGTAACCATGTAGTGACAACTCTAAAAAAAAACTAAAAACAATTATAGAAATGGCAGAAAAATCAGCATGAAAAAGAGAGTACTTGTATATTTAGGAAGACACAATGTGATATTAAGAATTCTCCTATAAAAGGAAAGAATATGTTCAACAGTATACTATCAGGTCAATCTTTTCACCAACCAAGGAACAAGATATATAGGAAGCATAGGACACATCCACTAACATCAGAAAAGGAAAAATTCCATTGGAGTTACTCTGTTATGGGGTCTTACTTGTGTACTGCTAAACAAAACCTAGAGATTACCAATTTTTTTTTTTTTTCTAAACAGCATAAAGGTGCCATGTCTTTTTATTTTCCCCTACCTCAATGTGCAGAAAAGAGTTAAAATAGCAGGCTTAAGACTGCTATCCTAGAAAGGCCTGCTTACATGGTTGATCTTCATTGGGTATCTGTGAACTTGGATTTCAGGCTGGTTTCCACTGTTAGGGAATAGCTCACATGCCTAAACTAAGTAAATAGTATGCTTTATGGTAAACACCTGCCTTCCTTTGGGGAGTCTAGAATTTTAATATGTTTTAGGCAGACGGCCTATAACACTGGCCCCCAGAAACAACCCTATAAGCCTCTACTGTACCTCCTTGGCAGACAGCATTTTACATATGTTCTTTCAACTTGTTCTATGTGACTTCATCAGATAAGGACTAACTTGGGCCTTGTTTCCTGAGGATTCCTCCCAGGTAGTTTTTCCCTTCGTTGACTATGTCCATCCTTTCTTTAAAATAAATCAGTTATGAGTATTACTATATGACTTACCCTGCAAGTCCTCCTAGCAAATCACTGAACCTAAGGTGGTTTGGGGAAGCCCTCTAAACATCCCTTGCCTTTATAGGTTGGCAAACCCCTGAATTCTATTTTAAACACTCACCTCTTCTCACTCTACCTTTTCTCCCTAGAAAATCACATTCACCAATTTAATTTCACCTATCACATTTGTTCTATCGCCTTCAACCCCAAACTCCCAAATAATTACAACTACCTTTAGGACATTTCCATCTGAAGTGCACAGATACTTCAAACTAACAAGTTCAAAAGTAAACTCATATTAGCTCTATAACTGCTCTCCTTTCTTTTTTTAAAATTTTTTGTTCTTTTTAAATATCCATGACAGTATATTTTGACATACTATACATACATGGAGTATAATTTATTCTAATTAGGATCCCATTCTTGTGGCGGTACATGATATGGAGTCTCAATTGCTCTCTTTTCATATGCTCTACTTTTATATGCTCCAAGTTTACTCTACTTGTACTCTCTGTTAGGTTAGAAATTACTATCTACCTAGACTCTAAACTCTATGATATTTAAGGTTCTTCCTAATCTGTTATCAACCTGGGCTTTTATACTCATCTATTATGATTTCCTATGCATTTTAAATTGCATTTATACCAGATTACTTGCTGGTCCTTAAACATAGACTACTTACTATCACTTTGCACTTGTTATCTGCTCACCTGAGTTGCCATTCTCCTTTTCTCAGTATGGTAAATTCTACTTACCAATGCAACATCTCAGTCCTTAGCAGAACAGACAACTTTGTCCTCCTACTTGAAAGGATTTAGCCAAATTATCCATACCATTAGTACCACAATACTAATTTCCATAGTATTAATTTTATTATGATATTTTCCCATTTCCCCTATTTCTTAAATAAAAAACTCTTTTTTGAGGGAGAGGGTATCTCAGCGGCCACTGAGCCACATCCCACATTTTATTTAGAGACAAAGTCTCACTGAGTTGCTTAGCGCCTCACTTTTTCTGAGGCTGCTTTGAACTTGCAATCCTCTTGTGATCTCAGCCTCTTGAGCCAGTGGGATTACAGGTGAGTGCCACTGTGCCTGGCTAAATGGAAACCTCTTGACAGGTAATATAGCTGACCTCATGGAGCTTACTTGCCATATATGGAGGAAACACAATAAATATGTGTGTGGGAGGGGATACACGAGAGAATTCAAGAGCGTGAAAATGCCAGAGACACATACATACATGTACTCAGTAGAAAACACATGGTCAGCTGACACAGAGTGATGGGCTTGCTATGTCTAAATGAGTTGACAAAGAATGTAGTCTTTTTGAAGTAAAAAAAAAAAAAAAAAAACTCTGAGAAGTCAAATGAATATTAGGAAGAAAAGCATTCTAGTCAAAGATCAAGGTATAAAATCTTAGAGAAGAAGTTGGTGTGTTCCAGAAAGTGTAGATTTGGAGTAAATGACTTTTAAAAACTATTTCCATTTGAAATAATTAACCTATGAAAAATAAAGTAAGTTGGACGATAGTTTTTCAACTCTAAAACTCTATCATTTACCAGAAACTTAGAAAAAAGACACTTAAGTGTTCAAAATAAAGTCAATGACAATTGTTAAGCAAAATGTTTGCTTTTATTAACAGTCAATGACTTTCTGCTTATTCCTTTAAAAAACAAAACAACTTCTAAATATTTTTAACTGACATACATTCCTATAACTCTGATGGCAGATAACAAAACTGACATAGTTTGAGATAATTCTTAATTAGCTGAATAAAAGTTAATCAAATAGTTATTAAAATTCACTTACTTGTGTGTGGATAGATGAAACAGCAACAACTTCAACATTAAACACACCTTTGTGATTATCTACCCATTTCATGCCAGGTAGAGGAACCTGAAAGATCATATCACAGATGCTTTAAAAGTAGGTTATCAGTTCAGTAAACAAACAAAAAAATTAGAACAATTCAATTAGAAAAAAGTACTGTGGAAATATATTTTAATCACTGTAAATCAATTAAATACTTAAATTTCATTATTACAAAATTAGTAATTTTACAAAAAATTAAAGGGCTCAGGAGCAAAAACAGAAATGCCCCAAATTTCTACCTTTCCAGAGATACCCCTTAATATCATTCCAAGTCTTCATCTTTACACATAAACCTTTCATAGTTTATATCAAACATTATTATTTTAAAAACTATTTCTCACATACTATTCATTATGAATCTAACTTACACCAATAAATTCACATAGACGATATAATTTTAATGGCTTATAGCATTCCCTTTTATTTTCAGTATTCCTATTATGTTTTCACTGGGCTTTAAAACATTCACAAGCAAAGAAACTCTTGTCCTAAGGATTATAGGGGTTTTTTCCTGATGTATTGCTAATAGTATCAAAATTATTTCATAAAAATCATTTTTAAAAGCAAATAAATATATTCTCTCAATTCCTCCTGCTAAGTGCTGCTAAAACTTCTGGAACACGGTATATAAAATCAATGGAAAGACTGAAAAGTGCAGATGAGAATGAAGATGAACTGGAGACCTAAGGATACAAGAAACTATAAGGCAGTATTTCATGGGTTTTATTTTTGCTTTACATATCCAGAACTGGGTGCTAGAGAGAATGGCAATCCAGAAGTGCCAAAAGACACAGACAAGCAATGCCCCAAGAAAAACATTTTCCTTATAGCTAAAGCCAGCAATACTCCAGACAATCATAAGGGAACAAATCTTGGTCCACTCTCATTTCCCTGGACTGAGGGAGGGGCCCAGGCTAAAAGTTAGCTATAATGAGGTACCCAAACCAACCACACTTAGGTGGTATTTAGAAGACACAGATGGTAGCCCACTCCCTTCTGATGATAACAATTCGCCAATTAACCCTGGTATCAGTGGACACAAGCAGAGAACAGTAATAAGGCACCCCGCCACACACACACCCCAAAAGGGAGTTGTTAGTAGAGGTCTAGCAAGGAGGTTGCAATCCCATCTCCACCTCACATTGATGCCCCCAACCAACAAATCCCAGGGAGTGAAAGCAGACACTTTGGGAAATTTGGACTTCATCTATCCTGGTACTAGTTTCTCCCTTTCCTGCTATTAAGACAAAATACTTAAACAAAATTTAGAGTCTCATAATACCCAAAATATCCATGATATAACTGAAAATTATGCATCATACCAAGGCTAGGAAAATCTTGACCTAAATGAGAAAAGACAATCATCAGACACTGATAATAAGGTAACATAGATGTTGAATAGATCTGGCAAGAATTTAAAAGTAGATACCATTAAAAAAAAAAAAATGATTCAACAAGCAATTACAAATAACCTTGAAATGAATGAAAAAAAAATGAACAGCAAAAAAGAGGGATTTCTTTCTCATGGTTTATCTTTTTATATGTATAAAGAAAACCAAATGAAGTCAGTTTCCCATTACAAATTCTATCACTAAGTAAGATATTCAATCTCTCTACTGAAGCCAATTACAAAGTGAAACATTTGTGAAAAACAAAGATGCTAGAACAAGTTGAAACCTCTCAAAGCAAGAAACAATATTAGCTCTTTCAACCCAAAACACTTGTTTTCAGCTTTAAAAAACAAGACATAAGTAAAATGTACATATATACTTCTTTAAAAACAATTTGCAAAGTCTGGTCAAGGAATCAGCAGCATAAATGTCATCTGGGCACACTATTAGGAATGTAAATACTCAAGTTCCAACCTATACCTACTACATCAGAAACTGAGGGTAAGGTTCATAACTAGAGTTACAAGAAACCTTCTGGGTAAATCTGACGGTTTAAAAATAAAACTGCTACCTTGAACTACTGTAACGAGCAGTGGCGATAGCAATGACATAATAGTAGCAAAACATCTAAAGCACTTTTCATTTAACTGTCACCATTCTAAATGTTCTCCATCATTCACTTATCAATATAATTCATTATTATAGGTATTAATTATTCTTCTCATTTTTACAGAAGATAAAGATGCAATACAAAGACTGTCTTAACAAATACCATAACAAATTACCATTGATTGGGTGGCTCAAACAACAGAAATGTATTTTCTCATAGTTCAGAAGACTGGATATCCAAGATCAGATGTCAGCATGATCAGTTTCTGGTGAGAGATCTTTCATGGGTTGCAGGTAGCCACTTTGTTGTTTATGTCCTCACACTGGTGCCAGCAGGTATCAGGGAAGTTGTCAAGTTCTCTATATCTCTTCTAACTAGACTACTAATCTTATCAGGGGCCCTACCCTTATGACGTCACCTGAACCTAATTATCTCCCAAAGGCTCCATCTCCAATACTATCACATTGGGGGGTTAAATCTTTACCACATGAATTCTGCGGGGACAAAACTCAGTACATAGCACTCTGTCCTGGTCCTCTCCAAATTATCCTCTGGAATACAAGATAGATTCATTATTTCCAACAACTTTGGACATTTACCTCATTCCAGCATCAAGGCTAAAGTTTAAAGTTTAAAGTCTCATCTAAATATCATATAAGTCAAATATGGGTGAAAATGGAAATACAATTCATCCTAAGGCAAAATTCCTCTCTAGCTATGAACCTGTGAAACCAGACAAGTCAGGAGTTTCCAAAATACAATGGTAGGACAAGTATGGATAGGCATTACTATTTCAAATGAAAGAAACAGGAAAGGAGGAAGGAGTGACATGTCCCAAGCAAATCTAAAACCTAACAATGCTTCCAAGGCTCAAGAATAATATTCTGTATTGCTGTTGTTTTAAAGAAATTTTATTGTGTATGTTTAAGGTATACAACATATTATGGGATACATAAACATAATAAAATGGCTACTGTAGTAAAGCAGATTAATATTCATCAACTTATCATTTTTTGTTTTGTTTTGCTACAACTTATTTATCAAGAATCTCAAATTTAGTATGGCTTTATCTTTATTAACTATAGACCTCATGAAGTGAGATGAATAATAATTTTTATTCTGACCTGGCTTATTTCTTTTAGCATAATGTCCTTCAGACTCATCCATATTGTAGCAAATGGCAGGATCTCCTTTTTAAGGTTGAATAGTATTACATTGAATATATACAACAATATCTTTATCCATTCATCCACTGATGGACACTTAGGTTTTTTTTCCATAGGTTATTTTTCCATATTTTGGCCATTATAAATAATGTTGCAATGAACACAGGAGTGCAGATCTTTACAAGATAGTAAATTCATTTCCTTGTACATATGCCCAGAAGAGGGATTGGCGAGTCATGGCAGTTCCAACTTTTAGTTTCTTTAGGAACCACCATATTGTTGTCTGCAAGGGCTGTACTAATCTTTATTTCCACCAAGAGTATACAAAAGTACCTTTGCCTCTTCAACTCTGCCAACATTTATTATATCTAGTCTTTTTTGAAAATATCAATCCTAATGGATATGAGATGATATTAATAGCAGTACAGACTTGCATTTCCCAAACAATTAATGATGTTAAGCCTATTTTCATATCCCTGATGGTGATTTTTTTTATTTGAAAAATATCTACTAAATCCTTTTCCCAGTTTTTAATAAGGTTATTTTTCTAATATTGAGTTGTAGGAGTTCTTTTAAAATTTTACGTATTAACACCTAATAGATGATTTACCATTATAATCAAATATATAGGAGTTACAATTATTTTCTCCCAAGCCTTAGGTTGCCACTTCATTTTTGTTTTGTCATTTCACTTAGTTGACTGTTTTCTTTGCTATGTAGAAGCTTTTCAGTTCAATATAATCTCATTTTGATTTAAAAATTTTTTTATTATTTATTTTTATTTTTGCTTTTATAGCTTGAGATTTTGTTTATTGATATCCAAAATACTGCCATGGTAAATGCCAAGGAACTTTTCACCCATGCGTCTCTTCCAGGAATTTTAAGATTTCAGATCTTAAATTTTGGTCTTTTATTCATTTGGAATTGAGTTGCAGGTATGCAGTAAGATAAAGTTCCAATTTCCTTCTTTTGCATGTGGAAATACAGTTTTTCCAGTATCATTATTGAAGAGACTATCCTTTCCCCATGTGTCTTCCTGGTTTCCTTGTCAAAAATTCATATACTATATGTTTGGGTTTATTTCTGGTATCTCTAAAGAGTATTCTTTGGATTGATGATCTGCTCTCAAGGCTCATTGGGACAGCAGCATCACTTCTTTTGCTCCAGGATGGATCCATTCCTGGCACAGCCAGCAGGGAAACTGGTCCCCAACACTTTGCCCTAAGCTTTAGGCAGAGGCTGTTGGATTACTGAAACCAGGGCAGTGACACTGGTAATCTCTGAGGCACTATTGGGATCACTTTCCTCTTCTTTTTTTAATTTTTTCTTTTTTTAATTTTAATTTGTTATATGTGACAACAGAATGCATTAAAATTCATATTACACATACAGATCACAATTTTTCATATCTCTGATTGTACACAAAATAGTCATATCCTTCATGTCTTCATACGTGTACTTAGGGTAATGATGACCATCACATTCCACTGTCTTTCTTACCCTTGTGCCCCCTTCCTTCCACTCCCTCCTATTTCCCCTTTGCCCTATCTAGAGTTCATTTAATCTTCCCATCACCCCCACCCCGACAACATATTATGAATCAGCATCCTTAAATCAAAGAAATCACTCAGCATTTGGTTTTTTGGGGATTGGCTAATTTCACTTGGCATTATATTCTCCAGCTCCATCCATTTACCTGTAAATGCCATGATTTTATTCTCTTTCAATGCTGAATAATGTTCCATTGTGTATATATACCACATTTTCTTTATCCATTCATCTACTGAAGGGCATCTAGGTTGGTTCCACAGTTTAGCTATTGTAAATTGTGCTGCTATAAACATAATATTTGGCTGTGTCCCTGTAGTATGCTATTTTTAGGTCCTTTGGGTATAGACTGAGGAGTGGGATAGCTGGGTCAAATGGTGGTTCCATTCCAAGTTTTCCAAGGAATCTCCATACTGCTTTTCATATTGGCTGCACCAATTTGCAGCTCCACTAGTAATGTCTGAGTATGCCTTTTTCCCCTCATCCTCACCAACACTTACTGTTGTTTATATTCTTAATAGCTGCCATTCTGACTGGAGTGAGATGAAATCTTAGTTTTGACTTGCATTTCTCTAATTGCTAGAGATGTTGAACATTTTTTCATATATTTGTTGATTGATTGTATATCTTCTTCTGAGAAGTGTCTGTTCAGTTCCTTAGCCCATTTACTGATTGGGTTATTTGTTTTTTTGGTGCTTAGCTTTTTGAGTTCTTTTTATACCCTAGAGATTAGTGGCCTATCTGACGTGTATGTGGTAAGAATTTTGTTCCCAATTAGTAGGCTCTTTATTCACCTCATTGATTGTTTCTTTTGCTGAAAGAAGCTTTTTAATTTGAATCCATCCCATTTATTGATTCTTGATATTAATTTTTGTGCTATACGAGTCTTATTAAGGAAGTTGGGGCCTAATCTGACATCATGGAGATTTGGGCCTACTTTTTCTTCTAATAGATGTAGTGTCTCTGGTTTAATTCCTAGGTCCTTGGTCCATTTTGAGTTGAGTTTTATGCATTGTGAGAGATAGGGGTTTAATTTCATTTTATTGCATATGGATTTCCAATTTTCCCAGCTCCATTTGTTGAAGAGATTATCTTTTCTCCAATGTATGTTTTTGGCGCCTTTGTAAAACATAAGATAAACATAGTTATGTGGGTTTGTCTCTGTGTACTCTATCTGAACCACTATTTTGGTGCCAATACCCTGTTGTTTTTGTTACTATTGCTCTATAATATAGTTTAAGGTCTAGTATAGTAATGCCATCTACTTCACTCTTCTTGCTAAGGATTGCTTTAGCTATTCTGGGTCTCTTATTTTTCCAGATGAATTTCATGACTACCTTTTCTATTTCTATCTGGAATGTCATTGGGAATTTGATTGTAATTTCATTAACTCTGTATAGTGCTTTTGATAGTTTAGTCATTTTTATAATATTAATTCTTTTTAAGAACAAGAGAGATATTTCCATCTTCTAATTTCTTTCTTTATCTTTCTGTAGTTTTTGTTATAGAGTTCTTTCGCCTCTTTCATTAAGTTGATCCCCAAGGTTTTTTTTTTTTTTTTGGATGCTATTATAAATGGTATAGTTTTCCATGTTTCCATTTTAGAGGATTTGTCACTGATACACAGAAATGCCTTTAATTTATGGGTGTTGACTTTTGTATCCTGTTACTTTGCTGATTTCATTTACTAGTTCTAGAAGTTTTCTGGTGGAATTTTTTGGGTTTTCTAGGTATAGAATCATATCGTTGGCAAATAGTGCCAATTTGAGTTCTTCTTTACCTATCTGTATAGGTATATATAGAAATTAAAGAATTTCTCTCAACTCTCTAATTGCTCTAGCCAGTGTTTCAAGAACTATGTTAAATAGAAGTGGTGAAAGAGGGCATCCCTGTCTTATTCCAGTTTTTAAAGCAAATGCTTTCAATTTTTTTATAATGAAAATGTGCAGCATACAGAATAAGAATAGAATCTTAAAAGCCGCAAGAGAGAGGAATCAGATCACATATAGAGGGAGATCAATTTGTATCTCAGCAGGAGATCACGGAACAACATATACCAAGCTCTGAAAGAAAATGGATGCCAAGAATTTTATTCTAGTAAAATTAAGCTTTAGATTTGATGATGAAATAAAAACCTTCCATGATAAACCACGAAAGTTAATAGAATTTACAACTAGAAAGGCTGCAGTACAGAACATCCTTGGCAAAATATTCCACTTTCCTCTTCTTGAAGAACAGTACATTCACAGGCAAATAGTTTTATTTCCTCTCCTGTCAAACCCAGGAAGCCCAAGAGTCTTCCTTAATTTCATGCAACATCATATCCTTTAGTTCAAACTGTCAGTGTATCTGCTTATATTATCCTATAAACTCTTTATCACATGATAAAGAGCCTTGGTATTATCATCAAAACATGCTTTCTCAATTTTAATAAAACAAATAGGCTAAGATTTTTATAAATTGCCTTTGGGTTTAACAATTCCTTTTCCAATTAATTTCTCTGCTTTCACATTTCCTCCAGTCTGGAGGAATCATGCTGCTCCTTCAACATCACTTTCCTTTAGAAAGCTCTTCAGCCAAATATCCAGTTTCATCATATGCAAGTTTTATGTTTCATAAAACAAGAGAACATAGTTCAGCTAAGTTCTATGCTACCTTACAACAAGGATTATCTTTTCTCTATTTTCTAATAACATGTTCCTCATTTACATTGAGATCTTATCAGAATTAACTTTAGAAACTAACCTTGCATTTGCAAATCAACTAAGTAAAAACAAATCTAAAAATTCCACAAAAGCATATTTTCTTTTGAAAAATTTCCTTTGAAATATACTATATCTGATAAAAGACCACATTTTTATGTAACCAAGCCATATCAAAAAGCCTTCACTAGACCTTAGAAGATGGAAAAACCTCCCATGTTCTTGGATAGGCAGAAATTATACTGTCAAAATGGCCATACTACAAAAAGCTCTATAAACTTATAATGCAATTCCCACCAAAATGCCAATGACATTCTTCACAGAATGTCACATAAAGCAGTTATGAAACTCATTTGGAAAAATAAAAGACTCACAATAGCCAAAGCAATTCTTATCAAGAAAAGCGAAGCAGTAGGCATCATAATACCAGACCTCAAATTATCCTACAGAGCTATAATAACAAAAGAAGCATGGTACTGGCACCAAGACAGGCATGAAGACCTACAGAAGACACAGAGACAAACCCACATAAATACAGTTATCTGCTACTAGACAAAGGTTTCAAAAACATACATTGGAGAAAAGAGAGCCTCTTAACAAATGGTTCTGGGGAAATTGGAAATCCATATGTACTAGAATGAAAATTAACCCTATCTCTCAACCTGCACAACAATCAACTCAAAGTGGATCAAAGACTTGGGAATTAGACTAGAAACTCTGTAACTACTAGAATAAAATGCAGGCCCAACACTCCAACAGGTCAGCTCAGGAACTGACTTCTAAAGACTCCTTTAGAAGTGCAAGAAGTAAAATGAAAAAAAATCAGTCATCAAACTAAAAGGCTTCTCCACAGCAAAGGAAACAAGAGCATGAAGAGAGAACCTACAGAATGGGAGACAATCTCTGCCACCTGCTCCCAGATAGGATATTAATATGCAAGTTTTACAAAGAACTCAAAAAACTGAACATCAAAAAAACCAAATAACCCAATCAATATATGGGCAAAGGAAATAAACAGATATTTCTCAAAAGAAGAAATATAAATGGTCACCAAATATATGAAAAAATTTTTCAACATCTCTAGCAACTAGAGAAATGCAAATTAAAACTACTTTTGAGATTTCATTTCACTCAGGTCAGAATGGCAAGAATACAAGTAATAATAAATGTTAGTAAGGATGTGTGGGTTTACTCATACATTGTTGGTAGGACTGCAAATTAGTGCAATCACTCTGAAAACCAGTGTGGAGATTCTTTAGAAAACTAGGAATGGAACCACCAAAAGACCCAGTTATCCCACTCCTCAGTATAAATTCAAAAGATTTAAAATTAGCACATTATAGTAACACAGCCACATCAATGTTTACAGCAGCACAATCCACAATAGCTAAGCTATGTAGCCAACCTAGGTGCCCTTCAACAAATGAATGAATACAGAAAATGTGGTATATATACACAATAGAGTATTAGCCATAAAGAATAACTTTATGGCATATGCCAGTAAATGGATGTAACTGGAGATTATCATACTAAGTGAAATTAGCCAGTCCCCAGAAGTGAAAGGTGGAATGTTTTCTGATATGAGAAAGCTAATTCAAAACAAAGGGAGGGGAATTAAAAAAAAAAAAAAAAGAATGTAAGATCAGTAGAGTAGACAAAGGGGAATGAAGACAAGGGAGCGAGAATGGGATAGGGAAAGGCAGTGGAGTGATTCTAACTTAACTTTCCTATGTATATAAATACATGAATATACCACAGTGAATCTCATCATCATGTGCATCCACAAGAAACTAATCAATAAAAATATATAAGTACATAGCAGAAAGATCCGTAGAGTAGGGGGAAGGGAACAGGGAGATGAAGGATGGGAGGGAAAAGAGAAGTACTGGGAACTGAATTAGAAAAAATTATATTCCATGTTTTTATAATTATGTCAAAATGAATCATATTTTCATGTATTTCTAATTTTTTCATGTATTTCTATTAAGAGCCAATAATTTTTTTAAAAAAGGAACTCCTCAAAGGATTGTGGTATACAGACAAGTTTGAGAATCACTGTAATAAATGAATAATACCATTCTTTTCAAGAAAAAAAAAAAGGCTTCACTAAAGAAATTTCAAATGTGAAGTCAATGACAAATGATATGAGGAGAAATTTTAAAAGAAGAGGTGAAGCACTAGACTTTGCTATTTAAGACAGAATAATCATGGATGACTTCTCTGGAGACAAGACATTTAAATGGTTGTCTGAATGAAATGACAAGTAGGCCTTGTGACAGAACACTGCAAACACAGGGGACTGCAATGGCCTAAGATGGGAATGAACTTTGTGTGTCTGAGGAACAAACAGCAAAGGCTGGGTGATATGTGGTGAGGGCTGAATGAGTGACAGAGAATGTTGAAAACAGAGATCAGAGCAATAGTTGTATTGCTTTTTTTTTTTAAATAAAAATTCAAATTGTTTATAAATGCTTTTTTTTTCTTTCTATTTTTCTTTCTGCCATACTGGGGACCAAACCTAGGATCTTTCACACACTAGGCAAGTGCTCTACCACTAAGCTACATCTCTAGCCCTTTTAATTTTAAGACAGGGTCTTACTAAATTTTCCGAGATGCCTTCAAATTTGCAGTTCTCTGGTCTCCGCCTCCCACATAGCTGCGATTAAAGGTGTGAGCCACCATGCCCTTTTTTAGTTGTATTTTGAAAACGAATGCCATCAGAAGAATATATAAAAGGCAGAGTTCATATTAATGTTTACAACCAGTTAGTCAATGTGATTTAGAGAAACTGGTAATCATCATGGAAAAGTTGTCTCACAAGCCACTTTGGTTTTTGAACAGTGGCTGCTGATTCGTAAGAGTTTCCCAGTGTTTTTATTTAAAGTCTTTTAAGTCAATAATGCCATTCATCAAAGCTGCTAATATTTCTTGTATTGCATGTTGATACCTACTTTATTTTCACTTACTTGACCCTCATTTTCAAAAAGATACTAAAAATTAATTCAAATCTGTTTTCTTTCCTCTAGTCTTTTAGTGAAATCTAAAACTCTATTGAAAGGAACATTCAGCTATGTATGGTGTCGCACCTCTATAATCCCAGTTGCTTGGGAAGCCGGGGTAGGAGGCCCATGAGTTCAAAGCCAGCCTCAGCAATTTAGTGAGGCTCTAAGAAACTTGGTGAGATCCTGTCTCAGAAAAAAAGAAATGAAAAAGGAAGGAAGAAAAGGCTAGGGATATAGTTCAGTGGTTAAGCACCCCTGGATTCAATCCCTGGTTCCAAGAAAAAAAAAAAAAGCATTCATTTATTTAAAGAAGCTTCTCATATTACAATACGAAAATCTTGCAAACTTATTTTTTCTTTGAATTTACATTTCATATATAATTTTGGCTTTAAAATGAATATACTTATTTTAATTTAAAAAAAGGATTAAAGCTTCTAAGTTTCATAAGAAGAATCTTCATGTAAGGGAAATAATATTACTTCCTTATCTATATACTTACAGATAGAAGAAATAGCAAGGTTTTGTTTGGTGAAAACATTTTTATAATGAATAAGCCATTACATTCAATTTGAAGAATTACAATATGAGAGATACTGACCTCAGGAGATAGTACAGAATAAGCCTGTGGTGGTTTTTCTAGTGAGACTGGTAGGCAAAACTGGCCAGTCTTCAACCGTCCATTCTGAAGCATTGGTATCCACTTTTAAATGAAAAGTAAACAATTTAAATGTGTTTGTTATAAAAATAATTACTGTCCTAAGAACTTGGTATTAGCTAAATTTATCTCTTATTACCAAACATAAGGCAGTTTAATTATATAAGTAATAATCACATGTTTTCATAATTTCTCTAAAGGCAATAAATACAGTTATCTGCTACTAGACAAATCTAATGACATTTTATCAAGGAGGATCCTCAAAACATTACTACTAACCATTCAATGTATAATATAGGGGGTTCTTATTTACCTAAGGAAAAGTTAATCCCTAAAAAAGGATATGAAGTGAATCAATTTTAAAACTGTGATAAGTTTCAAAGTGAATAATGAAAAACTAATCAGCCTATGAATGCTGATAACCAAACTAAAAGTATAAATGCAAATTTATTTTCTTACAATTCACAAAATTCATGTCACCAATGCAAGAAACAAAAATAATAAATCAAATGTTGGTTTCCTCTTCTGGGTGGAAACATGATTTTTCTGACAAAATTATATTATAGCACATGATCTGAGTTTTACCTTGTATTTCAAAGATTTCTGAAAATTATTCAAGAGTTTTAATTTCTTTTGTAAGAGTTTATTTTATTAATTTTACATTCAAACCATTCTCTCCTTATATTGCACTGTTGGGTAAACACTCAATGTTCAGGATCAACATCTATATGTTTATGCAAGTTAATCAATTTATTGATTCATTTATCGCACTAATGAGTATTATCTTGTTATGATGATTGTCTTACAAATGCAACTTATAACTGTATGGAATCAGGGAATATTCAAATAATAAGAAACATCAATTATTATCTTAAGTATCATAAGTATTTTAAGAGCTAAATATTTAATAAAAAGGACTTACTGTATATCCAACTGGGGTTTCAAGAGGAGTATTCTGTTTTTGTTGACAACTAACATGATAGAAAGTAAAAAGCAAGTGATGATGATCAGTTAAAGTAGCAGGAAGTTTAACCTTGACTTCTTCATGAAAATCAGGAGACCTTCATACAAAAGAATAAAAACAAAAATCAGTAATCAGTAATTTGCCCAAAATAATTATTGCATTTGTATATTTGAGCAATTTTAAATTAATTTTATTATTCATGCTTTATTTTTCCTCTAATCCAAAATATTTTTCTTTATTTCCAAACTCCAAATGATCAAATTCTATTTCTAGATGAGAGAGCTATCACTATTTCTAAAATTTCTCATCCCATTTTTATTAGTGGGTGAGTAATCCTACTGCTCAAAAATTCATTAATTATTACCACCTTGATACTGAGACCTATACTGCATTGGAATCTGTATGTAAAAAGAGATTTACATAGAGCTTTCTATATTTACGAATCTATTCTGACACACAGAGAAAAAATAATATGAGCTTTATAAGTGTGTATTTTAAAACCATTCCATAGAAAAACATTTTTTCTTTTGTAGGAGTACCGTTTTATATTAAGACTAATTTGTATCATCTTAAAAAAAAGAAAGAAATAAAAAGATATCTCTAAAGATACCCTAATATGAAGATAAACTCTCTGTGGAATGTCTTATATCAATTATTCTACTGTTAACAAAATAAAAAATATTACCAAAACATGGACTAGAATTGACTTAAATAAAAACAACAGCAAGAACAAAAAGATAAAATCAGGGAATGTTCAAAAATTAAGTTTGTCCCACAGTTTAGAAGTGCTCCTACATACTACAAGAATACAATAAATATCATGTTTCATCAAACATGTTTCATTATATTTTGTCTCAACATCCACAGAGATGGGGCATTTTTAAAGGAAAGCATGGTTGTTATTCATGATATCCATTTAAAAGGGATAGAACCTTAGCATCCCAACCTTCCATACTAAAATTTATATTTATGAAAATGCAACTAAACCATACATCTCCACCCATCTTTAAAATAAAGGCTGTCCCACCAATTATAGTTTTTTGTTTTTTTTTCTCATAGGCTAATTAGTCAAACATCCTTCCCTCTCAAATAAGCCTCAAAAACAAGTTAATAGGTATGGATTTGGCCACAAAAATACTAAGAGGATCTAGGCTTTAAATAATACTAATAAGAAAGAGCTGATGATGCTAGCCATCTGAGAACTTAATGACTTTGGAGGGGGAAAAAAGGGCTATAAATCCTATTATTAATCTCACCAATTATCACTGAATTATGAAAAAGTTGAATTTATGAGCAATGTCAGACGGTACTGCCATTTTAATTCCACTAAAGCTGAGAGCAAAATAATAATAATAATAATAACAACAACAACAACAACAACCTAGACGAAACAGAAATTTTAAAAAATTACTACCTTCTTTATCAATATCTTTCCTAGAATTGAGTGTTATGGTTCATTTTTTCCTGAATTCACATTACATGAAGGCTTCTGTGAAAAATTAAGTTATCTACAAGAATTACTCATTCAATGGGTAGGTTTAATTTGTCTGACTTTAGGCTAAACACTGTTACTTCTGCGGTGGTCTTAAAGATAAATATAAACAAACAATTACCCTCAAAAAGTGTTTAATTTAGTAGGAATATAAATAAGACCCAGATATCAATAGCTATGCTATAAAACAGGGGTTGGCAAACCGTGGTTCAAGGGCCAAATCCAGTCCCCTGCTTAGTTATATACAGCCTGCAAATTAAGAATGGTTTTTACGTTTTTAAATGGTTAAAAAAAAATCAAAAGATAATATATTTCATGACACCTGAAAGTTATATGAAATTCAAATTTCAGTGTCCATAAATAAAGCTTTGGAACATAGTCACATTGATTTATTTGCAACTTTAGTGTCTATTGTTGCTTTTGTGCTACACTGGCAGAGTTCAATGGGTGCAGGAGAGGGCTTACGGGCCCAGACCTAAAACATATACTATCTATGACCTGGGGATGCAGCTTAGTGGTAGAATACTTGCCCAGCATAAGTAAAGTCCTTTACCCAGTTCAATCCCCAGCACTGGGGAAACAGAAAAGGAAGAAAGAAGAAAATGTTTGCCAACTCTTGGTATAGAGTATGCAGGGTTAAGCACTTTAAGAACAGAGAAGAACAGATTACTTCAAGTGTGAGATCAGGGGATTACCTACCATTGAGGAGATGTTATTTGAGATAGGCAATACAGAATGAGTAGGAGTTCAATAAACACAAGGAATTGTCACCATAACAGAAAAGAAGATCCAAGAGAGGACCAGAAACAGGACAACACAAGACATCTGCTAAGGAAGCAGAAAGATCATCAAGACCTAGAGAGCATTGGCTATTAGGGAATAAAAGAAGGAAGGCAAAGCTGTTTTAAATTTTGAGCTGGACCAACTGGAAAAATGGTGGTACCATGAACAAAAACATAACATTAGAGATGGAATCAGGGACAGATACATAGCAACTAAAAAGGCAGCAGAGCACCTTTTGAAATGAATATTTCCAGTAGGTTCATAAAAATACATACATGCGCCTCAGAAGGAGGGTTAGTACTAAAAATAAAGAGGTGGAAACAATCCATATAAACATTAAATTAGAAGTATTTTCATTGAATGTAACTCTGAGAGAAACAAATGAAATTATTGAGGAAGAGAATATACAGAGAAAAAGAGTTAAGAACAAAGCCTTAGTGTTTTGTGTAGAGTGCCTATACATATGGGATAAAGAATTATTATTACCAAAAGGAAAAAGAAAAAGAATGTTTTAAGAAGTAGAAGAAAACTGGCAAATAGCCATAAAATAAAAGTGAGAAAGAAAAAAAGTTGTAAGGAGAGCAAAGAAAACACTATACAACCACACTAAAGAAAGATGTGTTGTTACTGTTTTCAGTCAGGGAAACATATTTGAGAATAAGAGCCAAAGACAATAAAACAAACACTGATGATCCAAGAGAAGGAATAACTGATTGGAACTATTCTGGAAGAGGCTGGATGACCAGTGTTAGAGAACAGAGGTGGAACAATTCACATTGAGCAGGAAGTAGGCCACTACTACTTTTGAAATATAAGGAAAGGCAGAAGTGCATGGTAATAATTGGAGATGAAAAGTAGAGAAGTTATGAATCTCGAGTTGGATGGTTTTCATGAACATAATAAGAGGAACACAGAGAGTAAAGCAAAAAGAAAAGGAGGACCTAGAGGAAACTCCTGCAGCTACTCTTATGTGAGAGAGGTTAAAATAAAAAAACAAAAACAGTGACAATAAAATTATGAAAAAACAATGATTCAAAAGAAGATAAAATAAATTAATATAGCTCTATCACATGACACAATAACATCAATTTGCAATATCCTTGATTTGTGCAATTTTGTGATTTTTTTCCAACAGCATTCAATAATCCCCCCAAAAGAAAGCAGAAATTAAGGTTAACCAAAATTAGCAATTTCCCAAGGAAGTAAAATGGAAAGTTATTATATCAAAGGATTATTGCATGTTGAGAATACCAACAATTTTATAGTGGGCTTAAGCTTAGTGAAGAGTTAAATAAAAACTAGAAAGTGGTAGGGGAAAACAACAGGAATAGATCAAAGGATCAGAGACCATAATGACAATAATAGTATTGTAAAAATGCAAGGATCAGATAATTAGATAGAAAAGATGGTTTTTGTACAAAGTCTTATATTTGAGATGTCTCTGGAGAATGGCTGTGCATTTACAGACGAAAATCATAACTTTGATGTCAGCCTTAAATTTGGCAGTCAGCGCAGCACAGCATTTGGTAAACACACTAATGTGAGTGCTAACAATGCCACTGAGAAGTGAGTAACTTTGAAAGAAATATTTTAATTCAGTACCTGTTATGATATACTACGGCTGTATAGGCTTCCTTTGAAAATTCTGAACAGCTAGATTTACCAAAGATTACCTGTAACAAATAACAGCATGTTGAAACTTTGTTGTAATAAATGCTAGATGTTTCATATCTATGTAAGAATTTGTCTGATTTAATAACTTTGAGAAAATTGGGCAAAATTGGCCCAATGAAGAACAATGTGCCTACTGGCGTTCATTAAGCTTAATTGCTTAACTATAAATTTCTGTTCGATGATAGACCCATCTGACATTCAAACATTCAAAAAGTTTCTATCAATCATACTTCTATCTTCTGAGCAATAAGGTACATTTGTTTCCTCTTAAAGAAAGTGAAAACTTCATTATTAAACTGAATGTAGCATATTATTTGGAATTTATATAAGAAATATGATTCTAGAATGGAGGCATAGATCTACTATACAAATTGATGGCTTTTTCACTAAAACAGCAGAGTCATTCTGAAAGTCATATATAAATATTTATAAATGATATAAAAATCCCATTATTAGCTCAAGTTATGTATCCTTTGCTTCTAGTATACCCTGCAAGCTACTATACAATGGAGAAGCTCTGTTCTTATATTCTCACACATACGTTAAAAAAAAAAAAAACACACCACATTAAAAAAAATACACTATTACTTCTGGAGAAAGTTCAGAGAGAAAATAATTCAGCCTTATATATCTGCCTCTTGAATTCTAACAGGAATACTGTGTGGTTAATTAGGGCAGCTGATAACAGAAATGGCTTAATGATATCAAGGTCACAGCTATTATTTCTATGAGAGACAATTAGACATGCAATGTTACCTAGCCATAGATTAAAACTCTTAAGTCTGGCTAGCCAACTTTCATATGCATGAAAAGGAATGTGGACACATCAGTATACTTCCATCAACACAAACAGTAAAACAGTTCTACGTCCATTCCTATGTAAAAGGATTAACTGGCTATCACCCTTTATTAAAAGCGCATATGAGTAAGTATTCCTGCTTCTTTTTGTAACATTTTAAGCAGATCCTTTAATTTTACGGGTATATAAAAATAAAATAACTATGATTCTCCTAGCTCAGCTTTATTAATGAAATACCTTAGTATGTTTTTATAAAATGTTCCAAAGAAAGAACTGTGATGTTTATAATTTTAAAATACTGATATTATATAATCATAATATTTCTGAGGATCTATTTGAATAGTCCTTATTTAAAAAAAATAAGCAAGCACATACTCATGTGTATATACTCTTTCAAGCCAGTTACTCACATAAATACAAAAGCATTATACTTCAGATGATTAATAACACACAAGTAAAACAAATGCAGTATCTTTTATTCCTCAGAGAGGCTATCACTTTTCACAAAATAACTTATCTTTGTAACAAAAATGACATAAAGTGGAAGGTGTTCTTTTTTTTTTTTTTTGACCACTGAACGTGTATTTTTAATCATTCAGTACCATGGCCTGAGCATCAATTATTTACCAATCATTATGCTAGGCATTATTATACAGATATGAGTAAGACATGAAGACATGGCCCCTGCTTTCAAGGAGCTCACAGTATAATGGGTGAGATGAAGAAATAAACATATAATCAGAGTGATACAGCCTGTGAAAGGGAGAAGATGCTATGGTAGCACCAGAGAGGGAGGGTCTAACTGCCAATATAGGTGGGGTACAGTAGGGGCTCTGTAGAAAAGGCTAAAACAAGAAGAATTTGTTAGGCAAACAATAAAAACAGTTTATTGTGCATAATCTACATTACTTATGAACTCAAATTCATACAGCAATTTACATATAGGCTGATGAAGCAATTATTTTCACAGTCTAGTATCTTTTCATCAGTTATGATAGTACTTTCATTTCTTCAGTGGAAATGGAGAGCTAATAAAGTACGTAAAATGATAATTTCAAACCTCAAAAATAAATTCTACATTTAGTCAACAAATATTTATCCAGCATGTATTATATGCAATGATCTGAAATAGCTGCCATGGGAGAATACAAAGATGAATAATTTATGCTCACTGCTGTCAAGGTCATATAAAAATGCTGATAAAAAAAGGGACTAGGGAAGAAGAAAATGTATCTTTCCTACTAAGTGGAGACTCAAAAGAACCTGATTAAAAGACAGACAGGGCAGGATAAAATAAAATTCTTAACAATGCACCCATTCTCAGCTATGCATTTCATTTTTTTGCTTCTCAGAGGGTGAACATTAATCTATAGTCATAGCTGACTTCTATTCCGTGTTACCAAGTTCAGTTGAGCCAAAAATCTACTGTCATAGAACTTGCATCCATTAGTGTTCCCCAAATACTAAGTGACAATTTTGGCAGTCAAGAAACTTTCCAGTCTGGCCTCTGTCTACTATTTCTGGCTTAGCTAGCACTGCTCTGGCTCACTGGCAACTCCTGTACTTGGCACTGTCAGAGACAATCCTAGAACTGCTTTCCTTCCCCAACTCTCCAGACCCACTGCCATTAACATCATCAAGGCCTTTGGTTTTAATACAGAATTACCTTTCTTGTGCTTGTTACCTCAGTAAGGCATTCTCTCCCATCTCTGAACACCTAATCTTTGGAATCCCTATACCAATTTTCCAATGATTAGCAAAAATTGTCAATATTGGCTGCAAAATGTACACCTTGAGGAGATTTTAAAATATTGATAACTGGTTCAGATGCCTAGACTATGATTCAATTCAAGTGAGATTCAGCCTGGTTGCCAGTATATTTTTAAAAGTTCCCTAGATGAATCTAATATGCAGTCAAGACAGAAGTAATACCAGTGTTTCTCAACCAAGGCAGAAAGAGTTATATATATTAGAATTCCTGGGACGCATTTTCAAACTATAATACAACGTTATATACCACATCACCTCCCCCTCCTTTACCTGGCCTTTCACTCTAAAGGGGGTTGAGGAAAATCAGAACCACAAAGGCCAGAAGTAAAGCTGTCTGTATTTTGATAGAGTGCCCTCAGTGATACAAATCTGAGCCTCTTTGAAAAGCCACTATTTTTATGTATTTGTTTTATATTCTCTAGATTACAAACCTTATTCATCTTTGTATCTCTGGGAGTGCCTAGCATATTCAAGTCCTCAAAAAATAAGTTAGACTTTAAATAAATGCATTACTGTCTGTATAGAAAGTGATGCAACTAGAAAGCTGGTTTATAATATCATATTAATCTCCATTTTGGAACTGCCAACCAAGTGATACCAAAACATCTACTTGAATCATTTATGAATAATAGAAACAGTAAAGAACATTTCTTACCGGCATGGCATTGCTTGAATCTTCCCCATACATAAACTGGACTTTCACTGTTATATTTCTGGCAGAACCTTGACGATTGGCAAAATTAAGACTCTGAGGATATATGTAGAGAAGATTTCTGTGAAAGCAACGTTATAAATGATAGTGAATACATAACTAAAAACACTATGAATCACAAAAGAAACATGAAAATACTAAATTATTAATATTTGTAAGCCACTGGGCTAAAAAATTTCATGTATATTTTACTTGATCCTTAGAGCAATCATTCAAATCCACAGCATTCAAATATATCCTGATTTTGCAGATTAATTGAAACCCAGGTTAACCAATTTTTACACACAATTAGGTAAATGAAAAAGCTGGAATTAGAGTACAAGTCAGTCAGACTTCAAAACTCATTATCTTTCATCTACAAGAGGCTTTTGGGAAATAAATGAGAAGGGACTAACACTTTATTAAGACAAGACTATTATAATATTACCTGAGTACCTCTAAGCAAATATAAGTAGGATGGAATTTATAAATACAGTTTTTGTAGAAATGTGATTAAGGATTTAAGAGGTATGATATTTCACAGTATTGTTAAAAATATATTATAATATAGTGGGTATAACAGAATTAGGTAATTACTGAGGCAATTGTATTCTACCCTGCATTTATTTGACTTCTTGTCCTGTTCATGACTATGCATTTTAATAGTACCTGCTGCTGTCAACATAAAGTAGAGAAATAATTCAAGATACTAAAAGAAAGAGCTAAGCTTAAAAAAAAAAGAGAGAGAGAGAGAGAGAGAGTGAGTTACTTTACCTGAAGACTAGTGTTAAGTGCTAAAAAATAAGACTTCAAGAATAATAAAACCCTACTAATCAACTGCTGGGGCAATGAATATAGGTCTAAATTTTCTGGAGGGTGGTAGGGCAATATAGAAATTTTAAATGGATCTTTGACTCAATGAACCCACCTCTATCCCAAACTATGCACGTGTATAAAGGGGTACCTTGAAAGTAATTCATTATAACATTTTTCATAATTATAAATAATTATATTGAAACATAATGTTTATTAGTATATTAAACATCCCTAATCTAAAAATCCAAAATCCAGATCTGATACTTTTGAGCACTGACATGATGCCATAAGTCTGATGGTTCAATGTACAAAAATTTGTTTCATGCATAAAATTATGTAAAATATTATATAAAATTACCTTCTGGCTATGTGTATAAGGTATGTATTAAACATAGATGAATTTCATGTTTAGACTTGGGTTCCATCCCCTAACATATTTCATTATGTACATGTAAATATTCCAAAATTTTTTTAAAAATTAAAATCTGAAATACTTCTGATGATAAGCATTTCAGATAAAGGATCCTCAATTTGTACTGAACTGGCTGATTAAGCTAAGATAAATCAATAAGAAGGTATACTATGGAGTCTCCAGAATGATGATATGTACCAGTATTAATCAATGTGGAAAGAAATACCTACTGTGATGGAGATCCCAAAGTAGGATATATAGTGACATTACTGTATTTATGGAAAATTCTCTGTGGGCATCTGTGTGTGATGTGGCAGGGGAGGGAAAGGAAGAAAGAGAAAATGAATAAAATTATTTCTAAAAAAATAATAATGATGACTTTAGTTTCTTTTTAGTTAACAGTGATGGCCTAAGTTTATTTTTTATACTTTTCCATTTTATTTAAATTATTACAGTGAAAATACATGACCTTTGCAATTAAAAAGGCAATAAAGCAATTTTAATGATGGAGGATGGAACTGCCTTTGACAAGGAGCATACACTCTAGAAGTACGAAAGATTAAGAAGAGTCAGTTGTACTCAAAACAATCAAAAGTCTACGTCAAGAGCTGTCCATGGGTTACATGTGGGTCACCACACATGGAGCCTAGTTGGAGAAACATCTGGTGTCTGGGAATGGCCAGTGGACATTTTCTCTGGTCAACTGCCCAGGGACAATGAATTTCTATCCTGCTCTACAGTGGCCCTCACATCATCTGAGATGGGTATGACCTGCCAAGATCAATTAACCTGCTGACTGCAAGACATCATGAAGCAAAACTCCGCCCTTGAAACCTTATCCCTCCCTTTGATGTACTCCCTTAAATAAACCACTGGAACCATCTTTTCTTTGTCTAGTTCCAGCACCCATGTGGACTAGACATATCAGGGGCTTCACTATTGTAAATATATTTCTGACTATTCTTGTTTTGTTATTCACTAATTATTTGAGACTTTTAGTTTTAGGTTGGCTTATATCCTCCTGGGCAATGACACGCTAGCCCCGTGAAGTGTAAAAGGCAAATATGAAAATATTATGACTGGTCAGTCTGCTAATCAAAAAAATCTAGAGATCAAAAATGATCATGAGGGGCTGAGGATATAGCTCAGCTGGTAGAACCTCACATGTACAAGGCCATGAATTCAATCCCCAGCACTCCCCCCCACCACCACCATACACACACACAAAGATGATTATGACTAAAAACTAAAGTCATCAAATAAAATCTGTACACGGAATATCTGACTTCCCAACAAATGTCATAATAATTGGGCACTAGTAAAGTAAAGTAAGATTAAGAGGCCATTCCCTAGTTTTGAGGAACATACAGCCCAATGGGACAAAACTGCCTATAAACAGACTATTTCAAAAAATTAGTGTTATGAGAGAGGTATTCAGAAGCTATAGGAGGATAAAATAAGTACTAACCTCTCTGAATAAAGCATATTGGTTTGTGTCATTTTTTTCTCCAGAACATAGATTTTAATGACTGCATCCCTTTATTGTTATTTACCATATTCTTAATTAAATCTAAAGCCTTGGTCTTATTTAGATTTAATTTTTTTAGCAAGATTACTTCATAAAGGATATCATGCTTTTTTCTACCAGAAAGAAATGCTTGGTTCTTTTTGTGTGTGCAATTAGTGAACAGTGATGATCAATGCCTAAATCCATTAATCCACTAAGGGTTGCTAAAAGGTAATTTTATCATTCCTTCTTTATTTAACAGCTGGGACACCTCTGTAAAGGGCACTTTCCCTCACTTACTATTTGCTTTGCCTGAGAGCCATTATATGACAGTCATGAATAAATGTTTGATTCTTTTCCATTATTTTCCAGTTTTCAAAGCAATAAGTGGGTATACTATAACCCTCTAAAAGGGATCAATCACTCTTAACAAAAAAAAAAAGCAACCTTTATTTACTTATAGATTAAGTTTCCTTAATGGGCTTCAATACATTCCAGTTATTATCCTTATGAATATTCAAAGTGTCCCACCTTTGGCAAATAAAAAACAACTGAAACTGATTGTAGACTTAGTTATAGTGATCTTTGAGATCTTCTTGCTCTTTCTAATGATAAGACAATCCAGGTTCTTCTTGTACATTTTCTTCACTGACCTGGAATCTGTCATTTCTCTAAGAAACTGTGGTTCTTTTAAGTAATAAACATTTTTTTTCAAACCACTTGAAGCATTCATTGTGGTTTAGTCATTTTTATTTTTAGGACATTTAAATACAAAAAGAAGAAAAATGTTTTTAACATTAAATAATTTCTGAGTCCATATTTATTTTATCAATTCAAATCAGGACTATAAAGTATGTACTTAATTGTGTTTTAAATATTTTTATTAGTTATAGATGGACACAATGCCTTCATTTTATTTATTTTTTATGTGGTGCTGAGAATCTAACCCAGTACCTCACACATGCGAGGCAAGTGCTTTACCACTGAGCCACAACCCCAGCCCTGTACTTAATATTTTTTATATTGCATCTACAATCTTTCCTATGCCAAGAATCATTTTCGAAGACATCAGTATGACAGAATTAGAATTATGTCACTTAATTTGTGTATTCCAAAGTTCTGTGGTCAGACAGGGTTAAGCCTGACAAAAACATGGACATGGTAGCCACAGTCTAGGAGGGAAACCAAATGATGTAGAAACCAAAGAAAGAAAAGAAGAACAAAACAGGTAATATCAAATGCTATTCAGAGGCCAGGCATGGTGGTGCATACCTGTAATGCCAGCGACTCAGGAAGCTGAGGCAGGAAGATTATGATTTCAAGGTTAGCCTCAGCAACTTTAGAGAGGCCCTAAGTAACTTAGTGAGATCTTGTCCCCAAAAAAGGCGGGGGGGGGGGGGGGGGGGGAGTGGGTGCTGGGGTCTTGGCTCAGTAGTAAAGCTCCCCTCAGTTCAATCCCCAGTATCAAAAAACCTAAAACAAAAAACAAATGCTACTCAGGGGCCAAATGAGATAAAAACTGAAAAACATCCATGGGATTTAGCAACATGAAAATCATTCATAATCTCACATTGAAAACAGATAAAAGTAGGTTCAGTTAGAGTAAGCAGGAGAGGTAAGCAAATTAAATAAGTCAGTAAAATTCTTAAAAGTGTTGCTCAGAAGGGGAAAGAGATAATTCAATAACTATGTACAGAAAATGGGCGCTTCTTGAAGTCTTTTAAGGTTGGAAAATTTAGAGCTTGATTAAATTCTAATGAAAAGAATTCAATTGAGACAGAGTTTGCAAATATTAGAACAAGAAAGTAAGATTCCCAAGATAATAGAACAAGAAAGTAAGATTCCCAAGATGGTGAAAGAACAGTATCCAAAGTATATAATAATGTCTCAACATTCATTATGTCTATAATTCCTTGTAACAAACATGTACTTAGTTTCCAAAGTGTGCTAGGTAGTGACAATACAGAGTAAAAGATGAAATCCTTGACCTCAAAGAATTCATCGCCCAAAAGGAAAATCAGAAAAAGCAGATAAATATAATGTAGTATAATAAGCACTGTGAACAAAGAATGCCACTAAAGCCCACCTGAGGATTAAATAATCCGCCCACAAATTTCAATGAGTAAGTTTCAATATAAAACAGACATGTAAAACACACAGAAAAGTAAAATATACCAGCCATGCCCCTGTAATTTGATTACATAATCTGTAATAATCTTGTTCATTTATGTATTACTTCATTTTAAAAACATAACTTCTGTAATAGAGCCCAAACTCCATGAGGGAAAGACCTTGTATATCTATTTAACTGCTATATTCCCAATGTCCAAAATGATACTTCATATTTACTGATAAATGAGTGAATGAATAGTAGAGAATGCACATGAAATTTAGTGACTTAATATTTCTAGGAATTTAAATTCCAGCATAAATAGAAATGAACTGAACATTATCTATAAACTATGTTTGATTTTCACTATAAGCAATGCAATTTTAAACTCAACTTATCTGAAGAAGGCATGCGATTGAATCCAGATTATTTTCCCTTTGACTAAGAACACTACTAATAAATTCCCAAATGAACCAGTAAATCTTCACTCTGTATTTCAAAATATTCCATCAAAGTAATTTCAAATCAGCAAGGATAAGGCAGATTAAAGAAAAATGTTAAAGATAGATAACTAGACACTTAGGGGAAAAGAGACAAATTTATATTGCATTCCCTATTGCAATAAATTCCAAATTAATCAAAGGCTTAAATAATAAAATCATAAAGCAGTAGAAGAGCTTTACAGAAACCAGATGTTATAGGCAAGAAAGCCATTTCTTCACACAGCCACAAAAAGCATAAAACAGGAGATATCCAAGATGGCAGAATACAGGATGAAACTAAGAAAGCCGATAGGCAGCTTCTCCACAAGGTGGGTGAACATAAAAAGGGCAGGGGAAACTTTACTGGAACCTAAAACTGGACATTCAAAGCAGACCAGGGACACAGGACATTGGACATAATAAAATAAGGAAAAAATCCCCAGCAGTACAGCCATTGCCACAGCTCATCCAGAAGCTCCAGCCAGAGTGGTCCCTCCATGAGCATTATGTAGAGGAGTAAGGGAATTAAAGGAACCTGCATTTTTTGAAGTCCGAAGAGTGTCTAGATATGGAGCATTTAGAGATCAAAGACATTGCCCAACAAACCTGAAAGACTGCTCGCTGCACAATATCTGTGTGTGGGAAAAGAAGTCACCATCTCTCCAGACAGCATGTGGAGGACAAAGGAAGGAACCATTTTGCAGCTGCAGTGTGGAGGATGGCAACTGAGGGAACAAATTCCTAACAAACCCAAGTTTGGCCCAAAATACAGGCCCAGTAAACACACACTGCATGGCACAGAGTGTGCTTAAGTGACCAAAAGAAAATCAAACGTGTAGAGAGGTTTACACAGGATACAATGGGTTGTAGAAACACACCTGGCTCTACACTCCCCCTCCAATCCGACTGCTTGCAGGACCAGCTGGAAGAGACACTTTTGGACCAGAGTTTGTTTGGAGACTGAACCCAAGACCAGGAAACATGGGGTTTACAAGTGACGTAGGGAATTAAGAATTGGCTATCCCATCACATGAGTGGAACACAGGGGAGATCCCAGGGGTAATTCTTCCAGCATGGACGAGCAAATACTGGGCACTGAAGGTGTGCTGATTTAACATCTCCAGACCAATAAGCATTCAACAAAGAGCCTGGAGCCCAACTAAACCTAAACCCTGCCTCTAGGAACTCCACCTACAGAATTACCTCTCTGATACAGTAATCCACATAGTGGAACATTACACACCAAGCAACCCCACCTAAAAATGTTGAGAATATTTTGAACTCCAACAGAAAGAATTTTTTAATTTTTCATCCAGTTTTTTCAATTCTTTTTCACTGTTTAACTGTGACCTTAATGGTACATGGACACTTATACAGTTCCCCCCGCCCAACTTTTTTTTGCTTCTCATCGCTAGCATTTCTGAAGCCAGTTATTAGACATGGATTCGTTTTTTTGTGAACTAGGATGTTTGGTTAGTATGTTTTAGTTCTGTTTTATATTCTTTCATTTTTATTTTTAATTTTTAAAAATTTTTGCTTTATATATTTTTTTCTCCTGTTTCCCTTCCCTCTTCTACTAATGGCCAAACTACTGTTCTCTCTTTCATTCTTTCTTTAATCTTTTACTTCTGTCTTCTCTCCACCTCCCTTATAATCATCACATCCTATATCATTTCTGTTCTCTCCCTGTCCACCATCTGAAAATGTAAACCTTTTACAAACTTGCTGTTTTATTATAGGCAATAACTGATCATATTGTTTCATTATCATATGATAATGAACACTGTAGACATCATAAGTAGGAACTAATGCTGTAAATTGTTTGCATTGGTTGTTGTTATTATTTGTCTCCACCTAAACAGTGAGATACTGGGAACCTTCAGGGGTACTATAAGTCCACAGGGTAGAAATTCTACTGCCTCAGATCCACACTGTTTGATGGGTAGACAAAAAAAAAAAAAAAAACATGAAAAAGCAAGGGAACAAATTACCCAAAGCAAACTAAGATACTCCAATAACAGAATCCATCGACACCACAGTGGAAAAAAATGTCAGAGAAGAAGTTTAGAATGTACATGGTTAACTAATCTGCAAAGTACAGGATGATGTAAGAAAGCAAATACAGACAGCAAAAGATCACTTCAGTAGACAGAGAGATTCTGAAACAAATAGAAATCCTTGAAATGAAGGAAACAATAAACCAAATTAAAAATTCAATAGTGGGGCGGGGGTTGTGGCTCAGCAGTAGAGTGCTCGCCTAGCACATGCGAGGCCCTAGGTTTGATCCTCAGCACCATATTAAAATAAAGGTACTGTGTCCAAATACAACTAAAAAATAAATATTTTTAAAAATGCAATAGAAAGCATCACCAATAAACTAGACCACTGGGAATACAGAACCTCAGGCAATGAGGACCAAATATATAATCTGGAAAATAGAGTTGACCAGAGAGAGAAGATGTTAAGAAATCATGAACAGAACTTCCAAGAATTATGGGATAACATGAAAAGACCAAATTTAAGATTTATCAGGATAGATGAAGACACAGAGATACAAACCAAAGGAATACACAATCTTTTCAATGAAATAATATCAGAAAATTTCCCAAATCTAAAGAATAAAATGGAAAATCAAATACAAGAGTTTTACAAGACCTGAAATGTGCAAAATTGCAACAGACCCACATCAAGGTACATTATAATGAAAATATCTAGCATATAGAATATGGACAGAATTTTAAAGGTTGCAAGAGAAGATCATCAAATTACATATTAGGGGAAACAAATACAAACCACATCTGATTTCTCAACCCAGACCCTCAAAGCTAGGAGGTCCTGGAACAACATATACCAAGCTCTGAAAGAAAATAGATGCTAACCAAGGATCCTATATCCAGCAAAATTAAGCTTCAGATTTGAAGATGAAATTAAAACCTTCCATGATAAACAAAAATTAAAAGAATTCACAACAAGAAACCCTGCACTTCAGAATATTCTCCACAAAATATTCCATAGGATGAAATGAAAAAGAAAAAAAAAGTGAAAACCAGCAAAGGGAGAAACTAACCTAAAGGAATAGTCAATCAAAGGAGAAACTAATTCAAATTAAAAACTAGAAACAAACCAAAATGACCAGGAATACAAATCATATCTCAATAATAACCTTGAATGCTAATGACCTTAACTCAGATTGGCCTTAACTCCAATCTGTCAGACACTGACAGATTGGATTAAAAAAATAAGACCCAAAAATATGCTGTCTGCAAGAGACTCACCTCATAGGCAAAAACCCAGAAACTGAAGGTGAAAGGATGGGAAAACACACAACACTCACATAGATCACATAAACAAGCAGGGGTTTCAATCCTCATATCACATAAAGTGGACTTCAAGCCAAAGATAGTCAGAAGGGACAAAGAAGGACATTTCACACTGCTTAAGGGAATTATTAAACATCAACAAGATATAACAATCATAAATATTTATGGCCTCAAACAATGGAGCATCTACGTACATTAAACAAACTCTTTTCAAGAAGCAAATAGAGCACAACACGATAATACTGGGTTTGAACATTTTTATCCATATATGTGAATACAAATATGAATATATATATAAAAGCATATATTAAAATATTTAAATGGATATGGATTTATATATAGTTATTATTCTTTTGAGATGGATGTTTACAATTTTGGTAAGACACAGGATATGATTATATAACTGAATATATATGAAAATTTATGGGTAGGATTTTGGTTGTCATTAGGGTACATATATATATACACATATATATAAACATATGAGCTTATACAGAATATATATGTGAAAATACATATGGATATTCAAACTAAAAAATTTTTTAAAAGGAAGGGTCTGAAACTAAAAATTATATAAAAGAAATTTGTAGGTACAGAAATATTTTAGTATGGAAAATTAAAGGGGAAAAATGTTTCTTGATGAGAAAGTATTTTGTCTGGTAAAGTAATATTCTTGGGCTAAAATCTGAGATGAAAGAGGATAAAACTAAGGACGTAAATCTGTGAATGTCTAAGTAAGTCACAGAAGGTTTGGAGAAGGTAGATCTCAAAAAGTTTATGTTTGTAATTAAATTGGCCATAATTAGCACAGTCAAAGTTATTTGAACTTTGATGTACTGATATGATGCAAAGTCTGAAAACCTGATCTGCTCTTATATATCGATAATTTTATTGTATTTGTTAGGTTTTATTATTTGGGGAAACAATCTTGAAGGAATTAGGGTTTGTACCTGTTTTAAAGTCTTAAATGATTACTTTGTGACTGGTTAAACAACAACTGTTATTTAAGTTATAACAATATTGTTGACACCCAAAATATATGTGACTAGGTGTAAGTATGCATTTGAGAACTATTTATGTAAGTCTTGTCTAAGTATTATGTAAAAGTCTATAAAATGAAAGTTTATATAAGTTTACTGGCAGGACAACCAATATACATTGCATCTGACATACAAGGGCCACACTGTCATTTGAAGACCTGTCTTATATCTGTTTGCCTTAACTAAGTCAATTTCTGATTATTAACACTATTTGATAAATGTATTAGAGATTTAAGGCTATCCTTTGATTTTTTGTTAACCCATGCAGACCTGTGATTATTGTTACTGTACATTCTGGATTTTAAATTGTACTTTAAAAGTTAATAAAATATCATGAAACTTAAAATTTAAAGCTTCTATATAGAAAGTGATACCATAAACACAAATAGAAGAAAAATGACAATTTGAAAAAAAAAACTATTTGTTACACATAAGACAAAGAGTGTGAGCATCCATAATATGTGGTTATTAAAATTAGTTTGAAAGAGGCAAATTTTTAAAAGGAGGGCAGGGTGGGGGAAGATTTATGTACATATTCAACTAATTCAAAAATAGAAGAAAATGTGGCCAAAAAAAAATCTAGATTTATATTTGCCTATTAGATTTATCAACTTTTTTTTTCTTTTTCACTCAAAGCATTGATAAAAGTATATGGAAAAAAGAAACTCATATTTTCCTGGCAGTGATGTAAATTGGTAGGTTCATTGAGGACAATCTGACAAAAGCAATTATATTTAAAAGTCAACATCTATAGCCTATGTGAAAATATTTGTCCACCTACATAAAGACATATTTTCTATATATACTACTTATAATTAGAAAATCAGAAAGAATTCAAATCATCATTCATGGGGAAGGTGATTAAGGTTAAATACATCCATATAATAAAAGATTGTGTCGCCATTAAAAAGAGCACAGTATACCTTAAGGCACCCATATGGAAATATTTTAAATATTTAGGTCTTGAATTTTTATAAATACGTATACACATATATGAAATAAGTTATATGTAAGATCCCATTTGTGTTTTTAAAACACAAAACATTAGTAGTGAAGAGTCAGAATTTTAATTTTTTATACATTTCTAAAATATCTTTTGAGTTTTCACAATTAGTACTTCCAGCATTTAAAAAAACAAAAACTGGGCTGGAGGTGTGGTTTAGTGGTAGAGTGCTTGCCTAGCATGTACAAGTCCCTCAGTTCAATCCCCTGCACTACAAAAAATAATTAAAAATTAACATTTATTAATAGTGAACATAAAAACAGTAAGATAAATTAAATTACTCCCTCAAACTTCTGCATCTACACTAATAACTTTTGGATCTACACTAATAAGAAAGTCTACTGAGAAAACTGATTACTTCATATGTAACTGGCTCTGAGATACTACACTGTAAATACAAAATACACCACAAATTTTGAACACACAGTATAAAAATTTTGAAATACCTAATTAATACTTTTTTAAGAAAGAGAGAGAGAGAGAGAATTTTTATTTATTTTTTTTAGTTTTCGGCGGACACAACATCTTTGTATGTGGTGCTGAGGATCGAACCCAGGCCGCATGCATGCCAGGCGAGGGCGCTACCACTTGAGCCACATCCCCAGCCCCCCTAATTAATACTTCTACACTGATCACATGTTGCAATGATCATTTTTTAATGTATTGGATTAACTAAAATATGTTATTAAAATTAACCTGTTTCTTTAGTTTTTTATTTACGTGGCTACCAAAAATTTTTAACTATACATGATCCCCAATTATATAAGTTAAACTTTAATTATCTGTTCACTTATTTCCAGCATCACTACCCTTGTGCTTCAGGGCTGTCATTAAGTAAAATAAGGGTTATGTAAACACATGCTCTGGGATAGATACCACAACAGTGGATATAATAAACTAAGACAGCTGAGGTAGCACATACAGCAAACAGTGTGCACAAAGGGATGATTCACATCCTGATGGGATGCAGTAAGCCAGCACCAGATTTCATCATGCTACTACTAAGAATGGTGTACACTTTAAAGTAATGACTTGGTGATTTCTGGAATTTTTCCTTTAACATTTCTGCACCACAGGCGACTGTGAAAAATTGAAACGTAAGGAAAAAAATCATGTATAAGGGTTGTTCTACTCCTCTAATTCAAAATCAAACTGACATGACTAAAGATGAAGAAACTGAAGAAATACAATGTATAAAAAAACACAAACTATCTTGTATTTTATTTGGAGTCCACCTCCATAAGATTGCATAACCTGGAAAAGCAAAAGGACTTTGCTTTGCTTGGAAGTTAAACAATTTAGGCTGCTAAACGTCCTAAAATTCTATGTACCTAGGAAATTTTGTACACTGATTAGAAACTACAAATCCTTAAATCAGGATCTAACTTTGCTTAATAGTATTTTATTTTCTTTGACAGAATTTTTTTATTTTTATAAATTACTGGTCATATTTCATCAAGGTTCTATTTAAATAGGCACAAGTTCAAGCAAAGATTAGATTCTGCCTTTAACAATGTGTAGTCAGGCAGAAGACACTGAGAGATAGGTATAATATCATTTATAAAGTTACTATTTTCTTTACATTTTTCCATTTTTGAAATGCTTCTGTAGCTTGTAATTAGGCAAATTACTCACTTTAATTACACTCAATAATTTAAGTCAAGCAACTATCAGAAAAAAAAATCCAGATATTTCTATTTAAAAACAATGTATCATAAATCAAGAATGCATAACCACTACTTATCTCTCCATGTGAGGAACTGCATAAATAGTACAGAAAGTGTTAATACTAGAAAAGTCTAACTATGGAATAAAATTTCTCCATACACCCTTTTTTTTTTTTGGTGAGCATTATACTGAAGAGCTTCTAAGGATAAAAATTAAAATCAGATACAGATCTGGCAAATAAAAGGTTTACAGTAGAAGTGAATAAAAATATCAGGGTCTATAGTTCTAAGCCACAAAAACTGGCAGGTTAGTTAAGAAAAATTCCAAAATATGTCCTTTATGATCAATAATAATAACTAATTTTCCATTTAAAGAAGGAGAAAATTTTACTTTTTTTTTATTTCTGCTACAAATATTATATGGTTCCTTATTGGGAATTTAAGAAAAAAATATACACAGGCTAATCAAATTTCCTTGTCAAGGTTCAAGAGACCAAAATTCAGAAAATTTAGATTCTAGCAAAATTTCCCAAATTTACATGACCTTACTACAGGATTAGATCATTTTCACCAATAAGAAACTATAGTATTAGTATATCTGCATTGATTGTTCCTAATTACAAGTTAGTTAATATATAATAATGTATAGTGATTATTACTCAGCAGGCAATGTTAAGTGCTTTGAAAATATTCTTAATCTTTATACAACCCTATAAAGTAGGTATTATCTTTACTCAACAGATTAAAAAAAAAAACAGAGATGCTAAGTAATTTGACCAAGAGTAACAAAGCTGAAAAATAACAGAGCTAGTATTCTAATTTAAGGAGTCCTGCTTCAGAATCACACTCTTTAATCACTTGGTATATTTAGTATCTAATATATCTAATCCCTTAATACTAAATCATCAAAAGAAAAGGCCTCTATTTTTCAGCAGGTAGAGGCATTTCTAAGAAGAGAATTTTGAGAATGGTTCATTTTATTAAAAAATGCTTGGCAACTTAAAATTTAAACTGAAATTCATTTTGTCAATATTTTTCTCTTTGTTAAAAAGGTATTAACTTTATGAAATTTTTCTTTTAATTAGATAGTTGATTATATATACACCAACATACACCAGCTAAAAGTTTCATGTGACTGATTAATACTAACATGGCTAAGTTCTTCTTATTTGCCAGACACTGTTTGAAATACTCCATACTTAAAAAAAAAAAATTCTCATAACTCTGTGAATTACATACTATAATTACCCCAACTTTACAGAAGAAAATACTAAGGTATGGGGACATTAAATAATTTGTCAAAGCCCAGACATCTACAGCTGGCTTTTGAACTGAGACCATAGTCTGATTTTAGAATCCATATTCTTAGTAAATTTAATCTATAAATTTATTTTCTCAAAAAGCACTTAATATGAACACTCAATAAATAGGCACAAGTTCAAGCAAAGATTAGATTCTGCCTTTAAATAAAGAAATAAAGAAAATAAATTAAGAAATAACTTACAATTTAGCATTTAATATTTTTTCTTTTAACACTAACTTAGAACAGTGGAACATTTATTTTTAGACCTATTATTAGTCTTTTGTTTTGGTTAAATTTATATTATGAAAATTGTTGCTACGCTCACCACAGAAAACCTGAGAAGAATTTCTGATGGGAAAATTGTTTCTGACTTTGGAAGAATTTAAGAATTAATTCTAGTTCGACTTTAGAAGACCATACATATTTATTGGTAGGTACTTCAGTAGATATGTAGAAAAGAGTCTAGCACACAGAGATATAGAATATAATGGGGAAAGGAAGAGAAGTACCTTTGTTGACATTTATTATGTATGAGATTTGTCAAATATACAAAGATGATTAAGACATATGTGAAGCAAAAAGACATATTAAAAATAATTATAGTAACAAATAAGAGAATACACAATTATGTGTTAGCTTATTCATAAACACAGCATGGGGCACCATGACACCACCTGAAGGAAATGAGGACGGCTTCCAGAGAAAGCATTTTGGGGATACATGATTGCTTCTGTAAGAATTAAAATACAATTTGGAAAATGCATACTTAACTCATTAATTTTGCCTCAATTTTGAGGATAAATTACCTGTAAAAACAAGTTTTTTAAAAATTTTTAAAATCATAAAATACTAATGTAAGCTTTAAAAAAAAAGTCAACCCCTTAACACTCAAAGCACAGTTTACAATACAACAAATAATTTCAAATTACTTATTAAGTTAGTTGCTCATTTCCTTGATTTTACTTAATATTGATATAACTCAATGTGAAAGGTTACATTCGTGCAAGTTAACAGAGCTTAACGATTAACTATATTCCCTTGCCAACCTTACTGTTTATATGGCAAATAGTGGTATATATAAAGAAGTCTAGGTATGCTTATGGGAGAAAAATAGTTCCAAATTGCTTAAAATTGAATAATTGGGATAAAAATGTATAAAATTAAGCTCTTTCTTTTTATAGTTCCTCTAGTTATTTCTTCCAGAATTGATCAAGACAATTCATCATTTGATTCTATATCTTCAGAACCAAAATCAAGATTTGCTATGCTAGATGATGTAAAAATTTTAGCGAATGGCCTCCTTCAGTTGGGACATGGTCTTAAAGATTTTGTCCATAAGACTAAGGGCCAAATTAATGACATATTTCAAAAACTAAACATATTTGATCAATCTTTTTATGATCTATCACTGCAAACTAATGAAATCAAAGAAGAAGAAAAGGAATTAAGAAGAACTACATCCAAATTACAAGTGAAAAATGAAGAGGTAAAAAATATGTCACTTGAACTCAACTCAAAACTTGAAAGCCTCCTAGAAGAAAAAATTCTACTACAGCACAAAGTGAGATATTTGGAGGAACAATTAACTAATTTAATTCAAAATCAACCTGAAATTCAGGAACATCCAGAAGTAACTTCACTTAAGGTAAGTAGAAACCAACAACAGTTCATGATTTTTTAGTGTGGAGTTTTAAAATAATTCTAAGACATACTATTTGAAATACTTTGTTGCATTGTTGAAATACTTTATTTTTTTTAGGAAATATAACACATAGAAAATAAATTTTCCCATCATAAGTTAAAGTTGGTTTCTGCTTCCCTACTATTATATATGAAAACTAAACTTTACATTTCATATGAAAATTACAAGTGAATTAAGTAATAAAATTTAGAACACCAGATTGTTATACTATTGGCAAATAACTGGATATAAGTAAAAAAAAATTGAAGAAATTTAAATATAAAAACTATTTTTCAGTATTCCAAAGTAGATACATGTAATACAGTCTATGGTAGATTTACTATTATTAAAATATTGTGTGTAGGGTATTTCTTTTAATTGAAGTAAAGTTCAGAAAATCACATTTTAGAGATGACACTTTTTAATGTAAGAACAAAATTATGTATTATTTTCAAAAAGCATACAAGGGAAAATGATCACCTCTATTCATTTTTCTAACCCACTGGTAGTTTAAAAAAAAACAAACGGTGATAGTTTAATAAATAAAAACTTTTAACAAAAAAAAAAAAAGAAAGAAAATTTTAACTAAATTACAAACTATGTCCAGACTTTTGTAGAACAGCAAGATAATAGCATCAAAGACCTTCTCCAGACTGTGGAAGAGCAATATAAACAATTAAACCAACAGCACAGTCAAATAAAAGAAATAGAAAATCAGGTAAGTCAATATTTAAATGGTATGTCCACAATCTAAGCATTCTAATACAAAGGAGAATAGTACAAAAACATTAATTACTAATATTTAAAAGCCATGCATTGAGTTAAAAAAAAAAAAAAACAGAGAAACTGGTAAGAAAATATTCCCCAAGTTTATAAAACAAGTATCACCATGGATTTCAACTAAACAAACATCATTTTAGTAGGTAATACTAATTTTCAAAAAAAAAAATTTTGCCAACTACTTTTAATTTCCATAATTTCCTTTATATTAAATAGTACTTTCTAAATTCTTTTTTATTATATATTTTTATTATTATTCAATGCATCCACTCACAAAAGTGAAATGGCACCATTACACAATATATATTCTATTTATACATTAAATACACAGTAGTGTCCTCCCCAACCCTTAGTAAACTACAGACCAAAAATAATAAATATTAATATTTGTCTTGATTCTTTTAAAAGAAAGGCCACTTTAACTAACTTTTATTATATTATTCTTAGTTATTGTTATTAAAATCCTACTATACCTAATTTATAAGTTAAAATTTGTCACAGGCATATACATACAGGGAAAAAATTGTATACAGAGGGTTTGTCATTATCTGCCATTTCAGGCATTCATTGGGAGGTCCTAGAAGATAAGATAATGGATTTCATGGATAAAGGGAAATTCTGTATAAAGAAATCAAAGCAAATTTCTGGTTGGAAGAAGTCCCTGATCATCTAACTTCTCAAATTTAAATTATAAAATCAAAATTCAAAAAAGTTAAGTGACTTCAAGATCACTTTACTCAAAAGAAAAGACTAACATCCAGTAACTGAATTTTATAACAGATTCTTACAAATTAAGTTCTAGGAAATGCCATTTATGCCAGTATTAAAAAATTAACAGGAGGGCTAGGGATGCAAATCAGTGGTAGAGTATTTGCCTAGCATGTGAAAGGGTTCTGGGCTAGATCCCAGCACTGCTCCCCACCCCACCACATGCAAATAATAATAATGCTAAATATTGGGACTGGGGTTGTGGCTCAGTGGTAGGCATGTGTGTGAGGCACTGGGTTCGATCCTCAGCAACACATGAATAAATAAAAAATAAAGGTATTGTGTCCAGCTATAACTAAAAAAAGTATTTTAAAAAGAAAAAAAAATAATAATGCTAAATATCATATTCTGCTTTTCTCATCATCAATAAGAAAAGCAATCAATTGCAAACTCAGGCTTTAAATAAAATAGTATATTGAAATACATTCAAAGGTTTGCCAATTTCTACAGATGTATTTACAGGTTAAAAACTATCCAGAGGGGCTGGGGTTGTGGCTCAATGGTAGAGCATCTGCCTAGCATGTGTGAGGCACTGGGTTCGATCGTCAGCACCACATAAAAATAAATTTGAAGGAAGGTATTATGTCCATCTATAATTTTAAAAAAAGAAAAAAAAAAAAAAACTATCCAGAGCTGGGTGCAATGGTGCATGCCTGTAATCCCAGCAGCTGAGACAGGAGGATCACAAGTTCAAAGCCAGCCTCAGCAACTTGGTGAGGCCCTAAGCAACTTAGTGAGACCCTGTCTTTATATAAATTAAAAAAAAAAAAAAAAGAAAGAAAGAAAGAAAAGGTCTGAGAATGTTGCTCACTGGTTCAGCATCCCTGGGTTCAATCCCCAGTACCAAAACAAAAAAACACAAAACTACCCAGAAAGCAGTGTTATGTAGCCTTGTTCAAATTATGTGTTATGTCTTTCTGACAAATCTGAGACTCAATTAGACCTACAACCCTGAGTGATTAAATTTAAAATCTGCCTGTGTTTATGAATAGAATATTAAGTATATCTTTCATATAAATAAAGAGAATATACAAAATATTTTAAGCAAAACTTCTGGCCTTCCTGTTTTTGTTTGTTTTCTTTTTTATGCATGCCTGGGGCTTGTTGTTATTTTCTCAGTTTTTTGTTTTGCCATAATATTGTGAACTGAAAGATACAAAGAAATTATACTTTTGATATCCTTAGTTCAGATTTCTCCTAATTATATATTCAGTATCAATTTTTAAAAGTAGATTTATATTCTTTTATCAGCTCAGAAGGACTGGAATTCAAGAACCCACAGAAAATTCACTTTCTTCCAAATCAAGAGCACCAAGAACTACTCCCCCTCTGCAGCTGAATGAAACAAAAAATACAGAACAAGATGGTAAGATCATTTGATGGGTTTTCTTCTTGAAACCATTATCATCAGAATCCTTATACTCAGATCTATACTAACAGTAGAAGGCATATCCTCCAAATACAAATCACCAATTTAAATTGGCTCCTGGGTTTTTCTAACACTATAAAAGGAATTCTTAGGACAATAAGCAAGCTATAAATATGAACTTGATATTAGATAATATGGCATGATTATCTTAAATGTGATTATGGTATTACAATTATGAAAACAACAACTTCAACTTCGCATTTAAGAAATGCATGCTGAAATATTTATGGGTTTGAGTCATGATGTTCGAAAACTACTTTCAAACAGCACAAACAAAATACATGGTTCATTTGTGATTGTGTGTGTGTGTGTGTGTGTCTGTGTGTGAAGCATACATGTTATGATGTCACCAATGGTTGAATACAAACAAGACTATGGTGTTTTCTTCAATAATTCTTTTCACTTTTCTTTTTCTTGAAAATTTTCATAAGAAAAACAAAAGTTGCAGGGAACAAAGTTTCCATTCCCACCCAAACTTCAACAAAATGACACATTTATGATTTACTCCTCAATATGGTGTTTACTTTGTTTTGAGATCGGGTCTTGCTAAATTGTCCAGGCTGGGCTCAAACTCACAATCGTCCAGCCTCAGCTTCCTCAGTAACATAAATTATAGGCATGTGCCACTACACCAGTCTCAAAACAATATATTCTCATAACATTCACTTTTTTATGCAACTCACTTAGAAAAAAAAAGGTCTACATTGCTAGTTTTCTCCTTGTAAGTTTACTCCACATATATCTACTAACTAACTATCTGCTATTCACCAAGCAGGTACTAAGTTTCTGTACTTAGTTTCAAGCGCATTTCTGCCACCTAATATTCATACCATGTCTGATGATGATGATGATGATGATATTTGCTCAAAATTCTCATTTTGTCATGTTTCTTTAGAAATAATTCAGGTTGGGGGACTGGAGTCACAACTCAGTAGCAGAGTGCTTGCCTAGCATGTGTGAGGCACTGAGTTCGAGTCTCAGCACCATATATAAATAAATTAAATAAAGGTCCATCAACAGCTAATAAAAATATTTTTAAAAAGAAATAATTCAGGTTGGTAATACTATTTTTATATTCCTTGCATAATATAGCCATATGGAAAAATGCCTTAGCATTCATATTCCTGAAACAAATTGTAGTCACTACAATTCCATGAAATTGCAAGTAAAACCTCAAGTTCCAAAGATATTCTTCTTACTAAATCTTCTATGATAACATTTTGTTGATTCTAGGCATTCCTGCTGATTGTTCTGCCATTTATAAAAGAGGTGAACGTACAAGTGGCATATATACCATTAAACCAAGCAACTCACAAGCTTTTGACGTCTACTGTGAAGTTAAATCAGGTAAAACCTGCCTAAGGAGAAAATGGACAGTAATAGACAGTTCAAGTTATTCATTATCTATTAGAAAGACTAAGCCTGTTCTATTTGTGTTAAATATGTATAATACAACTATATATTACTTATACTTGTTTATTTATTCATGTATTTATTCAATATTTTCCATTTCCGCTTTAAAAGAATCTGAAGTGACTACTGTCAATAAATTTACCAAGAAAAAATTCATTAGTTGTTCTTCCCTTAACTGTTTGGGACCATAATAAATAATATGAAGTATATCACCATACACTTACCATATGTTACCACATTAACTTACAAAGTCACCAATTAAAACCAAACTCAAAAGATATTTTTATATCTGTCAACATCAATCTACTAAACATATACAATTTCATTCATTATATATAGGTAATCCATGGACCTTAATTCAACACCGAATAGATGGATCACAAAACTTCAATGAAACATGGGAGAACTACAGAAATGGTTTTGGGAGACTTGATGGTAAGATGATTTCATTCAATCATTCATTCACTTGTTAATTTAGAAATATTTTTTAAAAACCTATTATAGGGGCTTGGGTTGTGAGGCCCTGGGTTCAATCCTCAGCACCACATAAAAATAAATAAATAAAGGTATTGTGTCTAACTACAACTAAAATAAAAATATTTTTTTAAAAAAAGAACCTATTACAGACTAGGCACTGAAAATACAGCAATGAAAAGTAACTGTTCCAGTCTTCATAAAACTTATTAACAAATAATTACACATTTGTTATTAATTATATTTATTATAACTGTCATTATTTGAATTAGCATTATCACAATTACATGTCTGTTCTTAATTATTCTTATCACAACTTAATTTGATGGCTTATAATTATCATAATTATAATTATTCAAGAAAAATTTGATTAAGTGCTAAGTGCTTTGATAAGTGGTGCTTATAAATGAGCTGCAAAGATAACTATTCCTAGCACTAGTTATTATATTCTTCATTAACATTTTAACTATTAATTAATTAAAAGTTAGAAGAGGACTGGAGGACTAGCTCAATGGAAGAGTATATGCCTAACATCATGAGGTCCTGGGTGTGATCCCCAGCACTATAAAACATCATGTTAATAAAATAAACAAGGGGATAGGAAACTGTCAGATATTCAGTATGAATTTTAAAATTCTAATTATTTAAATATTATAAATATATAGTATGGGATATGATTTAAATTGATTTAGTTAACTCAACATTTATTCTATTTTGATCACATAACAATATAAAATAAGCAAAAGTAACAGACATTAAAAATCCTAAAAGTACATTATAAAGTCTATGAATCATATATAAGTGCCCACTTATAAACTGGAAAACAAGCCAGGCGTGGTGGCGCACACCTGTAATCCCAATAGTTTGGGAGGCTGATTCAAAAGAATCACCAAGTTCAAAGCCTTAGCAAGGTCCTAAGCAACTCAGTATAGACCCTGTCTCTAAATAAAACACAAAAAAGAGCTGGGGATGTGGCTCAGTGGTTGAGTACCCCTGAATTTAATCCCCGGTACCAAAAAGGAAAAAGAAGAGGAAAAGAATAGAAAACAAATATTATTATATCAAATTTTAAAATACTCACTACTATTTGACCATTTAAAATGTTTTATATTCAAAGTGCCAATTAAATCCTTAGTTAGAAGGTATATTCAATGATAAGTTTTGTAGCTCCAACTCTTCAAAGAGTGAGTGTAACCCAAATGTAAAGACTGATGGTTAAGTCCAGAATGCTTATTTATTTCTGATGAGAAAGTAAGCCATTTGTAGTAGTATTTACAATGCTTAAATGAAGCTTTCTAACAATATCAGTAAGGAAACATGGACTTTTTAAATTAAATAATTTCATAAAGACTGTGATAAAAAATAATCTATTAATAGTTGTGCTACATTTTAAATTCCAAACAAAAATATATTTTTCATTACAGAGAAAAGATGTATGAGGCCCTGTGTTCAGTCTCTGGTACCACCAAAAGAGGCAGGGTATATTCTTCTTTTCTATGAAGAAAACATTTATCAAGCAAATACTACAGGCCCAGTTTATATATGATAAAAATGGCACCATCATATTATCCAAGTCCAAGAATACTTAACAAGCCTCTTGACTATGTAGGCATTAATAAAGAGCTGACAGTAAAGCTGGTGGAACAATTTAGACATAAGATATTACTCTACCAATGACCAACCCTAAAAAATATTAAGACTATTATGGAATAGTGTCATATGTGTCAGATGTGAAACATCTGGCAATATCCATTTTAGAAAAAAAGGATAATCAGACTTGAAGCAGATCTATTAATATTTTAACATGCTTAGTGTATAAACTATCTTTGATAAAATTGTTTTTAAAAGAAATACTTTGAAAGACTCTAGAAAAAAGACATTCAGCACTAAAATCACTATTCACTTACAGCAGTTGAGGCCTAATCTATAGCTAACAATTCACAGATTTTTAAAACTCTTCTTTTTCAGGAGAATTTTGGTTGGGCCTAGAGAAAATATATTCCATAGTGAAAACATCTAATTACATTTTACAATTTGAGCTAGAAGACTGGAAAGACAACAAGCATTATATTGAGTATTCTTTTCACTTGGGAAATCATGAAACCAACTACACACTACATCTAGTTGAGATTGCTGGAAATGTCCCCAAGTCACTCCCAGAACACAGGGATTTGACGTTTTCTACGTGGGATCACAAAGCAAAAGGACACTCCAACTGTCCAGAAATGTATTCAGGTATCATTTTTTTATATCAATACTTAATTTTCACGTCTACAAAATATCTTCCTATGGTTTTAGCTATTATTCATAATGTCACAACTCTTTCAAATCTAAACCATTACCCCCAAAAAATATTAATTCTAGTTCAACTAGGTAGTTTACCTCTAATATCTTAGGAGGTTTAGATATTCTCTTTCTGGTATTATAATAAAAGTTATACAGATTATTTAAAATCAGGATACATGCATCTACAACACTGTAATGTTAACAGAAATGAAGATCTATATATGGAGAAATAGAATACCAGTATATATGTGTTTGTATCCATTAAATTGCATATCTATCTTCTTTAGGAGGCTGGTGGTGGCATGATGTATGTGGAGAAAACAACCTAAATGGAAAATATAATAAACCAAGAGCAAAATCTAAGCCAGAGAAGAGAAGAGGAATATGCTGGAGGTCTCAAAATGGAAGGTTATACTCTATTAAATCAACCAAAATGTTAATCCATCCAGTAGATTCAGAAAGCTTTGAATGAACTGAAGCAAATCAAAAAGCCAATAAATTAAACATTAAACTCATCCCAAGTTACTGTGGTTTAATAATCTGGTATTAAATTCTTAATGGAAGCCTTGAGAAAATTTTCATTTTAAAGTCACTATCAATTTAAATTAAACATCATCACATCACTCAAAGAATAACACTTTTCTAAACCAAAATTCTTATGATACTGTTTGTTCATATATTTTGTGATGTGGGAATAAAACTTAGATGGTCAAATCTAAATCATAAATAATGGATGAATTTTTAAATAGCATTTTTAAATTAATTATAAAAGTCACAGGCTAATTTCACAATTTCCCCAACTTAAAAAAAAAAAAAAGACAGTTTTCTTGTTAAAATTCTAAACATGAATAAATACAACAGACTAACAAGAGTTCTTAAATATGACAGTTAATTTTAAAATTCAGTCATAGTACATGTGGAAACCTGTAATATAAATGATAAGTCTGATGCTTTATTTTGCTACAAAATAACTTGAAATAAATGTTTGATATGGTTTACTTAACCAAGATGAAAAACTGCACTCAAACAGGCTCAATGTCTTTTACAAACGCAGTAGATAATGATTACTAAGTCACATTGACTTTAACATCAGGTATCATTGTACCTTAACATATTTGTTAGCTTATCTATATTGTACGTATTTCATATATTTTAACACTTAATACTGTGAAAACCAAAAATTTTAAATGGATTTTGTCAGAACACAATAAGAATGAATGCCTTTGAGGCATTAAGTTAAACTATAATAATAATGTATTCCCCCTGGACATGCTATGAGTCTAACATGTTTGTGTAGATTTTAAGCTGAACTGACAATCATAACACATTATGGAATGTTAAAATAGCATGACAATCATGTATGTATGTTTAAATTTTAATAAAGACTCAGTCCCTAAATTTAGAAATTTAAATTCTTGTAGTTTTTTAATTGACATTATAATAAACATAGGACTAAGACATTTCTAACTTAAATAATTTAAAATCTAAATCACCACAGATTATTAGATACATTTTTTGATCATAACATCAAATTGCCAGTATTATTTTAAATAAGTGTTTTTTAAAAAAAAAAAAACTACCAAGGAGAAGTAAAATTTTAAATTAAACACAGTTTTTAAAGGAGATGGTACCTAAGTTATATGGTGACTCAGCACAGGCAATATTCAGCATTGTATATATTAAATTATTAAATTAATGTCATATTTTTATGTTACTTAGTAAAAAAGCTATATATATGTGAATCCTACATAAATAGTTCCCTCCAAAGAACACAAAAGAGTAAAGGAAAACACAGGCTATAATTTTCAGAACTGCAGCCCAAGCTATCAACATTTATATTGTTTTTAGAGCCAGATACCAAAATGGCTCCCTCACCACCACCAAAATGCAAAGCTATCAAATGCAAAATAAGCATTATATAATATGCCAGTTGCTTTTCCTCAGTTTTCCTTTTTTTTTTTTTTAATTCTCATACAGTATGCTTCACTTTGCTCCTTTTAGGAATACTAGATTGGATTTTTATCCATAGAAAGCTCAGATTGAGAAATAATTATGGTAGAGAAAGAGTTTCTTCATTACAGTTCATAAAATGATGTCCTTTTGTCCTCACTACTTTGCCAAAAAGGTTTGCATTTCACCACAAACAGCTATCTAACCTAATGGGTCTTCTCAGCCTACTTTCCCTTTGATATCTCTAGAACTTACTAATATCAATATCCTCTTTTTTGTTATTATTATTATTTTGTGGTGGGGGTGGTGCTAGACATTGATCCCAGGGCCTTGTGCATGCTAGGCAAGCACTCTACCAACTGAGCTATATCCCCAATCCCTTTTTGTTATTTTAACCTTCATTTTGCTTCCAGAATATCACTATATACTCCGTTATCCTTTACCTGGATCCATCTTCTATAGTCTTCTCAAATTCAACATATCAAATAAATTCACCAGCCACTTACTGTCTCTGTGATCCCCTTCAACCCTTTCTCTCTTCCTTTGTACACTTAACACTTTCCTCCCTAACTTCTTTATATCCATTAATATTTCTACTAAGCTCCCAGGATTTTTCACTTAACTTTGTAAATAATGTATACCATAAGCCACCAAGTCGAATACAACCTTTTTTGGAAATGTCTCTTAATCTGATAAAAACTTTTTTTTCTCAAGTACACACATTTCTCATTTCAGGGTCACCTTTTACAATCCATTTATATTCTTTTCCATCCTACAATCAACACGTTTTCATGCATATGTCTCTTCTTTCCAATAACATAACTCATGGTAGTCAATTAACTCATTCATTCTTCAAAAATATATTCATTAAGCAACATTTATTAAATGTCTCTTTTACAAAACCTATCCCATCTCAATGGCTTAGGGCTAAGGCAGGAGAATTGAGAGTTCGAAGTCAGCCTCAACAATTTAGCAAGGCACTAAGCAACTCAACAAGACCCTGTCTCTAACTAAAATATAAAAAAGCGCTGGGGAAGTGGCTCAGTGATTAAGTGCCTCTGGGTTTAATCCCAAGTACCAAAAACAAAAACAAAAAAATCCTGTATTCCAAATTTGTATAATCATATATTCTCCCTTCTGTTATAGATACTTAAATTTCCTTTTGTATTTTCCCATCACTAATAACCACAGCATTGCATTTACGCACATACTACTGGGTGATTATCCAATACTGCAGCTTTCAAAAATGCAAAGAAAGGGATCAACTGGCACTTTTATCAAAGTCCAAAGTATTCTCAGCACAAATCAACTAGGGCAAAATTACTCAATTGGTGCAAAATGTGCAGTTCAAGGTCATGAAAGTAGAACTAATAATCTCCCATAATAAACCTTTGTTAGATGAGGTGTCAATAACATTTTAGAAAGTACAAAATGTAATTAAGGAGTCCTTCTAAAATAACAGAAGTTTTTCTAAAGCTTAAATGTGTTTAGCCATAAGAACAATAAAATAGCTAACAAAATAATAAGGTTTATTTGAAAGAGCAATAAACTACAATCTTAAAGATGTAAGGTCTCCGCTATTGATCTTCAAATAAACACTAGTCTCAGTTTGTACATCTAGAACATAATAATAATGATGACCTGCCAAATCTATTTCATGTAGTTTTAATCAATTCTGATACTGTATTTTAATAATTATGAACTATTATGTTTTAAACATATGTATATATTTTTAAAAACTGGGTCTTAGATATCACCACATTCCTTCATGGAAATGATATTTAAAATACTCTTAATTCTTAAGAAAGCTGAACAAAACTGTTCTTTTCACAGTCTGCTGTTTCTGGAACTTTACTTCTTTCCTCTGGGACTCTAACATCTTCGATATACCTTCAAAGGCAAGCCCCTAAAAACTCCTGAGTGGTCATGTTAAAATGTTAGGAAAGAGCTCTCAACTCAAGAGTTTCTCTAGTTAAACTAGAACCAATTAGATAAAAGAGTGTTATATCTAGGGCAAAATCAAAATAGCAAATGTGACATTAGTATGAGACATCAATGAACACTAAAAGTAAAAACAAAAACCAATATCCTCTAAAACAGGGAACTATACATTTAAATGGGAAAAAAAAGTTCCTTAATTTTCAGTAACAATCAGATGAAGTTTGCACTTCCTTAAATTAAGAATGTAAGAAACTAATAACCTCAGCAGTATTTAGCAGTATATAAGACTTTATCATGAATAAAAATCACACATTTTTATATCAAAACTATTACAAATATCTCAAAATGTTGTTGTAATATATTTAGAAAATAGTTTTTACATCTCAGGCTATATCTTATTATTTAATTCACTAATAAAGAAAGATCACAATTTTAATATTTTGATATTAACTCAACATAATTTATTTCTTTTATTATCCTATGAATTTTATTTTATGCACTTAAAAACTTTATTCCAAAAATGAAGATCACAAGATTCACAGAAATAAATAAATAAATTATTAAATGGGCTCCAATGAAAGACCTAACATGGTATAATAACCTAGTTTCAGAAACATGAATCACATGGTTCTCATGTCACAATGGAGAGAACAGGTATTTCAGGTATTTACTCACTCTGACCTGTCAAGCTAGTTCTAGAAACAAAATTTTAGGTTAAAAAGTTCAATCAGTCTATAATAAGCTCATTAAACTCTTCAGAAAAAAACTGAGAATAATAAATCCATAAAGAGATCATAAAGCATTTCATTTGTTATTATGGCTAATTTTTTAAAAGTATCTGTTAGATACATATTGCAGGACTTAACAATTGAAATGCTATGATGGGTGCATTTCTTTCAAGTCTGACTGGAGAGAGAGAAAAGGATAAGTTACAGATGAAACAAGAATGACAAGTCGGGCACAGGCACAGTAGCACACGCCTGTAATCCCAGCGACTTGGGAAGCTGAGGCAGGATGACCACAAGTTTAAAGCCAGCCCTGTTTCAAAAAGGTCAAGGGAGGGCTGGGTTGTGTCTCAGTGGTAGAACACCTGTCTACCACATGTGAGGCATTGGGTTTGATTCTCAGCACCATATAAAAATAAACTTAAAGAAAGGTATTGTGTCCATCTACAATAAATTTTTTTTTTTTTTTTTTTAAAAAAAGGTCTAGAGATGTGTGTCAATGGTTAAATACCCCTGGGTTCAAACCCTGGTACCAAAAAAAGAATAACAATGCTAACAGTAATTAACTACACTTTTCTCATTATTTGTATATATTTGGAATTTCTATTTTTTACTTATTTACTTACTTATTTACCTATTTATTTATTTTAGTTGTTGATGGACCTTTATTTTATTCATTTATTTATACGTGGTGCTGAGAATCGAAACCAGTGCCTCACAAGATGCAAGCACTCCACCACTAAGGCACAACCCCAGCCCTATATTTGGAATTTTATACAACAAAAAGTTTAAACTATGTTCCAGTTAGTTCACAAAAAACAGATTTACTAAAGTTTATTAAGAGATACTCCTGTGAAGGTCAAGAACATCATCTACCACATCTTTTCATTTAGTTTCTCACAGTAATAGTTATGACGTCTGTACCACTTTATTCTTATAATCTTGGTAATATTTCTAGCCATAGTCTCCTCCAAAAAAAAAAAAAAAACTGGATAGAATAACAAAAGTTCAGCAGGTTTAATTACACCTAGGCTATTGTTGGGAAAGAGACTAACTAAAAAATCCTGCCAAGAATATCATGTGCTCTGTGGACACATCTCTTAAAAAACTGGATGTCAATAAAACACATAAGCATTTGCTCAATTAGATGTACCTTGATCTGTTACAACTCAAATGCAAGAATGTTGGCCAAGTAACAATTTAGCACACAAGTAACACTGCACAGGATCTACTATCTAACTTTCAGATGATTTAAGATATTCCATAAAGATTTTTTTTTCCTGCCAGTAAGAAAGGGCTTATTGTTTGGTTGTGATAAGGTAACAGTCCCATTGCTACCTCTTCTATGATATTGTGATAACATTTCATTGATAAAGGAATCATTTGATGTAAACCTCACTTGTTTGGCTCAACAAGAAATATGTCATTTATTTCCTGATTGCTAGAAATGACTACATGTCTATATATCCTCGTTTACCATGGTAAAGGATTTAAAAAGACTAGGTCCTCCTGGGTTAACCTCATCTAAAAATAAGTAACCAACCGCATGTGGAAAAAAATGTCACTTTGTTACTTAAATGTTAAAATCTCTAATGAAATTCCAATAATGTCTTTAAAAACATATTTAAAATGTATATTATAAATAGAATACATTAAAATATAGTTTAAATTGACAGTACAAATAAAAACTGGAATTGAAAAATATTAAATAATAGGTTAATAAATCAACAATTAAATAAGTGAAAAATATTAAATGATATTAAATAAACCTGTCACTTTCAGAATATAGCTCTTTTTCTTGTGGTTTTTCATTTCACCTCAGTCAAATGTTTGATTCAATCATGTCCATTTATTCACATGAGAATTTTTTAATCATTTTTACCCCATGAGACACTTTATAATCCTTTTAAGTTCTTACTAAAACAAAATACTATGTGTTATTCTTATCTATGGGAGGTTTTCTAGACATGCTAAAGGTTTTTTTTTTTTTTTTAATAAACTATAAATCCTCTCTATGAGACCAAATCTTTCTAATGGTATAAAGTAGAATAAGCATTGTACATGATTTGGTTTTCAGGCATCATGGACACTAAAGGTTCAAATAACAATACAAAGCAGACCAATGCTGACTTTGATAATCTCCCTTTTTAACCCATTCTCTCTTTTATGTATATCTTAAAAGGCCAGAATCCTTGTTCTTTTCAAACCAATCTCTCAAGTTGTGTAACACAGGGGTAAATGTAATCTAATGATGACAACAATAACTAATTTCTATGGAGCACTTCATATGTGCCAGCACTTTACAAGTATCTAATCCTCACAAATTTCTAAGACATAGGTAATTTTATTATCACCATATTAAAAGAAGAAAAACTAGTCAATCTTACTTTTTTAAGAAACTATTTTTAAATGAAATAACATTATAAAATATGAGTTATAGGAGTTTATCTCCCAACTTTTCATAGAATATATAGTCATGTCATTTCAAGCAACACAAAAATAATTATTTCTTTATATAATGTGGAAAATGACTATATAAAAGAGCACAGTCAACTTTATAATCACTGTGTCTTTTTTTAAAAATTTTTTTAAGATGGACACAATATCTTTACTGATTTTATTTATTTTTATGGAGTGCTGAGGATTGAAACCAGTGCCTCACATGTGTGAGGCAAGTGCTCTACTGCTGAGCTATAACCGTAGCCCTTCAACTGTCTTTTTAAAAAGAGAAAGATACTTCAAGCAAAACAGTAGTAACAACAAAAAAAGCCAACAAAATATAGTAACCACAATACTACTTCTGTATTTTCATGAATTTAATTTTTTATTTCCCTGAAGATATCCTCATACTAGAAAATTACAAATCTCTTTTTTAAACAAAATAATACATCTTTCTTGCTTCAACAGCTCTCACTAATAACATATTACTAACATAGCACTATGATAATGTCTTTAAATAAGAAATTTAATAACTTTGATATCCTGTTTTGCAATTTATCAATGTCTGTTAATATGTACTTTACATGAGTTCCTTATAAACTGTATATAAGCAGAATTAGGTTACACAAAACTCAATCTGAATCAAATTTATTTTGACAAAAAACATTAACACTTAAAGCAGTAGTCATAACTCCACAATGAATCGCCATATCATGTACAACCACAAGAATGTGATTTTAAATAGAATAAATTATACTTCATGTATGTATATTTCAAAATACACTCTACTGTCATACATATCTAAAAAGAATGAAAAAATAAATTCACCTAAAAAAACACTATTCATATTCAATACATATTAAATAGGAATGTCCAATCTTCCTGATGAGCTTAGCTAATTCTGTCTTCTCTGGGAATAAACTGTTCACTCATGAGAGAAGAAAAATTCTTACTTATACATAATGAATTGTTTTTTAAAAAGCTTTTTGCCTAGAATATATTTTTAATAATAATGTGGAATTGTATTAACTCTAGAATTAATAGAGTAATTAGACAGTCCAAACTAAATGTCCCAAGATATTGTCAACAATCTCTCAAGATCATTCCCAACTAATATGTTATGATTCATTCCTTTGCCAGAAAAGTTTACTCTAAGAATAGAAACTAATTCTAGTTTATAAACTACCAACTAGTCTTACCAATACTATTTCAAATGAGAAAGCATTTACCAAAAAAACCAACAGCAAATCCAAACAAACAAGTTATCTTAAATAGCTACTAAGACACACTTATACATTCTGTATAAACTCAAAACAAAACCATAGTAACTTATAATTTATAAAACCATTAAAATCTTTTGGTGTGTTTACTTTTCATCTCCTCTAAGAGATTATATAATTCTTCTAATTATAAAATTATTCTAATTCCATGTCCTTGTAAATAGGCATGTACACAACTTGTCAAATAGTTTGTTCTATTTTGTTTCTTTTTTTAACTTTTTTTTAGTTGTAGATGGAAACAATAACTTTTATTTATTTATTTTTTAATGTGGTGCTGAGGACCAAACCCAGTGCCTCACACATGCGCTCTACCACTGAGTCACAACCAGAACCCCTACTTTGCTTCTTTTTATAGCTACATAAATAAGTACACACACATACACATATGCACACAATTTTTTTTTCTTTATCGTATCTTCTTGTTTAGGTTGCAAGCCCCAGGAATTTAACTCACATTATCAATTACATGGAAAGTTTTGTGCTTTGCACTCATCCAAAAGAAAACAGGTATTATTATCTCACATTTTATTAAAATGAAAACAGTGGCCAATAAAGTAATTATCCCTAAGTTGCTGGAAGCAACCTGTGAAATGTGTGTGAACCCAGTTGATACAGAAACCATTGGTAGGAAAGTCTGCTATCCGGGAACTCCCAGCAGCAGCCAGCATCCCTGATGGTTGAGACTGCCTAGTACATGTGACTTTCTATATAGCTCTGCCACAGATTCCGCACAGGACCAGAGATGGGTGGCTTGCCAAGATGCCAGTCAACATGTTTGCTGCAAGTCCCCTGCCACAGCAAGAATCAAGAATCCTCTTGCTGAAACCTTATCCCTGCCTTTGATGTAGTCTCCCTTAAATGAAGGACAGGAACAATTTTTCTAGTAGTTCCAGCTCCTATGTAGACTGGAGGACCTATCAGGAGCTCCCCTTTTTTGAACCTAATTTCTGGCTCTGGCTCTTATTTCTTTACTAAATATTTCAGACTTTCTTTTTCTTAGCTGGCTCATCACCTCCTGAGCAAGAAACTACCCTGGAGGGGTGCTAGCTGACCCATAACGTTGTCATCCAAATAATAAACAGTTACATCTGTATAATTTTTTTTTATTTTTTTTTATAATTTTTTAATATTTATTTTTTAGTTTTTGGCGGACACAACATCTTTGTTTGTATGTGGTGCTGAGGATCGAACCCGGGCCGCACGCACACCAGGCGGGCGCGCTACCGCTTGAGCCACATCCCCAGCCCATGTATAATTTTTAAACCACATTCTTCTACCACTCTACAGTTTCTAATATTTTTAATTGATAGAATAAACATTTATTGTATACTTTCTATGAGGTAGAAAACTATTCTAGACTCTGAAATATTGTGGTAAATGAGACAAAACAGACCCTGCCCTTTTCAGTATTACACTCAAGTGAGAAAAACAAAACAAAACAAAAAAAGATCATTTAATTATATGTTATAACCCCAGATAATGAAAATATAAATAGGGTAAAGAGCCAGAGGAGGAAAACACTGGATCTTTTTAGTTAGGATGATAAGGAAAAGCCTCTCTAGAAAGTGACATATAAGCAAATGCATGACTGATAAGGAAACAAGTCATGTGAAAATATGAAGAAAACAAAAATGGCAGAGCAAAAGCAAATGGAAAAACCTTAGGCAGAATGGAATTGTTTGTTCAAGGATGAACAGAAAGGCCACTGAGGTAAAATGAAGGGAGTAAAGCAGAGTGAAATTAGAGAAAGGAGCCAGATCAAGAAGTCTTATAGACTATTATTTTTTTTAAAAAAATCCTGTTTGCTTTTAATGGAAGTCACTTGAGAGTTTCAGACAGAGAAATGAATAAACTTATAACCTTTAAAGATCTCTTCAGCTGTAATACTGAGAAGTGACTGAGTTGGGGATAGAAAAAAAATAGCTATTCAATATGGTAGCTTCCAGTCCTAAGTGGCTACTAAACATTTGAAATGTGGATCATTTGAACTGAAGTGTGCTTTAATAATAAAATATACACTGGATTTCAAAAATTTTACTAGGAGAGAAAAGTAAAATACCAACTTTTTACATTTATTACATGTTGAAGTGAAAGCAATAATATTTTTTATACACTAAGTTAAACAACATAATTAAAATTAATTTCACTTGATTCTTTTTTTAATGTAGCAACTATAGAATCTTAAATTACAAGTGTGGTTCCCATTGTATTTCTACCTGATAGTGCTGTTCTACTGGTGCCTTAGACTAAAATTTTTAAAAGGTGGAAGTGATAAGAAGCATTGGATTCAGGATATATTTTGAAAGTAAAGCCTATAATAACTTGGCTGAATAAATGCTGGGGTAAGGAAAAGAGAGAAACTGTGATTTCAAAATTTTTTTCTTCGGGAATTTGGTAACTGGTAGTAAAATATATTAGGATGGGGAAGTCTTGCATGAAAACTCAAAGTTCTGTTTCAGAATATCATATCTGAGCTGCCCTGTTGGATATCTCAATAACAGAGTCATGATCTCAGAATTCACAAACAAAAAGAACATCATTCATCAGGAAATGACACTCCTCACATTGTGTAGCATTCTGCCTAAGAAGTTATATCCAACAACTATGTACCTAGTATTCTCTAGGTAGAATACACCTAACCCATATTTTTTACTAACTGTTAGAAAATAATGTAAGTATGTAAATTTGGTTCATGTATAATATTAGTTATATAATAAACATTTGAGAAAATATATGAGTTAGGAGTTCAAATGTTTTAACCTAACAGCCCAGGTATCAAATGCCAGCCACCACTGTACTAAAGTATGGTGCTCAGCAATATTTTTAAACCCTCTATCCCTTGGTTTATTCACCTCTAAAATGAATTATCTTATTTAATCCTCATACACAAAGTATGAGGATTAAATAAGATAATTCATGTAAGGTAATTTACCTGGTACACAGTAACAACTTAATACACAACAGCTATTAACCATTATATAAAAACATTCCATCACAGTGAGAGATGGAATAAGTAACAAAGCTATAAAGTTTCTAGGACAGTTTCTTTCTAGCTTTACTTTAGTATATATAATATAATACTTTAGAATATATAATACCTTATCTCAGCAGTCTCCAAAAATCTCTTACCTGTAAGTAGTGTTTGGAACATAGACATCCCTTGCAGGAAACTCCAAAATTTCTCTGGTAGGTCTGACTCTACTGTCGGGATAAAGCTTCACTTGAAGCAGCTCTGGGGTTAGGCAATAATGAGGATTTTCGGGTGCAGGAGAAATGTCTATCTTCAGCTGAGCTACATATAAAAACGTAAGAACAATGTAATCATAATAAATAAAAATTCAATGACTGGCATATTTTAGATCTGAACTGTCCCCCAAAGGCTCTTGTGTTAAAGGGTTGATGGCCACATGTGGTATTATTGGGATTGGTGGAACCTTTAGGAGGTGGCACTTAGTGAAAGAAGTTAGGTCACTGTGGGTGGGACCCTTAAGAAGATACTGAGACCCAGCCACTTTCTCTGGTTTTGCTTTATAGTTGCCATGAAGTAAGCAGATTTGCTCTACCACATGTTTCCCGCCATAATGCACTGCCTCACAACAGGTCCAAAAGCAACAAAGCCAATCAACCATGGACCAAAACCTCTGAAACTAAAAGCCAAAATAAATCTTTCCTCCTTTTTAAGTTCATTTTTCTCAAATAATCTGTCACAATTATAGAAAGCTGACTATAATAATGATAAAAATGATTTGGGAAGAATTGAGATCCTACTTTGCAGAAAGTCTGGGAAGAATACTACAGAAGTCAAATTACTATCATCTCAGACTTTAAATCATTTTATTTTATTGAGTCTCGAACTTGGAAATTATTAATACCTGAATACATGCATATAACTTAACAAATGCTTTCTGAATAATGAATGGAAGAAATCAATAAGAATTTAAAAAAAAACATACAGTGATAAGCCAACAGTTCAAGGCTAAATGATTTATTTTGGCTTAGTAGATTTCAAAACAGCTTTACTCTGGAATGGTTTGTTCTGAATATTTAGCATTCCATTTGCACATTTTTCCCTCTAGAAAATAATTTTAAGCCAGAATATTACTCATCATTTTCATTTTAGAACTCAAATTATCAAAGGTGCTAAATCCTACATATAAATCATTAGAACACATTATAGTTGATAAGGTGAAGAAGATTGACAATTATTGAGCATAGAAATATGTATGGGCCAAATAAGTGAAAATAAGGAATGCATAACTGTAACTAATATATTAGTGATGACAACAGTCGTAACCGAACATACTCAAATATTTGAAAATACCTGTAATAGGTCTCAGTCGCCGTAAGACAGAAGATGGCCTTCTCATATCAGCAAGGAATTTATACAGATCTTCATCACTTAAACGGTCTCCTTCCTGATTTAAATGATAGAGATAGAAGTACGTGGTAAAACAAATATAGTAGACAGAAATACATTTATACTGCTTGCTAATTAGCATGAAATTCTTCTATAATGCTGTCAGAATGAAAAATTCAATTAATAAGTATAAATATCTCAACTTATTCTCTTTTCTGTTGGTCTTTCAAATTTTACTGAGATTTATGATAGCATTATCTTTCTTATTTACTTATAGTCCATTATCTACACCTATATAGTACTAGAGAACACTATAAAATATAGAAAACAAATACAAGTTAGAGGTAGGTGAAAAGAAAAAAAGGAATATAGATATAAAACAGAATCAATAAGCAATGTAATGTAAACTGCAAAAATCTACAAGTCTTATAAATTTGTTATACTTGAGTTCATATTTGTCTTTTCAACTTTATATTACCTAATTTCTCAAGTGCAAAATCTACAGATTGGTTAAACTTTTTTATAAAAGAAAAACAACAATAAAACTGCTGTTAAGGAAAAGCATAACTATCCTGATACTAAGACTATGAGAAAAAAAAATCTTCCAAAATTATCTCAATCCGAGACAAAAAGTGGGCAAAAATCTAAATAATATGAAATTTTCAATTTAATGTTAATATTTTCTTTTTTTCTTATAATTAAAATAGTTCGAGGTTGATTTTTTTTCCTTTACTATGAGTCAGTATTTAATCTAAACCACCTGCTTTTGACATTTCATTTTCTTATTTGTATATATGCTTATTTGTATATTGTCCTGTATTTTATGTAAGACTACTTTGTGACTGTGAGCTTCCCTAGAGACATTTTCCATTTGTTCATTATTATATTCTAACTGGGAACAGAATAGATCTTCTTTTATCTCATTATTTGGGAAGTGATTTTTAATTTCTAAGTGGTTATAGATTTTTTTGTTGGTACCTTTAAACAGTTTTTACTCTTATTTGGGTTATGGTTGGAGAATTTGACTATATATAAAGTTTTTTCAGTTACCTAAGATAAAGGTTCATTTACTAAAAAATAGTTACTGAAAGAATAAATCCTCTCCTTTTGACTACAGAATTAATATAGTCCTTATTCATAATACATTCAGATTATCTCTAGACTAAATTACTTCCATTTACTTAACCTATAAAATTATATTACTGGCCTCTACCATTTATGTCCTATTTCTGTGCCTTTAGCTGGTTGTGCCATAATTCCCACCTCTAGATTTGGCCATGTGCCTTCCTTTGGCCAGTAAGTAAATATGTGCAAAAGAAACTAGAAAGCATTTGCACAATTTAGCTTGCCCTCTCTCTCTCTTGAATTTCTGGCACTGCTATGAGAACCTGACCAAGCTAACCTGCTAGAAGATAAGAGCAGACATTCAGAGCCATGGAACAAAGCTGTCATTTCAGTATAACCAGCAGAAGTCAGGCTAGATCAGCTGATACCAGCCAACCTTCAAACACTAGTTTGCTGGAGTAGTCTAGCTGACACTTGCCCCCTCATCATTGCTTGTTTACTGTTGTGTACTCCTGAGACTACAAATAACTCATGAGGATGTCAATGTATAGAATAATGTCTCTAAAACAAATGTGTGAGTTTGACTTTGTTTTAAAATCTTAATATACTTCTAATAATTTTTGGCTTGAAACATTTTATATATAAACACTCTTGATAACTAAATCATCCCAACTGTAGATAGTAATCTCTCATAAAATAGGGGAAAAACTGCTTACTGTGTCTCATTTAAGGGAAATTTATGTCTTGAATTCTACTTTGCTAAAACTGTATCTCTGCTTTTTACTTAATTTGCATTTGTGTAATGTATAATTTTCTAGCTATTTAAAAATACTTATAGGGGCTGGGGATGTGGCTCAAGCGGTAGCGCGCTCCCCTGACATGCGTGCGGCCCGGGTTCGATCCTCAGCACCACATACAAAAACAAAGATGTTGTGTCCGCCAAGAACTAAAAATTAAATATTAAAAAATTCTCTCTCTCTCTCTCTCTCTCTCTTTAAAACAAATAATAATAATAAAAAGAAAAATACTTATAAATAAATAGCACATGCTCATGGCTAAATAGATTTAGTACAGAATTTCAGAAAACAAATTGCAAATGCTTTCCTTTCTATTGCTCTACACTTCTAGTAATCATTTAAGTTTTCAGAAGTACTTAGTGCTAATTTCCAGTTACCAGTATTTAAAACAAGTGTCTACCAGTGTGCTACATTGCTCAGTGGGGTGATTATAGATAACAATAATGAACATCAAATTTCAAAAAGAAGTATATATTGTAAGTTTTCACAATAAAGAAAAGATAAATGTTTGAGGAGAGAAATCTTTTAACCTCATTTAAAGATATTACACTGTATACATATAATGAAATACCATATTATCCCCATTAATATGTATAATTTTTGTTTTTATATACAAATTTTAAAATAAATCAAATTTAATTTTTAAAAATAGTGTCTGTTACATGATGAATGCTCCAAATATAACTGTTGGCTAAACAGGAGAGGGGTAGATGGCTTATTGATTCTGGTTTACTGCACCAGTTCAAGGATATAGAAGGTTGATGAAATAAAAAGAAAGCTATGTAAACAGTAGCAGAAGTGACACAGCAGCTGAAATAGAAACCGAAAGAAGCATCATATCTCCAAGATTGTGTTATTGTTTCAGATTAATCTACTGCCCTGGTTTCCACCTGTATTTGTCCTATCATTTCATTCAGGTAACACTGTTATAGCCTTCTCTGGATGCTTTCTTTTATAACTGTCCATAATAAAAAGACCCTTACCACTTTATCATTTGCTTTTTATCCATTAGAATGTCTCACAGGAGTCACCTATGAATACCACTGACCTGTTTCAGAGAAGGGAGCTTCAAGTAGATTGCTGTCAATTCAATGAACATTCTGACCTTGTCCTCTCAAATTATAATTAGAGAATTCCTTAAAATAACACCTCAAAATGAAGAAGTCTGAGATAATTCTTAGCATTTTCCTTCAATCTAAGTTTCCTCTCTATTCATAGATGAATCTATTCATCTTCTCACTTAGGACAAAAACTTTCAAAATTTGTTGATCTTGATTGCAATATAATAATCCATTTTACATCAAAACCCAATATATTCATATACACAAAATGGCTCCCTAAGCAATATTTAACCACAGGAAGCACGACACACTATTATTTTTTCTGCTGGGTATTAACTTCTAAACTGGTTTCCAATACCACTAATGGGTCATGATTGGCTTGTGAAAAATACTGATTTGATTTGAAGTAGAAGGAACAGCTTTCAAAGAAAATGTCCTTAAAGAAAAAACACTCTTGGATATATAAATCCATCTCTTAAAACACTGACTACAATTTAGCACAGAAATGAACTATACAGGTCTAAATGTTTTATTCCACATACTGTAGATTATGGTAGTCTAGGTCAGAAAAATTGGGGTGGGGAAGACAAAGAAAAGTACACATTCACTCTAAGGAAATTCATAAATCATCAATGCTTAAGATAAGTTATACATTACAAATGAGAAATAAGATATAGGTATGAAAGATTAATTTTGATGCATTAATAATGTTAAAGTCAATTTTATATAACTATAATAATAAAACAATAGAATATAAATTGTTTCTTATTCTTATAGCTTTTACTCTTATTATTTTTTAAATTTTTATTCTTTCTTTAAAGTTAGGCTGGGAATATGGCTCAGAGGTAGGGCACTTGCCTAACATGTTCAAGGCCCTAGGTTAAATCCACACTACCACCATTAAAAATAAATAAATAAATAAAAGTTCTAATACTAAAAAATTGTGCTTTTATGTCTAATAAGGATTGTAATGCATTCCACTGCTGTCATGTATTTTTTAAAAAATTTAAAAAGTTCTTAGAATCACACATGATTCTAAGAATCACAGAATGTACATGTATGGTACAATTATTACTTTCCTGAACTAAAACTAAAAGAAATTTATATACAAACATCTTCCCAGAACTCCTACATGACAGAACAATACCTGCTTAAAAAAATTGGTCACTGTAAGAGTAGCAGGTCGAAAGCTGGTCAAGTTGCAAGAATCATCTCCACTTGTTGTCCTTTCAAGTGATCGTCTGCCAACAATACTAGAATTCCTCCTTTCTGACCAGGACCCTTTTCGTTCTACCAAGGGGAAATAAAATAAGACAATCATTTTCATAAAATTTTAAATTTAAAGCAGCTTTCAAACCTAGGGAAGAATCCACTAATACACTAAAATTGAAAATTGTAGCATATTAGAGAGATTAGGAAGAAATCTCTTGAATCTTTTGGCTCTCTTTTTAAAAGACTATAACACACAAGGAGCTATGTGTATGATCAAAGATATACTACAAAAAGCAGCTATGGAGGAGCTAGCTACTCATTTATATGACATATTTGCCAAAATGGAAATTTTAGTCACCTATAATGGTAATACAGTCTTAGCATTTGAATTTGAAACAGAACTGAAAGATAAAAACTTCACGAGGTAATTCTTTTTCCTTGTGGTGCAAAAGATCCCGTGTATATAAGATAATTCTACTATTTAAAACAAACAGAACAACCAAATTGAAGATCAATGATGAAACAGAATATATGAACAAAACTATAAACAAACTGGACCAAAGAGACATTTATTTTAGACTTTACTAAGTAAGAGAGAATTACATATTCTTTAAGCACTTATAAAACATTCTCCAAAACAGTCCATATAATAAGACATAAGATAAGATACAATAAATCCAAAAGAATCAAAATCATGAAAAATATGTCCTCCAAAAACGGTGGAGTTTGGGGCTCGGGTTATAGCTCAGTAACAGAGCACTTGCCTAGCATATGTGAGGCTCTTAAGTTCAATCCTCAGCACAACATAAAAATAAAGAAAGAAAATATAGGTATTATGTCCATCTGCAACTAAAAAAAAATATTTTTAAAAACAGTGGAATTAAATTATAAATCAATAGTAAAAAATGTGAGGAATTCACAATTGGAAGTGAAATAGCACTTGGGAATAGCCAATGGGAAAAGAAGGGATTATACACAGGAAATTATAAAGTAAGATGTATGAAAATAAAAATGAAACAAGTGGAATACTGAAAGCAGTGCTCAGAGGAAAATGTATAGCTAAAAAATGCGTATATTAAAAAGAAATATTTCAAATCAGTAACATAATCTCATACTTCAAGGAACTAGCAAAGAGAAACTAAGACCAAAGAGAGCTGGATACAGAAAAGACAATATCGGAGTAGAAACTGATGAAATAGAAACTAGAGAAAACAACAGAGAAAAATCAATAAAACCAAAAATTATTTCTTCAAAAAGAAAACATTCACAAACCTTCAGCTAAATTAATGAAGAAAAATGGAAAAGCTTACTATACTAATGTCATAAATTGAAGAGCAGTATTACTACTGAATCTACAGGTTAAAAGAAATATATATATCAATATTATAAACAAGTATAGGCCAATACTTAGATAATAATTCAAACTTACATGAAATGTACAAATTTCCAGAAAGATACAAGGTACTAATAAATCTGACTCAAGATAAAAGAGAAAACTAAAACAAGTGAAGAGGTCTAATTAGTATAGAAGAACTTACCACAAGAAAAGACCAGGTCAAGAAAGCTTTACTGGAATTCTTCCAATCTTTGAAAGAACTAATAACAATCATCCAAGAACTCTTCCAAAACACAGAAGGAACACTTCCTACCCCATTCTATCAGGCCAGTATTACCCTGACACCAAAACCAGACAGAAGTATCACAAGAAAGAAAAACTACACACCTACAAAGTAAACCATATGAATAAAGATGCAAAATACCTGAACACAATAACTAGCAAACACATGGAAAAGACTATATGCCATGACCAAACAGAACTTTCCCAGGAATTTAAAGTTAATTTAACATCCAAAAAATAATCAATCAATGCAACAGGGCAAAACATAAAAATCATTTCAAGAGGCAGAAAAAAACATTAGATAAAATTCAATCATCTTTCATGATAAAAGCACTAAAAAAAAAAATTAGGAATAAAAGGGAACTTCCTCAACCGACTAAAGCACATCTGCCAAAATCCTACTACAGTCTGGGATTTAGCTAAGTGATAGAGCATATGCTTATCCTGGGATCAATCCCCATCACCAAAGGAGGGAGAAGAGAAAGAAGAGGGAGAGGGAGAGAGAAAAGGAGAGGGAGAGGGAGAGAGAGAGAGAGTGAAAAGAAAATCCTATAGCAAACACAGTGCTTGATGTTTGTAAAAGACAGAATGAATACATCCTAAGATCAGGAGTGAAACAAGGATATCCACTCTTGCCACCTCTACTTATCTTTGTTTGGAGATTCTAGTTAAGACAATTAGAAAAGAAAAATTTTAAAATGCATACAGATTAGAAAAGTAAACCTATTAATTTTATATATAGAAAATCCCAAGGAATCTAGAGAAAACAAACAATAACAATTAGAATTAACAAATTTAAAAAATGTTTCACAGTACAAGATCAATGTGCAAAAGTCAAGTATGTTTTTATACACTAAAAATGGTCATTCTGAAATCTAAATCAAGATGATAATTCCATTTAAAATAGTATCAAAATGCAATAAAATACTTGGGTATAAATGTAATAAGGGCAAAAGATATACTGAAAACTACACAACATTGCTAAAAAAAAAAAAACTAACAGATTTAAATAAATGGGGGGAAACATCCCATGTTCTTGGAGTCAAAGACTTAATATCATTAAGATGACAATAATTTATAAATTGATCTATAGATTCAATGCAAGCCCTATCAAAATTCTAGCAGTCTTTCTACAGAAATTGACAACTAATCCAAACTTTCATATAAAAATACAAGGAATCCAAAATAGCCAAAATAATCTTGAGAAAAGCTAACAAAGTTAGAGGCCCAGTTTTCTCAATTTCATAATTTGCTAAAAGCTAAAGTAATACAGTATAGTATTGGAATAAGGTTAGACATCTAGATCAGTGGAATGGAATTAAGAGCCCAGAAATAAACCTACAATCTATAATCAATAGATTTTTGACAAGCATGCTAAGACTATTCAATGGGTTATTTTAATAGCCTTTTCAACAAATGGTGTATGGACAAATAAAAAAATAATAAAGTTGGACCCTGATCTTGTATTGTATATAAATTTTAACTTAAAACTGATCATAACCCTAAATGTAAGAGCTAAAACTACAAAAATGTTATAATAAAACCTAACAGTAAATTGTCTTAATCTTGGGTTAGGTATAAGTTTCTTAGACACAACACCAAAATCACAGTGACAAAAATAAATAGAAAAACTGGACTTCACCAAAATTCAAAACTTCTGTACTGTAAATAATACCACCAAGAAAAGAGAATCCAAAATAAGAGAAAATATTTTCAAATCATACATTAGATATGGGATTTGTATCCAGTACATATAAAGAACTCTAACAACTCAAAGACAAGAAGATAAAAATCACATTTAAAAATAAGGCATCAATTAAATAACAAAAAGACAACAAAGCCATTAAAAAATGGACAAAGGATAATAATCTATAATCTTCAAAGAAGACACACAAAAAGCCAATACACACAAAATGATGCTTAGTATCATTAGTTATCAGGGAAAGGCAAATCTAAACCATGATGAGATAACACTTCACCTGAGCTTGGCTGGTTGGTTATAATCAAAGAACAGATAACTAAGTACTGGCAAAGATTTTGGAAAATTGGAACTTTCATAAATTGATAGCAAGATGTTTGAAAGTGAAGTCACATTGGAAAATAATATGGTAAATCCCCAAAAGGTTAAACAGAATTATCATACAACTAGCTATATATTTAAGAGAAATAAAAATATATGTCCACACAAAAGCTTATATATGAATGGTCATTACAGCATTTATTCAAAATAATCAAAAAGTGGAAACAACCCATATGGCCATCAAATCATAAACAGATAAGCCAAATATAGTACATTAATACAATGAATTATCATGGCAATAAAAAAAAGGCAGTGATACATGCTACAAATGGGATGAACCTTATGAAAACACGCTAAGTAAAAGAAGCTAGCCACAAAAGAACTCATATTGTAAAACTGCTTGTGTATGAAATGCCTGGCATAGGAAAATCCTTAAAGACAGAAAGTGTATTAGTGGTTATTTACAGCTGGGTTTGGGAATTAGAGGAGAATGAGGAGTACCTGCTAATGGGTACAAAAGTGTTTCAAAATTAGATTGTGGTGATGGTTGCAGAACACTGTGAATATAACAAAAACCATTGTATTATACTCTTTAAATAGGTGAATTGTATGATATTCAAATTATACTTCAATAAAAGTGTTAAATGAAAAAGAAGAAAAAAATTATTTCTATGCCACACTGTGCAGTATATAAATAAGACTATATAAGAAAAAATAATTATACATTTAGAAATATTTTATATAAAACATGCTTACCACCAGTACTGATTTCTACTTCTGTAGAATCTCTTTCTAAACTCCCAGCACTGCTAACAATATTCATCAAATGAATGGCAGTCCAAGCAAAAGGCATGCGATATTTCCCAAGTCTTTGGCAAAACTGATCAGCCTGACTTTTCAGCTTCTCCAATTTTTCCTTATTCTGCAAAAAAGAACTTCAAACATTATTAAGCTTGAAAGAAATCAATTAGATGTTATTTAATACTATATAAAGGGGTAGGTTAAGAGTTTTAAATTTTCAACAAAGATAAGAAAGGCAATTTATACTTTTCAGAGATCAAGTAACAATGCATTATCTTAACTACTCAACAATCTCAATTCTTTCTACAAAGATATCCCCTGAAACAAATATTAAGGTGGCCTGCAAGAGCTAACCAATGGTCTGATTGAAAACCTCCCTAACATACTCTTTTCCTATAGGATATAGGATAGACAGTATCTTACCTTAGAAATTAGGGCTGGAAAGAGAAATAAAGGGAAATAAAAAGGAAGAACTGGGAGTAGTGGCACACACCTGAAATCCCAGCAACTTGAAAGGATGAGGCAGGAAACAGCAAGTTTGAGACCAGCTTTAGCAACTTAGCGAGGCCCTGTCTCAAAATTTTAAAAAGTAAATAAAAAGGGCTGGGAATATAGCTCAGTGGGTAAGCACCCCTGGATTAAATTCCCAGTCACCGTGATCCCCAAAAAAGGAAAAAAGGAAGTAGGATAACAACAACAACAAAAATGACATAATAGTGAAATTCTTTAATATACTTTGTATTTACTGTCCCAAATTAACAACAGTAATAATGTGAAGGGGAAATGTCATTCTACCTTGGTGGCATCTGCTTCTTTGAAAATCATATATGGTTCTGCACACTCTCCAATGTCTCCTTGCTGTAGGACTTTTTCTAGCTGTAAAAGGGAAAATGTAAAGATTAATTAAGCTTTAAAAAAAAAAAAGTCTAAAAAATGCAAGGATGGTTCAATATACAAAAAAAATCAATGCATTAACAAAATGAAGGCAGAAAATATATATGATCATTTCAATTAATACAGAAAAAGCAGATACAGAAAAGTAGATAAAAGTTAACATCCTTTCCTGATAGAAACATTCAACAAACTAGGAATACAAGGAAAGAACCTCAACATAATAAAGGCAGTATATGAAAAACTCACAACTAACATTGTAACCAATGGTGAAAGACTGAAAGCTTTTCCTCTAAACCCAAGAAGAAAACAAATATGTCCATGGCTTGCCTGTTCTACTCAACATAATGCTGAAAGTCAAAGCCAGAGCAATTAGTTAAGAAAATGAATAAAAGGTATCTGAACTGGAAAGTAAAAATTAAAATGATCTTTGCAGATGACATGATCTTTTTTTAAAATATATTTTTAGTTGTAGATGGACCTTTATTGTATTTATTTATATCAATGCCAAGAATCAAACCCAGTGCCTCACACATGCCAGGCAAGTATGCTACCGCTAAGCCACAGCCCCAGCCCTGACATAATCTTTTATGTACCAAACTCTCACAGATTCCACCTCCCACAAAAAAAAAAAAAAAAAAAACTATCAAAACTAATAAGTAAATTCAACAAATTGCAGGTTACCAAAATGACACATTAACAATGAGGAATTGCAAAAGAAAATTAAGAAAACAATTACATTTATAACAACATTAAAAAGAATAAAATATTTAGGAGTAAACATAAAAAAGAAACTAAAATATTTACATAGTTAAATGAAAGTAGACACAAATAAATGGAAAGATATCCCATGTCCATGCACTGAAAGACTTAATAACATTAGGATGCCAATAATATCCAAAGTAATCTATTATTAATTAAATCTCTATCAAAATTCCAATGAGTTTTTTTGCAGAAATAGAAAAACCCATCTTAATATTCAGAAAGAATCTCAAAAGGATCCGAATCATAAAAAAAAAAAAACACCCTCAAGTGAAAAATTAAAAAAAAAAGTTGAAGGTCTCACATTTCCAGATGTGAAAATTTATTGCAAAACTAGAGTAATCAAAACAGTATGGTACTAGAATAAAGACAGACATACAGACAATGAAATAAAATAAAGTTCAGATATAAACTTCATATATATGGTCAAATGATTTTAGATAACAGTGCCAAGACCACTCAACAGAAAAAAAGATAATTTTTTTCAACAAATATTGTGGAAAGCTGGATATCCAAATGCAAAGAATAAAACGACCCTTACCTTACACCATGATTACCTTACACCAAAATTAAGTCAAAATGCCAAATTATGCTATGTGCATGTACAAATACATCACAATGAATCCCACTGTTATTATGTACTAATATAAAACTAACAACAAAAAAAGAAAATCCGCAATGACTTTGTCATATAAAGCAAGTTAGAGAAAAATACCTCAATAAAATGGATATATACATGTCACACTCTATATGAATGGGGAGTGAATGTGCTTTTGAAAACTTAGTGTAATAGAAAATAAAGTGTAATGAATTCAGTAAGTTTTGTCAGTTGCCAGATACTATATGGCCTCATAAAAGAAACAGTGTGGAATTTACCCTGACACAGTTATGGGCATTTTGAAGGAAACCTGTTTTTCATAGTAGAAAATGAGTTGATATATTTGTACAATATATTTTCTCAATAACGTACTGGGTATTTAACAACCCCACCCTTTCACTTACACCTATATAGATAAAACAAATTCTCTTCTACTTAAGGAGTTTCTATCAAGTAGTACAAAAGCAGTAACAAAAAATTAAGTCAAATGGATCAAAGACTTAAATCAGACTTAAAATCATGCCAGGCATGATGGCGCACATCTATAATCCCAGTGGCTTGGAAGGCTAAGGAAGGAGAACTGCAACTTCAAAGCCAGCCTCAGCAACTTACCAAGACTCTGTCTTAAAATAAAAACTTAAAAAAGGCTGGGGGTATGGCTCAGCCCTTAAAAAAATGACTGGATTGAACTCTGGGTTCAATCCCTGGTAGCAAAAAAAAGGACTTTAAGCCATAAAGTCCCTATAATAAAACATAGGGGGAAACTTCATAACCCTGGACTTGCAAATGATTTCTTAAAATATGACACAAAAAGCACAAACAATACAAGTAGGTAGATAAATTGGACAACACTGAAACTTACATTTACTATATCAAAGGACAAAATAAACAGAACAAAAAGGCAATGTACAAAATGAGAGAAAATATCTGCACAGCGTACATCTGACATGAAGTTAATTTCAACAATATATATATAAAAAAAACTCCTACAATTCAACAACAAAAACTTGATTAACCTACAGGCAAAGGACTTGAATAGATATTTTTCCAAAGAATTTACACAAATGGTCAACAAACATGTGGAAATATGCTCAACATCACACATTAGAGAGATGCAAATCACAATGAAATTATCATCTCACATCCATCAGGATGGTAGCTAACAACAGAAAATAAGTGTGAGTGAGGATGAGAAGAAAGTGAAACACTTATGCACTATTAGCAGGAATGTAAAATGGTAAAGTCACTATGAAAAAGAGTATGGAGTTTCCTCAAAAAATTAAAAATAGAATTTATAAAGTAATTTTATTTCCAGGTACAGATTCAAAAGAATTGAAAGGCCTCAAACAGATAATTATATATCAATATTCATAAAGGCGTTAGTCACTATAGCCATACAGAAGAAGCAAATTGTCTATCAAAGTGGAGAATGGATTAGAATGCAATATATATATTTTTTTTCATATACATTTACAATGAAAAATTATTCAAAAAGGAAGGAAATCCCAACATAACCTACAGGAACCTTGAAAACATCATGTTAAGAGAAATAAGCCAGTCACAAAAAAGACAAATACTGCATGATTCCACTTATAAGAGGTAGCTAGAGTAGTCAAATTCATAAAAACAGAAAGTAAAATAAGGTTGGCAGGGGCTGGGGAAGAGCAACTAACAGGGAGTCATTTAGTGAGTATAGAGTTTCACTTTTGCACAACAAAAAACTTCTAGAGATGGTTTCACAACAATGTGAAAACAGTTAATACTGACCCACATACTAAAAAATTGTTAACATGATAAATTTTATGTTATGTGTAATTTTCCACAATTAAAAATGTTTTTAAAAGCAGTCAGTCATTAATTTATTTCCAGTTAATATATCAAAATGCAAAATCCCAATTTAAAAATTACAACTCACAAGTGGCTAATATAATAGTTACTACTTACCATATTGCTCTAAAATGTCTCCCTTTCCCCCAATAGAATTTTTCAGGTTAAAAAAAATAAAAACTTGTAAATACAATAGCAGAGTCTGATTACAGCATGTAATAAGAAGGAATTGGAGCAACTAAAATTCTGAAACACTGCTGATGGGACTATACTTTGAACAAACCATGCTAGGAAACTAGCTGTTTTCTAATAAAACTGAAGATATAAATACATGATGTTCAAGTAACATAACAATATTCCCAATAGAAATGCAACATATTTGTACCAAAAATCATGTAGAAGAATAAAAGGAAAAGCTAAATGACAGTGAAAGAAGTCAAAGTACAAGTTATCTGTTGGAAGTACGGGCTACTCACTAGAAAGAAACAAGAGAACCCTCCAGGATGATGACGGTACATAACTTAGGCTCAACAGCGATTATACTGATGAATACATGTGTAAGAATCATCATACTATTTACCTCAAATATGTATACTATTCAGGGCTCAATGTACTTTGTATTTCAATTAAAATTGATAAATATCAAGTTAAATAACTCAAACTCATATTCATTGTTGGTAGGAACATAATTATCAAAGAGACTTTGGAAACTTGTTTGGCAGCATCTACCAAAGCTGATATACAAACATCCTATGACTCAGCCCTTCTACTCCTAGGAATACACTAATTAGAAATTAGTAAAACTATCTATTTTCATAGACTGAAAATATTCACAGACTCACCAATAGAAGACAAAAACTTAAATGATCCAAAATGACCATCACCAATAAAATGGATACATTGTGATATATATAGACCATAAAATATTACAAAGTAATAAAAATTAATTTTAAAACTGTTGCATACAACAACATGGACTAATCACATTTTGGTCCCATTAATAACAGTCCTCAAGCTTTGGAAAAAGGAGGAAGCAGTAAATAGAATAGGTCACAGGATGGTTCCTGAGATTCTGCCAATGTTTTATTTCTAAACCTGGCTGGCTGGTCACAAAGTGTATTCATTTGGAGATAATTAATTAAGTTATATATTTATAACTTCTATAATTATGTCTTCAAATAATTAATTAATTAGTTATTTAAATAATTAGTTAGTTAGTTAATTAAATAATTTTAAGTGAACATTATGAAAATTTCCTTACTGTAATCCAAGTTTTTGTTTGTCTATTTGTGGTTTTCTTTCAATATGTTTTATATTTTTTTGTTCACCAAAATGGAAAGTGTACATAAGAAAAAAAACCCAAACAGTGGTGTAATCCCTTCACATATTTGTCAGAAAATAACTGTACTAAAGAAGGAACATAAAAATAAGCAAGGGGCCAATAATTCTGGCTGACCCAAACCTCAATATCCTAGACAGAAACAAACTCCACTAATAGTCCCAATTCTTCACCCTTTTTTCCTTCCTTTTGCTATATGACACTGCAGTTTCTCCTTATAATGAGACCAAGTATATATCCCAATTCCTCGAGCTCATGTTGTTATGTGACCTGCTTTTGGTCAATGGAATGTCAGCAGGCCCCATGTAACCAAAGACTTGAAAAGTGCTTATGCAACTGAGTCTAGCCAGAATATCTTGCTGGAAAAGAAGACATCCAAAAAACACCACCAGCCAAATCATCAAACTCTCAGCCAATCTACAGACATTGATGCATGGGTATCACTACAGTGTAATGACTTTAATTCTTTTTAATTCTTTCCACCTGGAAAGAGTACAGCCTAGCTGACCAGCAGACAACTCAGATCCATGAACTGTACAAATGTTTATTGTGGTACCCACTGGAGCACTGTCTCTTTGTTCTTGTACAGCAGTAACCATCCAATACAAATGCCAGGGTAATATTTCTCTCAAGAAACAAAAAACACCCTGATGAGTCATAAATGAAAAAGAAAATCTCCTAAATACATTTCCTTTAAAATTTAAATAATAATTTCACTTGGTGTTTTTTTTCCTGCAATTAGAGAAAAATCTTTAGACACACAAGATTATACTCTATATTTGTACCATACTGATTTTTCATTAATATTATTTCATTATACATTTCTGTAACATTAAAAGTTCTTCAAAATTGTGGTTTTAATGGACATAGTATTACATCACATGAATGTACAATGATTTAAGTCCTTATTTCCTTATATTGCACATTTACATACAATTTTTTTATTCTTATTCCTATGTAAACCATTCACTCCTATGACAACAAATCTTGTCACTAATCTCATTTTCCAGCAACCAATATTTCAACAACTATCTATCTCTATATTACCAGCTAACTTTTAGCATGTAAAATAACTATATATATTATATTTTTTATATAATATAAATCTTTACTTGCAGTACTGTTCATTTAACTAAAATTTATTTTAACCTGAATTCATAGGAATATACCCACAAATTAGGACATTATTCCTGTGGGTAAAAAGAATTCATTTCATGAAAATCCATTTCATAACCTTATTATAAAATTCATTACCTTTTTATGATAATTTTATATAAATAAAGATAAAGTGATTAAGGAATATATTTTAGGCTACTCTCAAGTCAAGGTCAAGTTAAAGTAAATTATTCTTTAAGTTACACAAAGCTAAGTAGCTTAGTAACTTCAGAATTTGTAACTCTTTTTCTTAATCAGCTGACACTCAAATCATAATGCTCCTTGACATGATTTAGCTTTCAATATTAATATGATTTAGAAACTGACAAAACTATAGTATGGCTCTTGTGATGGTTAATTTTATGTGCCAATTTGGCTAAGGTATGACGCTCAGTTGTTTGGTCAAACACAATCTAAATGTTGCTATGAAGGCTTTTTTTAAGAAGTTGATTAACATTTAAAGCAGGAGACTGAAAGTAAAGCAGTTTATTGTGTGGGTGGTCTCATCTAAGCAGTTGAAGGGCTTGCAAGCAAAGAGAGTTTTCCCAAATAAGAAATTCTCTTTAAACCTGGAAACCCTGCCTGAGTTTCCAGTATGCTTTCCTGTGGACTTTGGACTCAAGACTATAAAATCAAATCTACTCCATTTTGCCTCTCTTTTCACAGTTTTAATTGGTGCATTATAGTTGTACATAATGATAGCATTTGTTACTATGTATTCATACATGCACACAATATAACAATATAATTTAGCCAATATGTCTCCATCACTCTTCACCCACCTCACCCACTGATCCCTTTCCTCTTCTAATCTCCCTTTGATTTTCACTAGAACTGAGCCCACCCCCGACACACACACACACACACACACACACACACTTTTCCTTTCCTTTTTTCCTCCCTACAACCCCTGACCTTCTGAGTTTGGCTTATTTCACTTAACAGAATGGTCTCAAGTTGCATCCATTTTCCTGAAAATGACATAATTTCATTCTTCTTTATGGCTGAATAAAACTCCATTGTGTATATACACACCACATTTTCTTTATCCTTGCATCCACTGATGGACACCTAGGCTGGTTCCATAGTTTGGCTATTGTGAATTGTGATGCTATAAACATGGGTATGAGGGATGGGTTGTGGCTTAGCAGTACAGTGCTCGCTAGCATGTGTGAGGCACTGGGTTTGATTCTAGGCACCATATAAAAATAAATAAATTAAACGAAGGTATTGTGTCCAACTACAACTGGAAAAAAAATTTTTTAAATACATGGGTATGCGTGGGTATCACTGTAATTTGATGACTTTAATTCTTTTTTCCCCTTTTTGTTGATTCTTTTTAATTATATACATTGGGATTCATTTTGACATAATTATAAGGGTATAGAATATAATTTTGTCTAATTCAGTCCCCAGTATTTCCCCTTTTCCTCCCTAATGACTTTAATTCTTTAGGATAAATACCAAGGAGTGGCATAGCTGGGTCATAGGGTGGTTCCATGACTAATCTTTTAAGTAACCTCCACATTGATTCCCATAGTGACTATACTAATTTACAATCCCACCAATAGTGTAGAAATGTTTCTTTATCTCCACATCCTCTCCAACATTTATTAGTGTTTGGATTTGGGGGGTGGGGGGGGGGGGGAACATACCAGGGACTGAACCCAGGAGCACTTAATCACTGAGTCCCATTCCCAGTCCTTTTATTTTATTTTTTATTTTGAGACAGGGTCTCACTAGGTCACTTACAGTCTTGCTAAATTCCTGAGGCTGGCTTCAAACCCATGATCCTTCTGCCTCAGCCTCCAGAGTTGCTGAGATTATAGGCATGAGCCACTGCATCCAGCTATTGTTTGGATTCTTGATGACTGTCATTCTGATTTGCAAATCATGAAATCTCAGTGTAGTTTTTGATTTGCATTTCCTTAATTGCTAATGATGTTGAACATTTCTTCATATATTTATTGGATTATTTGATTTTTTTGGTATAAAATTTTTGAGTTTTTTATATATTCTGGATATCAATCCTCTGACAGAAGAGTAGTTAGCTAAGATTTTTCTCCCATTCTATAGTTTCTCTCTTTATATTCCTAATTGTTTCCTTTGCTACACAGAAGCTTTTTAATTTGACAGCATCCCATTTATAAATTCTTGACATTATTTCCTGAGGTTTAAGGGGTCCTACTGAGAAAAATAATGCCTGTGCCTATATGCTGTAGTGTTGGCCCTAGTTTTGTTTTGTTTTTTCTAGAAATAGCATAGTTTCTGGCCTATTTCCTAGATCTTTGATGCATTTTGAGTTGAAAATCAACTCAACTTTTACCTGAATTTTGAGTTTGCCCACCTGCCATATTAATCACAATCTTATCAACCCCCATGATGGTATGAGACAATTCCTTCAAATGTATCCAGTTCCATTTGTCAGAGAACCCTAATAGAGGTCTCCATTCAAGAAAATCTAGATAAACCAAGCACAGTGGCCCATGCCTGTAATTCCAGCGGCTCAGCAGACTGAGGCAAGAGGATCACTAGTTCAAAGCCAGTCTCAGCAAATTAGAGAGGCCCTAAGCAACTCAGCAAGACCCTGTCTCTAAATAAAATTTTAAAAGCAACTGGGATGTGACTCAGTGGGGTTCAATGTTTGGTATCAAAAAAAAGAAAAGAAAGATAGCACCTATAGTGTATATCCACATTGTGTTACAGAATATCAAAAGGGAAAAGAACTAATAAGTAAAAGTCAAATCTCTGCCCTTAAAGAGTTAGCAGTATTGATAAAAAGAAAAGTATACAAACATTATATAATAAACAAATATATTTAACATTATTCTTACCTTTATTACAAGAAAAACATCTTGGGAGGGATAAGTTATAGAAAAAATAGCTGATCGTGCCAGAGTGGTGATGGCAGCAGGTGGTACATGCGGACGTAACAATCCTTTCATCTGCTCAGAATTAAGGTCAAAATAAAAGTTTTCTGAAATCTAAAAAATATATTCACATATTAAAATTTAAAATCTGTATGTTTTTTAAAAACTCACAATAATCATACATACTGAGTTTTAAAATATTTCAGACATTAATCAGGACATTATACTCTAACCTGCAGTTTATCTTATGTTATTGAGACCAATCTTTACTTTAAATCAAAGAAAAGAAATGGAAAATTTTGGGAAAATAGAATAAATATTTTAAAAATTCTATAATTCCAAAGAATCCTCCTACAAACTCTTTGGATTAAAAATATAACCTCTAATAAAACATCCAAGGAAATTATCACTGAGAGGAATGACTTCAAACTGGGTTTTTATAAACAACATGAAGAATGTATCAGCAGTTTTGATTGAGATACAAGTTACTGGAGCAGAGTTCTGCTTAAAAAATCATTATGTCATATGTTCACAGAAGAAGTCAGAGCCTCAGCTCTTAAGATTTCTACTATATATTATGCTTATAATACTAAATTAGGAAATGCTGCTGAGCGTGGTGTGCATGCTTGTAATCCCAGTTGCTTGGATGGCTAAGGCAGGAAGATGGCAAGATTGAGGCCAGTCTGAAGAATTAGTGAGACCCAGGCTGGAGCTGGAGTTCAATCCTTAGCACCACATAAAAATAAACAAATAATATAAAGGCATTCTGCCCATGTACAACTACAAAAAAAAAATTTGTTTAAAGAAAATATTTAAGTAGTCTTGATAAGTTTCTATTCCCTTTTTCAAAAGACACATGTTAATAATTTTTTAAAACTTACTTTATTCACCTTCTAAAAAAAACTTAAAAATAGGTTTTTGAAACCTATGATTATGGCTACAGTCAAATTTATATAATCTTACCTTTTTCTTTTCCTTGACATCATATAAAGCCAAACTTGCAAAAATGGGTTCAATTTCAATCTCAAATCTTCATGAAGAAAAAGGATAAAATAACTTTAAAATACATATAGGAGACATAGCTACAGAGAAATTTTGATTCCAAAACTAAATTACCTTAATACATTGCACATTACTATATTTGTACCTATGCCTACACTACACATTCTTCCTAAAATACACTTTTCCATACTTGTCTTTCACAGCCTAAATCAATCATTATTTACTCTATGTAATTCTCCTTAATATCTCAAACTTCCTAAAAGCCTCATAGTATGTTATGTCCATTTTGTGTCAATAATCACTTTCTAACCTGTAATTTGGTTTACATACAAACATATAAATTAAAATATAAGTATATATGTTCAGTTTTCAAAAGATTTAAAACTAAACACCTAATGTTTCTCTTTCAGGTTATGAATCATGTATTGAATACAAAACACTTTAAAAATATTTAAAAACTTTCAGAATAAAACAAAAGCATCCAAAATTCCACAATGTGGAAAGAGCCATAATTAGTGGTTTAGTACCTAATCCATCCAGACCTTTCTTAAAAAAGAGTGTCAGAGTATACATAATATTTAGTAGTTTGATTTTTTTAACCTAACATTTTTAAATTAATTCATTTTAATGAGGTATATATGACAGCAGAATGCATTCTGATCCATTGTACACAATTGCAGCACAATTTTCCATTTCTATGGCTGTACATGATGTAGCATCGCACCATATGTGCAGTCATACATGTACCTAGGGTAATAGTGTCCATCTTATTCCACCATCTTTCCTGCCCCTGTCCCCCGAACCTTCCCACCCCTTTGCCCAAAGTTCATTCATTTTTCCCATGCCCCTCCTACCATTATGGATCATTACCCACTTATCATAGAGTACATTCAGCCTTTGTTTTTTGGGGATTGGCTTACTTCACTTAGGCAAATTTCCATGTCAGTAATATTAATCTTATTTTCAATGCTGGTATAGTAATTCCCATTTTATATCTATGTCAAAATTTATTTTAACTGTATGCTTGAGATGTTTAATTCATTTCCAAGAACAATTGCCTACACAAAGTAAACACTGAGTAAATACTTATTAATTGAAATAATATGTAATGTGAGGTTAATTAAACTAGAGCAATAGTTCTCATCAAAGGACAAATTTGACATCAAGGGACGTCTGGCAATGGCTGTAGACATTTTTTATTATCACAACTACAGCAGCAGTTATTACTGGCATTTAGCAAATAGAAGCCTACGTATGTGACTAAACAGTCTACATTATACAGAGTTGATGCTGACAACAAAGAACTATCTAGACAAAAATGTCAATAGTGCTGAAGTTGAAATAACTCTGCATTACACTGTTTTTGAATTACAAGAGTATCAGTTGAGGTCCTTATAGGAGACAGACAACATATTCACATAGGGCTGAGTTTAATACAGAGCCATTTTAAAACGTTTGGATAAATCTAGGGAAAAACAATGCAGAGTGCCACTCCCTGGGGCTAGCAACAGTAGGAATCATCATCAACTCAGGGCTGAAAAAGAACATGGAAGAAGTAACCAAAAAAAAATAGTAGAATCCAGGGCTCTTCATAGAAACTATGAGGAGAAGGAAGAAACAAGTCAAAGTGACTCAGAAGAAGAGAGTAAGAGGAATTAATACCTCACATGATCTACTCTCTTCCACCCTCCAACTTCCTCTTAATGTCTCTTTAGTAAAACTCAACCAGAAACTAAAAGCAAAGGGACCTTAGGCAGATGTGGGGGCACATGCCTATAATCTCAGCTATTTAGGAGATGGAGGCAGGATTAGTGCCAGTAGGTCAGCCTCAGCAACTCTGCAAGATGCCCTCTCAAAATAAAAATATAAAAAGGACTGGAGATATTGCTCAGCAATCTCAATACTATAAAATAATAATAATAATAATAATAATTTAAAAAAAAAATTAAAGAAAAGGAAACCTGATGATCCTGTCCATGTGTGTGTCAGTCTCTATAAAATGTACTCTGCATCCTCTACACTTGATACTGTTACTGCAGCAAGCAAGTAGTACAGCACTAGATTTTTTCCTTCGTCTTTTCACATATTTACTGACCATTCAGATACTTTCTTTTTTTTAATATTTTTTTTAGTTGTCAATGGACCTTTTATTTTTATTTACTTATTTGTATGTGGTGTTGAGAATCGAATCTAGTGCCTCACACATGCTAGGCAAGCACTGTACCACTGAACTACAACGCCAGCCCAGACACCTTCATTTGATACATTTTTCTATTTATTATTTAACTTTCTCCTCAGCAATGGGTAGTTCTTTGTGTATTCTGAATCTCAGCACACTGTCCAAAGTGTGTATGGAAATATTTTTTCCCTTCTCTATGGCTTGTCTTCACTCTTGTGCCTTTTGATGAACAAAATCAGCTTTAATGAAGTAAAAAGTATCAATGAAAACAAGGGTTGTGCTTTCTACATCATATTAAAGAATTCCTTCCTTTCATGAAGCTACCCTTATATGTTTTTCTAGAAAGTTTACTGTTTACCTTTCATATTTAGAATCTCAAACTGTAAATAACTTTTTGGAAATGGAGAGAGGTAGTGGTCAAGTTTACTTTTGTCACATACAACAACAACACACACACACAAACACAGAGTGATGAATGTATTCTTAAGTTTCTTGTGATAAGTTACACAGACCTGTGAACATAACAAAACCCATTGACTTGTATAGTTAATGAATGAGGTGAATATACTGGTGCCCTGTATATTGAGCAAATACCGGGTAAACTACTTAATAGGGGATTGTATCTCAATAAAGCTGCTTTTTTTTTTAAGTGGAAACACCTCCAAACTGTTGAACAGATAAACAAAATGAGGTATATCCATGCAGTAGAATACTGTTCAGCACTACAAAGGAATGAATTACTGATCATGCTACAACATGGATGAACCATAAAAACAGTATGCTATGTGAAGAAACCTTTACACAAAGTCTATACACAAAAAGCCATATATTGTATATTTCTATTTACATGAAATATCACCTACATAGGTGAACTCACAGAAACAAAAAGCAACTTAATGACTGTCAGAGGCTAAGGGGAAGAGGGCACAGGGGTGACATTATTAATCTCCCTAGAACTTATGTTAAAGCCTTAACACCAAAGTAACTGTAGGTGAGGATAGGGCCTTAAAGGAAGTAATTTACATTAAATGAAATCCTAAGATTGTACACTAATCCCATGGAACTGGTGTCCTTATAAAAGAAGGAAACAACAGAGACCTCTCTTTCTGTCCATTAAGGACAGAAAGGCATGTGAAGACACAGGGGAAAAAAAAAGGCAGCTATATGCAAGCTAGAAAGCAAGGCCTCACTGAAAACCAACCCCCTTCTTTAAAAAAGTTATGTGACTTCTGACATCATTAAGGTGACATCTTACATTCATATTCTGCTTTACAAAGTGCTTTCTCTTATTTTATTTCATGCTGTCTTCGGAGTAATTCTATAAGGTAGATATTCCAGTCTCCAGAACTGTGACAATAAATTTCTGCTGGATAAGCTACCCAGTTTATGGTATTCATATAGCAGCCCAAGCTGATGAATAAAGGTATGGAGTTTCCTTGGGGTGATGAATATATACTAGAATTAGACAATAGTGACAGTTGCACAATACTATGAGTATACATTACTGATTTGTACACCTTAACAGGGTAGATTTTGTGATACATAAAGTATACTACAGAAGAGCTGTTAAAAAAAAGATTATAAATTTGATACAGTTAGGCGTCAGATATTCAAAACACTCAACATACTTAATCTTACAGGTTTCTGGATAATTTAACTAAATATATGAAGACTTAGATTTTAAGGAAAGAAAGTTGCCAGAATTACACACAAAAGTTGTCTGTCACTATAAATTGCTGCTTTTAGAGATCTCTATGAATTAATTTAAACTTTTTTCCTGAAGTCAGAACTCACATTTAATTTATAATATGAATATGTTTTAATGAAAAGAATATGAAGTTTGTTTTACAGATTGCCCAATATTGATCATGCCAATGTTCTGCTAATTCTTTTGAATCCAGAATTCCTCATTTGTAAAATGAAGAAAATAATATCTTACAGAATTACTCTGAAGACAGCATGAAATAAAATATTTGTAAAGCAGAATATGAATATAAAATGTCACCTCAACGATGTCAGAAGTCACAAAATTTTTTAAAGTTAAAAATATATAATTCCTAATTAGAATAAATTAAGTAAAAAATATATATATTTCCAAATACATACACACACATATATACATACTTCCAAGTCTTCAAAACACAAAGCCTACCATGTAACAAATATAAAATTAACTCTCTAATGAAAAAAAATAGCTTGTCTTTGTACTCCTCAATCAAGAACAGTGTCAAATAAATAATATTTCAGTGAATGTTTTTCCAATTTTAAGACTAATTGTACAACTAAGGCTAAGTTACCTTCACCTCGGAACCAAAAATGCTCTAAAGCTTAACTTCAGATATAAGCATGAAGGCTGAACAGCATTTAAAATTATGTATAGGACAATACTTCTCAAAAGGACATACATAATTGTATAAAATCTACTATGATTTTGTTATACTAGTAGCCAAAATATCAAAATATTGCCCCAGAAAGCTATATAGTAAAAGAAATTAATACTCACTTAAGTGATAAACATTTCACAAGAAGTCTTTGACCAAAATGTTCTTTGGGTACATCAGGAATACTAAGTCGTTCTATTGGTTCTTCCTATAAATTGACATGCAACACAAAAATAACATCTTTATCATATTTCAACCCCTTGCAATTTATTTTTTAAAAACTTATTTTACTAATCTAATACTTTTAGTCTTCAAAATTTAACATAGTAAAGAATAACTTCTTTGTCCATAAACAGAAGTCTTTGGATCGTGTGCTCGTTTCAAAGAAATTACTCATTGAAAATTTTCACCACTGCGGGTATATGTAGCTCAGTGGTAGAGCATCTGCCTTGCATGTGCTAGACCCTTGTTTCAATTTCCAGCGCCAGCATTAAAAACACACACACACACACACACACACACAAATTCAGTAGTATAAAAGTATATTTCATTTATAAAAATCATATGTGGGTTTCTAGGTTTTATTTTCTACATTATTGTAATTCTACTTATAAATCCTACTCCAAAAATGTCTATTTTAATACTCATTTTCTTCTTCTGTATGTAAACATCTATACCTCATCTGGTGATGGATGCAAACCAAAGAGTTCTTTGTGACGGTTTGATTTCCTTTGGTCATCATTCTGGCGGTCTATTTCTTCATTTGGAGTTCGATCAAGTAAATTAGGAAGCAATGCATCAGGAAGCGAATTTTTCAAGTCAAAGATACTGCAAGCCCAGCTACCCCTTGGAGTATCATCTATTGACATTGAACGTCTTTTAAGATCATCCTGTCATATGAAATGTTAAATATAATATATTAATTAATAAGTTATCTTAAAATATTTTTTACAGTTATTTAAGAATAAAATCATTACTTGTTCATCCTGGTAGTTATTGCCATCTGGAGCTTCATCAGATTCAAAGACCTGTTTTGGCAAACCTTTTTGCCTTTCCTTCTGTTTATCCAATGTATTAGGATTAAATCCTGTTCCCAGCTTATGGTATCTATTCAAAATAAAACAAATAAATATCAAATTTTTTAAATTTTTCACTTTTTCAGCATCATGATGTAATAAGCCAAATGTTCTCATTATTTCTTCACATAAAGATCTATTCTAAAAGTTTTGAGTATTTAAATATTTAACCAGAAGTTCAATAAAATTTCCAATCAAGGTTCCTTTAATCCAACCCAAGAGCAGGGGTACAATTTAAATTGTATTTCTAGTCTAAAGACTTGGTCAGTAAAAAGCTGAGAAGCCAGGTTAAATAATAAAATGGGAAAGAAGAAATACATTATATTATTAATAATATAAACTTTAAAAGTGTTTCATGTGTATATGAAACACTGAAATTATTCATAAGGTTTTTGCCATATATCATTAGGTAGAAAAAGTTTGAACTAAAGCTACAAACTTGTAAAATGAAAAATAGCAAGATCTGCACACCTCTATATATCTATATTATTTATTAATTATATATGCACAGAGCACATGCTAAGAATAACTTTTTTAATATTTCTTAGTTTTTGATGGACCTTTATTTTTTATTTATTTGTATATGGTGCTGAGAATCGAACCCAGTGCGTCACACATGCTAGGCAAGCGCACCACCACTGAGCCACAACCTCAGCTCCAGAATAACTCTTAAATTAATGTAAATTTCTTTCCTGTCAATATCAAAGCATATCAAATAAGAACTGATAAATAATTTTTATTCATGATTCTAAACTACATAGAGTCAAAGTTTTGGGGAAATACATAAATTGGAACAAAACAATTATAATTACCAGCAGATAGTATGGTTCCTGCTATCAACTAATTTGTGAAATAATAAAAATTCATATTTTATATGATTCACATCATGCCTTGCTGCCACAGCTATTAAAAGGGAAGTTACATGATGTTCACAGTATAACCACAAATAGAAAGCATTTCTCTGGAAGAACTAAAATAAAGATACTTAGTATAATAATATGAAAGGTTTATTCAGCAGGAGAATCTTATCTTTCATGAAATGTTTCAAGTACTTCAATCTGTGATGTTGTATATGTAATGTGCTTTGATAAATCAAAACAGTCTTTCATTCTGTCTTAAAAAATGGATAGTATGAAATTGAAGAGAGCTGCAAATGACTCATAATCAACACTCTTCTTTATCATCTTATTCTCTAGTCAGTTGCTATGATGAGGCTCTACACGATTACCCATCCGACCCCACACAACACCATTTTTCTGACCTCATTTCTTAGCATTCTCACCCTCATTTTTTCTGTTCCAGCCACAAAGACCTCTTTGTTCTTCCTTGAATATTTCTGGCATTTCCAATATGTGGTTTTCATGTGCGGTTTTTCCCTCTGCCTAAAAACACTTCGCCCAGCTATCCATAGGACTTACTCTCACTTCTTCATTTGAGCTCAAAAGGAGCATTCTGTCCTGAGCTATCTCATATATTGAAACTTTAAAGGAGAAAAGTACAAAGTGCCCAATAAATACCCAACACATAATAAGTCCTCATAAATGTTAATTCCCTTACCCTCTTATTTAAACCAGCCTTAGCAACACTATGATTAGAAGAGGCCATGATTCTGAGACCAATGTACTTTACAACTAACCTATTAAGACTTTGGATTATAGGTTCCCAACATATATGCAAACAAATAAAGACTTTTGAATTACCTGACAGAGGAAGTGTTTTCTTTGGTAATGTCTAAAATTTGGCTACTAGAATTTTTAACCAATGTTTTAAGTTCACAGAAAGAGTTCTTCTACATAAAGGGTAGCAGACAGTGCTTTTATTAGGTCACACTAAAACTAAAAAGCATATCACCAGTATCCTCCAGAATGATACACAATATCAAGCCCAGAGAAATAAGACAGTAGCTATGATGATGAAATATGCAATGGATACATCACTTCTGCTAGTACTCTCTGGTATAGATTCCTTAATCTGTGAAAACTATAATGCCATAACAGAATTCTCTACTACTGGTTATTACAACTGCTTTAAAAATAAAACAGGGCTAAAAAGATTCAGTATGAAGACCTTGCTTCATTATGCAAACTGGCAAGGGGAAATTAATTGTGTTTTGTTTCTTAACTTGAATTGGTATTTTGAACACAGTCCCTTACAAAAATAAATTATGTGGTAAAATAAAGCATTTTTTCACCAACATTTACCTGCGTGGATGTATATGTCAAGGACCTGTAAGTATTTGGATAGTTTATAAAGAGCAGAGATCTTTCAAATAGCTAAATCTGGAAAACTGGCCATTAAGCTTAACTATGAAACTTTCACTAAATTGGAATCTTATTAAGAAAAACAGATTACTCATTAATAATATCTATTCGTGATTTCATAAAAGAATTATACTTACAAATCATTATTATTATTTTTTTAAAGAGAGAGAGAGAGAGAATTTTTTAATATTTATTTTTCAGTTTTCGGCAGACACAACATCTTTATTTTATTTGTATGTCGTGCTGAGGATCGAACCCAGCGCCGCTCGCATGCCAGGCGAGCGCCCTACCGCTTGAGCCACATCCCCAACCCCCATTATTATTATTATTGTTTTATGATAATATAGAAATACTATTCCCACAAACCAAATAGAGGAAAGTAAACAGAAGCAATTATAAAATTCCAAAGGAAAAAGTATCTTTATACAAGATATTTTCTTTTGCTTCATTGACTATTTTGTTATGAATTCTCGAGCCTCGTAATTATTAATCTACCTTAATCCATTTATAAATCCTACTCAATATTTTTATATATTATAATAAACATACAACTTACTTTCTGATCACAATGGCCCAGTCTTCTGTATAACTTCTTATACAATCTCTAACATGAGGATCCATTTCACTGTTTTAAGAAAGAAAAATTTTTTGTAATTTAGTTAGGAAAGCAATGATAAATTTGGTTGCTGTCCTTCTTGTTGTTAAAATAGAAAGTGGAACTACCAAAAGAAATAGAATCTAAATAACATAATGAAAGAGAGCCTTTTCTATTACACTAAAACCCCAAATAGGTGTCTTCTTACCTTTCTTCAGGTACAGCTGAAACAAGGGTTCTACAGTCCCTGGGACTATAAACAACTTCAATATCATCTGGAGGAAATTCAATTAAATCCCGTAAAGGGCCAGAATCCACAGCTAAAGGATGAGTAATGAGGTAATCTTCTAAATCCACTGGATCCACTGCTTCAGTAAGGGGCACCTTTATAAAGAAGGGTGAGAATGAGAGGTGGGCAGATAGGAAGAGGTAAAAATAAGAATTTTAAAATTTCCCACAAAGGAAAATCATTTTTTAAATATAAAATGCTTTAATCTAGTTCCTTCTATAATTTCAACAGGATGATCAGCCAGAGGCTCTAAGGAAACCACAAAACATCGGTCTTACACTCCTTTTATGCTTTTGGTCATACCCTCTTTAACCTTCTTGCTTATACTTTGCCCATAACTATCAAATAAAAATAGTAATAATAATTCACAGTCATGTTAAACTTTACAGTTTTCAAAGTACTCATAGGAAGGATTCTTTTTTTTATATCTTTGGAGCTTTTATTGCTAAGTTTCTAAACAGTCCTCTTATTTTATTTATTGTTATTGTTGATTGCTCTTGTAAAAACATGACCATACTGTAGTTTGGAACACAATATTGATACAAAAATTCTCTTCATCCCAAACCATGACTCTGTATATACTACTTTGTATGAAAAAAATTTAAAAGTCTCTGCACATGGATTAAGGACCGTAAAATACAGATTATCTGGGTGGGCCCCCAATGGAATCATATGTATTCTTATAGTAAGACAGAGGAAGATTTGGGTCATATAAACAGTGAAAAAAGCCAAATGAAGATGGATCTGAGAAAAATTTGAAGATTCTAGCCTTAAAGACATAAGACTCAAAGAATGCCAGAAGCCTCCAGAATCTGAAAGAGACAAGGAAACGATTCTCTCTAGAACTTCTGAAGGGAATTGTAGCCCTGAAAAACTTGATTTCAGTCCAGTGATACAGACTTCAGACTTCTGTCCTTCAATACTGAGAGAATAATCTTCTATTACTTTAAGCCATCCAGTTTGTGGTAATTTTTTATAGTAGCCATTAAAAAAAAATACACAAAGCCTACTAAAAGTATTTACTGGACTGAGGACATAGCTCAGTGGTAGAATACTTGCCTAGTATGCACAAGGCCCTGGGTTCAATCCCCAGCAGAAAGAAAGAAAATAAAAGAAAAAAGGAAGAAAGAAAGGCAGGCAGGCAGACAGGCAGGCCAGCCTGCCAAAAAAAAAGCATCAAGTAAAATTTTGAGACCAGTGATAGAAACTAATTTATTGGCTCTTATCTTTCCTCTACTTTTGCATGGTCTTGCCAGTAATATACCTGTAAAACATGCTACTTACTGTGGTGTGATGGGATATATTGCCAACAATGTTGAGGTTTTTCAGCAGTTGGGGAGAACCACTGTACTGTCCAGAGATCTGTTTCCTAACTTCGGCTGCCACAGTTCTAAAACAAAAAAAGCAAATACATTCTATACATTTTTTTTTTATTTAAATAGGAGGAAGTACATTGAAGATTCACTTAAAGAACAATCAAAATCTCAGCATATTAATGCCTATAAATTTAAAATATTATAGGAAATATATAATTACCTAAATATTATAATTACATTAAAACATTTTTGTTATGCTGATGTATGATAAAAAGTTAGAGCCAACTTATATAAAGCTTTTTTCAATATGGCATTTTATGGAACATATTCTATTTTTACTTAACCAATAATGCCCCAAATTAATAGTTGTCCATATTCTGAATCTAATTTACTTCTCCAACCTTTCAGGTCCTTTCCAAATAACTGCTTCCTAGAATACTGTTTCCCTCCTATATTGACTAACCCAATTCTTAACTAGTTTTAAGGGTAAAACACAAATACCAAGATCATCATGCAAATTTATTGTAGACTATAGCCAAAAATACCACACTTACATAAACTCTTCAAACATTTACCAAAATCTAACTTGTATTTTCTTCCCAGTTATTTACTCCATTTCATGTAATGTTCTATAAAAAGAGGCAGTGGTCGTATTCATCTTTTTTCCTTCTATATATATTTTTTTAATATTTTATTAGATGTTGTTGGAGCTTTATTTATTTTTATGTGGTGCAGAGAATCGAACCCAGTGCCTCACACATGCTAGGCAAGCGCTCTACCACTGAGCCACAACACCAGCCCTATATATTTAACATATGATACTCAAAAAAAAAAAAAAAATGAATGTTTAAGCCCTATGAAATATATAGTGCTACTAACAAACTGAGCAAACTACAAAGGCACTACCACAATTTAAAAATAAATCTTGCTGGCTATGGTGGCACACATCTGTAATCCCAGCAATTTAAGAAGCTGAGACAGGACGATCCCAAGTTCGAGGCCAGCCTCAGCAATTAGCAAGACCCTAAGCAACTTATTAAGACCCTGTCTCAAAATAAAACATAAAAAAGGGCTGAGGATGTGGTTCAGTAACTGAGAGCTTCTAGGGTACTGCCCAGTACGCCCCACTCAAAAAAAAAAAGGATATATCTTCATTTGGAAGATTTGGAACCCTTTATTTGGAAAATAAAGATTAGGGTTTAGAATTTCCAAGATTTCAAAGGTAGTTGTTAACTCTTAAGGGTACACTAGCATTTTGATATACTTAAATAAATAGCATTTCTAAAACAAAAATATTTTAGATATTCAAAAGGATTTATGTCATTAATCTCTATATTCCTCAAATTCCACCAACCTATAAACCAAAACATTCAGTAATTCTTAAATCCTATAATAATGTCCTCCATTATATTAGTTAAGAGTTTTATTAAGCAGACAATGTGACTTGTGAATACAAAACAAAGACTAACATTTATGGATTTTGTGCAATTATATTCCTGATGTCAATATCTAGCTTCTACCCTATAAAATTTCTCTATTTTTTTATAAAACTTGTCTTTTATTCTTTTTTCCCCAAAATAAACCCTACTTTCTTCCTGTCATTCCAAGAACATAAAATGATACAAACTCAAACGTCCTACTTTCTGGGCCAGTTTGGTGACATTTGTTTTGGAGTGCTCTTAAGTTAATGGTTGAATTCAGAGCCATGAACATGATGGTTCCCATTAGAATTTCCAGGTAAGTTTCAAGAAAACCTCAATTTCTAAAACTTATCCAGATTTAATATATAATCTTTCCCCCTACTTCTCTTTAATATCTTTTTTCTTCTTTTACACTTAATCATTCCACACAAATTTACTGTGCACTGTTATGAGATGAATATTCAATTAGAAATTTTTGATTCAAAGATAAAAGTTATCATTGTTTAAGGTTCAAGATACTGAATTAGCTCAATTTTTTTTTATAGGTAACTTGAAGGTCACTAGATCATATCTGTGTTTTAAAAGGCTAAGTCGTTACGCATAATGCCAAAACTCAGAAGCAATCAATATGTCCTTCAGTAAGTGAATGGATCAACAAATTGTGGTATAGCCATACAAAAGGATACTATTCAGCAATATAAAGAAATGAGCTTTCCAGTTCAATTTACAATAGCTAAGCTATGGAACCAACTTAGGTGCTCTTCAACAGATGAATGAATAAAGAAAATGTGGTACATACACATAACGGAATATTTCTCAGTCATAAAGAATAATGAAATTGTGGCATCTTCTGGTAAATGGATGGAGTGGAGACTATCATGCTAAATGAAATAAGCCAATCCCAGAAAGCCAAACACTGAATGTTCTCTCTGATATGCAGATGCTAACTCACAATGGCTAGGGAGGGGTAGAGGTTCATTGGATTGGAGGGGTAGGATTAGGATGGGAATGGGAAAGACAGTAGAATGAATCAGACATAACATTCCTATGTTCATATATGAATACATGACCACTGTTAATGCCATATCATGTACAACCACAAAAATGGGAAGTTATACTCCATATATGTATGATATGTCAAAATACACTCTACTGTCATGTATAACTAAAAAAAATAAAATTAAAAATTAAAGCAAAAAAAAAAAAAAAAAAAGAAAGAAATGAGCTTTCAAGCCATGAAAGGAATATTGCTAAGTGAAAGAAGTCAATCTGGAAAGGCTTTATATGATTCCAACTATATGACATACTAGAAAAGGCAAAACTGGAGAAAGAAAAGAAAACAGTGATTGTCAGGGGTTAGAGGGAGAAGAAGAAAAGATTAATGAGTAAGTAGAAAGCAAGGTATATTTAGGGCAGTAAAATTATTCTGTAAAATATTGTAATGGTGGATACAGGCCATTATATGTTGTCAAAACCCATAGAATATACAACACAAAGAGTGAACCCTAATGTAATCTACGGACTTTAGTTAATAATAACATATATTAATATTGATCATCATTTACAACAAACGTAACACACTAATGCAAAATATTAATAATAGGGGAAACATGGAGAGGGAGGGAATCTACACATTCCACTAATTTTTCCACAAACCTAAATCTTCTCCCCAGAAAAGTCTATTAATTATAAATTTTAAAAAAATATATAACAACAACAAAGGGGAATGAAGACAAAGGAGAGGGTCAGGAATAGGAAAGACAGTGGAGTAATTCTGACATAACTTTCCTATGTACATATATGCATTCGCCACAGTGAATCTCTACATCATGTACAACCACAAGAGTGGGATCCTAATTGGAATAAGATGTACTCCATGTTTGTAAAAATATCTCAAATTGTAATGTACTGTCATGTATAACTAAAAAGAACACAATATAAATATTTTTTTAAATTAAAGAATAAAAACAAGGCTAACTCTGAACAAGGGAAGAAGGAAGAACATGGAGAAAATAATTAGAGCTGAGGTATATATAGCACATGGTAGGACACTTGCCTAATATGTTGGGTTGATCCCCAGCACCACAAAAAAAAAAAAAAAAAGAAAGAAAGAAAGAAAAGAAAAGGAAGAAAGAAAAAGAAAAAGACAAATAGAGGTTAGAGTTGAAAATTAGAGAGGAAATGAAATCTTTGAGAAGGAGAACAGATTGAGAAGAACGTAAAGGGCAAATTATATAAAGCTTCTGTGTGAAAAGAAAAACAATTCACTTTATTGAGGAGGCCATTAAATCTTTTAAAGAAGCCCATATAAGTATTTGTTATTTTGTTAAAGTTCATGTTACATATCCTTGATCCTGCACTGAGTTTGATTTCAGAAAAGTTTATAAACATTCTTTTTGACAAAACATAAAAATTGCAAACAAGCCTTCCCTGGAATAGCAGTAACACAATCACCATGTATAAAAATATGAGAAGAGGAGCAGCGGCCTGCTGAGAGGCAGAGACGCCCCCTCCCCCTGCGCCGGCAAGGTAGACGGAACTGTGACCACCCACAGAACAGGCCCAGCGGCCTGCTGAGGGGCAGAGCCGCCCCCCACCCCCCGCGCCTGCCAGGTAGGCGGAACTGTGACCACCCACAGAAAAGGCCCAGTGGCCCGCGGAGGGGCAGAGCTTCCAATCACTCCTGCAAGGTAGGCGGGCCTGTGACCCACCGGCAGAACAGGAGCAGCGGCCTGCTGAGAGGCAGAGCCGCCCCCTCCCCCCGCGCCTGCAAGGTAGACGGAACTGTGACCACCAACAGAACAGGCCAGACCTGCAACCGACAGACAGAACAGGCCCAGTGGCCTGAGGAAGGGTAAAGCCGCGCCCCCCTCCCCGCGCCTGCAAGGTAGGCGGACCTGCGACCCACTGGAAGAACAGCCCCAGAGGCCTGCAGAGGGGCAGTGCCACTGCCTGCGCCTGCAAAGTAGGCAGAACTGCGACCACCAACAGAACAAGCCTAGCGGCCCGCAGAGGGACAGAGCCGCCGCCCGCGCATACAAGGTAGGCGGACCTGCTACCGACCGGCAGAGCAGGCCCAGCGGCCTGCCGGCGTGGTAGGCACATTGCCCCAATTGGAGGAGGGGCAGAGCCGCCGCCCGCGCCTGCGAGGGAGACTTTGCAACTATACAAGACCAATATAAATATATAGGGGGAAAATTCAATAGCACAACAGTTTCACCAAGTAGAAAGGAACGCGAACAGTATGAAGAGACAAGGAAAGAAAGGACCACAAGCAATGCAGGTCAACTCAACATTAGAAGAGGTAATAGCTGCAGCAGATGGAATGTCAGATAAAGAATTCAGGATATACATGCTTCAGATGATCTGGAGTCTCAAGGAAGACATCAGACAGCAAAATCAGACAATGAAAGATCACTTCAACAATGAATTACATAAACAAATCCAAGAAGCAAAAGATCAACTATACAGGGAGATAGAGGTTATAAAAAACAAACAAACAGAAATCCTAGAAATGCAGGAAGCAATAAACCAACTTAAAAACTCAATTGAGAATACTACCAGCAGAGTAGAACACTTAGAAGATAGAACATCAGACAATGAAGATAAAGTATTTCAACTTGAAAAGAACATAGACAGCTCAGCAAGACTGTTAAGAAACCATGAGCAGAACATCCAAGAAATATGGGATAACATCAAGAGACCAAATTTAAGAGTCATTGGGATACAGGAAGGGACAGAGTTTCAACCAAAGGAATGAGCAATCTATTCAATGAAATAATACGAGAAAACTTCCCAGACTTGAAGAATGAGATAGAATCCCAAATCCTAGAAGCCTACAGGACGCCGAATGTGCAAAATCATAAGAGACCCACACCTAGACACATTATAATGAAAATGCCCAACATACAGAATAAGGAGAGAATTTTAAAAGCTACAAGAGAAAGGAAGCAGATTACATTTAGGGGTAAGCCAATCAGGATAACAGCTGATCTTTCAACACAGACTCTGAAAGCTAGAAGATCCTGGAATAACATATTTCAAACACTGAAAGAAAATGGGTTCCAACCAAGAATTGTGTTTCCAGCGAAATTAAGCTTCAGGATGGAAGTTGAAATTAAAACCTTCCACGATAAACAAAAGTTAAAAGAATTTGCAGCTAGAAAACCATCTCTTCAAAACATCCTTGGCAAAACATTACAGGAAGAGGAAATGGAAAATAACAATGAAAACCAACAGTGGGAGGTAGGACAGTAAAGGGGGGAAAAATAATCAAAGAGGAAAACAAACCATGTTTAGTAACATAAATAAACAAATATGGCTGGAAGAACAACCCATATCTCAATAATAACCCTAAATGTTAATGGCTTAAACTCACCAATTAAGAGACACAGGCTAGTAGAATGGATCACAAAACAAGACCCAACAATATGCTGCCTACAGGAGACGCATTTGATAGGAAAAGACATACATAGGCTGAAGGTGAAAGGTTGGGAAAAATCATATCACTCATATGGACTTCGGAAACAAGCAGGAGTGTCCATACTCATATCAAATAAAATAGATTTCAAGCCCAAGTTAATCAAAAGGGATAAAGAGGGACACTACATACTGCTCAAGGGAACCATACACCAACAAGACATAACAATCATAAATATATATGCCCCTAACAATGGTGCAGCTATGTTCATCAAACAAACTCTTCTCAAGTTCAAGAGTCTAATAGACCACCATACAATAATCATGGGAGACTTCAACACACCTCTCTCACCAATGGACAGATCTTCCAAACAAAAGTTGAATAAGGAAACTATAGAACTAAATAACACAATTAATAACCTAGACTTAATTGACATATATAGAATACACTACCCAACATCAAGCAGTTACACTTTTTTCTCAGCAGTACATGGATCCTTCTCAAAAATAGATCACATATTATGTCACAGGGCAACTCTTAGACAATATAAAGAAGTAGAGATAATACCATGCATCTTATCTGATCATAATGGAATGAAACTGAAAATCAACGATAAAAGAAGGAAGGAAAAAGCATACATCACTTGGAGAATGAACAATAGGTTACTGAATGATCAATGGGTTATAGAAGACATCAAGGAGGAAATTAAAAAATTCTTAGAGATAAATGAAAACACAGACACAACATATCGGAATCTATGGGACACATTGAAAGCAGTTCTAAGAGGAAAATTCATTGCTTGGAGTTCATTCCTTAAAAAAAGAAAAAACCAACAAATAAATGATCTCATACTTCATCTCAAAATCCTTGAAAAAGAAGAGCAAAACAACAGCAAAAGAAGTAGAAGGCAAGAAATAATGAAAATCAGAGCTGAAATTAATGAAATCGAAACTGTTGAGAGCCACAGCCGAAGGGGCCCCAGCAAACTTCCAGCTGCCAGCAATCCAGCTGCCGGCTGATGATTGGCTCACAGCGGCCCCAGCAACATCTAGCTGATTGGCTCCTCGGCCCCAGCAACATCTAGCTGATTGGCTCCTCTGCGGTGATGCTCATTGGACTGTTTCCCTGCCCTTTCAGACCACGGAGCTGCTCATTGGGGGACTTTTTTGGCTCCGCCCACGTGACCCAGCCAATCGGCCTGAAGAGCAGGAGGATTGTGGGAGGTGGAGAGAAGCTTGTGGGGGGAGAGAGAGGCTTGTGAAAAGCTGATGGTGGCAGTTGGGCTCTGAGGGGTTTTTCCTGAGAGGCTGTTTGTTTGGCGTGTTTGGTTCTAAAAATAAAGTTAGTTTCTTTTGACAAGTGGCTTCTGATTGTGCCCAGCCAGACTGCGGCATCTGGTGGCTCGCACGGGGAGCGACTGAGGGTAAGTGAACTGCTCGCCCCTGAGGGCAGGGCGAGAGGATGGGTAGCCATTTTAAGATTCTTCTTTTGTTATTTTGTTTCACTTTTGTTTTAAGTTGCCTGTCCCTGGAGATGAGTGAGACGGAAGAAAAACCGCTCACATCTGAGGAAAAACTATTTACGTCTGAGGAACAGATAGGGAGAAAGGACGGATGCACATGTCAGGAGGATAGAAAGGCTATAATGACTTTTTGTTGTTCCCTTTTTATTTCATTCTGTCTCGGTTTTGTTTGGCGTCATCTTGTTGGGTTGTATTATAGTAGAAATACGGGATCAGAAATTAGTAAAAAACAAACTGAAAGAGTGTTAAGTAAATTGTTAGAGGAAGGAGGCATCCCAGTAAAATCAGTAGCAGTCAGGGCATACGTTGATACAATACAAAAATGTAGCCCATGGCTTTTTAAGGAGGAGTTGTTAAATATATCACAATGGAACCATCATGGTGAAGATTTAAAAAGAATAGAAAAGAAAAGCCCAGGGACTCTGCCAGTTGGCACATTGCCATTGTGGACATTCGTATCTTGTTTGCTTAGTCCAAAGCCTTCAGTTCAGACAATGGTAGAGGAAGGAGAAGACATAATGATTCAAGTAAAAGAGAAGGTCTCTCAAGTTAGTCAGACAGAGGAAAAGATTCAAGTAAAAGAGAAGGTCTCTCAAGTTAGTCAGACAGAGGAAAAGATTCAAGTAAAAGAGAAGGCCTCTCAAGTTAGTCAGACAGAGAAAGAAAGTGTAAAACAGAAAAAGCCATCAGGGGGAAAGTTACAACAGGAGATTGCTACTAACACCTTTCTATCACCAGAGGGTGTAAGTGTCCAACCAACAGCACCACCTCTACAGGAGACTGCTACTAACACCTTTCTATCACCAGAGGACGTAAGTGTCCAACTAACAAGACCACCTCCATATGCTGGGAGGTCCCCAACCCCCGCAGTTGATAGTTGGGATCCTGAGACAAGATCTCAAATATTAACATGCCCTGTATTTGAGGCAGGAGGGCAGCGATTTTACCAAGTTTTAAATTTCAAAACAGTGAAGCAGCTAAAAGAGGCTGTAACAACCTATGATCCTCAAGCACCCTTCACTGTAAGCTTGGTCGAATCCATTAACAACTTGAACATGACGCCAGCAGATTGGGCTAATATGTGTAAAGCTGTGCTAAATGGAGGACAATACCTGTTATGGAAGGTTGCCAATGAGGAATTTTGCAAGGAGACGGCTAGGCGAAATGCAGCAGCTGGTTATCCTCAGAGAAATCTAGATATGTTGTTAGGAAAGGGACCTTATGAGGATCAGCAGCAACAAATTGCATATGATCCTGGCGTATACGCACAAATTGCTGCAGATGCAATTAAGGCATGGAAGACTTTACAAGGACATGGAGGTTTACAAGGTCAATTATCTAAGGTAATACAAGGAGCTAATGAACCTTATGCTGAATTTGTAGATAGGCTTATTCAAACAGCTACCAGAGTTTTTGGGAATACAGAACAAGCAATGCCATTACTAAAACACCTGGCTTATGAGCAAGCGAATCGTTGGTGCAGAGATATCATTAGACCATGGAAACATGAAGATTTAAACACATATATTAAATTATGTAGAGACATTAATGAACAAGAGCAAGTCGTGGCAGCTGCAGTAAAACAGGCTTTAGATGCCAGAGACATTAATGAACAAGGGCAAATTGTGGCAGCTGCAGTAAAACAGGCTTTAGATGCCAGGCCAAGAACATGCTACAATTGTGAACAAACAGGACATTTTAAAAGGAATTGCCCCATTGGAGGAGGGTTTAACACAATTAGGTATCCAAGGAGTAGAATACCAGGTATTTGCCCACGATGCCGTAGAGGGAGACATTGGGCTAATGAATGCCGTTCTCAAACCACCATAGAGGGTACTCCATTATCAAAAAACGAACAAGGACCAGGTGTTTATCCACGATATCGTGGAGAAAGGCATCAGGCTCCATTGCCAAAAAATGGACAAGGGGGCCCAATGCTCCGGGGCCCAAAACCACAAATATACGGAGCACTGGAGGAACCCAGCAACCCCATCAGGGTAGTGCCCAGGACACATTGTCCATCAGATCCCTCATCAGACAAACCAGAGGGAGCGCAGGGTTGGACATCTGCGCCTCCGCCAGAGCAGTACTAACTCCAGAGATGGGAGTTCAAATCATTCCCACAGGGGTGAAAGGACCTCTTCCCAAAGGAACAGTAGGCTTATTATTGGGACGCAGCTCTTCTACTCTAAAAGGACTTATGATAAGTCCTGGGGTAATTGATCCCGATTATGAAGGTGAAATAAAAATTATAGCCAGTTCTCCAAAGGGTATATCAGTAATTTCACCAGGAGATAGAATAGCACAGGTACTAATAATACCCAGCCTACATGATAAATTTTCCAGTCGTACTGTAGAAAGAGGTTCCAAGGGATTAGGCTCCACAGGTGTAGATTGGGCTATGCTTTCTTTAAATTTAGATTCTCGCCCCATGCTAAAACTAAATATTCAAGGACATGAATTTAATGGGCTACTGGATACAGGTGCAGACCTTAGCATCATCTCTCGTCAAGAATGGCCAAAACATTGGCCATTACAACAAGCCACTCAAACGCTTCGAGGCCTAGGAGTGGCGACTAATCCCCATAGAAGTGCAATGGTATTAGATTGGAAGGATCCTGAAGGATGTGAAGGAACTATACAGCCATATGTATTGGATCATCTTCCCGTAAATTTATGGGGACGAGATGTCCTAGATCAATTAGGTTTGACATTAACAAATAACATCAACCAAAATGCACCCACTATTATGACTAGACAAGGTTTTAGGAAAGGAAAAAGATTAGAAAAACAAGAACAAGGTATAGCAGCACCAATACAAATAGATCAAGGAACAGACAGACATGGGTTGGATTTTCAGAAAGGGCCACTGAGACAATAAAAATTACTTGGAAATCAGAAAGACCAGTGTGGGTTCCTCAGTGGCCCCTGACTAAAGAAAAGATACAAGCAGCCCATGACCTGGTCAAACAACAATTAGCGGAAGGACATATACAACCTTCTGTATCTCCCCATAATACTCCCATTTTTGTCATCAAAAAGAAATCTGGTAAATGGAGATTATTGCAAGATTTAAGAGCCATTAATAATGAGATGGTTATTATGGGACCTGCTCAATCAGGGATTCCTCAGTTGTCTGCTTTGCCAAAAACCTGGTATGTTTTAGTTATAGATATTAAAGATTGTTTTTTTTCAATTCCAATTCATCCTGAGGATAGTCCACGTTTTGCATTTACTATCCCTGCACTGAATCATGAAGGTCCTGATCAGAGATATGAATGGAAAGTACTCCCTCAAGGGATGGCTAACAGCCCAACTATGTGTCAAATTTATGTTAACAAAGCAATCCAGCCACTTAGAAATCAAAATTCTGAACTACAAATATTTCACTATATGGATGATGTATTATTAGCACACAAAGATAAAAACACATTGCTAGAATGTTATGCCACACTTACAAACTTATTAAAAAATTATGATCTAGAGATAGCAATAGATAAAGTACAATTAAATTTTCCAATTAATTATTTAGGAGTTCTATTATCCTCAACCATGGTCCGTCCACCAAAAATTCAAATACGAGTAGATCAACTCAAATCACTTAATGACTTTCAAAAGTTATTAGGAGACATAAATTGGATAAGGCCTTATTTAGGTATACCAACAGGAGAGTTGGGACCTTTATTTGATATCCTAAAAGGTCCATCAGATCCAAACTCACCCCGAATGTTAACGCCTGAAGCAAGAAAGGCATTAAAAATCATTGAAACATATATGGAAAATATGCATTTGGATAGAATTGATATAAGTTTGCCTTTATTATTTATTGTACTACCAACAAAAAATATTCCTACAGGAGTATTTTGGCAAGAAGGTCCATTATTATGGATACATTTATCTTATTCTCCTAACACTATTCTTACTAGGTATCCTGAGGCTGTAGGACAATTAATACTCAAAGGAATAAAAGCAGCAAAGGGAGTGTTTGGAATTTCTCCCAATAAAATTATTACTCCATATACTATGAATCAAATTGATGAGTTAGCTAATGAGTTAAATACTTGGGCAATAATCATGTGCAAATCTAATGTTTCATTTGATAACCACTTACCATCTAATCCTTTATTGTCTTTTTGGGCATTGCATCCTGTAATTTTTCCAAAAATGACAAGAAAAACACCTATCATGAATGCTCCAAATATATTCACTGATGGGTCAAATAATGGTACAGCAGCAGTAGTTACCCCTGATCAAACTTTTACATTTTTAGTACCCAAACAATCAGCTCAAAAGGTAGAGCTTAATGCAGTTTTACAAGCTTTTGTGATGTTTAAAGATTCTGTATTTAATTTATTTTCTGATAGTCAGTATGTAGTTAATGCTATAGTATCTCTTGAAGATGCTGGTAGGATTTCCCCTTCTTCTACTGTTTTCTCTTTGCTTTCCACTATACAAAGTCTAATCTGGGACAGAAAAGATCCATTCTTTATAGGACATATCAGGGCACATACAGGATTGCCTGGAGCCCTTAGTTTGGGCAATGATTTAGCAGATAAAACTACACATGACATACATATTTTCTCTACACTAGAAGAAGCTATAAATTTTCATAAAAAGTTCCATGTCAATGCTAATACTTTACAAAAGCGTTTTAAAATAACTAAGGAACAAGCTAGACAAATAATAAAACAATGTCAAAATTGTGTGACCTTTTTACCACAAGTTAATCTTGGAGTCAATCCTAGAGGATTGATACCTAACCATATTTGGCAGATGGACGTCACACACTTGCCAGAATTTGGAAAATTAAAATATTTGCATGTTACAGTTGATACTTCTTCTGGATTTTTGATGGGCTCCCTTCATGCCGGAGAAAAAACTAAAGATGTTATAGCTCATTGCTTACAAAATTTTGCCACTGTGGGTGTTCCAAAACAGTTAAAAACAGATAATGCCCCTGGTTATACTTCTACCTCTTTTAAACAATTTTGCTCAACATTTGGCATTACTCATATAACAGGAATCCCATACAATCCACAGGGACAAGGCATAGTTGAAAGAGCTCATCAAACTATTAAAATGTACTTATTAAATCAAAAAGAAGGAATTGGGAAGGGGTATATATTCCCCAAAGATAAACTTAAAATAACCCTTTTTACTCTAAACTTTTTAAATTTGGATTCATCAGGACTTAGTGCTGCGGAAAGGCATATGTGTCCAAAAAATGTGCATAAGCCCAAGGTACTTTGGAAGGATATTCTAACAGGACAATGGAAAGGTCCTGACCCAGTAATTGTCTGGAGTCGGGGGTCTGTTTGTGTGTTTCCACAGGGAGAACAGCAGCCGATTTGGATTCCAGAGAGATTAACCAAGGTCCTGACCCAGTGATTGTCTGGAGTCGGGAGTCTGTTTATGTGTTTCCACAGGGAGAACAGCAGCCGATTTGGATTCCAGAAAGATTAACTAAAGCGATTTCTACAGACCAAAAAGAAGATGATTTGGCTCAAATCCATAACAACTGATATCCAAAACTCCAGTTTGGCTATTCTTACATCTGCAACAGAACCAGGATGCTTTTTTCAATATCTATTTTATTATTGCCCTTTGCCATATCATGAAGTTCTATTTTGTTTTTTGAGCTCATACAGACCTAGGTTAATGTTTTGCTGATCAGTTCTATTTTTTGACTATAGAGTTTTTAAACATTGCAATGGAGATTTCACCTGTAAAAAGTTATAAGGCCTTTACTATAATGTTATGTGTTGTATGTATTATGTTATGTGTGCACACTTGTGTTTTGTGTTATATGTTTGAATGTCCATATATCATATATGATGAGCGCTCATGATAAAATGGATCCAAATATTTTTTTTTCACGTGATTTATATGGTTTAATTTATATTGGGTAAACAACTGTTGAGGATTGTTTTAATATGTAAACAAAAAAGAAGGTTAACAGATCTGTTTGTTTACTTTCACCTTTCCTTTTCATTATATTTAATAATTTTCTTAACAATTTAAATGATCTCATACTTCATCTCAAAATCCTTGAAAAAGAAGAGCAAAACAACAGCAAAAGAAGTAGAAGGCAAGAAATAATGAAAATCAGAGCTGAAATTAATGAAATCGAAACAAAAGAAACAATTGAAAAAATTGACAAAACTAAAAGTTGGTTCTTTGAAAAAATAAACAAAATCGACAGACCCTTAGCCATGCTAGCAAAGAGAAGAAGAGAGAGAACTCAAATTACTAACATACGGGATGAAAAAGGCAATATCACAACAGACACTTCAGAAATACAGAAGATAATCAAAAATTATTTTGAATCCTTATACTCCAATACATTAGAAGATAGTGAAGGCATAGATAAATTTCTTAAGTCATATGATCTGCCCAGATTGAGTCAGGAGGATATAGACAACCTAAACAGACCAATATCAATTGAGGAAATAGAAGAAACCATCAAAAGACTACCAACTAAAAAAAGCCCAGGACCGGATGGGTATACAGCAGAGTTTTACAAAACCTTTAAAAAGGAACTAATACCAATACTTTTCAAGCTACTTCAGGAAATAGAAAAAGAGGGAGAACTTCCAAATTCATTCTACGAGGCCAACATCACCCTGATACCTAAACCAGACAAAGACACTTCAAAGAAAGAAAACTACAGACCAATATCTCTAATGAACCTAGATGCAAAAATCCTCAATAAAATTCTGGCGAATCGGATACAAAAACATATCAAAAAAATTGTGCACCATGATCAAGTAGGATTCATCCCTGGGATGCAAGGCTGGTTCAATATACGGAAATCAATAAATGTTATTCACCACATCAATAGACTTAAAAATAAGAACCATATGATCATCTCGATAGATGCGGAAAAAGCATTCGACAAAGTACAGCATCCCTTTATGTTCAAAATTCTAGAAAAACTAGGGATAACAGGAACATACCTCAATATTGTAAAAGCAATCTATGCTAAGCCTCAGGCTAGCATCATTCTGAATGGAGAAAAATTGAAGGCATTCCCTCTAAAATCTGGAACAAGACAGGGATGCCCTCTCTCATCACTTCTGTTCAACATAGTTCTCAAAACACTGGCCAGAGCAATTAGACAGACGAAAGAAATTAAAGGCATAAAAATAGGAAAAGAAGAACTTAAATTATCACTATTTGCAGTTGACATGATTCTATACCTAGCACACCCAAAAGGGTCTACAAAGAAACTATTAGAGCTAATAAATGAATTCAGCAAAGTGGCAGGATATAAAATCAACACGCATAAATCAAAGGCATTCCTGTATATCAGCGACAAATCCTCTGAAATGGAAATGAGGACAACCACTCCATTCACAATATCTTCAAAAAAAAAAATAAAACACTTGGGAATCAACCTAACAAAAGAGGTGAAAGACTTATACAATGAAAACTACAGAACCCTAAAGAGAGAAATAGAAGAAGATCTTAGAAGATGGAAAAATATACCCTGTTCATGGATAGGCAGAACTAACATCATCAAAATGGCGATATTACCAAAAGTTCTCTATAGGTTTAATGCAATGCCAATCAAAATCCCAATGGCATTTCTTGTAGAAATAGAGAAGGCAATCATGAAATTCATATGGAAAAATAAACGACCCAGAATAGCAAAAACAATGCTAAGCAGGAAGTGTGAATCAGGTGGTATAGCGATACCAGAATTCAAACTATACTACAGAGCAATAGTAACAAAAACAGCATGGTACTGGTACCAAAACAGGCGGGTGGACCAATGGTACAGAATAGAGGACACAGAAACCAACCCACAAAACTACAACTATCTTATATTTGATAAAGGGGCTAAAAGCATGCAATGGAGGAAGGATAGCATCTTCAACAAATGGTGCTGGGAAAACTGGAAATCCATATGCAACAAAATGAAACTGAATCCCTTTCTCTCACCATGCACAAAAGTGAATTCAAAATGGATCAAGGAGCTTGATATCAAATCAGAGACACGCCGTCTGATAGAAGAAAAAGTTGGCTACGATCTACATACTGTGGGGTCGGGCTCCAAATTCCTCAATAGGACACCCATAGCACAAAAGTTAATAACTGGAATCAACAAATGGGACTTACTCAAACTAAAAAGTTTTTTCTCAGCAAAAGAAACAATAAGAAAGGTAAATAGAGAGCCTACATCCTGGGAACAAATCTTTACTCCTCACACTTCAGATAGAGCCCTAATATCCAGAGTATACAAAGAACTCCAAAAATTAGACAATAAGAGAACAAACAACCCAATCAACAAATGGGCCAAGGACCTGAACAGACACTTCTCAGAGGAGGACATACAATCAATCAACAAGTACATGAAAAAATGCTCACCATCTCTAGCAGTCAGAGAAATGCAAATCAAAACCACCCTAAGATACCATCTCACTCCAGTAAGATTGGCAGCCATTAGGAAGTCAAACAACAACAAGTGCTGGCGAGGATGTGGGGAAAAGGGTACACTTGTACATTGCTGGTGGGACTGCAAATTGGTGCAGCCAATTTGGAAAGCAGTATGGAGATTTCTTGGAAAGCTGGGAATGGAGCCACCATTTGACCCAGCTATTCCCCTTCTCGGTCTATTCCCTAAAGACCTAAAAAGAGCATGCTACAGGGACACTGCTACATCGATGTTCATAGCAGCACAATTCACAATAGCAAGACTGTGGAACCAACCTAGATGCCCTTCAATAGATGAATGGATAAAAAAAATGTGGCATTTATACACAATGGAGTATTACTCTGCATTAAAAAATGACAAAATCATAGAATTTACAGGGAAATGGATGGCATTAGAGCAGATTATGCTAAGTGAAGCTAGCCAATCCCTAAAAAACAAATGCCAAATGTCTTCTTTGATATAAGGAGAGTAACTAAGAACAGAGTAGGGTCGAAGAGCATGAGAAGAAGATTAACATTAAACAGGGATGAGAGGTGGGAGGGAAAGGGAGAGAGAAGGGAAATTGCATGGAAATGGAAGGAGACCCTCAGAGTTATACAAAAGTACATACAAGAGGAAGTGAGGGAAAAGGGAAAAATAATACAAGGGGGACAAATGAATGTCAGTAGAGGGGGCAGAGAGAGAAGAGGGGAGGGGAGGGGGGATAGTAGAGGATAGGAAAGGCAGCAGAACACAACAGACACTAGTATGGCAATATATAAATCAATGGATGTGTAACTGATGTGATTCTGCAATCTGTATATGGGGTAAAAATGGGAGCTCATAACCCCCTTGAATCAAAGTGTGAAATATGATATATCAAGAACTATGTAATGTTTTGAACAACCAACAATAAAAAATTTTTTTAAAAAAAGTATAAAAATATGGTGAGAAGTATAGGAAAGTATCAAAAATTTGGCTTCTTGTGTCAGGCACTCACTCTTCAAAACCTCCTTGAGGAATCAGCAAGGACAAGAAAACCTCACTGGGCTGGGGTTATATGTAACTCAGTGGTAGAGCTCTTGCTTAGCATGTGTGAGGCACTAGGTTCAATCCTCAGTACCACATAAAATAAATAAAATAAAGGTATTGTGTCCATCTACAACTAAAAATATATATATAAAAGAAAACTTCGCTGGGCAAAAGTAAGGCTCTAAGCAACTCAGTGAGACCCTGTCTCTAAACAAAACACAAAATAGGGCTGGGGTTGTGGCTCAGTGGTCAAGTGCCCCTGAGTTCAATCCCCAGTACCTCCCAAAAAAGGAAAAGAAAACTCACCTCTGACTGGAGTTTTATCTTGTATAAATGTCTCAAAACAAGTTAATTTCTGCCATTAAATAATATGTTTTCTAACTCTGGTGGTATTTTTTTTTTATTTTTTTTAGTTGTAGCCAGATACATAATACCTTTATTTATTTTTATTTGGTGCTAAGGATCTAACCCAGTGCCTCACACATGCCAGGCAAGCGCTCTACCACAGAGCTAGCCCCTGGTGCTATCTTTCTATAAAAAATTACCTTACTGTGATTCCTAAACAAAATACCTCAGTTACAGCAACTATGTTTACCTATTTTCCTGCAAGGAACTAAAATAATTAAAAGGCAGAACTTCATCTTATTTAACTTTGCAACCTGTGGCAAAGTGCCTAGCACATACAAGATACCTAATAAATGTTTATAGAGCTGAAGGGGGAAATGGAAACAGAAGACAGAAATTCATAATTCCTTTCCCCTAAAAGTAGTTGAAAAAGAATGTCAGAATGGAACAACTAATGTGAGCTCCTTGAAGGCAGGGACCATATCTTACTAATCTTTACATTCTCAAAGTCTAGAACAATGGAGCAGAGAGAGAAAAATGGAGAGACAAGTCTAAACGTGGAGAGAGAGGAAGCAAGGCAGCATATAAGAATGAACTTAGACACTACCTAGTATACAAACTTTCAAAATTCTTCCAGAGCAGGGCATGGTGGCAGGGCCTATAATCCCAGCAGCTCAAGAGGCTAAGGCAGGAGGACGGACGGTGAGTTCAAAGCCAGCCTCAGCAATGGGGAGGCACTAAGCAACTCAGTGAGACCTGTCTCAAAACAAATACAAAATAAGGCTGGGGATGTGGCTCAGTGGTTGAGTGCCCCTGAGTTCAATCTCCAGTACCCCACCAAAAAAAATTCTTCCAGAGTAAACCAATCTGTAAATGTTGTTGGTTTATGATTAAATGGAAACGAAAGAGAAAAGTATGTGTTCTTACTGTTATAAAATAGGTTAATATTTGCTGGCAGACGGTATCTCAATCTGTAGAAGAGTCTAAGTTAGACAAACTTTTCTTTAGGGGCCTAGTCAACATCATCATCTCATTTGTTTACTAGTAAGATTTAAAAACTTCTATTGAAATACAATATTTCCCTACTCAAAGTGATTTTTTTTTTTGTCGTTGTAGGTGAACAGAATGCCTTTATTTGTTTATTTTTATGTGGTGCTAAGGATCGAACCCAGTGCCTCACACATGCTGGGCAAGCACTCTGCCACTGAACTATAGCCCCAGACCCTCAATGTGAAACTTTTTAAAAACAATTTCAATAAGATAAATAATTTGTTCACTTATCTCAAAATAGTCTTTAACATATCTTTGGCATATCTACACAGGGCTAGTTCCAGAAGTGCTTTCAAGCTCTACTATTATGTAAATAAAATTATTATGAAAAGCATAGGCAGAAGATTTCCCAATATGAAGAAGACAAAACTAAACAACTACAAAACCCTGATATAAGGAAGGAATTATTAAACAAAACAAATAAAAGGAATATGTGCATGACATTAAAAAACCCAAATTTCACAAAGAGGTATAAACAAAAGGTACAGCTCTCTACCACTTTCAATCCCCAATCCTTGTAGTCCTCAAGTGTAACCACTTAATATTTTCCTGGGTATGCTTCAAGAAAAAGATGTATACACATCAGCATAAGAAATCCTTATTTTTTTTTAATGTCCATACACAGCACCTAACAATAATCTTTTCTCGATACTTTACATCATATATAATAATACATCTTGGAAATTTTTCTCCATCAGTACATAAAACTAATAATAATACTAGCAACATTTGTGGAGTACTTACAGCATGCCATCTGCTAAACTTCATTTAATTTTCAGAAAAAAATCCTATGAAGTAGGTATTACATAATGATACTGAAGCTTCAAGAGGTCATTATGGTCACATACCTAATAAGGAATAAAGCCCAGATCTGAATATAGAGACTATGTTTTAACTACTGATCCCCTTTCTATCTGCTATAGAACTCATGCTATTAATAAAGTGGAACTTATTAACCAGTCTCTCCTGATGGACACTATGATTATTTTTAGTTTTTACAAAGACTATCACTAGAATGGAAGCACCAGGAAGACAGAGATTTTTGTCTGAATGGAGAATTATGGGTGATTTTATTTTCTCTATTAGGCCTTCTGTATTCCAAACTTACCATAACACTATTATTTTATAATGAGAAAAAAATAGATCTTTCAGATAAATTTTAAGAATAAAGTAACTTGCTTGATCTTATGAAACGTAGAGGAAGGGTTTGAATTCATATCTAGATACCTAAGGCCTCTTTCCATGGAAGTAAGTTTCCAAAGATAAATGGTTCTAACTATATTCTCTGTTTTCCAAAGCCTAGCCTATGAGGTAAATTAAAGACACCCAGTGAAAATGCAGATTATATATACTAACATATTATTAATAGGAATAGTTACAATGACTGTCATCACTGTTATGATCTGTCTACTATTTTTCATGGATGGCTAATTAAAACCCAGATTTGAGGCATTATTTTTATGTTGCTTGTCAGCTAGAGTTCTGGTTAAAGTCTTCAGAAACATGGAGAACTGGACCAGAGTAATCACTAAAGGCTAAAGAAAACTGAAATACATACATGTTGACATAAAAAACTAAAGAACAATAATAGACCTTCTAGGGCTGGGGTTGTGGCTTAGTGGTAGAACACTTGCCTAGCGCATGTGAGGCACTGGGTTCGATCCTCAGCACCACATAAAGATAAATAAACAAAATAAAAAATATTATGTCCATCTATAACTAAAAACTTTTAAAAAGAATAACAGACCTTCTATATAATATCTTAACATTTAAAAACCAGCTCCTTTCCTGAAGGAGATTTAAAAAAAAAAAAGATATTAGATGTCTCATGTATCCCATTTGACACTATTTTTAGGATAAGGTTTAAGTCAAAGATTTATAAAGCATTGAATTAGGGAAACCTAAACATCTTCAACACAGTGATCCATAGTATTCACTCTACCTCAACTTCCTCAACTGACACATGATAATAATATTATTTTATACTTCATGTAATATATTAAATTGTAATTACAAAAATGTTCAAAAATTTAGCATCTGTGAATGTTAACACTGACCTAAAACTGGCAACCAAAAACAGAGGGGAAAATCTTCTACTATAAAAAGTTAACACTCCTGGGCTGAGGCTGGGCCTCAGTGGTAGAGCACTCACCTGGCACACGAGAGGCACTGGGTTCGATCCTCAGCACCACATAAAAATAAAATAAAGGTATGTGTCCATCTACACCAAAAAAATACATATATTTTTTAAAATTTAATACTCCCAAAAGGAGATAAATGTATCTACCTTATTTCATAAAAATAAATCCAGAATTTTCATACCCACAAACACAAACTGAATCCTGATGTAAACCGTATACAGTTAGTTGTGAAGTCCTATTTATTTGAACTCTTAAATACTTCTCAAATCTGTTCTCTCCTTCCTTTTCCTACAGAGCTGCCTACAAATAACACCATACTTAATGGTAAATGTCTGAATGTTTTCCACCTTAGATCAGGAGGAAAGCAAGGATGTCTGATTTTACTACCCTTACTCAACACTGTACTGCAGGTTCTAGCCAATGAAATAGGGCAGGGGAGAGGTCAGGGCATTCAGGGAAGAAATTAAAACTGTTTACTTACTATAGACAAAATTATCCCATATACAGAAAATCTAAACAATTCACAAAAACTACTATAATTAACATACAAGTTCAGTAAGGCTAGAGGATACAAGTTCAATGTTCAAAAATCAATAGTATTTACAAATACTAGCAATGAACAAACCAATTCTTTAAAAATTCCATTCATGATACGGCTAAAACAAAATACACAGAAATAAATTTCACAAAAGAAATACAAGCCTATATATTAAAAACTTCAGAGTAAATAAAATCTGAATAAATTAATAGAAACTCCATTTCAATGAACTGAAAGACTTAATTTGTTCAAAGAGCAGTCTCTCCAAACTGACTGACTGACTGAGGCAACCTCTATCAAAATTCCAACAAGACTTTTGTAGAAACTTAAAACTTTATATTGATATTGATCCTAAAATGTATATAGAAATGCAAAAAAAAATCCAGAATAGCCAAAACAAATTTGAAATAGAAGTTATAAGCTGGAGAATTCAACATATTTCAAAACTTACTATAAAGCAACAGTAATCAGAACAGTTATAGTATAGGCATGCAGATCAATAAAACAATAGAATGTCATGAAATATTCTCTCACATTTATGGTCAACTAATTTTCTTTTAACTCAATACATATATAATTGTGGAAATGCAAAAAAAAAAAAAAATCCAGAATGATCAAACCAGGATAATTAGGATTTCAATCTACTTAAACATTTACTATTTCTTTGTGTTGGGAACCTTCAAACTTCTCTTCTAGCTCTTTACAAAATGTGTAATAAATTGTTGTGAGCTACAGTCACTGTTCTGTGCTGTAGAAAATTAGAACCTATTCCTTCTGTGTAACTGTATTTTGGTACCTGTTGGGGTAAATGTAAGTCAGTGTTAGAAGGCTCAATGTTTCTAAAGGTAAACAAGAAGGATTCCCAGGAATGTGTCAGGGGGCGAGGAGGAGGGAAATTGGCCACTTCCATAATCATCAGCGTGTAGATGGGCATCAAAGCACAAAGACTCTGGTTGTGAAGTAAAGTCAGGTACTTATAAAACATTTGACCGAAATATTTGCCCAGTCAGCATGTGATCTATCCCTTATACATTCTCCCGGCTCATAGATGCAGGGCAGCACTCCATTTTTGTCCCAGCCTCCTGCCACAGAGTGTGTAATAATATAAAATGTCCCAATCCTCTCCACTGAGTCCCCAAGTTCTTTCTTTGGGATCAAAGCCCTGGGGTTGAACAGTATAAGTTATCCAACCGACCTCTACCCCACCCCACTGCCTCATTTCCCCTATTGAGCATATTCTACTCTTCACTTCTTTGAAATCAATTTTTTTAACTTCCATGAGAACATACAGTACCCAAAATATACAAAGAACTAAAAAAAAAACAAATAACCTAATCAACAAATGGACAAAAGAACTAAACAGAAACTTCTCAACAGAAAAAAACATAAGAGACCAAAAAATACATGAAAAAATGTTCAATATCTCTAGCAATCAGGGAAACACAAACCAAAACTACACTAAGATTTCATCTCACTCCAGTCGGAATGGCAATAATTAAGAATGAACAACAATAAATACTGGCGAAGTTGTGGGGGGAAAAGGAACACCTATACATTGTTGGTGGGACTGCAGACTAGTGCAGCCACTCTGAAAAGCAGTTTGGAGATTCCTCTGAAAACTAGGGATGGAACCACTATATGACCCAGCTATCCTACTCTTGGGTATTTTCCCAAAAGATTTAAAATTGGCATACTAAAGCAACACAACCACAATGTTTATAGCAGCACAATTTACAATTGTTAAATTATGGAATCAACCCAGATGCCTGTCAATGGATAAATGGTTTAAGAAATTGTGATACACACACACACACACATACACACACACACACACAGTAGAGTTCTACTCAGCCATTAAAAAAAGAATGAAATTATGGCATTTGCCAGTAAACAGATGGAAATGGAGAATATCATGCTAAGTGAAATTAGACAAAACTCAAGAAACTCAAAGGTCAAATGTTTTTTCTCATGCACAAGCTAGAGAAACAGGGAGGGAAGGATAAGATAACAAAAAGAAACAATCAAATACAAATTAATAGATAAGCAAAAGGAAGCCTAGTAGAGCAGAGGAAGGAGAGGAAAAAAGGGAAGGAGGATTGGAAGGAAAAGGGGATGGGAAAAGGAAGAAGTGATGAACTGAAATCAATTTCCATGCATGTATGAGTTTGTTAGGATGAATCCAACTACTATGTATAGCGACAAAGCTCTAATTTAAAAAAAAAAAAAACATAAAAAAAGAACTTTTGCAATTTGGAATCAAGGTAAGTAATCCAATTTAAAATAAGCAAAAGACCTGATAGATATTTCAGCAAAGAAGATATGTGAAAAGCCAACAAGCACATAAAAATATGACTGGTCATTAGTGAAATGCACAATGAAATATCACTCATCAGACTATCTATAATCAAAAAAGGACAGTCAGGCATGGTGGGGCACGCCTGTAATCCTAGCAGCTCAGGAGGCTGAAGCAGGAGGATCACAAGTTCAAAGTCAGTCTCAGCAACTTAATGAAGCCCGAAGCAACTTGGCAAGACCCTGTCTCCAAAAATAATAATTATTATTTTTTTAAAGGGGCTGGGAATGTGGCTCAGTGGTTAAGTTTCCCTGGGTTCAATCTCTAGTACCAAAACTAAAATAAAATGAAACATAAAAAGGGCTTGGGGACTGGGTTGTGGTTCAGTGGTAGAAAGCTTACACATGTGAGGCACTGAGTTCAATCCTCAGTACCACATAAAAAATAAATAGTTATTTTGTCCATCTACACCTAAAACTATTTGGCAGGGGAGGGGGTTTGGGATATGGTTCAGTGTTAAGCCCCCATGGGGTCAATCCCTCATATCAAAATTTAAAAAGTATTTTTTAAAAGGAGAATAATAAAAATACACAAAGATATAGAGAAATAAGAACCCTCACACACTGCTGATAGAAATGTAGAACGGAACAGTCATTGTTAAATAATTTGGCAGTTCCTGAAAAAAAATTAAACATAAATTACCATGTGATCCAGCAATTCCATTCCTAGGTGCATATCCACAAGAACTGAAAACAAGTGTTTGAACAAAAGTCTGCCAGCAAATGTTCACAGAAGTACTAGTCACAATAGCCAAAAGTAGATACAGTCTAAATATCCATCAACTGATGAATAGACAAACAAAATGTGCTACATACAGTGGAATATTATTTAGTCATAAAAAGAATGAAGTACAGATACATGCTACAATATAGATGAACCATAAAAATAGCACATTAAGTGAAAGAAATCAGACACAAAAAGCTACATATCATATGACTCCATTTACATGAAATGTTCAGGAAAGAAAAATCTAGAAAGCAACAAAGTAGATTAGTGGGTTACCTGAGGCTTATGGTAGAAATGAGGAATAGCCAAAAACTAACACAAATGATTTGGGGGGAGATGGTAAAAAATTATCTAAAGCTGGGTTTTGGATGATGGATCTGTAATTATAAACTCACTAAAAATCACTTACTTGTATATTTTAAGTGGATGAATTTTATGGCAAATAAAATGCACCTCAGTAAAGATATATTTTTGTTGTTGTTGTTTTTAAAAGAACCTAGGTGTAGTTGGGATTCTTCTGTGTAGATAAGGGAAAGAAACTGTATTAGAGAAAGAACCATGGTGGAAGAGCTGCAAAACTCTGCACCACAATCCCTGTATCATTAGCAAAAATTACAAAATCATTAAATCCTTAATATGAGTGAAGGAATTAATTCAGTTTTCTGGTGAACACAGATGCAGGAGAATGCCAAATTTCAAATAAAAAACTGGCAGATGTTCTTGGGAAGGCTATGACCTAGCATTAAGGTCTGAGCGAAACTTTTATAAAAAAAAATAGAGGAACAGGGAATCCACAACCAGCTTTCATCAAGTAATATTGTATTGTATTCCACCAGCTCCATTTAAATTACAGATAGGAGAGCTAGCTATATAGCCATGGATTTAAGTAATTTAATTTAAGTAATTATAGCGATGTGGAACTTAAAATGACTGATTTTAAAGAACATCAGTTGTTTTGATGTGACCAGAATGCTCATATTCCTCTTTATATTAGAAACCCTTTCATTCTGGTAACAAACTCATTCCTTGAGATTTGGTAGGGGCTGACTCAATCATATCTCCCTCCCAAGTTGTACAGAAGGGAATGAGACTTAAGACTGAGCAGATAACTCTAGATCCCTAAATAGAGGACATGTGACCCAAGGCAGACCAATAATCAAGCCTCTGAATCTTTTCTGCTGGTGGGATTACAGCCCAGGACTGACAGTCAAATCTCAAAATAAAATCATTTCATAAAAAAATCTATCCAAAAAAATGAAGATAACAGGCCTGTTTACATCATTTGTACCACTAAACCCAAGGTATTCAGCCACATGAGTGAACACTTGTGTGTGTAAATTAATCTGAGTTGGCATCAATGCACCCCTCCCCAAAAAAAATTCCCATGATAAAAAGACATTGAAAAAGTAGTGAGACTTCCAGAACAACTGCCAAAGGGATCCAAATGAAGTAAGGGGAGTTAACTCTCTGTAGAGATTTAATTGACTGGAATATAGGAGAAAAGAGGCAAATAAATTCCTTTTTTTTTCTATACTCCTATATACTAATCTGTGGAATCATTCCTCTTTCCAGATATATGGCCAGGCATGCACACCCGCCAAGCAATCTCTCTCTAGCTCTTTGTGAAGCAGTGGCCAGAAACATATGGAACTGCCTTACTTTGTTTCCCATCTTTCTCTGTCTCACTTCCCTTTTCAATCATTCCAGATGCCCTGGGATTGTACTTCCCAAATAAAGCATCAATTCTTAAGCCTTATCTCAGACTCTGTTTCCAGGGAATGTTTGTTTCTAGGGAATCCACACTGAAAGAATTGAATTCCCTAAAATCTACCAAAAACTCTCAGCAATCATTAAGCTTAGTAGTGAAACATAAAAAGTTTTCCTTTTAAGATCATAAAAACTTAAGATCATAAAAAAAAACAAGAATGCTCAATATAAATACAATGTTGAATAGAAATGGGAATAATCTGCACAGTAATACAAGTTCATAGTATATTGTATTTTCATCACTATTAAATAAACTGAGATAATCAACTTATAAAGAAAAAAGATTTGTTTTGGTTTACAGTTTTGGAAGTTCTAGTCCATGATCAGTTGGAACATTTGCTTTGGGAGTGGGATAAGGCAGTATATCATGGAAGGAGTATCTGGAACAGCAAAATTGCTTACCTCAAAGCCAGGAAACAAAAAAAAAAAAAAAGAGAGAGAGAGAGAATATGGAAAAGGCTGTACCACCCTCTTCAAGATCAACCTCCAAAAACCTAAATACCTTCCAGTAGACCCCACTTCATAAGAGTTCCATCACTTCCCAATAGTACCAACCTGGGAACCAAGCCTTTAACACTTGGTCATTTAAGGGACAGTCATGATCTAAACTACAGCAAACTGTCTAAAGGACAAAAAAAAAAAAATAGGGCTTAAGGGTTTGAAAGAAATAAAAATTTGTGATTCCCAGATGATATGGTTGTCTACATAGAAAAAACAAAGGAATCTAGATTCACTTTTAAAATTAACAAGAATTTAGCAACGTACACCTGGATAAAAAAGTTGGTATATACCTAGGAATAAATCTAACTAAAAATAGAACCTTATAGAGAAAACTATAAAATTTCATTGTACAAAATAGAGACCTCAATAAGTGGAGAGATACACAATGAATCATGGATTGGAAACTTAATATTGAAAGAATATCATTTCTCCACCAAATTTATGTATAAATTAAATGCAATCTCAATCAAATTCTATCAGGTTTTTGGTTTTTATTTTTTTATCCCAGTATTTTATTTTATTCTGATATATTCACAGGGCTAAGAACAGCCAAGATGCTTTTTTAAAAGTGGGGGAGGAGTTGGTCTACTAAATCTCAAAGCTGACAATAATTGAGATTAGTTACAACTGGTGAAAAGACATAAAACCAGACTAGTGGAACAAAATAGAGAACCCAGAAAAGACCCACAAATAAGAAAACTTTATAACAGAGGTAATAGTTCTGGAAAAGTTTGGCATCACCAAATAAACTTGATGATAAGTACACTGTTATGATGAGCAATAAGTATCCATGGCCCAGCAATTCCACAGTTGAGTACACCCTAGAGAAACTCATGCATATTTGTACCAGAATATATGTATTACAATACTCTTAACAATATTCTTTCCAATAGTCAAAAACTGGAAACAGGGATGGGGATATAGTTCAGTGGTACAGCACTTGCCTAGTATGTGAGGGACTCAGGGCATAATCCACAGAACCATGAAAAAAAGAAACTAATCCAAATGTTCATCTACTATAGAACAAATAAATTGTGGTATATTTATACAACAAAATACTGTAATTTCAACAAGTCACAATATAATGAATGAATCTTGTAAATATAACTTTGAGCAAATAAACAAGACAGAAAACATACAAATGTGCCATATAATTCTGTTCAAATACCTCCAAAACCAGAAAAAAAAATTATATTGCTTAGAAATGCATTCATAGGTGGTAAATACAAATGAGATGGTTATTCCAAAAGTAAGGTCAGTCTAAAGAATGGGCAAGACATTCAAAAGAAGAAAGCTATATCAAAAAGAAAGAATAGCAGAAGAGTTATACTAATGTAAATGAGCACAGCATTTATGGGTTATTAAACAATGAAAATAACCAGACTGACTGGAAGAGAAAGTGTAAACTATAGAATTAGCCCAAGAGAAAGACCAGATTGTGATTACCTCAAAATACAAGCAAAAGTTCAGATCTGACACAAGAAAGCACTCCTGAAGAAAAGGCCATCATGAAAGCCACATTGGAGGGAGACTGTGCAACACACCTGAATTAGAGGATGGTGAAACCAGATCAGCTAATGAAACATGCCCCAAAGAGGCAGGTGGGCATTTGTTCAAACACTTCTTATGTATTTAGTATCCACAAGACTCTGCTAAGCTCTAGAGATGAAAAGTTAAGACCTAGGGGGCTGGGATTATAGCTCAGTGGTAGAGCACTTGCCTAGCATGTGTAAAGCACTAGGTTCAATTCTCAGCACCACATATAAATAAATAAAAATAAAGGTCCATCAACAACTAAAAAAAAAAATTAGGAAAAAAAAGTCAAGACGTAGACCTGCCATTAAAGAGCTCTCAAAAGTAGTATAAAAATGGAGATGCAGGCAGTAGAGAGAACAAGAGAGCTTTTTCTTTAAAAAGTTATCTCATGAAATCAGTATAAGGAAAAGAAAAAAGTCAAATATTTTCAACCCTCAAGAGTTCTATAACTCAAATCTACATAAGGTTCAAGGATGTATAAGGAGGAAAACAAACAGCAAGTGGTCATGAATGTACCACATACATAGGAGCAATGTGACTAGAAAAGAAAAAGGAATGACTGGTTGACAGTTCTTTGTTTTATGAAGAGAAAGGTAATCATAAGATAATTCTTATGATTGAAGGGAAAGGTCTATTAGAGGAATAGATTAAAGAGGCTAAAAAGTGTGTAGTTCAGTGGTAGATCAAGAGTTCAGCATGCAAGTCCCCAGGTTTCATCCCCAGCAAAACACATGCATGCATACACGAACATGCACACACACATGAGCGATGTCAGAAAAGGGGAAAATACAGAATCAAGTTCTTTGGCAAGTGGCAATGAAAAGGTTTCAAAGTCCAAAAAAAAGAGTAAATTTTAGGGAGAAGAGATCTTTCAAGTTCAAGGGAATGATGATTAAATGACATATTGAGACAGTAGTATGCTTAGGTTAAAATGAACAACCTGTGTTGAACTCAAAACTTTTCAGTAAAAGATGAAGTAGGGAAACAAAAAAAATGATATGGATTGAACCTCATTCAAAATAAGACATTAATTCATAAACGGCCAACTCTTAACTGTTCTAGTCTCCCTCTGACACTACTATGTAACTCAGGAGCAAAAAATATGTTAGATATTCAGCACTACAAATCAGTGATATAATGGCTGGGGGTGTTGCATAGTGGAAGAGCACTTGATTGGCATAAGTGAGGTCCTGGGTTTGATCCCCTGCATCACCAAAAAAAAAAAAAGTAAAATCAATATGGAGGAGGTACACTCCATTCTGTCCCTCTTTAATTCCATTTGCCTCTAACTTTTTTCTTCTGAGCCACTTTCTTTCACCTTTACCTTAGATTCCAGGAACCACAAATCTGATTGATAAGCTACTCATAAGTAACAGGGAGCCTAGCAGAACAGTCCACTCTGAGATTGCCCACCTATGCAGAAGCAACTACCCCATCACTGAACCAAAGCTGCCTCCCTAAGCAAGGGCAATCTTCTCATTTGGGGAACCAAATCACCCTCTCAAGTGATGATGACCTTCCCAGAGCTTCACAGAAGCAGTCCTGAGATAATAATCAACCAGACCATGTCCTAACCAAGATGACCTACTCTGCTAACTATACAAACCCCAAGTCATGCAAACCTCCAATCCTTACCTTTTTCTTTGTGAGTGCCTTTAAGAAAGATCTTTGGTCACTGAACTACTAGATCTGTTCTTCCTGGTGTGGCTCCTGATTAAAGCTCCTTTCTTGCCCTGACCACTGCTCATCTCTTTGACTGGCATATTTGAACAGGTAGTCCAGCCTGGTCTTTTGAGACCCCACCCAAGGACTCCAGTATCATATACAACAAAAAAAACAGGGAGTTGCATGTGTCCAAATAGAAAAACAGGCAGCAATGAAGCAGTTGATAATATATGGAACTATGCATTGAACAAAGTGGATTCTGCAGACTGAAAAACTGGGACCATCCAGCCAGTTATTAACAGCTACAAGACTAAAAACTGAGTTGAGTTAAATAAGCCCATATCCAGAAATGAAGATCTGACAAAAAAAATAAATTCTGCTACTTAGGCAGCAAAACAATACTCAATCAACAAAGGGAAGACTAAAAAAAACATAACTTTTGGGATGCTAACAGTCATACTGTTAGAATGCCTGAAAGAAACTACCATGGAAAATGTGTTACAGAAAGAAAATATAGTCAACAAAAAAAAGAGTGTAATATCTGAAATCCAAAGACTAAAGTTTGAATACCAATTTAGGCAAATAATACCATTCTTTAAAAGCCTTAATTCCTGATGTGAAATATGGTAGTAGTAACAATAGCAAATAATATACACATAATAATAGCAGTAGCTAAGATTTTTTGAATGCTTATGTACCAGGCACCGTTATGTTATGTTTCATTCAATTCTAACTTTAATTTTATGGAGGTTTTTAATCCCCACTTTTCTGATGAGGAAATCAACACACAGAGAAATTATATCACTTGCTCAGAAATACACAACTATTTTTGGTATAAGCAGAATTTCAACCTGTGCAATCTGACCCCAGAGCCCATATATTTTACTATGTACCTTTGCCTTGCTGGGTTATGAAGATGAAAAGGAAGTCAAAAGTGCATTAGTGTGTAAAAGTGTTCATCCTCCTGTTGAATATGAAGTGATAAGACAAAATCATCCAAATAAAATCCTAGGTCATTAATCTACAGTCAACATAAATGAATGGGCCTTAACCTCAAAAAGCAGACACAGACAAAAAGGCAATTACTTGATATGCTCCTTTCTATGAGGAGCTGAGGTAAGTAGTTTTATTAGTGATACATGAATAAAGAACATTCAGATAGCACTAAATGCAAAGTATTTAAAAAAAACTGATCCAGAAAAGAGATCAGTATAGTTATTTTTAAAGTAAAAGTTTCTGTAAAAAAAAAAAAAAAAAAGTTTCAAACAGTGTTGAGAGCCACAGTCTGAATGGCCCCTGGCATTTTTGCCTGAAGTAATGGTTGAGAGGCGAGCCATTAAGATGATGATAATTAAGTTAAGCTGTGTATAATTGCTGTGACTGGATGATCCTGGATTGAAACAGGCTGTGTATTCAATTGTATATAGACCCCTGCTATCCAACTCAGGTGCCCACTACTTTGGAGTTCTCGCGGGATTCCTGGGGAGTTTGCATTGGTTGGTGAGGTTCCAGTGGAGGGAGTTCCGGTTGGTGTGTGGTGTGCCTGGAAGGGCCACGTGGGTGGCGTTCGAGTGAGGAAATAAAGTTTGTTCCTGCTTGAGTGGCTGGTGATTTGTGCCCAGCAACAGGCTACTTACAAAGCAACAAATGTCATATATGTACAACATGAAAAGGATTACCAGTTCCAAAAGGTCCCAAACCACATTATAAATATTGTAATAAAAAAATCAATACTTAGTACTTATTATGTACAAAGCACTGCTATAATCAATATACTTTAGAGGTGTTTACTGTTTTAATCCTCACAAAAATCCTGAGATAAATTCTATTAGCCCCATTTTTAGACAGGGAAAATGAGGTATAAGTAGAGTCAAGTAATTTGCCCAAGTTTATTCAATGAGTGGCAATGCCAGTCTATCAAAAAGTTTATCTCCAGATTTTGTGCTATGCCTCCTCTAGTAGGAAAATCAGAAGAAGAATGAGAATCTATTCAGAAATGTCATTCAACCATATTTGGTAATAAGGAGGAAAGTACCTTTTATTCACAATGTGCAGATAATCATTATCTACTGCAGTTCTCTCCTTGGTCTTCCCTCCAAATGAAGTCTGCACATTCTCCCAGAACAATCTCATTGGCTTCCCTGGCTTCAACAAAACTCGACTACAATCTACTTGCTAATGATTCCTGATCTAGATTTCTGGCCCAATCTCCAGTACCTTAAACTGCACCAATAACTTAATAGATGTTTCTCTTTAAATGATTCGTCAGCCTCTCAAAATCAATATGTTCCAAACTAAATCATCATTTCCATCCAACCTCATTTCCCATTCTCAAATTCCTTCTTCCTCCTATACTCCCTTACCTCAATAACTGCCTCTATCATCCACTTGGTTACCCAAGTTAAAAACTGGATGTCTCCTCAATCTTCCTCACCTTCCATATCCAATCAATCATTAATCACTGCCATGTATACACTCTAGGTGTCTCTCTAAGCAGTGCCTATCTCTACATCCCCATTGCCTTAATATTATAACTTTATAAGGCAATCCTCATTTGCATTTGGGGCTGTTTTGCACAACTGATTATCTTTTTTCTTGGTGTTGCTCCTATACCATCTGATGACAAACTCCATTAGTAGAGAACAGACATTGTATATATATTTGATATCTTACTCTAATGTGCACTTACTTGATCAGCACAATGTTTACAGAGATAAACTTTGATTCTATTAAAGAAAAACTAATATAAAAAAGTGTCAGATAATAAATCTTTTTTTTAAATGGCATTGCCTTTAGAAGCAAAAACCAGTTATGTATGAAAACAAAAGTAATGATTTCCTTTCCCAACTTTCTAGGGTATACTATTACAAGTATTCAAAGATAGCTAGTATAGGCCATACTCTACACTAAAGCACTTCACAGAATTTTTTTTGTTTTTTTGTTTTTGGGGTTTTGGGGTTTTTTTGTTTGTTTGTTTATCTGTTTTGGTTTAGTTTGGTTTTTTTGACTAGAGATTGAACCCAGTGGTACTCTACCACTGAACTCCCTTTTATTTTTGAGACAGGGTATCAGTAAATTCCTGAGGCTGGCTGGGACTTGTGATTGTCCTTCTTCAGCCTCTGGAGACTGGTATTATAAGCATTCACAGCAATCTTCAATTAGACCATTTAATGCTCACATAACCCTATGACCTAGGTACTATTATTATTCCCATTTTTCAGATGAGGAAACTAAAACTTAATAGAGTTCATCAACTTGAACAAGATCCCAAGTTAGAAAACAGCAGGATTTTGAACCCATGTCAATGTACGACAGTACAATCATGCTCCTAAGTACTTAATACTTTTCCAAAGAAGAAAATTAAATCTGTTTTAAAACTTGAAAAACAAAAAAAACATAGAGTTTATATTAAAAAAAAAGATGTTAGTTTTAAATGAAAAACATGCCAAAAGAGAGTTAACATTACAGAGGTCAAGTAGTCTTCTCAGGTCTTTTTTGATTGTTCAAAAACCTTTGGGGGTGGGGGGTGGCTCAGCGGTGGAGCGCTTGCCTAGCATGTGTGAGGCACTGGGTTGGATACTCAGCACCACATAAAAATAAATAAATAAAATAAAGATATAGTGTCCATCCAACACTAAAAAATTAAAAAACGTTTAGGAAATGTTAGCAAACCAAAAAGATTCAGAGCCACAGGAAAAAAAAGGTCAAAAAAAAGTATTTCAGGGGCTGGAGTTATGGCTCAGTGGTAGAGCACTTGCCTAGCATGTGTGAGGCTATGGGTTCGATTCTCAGCACTACAGCTAAATAAATGAATAAAATAAAAAGGCCCATCAACATCTTAAAAACTATTTTTTAAAAAAGTATTTCATTAGCATGTTTCCTTTCTTGGAACATCATAATCCACAGAAATATGATTTTATTAAAATAAAATAAATGTCTAATGCCTGGGCTGAGGTTGTGGCTCAGAGGTACGTGCGAGGCACTGGGCTCAATCCTAAGCTATATATAGTATCCAACCAGAAATTTAAAAAAATAATATTTTTAAAATATCTAGTGCCTGATACCTAAGTACATTCTACAATGAAATTCTACAAATATTGGACTCCTCCCACCGTAAGTCAATTTCACTTTGGAGAGTGGAAAGAAAAGTGGCAACCAACCCACTACAAGTGGGTAAATGCTCGGAAACCTCAACCTTGATCACTTGCTTACTTCCAGACTCCTATAGTAAGAGTGCAAGGCCAACGTCCAAAGCACACTGTCTATCATCCATCTTCTCTGAGGCTATGAGAAACACAGGCGCACATTTAAATTCACATGCTAACTAATAACGTTGTCCTAGATCGGGGGCTGCACACCGAATCCTCAACTTTTCATTGCAGCCACATGTCTAAAATCTGGGTGCGCAAACCCATTGTGAACCGGGCCCCTGGGCGCAGGGAGGGTGCCTGTCAGATTTTCCCGGCTGGGTGTGAGACGTGAAGGAGCAGCGGCCTCCCACCCGCTCGCCCGCCGCGCGCCGCTCCTTTTGTTGGGGTGGAGGAGGGCGGACCCCGTACCCTCCGGGACCACCGGGAAGCGGGGGGAGAGAGGGAAGGGGGGCCAAACGCGGCGGTGGCCCCCGGCTCCGGGGTGGGGACACAAAGAATTTGGGCAGTGCCGGCTGTCGGACGCCGAGCTCCCCCACCCGCCCTCCATGAACCGCCTCGAAACTCCAGGCCCGCGCGGCCGCGGAGCCGGCAGAGGAGAGCGCGCCGTCCCCCGCCTCTGCAGCCAGAGTGGGCCAGGGCTGAAGGCCAGGGTCGCAGGGCGTCAGGAGGCCTCGGCGGCGCCCGAGCACCCCGCAACCCCTCCGCCCTCCGCCCTCCGCCAGCCGGGCCGGGCCGCTGGATCCCCGCGCTGGCGCTGGCGCCCGCGTCGCCACACCCACCCTCCTCCTAGGCCCGGCCGGGAGGGCTCTGCGCCTCTTCGTCCGGCCGCGGCGGCGCTCCCAACGCCCGGGATGTACCTGCTGATCTTCTGGGCGAAGGCGCGGCGCTCGGCCATGGCTGCTGTGGCGGCGGCGGCGGCTGGGCGCGGGCCTCCTCGCTCGCGCTCCCTCCCTCGCGGCCTCCGCCAGTCCCGGCTCCGGACCGTGGAGGCTGGGGCTGGCCGCCGGAGCCGGGAACGAGTCCTGCCGTAAAGCTCCTTAGAGGCGCGCACTAACAAACCGCTCCTCCCCCAGCGCGTCAATCCCGGCGGGAGCCCCGGCTTCGGTGGGCGGCTTCGGCCGGCGGGAGCCAAGAGCAAGAAGGGGGCGTGGAGGGACCAGGACGCCGGCCCCTGCCGCCTCACTGTCGCTGACCCGCACGGTTGGGAAGACCGCCGAAGAGAAGCCCAAGGGGGCAGCGACCTTGCGCGGCAGGAAAATAAGATAACCAAACGCGTGGGGGGAGCCTGGCTTTCCCGAAAAGGAAGGGAAGGAAATGGAAGATGGGCTTTGCCGAGGGGGCTGTGCTTTGCCGCTGGGGAAGGCTGGATCTGTGTTCCTGCAGCGCTCATCTCCCAGCACTTGAAAGCACTTTTCTGCCTCGACCGCTGGAGTGGGGTCTAACTGGAGGAACAATGGGGGTTTTTTTGTTTTGTTTTGTTTTTTTTGTTTTTTATAGAAAAGGGGCCAGAAGAGACTTCGCTCCTGCAGAAGTAATAGTAATAGTCGACTTGTGGTGCATAGCCAGGCACCGGATCGAAGTTTTACATGCATGATTTTATGTGTGTTATCTTCACAACAGCGCTTTGAAGTAGATTGTTATTATCCCCATTTTAGAGAGAAGGAAATTGGCTCAGAAAAGCTAAGTGACTAGCTTGAGGTGGCACAGATAGTAAACTCTTCCACTGAGGTTCAATCACAGCCCAGGTGTTTTGTTGTTGTTGTTGTTGTTGTTTGTTTGTTTGTTTGTTTGTTTTTAGGATAGTTCGTTTCTGTTACTTCTCCCGAGTTCATTACTAACTCCTTTTGGGTATCATTATATCTATCTATCTCCAGAGGAGCGTTCATATTCTTCACCATTTTGCTGTTCTGTTAAAAAAACCTCAGTGTTTACCATTGAAACTGACTTTGTCCATAAAATAGATAGTGGTCTCTTATGCCACTGTAATCTCATAGTGTCCAGAATGATTGGTTCCTAATGCATATTGACTTATTACTGAAATTATGATGAAACTAAGAAAAATACGTTGGTTTATTGTGGTAGTGTTCCTCTTAAATATTGCAAGAATTTTGTATCTGTATTGATTTATTGTTATTATATTCCCAGTGTATTCTTATGGCACATGTTGGGTACAGTTCCCTCTCTTTTTAAAATCTGTAGCTTGGAGCTATTAGGTCACTTGCCCAGTCACACAGTGAGTCAGAAGTGAAAGCCTCCATTACTCAGGTCCATAACTTCCTGTCTAGTGTTCTACTTGACTGGAAGAGTTTATTTGTATAGCATTGCTCATTCTAGTGCAAGGCTTTTAACGTACTTATATACTGGGGGAAACAGTCTATTCAAAGAGAACACATATTTGGCTTCTTCCTAAGGGTAGAACCCATCTAGATGTTCTAAAGAGTACAGATAAACAGTTTGACTTTCAGAAAGTTCAAGTCCATGAAGAACGATGAACTAGCTACTCAAAGAAGTATAAGTCTAGATTAATACTGTACCTAACCTTTAAGACCCTCCATGATGGAAACCCAGTCCTATTTACCACTTCCTTGCTATGTGACCTTGGGCAAGTTACTTATCCTCATCTCTAAAATGGGGAAAATTATACCTGCTCAAAAGGGGGTTGTGAAGATTCATTAAGTTAACTCATATAAAGTTCTTAAAGCACGACACATGGTAAGTACTAATTGATCAGCTGCCATTATTATTGTCATTGTGCATCCTACACTTAAACTTGTCCTGGATGCTTGATATTCCCTGAATCAGTTGTCTGCACTCATGCTCCCAGCCAGATGTTGTAGGCCTTTGTCTCTGCTCACCAAACATCTTTTCAGTACTCTCTTAGAGACTGACCACATTTGCTTTGAATAGTTCTTTGTATACATGACTCACTAGTTGCCAAAGTGTCTGAAAGGACATTTCATGCACTGTGAAGCTTACTGGAAACATTCAGAACAGGAAGAGGACAAGCAGGAGCCAGCTGTGAACTGGGCAGACAGAGTCTAAAGAGCACTCCAAGCAGAAGGTATGGCACCCACCTCTGAGGAAAAGACCAAGTCCAGTGTGAGCTCATATACGTGCCCCACAGGGGTTCAGTCACAGGGAAAGACATAGATAGAACACAGCAATGGGAGTGAAAGTAGAGTTGCTGTGGCTGACAAGCACCCACATAATAGACCAACTCCCCACAATACATCTACACACACACATACACATCAGTCTCAATTCACCATACTTCTGAGGAACTGATTCCCTTCCCACCAGTTTTGAGGGTGAGCATGTGACCTAGGCCTAGCCTAGCAGACCAGCACATCCCGGTGACTTCAGTGTCTGTTTTAGGAATAGGCATATGAATCAAACCTAATTGGACTCAGTCAGAACTGAAAATGGCATTTGCTGAACACAGAGACTCCATATGAAGAAGGCCTACCCAATAGTGAAGCCAAATGCACCAAGGAGGAAAGCAAACAAAATTGAAAAAGATGAGCTCCTTATAGCATGACATATGAACCTTGGACTTTGCTGTTTTGTGTGGGGTTTTGTTTGTTTTTCAAGCTTGTTTGAGTTGGGATTTCTGTTGTTAACAACTGATAATTCTTACCTGATACAGGCCTACATTCAACTGATATTTATGAAATATATACAGGACTAGGCCCCTTCCTCCAGGAGTTGAGTCTGGTTGAAGAGACAAATACACAGTCTGTTAAGTGTTGAAAAAGGAAAAACTTTAGCGATGTGTGTATCGTTAAGTTCCAGATAATATCAGCCTTAGCATCTGGTAAGACTAGATTATCAGGGCTGGGGTTGTGGCTCAGTGGTAGAGCACTTGCCTGGCACATGCAAGACCCTAGATTTGATCCTCAGCACCACATAAAAAATTAAATAAGTGAAATAAAGGTATCGCTGTCCAACTACAACTAAAAATTACATATTTTTTAAAAAGAAAGACTAGATTATCAGCAGAATGTTTATTTGGTAAAAATGGTGAGGGCTGGATGCAGGTTAGCCTTCTTTTAACCTTTGCAGAAAAGTGGTTGGAACTCTGGAAACATCGGTGGCCTCACCACTGGATGGGATTCAGGATGTAAGTTCCCCATTGATAGGAAGATACTAGCAAAATAACATATCAGGGCCAGGACTGGTTTGGCAGAGTAACATCAAAACAGCAATTTTTAGGTTTTTTCATTAGACATACAAGTGTTCTAAATTTCCTAATGCAGAACACTTAGGGATATGACAGGAAGCAGAAAAGGACAAAGGAGGGAAAGTCATATGAGTTCACATTCCAACCTTTATCAAGCTCAAGTTTCCCTCTTTGGAGTAGTACTAAGAAGGATTATAGCTGGGGCACCGTCAAGGTTCTAAGGCAACTACACAAAGGAGTAAAAGTGTGTCATGAGGGATAACTTGGGTCATAAGAGAACTTTTTCTGGCTTTGCAGTCCGATTATGTTCTCTTTCAGGATTTGGGGGGCATAAAGATTGTTTAACTTTTTCAAGGTTGGCCTCTAGGAAATACCACTGATTCATATAACATAGATATCCCTTCACAGGAAGCCTCTAGCAAGGCCAAATGAGCGTGGCCCAGAGGAAGGGAGGACTGGGGCATCCCGCTTGGGTTTATTTTAATCTCAAACTAGAGTTTAGGAGTTGGGCAAAAAAATCCAAGCTAGGTATACTTTTGCCTGACATTATCATCTGTCCTCACACCCTCTCCTGATACCTAGAAATGTGATTTTTTGCAAGAGACAATTCAGGAATCCTAACCCTTGCCATACTTCCCAACAAATAGCACCTGTGTTTATTCTGTTTCAAAACTCACTACAATAAATAATACTCAGTAAACTGTTCAGTTACAGCCTGTTAATTCTATGTACCCAGATCCTCTTCACCACTAAATTTCTCACATCTAATAAACTGCCTAATCCACTGTAATCTCTCACTAAATGTTTTTGTGTGGACAGCCATGAACTAAATTATTTTCAGATCCTACCTTAACTTACATTTTAACCCCCCAAAAGCACTTGGATGCAAGTAGTATATTAGGGAAGTATTGCTAAGAAGCTGGAATGATGGAATGGAGAGAGTGGAACAGAGGAGGCAAAGTCAGCAAATGGTGTATTTTTGTGGTGTTACCACTGTGGGTAACCAAGGCTTTCCTGCCTGAGGTGAAGACTGTACCTCAAAAATGTCTCTCTGATGCTAGGTATGCAGCTAATGACTTCTAGACTCCTTGGTTAAAGGCTTACCCTGGGGACATTAATCACCCCCATATTTCATGCTGCAAAAAGCCAAAAGATGTGGGTGTTTCAGGTGGGAAGCCAAGAGTGTGCATGAAAACTATCACAGCTGCAACTAAAATCAGATTTGTGGATGAAATATGGAGCATCATAGAACATACTTGCTACTTATAAGAAATAGAACCTCATGGTTCTGCTGCTTTGCAGAGTGAAAGAGTTAAAAGTTCAGAACACCCCAGCCAAAATGGCCCACAGTCAGGCTCAGTCCTGGGCCCTGAATGTTATTTTGCTAGTATCTTCCTATCAGTGGGGAACTTAAAAAAGAATTAAAAAGTTCTTTTTAAAATTTTTTTTAGTTGGAAATGGACACAATACCTTTATTTTATTTTATTTATTTATTTTTATGTGATGCTGAGGATGGAACCCAGTGCCTCACACATGCCAGGTGAGTGCTCTACCACTGAGCCACGACCCCAGCCCCCCCTCCCTATAATGTCTTTCTTGAGAGAGCTGTATTTTAAGTGGTCATATAATAAGAAGAAATTCTTTGACTTCTAGCTAAGAAATGTAGACTCTGATGAAATAATGAGTCTAGACCTCTACAATTCAATACAATAGCCACTAGTCACATGTGGGGAATAAAATTTAAATAAAATTTAATTTAATTTTCAGTTGTATTAGACATATTTCAGAGTACTCAATATTCACACATGGCTAGAGATTACTATATTGCACAGTGCACAGACTGAACATTTTCATCGTCATAGGAAGTTTTATTTGACAGCACAGACCTGCTGGGAGCCATTAGCCAAGTAGGTATGACAATTTCCTTGCCAGCGTACCCCATGTTGCAGTGACATTGAATGTAGGTGACCTTGCTCAAGGACCAAGGCGGATTAGGGCATTCCCGGTTTAGGTTCCAGGTTTAAGGTTTAAGATTATTCCTGCTGGGAATAGGGCGTATCCTGCTGCCTGAGTTCCCCTTGAGTTCTCACGGGATTTAGACAGTATTTTTTGGGAGAGAGATGCCCAGTGGAGGCGGATTTGGGCAGAGAATGTGGATTTGGGCAGAGAACGTGGATTTCCCCAGAACGTGTTTGTAGACGGCTGATGTGAGTTCGGGAATAAAGAGTTGCTGTTTGAATCTACAAGCTGTGTGGTGGCTCGTGATTGTGTGCCCAGCCAGACTGTGGCACAGACCCATGTATTATAGTTGCTAAACCATTAGGTAAGAACCTATTAGGTAACTTTAAATGGGTGGGTTAGGCTGGTAAGACTAGAAGTTGCTGATGAACACACATACACACTGAGTCCCCAGTGGCCATGTGTCTGCTCATATGAAGTAAAGGGATGTGTAGGATGTTGACAGCACAAACCATGAAATATACCTGGCAGAAATTTGAACACAAATCTGGTCAAGCCTCTAAATCTAACTATCAGTTTATAGAAAATACAAGAAAGGGAGTGAGGAACACATTAACGCTCTCAAATTACAATCAGCAAAGTTCAGAATATGGGAAATTCTGCAGGACATGATCAGATTCATGTATGAAACATGGGGCATCATAGGACATATATTCAAGAAATAAAAGGCTGTATAACTAATTAGAACACATAAAATAAATAAATGGCAAGGAATTTTTAAATTAATAATAGAAGAACACATTACTAAAGGTAAATTAGATGGCATCAAAATTTAAGGCTTTTGTGCTTCAGAAGACACTTTCAAGAAAGTGAAGAGAAAATGCAGGACAAGTGATTTGTGCAAATCACTAATCTGATAAGACAGTGGTATCTAGAATCTGTAGAGAACTTTTACATGTCAAGAATAAAAAAGTAATGGCCCAATTTTATAATGAGCAAACTATTTGAATAGACATTTCTCCAAAGAAGATATGCATATGGCCAGCACACATATAAGAAGATGATCAATGCCATTAGCCATTAGGTAAATGCAAATCAAAACTACAGAGAGCCTCTAGGATGAATAGAATCAAAAGAATTGTAACCCTCATATACTGCTGGGAATGTGTTTTTGTGCAACTACTTTGAAAAAGTATCTGGCAGTTCCTCAAAAGATGAAGCAGAATTATCAAATGACTGAGTAATTCCTCTCCTAGGTAGGCATCCAAGAGAAATGTGGACACAATGTCTATACAAAAACTTGTACACGCATGTTTTTAATAGCCAACTAGTAGAAACACCCCAGATGTTGGCAAATGAATAAGTAGAATGTGGTATGTCCAACAATGGCATATTATTCAGCAATAAAAAGAAAGTACTGAAACATTGCAATATGGAATGACCCCAAAAACATTATGCTAAATAAAATATGCCAGTCACATGTTTTTGTGTAGAAAGCATATAATTTTGTTTATATGAAATGTCTAGAATAAACAAATCATAAAGACAGAAAATAGAGCTGGGAAAAGGTAGGAATGGGAAATGACTGTTAATGGGCATAAGGATTCTTTCTGGAGTGATGAAAATATTCTAAAATTAATTGTTCTGGTCATACAACTCTCAATATACTAAAAACTATGAATTGTGTACTTAAAGTATATGAGTTGCATGTTGTATGAAATACATCTCAATAAAACTGTTATTAAAAAAAAAAAGAATAAAATAGACTTTAGAGGCATATTAAAAACGGTTCTCCAGAGAAAATTGTGTGTGCATGTCTGTGTGTAGACATTCACAAAGGGAGATATTTATTATAAGTAACTGGTTTATGGAATTATGGAGGCCAAGTCCCAAACCCCTGCAGTCTGCAAGTTAGAGACCCATGAGAACTGCTGATATAGTTTTAGTACAAATCTGAAGGCCTGAGAAGCAGGAGAGCTATTTGTATAGTTTCAGTCCAAAGGCTAGCAGACATGTTAGCCAGTCACAGTGGTACAAGTCTACAATCTCTGCTACTTAGGAGGCTGAAGCAGGAGGATGGTGAGTTCAGGCCAGCCTAGGCAACAGAGAAAGAGCTCATCTTATGAGACAGAGTGCTGCAGTCTGGCTGGGCACAATTCAGGAGCCACTTATCAAGCAGGAATAAACTTTATTTTTAGAACACTCGGAGCACCACACCAGCTCTTCAGGAATTGCCTCAGAGCCCAACTGCCAGCTCAGGCACTCCATGCAAGCACCTCCCCCAATCTCTTCCCACTCTTGAGGCTGATTGGCTGGGTCATGTGGGTGGAGCCAAAAGAGTCCCCCAATGAGCAGCTCCATGTTCTGAAAGGGCGCGGAAACAGCCCAATGAACATCACGGCAGAGGAGCCAATCAGCTGGTTGCTGGGGCCATGGTGAGCCAATCAGCTGGAAGTTTGCTGGGGCCACTTGGGCTGTGGCTCTCAACACACAGAGAGAGAGAGAGAGAGAGAGAGAGAGAAATTGATTAAAAAAAAAAAAAACCCAAGGGGCTGAAGTTGTAGCTCAATGGTAGAGCTCTTGCCTACCATATATGAGACACTGGGTTCAATCCTCAGCACCACATAAAAATAAATAAATAAAATAAAGGTACTGTAAACATCTACAACTAAAAACATTTTTTTAATTTAAAAAAAAAGGGCTAGGGTTGTGGCTCAGTGGTTGAGTGCTCACCTAGCACGTGCAAGGTCCTGGGTTCAATCCTCAGCACCACATAAAAATAAATAAATAAAGGTCTTGACAACTACAAAAAAAAAAAAAGAAAGAAAAGAAAAAGAAACCAAGAGAAAGAGACATGATGGATGATGGTTATGCAAAGAAAGGGGACAGAATCCTTTATTCTTTGCAGATGCAGACTTAAGTATTTATGGATGAAATTATATAAAATCTGGTGTTAAGTTTAATAATAATCCAACATGGACTTGGACCTAAGTTGCTAATTGTTGCAGCTGCATGATGAGAACATGGGGATTCATTAAATCATTCTAAGTTGAAAAAAAAAAAAAAAAAAGGCCCCAAAGTGAGATTGATTTGAGAAAGAACAAGACAAAGAGACAAAGAAAAAAAGAATGTTGAAAGCTCAGATAATGAACAAATTGTGTAGCCAGACTTAGAAGATCTAAGCAGCAAAGGGTTAAGGAAACAAAACAAGTAGAGGAATTATTGGGTCTAGGACCGGTTTGAAACCAATGCTAATGGCACCATACTATCCTGATTTCATTTCATTTCACAGGGTTAAGAACCACAGACCTTCAGGGCATTATTGATTACACTATTGATTGGGGTAGAGCTGAGCCCAGAATTCTGTAGGAACAGTAGGGCAGATCTGAAATAAGCAGATCTGACTCGAAGAAAGGAAAAAAGCACAGAGTTCAAGAGAGTTAGAAAGGCTCTATCAGGTAGAGATGCTCTATGTGTTTGTAGGTTGTAGACAAGGACTTAAAGGCGAGAGTAAATTGTGAAAATATAAGACACTCTTGATAATCCTGAAGAGATAGAGGTAGCTTTAACCCACTAACTTGGGAGGGAGGAAGAAGATGGAAAACCATATAGCATTATAGAGGTGGAAATAAGACAAGTAAAGGGAGTTATATTTGCATAACATTTCATTGTCTCATTAAGTATATGTAAGGCTACTTTGTAGGGCTTCTATCATTACATGACCAAAGGTGACAATCCCTTTGTTATGTAATGTAACATCGCTTCATATCTATAAGTCCTGCCCAAATGAAAGGAGAGAGCTTAAACAGAACATGTACACCAGGGACAGGAAACTTGGAAACTATTGTGGAATTCTGCCTGTCCCAGACAGGAATCGATCTGAATCTTGAATAATTGCTATAATTTATTTAGTCTGTGAACTAAGAGTTGAGGCCTGGTAAGGGGATCTAGGGACCAGATTGAAAACTTACCATGAAACATGGACACTTGAATGAGGAAGGTGCCAACAGTTAAAATTCCTCTTGATAAAACTGGATTCAGGGAATGGTGTTTTAGTTCTGGTTCAATCACAGTCTCTCTATGTGACTGAGCAAATCTCAAACTGTCTGGACCTCACTTTCCTCAGCTATAAAATAAAGGTGATGCCAACAGATGTTTGCTAAAGGTAAATAAAAATTCTGTTATAAACATCAAAGCATTGAGACAAATATGAAAAATAATTGTAGAATTTCCCCCGCAAATACTTCTTAAAAAATGCATAACTTGGGGCTGGGATTGTGGCTCAGCGGTAGAGTGCTTGCCTAGCACCGGTGGGACCTGGATTCGATCCTCAGCACCACATAAAAATAAAGGCATTGTGTTGTGTCCATCTACACCTAAGAAATAAATATTTTTTAAAAATGCATAACTTGCCCATTCAGGGATTACTTAGATGTAGCCTTGCTTATAGGTAGAGAAAAGGTAAATGATGACCACTCAAGAATGCTGCCAGAAACATAATTATGGATCTAAACTGAATTATTATCTTATACATTAGTTTTGATATTTGCTATTTTAATATGTTTGCAGTTTGTTTTAGTTTACTCATTTTTATTATTTTTTTAGTTGTAGTTGGACACACTATCTTTATTTTTTATTTGTTTATTTTTATGTGGTACTAAGGATTGAACCCAGTGCCTCACATGTGCTAGGCGAGCACTCTACCGCTGAGCCACAACCCCAGCACCTCACTGCTTTCTTTAGTGATTTAGCTCTATAATATCACAAGACTTTTATAGACAGTGGGATATTCTATCAAATCAATACTAAATCAGATTATGACTCTGCTTCAGTCCCTATTTCTGGATTTAATAAGTTGTCTAATATCATTTAGATTCACCTTCTTTACTTTTCAAATAGAGATTATGCTAGATATTTGTGAAAGATTTTGCAAAAATAAGTACAAAAATAGCTTTAAAAGCTATAAGTAGAAAGAACTTAAATGTTGCTATAAAAGTTCATTTCTATTTGACATGTGTTTTCAAAGGACAGTTTTATGTACAGAATTACTAGCCAGCCCTTTAAGTTTGTTGGCTCTGTAAGTTTGCATACTTTTAGCTTCCTGTAGTATATAAGCTTATGAATCATAGATCTGGATGGAACCCGAGAGCCTATCTGGATTAATTCAAGTTAAATGAAGTGATTTCACCTAAAACCATCAAAAAAGTCATAGAATCAGGTACAAAACTTAAGCCAGTATGCTCACTTAAATGCTATTTTTCTTTGACTCCATGGAATCCATTTAGTCATTGACTTACTCACTAAATAAATATTTTTACAGGGCTACTCTGTGCCAAGGTTTTTGCTAGGGTCTGGGGATATACCTATGAATGAGAGAATAGTTCTTGGTATCTAGGAAGTAATGAGTGATGGGGTAAGTTAGGAGGGAAGTAAACAGGCAATTCTTTTATAAATGCATGCAGAGAACACTTTGAAGATACAAAAGGATACTAATAGCTGATCCTGCAGTGGTCAAGAAAGACTTCCAAAAGGAGGTGACCTGAATCCTAAAGGAAAGTAGAAACTATCCAGGCAAGGAAACTAGCCAGGGAAGGGAATGGGGATTCTGGGCAGAGCAAAAAGCATGTACAGATGCACTGAGATTTGAGGGTTTGATTTAGTCTGTAAAACTACAAATGGTTCTGTGTGGTAGGAGCTTAGAGTATAAAGTAGGGGTGATCAGAAGTGAGACTGGAAAGATAAAAACAGAGGCTATTTTATGAAGGGTTTGGTTTGCCAGGCTAAGGAATATAAAGAACACACTAGAGGAAATGGTATGGGAAGTGTGTTAAATATATCACAATGGAACCATCATGGTGAAGATTTAAAAAGAATAGAAAAGAAAAGCCCAGGAACTCTGCCAGTTGGCACATTGACATTGTGGGCGTTGGTATCTGGTTTGATTAGTCCAAAGCCTTCAGTTCAGACAAAGATAGAGGAAGAAAGCTTCAAGCAGAAAAAGCCATCAGGGGGAAAGTTACAAAAGGAGACTGCTACTAACACCTTTCTATCACCAGAGGGCATAAATGTCCAACCAACAGCACCACCTCCATATGCTGGGAGGCTCCCAACCCCCGCAGTTGATACTTGGGATCCTGAGACAGGATCTCAAATATTAACATGCCCTGTATTTGAGGTAGGAGGGCAGCAAATTCACCATGCTTTAAATTTCAAAACAGTGAAGCAGCTAAAAGAGGCTGTAACAGCCTATGGTCCTCAAGCGCCCTTCACTGTAAGCTTGGTCGAATCCATTAACAACTTGAACATGACGCCAGCAGATTGGGCGAATATGTGCAAAGCTGTGCTAAATGGAGGACAATACCTGTTATGGAAGGTTGCCAATGAGGAATTTTGCAAGGAGACGGCTAGGCGAAACGCAGCAGCTGGTTATCCTCAGAGAAATCTAGATATGTTGTTAGGAAAGGGACCTTATGAGGATCAGCAGCAACAAATTGCCTATGATCCTGGTGTATACGCACAAATTGCTGCAGAGGCCGTTAGGGCATGGAAGACTTTACAAGGACATGGAGGTTTACAAGGTCAATTATCTAAGGTAATACAAGGAGCTAATGAATCTTATGCTGAATTTGTAGATAGGCTTATTCAAACAGCTACCAGAGTTTTTGGGAATACAGAACAAGCAATGCCATTAATAAAACAACTGGCTTATGAGCAAGCGAATCGTTGGTGCAGAGAAGTCATTAGACCATGGAAACATGAAGATTTAAACACATATATTAAATTATGTAGAGACCTTAATGAACAAGAAAAAGTCGTGGCAGCTGCAGTAAAACAGGCTTTAGATGCCAGAGACATTAATGAACAAGGGCAAATCGTGGCAGCTACAATAAAACAGGCTTTAGATGCCAGGCCAAGAACATGCTACAATTGTGAACAAATAGGACATTTTAAAAGGAATTGCCCCATAGGAGGAGGGTTTAATAAAACTAGGTATCAAAGGAGTAGAATACCGGGTATTTGCCCACGATGCCGTAGAGGGAGACATTGGGCTGATGAATGCCGTTCTCAAACCACCATAGAGGGTACTCCATTATCAAAAAACGAACAAGGACCAGGTGTTTATCCATGATATCGTGGAGAAAGGCATCGGGCTCCATTGCCAAAAAATGGACAGGGTGGCCCAATGCTCCGGGGCCCCAAACCACAAATATACAGAGCACTGGAGGAACCCAGCAACCCCATCAGGGTAGTGCCCAGGACACATTGTCCATCAGATCCCTCATCAGACAAACCAGAGGGAGCACAGGGTTGGACATCTGCGCCTCCGCCAGAGCAGTACTAACTCCAGAGATGGGAGTTCAAATCATTCCCACAGGGGTAAAAGGACCTCTTCCCAAAGGAACAGTAGGCTTATTATTGGGATGCAGCTTTTCTACTCTAAAAGGACTTATGATAAGTACTGGGGTAATTGATCCCGATTAGGAAGGTGAAATAAAAATTATAGCCAGTTCTCCAAAGGGTATATCAGTAATTTCACCAAGAGACAGAATAGCACAGTTACTAATAATACCCAGCCTACATGATAAATTTTCCAGTCATACTGTAGAAAAAGGTTCCAAGGGATTAGGATCCACAGGTGTAGATTGGGCTATACTTTCTTTAAATTTAGATTCTCGCCCCATGCTAAAAGTAAATATTCAAGGACATGAATTTAATGGGCTACTGGATACAGGTGCAGACCTTAGCATCATCTCTCGTCAAGAATGGCCAAAACATTGGCCATTACAACAAGCCACTCAAACGCTTCGAGGCCTAGGAGTGGCGACTAATCCCCATAGAAGTGCAATGGTATTAGATTGGAAGGATCCTGAAGGATGTGAAGGAACTATACAGCCATATGTATTGAATCATCTTCCCGTAAATTTATGGGGACGAGATGTCCTAGATCAATTAGGTTTGACATTAACAAATAACATCAATCAAAATGCACCCACTATTATGGTTTTAGGAAAGGAAAAAGATTAGAAAAACAAGAACAAGGTATAGCAGCACCAATACAAATAGATCAAGGAACAGACAGACATGGGTTGGATTTTCAGAAAGGGCCACTGAGACAATCAAAATTACTTGGAAATCAGAAAGACCAGTATGGGTTCCTCAGTGGCCCCTGACTAAAGAAAAGATACAAGCAGCCCATGACCTGGTCAAACAACAATTAGCGGAAGGACATATACAACCTTCTGTATCTCCCCATAATACTCCCATTTTTGTCATCAAAAAGAAATCTGGTAAATGGAGATTATTGCAAGATTTAAGAGCCATTAATAATGAGATGGTTATTATGGGACCTGCTCAATCGGGGATTCCTCAATTGTCTGCTTTGCCAAAAACCTGGTATGTTTTAGTTATAGATATTAAAGATTGTTTTTTTTCAATTCCAATTCATCCTGAGGATAGTCCACGTTTTGCATTTACTATCCCTGCACTGAATCATGAAGGTCCTGATCAGAGATATGAATGGAAAGTACTCCCTCAAGGGATGGCTAACAGCCCAACTATGTGTCAAATTTATGTTAACAAAGTAATCCAGCCACTTAGAAATCAAAATCCTGAACTACAAATATTTCACTATATGGATGATGTATTATTAGCACACAAAGATAAAAACACATTGCTAGAATGTTATGCCACACTTACAAACTTATTAAAAAATTATAATCTAGAGATAGCAATAGATAAAGTACAATTAAATTTTCCAATTAATTATTTAGGAGTTCTATTATCCTCAACCATGGTCCATCCACCAAAAATTCAAATACGAGTATATCAACTCAAATCACTTAACGACTTTCAAAAGTTATTAGGAGACATAAATTGGATAAAGCCTTATCTAGGTATACCAACAGGAGAGTTGGGCTCTGAGGGTTTTTCCTGAAGAGCTGTTTTGTTTGGCGTGTGTGGTTCTAAAAATAAAGTTAGTTTCTTTTGACAAGTGGCTCCTGAATTGTGCCCAGCCAGACTGCGGCAGAAGTGGGGGATGGCAGGGCACGATACAATCAAATTTGAATTTGGCAATGATTACTCTGACTTTAATGAAGGAAACAAATTGTGCAGATTGAAGAGGAGTTCAAATTGGGGCAAGAAGTCGCATCAGAAGGCTGCTGCATTCATCCAAGTGTATTAGTCTACAGCACTGGTTACTGTAATCGAAACCCAAATAACAGTGGTTGGCACAAAAATAAAGTTCTTTCCTCACCTAATGTCAGGGGCCACCATGAATAGGAGCTATGCACACACCTTTATGTCCTGAGTAAAGAGGTACTGGACTGGTATTGCACCCATTGCAATGCAAGTGGACTTTACCTCTGCTCGGATAAGAAAGGTGCAGAAGGAGTGGGCGTCACCCAATGAGGTTGAATTACACTCACTTGTTTGTTTAACCCTACCCTTTGTCCTTTTTTGTATAGAATATTCTATGGATTAGCTCCCCCAATTAATAAAACCCGGGTTCAAGGCATGCTCCCTCTCTTTCTTGCCTGCCTTGCTTCCTTTGTGGGAGCTGGGTCAGAGGGTCCTACACAGAACCCAAAGAAAAGGGTATTTCTCTGTCTGCGTGTCATTAATTCATGCCAGCCTAGTTCTCCTTGGGTGACCCTGACTGGTTTAGTCGTGTGACAGACAACCTAACAATCTAGGGCTAGTTAAGGTCATGGACCCTGAGACATTGCCCTTATATGCATGTTCCATCATGGTTCACCATCACCACAAATGCATTACATCATAAGAGAAAGAAAATTGACACAGGGGTGCACACCTATAATTATCTCAGCAGCTTGGGAGGCTGAATCAGGAGTATCACAAGTTCAAAATCAGCCTCAGCAAACTTAGCAAGGCCCTAAGCAACTTAGCAAAACGCTGTCTCAAAATAAAAAATAAAAAGGACTGGGGTATAGCTCAGTTGTAGAACAATTAACAAAAAGCAGACTATTATACTGAGTAAAAGCTTGTCAGAGAGAGAAGAGATTTGGGAAGTAAGTGAAGAATATAATTAAGTTTTGCACAAGTCAAGTTTGAAGTATATGTAGGACATTCAGATAAAAAGGTTCCAGTAGACTGAGTTTGAAATCATCAGCATCTACAGGGAAACTGAAAGTATGAAAGCAGGTGTTATTTGAGTATGAGAGAAGAAAGAATGTGTCAACTGAGAAAAAGAAAAGGTTGAGGACAGAAAGCAAGTGTTCAACGAAAGAGGTGGAGAAGGGATAGTGAGGAAGAGGAGGATAGGAAGAAAGGACAGTGGAAGTAAGAGAAGAACGAAGTGATGTGTCATCAAAGAAGTCAAGGAAAGAGAGTTCTTCAAGAAGAATGAATAATAAAACTATTCAGGAACAACTTGGAAGATATTCCCAAGGGAAATGATGAGCAAGCCACAGGTTTCTTATAGTAGGATAGCCCCTTTGTATAACAAGGGAACCTAAATGTCATAGATTGTTGGGAGGATAAAGCTAAATCATTCAGGCACTGGGCACATTGCAAGAACTCAAAGATTAGCTATTTGTCTTATTGTTTACATAATTAGTACTATTTTGAAAGCCATCTGATAACCACCTGTTCTTCACTTCCTATTCCCTATTCCTTCCTCCTCCTTCCCCTTCCATATTTCTCACCAAATGTATCTCAGTGAATAATACCTATTATTTTAAGAGCACTGAAATATAGCTAAACTCTTTCATTTTCAGCCTTTTGGGTATGGTCGAGTCTGTAGAGTGGGCTACAATAAAAACTCAGACTGTCTAAGCAGATTCCAGCCACTTTAAAATTTTTTCTCTACTATGTCCTAGTTCTTTCTGCATTTAGACAGAGTTTAACTGTGAGTCTCCTTATACCATGTTTATTTTTTAAGACTTTACACTTAACCAGAGGAGGGCTGGTAGTGTAGCTCAGTGGGAGAACATTTGACTAGCATGCACATGGACTTGGGCTCAATCCCCAGCCTGGCAAAACCCAATAATAGTAATTCAGTTTTGCACAAGTCAAGTTTGAAGTATATGTAGGACATTCAGATAGAAAGGTCCAGTAGATTGAGTTTGAATTAATCAGCATCTATAGGGAAATTCAAAATATGAAAACAGATGTTATTTGAGATATGAGAGAAGAGAGAATATCTCAACTGAGAAAAAGAGGAAAGGCTAAGAACAGAATAGTCACCTTGGGAACTTCATTATGTTACATAAGTTCAGTCGCATGCTTTGTAGTATTAAAAATTACAATATCCTGGATCTTGTGGCTTAAACATGGGCGTGCGCCTGAGGAACTTCTGGATGATGCGGCCTAAACATGGAGGACTGAGGAACTTCCAGATCCTAGAGCCTAAACATGGACACGCACCTGAGGAACTTCTGGACCTGGGGGCCCAAACATGGGCTCTTGAGGAACTTCCAGATCCTAGAGTCTCAACATGGACGTGCACCAGAGGAATTTCCGGATCCTAAACATGGATGTGCGCCTGAGGAACTTCTGGATCCTAGGGCCTAAACATGGACTCCTGAGGAACTTCCGTACCCGGGGGCTTAAACATGGACGTGTACCCAACAAACTTCCTGATCCTAGGACCTAAACATGGACGTGCACCTGAGGAACTTCTGGATGCTACGGTCTAAACATGGATGCCTGAGGCACTTCCAGATCCAAGGGCCCAAAGATGGACGTGTACCTGAGGAACTTCCGGATCCGGGGCCTAAACATGGATGTGCGCCTGAGGAACTTCTGGATCTGGGGGCCTAAACATGGATGCCTGAGGCACTTCTGGATCCGGGGGCTTAAACATGGATGTGCACCCAAGGAACTTCCGGATCCAGGGGCCTAAACATGGACATGCACCTGAGGAACTTCCGGATCCGTGAGCCTAAATATGGACGCCTGAGGAACTTCGGTCCTAGAGCCTAAACATGGAAGTGCACCTGAGGCACTTCCGGATGCCAAGGCCTAAACATGGATGTGCGCCCAAGGAACTTCCGGATCCAGGCACCTAAACATGGACATGCACCTTTGGAACAGATTCTTCAAATGCTCCTTTAAACTTAGAAGCTAAAAAAGTTGGTTTTAGTAAAGTATTGTCCATCAGAGGCTAGGAAGGGAAGGCCATAAAGGTGTGGAGGGAGACAGGAGAGTGAGTGTTGAATTTAGTGAAGGAGGAGGAACAAGTTCTAGTATTTTGTGGAAGAGGGGATATGATAATTCCCAATAATTTATTATGTATTTTGTAAAGAACTAGAAGAGTTCAAATTTTCCAACAAAATAAATAATAAATATATGAGGCAATGAAAATTTTTAAAAAATTACAATAATATTAGAGGTGTAGCATTACAATATTATTATGTGGCTTAAGTAAATGTGTACCTGAAATTTTTACCACAGTGTTAGCCAGGTACAATTTAGCATCTGTTACTACTCTGATTCTAGCCTCCCAAATTCTTATTCTCATTCCAGTCCTTTTCTCTTTTGGAGTCACTGTTCCTGTTTATTAAGTTTCGAATCAACCACCCCCCCTCCCTCTTTGGTTACAGTGCTAGAAATTCACCTAGAGCCTTGGGCATATGCGGCAAGCACTCTACCACTGAGCTACATACAGCCCCAGCCCAATTTCTAATCTCAAAAAAAAAAAAAAAAGTTTCCCGAAGGTTCTTCAACTCAGAACAAATATAAAGAATGTTTTTTCCCACCAAATGAGGGCATAATTCTAATATTGTGTAAATGATGCTTTTATTATGCAAATGATGGAACCCACCATATCCTTTCTATGTAAGGAAGAATATGAATGAGAGTAAAAAGATGTTGAAATCTTACCCTCTGTGTGTATCAGTAACTTTGAGTTCTCTCTTGTTGGTAATGGTGACTTTCCTTTACTACCTTTATCATAAGAACACAAATTTGGATACCCACTATGTGCCTAGTATGTTTCTCTATGCTAGGGATTTACCAGTAAAAAAGGCTGAATAGGGAAGAAGATGTATAAATTGAAAGAAAACTAGAGTTTAGGTGAACCTGGAGGTTGAGACTATGGATTCAGTCCCTCTCTTCTCTTGTGAATAACTCTGTTATGTTTCATGATCAGCAGGTGTTTTCTATTCTCTTCATGACTTTGGTATGGCAAATCACTTCTCTCAGCCTCCAGATATATACTGAAAATAGAATCCTACATGTACAGGATGAGTGAAAAATCAAGGATAAATACTAAGCTCAGTTTTCTTATCTATAAAATAAAAACAGTAATATCTTATAAAGGGCCCTTTTCTCTTTATAAGTGTATTACCCTAGCATTTTGTTATAGTAATGAAAAGCTGACTAACATAGGTTCTATTTTGCAACATTAATCATGGTAGTAAAAAAGTTGAAACTTTCTAAATTTCCAACAAAATAATTCACTCGTAAGGTATTTGCAAAGGAATATGTTATGGCATGTCATTTGAAGTTTTGGGAGTATCTCTGTAAGAACATCCCTCTATTTGCATTGTGACAACAGCCTCTCTTAAATAAAAAATGACAGAATTAAAGTCTGTGCTACTGTTTACACATGGATATTTGTCTCTAAAAGAAATGCCAACTTACTTCTTAGGAAAAATCTGGGAACCAGTGGGATGATTATCATTTTATTGTCTCCTGGCTCCAAATTAGCCCTTTTTAAATTGTTCTTTGAGAAATGGATCTGGGCTCTGTAAATAAATTTCCCTGTAACAGCTGATCTGTAGTCTTGTCAATAGAGGATGATGATGACAAGACATTGCAGGAAGAAATGAGTTTTCCTTTCCTTGCCCATGAACTCGCTCAGCAGGTCCTGTATCACTTTTGGCTTCCCCACTGCCTGGCTTTTGCAGTACGTGGTGGCCAGCATCGTCTAGCAGTCATGAACTTCCCCCATCACTGTCTTTGGGTCGAGTACCTCTGATAAACAGTTTTCCCAGCAACCCAGAGGGTGGATTTCTGGCAAATTCCCAGCAAGTTCCATCCCACCAGCACAACAACCACAGTGATTTATTTGCTATCCAGTGAGCCACACCCATACCCTGTCCAAGAAGATCAATAGTTTAGCCCTGTGGATGAGAGTGAAATTGTTCTTGGCACTTTATCTCAGTCCTAGAAGAAGCTCCTTCTATTTGCTATTTCTATTTTTATTTAGAATTCCCTTTACTTCTTACTAGCTAATCCCACATTACTTTCATTACCTTCTTTATATCACATTTATATTGAGCTTACCCTCCTCAAATTGCTGTGTGATTTTTCTTTTCTGATTGAATGCAGAATAATACATCAGCTCTAGATAAAGCTGTTTTTATATTAGGAAAGTCATAGGTAAGAAACAAGAAAATAGAATGCTCTTGCAATATAAGGGTCTTCCAAAGCCAAGTGATCCTTTTGTAGATAGGCAGTAGGGTTATTGATCTGGAGAAAGGTAGTTGGAGGTGCTGCCATCTGGAGCTGAAACCTGCTAGAGTCACTTAGATTAAGACTGGCTGGCCAGCAGCTGTCTCTGTTCTCCCCACATGGTTCCTCTCCCTAATGTTGCTTTCCTTTGGTATTTACTCTTTGCCATGTCTCAGAAATATTACAATAATAACAAGGTCACCCTACTCTAAAGAGTATCTCTACACTCCTGTTCACCCACTTGTGCCTCTCACATCTTCCTGGAAACTAGAAGTTAATTTGATCCTAGATCACAGATGATACAACTCTTCTCCTCCCATGGATGCATGCTGGGCAAGCAGCAATCTTAACCCTCCTTTATAATAGAAACACAAGTATCATTTCAGATTTATCTAATGTTCTTGGAGTTAAGTGGATTGCAGAGTCCAGTGTTGACTGGGAAGTGACTCAAAGAGACAAAGTCTAACAGAAAGTACAAAAGAAGCTGGTACTTTAAAAGGTGGGATTTTTAAAAGTGGTCTTTTATTGCTTTTGTTTTTGTTTTTCCTCTCCTCTCCTCTTCTCTCTCTCTCTCTCTCTCTCTCTCTCTCTCTCTCTCTCTCTCTCTCTCTCGGGATTGAACCCAGGGGTGCTTAACTACCTAGCCACATCCCCAGTTCTTTTTATTTTTGGTTTTGAGGCATGGTCTTGCTAAGTTGCGGAAAGCCTGGCTAAATTGCTGAGGCTGATGTTGAACTTGTGATCCTTTTGCCTTAGCCTCCCAAATTGCTGGGATTACAGGTATGCACCACCATACCCATCGAGATGTGGGCTTTTCTAGAGACAATGCCCCTAAAACATCTTAGCTAATACTTAAGTAACAGAGTTAGTCTCCTCGCTTCTTTTTCTACTTATATCCATACCCAACCCCATGCCCAACCTTTCTGAGAGTTCCTCTTTTTAAAATCTCCCTTGATGGGTCTGGGGTTGTGGCTCAGCAGTAGAGCACTTGGCTAGCATTGTGAGGCACTGGGTTCAATCCTCAGCACCATATTAAAAATAAATAAACAGGGATGGATATATGGCTCCAGCAGTAGCGTGCTCGCCTGGCATGCGTGCGGCCCAGGTTTGATCCTCAGCACCACGTACAAACAAAGATGTTGTGTCCGCCGAAAACTAAAAAAAATAAATAAATATTTAAAAATTCTCTCTCTCTCTTTAAATAAATAAATAAATAAACAAAATAAAGGCATTGTGTTCATCTACAACTAAATTTTTTTTAAATCTCCCTTGCTGTATATCCCCATTTAATTGGTCTCCCCCCAACACCCCTTTTCTTTCAGGTAATTGGAGAGAGGTTGAATAAGGAGCAATGGGATTTTTTTCCCTGGCCATTCCTCTAAGGATAACCCTAGCTGTATGAGAGGTATATTAATAAATTCAGAGCTGCTCATCTTATTCTTTCATATGATGGGAGACTGAATTTAATAGATATAGTGGGTATGATGAGTTTTTGGCTATCTGAAATTGATCCTTTCTTCTGATAGCATAACACTTGTTTCTTTGGAGAGGTTGTCCCTCAATCTGTAGCCATATAGTTAACATTTATCCTACTTTTAGCTCAGAAATTGTTTGTGAGAAGATCTGACCAATCTAAGTGCCATATTTCTTGGTCATGGTTTTGATGATTGATTCAAAGAGAATCACGTGACCATTGAATATCAGAATCAACTATTTGGAAAAAAAATGCTCTTTCACTCTATTTTTTAAGCTGATAGGCTATAAGTGGAAAGCTGAGGGTAGTCATCTTGCCTTTCTGTGGATGAAGCTGACAAGGAGGAAAGCAGAGCAGAACAAAGGGAGAATATTTTCCCAATGCATTGTTTTAGTTTGTACTGTCCAAAATGGTAGCCACTAGCCACTATGGCTGTTCAGCAATTGAAATGTGGCTAGCATAAACTGAGTGTGCTATAAATATAAAATCACACTATTCTTGATTTCTGTTTTTTGGTGGTGCATTAAACCCAGGGCCTTCAACTTGTTAGGTAAGCACTCTACACCTGAGCTACATCTCCAGAACCTCAAATTGGGTTGTAAAGTTTTATTAAGAATAAAAGAACGTGAGCCGGGGTGTGGTGGAGCACTACTTGCCTAGTATGTGTGAGGCCCTGGGTTTGATCTCTGGGATCACATAAGAATAAACAAATAAAATAAAGGTATTGTGTCCATCTACAAATATATATATATATATATATATATATATATATATATATATATATATATATGTATATATAAATTATATATATCTATAAATATATATATATAAATACATCTACAAATATATATATATAAATTTTATTATATATATATAAATTTTTATTATATACATATATATAAATTTTTATTATATATATATATAAATTTTTTGAAACAATAAAAAAATGTGCTGGGCTGAGTGGCGTATGTCTGTAATCCCAGCAGCTGTGGAGGCTGAGGTAGGAGGATTGCAAGTTCAAAGCCAGCCTCAGCAACAGTGAGGTGCTAAGTAATTCAGTGAGAACCTTTCTCTAAAATACAAAATAGGGCTGGGGATATGGCTCAGTGGTTGAGTGCCCCTGAGTTCAGTTCATGGTACCCACCCTCCAAAAAAAAAAAAAGAATGTAAAATTTCTTACTAATAACTTTTTAATGGTTTATACATTAGAATTATATTTTGTATTTATTGAGCTAAATAAAATATATTAGTAAAATTAATTTTACTTATTTTTCTTATGTTGCTAATATAATAGTTAAAAATATGGTTCAGATTTGTGGCTTGTATTATATCTATATTGAATAGCATTGGTTTGAGCACTTGGATACAATATACCTAAATCAATTATAACTCTGGACTAATCTAAGTCAATAAATTCATAATTTTGCTTAAGTCATTTCAAGTTGAGTCTTTGATACTTTCCACTGAAAGAATTGTAATTAACATATTAGTTAAAATAATTAGTTCAGCAAATATGTTGTCCTTCAACTACTTTCCCTATCATAGGGAGAAGATGAACTAAAAAGAAACTAAAAAAGATACTAAAGAGAAAACTTGACTTCTTGGAAGCCAAGAATAGAGTATGTGCTTAGAAGTAGAAAAAAATCACTTGATTTTGAATTCCCTCTCTTTAGGCTGGTTCCTTATATGAACCCTCCATAATAGAATATTAAAGCTTGAAGTTCTTATAATCCACACTCATTAGTGCTTTGCAAAAACACAGTTTCCACTTGTCAGCATGAAAGAATTGTTTTAGTTTTGGTTCTTTCATTGTAGTTTTACTTGTGTTCTTGTTGATATGTAATTTTATTGAAGAATGATATGAACAATAAAAACATTAATTAAAAAAGAAGAAGACCCTCACATACTTTACACCTAAAACATTTGCAGAGAAAATTTTCTAAATAATCAACTTCCAGGACAGAAAAAAAAGTAAAAAAAAAAATGTCCTCATAACAAATAACATAATCTAAAATCAATGTATGTTGTTTTTCAGTAGAGTTATGGGTCACAAATTAATATAGGTATTTTTCATTTACTTGAGCTAAATGTGAAAATCTCTAAACCCAATGGACCTTGGCAAGCATGCATCAGATATATAATGGAAACATATCTGGATTATTTTCATAAATCTGTTATCTAGTCACACCTTTGTCAATGGTGAATTAAAATCAGCAATAAAGGACAGAAGTGATAAAATTGTGTTTAGGAAGATGCCTATGGGATGGGGGAATGCAGATACATTGACTTACAATTTTATATACGCAACATGAACTTTAAAAATGAGGGAACACAAAGAGTCTACCAAAGAGAGAATGATTTGTTATTTCTTAGCATTCATCATCTCTGACTTAAAGAAAAACCTTATAACCATCAAAGTTTTTCTCTAGGATAATCAAAGGATAATAAACTGGAAATGATTACTTTTAATTCAGTTGTACTCTCAGCTCCCCTAAATGCCACAGAAAAACTTTGGTTGTTGTTCTTATTATTTTTTTGTGGTGCTGGGGAACAGCAAAGAACTTTTTGAATGACCAAATTTGAAGACATACAATATTTCATAGAAGAGGTGTAATTTTTAGGTAGTTGGTGAGTATTTTTTTTAATTTGTTCTTTTTAGATATACATAACAGAATGTATTTTGACATATTGAACATACATGCAATATAACTAATTCTAATTAGGATCCTATTCTTGTGGTTGTACATGATTGATGTGGAGTTGCCCTGGTCATGTATTCATAGATAAGGATAGGAAAGTTATGTCTGATTCATTCTAAGGTGTATACTATTCCCATCCCTCACCTTACCTTCATTCTCCTTTGTCTAATCCAATGAATTTTTATTTTTCCCCTCCCACCCTTATTTTTTGTGGGTTAGCATCCACATATCAGAGAGAACCATTTGGCCTTTATTTTCGGGGGACCAGCTTAATTCACTTAGCATGATATTCTCCAGCTCCTTCCATTTCCCAGAAAATGCCATAATTTCATCCTTCATCCTTCATTGTGTATATATACCACATTTTCTTTATCCCTTCATCTGTTAAAGGTTTCCTAGGTTGGTTCCATAGCTTGGCTATCTGGCTGTGTCACTATAGTATACTGATTTTATGTCCTTTGGGTATAAACCAGGAAGTGTAATAACTGGGTCAAATGGTGATTCTATTCCAAGTCTTCTGAGAAATGTCCATACTGCTTTCCACAGTGATTGTACCAATTTGCAGTCACACCAGCAATGTCTGAGTGAAACTTTTCCCCCTTATCCTCACCAACATTTATTGTTATTTGCATTCTTTTTTTAAAAAAACGTTTTTTAATTGTAAGTGAACACATTACCTTTATTTTATTTTTATGTGGTGCCGAGGATGGAACCCAGTGCCTTACAAGTGGGAGGCAAGTGCTCTACCACTGAGCTACAGCTGAGCTACAACTTCATCCTTGATAATTGGCATTTTGACTGGAGTTAGATGAAATCTCAGTGTAGTTTCAATTTGCATTACTGTAACTGCTACAATGTTGAACATTTTTTCCATATATTTGTTGACTGTATTTCTTTTTCTGTGAAGGGCTTATTCAGTTCCTTGCTTATTTATTGATTGGGTTATTTGGGTTTTGTTTGTTCGTTTGTTTTGGTATTAAGTTTTTTTAATTCTTTGTATATCCTGAAGATTAATGCTCTATTTGAGGTGCTGGTTGTGAAAATTTTTCTCCAATTTTGTAGGCTTTCTATTCACATTCTTGATTTTTTCCCTTTGCTGTGAAAAAGCTTTTTACTTTGATACCATCCCATTTATTGATTCTTGATTTTACTTCTTGTGCTTTAGGAGTCTTATTGAGGAAGTTGGTTCCTAAGCTAACATGATGGAGAGTTGGGCTTACTTTTTCTTCCAGTACGCACAGGTTCTCTGGTCTAATGCCTAGGTCCTCGATCCACTTTGAGTTGAGTTTTGTGCAGAGTGAGAGATGAGGATTTAATTTCATTTTGCTACATATGGGTTTCTAGTTTTCACAGCACCATTTGTTAACGAAGCTATCTTTTCTCTAACATATGTTTTTGGTGCTGTTGTCTAGTATGAGATAACTGTATTTATGTGGATAAGTCTCTGTGTCTTCTGTTTCATTTGTCTTCATGTCTGTTTCTGTATCAATATCATGCATTTTTTTTGTTACTTTAGTAGTATAATTAAGTAGTATAATTTAAGATCAGGTATTGTGATGCCTCCTACATTACTTTTCTCACTAAGGATTGTTTTGGCTATTCTCGGCCTCTTATTTTACCAAATAAATTTCATGACTTCTTTTTCTATTTCTATAAGGAACATCATTGGAATTTTAATATGAATTGTATTAAATCAGTATAGCACTTTTAGTTAGTATGGCCATTTTGACAACATTAATTCTGCCTATCCAAGAACATTGGAGACCTTTCTGGAGAAAAATTGAAAGCATTTCCCCTAAAAACTGGAACAAGACAAGGATGCCCTCTTTCACCACTCCTATTTAACATGGTCCTTGAAACCCTAGTCAGAGCAATTAGACAAAAGAAAAAATTAAAGGGATATAAATAGTAAAAGAAAAGCTCAAACTACCCCTATTTGCCAACTACATGACTCTAAATTTGGATGACCAAAAAATTCCAATAGAAACCTTCTAGAACTTATAAAAAAATTCAGAAAAATGGCAGGATATAAAATTGATACCCATAAATCAATTACGTTCCTATACATCAATGATGAATCTACTGAAAGATAAATCAGGAAAAGTATCCCATTCATAATAGCCTCAAAAACAAAACAAAACAAAAACCTTGGGAATCAATCTAACAAAAGAGGTAAAACATCTCTACAATGAAAACTACAGAACACTAAAGAAAGAAATTAATGAGTATTTTTTTTTTTTGGAAGCATAGTGTTCTTTTAAAAAAGATAAACTTTCTAATCATGAAATTCATTTGGAAAAATAAGAGAACCCTAAGTGTAAGAGCCAAAGAAATCCTTAGCAATAAAAGTGAAGCAGGAGACATATTTCAGACCTTAAATTATACTCAGAGCCATAGTAACAAAAACGGCATGATATTGGAACCAAAACAGATACGTATACCAATGGTACAGAATAGAAGACACAGAGACAAACTTACATAAATACAGTCATCTCATACTAGACAATGGCACCAAAAACATACATTGGAGAAAAGACGGCCTATTTAACAAATGGCACTGGGAAAACTGGAAATCCATATGTAGCAAAATGAAATTAAACACTTACCTCTCACCCTGCAAAAAACTCAACTCAAAGTAAATCAAGGACTTAGGCACTAGAACAGAGACCTTGTGCCTAATAGAAGAAAAAGTAGGCCCAAATCTCCACCATGTCAGCTTAGGAACTGACTCCCCTAACAGGACTTCTAAAGCACAAGAAGTAAAATAAAAAATCAATAAATGGGCCAGATGGGTGTGCATCTGTAATCCCAGAGTCTTGGGAGTTCGAGGCAGGAGGAGTGCCAATTCAAAGCCAGATGCAGCAAAAACAAGGTGCTAAACAACTCAGAGAAACCCTGTCTCTAAATAAAATACAAAATAGGACTGGGGGTGTGGCTCAGTGGGTGAGTACCCTGAGTTCAATCCTCAGTATAAAAAAAGAAAAAAGAAAAAAGAAAGAAAAAACAACAACAAGAAAAACCCAGAATCAATAAATGGGATAGAATCAAACTAAAGCTAAAAAGCTTCTTCACAGCAAAGGAAGCAATCAATAATGTGAAGAGAGAGCAGAATGGGAGAAAATCTGTACACATTCACCTCAGATAGAGTATTAATCTTAAGGATATATAAAGAATTCAAAAAACTCAACACCAAATCAAATAACCCAATCAATAAATGGGCTAAGGAACTGCACAGGTACTTCACAGAAATACAACTGATCAACAAATACATGAAAAAATGTTCAACATCTCTAGCAATTAAAGAAATGCAAATCAAAACTATGCTGAGATTTTATCTCACTCCAGGTAGAACAGAATGGCAATTATCAAGAATATAAGCAAAAAAAAAAAAAAAAAAAAAAAGAATATAAGCAACAACAAATGTTAGTGAGGATGTGGAGAAAAAGGTTCACTCTGATATTGTTTGTGTGACTGCAAATTGGTGCAACCAGTATGGAAAGCAGTATGGACATATGGACATTTCTCAGAAAACTTGGAATAGAATGACCATTTGACCCAGTTATCCCACTCCTCGGTTTATACACAAAGGACTCAAAATCAGCATACTACAGTGATGCAGCGACATCAATGTTTATAGCAGCTCAATTTACAATAGCTAAACTATGGAACCAACCTAGGTGCCCTTCAACAGATTAATGGATAAAGAAAATGGGTATATATACACAATGGAATATTACTCCTCTTTAAAGAAGAATGAAATTATGGCATTTTCTGGTAAATGGATGGAACTGGAGAATATCATGCTAAGCAAAATAAGCCAATCCCAAAGAACCAAAGACCGAATGTTCTTTCTAATATGTGGGTGCCAATTCACAATAGGGGGCTAAGGAAGAATAGCAGTACTGTGGATTATGCAGAGGGGAGTGAAAGGATGGGAGAAGGTATAGGGGTAGGAAGGATAGTAGAATAAATTAGACATTATTACCCTATGTGCATATAGGATTACATGACTGATGCAACTCTACACCATATACAACCAGAAGAATGAGAAGTTATACTCCATTTATGTATGATGTGTCAAATGCTTTCTACTGTCATGTAAAACTAATTAGAACAAATAAAAAAAAGAGGGAAACTTTCATGAAAGAAGAAACAATCTTACAATTATCCCAGTGCTGAACAATTTTATAACTATCTAAGTGCTGTTTATTCAAAATCACTATCACCACCACCACAACAGCAACCTATTACTATTTTTTAAAGAGCAGGTATACAGCTATCAGGCAAGAGAAGAAAATAAGATAAGGAAATAAAAAGGATAAAAACAAAGAAGTCAAATTATCACTGTTTGCAGATGATAAGATCCTATACATAGAAGATCCCAAAAGCTCCACCAGAAGACTGTTAGAGCTAATAAATTCAGCAAAATATGAAGTATCAAAACCAACATACAAAAATCAATGGCTTTCCTATTACCAATAATGAATCTGCTGAGAAAGAAATCAAGATAACAATCCCATTCACAATAGCCTCACAACAAACAATGACAACAAAAAAGAACCCTAAGTTATAAATCTAACCAAGGAGGTGAAAGACCTATACCATGAAAACGATGGAACGCTGAAGAAAGAAATTGAAGAACATACAAGAAGATGGACAAACCACCCATGTTCATGTATAGGCATAATTAATATTGTTAAAATGGCCATATTACCAAAAGCAATGTACAGATTCAATGCAATCCCTATCAAAATACCAATGACATTCTTCACAGAACTAGAAAAAACAGTCCCAAGATTCATTTGAGGGAATAAAAGACCTAGAATAGTAAATAAAAGATCCAGAATAGCCAAAGTAATTCTAAGTCAAAAAAAGTCATGCATCACAATACCTGACTTCAAATTACACTAATTACACTACAGAGCAATAGTAACAAAGACTGCATGGTGCTGGCATAAAAACAGACACATAGACTGATGGTAAAGGATAGAAGACACAGAGACAAACCCACACAGATACAGTCATCTGATCCTGGACAAAGGTGCCAAAAATATACATTGTAAAAAAAGATAACCTCTTTAACAAGCGGTGCTGGGGAAACTGGTTATATATATGTAGAAGAATGAGACTCGATTCTTATCATTTTCCCTGCACAAAAGTCAACTCAAAATGGATCAAAGGCCTAGAAATTAGACTAGAAACTCTGCAACTCTAAGAAGAACATGTAGAGTTACATACACCAACATATAAGCACGGGTAATGACTTTCTAAATAGGGACCCCTAAAGCTCAAGAAATAATGCCAAGAGTTAATAAATTGGATGGCATCAAATTAAGAAGGTTCTGCATAGCAAAGGAAACAATTAAGAATGTGAAGTGAGTACCTACAGAATGAGAGAGAATCTTTGCTAATTAGTTTCCAGACTGAGGATTAATATCCAGAATATATGAAGAACTCAAAAAAACTGAACATCAAAAAACCAAATAACCCAATTAATAAATTGGCAAATGAATTAAACAGACACTTCTCAAAACAAAAAATACAAATGGCCAACAAATATATGAAAAAATGTTAAACATCATTAGCAATTAGGTAATACAAACAAAAACTATATCTGCTTCCAGTTCGAATGGCAACCATCAAGAATACAAATCGGGCATCGTGTCGCTCAGGAGGCAGCAGGATCACAAGCTTGAGGCTAACCTCAGCAATTTGAGGAGGCCCTAAGCAACTTAGCAAGACCCTGTCTCAAAATAAAAAATAAAAAGGTCTGTCAGTGATAAAATGCCCATGGGTTCAATCCCAGGTACAAAAAGAATTAGAAAATACAAACAATAATAAATGCTGGAGAGGATGTGAAGAGCTTGGAACTGTCCACTGAACTTTCTGTTTTTATTTTCATAATTATTGGGAAAATATTTAATTTGAAAGACCAATAGCTAGCCCCTTTTCTTGCTGAACTGAATCAATGGAAAAACAAGACATAAAAGTAAGGCAGGTAGAACAAATAAATTGTCTTTATTATAGGTAAAGCTTTGCTTGGGGAATTGATGTCTGAGCAAGTATGCTTTGTAATAGTGAGTTCAGAATTATTTGGATGGTAGGTATACCCAGTTGCAGGCAGTGCTGGAACTAAGCATACCCATCCTTTACCACCAGTGCCTGTTGCTACAGGAGCAGGAAAATTAAAAGCATGTGCTTCCTCTCTTCAGACATATTCTGAGAGAGAGAGAGAGAGAGAGAGAGAGAGAGAGAGAGAGAGAGAGAGAGGCAGGCTAAGCTGTTCATGTCCAGTTTCCTTTTTCAGACCCGCTGATCACCCCCAGGGTGGAATGAGTGCAACACTGGCAGAAGATCAGGAGCACTATACTAATAGATACATGAATGGGCTCCTGTCAAAAGGAAGAAACATCAAGAACCATAAAGAAGTATTTAATGGCACTAATAGCATACTCACAGGTTAAATACATTTCTTTGTCTAACTAGAGGGTCCTGACGGGCTGATGGATAGCTCTTTCTAATATTCTTGATAAAAATTTATTTTTTCCAATGCCTTATAAAGTTCAAGAAATTACCCTGACTATACTCAGAGTTTTAATAGTATCATCATTTTATCATTACAAAGCAATTATACTAAGCATCTACCTGTATGTAACCTTGGGATAGATACCTTAATCTGCCATTGTACCGCTGCTATGATTTCAAGAGAGGACATTTATTTTAATAGATTATGAAACATGAGTGTATAGATGAGTTCAGTGCTAATGAAAGTTCCCAAAGGCCATTATCTATCATTCAGCACTACTCCTAAATTTAGTGGCTGGCACATAAAGGGTCTCAATAAATATTTTTTGGGAGGTAAAAGAATAAATGAATATATTTTCCCAAATCCCACACCATACTTATTTTGGTATTCCATATCTAAGATAGTGTTTACAGGAGGGTCTTACTATTTTCAGAGAAAAATGTTCTGGAAGATTTTCAAATGGGAAAACATTTGGACTGTGTGTATGACTTCGAGGAAAAAGTGAAGAAGAGAAAAGGCAGTGGTGGTGGCGACACTGTAATCCCAGCTACATGGGAGGCTGAGGCAGAAAAATCACAAGTTCCAGGCTAGTCTGGGAACTTAGCAAGACCCTATCTCAAGATTAAAAAAAGGGCTGGGATATAGCTCAGTGGTAGCGTATGCCCTTGGATCCAATCCCCAGAAACCCCAACCAAATAAAAAATACATTGATCTTTTTTGCACATATTATTCTCTCCAGAGTAGTTTTTCATCTCCATTTCCCCCTCCTCCTTTTTTCCTTTCATTTTATTCTTCCAAAGCTTATTTCCTTCCTATCCTTCTTCTCTTCCTTTCTTTCTCACCAAAAGAGGGACAGACATGATACAAGAAATAACTAAATCGGGGCTGGGTTTGTAGCTTAGTGTGAGCACTTACCTCACATGTGTAAGGCAGTGGGTTGGATCTTTAGCACCACATTGAAAAAAATGAATACATAAGTAAAATAAAGATATTGTGTCCATCTACAACTAAAAAAATCTTTTTTTAAAAAAAAAAGAAGGAACTAAATCATTTTAGAAGGCCCCATATGCATTAGAGGAGTTCATGGTGCTCTGGACCTAGGGGCTTGAACAGATTGGAGAAGACTAAAATCTGCAAAACCAACTGAAGTACCAATAGACCTTGCTCTCCAATGCTGAGGAATCATGTTTGGTTACTAGTGAGTCCTGTGAAGATTACAGGCAAAATTACAAAGTAGGCAAAGTTCAGTGGCTCCCATTTACTATCACATCTGCTTTTTCATTTCTGTTTCTTCAAGGACTCCGGGTCTTTATAATGCTGTTCTCCTGATCAAAGTTCTCCATCCTGCTTCAGGCTCATCTTCCCCAAAGCACCATGTATAAAATGCTACCTTCTTCCTCCATGTTTCCATGTTAGTCAGAAGTATCAGACAGAAAGTGTAAGAATACATTCTGCTAGTTTAAGCAGAAAACAAATTTATTAAAACACATTATCACTGGCTTCATCAGTAATTCTAGACCAGCAGGCTCCCCCGCTCCCACTCCCCAGCAAGGAGGGTGTGAAACTTCTGCTTTCTTGAACCGGAGAGTGGCAAGTTCCTGAACCTTCGTCCTCTGCTTGCTCCAGTGATAATTCCAGCACTATGAGCTCTCTATCAACAAGAATAAGAGGGACAGCACTTTCTGTGCTTTCTCCCTTTGATTGTTCCCAAGGTCAATTTCTGCAATCTCTTGTCACAAGAAGACTAGGAGGTCTCTGCGTGCTCAGAAGGGAAAGTGAGCATTCCATGTGACTCGTAGCTTGACTTGTTTCAATGATAATCCTGGCTCTGCAATCTCTTCTTGGAAATAGGTTGTGGGCCACTGTCAGGGGAAAAAAAAAAACAAAAACGAAGAAAGGCTTTCCTTGTGCCTTCTCTTCTGGTTGACCTTAGAGATAAATGCCTGAAATTTTTCATTAGAAGCAGGAAGAAGGACCTGTCTGTGCCTGTGAAGAAAGTGAGTACTCCCTGCTGTTTTCTCCCTGACTTGCTTCAATGATAACTCCATACCACAAGTCTTGCTAGGAGAATGACACTTCTGCTTTCTTGAACAGGAGAACGAGCACTCTCTGCTCCTTCTTTCCTAGTTGACTCCAACAGTAAATCCATATTTACAGACTCCTGGATGCAGTGTCTACACACAAAAAGCACTACAAATTTGGCATCCTTCACTCAAGGGACTGGCTCCTAAATTGCCCAATTCTCAAGAGTTGATGGAACTCTGTATTTCTGAGTCTCCTAGAAAATAAAAAGGTGACTTTTAAATCTGCAAACCTTAAATGATTATCTCCCCATGGTCAAAGGAAACAATTTGATCAAATGTACAGACATCTGCCTCAGATTGTCTTCTTGGTGTAGGACAGAATTAGTAGGAGATAAACTTTGGCTCTTAGCCTTTCTGTAAGGCAAGAAGAAACTGGGACACACACACATCTGACATGTCAAATTCTTAAACTGAAACACAAGGGATTGGTTTCACACCTTTCAAGGCAATAGCATGACTTGACACTCTCTAATTTGAAGGAAGAGCATTTAGAACAAAGATAGTAGATTGGACAAGTACAAAGACTTTAGAATCACTGAGGTTCTCTGGCAAGACTGATTGGGAGGAACATCTCCTCTATAAGACTCTTATGAAGGAGTTAGGTAGACTTAGGTAGTTCTTTTATCTAACATGTCTAAATCAACACAGGCAAACAAGAAAAGTGAAAAGCAGGGATTTACCTGGAAGGAAATTTTTTTAAAAAGTCATAAATATGCTCACCAAAGTAAGGAAAACAATGCATGGACAAGCTGATAACTTCAACAAAGAACAGAAAGAATACATTAACTGAACTCAGAGATTCAAGAGAAGGATCAAACAGCAAACTAGATCAAGCAGAAGAAAGGATCAATGACCTGCTTGAAGGCAGATCATTGGAAATCAACCAATTTGAGTATAAAAAAAACAATGAAAATGAGAGAAAATTTTAGCCTAAGAGACTTACAAGGACACCATCAAATGGAATAGTATACACATTATCATTGTACCAGAAGGAGAAAAGAGAAAGAAAGGGACAGAAAAATATTCAAAGAAATAACAACAGAGAATTTCCTAAGTGTAGGGAAGGAAAAAGAAATCTAGATCTAGGAATCTCAATGAATACCTAATATGATGAATCCAAAGACTCTCACATCAAGACCAAGTCACATTATGATCAAATTGTCAAAAGTTAAATACAGAAAATATTGAAAGCTGCAAGGGAAAACATGTTACATACATGTTTATATATATTTATATAATATGTTTATATATATATTAATATAATATGTTTATATATATATTAATATAATATGTTTATATATATATTAATATAATATGTTTATATATATTAATATAATATGTTTATATATATTAATATAATATGTTTATATATATATTAATATAATATGTTTATATATATTAATATAATATGTTTATATATATTAATATAATATGTTTATATATTTTTATATATATATATATATATATATATTATCAGCAGATTTTTAATCAGAAACCCTGCAGGTCAGAAGATAATGGGATGATAAATTTAAAAAGCTGATAGAGCAAAATTGCCAACCAAGAACACTAAACCCAGCAGTCTTATCCTTCAAATGAAATGAAAACTTTTTCAGGCAAACAAAAGCTGAAAGAATTTACCACCATTAAAACCTTCTTAAAATTAAGACTAAAAGCTGAAGGAAAAGATCATTAAGTAGAAACATGAAAATATAAAACTCACCAACCAAGTAATTAGATAGTCAAATTCAGAGCACTCATAGTGTAATGGTGGTGTGAGAATCAATTATAGCTCTAGTGTGAAGATTAAAAGATAAAACTGTTATCAACAACTATAAACTCGGCATGGTGGTACTTGCCTGCAATCTCAGGTACTCGGAAGACTGTGGAAGGAGGATCACAAGTTCGATGCCAGCCTTGGCAACTTAGCAAAATCCTGTCTCAAAATAAAAAATAAATAAATAAAAAGGACTAAGGATGTAGCTTGACAGAACATTCCTGGGTTCAATCCCTGGTACGATTAATTCATTAATTAAAATTTTAGCTATGGTAATTTTTTAAAAGACACAAACTGTAAAAGATACAAAACATGTCAACAAAAACAAATTGTACACAGGGAGTAAAAGTGTAGAGTTTGTGTAAGTGATCAAAGTTATTATCAGATTAAGCTGGTCAATTATTAATGTAAGATATTTTATGGTAACCTCAAAGCAAAAGTATTTGGTAGATACACAAAAGATAAAAAGAAAAGCATTCAAAGTTCATCAGAGGATTCAAGTCTTGAGAGGTTACATATTTCTAGGAATTCATCCATTTCTTTTAGGGTATCCAATTTGTTGGTATATAATTATCAGAGGATTATGAAACGGCAAAGGAAGATGGCAACAGAAGAACAGAGGAACAAGGATCTAAAAACTATCCAGAAAACAAGTAAGAAAATGGTAATAGTAAGTCCTTACTTATCAATAATTACTTTATAAATGGATGAATCAAAAGGCATTGATGGCTGGGGTATAGCTGAGTGGTAGAGCACTTGCCTGTCATGTATAAAGCACAGAGTTCGATTCTCAGTATTCTCACATATAAATAAATAAATAAAGATCCATTGACATTTAAAAAAAGGTAGTGAGTAGCTAAATAGATTTGAAAAACAAGGTGCATAGGAGACTCACTTCACCTCTAAAGACACACAGAGACCGAAAATGTAAAGATGAAAACGAGGGAGCCCATGGAAACAGAAACCAAAGGAGAGTGGGAGTAGCTTGTCTTGTATCAGGAGAAAAAAAAAGACTTTAAGTTGAAAACTGCAAAAAGAGACAAAAAATATCAGTATACAATAATAAAGGTGTCAATTCACCAAGAAAAGATAATAATTGTAAACATATATTGTGACTCTAAACAGGGCACCTAAATGAAAATGGAATACAACATAGCAAAAGCTATGGGATGCAGCAAAAGCCATTCTGAAAGGGAAGTTTAAGGTCATAATGTCTACGTCAAAAAGAAGACTTTTGAGATGATGCATATGTTAATTATCCTAGTTTGATTACTGCATAATATATACATGCATTGAAGTATACCACATTGTACCACAAAAAATATATACAATTATTGTGTCAATCTTTTAAAAAAAGAGAAAGATATCACATAAGCAACCAATTAAAAACCTCTAGGAATTAGGATGAAAGTACACAGTTCAAACTTAAGAAGAAAAAAAATAGATCAGAGCAGAAATAAATAAACTAGAGACTTGAAAAACAATAGAAAAGATCAATGAGACTAAACATTGGTCTTTGAAAAGAAACAAAATTTACAAACCTTTGGAGAGAGAGAAAGAGACAGACAGAGAGAGAGACAGACAGAGAGAGAGAGGACTCAAAATCATAAATGAAAGATGAGAGATTATTATGACTGATATCACAGAAATACAAAGTATCATAAGAGATAACCATGAATAATTACATACCAACAAATTGGTTACCCTAAAAGAAATGGATGAATTCCTAGAAATATGCAATCTCCCAAGACTTGAATCAGGAAGAAATAGGAATTGAACAGACTGATAACAAATAAGGAGATTGAATCAGAAATAAAAAGTCTCTTATGAAAGAAAAACCCAAGATATTATGGTCTTACTACTGAACACTACCAAACTTTTCAAGAAATACCATCAATCCTTCCCAAACTCTTCCAAAAATTGGAGAGGAAGAAATACATCCAAACTCATTTTATAGGTCAACATTACCCTGATACCAAAACCAGACAAGGTCACTACAAGAAAAGAGAACAACAGACCAATATCCATGATGAACACTGAGGCAGAAATCCTCAACAAAATACTAGCAAACCGAATTAAAAAGCACATTAAAAAGATCACCCATCATGATCAAGTGGAATTCATTCCAAGAAAACAAGGATGGTTCAACTCACATAAATTAATGAATATGATATACCATATTAACATAAAGAAGGGTAAAAACCACATGGTCACTGCAGTAGATGCAGAAAAAAATTGACAAAATCCAACATTCATTCATGTTGAAAGACCTTCAAAAAATAGGAATAGAAGGAATGCACCTCAGCACAATAAAGGCCATATGTGTTACTCAAAGATGAAAGTGGAAAGCATTTACTGTTAAGATCAGGAACAAACAAGGATGACCACTCTCACCACTTCTATTCAACATAGAACTGAAGTCCTGGTCAGAGCAATTGGACAATCAAAAAAAAAGTCATCCTTATTGGGAAAGAAGAAATGAAATTGTCTCATGTGTTGACATGATCTTATATATAAAAATCCTTGAACACATCACAAAAAACTGTTATAATGGATAAATAAATTCAGTAAAGTTGCACGTTACACATCCAGTATGTAAAGATCAGTGGCATTTCTAAATACAAACAATAAACTATCTGAAAAATAAATTAATCCAATTTACAATAGTATGAAAAAATAAAATAGTTAAGAGTAAATTTAACCAAGGAAGTGAAAGATTTGTACACTGAAAACTATGAATATTGATGAAAGAAATTGAAGGAGACATAATTATATGGAAAGATAGCCGATGGTCATGTATTGGAAGAATTAATATTGTTAATATGTCCAGGATATAAGTGATCTATAGGTACAATACAATTTCTATCAAAAATTTTAATGTAATTTTTCACAAAAATAGAGGAAGGGGCTGGGGTTGTGGCTCAGCGGTAGAGCACTCACCTAGCACATGTAAGGCCCTGAGTTTGATCCTCAGCACCACATAAAAATAAAATAAAGATATTGTGTCCAACTACAACTAAATTAAAAAAAAATTTAAAAAATAGAAGAAGAAAATCTTAAAATTCATGTGGAACCATAATATACCCTGGATAGAAAAGAAAATCTTGAACAAAAAGAACAAAGCTTGAAATATCACACTCCCTGACTTTAACATATATGGAACTATTGCAATTGAAACAGTCTGACATTAGATTAAAAACAAACACATCAACCATTGGAACAGGATAGAAAGTCTAGAAATAAACCCAAGTATTACTGTCAATTGACTTTTGACAAAAGAGCCAGGAACACACAATGGGGAAAAACAGACACCTCAATAAATTGTGAAAAATGGATATTCACATACCAAAGAATGAAACCGAACCCTTCTCTCACACCACATACAAAAATCAACTGAAAATGGATAAAAGACTTAAACATAAGATCTGAAACCATAAAGCTGTTAGAAGAAAACAGGGGAAAAACTCCATGATGTTGGTCGGGGCAGTTTCTTGCACAGTACTCGAAAGGTACCAGCAAAAACAACAACAACAAAAGACAAGACTGTATCAAACTGAAAAGCTGCTGCACAGAGACAACAACAGAGTGAAGAGACTCCCTGACAAACTATACAGCTGGTAAGGGGGCTAATATCCAAAATAGATAAGGAACTCTAACAATTCAACAGCAAAAAAATAAATTTAAAAATCCACAAATGTTCTGAACAGACATTTCTTGAAATAAGAACTATGAATGGCCATCAGTATATGAAAAAATGCTCAACACTCTAATCATCAAGGAGATGCAAATTAAAACCACAATCAGATATACCTCCTACCTGATAGAATGGCTTTTATCAATAAGATAAATCATAACAAGTGTTGGCACAGATGCAGAGAAAACAATGTTTGTACGCTATTGGTTGGAATGTAAGTTAGTACAACCAAGTTATGATCCAGCAATCTCTCTCTGGCCATGTATCCAGCTTTTTTTTTTTTTTTTTTTAATGAATTGAACCCAGAGTCACTTTACTACCGACCACATACCCAGTACTTTTTATTTTTTATTTTGAGAAAGTGTCTTACTAAGTTGCTTAGGGCCTCACTAAATCGCTGAGACTGGTCTCAAACTTGTGATCCTCCTGCCTCAGCCTCCCAGGTGGCTAGGATTACAGACCTGCGCCACCGCATCTGGCCTGATTGTGTATCAAAAGGAACTGAAATTAATGCATTAAAGAGACTCCACATTCCCAAGTTCATTGCAACATTATTCACAAGAGCCAAGATATGGAAATTACCTAAGTGTCCATCAGTGGATGAAAAGACAGAGAAAATGGGGAAATATCTATCTATCTATATATTTATCTAATCTACCTACTATACAGAGCTTAACATATAAGAAGATTCTGTCATTTGTGATAAAATAAAAGTAACTGGAGGACAGTATGCCAAATGAAATAAGCAGGGAACAGACAAATTTTGCATAATTTCACTGCACGTGGAATATAAAAATGATGAGCTCAGAAAAAGGTGGGCTACCAGAGGCTAGGGATGAGGGGAAGAAATGGAGAAACAGAATATGTTGAACAAAGGGTACAAAGTTTCATTTAGACTGGAGGAATAACTTTTAGCAATCTATTGTGCTGCATGGTAATAATAACGTATTGTAAAATTTGAAATTGTTAAAATAGATTTTTCATATTCTCACTACAAAAAATGATAAGTTGTTGAGGTGACAAATATGTTAATTAGCTTGAAGTTTTATTTAATATGTACATAGATCAAAACATCACATTGTACTCCATAAATATACACAATTATAATTTGTTCATTAAAACTTAATTGGAAAGGAGGAAGAAAGAAGGAAAGAAAGAAAGGGAGTGAGGGAGGGAAGAAGAAAGGGAGGGAGGGAGGAAAGAAGGAAGGAAAGGAACCTTAAGTATTTCACAGAATCTCCTGAAAATTGGAAGAACCAGTCTTGAAAGAGCAGTGCCCAAATCAGATTGCAGAACTCTACCAGGGAAATGTCACTGCCTGTACACTGACTAATGTGGGACATGGACCCTGCCAACAGAACCTCTAATACTGTTTCCTGGGTGTCTGGATGCACCTGCCTCACTCTTGCTGGCCTGAGTATTGCCTGCTTTTTAATCTCTTTATCCTTCACAAAGTCCAGTACAAATGTTATCTGATTACAAGTTTCTAACTGCAAGGAGACTGAGAAACATATTCAATATATTTCAAAATATACTGAGCTCTCTCCACCCTCTCTACATTGGCTTCTATTCAATGTAGTAGAGAAATATATTTATTTATATTTATAAACATATGTATAAATATCTTTATATATGTGTGGATAGATAGATAGATTAAACTCTCAAATACTATTGATCTGAACCCAGTATTCAGCAGATGGAAGTAATTCACAATGACATGTGAATGAGTGATGGTTTTAATACCTCTTTAAGAATTAAGGAAGACGGGCAGGGGATGTGGCTCAAAGGGTAGCGTGCTCGCCTGGCATGCATGGGGCGCTGGGTTTGATTCTCAGCACCACATAAAAATAAAATAAAGATGTTCTGTTCACCGAAAACTAAAAAATAAATATTAAAAAAATTCTCTCTTTGAAAAAAAAAAAGAATTAAGGAAGAGCTTATTAACCCAAATAAACCCCTGGTTGTGGAAATATGTGTAAGGAGGGAAATAATTCTAATGTTCCTTTTATTTCTTTTTTGAAATTGTGTGTTAGTTTGCCTCTTTTAAAAACCACTTTATTGACATGCAATATGATTGACATGCAAAAATGTACATAACTTTGATGAATCTTTTGTTTCTTCATTGAAGACATATTTTATGGAGCTTACAGTGTATCACACAGTAACATTGAGGATCGCACACCTGGCCCAAGCCCTAAGAATGCAATAATCTCATTTGAAATAAAGAAAAGTTAAAATATAAGTTAACATAGTAAATGCAGAAAATAGTGATCATATAAAGGGTATTATGCACATTTGTATATAGAAAGTATTCCTATAATATATACATTTAGGAATATGCATTCCCAAAATGTATATCCTATTTATAAGATATTACCATACATTTTAGGGGTGCAATTGGTAGTGTTTCCTGGAGAAAAACTTAAGCAGACATAAAGAGAAATAATCTGGAAATGAAACAGGGAGAGAAGATGTATATGGAGGAAGGCTCATGCAATTTGGTTTCACTAGAGGAAAACTAGCAGGCAACATCAGATGAAAGATGAAATGGCAGAGATGGGCTGGAGGAAGATCAAAAATTACCTTCTTAACTAGAGTGTGAGATTTTAATGATCTTACATTCTAGTTAAGAGAAAAACTTTAAGAATTCAAGTGGGGCCTGGTGAAGCCAGATTTAAAGTTAGGTAGTCAGTGTAGTTAGGTAAATCGGGTCTAATATTGAGTGAAATCTAAAATGGAGGCCATGTTGAGAATGAATTCCCAGAAACATTGAGCAACTCTCGAAATGTTAATGAAGTCTAGGAAAAAGCCCAAAGAAGAGTTAATGAACAGCCCCTAGCAAACATGAAGATAGCCCAAAGAAGTGTTAATGAACAGCAAACTTGAAGATGCTGACTCCGAAGTGCCCAGATTACTTCTTTGGCCCACCTGTGTCCCAACCCTTCGGGCCTTCCCACCTACATTCCATCACTGAAAACTATAAAAAGTGGAACACATTCGCCCTTCAATGGATTCCATCTCTTGGGTCCCCTTCTTCCTCCAGGAGAAGTCTTTTCTGCTGTCCTTTAATAAACTTCTAATTTTCCACTCTGACCTTGCCTCGGCATGCTTTTCTGGTGTTATTCTTCAACATTGGGGAAGCAAGGACTCGTCACAGGTCAACAGCGGTAACATATTGGAGGTCCCACTGAGATTCTACATGGAGATTCTACACCGAGGTAAGCGCCTCTCCATGCACCCCACGTCTGGAAGTGCATCTTTCTCTCTCTTTCTCTTTGGAGGGTGAGGTGGGCACTCAACGGCTACTTAGATGCAATTAGTGCAGCCGCCACTCTTCAAGACTCGGGTGAGAGGTTTCCCGGCCTAGGCAGCTCTCAATCACCTGTTCAATAGAGAGCAGGCATGTTGGGTTCTGCCAAAGCCGCTTCTAACTTTTCTGTCTGGGCCCGGAGAGCAATTGGCGTGAGTACACAGTGTCCCCAATCCCGATCTGCCTCGGATGCGTGGAGGTGGAGGAAGGAGTTTGGAACAACTGCAGAATTCTGGTCTGGGCTACACTCAGACATATTCCTAAGGTTCCTTTCTCTTGAACCCCCTCCCGACAGCCCTAAGGGGTATCTAGGGTGATCGGTAGATGAACGGCACTGAGGGAAAGCCCCAATCACATTTGCCTCCGTATGGGCTATGCAACACTCCCAACCCTGCATCCATTCCTTCCAGGATGCTCCCCTTCCTTCGTGGGTCAGAAATGTTAGCAATTCAGGTTGTAGGACTGAGAGAAAGGCATGGGATAATTAGTAAAATCTGCCCACGTTCCCTAAGGTGCATAGGTAACTTTCACTAGTCTTTTTTACCGCCCCAATATTTAAAATGTGCTGTGTTCTCTTTAAGCTGCTAGAGAGACATTTTTAGAATCAACTCCTCAGGTAATCTCTCTGATAGAAAGCGTTACCTTACAACCAGTAGATTTCCCTCACCCTTAGGTGGTTCCTTTAGTCTACAGAGCAAAGGCGACAAAAGAGCACACCATTTTCTTTTGCGGTGGGTTTTTAGTGGCAGGGAGGACATCAGTAAGGCCCTTAAGTCTGAATCCTCCCAGGGTCTTTGGCACAGGGCAAACTGAGACCCTAGCACTTTGCCAAAGGGGACCAGAAATCCCTTGGCAAAGCAAGGTGAGAGACGGGTTTTCTGGACCATTTAGGAAGCTCAAGCTTAGGGAGATGAACAGTTTTCTCTGGCGTGGGCGCCTGAGTCCCGTTTTTTTCTCTTCTCTCGCAGATGGGAGCTTCACTCTCCAATATGCCAGGTACACCACTTACCTGTGTATTGAAAAATTGGGATAAATTTGACCCTCAGACGCTCAAGAAAAAGCGCCTCATTTTCTTCTGCTGCCAGGCCTGGCCTCAATACAAACTCCCTGATGGAGAAACCTGGCCACCAGAGGGAAGTATCAATTTTAATACAATTTTATAGCTTGATAAATTTTGCAAAAAGGAAGGGAAATGGTGTGAGGTGCCATATGTTCAGGTTTTCTTTGCTCTAAGGGAAAATCCTAAATTATGCCAACAATGTAAAGTAGACTTAGCCATGATATCTGCCATGAAGAGAGAAAATCTTGGGGACTCACCTACTGAGGAGAAAGAATCAGGAGAACCCACAAAATCTCCATTTGCTGTTGGTGTGCAACAACAGCCTTCCTGTCCCCCATATCCTGGCCTCCCTGCGTCTGCCCCAACAGACAAACCAAATATATTACCTCTCCAGGAGATGCCAGGAGGAGAATTTGGGCCAATCAAAGTACATACCCCCTTCTCCCTTCAAGACCGAAGGCAGATAAAAACTGACTTGGGGAGATTTTCGGAGGACCCAGATAAATATATTGAGGTATTTCAAAACTTATGCCAGGTATTTGACCTCACCTGGAAAGATATTATGCTATTACTCAACCAGACCTTGACTTTCAATGAGAAGGAAGCAACTCTGAGAGCAGCCGAGGAATTTGGGGATGAACTACACCTTGCTCCTTCCCCAGCAGAACAGACTAGGAGCAAACCTAATTACCCATCTGGAGCACAGGCAGTTCCCAGAAATGATCCTGAGTGGGACCCAAATGACGAGCAAGATGCTTGGAAAATTAGCCATTTCCAAGTGTTGGTCCTTGAGGCCCTTAGGAGAATCAAGTAAAAGCCCATTAACTATTCTAAGATTTCAGAAATTATTCAGGGCCCCCAGGAAAGCCCTGCTATTTTCATGGAGAAACTCAGAGAGGCAATGAGAAAACACACAACTGTGGGTCCTGAATCCACAGAGGGCCAATTACTTTTAAAGGACAAATTTATCACTCAGTCAGCCCCAGACATAAGTTTTAAAAATTGGCATATGGCCCTGATCAACCTTTAGATAACATCCTCTGATTTGCTACTTCAGTTTTCTATAATAGAGATATAGAGGAAAAAAAGGAGAAAGAGCTCAGAGACAGAAAAAGAACTGAAGTGCTGGTATTTGCTCTTAGAGGAGTAAGCTCCCAGGGTGAAGGAGGAAGACAAAATGCTCCTCAATCCACAGAAGGGACTTGTTTCCATTGTGGAGAGGGAGGACATTTCAAAGAGGATTGCCCAAAAGCCAAGCATCCACCTCAAAGGCCCTGCCCTAAATGTCAAGGCAATCATTGGAAGAGTGACTGTCCTCAGGGGCGTAGGTCCTTGAAGCCAGATTCCTCCACACAGGCCTGACGGGGCCCGGACTCGATTCTGGCTCCCTTGACTCCTGTCACCACATGTGAGCCCCCGGTATGCTTCTCCGTAGGGAGCCGAAAGGTCAACTTCCTTTTAGATACTGGCACCAGTTATTCTGTGCTCACCTCTTATCCTGGACCCCTTTCCTCTTATACTGTAACCATACAAGGGGTGTCTGGACGGCCTATTACCAGAAGGCTTACTCCCCCACTGAGTTGTGAGTGGGATGGGGTGATGTTTTCTCATGCATTTCTGATAGTCCCAGAATGTCCTACCCCTTTATTGGGAAGGGACTTACTTTCAAAACTTCAGACGTCCATTACAATGAATTTAGGACCAAGAGGACCATTATGTTTGCCTTTATTAGAATGTGATATAAACCCTGAAGTGTGGGCTACTGAAGGCAAAATTGGAAGGGCAAAAAGTGCAGTTCCAATCAAAATAGTCTTAAAGGACCCTTCTGTCTTTCCACATCAGAGACAATATCCCCTACACCCAGAGGCAAAGAAGGGCTTATTAAAGATCATTCAGAACCTCAAGAGACAGAAACTTTTAGTGCCCTGCAATAGCCCATGTAACACACCCATTTTAGGAATTCAAAAACCCAATGGGAAATTGTGACTAGTTCAGGACCTGAGAATACTTAATGAAGCAGATGTTCCTCTCCACCCTATGGTTCCTAATCCATACACTCTGTTATCTGAGATTCCAGCAGCTGCTGCTTGGTTTACTGTGTTAGATTTAAAAGATGCCTTTTTTTGTATACCCTTAGACTCCCAATCACAATATCTGTTTGCCTTTGAAGAGCCAGATAGTGGATCTCAACTAACTTGGACTGTTTTACCCCAAGGTTTTAGAGACAGCCCTCATTTGTTTGGCCAAACCCTAGCTAAGGATTTAACAGAGTTCAGAGATAAGACATCTCTGACTGTCCTACAATATGTAGATGGTATACTTTTGTGTGCCTGTACTGAAAAGGAATGTCAAAGGCTACTAAAGAGCTTTTAAACTTCTTAGCTAATAAGGGTTATAAAGTCTCAAAGAAAAAAGCTCAATTATGCCAAGAACAAGTTCAATATTTAGGATTACAGCTGTCTCAAGGAACTCACAAGCTAGGACCAGAAAGAATAACCCCCATAGGACACTATCCTCTACCTCAGACCATAAGACAACTTAGAGGCTTCCTAGGGATAACTGGATACTGTAGGCTTTGGATCCCTGGATATGGGGAAATAGCTAAACCTCTCTATAGCCTCCTCAAGGAGACACTACGCCAAGGAACGACTTCCCTCATATGGGAACCAGAACAGATTAAAGCCTTTAAGGCATTAAAATGGGCCTTACTCCAAGCCCCTGCCCTCAGCTTACTCACTGAACAAAAATTCAACCTATTTGTTACTGAAAGAGGAGGAATAGCCCTAGGAGTGGTCACACAAAAGAAAGGACCAGTTCAACAGCCAGTAGCTTATCTCAGTAAGGAGCTTGATCTTGTGTCTCAAGGATGGCCTCATTGTTTGAGGGTAGTAGCAGCTGTGGTCTTGCTAGTCCCTGAGGCAATTAAAATCACCCTGGGAATAGACCTTATAGTCTACACCTCCCATGATCTCTCAGGAATTTTAAATACAAAAGGTGAACTATGGCTCTCAGACAATCGCCTTCTAAAAATATCAAACCCTACTTTTAGAAGCATCTGTAACTCAAATAAGGACTTGTTCTAATTTAAACCCAGCTACCTTCCTCCCAGAGAAATTAGAGGGAAATCCAGAACATGACTGCCAACAAGTCCTAGCTATAAATTACTCAGCTCGGAAGGACCTTCAAAACCTTCCCCTATCCAATCCAGACCTCACCATGTTCACAGATGGGAGTTCCTTTATGGAACAAGGAGAACACAAAGCTGGATATGCTGTGGTGACATTACATGACACCATAGAGGCACAATCTTTGTCCCCAGGCACAAGCTCACAACTAGCTGAATTGATAGCCCTAACAAGAGCATTGGAAATAGATAAACAACAGATAATTAATATTTATACTGACTTTAAATACGCCTACCTAATCCTGCATGCACATGCAGCAATTTGGAAGGAAAGAGGATTTCAAACGACTGGGGGAACGTCTATAAAGAACTAGGAGCAAATCTTAAGACTGCTAAAGGCTGCCCATTTACCCAAAGAGGTAGCAGTAATTCATTGCCAGGGACATCAGAAAGGGATAGATGAGATAGCAGAAGGGAACAGACTAGCAGACCAACAAGCCAAGGAGGCTGCTAAGGGAAATTCACAGATAACTACCTTAGCCCCTTTGATGTGGACAGGCCCTCCCCCAGAGATAAGACCTCAATATATACCCAGGAGGAAACTAACAAGGCACTATCTAAAGGAGGTATTCTTTTACCTTCTGGGGGGATTTAAATGGAAGATGACAAACTTTATTTACCTGCTAATTCCTAGTGGAAGATTTTACATACCTTACATCAATCTTTCCACCTAGGAGAAGAAAATACTCTCAAATTAACCCAAGAGATATTTGAAGGAAAAGATCTTTCAAAGACTATCCACCAAATAGTCAAAGCCTGTGTGTGACACATGGCAAAGAAATAATCCACTTAATTCTGCCAAAAAGCCCCCAGGATTACAAAGAACGGGACAGTTCCCTGGGGAAGACTGGCAACTTGATTTTACCCATATGCCTAAGAGTAATGGATTTCAATATTTATTAGTTATGATAGATACTTTTACTGGATGGACTGAAGCCTACCCCTCCCGAACTGAACAAGCAGGAGAGGTAGTCAAGGCATTATTACAGGAAATAATCCCACGATTTGGGTTGCCTCCAAGTCTGCAAAGTGACAATGGAGCAGCCTTTAAGGCAGCTGTCATTCAGGGGATATCCAAAGCCTTAGGCATCAAATATCATCTCCATTGTGCTTGGAGACTTCAATCCTCAGGAAAGGTAGAAAAAAACTAATGATATTTTAAAAAGACATCTAAGGAAACTCACTCAAGAAACCCACTACTCATGGCCTAAGGTGCTTCCTTTAGCACTGCTCAGAATCAGGAACACCCCCAAAATATTAGGGCTCAGCTCATTTGAGCTCTTATATGGGAGACCATTCCTAAGAAATGATATCCTTAAAGACCAAGAAACTGCAGATCTAGTGACTCATATCACAAAGTTGGCCAAATTTCAAGCTGAAATTCGCAAATATCCCATATCTGAGCCAGTTACTTCTCCACCTCTATATGAGCCTGGAGATCTAGTTATGATTAAGACCATACCTTCAAACTCTTCAAACCTAGACCCTATTTGGAAAGGACCTTTTTCTGTAATTTTATCCACCCCTTCTGCAGTAAAGGTGCTGGGACAGGAGAATTGGATCCACCACTCTCGGATTAAGGCCTGCCATCCTGAGTCGATACCCAAAGAGACTTCTTCTTCCCAAGAAACTGAGGAGCAATACTCCTGCACTCCAGTAAAGGACCTAAGATATCTCTTCTGCAGAGAAAATGGTGATATGTAAACTTTTCCTTCTCTCTTTCTTTGCTACCATAAACAGATCAACTGAGGCTAATTCTTTTCTAATGTGGGCTCAACAATATGCCACTAGGTTACAGAAAGATAATTGCTGGATATGTGGACTATTACCCATTTCTAGCACTTCTGGACTACCTTGGTGGGTATCCCCCTTACAAGGAAATGACTGGATAAATTTACAATCCTTAATGTTACCACAAAAGAAAGAAAAACCCTATTTACAAAATGCCTTTTGTGCAGATATTAATTTATGGCCTATAAATGAAACTTTACCACAACCTGGTCATGGACAGATTTTCACTTTAAACTAGACCAACCTTCAGACTTCCACTACTGTTAAATCCCATATAGGCCCATCTAATTCTCTCCTTCCACCACCCGCACCATCAATATGTCACAGATATAAAGATGGTTACTATCAGATCTGGGATGGAGATTTATGGCTCACTCCCACTATTGGGCATTTAAACCAAAAAGCCCCAATCTGTTGGGAACAACGAAACCATACCTATGACACATGGCCTAATGCTACTCGAGAATTAGGATGGACCCCAGAGTCACAATGCCAACAAATTATAGTTTTACAAGCCAGTGATTGGTTTGAAACAAATTGGCTTTCTAGACCTAAAACTATTTGGCCAGCACCCAATGGGACTCAATGGATATGTGGAACTAACCTATGGCCCTGGCTTCCCCCAGGCTGGATAGGAAGATGTACTATTGGGTACCCCTGGATGCAGGGGAGATAGACCCCAAATATAACACAGCCAGCAAACTTCCCCAATCTCAAACACAGATGGGGACGATCTGTGTATTGTTGGTATGATCATCTAGCTTCTCTGTTTATCCCACAAATTGGTTTAGAAGATGTAATGTGGCATGTGGAGACTTTAAACAATTATACTCAAACTGCCCTCCATGATGTTGAGGAGAGTATCTCTCTCCTTAATACTGAAATAACACTTATGAAGAAGGCCATCTTACAAAATCGGATGGCTTTAGATGTCCTCACTGCAGCCCAAGGTGGTACTTGTGCCATTATTAAAACTGAACGTTGTGTTTACATCCCTGACAATTCTGGCAATGTGACAAATATCCTTAAAGATTTACATGCTCAGATAGAAGCCATGTCCTCACCAACTTTGTCATGGAAACAATACCTTAGCTCCTGGTTCTCCGGTACTTCCTGGTGGAAAACATTGTTAGTCTCAGTCTTTGTCATCATACTCATTGGCATATTCCTGTGCTGTGGCATTTATTGCTGCATCAATATGGTTCCAGTACTAATGAATTCTTGTTTCTCTTATAGACCACCCATCACTTTTGAGTGATGGCCTTCCAGCCTATTACTTCTCAATCGGACTTCTATCATGGACCACTCGATAGACCCGATTTTTAAAGGGGAACTCCAAACTGCTTGCCCAACATCGTCCCCTTTCAGCCTGAAGAAGCCAGAACGATCTTCGCCCCTTTCCTTACAGCAGTAAGGAGTTCCCAAAATTAGAGGGGGGAATGAAGCCAGATTTAAAGTTAGGTAGTCAGTGTAGTTAGGTAAATCGGGTCTAATATTGAGTGAAATCTAAAATGGAGGCCATGTTGAGAATGAATTCCCAGAAACATTGAGCAACTCTCGAAATGTTAATGAAGTCTAGGAAAAAGCCCAAAGAAGAGTTAATGAACAGCCCCTAGCAAACATGAAGATAGCCCAAAGAAGTGTTAATGAACAGCAAACTTGAAGATGCTGACTCCGAAGTGCCCAGATTACTTCTTTGGCCCACCTGTGTCCCAACCCTTCAGGCCTTCCCACCTACATTCCATCACTGAAAACTATAAAAAGTGGAACACATTCGCCTTTCAATGGATTCCATCTCTTGGGTCCCCTTCTTCCTCCAGGAGAAGTCTTTTCTGCTGTCCTTTAATAAACTTCTAATTTTCCACTCTGACCTTGCCTTGGCGTGCTTCTCTGGTGTTATCCTTCAACATTGGGGAAGCAAGTACTTGTCACCGGTCAATAGCAGTAACACTGGTGCGGAGGTACACACCTTGAAATCTCAGCTTCTCAGAAGTCTGAGGCAGTAGGATTACAAGTTTGAGGCCAGTCTAGGCAACTTAGTGACTCCCTATCTCATAATAAAAAATATGAAGGGCTAGATGGGTTGAGGTTTGGCTCTGCAGTAAAGTGCTCACCTAGCACTTGCGAGGCTCGGAGTTTGATCCTTAGCACCATATATAAATAAATAAAATAAAGGTATTGTGTTAAAAAAAAGTAAAGGGCTGGAGATATAGCTCCATGGTAAAGCATTTGCCTAGCATGCATAGGTTCTGAGTTCAATTCCCAATAAATCCTCCTTCCCCCAAAAAATAGAATTTGAGAAGGTGATAAGATGATCAAATTGTTTTAGGTAAATTGTTCTCTCTAATGGATGGAAGAAGGATTTGAAGGGGTTCAACACCAGAGATCTGAAGAATGTATTGTTGGAAGCCATCCGGCCAAAAAATTCTGAGGCCCTGAGCTGTAGTAGTAATTTTAGAAATAGAAAAAAGGGGACACGGCTAATAAATGATGTCATCTTGGTCTTAAAGTGTGACTAGTAGTCAATCAGGCAGAGAGTCATAGAAGGACATTCCCAGGCAGGTGGAGAGAAAGGGAGGCGTGGAAAAGCAAGGAGTGTTTTGAGAAATGTAGAATAATTTAGTGTGGTTGGAACACAGGGTCTCTACAAGGGAGGAAATGCTGGCTTGGTAGTCAAGAGCCCATTGATGAAGGATCTTTGTATTAAGCCTAGGAGTTCGGACTCCTTGGTAGCTTATGCTTGCATACCTTCTACACCCACCCTTTTCTCCTTTGAAAGATTTAGGCTTCAAACTCCACGGGGTGCAATCAAATCAAGGAATCATTGGTAGGAGAGTCACCACCCCTCCAGAAGTACTCAGAAACATAATCAAGAATCCCCAAACTGAGAGAGGACCTGTAGTTTCTTTATAAACCACATTTCAATCCTGTAAACCTCTCCTCCTAAATTACCACTGCATTACCTGAATACAGGCTGCCCTCGAAGTCCCTAATTTCATTGCATTGACTGAGGCTTTAGTGAGCCTATTATTGGAAAAGGAAGCATTTGTGCTTCAAGTACAGGAAATCACCAAACAATTAACTTCTGTGGACTCCTGGGCCTGGGTTAAATGCCTGAGTGTGATTATCTTTGTTTCATGTCGGACTATTGAGGAAGTGTTTTACAGGCTGGATTCTTAGCTTTACTTGGTTGTTTTGAGTCATTGGAGTCCACTGTGAGACCTTAAATGGGACAACTATCTATAGCAACATGTGAATATAACAGAAAGAGGTGTATTAAAGAAAGGGAGATTTTTAGAGAGGGTGGAGAGCTCTCTCTAAAATACTCCATAATTTGGGTATTCAGAGTCAGAAGGGCCACTTATGCTGCCTGGAGAGAAATTAGCATGGGAAGAAAAGGAAATGGAAATAGTTATTACATGCTGTGGTGAGGGAAGACTAACCTCTCAGAGGCCGAGGAGTTGGTGTGGGTTGGACACAGGGCCGGTATTATGGACAGACAGGGCAGTTGGAAAACTTTCCTGACCCAGAATATGCCTCAAAGGGAAATGTCAACGAAACCCCTAAAAAGAAAACAGAAAAGCACAAAATGAAGTGAGATGACAAGAACGAGCTTCCCCAAAGTCACAATATTTTCCAATAATCCATTTTGAATGAATCACATTGCTGATTGTGGGAAACTATTCATAGTCTGGGACAATGCTATATATTACAGTGATAAACTGGGTGTGTGATTCAGTGAAAGACTAGTCACTTAGCATGCTTGAAGCCCCGGGTTCAATTCCTGGAACTGTTTAAAAAAAAAAAGACTGTAAACTGATTATTATTATTTTTAATGAAGAAGGAAATATGAGATAAGGGTACATACAGGCTCAGTTTAGACAGATGGCTATCTTTTTTGTCCTGTTCGCATAGTAACTGCTTCAGCAAATGTATTTGAATGAATGAATTATCATTCCCATTTTTCAGATGAGGAAAGTGCTACCAGAGATATTAAGCAACTTGTCCAAAATGACAGTTTTTATATGATATAGTCTTCTCATTAATTGGTTTCTTCGCCTCCTCTCTTGCCCAATTCCTCTCCCTACCCTCATTCTCTTTAGCAACCATAGTGATTGCTCTCAAGTCACAAGTGGATTTGGTTTACAGAGCAAACAGCTTTTTGCTGTGGTCCTCAGAGCCCTATTCAATCTGACCCCTGGCTGCCTCTCCTGCTGATTTCTCACCATTATTCTTTATTTATACTTCAGCTGTTCAAACCTTCTTCCTATTCTTTAAAGTTTATGAACTTTTCCTGTTTTTTAGCTTTGTATTTTCCTGGAACACTTTTTTCTTTAAATACTTGAAGGCTCAGCTTCTTTAAGTTTTTGCACCAATTTCTTCTCTGAAGTGCCATTTAGACCACCCTATATAAAAATAAGAATACTGTCACTCTAACTTTATCCTACTTTAATTTTCTTCAAAGTATCTATCAATATCTAACATTATAAGATTTATTAGTTTTTTATCTATTTTTTCCTCAAGCCTCACCATGAGAGGTTTCAAATTTTTGCTAATCTGATGTATGTTGTATACCAGTGAGTTTTAATTTACATTTCTTACTATGAGTAAAGTTGAAAATCACAGAAATATCCTTCATAACTATTTAGTAGAAATTTGTTTTTTCTTCATTTTAGTAAATATAAATACTATAGAACCTATCTTCTCCTTTTAATAAAAGTGTTATTTTCATACTAAGTATTTTAAGTACACTTATTTTATTTACTTATTATTTATTAAGTACATTATTTCTTTTTCTTTTTACCTTTTTGTGGTGCTGGGAATCAACCCAGGGTCTCACACATGCCGGGCAAGCACTCTATCACTGAGTCACATTCGTAGCCCCTATCCACCTCTTTTTGCAAAAGATTTGAGAAGTTTAAGAGACATGAAAAATAGTAGTAAATTATAAATGAAAGAAGAAAATAGGCTGAGAAAAAGGTGAATACTAATGTTAGGAAGTACTATGAGAAATGGAATGCAAACCAATAACATGTCAGGATCATGGGTTTTCTTTAGATTACTTTTAAGGCAAATGAATAATCAAATTAACTTATAGAAAAATAAGGCACACATACCTTGAGAATGAACAGGTGGAAATGAACAGAGCCAATCAAGAAATATTTCAAGAAAGAAAGATCAATGGGACTAACTCCTGACAGGATCAGTAGGGGTCATCCTAAAGTTAGGATTTGTGGCCATAGGGGTTTCTCAATGTATTTCAGAAGAGAAATTTCCTTATCAGCACAGGCACATTAAAGTAAATTTTGTCCAGCCATTAACCCATGTTAACACAGGATTGACATACACATGAAGCCCCCCAAATAGGATAGCCACCGAAACAATTCCAGAGAGGACCAACTAGGGTCAAAAACTCCCCTGTCCTATGTGAAGGAGACAAACATCTGATTAGTAAAGACTGCAGAAGGCAGAATGCAATTCTGGAGAACATCAAACAGCAATAATTTTGGAAGCAGCATTATTTCCCTTGACGTTCTCTGCTCAGAGACAACCCATTCCCCCCGACCCCCTGCTCTTCGCTTGAGCCTTACTTTGCCTTCTCTTATAATAAAATTCTCTCGCTTGACTTTTCATGTCTGTCTTTAAATTTTCTTTCATCAGGACCCAAAAACCGAGTCTTGGAACTTCACCTCCCCATTCTTCTGGGACACTAACATGATAACCATTGTAAATTATTGCATTTATTTTTATTTTTTTAATTTTTATTGTTGGTTGTTCAAAACATTGCATAGTTCTTGATAAATTATTGCATTTAAATTACACTTTTTCCCCACAAACTTCTTAATATTAACCAGTATAAAATTATTTGATAATTTATGTCATAAATACAAAGATGGCCCCACATTATCCTCAGTCCTTACTATTTATGCCCTCATGTATGCACCTCTCTTTGAATGTATATGGGACCAGTGGCTTGCTTCTAACCAATGGAACATGACAAAGATGATGTTATATCTGTACATGATTGCATAATGTAAGATTGTAACTTTGATCTTGCTAGTGGATTCTATTGATTCACCGGTGCTCTGATGAAGCAAGTCACCATAAGCAAAGACCTACGTAACAGGGAATTGAAGGCTGCCTCCATTCTACTGTGGACAACCTGAGGGTCTCTGTCGAACATCCTACAAGAAAGTAGATGCTGCTCACAGCATGCAAGCTTGGAAAGAGGGCCTTCCTCCGTGAAACCCCATCCTCGACTGACATGTGACTAAAGTCTTATGAGAGACTCTGAAGCAGAGGATTAAGTTAAGTCATGCCCAGATTTACAACTCAGAGAAATTATAAGACAACAAATACTCTTTTAAACCATTCAGTTCATGATAATATTGTTACACAGCAATAGATAGCTAGTACAATTAAAGTGTAGAAGATGTCACATTTCATTATTTTCCTAGGTTAAATTAAATCCATTGAGCCTATTAAAGTGGTAATTTAACCTGTAATCTTTAGAGGGCTCTACCTTATCCTTCATAAAAGAAACTTACATAATTTGAGAACACCAATAGAGAGGGGTGTGAAGAGAGTCCTTAATCCATTTCCTTGCTGATGAGATGCACATTGTCCACATTATTGTTGTAAACCATTCAAAGGTAAAGATAACATCTCCCTCCTGGTCAAATTCAGCAACTGGGACTTCACTCAAGAGGAAAGGCTGCAGCTTAGGGTTCAGATGCATGCAAACCCATGTCCCTCAAAACTCCTGCTACTTCTAGTCCTTTGAGGAAGCCCAGTGTTGATCCCCACAGTGGGAGGACCTATGACTGCCCTTTTTCCTACTCTACAAATCATCTGTAACCCAGCCCCTTCTCTTTTAACTCTGGAAGATTTTCTCCTGAAGGTCAATCCAGCAAGTCTCCAGGACCCTACATTAAAAAAAAAAAAAATGTTTTCTTAACTCAGTGAAGAAGCCTAGACCTCACCAAACAGAATACAAAGTCCTAGCTATCCTATTCCAAGACAGAGAGGGAAATTATCTCACATTCTTTTATGATGATTCCTCAGCAACTAGAAGTCATTTCATTTGTCACCGAGGTTACTAACCGCACAGTTGGCCAAGGCAAGATGAAAACACACACTCAATCATGAAGTCCTAATTATTGTAAAAGATTCAATTTCCTCAAGAAAAACAAGACTAGTTCTAAATCCTATCTGGAATCTTTCATTTTAAAAACTAAAAGGGCAGCAATTCTAAAGTTTGTAAATTATAATCTACTTAAAGACCAGATGTAGATGAAATTCATGCTAGTGACCCTGGATTTAGGCTAATTGGGGCACAGGATGCCCAAAAACATTTGTAGGTAGAAGAGGATTGGCTATGTGGTAGGGAACTGTTTTGTGAAGGGACTTGAAGACATTGTAAAGGAGATATATTAAAAAGCCAAAAGTAGATTATTTTTTCCAGTGCCAAGGATTGAACCCAGGGCCTCGCACATGTCAGGCAAGTATTCTGAGCTGCACCCTCCAGTCCAATGTAGACATTTATATTTCACAAACTTAAAAAAAATTAATTTATATTGTTTACCACTGTGGTCTTTTCTATTATAGTTTCTGAGGCTCTTCTATTTTTTCCTTTTAATTATGTTAGAAAACATTCCATATTATCTATTAAACCAAATCCAGGGTTTTTTTTCACAGAAATATGAATTTAGTTTTACAGCAGTTCAAAAAACTATTGCCCCCTCCCTTTTTCCCCTTGGCCATTTTCTCTGATAATGCTGTATTATTCTTCCCACTCAAAAGCCAAGAATGACAATTCAACTACTTCCTCCCCCTACACACTTACAGGAAAGAATAGAAACAATTCTGTCAACTCCAGCTGGGGCAGCACAGATGCAAGGAAGCTTTTCTTAGAATTTTGAATCCTGCATGCCTCTCAGCGTAGGTGCTTTCCAACAATTTGGTTTTATTTTTCTTGAATTCTGTTCTTGCTGCAGAAACCCTCAATTGTCTAACACTGGTGGCATTTAGTAATCTTTGCCAAGTTTAATTCCAATTCAGTTGCTTGGAAGGTTTTAATGACCAAGAAAGAAGGTTTTGTAAACCTCCTTGTTTGGTGTAATGGGAATTTGCTCAGGAAGCATGAGTCAGGCTCCTTCCAAAATAAGTTGATTTATTTCCTTTAAACTGAAGGCAGGACAACAAATATGACCATCATACTTGTCCCCACCCTTGTACAAGTTAAATCTGCAGCATTACAGGAAGCACTATTTGCCTTAGGAAGTGTATGCATTTCTGATTGTACTCAAGGTCATTTTGGTGGTAAGCAAACAAAAATGTTTAATTTTAATAATTATGCTTCTATTTTAATATGTATTAGGACAATATTGAGTATGTCAATCCATAAATTCCATGGATGTTATTGTCTAAGGTTTGGCTAAATAATAACAAAAGAAGTCCAAGGAAAATAGGAAGTAAATGATAATATAATTGGCATGCAGACAATAGTCAACTCCTAAATAATGGTGTATAAACAGCCAATATTTTAGAAACACTGTCCAATTAAATTATACTGGGATTTGTCTCAAGGTAGAACTATTTTGAATCCATAGTCTTACTATTAAACAATTGTATGCTTTAGGCAAATTCACAAAGCTCTCACTCTCAATATCTTCATTATATAAGGATAATTCTTACCATATAGAGTTGTAAAGCAAACTTACTTGTATTAAATCTAGTTTTTATAATAAGTATAGTGTGTGCTAATTAAAAGGTAAACATTGGTAGTTTCTTATTTGATTCTTCTAGACTCTGTCATTTTTCTTAAATAAAAATCTTGCAGCCATAAAGCAAGTAACTAGCTCTCCTATTTAACATTAGTGTCAGAAAATGCTGGAACATGTGAGAAACAGAAAATCTAATGAATAGGGCACTGTTTTAGGAAGAAAGAGATCTGACTTTCTCCTTGGATTTCCTGAAACAAGTGACTTAACTTACAAAGCAACCACGAAAGCAGGCATGTGACTATCTGCCTTGGGCCTGAAAAAATAAACCATCTCACTCTTTTTGGTGATGTGTGTTTGATTGTCACAGGATTGTTTTCTGAATTAGGAGACTATTATTCAAGTTAAGTTCAGGTCAGCAAACACTTTTTTTTCGGAACTTAATCTGTATCAGGCACAAGTGCTAATTCTCTGACATAAAAATTAAAGAGGCAGGGTTTCTGAGCTTTACTCATTCAATAAATATTTATGAGGTAACTGCTGAGTAATAGAAACTATGAGTCTTGGGGAATCAAATAGAAACAATCATGGGATTATTGCACTCACACTCAGGTAATTTATAGTATGGAGATGATCATAGTCAGTGTTGTATTGATAAGGGTTTAGCAACATGTTCTCAAAAAATAAACAACAAAAACAGCAACAAAATCGAATAAACATGTGCCAGTGTGTACCATAGTTTACTAATATAAATGCACAAAATAATAATATATAAAATAATCTTTGTTGTAAAATCATTATGACCAATTGATTCTCATGGAATGATTTCATTGGTTTTTACTGAACTCTGGCATCTATGGCCAACCTGTGGTTACAATTGACAAATGAGTGTGGTATGTCAGTGAATGTTAGTTGACATTTTCATTTAAGTTAAAGTATAAAATGAAAATGAAAAAAGAAAAAGAAAAAGCAGAGCTCACCTGTCTGTCAATGCATTCCCACCATTGCCACTTTTAAGCTACAAATATGGCTTCTCTAAATATAAACTGGGAAGAGATAAGGCACACCATTGTCTAATAGTTCCACTATAAAGATACTGTGGATGTAACTAACCTTAAGAATATAGATATTAGGGGCTGGAGTTGTGGCTCAGTGGTAGAGGATTTTCTAGCATGTGTGAGGCACTGAGTTTGATCCTCAGCACCACATAAAAAATAATATAAGTAAAATTTAAAAAGGTATTGAGTCCATCCACAACTAAAAAATATTTTTTTTTTAAAAAAAGAATATAGATATTAGTAAATTCACCAAAATAATTAGGAAGTGATGAGTTTTGAGTATTTATTACCTTTCTCTCTCTCTCTCTCTCTCTCTCTTGAGAGAGAGAGAGAGAGAGAGAAAGAGAGAGATGGACACAATACCTTTATTTTATTTATTTTTATGTGGTGCTGAGGTTCAAATCCAGTGCCTCAGGTGTGAGAGGCAAGCATTCTACCATTGAGCTACAATCCCAGCCCCTTACCTTTGTCTTCAATATAATTTATTTCATTGTAAATTGTAATGAGCATGGTGAATTTATTTAATTTTTAATAATCTTTTAACATCTGACTCACAAAATTTCTGAAAATAAAACCATCTACTCTTGTGACCCAATAGGAGCTGGCTCCAGTACTAATGTTATAAAATCTTGAATATTAACATTTACATTTTCTCTTTTCTGTACTTTTACTTTTTGCAAGTAGCTCAGAGGTATCCATACTGCTTTGAGAAGAAATCTGACTGCTATTGTGGTACAAAAACAACAAACCACTAAAGTCTAATCACACGGTAGATCCAACATATGCATTCACTACAAGGTCTTTCTGAAATCTTAGTAAACTGACTCCAGAAAAGACATAACCAAGAAGGACCTAGAGAATGAGAAAGGAGACAACACAATAACATGAAAGTAGGTGAATAAATGGGAACAAATGTTTCAGTCTAGGGAAAATTCAAATCTCAACTTAGAGAAGAGGTAAGCTGTTAAAATAATTTTTTTTTAATTTTTTCTTTTTAGTTATTCATGACAGCATATTTTGACATATTATACATACATGGAGTACAGCTTCCCGTTCTTTTTTTTTCTTTTTTGTATAGTAGATGAACAGATTACTTTTATTTTATGTCGTGAGCTGCCACAAAGGAGCTGTGCGCCCCCTAGCTTTGAGCAATGGAAATGTGAAGACTGGCTTCCCTACTGGAGAAGCAGGTGGATCCCCATCTCTGCTCAGTAAGGGAGTGAGGCTTTGGGAGTGGGAATTACCCAATGGAGTGGGCTGCCTTCTTGTTCCTTCTAACTTTTTTGGATGGAATTTTCTATCGAATGGCTCCCCTTAATAAATAGGGCTTCAGAACTTGCTCCCTCTCTCTTTTGTCTGCATCTCTTGCTCCCTTTGTGGGAGCTGGGGCTGAGGAGCCACTGAAATGCCCCAAGAAAAAGGTATTTTCACTATCTCTGTGTGATTATTTCATCCCAACCCAATTCACCTGGAGTGACCCTGACTGATTTAGTCACATGTTGTGGCAATTTTATTTGTTTATTTATATGTGGTGCTAAGGATGGAACTCAGTGCCTCACAATGCTAGGCAAGTGCTCTGCCACTGAGCTACAGCCCCAGCCCCAGCTTCCCATTCTTGTAGTGGTATACTGGTCATGTTAAAATAAAATTTTCAAGAAAGGGGAGGTAGTAATGAGGTGATCCATTCTGTGAAGTGAATTTCTCTCTCTCTCTCTCTCTCTCTCTCTCTCTCACACACACACACACACACACACACACACACACACCTAAGGAAGTGGTGGAATAAAAAGATAACTTTTGGGGAAACCTTTTAGAAATAGAATAAAAAATAAAATGAAAGTGAAAAAGAGATGGAAAACCAAAAAGAAAATTGAAAACTTAGTTTAGCATCTAAATAATAAAGGAAACAATAAAGAAAATAAAGGGGAAGTGACTCTCAAATTCAGGAAAATTTCCCTCAACTGAAAGACATGACTTTCTAGAGTGAGAGTGAAAGGAAAGCGAGAACTGGGAGACAAGCAAGCAAGAAATGAAAGACAGAGACCAGACAGAGATACACACGAGCCTTTATTTGTCAGAGCTAACAAAGAAAGGCCATCTCTCCATAGACAGAGAGAGCCAAAACAGGCTTGGGGTTCAGGACTTTTATGGGACAGGCTCAGGGATTAGAGGCTAAGGGATTAGAGCTCAGGGATTAGGTCCTATAGTAGAAGGTTAGGGGTGGAGTTGCTGTGAGGGAATGATGAGCCTTTCTCAGAAATGCCCTTGGGTGTGAAAGTGAAATTTTTCTTAAAATGGTGACTGTTACTTAAGATGCCGTCTAGATGCTAAGCAAAGACTTTACAGAGAGGACCTACAAATGATCTACACAATAGATCTGAAAAGATGCCAAGGCACCTTATACTAAAGCACCTTCTGAGAAATTTTATTTACTAGGGACAAAAAGGACTCCTAACCATTTCCAAAAAATAGCAGGGTGGAAAGAGGCCTCAAAGAAATAGAATTACAAAGGAATTGACTCTTGAGCAGCAATGTTTCATGTAAGAAGACAATGGAACCATGTCCAGAATTCCAAGGAAAAGGGCTTCAACTTAGACTTCTATATTCAGCAAAACTTTCATTCAAATGTGATGATAGAATGAGGCACTTGCAGATGTTCATGCTTAAAATTGTTCTGAACATTCTCAAGAACCCCTGGAAGATGTGCTCCACAAAGCAAAAATTAGAAAGAGATAGGATGCAGAAAATGGGAGATGCAGCCCTAGGAGAAGAAGGGAATCCCCAGGCTAAGCATGAAGGTGATACCAGAGTGACTCCTATATCTATTTCTAGAAAGCAACTTGTTCGTGTTGGGGCAGGAAAACAGAGTGCTTGAAGAGGGGCGTTGACCCAACATGAATAAATAGAAGAAACAATCTGATGTATCTGAACATTAAGAAAAGTTATTAATACTGGAGGAATGCTTTGGGATGAATTAGTTATTGGGTGTGTAGAAAACTAAGCAAATGATAAAGAGTGACGATTATCAGTTCTGAAAAAAAAATTACAAGAAAGGAAATGTAATCATTGTTCCCTGCCTGGTCACATTGAGTTAACCAAGAGTTGTAGAATAATATAATCATACAAGGAGACATGGAGTAGAAGAATTTATGAGATATGTACATAGTGGGGAAGGGGTGGATTGTAAACTTAATCTCCATGCTCCACAGGATGAAGCCAAGGATATAAAACAGCAATCTCCAAATCACAACAATACAAGAATGTTCCTTTCAACCACAAGAATGACATCAAAATTGTAAAGGGTTACACCCATGTATGTACAATATGTCAAAATACATCCTACTGTCAAACATATTTAAAAACAACAAATTTAAAAAATGTTCTTTAGGAAGACAGAAACCTATACTAACAGAAACAGTACAATTAAAAAAAATATAAATGATGCCTTTTAGTGGGGATTGGGGGTAGAAAAGGAGAAATGGTATACTGCTTTTTTATTACAAGCCTTATTTTAAAACTCTTTACGAATATAAATTATTGCTTTAAATGAAGGAACAATCAGCATTCATTTTCCTTTTTTTCTCAAGTCATCTTTTGAAAATCAATGGAATGCTGTGAGGAAACTGACGGTATGTAAAGAAAGACTCAGCCCTAATGGTTTTGTAGGACTGAGGGTGGTAATTGCCAACCCCATTACAGAAATAATCATACCCATGAGCATTATGAAGGAAAACCATAGCGAATTGTAGACATATAATAGGGGAACTCAATCTCTGGGGTTTATGGAGAGTTTTCATGCAGAAACTTAACAGTTTACTCAAAAATAAATGGTATAAGTAATTTCAACACAAATGCAACACATAGAAGTCTATAATAGGGTGCTGGGAATACATAGGAGGGGCATTGAGCCCAACCTGGATGGATCAGGAAGCATTTGCTGGAGTAAAGAATAGCTAAGGATGTGGAGGAAATTACTGGAGGATTTAGAACAATAATCAGATGTTTCAGGAAGGTTTTGAACCTTTTCATGCATAGGTCAAAAGTTCCAAGACAAATGTTTTTGATCCAATAATTAGAATCATATTTTGGGCCATTGGGGCCCTTGGGGCAGGGGGGATACTGGGGTTGAACACAGGGCCTCACACAGATAAGCCTGCACTCAATCCCTAGCTCCTTGTATCTTTTTGTTGTTGTTTGTTTTCAGCTATTTTTAAAGTATAGATGTAGAAAAACGATTTATTGGGGTCCTAGCATATTTTCTTGTGATTGATACCCTTCTCTTCACTTGGAGGGAGTATTACAAAATACTCATTCTAATCCCCCTCTCTTTAAACTTTAGGGAATTTATTTCAGCTTCATTCTTTTTTTTTTTTTTACGAGAGTATGTATTATTCACTTGTAAATGCTTAATGCTTTAAATTTACAAGTATCGTATTTACAGACTTGCAAGCATTCCAATTAAATGAAAAAGTACAAAATCTTATTTCTTTTTTGTCTTTTCAATCAAAGTATTTAACATTTTTACAGCCACCCAAACTTTTAACCTAAACAGTCACAACTGCAGTCTCATAATTCTAACAACACAGCCACTTCCTAAGTTAATTATTTTAACAACCCTGAATCTTTAAACCACTCTGATTGAACCGATTGAACCAAGAGCTGACTGATGTGAGCCAATAAAGAACAAGCTCCAAAGATGGTGGAATGAGATAGACATCATTACCCTAGGTACATGTAAGACTGCACATATGTGGCAATGCTACATTGTGTACAACCAGAGAAATGAAAAGTTGTGCTGCAATTATGTGCAATGAATCAAAATGCATTCTGCTGTCATATATACCTAATTAGAATAATTTCTTTTTTAAAAAAAGACTAAGTTCCAGCAATGCCATTCTTGTTGCCAGTTATTGCCAATCCCAAGACTCTCCAGGCTTACTCCAGTCTGGCTCCTTAATCATTTATCCAGCAGCTTCTGGGCTTTGTCTCCTCTTTCTAGTCATGTGTCTCATTGCCTCTTAGATTTGATGGCATTTGCCTTCTTCTCATTGACTCTTGGCCCAGAATCTCACCTTCCCCAGCCCCATGCAGAGATTTCATGGGAGCTGGGAAAAGTTCAAAGATGAGATTTCATTCTGCTGATTAAAGTTTTTGTAGACTGTATTTAGGGTCTGGAAAACTGTAGTTTATTAACAATTCTCTATGCAGTGGTACTGTTGGTGATTCTTACTCTTTTTTTCTTGTCCTATTTTTTCTCTAATAAACATAAGAAGAAGCAAGAATAACAGTAAATTTGTAGGACGTGCTGCTTTTCTTCCATAATGAAATTTCGTTTTATTTTTTTATCTAACACGTAACAATTGCCTCTATTTAGAGGGTATGGTTTGGTATTTCAACACATGTATACAGACCATATTGATCAACTCAGGGTCGTTAACATTTCCATCTTTATCATTTCTTTATATTTGGAGCCTTAACCTCTGTTCTTCTAGTTCTTCCCAAGACATATAAAAAGTTATTGTGAACTATAGTCATCCATTGTACTATGGAACACTGTAACTTGTTCCTTCTATTTAACTGTTTTGGTACCCATTATCTAACTTCCCTCCATCTTCCTTCTCCCCAGCCCTTCTCAACCTATCTAGTAGTAAGATTTTATTTTAACAATAGACTCTTTGGCAAAAATGAACAAGTACTCTTCAAGTTCCTTATTCATTCACTATTTCATTTAATCCTCAAAACAACTAACAAAGCTCTAAGATCACTTTTTAAAATTCCATTTGAGAAATAAGAATATGACAGCCACAGGACATTGACTGAGCCTCGTTTAAATACTAGTTCATTTTACTTTTGGGACTAGAAATCAAGATCAGGCATACTTTTGATGCAAATTGGGAATTCAAGGTTGTAGTTTCTTATGATTATCAAAGTTTGAGCCCCAATTACATTTTTATTTTGACAATATTCATATCTCTCCCTGATCTCTGTGATGACCAGTATCACATTACCCTTCCTGAAGATTAATTTTTCTAACCATAGTTCAAGAGTTAAAAGGAAGACAGCAAATATCATCAATTCTTTTCTAAATTAAAAATTGAGATTTTTAATCTAGCAAAAGTTTTTAAGAAATTTTAAAATTCAAATATATGAGCTCATTTATAGGAAAAAATCTTCCAGGATTTAAAAGTCAAAATCCAATAAAGGAATGACCTTTGTTATGGAAAAACAAAGAAAGAAAGAAATCAGGTCTTTTTTGGAAATCTGGGACATCTAATTGTTAGGCATAATATGTGTCCCCTAGGGACATAGGTCACTTTCAGTATTTGCCAAAGCATTAGATCAGCCAGACACTGGGACACATTTCTAAGCTTGAACAACTGAGCTGCTTCTATGTGCTTTAGTCAAAGTTTAAAACTTCTCCGGCCCCATTTTATTGAACATACATCTTCAACTATATAACATCTTACTATACATTCTCCTATAGGATATTAGTGAGAAAGTGGCCATCTACTTAGCAGTTGCTTTGGTGCTTGTAGTACTTGTACAGTGTGTACAGTTGTCTTAAGGTAGTAAAACTGCACTGATTAGAGATCTTGAAAAGGGTTTGGGAAAGTAAGTGGAGTTTGTAATCTGAGCAAAGAAATGAATTATTCACCTGGCTAAAAGTGTGTCAATCTTCTTTGCTTCACAAATACATTAGAAACAAGAGGTAGACCTTAGATCAAACACAGAAGCTCCAAAAGAAACAAAGAAAGAAGCAATTTGTTATAGAATAATCAGAAAAAAACAGATAAATTTTTTTAAAAATCCCTAAAACTATTAACCAGAGAGATATAGTTTTTGAGATATAGCTTTCTAGACCATACACATACATATATTCATTAATACATCTTGAATATATTTCTGTGTCAACAAATAAGATACTAAAATATCATGATAGTTACCATATAGTATTTTATTAAGTAAATTTATAATTTGTATAGAAAATTTTTGTTCTGATTTTTTACATTTATAAACATTAAAATGATAAATATTTTCATAACCAATATCTTTGGAAGACTTTATTAACTCCTGAAGATAAACTCTAAGAAGTAAAATTGTGGGCTGGGGTTAACTCAGTTGGTAGAGTGCTTGCCTTACATGCATAAAGCCCTGGGTTCAATCACCAGCACCACACACACATACAAAAAAGTACAATTATAGGGGGTATTGGTTGAGAGTCTTTGGTTGCAAGAGACAGAAATCCAAACAGAACTAGCTTCATAATAAAAAGGAAGATTTATTGACTCACATTCTTTAAATATTGTTTTTTAACTATTAGAGCTTTTGTTCATTTCCTAAATCAAAACATGGATCTGCTCAAAGAAAGCAATAGGGAGTTTGGGATTTTTAAAAAGCTCTCACTTCAGGTAGTTCCTCCTACACATGTCTTGATTAATACTCAACTGAACAATAAAGGGGGGACCCTCTAGAGATCTCTGCAGCAATTTCCTCTCTTGGATTCTGCCCTAAGAGCCCTAGCTACCTTGGTTTCCCCAAAACCTTGAGCCTATTCCTTTAACTCAGAGAAATCTTGAGAATCCACTTTGATTCCCTTCTTTGTAATATATAATGGAAACTCTCTCTAGGTAGTAAAATGGGTCAGTCATAGAATACACCTTATCAGCTTCCTCTTTCATGGATCACTGACCTGCACTAACTGATGTGATATTCAACATCTGAAAACTATAGTTTCAGATATGTTGTCTGGTTTTTAAATTGTTTCATATGGGCAGTTAAATCTGGTCCCTGTCATTCTCTCTTGGTCCAAAGTGAAGTCTTTGACTCAACAATTAAATTTTGAGTCATTATTATGTGCCAGGTACTTGGGATCCCTGCTCTTGTAGAGTTCATGACCACACCACAGAAAGGTTAGAAAGAGATCTAGCTCTAGGGACACAGGATCCAGGGTTATAAATGCTACCAGACTTCAGTATTTCTGTATATCTCTTTTCATATCTTGTATCTCTGTATCTTTCTTCAGTGGTTTCAATCTTCTGTAGATAATCTAAATTCATGAATAGTAAGTACACAGCCAAGTCAACCTGGAATTATGATCCTTTAAACTTAGTCATTTTAGAAAAAAAGCGAATCTTCTCCCCCAGCCCCAACCCTCTCTTTTGGAGGTTTGGACATTGAACCTAGGGCCTCCCACATGCTAGGCAAGTGGTCTAACATTGAGACACACCCCCAGTCTGTGAATCTCTTTTTGAAAAATTCTATTTGAAAAATCTCTAGGAAGGAACCATAATTCCACCCTATGAATGAATTAACCACTGTGCTACAGGAGTGAGGAACTTAAATTGACACATCCCTGGATCATATGCCTTATTTTGTGGCCAGGGATATGGAATCGATTACCAGACAGAGCTACAAGGGAAATATCAACAGAGCAGCCATCTCGATTTGTGTTTATAATTCAAGGTGTACTAATTTTAGATACTTCCAAAGTGACTTGAAATGATGTCAAACTTTAACACATTAACCCCTGGTTAGTACTAGGTCAAATGTTTGCCTAGTAGAGTACATAAAGAAGATAATGTAGAAATAACCTTAATATTTGAATGAATGTGGTACAAATAAACAGTAGATTGTAGAAAGAAACTACTGAGGCTCCAGAGGAACAAAAGAGAAATTTGAAGAGTAAAGGAGCTATTATGAGGTTAGTTTAGAAAACATGAAAGGAACCTGTGATAAACTTTTCTCATTCATGGACCCAGGGCAGGAAATTCTTACAACATTTAGGCTAACCATGTCACCGTCTGGCCAAGAAAAACTTTATTCTCTGAGTCATCTTTGTCTAGTTCTCCCACTGTTTAAACTTCTCAGGTAATTATTTATCAAGTCCTGTCCATTCTACCTTTTGTATCTGTCTACTTCTCTCAACCTTCACTGACTTTTCCTTGCCTAGGACGTTGTCATCTCTCATTTGGATTATTGTAGGCCTTCTAACTGGCTTCCTAACTCATGTCTTGTTCCCCATAAATGATACTTGTGTAGGCTGCCCAGCATCCATTTCTGATCCTTCTTGGTAGCAGTACCTCAAATTTCCTTTTGGAAACATCTATTCTCAACCATGTAATTTGGGGTGGGATTTAACTTCTCCCTCAGTTCAAGGAATAGATTCTGATTATTCCAGCTCTTGCTGTGAATTCCTATTAAATTAGTGAATTTATTAATTTGCTTGGTGAATTCATCTACACTCTTCACCATACTGATTATTTAAGGCCGAGGAGACACAATAAACTGTGTATAGAGGGCTTCTGGGTAGGGAGTTTCTTGCTCTGAAAAGGGAGATCCCTCTTTCTGCTCAACATGAACAAGGGAAAGGGAAACCATTGGCAACTATCTTGAGATCATGAGGGGGAGCCAACTTTACAAAGTAGCAATGCAGAAATCAAACAAGAGACATGGAAAGAGAGGATGTCACAGTTTACCATTTCTCTGAACTTTTCATTTATGTAAGCCAATAAACATGTCATTTGATAAAGCCACTTTTGCTTAGGTTTTCTATAATCTATAGCCCAGAGCATCCCAACTATTCTCTCTTTCAATCCATTTTTCATTCCAGATTCAGAACTGATTATGTAAGTAAGCACCCAGAGAGGAAGAGAACAAATTGCTGGACAGTGAAATGAAGGCTCGTAGAGAGCTACCATACCATGTTAAGGTTTGGATCTGAAATGTCTCCCAAAAGCTCATATATTGAAAGCTTGGTTTTCAATGCAGCAATGTTGAAAGATGTGGCTTTTGGGAAATGACTGGATCATGATGTCTCTGATCTCATTAAAGGATTAATCCATTGATGGGCTCATAACTAAATAGACTATTGGAAGGAAATGAAAACGATGAGGTAGAGCCTAACTGGAGGAAATATATCACTGGAGGCATGCCCTGGAAGGGTGAATCTTGTTCCTGGCCCCTTCCTCATTCTCTCTGTCTTTCTTTGCTTCCTGGCTGCCAGGAGGTTAGCAACTCTGCTCTGACAGGCCCTCCCTGCTTTGATGTTTTGCCTTATTACAAGCCCACAGCCAGAAGACAAAATGACTATGGACAAAAACCCCTGAAACCATGATCCAAAATAAACCTTTCCTCCTTTGAGTTGGTTTTCACAAGTATTTTGTCACCATGACAAAAAATGTACTAACAGAAAATGTCATGAGGATCCTGACACATGTAAAATGCTTGGAATAGTATCTGTTATATTGGCATATAAGCAGTTAAAATAAGGCCTGGCACTTAGTAAGCTCTCAGCCAACATCTCATTTTCAACTTCAAACCTTACAAAGACTTCCTTGTGTCCTTAAATTAAAATCTAAGTGATCTAACATAGCCTGTGATGCTGACTTCCCACAAGATGACTGCCATCTACCTTCAGATTCTTGCCCCGCTACTTCTTTTACTTTGTATTCTGTTTCCTTTTGTCTTTATGAGATTAACTTCTATTTCCTTTGGTTCACTATGGAAATGTCACTTTCTCAAGGACACTTTCAATTCCAAGAATCATACACAAATAATTTGTGTGTGTGTGTGTATGTGTGTGGAGAGTTTTTTTTTTTTTAATATCACATTCATAGCTATATTCTGAGTCCTGCATAGGGCATGAGATCAAATACATGCTGAATGAATCAATAGACCAAGAATAAACATGGAACTCAGAATCATAGTGAAAACAAAAGGTGTATGATAAGAGAGAATGAACGTTGCAACAAACCTAGCTTAAGTGTTAACCTAATGCTACTGATGTTAAAGAATATGGGTATCTTGAGCTAAATTCCAATTGGATAGGTAGGGCTAAGAGAGTAAATGTGAAATCTGACAACCCAAATAGTGTGCCTTTCAGATTGATTTTTGACTGACTTTCCTTATTTAATGTTCTGTGAACTCCTCCATGTCTATGCCCATGCATTGTCTATCATTTTGGAATATTCTTATTTGTTATTTCGACAAATGTTTATTCACTACCTCCTTTACTTATGGATTGCTATAGATGTGTGAGATAGGATGAATAAAATGTGATCCTATAAGGAATTTACAGTCTAAGTAGAGAGATACATGTGTAAACAAATAAATTATAATACTAATATTGTGATAAGTGCTAGAAAAAAATAGTGATTATTGCTTTCTTCAGACATGAGTTATTATTAATCAGGAGTCTCTCAGTTGCAAGTGACAGAAACCCAATTTCAAACAGCCTAAGCAGAAAATGAAATCTATTGGCTCATGTAATTAGGAATTCAGGGATAGAGGTGAGCTGAAGGACTCATATAATATTGTCGGATCTCTGTATCTCTTTCTGGATTTATTTCTTGCTGTGTGGGCCCCATTTTCTTCTTCCAAAGTTGACTTAGAGTGAATTCTGTGATGCCACCACCTTTATGAGGGAACTGGGTTTCCCCCAGCTCAGCTTGTTGGCTGCTGATGGCTCAAAGTTAAGTCTCCCTCTGTGAATTGTCCTTAAACAAAGGGAGCATCTCACCTGAAGTTAAATCTCCTCCCTGGGGCAGCATTCATCCAGAGCAGGTCAGTGAGGGGTACTGAAGGGGAAGCCCAGCTATGGGATCAGGTGAGGGGTCTGAGAAACTTGAGCAGGTATGACTGTTGGCAGAACAGTTTTGTGGAGAAGAGAGTTGAGTTTATTTTTTTTTCGTTTCAAAGATATGAAGAAGAAATAGAACAGGTAGAGAATACAAAATGAAACAAAAATACTGTTTCAACTGGTGAAGGACCAAGACCCTTTCCCTGTAATCCCCCTCTGGGGCTCTGTTAGATCTTTGACGATTGCTTGAGTGCAAGTGTTTTTTTTTTTTTTTTTTTTTTTTTTTTTGTGTGTGTGTGTGTGTGTGTGAGAAAAAGAAAGAGAGAGAGAGAGAAACCCATGAAGAGACTGGTCTTCTCCTTTGGCCCAGGATTGGATGGAACCATGGAGTTTAGAGGCATATTTAGAGGCATAGTTCTGAGGTCATAAGTCCCAGAACTTTATACAAATAGTGGGTAGAGCTATGAGCTTTTTAGGGTCTAAGGTGAAGCTGGTGAATATGACTATATTTGTCATGGCAACAGGGTAAATAAGATCTAATTTCTCCAAACATTTGAGGAAATAGTAGTAAAGCTGTTATGCTTGAATTCGGGACCCCCAAAAGACCACCAGAGACCAAGATCGATGTAAACAGCAAAGAGGTGTTTATTGCGAGCTAGCTCGGTCCTCCGCACGCATACCCAGCAACTGGTGGCGCTGAGAAGCCCCGAGCCCAGGGTTTGCAGCAGTTTTATACATTCTTTAGAAAAGGCAGGGACCCTCCCCCCCCAACATACATCAGAGCATCTCTTAGCAAATCATCACACACCGCTGGAAAATCAAATAACAACTCTAAAACATGATTAGCACATTCACTGGCGGGAACAAGTTGGGTAGGGGTGATTGGTTACTACAAGAGGGGGGTTCATTTGAACTGATTGGTTTAAGCCAAGAGGGGTGTACGTGCTGAACTACATGGTTTCCCAACACATTATCAACCACCATAAACTACTGGGAGGGTCATCTGGTATCCCAGGTATTTCCCTGTCTCATGCTGATTGGTGGTTGTTAGGGGGTTGCTATGGATCCCCACCTAGCCTGACTGAGTCAGGGACACCTGGCGCAGCAGATCTCTCCTGTTATTTGTAGATAAACAACTTAGCAGGGTGAGAATGTGCCTAGGAGTGCTCTGTGGGTCTTTCCAAGGTCATGTCCCTTCCTTGGACAGGCTTTGCTCTGAGATAGAGGCTGGTTTTTCAAAGCTAACTAATGCCAATAAAGGACAGTATAACAAAATGAAGAGAAAATGCTGTGGGTAGAGACAAGTCCTCGTCCACTTATTGATTTCTTAAATAACTTTATTTATTTATTTTTATTAGGTGTTGAGGATTGAACCCAGTGCCTCACATGTGCTAGGTAACCACTCTATCACTGAGCTGCAATCTCAACCTACTTGATGTATTTTTTAAAAAGACAGATTTTAATAAGTTATTACAGAGCTTTATAATGTAGACAAAAACTGAGAGATTAAGGGCTGGGGTTGTGGCTCAAGTGATAGAGTGCTCACCTAGCACGTGTGAGGCACTGGGTTCAATCCCCAGTACCACATAAAAATAAAATAAAGATATTGTATACACCTAAAACTAAAAAAATAAATATTTAAAAAAAATTCTAAGAGATTAAGTTAAACATGAAGCTACTATAAGAAAATGAAATAGGAGGGGCCGGGGTTGTGGTCAGCGGTAGAGTACTTGCCTAACCTATGTGAGGCATTGGGTTCGATTTTCAGCACTGCATAAAAATAAATAAAATAAAGATCCTTGACAACTAAAAAAATGTTAAAAAAGAAAGAAAATGAAATAGGAAGAAAACTAAGTTAATTGTCTATTAAAACGTTTAAAAACAAATATGTTCATCTATTAATCAGAGCCAATAGAAATAATAGAAATCCTAGGCTCCAACTAAAAATGTTCCTATGTTTGATGAACTAAAAGAACAATGAATTTAAAAATCCCTATCAATTTTTTGATTGAAAAAAAAAATTGAAGAGGTACCTCTGAATGCAAATTTATTACTGTGAATGTGATCAGAAAATAGACAAATGAATTAAATAATTCCTGAAGAGCCAGGTCTGTCCCTCTTTTGAGGTTTTTGATGGTGTAACTTGACCTATAAAAGTAGAATGCTGAAGTGAAAATAAAATAGCACATTAAGAGAGCCATCTACTGGCAGTTCATTGAAAACTGTTTAATTCATGAGGCTTCTATGCCAAATATCCTCCCATATATAATACTGTGAACATCTCTGGATAAAATAAATTTAATCTATCCAACCTCCACACTACATTTTGTATTAAGGGGGATATATTTAATGTAATACTACAATTCATACTACATATATCCACACTTAGAAATTATTATTTGAAATTTGGCAAACCTTGAGGGGCTGATGGTGTAGCTCAGTTATAGAGCACTTGCTTAGCAGGCATGAAGCTCTGGGTTAAATCCCCTGAACTGCAAGTAAATAAATAAATTATTTGTTTGTTACACTAAGAATTGTGATGGCAAGATGGGTGATATTTAGTAAAGTGAACATAGAAGAGCAGACAACATGTGTCCAGCACTGGTTTATGTACTTTTATGGATTCTTATAGTCTTCACAACTCCTTATAAGGTAGATACTATTCTTTTTGTAGGTGAGAAAACTGAGCACAGACAAATTAGGTATCTTGGCCAAAGTCAAACAGTTAACAAGCTTTCCCCTTCAGATCAAGAACAATACATAGACATTCTTGCCACTTTTATTCAATACTATATGAGATGTTCTAGCCAGGGCAATTAGGTAAGATAAAGAAATAAAAGATACCCATATTGGCAAGGAAAAAGTGAAGCTATCTATTTGCAGATAAATATGATCATATATACAGAAAATAAGTCTTAGGAATTTACAAACAACTATGAGAATTAATAAATAAGTGTAGTGAAGGTGGTAGGGTGCAGGATCAATATGCAACAATCAATTGTTTTTACATACACAGCAGTGAATAATCTGCAAATTATAGAAGATTTAAATAAATGAAAAAACATTTTTGCGGATTGTAAGACTTAATATTGTTAGGATGGCAATACTCTTGAAGTTGAGCTACAAGCTTAATGCAATTCCTAATAAGATTTAAACTAGCTGATCTTTTTTTGTTTGTTCTTTTTTTTTTTTTTTTTTTTTTTTTGTTTGCAGAAATTGGCAAGATTATCCTAAACCTCATATGGAAATGCAAGGTATTCAGAATACCCAAAACTGTTCAATCCCCAGTATCGGGGTAAAAAACCAAAACTGTCTTGAAAAGAAGGAGTAAGATCAAAAGGCTCATATTTCCCAATTTTAAATCCCACTGTAAAGCTACAGTAATCAAGACAGTGTGGTACTGGCAGAAGGACAGAAATTTATATCCACAGACTAGAATTGCAAGTCCAGAAATCATTCTATAATTCATTGTGAAGCAATTTTCAATCAGGATGCCTACATAGTTTGGTGAGGAAAGAATAATCTTTTCAGGCTAGGGTTGCAGCTCGGTGGTAGAGCACTTGCCTAGCATGCATGAGGCACCACATAAAAACAAATAAATAAAATAAAGGTATCGTGTCCATCTACAACTAAAAACAATTTTTAAAAGAATAATCTTTTCAACAAATGATGCTGGGACAACTGAATATCCATATGAAATAGAAAGAAGTCTCACCTCCTACCATATGTCAATGGAAATCAAAATGGACTAAAGATCTAAATGTAAGTGCTAAAATGGTAATGTTTTATCTTCCTACTTTGGGAAAAAATTTGTATAATGACATATGAAAAAAATTCTTAAAAACTTATGGTTTAAATGATTGTCATCAAAATATCAAAGATGGTTGAGCTTAATTGTTATTGTGCATGTCCTGTAATTAGGTAAGATAAAGAAATAAAAGATACCCGTATTGGCAAGGAAAAGGCGAAGCTATCTATTTGCAGATAAATATGATCATATATACAGAAAATAAGTCTTAGGAATTTACAAACAACTATTAGAATTAATAAATAAGTGTAGTGAAGGTGGTAGGATGCAGGATCAATGTAATGGGTTGGCAATATTTAGGTTAGTAATAAAAGAAAGACATAAATAATTTACAAATGATTGCATGCTATATTAGTTTTCTTGGGTTGTTGTAACAACATACCACAAAGCAAGTGGCTTAAACAACTGAACTTTTTTGTCTCTTGGTTCTGGAGGTTGGAAGCCATTCTATCTCTTTCAGAGGGAGTATGGTCCTCCCTTCAGAGAGAGCATAGTCTCTCTTCCAGCTTCTTGATATTTCCTTGGTTTGTGGAAACATAATTCAAATTGCCATATGGAGTTCTTCCTATGTACATGGCTCTGTCTTCAAATTTCTCCTTTTATAAGGGCACTAGTCATATTGGATTAGTAGACCACGGTACTCCAGTAACCTCACCTTAACTAATTATATCTGTAATTAATTACTCTATTTCCAATTAAGTTCACATTCTGAGATACTGGGAATCAGGACTTCAGCATGATTTTTTTTTTCTTTTTGGTGATGGGAATTGGATCCAACACCTCAGGCACACTAAGAACAAGTCTTACTACAGAGCTGTACCCCAGCCATAACATGAATATTAGGGGAGGACACAATTTAGCCCATAACACATGCTTATTCAACAGGACTAGTTTTCTTGCCTTCATTTTATCAAATTGCTCTATTCAAGATTTTCACATAAATTGTATACTGTTTTATAATGGTCTAAAGGATTAAGGCATAAAGACTGCTTACCACAGTCACCATAGACACCATGCTAAATTCATGAGTGCCTTTAAACCACAAATTAGAATATGAAGAGTAGCAAGAAAGTAGGTGCTTGGTCCTAATGGGAAATGATTCTTTGGTATGTGAGAATCCATTACATTCATGCTGTATGAGGGGAAGGTTTTACAAGTTTATTAATTATAATTGGAGGCCATTTTAAATCACCAAGAAAAAGCACAGAAATGTGAAAAAACATGGCATTAAATACACTGCGAAAGGGGCACTTATTTACAATATGAGAGATGAAAGAAGAAAGCAAAGCCTGGCTTTTGTGAACTCATCTGAGAACAGGCACAAGACACTCAGTTTTTTTTTTTAAAGCTTGGAAATTTTTCTTTATTTGTGTAACATCACAGAGCTAATAGGTGCAAAAAGGGAATCAGTTTCTATACCTCCAGAATCCATGCTTTTAACCACCATGCTATACTATCTTCCAACCCAAGTTTTCAATATTTATATTTACAATTCAATGGATTTAATATCTTTCAAAAATGTATATATGTACTGTTAAAAGAAATGTTTTTAAAATGTTAATGTAATTATTCCCCAAAGAAAATTTTGTCATTTTATGCTTAAGAATATAAATGCTTTCTTTTTTTTCACAAGGTACTAAACCATGTTTTATTTTTTTAATTTTTATTGTTGGTTGTTCAAAACATTACATAGTTCTTGATATATCATATTTCACACTTTGATTCAAGTGGGTTATGAACTCCCATTTTTACCCCGTATACAGATTGCAGAATCACATCAGTTACACATCCATTGATTTACATATTGCCATACTAGTGTCTGTTGTATTTTGCTGCCTTTCCTATCCTCTACTATCCCCACTCCCCTCCCCTCCAATCTTCTCTCTCTACCCCATCTACTGTAATTCATTTCTCCCCCTTGTTTTTTTTTCCCCTTTCCCCTCACTTCCTCTTGTATGTAATTTTGTATAACCCTGAAGACACTCAGTTTTTTCACAGCTTTGTACATGTGAATGTCTGCAAATGACTTGGAAAGAGCCATGAATATTGATTTTGAGGTTGCATACAATCTTTAGCAAGGTGAATTTGTACATGCAAAATTTGTGAATAATAAGAATCAACTGTAATTCTAAAACTTATCTTCATGAATATACCATCAAGTCAGACCATCACAGTATTCCTATTCTGCTTAAGATATGGTCAAAATCCATAATTACAAACACAGGAGACAACAATTTATCAAGAGTGAGGTAGCAGCTGGGCATGGTGGTGCACACATGTAATCCCGGCACCTTGGGAGGCTGAGGTAGGAGGATCCCAAATTGAAAGCCAGCCTCAGCAAAAGCAAGACACTAAGCAACTCAGTGAGACCCTGTCTCCAAATAAAATACAAAATAGGGTTGGGGATGTGGCTGAGTAGTCAAGTGCCCCTGAGTTCAATCCCCGGTATCAAAAAAAAAAAAAAAAAAAAAGTGTGAGATACCAAATATGAAAATTTAGAAACCCAAGAATATCTGGAAATAAAATTGTACAATGGGGAATGTGAAATAAGAATTTTGAAAATCATTTTTAAAATAAAAGAAACAAAGGAGAGAAAAATAAGATAATTTTAAAAGACCAGGTGGATTTGAAGAAGACCAGGCAGAACTTCTAAAATAAAAATATAGTCAATTTAATTTCAAAAGTCATTGGGGACCTGGAGTAGCTCAGTGGTAGAGCACTTGCCTAGCATGTGTGAGGTACTGAGTTCAAACCTCAGCACTACATAAATAAATAAAGAAATAAAATAAAGGTATAGTGTCCATCTACAACTAAAAATATTTTTTAAAAAGTCAACAGAGGGCTGAAGTTGTAGCTGAGTTGTAGAGCGTTTGCCTAGAATGTGTGAGACACTGAGTTTGATTCTCAGCATCACATAAAAATAAATAAACAAAATAAAGGTATTGTGTTAATCTACGACCATATATTAAAAAGTCAGTGGAAAGTTTAAACAGGAGACTAGACAATTGAAAAAAATTAGTATATTTGAAAATAGAAGAAATGACCAACTTTAATCAATGCAGAAATCAAAATAGAAAACCACAAAATAAATACAAATTAAAGTCATAATTCTTCCCTATATACATATATATGCATGTGTATATATGTGTTATAGCAAAAATGAAATATTTGGCTTAATTATCTTGATATTTTGTTTTGAAAAATTTTCATGTTAATAATTGTGCTTCTGAAACGTAATTTTAATTGGTTGTATTATATTCCATTAGCATATTATAATTTACTTTTAGTCATTCCCTGTATTAACTATTTCAGTGGTTTCCAAACTTCTGATTTAATAAATACTGCTGTGCTGCATATTTTTGTACATGTCTTCTGGATTGTTTATTAACATGGAATAAATTTTTAGACATGTTATACTTGAGGTACTCCATCCATTTTTTAACACATTAATACATAAATGCATTAATACATATTTCATTTGACTTTTAGGGAAGTTTCCCCATTTGCATTTTATTCAATGTTGTTTAAGAGTATCTAGTTCCATATCTCTCTCCAATGGTGGGGTATTAGTGTCAGTCTTAAATTTTACTGGATATTAAATGACATCTTTTTGCTTTAAAGTTCATTGCTTTAAGTACTGTTGGGGTCATAAACATCTTTTCATCATTCAAACACTGTAGGAAGTGATGGTGACACTAAGAACACTCATTAGGTGGCAATTTTAATGAATTTATTAGGTTCAAAGCCTGACCTTTAAATCCTTGTAGGTTTGAAAATATGTTTCCCCACCTTAACAAACAGAAAGACTTAAATATTAGGTTTATAGAGACCAAAATAATCATTAAAATGGTGATTTGTTAGTTTTAATGAGAAAGTAAGTTGTAAAGAGAGGAAAGAACCATGGAAGTAACAAAAGTCTGGTGAGGGATGAAGAAGGCTTTTCTAGAGGCTTTCATTTATTGAAGCAGTAAATACGCACCGAATGTCAATTATCACTTACTATTATAAATTATATCATAAAGACAAGAAGCTTATGATTATAAATTTAGTGTTAATTTTTAATGTTACTGTTTTTACATTTAAAAATGAAGAATTAGTGTATTATTTAACCAATGTTTACTTTTTGCAAAAAGATTGAGACCTTAGTTGGCTATGATGGTTTTACTTCATAGAGTATTTTAACAGCCTGTGTAGATTTATGTGGAAGTTCTTACACTGTATCTATCTCATTTTAAATAAAATCATCTGAAAAATGATATCATTGTTTTAAATCCATGATTTTAAAGCAGATAATCACTACAGAGGTTTTAATTAAGTGGTTATGAATATGTTAATGAATGCTAACTTCCACCAAATTTCTTTCTTTCTTTTTTTAAAATAAATCTTTACTCTTCTAAGTTGTTATTTATTTATTTTGTGGTGTTACGGATTGAACCCAGGGCCTTGTGCATGCGAGGTAAGCACTTTACCAACTGAGCTATATCCGCAGCCCCTCCACCAAATTGCTTACTATTGTGTGAACAGTATGCAGTTCTCCTTTTTCAGTATCGAAAGGAACAGTTTCCTTAGGTCATCATCTACTTTTCTGAAATAGCATATTCTTATTTTTAGAGACGGTTATTCTGTTGCATCATAATTCCAAATAAATGCAATGGATTACTATTCATTTACTTTAGAACAATAATTAGTACAATGTATTTGGTATCTGTTACACACTCTGAGCTTTACATTTTATCCTTCTAGTAACTTTTCAAAGTTCTAGGAATCACACGCAGATCCAAAATGTACAGCAGAATATAGACTCCACTTTTTTTTCCAGGTGGTGCTTTTTACAAATTGTGATAAAATACATATGACATGAAATTCACCATTTTAATAATTCTAAAATGCATAGCTCAGTGGCATTTAGTAAATTCATGATGTTGTATAACCATCACCACTATCTATTTCTGGAATGTTTTCATTACCCCCAAAAGAAGCTCCCTAAACAATTATTCTTTATTTAAAATATATATGTATATATATATATATATATATATATATATATATATATATTTAGTAATATATATTTATATTTAGTAGTAGGTGGACACAAGATCTTTATTTATTTATTTTTATGTGACGCTGAACTCAGTGCCTCACACGTGCAAGGCAGGTGCTCTACCAATGAGTCACAGCCCCAACAATTATTTTTTTTTTTAATTTTTTATTTGTTCTAATTAGTTGTACACAATGGTAGAATGCATCTTGACATATCATACATAAATGGAGAATAACTTCTCATTCTTCTGGTTGTATAAACAATTATTCTTTATTCATTCTCTCCAGGGTACCTGAAAACCACTAGTCTGCTTTCTGTCTCTATGAATTTGCCTATTCTGGATATTTTATATACATGGAATCATACAATGTGTTGCCTATTATAAAGGGCTTTCACACAGCATGATGTTTTAAAGGTTCATCTGTGTTGTAGTATGTATCAGTACCACATTCCTTTTTATAGCTGAGTAACATTTCATCATATGGATATATCACATTTTAATTATCTATTCATCTGTTGATGAATATTTGGGTGATTTCCACTTTTTGGAATAATGCTGCCATGAATAGAACTATAAAGGCAGTGGAGTCCCTATTTTTAATTCTGTATATGTATATGCAGGAATGGAATTATTAACCCACATGGTTGTCTGTGTTTAACTTTTTGAAGAATTACCAAACTATCTTCCACAGTGACTTCACCAGTTGAGATTCCTATCCCCAATGAACGAGGGTTTCAATTTTTCTGTATCCTCACCAATATTCTTCCCTCTTTTTGGCAGTAAGGAGGATCAAACCCAAGTTATTGCCAGATCCAACTCATGAATCTTTACTTGTGTAAAATAAGAAATCTCGAAGACTTCTTCTATGAGTTTTAACTCTTATGTTTAAGACTTTGATCAACCTTTAGTTAATTTTTGTGTACAGCATGATGTAAGGGTCCAGCTGAAGCGACTATGCTTTGGCATACAGTGGTATTATTTTTCCTTCCAATTCTCCTTTTCTTTCTCCTTCATCTTCTTCCAGTACTGGGGATTGAACCTGGAAGTGATCAGCCACTTCCCACCTCTTTTCATTTCTTTCCCTCCCTCCCTCCCTTCCTTCCTTCCTTCTTTTTTTGAGATGAGGTCTTGTTAAGTTGTCCAGGCTGGTCTGGAACTTGTGATCCTCCTGCTTCTGCCTCCCAAGTAGCTGGGATCACAGGTGTATGTCCCTGAACCCTTCCTCCCTCCCTCCCTCCCTTCCTTCCTTCCTTCCCTCCCTCCCTCCCTCCTTCTTTTTTTGAGATGAGGTCTTGTTAAGTTGTCCAGGCTGGTCTGGAACTTGTGATCCTCCTGCCTCTGCCTCCCAAGTAGCTGGGATCACAGGTGTATGTCCCTGATTCGTTAGGTAGATCACAACACATGCCTTGTGATGAAGACAGGGTAGGTATCACTCCCTTAACCTATGAGAAGGAAGGATGAGTTCCATTAAAGAAGGATATGAGTTTTTACACTCTGCTGCCAAGACTCATCAAAGATATACACATACAGGCTAGCGTGAAACACAGATCTATATAGAATTTCTTTTATGAAATTTCCAGGCACTACCCAAAACTACTTTATGTTCTTGTCATCCTTGGTTGACATCTTTCTTTTTGTGTTCTCACCTGTGCTTGACTTTTCTCCTTCCAAAAATCTTTCCATTTCTTCTTTGATTCTGTCATTCACCACATCTTGATTCTCCTCAGAATTCTTGCTGTGCCTCCTTCTTTTAAAAAATAGCGACTATCCCCTGAAGATATTATCTCTGCAACCTTCTTGAATTTATGTTTTGCTGTATTTTGGGGCCTCATTTATTCATGAATACTGGACTCAGAAATGAGTTCAGTTCTCTCTTCATTCTTCAATGCTACATCTAAAGCAGTACTCCCCAGCTCTTAGATAAAAACACTTGTTTCTTTGAAGGATTTCATGACATTTGCACACACTGATATCTACCATACCTCATATTTGTCATCTGTTGACTTCCTGGTTATTAGCTTAGTTGCTCACCCCAATGGCTCACAATATTATCCATGTCGATGGTTTCAACTGTCATTTAAAGGTGATTAGTCCAAAAGCTATATATTCATCTCAACTCTTCCTCTTAAGTTCCATATACAACTGCCTGTTGGGCATAGTCATCTGACAGCTTTTAAACATCTCTAACTCAACATGTAGAAAAATGAAAAGCCAGAAACCTAGAAGTCTCCCTTGATTCCTTTTCTCACTCCCATCTCCTCTTGATTCAATTATCTTAACATCTTCAACTAGTATTTTGCTCTTTCCTTATTCCTATTGCATTTCAGATCTCCCACTTAAAAAAAAAAAAACTAAATTAGAAAAATTAGCTTTGCCAACCTAATCCATTCTGTCTACTGCAACCAGCAACCTAAAATGTAATCTGATTATGTGACTCTTTAAGTGATTCCCTTCATGTTCAGGTTAAAGTTCAAGGCCCACATCATGGTACATAATAGCTCCATTCTGTCTTTCCAGGCTTATATCATACCATTCCCCAATCCAGCTATAATGAACTCATTGGTTATCTTAAACTGGTTTGTCTTCCTCTTCTGCAGCTGGCTATTTCTTATTTTTATCATTTAAGTCATTTCAGGAAACTCCTCTTCTGGGGCCCCTCAATTTGAGAGTAACAAACCTTTCTTGTTCTCTTAATATATTGTTTATACTTCTATCACAGCATTTGTCACACTGTATTGTCAAGCCATAAGCTTCGTATCTGAATTCTCTTCATATTCTCAGAACAATTGTGGGTGTTTAGTAAACATTAGTAGCTTCAAAGAGATCCTGTGCTGAATTTCAAGCCCAAGGTTTGCTTTGTAGCACTTGCTGAAGCATGGCAATGAAAGGAAAAGGAATACAGAATAATATTCATAAAGGAGGAAACGTGAATTCACTGAAGATGCTTTCAAAAATCAGAGGGATCCCGGGCATATTTGCATGCTGAGGTGAAGGGGGCAGTGGAGAGAGACAGAGATTGAACATATAAGAGAGGGATAGAAAGAAGTAAGGTCACTTGGAAAGGAGAAAAGGTTTTCACCAAATTTTCTCTAAAATAATTTTTTAGCCTTTAGAAGTCTGCAAGTTATTCATCTCATCAAGGCTCAGTTCAGCTTACCACAATATAATATTTCCAATGAAGCATTCAAGCTACACGTTTACTTATTAAATAGATCATTCATCTTTTTTGAGTCCAGGAGGAAGATGGATAAGAAGTATACTTTGTAGAAGTTAATGATTAAAAGTTTGCTTACATGGGCTGAGGTTGTGGCTCAGCAGTAGAGTGCTTGCCTAGCAGGGGTGAGGCCCTGGGTCCAATCCTCAGCACCACATTAAAAATAAATACATTAATTAAAGATATTGTGTGTGGGGGGGACTGGGGATGTGGATCAAACGGTAGCTTGCTCACCTGGCATGCGTGCCGCCCAGGTTAGATCCTTAGCACCACATACAAACAAAGATGTTGTGTCCGCCAAAAACTGAAAAATAAATATTGAAATTCTCTCTCTCTCTAAAATAAAAAGATATTGTGTGGGAGAGCAACCTCACATGTGACTGAGTTACTCCCCAGCTGGGTGTTTTGAGGTGTCCGGTAGCAGATGCAGCAGGACTTCCCTACCCTTCTTGGGTTCGAGAACTGCTAAGAGCCAAGTATATGATGCATGGCATTTTTGGTCGAAAGGTGACGCCAGCTAGCCATTGAGATGATATGATTATGTTAAGATTTGCATTCATATGGATATTGGACTCCTGCTGTTCACCTAGGCCGGCTACGGGACTCCTGGAGAGTTCCCATTGGTTGGGGAAGTACAGTAGGAGGGAGTTCCGGGGGAGGAGCTCTCTCGGCGGTCCGAGAGGAGGCCGCGTGTGTGGAAAAAATCTTCCCGGGCGGTACCGGACATTGGCAGCAGTTTCAGAGAATAAACTTTGTTCCTGCTTGAGTGGCTCGTGATTTTGTGCCCAGCCAGACTGCGGCAGAGAACGGTTTCTGTGTAGAAGTGTGTCTCTCCACTACCCCAGGGACCCAATTACCTCACCTGACCTTGCAACACTGCCCCCTTTGACCTTCATTGGATGGGATTTTCCCCAGAATTTAGAGTTCCCCAATAAAAGCCCACTCCCAAGCATGCTCGCTCTCTCTCACTAGCCTCTCCGGTAGAACCTTGCTTCCCCTTTGGGGAGCTTGAAGCAGAGAGTTCGAGGAGCTGTCCAGAAGCTGGTTTAAAGATAAAATTGTGTGTCTGTGTTTTATTTTGCAATTCCCTGAGAATTTCCCTGCGTGACCAAACAATTAACCGTCTGCATCAACTAAAAAATAAGTATTAAAAAAATAAAAGTTTATTTACAAAAAGCTGGTGCTATATCACTCTCTATGTTACTAGAATAACTGGCATGCTTTAAAATATGCCAGTGCCTGGGATAAAATGATATTTGGAAATCATACACATGCCTGCATGTGTGTGTATGCATACACACGCACACACACTCACAGGGAGAGAGAGGGGAGGGAGGGAGGGAGGGAGGGAGAGAGAGGGGAGGGAGGGAGGGAGGGAGGGAGAGAGAGGGGAGGGAGGGAGGGAGGGAGGGAGGGAGAGAGAGTGAGTGAGAGAGAGAGAGAGAGAGAGAGAGGAGAAGAAGAAGAAGAGGAGGAGGAGGAGGAGGAGGAGAGGGAGAGAAAGAGAAAGAGGGTAGTAAATTCTGACTGATAAAATATTCTGGTTTTAGCAGTTATTGTATACTTGAATTACTAATTTGTTTAAAAGCTCAGGTATTAGAAATAACTTACATTAAAGCACAATGGAGGGCTGGGGTTGTAGCTCAGTGTTAGACCACTTGTCTAGCATGTGAAATGCTGGGTTTAATTCTCAGCACTGAAAATAAATAAGTAAAATAAAGATCCACTGATAACTAAAATAGTTAAAATAAACACAGTGGAATATTACTCAGCCTTAAAGAAGAATTAAATTATGGCATTTGCCGGTAAATGGATGGAGCTGGAGAATATCATGCTAAGCAAAACAAGCCAGCCCCTCAAAATCAAAGGCTAAATGTTTTCTTTGATATGCTGATGCTAATTCACAATAAGGGGCGGGGGCACTAGGGAAGAATAGAGTTACTTTAGATTAGGTAGAGGGGAGTGAAGTGAGGGGAGGGGATAGGGGAATAGGAAGGATAGAGAATGAAACAGACATTATTACCTCAAGTACATATATGACTGATGACCGATATGATTCTACAACATGTACAAAAAAATGAGAAATTCTACCCCATTTATGTATGATATATCAAAGTGCACAAATGAATTCCTACTATCATGTATAACTAATTAAAACAAATTTTAAAAAACACACAGCATGAATGAGGAGGGAGTTTCTGGTCCTCTGTCACCACTGAGAACTCCCATAAACACTACTAGTTCCTCTGTTTAAACACACTAGTTACTATTTTTAGCACTGAGAGTGACACAAATATTTAAGATGCAGTTCTTGACTCTTAGAAGGCATGTTAACTATTATAGATTTCCAATTAACCGAGTGTACAAGTGATTATTAAGTTAATGTTAGACATATTTTACTTTGTTTTCCATTCTGCTAAATCTCCTCTCTCCACTTTTCTTTTTCCTTTAAATCTTTCTTAATTATCAAATTTATCTGGGCTTCAGAAACAGCCCAGAATGCTTAGAGTGCTTTGCCCCTAGGAGTACTTATTATTTATTTGTTAAACAGTTTGACCAGTATTGACTCTGGTGTAGATGGCAATTGGCTGAATTGGAACGTCCAAAATGCATTTAGAGGAGAGAACAGTGCTGAGTATTGCAGCTGCAAGAATCTCTAAAAACAAAGTCTGTTACATAAATTATGTACTCTTTAAATGCTCTTCCACGTTCATTTCACAACCCATCATTGAGACTGCTTTAGAAATATGTTTATCAAATATTTAGCACATTTTAAAAGGTTCCTTAATAACATCACTAATAAGTGGATACAATTATGTGTTTGTCTTCTACAAACACTTATAAATATCAGATAACCTAATTATAATTTATTAACACTACCTTTGAATCACTCCAATGAAAATGTTCCCTCAATGCATTCATATTGTTTTGGTGCACAAGTATGGAAAGCAGCAGATTGTTTTCCATGATCATAGATTTTAAATATTTACTTGCTAGTATTGCATAATTTATCACACTGGAGTTGGAAAGCAGTTTGTATGGTAGCTGATACTGTCAGTGTTATAGAATGTAAGATCCCTCTGTGACTTGCATGTAAAGTTGTAAAAATGAAAGGTATTCTACTTCCTTTTTCTTTTAAAAAAATATTTTTAGTTGTACATGGATATGATACTTTTATCTTATTTATTTATTTTTATGCGGTGCTGAGGATTGAACCCATGCCTCACATGTGCTAGGAAGTGCTCTACCACTGAGTTACAATCCCAGCCCTCTACTCTGTTTTTCTAACCAGTTAAAATTTATTTTGCTATAAATCCATAGAAACCTAAAGCTTATGTTAGTCACACAATTTAATTTTGCATAATTATCACATAATTATTTTATGAATCCAAGCTTTGTTTTTCATGGCCTGTTAATATAGTAAGTTAAAAAAAAACAACCTTATTCTTGTCATCCAATTATTTATGGAAGTTAGAAAAAGTCTCCAGATGGCTGTTAGATGTATGTTCTCTCTCTTAAATAATCAAAAGAGTTCTGTCCGTCTATATATGGAACCACAAGCTATGTAAATAGGCAAGAAGAGGGTTACTTTGCTTGCTCACTCTAACAAATGTTCTATTTGTTATTTTGTACTCTGATTGGTTATTTGATTGCCCCCAGAACATGAATGAAACATAAATAGCTCTAGTTAACCTAGAGCTGTTTTTTGAGAAAAATAATGAAAATAAACAAATTCACATTTAAAAATGGAAAATAATGATTCAAGTTTAATCTAGAATTTTTCAATTCTGCATTTTGGAAGGTTTTCATTCCCATGTGGTTTCATAGTTCTGACGTACAGATTTTTTTTTTTTTTTTTTTTTTTTTTTTTTTTTTTACTTTTGAGTTTCTACTATAATTTCCTAGGTATTTTAGGAGAATGTCTGGCAGTCGTTGCGCCAACAGAATCTGCAGTACTGCAAAACCATATAGAATTTTCTTTTTACTATGATTTAGTCATTCCTTCAACATCTTTTAAAAGTGAGCCCTCTTCCAGACTGTTGTGTTTCAATCCTTAAAAAGAATATAAAGATGGAAAGTGAGTGCGCACGTACCTGGGTATTTTACCTAACCTAGAGTCCTAACTATAGCCTGGCTTCAAGTACCCTTGCAACAGGTTAAGACAATAGTGGTATTTTTATCACAATGTGGCTTGGTTAGAGGTCTAAACTGTCGGACATTGAGAATGAAGGGCGCGGTGCATACTGGGTCTTGTAGTTCTTGAGCCGAAAGCAAGCGTGGTGTTGCATGGCATGCTGGTAGTTGAAGTCCACTTGTTCAACAGGCATTTTTGACAGCTGTAGCAAGGTTTAGTCCATCAGAGAGACACTGCTTATAGAAGCCTTCTCTGGGCTTTGCCCTCGTGGCACGAGTGATCAGCGGTTGCTACGGGAGGCAAACCGGTGGGAAGGCGGGACGTAGGAGGCCAGCCGAGCGCAGGCCAGTGCTCCTCGACGCTCTTCGCCAGGCTTTGCCCCGGAAGTGGCTGATCTGCAGGCTCGCGGCAGAGGCTGTTCCTCTTACTACGGTGGCCGCGTGGCCGCAGAGCTGAGGCTGCGGCGTCGAGTTTGGAACGTCTGCGTGCAGCTGCTTTTGTGGCGGCCGTTGCTAGAGGTGGAGCGTTTCCTGGGTTGGTGGCTCCTGCACATTTGTACAGTTCTCGGGTCCTTCTCTTTCGGTGAGGGGTCGGCTTGAGGCGAGGGGAGTCGAGAAGGTCGGGAATTAGCGTCTCTAACTCCCGAATGGCAGGGTTTTCTGGGGGGCCTTGCCCCAGTGGAGACCCTATGGCCAACAGTTGGGTTCTCCGAGGCGTTGGCGCCTCCCTCCTCTCCGCTTTCCAGTGTCATTTGTCTTCTGACTCCTCCTTGCCCTGTCTTGGGCTCTAAAGACAACAAACCGTAAGCCTTCCTGTGGGCAGCTCTCTTTCATTGCGGTTTTTTATTAGGTATTCCAGGCACGACCTTGTGCCCTGAGCTGTCTCATCTGTTTGGCCCCTTCCCCGTGCCCATTTCTCTCTGGGGAAAACAAAAACAAAAACAAATATACACACAAAAAACTAAATTCTTAAGATCTCATTTTCTCATTCCTATTCCCTGTCCCCTCTTGTGGTCTTTGTCACTGTTTCAAACTGTAACACATTACCTTGGGTATACTGATGCCTTTCTATCTGGATATTAACGTTCACTAATTTTATTTGAGTTTCTCTTTTGAGATTGAAGGTTCAGAATACACTCTTAACATTTGATGACCCTGAGTTACAACGGCCAATTCTGACTTTGCTTATTGAATTTATTTTTATTTTAGCTTCTTTGGCTTACATTTTCATTTTGTGTTATTTTCCTATATGTGGTCCGCTACTACCTTAGACTTGAGGAGAATACCTTGTCCTACAGCCTTTCATGTTTAAATGACTTAGATGGGAATTTTCATTTGTTTTCCGTACTGTATGTCCCAATGGATTTTTTTTTTTTTTGCAGTGATTTTGTGTCAGTTGATAGCACTTAGATGCGCAAGGGAGTGGTCTTTCCTTCTTGCTTGTGATTTATAATTAGATTATGAATCATTGAAAGTACTTAGAGGAACTGGAAAGGCTTTAAAGGAAAAATCTATGTCTTTTCTGAGTTTCAAATTGATAAAGCTTTTTCCTGAACAGTGAAGGGGTTCTAATTAGTCAGGAAATCTGGTGCTGTATTGAATTGCTGATCAATTCACTTGTTATAAAATTTTGAGAACTATTTAAAGTTAAAAAGCAGAAAACATAAGAAGTTGTATAATTAGTAAGTTTTAAAGCTATTTACTTGGTGCTCTTTTTTCTGTGAAATGGGATGTACATATGTTGAAAAAGGTGTTTGTGATAATTAATAAGTATTTCTAGATTTGGTAAAGGGCTTTGAATACTATTCACTAGTGTTTTGTAGACAAAATTTTTTCCTTTGCTTTCTGAGACTAACGCAACTCAAATGAGTTTGCCACTTCTAACTCAAAAGAGTTTGCAACTACTGTTCTTATTATTGCATTATATATTATAGTAAGTTATCATTCTTCTTTAACAATACAATCTATACCTGTCCATAAAATTAACATTAATACTTGTATTATCAAGTTGGGATTATTCCTAATTAATCTGAAATGGTTACAGCCATGCTTAAAATTTGGGGCTAAATGTATATTTCAGAATTAATTAACTCATGGAACTCTTTAATGGAAAAACCTAAGAAGCTAGACATTATTCAAATTTAAAAATATTTTCCTGATATTCCTGAGTTTCAAATTGGTACTTTTCTGAGATTTTGTTTAATGGTCATTGAATACTTCTTACTCTTTAATACAATCATCAGAACATTCACTGATAAGTGTTCTCTTGTCTTTATCTATACAGATGCTTTTTTTTTTTTTTGCAGGGGATGGGGGTGTACCAGGGATTGAACTCAGGGACGCTTGACCACTGAGCCACATCCCCAGCCCTATTTTGTATTTTATTTAGAGACAGGGTCTCACTGAGTTGCTTAGCACCTCACTTTTGCTGAAGCTGGTTTTGAACTCTCCATCCCCCCATCCCCACTCCTCCATCCCCATGGGGATTACAGGTGTGTGCCACCTGCCTGGCATCTGTACCAAATGCTTTTGAAACATTATCTTCATTAATTGTAACAGTTCAGTGAGCCACTGATTATTATTTACATTTAGCAAATGAACAAACTGAAGCTCAAAGAGTGTATGTCTTTCAGTCCATTTTTTTAAAATTTTTATTTTTTATTCTTCCCACTGTACTACAATTGCAAAGATTTGTTCTGCATCCTGGAATGTATAAAGATCTTGCTTTGTAGCTTTATTGTATCAGTTACTCTGCTAGTTGCAGGTGATAGAGCAGTGAACAAAAGAGACAAACAGAAGCTCCTGCTCTTGGGAAGTTTATAGTCTAGAAGAATATATGAAGTGTAAACTTTGCCTAAGGAAGCAGAAAGTATAGGTAATAATTGTTAGATTTTGTGCATTTTCGAATGTTAAAGTTGAAAAGAGAGGTTGACTAGGGAAGGTTTTATGAAGATGAGATTTAATCTGGAATTTTAATAGTGGGTAGAGATTTTATAGGTAGGAATAGGGAGGAGAGTAATTCCAGAAAGAAGCATAAAATGAACAAAAATTCCTAAGGCTAAATTTTAGGGAGAGCAATTAGAGAGAGGGGTAAATAGAGAGCTACTTTGTGTCTTCAGTTTTCTTGCATGTAGTAAGTACACAATGTTGGTTGAATTTGGAAAAAAAATAGTTTAAACAAATGAAGTCACAGTAACAGCTCAGATGAGAAGTAATGAGGAGTTAGATTTAGAGTGACTTTATTGAAAATGGAATAAAGAAATATATTGGTGAAAGAACCTATAGGTTTGTTAATTATTGATTGTTGAGAGTGGGATAGTAGCCAAGGAAGAAGAAAGGCTAGATTACCAGTATGAAATGAGTGAGCCCCCCAGGTGAATTGTGAATCATGAGATTAAAAAAAAATTCCAAAAAGCATCATTATTTTATGATTCAGTAAGAGAAAAGAAATATTGTTATTTAAACAGATTAAGAGTATTAATAGTAAGATGAATTTTAATTTCAGAGTTAAATATAAAATTCTGTGATGGAGGCTTGATGTCATAAGGTATCCTTACAATGAGTGATGTAATCTCTGACACACATTCAATCATTTAGCATTTATTTATAATTGGGTACTTTTCTAGGCCACAGTGATGTAGTAGTGAGTAAATATAGTTACTACCTTCGTAGAATTTACTGTAACAGAGGAAGCAGATGTAAATCAGATAAGGAGATTTAACTTTACAATTATGTTAAGTGATATGAAAAAGTATTTGATATTATTTATTCAGAGGAAGAACTGATTATCAAGGGGAGAAGACTGAGAGACCAGTTAGGAGATGCTGGAGTAGCCCACTGAGAGATGGTATTAATCTAGAGAAGGTGGAGGTAAATTGTAAAAGATAATTAGTTAGAAGTGAATGGATTTCAGAAATGTTGGGGAGGTAGAACTGGAAATTACATTAGATATGAAAGTTGAAAAGACAAAATGTCATTGGCTACACCTAGATTTTTGATTTATTTAACTGGATGGATTGTGATAAAATTCACTGAGAAACAGAACATTGAAAGAGGATCAGGTTTAGGGGGACATGCTTTGTTTATTAAAATTATTTTATCGTGGCAGTAGTGTTCAAGGTTAATTCTTAGTTATTTTTCCCTTTTGTGTCATTGTTTAGTATATTTGAATAATGGTAAATTTATAGTAAGGTTTTTTTTGTTTTTGTTTTTTGGTTTTTTTGCATTGTTTCTCCTTGAATGAGGGAGAATGAAGTTCTAGATGAAAGCATCTGGAAAAATGTTGCTGTCTATTTTGAACCTATGTTCAAAAAGTCTCATCTGTTGTTCTAAAGGTCAACTTAACTTTCACCTTACTTTTTTCCTCCAACTTTTTTTCTTTTGAAAGTTTCAAACCCAGAGCAGCCATTGAAGGGGAAGGAAACTGCTGGTGTATGTGTGTGTGTGTGTGTGTGTGTGCACGTGCGCACGTGGGTATGTGGACAAGGAGGTGGGGGCAGCCGAGTTAGAGTCCCAACTACCTTGGACTCCATTTGCTATTCTTTTCTTTCTCCTCCACATCTATCTGGTGGTAGTGGGCGTTTAAATTTGTGTGTTTTTTTTCATTCATTTCCAAATCTTTTAAAAATTTTAGGGTTAGGGGGTAGTGGGACAAGCAGGAAAGGGGAAAGGAAGAGAGTAGGAGCAGAAGAGCAAGAGGAGGACATGGAGATGAAGAAGAGGATTAACATGGAGTTAAGGAACTGAGCCTCGGAGGAGGTGACAGAATTAGTTCTTGATAATTGCCTGTGTGTCAATGGGGAAATTGAAGGCCTGAATGACACTTAAAGAACTAGAGTTTCTGAGTATGGCTAATGTGGAATTAAGTTCATTGGCCCAACTTCCCAGCTTAAACAAACTTCGAAAGTTGGAACTTAGTGACAATATAATTTCTGGAGGCTGGAAAGTCCTGGCAGAAATGTTCAAATCTTATCTACCTCAATCTGAATGGAAACAAAAATCAAAGATCTCAGTATGGTAGAAGCTCTGCAAAATCTTAAAAATATGAAAAGTCTTGACATGTTTAACTATGAGATCACAAATCTGGAAGATTACAGAGAAACTTTTTTTGAATTGCAGCAACAAATCACATACTTAGATGGATTTGATCAGGAAGATAATGAAGCACCTGACTCCGAAGAGGAGGATGATGAGGATGGAGATGAAGGTGATGGAGATGAAGAGGAAGATGAAGCTGGTCCACCTGAAGGAAATGAGGAAGAGGAGGAAGATGATGAGGAGGATGAGGATGAAGATGAAGCAGGATCAGAATTGGGAGAGGGAGAAGAAGAAGTGGGCCTTTCTTACTGATGAAAGAAGAAATTCAGGATGAAGAAGATGATGATGATTATGTAGATGAAGGGGAAGAGGAGGAGGAAGAGGGGGGAGAAGAGGAAAGGAGATGCTGAAGATGGTGGAGAGGAAGATGACTAGATCATTCTAAGACCAGATTCCCCAGCATTCCTGGGTGTGCAATAGAGTGATCACATCTTTGTTTTTTCATGTACAATAGCTATCCCTACAGAAGATAATGTGTTCCTTTTTATAGAAAAGTGTGGTTTTACTATTTTTGCCTTATCATTCCAGTTAGGATTTACTAGTCTGTTAATGATCATATTGTATGTAGAGAAAAAAATTTCATTGACACTCCTCCCATTAAGACATTCTCTAGCAATTATATTTAGAAGCTTAATTTTCTAATTCAAGTTCAAGTTCATTGTATTAGTAATTTTTAGTCCGTAATTAAAACATGATTGCTTTTACACAGGTGAAGTTTGGTGCATTTCATTCATAAGATTTTAAAGTTATTTATAAATTAACTGAAATTACAGTCATCTGTAATATGAAATAACAGTAGTCTCTTGAATAAGTTGATTATTATTACTTTTTTTTTTTAAAGAGATGCTCCAGGGATCTTTATTTTGAAGGCATTGGCTTTTTTTAAGTAGCTAAGGATATTTGGGTGTTTTTTTTGTCACATGAATTAAGTTGTAAAGTAGATGCAGAATAATAAAGGTTCTATTCAGCAATATAGTTTATGAATTTGGGGGAGGTTCTAGTCCGTAATATAATTCATGGATTTTGTGGTGATTGATAAGATTTTATTTTTGAAGGAAAAATTGCCTATACTAAGTGAGACACGCAGATGAGCCCTCTCTTTAGGCTGCAGATCATGACATGCCAATAGTTGTTTATTTTGTTTTGTTTTAGTTGTGCATTTTCTTATCAGTTTCTTTGTGATCACTTTCCCTTCTTGTTGACTCCCCTCTCTCTATTCCAAAAGAAAGCTGGGAACTTCTGGATACCCAGAAAACCTTTAGTCTTATACCTCACCACCTTTTCAGATCTCTCTGGGTTTTAAACAGAGTAGAAGAAACTGAGAATTTTCTGAGATACAAATATTGTTATTGATACAATTTTAGGCATCAAGCTCTGCTTATTGTAAATCTTTCTTGTCTGACAACATGTAAGACCATATAAGTAGGTTGAAGAAAGTAAAGAAGCAGAGGAGGGTTTTTGAATAAGCATCAATGTTCATTGCCTGTTGATAATTAGACATTTAAGTCAATTTTTAAGTTGGCATCCCAAATTATTTGGATACCAACCCTGTGCAGTATTTATAATTTTTCTGAGTAGAACCTTTAGTTGTTCCTATAGTTTTAAAGCATTACCAGTTGTAGCATTTAATTGGAATATTGTAGGCAGTTGGAAAAATGTTTGGGATTAAATATTAAAATTAAGACTTATTTTCAAGTGAATGTTCATTAAAATAAAAGAATATTTGGGATAAGTATGAGTGTGTGCTTACTTACATGGTTACTATATAAAATATAATGAGTACACAAGTACATCTCTGTTTTTGTCATGGAGGCTCCATGTTCAAGGTAATTGCTTTGTTCATCTTGACTATCTAAATTTTTTTTCTTTGTTTTGAATATTTGTAAGGTTTTAAAAAGTGTCAGTAAACTAATTGAAGCTATTCTTCTCTACTGGGACACATTTAAATTACTTAGTGCTGCTGCTGCTTGTTTTTTTTTTAGTTTAAAATGTATGACTTGGCGTTTTAAAGGTTATTTCTGGAGAAACTAAAACAGTTGCACAGCTGACTGAAAAAAACACTTGGAATAAATTTAGTAGGGGGGGGGTCAGAAAGTACAGAACATTAACATTTTTTCTCTTAATTTTTAGGAATTGATATGCCCTGCTTTAGTCTCTAAGAATTCTCATTACATACTATGTCCAGATTATCAAATACTTATTTTTAAAATGAAATCTATATATTGACTTTCTTATCAATCATCTTATTGTACAATCAAAATTAGAGTTCTTTGGTTTGAAAACAACACATAGTGAACCTCCAGATAACTTTTAAGAACTTATTTAGCTTTGTGGGTGGTATTTTCATGCAAATAAGTAAGAGGAGGTTTTATATTTTGTAGAATTTTGGGGTCCTGTTTTAATGCTCTTTGTATTGCACTATGTATATAGTGTGTTAAGTTCTTTAAGAATCTCTTCTTAAACTTTGAGGTTAATCCTTTTGTGCAACTGTGTTTTTGAATAAAGCCATGACAGTGTTAAAAAAAACAACAACAAAAAAATCAGTACTCATGATCATTCTTTTATTGTTTCTGACTGTTCCCTGTTTTTCCTGTGACTGCTGTAACTTAAAAGTTTTTGAAATGGAATTGCTTCAAATAAATTGAAGATTTGTTATTAAAAAAAAAAGAAAGTTTCAAACCCATAATAAAGTGTTTAAAACCATATGTACCAATAGATACTGAGTAATACAATTAAGTGTCATTATTTTACTTGGGATTTGACAGTAAACTCACATCTGGTTAAATTCTATCTTACTTGGGATTTGACAGTAAACTCACATCTGGTTAAATTCTATGCATATGTAAATATAAATGTGCATTTGGGAAAAACACATGCTTTTGATTTTTCTTTGAAGTGTCTCATGTATGTAATTGTTGATATCTATTGAATCAATACAATCAGTTTAAATTTTACATTTCATTGTGAAAGGACAGAATATAGTGTATAGAACAAAGATCATGGGCTTTGGAGTCAGCCTACTTAAATTCAAGATCTCTTGGTATATTCTAGCTGTATGACCTTACAGAAGCAATGTAGACTTTCCAAGATTTTGTTGTTTTATTTATAAGTTTAGGATAATAGTAGTACTTGCCTTATCCTTATTGTGAGGATTAAATGATATATGTATATGGGTTAACAAAATTCTTGGTACAGAATTTAAATGATTAGTACTGTTATTATCATAGTGATACTGGGTGTGAAATCATCTGAACTTTTGTGAAAATGTTTTAGTTTTAGGGCTCTGTATAAAATAAAGCTCAATTTGAGAAAAAGAATTTCTTGGTAGTTGTATTTATATTGGGGAGAATAATATATAAGATAGCTTTGTTTATTCACTGTTGTACATGCATCACCTCTCAGGGAATCTTAAGCAGAGATTATGTTTAGTCTACCACTATGGTAGAAAACTGATGGTGGGCCCAGCGCAGGCCTATAATCCCAGTGACCTGGGAGGCTGAGGCGGGAGGCTGAGGCAGGAGGATTGTGAGTTCAAAGCCAGCCTTAGCAACTCAGTAAAATACAAAATAGAGCTTGGGGATGTGGCTCAGTCGTGAGTGCCCCTGAGTTCAATCCCTGGTACCAAAAAAAAAAAAAAAAAAAGAAAAGAAAAGAAAACTGGTGGTGGATTGGTTTGTGAGTACTCGTTATTAGTTAGAATGATTATCTTTATTTTTAGCCATACCTTTTTTGAATGTTATACTCCTTTTAGCCCTTCTGGGTAGGGTGAAGAAGTGGTTAGGCTCTATAAAGTCTGATCTACTGTTCTAAAGGTCAACTTAACTTTCACCTTTTTTCCTCCAATTTTTTTTCTTTTGAAAGTTTCAAACCCATAATAAAGTGTTTGAAAGAGTTAGTACTACAAATATATGTACTTTATATCCTTCACCAAATTCATTAGCCTCATTTGGGCTTGTGCTTGCTGTTGCACAAGTGCTGTCTGTATTTAAATGTACCCATATACTTTCTCACTGAACTGTTTGAAAGTAAGGTGGAGACATAGTGGCACTTCACCCCTAACTACTTCATCATGTTTCTTCTAAGAACTGGGACATTCTCTTACATCAGTAACTCCTTTAGCATACCAAAATAATTTAACCTTCATATGATAATATTATCTAATGTAAAGTACATGTTAACAATTAGATTTTTTCAAATATCCCAATAATGCATTTAAAATATACTGAATTCAGTCAGAGATCATGAATTATATTTGATTGCCGTGTCTCTGTTTTCTTTTATTTAGAGCATTCTCCATCTTCTCCCTCCCCCCCTTCCTCCCTTCTTTCCTTCCTTCCTTCCTTCTCTTTAAAGACATTGTCATTGGTCAGGCACAGTGGCACATGCCTTTGTCCTAGCTACTTGGAGGCTGAGGCAGGAGAGGTTATAAGTTTGAGACCAGCTTGGGTAAATTAGCTGCACCCTGTCTCAAAATATAAAATTTTTTAAAAAAGGGTTGGGGATGTAGCTCAGTGGTAGAATGGTCCTGGATTTAATCCCCAATACAACCCCCCACCCACATGCACAAAGAAAACATTATTTAAGAGTCTAGACGAATTGTTTTGTAGACTGCTTCACAAAATTGATATATCTGTTTCTTCACAATTAGTTTCAGGTTAATAGTTTTCCCTCTCTTACCTAGGTAATGTTACAAACTTTTCATTTCATCATGACATAGTTTGTTCCATCATTGATGATGTTAATGTCCATCAGTTAGTTTAGCCTGATTTCTGTATTCTAAAAATATCATTTGTTTCCTTTTTTTTTAGAGAGAGAAGAGAGAGAGAGAATTTTTTTAATATTTATTTTTCAGTTTTCGGCGGACACAACATCTTCATTTTATTTTTATGTGGTGCTGAGGATCGAAACCCAGCGCCCTGCGCATGCCAGGCGAGCACATTACCACTTGAGCCACATCCCCTGTCCCTCCTTTTTGTTTTTAATAATCAGTCAGTGGGGATGATATTTTGAGATCATGTGGGTATTGTTTTCCAGAGTTTTTTTTTTTTTTTTTTTTTTAACCTAGTGGTTTTAGCCAGTGATGATTCTTGCTTGGATCAGTCATTGCATTGGTACTTGCCAAATGGTGATTTCCCAAGTTTGGTCAATTGCAGTCCCTTCAGACTGGTTTCTATGGCTTTTGGATGTGTCCACATTTATATGTAAACATTTTTTTTTTCCTCTTTTGTACCCTATGATGTTCCAGGCTCTTCTGTATGTTACCTACTTGAGATCTGGAATCATCCGTTTTATGATGGAGTTTGAGTTCATTTTAGTGCAAAATGATGCTTAGGACCCAAGATCTGGGCATTGAATATGTTCATTGCTATGGGGTGTCATTGCTTCTCAACCCTTTAAATGGACAGACACACAAAAATTCAGCACTAATTCATATTGGTATCTCCTTTTTCTCACAGGAAGAACTTGGATTTCAATAATATCAATGTATGTAAGCACTTAATTTATCCTATAATCACATAAAATAGTTTTGTAATTACTAGATCATTACTCCTTTCAACAACAAACCCACCAAATTCTTTGCCCTTAGAATTTTTTGTCCTTGGAATATATCCCTCTAAAGGTATATATAGTAGGTGCTCAAAATTAATTGAATTATTTTTTTTCTGTGTGATTATGTTATCAATTTAAAATGTAGTTAAGTTTTTACTAAACTACTCTTAAACTTTGTAAAATCAGTTGTTTGTAAAAGTACTAAAGTAAACATAACAATTTAAAACTGTATAATAATGTATAGTTACAGAAACTCTAGAATATTTATATCATCTGAAGAATATGCAACTTTAACCTTCATAAAGATTTAAACTTGTGGCTCCATTTTCCAGTTGATATATTATTTATAATTAGGAATGACAAGTGACATTAAACAATTGGATTTGTAAGCCCAAACAATTGTGTTTGTGAATATTTTAAACAATGGTCTTTTATTGACTGATGATACAATTCAGCACTAATCTTTAACAATAGTCATAATTGTTGAGAATACTTCAACTTATTCCTAACTAATCTGTCTAGTGTTTTCCTGTATTTATTTTCAGAATAGAAAGATTTGTTATTAGCATGCCCTTGTTCCTTGTATTGAAGAAAGCCATTTGTGATTATTTACCCTGTGATACTGCCCTGTGATTCGTCTGTGAATATTCTCATTGGATGGTGGAATATTTCTCTTTTGTATTAACTTTGTGTCTCTATTGTGAGATATAACCACATTCAGCTATGTTATGGTAGTTATGAACATCTTGCTTATTAGAATGGAAGGTTAATGAGGTTAGGAAGTAAGTTTTATCTCCCTTAGTGATCATTTTATCTCCCTTAGTACCTTGTAGAAGTAGCTACTCAAATATTTGACAAATAAATGTGGTATTTTATGTTTAAATGTGATGTAGTGTTATTAGCTTCAATAACATGGATGTACCTTTGTCTTGGCAAGAGTAACTAATGGAGTGGATTTGGGAAAGATCATAATCATGTTTACTTGTTACCAACTTCTAAATCAGTGTCTTAAACTGAATTCCCCATCTTAACTTTAGTCTTCTCCATCTGCATTCCCTGTTTTTGAGGATGGAACCATTGTCCTCCTAGACCTCAGACTTAAAATCTCAGAGTCACTTTAGTCTCTTTTCTTGTGTGTGAGCATATGCATTCATATAGTTGTGTGACATTGCTAGTTCTACCATTTCAGTGTGTTACCTGTATGTCCCCTTATGGTACCCTGACTGAGTCCTTATTACCCTCTTTTTATAGTCTTCTGGCTAAGTGAAGGAATTGAGGATTTTTGATATGGAAAAGAGAAGACTGGAAAGGAGGGGTATTAGGAAGTATGTTTTAAAATATCAGCTGGGTTGTCAAATGGAATAAGGATTAATTTCTGAGGACATAAGCAGACTACTTGGTGGACTGTATAGGGAGAATTTTAGTTCTATGTAACATTTTCTAGCAAATGTAGTTGTTTAAAATTAGTAGGTATCAGATAGTTAATGTGAAAACTATAGAACAGTTATATCAGTAGAGAATAAACAGTTTAAAACATTATCAAGCTTTTACATTTAAAACTGCATATTCAGTTTAGTACAGTACTCATTAGGTAGTGAGCTCCTCCTTATTCTAGAAGTGTTTAGTCATAGGCTGAGGTACTACTGTTGGTGAGGATGCTGTAAAGGTCTCATTACTATGTGTTAACTTTGGGTAGTGATTAGTGAATCTGAACCAGAGAACAAATCAGATTTCTTGGGCTGAGAGTGATTTTTTTTTCAATCTTTTAAATTTACCCACTTTACTCCTCCTCTCAATCTAAGCTCTGATAGATTGAAGTGTATTATATGGGACTGATGGTCAAGAACTACTGTTAATACTAGCTATTAGATGCTTTGTAAGTTTTCTTTCATTTCAGAGATTCTGACATCCTTCATCTGTTAATTATATTTTATTGATTAAGTGGTTTGATCTCCTGTGTGCATCTTATCTTTAGACTGCATATTTAACAGCTTGAAAAGTTGCATTTTAAAGTGTGAAGGCTCCAAATATTCATAGATACCTAGAAATCATCAGAAGTTACTAAGATCCTGACATAATTAGTATTTATTTACCAAATGATAGTAAATATTATGTTCTTCTTAGAGATAAGATAAAGAAAGCTTAAGACAATATTGTCTTTGGACAGTCTAGATATCATTAATAATTCTTATTGCCATCTTCAAGTAAATGGTTGAGGTCATTTCAACTCCTTATATCCCATTTAGATTGGTTATGGTGATGACTGTATGCAGCCTGTGAACATGGAACATGCAACACAGCACAGGTCCAGGTTGTTTGCTACAAGTCAAGTGTGATGGTAAGTGTGTGTCTGCTCAGTACTTGAATTTTACATTTTATTTAGGTCATCTTTATAAAGTAACTATGCATCGATATAATATTTTTAACTGGTGGATATGATCCTGAGATGCCCTAAGAATGTTTATAAGATGTATCCTTGGGACTATCTTATTATTCTCTTTGCTCTCAGCCCTTTGTTCTTCTTTTTAAAACCCTTTTTCTGAACTTGCATGTTTTGCCTTTATTGTGTTGTTGTTGTTCTTCTGAATCTTTTGTCTTCATCTTTTACTGCCACCTGTTTCCTCTTAGCTCTAAAAAGAGACAGTCCACATAATTATTACCATTGCTTTCCCATTCTCATATTTGTGTCCCTTCTCCACTGCTTTTTTTTTTTTTTTGCTATGTATGCTGGGTCTTTAGGAGTCTTTTCAGGTGGATTTAACAAATTGAACATTTTTTAGAGTATGAGTTTAGTGCATGGAGATAAAGGGGAATAGAAGTGGGGACAGTATTCATATTCCTGTAAGTAACAAACTGAGATGGAGAGAAGAAATTAGAGCAAAGCCGACAGCTGATAAGCAATTGATACTTGTTGCTAAAAAATAAAAACAGATAGAAAAGGTTATAGTAGATGAAAAACTTAGAGCAGACCTCACATTTCATTTTATTTGATGGTATAGCTAAAAGCATATCAACAATTCAAAATCATATCTATAGTTCATCTTACTACAGAATACTATTTGAGGAAGATGACTGGCATACACAGATACTGGAAGTTTGTAGTATTTTTTTTTTTTTTTAGGTGGTGCTGGGGATTGAACCCATGCGAGGCAGGCACTCTGCCAACTGAGCTATATTCCCAGTTCCCCCCTCTTGCAGCATTTTTATCCATGGCACAATGTGACGAAGATGCTTTCTGCTTAATCACTCTGTAAGGTTCTGCCAGGAGCGATGGCTTTAAATCCTCAGTGAATAAAATATTCTATCTCTTGCCACATGGGAGAGGCTGATTATCTTCATCTGCCATGAAAGGACACTAATTTGTCCTTTTATTGATTTACATTTATTAGTTTGTTTTTTATTTTGTATTTTTAAAAAATTATATATGATAGAAGAATGCATTACAATTCTTATTACACATATACAGCACAATTTTTCATATTTCTGGTTGTATACAAAGTATATTCACACCAACTCATGTCTTCATACGTGTACTTTGGATAATAATGATCATCACATTCCACCATCATTTATAACCCCATGTCCCCTCCCTTCCCCTTCTATCCCTCTGCCCTATCTAGAGTTCATCTATAGAGTTCTTCTATTCCTCCCATGCTCCCTCTTTCTATCCCACTATGAATAGCCTCCTTATATCAAAGAAAACATTCAGCATTTGGATTTTGGGGATTGGCTAACTTCACTTAGCATTATCTTCTCTTAACTCCATCCATTTACCTGCAAATGCCATGATTTTAATTCTCTTTTATTGCTTAGTAATATTCCATTGTGTATATATGCCACATGTTTTTTTATCCATTCATCTATTGAAGGGCGTCTAGATTGGTTCCACAGTTTAGCTATAGTGAATTGTGCTGCTATAAGCATTGATGTGGCCGTGTCCCTGTAGTATTCTGTTTTTAAGTCCTTTGTGTATAGACTGAGGAGAGGGATAGCTGGGTCAAATGGTGGTTCCATTCCCATTTTTCCAAGAAATCTACATACTGCTTTCCATATTGGCTGTGCCAATTTGCAGTCCCACGAGCAATGTATGAGTGTACCTTTTTCCCTACATCCCCGCTAACACTTATTGTTGATTGTATGCATCATACCTGCCATTCTGACTGGAGTGAGATGAAATCATAAGACTGGTTTTGATTTGCATTTCTCTTATTGCTAGAGATGATGAATATTTTTTCATATATTTGTTGATTGATTGTGTATCATCTTCTAAGAAGAGTCTGTTCAGATCCTTGGCCCATTATAGTGATTAGGTTATTATTATTATTTTTTTTGTTTTGGTGTTTAGCTTTTTGAGTTCTGTATATACCCTAGTGATTAGTGCTCTTTCTGATGTGTGAGGGGTAAAGATTTTCTCCCAAGATGTAGGCTTTCTATTCACCTCACAGATTGTTTCTTTTGCTGAGAAGAAACTTTAGTTTGAGTCCATCCCATTTATTGATTCTTGATTTTAATTATTGCACCAAAGGAGTCTTATTAAGGAAGTTGGGGCCTAATCCCACATGAAGGAGATTAGGGCCTACTTTTTCTTCTGTTAATGCAGGGTCTCTGGTTTTATTCCTAAGTCCTTGATCCATTTTGAGTTGAGTTTTGTGCATGGTGAGAGAGAGGGGTTTAATCTCATTTTGTTGCATATGGATTTTCAGTTTTCCCAGCACCATTTGTTGAAGAGGCTATCTTTCTCCAATGCATGTTCTTGGCACCTTTGTCTAAAATAAGATAATTGTAATTTTGTGGGTTAGTCTCTGTGTCCTCTATTTCGTACCATTGGTCTACCAGTCTGTTTTGGTGCCAATACCATGCTGTTTTTGTTACTATTGCTCGGTAGTCTAGTTTAAGGTCTGGTATAGGGATGCTACCTGCTTCACTCTTCCTGCTGAGGATTGCTTTAGCTATTCTGGGTCTCTTATTTTTCCAGACGAATTTCATGATGATTGCTTTTTCTATTTCTATGAGGAATGTCATTGGGATTTTGATTAGAATTGCATTAAATCTGTATATTGTTTTTGGAAGTATGGTCATTTTGATAATATAAATTCTCCCTATCCAAGAGCAAGGTAGATCTTTCTATCTTCTAAGGTTTTCTTTGATTTCTTTCTTTAGGGTTCTGTAATTTTCATTATATAGGTCTTTCACCTCTTTTGTTGATTCCCAAGTATTTTATTTATTTATTTTTTTTGAGGCTATTGAGAATGGGTAGTTTACCTCATTTCCCTTTCTGAGGATTTATCACTGATATACAGAAATACCTTTGATTGATGGGTGTTGATTTTATATCCTGCTACTTTGCTGAATTCATTTACTAGTTCTAGAAGTTTTCCGGTGGAACTTTTAGTGTCTTCTAGGTATAGTATCATATCATCAGCAAATAGTGCCAATTTGAGTTCTTCTTTTCCTATGTGTATCCCTTTAATTTCTTTTATCTATCTGATTGCTCTGGCCAGTGTTTCAAGAACTATGTTAAATAGAAGTGGTGAAAGGGGGCATCCCTGTCTTGTTCCAGTTTTTAGAGGGAATGCCTTCAATTTTTCTCCATTTAGAATGATTGCTTTAGCTATTCTGGCCTAGGACTTAGCATAGAGTGTGTTTATGATGTTGAGACATGTTCCTATTATCCCAAGTTTTTCTAGTGTTTTGAACATAAAGGGGTGCTGTATTTTTTCAAATACTTTTTCTGTGTCTATTGAGATGATCATACGATCATATACTTACGTGATCATATGATAAGTCAATAGACTTATCTTTAAGTCTATTGATGTGATGACTTACATTTATTGATTTTCGTATCTTGAACCAACCTTGCATCCCTGGGATGAATCCCACTTGATCATGGTGCACGATCTTTTTGATATGTTTTTGTATGCAATTTGCCAGAATTTTATTGAGAATTTTTGCATCTATGTTCATTAGAGATACTGGTCTTAAGTTTTATTTTTTTGATGTGTCTTTGCCTGGTTTTGGAATCAGGGTGATATTGGCCTCATAGAATGAGTTTGGAAATGCTGCCTCTTCTTCTATTTCCTGAAATTAATTGGAGAGTATTGGTATTTGTTCTTCTTTAAAGGTCTTGTAGAACTCCGCTGTGTATTCATCTGGACCTGCGCTTTTCTTGGTTGATAGACTTTTGATGGCATCAGCTATTTCATCACTTGAAATTGAGCTATTTAAATTGTGTATATCATTCTAATTCAATTTGGGCAAATTATATGACTCTAGAAATTTTTCGATGCCTTTGATATTTTCTATTTTATTGGAGTACAGGTTTTCAAAATAATTTCTAATTAACTTCTGCATTTCTATAGTGTCAGTTGTGATATTTGCTTTTTCATCATGAAGGTTAGTGATTTGAGTTTTGTCCCTTCTTCTCTTTGTTAGCTTGGCTAAGGGTTTGTCAATTTTATTTATTTTTTTCAAAGAACCAACTTTTTGTTCTATCAATATTTTCAATTGTTTCTATTTCATTGATTTCAGCTCTGATTTTAATTATTTCCTGTCTTCTGCTGCTTTTGGTATTTATTTGTTCTTATTTTTCTAGGGCTTCGAGATGTAGTGTTAAGTCATTTATTTGTTGACTTTTTCTTCTTTTAAGGAATGAATTCCATGCAATGAACTTTCCTCTTAGAACTGCCTTCATAGTGTCCCAGAGATTTTGATATGTTGTATCTGTGTTCTCATTCACCTCTAAAAACTTTTTAATCTCCTCCTTGATGTCTTCTGTAACCCATTGTCCATTCAGTAGCATATTATTTAGTCTCCAGGTGTTGAAGTGGATTTTATTTCTTATTTTATCATTGATTCTAATTTCATTCCATTATGATCTGATAGAATGCAGGGTAGTATCTTTGTGGCATATTATATGGTCTATGTGCTGCTAAGAACAAAGTATATTCCATCCTTGAAGGTTAGAATATTCTATATATGTCAGTTAAGTCTAAATTATTGATTGTATTATTGAGTTCTATAGTTTCTTTGGTGAGCTTTTGTTTGGAAGATCTATCTAGTGATGAAAGAGGTGTGTTAAAAGTTACCCAAAATTATTGTGTTGTGGTCTGTTTGACTCTTGAACTTGAGAAGAGTTTGTTTGATGAACATAGCTGCTGCATTGTTTGGGGCATATATATTTGTAACTGTTAAGTCTTGTTGGTGTATGGTTCTCTTGAGCAGTATGTAGTGTCTTTCTTTATCTTTTTTGATTGACTTTAGTTTGAAGTCTACTTTATCTGATATGAGGATGGATGCTACCTGCTTGCTTTACAGTCCATGTTAGTGGATTGAATTTTTCCCAACCCTTCACCTTCAGTCTGTGGATGTCTTTTCCTATGAGCTAAGTCTCTTGGAGGCAGGCAGCATATTGTTGTGTCTTTTTTTTTTTTTTTTTTACCCAATCTGTTAGTCTATGTCTTTTGATTGGTGAGTTTAGGCCATTAACATTCAGGGTTATTACTGAGACATGATTTGTATTCCCCATCATTTTTGTTTATTTTTGGTATTTAACATGACTTGGTTTCTCCTCTGATTAGAATTTCCTTTAGTGTAATCCCTCACTCTGCTGATTTTCATCATTGTTTTTCATTTCCTCTTCTTGGAATATTTTGCTGAGGATGTTCTGTAGTGCAGGCTTTTTAGTTGTAAGTTCTCGTAACTTTTGTTTTTCATGGAAGATTTTTATTTCATCATCAATTCTAAAGCTTAGTTTTGCTGGATATAAGATTCTTGGTTGCATCCATTTTCTTTCAGAGCTTTGTATGTGTTGTTCCACAATCTCTTGGCTTTGAGGGTCTGTGTTGAATAATCTGCTGAGATACGAATTGGTCTCCTCCTATATGTGATCTGATTCTTCTTTCTTGGAGCTTTTAAGATTCTATCCTCATTCTGTATGCTAGGCGTTTTCATTATAATCTGCCTTGGTGTAGATCTGTTGTAATTTTGTACATTTGGTGTCCTATAAGCCTCTTGTATTTGGTTTTCCAATTCGTTCTTCATGCTTGGGAAAATTTCTGATATTATCTCATTGAAGAGATTGTGCATTCCTTTGGTTTGAAACTCTGTGCCTTCCTCTATCCCAATAACTCTTAGATTTGATCTTTTGATGCTGTCCCACAATTCTTGGATGTTCTGTTCATGGTTTCTAACTATCTTCACTGTGTGTTCAACTTTATTTTCCAGATTGTAATACTTTGTCTTCATTATCTGACGGTTCTGTCTTCCAAGTGATCTAGTCTGTTGGTTATGCTTTCTATTGAGTTTTTTATTTGATTTATTGTATCCTTCATTTTAAGGATTTCTGTTTTTTTTTTCAGAGTCTCTATCTCTTGAAGTAATCTTTTGCTACCTGTATTTGCTCTCTTATCTCATTGTTGGAGTGATCAATTTTTGCCTGTATTTGCTCATTTAGATCATTCTTTAATTCACAGATCATGTTAATTATGTTAATTCTGAAGTCCTTCTCTGACTTTTCATCAACTTTGTTTTCCATAGGTTCTGTTATTATAGTGTTCTGGTTTGTTTGGAGCATTTTCCTCCCTTGTTTTTTCATGTTGTCTATGTATCTTCCTTTCTTGCAGTGTGGATCTGAGATATTACGGTTTCCTTCCCTATATTCTTATAGTACCCGTGCAGATTACCTGTACCTCACCTTGATATTGGGCTTCCAGACCCTGCTGGTGTCCCTCAGTAAATGCTACTGCATCATGGATCTGGGTCCTGTGCAAGTTGGTGTGAGTTGATTTGGGCCACAGTGCTTGACCTCTCACGTGGTAGTCTCCTGGTCTGAAGGGGCAGTCCTGTGCCAGAGGCTAGGCTCTGAAGGGTGTCTGCCCCCATCCAGGGTAGGGGTGGACTGGGCCTGCTGTGAGCCTGGGACCTGCATAGGCTGTTGTGAGTGAATCTGGGCTTCTGGGCTTGACCTCCTGTGGTTGTCTGCTGGTCGCAAGAGGCTGTCCTGCGCTGGAGGCTAGGCTCTGGTAGGTGTCTGCCCACACTGGCATGCCAGGGTGGACCTGGCCTATTGAGAGCCTGGATCCTTGGCAGGCCAGTGTGGGCAGTCTGGGCTGGATCTCGGCTCTCTGGTAGTCTCACTTATTAGTTTATAATTTGTCAACTCTAATGCGTAGTTGTGGTTAAAAAAATAACTTTGAAAATAACATCTGGGTCTCAACTGATGATTTACACATCAAGTGTTGATATTTTGCTTTCCAAAAAAACTCTGCTTAGTCATCATTCTGCTCCTGTACATCATTAACAGTTAAGTGTATGAATAAACCTTATCTTGGTTTTTAATTTGTTTATTGAGATAGAATTATAAGAGTTTTCTCCTCTTTAAAGAAAAAAAAGAAACTTTTTTAAAAAAATTTTAAGTTGTAGATGGACACAAATGACTTTATTTATTTATTTTATGTGGTGCTGAGAATCGAATCCAGTGCCTCACATGTGCTAGGCAAGCACTCAAACACTGAGCCACAGCCATAGCCCCTAGTTTTCTTCTCTTTAATGTGATTATTCTGTAGTTAGAAAAGGACTTGAGAGAATTTAAACAATGAACAAAAATATGGAGATGGTAGGTGGTAAGATTTGTTGTAGTATGTATTAGTAAAGAACATCCACTTGAAAAAAGATTTAGTAAATCTCTGAAGTATAAAAAGTAAACCATAAACACCTCTAAAAAGTTATTTAGAAAATGTTACTTTGATACATCTCCAGACTGAGGTGCTGATGATACTACATAGGAAAAAAAAAAAAAAAAAAAGAAATTGTGGCATTATCAATTTGAACATTTGATCATGGGGACAGTCAAACCAGGTGTTTTGGGTACTAGAGGGATTGGGATATACTGGATAATGGCAAAGCAACACCTTATACTTTCTATTTGAGATGGTCTCACTAGGTTGCCCAGGCTGCTCTTGAATTCCTGGCCCTAGACTCCAGAGTAATTGGAACTACAGGTGTGTGCCACTGTGCCTGACTTTAGACAAATGAATATTAATTTACTTTTAATTTTTTTAAAAGTTAGGAAAGTTTTAAGGGATTTGTGGGTAAGGATAGTTTAGAATTTTGAGTTGAGACTGTTATCTTGAACTTTATTGTGATATCCTCATTTGTGTGTGTATTTTTTTTCTCATTTGCAGTTAAATTATAAATATTTGTTTTTCTTTCCTTGGCTTATCTCACACAAATATACAGAAAATGTTTCATAGACTGAATGGACTAAATTATTCATGTTTTTAAAAAAATTTTTATTTGTAGATAGATGTAATATCTTCATTTTATTTATTCTTTTTTTTTTTGTTATTGTGTTGAGGATAGAACCCAAGCCTCATACATGCTCAGTAAGCACTCTACCACTGAGACACAACCTTATTCTATGAATAATTCATTCTTTTTCCTTTTTCTAAATCTTGCCACATGTATTTTAAAGTGAAACAAAAAATTGTGAGTCAACAAATGATATTCTCTAAGTGATTTTATTTAGCTAAAGCTGCCCTGGGGAATTAAATAAGGAAGTTCAGTTTCTACTCAACTAAATTGCTGAATCTGATGTCTTTGAGAACTATAAAAATAGAGTTATCTTAAAAGGAAAAATAAAACAGTCTTATGGACTGTTCAGAAATTTTGTAATAGAATGCCTTAACTATAAATTTTTTTAAATACGTTTTTTTAGTTGTCAATGAACATTATTTTATTTATTCATATGTGGTGTTGAGAATCAAACCCAGGCCCCCCCCCCCCCCATCCTAGGCAGGCACTCTACCATTGAGCCACAACCCCAACCCCAACTATAAATTTTTTAGTCGAGCAATTTGTTTATTTTGTTAAGTGGTCATTTATCATTTTGGGTATTAATTCTTTCATTTGAGCAATTTATTTTTTAATAGTTTTGTTATTTTAAAAGAGAATATAACATTTAAATAATAAAGAAAACAACAAAGAAGAAAGTCAGAATAGAGGTTTTATTTCATAGCCTTTTCCATTTTTGACTTTATGGATAATTGGTACATTACTGACTTTAAAACTTTGAATATTCAATGAGTATCAAATTTTTTTTCCTCTTTGATGGATTGTAACTCAACCTTGATGGATTGTAACTCAACCTTGTTCATGCTGTATAGAAGTTTTCGTTTCTAATAATTGCATTTTCCTTTCTGATTTCTGGTTTTGTATACTGTGCTTAGAACTGCCTTTGCTCTTCCAAGGTTGTTTAAAAATTTTTAATCTGTTATTTCCTTGTAGTATGCGCATATATTCTCTGTGTTTGCATTTGTATTTAAATTTTTAATTTAGAATTCATAATGTGTGAGGTAGTCACCGAACTTTATTTTTAAACTGGCTAGCCTATTATTCTAGTGTTGTTCATCTTTTCTCACTAATGTGAAATATCCTCCATGTCAGGTCTTAAATTCTCAAATGTGCTTGGGTTTATTTCTGTATTCCCTATTATGTTTTATTTGGTGTCATCCTGTGCTAATAGGAATAATAAATTTAAATAGTATTAAGGTTTGATTACTGTAGTTTTTTAATGAGTTTTAGTATGAAGTAAGACAAATCTTCCAATTAGGCATTTTTGTTTATTCCTTTATAAAGTTTCTCAGTTTCTAATACTTTCCAACATAGTTCTAGGGATCACTTTTTTTTTTAAACATTTATTTTTTTAGTTTTAGGTGGACACAATATCTTTTTTTATTTATTTATTTTTTACAATATCTTTATTTTGTTTTTATGTGGTGCTGAGAATCGAACCCAGTGCCTCACGCATGTTAGGTAAGCACGCTACCATTTGAGCCACATCCCTAGCCCCTAGGGATCACTTTTTAAAATAACCTCCAATTGCTCAGAAAAAAGAGTTTTAGAAATTGTCATTTAAATTTTTGTTATGGAAATAAAATTGGCTTCAATTTTTAGAAAATAATGTAGTTTAATATTAGTCATACGAAAAATAACTATATTTAATTGTTAAAATAGTAACAGATTATTTTTAGTTTGATCCTATGCTGATAATTTTGTTATTCTTAATTACTCAATATAACAATGACAATAAAAGTATTCTTATGGAATACTTAAGGATATGTTTCAGAAACATTTCAAATGTTTCACATTTGGGGATAAAGATATTCTGAGTCATTAATCTAAGTAGCAGGAGTTTCAATTAAAAATAATAATAAAAGAATAATTCAGCAGTTTATTCTACTCTAAATTCATTGAGGTTAGCATATTTGTCTCATTAATTTATGTATCATAGCATCTTACTTTGCTTATTTGTTTATTTAGGAGTCATTATCTAAGATGCAGGCTTTCCCTATGCAAAATGCCTGATTACTCACCATCTTCATTTCCTCCAACCCCTTTAGGGCATCTTGACTTTTTTTTTTTTTTAATATTTGGGTAGGGGAGTCTGTGTCCCAGCAATATCTCACAAAGCTAAGTCTGGGTTATATGAAGAAAACTAATTGCAGATAACACTAGAATTATTAAGTAAGCAAGTATTATATTTAAATACCAGGGATTTAGACTTTATTCTATATTCGAAAGGGAATCAGTGAAAGAGGCATGCTTTAGGGCGATTGGATGGTAGTGTAGAGGGACAACAATAAAATGAGGAGGTCATTTAGACAGAAATGACTAAGAAATAATGAGGTATTTAAGGAGTGGTAGAGAAAATGAACAGATTTTACAGACATTGTAAATTTTAAAAAATAAAAGGAGGAGTTGGATGTGAAGAGGATGTAAAGGGTTAAGAGAATGCAAGGAGTATGAGATGACCCCAACCTGAGTCTGTTGGGAAGTTGATGCTATTTACAGAAACAGAATAAGACAAGAAGCTGGTTTTACAAGGAAGCTTATGAATTTGCTTACTTATTTTGACGTGTTCAACTTGATGCATTCCTGAGACATACGAGTGTAAAACTAGCAGAGAAGTGGATTTTAGAATTAGGTCTGTAGTCAAAGAGCTCAAGGAAAGATTGACCACAGCCAAAGAAATATGAGTGGAAATACTGATGGAAAAGGAAAGCAAAGAGGGTAGAACTATTGGACAGTCTTTAGGAACTGTCTTCTTGGGTTCTGCCCAAAACTCTGTTTAGTAGCAGATGTAAGTAAATATAATGCATTTGGAAATGGAGAATAGAAGTTAATGAAGGAGCCTAACAGGAATTGTCAGATGGGGGCTGAGGTTGTAGTTCAGTGGTAGAGCACTTGCCTCACATGTGTGAGATACTGGGTTCGATTCTCAGAACTACATATAAATAAAGGTCCATCAACAACTTAAAAAAAATAGTGGGAAGATTATGGCATCATGGTGGCCAAGCTAGAGAAATTTCAAGGGAGTCATGAGTAGTACAGCTACAGTGGATTTAGGGGTGAGCTCATTGGTTTTACATGGCACCATTCTGGAAGTGTCACAGCAGCACTGTTGATGAAATACAATATCCTTACACTTGAGACTTTGGTTAGTGTGCCAAATATTTGTAGTTGGAAAGAAGACTTTGATAAACTATTTAATTAGAGAGTCAGAATCAGTGCATCATGACTTCTTTATTCCTGCTAAGGACCATCCAGAATAGTGTTAGGAATTGGTGGAACCAGTCTTTCCTGTGGCCTACTTTCTTTCTGACTTAGGGGAAAAAAATACATGTGTGCACCTTTTCTTAATTAAAATATTTGGATTTAGAGGATTCAAGGTTGGTGACTTTAAAAAATATAATCTTCTAAATTCTATAACTAATACATTTTCTTTACATAAGATTTGGAAAATGTGGACAATGATGATATAAAAGTAGCCACACAGAGAAACTGTTAACATTTTGATGAACTTCTTTTGAACCTGCCATCCATCCCACCCCTGCCTGTGTGGTCTGACAGTGTTTCTCCACTTTCACAAACTCTTTGGAGACATTTTTAAAGGCTATGTAATCCATCATGTGGATGCACTTCATGTAATGCACACATTTTATAACTGCTTCTCTTTGCTTTTACATATTTTGCTAAATATGTGGACAGTTTCTTTGAGGGAAATTTTCCTTTATTTTAGTTGTAAGTTAAAACTCATTCTAATTCTGGTGAGAGTGCTACTAGCAATATACGTATATTTCATTAATTTATCAGTTCACTGATTCATTTTTTAAAATATATTTTTTAGTTGTTGATGGACATTTATTTATTTATTTATATGTGGTGCTAAGAAATGAACCCAGTGCCTCACACATGCTAGGCAAGTGCTTTTACCACTGAACCACACAAAACTCCAACCCATCAGTGATTCATTTAATAAATGTAAGATGATCAAATAGTGAGGGTGAGCAGGAAGGTATTCGAGGTAGAAGGAACAGTACTTGCAGAGATAGCAAACAGCATATCAAAAGTTCAAGAAGCTTAATTTAAAAAATGGCTTCAGCATACAATACATGTTAGGGATTGGCAAGAGAGGAAGCTAAGTGAAGTATGGATAGAGTTACTTCATGAAGAGCCTTAAATATTCTCATTAAATACCAGGAATTTGCTAAGTGCTGGGATTGTAAACATGAACTAGACAAAGTCCTTGAGAAATGTATTTATAGCTCTAATTCTTGTTTATACATCAGCAGTTTGCAGATTAAGATTTTCAGCTCAGACATCTCCTTTTAACCCCAAATCAATGTAACCAACTGCCTTGTTAAGAATGAAGACAGGTGCTACTGATATATTCTCTGGCTAATAAGCACAGCCTAACTAAACCTGTATAAATATGTATATCACCTGATTTTCATTTCTATAAATTATAACTGCTTCTGTGGGACCAGTGGAGAAACAGTCCAGCTGCTGCTTCCTAAACTGCATCCTTTCCCATTTTCCCATTGTTCCCTTGTTTCTTATGTGGATTGGTGGTGGAATACCACCAGCTGGGATCCAGTCAGGCCCCAGGATGAGCTGAAGGTATCCCTGCTTCTGTCATCTTTCAATATTCTCCATGCTGCTGTTAGAGTAAAACAAACACAAAACAATTCCAATATTTGTGTTTGAAACCACTTTCTTAGGATAAAGAACAAAATTCTTAACCTGGTCTGTAACGCCTGGTGTGTTCCTTCCTGCTCCTGCATCTTGTGCCACTTTTTTGGAGTTTGTGTATTGTAAGCACATTTGTTTTTAAATTCTACCAGTAAGTCATATTTTCTCCTGTCTTAGACATAATTTATGATTAGTAGCTTTTAATGCATATTATAAAACACAATGCCTATTGTTAGAAAAATGGATGTATCAATATTTTTGAGTAGATATTTATAACCCTAAAAGAGTAATGTTCTGTGCAACATTCATCTCTTGAAAAGTACACTGTGAATTATTGCAAATAAACACAAGCATTTTCAGTTATAATTTGTTCCTCATTCAGATTGTATCTCACAACTCAATTTTCCCCCTAGACAACATTATGAAACACATACTTATGAACTATGTTTATTCTTATTTTAAAGTAAGAAAACATTTTCTTTTGTAAATTTAAGCCATACTATTTTATATTTTAAAAAGCTTCAGTATTTGGTATTAAAATAGGAAGAAATTAAATGTCATAATTTATAATACAAAACAATTAAACTTTATATGAAAGTAGCAACTTAATGTTAATGGAAGTCAACATTTTATAAGATTTCAAATCACCTTCTCTAATAACAAATAAAATAAATCTTGGGTGTTCTTATAAGCATAAAAGCTGAGCTATGTTACTAAGGTACTTTTTATTATATTCAATATGAGTGTTTGGTTTTGTGTGATAATTTTATTGTTACATATTTGGTATTGAATGTTTCATATAGTTAAATATTTATGGAATATCATATTTTATAAGATTTTTGTCTGTAAATGAGAATTTGATTTTCTATTTTTGTCTGTAAAATGAGAAATTGGTTTGCTCCTTTTACTTCATATTATATTTAATCACTTAAGTAACTTTAGCAGAATGGCACCATATAATATGTATACTTATTTTTCTTTAACTTTTTTCCTTTAAGTCAGAAGATTAAACTGTACAGAAGAATGCAACCAAGTAATGGCTTTTTCTTAGAATTTGAATATGGAGGCCACGGGAACAGATGAAGTTGACAAGCTAAAAACTAAATTTATATCAGCATGGAACAACATGAAATATAGTGAGTATTATGACTTACAAATTATATAAATCCAAGGGAGTATTTGAAGATATATATCTTTTTTCCTTAATTTTTGTAAGGAATGTAGATAAGAATCTCCTGAAGAAAGAGCTAAATGTCATTATGAACATTGCTTAGAAACTCAAACATACTGTGCGGTCCTTTTTTCCCCTCCCTATTTTGATAGAGTTTATTGATATCCTCATGGATGTGTACTTTTTAACATCCCATGGCAGAAATAATTTATTCAGGTGATAATACGTCACTTCTTCAGATTCAGTTTCAGGCAGCCTCATCTCTGAACCAGGAAGTTAACCAAAGTTTACTTCTGAACACACAAAACAAGTAGTATCATGTTCGTACACTGATACTGCTGAATTTTTTCCTTCAAATGTACTCTCTAGTTACTATTTTCAAACTGGTTACTCTTGGCAAACAAATTCAATAGGGGTAATATTTTTTTGGTATCAGGGATTAAATCCTGGGGTACTTTTTACCAATGAGCCATTTCCCCAGTTCTTTTAAAAAATATTTTATTTAGAGACAGGGTCTCGCTGAGTTGCTTAGGGCCTCGATAAGTTGCCAAGATTGGCTTTGAACTCATGATCCTTCTGCCTCAGTCTCCTGAGCTACTAATGTGGTTATTATTGAAATCCACCTCAGGTTAGATACAAATTAGAGATGAAGAAGCTCTCAAAGATAGAGAAGTACTCAGGCAGAACTAGTTTCTACAGGAAGAAAAAAACAGGAATGATAACAAAATTCTTTAAATTTATCTTTGAAACAGGAATGATGGGGCTGAGGTTGTAGCTCAGTGGTAGAGCGCTTGCCTTGTATGCATGAGACATTGGGTTTGATCTTCAGCACCACATTAAAGTAAAAATAAAGATATTGTGTCCATGTACAACTAAAAAAAATTTTAAAAACCAGGAATGATAACAGAATTCAATAAAAGGCCTTTATAATATAAATACAGATAAAACATAATTGGCATTTGGCTTCTGGTCTACTGGAAGTGATCAGCTAGCTATATATGTATAGATATAATTTGGCAACAACATGATATTGCATTTTGAAAATTTTGAACATTAATTTTTAAAAAATAAAAGTATTTTACATACTAAAAATATACCCTTTTATAGTGTACAATTTTAATTTTTATTTATTTTTTTGTGGTGTTGGAGATTAAACTCAGGGCCTTGCATGTGCTAAATGCATTCTACCACTGAGCTGTTCCCTCAGCCCTAGTTCATATTTTTAATATATCAATTTAAAAAGTGTACTTTCTGACTCCATGAATTTGACTGTTCTGAATATGTCATGTAAATGGAATCATATAGCTTGTTACCTATTGTATCTGGCTATTGTCACTTTGAATAATATTTTCAAAGTTCATCTGTATTATAATATGTATGTATTAGTACTTCATTTTTTATATGAAACTCATTAATGTTTTATTGTATGGCTAAAGATTTTACTTAACTTTTTTCAGTTGATGTATATTGGGTTGTTTCTGTTTTTGGCTACTATGAATAGTTTTGCTGTGAACAGGTTTTTGTGTGAATGTATCTTTTTCATTCTCTTGTGTATATACCTAGCAGTGGAATTGATGGGTCATATATTAACTCTAAAGTTTAACTTTTGAAGGAACTGCCAAACTATTTTCCTTAGCGACTGTACCATTTTAAATTCCCTTCAGCAAGGTTTGAGAGGTTGACTTTATCCATATCCTTGCCATCACTTGTTATTGTCCTTCTTATTGCAGTGGATGTAAAGTGGAATCTCACTATGGGGTTATTTGCCTTTCTCTGATGATTTATAATGATGAACATCTTTTTATGATCACCTGGCTAGTTGTATGTCTTCTTTGGATAAATACTTTGTCCATTTTATAATTGGGTTATTTGTAATTTTATAATTGAGTGATAAAAATCCCTTAGCAAATATATGATATACAAATATTTTCTCCCATTCTTGGATTGACTTTTTACTTTCTTGATAGTGTCCACTGAAGCCCAAAACTTTAATTTTGTTGAAGTCCAGTTTTTCTTGTCTTTGGTTGCTTGTGCTTTTGATGCCATAATAAATCAATTGTTGCTAAATCAAGATCGTGAAAATTTATATTCATGTTTCCTTCTGAGAATTTTATTGTTTTAACTCTTACATTTAGGTTTTTAAATCCATTTTTAGTTAATTTCTGCATGTGGTGAGAGGTAGAGTTCCAATTTTGTTCTTTTGTATGGTTATCTAGATTTCTCATTATCAACTATTATTTCTCAGTTGAATGATCTTGACATCTTTGTCTACAATCAACTGACCATAGATGTATGGGTTTATTTATGGACTGTCAGTTCTATATCATTTATCTCTACATCTGTCTTTATACCAGTACCTGACTGTCATGATTGAAAGAAAAGTGGTGCAGGACTGATCACACACACACCTGGTATAAGAAGTAGGTTTATTGTCAGGAGCCTGACAAGGCTGCTCTGCACAAAGAGAGGGACAGCAGCAGCAAGGAAGGAGAGCAAAAGCAACTTCCCCCTTGAATCTTATCTTTTATACGCTAGAATCATGGCCGCATACTAGGGGTAGGTTTAGTCTTGACTGACATGGTAAGCAACCCCTTATCTTGTGGAAGGCAGATTTGTTTCTTGGGAACAGAGACAGGCAGTTTTCCTATCTCTCAGAGGGGGAACAGGGAAGCCAGCATGTCCCTTTATCTTCTTAAGGAGAGAACATGGAAACCAATGCGTCCCCATCTCAGGGGCCAGTAAGTTGTCTTCTATCTCTTAATGAGAGAACAGGGAGAGACCAGCACATCTCTAGGCTGGTAGGTTTTATCTCGGGCTAGTTTCTATTTCATGGGAATAAGAACAATATTCATAAAATGGAGGTGGGGAAAAGGAAAATGGCTGCAATTATGCTCACAATGATTATTATAGCTTTGTAGTAAAGTGTGAAATTGGAAAGTAAGTCTTCTCACTTTTTTTCCCTTTTCAGGATTTTTTTGGTTAGTCTGGCTTATTTGCCTGTCCATATGAATTTTATGATCATTTTGTCAATTTCTACAAGATGCCAGCTGGGATTTTGATAGGGATTTCATCGAATATGTAGATCAATTTGGGGAGTTTTGCTCTGTTAGCAATATTAAGCCATCCTGTCCATGGACATGAATGTCTTTCCAATTGTTTAAGTCTTTTAAAATTCAGTGATGTTTTGTAGTTTTCAGTGTTCAAATCTTGCACTCTTTTTGTTAGAGCTATCTTTTCTTTTTGAGGCTGTTGTAAAATGAATTGTTTTCTTAATTTCATTTTGAATTGTTCGCTGTGGTATTTAGAAATACAACTGTTTTTTGTAATTTGATCTTGTGTTCTATAACCTTGAAGAACTTCTTTATAAGTACTACTAGTTTTTTTTTTTGTTGTTTGTTTGTTTGTGTGTGTGGATTCTTTAAGTTTTTTTATAGACAAAATCATTTTATCTGCAAGTAGAGACTTGTCATTTAATCTTTTTTTTTTTTTTTTTTGTAGTGCTGGGGCCTTATGCATGCGAGGCAAGCACTCTACTAACTGAACTACATCCCCAGCCCTTGTCCTTTAATCTTTAATGAGTAGGTTATATGATGAAGATTTCATTTGTAAGGTTTGAAAATTATAATAAAGAAACTCATTAACACATTTCAGCAGTATCTTAGGAGTTGTTATTTAACCAGTCACACACGTATGCATATAAAAGTTTTAATAATGTGTGGCTTTCTTTGTTTAGATATTTAAGTGCATATTGTGGAATTATGGTTATCACATCTCTGAAGAACAGATTGTTTTGGGTAACTAAGTGTTCTAGGTAGCTTTTTGTTATGGAATACTATTTTAATTTTAATTGATGGAGCTCATTTTAAAATGTTTTGTGTATTTTACATCCTTAGAGTTTGTATAGCTTGGGGAAGTGTAGGAAAGACTTCTGTTGATTGAATATTCATTGTATGCTGGACTTTGTAATAGACAGTTTTTGTCCTTTATCATTTAAATCTCATCTCTCTGATACTCTGTGTTAGATTTTTCTTGCTGTGACAAAATGCCTGAGAATCATTTTCAAGAGAGGAAAGATTTATTTTGGCTCACAGTTTCAGAGATAGTCCCAGGGTCGGCTGGTTCCATTGCTTTCTGGCTTCTGGCTAGGTAGAAACATCATGGTGGGGGAGTATGTGGCAGGGGCAGTTATTCACCTTATAGCATCCAGGAAGCAAAAAGAGAGAAGAGATTGGGGTCCAAGTATTCCACTCAAGGGCATATCTTCAATGACCCAACTTCCTATCAGTTCCACCACCTTCCAGTAGGGTATCAGCTTGGGACCAAGCCTTTGGAGATGATGATCCAAATCATTACACTCTTTTTTTTTTAAATATAAGTTTAGAAAGCTGAGAGTAAGTGACATGTTCAAGGTCACCTATCTGGGTAAATCTGGAAAACAGATTTCAAACCCAACCTCCCTTGTTTTTCAATCTTGTTATTTTCTGAATATAGTTTACATAATTTAAGATTATTCAAAGTCAGGCTGATATTATCATGGTGATGAAATTGGAACTGAATAATAAGATATAAAATGCACTGGATTATATTTTCTTCAAAAAGCCATTTTTTGCTCCCCCCCCCCCTTTGCATGATTTTATGATTATAAATTTAGGTTCCTCTTTAAAAAATTAGTATTGATACTGAGGTCAGTATTGATAATTATTATTCTGGGTGTTTCTTATTCTCCAGAATATTATTATCACGCTTAGTATTTCTGTATGTTTTATCCTGTGTACGGCTTTTAAAGCCTTAAATCACCAATTTGAATATTACAAATAAGGCTTTTTTGTAAGATTCTCTTTGTGGTAGTTGATCTCCAAAGATGACCCTCAGTGAAGCACATCTTGTGTTGTCACTTTTTCTGATTGAATTTGGTCTGGCTCATGTTGGACATTAGTTAGTAGGAATGAAATGGAAGTGATGGCTGTGTCAGTTCCAGGCCTAGCCATTAAAAGGTAACTTCCACTTACTCTGTTTTGGAGTTCTGAACTGTCAAGTAACCAGTTCAGTTCTCTGCTGGAGAAATCACACGGAGAGACTTCATGAAGAGGAGAGTCTTTGTGTAGCTGTATAGCTTTGTATAATGTTTTAGTCAGCTTTTTTGCTGTTGTGACTAAAAGATCTGACCAGGACAATTTTAGAGAAGAAAAGATTATTTGAGGGCTCATGGTTTCAGAGGTCTTAGTTCATAGAAGGCAGGCTCCATTCCTCCTGGTTGGAGGTGAGGCAGAACATCATGGTGGAAGAATGTGGCAGAGGAAACCAGCTTACATCATATGGGTTAGTCATTGACATGGTAGACTGATTCATCTCTGACATGCCTGTGGAAAAAGAGAGAAAAATAGGGTCTTATGGGAAGTCCTGATTCCTCTTATGTATCTAACTACATGGAATATTAAAGGACATCAGTCTGTGATGAGGGGTTAGACCCTGCCAGGGTCTACACAGGAATTAGAAGAGTAAGAGAGTATATGTACCCCGTCATTAATTGTTGAATTGTAAAGCCCTGTAATCCTGTTCTCTTGTGGACTTTTGCAGTGCTTCAGGTTCTGGCCGGATTCCTAACTTTTCCTTTTTTGAAGAAGGACTGGTGGGTGGTTGGGAAATAGGTAGAAAATATAAACCACAGGGAGAAGTTTCTCCTTAAGTAGTTTCCTTTTATTTGAGCTTGTTTTTATTAAGTTCTTAGGGTGTTCTTTGAAAATACTGCCTTTTTGGGAAAGACAGCTACTACTATTTTGCATTAGGATCATTTATAAGATACTAAGAATAGTATTAGAAGATGATATATGTAAAACTCATAGTCTGGTCCCCGGAATATAATAGATAAATGCCAATTTTTCACTTCTTTAAAGAAGGGGGAAAGGAAAAATTGTGTTGGAAGAGCATGTTTGAGCCAGAAGAAGGAGTAGGATTTAGATGGACTGTTATTGTAGCAAAGCCCACTTTGAGTAGAGGCAAGGAAAGAAGGAAATATGATTATAAAGATAATTTGTCTCAGGAAAGTCTTTAATACGAATGAGAAGTTCATAATAAATCTATTAAGTAATGAGTAGCTGAATATGTTTTTTGAACAGAAGAGTTACCTAATCAAAACTGAGCCACAGGGAGTTTAATTTGGCTATGATATGTTACAATTGTTAGAATAGGGAAACACTTATCACACAAAAAATATTTTGGTGAGTCTTGTAATAATCCAAGTGAAGCTTAGTGTATTTGACATCCCATTCTCTCTTACTTTCAAATTAAGAGACTGACATTTTTATTTTAAATAAATTTTTCGAGGCTGGGTTTGTAGCTCAGTGGTAGAGTGCTTGCCTCTTACATGTAAGGCCCTAGGTTCAATCCTCAGTACCACATAAAAATAAATAAATAAAAATAAAGATATTCTGTCCATCTACAACTAAAAAATATTTAAAAAATAAAAATAAATATTTTAATTTATTTATGTAGCACTTTGGGGTGCACTCATAAAAATCACTACTTTATAACAAGTCTGTTAAATATAAAGGCTGATTGTCTTCCTAAGAGTAGACCCAATTTGACTTTCAATTACAGCTTCTTTGTATTGAAACAGTCTAGTATTTTAGAAGATTCATTTAAGCCTACCATTAGCAATCAGGAATTTCAAATGGTGTGACTCTACTTTGTGTATAACCAGGAACATGAAAAATTGTGCTGTATATGTGTAATATGAATTGAAATACATTCTACTGTCATATACAAATTAAATAAATAAATAAAATAAAAAAAAGAATATTCAGCAATGTAGCAGGCAAGTTCTTTCCTCAAGAGATTTGGAATTATTAATGGAATTATAAAAAGCCAAAAAGGATACTAACTTTTACCAAGGTTTTTTTTTTTTTGCACTGGAGATTGAACCCAGGGCCTTGCACATGCTTAGGCAAGCTTTCTGCCACTGAAGTACATCCCCAGACCAGGATACTACCTTTTTGATGCTGACAGTTTAGTAATAAAACAAATTGGAAGAATTAGAATTTGCAACTTGTTGAGGTTTGGAAGGTTGAAGATTTAGATGTCTGAAAGCTTTATATACCATATGCAGACATTCTCATCTCATCAAAATGAAGCCGTTTTAACAGATTTCCTCAGGAACCTTCAGGGATCCACTTTTATCATAGTAGCATTAGGCTACTGTGTGTTTTTTTCCTTAATTATTTCCTGGGAATATGCAAATACTTTCAAGTCTTTTAATTTCTAAGATAAAAGAAAATGCAAGAAATTGATACATATTGTTGCCTTGGGGACTAGAAGTTAGTGTTGGGGAAGTCAGAGCAGAATTTGTATCTTTGGAATTTTGTACCATAATAACATCAAGATCTGACAAAGTAAATTAAGATTTTTTTTCTCATATTCTTTAAGGGGATGGAATGTGGTTAAAAATATTTTTATTCGAAAGTAACGTATGACTTGTATATTAAGGTCATTGTCTAAATATTTTGCAGCTCTTGAAATAAATGCACATTCATAAGTGGTAATTGATGTTTTGAAATTAAAAGAAAATATTACTAGACTCTTAGTTTGACTTCTTTTTTTCCTTCTTCTATTTAGGTTGGGTTTTGAAAACAAAGACATATTTTAGTAGAAATTCTCCAGTTTTATTGCTTGGAAAATGTTACCATTTTAAATATGAAGGTAAGTGCTAAATTTGTAAGACATTTAAAAATCTTTGAAGAATTTATTGTTAAACTTTTTTACTGTTTTATTTTCATATTACTCTATTTCTGGCATAGCTCTGTTAAGTACCTTTATTTTATATAATACATAACATATTACCATATGGTTTGGTTCCTGTTAACTCCTTCAAGATAAGGATCATGTTCTCTTTTGTTATGTCCCTCATAGTTTTAGACTTTCAATATGAGTACTAAATAAATGTTATTTGAATTGATATATTAACATTCTTTATCAGATTGTCTAATAACTTTAAAGTATATGATAATAATAATGAAAGTTTTCATCTTAGTTAACTTAAGAATGATAATTTTTCAAACATTTATAGATGCTTCAGTATCTCAAGTTGACTTTATTTGATGTTTCTGAATTTTCACATATACTCATCCTTTCAGTAATCACCTATAAAAAATTTATTCCACTTCTGAGTTCTGGGTACAATGCTAGGCTCTTTGGAAAATATCTTTAATTCTTACAAGAAGCCTAAAAGATAGACTTAAGTGTCCCTACCTTATGAATGTGAAGCCGGAAGCTGAGAGAAGCTAAATAATTTATCCAAAGTTTACATGATAGCAGAGCTGAAATTTAAACCAAGACTGTCTGTCTCTAACACTGGTGTTCTTTTTACTGTGCATCTGTGCTTGACTTTGTATGTTTGAATGTGTTTCGGTCTGTCTGTCTCTAAGAGAGAAAACAAAGAATGTATTTGAATATATGTTATTGCAAGGTATATTCACTTTCGGTTGACCTATTTTGGTGTATCATTTATCATCAATTTTCTAAAACCTTATACATGGCTTTTAATAATAGCAGTTAACATTTTTCAAGTAGTAATAATAGCCAGGCAGCATTCTAGGTAATTTATATGTATTAACTCATTCAGTTGTCACAACAACCTTTATGGGTCAGGAGGAAGTTGATAAAGAAGGTGAGTATTTTAGGAAAATAGAATGGGATGATGAAAGCAATTATATATTAGAGGCAACGTTTAGGAAATGGATGTCCACCTTAGTTGTGGTGAGGATGAAGAGTTAGGAGATATCCATATATATGTATTATTTTATTATATAATATATTTTAATATAATATTATATATATATATTTTAAAATTTTTATTATTGGTTGTTCAAAACATTACATAGTTCTTGACATATTTTAATGGGCAGAGGATAGCCATAGCAGTATGATTGGAGTATTAAGAGTATGGGCTTTGAAATCAAACTTTTCTTGGTTCTGAATCTTGGCTCTTTGTTTTTAGTTGTTACTTTAGACAAGTTATTTGATCTTCCTAAGTATTAATGATACCTATTTCATAGGTGTTTAGTTGTGTGTCTGGTACAGGTAAGCATTCTAAATGATATCATGATATAAGGAATTTATAAAAAATATGATTAGAATTTTTTAGGGCTTTTAAAATGTTTATTTGTTCTTTTTAGATATATATTTCAGTACAGTATATTTTGGAATATTGTACATATATGAGGTATAACTTATTCTAATAAGGATCCTATTCTTGTGGTTGTACATGATGCGGAGTTACCCTGGTCATGTATTCAAATACAAGGATAGATGGGCTGGGGTTGTGGCTCAGTGGTAGCTTGCCTAATATGTATGAGGCACTGGGTTTGATCCTCAGCACCACATATAAAACACAAATAAATAGTTATTGTGTCCCTCTACAATTAAAAATATTTTTAAAAAGCCAAATGTGGGCTGGGGATATAGCTCAGTTGGTAGAGTGCTTGCCTTGCATGCACAAGGCCCTGGGTTCTAATCCCTAGCACCACAAAAAAAAAAAAAAAGTTTTGGGTTTGGAATATGGCTCAAGTGGTAGCGCGTTTGCCTGGGTTCGATCCTCAGCACCACATAAAAATAAAATAAAGATATTAAAAAGAAGGCCAAAGGCAAGGATAAGAAAGTGTTATGCCTGATTAATTCTACTGTCTTTCCTATTCCTCTCACCCACCTTCTCTTTATTCCCCTTTGTCCAATCCAATGGATTTCTATTCTTTTTCTCCCCACCCTCCCTTGTTGTGGGTGAGACATATGAGACAGAACATTCTGTCTTTGGTTTTTTGGGACTGCGTTATTTCACTTAGGATGATAGTCTCCAGTTCCACCCATTTTACTGGCAAATGCCATTATTTCATTCTTCTTTATGGCTGAGTAATAGTCCATCGTGTATATACCACATTTTCTTTATCCATTCATCTGTTGAAGGATACCTAGGTTGTTTCCAAAGCTTATCTATTGCAAATTGGGCTGCTATAAACATTGAAATGGCTACATAACTGTATTATGCTGATTTTAATCCCTTTGGGTATGTACTGAGGAGTGAGATAACTGAGTCAATCTAGTTTTTTGAGGAATCTCCATACTGCTTTCCAGAGTGGTTGCACCAATTTGCAGTCCCACCAGCAATGCATAAGTTAACTTTTTCCTATATCCTTGCCAACCTTTATTGTTGCTTGTATTCTTGATAATTGCCATTCTGACTGGGGTGAGATGGAATCTCAGTGTAATTTTGATTTGCATTTCTCTAATTGCTAGAGATGTTGAACATTTTTTCATATATTTTGTGACCATTCATATTTCTTCTTCTGTAAAGTGCCTGTTCAGTTTCTTTGCCCATTTATTATTTATTTTAATTTTTTTGATGCTGTTTTTTGAGTTCTTTATATATCCCGGAGATTAATGCTCTATCTGAGATGCTGATGGTAAAGATTTTCTCCCATTCCGTAGCTCTCTTTTCATGTTCTTGATTGTTTCCTTTGATGTGAAGAAGCTTTTTAGTTTGATACCATCCCATTTATTGATTCTTGATTTTACTTCTGGTGCTTTAGGAGTTCTACTGAAGAAGTCAGTTCCTAAGCTGACATGGTGGAGATTTGGGCCTACTTTTTCTTCTAATAGGTGTGCCCAGGGTCTCTGGTCTGATGCCTAGGTCCTCAGTCCACTCTGAGTTGAAGTTTTGTGCAGGGTGAGAGATAGGGGTTCAATTTCATTTTATTACATATGGATTTTCAGTTTTCCCAGCACCGTTTGTTGAAGAGGGTGTCTTTTATTTAGTGTGTGTTTATGGCACCTTTGTCTAGTATGAGATATCTGTATTTTTAAAAAAATATTTAACAATTCAAGATTTTTAAAAAAAATTTAGTTGTAGGTGGACACAATACCCTTATTTTATCTATTTTTATGTGGTGCAGAGGATCAAACCCAGTGCCTTAACACGTTAGGGTAGTGCTCTACCACTGAGCCACAATTGCAGCCCTGAGATATCTGTATTTATGTTGGTATGACTCTGTGTCTTCTGTTCTGTTTCACTGGTCTTCATGTATGTTTTTGTGCCAATCCTTGCCATTTTTGTTACTATAGCTTTGTATTATAATTTCAGGTCTGGTGTTGTGATGCTTCCTGTCACTTTTCTCATTAAGGATTGCTTTGGCTATTATGGGGGTCTTATTTTTCCAAATGAATTTCATGACTCCTATTTCTATTAAGAATGTCATTGGAATTTTAATAGGGATTGCATTAAATCTATATAGTGCTTTTGGTAGTAGGGAGATTTTGACAATATTAATTCTGCCTATCCAAGAACATGGGAGAACTTTCCATCTTCTAAGGCCTTCTTCAATTTCTTTCTTTAATGTTCTGTAGTTTTCATTGTAGAGATGTTTCACTTCTTTTGTTAGATTGATTCCCAAATATTTTTTTTGAGGCTACTGTGAGTGGGACATTAAAACCATATTTTGATTTTAATTTGCATCTTTTTTGGTAAAATTGAGCATATTTTCATTTGTTTATTGGCTATTTGGATATATCTTCTATTAAATTGTCTTTGTTTTTATTTTTGATTTATGGATTTTTCTTTACATATTCTGGATATAAATCCTTATTTTGGAGATATGTATAGGAAATGCTTTTATCTACTTCATTACTTACTTTTTCACCCACTTAATGGTATCTTAATTTTTAATTTTAATATAGTCTAGTTAATATTTTTTACATCTTAAATAGTGCTCTTTGTGTTCTGTTTAAGAAATCTTTGCTTATTTAAAGATGTGATGTTTTTCTCTCCAGGCCCACTAAAGGGCATCTTGGGCTACATTGGGGACCAGGTTGTCTCCTGTAACTGTAACAGTGATATTCCCTCCTATTTATTTATTTAGTTTTTTGGTGGCAGTGGGGTTTACCACTGAGCCACATCCCTAGCCTTTTTACTTGCAACTTTCCTGCTTCAGCCTCCTGAGTTGCTGGGATTACAGGCATGACCCCTTCCCCACTCTAGCATCTTTGATGTTGATGCTGGCATTGCCCTCCCTTAATTACCACCTTGTCAAGCTCATTTCCTTGTTTGACTGTGAATTTGGTTTTAGCAATAGGGTGGTGAACTTTATGGTCCACATGATCTCCAAGGAATAAGAGCCTATGGACCACATGCCTCAGCAAGAAAAGAGATGGGGAGTGGGGGTGGGAGGGGGGCCCACCTGTTAGGGAGTTTCTGTCCTAACTCAGTCCCCCAACACAACGAGAATCTCTGCTCCTCCCAGTTCTATCCTGGACCCCCTGAAGAAGAGGAGGAGCTTAGGAAACCCCATTTTCATGTACCCTTGGTAAAGTTCACTGTATGTTTCCTAACCCCTACAGAAAAATGATTTCTCTCCAAGTTATTTCAAAGCCGTCATTTATTTGTTTATTTGTATTCCTCTATGGTTTTTTTTAAGATCAGCTCCTTTTTTTTGGTATGGATTTCATTTTAATTTGCTTGAAATTTATCTCTTAAAAATCTGTAAAATATTAGCCTTTTTTCCCCTTAGGTACTGGGGATTAAACCTAGACCTTGTGCATACTAGGCAAACACTCTATCACTGAGTTACATCCCAAGGCATTTTTATTTTATTTTAAGACAGACTTTCTAAATTGTCCCGGCTGTCCTCTAATTTGTGATCTCCTAGTAGCTAGGATTATATAGTAGCATATACCATTATTCCTATTAGCCATTTTTTATAATACCTGTTCCCCATTCTTTCTATTTTCTCCTTCTGCATATCTGATAAATCTTCTGTTAAATATTTCTTCATTCTCTGCAGTTTTTTGTTTTATATTTTCCATTACTTTGTCTCTCTGTGCTATGTTCTTTATTTCTTATTTCTGTCCTAATTATCTCCTGAGTGGTCACAATTTGCAGTTTAATTCTACACCAAGTTTTTGTATTCAGTTTTTTTTTTTTTTTTCAATTCTAGTAGTTTAATTTGGTTCTCACCTGCTCACTTTTAATAGTCTGATTTCTGTTATTTGTCCAACTTTTGATATCCTTTTGTAAATATATGCATGATTATTTTATATCAAATAATTACAGTAACTGTACTCTTTGAGGGTTTGTTTTGCAATTTGTTTTTCATCAATTTTTTCTCATAGTGAAATAATTATCATATTTCTCATGATTTTTGATTGTGGTATTAATTAATTAAGCCTCTGTATTAATAGCAAATCTTATGTTTTTGTTTCTTGGCTTTCTCATTCTTTTTTTTTCAATAATTTTTAGTTGTAAATGGATCTTTTATTTTATTTATTTATATGCTTTTTATTTGTATATCACATTTCAGAGAGCTTTAATATGAATATCCTGAGCCAAATGAGGTTAAAGATACTTTCCATTATCCTTTCATCAAATAATTGATTATATATGGAAAAGGATGTTATGGTTAATAATAGTAATATGTCTTTTATTAGTTATTTCCAGTGTTTAAAACGTTTCAGGATTCATTCTCATTTGATTTCCATAACAGCCTGATTAGGCAGAGTAAAATTAATCTTCCTTTTAGATGAGAAAAAATATTAGAAAGGTTGTTATGTAGTCTATAACTTGTGAGAAAAAATATTAGAAAGGTTGTTATGTAGTCCATAACTTAAGACAATAATGCTAATATATTGCCATTATTGATATTTCTTTGCCTAACTTAAGACTATAGTTTGTATTTTTATTTTGTAGATGAAAATAAAGTGTTACCTTCAAAATCAGCATGTACAATAGAAGATCGCATAATTGCAGGAAATGTAGAAGAATTTCGGAAAGATTTCATTTCTAGAATATGGCTGACCTACAGGGAAGAATTTCCTCAAATAGAAGGCTCATCTTTGACAACAGATTGTGGTTGGGGATGTACGTTGAGAACTGGCCAGATGCTACTGGCTCAAGGACTCATACTACATTTTCTTGGTAGAGGTAAATCAAATCTCTGTTGCTTTTAAGTGTGAGCTTCAAGCTTGCATACTCTGTAAAATTCCCTGAGGTTAGTTTTCGTGACTCCCTGATGTTTTCTAAAGTTGTAACTGACCTAGCATATTACAATTTTATTGAACTAGGCCATACATGTCTTCTATGCACACTTTCAAAATTCTTTTTTCAAATCTTTAGATAAATGTGACTGTTATTCTTGTCACTACTGTGAATTGTTAGTTCCAACTAGTAGGTTTTGGATTTTTTGGTAGTTATTATTTATTTCCCTTTTAGCATAATTCTTAGGTATATCTCCATTTCAGTAAGTCTAGGCAGGTTAATATTTGTAACTTTGGAGAATAATTAGTATCTTTTAAATCTGGAGTTTTCATCTTGGTTTATTTTCTCTTTATGTATCAATAATGCTTTGAATTTTTTATCTTCATAAATATGACTATTATATTAAGTTAATTAGGCATATTATCAATAAGATCATCATGATTAATCTTTAAAGCCTTCTAAAATGTCATTGTGTAACTTGCATCTTTTTTTCCTAATATACCACCTTCTATTAATACATTAAAAAAATTTTTTTAGTTGTTGATGGACCTTTGTTTTATTTATTTATATGTAGTGCTGAGAATCTAACCTAGTACTGCACACATGCTACCACTGAGCCTCTATTAGTACATTTTTTAATGGACAAATGTGTATATTGGAAAGAGGATTTTATTTTACGATTTAAGGCTCTTGTCTCCAGCTATTACTAAATACAATCATTTTTTTTTTTTTTTTTTTGGTACTAAGGATTAAACCCAGAGGTCCTTAACCACTGAGCCACATCCTCAGCCACAAAATTTTTCAAAGTGTTAGACAGCCAGACATGGTGGCGCACACCTGAAAGCCCAGCAATTTGGGAGGCTAGGGTAGGAGGATTGCAAGTTCAAAGCGAGCTTCAGCAACTTAGTGAAACCCTAAGCAATTTAGTAAGATCCTGTCTGAAAACAAAAAATAAAAAGGGGTGGGGATATTGCTTAGTAGTTAAGTGCCCCTGGGTTCAGTTCCCAATACCAAAATACAAAAACAAAAAAAGTGTCAGACAATATCCCTGAACTTCATTGCAAATGTTTTATAACCCTTATGTAGAGATTACTGATGAGATGATTTAGAGAGAATGTTTATTTAAGAGTTCAGTGAATAAAGCAAGGAGAAAAAAATTTTAAGCTAACCTTCTGGGATGATGTATTTGTAGTCAAGGACAAGGATTAGGAGTATTTATCATAGTCCTTACTAGATCTCTAAAGCTGTGACTTACTTTATTAACTTAAAATGACATATATATTTAGTGACTAGTTTATTAAAAACAGTAAAGTAATGGATATATTTGATTTTTAAGAACTTTTATTTTCCATGGCTTCATTTATTAAATTAGCTTCATGTATGAGAGAATTGGTATTATTCTCTAAACAATAATTAAGTTATTCTGAAGGAATATATAGAAAAAATATTTTATATAAAGTTTAAAATTTCTGTGGAAAGATTTCTCTTTTAATATGTAATCAGAACAAATGCACTTTCTAAAGATATTCATGAGTACTGTAAATGTTAGTGCATGTGCTTATTGAGTCAAGACTGGCTATCTGATAAGCAGTCTGGTAATTAAATACAGCACTGAGCTGGTAAAGAAAAGAAAAAAGAGCAAATTGCAGAATTGTACATTTGTTCCTGAGTTTAGTATTTTTCTTTTGTCTTTTTGTAGTTATTTTGATTATGGGTAATATATTCCCAGTTTAGAAAATTTGGAGATTATAGAAAAAGTCCTGAGAATAATATGACCACTCACATTTAAACATCATTGAAGAAGAGATTGTCTCTACCCATACTTTTGTTTGTTTTTCTTTTGAAAGCAGTTTCATTGGGATATAATATTCATACCATAAATTCACTCGTTTAAAGTAAACAATTTAGTGGTTCTTAGTATATTTACAGTTCTGCAGCCACTACTATAATCTATGTTTAGGGCATTTTAATCATCCCCAGAGAAACCTTACACTCATTAGCAGCCATTCCCAGTATCTCTTCATTAGCAGCTGTTTATGTACTTTCTGTCTCTCTATATTTGTGTATTTCTGAGTTTTCTGTTTTAGTTTAATAACCTGTATGACTTTAAATGCTACACATTTCTTTTAATAGAATTGTTAAAGTCTGTCTATTTAAAAGATCTGAATACCTTTCTTTGGAATTACTATAGCTTGGACCTGGCCTGATGCATTGAATATTGAAAATTCAGAGTCTGAATCATGGACTTCCCACACTGTAAAAAAAATTACATCATCATTTGAAACATCGCTTTCAGGGGAAAGAGAACCTGAAACTCCAACAATTTCTCTGAAGAAAACAATTGGGAAATGTCCTAATGATCAGGAGATGCAAAATGAAATTTTTCACAGGAAAATCATCTCTTGGTTTGGTGATTCCCCATTGGCTGTCTTTGGCTTACATCAGTTAATAGAGTATGGAAAGAAGTCTGGGAAAAGTGCTGGAGATTGGTATGGGCCAGGTGTTGTTGCTCACATTTTAAGGTAAAATTATTTAAAAGTCTTTGATCTTGTGACAGAGGTTTTCAGGCTTAGAGATACTGAATTTTACTATGCGTATATATAAATTGAAACTTTTAAAGTCTAGTATAAGAATGTTCATAAAGGAGATTTCATTTGCTAATATGCTAGTTACATTTATCTACATACAAATTTTTCATTTCTTGCTCTTGCTTTTGTTTATTGTTGCTCATAGGTACAGATATTCAAGGTCTCTTTCTAAATAAGTTCTCATTATACCACTTTATTGAAATGTTCAAAAAACTAACATCTCTTTCAATCTTAGGACATGAACAATGTTTTAGATTTTTTTTTTGTTTTTTGTTTTTTTTGGTAACCTGGGGGCTGTAATGTACTGATGGTGTAATGAAATATCAAGAGCTAAAATTGATGTTTTCAACGTTTCTTTGCACACACATCAGATTCTTGTGAATTGTAAATCTATGGCACTATTAACATTATAATTATAGTAAAAGTAAAGGGTATTCAGGATGGTTAGAAAAAAGTCCAAAGTCAAATTTCATTATACTTTAGCTTTTACATGCCATTTATTTGAATGTTACTTTTTAAAATATTGTATTATTTGTTGTATGTCCCATTGTTATTATAAACTAAATCATCAATATATCATCTAAGTGTAGTATGTTAGATTACATTTTCTCCATTTATAATCATTTTTAAATTTGAAGTTATTACAAGCCATTTTTGCATATTATAATGCTTTTTTATTTTATAGGTCATATGCTTACTGTTGAAAGAGTATTTACCTAATGTTATTTATTGGATTGTTAATGTATAAATTTTAGCTTTGTAAGACATCATGTAAAAGCCTAAACAAAAAAGCATAGTTTCTGGGCTGGGGATGTGGCTCAGGCAGTAATGCGCTCACCTGGCATGCACGGGGCGCTGGGTTCGATCCTCAGCACCACATAAAAATAAAATAAAGATGTTGTGTCCACTGAAAACTGAAAAATAAATATTAAAAACTCTCTCTCTCTCTCTTCCCCCCACCTTCCCTCTCTCTCTTTAAAAAAAAAAAAAAAAAAAAAAGCATAGTTTCTTCCCTTAAAGATATGTTCCAGGGCTCAATAAACTTTATCTGCTAAATGTCAAATAGTAAATATTTTTGGCCTTGCAGATATTATAAGGGTTCTTCTGCCCAGTATTTTTCTTTTTCACTTAATTCCTTAAAACTATGAAAATCATGCTTGCAGTATATAAAGAGGCTACAAGTTGTGTTTGGCCTATGGGCCATCATTTGCCATTTGCCAATTCATCTTTTATACTAAAGATACAGTTAAATAAAAATATTTGTATTTCCCCAGTTTGCATAATTTTCTTTTTCAGATAAGTGACTTTTTTTTTTAACACCTGCAGCATTGAGAACATTACACTCGAGATTTTTTTTTTTTGTACCTGGGATTGGGCAGACAAGGTCTCACTGAGTTGCTTAGTGCTTTGCAAAGTTACTGAGGCTGGCTTTGAACTCAGGTACTCCTGTCTTAGCTTCTTGAGCTGCTGGGATTACAGGTGTGTGCCACCACGCCCACTTTAGAGAGATTTTTTTTTTTTTAATGTGCAGTTTTACCCAATAGAATTCTAAGATTTGAGATTAAGAATTCATTTGTTCAGGTCATACATGTTTTCTTCTTCCTCTTCCCTCCTTTTCTTCCCCTCTTCCCCTTTTCCTTTTTTTTTTTTTTTTTTTTTGCCATGTTGGAGATCAAACCCAGGACCTCATGCATGGTATGAGCTACATTCCCAGCCATTTATACAGATTTGGTTGGTTTTTGTTTGTTTTGTTGTGAGATGAGATATCACTGTGTTGCGTAGGCTGGGTTTGAACATGTAAGCTCAAGTCATCTTCTTGTCTCAGCCTCCAAAGTAGCTGGAAATATATAGGCTGAGCTTCATACAGGTTTTAGAAACGAAGGGTGAAAGACTATTTAAGGAATAGAAAAAAAAAAAACTTAAGTATACCAGAGGACAAGCACAATAATTCATTCCAAGTCAGTAATTTTAAGTTAATGTGAAGCAAACCTTGAAGCACATCGTAATAGCAATGGTTAGAAAACATTTACTGTAGCCAAGTAAGTAGCTGAGAGAAATCAGTCTTGGGATGGGTAGGAGGTGAAACTGTACATTCAAGAATTTTTAAAATGTATTTTTTTATGTATGCTTTGGTGTTCTTTGAGTAATTTAGTGTAATATTCAGCTTTGTAAAATTAACCTGATTTCTGTTGATATTCACAAGTCATTGACTTTGAAGTGAATGCTGAGGAAACAGTAAAAAATGAATGGGTTCTACCTTGAGTAAGCATATAAGCTTGAGCCTCTTAATCAAGAGAACCAGTAAGTAAAAATGGGTAGAACAGGGGGAAGTTGTAGTTTCCCATGTCAGAAATCATTATCCAAATGATAGTTCTGACAGTAGACATGTAGGTTTAATAGGTAAGTCAGAAAAATGGTGGCTTTTTCCCTCCTCTTAACTAAATCTTTAGTTACCAACCAGAAATGCTATTGAGGATTTTAAAGGATAATGTTTATTATTTTTTTAGAAAAGCAGTCGAAGAAGCAAGACACCCTGACTTACAAGGAATAACTATTTATGTTGCACAAGATTGTACAGGTAAGGAATGTATAAGATACTAATTTTTAATTTTTATTTGTTTAGACCTTTCATGTATGTTTAGCTCATCTGTCTTCCCAGTTATATTATAAATGATAATGAAGGTTTAGATACCATGTGTTATACATTTTTGTTCCTACAGAACATGCTACATATAGGAGGTATTCATTAAATATTTTATTGAATATATGCTATAATTTATAATATTAAAATAAATTTTCCAAAACAAATTCCAGTATTTAAAATGACTATTTTAAAAGACTTAAACTTGAACTACATGTGTTTTAAGGAAAGAAAATTTTGCGTTTATTTTAGAGGAACTATATGTTTTTCACAGTGCTTCAGTAAATCATCTAGTAATGATATAACTATTATTTAGATTTTTTTGTTGTTTGGGGTCTTGTGTTGATCAGTGTCTATAGTAATTTTGAAACTTTGTTAGGAATGAAATAGAGTCCTTAACTTTCTAATACAATAAAATAAGCCACATCATGCTATTAAGTTTATTTTTGACAAAAAAGCAATTAAGAGAGTAAAAATATTAATGTTTTGTTAAAGTTAATTATACTACAATGATATTTAATATGTTTAAGATTACTCTAGCTATTGTAGAAAGATTGGTTGCCAAATTATATATGCATTTTTTTTTGTTGTTGTTGTTGGGGTTGGGTAACTGGGGATTGAACCTAGGGCTTTGCCAATGCAAGGCAAATGGGCTTTTCCACTGAGCTACACCCCAGCCATATACATGCATCTTTTTTTTTTTTTTTTTTTGGTGGTGTTGGGGATTGAATCCCAGGACCTTGTGCATAAGGCAGGCACCCTGCCAACTGAGCTATATCCCAGCCCCTATAGATGTAATTTTTTTGGCCTTTTGTTAAGGATAATTTCCTTTTAAAAGAAAGTCATAATTAATAGCCATTTAAAAATGAAAGTGATAATTTTTCAGATGAGCATATACATTTTGAAGGTACTGTGTTTGTTTTTCATGTAGGAGGTTTTATAAATAAAATTTGCTATGTTAAGACCTGTAAACTGGATGGGCACAGTGGTGCATGCCTATAATCCCAGTGGCTTGGGAGATTGAGGCAGGAGGATCTTGAGTTCAAAGCCAGCCTCTGGATTGGTGAGGCACTAAGCAATTTAGCGAGACCCTGTCTCTAAATGAGATACAAAATAGGCCTGGGGATGTGGTTCAGTGGCTGAGTGTCCCTGAGTTCAATCTCCAGTAAACCCGCCCCCCCCCCAATAAAAAAGACCTGTAAGTGTCAAGATGTGCTTAAATGACTAATCATAAATAGATTTATGAATTGCTTTCTGTTCTTTTATTGGTATCAATCAGCCTTGGTCTTTATTCATTATATATAGTTTCTTAATTAAGCAAACAATACAGAGTTTCTCATTATATGAGTGGTTTGTAGTAGTTCTTTAAATTTTTATTATTCATGTTTAATGGATCTTATTTATACCTCATACTTAGTGTGAGGTAATTCATGTTTTCTGTTCCCCTTCAAATATTTCTATCAAGATATTCTACAAACCCTTCATATTCATCCTGTTTAAAATGAAACTATGATTTTCCTCTGTCTTACCTGCTTTTACTTTCTATTTTCTCTTAACAGAGAGGATCATATACAAAGGTTATTTAAGGTAGAATTCACTCATTCTTGGATGTTTATTCATCATTCTTGTCTAGCCAGTCAGCAAAAGCTTTCCAGTTACTCTTTTAAAAATGTTCCTGGAATCTATTCTTTTTCCCTCTCATTGATTTAGATCATACTTTATCTATAACTTGGACCTTAACTTGATCTCCCTATCTCTCTTCCCTTTTTGATCCTCTGATCAAAAGACATTGATCATGTTCCTTGATTTAGAAAGACCTGCAACTAGTTGCCCACAAACTTTAGTCTCAGATTATCTTAGCATTTAAAGCACACAAAGTCTTGTTCAATTTGTCCCAACCTACATTTCCAGTATCGTTTCCCAACACCAGCTTCCATACTCACTACATTAATGTACTGTCAATCTTCAGGCTATTCTTAGGACACGCTACTATTGTCTCCTTTCCATGCCTCTGTGCATATTAATTGCCTCTATGTGGAATGGCCTCTGTGTTTTCTTTACTATGACCAAGATACCCAATATGAACAATTTAGAAAAGGAAGAAGTTTATTTTGGGCCCATGGTTTTAGAGGTTCAGTCCATAGTTAGTTGACTCCACTGCTCTGGGCCTGAGGTGAGTCAGAACATCATGGCAGAGCAACAGTGGAAGAAAGCTGCTCAGCTCATGGTACAGGGTGAGGGATGGGTAATGCGTGCTTGCCTGCAGGGAATCAGGGACAAAATATAATCCCCAAGGACACACCTCCAGTGATGTAATTCCTTCTGCCATACCTCACCTGCCTATAGTTACCACCCAGTAATCCATTCAGATTATTAATCTATCAAATGGATTTGTCTACCTAGTAGGTTATAGTTCTCATAATCTAACCATTTCACCTTTGAATATCCCTGAGTTGCTTAATGTATGAGCTTTTGTGGGGAATTCCATATTCCAAACCATTACACCCTTCTTATTAGAATGTCCCTTGTGAACTTTAACTTGTTCTTTAGAAACACACTTAAAGGTTATGCTTTTTCCTAATTCTCATCAGGCAGAATTAGTTTATTTTTCCTCTGTGCTCTGTAACATTTTAGAAATACTTGTGTTAAATGTTGTACTTGTGATTCACTTGTGATATTGCATTATAATTATCTGTTTCTCCTTGTAGATCAGTGATTCCTGAGAGGGTTAGAATAAGGGTATCAGAATCATTTGTGTGCCTCTGTAACAAAATTGAACTGTGTCTTAACTCTTATATTGGAGGTGGAGGAAGAACACATAAACAATTGAGCTAGACACTTTTTTAAGTCAAAACCTTGTCTAGCATAAAACACATCAGTAAATGTCAGGGCCTCAGTAAATGTGTATTCAGTGAAGATAAAAGGTAAGAGGCAATTCGATAAGGCAGAATTATTGTGACATTTTTCTAGCTTTGGTTTAGACAGACTATGGGAAATGAGGCTGGTGATAAGAAGAATTCTATAACTGATTCTAAACTTGGTATTTAAAGGAAAGTATAGGACAAAAGCAGCAGATTTTCTTTTTCTTTTTTTAAAATGTTTTACTTGTCGATGGGTCTTTATTTTATTTGTTTATTTATATGGGGTGCTGAGAATCGAACCCAGGCCTCACACATGCTAGGCAAGTGCTCTACCACTGAGCTACAACATCAGCCTCCAGAATTTCGTTATCAGCTCTTCTGAGAAGAGCGCAGAGTGAGTTTGGTTAAACTGATAGGTAGTGTGGGTGGTGAAGTGACTTTTGTGTTTTGTAAGTAGCAACTATTTGAATAAATGTATTTTGAACAAAAGTTTGTCTATATTTGTTTCCAGAAAATTCTTCTATTTTCTTTTGAACTATTCCACCTAGGCTCTCACTGCCCCCACCAAAACTGCTCTTATCAATAATTTCATCTTGGTAAACCCAGTGGTCACTTCTCAGCCCTAACATTAGTTTGCCACCTGCATTTGGTACAGTTGATGACTTCCTCCTCCTTGTACCATTTTTGTTACTTGCTTTTCAGAACATTGTTCGACAGATTTTCCTTTTACTTTCTGTCTATTCCTTCACAGTCTCCTTAGTTGGTTTTTTCCTCATTTCCTTCATCTTTAGAAGTATTGGTGTTTTAGTGCTTAGACTTTAGATTTCATCTCTGTTTCTGTCTACACTGATTTGAATATACCCAGTATTGTGACTTATCAATATAATCTATATTCTGGCGATTCCCAGATTTATAGATTCATCCTGGTACCCTCCCTAAATGTTAAACGCTCCTAACTGCCTACTCAACCTGCATGTCTATCAAGCATCTCAAACTAATCATATCTAAAACTCAATTTCCAGTTCTTCTTCCTTTGTTTCTTCTTTCTCTGGTCTTTTATGTTTTTGTAAGTGGCAACCATTTCACTCTTTTGCTTCTACCAAAACTCCTGCAAGACACCTGAGTCACACTTTTTTCTCTCTTGCATCTTAACATTTAATAGCAAGTCCTTACTTTATCTTCAGATATTTGAAACAGTCACTTTGTACTTCTTCCACATGAATGTCCCCAAACCATTCTTATTTTTACAGTGACTGCCTTTGCTCAGGCCACCATAATCTCTTCCTGGAAAACTGTAGTGACTTTCTTTATAATTGTTCTCTTTACTTCAGCTCTCACCCCTACAGTTTATTATCAACACAGAAAGCAGCCTATTAAAAAGAGTGAGTCAGATTGAGACACTCCATTCTCAAAAAAAACTTCTCAGTAACTTACTATCTCACTCAAAAACTGGTCTTTCAAGACTTCTTCTAATCTGTAATGCTGTTTCTTACTGCTGTACCCCTTGCTTGCTTCCCTCCAGAGGCATTGGCCTCCTGTTCTAAGGACATGCTAGCTGTTTCTGCCTTAGGACCTTTGTGCTTGCTGACATTTCTGTCTGGAAGGCTTTCCTTAAGTCTTGACTCAAATGTTGTTTCTTATAAGACTTTCCTGATATCTGATTTCAAAATTGTCCCCACCTTAGCATTTCCTATCCACTTTTCTTTATTTTTCGTTAAAGCACCTCCAGCATCTGACATATTTTATATTTTACCTTTTAATATCTGTTTCCCCCATTAGAGCATATATTCATAGAGGACAGGAATTTGTCTGTGTTTTACCTACTGCTGAAGTTCCAGTGCCATATAGTAGCTACTCAATTGGTATAAATTGAATACATACATTAATGAGGTAGATATTTTTAATATACCAAGATCAGATGACTGGCCAATGTGGGGGCAGGGGAATTAGGGTAAAAATCTTCTGAAAATCACTTTTCTAAAATTGAGTATGTATTCTTTATGTTTTCCTCAGTTTACAATTCTGATGTAATTGATAAACAGAGTGCTTCCATGACCTCTGATAATGCAGATGACAAAGCTGTTATTATTTTAGTTCCTGTTAGACTTGGTGGAGAAAGAACCAACACCGACTACCTAGAGTTTGTGAAGGTATGAAATAAGTGCTCAATTTTCTTAAGTCAGTTCTAGCTGATATGAAAAATATAGGTGGCCTTTCTACTAAATGGGTAGTGATGATTTTACAGTTTACATTGTAAAGTTTGATATTAGAGATTTTAAGTCTCAATATTGCAAGATCAGATATGAGTGTGTGACTGTGTGAAAAATAGAGTGGTCTCTGACAAAATGAAAATCCTTTTAATATTTGTAGCTAATCATAGAGGCACAGATATGACAATAATCAAAATGTGAAAGTGGCTACAATTCCATTATCATGATTTTTTTAATACCTTTATTTTATTTTTTAGGTGGTACTGAGGATTGAACCCAGTGCCTCATATGTGCTAGGTTAGTTCTCTACCACTGAGCTACAACCCCAGCCCCTCCATTATCATGATTTTTAAAATATGTATCTTAGTTTATTCTTTTTTGGGAAGGGATATCGGGGATTGAACTCAGGAACACTCAACCACTGAGCCACATCCTCAGCCCTGTTTTGTATTTTATTTAGATCAGGTCTCACTGAGTTGCTTAGTGCCTCGCCATTCCTGAGACTGGCTTTGAACTTGAGATCCTGTCTCAGCCTTCTGGGCTGCTGTCACTGTGTTCCTATGCCCAGCTAGTTTATTCTTAAAACTAACAAATCAGTGGTACATACCTATAATCCCAGCTACATAGGAGGCTGAGTGAGGCAGGAGGATTCCAAGTTTGAGGCCAGCTTGGACAACTTTGTAAGACCCTGCCTCAAAATTAAATCAAAAGGGCTTGAGAGGGCTGGGATTGTGGCTCAATGGTAGAGCGCTTAGGTTCAAATCCTCAGAACCACATAAAAAATAAATAAAATACAGTAATTGTGTCCATTTATAACTTTAAAAATATATATATAAATATATATAAATATATGGTGCTTAGGATGTAGCTCAAAGGTAGAGTGATTGTCTAGAGGGCAACAGGCCCTGGGTTCAGTCCCCAGTACTGCAAAAAAACAAAACAAAACAAAAAACCAAAACAAACCCAACAACAACAAACTAATATACTATTATCAAATTAATTATTGAAACAAAAACTGACTTTTCTGCCAGTACTCTGTTATAGTTTGTTTTCCTGTGCCATCATGAAGTCAGTGAGAAGTTAGATTATTTATATGGATAGAAAAATGAAGATAACATGGGAGCTTTCAAACATTGCTTTTTTCATATTAACCATTTAAAAATCTGTTATGTTTCAAAGTATGTATTTTGTTTCTTGTACCGAAAGTTAACATTATCTTGTTTTGGGCACCAAGACATTCTATTGTGATTAAATAACTCTTGAAATGTTTAGTTTCTGATTAAGATTATAGTCTTTATATTATTTTCATAGTTTCAATAAAATTCTCTATTTTTTAGGAGTCTATTTTCAAGGTCTGAGATGAAATTCTTCTTTGAATGGAGTGTTATGGGATATAGTAATGTTGAAATATAGTCATATAGTCTCTATCTGTCTTTTATGATTCAGTAATAATTTGTTCCTTACATGAAGCTAGTATTCCATATCATGGTCCATATTATAGGTGGATCATCTGTGCTCAGGCTAGACTGTGCCAGTTCAAAAAATCTGGAGCAGCTCCTTTCAATACTTGATACATGGAAGTCTTATAGCTGATACGTTGGATTTTATTTTTTTCTCCACATTTTTTATTAGTGTATTATAGTTGTACATAATGGTGGGATTTGTTGTTATATATTTGTACATGCACACAACATAGCAATATAATTTGGCCAATATCCCCCCCCATAGCAGTACCCCCTTCCTCTCCTCTTCCAGCCTCCTCCTGCTCCCTTTCCTCTGTTCTAATGATCTCCCTTAGATTTTCATGAGATCTCCCCCACCTTTCTTTTCCTTTTTCTTCTCTAGCTTTCATATATGACAGAAAGCATATGACCTTGATCTTTTGAGTTCTGCTTATTTTGCTTAACGTAATGGTCTCTAGTTTCATCCATTTTCCTGTAAATGACACAATTTTATTTTTCTTCATGGCTGAATAAAACTTCATTGTGTATGTAAAGCACATTTTCTCTATCCGTTTATCTACTGATGGATACATAGGCTGGTTCCATAGTTTGGCTGTGAATTGTGCTGCTGTATACATGGGTATGAACATATTTCTATAGTATGCTGACTTTTATTCTTTAGGATAAATACCAGGAAATGGTATAGTTGGGTTATATGGTGATTCCATTCCTGGTCTTTTGAAAAATCTCCATACTGATTTCCATGGTGGTTGTATTAATTCACAATCCCATCAACAGTGTAAAAGTGTTCCTTTTTCTCCACATCCTCTCTAACATTTATTATTATTTGGAGTCTTGATGACTGCCATTCTTACTGGTGTAAAATGATTTGCACTTGCATTTTTTTAATTGCTAATGATGTTTAATATTTTCATATATTTGTTGGCCATTTGTATTTCTTCTTTTGAAAAGTGTCTGTTTAGTTCATTTATCCAGTTATTAAGGGGGACATTTGATTTTTGGTATTAAGTTTTTTGATTTCTTTATATGTTCTGGATATTAATCCTGTTTGGAGGGTAACTAGCAAAGATTCTCTCCCATTCTATAGGTTCTCTTCTCTCTTCTCTTCACATTCTTTTTTTTTTTTTTTTTTTTTAGTTGTCAATGGACCTTTATTTTACTTATTTACATGTGGTGCTGAGAATTGAACCTAGTGCCTCACATATGCTAGGCAAACACTCTACCACTGAGCTACAACCCCAGCCCTCTCTTCACATTCTTGTTTCCTTTGCTGTGCAGAAGCTTTTTATTTTGATGCTATTCCATTTATTAACTCTTAGCATTATTTCCTGAGCTTTAGGAGTCCTATTGAGAAAATATTGCCTGTGCCTTTTTGCAGCCCTTCTAGGAGTTGTGTAGTTTCTGGTCTAAGCCCTAGGTCTTTGATCCATTTTGAGTTGATTTTTGTGCAGGGTAAGACATAAAGATCTAGTCTCAGTGTGTGTGTGTGTTTATATATACACACACACATATACAGTTTTCTCAGCACCTTTTGTTAAAGAGGTTTTCTTTTCTCCAGTGTTTGCTTTTGGTACCTTTGTCAAGGATCTTTGACGATATCTGTATGGGTTTGTCTCTATGTCTTCTATTGTGGATTTTCTTAATAGTTACCAAAACTTTGGAGGCATACTTGTTATTGATAGTAACAATACTATATATGGAGAGAACAAAAGAATCCCCCAAATATAAGTGGGGTTTTGATGTCTGACATGGGCTCTTTAATAGATATTTGAAAAATATCAAAAGTTCTGGACCACTTTACCTGGTAGGTCTTGTAGTTTTGAAACTTTTGGTTCTGGCATCTGACAAGGTCCTTCTTGCTGTGTCCTGTTGTGAAGACAGACAGACATGGAATGACATGTCAGAAGAGCAGGAGAGAAAGAATCCTTCAAGCCCTTTTTATAGCAGCATTAATCCATTCATGAGGGTGGAGACCTCACTACCTGAACAAAAGATCCCACATCTTTTTTTTTTTTTTTTTGGTTCACCTCTAGCTGAGTTCTAACCAAATTCTTTCTGTCTTCTCACTACTGTGAGAAGATTAGAGACTGATGAAATCTTGAAAGTGATTTATTTGGCCAAAGTCTGGTGGAGTGAGCTTCTGATGGCTTGCAACCAGATGTGAAGTCTTTGCTGCTTGCTGGTATTGATAGCATTTATCATGGCCACACTGCCTAATGTTCCCAAGTAATTCATGGGAGTCTGCATTTACAGTGAAACAAGCCACTTAGATTGTTGTTAAAAGTTTTCCTCAGTACCTAGCATATGGGAGTCACACAATCATTATTGTTAACTTTCATTTTTATAATACTTTCCAACTTCCAATATTAATTTATCTCATTTTACCCTCACAGTAGAAACTGGATTATTTTTATAAAATAGAAAAGATATAAAATAGTTAAGTTCAAGTTCAGATAACAAATTGGTAGCAGACCTTAGAATTTTCATTGTTTTTTTTTTTTTTTTCAAATTTTCCCCTAAAATAATTTAAAAAAAGGTTTGAAACGTAACATTTCCTTGGACATTTGTTCATTTGATTTATACCATAATCCAATAAAATGAGAGAGCAGTGACTATTGAGACATTTAAAATTTTCAATTATCAGGTAAAAGTGTCTGAAATGGTTGAGTGAAGTAGATTATATGGTAGGTGTTATGCTTGGCCAGAGGGGGTGGTTGATCAAAAGCCAAAATGAGAGCATGTAAAGAGGTGTTCTCTTAGAAGTGAAAAGGTACTGTGTCTATAGCGCTAAAAGAAAGATAATCATCAACATTTCCTCCTGTTCTTCCTTCTCCTTCTCCTCCTTTTTTTGGTGGTCAGCACTCATTTTTTTCCCTGACAAACCAATGTACGTTTAGTCTAAAATCCATTATTCAGTTCTATTTCTCATATTTATTAACCAAAGTAATTCTAGTATTTTCAGAGATGGTACCATCTTAAGCATCTGCTGCATTCTATGAAAAAGAAATTTGGTGTGTGTTCTGACAACCCCTAACTACAGGAGGTTTATTTATTTATTTATATATTCTTAAGGATTTGGAACGAGGAAAATCCAATAAGTTCTTTTTCTTCAATAAGACAAATTAGGACTTTCCTTTTTGACTGATTGCTTCATGGACACAGCTCAATAAATTCTAACTCTGTATAACTACAGAGAATAAGCTCTTTTAGGAACTGAAAAGTGTTTCAAGTTTCTGAAGAGACAGCCTTTTACTTGCAATGGCATTCTAGTTCATAATCTTCTAAGTGTTTATTGCTAAATCTGCTCTAGTCTGTTGCAAAGAAAATGTAGATATCAAGAACCAAAGTCTTCTGATGCTTGGATCCATTCTTTTTTTTTTGACGAGAGTCAGTGCTGATTTTTGCTATATATTTCCTTTTTTTCTTTTCTGAGTTATGAAAGACTTAGAACTTTCATTTCCTAGGTTCCCAGGACATAAACACTCATTTCAGCTGATCAAATTGCCTCAAGTAAGGTACCTTACTTGTAGCAAAGATTTTTATTTGGGGGATGGGGAATAGAATAGAATCCTTAATGTTAAATAACTGCATTACTATTAAGTGTTTATCTTTTTTTTTTTTTTTGGTGTTCAATTTTGTTTTCTTACTTAGTGCAGGTTAGCTAAAATAAGCTGAGATTTTAATTGAATATACCTCTTCTGTTTCATTTAATTTTTTTCAGTTCTAGTTCTTTAAAAAAAAACTTTGATATTTTTATAAGATTGAAAATATATGATGTTGTTCTTTAGTGGGTGGTTTAGTTTGTTTTATGCTGCTGTAACAATACATGAGACTGGGTAATATATAAAGAACAGAAATCTATTCTCTCACAGTTCTGAAACCAGGGAAGTCTAGGATCAAGGTGCTGGCATCTGACAAGGGCCTTCTTGCTGTGTCCTGGCATGAAGACAGACAGACACATGGAATGACATGTCAGAAGAGCAGGAGGGAAAGAACCCTTCAAGCACTTTTTATAGCAGCATTAATCCATTCATGAGGGTGGAGACCTCACTACCTGAACAAAAGATCCTACCTCTCAACACTGCTGCACTGGGGAGCAAGTTTTGAACACATGAATTTTGGAAGGGACAAAAACATGCAAATCATAGCAGAAGGTTGTTTAAAACAATGAGAACTTGGAGCAACTTAAATATTCATAATGAGGGTTTTAAGCACATTTTGTTATTTCAAAATAGAATATTTTACAGTCATTAAATGTTTTAATACATATCTATTTTTACTAATACGAAAAGAGATTCATGATAAATGTGTTATCTTGTATGTTAAAAATGATGAGCACTGGGTATTCGAATTTAGCGTAATTTATACTTTTTTTCTATATGTCTGTTTTTTTTTTCCCCCAATGACCATTTATTATTATGATAATGATGGTGGTGGTAGTGATGGTGGTACTACTTGGGGTACCACTGAGCTACATCCCCAGTCCTTTTTATTTTTTAAGACAGTGTCTCACTGAGTTGCTGGGGCTGGCCTTGCATTTGTGATCCTCTTGCTTCAGCCTCCCAAGTCATTGGGATTACAGCTAAGTGCCATTGCACCCACCCAAAACAAAATGAAACCCACCCAACCAAAACGAAAATAATTAAATTAGAATTTTTGTCCATATATACAGATGCTCCTCAACTACAGTGTGATTACATCCCAATAAACCTATTATAAGTTAAAAATGCATTTAATACTTCTAATGTAACAAACATCATAGCTTAGCAACACTATGGAACATTGTGCTAGATTTCAAGTTTAGAGTATCAGTTGTTCTCTCATGATCACCTGGCTGACTGGAAACTGTAGCTCACTACCACAGCCTAGCTCAATATTTGCTAGCCTGCAAAGAGGTTAAAATTCGTATTCTAAGTATTACTTATAATAGATATGTATAACTTTTACATCATTGTAGCTGAAAAATTTTAAGTCGGACTGTTTTTAGTTGAGAGCCATATATAAGAGAATTTTAGCTATTTAATATTTTGGAGTTTATAACATGTTTTATCATTATTAATGTTTTATAACATGTAGTTAATGCAAGAACTATTTTTAATTATCTTTTTTAGATACAAATGACAGTAGAATATATTTTGATATACATATATAAAGTATAACTTACTCTAATTAGGATTGCATTCTTGTGGTTGTACATGATTTGGAGTTTCACCGATTGTGTATTCATATCTGAACACAGAAAATTCATGTCTGATTCATTCTCCTGTCTTTCCTATTCCTACTCTTCTACCTTCTCTTTATTCCTCTTTGTCTAATCCAATGAACTTCTATCCCCTCCACCTTACTGTATGTTAGCATCCACATATCAGAGAGAATATTTGACCTTTGGTTTTTTTGGGATTGACTTATTTCACTTAGCATGACAGTCTCCAGTCCTGTCCATTTGCCATAATTTCTTTCTTCTTTATGGCTGAGTAATATTCCATTTGTGTGTGTGTGTGTGTGTGTGTGTATACAGCACATTTTAAAAAATTCATTCATCTGTTGAAGGGCACTTAGGTTGGTTCCATAGCATAGCTATGAATCTTGAATTGAGCTGCTATGTTCACAGTGATGTGGCTATGTCACTGTAGTAATTGCAAGAACTATTGATAAGATATTAATTGTTGCCTCTGGATATTTTTTAATTGACATCACTGGACATTTTTTAAAGGTATAGAGTTATTTTGCCTAGCTTAAAGAGTTTGCTTATAATAGAATATTTAATATACTGAGGGGCATATTAAATAACATATTGAGGTATGCCTGATATTTTTTGATTAGTAAAATAAATTGACTTTGGATACAATAATTATTTTCCTTAAGTTGTTTTCATTAATTAGTCTTTATGTTTATTCCAAATTAAACAGCACAAAAAAATGTGTCAAGTAAGTGAATGATTTGATTAGAAAAATGGTTTTCAGTTTGGGATTTGAAAACTCAGAAGCTTAATGAAAACAATCATGAGTTCTAAGAACTAGGTTTAGCATTTCAAAAAGTCTGATGCAAATATTACATTGGTCACCATAATGCTGCCCCAGTAACTGGAAAGCTAAGTGTTGGGGCTTTGGCAGGAATTTTGTTGCTTTAATGGGGTAACATTATCTCTGTATCTGTCTCATAGTAGGAGTTTAATGTTGTTGAACAACATGCTGATCACAATATTTAATTTCTATTAATGTTGAGTGATTTAAAGAAAGGAGAAGGCAGTTTGGAAGAAGAGATTTCAGAACATGGGGCAAATGTAATAAAAGTGGTAACTAATTGGTGAAAAGTTTGGGAACTACTAGTATTGGTAAAACAAATTGAGTTGTTTTAAATAATTATCATTTGTCTCTTGACTAACTCTTGTTTTAATTTCTTTTGGCAGGGTGTTCTGAGCCTTGAATATTGTGTGGGTATTATTGGTGGCAAACCTAAACAGTCATATTACTTTGCTGGATTTCAAGGTTAGTGATTTTGTAAAATATATCTCTTCATTTTTTTTAAGTCAGAAAGTTAATATGAGATCAGCTGGAAACGGTATAATTAACAGAGCAAAAGGAGTACCTCATACATTCATCAGTCCTGCGGTAGCCACTCATCTGTCATTTGGCTCACAGTATAATTGGGTTCTGTAAAATGTATGCTTAATTTCTGTTATTGCATAAACAAGGCATAATTTATTGGTCTCACTGAACTTCAGAAGCCATAGCTGCCACGTTCTGGCAGTTGCTATTCACATATTTACTTTTTACCAGTCTTAGTAGTGCTAGTTGATGATAAAATGACAAGCAATATGTTCTTCCTGTCAGGACAGAGAAGTGCAATACATTTTTCATATGCAAACTGTAGAATATAATTGTGTGTTTGTGAAAGTAATTTTATCACCAAAAATTAAATGACAGTCTCATCACTTTATAAAAATTCTGCTTATACAAGCATATTTGATTATGCAAAAGTTAATCTATCCTATGCAAACCTATGTTTCAGTCAATGAATATCAGTCTGGCAAGCTGTTACTCCTAGAGTTTTTTTTCAGCTGTTCTACATAGAAATTGGATTGTAAGCAGTGTAATAATAAGGTGTTTTTTGAATTACTTGTCTTCTGTTTTGTCCTTGTAGATGACAGTTTGATTTACATGGATCCTCATTACTGCCAATCTTTTGTAGATGTCAGCATAAAGGATTTTCCTCTTGAGGTACTATACATCTAGAGATAGTATTGTTTTCTTATCATATGAAGCAAACTAATTATTTAGAAATGTACAAGATAGCTATGCTTTTATTATAACAGCAAGATAGCTATGCTGTATTACAATTACAAGTTAATTTTGCCTTCTTATAAAATTATTGTCAATACAGTGGTCAAAGGTTAAATGCTTCGTTGCTGAATTTTAATTTAAAATATACTTCCTTCTTCATTTATCTTTGTCTCTAACTTATTAGATACCCAGTCTTACTAAAATAAATGATCAAGCCTCTCAGTAATTTTGTAGAAAGACAGCTAAACTGTACTGAAGAATTTAAAATGTGTTAGGTATGTTTTGTAAAAAGAAGAAGAAAGGAAGTAAAAGAGAAGGTGAAAGACTTGAGGTAAAGTGACAAAAATAAGATTATCTACTAAATTATTTAATTATTATTTACTAGTCTTAAACCTTAACCTCTAGTTTAGGAGTTTTTAGGAGCTTAGATGGAATCTAATATTTGTTTTAGCTTGTATTTTGTACCTTTTTTCCTCTTAAATTGGTCATTTTATGATCCATGTTTTAATTGAGAAAATTTTGAGAGTTCTTAAGTGTTTTCCCAGTAAATAGTTTTACAGACTAAAATAATTTTTTTAGAATATGATAATTTTAATCAATTCAACAGCATGGGTCACATGAGGGCTTGGCAAGTTGGAAATGTGGTTAAGTTTTTTGTTTTAGTAATAACTTTCTAGCTAATATTAATACTTACTAGTATTTAAGGGGTAGATTATGAAAATAAACTGCAAGATATAATCTGGTTTAGAAAGAAACATTATGATGTAATGTCACAGCCTTTGTAAATTATTTCCTCAACTAAAATATAAGCATCTTGAGGCCAGAGATCAGGTTTTCTTTTTTTCATTGTTAGCAACTTTGCTAGTTAGTTGATTTAATTGAGGTGAGACACCACAGAATTGTGCTATATGAACTGTATCATTATTCTCTCTCTCTTTGCATTGTGGTCTTGAGGCACTGATTCTTATATCTAAGTTATATTTACATTTATCTGTTCCAAACTGATAGTAGATATTTGAGATTCAGATGGAAAATTGTTCATTGCATTTTAGTATTACTTAAAATAGGCAAATTAAAAGATTATGGGTCTTGATAATTTTGGCCAATAGAGAGTGAGACACTATCTATCTAATATTTTGAGAGGTTCTGCAAAGGGACCAGGTTAGTGAATATACTGATTATGTCTAAGCAATTAAGATTAGAAAAGTTGCAGTTCATTATGGGGAGTCTGGCAACTGTCTAGGAGTGAGTCAGATTAATAAAAGCTTGAAGTAGGATAGTGGTAGTAAAAATTGAAAGAATTGATTTAAAGATTTTACTTTGATGAAATTAAGTACATTAAAGTCAGAAGAACTTATTCCTTATACACTGGAACACTAATATAGTTGATTTGATGTTATATTTTTGAGTTTCTGGAAGACTGTCTGAACCTGTATGAGTAATTCCTATTAAAAGTTTTTTACTTTTCTCCAGTGCACAGATTTATCTTAGATTGTATAATTAAAAGCATCATTTATTTTCCCACGAAAATATAAAAATCTTAGCAAGTTGTCTATCTTTGTCCAGGAATGAAATTATACTTTCTGCTTTTTGTCACATTTTAAGTTTACAATGTTCCAAGTAACTACCTATATTATTAAGTACCTTATATTTATTGCTAACCATCCTTGCTTTGGTCTGTTGGTTGTATGTGTATATGCTATTGAAATTTTGCAACTGATGTTATAAAGTTATAGTATTAGAAGTAGTACTTTTCTAAGATTGAACCCAATGATGCTCTGCCACGGAGCTACATTCCCAGCCCTTTTAATTTTTTTTTTTTTTTTCTTTTTTTTGAGGTAAGTTCTCACTAGATTGCTTAGCATCTCACTAAGTAGTTGAGACTGGCTTTGAACTTTGAACTTAAGATCCTCCTGTTTCTGCCTCCTGAGTTGATGAGATTACAGGTGTGTGCCACCTTGCCTGGCTTCATACTTCAGTTATTAAAATCATTTTTGTGGGCAACATTTTTTAAAATCAATACTTCTTGTGTTCAATAGATGAAGAGATTCCTTTTTTGATATTCTCTCCAATTCCATGTAATAATTGCTTATAGTCCTGGTATTTTATATGAGTGCCCTAAATTCAGTAATATTGTGAAAATTTCAGTAGAATGGTAACAGAATATAAGATTGAAAAAGATATTTAAATAGATTATACCTTTTGTTATTATTCTTACGGTATTGAATTCCTACATTTCTAGAGTTGAACTTTTAATCATTTTTTAAAATATTTTATTTACATTTTAGTTTTCGGCAGACACAACATCTTTGTTTGTATGTGGTGCTGAGGATCGAACCCGGGCCTCACCCATGCCAGGGGAGCGCGCTACCGCTTAAGCCACATCCCCAGCCCCCTGAACTTTTAATCATTTGAAACCACATAAGATAACTCATTTCTTTCTGTTTTACTTATCATTTGTTGAACTCTTTCTGGGTGTAAAGCACTGTCCTGAGTTCTTCAAAATTTTCTGTGGACTCTCTTCTTCTGTATAACTCCAAATGCTTTGATTATATATATTTCTACTAAATTTTTAATTCTTGAAATGCAGCCTTATAGAATATATTAGTATATACTATTGAGTTAATATATACTTTAGAGCTTCTATACTACCTGTTAAGAAACTCTTCCTTGAGTATCTTCAAAATACATGGAGGTCTTGTTTAGATTCTGAGCCCAGTAGGGAGGATATGGCAGAGATATTCTTGGTCAGCACTGAGGAATGGGACACACAGTTCAGTGTGAGGGTACATTTTAATATGTAAACTCACACTCTATAATTTTTATACAGATAATGGAGTTCAAAAAAGCATTAACAACCTTAAAAAAAGTCATGAAAGGATAACTTGAAATTATAGAAGAGTGGGAAGAAGTCAGATGGGCTTTAGCAGTGAGGGTAGTTGAATTGTGGATTTCCATTGTCAGTGGTTTGGATAGGGTGGAGTTTCAGTTGTTGGGGTGGAAGGACTAGTGGATGGATATATATATATATATCTATATGAATGATGTGTATGTGTGCATCAATGTATTTACATATACACATACAGTATATTTATCATATAACTACTATGTATGTAGATGCATTTATATATAATATATATTTATAAATAGATACATATATAAATATATAAATGTAACACATTTATATATACGTATATGTGTATATACATATGCATATGTGTGTGTGTGTGTATAAAATCAATGAATTAACTTTTGTAAACAGGGAATATTGGTTCATATTTTCTTTTTTTTTAATATTTATATTTTAGTTGTAGGTGGACACAATATCTTTATTTCATTTTTATGTGATGCTGAGGATTGAACCCAGTGCCTCATGTGTACTAGATGGGCATGCTACCACTGAGCCACAACCCTAGCCGCTGGTTTATATTTTCTTATGTATATTTTTAGTTGTAGATGGACACAATATCTTTATTGGTAACAGAATATAAGATTGAAAAAGATATTTAAATAGATTATATCCTTTGTTATTATTCTTAACAGTATTTATTTTTATGTGGTGCTGGGGATCAAACCCAATGCCTCACACTTGCTAGGCAAGCACTCTACCACTGAGCCACAACCACAGCCTGGTTCATATTTTTAATGCATGTTTTCAGAATGACAATTTCTAATTCTTACAAATAACCGAAGTTTTCTTACCTTGTTTAAAAAGTAAGAAAAGCCCTATTAATAGATATGCTACGCTGTTCTGATTCCTGGGTCCTCAATTCCAAGTACCAGATTTTAGGAGGTTCATATGGTGGTGACTGTTTTAATCTTTCTAGTAATCTTAGAAATAGTGGCATGAAAGTCACTAGGTAGATGAATAAGTGAATTTGTCAGTGAAGATATATACTGTAAGCCACACATGGGAATTGCAGTTGGTAGAAGTTACTTTTTTAGTAAGGGTGTTCTCAGACTACCTTAAAAAGCTTCATCTAAATTTCCAAAATAGCATTCTTATACCTAAAAGTATTCATTTTAATATTATTTATATGTTTAGGTAATAAAATCTACAATTCCAAATAATAAACTTACAACTGCTTGGCATTTAAGTAGGTGCCTAGTAACTATTTTTTGAGGCAATGAATAGTGTGTTAAAAAACAAAATAAATGGGAATTGACTCTTCCTGACCATTTTTCCCCCCAGAAATGCATTGTATTATCATGGAAGCATAAGTAATGAACATTCCCTAAAATGTGTTTGTGAGACAGAAGCAGCTGTTCTTATCAAACCTCATAATAAAAAGAATTAAATCATAAGTGCATAGCTTAAAGAATTACCACAAAGTGAACATAGCCTTGTATGCCACTTAGGAAAATACTTTGAAATTCTATCCTTTATTTTTTGCAATTAACAAAAATGGTTCTGAATTATAAATTAATATTGGTTTGACTTCATAATCTTGGGTAAACAGAACAATATAATTTTAAGAGACATAAAATGCCTCTCTGTAATGAGTCCTAAAACTCATGTAGTTACATCCAGTAGTAATTTCAGTTTTCAGATTTATGTCTGTGCTTTTAATAATTTTAAAAAGTTCTTTGTAGGTATCAAAGTAACCATAGATAATAATTTAGTGTTTTTTGTCATAATTATCTATTATGATTGAAATAATACAGTAAAATATAAGTGAGCTTATTTTAGTTAGTGTTACTGGTTCCTACATGAAAACTTATTGGTGCTTTAGTATAGAACAGCCTAATAGATGAATTAAAAAACATATTGTTGAACCTTGTATACCCTTTTTGGGCAAACTAAAGAAGCATTCCTAGTTGCTGGCTTTGCAATCAGCTTGGCAAATGGCTATTTTTTTTTTTTTTTATTGTTGGTTGTTCAAAACATTACATAGTTCTTGATATATCATCTTTCACACTTTGCTTCAAGTGGGTTATGAACTCCCATTTTTAGCCCATATACAGATTGCAGAATCACATCAATTACACATCCATTGATTTACATATTGCCATACTAGTGACTGTCGTGTTCTGCTACCTTTCCTATCCTCTACTATCCCCCCTCCCCTCCCCTCCCCTCCCCTCTTCTCTCTCTACCCCCTCTACTGACCTTCATTTCTCCCCCCTGTATTATTTTTCCCTTTCCCCTCCTTTCCTCTTGTATGTTCTTTTGTATAACCCTGAGGGTCTCCTTCCATTTCCATGCAATTTCCCTTTTCTCTCCCACCTCTCATCTCTGTTTAATGTTAATCTTCTTCTCATGCTCTTCGTCCCTACTCTGTTCTTAGTTACTCTCCTTATATCAAAGAAGACATTTGGCATTTGTTTTTTAGGGATTGGCTAGCTTCACTTAGCATAATCTGCTCTAGTGCCATCCATTTCCCTGCAAATTCTATGATTTTGTCATTTTTTAATGCAGAGTAATACTCCATTGTGTATAAATGCCACATTTTTTTAATCCATTCGTCTATTGAAGGGCATCTGGGTTGGTTCCACAGTCTTGCTATTGCAAATGGCTATTTTTAGACATGTTGTATGTAGAATGATATCTTGTGAGTATGATTTAGAAATGTGTCTTATATCCTAATATAGTCCTGTGATTTGTTAAGTAACAGGCTTACTTAGCTTTTTTGTGCCTTTCCAGATCTGTTTTAAATATTTATTTATAAATAAAATGAGTGAAATATTAAGAATAGTCCAATAAGATAATACTTGTGTTGACTTGTACCCTGGAGGTTCTAGTTTAGGTAGGTTGGATCTCACTATGTAAAGTAAGTGTTAGCTAAGCATTTTGTTGAAGTCAGAGTTTTGAAAAACTAATTTCATCTATATTTACTGATGTATTTATTGTTGGATTTGAATCGAATATACATTTGAACTATTTTTAAGGGAAAAATCAATCAAATGTATGCATTTTGTATCTTCCCTGGTGCTAATATGTCACAGTAATTGGATGACTAGGATGTAGGGAGACAGAAAAGTGTAATTTTGATTTACTATGAATATAACAAATGAGATAGCCTATACTTTTATACATTTTAATAGATAGTTTCAAGTTAAAATCCCTTAGTTTTAAGGCATTGAATGTAGGGAAATATTAAGTTTATGAGTTCAAATCCAGCTGAGATTATTTCCTAATTTAAAAATATAAAATACACAGTGGAGAATTTCCTACATTTGTCTTCCATCTGTAGTTCCTCAAACTTGTTAAATTTTTGTATGACCTATAGAGTCCATGCAAATATCAACAAATATTAATATATATATAGTATTATATCCTTCTAATTTTACATGGACTTTAAAAAAATACTTAACAGAAAAGCACTTGGAAGCATGGTTTTTAAGAATGAGATACCCAAGCATTCATATATTAATTTATATATATATATGTGTGTGTGTATATATATCTGTATATAATGAAATATATATATATATATATATATTATATTTTAAACATAGTACCAAAAGTATGGTGGTGAAGAACAAAAAGATTGCAATGATTAGCTCTATATTCAGCCCTTTTCCTACTATTGTATTCCTTAAAGATATTAAACCCCATAAATAAACAAATCCCATTAGTGAGAGGAGAGAAACAAGGGCAGCCTCCCCAACCTGTTTACAACTGTGGTACTGAGACAACTTGAGAGAAGCAAACTAAGACAAGAGGACTGGTGAAAAAGAGGGCAAGGAACATAACAAGGCAGTTTTCACAAGAGCAAATTGAAGAATATGCAGTTATGTACTATGTCCATTGGTAAAACTCTCAAGTTGTTTTCTTTTCATATCAGTACAAGCTTTACATCAGTCTGCTTTTTATTTGCTTTAAAAGCCTGGATATTAAAAGGTTTGTAAGCATTAAACAAGGAATCTCTTACTAGACAGACTTAAGTTCAACTTCATAGAAATGGCTAACTGGATTCTAAACCTTGTACTAGCCCCTGATGTCACTCAGTGGCGCCATTTTTCTTCCCTTCTCCAAGTGTTAGAAAAGCATACCACCTTCTACACACTTCCTTTCTTTTGTATAATAATACTAATGTCACATAAGGTGTAGATTTGGTGAATTAAATATATACCATGTTGGCTCGTGTTTTACACTTTTGGGGAGTGGGAAAGACTAAAATACCATTTGAAAAAATGTGTTTATAGTTTTGAGAAAAAGCTAGATAACGAAGCTTAACTAGCATTCTTGTATATACTTAAGTTCATCAAGTAAATATAAATTAATCCTAAAAAAGTTTTAAAATTACAGACATTCCACTGCCCTTCTCCCAAAAAGATGTCGTTTCGAAAAATGGATCCTAGCTGTACAATAGGATTTTACTGTCGAAATGTTAAGGACTTCGAACGAGCTTCTGAAGAAATAACTAAGGTACCTGCATTTAAAATATAATAACATTTATAAATGACTTGATTTTTATTAGAGACAGTCTGTTAGAAGACAGGAATCTTTAAATTATGATATTTTGTAAAACTTTAACCTTTAATGTTAATATTATTAAGAGTATTGTGAATCAGAAAATAAAACTATGTGAGGAGTCTGTGACCAGGTCAAAGTATTGATTGTTCCACTAGGTGGCACTGTTGAAATAAAAATCCTGCAAATTGTAGAAATGGGCAAGCAATTGGGTTATATTCTATTTGAAGAGGATTTAAAAGGGCAATCCCTTAGGGGCAGAAAAAAATTAATGAAGTATTTGATCAAGCCAAATTGTGCATTATTTCTTGTTAGTCCAAGTGCTTCTTTTATTTTTTTAAAGAGAAATGGTATTTTTGGATTCCTCAGAACTGCTTTATCAAATGAGCTGTGTTGTTACCTTCCAATAAGCTTGTCTAATCTGATTTATTCTACTTGCTGGGTCTTTGAAACAGGTTTATTTAACTTTTTTCTCATTACCTTTAAACTTCTGCATGTTTTTGGTGTTTGAGTACTGTTAAAACACGTAGAGAGCTTTAATCCATGTCTATATTTCCTACTAGAACATAAAAAAGATTATTTATTTAAGAAGTAAGTGTAACTGGACAGGTCTCTTTATTAGCACCAGTAGTTATAGATTATCCTTTTATCTTACGTAAAGCCAGTACTAGAAGCATTTTTAGTAATTCTTAACTTGGGCTCAGATATAGTAGTAATTTATTACTCTTTTACTTACAGTTAATTTTATTTGGAAAAATGGACATAATAGGTTGAAATTTTATTTTCACAATATAAAAATAGAATAATAATAAGTTGAAGTTTTATTTTCAAAATATAAAAATGGAATAAAAAGGTTAAGTAAAGAATCTTTTTAAAGATAGGTTTAGTTTGCTTGACCTGCCATGTGAAAAAGGAAATTTAACAGGAATATGACAAAAATAAATAAGGAGAGGAGAAAATTAGATATGGGAGAACTTTTCCCTATTATTAATTTCTCACAGTTGTTGTCTTTTTATTCTTCCTTTCAACATGAAGGCCTCGGTGAACAGAACAAAATATATATTTTCCATTTCCTTCTCCTTTATTACTTGAAATTGGTGTTTACACTTGTATATTTTAGTCTGATAGTTCTTTGTCTTTGTAAAGTGTCACAAATCCAGATGATATTGTGATGTACATTAATGTTGATGAACATTTCCATTAAAAAGTCCCATTTCTCTATTTTCATGAATTTATTTTCTATTTACAATAAGATAAATGTGTTTAAAATAACAGAGCAGGCTACTCCTGGAATAGAAGCAAATCAAATTATTATGACCAAATTCTTAAAAATTTACAAGTGAGTTGTATATTGATCTATTCTAATTAACATCAGATAGTTATTATAGTTTTTACACTGGAAAAATTATAAATTATTATTCTTGATGCATCAAAGTAATATGCACTATTAAGGCAAAGAGTAACAATGTTGAAATGTCTTTTGAAAGCACTGAGAATTTTGTAAGAATCAATGAACTTTGCTGTTCTATAAGAACTTTTTTAGCAATATCCAGGACTCACTTTGTCAATTAATAATTCGGTCATTTACTTTTGCTTGGGTAGTTGTAAGTTGGTTTTCTTTTTTTCTAAAAACTGAATTTGCCATTTTCAGTTTTTATTTTCTTCTCTTGAAAATTAAAACAATTTAAAAAATACTTGTTTCTTTTTTTGTTTTAATTAGTTACACATGACAGTACAATGATCTTGACATATCATACATTTGAATCAGATGGGATATAATTTCTCATTTTTCTGAGTGTACAAGTTGAAGAATTACATTGGTCATGCAGTCACGTATATACCCACAGCAATAATAAAAATACTTGTTTCTATGTAGGATGTATTTTCAGTTTTCTCACTTTGAAAATGAAGCTAGGTAGTCCAGAGTCTCATGTTTAATTTGTAATGCCCAATAAATGAATATTCTAATAATTCTTTATGTTGTGTAATATTTAAAGTATTAACATAAAATTGTTAAACAAATTCAATGTTTAACAGAGTTCAGTCCATCAAGTATCTGATTAACTATTATATAAAATGACCAAGATATTATCCTCACTTTTGAACAAGATATAAGACTTCTGCCCTCAAGTAACATTTATACTTGAGGAGGGGGAATAAGACAAGTACACATATATTACAGTGAAATGATAAGCATCCGTACGGAAGTAGAAATGAATTAATGGGGGAAGGAAGAGTGTTGAAATGAGAAAGATGTCACATTCAAATTAAAAGTACTTTATTGTGATGGTGATATTTAAAATGAACCTTAAAGTATAGGTTTAATTTTCATTGGCTTGGTGAGAGGGAGGGAGTACTTCAAGCTGAGATACTAATAAAAGTAAAGATACAGGAAAAGAGTGTAAAGTTTATCTAAACAATGGTGAATAATCCACTTTGTTAGTTGTCAAGTATATAAAAGGGGCAGGATTTCTTCTCACTACCTGAATCAGACCCCTATGTGTGGCCTGGGAGCCTCCATTTCTATCTAGCAAGCCTCCCAAGTATTCTTATATATTAAATTTGAGAACCACTGTGTAAGACAGAACAACCTGAAGTGTGACACTTTGATGTTCTTTTTAGGTGGCACTAGGACAAACATTTTAATACTTATGTATTTATAGTGATATTAGAAAATGTATCTTACATATTAAACATGATTTTTCCTGGTTTTACAAGGCTATTTGAATTATATATGATGAAAAGAAAATATTCATTAATCATACTAGAGATGACACATGTAGTAAAAATAGTAAAGACAATATGTAAACATCCAAGGTTTAGGAAACATTGCTATGGAAATAGGGAAGGATGAAGTTAAGAAAAGTATGTTGAAATAATATTGTGAAGAAGTGTGAATGCCAGGCTAAAGAATTCTTTAATAATTAAATATTTTCCCAGTCTTATTCTCTTTTTTTTCTTCATAGTGGTAACTACTATCCTGAGTTAGTTTATCATATGCATACTTTATATATATTATAAACAGCACATCTTTGCATGTTATTAAACTTTTCACCAGTGATATTTTTATATAAAAAGATAAAGCTGGGCATAGTGGTGCACACCTGTAATCCCAGCAGCTCGGGAAGCTGAGGCAGGAGGATCGTGAGTTCAAAGCCAACCTCAGCAACTTAGTGAGGCACTTAGCAACTCATTGAGACCCTGTCTCTAAATAAAATATTTAAATGGGACTTACTTAAACTAAAAAGTTTTTTCTCAGCAAGAGAAACAATAAGAGAGGTAAATAGGGAGCCTACATCCTGGGAACAAATTTTTACTCCTCACACTTCAGATAGAGCCCTAATATCCAGAATATACAAAGAACTCAAAAAATTAAACAGTAAGATAACAAATAACCCAATCAACAAATGGGCCAAGGACCTGAACAGACACTTCTCAGAGGAGGACATACAATCAATCAACAAGTACATGAAAAAATGCTCACCATCTCTAGCAGTCAGAGAAATGCAAATCAAAACCACCCTAAGATACCATCTCACTCCAGTAAGATTGGCAGCCATTATGAAGTCAAACAACAATAAGTGCTGGCGAGGATGTGGGGAAAAGGGTACACTTGTACATTGCTGGTGGGACTGCAAATTGGTGCAGCCAATTTGGAAAGCAGTATGGAGATTCCTGGGAAAGCTGGGAATGGAACCACTATTTGACCCAGCTATCGCCCTTCTCGGACTATTCCCTGAGGACCTTAAAAGAGCGTACTATAGGGATACTGCCATATCAATGATCATAGCAGCACAATTCACAATAGCTAGACTGTGGAACCAACCTAGATGCCCTTCAGTAGATGAATGGATTAAAAAAAAAATGTGGCATTTATACACAATGGAGTATTACGCAGCACTAAAAAATGACAAAATCATGGAATTTGCAGGGAAATGGATGGCATTAGAGCAGATTATGCTAAGTGAAGCTAGCCAATCCTTAAGAAACAAATGCCAAATGTCTTCTTTGATATAAGGAGAGCAACTAAGAACAGAGCAGGGAGGAAGAGCATGAGGAAAAGATTAACATTAAACAGAGACGAGTGGTGGGAGGGAAAGGGAGAGAGAAGGGAAAATGTATGGAAATGGAAGGAGACCCTCAATGTTACACAAAATTACATGTAAGAGGTTGTGAGGGGGAAGGGGGGGGGAAAAACAAGGGAGAGAATTGAACAACAGCAGATGAGGTAGAGAGGGAAGATGGGAGGGGAGGGGAGGGGGGATAGTAGGGGATAGGAAAGGTAGCAGAATACAACAGTCACTAATATGGCATTATGTAAAAATGTGAATGTGTAACCGATGTGATTCTGCAATTTGTATTTGGGGTAAAAATGGGAGTTCATAACCCACTTGAATCAAATATATGAAAGATGATATGTCATGAGCTTTGTAATGTTTTGAACAACCAATAAAAAAAAAAGGGCGGGGATTTGGCTCAGTGGTTAAACACCCCAGTTTAAACCCTGGTACCAAAAAAGAAAAAAAAAAAAAGATATATATCTTTCTATAACTTTTTCACTTAACAGTGACTTACAGATTGTTGATATCTATACATTTTGGCCTATCTTGCACTGTTGAATAGTGGTCAATTCTACAATGTACTATTTAAACTTTCTTTTGTTGATGGTCACCTAGCTTGTTTCCCAGAAGCAAAAATGACTTATTTAATTTTTAAATTACAAATAATATTTTAAAGAATATTCATGCACATGCATATCTAACATTTTAACTAGGATTACATTAGATACATTAGAAAGACATTGCTAGATATGTGTTTTTTGGGGCTTGCTAGATATTGTCAGATACTCTCCAAAGTGATCATCAGAAGCACTGCTGAGAATTTTCAGTGCTTCACACCCTTACCAACACTTGATATTGTCAGACTTTAAAGAGTTTAACCAATCTCATGGATAAAAATAAAATAGTATCTCTTTGTAGTTTTAATTTGCATTTCCCTGCTTGACAGTGAGGTTGATTATCTTACTAAAGTTTATGGGACCATTTGGTTCCTCTTTTATGAATTTCCTATTCATTTTCTTTCTCTCTTTTTCTATAGGACTGTTTAACTCGAAGAGAATCTTTATAATTTTGGATACTAAAACAGTTAACTCCATGTGTTGCAAATATATTCTTCTAGGCTACTATTTTTACTTGTTAATGTTTCTTTCATTTTAATGTAGTCAAATCAGTAAATCTTTTCCTTTATGTTTTTTGGATTTAGTATGAAAGAAATTTTAATAACCAAAAATCACAAATATGCTCTCCTACATTCCCTCCAGAAGTTTTATGTTTTACAGTGAGAACTCATATATTTTGATATAGGAACCTTCCATCTACCTCCTACCCACCAACACACGTGTGAATTTCATTTCCAGCATGGATAAATGGTTATTTCAGCATCACTTACCAAAAAAGTCCAACTTTTCTTCGTTGATTCGTTATACCTTCTTTAAGCACCTTGACTAGATAGAACAGAAGCTGTGAGTTTGAAGAGAAAGGGATTGGTTTGAAAATCAGCAAGATCAAGCTACCACTTGGACTTGGGATCAAAGGAAAAGGAGAGCTCTGAAAGTCTGTTTACATCTTGGTGACTAGGAGAAAAATGCATAGTTCATTAATTCAGCAAATATTTAAGTGCTTTCACCCCCACCATTACACCAAAACTACTCTTCAAGGTCACTGGTAACCCCCACGTTGGTCAAATCTTAGTTTTCATCTTACTTGTTCTAATGGAAGCATTTAGCATACCTGAACACCTCCTTCACCTTCATATACCTTCTTTAGTTGGTTTTCAGAGCCTCAGCTGCTTTGGTTTTCCTCAATGAGTTGCTGCTTCTTGCATCTTCTTGGGCTGTTCCCTCATCTCTTAAAGTTGGGTGAAAGTATACCATGGCCTAGTGTTTAGTTCCTAGTCTTTAGTTCTCATACCTTCTTTAGCATGGTGATCTCATCCAGTTACATAGCTTTAAATGTCAATTTGAAGAAAATCTTTATAATTTTGGATACTATGGGCTGGGGATGTGGCTCAAGCGGTAGCACGCTCGCCTGGCATGTGTGCGGCCCGGGTTCGATCCTCAGCACCACATACAAAGATGTGTCCGCCAATAACTAAAAAATAAATATTAAAATTCTCTCTCTCTCTCTCTCTCTCTCTCTCTCTCTCTCCCTCTCTCTCTCTCTCTCTCTCCCTCTCTCTCTCTCCCTCCCTCTCTCTCTCTCCCTCTCTCTCTCTCCCTCTCTCTCTCTCCCCCTCTCTCTCTCTGTCTCTCCCCCTCCCTCTCTCTCACTCTCTCTTTAAAAAAAATAATTTTGGATACTAAAACTTAGTTAACTCCACGTGTTGCAAATATATTTAAAATAAATTTAAATAAGTCAACTAAAACCAAGATCTTATCTTTACCCCAAACCTCTTTTCTAAATTATGTATGTCCAGCTATCATTCAGCATCCCTTGCATGTCTGATTTACCTATCCAAAAGTAAGTTCCTGGTCTTCCTTTTCTGCTTGTAGTTTTCCTTATCTCATTTGAAGAAAAATCTGTCTTATCTGTTTAGGCAAAAAGTCTTGGCATTACCTCCTTCCTATCTCTCACATTCCATAACCAATTATATGATCAAAATATATCTAGACTCAAGACTACTTTTCACCATCTCTATAGCTGCTATCCTGGTCTCAGACACCATCCTTAATAGTCCTCTTACTAGTTTCCAGGACTTACTTCCTGCCCCATCCTATTTTCAATTCAATAGTCCCCTCCCCATTTTATCCTTTTAAAACATAAATCAAAGCACTGATATATCCTAGAGCATCTACAATGGTGCCCAGCCCATAGTAAGTGTTCACTTTAGACAGTGATTTCTGGAGCTGGATATGCTGTGGTGACAAGATAGTTATGACTCCTGGATTTATGAACTTTGTGGCATAGAGGAGAAGAGAACATTAAACATGCAACTGTATAACAAAAATCAAAAGCTCCATGAAGAAAAAAAAATACAGTGTTAAAAGAAAGAAAATAGAGACTTAATTTGAAAGTACAAAAGCATTTCAGAGTGTTTATTCATTACGTTATCATTAAAGATTTTAACTGGCCCATGAAACCTGCCACACATCGAGTAAGAAATCACCAAGAGAAGACTGAATGTTCTTCTAAATATTATGGGCCTAATTAACACAGTTTCGTGACTTGCTTTCAGAATGCGTGAATGCCTTGAATCCGGAACAGGTAAAGTGAGCCTTTCTTTAGCATGGTGATCTTAGCACATTTCAGGTAGGGTTATGAATAGATTTTTATCTCACTGAAATGGTCACCTTTGGAATCTCTGTGGACAAGAGGCAAATCATCCAGTTGAGGGAAGAATCAAGGGAAATGGAATTTGATCAGGTGAATATGATGAAGTCTGATTTCCTGCAAGTGTTTTCAGAGTAACCACTGTTCCTGTCTATGCCTTTAGGAACTCTATGGAATAGTTCTATTTAACCTTGTTTCTAATCTATTAGTTTCATTTGTTTTCTTTCTCCCCCACCCCTGTCCCTCCCTCCCTGCCTCCCTTCCTATCTCTCCGTTGTGTCTTCATGCCCTTTTTTCCTTCCTTCATGGTTTTTGGTTGTTGTTTTCTCTTTGTTTTTGGTACTGGGAATTGAACCCAGTGTGCTTCACCATTGAGCTACATCCCTAGTCATTTTTACTTTTTATTTTGAGACAGGGTTCCACCAAATTGCTGAGGCTGGCCTCAAAACCAAGATCTTCCTGAATCAGCCTCCCTGAGTAACTGGAATTAGAGCTGTGCATCACCATGCCTGTTTCCTACATGTTTTTTAAGTTACTGAAAGAAAGGGTATAAAAGTCTCCAATTGTGATTATGGAGTTGTCAATTTCTCCTGTTCTGGCCCTTTGTTTAATATATTTTGAGGCTATATTATTGGTCACATACAAATTTAGAATTGTTAGTCCTTCCTGTTGCTTTGAATCATTTTATAATTATTATGTTCCTCTATTTCTAATAATTTCTTGCATTTAAATTGTTTTTGTGCTTTGTTGTCAACAATTTGAATCCTGTACGATTTAAAATTTCTTGCATTTATTTAATAGTCACCTTACCCTTTCTGATGCCCTTTATTCCTTTCTTTATTATGCTGCTTTCTTCTCAGATCATTTTGCTTCTTTCTGAAGACCTTTCATTATTATTTCTTTTTTTCTTCATTATTATTTCTTTTATTGCTTTTTGCTGGTGAAACATTCTCTGTTTTTGCTTGTTTGACTATATCTTTATTTTGCTTTCATTAAAATATTGAAACAATTGCAAATGTACAGAAAAGTTGAAAATAATACAAATAATTTTTTACTGTACTATTTGAGAGTTAGTTAATACCTGGTGTCCAGTTATCTATCAAAATTAGGAAAGTCACATAGTACATTTCTACCCCTCAAAAACTATACAAGCTTCACCACTTATCCCGGTAATGCTCTATGTAACAAAATAGTCCACTTTAGAATATGTTGCATTTATATATCTTGAGTCTCCTTTAATCTAGATCAGTTTCTTTTCTTTCTTGACTTTTATCTGACCTTGATTTTTTCTGAGAAAACAGGACACTTTTTTTAAAAATAGGACACTTGAAAATTTTGTAGATTGTCTCCTTGGTTTGGGTTTATCTGATATTTTCTCATGAATTTCAGGTTCTACATTTTTTGTGTATCACAGAGGGGAATGCTGTATTCTTCTCATTGCATTCCTTGATTGGCACTTGATTTTGATTTGTCTTTTTATTGGTGAAGTTAACTTTAATCACTTGATTAAGGTGATTGCTACCAATTTCCAGTCAGCTTTCAGTGTATTTAGTAGCCAGAGAGACTCCCTGCATCCTGGATTGGATGCCTCCTTTGCCCAGGCAAAAGCCCATCTAGTGGCTTAGAATGAATTATATGGGGAGGAAAGGGAAGAGGAGAGCCTGCTTTTAGTATTTATTATGGTTTGGATCTAGAGTGTCTTCCAAAGGCTCATGTGTGAATGGTTGGTCCCCAGTGCAGCATTGTTCAGAAGTGGGACTCTTAGGAAGTGATTGGATCATGAGCTCTAACCTTATCAATGGATTAATCTATGGATGGATTCATAGTTGAAGGGACTATTATGAGGTGATGGGAACTGTAAGAGGTAAAACCTAGTTGAAGGGAATGAATCCTTGGGGACTGTATCTTGTTCCTAGTTTCTTCCTTCCCCATCCCTTCCTCTCCCTCCCTGTCTGCTTCCTGGCCACCATAAGGTGAGCAGCTCTTTTCCACCATACCCTCTCTACTGCGATACTGTGCCTTCCCACAGGCCTAGAGCAGTGGAACCAGCCAACCATAGACTGAAACTTCTGGAACCAAAAAGTCATTCCTTCTCTTAGTTGAATTTCTCATGTATTTTGTCATAGCAGTCACTGACTAACACAGTATTGCAGGATATTTTCACTAGATTTAGAGTTCCATGTTGGCAATTGTTTTCTTTCAGTACCTTAAAGATATTTTTTCCATTGTCTTCTTTCCTGTATCATTTCTTAATCTATTTCATCTCTTTCAGATTTTTACTTCTCGAGACTTATTTGTCTTGATAGCTCTCAGATGCTTATCAACAATCATTTATCTACCCCTTTCTAATGGTTGTTCTTGGTGGTAGGGTTAACTCTATCTTGACCTTCCTAATAAATATATTTATAAAAATACTTGTTTAGGTATTTCCTTTAAGCTAAAATATGAGACTATTAAATAAAAAGACCCATTTCTACATTATAATATAAAAATTAGTTCTATTTCTATATTTTATTAGAATTTTACTTCATGAGAACTATTTATAGAAAGGGATATGTATATTTTATTTTATATACATACAAATAAAATTTGACATTAAAGTGAATTATAAAAGTACTAAAGTAAAATAAAACAAATGAGCAGAATTCGATTATTGTATAAAAACTTATACAACTGATTTTCTGGATGTTCATCTCCCAAACTGGATCGATCCCCTTTCTCCATCTTGCACTTCTTGTCTGATGCATCAGCAAATCCTATCATCTTACCTTCAAAATACATTACTACATCTTCCTTGGGATTTTTGCAATAGCTTCCTTATTTCCTCTGCACTACCCACAGTCTGTTATCAATACAGCCACCAGAACAACTCTGTTTAGAATGTAACTAAGATTGCATTAATAATTTTTATTCAGAATCTTACAGTAGCTTTCCAATTCATTCAGAATAAAAGTCCATACCCTTATAAATTCTTAAGGGATTAAGGGAATCTAAATGGAATTTTTTCCCCCACCCCATTAACTCTTTGACCTTATCTCCTATGACTCTCCTGCCAGCTCCCAGGTTCAGACACACTAGTCTCCTTGGAAATGATAGGTGTCCTCTGTTTCTAGGAATGTGTTTCCTTCCTACAGACATTCACTTCTTTCAGGTCTTTAGTCAAGGGACACCTTCCTAGTCCTCCCCTGGCCATCCTTTGTATATTTGTAGTTAACCTTCTTCCTTGTTTTGTTTTTCTCTTTAACACACATTACTATCATTCATTTAAATGTACACAAACACATATATATATACGTGTGTATATATTTTACTATATTATATATGCACACATTCTGTTATTTCACTGAAATGTAATCTTAACTAAGGCAAGAATTATTATTATTTTTAAAAATCTATCTATTGTGTCCCAGGCTTCTTTACTTGAGAACAAAATAATGAGTGATATGGAATTAAAATCAAAACACCATTAAACTTTACTTTCCCTCCAGCCAGTTCCCCCAAATGCCCTGTCCCCATCTTAGTGTTTTTTTTTCTTTTTTTAGATTTTTTGTGTAGATGTACAGCATGCCTTTATTTTATTATTTTGTTTATTTATGCAGTGCTAAGGATTGAGCCCAGTGCCTCATGCATGTTAGGCAAGTGCTCTGCCACTAAGCTATAGCCCCGGCCCTCCAATCCCTTTCTTTTTGATTAAAGAACTTAATCCTACGGATTCTGGGTTGTCTTTCCCCGTCTTCTCTCCTTTCTTCTACCCAGATTCCTGGGAAGGGCAGGTGCCTCAGTTTTAAAGTACACACATTTTAAAAAGTAAAATTGCAATAAAAGGCTCATGTTGAAAATCAGGAGTACCTTGCCATGTTATTCCCTACTCCAAAGGGTACCTCTTCAGAGATAGTCTATAATTTCTTAATTAATCCACTTTTGATATTGTTAGTATCCTCTTATAGTACTTGCAGGGATTTAGCTCTCTTTTTATATCCCTTCTCTTCATTTCTCCTTCCAGCCAGACTCCCAAGTATAGTTATATCATAGACTCTAAATTGCTATTCACTGTTCACATCATGCCATAGTAATGTTACTGATTACACTAATTAGTTCACTAATCACATAATGTATTATGATTGCAGTTTTTTCCCTAATCTTCATTTTTCTTGGACTTAGCACTAACCTTTCCCCTTTTATCTTTTTCTCTGTACATATTTATTTTTTCCTAAACATCCAGTCTTATCATACAAATACCTAGCAGTAAATTATAACTAAGTACAAATGTAGGAGAATCATATCTTTTTGCCTTCCTTTCTTTCTTTTCTGGTGACTGACTTCTTCCTGTTTCTCTTCACTCCAGTCTTAACTGCTCTGTAGGTCTGGTATAGAATTGCAAGTTTGGAACTACCTAATGCTACTTTCCTATATTGGATCTCCTGTCTTCTTATCTTTTAGTTTATTCCTTCTTTTGCAAAAGCATACTTTCTAGCACCTTCCTAAGAAAAGGATGTGGCTGCAGATATAGCTCAGTAGTAGAGCACTTGCCTAGCTTGTGGCAAGGTCCTGGTTCAGTCTCCAACATCACACACACACACACACACACACACACACACACAGAGAGAGAGAGAAGAAAGGCATGAATTCCTCTTTTGTTTTCTTTATTCTTTCTTTCTGCAGCTCTTATTACACAATTGTTGGCCCTTCTCAATTGCTTTTCTAATTTTTCCCTATCTTCATATTTTTGTACTGGGAAATTTTCTTAACTCTTCTATTGTTCCTAAATTTCAGTTATAAAAATATATTTTTAGGTGTTATTTGTACTTTTCTATTATTCCTTTTTCATAGTATTTTTTGAGGATGTATTTTCTCATTTCCCTGAGGAAATTAATTATAGTAATTTTTTAGTTTTCTTCTGGTTTTTTTGTTATGTTTCCTTCTAGATCATTGCTTTTTTTGTTGCTGCTGTTTTTGCTTTTTCTTAGAACCTTCTGGTTTTCTACTAGCTGCTTTTCTCATTAAAGACTGGTGATCTTCTGGGTCTTTTTGTATTCAAGAGTGGGGCACTAAGAAGCTGAGTATTAGCTCTGGGTGTTTGAACATGGCTTTTTAGCTGGTGACTTTAATACTAGGGTGATTATGTAGTGAGCTTGCCTTTTAATTGGGTCACCCCCACAGATGAATAAGTAGTGGTCTCTTTCTCTCTCTCTCTCTCTCTCTATATATATATATATGTGTGTGTGTGTGTGTGTGTGTGTGTGTGTTGCATTCTCAGAGAGAAGCTCTGCCATCTCCTGTTTATGGAATTTGTTACCTCTTGGATCTCCAGGAACAGAAAGTGAAGGATGCTTAGGGCCCTGCAGTTTAGTTTTTTAGACTGATGCTTATTCTTTACCTTCTGGAGTCATCACTGTGCCTGGTGTACTAAAGCCTATATCTTTTTTCAGTTTTCCCAAAGAATAAATCTTTATTTTCCTAGATGATGGATGGCTCAAGGGGAGTAAAGAAGAATATTGATTACAAGGTAGGACCTGGAAAGTTTTTAATTACTTTCCTTGTTTTCATCTATATATTCATCTTTGCTATCCATGATGTCTTTCACCATTTTTGTGTTGTTCCTCTCCAAGTTCTGTGAGATGAACTTGTTTACTTTCCATAGATAACCTAACACAACTCCTTCCCCACTCACAAACTTAGATTATAGTTCCTATGCTCTGTGGTCTTGTAAATGATGTAGGTAGTTTTTTATCTCATATCCCCTTCTCTTTTTAAAGCCTGTATCAAATAAGATATTCTTTTTCCGTGATAAGCATATTATCTAAAAGTGCTGATGTTTGGGACCAGAAAGTTGCAAATAAAAATGTATTAGGAAATTACTCATTTATTTCTAGAATAGATGTCAGCGCAGGAAAAAAAAGTACATATATTTTCTAGCTACAGAAAAAAATTTATATTATAGCCATTAAATCCTAGGGATCTTAAGAGACTTTTGATCTAAAGCTAATATTTTTTGAGTCCTCACCTTAAGTCAAGTACTGTTCTAAGTACATTATACACACACTTATATACATTAACTCAGTCTATACAAATCATCTGTGGTATGTACTGTTACATCCATTTTACAGATAAACAATTTTACATTTCAAAAGGTTTAGTATTACAAAGATCACAACCAATACATGGTAGTGCTCAGATTCAGACCTCAAGCAGTAACTCATATGTTTTATAGTCTCTTAAATATACATTAATCCATAATACAGACAGTTTACTAATCTTTATTGCAGTTTAGTCATGAACTAAGGATGTTATTTGAAAGTCATTTCAAATTTTTAGACAGACCCTTTTGTTAAAAAAAAAAAAAAATCTTTCTTATACTGGGTTGGAATCAGCCTCTATGTGACTTTTACTAGGTAGTCTCATAGAGAAAGAGAGTAAATTTGCCTCCTCTTGTAGGATAAACATTCTCATTTGCTTCAGTGAAACATGATTTTCCATGCCCACCATCACTTATTTTGGTAAATGTCTTTTTTTTTTAGAAAGAGAGAATTTTTTAATATTTATATTTCAGTTTTCGATGGACACAACATCTTTATTTTATTTATATGTGGTGCTGAGGATGGAACCCAGCGCCCCGTGCATGCCAGGCGAGCACGTTACTGCTTGAGCCACATCCCCAGCCCAAATGTCTTTTTTTTAATGTAAATTTTTAAAATTTTATTTATCTTTTTAAATATTTTTTTTAGTTGGATACAATATCTGTATTTATTTTTATGTGTGCTGAGGATCGAACCCAGGGCCTTGCATGTGCTAGGGGAGCACTCTACCGCTGAGCCAAAACCCCAGCCCAAATTTTTTAAAATTTATATATGACAGCTGAATGCATTACAATTCTTATTACATATATAGAGTACAATTTTTCATATCTCTGGTTGTATAGATAGTATATTCACACCAATTTGTGTCTTCATACATGTATTTTGGATAACAATGATCATCACATTCCACCATCATTTATAACCCTATGTCCCCTCCCTTCCCCTTCAATCCCTTTACCCTAACTAGAGTTCGTATATAGAGTTCATCTATTCCTCCCATGCTCCCTATTTCTATCCCACTATGAATCAGCCTCCTTATATCAAAGAAAACATTCAGCATTTGGTTTTTTGAGATTGGTAACTTCACTTAGCATTATCTTCTCTAACTCCATCCATTTACCTGCAAATGCCATGATTTTATTTCTCTTTTATTGCTGAGTAATATTCCATTGTGCATATATGCCACATTTTTTAATCCATCTATTGAAGGGCATCTAGGTTGGGTTGGTTCCACAGTTTAGCTATTGTGAATTGTGATGCTATAAACATTGATGTGACTGTGTCCCTGTAGTATGCTTTTTTTTTAAAGTCCTTTGGGAATAGACCAAGGAGAGGGATAGCTGGGTCAAATGGGTGGTTCCATTTCCAATTTTCCAAGAAATCTCTGTTCTGCTTTCCATATTGGCTGCACTAATTTGCTGTCCCACCAACAGTGTATGAGTGTATCTTTTTCCCCACATCCTCACCAACACTTATTGTTGTTTGTATGCATAATAGCTGCCATTCTGACTGGAGTGAGATGAAATTTTCAAGTGGTTTTGATTTGCTTTTCTCTAATTGCTAATGATGATGAACATTTTTTCATATATTTGTTAATTGATTGTACATCATCTTCTGAGAGGTGTCTTTTCAGGTCTTTGGCCCATTTATTGATTGGGTTTTTTGTTTTTGTTTTTTTTCTTTTTGGTGTGTAGCTTTTTGAGTTCTGTATATACCCTAGTGATTAGTGCTCTTTCTGATGTGTGAGGGGACAAGATCTGCTCCCAAGATGTAGGCTCTCTATTCACCTCACAGATTGTTTCTTTTACTGAGAAGAAGCTTTTTAGTTTGAGTCCATCCCATTTATTGATTCTTGATTTTAATTATTGCACCAAAGAAGTTGTATTAAGGAAGTTGGGGCCTAATTCCACATGATGGAGATTAAGGCCTACTTTTTCTTCTATTAGACGCAGGGTCTCTGGTTGTATTCTTAAGTCCTTGATCCATATTGAGTTGAGTTTGTGCATAGTCAGAGATAAAGGTTTAATTTCATTTTGTTGCATATGGATTTCCAGTTTTCCCAGCACCATTTGTTGAAGAGGCTATCTTTTCACCAATGCATATTCTTGGCACCTTTGTCTAATATAAGATAATTGTAATTTTGTGGGTTAGTTCTGTGTCCTCTATTCTGTACCAATGGGCTATCACTCTGTTTTGGTGCCAATACCATGCTGTTTTTGTTACGCTTGCTCTGTAGTTAAGGTCTGGTATAGTGATGCCACCTGCTTCATTCTTCCTGTTAAGGATTGCTTTAGCTATTCTGGGTCTCTAATTTTTCCAGACGAATTTCATAATTGCTTTTTCTATTTCTATGAGGAATGTCATTGGGATTTTGATTGGAATTACATTAAATCTGTATATTGCTTTTGGAAGTATGGTCATTTTGATAATATTAATTCTGCCTATCTAAAAGCAAGGTAGATCTTTCCATATTCTTCTTTTTTGTTTTTAAAGAGAGGTGGGGGAGGAGGGAGGGAGGGAGGGGAAGGGAATGAGAATGAATCCTTTTTTTTGTAGATGGACACAATACAATGCCTTTATTTTTATGTGGTGCTGAGAATCGAACCCGGGTCCCGCCCGTGCTAGGTGAGCACTCTACCGCTGAGCCACAACCTCAGCCCAATCTTTCCATCTTCTAAGGTCTTCCTTGATTTCTTTCTTTAGTGTTCTGTAATGTTCATTATATAGATCTTTCACCTGTTTTGTTAAGTTCATTCCCAAGTATTTAATTTATTTATTTATTTTGAGGCTATTGAGAATGGGATAGTTTTCCTCATTTCCCTTTCTGAGGATTTGTCACTGATATACAGAAATGCCTTTGATTGATTGGTGTTGATTTTATATCCTGCTACCTTGCTGAATTCATTTACTAGTTCTAGAAGTTTTCTGGTGGAACTTTTAGGGTCTTGTAGGTATAGAATCATATCTTCAGCAAATAGTGCCAATTTGAGTTTTTCTTTTCCTGTGTGTATCCCTTTAATTTCTTTCATCTATCTGATTGCTCTGGCCAGTGTTTCAGGAACTATGTTAAATAGAAGTGGTGAAAGGGGGCATCCCTGTCTTGTTCCAGTTTTTAGAGGGAATGCCTTCAATTTTTCTCCATTTAGAATGATATTGGCCTGGGACTTAGCATAGATAGCCTTTATGGTATTGAGACATATTCCTATTATCCCAAGTTTTTCTAGTGTTTTAAACATAAAGGGGTGCTGTATTTTGTCAAATGTCATATGATTCTTATCTTTAAGTCTATTGATGTGATGAATTACATTTATTGATTTCCGTATCTTGAACCAACTTTACATCCCTGGGATGAATCCCACTTGATCATGATGCATGATCTTTTTGATATGTTTTTGTATGCAATTTTCCAGAATTTTATTGAGAGTTTTTGCATCTCTGTTCATTAGAGATATTGGTCTGAAGTTTTCTTTTTCTTTTTTTTATGTATTTTTGCCTGGTTTTGGAATCAGGGTGATATTGGCCTCATAGAATGAGTTTGGAAGTGCTGCCTCTTCTTCTATTTCCTGAAATAAATTGGAGAGTATTGGTATTTGTTCTTCTTTAAAGGTCTTGTAGAACTCCACTGTGTATCTATCTGGACCTGGACTTTTGTTAGTAGACTTTTGGTGGCATCTGCTATTTCATCACTTGAAATTGATCTGTTTAAATTGTGTATATCATTCTGATTCAATTTGGACAAATTATATGACTCTAGAAATTTGTTGATGCCTTTGATATTTTCTATTTTTATTGGAGTATAGGTTTTCAAAATAATTTCTAATTATCTTCTGTAGTGTCGGTTGTGATATTTCTTTTTTCATCACGTATGTTAGTGATTTGAGTTTTCTCTCTCCTTCTCTTTGTTAGTGTGGCTAAGGGTCTGTCAATTTTATTTATTTTTTTCAAAGAACCAACTTTTTGTTCTGTCAATATTTTCAATTGTTTCTTTTGTTTCCATTTCATTGATTTCAGCTCTGATTTTAATTATTTCCTGTCTTCTGCTGTTTTTGGTATTGATTTGTTCTTATTTTTCTAGGGCTTCCAGATGTAGTGTTAAGTCATTTATTTGTTGACTTTTTCTTCTTTTAAGGAATGAACTCCATGCAATAAACTTTCCTCTTAGAACTGCTTTCATAGTGTCCCAGAGATTTTGATATGTTGTATCTGTGTTCTCATTCACCTCTAAAAACTTTTTAATCTCCTCCTTGATGTCTTCTGTAACCCATTGTCCATTCAGTAGCATATTATTTAGTCTCCAGGTGTTGGAGTGGATTTTATTTCTTATTTTATCAGTGATTCTAATTTCATTCCATTATGATCTGATAGAATGCAGGGTAGTATCTCTACTTTTTTATATTTTCTAAGAGTTGCTTTGTGGCATAGTATATGGTCTATTTCAGAGAAGGATCCATGTTCTTCTGAGAAGAAAGTATATTCTCTCGTTGAAGGTTGGAATATTCTGTATGTCAGTTAAGTCTAAGGTATTGATTGTATTATTGAGTTCTATAGTTTCTTTGGTGAGCTTTTGTTTGGAAGATCTATATAGTGATGAAAGAGGTGTGTTAAAGTCACCCAAAATTATTGTGTTGTGGTCTATTTGACTCTTGAACTTGAGAAGAGTTTGTTTGATGAACATAGCTGCTGCATTGTTTGGGGCATATATATTTGTAACTATTCAGTCTTGTTGGTGTATGGTTCCCTTGAGCAGTTTGTAATGTCCTTCTTTATCCTTTTTGATTGACTTTAGTTTGAAGTCTACTTTATTTGATATGAGGATGGATGCTACCTGCTTGCTTTACAGTCCACGTTAGTGGGTTGGATTTTTCCTAACCCTTCACCTTCAGTCTGTAGATGTCTTTTCCTATGAGATGAGTCTCTTGCAGGCAGCATATTGTTGGTTTTTTTTTTTTTTTTTTTGACCCAATCTATTAGTCTATGTCTTTTGATTGATGAGTTTAGGCCATTAATATTCAGGGTTGTTATTGAGACATGATTTGTATCCCCAGCCATTTTTGTTTATTTTTGGTATTTAACATGACTTAGTTTCTCTCTGATTAGATTTTCCTTTAGTGTAACCCCTCCTCTGCTGATTTTCATCATTGTTTTTCGTTTCCTCTTCTGGAATATTTTGCTGAGGATGTTCTGTAGTGCAGGCTTTCTAATTGTAAATTCTTGTAACTTTTGTTTATCATGGAAGGTTTTTATTTCATCATCAAATCTAAAGCTTAGTTTTGCTGAATATAAGATTCTTGGTTGCATCCATTTTCTTTCAGAGCTTCGTATGTGTTGTTCCACAATCTCTTGGCTTTGAGGGTCTGGGTTGAAAAATCTGCTGAGATAAGAATTGGTCTCCCCCTGTATGTGATATGATTCCTTTCTCTTGGGGCTTTTAAGATTCTATTCTTATTCTGTATGCTAGGCATTTTCATTGTAATGTGCCTTGGTGTAGATCTATTGTAATTTTGTACATTTGGTGTAAGCCTCTTGTATTTGGTTTTCCAAATCTTTCTTCATGCTTGGGAAATTTTCTGATATTATCTCATTGAAGAGATTGTGCATTCCTTTGGTTTGAAACTCTGTGCCTTCCTCTATCCCAATAACTCTTAGATTTGATCTTTTGATGCTGTCCCATAATTCTTGGATGTTCTGTTCATGGTTTCTAACTATCTTCACTGTGTGATCAACTTCATTTTCCAGATTGTATACTTTGTCTTCATTATCTGACAGTTCTTTCTTCCAAGTGATCTAGTCTGTTGGTTATGCTTTCTGTTGAGTTTTTTATTTGATTTATTGTATCCTTCATTTCAAGGATTTCTGACTTTTTTTTTTTTCAGGTATTCTCTGTCTTTCTTGAAATAATCTTTTGCTACCTATACTTGCTCTCTTATCTCATTGTTTGAATGATCAATTTTTGCCTGTATTTGCTCATTTAGGTCATTCTTTAATTCACAGATCATTTTAATTATGAACCTTCTGAACTCCTTCTCTGACATTTCATCAACTTCGCTGCCCATAGGTTCTGTTACAATAGTGTTCTGGTTTGTTTGGGGTCACAGTCCTCCCTTGTTTTTTCATGTTGTCTATGTATCTTCCTTTCTTGCAGTGTGGATCTGAGATATTACAGTTTCTTCCCTATATTCTTGTAGTACCCGTGCAGATTGCCTGTACCTCACCTTGATGTTGGGCTTCCAGACACTGCTGATGTCCCTCAATGGATGCTATTGCATCCTGTGTCTGGGACCTGCATAAATTGGAGTGGGTGTATCTGGGCCTTTGAGGTTGACCTCCAGGTGTAGTCTACTGATAGGAAGGGGTGGTCCTGAGCCAAAGGCTAGGCTCTGGCAGCGTCTTCCTGCCGGGGGAGGGGTGAACTGGGCCTACTGAGATTCTGGATCCCATGTGGGCTGGTGTGCACGGTCTCTTTTTAAAAGTGTCTTTTTGAAGTTACTGTGTTTCAGGCTTATATTCATGATTGTTTCCTAGAGGTCCTCCTTCTAGTTCTGTTCTCCAAGTAAAATATGAAGGATAATTTTCTTTCAGAAATCTCTCATTTCTTTTCAAATCTTCAGAGGCATATTGTTGTATTGGGAAGACATGAAATAGACATTAAAGATAAATGACTGTACAAGAGTAATAAATGCCAGAAGACTTATATTATGATAATAATGGCAATAATAATGATAAAGCCAACACATTAGATGCCAGGCAATCCTTTAAATACTTTACATATATTAACTGAAATAATCTACACAAGAACTCAGATAGATACTATCATTACTGACATTTTATAGCTAAGGAATATGAGACAGTCTGGTTAAGTAACTTGCCCAGGTTCACACAGTTAATAATTATCAACCAGGTTTTGAACTGAAATTGTCCAGTTGCATAGTTTGTGCTAGTTATCCATACACTGTACTAGATGAATCTGCAGGACTTTGGAGAAGGAAGTGATCACTGAAGACTGACAAAGTTGTCAGTGGCACTTGGGCTAGAACTTTAAGGACTGATTAGCATTTGCACAGTCAGGATGAGTGAAGGATGAATAAACAGATGACAAAGACATCATGTGTAGAAACATGAAGGTAGAATGTTATGAGGAAATTATGGTAGAATGGTTGTGAGGTAGAACATATAAGGGAACAGTAGAATGTAAACCACTTGTTAATTTGGCTTTTCAGGGCCTGTGTGATCTGGCCTTTGTGTATTTACTCCTTTCCTCTGTCATTTAGCTTTCTTTTCTTTGAACCTATTCAGTGTGCTGTAGCCCTAGGGCCTTTGCACCAGCTGATTTATCTACCTAGCATACTTTTCACCTTGGATTTTTATTTCTGTCACTTCATTGTCCTTCAGGTCTCATCTTGGCCTTTTCTGACTATAAACTAAAAAAGCCTTTCTCTTTCATTATCACATGAACCTGTTTTATTTTTATTTATTTTTTTAAGAGAGAGTGAGGAGAGAGAGAGAGAGAGAGAGAGAATTTTAATATTTTATTTTTTAGTTTTCGGCAGACACAACATCTTTGTATGTGGTGCTGAGGATCGAACCCGGGCCACACGCATGCCAGACGGGCGCACTACCGCTTGAGCCACATCCCCAGCCCAAACCTATTTTATTTTTATCTTTGTTCTCATCTCTGAATGGTATACAAATTCCATTGTTCAACACTCAGCTTTTTTTCTTTTTTTGCTAAGAGAATCCTGATTGTGTTTGAGGTAACAGTGTGCCCACCCAAATATTTATTTTTTCTAGTCTCCCAGTTATTTAGATATAGCTTTGTCAGTGACATGTAAGTGGACACGTGGTGGAAGTTTCTGGGATGTTCTCCAGATACAATGGCATGTAGATGCTTGCTGTCACTCTTCTTTCATCCATCTGCCCGTCTCTTGAATGCAATAGGATTTTAGCAATTTTTTTTGTGATGATGAGAGGAAGGTCAAGAAACCTGCAGAAACTGTTATGCTGGTATCAAACAAATCAAGTAATGTCAGCCTTCTTGTTATGTGATCAAAATGGTTTCTGTTATTTAAAACCATTGTTAATTGTTTTGTTTGTGTGTATGTGTGTGTGTGTTTGTCACTTACAACAAAAATATTTGATAAAAATAGAAAAGTCTGAGGGTAACATCATTGATAGAAACAAAGAAGTCCAGAAGGAACTAATTTTGGGAGGAAGAAATGATAGTTTTATTTTGGAATGGTTGATTTGAGTAGATATTGCAGTGTGCCTCCACTTACTATTGGAGGCATTTAAAATAGTAGTTATATTAGAACCAGATTGCCTATGCTCCGATCCTGGCTCTGTCAGTTACTAGCTGTGTGACCCTAAGGTAGTCATCTAATCTCTCAATATTTCAGTCCCCTCATCTATAAAACATAGATGATAACAAAGCCTAGGGGAGAAATGGTTGAAGTTGAGAGCAGATAATATGTTTTTAAGAGAGAAAACATAGCATGAGTTAATATACAATGAAAGTAAAGAATCAATAACTATTTTATATCTACATTATGGGATGTGGACATAAGTGGAGTCAGTGGAGGAGGAGATGGAGCAGAATCATTCAGAAAATAGGAGGAGAAACAAGAAAGCAAAATATTGAAAAAATCAAGGGAAATGCTATTTTAAGAAAGTAATGCTCAGGAGTTTAGATTGTTGTTAGAAATAAAAAGAGAATAGGAACTAATTAATGGCTTTTTAATTTGAGGAATAGAATGAAATGTTTTTAGCACAGTGAAAGGTAAAAGGATTTAAGTTGAGTAGTGAGGAGATACAAGGGAGTAAACATTACTTGTACACCTATTGTACTTCAACTATGGAACTCTTGCAATGAAAAATACATTTCCCATGTATACTCTTTATTATGTGCTAGACATTACTATATATTGTATGAATTTACACATTACTGAACAGGATTATATAAATAAGATTATGCATGCTACCCTTTGAATAATTGGAAGGGCTTTTTAAAAGTGATTTTGACTATATTTGATTTGCACATTATGGGCTGACTTTAGAACCTAACCCTTACGTAGGAAGTATAGTGTATACCCATATAGCCCATATGGATATAGACTCTTCTCTACTTGGTATAATTTTACATGTATGATGGAAGAGACTAATGAACAAGGTTTTGGCTTGGAGAGAAATCATCTGGTTCTATTTCTTTACTCTCCAACTAGTAACTTTGTGTGGAATCATTTAACTTCCATCCTCAAGCTTTTTCCTTTGTAAATTCTGAAACCTCTCATATCAGTACATAGGAAAAGTGTGATAAAATATTTGAACTCCTGAAAGAAGTTAAGCTTCAGTGTACTTTTAGTTATATTATTAAAACAGAACAGTTTAGACTGGTAAACCACTGAAGTCCCTTTTGAAAAGTAATAATGAGGTAGTGAATTCAGTTAACTTAAAAAAAAATTGGGGGGGGGGGGCGGGTACCAGGGATTGAACTCAAGAGTACTTGACCACTGAGCCACTATTTTATATTTTATATCCCAGCCCTATTTTATATTTTATTTAGAGATAGGGTCTCACTGAGTTGCTTAGTGCCTTGCTTTTGCTGAGGCTGGCTTTGAACTCGTCATCCTCTGCCTCTGCCTCAGCCTCTGGAGCCACTGGGATTACAGGCGCGCACCCCCGTGCCCAGCTAAAACTATTTTTTTACTGTTTTATAGGATACATATTAAAAGTTTGGAAACAAGAAGTATAAAAAAGAAAAACACCTCTAATTCTTTCATTAAGAGATAACTAATATTTTCTTCCTTTGGCATTTCCACTTTTATTTGCCTTAAAATTACATCATTCTTGTCATATCATGTTTGTGTGCTGATTGTATTCAACTATGTTAATATATTTTTTATAGACTTTCTATTTTAGAGTTTTGGGTTCACAGCAAAATTTCACAGAAGGTACAGGGAGTTTCCACAGACCTTTTCCCCCATTGTCAATATTCCACAACATGGAAGTTTATTTGTTATAATTGATTAATTCAGATTGATACATCATTATCTCCCAAAGTTCACAGTACACATTGGGGTTCACTTTGTGTGTTGTGTATTCAGTGGGTTTTGATAAATATATACAAATATGTATCAACATAGTATCATACAGAACAATTTCACTGCCATAAAAATTCTCTCAACTCTGCCTGTTTATCTTTCCCTCCCCCAGCCGCACTTTTTACTGTCTCCATAGTTTTGCCTTTTCTTGAAGGTCAAATGGTTGGGATCAAACAATATTTGGCCTTTTTGGATTATTTTTTTTCATTTTATAATATGCATGTAAAATTTCTACATGTCTTTTGATCTCTCCCCCTCCCTCCCTCCCTCCCTCCCTCTCTCTCTCTCTCTCTCTCTCTCTCTCTCTCTCTCTCTCTCATAATGTTCCATTGTCTGAATTTATCATAGTTTAGTTATCCATTCACCTACTAAATTACCTAAGTGACATCTTGGTTACATCCATTACATCCATGTTTGGGAGATCAAGAATAAAGATGCTGTAATCATGTTTCCAGGTTTTGATGTAGACATAGTTTTTGACTAATTTGGATAAAGCTTTAATATATTTTTCATTTGATAGTCTTTAAAATATTTTAATAAACTCAGAAAAATTGGAAAAATGATCATTTTTAAAGCTTGAATAATTATTATGCATAAGGAGGTCTTACATTGCTAGAGGGTTTGCAAAAAGTAGGTGTATTTTGTAATTAAAGGGAAAATGTTTTCTTTCTATCATTTTTTCTGGGGCCCAGATTTGAATCATATTGATGAGCAGAGTAGTCCATTACCAATAAACTCAAATGACTTCTCTCTTGATCTTGAAAGAAAGAATGAGGAAGTGATAATGTTAGCTCTGCTGTGTTGATCTAAAAATGATATTATGCAGATACTTGTCTGATATATACTGCACTTTTACAAATGACATTAATGAATGTATGAATGTAAAATGACAAACTGTTTTGGAATATGTTCAGCTGTTGGCTGGTGGTGAAAGGTGATTTATCTGATGCCAGCCTTAATTTTTCATTTTTCACATTTTTGCCCTTCTCACTTTTTTGGTAGGATGTAAATAAAATAAAGTAATATATAAATTAGCGGCATGATATGAATTATAAGATCAGAATTTTATCACCTCTAGTGTTTGTAGTACTTGATTATTTTTTTAAAAAATGTTTTTTAGTTGTTAATGGACCTTTATTTTGTTTATTTATATGTGGTGCTGAGAATCAAACTCAGTTCCTTGCACATGCTAGGCAAGCGCTGTGCCACTGAGCCACAATTCTAGCCCCAGTACTTGATTATTTTAAGTGGTTCATTTCTGTGCAACTAAAAATATATTTATATTTAATGTCTCATTATTTTAAATTTAACATTGTATCTGTATGCTAGGCTACCCCATTTCTTTTATCCATGTTTCAAGAGAATCTATAAATGTAATATATAAGAATTTGGGGCAAGGATTATATTTATATATAATTTGGCTCAGTGGTATAGCGTGTGCCTGGCAAGTGTGAGGCACTGGGTTCGATCCTCAGCACCACATAAAAATAAATTAAAAAAAGGTATTATCTCCACCTACAACTAAAAAAATATTTATTAAAAAAAAGAATTTGATGATGGTACAGTTGAAAGTTGATATTTGGAAGAATTTAGTTTTATCCCTGAAATTACCACTTCAAAACAAATTATGTTTGATGAGTCATATAAATACTATTGATATTTTTCAGCATTGTCTGTACCTCATGTATACTTTTCAGAATCTTTTCCTATTGGTCTTGATTGCCAATAGGAAAGTTTCTTTCTGTCAAAACATTTTTCAAAGTTTTTTACTCATTTTTTTGTGAAAATTGTTTTAATTCTTAAAAAGAACTTAAGAGAAAAATTTAAAATTGCTTAGAGTACTTTTGAATCCCAAATCTACAGACTATAGAAGTTGTGGGTGCCTTCATAAAATTCTAGGTGTCGCTTTTTTTTTTTTTATGTAATGCATCTTTAGGAGGTAATATGTAAACTGTGGATATTACTATGTATGAGAAAACTACTATTCTTATTGATTATATTATTGCAGAAATATTTCACTCAAAATATTTTTAAACATAGAAATCTTTTAAAAAACTTAAACATAACTTTATATTGTTGCTTTTTGTCTTTTTAACAGTTTTTTGAAGTAGGGAAATTGGATGTCTTTTACCATTTTATAGATGATAGGTAATTTATTCAAGGTCACATTGAGGTAAATTATAGAATTGAGATTAGAATGGACCTTCTGACTCCATTTAATTTTATCTGTGTTTGGGTAACAGTCTTTTACCATATTTTATCATAATTAGTAATACCATTTTGGTGTATTGCTACCACCAAAAAAAAAAAAAATCACAACTCTTTAACATGCCTTCAAACTGACTAGAATATTTGCTTGTGGAGTGATCCCATAGGGTGGAAGTGAATATGTAACTTTTTATTTTTTAAAGGTGACTAGAAATATTGCTTTTATTGTGTAGAATGTCTGAATTGATGGACTCCTCTTTAAATGAAAAATGAAAGTCAATAGTAGCACATTTCCCCCTCCTTTCCCCTTTGTCTAATCCACTAAACTTCTATCCTTCTCCCCCACCTTATTGTGTGTTAGCATCCACATATCAGAAAGAACATTCGACCTTTGATTTGGGGGGATTGGTTTATTTCACTTAGCATGATACGTTTATGGCAAAAGTCATAAAGTCATTCTTTTTATGGCTGAGTAATATTCCATTGTGTACTTTTCTTTATCCATTCATCTTTTGAAGGGCACCCGGGTTGGTTCCATAGCTTAGCTATTGTGAATTGAGCTGCTATTAACATTGATGTGACTGTGTATGTAACTATTTTTAATGGAGAAGCATGTATTTAACTATAAATAAACTATATAATGCTAATTCAACTTTAATATTTTAGCCAAAACAATGAAAATAATAGCACTGGATTAATGTAAACAAGAGACGGTAACAAGAAGGCTAAAACACTATGTTTTGTCATGTCTCTAGAGTCCCCTATTACATCCAGTAAGGGAATCTTCTGTATTTTCTTTTACAGATGCTGAAGATTTCTTCTAAGGAGAAATATCCCTTATTTACTTTTGTAAATGGTCATTCCCGAGACTTTGACATTACGTCTACTACAACCAATGAAGAAGACCTTTTCTTAGAGGATGAGAAGAAAAGATTAAAAAGAGTCAGTACAGAAGAGTTTGTCCTCCTATAAAGAAGAGAACATTTGTGCCCTTTGAAAAGAACACTGAAAGGGGAAGATGAAGAGGAACAAGTACATTTGAAAGTGTTTGTTTTCACAGATATCTTAATTTTATATGTTCTTTAAAAATGAAACATTTGAAAATATATAAAGATATTTTTCTGAAAGAGAAATGATTTAATGAATATTGCTTTCTAATATATATTAAGCAATTCTGGTTGCATTCCTATTTCTGTAAATCTCTAGTGAAACACTACTTTCACTGTAAGCCTTTTCTTCATTCTTGCATCTGAGCCCATTGTTCTCCTGAAAATTTTATGGCATAGACCCCTTCAAAGACTGGATACACTAGATAGCTTCAAAAAAACTCAGTTTGTATTAACAATCAGAAGACCAGAGAATGAATTTTAGTGCTACCTAAGCCTCCTGCTATTAGTGCAACCAGAGGCTACATTTGGATATATATTAATAATTAGATAGTATTTGCTACCTATGATGTACATATAATTTTAAATAAGCAGAATTCTGAGTTAAGGTAATACCAAGCAATATGATTTTATAATGGTTACTTGTTTGTGCTTGCTTTTTAGTCTTTTATGAGTAGTAAATATAAACAATTGATTTTTCCCATGAATTTAAAGGTTATGTTATTAATAAAACTGCATCCATTCAAATCAGATAAAGGAAATTATAAAATAGCAATAGTGCTTGCTTCCTATCTCAAGAATGAAATTTTATGAGAATTCAACTTAATATGCAGTTTTTAAATCTAAGATAAGTACCATAAATATATCAATAGATCCTCCTCTGGTTTTGCTGTTTATGTACAGCAGTATATTAGTGTTTAGAAGCCAAGGCCATTTTCAAGGTAAATCTGCCTTAGTGCATTATACGTTACTTAAAGGTAAATTTGTGATATAAAAATCCAAGACTTGTTCTTGAGCCAGGATTATAAACTAAATAATAAAGATGTGAGAACATAAAATGCCTTTGTTTTGGTTTTAATGTTGGGATTGTTTTAATCCTTTCATTTGAAAAATCATTATCTCAAGTGAATTCTATTTATTTATAATGATAGCAAATAATATTGTTGTTCTGAAAGCAAAATATTAACTTATTTTATAGAGATTCTGTTTTTCAATGTGTAAAGGTGACTTATTATAAAGATGTAAAATTTTGCATCATTTAAAGCCATTGATCTATTCTATCAGGAGAGTCTGTTTATTTGGAATTTCATGTAAAGTTGAAACAGGGTGGGCACATTGCTTTCCTATGCCTGAGGGGAGAAATCAGATTTGACATTTCCCAGGGAGAATGGTTTATTGAATTGAAATAAATGGTCTAAAAGCTAAAATTTTTCTTTTCCTTGGATGAAATCTGGACAAATTATGTCCAGTACTAATTTTCCTAGAATGTCAAAGCAGTATGGGAACAGAAGCCAGTGGTGCAGATTTTATATGCTACAGTCCTTTTATCTTAGCTATTTCAATTTACTGTTCCCACACAGCTGCAGTTGTCATAGGGTTCCACAATAAACACATCAAATGAGAGCACTCATACCTTCAAATGGATCAGAACTAATTATAAGTATTCTCTTACAAGAACTGTGCAAAAGCTTAGATTTATAGGGTAGCTTTATTATTTTCCCAGCTTATTTAGGGATCACTTGTAAGTAAAATTTTAGAATGAGACAAATGACCTGGACAAAAATAAGGTGAGAGGAGACAAAAACTTCCTTTATGTTGAATTGTATTGAAAAGGCTGTGTTCAGAATATTGAACAAACAAATCTTACAATATAGTCATCCACATGACTGGAGTAAATGTTTAGAACCAAATTATGAACAATAATATACATATAAAACTATTTAATAATAATAAAAAATATCCAATAATATGTATGAATGAATGAAATTTGAAAGAAGCTGATAAATTTATCTTGCTTACTTGCTAATTTGACTTTATCTGAGAACCAGCAAGAGGTTAGGCTTATCTTTTCTTGGGAAGGCAGCAACTAAACTATCATTAGGTTTAAAATAAAGGTACTATCTATCCTGGTTTCAGACTTTGTTTTAAACACAGATTTCATTTCAAGTTCAAAGAACCAGTAGGTTCAATAAGTAAAGTTTATGGACCATCTCTTTCAGTTGGAATAAAGGAACAACGAAAAGGATAAGATTCTAAGAATTGTGGGGGGATCCTCCATTTGGACATCAATATTAAGATACTGGATTTTACCATTAACATTTCAGAAATGAATTTTTAAGATTCTCAATATGTCTTTTTGATGGTGAAGGCTTCTTTTGTCTCTTCTTCATTAGATTTGATACTTTGAATCCCTTTTTGTCAATGTATTAACCACCAGCGGGCAATGTTGAAAGTCATCATTTGCTGAATGAGTGAATCAGAAGATCCTTTATGGAATAAGTATATCCAAAAAAAATTTCCCTGAGGTATTCATTTTTCTGCTTTTACATTAAACAAACCCCATTAAATATATTTTAGAGAAAACTTTTATAGGATTAAAAATTTAGGTCACTTTTCTGTTTTGTTAACCTTAGGATTTAATATTGTCCAATGACAAATATCTAAAAGTAGATATGTTAATTCCAACTTGGGTTTAGAGGAATTAAAGAAAAAGATCAGCAAAAATTACTTATCTGTACAATCTATGCAATCTTAGGTCTGAACTCTAACTCACTCACTCTCTCTCTCTCTCTCTCTCTCTCTCTCTCTCTCTCTCTCAGAAATCTCTAGTTACCTTCTATTATTCTATGTCAGAGAGCACTTTACTTCTGGTCAAATCACACTAAACAAGCGGATTTCCTAATTTTCTTCTACTGGGGATAAATTTCATTTTCATAGTTGACCAATGGCTTGCATTTGACATCTTAAATATTTTTGACTACATATTCAAGTACAAGTATTTTAAAAAATGAAGTGATTTTCTGAAACAGGAAATGAGAAAGTGTGAAATAATGAAAAAGTATTTATAAATATTAAATCACTATATGAATTGTTATTGAATACATACATTTGTTTATGTACTTATTTCAGGAAGAAACTAGGAATATAAAATACTTGTGAAATAGATTCAAGATATACCAGATGTATGGTAAAGGCAATTTCTTGGAAAGTAAAGGGATTATTATTTTCTACAAAAAGAAGAGTAAATGGTTTCAAAATAAAATTAGGAGAACAGTATTTATCAAGTGATAGTTTTTATAGTTCAGTGTTGTCAATCAACCACAGTTCAATAGTGCTATTCACTGAGTAGTCTGAGGTACTGAATTGAAAAGGTGAAACATCAGACCACGAAAAATTGGAAACATTCTATCGATTATAAAATATAAATTTTATGTCATTTTATAGTTTGAATCTTAAGTCAGTTTAAAAATCTTAAGCATTTTTGTGTGGCTTTCATGGTTATTTAAAGACTTTCTCCTTGCCTATAAACTTAGTTTTCAGACACATTTTGAGTTAGCATTTCCCTCTCTTTCTTTTTTACAGTCTTCCTTGACATTATTGGTGGCAAGCAATGGCCCAAAACATTCACAACTACAGTTATAAAATTCCACTTACTCTCTCACAATGATAAGAAAAATATGTTAAATGTGGAGAATACGTGTTTATCATTAGGTAGAAAAATTACTTTTTTACTGTGTTACCCTCTAACCAATTTTTCCAGAAATTTAGAAACTCAGTCATCCAAGAGTGAGTCATTAAAAAAAAAAAGTATTTTATAGAGAAGTATCTTTTGTTTAAATTATTAACAATAGATGATACATATAACATTTATATTTTATGTTAAGATAATATAAATTAATAAGAATTAATAAATGGGTTTTAAAAGTTGTTGTATAAGCAGGAAAAGTAAACAAACATTAGAAATCCAATAGAAGGAAATCTGAGAACAAAAGGATGAGGGAATTATTGACAGCACATTTTGAGTGTCTAGGCAAATACACCATAGTATGCTAAAACAGATAAAATATATAAATTTAAAAGGCTGGGATGGTTTAAAATTGAGTGTAGGCACAGGAAGGTAGTAAATACTGACTGATAACAGAGAGGGGATCTGCAGCTGCCATGCTACACAACTCCAGGAGGCACTATTGTTAGTATATGTTGTGTGTGTGATACTCCCTGGAGTTGTGCCATGTGGCATTTCTTCTAATATTTATGTACTGCTTTCTTTTTACTCAGCACTGTTCTGATCTGTTTGCTTGCATTAAAATACAGCAAATGAATTAAAGATTGGGAGACTAGAGCTGGGATTAATAGGGCAATTAATATGAGTCATGGGATTTGAATGATCAACAGTGGTTCAGGTCAGGAGAGTCCATTGTCAAAAGTCTAATTATAATAGAGGTTTTTAGGGCTGGGGATGTGGCATAGTGGTAGAGCACTTGCTTAGCATGCATGAGGTGCTGGACTCAATCTCTAGCACTGCAAAAAAAAAAAAGTTTTTAATGGAGGATACACAAGTATATTTTGTATATTTAAATTAGTTCCTGGGCTGGGGATACAGCTCAGTCGGTAGAGTGCTTACCTTGCATGTACAAGGCCCTGGGTTCAATCCCCAGCACCACCAAATAAATAAATAAGTTCCTAAATACTTTTAATAGATATCATAGAAAAAATTCTGTTCATACTTTTACTACTTAAACACATTAATTTTTCTACAGTTATTTCTATTTTAGGTTCATGTTCATGTTATTCTTTAAGCATGTTTAATGGGTTGAATTTGGATTCCTATTTAATTTAACCATATTTTATTTGATGAAGAGGGCCAGCCAGCAACTATTCAGTCTTTCATATTTTGCTTTATACATTAACTTTTTTTTGTGGCTCTGGCTTGCATTATACTCTTTCCTATGATGTGTAACTGGTTTCTAGACCTTATTCACTGTTCTTTCTTTGCTGGTTTTATGACTGCCAGCCCAGAGGTATATAAAGAACCTCTTTATTTTTGTATGTAATTTGTTCCTATAAACACTTGAAATAGTACAATATAAGGAAACTGAATGATAGATGTTTTTAAACATTGTTTTCAAGGGAAGGTTTGTCCCAGGGAGTTTAAAATATAAAAATATTAAAAAGTGTTAAATTATTTTAATCATACTGACTTGACAGGATCTTGATACAATTACAGCATTTCATATGTTTTTTTTTTATTTTTGTTCTTTAATAGTAGAACATATAGTTAACTTTAAGTCACCCATGTATTTTTACTGAGGCTAGTGATTTTTTTATGATTGTTTTTATTTGTTAATTAGGTTAAACTTATGACCTACATTTCTTACCACTAGTTTTATCACTTAGGTTTTTCTGTTTTCCCCACATATTTACAAAATAAATACTAATGTCAAATCCAGTAATTGTATAACCTGCTATTTGTGGTGATTTTGGGGTGTTAGATTACTTATGTTATATATCTACACAAGTCCAAGAAAAGCCTTTTCATGATCTCCATCTATGTTACCCAGCTTTACATTACTATAACAAAATACCTGGAACAATCAGCTTAAAAGGAAAAAAGGTTTATCTTGGCTCACTGTTTTGAAGGTTTCAATCCATGATCAGCTGGCCCCATTGCTTTTGGTCCTGTGGCAAGGCAGGAGTACATGGTAGAAGAAGTTGCTCATTTCATAGAAAACAGGAAGAGAGGCCAGAGTCCTAATATTCCCTTCAGGGACTCACCCTTAGTGGCCCAACTTCCTAACACCAAGTCCTACCTCCTAAAGTTTCCTCCACCTTCCAAAAGTGTTATGTGCAGGGGACTAAGCCTTTAACCCCTGGACCTATGGGAGACACTGTCCAAAACATAGCACCACTCTAGTGAGTGTCAAGTGGTAAATCATGGTTTTCTTTTTAAAATAATAGCCTTATAAAGATATAATTAATTTATTAAACAGTTCACTCTTTCTAGTATACAATTCAGAGGTTTTTAATGTAGTCAAAGAGTTGTACAATGATGGCCATTATCAAATTCCAGAACATTTTTCATTACCATAAAAAGAAACCCTATATCTGTTAACTGTCATTCTGTATTCTCCACCCCTCTACTTCCCACTCCCAGCCCTTACAATCACTAATCTTTTCCCTATGGATTTGTCTATTCTTGATGTTTTATTTAGTTGAAAACATGCAATATGAGGACTTTTGTTTTGACTTCTTTCACTTAGCATAATTTTTTCAAAGTTCATTCATATTATAGCAGGTATCAGTACTACATCCTTTTCTTATAGCTGAATGATATTTCATTAGACAGATATGCCATATTTTCTTTATTCATCAGTTGATGGACATTTGGGTTGTTTCCACTTTTTTGCTATTTTGAATATTGCTGCTATGAACATTTCATGTATGTGGTTTTATGTGGGCATATGTTTTAATTTCTTCTGGGCATACACCTAGGTATTAGAATTGCTAGTCGTGTAGTAACTATGATTAATTATGTGATGAAGTACCAAACTTTTTTCTAAAGTGGCTACCTATTTGCAATTCTACCAGCAATGAAGGTTCCAGTTTTTCTTCTTTATAAACCCTCATTATTGTCTACCTTTTTATTTTAGCCATTCTAGTGTATGTGAAGTGATGCCTTATTGTGGTTGTGATTTTTATTTTCCTAGTCACTAATGATGCTGAGCATCTTTCCTTGTATTTGTTGGCCATTATTATATTCTCTTAGAATTAATGTGTATTCAAATTCTTGGCTCATTTTTAAATTGGGTCATTTGTCTTGATATTATTGAGTTGTAAGAGTTCTTTGCATGTTCTGGATACAAGTCATTTATCAGTTATATGATTTACATTTTTTCCCTTTCTGTGGGTTACCTAACCTTCATGATATTTTCCTTTGAAACAAAAACAATTTTAATTTTGATAAAGTCCAATTTTTCTATTTTCTAATTTTTTCTTTGGTTGTACTTTTGGTAGTGTACTTAATCTAAATTCATAAAGATTTATACTTAAACTTCCTTCATAGTTTTAGCCTTTACACTTAGGTCTTTTATTTTGCATGTGGATATCCAGTTATGTGAGCACCATTTGTTGAAAAGACTGACCTTTCACTATTGAATGGTGTTGGCACTGAAAATGAACTGGCCATAAGTGTAAGGAGTTATTTCTGGACCTTTTTTGTTTGTTTGTTTTGGTTTTGGTGCTGGATGTTGAACCCATGGTCTTGAGCATGCTAAGTGCATGCTGTGCTACTGAACTGCACCTCCAGGCCCTGAAATTTCAATTCTTTTCTATTTATCTACTGTATGCCAGTACCACACTATCTTGATCTGCTATAACTTTGTAGTAAATTTTGAAATTGGGAAATTGAAGTCCTCCAACCTCATTTATTTTCAAGATTCCTTTGATAATTCTGAATCTCTGTATTTTCATATGAATTTTAGGACTTTGTGAGTTTCTACAAAATTTAAAAATGTTTTTTCAATCTTCATTTTTAAAACATGGTATTATTGAACTATTACATAATATAAAATTGACTCAAAATATGTGCATGTTTAGAAAGTTAAGCATGCAAAATTTAGCTCTTATAACCATGGTCATATTGTATGGGAATATATCAAATTAGGCAGATTGTATTACACTACAGCATCAAGCAAGTGCTTCAAAAGTAAGGCTTTACATATTCACTTAATATTGCTAGTTTGGAAAAAACCATGAACCTTTACATTTAATTTCACTGTCAGAATCTCAGTGTTCACAGTAGAGATGGCAGAATGAAGTGGTGAAACAGTGGAATCAGAGCGGCTCAGCTCAAATTGTGACAATATCACTTAGTAGCAATGTCGCCTTGAGCAATTTAACATTGACTAAATGGGGATAAGAGCCCAGTGAGGTAGCACATGCCTGTAATCCCAGCGGCTCAGAATGCTGAGACAGGAGGATCATGAGTTCAAAGCCCAGCCTCAGCACTACAAGGTGCTAAGCAACTCAGCGAGACCCTGTCTCTAAATAAAATACAAAAATAGGGCTGGGGATGTGACTCAGTGGTGAATGCTCCTGAGTTCAATCCCCAGTACCAAAAAAATAAAAGAACTGGGGATGATAGCAACTGTCATATTCTAGTAACAGCATAGGGCTATAGTGAGTTTTTCACTATACTGTTGCAAAAGCATGTAAGTGTTAGTCTTTAAAATATTCTCAAGAGTTTTACTCATGTCTGTCCCAAGATTTGAAAGACTAATCAAAAATCTTCAAAACAAAACAAAAACTGGCATTAGAGTATAAGAATTAGAAAAGAAAAACTGAAAACCTCTTAATTTCATTCCAATATTATGTGAGATTCCAAGATATACATTGAGATTTTAAAAAAAGAAAAAGAAAAGAGAGATCATTTCTATTGGGGAGTTCAGAAATTTACTTAAGAATGGGGGAGTACACACACAAAAAAACTGCTACACATGGTAGAGCAAGAGAGACTAAAAGTAAAATGATATTTGGTTTCAAAAGACAGTTCACATGTGGTCATGAGGATTAGGGAAATCTTCATAAAAGAAGAGGCATTTGAGATGAACCCTGAAAGTCTAGGATGACTCACTGCATGATGGGGATGAGGGAAGTGTTTGGATTAATAAGAAACAAAGACTCCGTGCCAGTGCCATTTGCAGGTTTTCTAAATGAAAGTGGGGTTGGGACAGTGCCTCTCCCCAGAGGGCACGCCACTCAAGGTGCATGTGGCTGGCGTGGTTGTTGGGCTGACTGGGGAACACGGCTGGCATATACTAAGGGAGTGCGGCTAGAAATGAAATGTCCAGGCCAGAACACCAAGGGCAGTGAATGTTGGGCTGAGACAAACTTGCTCAGGTTGATGCCTGGCAGAGACAAAAAAGTCAAGGGCTGTCAAGGAAAAAACAAACAGGGTAGAAATCAGAAGAACTGGGTTTTAGTTTTAATACCTTTGAAGTATGAAAATTCAAAATTGGAAGATGATTTCACAAACCCTTGTTTTTTAAAGTTTTATGTTCTTTTTAATTGATTCTCCATATTTTCCCTCTTTTACACAGGTATTACTTGAATGTACTCTTGATTTTCACATTTACTGTGCGTCCTACCATGCTGTTGAATTTGTCCCATAACCTCTTAGCTCTGCTTCATGCACTTGTGAGTCAATGTCTTATGGATGGAATCTAAACTCAGACTTTGAAGTGTCAATGCAAAATGTCCCCTTACTATTCCCTCTAGTTTCCCAGGTGGGGGATGGTGAGAGTTAAGTTGCTTCAGTCATACCCTTCTTTAAAAGTCTATTTTACCTGATATAAATCTGTAGATTCTGTGGATGTACTAAGTGAATTTACATGGAGCTAAGAAAGAATAGGTCATTTAATTCAGGGGTTCTTAATGAACCTATGAATAGAATTTAGGGTCTGTGAACTTGGATGGAAAAAAAAATTTACCTATTTATTTTCACTAATATCTAGTAGGAATGTAGACAACAAAGTGCATTAACATCAACAGTAGTCAGAACTTTGTCACTCATAGGAATCAAAGATGTTTTCATATCATGGTTAATTAAGATATCTTGAAATATTATTTACATAGCTTTGAAGTTGTGGTAGAACTTGTTGCTGCTAGGTGGGTTGGGGATGTGGCTCAAGCGGTAGCGCACTCGCCTGGCATGCGTGTGGCCCGGGTTCGATCCTCAGCACCACATACAAACAAAGATGTTGTGTCCACCAAAAACTAAAAAATAAATAAATAAATATTAAAAAAAAAAGAACTTGCTGCTAGGATTGATTAAAGTGTTGATAAAGGGCAATGTTATTTCTGTGTCACAGTTTACAAATATAAAAACTAGTCCTTTTAACCGCATGTATTTGCATTTAAATTTAAAAAACATTTTTCTAGAAAGGAGACACATGTGCGGGACCAGACTTCTAAAGGATTTAAAGTGAAGAAGTTTAGGAATTAGAAAGTTGTGAACAGGATAAAAAAAGCAGAATTTCAGACTGAAATCTGGAGCTGGAGCATTTGGGGTGTTTGAAGTAGTCTGAGAATTGTAGGTGGGGGGAGGTGTGAAGTGCTGATAGGAAGAAGTGCTGGTAGTGCTGATAGGAGGAAGTGGAAGGCAAAGCTATCTCAGTCAGAGGGATTTCAGGGGAGGAGAGAGTCTTTGCCCTTGTTGGGAGGGAATTGGTATTACCAGTAAAAAGAAAAACTTGAGTTAATGTGAAGACATAAAGGATTAATGATTACAGTGATGGCATCAGTGGCCACAACTGCCATTTATTGGGTAGTTAAGTATTTTTAAAAATACTTATTATTTAGTTTAATCTTCACAAGATTACTGTGAAGTAGATGTTTCTTATCTCTATATTACAGATGACATAACTGAGGGTCAGATATGTTAAAGTAACTTGCCAAGTTTTACAGCTGGAAATTTGCAGGTTGGGGATTTAAGCCCTCCTGATTCTGTAGCCCATTCTAGTTTTTCCTACAACACCTTGAGTTAGATGTTCCAAAGGACTGAGAGGAAGTGTTGGATGAGGGCTGAGCTGGATAGGGTGAAGACAGGAAGAAGGTGAAAGGGAAGTCTTCGACCTATTTTTGGAAAACGGGTTAAAGATGCAGTCTATCTGAGTAGCAGGCTAGAGGGGATGAGAAGAGGTGACAAAGATCTGCTTCTGTGTCAGTGGCTTTAAGAATCAAGTCCCTATTGTTTTGGAAGCTGCAAGTCACTGGAAGTTTATGTAATATGCTCCTTTTTTTCTCTCTTCCCTTCACATAGAACATCCTGCCCACCCTGAGGTTAGAAGCCTGATCACAGTAGCCTTATGAAGCAACATTTTGAGCCTTCTCTTCTTTGCCTGGCCTTCAGACCCCAATTTTCCAAGAGACTGCAATTAAGAAAGACCTTTTGTTACTATACAACAGGGGAAAAACTCCCAGTGGTATAAAACAGACTGAGGACTTTGCAAAATATAGCAAGTTCATGTCTGCTAATATGTTAAGTTATTTGGCTTCCCTAGTTTAAGTAGTGATTTGTTGTTTTCATGCTAATACAAATTCTTGTATTAATAGGAGCATGGCCCTGGGTTTCTTCATCCGCCTGGGAAAAAATTACTTGTTTGATGGTAAACAAAGAACAGAATTGATTCACTGTCCTCATTTTAAAAAAAGATGGTATGAAGCAATAGTGGAATAATTTTAATTGTAACCATCTAACACTTGCAATCAGTAAGATCATTTGTGTTCTGTTTTTAGGAAATGGAGTATTAAAGAGTACATAGTGCATTAGAAATGCAAAACATGACCACATGTTCTCGGGATTTTGTCAGTGTTACATGAAAGAGCGCTTGTACTGGGATGCTCAGCTCTGAGGGTATTCTCTGTTCAGTGTGTATTTACAGAGATGTATGAATATTTGATTAATGAGTCATGGTCTCTGGAGAAATTTAATAACTGTATTGCTGTACAAAGCCAGGCCCTTAACTGTTAACACAGCTGCCAATAGTGTCATTGACACTGCAGCCCTTTCTGAATCTAATATATTCTGTGGAGTAAATTCCTTGGTTAAAAAGGGATCTGTGAGAGCCATTCAGTTATCTGTTTTGAACTTTACTCAGTTTATAGGCTCTGATTTGTAAAGATTTTTCCAATAAAAACAAGCAATGATAGAGAAACTTAAAAATGACCTTTTTATCTTAATGATTGGTTTCCCCAGAAATTAGTTGGAAAATTATTGATAAGAAAAAAGCAATGATTTTTTATCCTCTTTAAGATTATCTGTTGGGGATTCACTAATAACTTTGGTCTTGATCATCATACAAAAATATCCATAAGAAGTAGGAATACAGGATACATTTCTGATTTAAATATGTAGATCTCACATCTCTTTGAATGCCATAATCTAAATTCATTATTAAACATAATTTAATGCTTTTCCAGCAATAATTGACGGCTAATCTATCCTTTTTCTTCCCTTCTCTTTGTTTTGTTTTAAATATCTATGGAGAAATCAATTCTAACTTTCAAAGTTAGGCAGCTATTTTAGTAATGTTACCTCGGTTTAACTGCTTGAGTAACAGGGAGAAATGTCAAAAAAAGATAAATTCAGTGCAGGAGCTTTCGCTGGAAGCTGTAACCGCAGGTTAGAATTATCCATGCTATGCAGAATTTCCTGCAACACCTCTCCTTAGGGCCACAATGCATTACAGCAGACGTGTAATGAAGCTGCTATAAAATCTCTGGTAATTAAGGGGGATTTGACAGTAATTGCAACAGTGAATCAACTTAATTATTACCTGCTTCAAAGAGAGCTAACCTGATGTTATAATCTAACCTTTTCTACTTTTAAAATGGGAGATTAAACAAGTATATGTAGCATTTAAGAATTAAATGTGTTGAGATAGAATTGTATTAATATACTTCTTTTTTGCACATGTACACATCAATTTCTTAAGAACTAGCTTTCAGTTCTCTGTGATCCATTAAAGTTATTTGAAATACTCTGGAAATTGAACTTTCAAGCCCACATCTCTTAGTCAAGTCAGCTTCTTCCTGAGTTCTAGGCAGATCTTGATTGTGACTAGCTGGACTTCAACAAAATAAAGGATGTTTTCTTAATGGTAGCCTGTAAAGAAAAGAAGCACCAAAATTATTATCATTACTGACATTTAGATAGACCATCTCTTAGAATCAAAATTTCATTAAAAGCAGCAAGCATACTTCCATGAAGGAGAAGATTGAGAACCACCTGAGAGTGCTTAGATAATTTGGTCTGAGAGTGAGACACTTAAGTTTCAGGCTGAGTTATGCCTGTGGTAGTGCTTCTTGCAAATTCTCTTTCCATTTCCTGTCTTCATTTTCACAAGAATGGAAATGGAAAAAATGACAATGGTCAGTATGGTTTTGAGATGAAGCATGTCACATACCATATCAGGTACCTAGAAAATATAAATACTACAAGATTTTGTATTTACAGTTTGGACTCCTCTGGCAGATTTCCTCAACCTTCTTTTCTGCTTTTAAGCTATATCATTCTTGTGTCTTCACTGGCTTTAACTTTAACAATATCATGTTATCTCTGTAATTACAGAAAGATTGGTCCATAGTAGCTTTGTTTGGGAGTGTGAATCTTTTTATTTAGTTTTACATTTTCTATGTATAGATACACTGGATTGACTCATTTCACTGGAGAAGATTGAGTAGGCATAGATTTGGTATGCCTCATCCTTAACCATTGTTTGCCACAGTAAAAGTATGTGCCTGAGACTGAACCAGAATTGAGTCTTTACCTGGGACAGCCAGAGGTGGGCTGCCCAGGACCACTGGACAGGCTTTGCTCGGTGATCTTTAATATCACTGGTCTTATAATATTTCTTCTGGTGTTGCACACTCCACCTGAACTCCCTGACAGAAGACTGAGAACACACATTACATACTTTGTTTTCTAATGTTACTTCATACCTAACCAAATTTTCCCTTAATATGGGCAGCAAATAAGTATGGTCAATAACTGAATAATGGATAGAGAAGTTAAGCAATGTGAATTCCCATGTTGATTCCCAATTTTGATCTGGGAAAATTGTCTAGAACCTCTTTTCAGTTTTCTTTCTCTATCAGACTGAACTACAACCATTCCACAGGGATCTCCTAAACCCTGATTTCCTTGTTCATCTGTCAGAAAACTTTCATTAGAGCAGGTGGCCAAAGTAGTGGCCTTAACAAGTTAGTCCCACTTCCAAAGGTACCCATTTAATGATCAGGAATTCTCTCATTTTATATGAGCTGTGATGGTCTTTGATTCATACCATAACTTTTAATTTACCAGGGATCTGTGACCTATGTAGTAATTGTGCCTGATTTTTTTTGTCTTTTAGATGCTCTATTTGAATAGGGGAAGTTAAAAGGTATGGAACTCTAACCATGTGATTTTTATTAATAAATGGTGTAACAAGATCATGGGAAGAAGGTGGAGCTGTTGACCAGAGTAAGAATCTTCTATTGCTTGTCTATGCAATTAAGAGAGAAAAGTGAATGGAACTGGGAAGGTTCCTGCTTCTGTGGAGCTTCAATTATAATTGTATTTATCCAGTGCTTATGATTTTAGGCACTTTATTGAGTATTTACTATTCCAGGTACCTATTTACATTATCTCATTGTTATGTCATAAACAGAAATCTGTACTTTTTTGAGAAGAACCTTGAGACTTAGGTTATGCAAATTGCGTAAGGATACCGAACTGATGCAGTCAGTATATAGTCCCAGATCTGTTGGATTCTGCAAATGGTGGAAGTTACTAAATTTTGAAATTGTAGAATTAATAAACCACATTATTTCTTTCCTGAATATCACAAGCAAACAAATCCAGATTACAATATATACTGAAATTCAAAATAATTTCCAGTGATGGACTTAAGAACCATAGGTTTTGAAACTATCATGTTAAAGCCTTCTCTCAGTTCCTCTTAGATCTTTCCACAAGCAAAACATGTACCAACTTCTTATGAACTTCATAAAGAATGAGTATCCATTTAGAGTCCTCTTGGTAAAGACAAATTATTGTACTTCTTTTTTCTTACAGAATAATGGAGTAAAAACAATTAAGATTAGGCTTTCTGAGAGAGAGTTAATTATACAACCATCTCAATTATTCAGGGACAGAATGTTAGATTAAGGATATATCATTCCTGCCTTAGGCAATAGAGAAGAACTTCTTGGTTGACACTAAGGTGATCATAATAAGAGACCAAAAGAGTTGGAGTCACCTGAAAATACACATGTCTTTGGAAGACAGCAGACTTTTAAAAGATTTTAAAGATTATTTTACAGATGAGGAGATAGATAAGACCCAAAAAGATAATATTACTTGGGCTGGGGATGTGGCTCAAGCGGTACCGCGCTCGCCTGGCATGCGTGTGTTCGATCCTCAGCACCACATACAAACAAAGATGTTATCTGCCGAAAACTAAAAAAAAAAAAAAAAAAAAAAAATTAAGATTCTCTCTCTCTCTTAAAAAAAAGATAATATTACTTGCCCAAGTTATACAGCTAATAAAACAGGTGCTACTAGAGTCTAGTTTGTTCTTTTAGTTGAGGAAGATTAATTTTAAGGAGTTTATGTTTGGCACCTTTAATATAAATAACTGAAATTCTGCTGTTGTCTTAAAAAAAATAAAAAACAACAACCTGCTCTTAATTTGAATCAGTTGATTTTTAAGATGATAATCCTGAAAAAGGATGGAGCTCTTGTCACAGAAACCACATTTTCTTTGGTGTTCAATTTGAACATTGATGCAGAGTTGGAATATTGAGTGAAACTATAAAGAGAAAATGTGAACTAACACAGAGACAATCAGTCTAAGCTTCTTTCCACAAATATTTCTACTCCTCCAGTTAGTATCTTTGTTGTTTGACTGTTATTAAATCACTTCTGCAAGAGGTATAGTCATAGATTTTTATTTAAAAGAGTATGGGATCTGAAAAGAAAAAGAAGAGATTTTAATTATAATATCTAGATTTTAGTTATCTATTGTTGTTTAACAAATCACCCCAAAGTTTACTGTCTTAACCTAATAAAGATTTGTTATTTCTCATGATTCTATGGTTGATCAAGCTCAGCTATGAGGTTCTTCTGCCCTACATGGTGAAGCTGTGGTTACTCATCTGGCTGTCTTCAGCTGGGAGTTTGGGAGTTTGAACATTCATCTTTTGGAACCACTCTCCAAGTCACCCCTTTATCATTTGGTAGTCTAACCAGAATTTTTCTGAATCATGGCAGTTGGCTCTGAAAAATGCAAAAACAATAGCTTCCAGGCCTTGTGAAGGCTTGTGCTGGGATCTGGCACAGTGTCACTTTTGCTATTCTGTTGAGCAAAACAACTCATAAGGCCAACTCAGATTCAAGGGTAATGAAGAGAGACTCCATTTATTGATGGAAGAAATGGTAAAGAATTTGTGGCCATCTTTTTAAAAATTATTTTAGTTATCGATGGACACATTACCTTTATTTTATTTATTTTTATGGGGTGCTGAGGATGGAACTCAGTGCCTCACTAGTGCTAAGTGACTACTCTACCACTCTACCCCAGCCCCTGTGGCCATCTTTACTCCATCACAATCTCAACTTTGTAGGATTTTAATATTTGTTTCCCAGCCAGTCTTGTATCTTTACTTTCTTAGCTCTTCAGTGTCCACATAAAATAGTCAACAAATGCCAATATTTCCTTAGCCTGAACATTAATTATTTTTTCTCAGTTTCCCCTGAAGACAAAGTCACAGACATACATGATGCAGAAAAACACTTAAAATATTTTGACTTCACAAAACCTTTGATTTCAGAGAAAACAAATTCCTAATTTTCTGTTAGAGCTGAGATAGATTTTCTAGCCTTTTCTACTTTTCAGGGGTATAAAAATGAGCCTCAAATCCTAGGAAATTTAAATTCTGGAATAAAAAGAAATATGAACATGTGAGAGTGAGCCAGAGAGAGACTTTTGGCTGGAAATTTAACTGAGTAATTTGGTTCAGCAAGAAGACCCTATCCATTTTCCCTTTGGCTGCTTAACTCCAATTTCTCTGATAGAGTCGGAATTTAGAGAATCATCTCTGACCAGGTACGCCTCTGCCAGAACAACAGAAAGTGCCAAACTGCCTCAGCATTGACAGCCAAATTGACACGGAGACATTGTGAAAATTGGAATGAGGGATCAGCTTGGACTTCCCTGAACTTATTTTTATAATACTTACTAAGGACTTGCACAGAGACACCCACGCCTGCGTTTCTGCTGAACTGCACAGTCTTATACAGGACCTCCTCCTGAAGCATGCAGACAATGGTGGGAAGGGGCGCTAGAGAGTGGATCACACTGTAAAGACAGCGATGTGATTTTGAATCCCCCTTTCCCTGAAGGCACCAACAGAATCACCAAGAGGTAGCCCGTTCCCTCTCAAATGAGATACAGCAGTTTATCATGTCAGACTACGCCACAGAGGGTTAAGGCTATAGGGCTTCTGGCTGTCAGCAGCAGGATTTCATCCTGGGGCCCCTCAGGCCATATGGAGGAAGCCTAAGAAGTTCATTCTCCTTCTCCCATTGTCTGGCATCTTGTCTCCATTTCCTACCCCAGGGTCCTCTTGACTGGCCGTTTATCCCGATTCCAAATCATGTGTAAAACAAGCATCCTAAAACTCTCCTCCTGTCCATTAAGAGAAGCCTCCCAATTTGTATCCAAATAAATTTAATAAGCAGAAATATGAAAGGATGGGTTGTTATTTTAATTTAGAAAATTGAATCTACTTCCACAAACTTAGGGAACCATCTTTTAACGTTTGGAATGATTCTGTGAAAAGAATTTGAAATTATTTCTGCTGAATAGAGACAATCTGTGGAGGTAAGATCATGAGAGTAAATTATACATATGTAATTCTTTTGTGGAGCTACAATATTAAGATTCTGTTCACGGCTCCTATTAGAGTTCATCACCACCTATTTCAGATTTTGCACACAGTAATTGTTTCATTGTAAAAATCTTTTGTGTCTATTTTCTGAATTGCTATGTTGTCTATAAATATTTAGTGATAATTCATGATTGGGTTGTATTTACCCCTGTAGTTATGTATTACAAATGAAACGACAGCATCTGCTGAAATTAAAAGTGGCCACATTTTCACTGGAGCTTAATTAAATGCCAAAATTTATCTACATTAACAACAAAGTAGTGAAATTTATTGATCAATTCACATGATATAAGTTGACAAATGGCTTAAGCAATTTCCATAATTTTCTACACGTGTTAAAATTTGTAATGAAAAAGAACACTATATTAACATTAAATGAGAACTGAAAGGGAGGTTTTGTACTGGGGCCAGTGCCCTGGAGCAGTGTACTTTGTTTCCCGGGCCCTGTCCAGGCTTGCTGTTTGAGCTGTGTACAGATGGGTCTCTGACAGTCCTACAGCTGTTCTCCTAATTGTCCATTAAGTGTTCTATTGATTCTCTGATTCAAAGTACATGTCTTTCAGCTCAAGCTATCGTGTGAAGTGGCAGACACATTCCTTGTAGAATGACAGAGCTGCTTGAAACCTAAAAATGTGGTCTGCCAGTTTCAATTGAGGATGCTGCTTTCAGAGGAGAAGGCTTGGTTAAAGGCACTTTGTAATAGCTGGTTAGGTTGTATTTTCTAAACTTTTAGCATCAATCAATTAAAGCAGCAGCAGCATGAAGAGTTTTAATTCTTGGTTAAGCATGTACAGATTGCACCTGGCTGATAGAGGGCAAGGCGAGGGGCTTGGTACTGGCAATAGGAGATCAGCCTTGTTTAGCTGTATGCAGATTCCCCCCCCTGTGCATCTGACATGCGCAAAGTCATTTTCATTTGACTTGCAAGTTCACTTTTAGCATTTTTTAAAAAATTGTGATCATCTGCAATTCCAGATTATGCCAGTCAGAAGCCTGTTTAAAATCATCTCTCTTTAATCTGGAAAGTGAAAGATAAGATGCATATCTGTTGTGAGGCCCATAAATCTTCAGAGAAACAAATAACCATAGATAAAACTGTAAAAGTTATTTAGTTCACCACTGGAAGAGGATTATTAATCTAAAATTTCCAGTCCATTGTGTCTTGATTTGGTTAGCACTTTCTATCTCATTTTGTGCAATTGGACCTCAAGCAAAGAGATGATCTCTTCAGAGTATGGACTTGATCAGTAGCGTTGTTTAGTTGAAGATCAGTTTCAAGAAATAAAATAAAAGCTGTTATCCAAAAAACATCCAAAAACTATGATTTAGGTGGCCCCAAATGGCATTTGCATTCTTTTCTAAATGAGATGACACATCCAAATGTTTTCACCATGGAGATTTAACTCTTAATTACTCTGTAATATAACATTTCAGTGGAAAACACTATTGTCTAGTAATCTCTCATCTATAAATGCAATGAACGAATAACGTTTGTCACTGCCTGTGTATCATTAATTTCATTAGAAACTACTACCATGGCCCTAATCACAGTTGAGGTTCGCTGTTGGGATGTTAGCTATTAAATAAGTTTTGAGATTCATCTGAATTTTCCAAGGAAAAAAGACTATCAAACATATTTAAATATGTTTAATATATCGAATATACCCATCTAAATGTGTAAAGATGAGAACGATTTTATTAAGGAAAATCATGTTTAAAAGAAGGATTCATTAAGAATGACTCTGTTTCCCACCATTAGCTCTTAATTCTTCTTCTTTTTTTTCCCTGCCACCTTTATATGTTCTCACAATAGCCTCTTTTGGAGAATACCCCCATTTTTTCCCTCTCATTCTAGTTGTGTAGCGGAGCATGGCCACTAAACTCGTGTTCCTTTTGTTAAAAAGCAAGTGATTTGTATCCTGATGCTCTGTTTCACATGCAACTCCTTCCATTCTATTCTAGAAGCCTCTATACTGGAGCCTTCTGTGTAGGGAGTGGGTGGCCTGTGCTGAGTTGATGGGCAGTAAGACAGAATATGTGTGTTTCTAATTTTTTTTAAGTGTAATGCTTTTAGAATTTAGAAGCAATAGGTGCATAATCTATTTGCTTTTAAAACATTTGGTTTGAAATTATAAAATATGCGAACAGGTGAAATGCATGGTATATATTACAGAATCTAATTTGAATTTAGGGATCTATAAGCTTTCAGAATGTGGAACCTTCAACCAAAATGTCCTCTTGCCCAAGGATGATAAATCCACCCTATCTGCTTTTTCTTGGAAAACAAGTGAAAAATCTATTTCTAACCTAGTAATATAGTATATATTGATACCTGCAAAACATTATGTGAATCTACTTAGACGCCAGCACTTTCAATTACACTGTTAGCCAGTTTTTTAAAAAGATTTTTAGAAGCTTTCAACTGTAGACTTTTGTCTTGTTGAATGAACTTCAGCTACACTAAATTTTAAGTAAATTTGTGATGACTGAGCAATATACATTGGCTGAGCTAGAATCCAATAACCCACAGGACAAATTAATTTTCAACAAAAAGGGCAGAAACCTCAAGTGCCATGAGTATATGGAGTCTCATTCTATCTCTCTGGAGCCATTTTTGCAAATCACTACAGCTATTCATAATCTAAATCAGTCTCCTTTAGCAGCAGAAAGATCTTTTTTCATGACAAAACAGAAGATGACATTCATTAGTGCCTAACTTGCATAAGCTACCTTAAATTTATTGGTGCTCTTCTACTTATCTGGGTAAGAATTCCTTTGTCTACAGCTATAGGAAAATTCCAGTTGTACTACTTAAAAATATAAATTGTCACTTTTATCAGAACTTTTGGCAGTTTACTTTATTTTAGAAGTAAAACTGGTGGTTAAGGTTTTAAGACTTCCAATGGGCGTTGTTTCAATCATATTTAATAGGTGCCTAGAATAGAAATAGGATTATGTGTAAGCTCTGTGCTAGAAGAAAAATCCACATTTTCATCCATGTATTGCTGGGGAGGTTTTGGGGAAACCAGCCTTTGTGGTGGTGGATATGGCTATATACATCATACTGCCTGCCAGCCAGGCACAGACTTTAAACCACCCAGTCTGCTTGTCATGTTCAAGGGCTATGTGTGATTATGGGGGGGGAGGGGGTTTGTAGGATATAAATTAGAAACGTTCCATAAGCTGTCATAGCTGTCCTAACCTGTCAGAGGGAAATAATCTTATTTTCACAATCAGAATCTTTTGTTGGTCAAAATGTCTTTGCAGTTTATAAGCACCAGCCTTGGATCCGTCTGGGAAAACTAAAACAGTTGCTACATCTAGGGACCATGTTTTTTGTCCCTTCCCATTCCTACTCATGCTGGCTGAGAAGGAACAAGAAAAAAATTAAGGATACATACATTTTACAATAATAGGTTGTTGGTTTGTGTCTGACAACCAGATCTTGGGCCTGTGAGACAGTGAAGAGAACTATACAGCAAGGGTTATTTGTAGTACATATATGTAGAGGAGGAGGAGAAAGTAGATATGACCTTAATAGAACCTGACTTGGATGGGGGTGCAAAGGAACCTGAGGTAGAAATTAAGATATATTAAAAGATAATTTTTGAATATTTGGGGCAATGGTAACATAAGATAGCCAGATCCTAGCTGGGTGTGGTGTAATCCCAGAGGCTTGGGACGCTGAGGCAGGAGGATCACAAGTTCAAGGACAGCCTCAGCAACTTAGTGACAGCCTGCCTCAAAATCAAAAGCAAAAAGGGCTGGGGATGTGGCTAAGTGGTAAAGTGCCCCTGGGTTTGATCCCAGTACCCTCCCACCCGCCTTGAAAAATCTAGATCCTGAAAGAATGTTTCACTAGTCTTTTCCCTATGACTGCATAGCACCTCTGAATTCACATCTGTATCTGCTGCTAGTCATCACTTATCATAGATGGTGATATTAAGGCAAGCTTTTGATATGACCTATGATGAAAGGAGAATTGAATAGTTCCACAAGTGGTGTGGCCTACAAATTGGAAAGAAGTTTTGTACTTTGACTATAACAAAATAAACAGTTATTTTGGTTTCAGGAATTGTGGGAAATTTGGGTTTAAAGAGAGATGAGAAAAGAGAGCTAGTGATACTTTATGATTATATAGTTTCATGACAATTTCAGAGTACTGATCAATATAATCTCAGACATAACTAAGGTTTAAACAAAGATTACCAAATTTGGTCAAAATACTCAAGTTAGTGAATTAACATATAAAACAAAAGTTAGAAGTGACCACACACAATTATATAAAATATTAAGTTAATTATAGATTTCTCATTACCTCCAAAAATGTGTATACAATAAACCTATAGGGGCAAAACTGAGTTTGGCCACTAGATCTAATGAACAGGGCAGATGCCAGGACATGGTTACCTGAAGAACAAATTTTCTGAGTGAGGACTTAGATTTTAAATCATGATTGACATCTAGAGGTTTCTGACAACCAGGATCACCTTCTCAAAGCCTTGGAGATTGCATATTACTAACTAGTTCATGCTCCCTTAAAAATGTCAAAAATTAAATATTAGAGCTCAGGATGTGGCTCAGTGGTAGAGTGCTTAGCTAGCATGAACAAGTCCCTGGGTGTGATCCCCAGCACTATACACACAAAACCAAAAAGCCATCTTACTAAAATTCCCTTCCCCAGAATTGTCCAAAGATATACCTGAAGAGTGGTCTCTGATGCTTGCTGAGGTTTTATTTAGGTTGGTGTCTATCTGGTTGGTTACAAAAATAGTCTACCCCATTTTTACGAAGAACAGCTCTTTACTCTTCAAATGTACTTATTGGTTTACAAATCTAAGCTATTAAGGATGCTCTTTTCTTATAAAGATGTATATACAGTATCCTGTACTTTTCTTCATCACTGAAAAATAACATGCCTTTTTGAACAGGGAAAGAGGTCCTAATGCCTGGGTAATACAACATAGAATTATTTTTACTACCAATGAACTACCACATTGAACCTGTATGTAAGATATATGTCAGGCAAAAAAAAAAAAAAAAAAAATTAGTCCCATAGCCTCAAGACAAAGTTGTTCTGTAAACCTGACTGGTGTCAGTCATGGCAATATCTCTGGTTGAACTAACCAGGCTAGTCATGTGTTATAAGTGTCCATAAAGTCTCCATAAAAGTGGAACTTTGAAGTCAACCAGTGCCCCCTTTTCTGTCTTGGAACAAAGAGCTACATAGCAGATTATGCTGAGGAATGGAACAGAAATAAAGATCCAGCATAACTCTGGGCACAAAACATCATTCCAGAGTCTCTCTACCATCTGATCAATTTCCCAGGAAAAGTCTCTCTTCTCTCCTTGTTTTCCCAGGCGAGTGTACTCCAGGACCACACCTCTGGAGCTCAAACACCAACTCTGCTGCCATCTTGCTGTGTGGCCTTGTGCAAGTTACTTTTCTTCCTGTGTCTCAATTTTCATTTTTGGGGAGTAAACATAATACTAATCATGTAGAGTTTTCAGGAAATGAGAAGACCTTGGGTGTCAACCTACTTCTTGTATGTCCATGTTGTTAAATGCAACGAGCAATTCTTAGTTTCCTTTTTATTTGTCTCATCTGTGCTATACTTTGTCACTCCTTGTCCTTGAGACACTCTTCACTTGACTTGCAAGAGACCTTGATGTCCTGGTTTTCAACCCCTTCACTGTTCATCCTCAATGTCTCCTTATCTTGCTAATCTGTGAAAGTTGGAGTCCCCTACAACTTAGTGCTTAGTCTTTTCTGAAATTATATTCTGTGATGGTTTCCTCCAGATTCATGGCTTTAAATATTATTAATATGGTGGCTATTCCTCATGTATAACTCTAGTATGGAGCTATTTCCTTATCTAGATGCATTACATCTCCAGCCAGAGGCCTGGTAGGCTCCTCAAGGTGACACTAAGCTAAACTCCAAGGTTCCCACCACCAATGCTGCCTCTTCCACAGTCTGCTATCTCAATTAATGACAATTCTATCCATTCATTTGCTCAGATGAAAGTCCTTGGAATCATCCTTGCCCTTCTCTCCTTGTATCAATGTCACCAGCAATGGAACTACAGTGACAATTGCCAACAAAGTACCCCTTCTCACATCTAACACTTCCTATATCCATTCTATTTTATATTTTTCTATAGCACTTATCACCATCTGGAATTCTGTTATTATTGTGTTTTCCCTACAAAATGTAAACTCATGGCGAGCACAGGTGTTTGTGTGTTTTGTTTACTGTTGAATCTCAGCACCTAGAATAATTGTATGCCTATAACATAACGAACTATAGAAATGATCCCTGAAAGTATAGTCTTATATGCCTATAACATAATGGACCTCAATACTTATTTGTTGAATGATTAAAGTGCTTAGAATAGTACATAGCATATAGTAAATACTAAATACTAAATAAATGTACATTATTATTTCAATTATAAAGTTGTTATTGTGCATTCTGCAAGATAACTCTAAGTGATGAGGCTCCTTATGTTAATTCTATATATGTAATTCTATATAAACTCTTTTATTATTTTGTGACAGCTGCAAAATATTATTTTTGGATCATCCAAGTGTTGCAACATGTTTTGCTCATAGTACATCTCAAGTAAATATTCTGTGAATAAATGGAATGGTTCAGCTTCTAACTTGAGGGTTTTGTTTTTAGAAAACCATCACTAGAGGCCCAGTGTCCAGCTTCCTGCTTATCAGCTTTGCAAGATTAAAGCAAAAAGTGGGAGTTAGTGGGTTAAAAATTTCCTCTCTTCCATACTAAGTCTTTTTTTCTTAGCCCTGGGTCTGTTTTATTTAACATAAAAATCACTGGGCAATCTCAAGAGTTTAACTTTGTAGAACTTGGTGTTCAAATGTAGTAACACAAAGTTCAATTTAATAGCAAATGATAGAAACATTTGTGATATCCTTTCCTCACATTGGTTCAACAAATGCCTACCTGAGATCCACTGTGTGCTAGGCACTGTGCCACGTGCTGGGGATCTGTAGAGGACTATTACTGGAGCCCAGGGACAGTGGAGAAGAGAGATGTGTGAACAATTACATTTAATTTTTTTAAATCTTTTTTTTTGTTGCTGTTCTTTATTTTTAAAAATTTTCTTGTTGCCTTTTTTTATACCTTTATTTTATATATTTATATTTATGTAGTGCTGGGGATGGAATCCAGTGCCTCACACATGCGAGGCAAGCACTCTACTACTGAGCTATATAACCCCCACCTCTGTTCTTTATTTTTTATGTGGTGTGGGGATTGATCCCAGCCTCATGCATGCTAGGCAAGTGTTTTATCACTAAGCTATCTCCCTAGCCCCAATAATTACATTTAAATATAGTGTAATAAGTGCTATAATAGAACCTTGCACAATAGGTACAGAGGTAGCAAATAGAAGGAATGATTAACTTTGGGAGATGGTGTGGGTTGGGGAGGAGCTTGAAAGAAGGTTTCACAAGAGGCTATGCCCAAGCAAACCTATTATGTATGAGATATATAGGAATTTTCCCAATATGCAAGGTGGAGACTGGAGAGGGTGTAGGCATTTCAGACAGAGGGAATATTATATTCAAGGACACCAAGAGGTATAACAACATACCATGTACAGAAAATTACTAATAGTTTGGTTTGGTATTGTTGAGTTATGAGTGTGTGTGTGTGTGTGTGTGTGTGTGTAAGAGGGTAGTAGCATGTGTGGGAAGCCACAGAACATGAGGCTGCTGGGCTTTCCAAGCAGCATTAAGAGCTGGCACAATTTTATGTGGTCAGCTGGGGAGCTATTTAAAGAAGGAGCATGGTTCTGTAATATTTGTGCTTTCTGAAAATGACTGTGCCCGCTCTGTAGAGGGTGCACTGAATGAGGTGAGAGTGGAGGGAAAGTGTCCACTTAGGAGGCTATGGGAAGAGTCCCTGGGTAAGACGATGATCACCTGAACTAAGGCAGGGATGGTGGAGATGGAGAAGAAAGGGCTTCTGTGACATGTTTAAGAGCCAGGGAAAACTAATTTGATTGATTGTATTTGGGGTCATGAAGAAGACAAATGCTGTTTACACCATAAATGTACATTTCCTACCCCTGGATTCTAAACAAGTTGATGCTTCATCCTTTGCTGGGAAAGGGGCATTTTAAGAACAGAAACTATGGTAAGACTGTATAGCCCACAGACCCATGGCCAGGCAGGGTCCTTTTGAGGTTCCACCTCCAGCACTGAATGATTTTTTCACAGCAAAGAGTTCTACTCTGGTCCCTAATATCTTAAGGGAATCTCAGAAGTCATCGAGTCTAAGCTACTAATGCAGGAGCAATTTCTATAGCAGCTTGGACAGAAGCTCATCTAGCCTCTGTGGGAAGCCACCCCTGAGCTAGTTGAAGGTCTTGACTCGGCCTTGAGCCAAGGAGATTTTGGTTTGACATTGCAAGCTATTTTGTGACTCTTCCCACTTAATGGATAACGGCAATGCACTGACCTCTGTCTTCCATTGACTAGGGAGATCCATCTCGGAGCTCCAGAGTTGAGCATTACCCATTGGGAACTGGACAGCCGACCTCCTACCTTATTTGGTAAAAGAACATTCCATGAAAAACCTCTGGTGCTTCCCCCATATAAATAAAGCAAAATTAGGCTTTGGCTCTTTCTTTCCAGTGTGGAACTCTACCCCTAAGGTTGAAGAGCCCTCCTGTCTTCGTTTTCTAAAATTACTTTCTGTGTCCTGTGATTTTTTTCGCCTCCTTCTTTTTCTTAGCTTTATTTACAGCCAGCCCGCATCCCACAGAGGAAACCCAAATTCCATTGCCTGCGCAGGACTTGAAATTCACCTCCAGCGATAGATAACTTAACCACTCCTGGAGGAAGACCCTTCTACCGTCACACTGCTCCATGAGAAAGTTCTGTTTACACGGAGTCAGATTTGGCCTTCTGTCTTATTCCAGTTATATCCTATAAGGTGGTACAAGTATGATTCTTTTTTTTTTTTTAAAGGAATTAAAGATGACTTTTGAGTCCCTCTAAGTTTCTTCAGTTCTAGCTGCCTCTTGTAGGGCCTGGTGTGGAGACCTCTTACCAGTGCTCCTTGGACATGTCTGGAGCAACAGTGTTCCTCTGAAGATGCAATGCAACAACCTTCCGTAATGCTGCCCATGGGACCTAGCCACTGAAGTCCAGTGGTGCTGATATGTGTTTTCAACAGTGAAGTCTAAGGTTGTTTTTTAATCAGCAAAGTCATTGGCACCTGCTGCGTCGCTGGCCACCAAAACCCCAAGCTAAGCCTTTCTTACCCTATCAGTCCTATCCATTCCCTTGAATCTATCTGTAGGGCTTTAAAGATATTCCCAATAAACTCATCTTTCATTTGTAGACCCAGAGTTTTTGTCTATTATGAAAGTTTATTGATCCAAGACTCAAAATGATCACATTAACTGCACCTTTAGTTTTGTGTCATCTGAAAATTTGACAAGCTACCCTTGATTTCTTCCTGATTGCATTCTTTCTCTACTTGTTCATGTTCCTCCTCTGTCTCAACCTGTTCCTAATCCTGGAATAGTTTGGGAACTTCAGTGCTTTGTTCTGCTGCAGCAGCCAATGTGGCCCCATGCTCCGTGATCCCTTAGCCTTCATGTCGCTGCCACCACCTTGCTGTCATTTCTGCCCTGCATCAGGGATGGGATGAGTTGGATATGTCTTTGGTACTTGCCTCTCCTCTGCTCATTCCCGCATTGCTGTGGAGATGGTTGTTCAGGTACCTTTTGGGAATCTTAGTCCTTCCTCTATGCCATCAGGCCCTTGCTCAGATGGGGCAAGGGCCTGATGGCACATTCACCCCATGAATTGCAGTTCTTTATATATCAAGGCCTTACGTGTGTGTGTGTGTGTGTGTGTGTGTGTGTGTGTGTGTGTGTGTCTGGCTGGCTTGCTTTAAAAATCTACACGTTATAGACCCTATTTATTTTACCATGACTCTGGATTTTTTTAAGACTCCCTCCTCCTCCACAGGATTCCTTCAAGGCTTGGCCAGAAGACCTTATAAGATGTAAGTAACAGTCCCAAGTTTTGTAGGGAGCTTGGCTTATAGTCAGTTTTCAATGGCCAAAGCATAATACCCCAAATCATCACCTCCCACCAGCCTTCCACCAGTGTCCCTGGCTCGTGTGGATGACCTTCTACTATCCAAGGATGAATCCCTCTTTCTCTGTTCTTTTCTTTCAAAGCACAAGGAGTTAAAGACCAGCTCTTGTCCCCTGCTCTGGGTCAAGAGTTTTTGTCCTGGAAGTGACAATCAGTTCCCACCTCTATGGCTTCTTTTTGGAGTATTGTCACTTCACATAAACAGATTTAGACCGGGGGCTCTTATGTGGGTGAATTCAGAGGTGGGTTCTAGGATGCTCTCTGCTGCCATGTGTGAGCTACTACATCTCTTCCATTTCATCTGTGTGCTCCCCTCATCCCAAGACACTTGCTTTGGACTTTGTTCTCCTCTCAGGTCTGACTGTAAAACCCTTTCCCATCATTCAGACCTGGAAGTTCTGACTTGTCCTCCCTTTAGTTAGACCCCCTGCTTACTACTTCTAAAAAAAAAAAACGAGGACCATACAACTCTTTCTTTCCTCCAAGGGGTTTTTTTCCCCCCTAAAGATCAAAAGAAGACTGTATATAAAATAATTTTACAAATTCTAAAGAATTGTTCAGTGGTATTTATTTACTTGAACCATGGTCCAACTTAGCTCTGAGACTTGGGCTGTGGGAAAATATATGATCAATGAAAGGAAGATTGGTCCTTTGGGGACAACAACAGGGTCAAAAATCACAGGGTCAAAATCACTAAGTTTAAGAGTAGGATGGAGCCTAAGAGATCCCTTGTTTCATCCCCCTCATTTTGTTGATTAAAAAATCAGAACAGAGGGGAGGAGTGGGGGTCTTGTCTTATCCACCACTCAGGATTTGCTTGGGTCCGAGATGCCTGGAAGTAGCAGTTCCAGAGCTGAAGAAGAGGTGCCAGCCAGCAACCAGAATATGCATCCTGTCTCTCCCAGGACCAGGGGACCAGTAGCTTTCTACAGGGTAGATTATTTTTTTAACCTCGTTTCCTTCCCTTGGGAGAACTGTCAGGCTTCCTTTGGCTCACAGGAGCCTCAAAGCCCCACCTGTTTCCTTTTATGGACTAGGATTTCCCAAGCAAATACAGCCATGTTGTTGTTTGTCTCTCAAAAGCTCCGCTGTGCAGGGAATGAGGGCTGCACTCTGATCAGTCCAGGGACTCCAGTGCCAAGCTTCTGATATATAGTGTGGGGACTGCAGGGCATCCAAGTTGTAACAAGAACAAGATGAGCTTGTGGCCTCAGGCTCCTAACCTGCTCCTCAACCCGCACTTCAAAGAAAGTTATTACACAAGAGTTAGACTAAATCAAACCAAACTGCAATGTTTGCGTACTGTGGCCCATTTTTAGATCTCATTGTATCTCACCACTGGTCCCTCAGAAACCCAGTTGGGAGCAAAACAAAACGACCCAATGATAATTTAGTTGTAGGTCCTTAAAAATGAGCCCAACTGATTTATTTTGAAATTTCAGTTAAGCATGGTGTCAAGAAAATCTCTCTGGCTATTTATCATCTTTTTTTCCTCTTAGCATAGTCCAAGTAGGCAGAATAAAATTAGAAACTGGCTATTCATATGCTTCCCAGTTTCGTTGCAGACTGATAGTGTTACTAGAATATCAGAATGCTGAGATGTTTTGAGGATAATTTTCTGCTTATTATGGCAGTTATTATGCCATTTAGTCTTGAGCGATGTTATGCAGGTACCATAGGAAGAGGTACAATAGATGATGGAAAGATGCGTATTTCACTTTGGTTAGACCTGCCACTTTCATTCTTCTCAAAAACCACAATCTGAAATGCATGAAAAATTGGATTTTTCATTTGTAACCTTGAATAATAGAAGGAGAAATTTAAAGTTTTTAATCATAAAAGAAATAAGCTTATGTTCATTATGGTCTATGGCTAAATATGTTTTATAGGATGGTTTAAAAAACCTTGTATGGCAAATACAGCAACTCTCAACCCAGTTATTGAATCATCAAAACCCACCCCTCCAGCCACTCTGCCTGTTTATTGTGTATGGTAGTGGAGCTTTTAGAAAAGCCATTCATTCCAACCATAATTCATCGTAGTGTCCAAGAATCATGCAGGGTTGAGATCACAAAGTTGTATAAGAGATCACAAAGTCACCAAGTTGTATGAAGAAGGAAACTGAGATCACAAGACAGGTGATTAGACCCCAGGTCACAATGCCAGCTATGTAAGGTCAAGGCTTAGAATTGCAGCTCACTCTGCTTTCACCCCAGTCTTGTTAGTTTGGGGACTGAATACACTGTGGTGCAGGAGTAGGATTTTCCCAGGATCATTTCTCCACGGTTCTGCTTATGGCTCCAATAGTTGTTTCCTATCCTCAGGAGTCAGAAGGAAGCTTCAGGTTGCTGTGCTTTAGAAAAACTAAGGTCTGAAACTCTGCTGAGGAGTTTCTCACCCTCTGCCAAGGTCAGCATCTTGCATCGTCCTGCAGAGGTGCTACCTCTTCTTCCCTGTCTCCGAGGGTTGGGTTCATCAGCCAGGCACGGAGCTCTTACTAACCCTCTCTTCAGCCCCAGAGGAGACAAAGTGTATCGCATAATTTTTGCCCTCGGGGAAGTCATTATGTTTCAGAGGCTTTAAGTGATATTAACATCTTGAAATTGTCTAGAAATCTTCATGCATATGTGCATCTCTTGGAGGAGAGAGTCAAAGACCGATGGAATTATCAGAGGAGTCCATGATGCAGAGGAGGTTAGCATTAATTGATTCAGTTGGTGAAACGGAAACTAATTCACAGAGTCAGCAGAACAAGGCCAGTGGTACACAATTCATTAGAAAGATCAAGGTGGGTCACTGTGGTCAGAGACCTGGTCACACCTGGCCAAATTCAGGGTAAGGTTGGATTTTCAGGTGTGTCTTAAAGAGTGGAAGAGGTCTGGATGGGTTGGGAGGAGGGGCAAGTGCACCCGACAGGAAGAATACTGTGAGTTGGAAACTAAAACGTGTTCAGTGTAACTCCTGTTAGACATGAGGCCCTTTACTACCTGTGGTCTCCTTTACTCCTCACAGCAAGCCAGGTGGGGAGGATCATTTCCATGTCATGGGTGGAAGCAGATTCAGGGAGGCCAAGTGAATTGTGCATGGTTAGGAAACTGACAAGGCCAGAGGTAGAACCTAGGTCATATGACCTCAAAACTGTTGTTCTCTCCCCACTGACTCCCCCCGCCCTTAGGAGCTGCAGTATTGACAGTAATGAGAGAGGAGTGATCTAATAGGGCTAGATCCTATCAGGCTGGCCTTTACTGAGCATTTACTATGCACCAGTCACAATGCTGAACTCTTTATCTTATTTAATCCTCAAAATAATCCTGGGGGACCCCATTATCATCTGAATGTTGTACTTGGGGAACCTGAAGTTATAAGTAATCTGTTTGGCCTTGCTCAGAGAGTGAGGGCTGAGTTGGAATGACTCGAAATTCAGATCTAATCTGACTCCTGAGACTGCACTCTTGAGCCACACTAGAACGTGAACATTTTGCGTTCACACTGTGCCAGGCACTCTGCTGAGGGCCTTGTACACAAAATTGCACTTCATCCTCACAAAAGCCCTGTGGAGGAGACTTAATTAGTTTCTTCTGTTTTATGGAAAGGAAACCAAGCTATCAACTGAAGCTCAGGAGGGTTTAGTTGGCACAGTTGCAGAGTCTGGCTGGGCTGGACTCTAACCCGGGTTCGGTGGCTCTAGAAGCTGAACTCAGAACTCTTGTGGTGCAGTTTGCTACGCCGGGGGTGGGGGGGTGGGGGGTTCTGGGAGTAGCGGCTAAAAGGTGTTTCTCTTAACTACTCCTAAGGCTCCCACTAGATTTCCCGTCTTCTCCTTGTTGGTTATTTTTTCATGCTGTTCAGCTGCTCTTCTGTTTCTTCAGATCCTCACATACGTTGGTCCCAGATCACTATTTAAAAAGAGCCTGGAGTAAATGTTTTATTTAGCTATGAAATGGAGCCAATGTGATTAAGACCTCCTCCATTCGTCAGACAGTTATTGAGCCCCTACTAAGTGCTGCTCAGGGTGCTGGAAATTTGAAGATATATGTGTATATAAAAGGATTTACTATCCAGAATTGCACAGTCTTGTGAAGAGGCTAGAGAAATTCACCAGTAGTTAAAATGCAATGTGGTAACACATGTGATGGAGCAGGGACAAATCAGCATGCTCTGTTGATAAAGCCCAGGCTCAAGGTTTTCTCTCATCACATGTCACCTTTACACCAAGAGACATTTTCAAGATCTTTCCATGTTTTGTTATTATTTTTAGAAGATAATATTATAAAATATGCATAATAAAATTCAATTGTAAGTATACAGTTTATGAGTTTTGACAAATGTATACAGTTGTTTAATTACCATTACAATCAAGATACAGAATATTTCCCAAACCTGAAAACGTTCCCTCTAGCTTTCTCCAGTCACTGGCTTCCGTCACAGTAGTGACGCTTTAGTGAGCAGCTGGCAAAAGAGTCAAACAGCTGGAGAGAGGATGACCAGTCTGAGGAACTAATGCTGGGGACGACTTTTGATGGCTCACCTAAGCAAGTATTCATAGATCTTTTTCATAGCTCCTATCCACTCTATGAGAGTGTTACTTTCATTCTGTAGAAGAGGAAACTAGTCATTTAAACTAAGAAGAATTTAAATAACCAGCTCCAGGTCATCAAAGCTAGACATGGTGGAGTCCACTCATGTCTGATTCCCGTAGTATGACTATCTACTGCCAACACAGAGGAGAAGGTACAAAGAAATACGGGAAGTCAAACACAAAAGATAAGACACTGTTGGATTTTATTTATATGAAATTCTAGAAAAGGCAGAACTAGTAACCAAAAGCAGATTATTTATTGGTCACCAGATATAGATAGGGGAAGGGGATTCACTGCAAAGAGAAATGGGGGGACTTTTATAGGTGATGCAAGATATTCTATATCTTGATGATAATAGAACAAATAACTACACACACTTTTGCCAAAGCTCATCAAATTGGACATTTAAAATTGAATTTTACCAGATGAAATTATACCTCAATAAAGCTGATTTTTTTAAAAAAGGAAAACATTATGGAAAGACTTGGTTTAAAAGTCAGAGCAACATTGTAACATTATAAAATCTAATTTTTGTCATATCAAAGACTGTATAGAAGTATTTTTATGTAACTTGAAGCTAGAATTAAAAAAAATCTGGCAAAAAAAGTCAGTTCTCACTATGACTTTGAAATTAAACCAGTAAACTCTATTTTCCTGCTCTAGATGAACAATTCAATAGATGTATTCCTAAATCTGTTGCAAACAACTGGCGAATGTGGGTCTGATTAAGCATGATCCAAAAAGAGCTTGCAAGTAGGACTGTTTACTAACATTTCAATTTCTATGCCTCATTTATTAGACTTAGAATAAAAAGGTGAGAGGGCTGTTTGGGATTGTCTTTAACCTTGATGATATTTCCACTGAAGCAGCATAATGGCTCTTAATTGCTTAAGTGAAGAGAACATGTTGACGTGTCCTTCTTTGGGCTAAGAGCTCAGAGCCTAAACCATTATGCTAATTCAAGCATTATATACACCAAAGTATTTATGGGACTGACACAGTGATGTTGCAGGTAAAGGGCTGTGAAATGGTCTGTAAACAGAGAGAATTGATTTGAGGCCCAAAAGCAGTGCTGTTAAAAGTCACAGCCATTGAACAGCCAACCCTACAATTTCTATCCAGATTGTCAAACTGGGTCAGACAGTGTCGGCAGGGCTACCATTAGAGATCAGATGGGTGGTTTAATAATATGTAAACCAACCACCTAAACAGGCATCCTCATGGTGGAGGTCTATACGTGGTGGGTGTGTGTGTATGTGTGTGTGTGTTTGTATGTGTGTGAATGCACACCAAAATTTTGTTATAGAAGCTTCTCAGTGCTCTAGTCAGTGATGTTAACCTACTGGTTTTGACAAAAGAAAAACTTTCAGTAGGTATGAGTTAGACAATAGCACCATTTTCCAAGAAGACTGTGAATCTGAAATCTTTCTAGAAGAAAAGGAAGAAAGAAAAAAATAGATCCTTGTATGTGATCTTCTAGGCCATGGGCCTCATTTGTGTTTCTTATTTCTTCACTCAGACACTGAAAGCATGTAGTCAATTTTATTTCAGCTAGGCTCTGTTTATAAAGTCTTCAGGAATGACACTTGGATTGGATAGTTCCATCTTTGCTTTGAATCTGTGAAAGCCGGAATTATCCACTTGTTTAGTCTGAGTTTAAGAGACTAGATGGAAAAATTTCTTCCCATCCCAGTTTGAAGGCAGAGGGAGAGATCATGGTTCCCCTTCTCCTCTTTTCTAAAACAGAACAAAACAAAAATGTATAAACATTTCATATTAAGAGGAGCAGAGCATGGTGATGAAGACCATGGACTTTATGTTCAAATCCCGACTCTCACTAATTTTGGGATTATTGCAGAGATTAATATGTACAGAGTACTTAGAAAAATGCCTTACACAGAGTAAACATTCAAAAAATGATCTTTATTACAGAAACATATTTGGCCTCATAAATTTTTGCTATAATTTATCTCTTTTAAGTGTAATTTTTTTCTTTCTTGGGGGCTCAGAGAGATTGTCACCATCCCAGGGAAACTTTTAAATATGTAAAATATTTAAAGAGCAAAACAGCTTGGTGTCAGCTCCTTGGGAGTTTTCCTCCCCGCCCCTCCCCAGTGAAGGTTTTGAGCTTTCTTTCCCTCCCCCTCCATTGAAGGTTTCCTGCCATAGGGTCAGGTTCTATTGGGAAACCGCCTTTCTCATTTGGTTTCCATGTTGGTGCTGTTGGGTAAGGTGGTACTCTCCATGGAGGGAATAACAGTGATATTGTGGGCTAATTTATTTAGGTTGGTTGAATTCTTTAGTCCCCTTTTATGAACAAGAACACTTGGATGCTTTTCCTTTTACTAGAGGGGCATCTTATGTTAAGCTTTGGGGATAGAGCTCCTACACCAAATAGTTTTGATGATAATATCTTTTTTCTGGATAGACACCAGCTCAGGAAATTTTGATGAATTTCAGAATCATGAATGATGGTATTTAAAATGACACAGCATGAAATTAAGACAAAGTCTAGCCATCATATGGTTTTAGCTGTCCTTTTAACTGTCTCTCTTAAGAATGTGCATTAATGAAAAAAAATTTTAATTTCATTTTAATCAGTTCTAGGGGTTGGTTGTAATGTAGTATTTTCTAAAGGCTTACCCTGCGGGACTATATCAAGGATTATGTAGTTTGTAGTTATAATAAAAGTTTGTTTTTAGCATACTAATATGCTACAAATTTATGTTTTAGAAAGAATGTTACCTCTACGGTCATGAATAAGTAGAAAGAACAAAAATAAATAAATAATAAATAAACTAATTTTAAAAAATCTGCTAATATGCATATGACAACCCTTAATTTTGTAGGCAAAAAAGAGTTTTCCAAATTTCCATGGTAACATTTTAAGATAGTTGTTTGTTTGAACCTTTGAACATAGACATTTTTTTCAGAGATCTTGGTATTAACTCTGACTAGGTATAAAATCCAATAATGGGACCATAATCATCTCTAGAAATTATTTTGTTTCACTCTTTTCCATAGACAGGGCTATGCCCAATAATTCTACAGTAGTAGAGATCTAGCTTATTTATATAAAGGTTTCTAAGAGAGTGCACAGCCTCTCACAGTAACCCATTCAGATATTCTTTAAAGGCCAGCACTTCTTCAATAAAGTTTAAGCCAAACCAGAATGGTCCCAAAGAACAACTTTATAGATTGCACACTCCTGAACTCTCAGCAAAGTCAGAGAGATATATAAACAGCTTGAGCTGGTTCTGGGTCCCCCTTAGGCCACAGAGCAAAAGCCTTTGAGTCTATCAGGAATGACAAATAGATTTCAGCACGCATGTCCGTTCTGATGGATTAATGGGAGCTGCCTGGAGCAAGGTGTTGGAGGACTCCGGAGACCCTGGGCCTGATCAGCAGGGAAGAGTGCCACGATCTGTTAGCAATGCCTGCCGTGGTGAAGGTGAAGACCAGCAGCATTGTTACCAGGCTTCGCCATTCCTGACTTGTACTTTGGGTGTTTTTCCAATTTGCCCATTTTTCTCAGTTGAACTTGCTCTACGTTTAGCAAACCTGGACCAGTCTAGGTTACTACAAAGCAGATGTTTTCCTCCACTTGTATCACATTAAGTCTTTCATGCAGATTTGGAAATTTTTTTTCCCTGAAAAAAAATAAAGAACAAGAGTTTTTTTCCGAGAGACTGAAACTTTTTTCCTTCCTGAACAGATATATTCAGCATCAACTATGTACTAGGCATGTACCACGCATGTATGAATTAACATTAGTGGACTATTTTATTTGTTCAGAATATCTTTATTTTCTTTAATTGAACTTTAAAAAAAATATTTATTTTTTAGTTGTAGTTGGACACAAAGGCTTTATTTTGTTTATTTATTTTTATGTGGTGCTGAGGATCGAACCCAGTGCCTGGCAGGTGCTAGGTGAGCGCTCTACTGCTAAGCCACAACCTCAGCCCCAGAATATCTTTATTAAAGAATTTAAAATATAAAAGCTCCCTAAAATTGCTAGAAATGTTCCATGCTTAATAAATATAAATTATTCTTTCACTATGTCTTTTTTTTCTTTTTTGTACTGGGAATTGAGCCCAGGGGTACATAACCACTGAACCACATCCCCAGACCTTTTTTATATTTTATTTAGAGACAGGTTCTCACTGGGTTGCTTAGAGCCTCACTGAGTTGCTGAGGCTGGCTTTGAACTCGTGATCCTCCTGGTTCAGCCCCCCAAGCTACTGTGATTGCAGGTGTGCGCCGCAGTGCCCAGCTCATTATGTCTTATTTTATTCAGGATTTGGTTAAATCCTTTTTTTATACATTTGGGCTCTTGGCATTCCTCTCCTCCTCCCTGAGAGGAAACATGGAAATACTCTGATTTGGAAGTGGCCTCTGGCCCTGATGTCATCACTAATGAGCAGTCCCTCCATTGGTCTGTGCCTCTGTCCCCACCTCTGTCCCCTGTCTGTAAAGGGGAACATGGGTTCCCTACTTATTCCTGGGACACAGTGAAGCTGGTCACGTGGCAAAGGAAAGCACCTGGAACAGAAAGATGCTTTAGGACAATGCTTTCTGTAACATTATCACAGAACCTTGAGTCCTGTTTAAAATTAAATAAAGAAAAAACAGGGCCCTAGAAAGATCACGTTAAATATTATTTAAAAACATTTAAACATTACATTTCAAAGTATTGAAAATATTGGGGGGTGGGGACTCAAGGACTTGGCTCAAGTCTGGATATACTAAGATCCAAACAGGCCTGAATTTTAATGTGGACTCTGGCACTTAAAAATTCTTTGGGAAAATATTTAACTTCTTGTAAACCTGTTTCCTCATCCATCTAACGGGGATAATATTTGCATCTACCTCAGAGGGTTGTATATTAGAATAAATAATGATGTAAAAAGCTTAGTATACTGGCTGGAACATGATAAGATTTCCATACATTTTAGCTTCTAATCTATTGCCTGTGATGCTATTTTGGTAACACACAGACATATATGTTTTATTTTTATGTTTATAATAATTCCTCACATCTGTTAATGATTACCAAGTGGTATTACCTGGTTTCTTGAT